>NC_091286.1:175111585-178110335 GCF_032444005.1 Ranitomeya imitator | reverse complement strand
AAATGCACACACCACTGATCCCCGTCACGTGATCGGGGGTGAGCGGTGCTTCGGCATGACAACCAGAGGTCTCCCTGAGACCTCTATGGTTTGTTGATGCCTGATTGCTGTGAGCGCCACCCTGTGGTCGGCACTCATAGCAATGCTGTAATTCAGCTACATAGGGGCGATTTGAGCAACGCCCCTATGTAGCAGAGCCAATCAGGCTATGCCAGCTTCTAGCCTCCCATGGAGGCTATTGAAGCATGGCAAAAGTTAAAAAAAAAGTTTGTAAAAATATGAGAAAAAAAAATATATATAAAAGTTCAAATCACCCCCCATTCTCCCTATTCAAAATAAATCAACAAAAAAAAAAAAAAAAAAAATCAAACCTACATATTTGGTATCACTGCGTTCAGAATCGCCCGATCTATCAATAAAGAATTAACCTGATCACTAAATGGCGTAGCGAGAAAAAAATTCAAAACGCCAGAATTACGTTTTTTTGGTCGCCGCGACATTGCATTAAAATGCAATACTGGGTGATGAAAAGAACGTATCTGCACCAAAATGATATCACTAAAAATGTCAGCTCGGCACCCAACCCGAGATCACGAAAAATGGAGAGGCTACGGGTATCGGAAAATTGCGCAATTTTTTTTTAAAGCAAAGTTTGGAATTTTTTTTAACACTTAGATAAAAAATAACCTAGACATGTTTGGTGTCTATGAACTCGTAATGACCTTGAGAATCATAACGGCAGTTTTAGCATTTAGTGACCCGAACAAAAAAGCCAAACAAGTGTGGGATTGCACTTTTTTGCAATTTAACCGCACTTGGAATTTTT
The DNA here is from genome assembly GCF_032444005.1 of Ranitomeya imitator. Taxonomy (NCBI): domain Eukaryota; kingdom Metazoa; phylum Chordata; class Amphibia; order Anura; family Dendrobatidae; genus Ranitomeya; species Ranitomeya imitator. Next base: position 178,109,509 of record NC_091286.1, on the reverse strand, counting down.
TTCCCATTTTCTAGTACACAACATGCTAAAACCAATGGTATTGTTCAAAAGTATAACTCATTACGCAAAAAATAAGCCCTCACATGGACATATTGACGGAAAAATAAAAAAGTTATGGCTCTGGGAAAGAGGAGAGAGAAAAACTTAAACGCAAAACCAAAAAAAGCTCCAGGGGCTAAAGGGTTAAGCTTGTTCTGTATGTTATGCTGTTTGCATTGCTGATTGGATTTAATTAAAAGAATACTGAAAATAAACCTATGTTTTTTGTTAGTTAACATACGTCCTGTGCATCTCTTCCAGTGCTCCTGGCCTACATTAAGTAAGTCCTTCACACCATCATCCATTGATCTGGTGAACCTGCTGACCGCTTCACACTTTTGTTCCCTGTAGAAACAAAAACACATTTAGAGTACAATCATACACAGTTCCATTACAAATAAAACACGTTAAACTAGAAAAGGTTTCTATCCTTGCACATCTAGTCATTCGATGTCACAGCAAAAAAGGGAGTTTTATAAAGACCAACACATTACAACAAGATAAGCTAATTATATCATTAGCAAAACACTGTCATTTTAGTTTTCCCCCAGTCAGATGCAATTAGTTCAAAACATTAAAGTGCCACTAAGGCTACTTTCACACTTGCGTCGGAATCGGCCCGTCGCAGTGCGTCGGGCCGAGATTCCGACGCTAGCGATAAATGCGCCGCACAACGGAGGCAGCGGATGCATTTTTCCGGCGCATACGCTGCCCCATTGTGAGGTGCAGGGAGGTGAGGGCGGTCCGTCGGCAGCAAAAAATGTTACATTTAACGTTTTTTGCTCCCGGCGGTCCGCCACAACACGGCGCAACCGTCGCACGACGGTTGCGACGTGTGGCAATGCGTCGCTAATGTTAATCTATGGGGCAAAAACACATCCTGCAAACCACTTTGCAGGATGTGTTTTTTGCCCTAAACGACGCATTGCGACGTATTGCAAAGAACGCCAGTGTGAAAGTAACCTTACTTCGAATAGCAGAAAGAAGCTTTCTCTAAAAACAAAAGAAATCAAATGATCGCAAATACTAGGCACTGACAATAATTACCCACTTTTGAAAAGAATTGCATTGGTTCAAAATATATTTAAAGATTTTTTTAAAAAAAACAAGGCCAGTACAAAACTATGAGGCTGTGTTCACACGTTGCGTTTTTTTCGCGGTTTTTCCCGATAAAAACGTTATAAAACCGCAAAAAAACCGCACACAATAAGCATCCCATCATTTAGAATGAATTCCGCATGTTTTGTGCACATGATGCGTTTTTTTCCGCATAAAAAACGCATACCGCACAAAATCCGGACATGCTCTATCTTTTTGCGTTTTTTTTGCGGATTTCCCACTCCAAAATGCATTGGGAAGTGTCCGGAAAAAAACGCGGCAAAAACGCGTCAAAACCGCGGCAAAAACGCGTCAAAACCGCGGCAAAAGCGCATGCGGTTTTCTTGCGGATTTCATGCAGAAAATGTCCGGAATTCTCAGGAATTTTCTGCATGAATTCCTGAACGTGTGCACATAGCCTAAATGTAAATTTTAATAAATACAAAAATACTAGCAATCATGAAGAAAAAAAAATGTCTTCCTTGTTTTCGTGACAGAACAAGAGAGATTTTAGGCTACGTTCACATTTGTATTGTGCGATGTTGCGTCGGAGACGCAAACAAAAACGCAACAAAACGCACGCTAAAACGCAGCGTTTTGCGACGCATGCGTCCTTTTTTGCCAAAAATTTGGACGCAAAAAAAATGCAACTAGCTGCGTCCTCTGCGCCCCACGCTTGCGGCAAAAAAAAACGCATGCGTCGCAAAACGCAGCACAACGCATGTCCATGCACCCCCCATGTTAAATATAGGGGCGCATGACGCATGCGTCGCCGCGGCTGCACTGCGCAGGCGTTGGGCCTCTCTGAACTTTCCCCGTACCTGCGCAGTGCAGGAATTTGATCTGCCCTCAACAGGACAGAGAAGTACGCCTAAGCAGGAGCGTGATGCCAAGGAGACGTGTCATCCACACGAATCAAGCAGGAGGGAGGCATCGCAAGATGGGAGGCGCCCAACCATGAAGAGCGTCTGACACATACTGCAATATTATGCATTAATCAAGTAATTACTGATTTTTAAGCTTTAAATATGTGCAAAGATAATAAGCCTCCACACGTCCTGGTGTTTCCAGTACTGGAAAAATCAGTACAGGTGAGATCCATGGTCCATGTCCACATGCCTTCCATGTGTACGTGTGTGCTATCCGTGCGCTGCTAGTGTGCTGTCTGTGTGACATGTATGACCTGAAATGCAGCATAGAAATTAAAGAGATAGATACTGTTTTTTCTTTTTTTTTACATATTAAATTAAAAAAAGATGGAGGGTCCCCCTGCTTTTTAAAACCAGCACAGATAAAGCTGGGCGCTTCTATTATCAGGCTGGAACAGTCCAGTGTTCTTGGCTGTCCTAGCCCAAAAATAGAAGCCCACAACTGCCCCAGAATTGGCACATCACATCAGATACGCCAATTCTGCTGCTTTACGCAGTCATATTGGTGCGGTGGCAATTGGGGTAATATATAGGTTTTATGACAGCTGTGATTTGTCAAAAGTCACCTCTGCCATCAAGTCCAAGGGTTAGTAATGGAGCGGTGTCAGTCAGACACTCCCATTACTAACCCTGTAAATAAAAATCATTAAACACACACACAGAAAAGTCCTTTATTTTAAAATGAAAACCTAGACAACATCTTTCACCTATTATTTCTCAAAAAAACCTCTCCACGGGTCCGTTGTAATTCACATTGATATCTCGCATCAATCCCTGACGCTGTTACATCCAGAAGCTGTGATGAGCAGTGACATCAGTAAGGTTACCGCAGTTCACAGCTGGTTGCTCACACGCTGTCATCTACGGATCACATAGAGGTTACCGTGAGAATCGCCAGCTGTGACCTGTGATAACCTTACTGATGTCACCGCTCGTTACTACCGCTGGTTCTCACACTACTTTTTGTGCTCCAGCAGCCGTGGTGAGCGGCGGTAATGTTACTGATGTCACCGCTCGTTACTGCCGCTGGTTCTCCCATTACTGTGTGTTCCAGCAGCCGTGGTGAGCGGCGGTAATGTTACTGATGTCACCGCTCGTTACTGCCGCTGGTTCTCACACTACTTTTGGTGCTCCAGCAGCCGTGGTGAGCGGCGGTAATGTTACCGACGTCACCACTCGTTACTGCTGCTGGTTCTCACATTACTGTGTGTTCCAGCAGCCGTGGTGAGCGGTAATGTTACCGACGTCACCACTCGTTACTGCCGCTGGTTCTCACATTACTGTGTGTTCCAGCAGCCACGGTGAGCGGTAATGTTACTGATGTCACCGCTCCTCACATCCTCCAGATGCAGCAGAGTTGAGGATCATTGTGAGACATCAATGTGGATTTCAACGGACCTGCAGAAGTGCTTTTGGGAAAATAAATAGGTGAAAGAGGGTGGGCTTTTATTTTAAAATAAAGGATTTTTCTGTGTGTGTTTTAATTTACAGGGTTAGTAACCATGGGGAAGGGGGGGTCTGACTTACACCTCTCCATTACTAGCCTCAGGGCTTGATGGCATATGTGATTTTCGAAAAAACACGGCGGTCATCAACACCATATATTAACCAGATTGCCACCACAGCAGGGCATCAGGATGAGCTGGGTAAACTGCCAGAATTGGCGAATCTAATGTCATGAGCCAATTCTGTGGAGGCTGTGGGCTTCTATTTTTTGGCTCAGGATGGGCCAATAACCATGGACCATCCCAGAGAAGCCCACAGACACAGTCTGTTTAATCTGCAGTGGTTTTAAAATATAGGGGGATATATTTAATTATTTATTTAATGCACGCTGTTCCCAGGTGCTGGGTGAGGACTACAACTGTCATCATCGTTGCCTGGGCTCGGTGATCACAGGGAGACAAGGCAAGGATGATGACAGTTGCAGTTAGCACCCCGTGCCTGGGAATAGCGCTAACTCTACTGCTTTTCCCAGCCGCCAGAGCATTTAATTCTGGTATGTGTAATGGTTTTTAGGGTTGATGTCAGCTGTGTAATGTCATCTGCCATCAATCCCTGGTGTAAGTAATGGAGAGGTGTCTATCAGACTCCCCCACTATTAACCCAGACCTGGCGAGACCCAGCGACTCTGAAGAGTGGTGATGGTAGTAACAATACCGCTCTTCACAGTCGCGGAGCTCAGCACAAGACCTGGAATATCTGAAGAATGGTGACATTACTGAGTTACTGATGTCACCGCTCTTCAGAGTCACCGGGTGTCGTGCTGCGCAGCGGAACAAAAAGTGGCTGTAGGCAAAGTTTATGGAGCTTCAGAATTGAGGTGCCATAGCCTTTGGTCATCTCATCCCTTCATTACCTACGAGATCCAGTTATGTAGGTAAAGTAGCAGCTTTTCTTGATACTGCAACTAAAAGCAATAAATAGGACTGAGCTGTAATGCTAGATACAGCTGTGATTATATGTTATATAGTCGTGTTACACTCCCCTCACTTCTTGTAACCTACAAGTGTACAAAGATATTATACAGTCACCATGTGACAAGTGGGTCTGTGTAACTTCAAATGCCAGGGCTGAATTTTAGTCCCAGTCCGGCCCTGGGCGCATGGGAGGGCTCGGAAGGGAAGGAGCGCCATTTGGAATGCAGACTTAAGGTACCGTCACATTAAGCGACGCTGCAGCGATCTAGACAACGATGCCGATCGCTGCAGCGTTGCTGTGTGGTCGCTGGAGAGCTGTCACACAGACAGCTCTCCAGCGACCAACGATGCCGAGGCCCCCGGGTAACCAGGGTAAACATCGGGTTGCGCAGGGCCGCACTTAGTAACCCGATATTTACCCTGGTTACCAGTGTAAATGTAAAAAAAAACAAACACTACATACTTACATTCCTGTGTCTGTTGCGTCCCTCGGCGTTCTGCTTCCCTGCACTGTGTAAGCGCCGGCCTTAAAGCAGAGCGGTGACGTCACCGCTGTGCTCTGCTTTACGGCCGGCCGGCGCTGACACAGGATGCAGGAGGAGTGCAGGGAAGCAGAACGCCGGGGGACAGACACCGGAATTTAAGTATGTAGTGTTTGTTTTTTTTACATTTACACTGGTAACCAGGGTAAATATCGGGTTACTAAGCGCGGCCCTGCGCTTAGTAACCCGATATTTACCCTGGTTACCAGTGAAGACATCGCTGAATCGGCGTCACACACACCGATTCAGCGATGTCTGCGGGAGATCCAGCGACTAAATAAAGTTCTGGCCTTTCTGCTCCGACCTACGATGTCAAAGCAGGATCCAGATCGCTGCTGCCTGTCAAACAGAACAAGTTGTTCAGTGTGAACAGTATCTTTACAGTCGACACCTGATACACTGCTGTAAAGCTGGCAGCGCTGTTCAAGCACCATGTATTTCCTTCAGGAAATGCCCATCTAGTTTCATAATGTTTTCCACCATTAATGTTACCCATAAGTTGCACAATTCAACTGAAAAAAAAAAAAAGCAAAAATCTTTCAGGGAAGAAAAACAGAAATAAAAAGTACTAGTGAAAAACCATTAAATAATGTTGTTGCATACATATGCACACCCTTAACCCCTTCACCACCTTGGGTTTTCCTGCTTTTGAGTTTCTGTCATAATTTTTTTTATATTTCCGTCAATATGGCCATGTGAGGGCTTGTTTTTTTGCAAAATGAGTTGTACTTTTCAAAGACACCATTAGTTTTGTCATATAGTGTACTGGAAAATGGGAAGAAAAAATTCAAAGTGCAGTGAAATTGCAAAGAAAAAGTGCAATTCCACAACTGTTTTTTGTTTTGCTATTTTACCATGTTCTCTAAATGCTAAAACTGACCTGCCATTATGATTCTCCAGGTCATTACGAGTTCATAGATACCAAACATGTGTAGATTTTTCGTGATCTCGGGTTGGGTGAAGGCTTATTTTTTGGGTGCTGAGCTGACGTTTTTAATGATACCATTTTGGTGCAGTTATAATCTTTTGATCGCCCGTTATTGCATTTTAATGCAATGTTGCGGCAACAAAAAAACCCATAATTCTGGCATTTTTACTTTATTTTCTTGTTAGGCTGTTTACCAATTGGATTACCGTATATACTCGAGTATAAACCGAGATTTTCAGCCCATTTTTTTGGGCTGAAAGTCCCCCTCTCGGCTTATACTCGAGTCATACCCGGGGGTCAGCAGGGGAGGGGTGGCTATCTAATTATACTTACCTACTCCTGGCGCGTTCCCTACACATCCCTGCTTCTTCCAGCGCTGCATATTCTTCCTGTACTGAGCGGTCACATGGTACCGCTCATTACAGTAATGAATATGCGGCTCCACCTCCCATAGGGGTGGAGCCGCTATTCATTACTGTAAGGAACGGTAACGGTGACCGCTCAGTACAGGAAGAATATGCAGCGCCGGGAGAAGCAGGGACTGCACCGCGCCAGGAGCAGGTAAGTATACGGGGAGGGGGAGCGCTGCGCAGCGCGATATTTACCTCTCCTCGTTCCGGTGCGGCTCCGTCATCAGCGTCATCTGGCAGTGACACTCAGGTCAGAGGGCGCTTTGACGTGGTCAGTGCGCGCCCTCTGCTGAACGTCAGTGCTAGATGGAGCCGCACCCGAACGAGGAGCAGATGAAAGTGCTGGGGTCCTGAGCGACGGAGAGGTGAGTATGTGATTTTTTTTTTTTTTTATTGCAGCCACAGCATATGGGGCAAGTGACTGTATGGATCATCTTATGGGGCCATAACGCTTGTGCAGCACTATAAGGGGCAAGTGACTGTATGGATCATCTTATGGGGCCATAACGATTGTTCAGCACTATAATGGGGCAAGTGACTGCATGGAGCATCTTATGGGGCCATAACGCTTGTGCAGCACTATAAGGGGCAAGTGACTGTTTGGAGCATCTTATGGGGTCATAACGTTTGTGCAGCACTATAATGGGGCAAGTGTCTGTATGGAGCAACTTATAGGGCCATAACGTTTGTGCAGCATTATATTGGGCAAATATATATATATAATTGTCTAAGGGTTTTTCCGTCTGTCTGTCTGTCTGTCCTGGAAATCCCTGCTCTCTGATTGGTCGAGGCCGCCAGGCAGCCAGCATCGACGTAGAAATCCCGCGGCCTCGACCAATCAGCAACAGGCACAGCGACGATGATGTCATAAAGGACGTAGACATCCTGCGTCTCTGATTGGTCGAGGCCGCTAGGCCTCGACCAATCAGCAACGGGCACAGCGACGATGATGTCATAATGGTTGTCATGGCGACGATGATGTCATAAAGGTTGCCTCGACCAATCAACAATCTGCCGCGAATTCTGGAATCATCATTGTCCATATTCTACGGGGACATGCATATTCTAGAATACCCGATGCGTTAGAATCGGGCCACAATCTAGTTGCACCATAACGATTGTGCAGCACTATAATGGGGCAAGTGACTATATGGAGCATCTTATGGGGCCATAACGATTGTGCAGCATTATAAGGGGGCAAGTGACTGTATGGAGCATCTTATGGGGCCATAAGGCTTGTGCAGCACTATAATGGGGCAAGTGACTGTATGGAGCATCTTATGGGGCCATAACGATTGTGCAGCATTATAAGGGGGCAAGTGACTGTATGGAGCATCTTATGGGGCCATAACGCTTGTGCAGCACTATAAGGGGCAAGTGACTGTTTGGAGCATCTTATGGGGTCATAACGTTTGTGCAGCACTATAATGGGGCAAGTGTCTGTATGGAGCAACTTATAGGGCCATAACGTTTGTGCAGCATTATATTGGGCAAATGTGTCTATGGAGCATCTTATGGGGCCATAACGCTTGTGCAGCACTATAAGGGGGCAAGTGACTGTATGGAGCATCTTATGGGGCCATAACGATTGTGCAGCACTATGAGGGGGCAAGTGACTGTATGGAGCATCTTATGGGGCCATAACGCTTGTGCAGCACTATAAGGGGGCAAGTGACTGTATGGAGCATCTTATGGGGCCATAACGCTTGTGCAGCACTATAAGGGGGCAAGTGACTGTATGGAGTATCTTATGGGGCCATAACGATTGTGCAGCACTATAAGGGGCAAGTGACTGTTTGGAGCATCTTATGGGGCCATAACGTTTGTGCAGCACTATAATGGGGCAAGTGTCTGTATGGAGCATCTTATGGGGCCATAACGTTTGTGCAGCATTATATTGGGCAGCTCTCCAGCGACCAAACAGCGACGCTGCAGCGATCGACATCGTTGTCGGTATCGCTGCAGCGTCGCTGAGTGTGAAGGTACCTTATGTAATGGTATAAAATGTTTAGTAAATGTAGGACAATTATTGAAGATCAAACAACACCTTAAAAGATCACTCTAACTGTATTATAGAGTTGTGATGAAAAACAGATTTGTAGTACTACACTAGCAAGAAAATTAATCTTTTAATGTTTGCAGATTTGCAACATTAAATCTAAAACTTTTGTCTAAATAGATACAAAAACATTACACTTCTATTAAGTCCAAGTCAGGAGCTTCTGGTTCGATGGTAGAAAAAATCATACAGCCAACTAGTTCATCCTTCTCTGCTTTCCTCTTCCCAGTCTTCCACTCCTATTAGATATAAAGAAGATCTCTTATTGCTATTCAGCATAATAATAATCTTTATTTTTTCATAATAATAATATTTACCGTAATATAATAATAGCATAATATTTGGGGCACCAGCTTATTTAATAAAGCTAATTAGGATATTACGGATTACAGGATCATATCAGCATTCATAAAATCTTTCATGTTCATATACCAAATAAAGTGTTCTCAACAATCTAAATAAACAGTTTTAACTCCTTCACCCACCAAGCCTGTTTTCACCTTCATGACAAAGCCAAATTTTACAATTATGACTAGTGTCAATTTATGGGGTATTAACTCTGGAAAGCTTCAAACGGACCATAGTGATTTTGAGACTGTGTTGTCATGACATATTGTAATTCATGAGAGTGGTAAAATTTGTTCGATACAACTTTTGTTTATTTGTGAAAATATCGGAAATTTGGAGAAAATGTTGCAATTTTCATACTTATTCTTAGGCTATGTGCCCACGTCGCAGAAATGCTGCGGAAATGTCCACAGCATTTCCGCAACTCCCTGCTGATGGTAAAAAGCATGCGGAATTCGCATGCGTTTTCCCACAAAACACAAGCGTTTTTGCAAGCATTTTTAGCTTGCAGAATGTTTGCACTTTACAAGCGATTTAAAGCATCGCTTGGAAAAATGATTGACAGGTTGGTCACACTTGTCAAGCATAGTGCTTGACATCAACTTTTTACTATTGATGCTGCCTATGCAGCATCAACAGTAAAAGATAGAATGTAAAAAATAATTAAAAAATATGGTTATTCTCACCTTCCGATGGCCCCCGATCTCCTCAGCGGCGCTCCCGGTACGTTCCGTTCCCAAGGATACTTTGCGCGAAGGACCTCTGTAACGGCACAGTCGCGTGACCGCGACGTCATCTCAGGTGATTCACAGAATGCATCCCTGGGAACGGAATCCGCCGCGTGCACCGCTGAGAGGCGGGAGGACTCCGGGGGCCATCAGAAGCTAAGTATATCCCTATTTTTTATTTTAATTCTTTTTTTTACAGGAATATTGTACCCAGGGCCGAAGGAGAGTCTCCTCCCCTCAAACCCTGGGTACCATCCGCACATGAAGCGTTCACTTTACGCATGGTGAGCATAGCCACATGCGTAAAGTGAGCATTTCAATGCAATCCTATGGCGGCGGAATCGCCGCGATTCCGCAGAAATAATGAACATGCTGCGGATTTTACCACTATGCGATTCATTAGTGGGAAAATCCACAGCATGGGCACAGTAACTGCGGAATCCCATAGGATTGCATGGGAATGCGTTCTTAAGCATTTTTAAGCGTTTCCGCTGCGACAAAAAACGTGCGGAAACGCCTAAAAACGCAACGAGGGCACACAGCCTTATGCTTTTAAACCAGAGAGTTATGTTACACAAAATAGGTAATAAATTACATTTCCCACATGTCTACTTTACATATCCATGAAACATAATTTTTTGTTGTTAGCAAATTAGAAGGGTTAAAAGTTTTCAGTAATTTCTAATTTTTCAAAGAACATTTACAAAACCCATTTATTAGGTATCACATTTGAAGTGACTTTGTGGGGCCTATATGAGAAAATAGCCAAAAGAGACACCTGTCACGCTGCAGCGTTGCAGGTAAATTCAAACTCCACTTGATGGCAGCAGAGTGGAGAGAGGGCTGAAATACTGCTCAGAGCAAACTAGCAGAACTGCAGTAAGGCTACCACCAGGTGGCAACAGAATAGTCAGACAAGCCGGGTCGACACCAGAGAGTAGCGAAGTACCAAGGGGAATCCAAAAACACTGAGTCAGAGGAGCGCCAAAAGGTCAGTACCGGTCCGTAACAGAAGTACAAGAAGGAAGAGACTGAATCAGGTAAGAGCCAAAGCAGAGTCGAGAAGCGGGGAATCCAAACACAGGGACACACAGTCAGGGCAGGAAGAAAGGAATGAACAGACACGGGCAAAGACAGCTAAACGCAACAGGACAAACCAGGGTTTCACGAGAGCCAGCTACACACGCCGTAGACAGGAAATATAACTGGCACTGCCTGCAGGATGCAGCGCAGAGAAATAACAGACCTGACACCAGAATGAGGCAGAGAAAGTTAACCCCTGACATGACCAGACCGGGAAAGGAGAGACAAGACCCAAAACCCGGTCTGGATCATGACAACATCATTCTAAAAACTGCACACCTCATGGTGCTCAAAACCACATTTAAGAAGTTTATAAACCCTTCATGTGCTTCACAAGAATGAAAGCAATGTGGAAGGAAAAAATGAACATTTTACGTTTTACACAAAAATTATGCTTTAGACCAAAATGTTGCATTTTCACAAGGTTGACGTTTGTTGTGCAATTTCTCCTGAGTATGCAGATACAAAATATGTGGAGGAAACCTACTATTTGGGTGCACGGCAGGGCTCAGAAGGGAAGGAACACAGTTTGACATTTTGAACGCAAAATTAGCAGACCACAGTGGCCCTGATTTCACGCTGCCCTGACTAGTAGTCCTTACCAATGGCCTACCAGTCAGGTTGCAATGGACACAATAGACCTACTGAAGACCTGGATGAGAAGAGTACGCTGCATCAGGACACAGGAAGACTGAATAACTGTGTGTTGGGTGGCCAGGTGTAGGCTTTTGGGGAGGAGTTAGCATATTTTCTAAGATGTATTCTTAGCGCCATCTTCGAGGAGGCAGCATATTATCCATGCTTCCTGTGTTCTGCAATGTAGTGTCCAAAAAACTTCAGAATATTTTTAGTTCATGAAGAACTACTTTATCAATCACATATCATGTTTGCAGTATATCCAGGTCATGAGTAAAAACAAGATGATAACTAGAAATCTTGACAAATTAATCTGTTAAAAACAATGCATCAAAGCAAGCTAAGAAATGTAAGAAAAGAAAACCCAACCATGTAAGCAGTGTTTACATACCTTCTCATCTCGGAAAGCAAGAAACTGCTGGAAAACATCACTCTCTGATACAACTGGATGTCTACACATTCGAGACATCCAAGCCTGTAACCTCTCCATACGCATCTTAATAAATTCTTCTTCAAAACGACCTAACACATAAAATAAATATAATTAGGCATAATTCACATAACTCATCAATTTATACTGCGGGAAATAAAGTGAAAAAATAAATTTATTTCATAGATCATGAAAAAAGGATAATTTTTTTATACATTTACTGCAAATGAAAATCATTAGAAAATACAAAACAAGCATTTGATTGTTGGCATGATCTAATATGATATTCACCTAGCCTAACTGGATGACAGGAACTAAAAAAGCACATAAGTCAGATGTGTACCATCAATTCATCTCTATTACTGTGGTGTTAGAGAAATATAACAAAACCCTGTCCTAAACCTCAATAAATAACCTGTTCAGGTATAATAGAAAAAAAACAAAAACAAAACACACTCCCTGTATAATACATCTAAAACTGACCCTGTTCATTTACAAGATGTACACCAAATGATTCTCTAAATGTTTGCATATTTTTATGTCAACAAAATGTTTGATACCTGATGTACATTATACTGACTGTTAATGTTATTTTTTCCCCTTACCCCCCCCCCCTCTTATCATTTCCCTTCCCCAACCCCCCCTCCTCCCCTACCCACCCCTCACAGTTACCCTTTTTCAGTTGAAAATCCAATAAAATTGTTTGGAATAAAACTGACCCTGTTCACATTGTTAGTTTGAAGCATAACCCAGGCTCAGGTTTCTATAAGAAATGTGAACAAAGAAATCCCCACTAGTATTTTGCAGACACAACATTCTCCAGATTTCTAAACAATCTCTGCTATATAGTAAATATCAATGTTTTTTTTTTTTTTTTTTAATAAAATTAAGAATTGGTTAATTTTCAATTACATATCTATTACACATCTTAGGCCCCTTTCACACATCAGGTTTTCGCCGTCAGGCTAAATCCGGCATCGCGCCGGATCCGGCGTAAATTGTGAAAAACTGATGCGACGAATCCGTTTTTTCGCCAGAACCGTTTGGCGCATCCGTTGAAAAAAACAAGAGACAGCAGTGCATCATGCGTCATTGGCGTTTTTGGATTCACCCAATAACTGCACAGTGAATGACGCGTGGGTTTTTTTTTTCTACTTTATACATGGAGTTACGAGTAAACCCCACAAAGTTTTTCAGATACATGGGGATGAAAGCTGAGAACTTCGACTTGTTGGTGGAGCAGATTGGACACCTCATCGCAAGAAGTGACACATATTGCCGCTTCTCCATTTCACCGGCAGTGCGTCTGATGGTAACTCTTCGGTAAGCCATTTTTATTTTATTTCTTACTGGTAAAGCACACTTATTAATGTACTGTTGTTGCTGGTAGTGTTTAACCCCTTAGCGACCGCCAATACGCCTTTTAACGGCGGCCGCTAAGGGTACTTAAACCACAGCGCCGTTAATTAACGGCACTGTGGAAAAAGTGTATAGCGCCCCCCAGAGGCCGAATTTCTCCGGGGTCTCGGCTGCCGGGGGTAGCCGAGACCCCAGAGAACATGATTCGGGGGGTTTTTTACCCACCCCGCATTTGCGATCGCCGGTAATTAACCGTTTACCGGCGATCGCAAAAAAAAAAAAAAAACGCGATTTGCGTTGTGTTTCTCTCCCCTCTAATGTGATCGGACATTAGAGGGGAGAGAAATAGGGTCCCCCGAGCCCCCCACGGTACCTAATGTACCGGTGAAGGTGCCCCCCCGGTCCCCGACCCTCCTCCTTCCGGTGCGGGCTCTAAAATGGCGGGCGCAAGTGCAGATGCGCCCGCCAAAACCTAGCTTCCCCCGGTGTATTGGGGTCGGTTTTTACCGACCCCTGGAGCGATCGCAATCCAGGGGGTCTTTACAGACTCCCGGGGTTGCGATCGCTGCAAATAGTTTGTGAAAAAAAAAAATGCTTTGCATTTCTCTCCCCTCTGATGTGATCGCACATCAGAAGGGAGAGAAATAGAGCCCCCGAGCCCCCCACCATACCGCCTGCTCCTGTCCCCGGTCCTCAGTCCTCAGCCCATGGCTCCTGGCCCCCCTTCTTCTTCTCTGCTGGAAGAAAATGGCGGGCGCATGCGCAGTGCGCCTGCCATGATCTGCCAGCAGAGACCCAGCAACCTATGAGAATTTTCTCATTGGCTGCTGGGTTTTGATCACTGTAATATGTCCAATCACAGTGATCAAAACCCCTAATATTTGATAAACATGGCAGCACTTGGGCTGTACCTTTCTCTTCTCTCCTTGTAGTTGTTCTAGGAGAGAAGAGAGAAAGACTACAGTTCAAGTGCTGCCCTGTCAGTTACAAAAAACATAATATTTGCCTCCGCCAGCATCCAATTTACCCACCCCCGTTCTCCGTAATCCCTGCATCATCAGCAGAGGATTATAAAAAAAAAAAGAAAAAAAAAAAATTATAATTTTTTTTTAAAAATTTTTTTTAGGGTTAGGGTTAGGGGAGGAATTAGATAAAATGGCCCGCAGAACTTTTAGCGCGGAGCAAGCTTACAGCGTGCTTTGCTCCGGCAGCGAAACAGATTCTGCCCCTGAAGTTGAGCAGTTTTCAGACAGTGATGACGACTCTTCCTCCATGGGATCCCCCAGCCCGGTGGTAGCGGAGTCGGTCGTCACTGCTGAAGCTTCAGAGGCAGGACCAAGTACCGCAGTCCCCCCACCGCTGTGGTATAATGACACCTCATTTTCCCCTCAAATTCCCCCTTTTTCTGCAGTCCCTGGAATAAAAGTAGATGTCGCCAATTTTACCCCCATTGATTTTTTTTGAAATTTTCATTAGCCCCGAAGTCCTGCAATTAATCGTCCACCAAACAAATCTATATGCCCGGCAATATATTTCCCAAAAACCCACTGCCTTTCATTCCCGTTCCTGGATCCCCACAAATGTCCCTGAAATAAAAAAATTCTTAGGCCTCACCCTGAATATGGGTATAGTAAAAAAACCCACTCTCCGCTCTTACTGGGCAACAAAAGCTGTCCACTGCACCCCTGTATTTGCAGCCATCATGTCCCGAGCCCGTTACGAAGCCCTGATGAGATTCCTCCACTTCAGTGACAATTCCCAAGCTCTCCCAAGAACTGACCCCAACTACGATCGGCTAAATAAATTAAGACCCCTAATTTCCCTCCTAAAAACTTCCTTTCTAAATTCCTATACCCCAGAGCAAAATATGGCAGTCGACGAGTCCTTGATGAGCTACAAGGGCCGTCTGTTATTCCGCCAATTTATTCCCTCCAAGAGAGCCAAATACGGCGTAAAATTATATAAAGCTTGCGAGAGCTCATCAGGGTACACGTCCACCTTCCTAATTTATGAAGGTAGGGACCGCCAAATAAACCCCCCAAACTGCCCCCAGACAATTGGTATCCCAGGCAAAATTGTCTGGGAGCTAATGACGCCCTTTCTCAATCAAGGGTACCACGTGTATACCGATAACTATTACACGAGTATCCCCCTATACAAATCCCTCCATGCTGCAAATACAGGGGCCTGTGGGACAGTGAGGAAAAACAGAGTGGGGTTTCCGTCACAGTTGGTGTCCAGACGTTTGGAGAGGGGGGCGTCATTTTCACTTGCAAGCGACCAACTTCTTGCAGTGAAGTGGAAAGACAGGAAGGACGTCTATATGCTTTCCACACTGCATACGGACACCACTGTGACGGTCAGAGAGAGTGGTGCCACCAGGGACAAAGAAAAACCAGTCTGCGTCACAGACTATAACAGACATATGGGTGGCGTAGACCTGTCAGACCAGGTTCTGCAACCATACCTGGTCAAGAGGAAGACCAGGGCGTGGTATAAAAAGGTGGGAATCTATCTAATTCAGACTGCCACCTACAACAGCTTTGTCCTATATAAAAAATCTCAAGGACCGCTAACTTTCCTGCACTTTCAGGAAAAAGTAGTAGAGAGCCTCATATTTGAGTCCATGGCACCGGGGGAAGCCTTCGACTCTGAGGATTCCCGGAGACTGTCAGAACGCCATTTTCCTCACCCTGTCCCTGTCACTCCCACCCAAAGGTATCCTCAAAAAAGGTGCCGAGTTTGCAGAAAGCATGGCAGGCGGAGTGATTCCCGATTCTATTGCCCCACATGCCCATCCCAACCAGGCCTTTGTATCTCCCCCTGTTTTGAGACCTACCACACCACCTACAATTATTAGTTTGCTTTTTTTCAATAATTTTTATTTTCTGCTTAGTGGCCCCAGTAGTACAATTTGGAACAATTGATAAATAATATTTTAAATTAGTAGATCCCATTTTACAATTAATTCCAGAACTTGATCAATCCCATACCAAACTACTATCCCAACAAATTCTCGTCCACGTACCCATGTCTGTACGCTCTAGAGTGTGTGCTCCACAAATGTTCTTGCAAAGTCAGGTCATCTGAAAATTCTACGACTCGATCAATCCCATACCAAACTACTATCCCAACAAATTCTCGTCCACGTACCCACGTCTGTACGCTCTAGAGTGTGTGCCCCACAAATGTTCTTGCAAAGTCAGGTCATCTGAAAATTCTACGACTCGATCAATCCCATACCAAACTACTATTCCAACAAATTCTCGTCCACGTACCTATGTCAATAAGCGTTAGAATGTGGACCCCAGAAATGATCTTGAAAAGTGAAATCATCTGAAAATGAATTCTAGGACTTGATTACTCACAAACATTTTTGACCATTTATCTAACTTTGACTGTTTTATGACTCTTGCTACACAAAACTTGGGCTTCCATTTATATTACTTATATTTATGTTGATGATACGGGCATGATCATTTTATTGTAGGATTTCTAAAAAAATTAGGAAGTTCCGTATTTATACACTATGGGCTTTACTTTATGGTTCTTGCCGAACCTCTGGTACCAGACAATACTTTCTATAGAGAACTGGTTGTTTTGTGTATATAGCGGTTCTGACCTTGGCGGGTGGGAGCTTGCTATGGTGTACCACGTCTATTGGCACATTCGTCTCTCATATAGGGATTGATGGAGCTAAAAGGACGTTGTACGACCAGTCTCTGAAAGTGTCTGCCATTCTAGCCCTGATGGTGTTCTTTCATCTTTGGAACAAACTCCGCTTTGCCACATAGTTGGCTGCATTTTCCTACACATTTTGCCCTTCATTCCAGTACAGTTTATTCTTCCTGCTACAATATACGCAAATGCGGGACAACTGTTTTGTTAGCAAGGCCAATTTTATAGTCAGCCATTGTGTTTTAGGAGCATGCCTCCCTCTGTGAGTAATAATTCCTGGAAGGATTTTCTTTTTTGCTCAATGTCTCTAGAAGCTTTGAATGGGTCCTGGATCTTCAATTTCAAATAAAGCCAAATTTGTCACATTGTGCCCCTTTCTGTCCAAGCCCTGCCATTTGTCCAAACAGAACTTTTTTGACTACATATGGGATATCGCTGCGCTCATAATAAAGTGGGTAACGAATTGTGGGGTCCACTTTTTGATGTTATTTCTGAAAAAGTGAGACATTCAGGTCTAAAACAAGATTCTCGTGGAAAAAAATGAATTTTTTCAATATGACGACCTAATGTTATCAAACTCTGTGTCATACATGTGGGTTCAAATTGCTCAATATACCCCTGATTAAAATCTTTGAGGGGTGTAGTTTCCAAAACGGGGTCAGTTGTGGGGGGTTTCTGCTGTTAGGCACATCTACAAACCCAAAATGGCGTCCGCTCTCACAATTAAGAGATTAAAAATTCAAACGGCGCTCCTTCCCTTCCAAGCTCCGCAGTGCTCCCAAACAGAGGTTTACCCCCACATACGGGGTATCGACATACTCAGGACAAATTGCACAACAACTTTTGGGGTCCAATTTGTCTTGCTACCCTTGGGAAAATAAAAAATTGGGGGTGACAAGATCATTTTTGTGAAAAAAAATGATTTTTAATTTTTTCGGCTCTACGTTATAAACTTGTGTGAAGCACTTGGGTGTTCAAAGTGTTGACCACACACCTAGATAAGTTCCTTAGGGGGTCTAGTTTCCAAAATGGTGTCACTTGTGGGGGGTTTCCACTGTTTAGGCACATCAGCGGGTCTCCAAACGCGACATGGTGTCCGATCTCAATTCCAGAGAATTCTATGTTGAAAAAGTCAAATGGCGCTCCTTCCCTTCGGAGCTCTACTGTGCACCCAAACAGAGGTTTACCCCCACATACGGGGTATCGACATACTCAGGACAAATTGCACAACAACTTTTGGGGTCCAATTTGTCTTGCTACCCTTGGGAAAATAAAAAATTGGGGGTGAAAAGATCATTTTTGTGAAAAAAAAATGATTTTTAATTTTTTCGGCTCTACGTTATAAACTTGTGTGAAGCACTTGGGTGTTCAAAGTGTTGACCACACACCTAGATAAGTTCCTTAGGGGGTCTAGTTTCCAAAATGGTGTCACTTGTGGGGGGTTTCCACTGTTTAGGCACATCAGCGGCTCTCCAAACGCGACATGGTGTCCGATCTCAATTCCAGGGAATTCTATGTTGAAAAAGCCAAATGGCGCTCCTTCCCTTCTGAGCTCTACTGTGCACCCAAACAGTGGTCCTTCCCCACATATGGGGTATCGGCATTCTCCGGACAAATTGCACAACAAATTATGTGGTTCATTATCACTACATTTTTAGTTCAGACTTGGGATTTCTACAATATTGGGAAGCACATTGTGGGACAATGTGGGCATTGTGGGACTCTTTACATGACGAGTTTATACCACATCCCACAACGAAGAGTTGGCTGGAGATTGCCGAAAAATTCTAAAAAAAATGTCAGTTTCCCAATTGCTTGGGTGCTGTAGACGGGAAACATATCCGCGTTGTGAAGCCTGCTGCATCTGTATCGGAATTTTTTAACTATAAGAAATATTTCTCCATTGTGCACTTGGCCATAGCCGATGCAGAATAGAAATTTATAGTGGTCAATATTGGGGCCTATGGCCGCTCCAATGATTCCCAAGTCTTGAAAGCATCTGCAATGGGAAGTCATCTCTATGGAAACACATTCCAATTTCCACCACCAAGACCGCTGCCTCAATCCTCGGGGCCGCCAATGCCTTTTGTATGTGCTGGAGATGAAGCCTTTCAACTCTCAGAACACCTGCTAAAGCCTTACTCAAGTAGAGGATTGACCCCAACTAAAAGAATTTTTAACTACCGACTTACACGAGCACGGAGAATGGTGGAGTGCGCTTTTGGGATTCTAACAGCAAAATGGCGAGTTCTGTTAACAGCTATCAACCTGAAGACTGACACTATTAACAAGGTGGTTAACCCCTTTACCCCCCCGGGTGGTTTGCACGTTAATGACCAGGCCAATTTTTACAATTCTGACCACTGTCCCTTTATGAGGTTATAACTCAGGAACGCTTCAACGGATCCCAGTGACTAACATTGTTTTCTCGTGACATATTGTACTTCATGATAGTGGTAAAATTTACTTGATATTACCTGTGTTTATTTGTGAAAAAAAATGGAAATTTGGCGAGAATTTTTACAATTTGACAATTTTCCAACATAGAATTTTTATGCAATTAAATCACAGAGATATGTCACACAAAATACTTAATAAGTAACATTTCCCACATGTCTACTTTACATCAGCACAATTTTGGAACCAAAATTTTTTTTTGTTAGGGAGTTATAAGGGTTAAAAGTTGACCAGCAATTTCTCATTTTTACAACACCATTTTATTTTAGGGACCACATCTCATTTGAAGTCATTTTGAGGGGTCTATATGATAGAAAATTACCAAGCGTGACACCATTCTAAAAACTGCACCCCTCAAGGTGCTCAAAACCACATTCAAAATGTTTATTAACCCTTCAGGTGTTTCACAGGAATTTTTGGAATGTTTAAATAAAAATGAACATTTAACTTTTTTTCACAAAACATTTACTTCAGCTCCAATTTGTTTAATTTTACCAAGGGTAACAGGAGAAAATGGACCCTAAAAGTTGTTTTACAATTTGTCCTGAGTACGCTGATAACCCACATGTGGGGGTAGACCACTGTTTGGGCACATGGCAGAGCTCGGAAGCAAAGGAGCGCCATTTGACTATTCAAAAAAAAATTGACTGGAATTGAGATGGGATGCCATGTTGCGTTTGGAGAGCCCCTGATGTGCCTAAACATTGAAACCCCCCACAAGCGACACGATTTTGGAAATTAGACCCCCTAAGGAACTTATCTAGATGTGTGGTGAGCACTTTGACCTATTAAGTGATTCACAGAAGTTCGTAATGCAGAGCTGTAAAAATAAAAAAATCATATTTTTCCACAAAAATTAATTTTTGCCCCCATTTTTTTATTTTCCCAAGGGTAAGAGAAAAAATTGGACCCCAAAAGTTGTTGGAAAATTTGTCCTGAGTACGCTGATACCCCATATGTGGGGGTAAACCACTGTTTCAGCGCATGGCAGAGCTTGGAAGGGAAGGAGCGGCTTTTGACTTTTCAATGCAAAATTGACTGGAATTGAGATGGGATGCCATGTTGCGTTTAGAGAGCCACTGATGTGCCTAAACCAGGGGTGTCAAACTGCATTCCTCAAGGGCTGCAAACAGGTCCTGTTTTCAGGATTTCCTTGTACTGCACAGGTGATAATTTAATCACCTACACACATCATGATTACAGCACCTTGTGCAATGCTAAGGAAATCTTGAAAACACGCATGGTTTGCGGCCCTCGAGGAATGCAGTTTGACACCCCTGGCCTAAACATTGAAACCACCCACAAGTGACACCATTTTGGAAAGCAGACCCCCTAAGGAACTCACCTAGATGTGTTGTGAGAGCTTTGAACCCCCAAGTGTTTCACTACAGTTTATAACGCAGAGCCGTAAAAATAAAAATTATTTTTTTTCCCACAAAAATTATTTTTTAGCCCCCAGTTTTGTATTTCCCCAAGGGTAACAGGAGAAATTGGACCCAAAAGTTGTTCAATTTGTCCTGAGTACGCTGATACCCCATATGTGGGGGGGGCATCATGCTATAGTGCAAGATCGCTGATCTGACACTTTGCTGTGCACTGTGTCAGATCAGCGATCTGACGTACACTCCTGCAGGCTTACCAGCGCTTGCTCTGAGCAGGCTCTCCGGGGGTCTCAGGGAAGCATGCAGGGAGCCCCCTCCCTGCGCGATGCTTCCCTATATGGCCGGAACACTGCGATCATGTTTGATCGCAGCGTGCCAGGGGTTAATGTGCCGGGGCAGTCCGTGACCGCTCCTGGCACATAGTGCCGGATGTCAGCTGCGATAGTCAGCTGACAACCGGCCGCGATCGGCCGCGCTCCCCCCGTGAGCGCGGCTGATCGCATATGACGTACTATCCCGTCGGTGGTCATACGGGCCCACCCCACCTCGACGGGATAGTACGACTAATGTCAGAAAGGGGTTAAAGCTTGTGTGGTCCTTCACAATTTTGTTCTGAAAGGAACAGATTTCCCACATGAATACATGGCTGGCCGCAACAGGCTGTGGCTCTAGCTAGATGGCTGTGACTGGAGCTAGCTGGCCTGCAGCAGGTTCAGCTCTGGCTTTGGTGGCAGGTTCAGCTCTGGCTCTGGTGGCAGATTCAGCTCTTCAGGCAGGTGTTCTCTGTCATCTTGCTGGCTGGTAAATGGATGAGTGAAGGAATACTTGGCGGCTCTATATCTGTTTCCTCATTGGGGGCGGGCCAATTGTATCAGGGCATGCTCAGTTAAAAAAAAAAAAGGAATCCGGCGCCCATAGGCTTCCATTGTAGCAAAAAGACGGAAGCGCCGCCGCTGTCCGGTTTTTCGCCAGAGATAAAAAAAACGTAACTTTGTACGTTTTTTCCAGATGCCGGAAAACCACTTTTCGCCGGATCCGATGAAAGACGGACGAAACGTGAGGCCATCCGGTGCAATCCGGCGCTAATACAAGTCTATGAGAAAAAATAGGATCCGACAACAGCTTTCGCCAGATACGTTTTTTTCAAAACTAACTGTATTTAGCCTTACGGCAAAAACCTGATGTGTGAAAGGGGCCTTAATCAAACCTACTCAAAAATAGGGTGAAAGAACCAAAATAGAAAGACAAAAAGTGATGAAATATACAATTTTATTGATAATATCAAAATATCTATATACATAATTGTCTAAGGGGTACTTCCGTCTGTCTGTCTGTTTCTGTCACGGTTATTCGTTCGCTGATTGGTCTCGGCAGCTGCCTGTCATGGCTGCCGCGACCAATCAGCGTCGGCCACAGTCCGATTAGTCCCTCCCCTACTCCCCTGCACTCACTGTCCAGCGCCCGCTCCATAATCCCCTCCACTCACCACTCACACGGGGTTAATGGCAGCGGTAACGGCCCGCGGTGTAACACACTCCGTTACCGCTGCTATTAACCCTGTGTGTCCCCAACTATTTACTATTGATGCTGCCTATGCAGCATCAATAGTAAAAATATGTCATGTTAAAAATAATAAAAAAACAAAAAACCTGCTATACTCACCCTCCGCCGCCTTTCTCGCTCCTCTCCACGCTCCCGGGATCGCTCCATTGCAAGCGGCAGCTTCCGCTCCCGTCCCAGGGCTGGTGTGCGACAAGGACCTGCCGTGATGTCACGGTCATGTGACCGCGACGTCATCATAGGTCCTGCTCGCACCAGCCCTGGGACGGGACCGCAAGCTGCCGCTTGCAATGGAGCGGTCCCGGGAGCCTGGAGAGAAGCGAGAAAGGCGGCGGAGGGTAAGTATAGCAGGACTTCAACGGGCTATAGGTGAGTATATGTTCTTTTTTCTTTTTTTTTTTTTAAAGTCTCCATACTACGTGGTTCTGTGCTGGGCAATATACTACGTGGCTGGGCAATATACTACGTGGCTGGGCAATATACTACGTGGACATGCATATTCTAGAATACCCGATGCGTTGGAATCGGGCCACCATCTAGTAAACATATAAAAAGGGAAAACCAAACGACAAAATATGCTGAACCCCAGTGCAATAATTGGAGTGGGTATACGGCAATCACATGTATTATCACAGAAAAACCATAGCATATAGCCTACACATTAATCATATACATAAATTTGCAAACATGCATTAGAAAATTAAAACGCATGGGTAATAAAGTGAAATGCATATTCCACAACAGTATAAAGTCCATACCCGTAATTCCTGTTTTCTGCAACGCACGTTTCGCCTGGTAATGGCTTTTTTAAGAAGTCAAAAGGCCTGAGTAGTCTCAAAAGCTTGCAATTTGTTACCATCTTTTCATTTAGCCATTAAAAGGTATCAACCACTGAGGACTCTCAATTCTAAATATTTTTCTATCTACTGGCTAACACGGTAACAAGATATATATCTTTCCTGTATTCTGAGCCAGACAATGTAGAAAACGCATGTTGAGTGATCAAATTATATTGAAATATTGCAACGTGTGACTTATAGTAGTCCATTCCCAGCATGGCCTGTTAGCTGGGGTTTTCTATAAGTTGTGCCCCCAATATTCAGGGTGAGAGTTAAAGCTCACAGTGTTTGTTTTTATATCACTACATTTTCTAAGCCTCTTCTTAAGTATCGTTATTCAAAGGAGCCTTCACTTATTACAGGGTGAAAACCTGCTGTAGTGCACGGCTTATAATTGTGCAATTGTTGAGTTCCTTCCTGTCACAAGGTGAGCATCTGAGGGATCACGTGACCAGGGCAGAGGCTGGTGTACACAAAAATAAGAATGAACAGGAGAAGAAAAACATTTATGAAAAAGTGATGAGGTTTCAATTACATATAGCGTGAAACATCCAGGAAACGCGTTTCCTTATGTTAGGATTATATCTGTAATAACATCTTTGTATTGTGACAAAGCTTTCAAATTATGTAAATCTGTGCAAAAATAAATCCTTGTAAAGAAAGGAAAGTAACATGTTTATGTGACTAAAATACATGACAAAAGTAAACTTCCTAAAACAAATGTGTATAAACCAAAAAAAAATTTGAGAAAAGCATCGGGGGAGCACTAGAAAGTATGAGAACGTCTGCAGACTAAATGATCAGAAATAGCACACATACAGTGGCTTCTAAAAGTATTCAACCCCCCATGGCTTTTTACCTACTTTGATACATTATAACCAGCATTGAAATATTTTTTGCTATCTGACTTGTGTGTGACGCATCACCACTAAAGTAGTCTAAGTTGGTGAACAGAAGTAAGGAAAATATAGGCATAAATTGAATTTATAGGATCAAACGACTAAAAATTGGAATGTGCATAGTATTCACCCCTTTTTCGATGAAGCTCCTAAGAATTTCTGGTGCAAGCAATTACATTAATTAGACACATGCTTAGGCTGGTTTCACATTTGCGGTTGCGTCCGCAGCTTTTCTGACGCATGCGTCTTGATTTCCTATTTTTAACATTGCAAAGACAGGTGCATGCGCTCGCCCGCGCTTGCTTACGCATGCGTTCTTTCGTGGTGTGCGGCAAGGCGTGGAGATCACAACATGTTGGAATTTTTGAGTCAGCAAATTTCTGTCAAACATGTGCAGACATGCGCATATAAATGAGTGCGTTAAAAACGGATTACTGTCTATGGGAGCGCATGCATACGCATGTCTTTGCATCCGCATGCGTTCGATGCGCTTGCGTACTTTGGACTGCATGTCCAGGAACTGATTTAGACACGCCCTACTGGAAATATCAAACGTATGCGCATAAAAAGCGCAAACACATGTAATAACAAATACAAACACTGCATTTTTTTGCCGTCATGCGTAAGCTGATGTGGATAAGAAATGCGGCGTTATCATGCGTTTGCATGCCTTAGCGGATGATACGCTGTGGACACAACCGCAAACGTGAAACCAGCCTTAGTGAAAGGAAGTCCACCTATGTGCAATCTAAGTGTGACATGGTCTGTCAGTATATACACACCTTTTCTGACAGGCCACAGAGGCTGCATCATCATTAAGCAAGAGTCACCACTAGCAAAAGACCATGAAGACCAAGGAGATCTCCAAACAAAATCAAAAACAAAACAAGAACGGGAGGAGGGAGTGTGTGGGAGGAGTGTGGGCGGTGACTGTGCCGGGGCATCTGCGGGGCTGTCCGGGGGTCTGCTGGCTGTGCAGCGCTGTCCGGGGGTCTGCGGGGCGCTGTTCTGGGGGTCTTTGGGTGTGTGTGTGTTTTGCAGGCTTCGTCCGATGGGACTACAAGTCTCATCCGGCTATGCCTGCTACAGTGACAGTGATTGACACATTAGCCAATGATGGGATAGTGGTAGTCCCATCATACGGCTAATGTGTTGAATGTAAAAAAAAAATAAAAAAAATATACATACATATACAGTACATTCAGTACATACAAAGTACATAACTCACCAATCACCTTGATCCTGAAGCCATTGATCACCTGAAAAAAATATTAAAATAATAAACAATATACTCCCTGATCCGCAGTAATCCAATTAAAACGAGTATCTCACGACGATCTCCGGTGGAGAGCTGCCACATCAGCTGATGCGACCGCTCTCCAAGGGCTCCGGCGATACAATGACGGAAGGTATCCTTCCACATTGTATCCTTCCGCTGTGAGTACAGTATAATTCATACTCTCACTTGCAGTACTGCTGTGTGGGAAAATTCCCACTCAGCATTACCATAAAGTGAGAGCAATAAACTACAGTAACCTCTTCAGTGACGCACTGCAGGAGCCATTGTCTCCTGTCAGTGTGTCACTGGAGACCCTATAGAGCGGTGACATCACCCGATGTCACTGTTCTATAGGGGAGATAGTTGTGGGACACTTGTTATTAATTGGTTGGTTTATTATTTTGTATTTTTTTTTTGCAGGCAATCGAGGGCGTTGCAGGAATTAGGCGTGTTTGTAAGTATGGTGAAATTAAGATTAAAATACTTTTTTCTGGCTGTGTCTTTTTTTAACTCTTTTACTACTATAGGATTAGTAATGGATAGGCGTCTTATTGACGCCTCACCATTACTAACCAGGCTTAATGTCACCTTACAATACAACGGTGACATTAACCCCTTATTACCCCATATGCCACCGCTACAGGGCAGTGGGAAGAGAGAGGCTAAGTGCCGTATTTGGTGCATCTTACAGATGTGCCATTTTTGGGGCAGCTGGGGGCTGGTATTTGTAGCCAGGGGGGCCAATATCCATGGCCCCTTCCTAGGCTATATCAGCCTGCAGCTGTCTGCGTAGCCTTTCTGGCTATAAAATATAGAAGGACCCCACGTCATTTTTTTTGTGGGGGGTCAAACTATTTTAATAGCCAGTAAACGCTATGCAGACAGCTGCAGGCTGATATTCATAGCCTGTGAAGGGGCCATGGGTATTACCCCTTCCCAGGCTACAAATATTGGCCCCGCTGTCGGCTTTCCCCCTTTGGTACAGAAAATTGTGCGGGAGCTATCTACCTAGCTAAATTGCGCTATCTATAGATATATCTATGGATAGATATTTGGATAGTTAAATAGAAATATGGATAGATATATCTATATATATCTCATTCCATCTATCTATAGATCTATCAATCATCTATCTGTGTGTAATTGAGTGTGGGTTGGACAAATGTAAAAGAAGAGGTTGGACAAGAAATTACATCGCAAATCTTTTTTTTGTTCAACAATAGATCTTTATTTAGCTTTCAAAAACGCATAAAAACAACGCATAAAAAATCTGCAGACAAATCCGCAACGTGTGCACATAGCCTTAGGCTAAGTGAACATTTGGCTTGTGCAGTATATTCAGTGTTTACGCTGAGGAAAATGCTCCTGATGTAAATGTTAACACTTTTAGATCCCTATATAGAAGATAAACTTAATGTATGTAAACTTTTAACCCCTTCATGACCTTGGGATTTTTCATTTTTCCGTGTTCGTTTTTCACTCCCCTCCTTCCCAGAGCCATAACTTTTTTATTTTTCCGTCAATTTGGCCATGTGAGGGCTTATTTTTTGCGGGACGAGTTGTACTTTTGAACGACATCATTGATTTTAGCATGTCATGTACTAGAAAATGGGAAAAAAATTCCAAGTGCGTTGAAATTGCAAAAAAAGTGCAATCCCACCCTTTTTTTTTGTTTGGCTTTTTTGCTAGGTTCACTAAATGCTAAAACTGACCTGACATTATGATTCTCCAAGTCAGTACGAGTTCATAGACACCTAACATGACTAGGTTATTTTTTACCTAAGTGGTGAAAAAAAATTCCAAACAAAAAATAAAATAAAAATTGCGCCATTTTCCGATACTCGTAGTGTCTCCATTTTTCATGATCTGGGGTCGGTTGAGGGCTTATTTTTTGCATGCCGAGATGACGTTTTTAATGATAGAATTTTGGTGCAGATACGTTCTTTTGATCGCCCGTTATTGCATTTTAATGCAATGTCGCGGCGAGCAAAAAAACGTAATTCTGGTGTTTCAAATTTTTTTCTCGCTACGCTGTTTAGCGATCAGGTTAATGCTTTTTTTTAATTGATAGATCGGGTGATTCTGAGCGCGGCAATACCAAATATGTGTACATTTTTTTTATTGATTTATTTTGATTGGGGCGAAAGGGGGGTGATTTAAACTTTTTTTTTTTTTTTTTTTACTTTTGCCATGCTTCAATAGTCTCCATGGGAGGCTAGAAGCAGGCACAACACGATCGGCTCTGCTACATAGCAGCGATCTGCTGTTCGCTGCTATGTAGCAGAATTGCAGGTGTGCTGTGAGCGCCGACCACAGGTCTCAAGGACCTCTATGGTTACAATGGAGAAGCATCGCCGACCTCCGATCATGTGACGGCCGCCCAGCCGGATGCGGTAGTTAAATGCCGCTGTCTGCGTTTGACAGCAGCATTTAACTAGTTAATAGGCGCGGGCAGATCGCGATTCTGCTTGCGCCTATTACGGGCACATGTCAGCTGTTCAAAACAGCTGACATGTCCCGGCTTGGATGCGGGCTCACCGCCGGAGCCCGCATCAAAGCAGGGGATCTGACCTCGGACGTACTATCCCATCCGAGGTCAGAAAGGGGTTAATAATACTAATCTTTATATAGTGCCAACATATTCCGCAGCGCTTTACAGTTTCACAGTTTCAAACACAACAGTCATGAGTGACAACGTTACGAATACAATAATTAAAGCAGAATAAGATAACCCTGCTTGTGAGAGCATACAATCTACAATGAGGTGGGGGAGTTACAAAGTGCAGGTGTGTATTTACTATGATGTATTTACAATGATGGTCCAGCCATCTTCAGGGGATGGGGGATAGATGGAAGTAGTGAATAGGCTACACACAAACACACAAACCTAAAATGACTTTGATTAGGAAATGTGATAGGCCGCTCTGAACAAATGTGTTTTGAGCGAGAGTCTAAAACTATGCAAATTGTGGATGGTCCTAATATCTTGGGGTAGAGCATTCCAGAGGATTGGTGCAGCACGGGAGAAGTCTTGGAGTCAGGAGTGGGAGGTACGGATTAGAGCAGAGGTTAGTCGAACGTCGTTTGCAGATCGCAGGGGTCGGTTAGGTTAATAGACAGAAATGAAGAAGGAAATGTAAGGGGGTGCTGCACTGTGGAGAGCTTTGTGGGTGAGAACAAGTACTTTGAATTGGATTCTATAATGAATGGGCAGCCAGTGTAACAACTGGCGAAGAGCGGACACATCTGAATACATATTAGCTAGATGGACAACCCTAGCTGTTGCATTAAGGATAGACTGTAGAGGGGAAAGCCGACTGTAGAGGGGAAAGCCGAGTGAAGGGGAGGCCAATTAATAGAGCATTGCAGTAGTCCAGGCGGGAATGGATCAGAGCAACAATGAGGGTTTTTGTTGCTTCCATGGTGAGAAAAGGGCGGATTCTAGAGATGTTCTCTAGGTGTAAGTGGTAAGAGATTGTATATGGGATAAGAAGGAGAGATCGGAGTCAAACATAACACCCAGGCAGCGCGCCTGCTCCCGGGTGTTATTATGGTGCCACCCACGGAGAGGGAAATGTCAGCTTTAGGGAGGTTGGTAGATGGTGGGAGCAGAAGTTGTTCAGTTTTGGAGAAGTTGAGTTTCAGATAGAGAGGGGACATGATGTTTGAGAATGCGGACAGACAGTCACTGGTGTTCTGTAGTACAGCTGGGATAAGGTCAGGGGATGACATATATAGTTGTGTGTCATCAGCGTAAAGATGGTACTGTAAGCCAAATCTGCTGATGGTCTGTCCAATTGGGGAAGTGTAGAAAGAGAAGAGAACAGGGCCAAAGACTGAGCCCTGAGGTACCCCGACAGCGAGAGAAAGAGATGAAGTGGAGCCAGCAAACAAATCACTGAAGGACCGATTAGAAAGGTAGGAAGAGAACCAGGAGAGAGCAGTGTCTTTAATGCCTAGTGACTGGAGCCTAGAGAGTGGGAGATGGTGGTCAACAGTGTCAAAAGCAGCAGAAAGGTCAAGAAGAATGAGCAGAGAGTGGTCACTGTTACATTTTGCTGTCAGAATGTCATTGGTCACTTTGATGAGTACAGTTTCTGTTTAATGTAGTGGGCGGAAGACGGACTGTGAAGAGTCTAGGAGGGAGTGAGTGGAGAGGTAACGGGTAAGGCAGGAGTAGGCTAGGCACTCCAAGAGTTTAGAGATGAAGGGGAGATTGGAGACTGGTCTGTGGTTATTTGTGCAGGATGGACCGATGGTTTCTTTAGTAATGGAGTAATGATAAGAGTGTTTGAAAGAGGATGGGAAAATGCCTGAGGAGAGGGAGAGATTAAAGATTGTAGTTAGGTGAGTTGCCACAGGAGAGAGAGACTGGAGGAGATAAGAGGGAATGGGGTCAGTAGTGCATGTAGTCGGATTAGAAGAAGAGAGGAGCCTAGAGACTTCTTCTGTGATAGGGTCAAATGTGTGGAGTGAGCCAAGGGAAATGTAGGGAGGGATGGGAGTCACTGAATTTGGTGGTTGGGAGCGGATTTCCCGACGGATGTTTTCTCTATAAAATGGGAGGCCAGGTCATCAGCACAAATGTATGTGATGGGGGCTTGTGCTCTCGGCCTGAGGAGGGAGTGAAAGGTGTCAAAAAGTTTCTAGGATACTGAGATCAGGCTGGTGAAGTAGGTCTGTTAGGTGAGGTGAAAGACAGAGTTATAGGGTCAGGGTCATTTGGATGTTTTGGGTTGTCATTATGATTTAAAAAGAAAACAGTAGTTTGACAATAAATGGCTTCACCCAAGCACTAACCATGTGGAGAAAAACTTTTGGTTTTATAACTCATATTCTCTGAAAAAATGCTAAGAAAGCAAAAATTCTGCTGGGGTATGTAAACTTTTGTGCACAACTGTACCATCTTTATACATGTCTCTTTGATGACATTTTGTCATTTTTTTTTACAAATTGTAGGATACGTTGTTTACAGCTTTTTGTATCCTCGTTTCTACTTATTCATGTATGTATGCACAATTTGTGTATAACATTTTTTACTGCTTTTACAGCAGTTTTCATCACTTTGCACACGTTATGTACATTCTCCTTGGATTTTTGTCAGCAATATCTGGTCACCTGTGTATTTTGCAGGTATACACTATGTCGTTAGTACCATGTTTTTATCCCTTCTTTTTTGACTCAATAAACTTAATGTTTTATTACTTATAACTACTGGTCCCGGACTATCATTTATTTGACCTCATCATTCGGTTGTTCCTCCAGTATTACAACTTTTGTTTCCGAATGGTCTGCCATTTATCCTATAAGCAAGCACAAGTAGATTCATTATTATTCTCACTGTTGGATATCTCATATGATACGTGTTAATATACTTAATCGCTTTGCTCAGTGTGAAATTTTTCTCATCTATTAACCCCTTAATGACCGCCAATATACACTAAAATGAAGGTCATTAAGGGGCATTATTCCCTCATCTCCGTTTGAAAATGGCGATCGAGAATAAGGGAATAGCTCTGCCAGGTGAGGGCAATTCCCAGGTGAGGGCTCTGCCATGACAGCTGACACCTTGCAGTATCGTCTTGCGACTGATCGGGGCCAATTAATTCCTTAAAAACTGCTGTCAATAGTGACAGCGGTATTTAAGTTACTGCAAGTTACTATAAGTTACGGACAATACCGCATTAGTAACCATCGGACTTCAATGTTGAGAATTGTGGGTCCCAATGGTTACCATGGTACTCTGAGGTCATGTGATGACCCCAGGGTACGGTGGCCTGCGAGATCCAGCTATAAGCTGGGTCTCACAGGCAGAGTTTGTGAGACACTGGAAGTGTCATGCACTGCAGTACAAAAGCACTGCAGTGTATGAGACCAGTGATCAAACTGAAAATGATACATGTATCACACAGAAAAAGTATTTAAAAAATATATATAGTACAATCGGTAAAAAAAACAAACAAAAAAAAAACCACACACAAATCACAAAAAGCCATTCTGCCACTCGAAAGGCGTTTCTGTTTAAACACAAAAAACCCACACAATTGTTATCTCCGCATCCTGAACAAGGCTATAAAACTGGCACGTTATCTATTCCATTTGGCGAAAGCCGGAAAATAAAAAAAAAACATGCCAAAAATGTCCCTTGTTCACACAGACTCACAAAAATAGTCAATAAAATGCTATAAAAAAGTTATATGTACAAAAAAAAGTTATAAATGAAAATGCCAAACCGTCCCACAAAATATGGTAATATGGCTCATTCAGCAAAAAAATTGAAAAGTTGCAGCTCTCAGAATATGACCATGCAAAAACAAATTCATTTTTGTAAAATATTGTTTTTAGTGGGTAAAAATAGCAAAGCATAAAAAAATATAAATCTGGTATTGCTGTAATCAAACTGACCAGACAAACAAATCTGTCTTATTGCTTTTAACACACGGTCTACGTAAGAAATAAAACATAACTGCAAACAACTGCAAAATAACTACAAAATAAAAACAATAACTAAATTGCTGTTTTTCTGTTCATTTTGTGCCTGAAAAATCTGAATAAAAAGTGATTCAAAATTATTATGTACCCAAAATGGTACCAAAAAAATCTGCAACTTGTCTTGCAAAAAATTAGCACTCATACAGCATTTTGCCAAAAAATAAAAGTTACAGTTACAGCTCTCAGATCATAATAAAGCGACAAAAAATATACTTTATTAAAAAAAAAAAGCATTTTACTGTGTGATAGCAGCAAAACCTAAAAAACCCTGATATAAATCTGGTATCGCTGTAATCTCACCGACCTGAAGAATTAGGGTATGTGCACACGTCAGGATTTCTTGCAGAAATTTTCCTGACAAAAACCGGACATTTCTGCCAGAAATCCGCATGCGTTTTAACCGCGATTTTGACACGCTTTTGACGTGTTTTTGATGCGTTTTTTCCCAAATGCATAGAATTGCGGGAAAAACGCAGAAAATCCGCAAAAATAATGAACATGCTCATTTTTTTACCGCGATGCGTTTTTTTCGCGGAAAAAAAACACATCTATGTGCACAAAACATGCAGAATGCATTCTAAATGATAGAATGCATAATGTATGTGTTTTTAATGAGTTTTTATAGCATTTTTAGCGCAAAAAAACGCAAAAAAAACCTGAACGTGTGCACATGGCCTAAATGTTCCTTATCAGTTACACTGCACAAAAATAAAAATAAGAACTATTCTTGTACAGCTGTCTATTCCCTAAAACAGAGATTTAGCCAAAACCCCGGATGCAACCACTCATTTATGAGGCAGGTGGAATCACCTTGGACTGGTCTGTGTTCCAGCAGTCACGTCATTTTAGGTGTCTTGTTAGTGCACAAGTATGGGCGACCACAGATCTGTGCAAGTCTAAAAAGATTGATAAATATTAATTGATACCATATGAGCAGATGCCAGAGTACGAAGTGCCTTCATCTGCGTCAAGGTGGGCGATTGGTGGTGTAGAGATCGTACTCACTCAGGTGCGACAGAAGGCGCATTTCCTTAAAAAAGTCTGTGTGGGTTTATTTGCTCCATAAACCCTTAACCCCATTACCCCCAAGGGTGGTTTGCACGTTAATGACCAGGCCAATTTTTACAATTCTGACCACTGTTCCTTTATGAAGTAATAACTCCGGAAAGCTTCAATGGATCTTTGTGATTCTGAGAATATTTCATCGTGACATATTGTACTTCATGTTAGTGGTAAAATGTCTTCTATATAACTTACGTTTATTTGTGTAAACAACGGATATTTGGTGAAAATGTAGAACATTTTGTAATTTTCAAACTTTTAATTTTTATGTCCTTAAAACAGAGAAATATGTCATGTAAAATAGTTCTGAAATAACATTTCCCACATGTCTACTTTATATCCGCACAATTTTGGAAGCAAAATTTTTTCTTTAGGAAGTTATAAGGGTTAAAAGTTAACCAGTGATTTCTTATTTTTCCAACAAAATTTAAAAAAAAAACCATTTTTTTAGGGACCACCTCACATTTGAAGTCACTTTGAGGGGTCTATATGGCAGAAAATACCCAAAAGTGAGACCATTCTAAAAACTGCAACCCTCAAGGTACTCAAAACCACATTCAAGAAGTTTATTACCCCTTCAAGTGTTTCACAGGAGCAGAAACAATATGGAAGGAAAAAATGAACATTTTACATTTAGTCACAAAAATGATATTTCAGCAACAATTTTTTTTATTTTCCCAAGGGTAAAAAGAGAAAATAGACCTCAAAGGGTGTTGTCTAATTTGTCCTGAGTCCACTGATACCCCATATGTGGGGGGAACCACTATTTGGGTGCACGGCAGGTGAGCACTAGGCTTGAGCGAAAGGGATCAGACAAATTCAAAAGTCGCCGACTTTTGGCAAAGTCGGGTTTCATGAAACCCGACCCGAACCTAGTGTGGGATCGGCCATGCGGTCGGCGATCTTCGCGCCAAAGTCGCGTTTTGTATGACGCGCTTGGTGCCATTTTTTCAGCTAATGAAGGAGCGTGGGCAGAGTGATGACATAGGTCTTAGGGGCGTGGACGCCTATCGCCATCTTGTCGCTTATGAGCCGTAGCGATTTGCAATGTGTAACACCAGCTTTTCTGTTCAGGGACGGAGGGGAGAGAGAGAGAGAGAGAGAGAGAGAGAGAGAGAAAAAAAAAAAATTTACCCATTGACTTTGCATTGGGTTTCGTGTTTCGGTCGATCCCCGACTTTTCGCCATAATCGGCTGATTTCACTCGACTCGACTTTTGAGATAGTCGGGTTTCGCGAAACCCAACTCGACCCTAAAAAAGTAAAAGTCGCTCAACCCTAGACAGCACTTTAAACCCCCAAGTACTTCACAGAAGTTTATAATGCCCGGGCATGAAAATAAAAAATCATATTTTTTCACAAACATGATTGTTTAGTCCCCAATTTTTTTTATTTTCCCAAGGGTAACAGGAGAAATTGGACCCCAAACCTTGTTGTACAATTTTTCCTGAGTACGTTGATACCCCATATGTGGTGAGGTACTACTGTTTGGGCGCACGGCAGGGCTCAGAAAAGAAGGAGCTCCGTGTGACATTTTCAAGCTAAATTTGGCTGGAATTGATATTGGAAGCCAAGTTACGTTTGGTGAGCCCTTGATGTACTTAAACAGTGGAAACTCCCCACAAGTGAACCCATTTTGGAAACTAGACCACCTAGGGAACTTTTCTAGATGTGTGTTGAGCACTTTGAACCCCCAAGTGCTTCACAGAAGTTTATAACGCCCGGGTGTGAGAATAAAAAATCATATTTTAGTCCCCAATTTTTAATTTTCCCAAGAGTAACAGGAGAAATTGGACTCCAAAAGCGGTTGTCCAGTTTGTCCTGAGTACGCTGGTACCCCACATGTGGAAGAAAACTATTTTTTGGGCACACGTTGGGGCTCGAAAGGGAAGAAGTGACGTTTTGGAATGCAGACTTTGATGGAATGATCTGCGGGCATCATGTTCTGTTTGAAGAGCCCTTGATGTGCCTAAACAGTAAAAAAAAA
Source organism: Ranitomeya imitator (assembly GCF_032444005.1). Classification (NCBI taxonomy): domain Eukaryota; kingdom Metazoa; phylum Chordata; class Amphibia; order Anura; family Dendrobatidae; genus Ranitomeya; species Ranitomeya imitator. The sequence continues at coordinate 178,074,866 of NC_091286.1, read as the reverse complement.
CAACAACCCACAAGTAACATCATTTTGGAACCTAGACCCCCAAGGAACTTAGCTAGATGTGCCCCCTTTTTGGAACTAATGCACTGTTTCCTGTAAAGTGAATTAGTAGTGCATGTAGGTGTGGTACAATCCCTTGGCATCAAAGGCCTTGTCCTGTCCTGGATCACCTCATACATTTCCGACCGCACATTTAGCGTTTCCCACTCACACGCTACCTCCTCATCCCTCCCTCTCTCTGTTGGAGTCCCTCAAGGCTCTGTCCTAGGGCCCTTACTTTTTTCCATCTATACCCTTGGCCTAGGACAACTCAAAGTCCCATGGCTTCCAGTACCACCTGTATGTGGACGACAATCAGATCTAACCTCTCTGGCCCAGATGTCACCTCTCTGCTGTCCAGAATCCCGGCGTGTCTATCAGCCATATCCTCCTTCTTTAACTCTCGCTCCCTAAAACTCAATGTAGACAAAACCGAACTCATCATCTTTCCCCCATCTCGTATATCCCCTCTACCTGATCTATCTATTATGGTAAATGGCATCACGCTCTCTCCCGCACCTGAAATCCGCTGCCTCGAGGTAACTCAACTCTGCCCTGTCCTTCCAACCGCACGTCCATACTCTTGCCACCTTCTGTCGCCTCCAACTCGAAAATATTGCCAGAATCCATCCCTTCCTCACCCCACAATCTACTACAACTCTTGTGCATGCCCTCATCATCTTCCGCCTCAATTACTGCAACACCCTCCTCTGTGGCCTCTCCGCTAACTCCCTTGCACCACTTCAGTCTGTCCTCAACTGCTGCCCGGCTAATCCACCTCTCTCGCTACTCCCTTGCTTCTCCCACTATCTTCCCTCACGCAATCTTCGATCCTCCCAAGACCTCGTACTCTCCTCTGCACTTATTCATTCCTCACACAACCGCCTCCAAGATTTCTCCCGAATATCCCCCATCCTCTCGAATTCCATGCCTCAACACATCCGATTATCCACCACCCTCGGATCCATCAGACGGAACCTGAAAACCCATCTCTTCAGGAAAGCCTACAGCCTGCAATAACCATTCTGCCACCTCACCAACCGCCCAAGCTGCCGCCTCACCAACCGCCCGAGCTGCCGCCTCACCAACCGCTCGAGCTGCCGCCTCACCACCACCAGAGCTGCCGCATCCCCATCCTTCTGTCTCTTCCCCAGTATCCCGTAGAATGTAAATTTGCAAGAACAGGGTCCTCTCCACTCTGTACAAGTCTGTCATCATAAATTTTTAGTACTATAAATGATATCTATAACCCTGTATGTAACCCCTTTCTCATGTAAAGCACCATGGAATTAATGGAGCTATATAAATAAATAATAATAATTTCAAACAATCCTTCATACACAGGCCAGGTTTTTTCGGGGCAGGTGTTGCATTGATAAATGGTGTCCTTGTGTATTCCCCTTTTGTAACACACTCGGCACCTTTTTTTGCGGCTTACCTTTTCTTCCAGTTGGCGGGAGAACCCCCGGAAAATGCTGGCCTGCTACGATACAAGCACCTTCAGTTCCGGAACTACTGGGGCCTGCTCCTTCCGGAGTGCCAAATATCAGGGCCTTAAGCACTACCTCCTGGAACTGAAGGTACGACGTATCGGTGTGGCGCGCACATCATGACAGCAGGAAAGCATTGAGCATTGCCATTTGTACAATGTGCACGGCCTGCTTTTTGTACCACACCTTGGCCTTTCTCAAAGCACTGTACGGATGGAGGAGTTGATCAGAGAGATCAAGGCCCCCCAAGTTTTTGTTGTACCCCAGTACACAGTCCGGCTTGCTGGCCTGTGTAGAGGCAGCCCGTACAGTGCTGAGGACGCTGCCATCACTGTGTATGGTGGTCAAGAGAAGGACATACCTCTTGTCCTGGACCACCAGCAGGTGGTCACTACATTGGGCTCTGCTCTCACCTTTTCTGAGCATCTGCCCAAGTAGCGTCTTCGGGAGGCCTCTCTGATTTTTGCGTATAGTACCGCAGGCTGCGGTACCTCACGCAGAGAGGGATTTGTAAGGTGGGACGCTGGTATAAAAGTTATCGGTGTAGAGGTGATAACCTTTATCCAGCAGTGGGTGCACCAAATCCCACACAATCTTCCCACTCACTCCCAGGACAGGAGGGCACTCAGGGTGTTCAATCCTGGTGTCCTTTCCTTCGTACACTCTAAACCTGTGGATGTACCCGGAGATGCTCTCACACAGTTTGTAGAGTTTGATTACGTATCTGACCCTCTTGCTGGGCAGGTACCGGTGGAATCCGAGCCTTCCCTTAAAATGGACTAAGGACTCATCCATGAAGATGTCCCTTTTGGGCACGTACACTTCAGAAAACTTTTGTTGAAGTGTCTGATGACCAGCCGAACTTTGAACAGATGGTCAAAGTTGGTGTCATTATCGGAATAATGCAGGAACTTGTGGATGGCCTCAAAACACTTCCGAACCATGACCATTCGGAACACTGGAGTGTTATATTAAATATCTACACTCCAATATTGCCGAATTTCTGGCTTCTTCACGATCCCCATGTGGAGGACCAGACCCCAAAACTGCATCATTTTAACTGCGTCTACAGGAGACCAGTTGGAAACTGATGAACCGGAGTTTTGCTCCAAAAATTTACGAGCATACAAATTAGTTTGCTGCACCATGAGGTTAATATAATCCTCAGAGGAAAAGACTTTGAAAATGTCTGTTTCTGTGAGGCCGGCAATGTCAAACTTGATTCCTGATTCTGCCACAAAATCAGGAATCAGTGGCTTGTAATTTTCGGGGGGCGAGGTCCATATGGGGTCCGAAGTGGGGAGCGCTGGTTCAAGTTCAGGAATGGTGGGCGCTGCCTCATCTTCTGTCCTGGGGCGTCTGCGTGGCGGTTCCGCAGAACCTGTGGAGGAAGATGAGGAGGAGGAAGAGGATGAGGATGAAGAATCGGAAGAGTAAAGAAAAGTGGGATCCTCTCCCTCGCTATCAGTGTCGGAGGGAAGGAAAGAATATGCCTCCTCCAATGAATAGCGCTGTTGGGACAAACTGGACAAGCGGGACATTTTTGTGTGAATATGGTGCTTGGGTGTACTTTATTGATAACTGTATGTGTATGTGTGGGGGGATAGTGATTGATGCAATCTATTATCTGAAAAGAAAAAGCTAAAAAAATAAAAGCAAATAGGGAGAAAAAAATACCTGTGAAAAGAAAAGTCTAAAACAGCAGGCCCTAGCTCTGATAAGTGAACTGCTTCACTTATCAAAGTTTGGCGGCTGCTTGATGTGCGCACGAGGGTCGGGCAAGGGGGGGGGTGTTAAAAAAAAAAGAGAAAGGCAGGCACAAGCTCAGATAAGTGAACTGTTCCTTATCAAAGTTTGGCGGCTGCGGAATGTGTGTATGGAGTTGGCGTAAAGGGGGTGAGAAAAAAAGCGAGCGCGAGTGTTGATCGGTGAACTACGTCACCAATGAATGCTTGGCAGTGCAAATGGGGGTGAAGTGGGGTAAAAAGAGGGGGGGGGGGAGATGGGGTGGATGAAGAGATCAGGCAGGGATCAGTGATCAACACGTAAGGTTGTAGTCAGGTGGCGCAAAGGGGGGTGAAAAAAAAAGGAAAACGGCAGGCACAAACTCTGATAAGTGAACTCTGTCACTTATCAAAGTTTGGCGGCTGCGGGATGTGTTTACAAAGGTTGCGCCAAGGGGCTGAGGAAAAAAAAGGTAGCGCGAGTTGATTGGTGAACTACGTCACCAATGAACGCTCGGTGGCTGTTAAATGGGTGCACGGAAGGAGGTGCAAAGGGGGGTGGAGGGGGGTAAAAAGAAGGGAAGGGGGATGGGGGTGGATGAAGAGATCGGACAGGGATCAGTGATCAACACGTATGGTTGTAGTCAGGTGGCGCAGGGGGGGAGGAAAATGGCAGGCACAAATTGATAAGTGAACTGCATCACTAATCAAAGTTTGGCGGTTGCTGGATGGGTGTACGAAGTTGGCGCAAAGGGGGCTGAGGAAAAAAAAGCAAGCACGAGCGTTCATTGGTGAACTGCGTCACCAATTAAAGCTCGGCAGCTACTAAATGTGCACACGGAGGTGGCGCAAATGGGGATGGAGGGGGGTTAAAAAGAGGGGGAAGGGGGATTGGGGTGGATGTGGAGATTGGGTTGGATGAAGGGGGATTGGGCAGGGATCAGGGATAACACTTACGTTTTAGTTGTCTTTCTTTAGAAGAGATTGTGGTGCTACAGGCTGCTGTGGCACCACAATACCCAGCACCACAATACCCAGCACAGCAGGGAGATCCAGGAGGGAGATCCAGCAGTATGACAGCTCTGTAGGAATCCTCAGCTAGAGTGAGGACCTCTGCAGAGCGGTCACACAGGTCAAGCAGGTGACAGACAGGTCACAGAGCGGTCATACCGCTGCTGTGACCTGTCATTGGTGGGATCGACCTTAACATTGATCCCACCAATCAGAGCTTTCCTGGTCACCCTGGCAACTGCCTAGGATCGGAGCTCACAGCTCCCATCCTAGGCAGGTCCCAGCCAAGTCACCAGCAGGGCACAGAGCGGTCATAGATTGACCACCACTGTGCCCTGTGATTGGCGAGATGGACGATGACATCGATCATGCCAATCAGATCCTGCAGGCCCTAATGGGCCTGTATTAGGTTCTAGCCTAGGATCGGTGCTATTAGAGCACCGATCCAGGCAGGTTCCAAAAGGGCACAGAGCAGTAATACCGCGCTGTGCCCAGCGATTGATGTGATCGGCGATCGCGCCAATCCGGGGTGTTTTTGCCGGTGCCTGGCATAGCCAGGCACCGGACTAGGATCAGGTACATCGGTACTCGATCCTAGCCTGTGATCTCATTGTTTCAGCAGCTCCGATTGGCTGAAACATTGAGAATGGCTGTGATTGGCTGTTCAGAATTGAACAGCCAATCACAGGGATTGGGAGGCCGGGTGGGCGGGAACAGTGCCCTGGATGCTGACACCATCTTCCCTAAGGTAAGATGGCATCGGAATTTTAATGCGAATACCGTGACTTAAGTCGCGGTATTGCATTAAAGGGCATGAGATATTATCCCGACGAGGGTCAGATAGGCCCAGGTCACCTCGACACGATAGCACATCTAAGGTCAGAGAGGGGTTAAGCAACAACAAAAGGTAAACGGTCTTTAGAACCGGCAAAACAACACAAAATGCTGGGCAATGTCCAGCCTGCAGGTTCGCACTGGAGCCACACACACAGGAGGGCTTTTACCTGACACAGACCATGTGCCAAACAACAGCCTCCATTATGTAGGCTGTAACCACACCCACAGGTGAGGTATGAGGGAAGCCAGACCCACTCATCTCTCATAGCTACCCGCAACCCAGACCTAGGTGCACCAAATAACATTCTAGTGCTTACGTGCACTAAAAAAAAAATACTCCGGATTACATCACAGGGAGCAGCCATCCCTGTGACACATGCCTCCCATTGATTACATGGCCATTAGCCTCCTTATAGCAGTTTCAACAGTATCGCATTTTTATGGGATTTCCACGGAAACCCTGACGTATTTGCTCACCGCAGAACACAAGAATGTGATCCAGCCTTATTCTGGAAGCGATCAAAAATGTTATGTACTCCAAAATCTTACCAATAAAAAAACCCTGATTTATCCGGCACAAAACCACTATAAGCGGCCACATGTTTGGCATTATTGTAATGGGGAAAGAGCACAAGGTGGGCACAACGTATGGGGGCACTAGAATATATGAGGGCTCTACACTGTACGGGAGGCACAATGTTTGGACACTAAAGACATATTTCCAATTCTAAACTTAGTAGCAAAGCCACAAAAGAGGACTAAAAATCCTCCAAAAATTCAAAAATACAGTTTAAGTTTAGTATTTTGTACCTATGTTTTGCAACATCATCACTATATGGGTTGGCTGTATCCTGTAGCGCATTTGTTCAGAGACCTGGGTGTCTTGAATCACAGTGGGATATTTTTATCATCCCCACCGCTAACACCAATATGTCATGAACCGGGGTTGTTTGGCTACCCCGATTCTTTTCTGAAGGGGATTCATCTATATCCCAGTTCCGGTTTAGAACTTACAGCTCTCTGGTGCCCCCGTTACCCTCAGGTCAGTCAGGGAACTGCACCTAAGATAATCAGTCGCCAGAAAGGCTGCCTGCTATGTACTGGCTATTGGGCACACACTGCAGGGAGGGTGATATAAGTATTCTATATATAAAGAGCTGGGTAACTAATCCAAGAGAAGTAATGTAATATTAGCAATTGGATGGATATAAAACTTAACCTTTACTAGGTATAAATATAAAAGTAAATTCAACTACAATACATAAAAAAAATAGGGAAAAAGGAGAGGACCCTTGTGCAAATTGTGAACCCTAACCAACACAGAAATGGAGATGGAAAAGAAAAACAGGTAAAACAATATCACTGACAGTGCTAATTGGTCACTATTCCGTTGACCATATATGCTTAGCTAGTAGTTTATTCAAGTGGCAAAAGCCATACTAGATGTAATAAACATGCCAAATTTTCGTATAGGTAGTAAATGTAACAACCAACAAAAGAACATCTGTAACTGTCAATTGGCCATATAGAAGTGGTGAGGTACTCTTATGTGGTTCATACATGTATCTCGGTATACGTTCTCTTTGTACCGTGGATTACCTCTCCCACGCATGTGTCAATAGCCACTTGTAATGATCATTTATAAGGGCCATCGACATAGTTACCCCGGTATATCTTCTCTTTAAACCGTGGATTATCTATCCCACATATGTATCCATAGTCACTCACAATGGCTATTGGCCCAATTATTGGTTAATAGGTTCAAACCATATAATTGTAACCCTTTGAAAGTTACTGAATCAGCATGACTTATTAATTAGACACTGTCAATGGACTATAGCAGCGTAAGGTGGCTTATTAAACGAATCATGACCCAAAAAAAAAATGCATCTATACTTAGAAAAACTGGGATCATGCTGCCCCATAAACCTTTGTCATGAGCATCTCCTTTAATCATATAGTGCGGTCATTATATTTTGGCATCAAGCTCTGTTACCATCAGGCACCAGCATGTGCGAATTTGCATTATTTGTAAAACCCATCAAAATGGGTAGAGCTCACCCAAAGTTGGAGAGAGTCACTCTGTCTCTCAAGAGGGTGAGAGCGCCTCCATTGGATCTGGCGTCTCCCGCCGCGTTTCATCCGATAGGACTCATCAGGGGAGTGTGACAACCTTTGGTAGCCGCTTTACAGGTCTCCCCGCTTCTGTGATTTAAAAATTCTGAGCCCGGAGGCGCGCCCGCGAGGCTCCCCCCCTAGCATGTGACGCACTTCCGGTGCTTTGCGAGAAACTTCCGGTATTACGGAGCGCTTGTCCGGACTGTGAAGCGCTGGGTGCCATGGAGATGAAACGCATGCGCTCCACTCTGCAACCATGCGCCGCCCGACACAATAGCTATGTAAGCTCCATACCTACAACTCATGCCTGATAAAAGTGAGACCCTTACAGAGCCTATCACATTTTGTGCTGCGTACATTCCAGAATATGTCCGAATACACATAATAGACATGACTGGTAAGTACGGCACTTCAGAGGATGGACAAATTCCTTTTAACCCTGTCCTGTCCACCCATCGATATGATTCAGTATTTTTCAAACCATTCTTAAGAAACAACCTAAAAATAGTATCCATGAGGCTAGATGTAAACTAGTGGAAACTAATGAAAGAGAGGAGTAGAAATTCCTTGACCAAATAGGACCATTCTAAGGAAGAGGCAAGAGGCAGGGGGGAAGGAGAAGCAAAATTGTAATGTAACTAAATATAGTATACAATTAATGGGAATGATACATATATGTATGTTGATATTTAGGGGAAGTATGGGACACCACCAAAGCCCCAACCATAAAATGAAGAAAGAATGAAACAAGAGGCACCCTGTTGTTCCCTACGCAGAGCCAGCTGTGTAAAAGTCCACATTACTTGGAAAGGGCCCATGATATGATTGATTGGATATGGATCCCCAAGATAATTACATGAAACTAAACTATATCATATAGGGTGCCATGTTTGTACTTTCACCTAATATCTCATAAGTATCATTAAGTACTATCCCTTCATTTCTTTTATTTGCTTATTGTTTTCCTACCTTTAATAGAATAGTGAATCAATAGGGTGAGCTGGGGAGAGCAGACACTGCGTGGGGGCGCCAAAAAACGTATCTTTTAGGGTGTCAACCCCCACTGGTAGGAAGGGACAGTTAGTAAGTGTAGGGATAGATAGGTTGAAGCTGTACCTCTACATTGTTTTGTCTTGCACTGGTAAGGAATTTTTAATCTTTTTCATTAAAGATATATTTTTAAGGGGATTACATGTTAAACACTTTAAATATTTTTTCCCTGATCTTATACCTACAGTGGGGCAAAAAAGTATTTAGTCAGTCAGCAATAGTGCAAGTTCCACCACTTAAAAAGATGAGAGGCGTCTGTAATTTACATCATAGGTAGACCTCAACTATGGGAGACAAACTGAGAAAAAAAAATCCAGAAAATCACATGGTCTGTTTTTTTAACATTTTATTTGCATATTATGGTGGAAAATAAGTATTTGGTCAGAAACAAAATTTCATCTCAATACTTTGTAATATATCCTTTATTGGCAATGACAGAGGTCAAACGTTTTCTGTAAGTCTTCACAAGGTTGCCACACACTGTTGTTGGTATGTTGGCCCATTCCTCCATGCAAATCTCCTCTAGAGCAGTGATGTTTTTGGCTTTTCGCTTGGCAACACGGACTTTCAACTCCCTCCAAAGGTTTTCTATAGGGTTGAGATCTGGAGACTGGCTAGGCCACTCCAGGACCTTGAAATGCTTCTTACGAAGCCACTCCTTCGTTGTCCTGGCGGTGTGCTTTGGATCATTGTCATGTTGAAAGACCCAGCCACGTTTCATCTTCAATGCCCTTGCTGATGGAAGGAGGTTTGCACTCAAAATCTCACGATACATGTCCCCATTCATTCTTTCATGTGCCCGGATCAGTCGTCCTGGCCCCTTTGCAGAGAAACAGCCCCAAAGCATGATGTTTCCACCACCATGCTTTACAGTAGGTATGGTGTTTGATGGATGCAACTCAGTATTCTTTTTCCTCCAAACACGACAAGTTGTGTTTCTACCAAACAGTTCCAGTTTGGTTTCATCAGACCATAGGACATTCTCCCAAAACTCCTCTGGATCATCCAAATGCTCTCTAGCAAACTTCAGACGGGCCCGGACATGTACTGGCTTAAGCAGAGGGACACGTCTGGCACTGCAGGATCTGAGTCCATGGTGGCGTAGTGTGTTACTTACTTAAGGTAAGCCTTGTTACATTGGTCCCAGCTCTCTGCAGTTCATTCACTAGGTCCCCCCGCGTGGTTCTTGGATTTTTGCTCATCGTTCTTGTGATCATTCTGACCCCACGGGGTGGGATTTTGCGTGGAGCCCCAGATCGAGGGAGATTATCAGTGGTCTTGTATGTCTTCCATTTTCTAATTATTGCTCCCACTGTTGATTTCTTCACTCCAAGCTGGTTGGCTATTGCAGATTCAGTCTTCCCAGCCTGGTGCAGGGCTACAATTTTGTTTCTGGTGTCCTTTGACAGCTCTTTGGTCTTCACCATAGTGGAGTTTGGAGTCAGACTGTTTGAGGGTGTGCACAGGTGTCTTTTTATACTGATAACAAGTTTAAACAGGTGCCATTACTACAGGTAATGAGTGGAGGAAAGAGGAGACTCTTAAAGAAGAAGTTACAGGTCTGTGAGAGCCAGAAATCTTGATTGTTTGTTTCTGACCAAATACTTATTTTCCACCATAATATGCAAAAAAAATGATAAAAAAAACAGACAATGTGATTTTCTGGATTTTTTTTTCTCAGTTTGTCTCCCATAGTTGACAGACGCCTCTCATCTTTTTAAGTGGTGGAACTTGCACTATTGCTGACTGACTAAATACTTTTTTGCCCCACTGTATATAAATTTTGATCATCATGAATAATTCTCACATCTCAGAGGACGCATGGCTGAAACAAAAGCATTCCTGAAGAAGGAGGGGAGGAGTATAGGATTACACCGAGCTGACAGTGTGGCATAGCTGCTCGGTGCTGCTGTGGGGGAAAAAAGGAGGGGGTTTGAATCTGCAGCGTGTATGTGTGCTATGGAATCTTCTAGAACTATACTCATAATGTGGCATATTTATATTCTCATGACACCACCCCCTTTTGGACTGCGCTACGTAGGCAGGACCTCTCAGAACTCCTCCATGTGCATCTCCACAGGTTTGCCTCGGCGGGACACCCCATCTGCATTACCATGCTCGCTATCCATTTTATGTTTGACTGTAAAGTCGTACTGCTGGAGGGAAAGGCTCCAGTGCAGCAACCTTCTGTTGGTTCCAGACATGGATGGTAGCCAGCACAGAGGGTTGTGGTTTGTCACCACAGTGAAGGTGTGACCGTACAGGCAAACTCTGCACGACTCAGACTATGTCCAGGCACTCATTCTCGATGGTGGAATAGGCAACTTCCCTGGGCAGAAGCTTCCAGCTCAGGAACACCACGGGGTACCCTTGGTTCCCCGATTCGACCAGGCTGAGCACAGCACCGAGGCCAAATTCGCTGGGGTCGGTCTGTACAAGGAACGGTCAACTGCTGTCAACTGCTTTTAACACGGGAGAGTGTTGTGAATTCTGTGATCGAACTCCCTCCTGTGGTCATGAATGGTACTTCGGCGAGTTCTGTCCATGGACTCCCTCTGGTGGCTGTGAGTGGTGCTGCTGCTTCTGAGGTTCCTTCCACACGTGACGTAGTTTATTCTTTGGCTGGCTGCTCTATGTAACTCCACTCAGAACGTTACTCCATGCCAGCTGTCAATGTTCTTGTACTGGTTCAGTTGCTCTTGGATCTTTCTGGTGACCTGTCTACTCCAGCAGAAGCTAAGTCCCTGCTAGTTGATTATTTGTTCATTGTTTCCTTGTCCAGCTGGCTATCATGATTTTGCCTTGCTAGCTGGAAGCTCTGGGATGCAGAGTGGCACCTCCGCACCGTGAGTCGGTGCGGAGGTCTTTTTGCACACTCCGCGTGGTCTTTTTGTAGGGTTTTGTGCTGACCGCAAAGATACCTTTCCTATCCTCAGTCTGTTTAGTAAGTCTGGCCTCCCTTTGCTGAAACCTGTTTCATTTCTGTGTTTGTGACTTTCATCTTAACTCACAGTCAATATATGTGGGGGCTGCCTTTTCCTTTGGGGAATTTCTCTGAGGCAAGGTAGGCTTTATTTTCTATCTTTAGGGCTAGTTAGTTCTTAGGCTGTGAAGAGGCGTCTAGGCAGTGTTAGATACGCTCCACGGCTATTTCTAGTTGTGTGATAGGATTAGGGGTTGCGGTCAACAGAGCTCCCACTTCCCAGAGCTTGTCCTGTTTGAGTTTAACCATCAGGTCGTTCCAGGTGCTCCTAACCACCAGGTCCATAACAAGAGAGTTGCACAGAGTTGTTTTCAAAGCCCGGAAAGCCACCTCACAGCCGTCCGTCCTGTCAACTGTTTGGGGTAGCCTCCTCCTGGTGAGGTCCATCAAAGGTATAGCCAGGCTACTATAGTTTTGTACGAAGTGTCTATATTACACTGCAGTGCTGAAGGACACCATCTGTTTATAGGTCCTGAGGGTGGGCCAGGACGTGATTGCATCCGCTATCCCAGGCTCTGGCCTCATGAAGCCTCTGCCTACCAGGTGCCCCAGGTAGTGGACCTCTCCATGCCCATTTGGCACTTTCCAGACTTGATGGTCAGGCCTGTTTGGTGAATTTGCCTAAGCACTTCCTGGAGATGCTGCAGGTTTTCCTCCCAGTAGGAACTGAAGACGGCAATGTCATCCAAGTACGCCATCGCGTACATCTCTAGTCCCTGAAGCAGGTGGTTGACCATCCGCTGGAAAGTGGCAGGGGCATTCTTCATGCCGAAGGGCATGACTGTGGATGCGTACAGTCCGAAGGGTGTGATAAAGGTTGACTTCTCCTGCGCCTCGGTTGTCAGGGGAATCTGACAGTATCCTCGACTCAAATCCATAATGGACAGATATTTTGCACGAGCTAACCACTCAAGCAGCTCCTCGATGCTCGGCATTGGGTGCGCATCAGATTCTACACAAAGCCGGGTGGTAAGATCCTTCTTTGGCATGAGGACTACAGGTAAGGCCTTTTGTACCGTTAAATCACCCCCAGCTATAACATCTCATCGATCTCCTGGGGCATAACCTGCTGCACCTCGTTGGAGATCAGATAGGGTGTTCGCAGTGGGGCATGATTCCCAGTGTTCACCTTGTGGACCGCAAACTCCGTCCTTCCAGGATGCTTGGAGAACACGGCCAGGAAGGGTTCCAGCCTGGTTCGCAGCTGTGATCACTGGGGTTTGGTTAACAAGGAGCTTACCTCCAAGTCCTCGATAAACCCAACGGCCTTGGCTTGGGCCAGCATGTCCAGGAGGGGGTCTTCCTCCCCATCTTCGGGCAGGTTGCAGATTGGTAGGACGTAGGCTTCACGTTCGTAATGAGCCTTTATCATATTGACGTAAAAGGCCTTTCACGTAGGTGACTGAGTTGAGCTGCTGGTTGACGACGTACGGGCCTTCCCAGGCTGCCTAAAGCTTGTCATTTGGTAAAGGGACCAACACCCACACCTTTTGACCCACCTGGTAGGTCCGCTTACGTGGGATCCTGGTTGTACCAGTGCTTCTAGTCAGCCTGAGCCTGCGTCATGTTGTCATGCACCGCGTCAAGATCTGCATTTTGTCACGGAAGCGCATGACATACTCCACTATGGACACTTCAGAAGGGTTCGGCTCTTCCCAGGATTCCCTTAGCAACCCAAGGCGTCCCCGGACTCGCCTGCCATACAGGAGCTCGAAGAGGGAGAGCCCCGTCGAGGCCTGCAGAACCTCTCGTTGAGCGCATAGCAGGTGTGGGAGGAACCGTTCCCAGTCACGTCTTTGGGTCTCAACCAGCATGCGTAGCAATTGTTTGAGGGTACCATTGAAGCACTCACACAAACCATTGGTCTGGGGGTGATATGCACACTATGCCAGACGCTTCACCTGCATTTTCGTACAGAGAGCCTCCATTAGGTGAGACATGAATTGGGTCCCTTGGTCGGTAAGCATCTCCTTGGGAAATTCTAACCGTGAAAAGATGGCCAACAGTGCATCTGCCACCTAATTTACTCTGGTTGAGGACACAACCACTACCACTGGGTATTGCATTCCACAGCTGCTGGAGACGACCAGCGGGCCCACAATGTCCACCGTGATGCTCAGGAAAGGCACCTCTATCACTGGCAAAGGGATCAGGGGAGCCTTAAGAGCAGGCCCTGCCTTCCCCACTCTTTGGCAGGTGATACAGGAGCGGCAGTAGTTTGTCACATCTGTCCCCATCTTGGGCCAATATATGTGTTGAGACAGCCGGACCTTAGTTTTGCTGATCCCCAAGTGTCCAGCGAGTGGGATCTCATGGGTGATCCGCAACAACTCACCCTGAATTGGTACCAGACAACTAGCTGTCTTTCCCTCAACCACTTCTTTTATGATTTTCCTGGGACTGTCTTCCGGTACAACCTCCCTCGCTCTCAGAACACACTCTCCTTATCAGTCATGGAGGTGGGGGTCTTGGCGAGGTGTCTCAAATTCTCTAGGCTCGCATCTGAGTGCAGAGCAACCTGGAACTCTGGCTAGGGGCAGCCAGAAGCAACGTCAGGGTCCCTTCCCCACAGGAACCCTCTGGGACCATCTCTGGTTCAGTCATCCCTGTGACTGAGGAGGGTCCAGAAGCAGAACGTTATCTGCGTTCCGGGCACTGTGACTGCGGGTGACAGCAGCTATGTAGGCTGTCTCCCCGGGGATTTCCACAGACCCACCAGCTGGCGCTGCTGTGGATACTACCTCCCCATCAACCCTCAACACCTCAGGAGCAGTGCTATATATGGGGCACTTACCTTCCTCTGTGGTACTGGCCAGTTGCATGGTATCACCTTCCTCATGGTTCCCATGCATCTCCCCATTTCCCTTAGCACCATCGCTTGCTCCTGCTAGGGGTTCCTCAGCCATCCCACCCCACAGAGTGATGTGGCTGAGCACTCCTGCACCTGTGAACACATCATCCTTAGGAGATAAATGGTTAGCGGGCAAAACATGCACATTTTCATCATCAGTATTACCCTTGTGGCATTTTCAGAAAAATGGTTATCAAGTAAATCATTAAAAGGTAAAGCATCGTCGGGTAACCCATGCAATTTCCCATCATTATCATCAGCATTAGATTGGGGAGGGGGGTCAGGGACATAATATGCAACCATCTGCCCCATATCAGTTCCCAATAAAACATCGGTGGGCAAGTTAATCGGACAACCCCAGTTCCTTCACCCCGTACCCTGCACTCCAATCTATAAACACCCGGGTCATTGACAAGCGACGGTGGATGTCCCCAATCCTGGTGACAGTCAGGGTTTTCCCTGGAATAATCTCTTCAGGGGCTGCCAGTTCGGGTCGGATGAGGGTTCATTCAGCCCCGTGTCCTTGAGGCCTTTAGCGACATGGCCCCCCATGGTGACGTGCTGCACTTTGTCATAGACCCTCCCAACCGCCCCACCCACCAAAAGAACTGCTGCATTAGGCCCTGGGGCCTTGGCTGAGGGGTTCTTCTGCTTCTCTAGACAGTTGGCACTAATATGACCAGTCCTATTGCAGAAAAAACACTTGCAAAGGTCGGTGGTAGGTCTGGTGCTGTTGGCAAAAGGGACAGGGCCTTCGGTGAGTCGGCCGGCAGGGGTACTGGTGCTGGTGCAGGCTTACCCCCTCTCCAGCTGGCGGTTACTGGCTTCCGCACTTCCAATTTACGGTTGGCCTCATAGGCATCGGCAATTTGCGATGCTTTAACCGCGTCCATCACGAACGTTGAACCTCACCTGGGCACAGATGTAGAAAATGGTCTTTGATCGTCAGGTCTCCCAGCTGCTCAAAGGAGGTCACTGACAGTCCTTGGATCCACTGGTTAAAGTAGGTCCTGAGTCCATGCACCACATCGCTATAACTGTCGTGTGGGACACGCTGGAAGTTCTGGAACTTAGTTCAAACTGCGCTAACAGCAGCCCGTTCAGCACATACGCTAACAGGCTGCTGTAACGCAAGTGCCGGCGTTTGCATCACGCTAGCGCAGATAGAGCATCTGCTAGCTCTATCTGCGCTAGCAGTGACGGACCTGGAAACGCTGCAGCCGCGTCTCTGGGTCCGTCACTCAATGACGGCACATCCCTAGCGCACGCTCATTGTGGGCGTGCGCTAGCGATGCATCCGACATTGTTTTCAATGGCGGCATTAACGGACTACGTTACACCGCGCTATGCCGCAGTGTAACGTAGTCAGCTTAAAGTACCACCATAACGCAGTGTGAACCCAGCCTTAGGGTAAACCTCAAGAGTTAGCAGTTACTTTTTTATCAGGGCCTGCTTGATGGCCTGATAGTCATCTTGGTCTGGCAGGAGAGCAGCAAACGCCTCCAGAGCTTTGCCTTTTAGCCCTGGGGTCAGGTATCGGGCCCATTGGTTCTCAGGCAGCCAGTACTGTCTGCGGCCTAATGAGAAATCCTGCAAAAAGGTGTCCAAGTCTTTTCCATCACAGGAAAGTGCTCTGGTCGGGATTTAGGGGACGGAGCTGGAATCACTGTTCCGTGGGGTAGATGGTATTGCCCCGAGTTGGGCCATCAGCAGTCCATGGTCCCTCTCAGCTCGAGCCTCCAACTCATCTTGGAGCTCAGCTCTCTCTGCCTCCCACTGGGATCTGTCCGCCTCCACTGGGTTCTCTCCGCTTCATATTGCTGGATCAGCCTCAGACGTCCATCACGGTCATCGGCGGGGAGTTGTTCCAAGGCCACCTGCAGGTGGGGGTCCAATCCGCCCAGGTTGAAAGTAGGGCCAGCATTCAGTGGTTGGACCTCTGCAGCAGCACCATTTGAGCTTGGGTTGGCTTCTGTGTCCGCTCGGCTCTGAGTGATTTCCAGTTGCACCAGAGCCGCTACCAGTTGGCTTTTCTTTTTGCCCGTGGCGTCAATCTGTCAACCCACAAAGGGCAATAAGAGTGTCCTTGTTAGGCCGGGATCACACATTCGCGAGATACGGCCGAGTCTCACAGGTGAAAACCCAGTTCTGGCACCGGCACTCCGGAACGGAGCGTGCAGCTCCATGTATTGATGTGCGGCTGCACGCTCCGCTCCGGAGTGCCGGCGCCAGAGTTGGGTTTTCACCTGCGAGACTCGGCCGTATCTCGCGTATGTGTGATCCCGGCCTTATCCTGCTTTTACCAGCCTTCTCCTTTTGCAGCCAACATTGACAAATAAAAGATGGGATAGAAAAACAAACAGAAAGCGAGGGGTAATCGAAAATACACACGACATCGTCTAAGCACTAGTAAACAATAAGTTTGTTCTCCAAAACTTTCGCGCAAATTCCTTGCAAGAACTGTGTAAGTTTTAGTGAGAGGAATGATTGCTCAAACCCGATTACTAATGCTCTATTACACCACCACTCTGCCACCAATATGTTATGAATCACAGGGGGATAGTTTTATCATCCCCACCGCTGACACCAATATGTCATGAACCGGGGTTGTTTGGCTGCACCGGTTCTTTTCTGAAAGCGATTTATCTATATCCCACTTCCGGTTTAGAATTTGCAGCTCTCGGGCACCCCCTTAGCCTCAGGTCAGTCAGGAAACTGCACCTAAGATAATTAGTCGCCAGAAAGGCTTCCTGCTTTGTACTGGCTATTGGGCACACACTGCAGGGAGGGTGATATAATTATTACCAGCTGACCAATCTGCTATATACCGTATATACTCGAGTATAAGCCGAGATTTTCAGCCCAAAATTTTGGGCTGAAAGTGCCCCTCTCGGCTTATACTCGAGTCAAGGTGGGTGGCAGGGTCGGCGGGTGAGGGCGCTGAGGCATACTTACCTAGTCCCAGCGATCCTCGCGCTGTCCCTGCCGTCCCACGGTCTTCTGTGCTGCAGCTTCTTCCCCTCTTCAGCAGTCACGTGGGACTGCTCATTACAGAAATGAATAAGAAATGCCGGTGACCGCTGATAGAGAAAGAAGCTGCGGCACCGAAGACCAGGCAGAGGGACAGCGCGAGGATCGCCAGGACTAGGTAAGTATAGCATATTCACCTGTCCTCGTTCCAGCCGCCGAGCGTCGCTCCATCTTCCCGGCCGGCGCCTCCATCTTCCCGGCGTCTGCGCTCTGACTGTTCAGGCAGAGGGCGCGATGACGCATATAGTGTGCGCGGCGCCCTCTGCCTGATCAGTCAGAGCAGAGACGCCGGGAAGATGGAGGCGCCGGAACGAGACGCCGGGAGCTGCAATCAAGGGAGGTGAGTATGTGTTTTTTTTTTTTTTATTGCAGCAGCAGCAGCGGCGGCGGCAGAGATTTATGTGCAGCATCTATGGGGCACAGTGAACGGTGCAGAGCACCGTATATGGCACATCTATGGGGCACAGTGAACGGTGCGGAGCACCGTATATGGCACATCTATGGGGCACAGTGAACGGTGCAGGGCACCGTATATGGCACATCTATGGGGCACAGTGAACGGTGCAGAGCACCGTATATGGCACATCTATGGGGCACAGTGAACGGTGCAGGGCACCGTATATGGCACATCTATGGGGCACAGTGAACGATGCAGAGCACCGTATATGGCACATCTATGGGGCACAGTGAACGGTGCAGAGCACCGTATATGGCACATCTATGGGGCACAGTGAACGGTGCAGGGCACCGTATATGGCACATCTATGGGGCACAGTGAACGGTGCAGAGCACCGTATATGGCACATCTATGGGGCACAATGAACGGTGCAGAGCACTGTATATGGCACAGCTATGGGGAAATATGAACGGTGCAGAGCACTATATGGCACAGCTATGGGGAAATAATGATCTATTTTTATTTTTGAAATTCACCAGTAAATGCTGCATTTCCACCCTAGGCTTATACTCGAGTCAATAAGTTTCCCAGTTTTTTGTGGCAAAATTAGGGGGGTCGGCTTATACTCGGGTCGGCTTATACTCGAGTATATACAGTAATTGTCAAAGGGTCACTTCCATCTGTCTGCCACGACCAATCAGCGACGGGCACAGTCCAGAAGAAAATGGCCGCTCCTTACTCCCCGCAGTCAGTCCCCGGCGCCCGCATACTCCCCTCCAGTCACAGCTCACACAGGGTTAACGCCGGCGGTAATGGACCACGTTATGCATAAAAAAAGAAGCGAAAAGCAGCACAAATAAAGTGCACACATGCATCAGTTGCATCCTTTTTTCGACATCGACTTCATTTGTAGTGGTTCCCGCTCGACTTCTTTGTTTCAAGACCGCGTTATGCCGCGGCTAACGCACTCCGTAACCGTTGCTATTACCCTGTGTGTCCCCAACTTTTTACTATTGATGCTAAATGTTAAAAAAAAAAAAAAAACTCTGCTATTCTCACCCTCCGTAGTCCGCCGAGCCGCTCGCGCCTGCCGCCATCTTCCGTTCCCGGCGATGCATTGCGAAATTACCCGGAAGACTTAGCGGTCTCGCAAGACCGCTAAGTCATCTGGGTAATTTTGCAATGCATCCTGGAAACGTTAGATGGCGGCAGCCACGCGCGTATTGCCGGAGCTTCGCTGGATCCCAGGAAAGTACGTTATAAAGCAAGGAGTAACAAAACTAGTAATTTTATATACTTACTCCAAAAGGTAGGCAGTGTTTACAAAAGTATAAAAGATATGATAAAATGAGACAATTATGTATATATAGAACAATTACAAATAAAAAGGGATTAAAGTTGAAAAAAAACCCACAGTTCTCTCATATCATTTCAGATCATGACAAACCATGTGATGGGGGGAGGGGCAACATCAAAATGCATCAGAGCAGCTTGCAGAGCTGCTGTTAGCTCTTTTCCTGGGCAAATACTGACTCATAGCTCAGCAGGTTTAAGATATACCCTCTGGTCATGACATCACTGAGTGGGCTGAGTTGCGAAATGCACTCCTCTGAGTCTAAAACGTACTGAAAACTCCTACCATCATAGCTCGGGAATGGCACCCCGTATAGTGACCACGGACCTACCATTCTTCCGGGCATGGATTTGTGCCCAAACAGGAAGTATCTGTATGACCTGGTTAAGTAGACTTCCGATTCTCTGTTTCTGCTAGGCGCTGCACTTAGAAAACGCACTGGTAGCCCTATTGTCACACATTCCAAATATATAACTTTCATATCTCTGTCACCACGTGAGGTCGAATTATTCATCATGAATAATTCTCACACAACTCAGAGGACGCATGGCTGCAAACAAAAGAATTCCTAAGGGAGGGGGAAGGAGTATAGGATTACACCGAGCTGACAGGCAGTGTGGCATAGCTGCTTGGTGCTGCTGTGGGGGAAAAAAAGGAGGGGGGCCGAATCTGAAACGTGTGTGTGCCATGGAAACTTCTATAACTATACTCATGATGTGGCATATTTATATTGTCGTGACACTGGGCAGGTAAGCAGCGTTGCCTTTTTTCAGCTGTATTTTTTAGATTACCAAATCTCCAGAAAAAAACCTAGCATGGATGTTACTAAATAATCACTGCAGCCGTAGATTAATTCATTGAGACATGCAATTTCTACAATGTAGTCACTTTTGGGGTTTGTCTGCTGTTCTGGCAATTTGTCGCAAATGTCGCCTGTAAACTATTCTACAAAAATCTGTGTTCCAAAAGCCAAATAGCACTCCAGTAATTTCTGATGACATGAGGCTTCACCGAGTTCAGGAGAAATTTCGCAAACCTCTTTCCATCAGCATTAAAGATGAAATGTGGATTGGTCTTTCAGAATGTTAATGATCCCAAGCACACCACCAGAGCAACGGAGGAGTGGCTTCGTAAGAAGCACATGAAGGTCCTGGAGTGGCCTAGCCAGTCTCCGGATCTCAACCTCATAGAAAACCTTTGGAGGGAATTGAAAGTCCGTGTTGCCCAGCAACAGGCCCAAAACATCACTGCTCTGGAGGAGATCTGCATGGAGGAATGGGCCAACATACCACCAACAATATGTGCCAACATTGTGAAGACTTACAGAAATCGTTTGACCTTTGTCATTGCAAACAAATGATATATAACAAAATATTGAGATGAACTTTTGTTAATGACCAAATTCTTGTTTTCCACTATAATTTAAAAAAAAAAATCTTGCCAAATTAGACAAGGTGATTTTCTGTATTTGCAGGGTGGATAAAAATCAATGTTTTTTTAAAAAAAATCAAAAAAATCGGATTTTTGTTATTTAAATCGGATTTTTGTTATTTAAATCGGATTTTTTTCAATAAACTGCTTTTTGAGGAAAATATTTTATCTGGTTCTTCCATCATGAGATAAAGCTGAGTTGTTTAACTCAGTAGAATAAAGGCTGTATATGTGTAACATTCACAATGCCATGCTCTTCCAGAGGTTTCTGTAGGATTAGTGGGCAGTTTCTCTCCTATATTATCACGGACGCTCGCTTTACTTACGCAGTTCTCAAAACTGAATTTGACTCCGCAGAGGTCCCAGCCTCTTCTTCACGGCAAAAATGTTACAACATGAACAGAGTTGAGAAAAAGACCTTAATCCTATTGTTCTACAAACCTATGAATACAGAATCAACCCCTTCAGTGCCAAGTCCAAGAAGTTAGACAATATGTTTCTGATTGTTTGGAGTGGAATAGATCTGCACAACACAAGAAGAATGTGAATCTAAGTGTGAGGAGGAGGAAGGGCAAGCAGACAAGAAAATGAAAGTGAAACTTTGAGCACAATACTGCAGCATAGCCGCAGACAGACAAGTCTGGATCTGTTTGTGTGTACGATCTGAGGTTTATTACATTCTTTCCTTATAATGGCAGCAGGCCGTAAAAGAGACCCAGTTTGGGAATATTTTAATGAAGCTCCTTCGCCTATCGGTAAGGCAGGCATGCGTGCAAAATGCAAACGATGCACCAAAGAGATGCAAGGCCTGGTGGCGCGAATGAGGCAACATCATGAGAAGTGCGGTGATGAAGATGACCAAAGAAACACTTCTGAACAGGCAGGATCTTCAGGTTGGTAAACATTTTTATTGAATCCTATTTCTAAGAACTGAACTGTCATGTGTGAGAAAAATTATATTTCTTATTATTACTGTATGTTACTGTCATTTGGTACAGTTATGATGAAAAACAAATATTCCTTTTGGGGCAGGGGCAGTGATGTGTTGTGTACAATAAGCAGAAATTGTATAAACAATAAAATAACAGCATTGACTTTTTTTGTTTAGGGGAATTCATGGATTCTGGAAACTATCCACCTCCAAAGATCACCATCATCCTGTTCTACAGTTTCAGAGTTATCCATCCAGGATAGTGCTTCATTAGCAGCAGCATCATCATCAGACACCCACAGCCACATATCACCATCACCCAAAAGGAAGAAAAAACCTTTACCTCCTGGAACCACCATAGATAGGCTTGTGATAAGAACTAGCAGATTAGAAAAAGAGTTGATTGATGAAAAAATTGCCCAGTTTATTTATGCAACGAACTCTTCTTTCCGTCTGACTGAGAACCCACATTTAATTAATATGGTTCAGTCACTGAGACCAGGATACAGTCCACCCAGCAGAGCTGATGTTGCAGGGAAACTGCTGGATCAAGTGTATGACAGAGAAATGGAGCAATGTGCAACAGCTCTGGAGGGTAAAATTGTTAACCTAAGTATTGATGGGTGGAGTAATGTCCACAATGATCCTATTGTATGTGCTTGTATAACAACAGAAGAAGGTAAAGTCTTCCTTGCACAAACAACTGATACGTCAGGAAACGCACACACAGCAGAATACTTACAAGAAGTGGCAGTAAAAGCTATAACGACATGTGAACAAAAATTCAAATGTCTAGTACGCAGTTTGGTCACTGACAATGCTGCAAACGTATCCAAGATGAGAAGAGATTTAGAAGAGCAGGGAGGGAATACAAAGCTGCTAATAACATATGGTTGCAGTGCTCATCTGCTGCACCTCTTAGCCAAAGACTTAAGTGTTCCAGAAATAAAGGCTAATGTGGTTGAAATTGCTAAATACTTCCGTAATAATCATTTTGCTGCAGCAGCTCTGAAAAGGATGGGTGGAACCAAGCTAACGCTCCCACAAGATGTTAGATGGAACTCTGTGGTGGACTGTTTTGAGCAGTATATCAAAAACTGGCCTATTCTGATGACACTTTGTGAAGAAAATCGAGATAAAATAGATGGCACTGTCACGGCCAAAATCCTCAACATTGGGCTTAAGAGAAATGTTGAACATATGCTGAGCTTCCTTAAACCCATCTCTCAAGCTTTAAACAAAATACAGAAAAATGGCTGTTTTATTGTGGATGCTGTTGAAATTTGGAAGGAACTGAGTGAACACTTAAAAACAGAACTACACATGGACAGAATTAAATTACAAGCAGTAAACAAACGAATGGGACAAGCACTAACTCCAGCTCATTTTTTGGCAAATATTGTCAATATCCAATATCAGGGTCAAAACCTAAGTGCTGAGGAAGAGGAGTTAGCTATGACATGGGTATCCAGCAATCATCCATCTTTAATGCCAACTATAATAAACTTCAGAGCTAGGGGGGAACCATTGAAGAAATATATGTTTGCTGAAGATATTTTAAGGAAGGTCACACCAGTAAACTGGTGGAAGTCACTTAAGCGCTTGGATTTAGAGACTGTTCAAGTAATGATTTCACTTTTAACAGCAGTAGCTTCTTCTGCAGGCGTTGAAAGAATATTCTCTTCCTTTGGACTCGTTCATTCTAAATTGAGAAATCGGTTGGGACCCAATAAAGCAGGAAAGCTTGTTTTTCTTTTCTAGATTATGAATAGGAACAAAGAAGAAGATGATGATGAAGATGACGACAAGTGAGCTACAGAGGACAGCAGGGACAGTAGTATTTAAGTTTTTCATGTGTCGGCTGGGCTGACAGTCTAAGTTTCTTATAATATATATATATATATTTTGTTTAGCCAAATTAGTTAACAAACATGGATGTTTGTTTAAGCAAATAACTTATGCTGTAATGTTGTTATTGTTTCAGTTGAATAAATCTATTTAAATTGTTATTAAGGTCAGGATTATTTGTCTCCTTCCTAAGTACAACAGAACAGTGGTGTCCAAATATGAATGATTAACCCATTAAACTGGGGAGAAAAAAGTAATATAAAAAGTGATTCTAAAAATCTTCATCTACTTGCATGTTAAAGTAGCAAGAACTAGTTAAGGTAGAAACTTTGATTTAATTCACTGATTTAAATCAAGCCTTACTGACTAGTGATTTAAATCGTGATTTAAATCGTGATTTAAATCAGTTAGATTAAAATCAAATCCACCCTGTGTATTTGTTTTCTCATTGTTGACTCTCATAGTTGTGGTGTCAATTACAGGCCTCATCTTTTTTAAGTGGGAGAACTTGCACAATTGGTGGCTGACCAAATACTTTTTTCCCCCACTGTAGTGCTCCTTCCCATTCTACCCCCGCCATGTGCTTAAACAGTAGTGTACAACCGATCATGGGGTACTGCCATATGGGAGAAATTGCATAAAAAATTGTGGGGTCCAATTGCTTCCATTACCTCTCATGTAAATTATAAATTTGGTGCTAAAACAGTATTTTTTCTCACATCTACAGTAAATGTTTTAAAGTTCAGTGAATCACCTGTAGGTTAAAAATACTAAATACATCCCTAGATGAATTCCAAAATAGGGTTACTTGTGGGATATTTCTGCTGTTTTCACATGTCAGGGGCTCTCCAAATGCGACATGGCATTAACAACTTATTCTAGACAAATAGTGCTCATTCCTTTCTTAGCCCTGCCATGTTTCCAAACAGATGTTTTTGACCACATGTTTTTAATGCTCACCACACCTCTAGATACATTCCAAGAGGGGGCAAGTTTCTAAAATGGGGTCAATTGTGGGGGGTTTCCACTGTTTAAGCACATAAGGGGCTCTCCAAACTCGACATGACACCCATAGACTATTCTATCAAAGTCTGTATTCCAAAACGTCACTTCTTCTTTTACGAGCCCTGCTATGAGTCCAAACAGTAATTTTCCCCAACATATGGGGTATCGGTGTACTCAGGAGAAATTGCACAACAAATTTTGGGGTCTATTATCTCCTGATAGCCTTGTGAAAATGAAATAAAATTGGGGCAAATTGTTTTTAAGGTGTTCAAGGTGCTCACCACACATCTAAATTTCTAAATTATTTGAGGGGTGTAGTTTCCAAAATGGGATCATTTGTGGGGGGTTTCCACTGTTTAGGCACATCAAGGGCTCTCCAAATGCTACATGGGCTTTCACTAATGGTTTCAGCCAATTTGTTGCTTCAAAAGTCAAATTTTAACAACAAATGCTGTCCAATAGTCAGTGTAGGGTAACTAATATTAATCACAAATTGCTTAAGGCAAATAAGTCCTAACTAAAGACCATAAATTTAACTTTTAATGATACTTTTAAAGGAAAATTCTTAAAATATGCATTAGTCAGTGTATATCTCTGTGGACACCAACGTACTATTCATTATTAGACCAATGTCCTAAATGTGCTCACTGTCCTAGTAAACCATATCTCTTTTTTAAGGGTTAGGATAACATGGTGAGGCCGCTACCTACATCTTATTATTGGTTACATCAAATACATGCACTGACTAGCGCTATTAAAACTTGATCCTAAGCCTCTCCAACCTGTTTCACAAGGTGGAATGGTGTCCTCAGGGGATTGAGGCTATAATGAGCGAACACCAAGGTTACCAGTTGCTTAGGAGAAATTTTTAATAGCACTAGTCAGTGCATGTATGTCCAAGGTGAAGGAGGCTGAAACGTGACTACCACCAAAAAAGACACAAAGGTTGAAAAGTTAAGACTGAACCAAGACATATCTACAGACAGTAATAAATCAAGGGGATCGCAGTCACAAGTATTATTTTGTCCTCAGAAAAAAGTAGTATACTTAAATAGATCAATCTGAGGACATAAAAAGGTCAATTGCCAAAATTAAATTTTATTTAATTTCCATTGCTGCCGTATCCAGAACCTCATACATCCTATTTCGCCAGTTTCACTACTTGTACTACCATACAAATAATTGCCTTGACAAAGGCCAAATGTGGACGAAACGTTGGTTCACTGTCTGTCTGGTCAAGTAATGTTTTTTCCAACAATAAAATTTAATTTTGGCAATTAACCTTTTATGTCCTCTGATTGATCTATTTAAATATCTATAGACAGGTTTTGTAAAGGTTTTATGGACTGACTAGATGGTGGCCCGATTCTAACACATTGGGTATTCTAGAATATGCATGTCCACGTAGTATATTGCCCAGCCACGTAGTATATTGCCCAGCCACATAGTATATTGCCCAGCCACGTAGTGTATTGCCCAGCCACATAGTATATTGCCCAGCCACATAGTATATTGCCCAGCAACATAGTATATTGCCCAGCCACATAATATATATTGCCCAGCCACATAGTATATTGCCCAGCCACATAGTATATTGCCCAGCCACATAGTATATTGCCCAGCCACATAGTATATTGCCCAGCCACATAGTATATTGCCCAGCCACATAGTATATTGCCCAGCCACATAGTATACAGCACAGAGCCACGTAGTATACAGCACAGAGCCACGTAGTATACAGCACAGTCACGTAGTATACTGCCCAGTCACGTAGTATATTGGCCAGTCACGTAGTATGCACCATATCCCTGTTAAAAAAAAAAGAATTAAAATAAAAAATAGTTACATACTCACCTTCCGGAATGAAGCAGCCGGTTACCAAGGCTCGTCGCGTGCTCCGGTCTGAAGAGTGCATTGCGGTCTCGCGAGATGATGGCGTAGCGGTCTTGCGAGATCGCACGTCATCATCTCGCGAGACCGCAATGCATGGAGCGGTCACCGGGGCATCGCGAGGAGCATCGGTAACCGGTCGCTTCGATCCGGGGGCCAACCGAGGGAGAGTATGTAACTATTTTTTTAAATTATTTTTAACATTAGATATTTTTACTATTCATGCTGCATAGGCAGCATGAATAGTAAAAAGTTGGTCACACAGGGTTAATAGCAGCGTTAACCGAGTGCGTTACACTGTGGTCAACGCTGCCATTAACCCTGTGTGACCGCTGACTGGAGAGGAGTATGCGGGTGCCAGGCAGTGACTGCGGGGAGGAAGGAGCGGCCATTTTCTTCCGGACTGTGCCCGTCGCTGATTGGTCGCGGCAAAACAGCCACGACCAATCAGCGACGTGGATTTCCATGACAGACATAGACCGCAACCAATGAATATCCATGACAGAAGGACAGACAGAAAGACGGAAGTGACCCTTAGACAATTATATAGTAGATGAGATGAGAGTAACTCTTGAAGGACCAGATGGATGGGTCTCTGATGGGAACAGACATTCACTTCGAATCAGAAGCCAGGAAGGCGGAGGTGGGGTTCTGGTATGGGCTGGAATTATTAAAGATGAGCTAGATGGACCTGTTCAAAATAAAAGATAGACTCAAAATCAACTTCAAAACCTACTGTCAGGTTTTAGAAGACACTTTCTGCAAGTCAGGAAAAAGTCTGCATCTTTCAAGAAAACAATGATTTTTTTGTTGAAATACCCCACTGCTTGGGTAGCAAGTAAAGGCCTTAAAGATGAAAGAATAATAACACGGCCCCCTTTCTCACCTGACACAAACCCTGTTGAGAACTTGTGGGCCCTTTTAAATGGGAGATTCACAGTGAAGGAAAACAGTACACCTACCTGAACAGTGTTTGGAAGGTTGTGGTTAGTGCTGTCCAAAAAGTTGAAATTGACAGACTCCATGGATGGAAGGCTTATGACTATTATTGAAAAGAAGGGTGGCTATTTTGGTCACTGGTATTTATTTCCAAATGTCAGATATGTATTTTGTACATTTTGTGTATTTGGTTACTATTCTCACTGTAACAGATGAAAAACAATTGAGATGGGAACATATTTAACCCCTTAATCACATATGACGTACTATCCCATCAAGGTGACCTGGGACTTAATTCCCAGGGACGGGACAGTACGCCATATGCGATCGGCCACGCTCACGGGGTAAGCGCAGCCGATCGCGGCCGGGTGTCAGCTATCGCAGTTGACATCCGGCACATTAACTCCTGACACACTGCGATCAAACATGATCGCAGTGTTCCGGGGCCATAGGGAAACATTGCGATCGGTACAAGGCGATGTGCTCACCTTGTACTGAGCGTCTCCTCCCTGCAGGCCCCGGATCCAAAATGGCCACGGGGCTACTTCCGGGTCCTGCAGGGAGGGGGCTTACCAAGCGCCTGCTCAGAGCCGGCGCTGGTAAGCCAGGAGCAGGGCACGTCAGATCGCTGATCTGACACAGTGCTCTGCAAAGTGTCAGATCAGCGATCTGTCACTATGCAGTGATGTCCCCCCTGGGACAAAGTAAAAAAAATAAAAAAAATTTTTTTTAGATGTGTAAAAAAAAAAAATAAAAAAACATCCTAAATAGAGAAAAAAAAATATTGTTCCCATAAATACATTTCGTTATCTAAATAATAATAAAAAAGTACACATATTTAGTATCGCTTCGTCTGTCATCAGCGAAAAAATAAAAAAAGTTACAGTCCTCAGAATAAAGCGATGCAAAAATAATTATTTTTTCTATAAAATAGTTTTTATCGTATAAAAGCGCCAAAATATAAAAAAAATGATGTAAATGAGGTATCGCTGTAATCGTACTAACCCGAAGAATAAAACTGCTTTATCTATTTTACTTAACGTGGAATGCTATAAACGCCCCCCCCTCCCCACCCCCCCCCAAAAAAAATATAAGAAATTCATGAATAGCTGGTTTTGGGTCATTCTGCCACACAAAAATCGGAATAAAAAGCGATCATTAGGGTTAGGGCTAGTGTTAGGGCTAGGGTTGTGTTAGGGCTACAGTTAGGGTTGGGGCTAAAGTTAGGGTTAGGGTTGGGGCTAAAGTTAGAGTAAGGCTATATTCACACTTAGCGGTTTTTACCGCGGAACCGCCGCGATTTTGATGCTGCGGGTCCGCAGCAGTTTCCATAGCGTTTACAGTAACATGTAAACCCTATGGAAACCGCAAACCGCTGTGCACATGCTGCGGGAAAAACCGCGCGGGAACGCAGCGGTTTACAACCCGCAGCATGTCACTTCTTTGTGCAGAATCGCTGCGATTCTGCACCCATAGGAATACATTGAACCGCTTACTTCCCGCATGGGGCTGTGCCCACGTTGCGGGAAGTAAGCGGATAATGTGCGGGTGGTACCCGGGGTGGAGGAGAGGAGACTCTCCTCCAGGCCCTGGGAACCATATTTAGGGTTAAAAAAAAAAAAATCTGGTTATACTCACCCTCTGATGTCCGGAGCTCCTGGGCGCTGCATGCGGCCGTCCGGTCAGAGTTGCTGTGCGACCAGGACCTGCGGTGACGTCGCGGTCACATGACCGTGACGTCACGAAGGGTCCTTCTCCCACAGCATCTTTGGAACCGGACCGCCGGGTGCAGCGCCCAGGAGATCCGGACATCAGAGGGTGAGTATAACCAATTTTTATTATTTTTAACATTACTATTGATTCTGCATATTGCTGCATATGCAGCATCAATAGTATAGGCGGAAACCCGCAGCGGAAAACGCGGAACAAACCGCGATAAATCTGCAGGGAGAACCGCAGTTGTTTTGCCCTGCAGATTTATCAAATCCGCTGCGGGAGAACCCGCAGGGACCCGACGCAAGGTGTGAACATAGCCTTAAAGGGACACTGTCACCTGAATTTGGAGGGAACAATCTTCAGCCATGGAGGCGGGGTTTATGGGTGTTTGATTCACCCTTTCCTTACCCGCTGGCTGCATGCTGGCTGCAATATTGGATTGAAGTTCATTCTCTGTCCTCCATAGGACACGCTTGTGCAAGGCAAGATTGCCTTGTGCAGGCATGTACTACGGAGGACAGAGAATGAACTTCAATCCAATATTGCAGCCAGCATGCAGCCAGCGGGTAAGGAAAGGGTGAATAAAACACCCAAAAACCCCGCCTCCATGGCTGAAGATTGTTCCCTCCAAATTCAGGTGACAGTGTCCCTTTAAGGTTGGGGCTTAAGTTAAAGTTAGGGTTGGGGCTAAAGTTAGAATTAGGGTTGGGGCTAAAGTTAGGGTTGGGGCTAAAGTTAGGGTTAGGATTACATTTACGGTTGGGATTAGGGGTGTGTCAGGGTTAGTGGTGTGGTTAGGGTTATGGTTGGGATTAGGGTTAGGGGTGTGTTTGGTATAGGGTTTCAGTTAGAATTAGGGGATTCAACTGTTTAGGCACATTAGGGCTCTCCAAACGCGACATGGCGTCCGATCTCAATTCCAGCCAATTCTGCGTTGAAAAAGTAAAACAGTGCTCCTTCCCTTCCGAGCTCTCCCGTGCACCCAAACAGAGGTTTACCTCAACATATGGGGAAACAGCATACTCAGGACAAATTGGACAACAACTATTGGGGTCCAATTTCTCTTGTTACCCTTGGGAAAATAAAAATTTGGGGGGCTAAAAAAACATTCTTGTGGGAAAATTATTAATTTTTATTTTCACGACTCTGCGTTATAAACTGTTGTGAAACACTTCGGGATTCAAAGCTATCAAAACAAATCTCGATAAGTTCCTTGGGGGGTCTAGTTTCCAAAATGGGGTCACTTGTGGGGGGTTTCAATGTTTAGGCACATCAGGGGCTCTCCAAACGCAATACGGTGTCCCATCTCAATTCCAGTCAATTTTGCATTGAAAAATTAAATGGCGCTCCTTCCCTTCCGAGCTCTGCCATGCGCTCAAACGGTGGTTCCACCCCACATATGGGGTATCACCGTACTCAGGACAAATTGGACAACAGCCCCTAATGTACCTAAACAGTAGAAACCCCCCACAAGTAACACCATATTGGAAACTAGACACCCCAAGGAACTTATCTAGATGTGTTGTGAGAACTTTGAACCCCCAAGTGTTTCACTACAGTTTATAATGTAGAGCCATGAAAATAAAAAAATCATTTTTTTCCACAAAAATTATTTTTTAGCTCCCAGTTTTGTATTTTCCAAAGGGTAAGAGGAGAAATTGGACCCCAAAAGTTGTTGTCCAATGTGTCCCGAGTACGCTGATACCCCATATGTTGGGGTAAATGTTGTGAATTCTGTGGTCGGGCTCCCTCCTGTGGTCATGAATGGTACTTCGGCTGGTTCTGTCCATGGACTTCCTCTGGTGGGTGTTTTTGAATTTCCTTCCACAGGTGACGAGGTTAATTCGTTAGCTGGCTGTTCTATTTAACTCCTCTGGGATCTTTGCTCCATGCCACCTGTCAATGTTCCAGTATTGGTCTGTTCACTCCTGGATCGTTCTTGTGACCTGTCTTCCCAGCAGAAGCTAAGTTTCCTGCTTGTTTTTCTTTGGTTTGCTATTTTTCTGTCCAGCTTGCTATTTTTATTGTTGTCTTGCTTGCTAGAAGCTCTGGGACGCAGAGGGAGCGCCTCCGCACCGTGAGTCGGTGCGAAGGGTCTTTTTGCGCCCTCTGCATGGTCTTTTTGTAGGTTTTTGTGCTGACCGCAAAGCAAACTTTCCTATCCTCAGTCTGTTCAGTAAGTCGGGCCTCGCTTTGCTAAATCTATTTCATCTCTGTGTTTGTATTTTCATCTTTACTCACAGTCATTATATCTGGGGGGCTGCCTTTTCCTTTGGGGAATTTCTCTGAGGCAAGGTAGGCTTTATTTTTCTATCTTCAGGGCTAGCTTGTTCCTTAGGCTGTGCCGAGTTGCATAGGGAGCGTTAGGAGCAATCCACTGCTATTTCTAGTGTGGGTGATAGGATTAGGGATTGCGGTCAGCAGAGTTCCCACGTCCCAGAGCTCGTCCTTTATTATCAGTGACTATCAGGTCATTCCGTGTGCTCTTAACCACCAGGTCCATTATTGTCCTGACCACCAGGTCATAACAGGTAAACCACTGTTTGGGCGCACGGGAGAGCTCGGAAGGGAATTGAGATCGGACGCCATGTCGCGTTTAACCCCTGATGTGCTTAAACAGTGGAAACCCCCCAATTATAACTGAAACCCTAATCCAAACACACCCCTAACCCTAATCCCAACGGTAACCCTAACCACACCCCTAACCCTTACACACCCCGTGAGCGCGGCCGATCGCTATGACGTACTATCCCATCGGTGGTCATACGGGCCCACCCCAACTCGACGGGATAGTACGTCACATGTCAGAAAGTGGAGAATCAAGTGAGTTGCCAAATGAATTGACAATCTAGCCCAGACTTTGACAAGGTTCGAAACAGGGATTTTTGTGTTACTCACCGTAAAATCCTTTTCTCCGAGTCGTTCATTGGGGGACACAGGACTGTGGGTGTATGCTACTGCCGCCAGGAGGCTGACACTAAGTAGACATAAAAAAAGTTAGCTCCTCCTCCATAGTATACACCTTGACACTGGCCCTGACAGCTCGTTTGGTGCACAAGCAGTAGGAGATAGAGAAAACAAATCAGCATTAGAGGAAAGACAACATGTCTAGAATAACACTACAGTCTGAACAACCCCATAGACCTAAAACAAGATGAAATAGGGAGGGAACTGTGTCCCCCAATGAACGACTCGGAGAAAAGGATTTTACAGTAAGTAACACAAAAATCCCTGTTTCTCCATCGTCTCATTGGGGGACAAAGGACTGTGGGATGTCCCAGAGCAGTCCCAGGGTGGGAAGAAAAAACTCACTGGAATAAACCCCTAGGCACTTACCGCCTATAGGTGGGATACCTCAGCCGGCAGAATTCTCCTTCCCAAACTTGCATCAGCAGAGGCCTGAGTGTGGATATTGTAATGTTTAGAGAAGGTGTGCAGACTGGACCAAGTTGCCGCCTTGCCAACCTGCTCTGCTGAAGCTTGGTGCCGAAGTGCCCAGGAAGCCCCTACCGCCCGAGTAGAGTGTGCCGTGATCCCAACCGGGATGGCTGCACCCTTGATGCGGTAGGCCTCCTGAATAGTGGCTCGAATCCATCGGGCTAAGGTCGACCTAGAAGCTGCGAGTCCCTTTCTATGACCCACAGGAAGGACGAACAGGACATCCGTCTTTCGAAAAGAAGCGGTCCGAGAAACATATCTTCTCAAAGCTCTCACCAAATCCAGAGTATGGAGAGCTTTTTCCACCCGGTGTGTTGGCGCAGGGCAAAAAGAAGGTAAGACAATGTCCTCATTGATGTGGAATGAGGAAACTACTTTTGGCAGAAAGGAAGGTGCTGGTCTCTGTACCACCTTATCCTGATGGAATTGTAGAAATGGCACCTGACAGGACAAGGCCGCCAATTCCGATACCCGCCTAATGGAAGTTATAGCTACCAGAAACAAAACCTTCCAAGAAAGGTAGGTTAAAGAGACGTCTTGGAGGGGCTCAAATGGAGCTTCCTGAAGAGCACTCAAGACCAAGTTAAGGTCCCAAGCTTCTAGCGGAGCTCTGTAAGGAGAGACTATGTGAGAGACTCCCTGCAAAAAAGTTTTTACTTGCAGATTGGTAGCGATCCTGCGCTGGAAAAGAACCGATAAGGCTGATATTTGCCTCCTAAGGGTACTTGGTGCGAGACCTGAGTCTAGACCAGATTGGAGAAAAGCTAGAACATTAGGAATAGAGAACTGAAGAGGAGGAAGACCCTTCTTTCTACACCATGAGAGAAAGACTTTCCAGGTGTGGTGGTAAATGCGCACTAAAACTGTCTTTCGAGCATTAATCATAGTGGAAGCTACCTTTTGAGAAAAACCGGCCTGGGTCAGAATCCAAGATTCAACGGCCAAGCCGTCAAACGCAGGGCCTCTAAGCTCTGGTGGAATATCGGCCCCTGCGACAGAAGATCTGGTTGCATTGGTAGCTGTCAAGGAACCCCGGCAACCAGCTGAACTAGGTCTGCGTACCATGACCTCCAAGGCCAATCTGGGGTGACTAGAATTGCTGGAACTCCCTCTGACTTGATCTTCCTGATTACCTTTGGGACCAGCGCCAAAGGGGGAAACAGATATGGAAGACGAAATTGGTTCCAGGATAGGACTAGAGCGTCTACGGCAATTGCTCTTGGATCTCGATACCGAGAGACGAACCTGGGTACCTTGGCATTCAACCCGGAGGCCATTAGATCCACGTCCGGGGTTCCCCAGCGTAGGCATATCTGCCAAAAAACGTCGGGGTGAAGAGACCATTCCCCGAACACAAGACCCTGACGGCTCAAAAAGTCCGCTGCCCAGTTCTCCTTGCCCGGAATGTGAACTGCCGAGATCACGGAGTGATTTTTCTTGGGCCAGCGGAGGACTTGCCCTACCTCGCGTATGGCTGACCTGCTGCGAGTGCCCCCTGATGATTTACGTAGGCCACAGACGTGGCATTGTCCGATTGGATCCGGACCGGGCGACCCGCCAGAAGATGGTGAAAGTGCTGCAGAGCCAGCCAAATTGCTCTCATCTCCAACAGATTGATTGGAAGAGTTGATTCCCTTGGGTACCAACAACCCTGTGCCGTGTGTTGGTGAAACACTGCTCCCCAACCGAGAAGACTGGCATCTGTAGTGACTACCAGCCAATGAACGGGAGGAAAGGCTTTCCCCTGCAGCAAAGAGGAACTCCTTATCCACCATATCAGGGACTGCCTGACCCTTAGAGATAGACGACACCTGAGATTGAGAGAAAAAGGACTCTTGTCCCAGGCTGAGAGGAGTGCCTGTTGGAGTGGACGAAGATGGAATTGGGGGAATGGAACTGCTTCTATAGCCGCCAACATCCTTCCCAAGACCTTCATGCAGAACAGGATTGAGTGGCAACTCGGCTGCCGAAGGATTTTTACTTCCTGCCGGAGACAGAGTACCTTGTCCTGGGGTAGAATAGTTAGACCCCGAGAGGTGTCGAAGATCATCCCTAAAAAAGAAATCTTTCGAGATGGAACTATAAATGACTTCTTTAAGTTGACCAGCCACCCTAGGCGGGCTAGAGTGTTCAAAGTGATGTCGACGTTGTCCTTGCATGCCTGAAAAGTTGACCCTTTGACTAAGAGATCGTCTAAGTATGGCAGAATGACTATGCCCCGAGAGTGCAGGATGGACACTACTGTTGCCATCACCTTCGTGAACACTCTGGGAGCAGTGGCGAGTCCGAAAGGCAATGCTGTGAATTGGAAGTGTCGTTCGCCTATGGAAAACCGTAGAAATCTTTGATGTGGAAGAAATATAGGGACGTGCAGATAGGCATCTTGAATATCTATGGAAGCTAGGAATTCTCCCTTTTCCATGGCCGCAATGACCGAGCGGAGAGACTCCATACGGAAGTGATGAGTGCTGACACATTTGTTCAAACACTTTAGGTCCAGAATGGGTCTTACAGTCCCATCTTTCTTGGGAACCGTAAACAGATTGGAATAGAATCCTTGGAACCTTTCTATTTTTGGAACAGGGACAATGTCCCCGGTTGACTGAAGAGACTCGACTGCTCTGAACAAAGCTCTTAGACGGGATTTTGAACTGGGAAGACTGGACGGAAAAAACCGGCCTGGAGGGAGAGAGATAAACTCTATTTTGTACCCTGAAACCACCAGTTCTCTTACCCATCTGTCGTGAACGACTGACAGCCAGGACTGATGGAACAGTAGTAAGCGGCCGCCTACTCTGTTGGGAGCGACATGAGGCTGCCTCCAGTCATTTGGCCGAAGACCGAGGATATCTAGATCTTGACGGTTGATACCGCTTTCTTGCCAATGGATTGGCGCTATATGAGACCTGGTGCTCCCTGTCTTGGTTAGACCGACTTGGAGGACCTGCGCTTGGCGCTGCAGACCACCGGGAGTTACAAAAGGACTTAAACCTTGCTTGAAATTGGCGACGAAAAGGTTGCTTAATTTTTTGTTGTGGAAGGAAATTACTCTTTCCTCCAGTGGTATCAGATATAAGCTAATCTAATTTTGCGCCAAATAGTCGGCCACCTTGATAAGAGAGGGATGTAAGGGACTTTTTTGAGGTAGAGTCCACCCGCCAATTTCTTAGCCATAGAGCCCTTCTGATAGCAATAGCATTTGCAGCTGCGAATGCTGAACAATTTGCCGCATCCAAGGATGCATTAATCAGATAATTTCCAGCTAAAGATATCTGATTTGACATCTCTATCACTTCTATAGGAAACTCCCTATCCTGAAGAGTTTTAGTTACTGGGGCTGAACCTGAAGCCTCAAACACAGACCGAGCTAGACTCTCTATGAGCCGATCAGTCGGATCCTTAATAGCCGATGCATTAGGAAGAGACAGCAGCGTGTTGGAGGCCAAACGGGACACGGGAGGATCCACTGTAGGGGATTCTGCCCATTTTTTACAAAGCTCTGGTGCAAAAGGATACCTCGCACCTAGAGCCTTCTGGCCTGAGAAACGTTTATCCGGACGCTCCATGTGACGTTGAACTAAATCTTCAAACTCAGGATGAGCAGAAAACACCTTATGAGGTTGTTTGAACCTTTTAAAAGACACCTTATGACCTGAGGGCAAGGTGGCTACATCCTCTACTCCCAAAGACTGGTTAACGGCCTCAATGAGACTGTCAACTGATTCCTGATAATCAGGAGCTTCTAAATCAAAAGACCCTTCTGAGTCATAGTCCGAACCATGTTCACTCACTCCCACAGGTGAGGGAGACCGAGAGACGGAATTCAAAGATGCTGATGCACCTGACGGACCGGGAGACGCTGTGTGGGTTCTTTTCCCCCGCGTCTGCCTAGAGGGAGCACGGCCCCTGCAGGCCGGAGGATCCTGAGAATCGGAGGATCTTTCCGAAATAGGAGGATGAATGTCCCTGACAGGGGCTTGAAGGGACTCAACCGCCTTTGTTAGTGACACCATAGATTGCGTTAAGGATATGATCCACTCAGGGGGTGATACTGCAGCCTCAGGTACAGGTGGCAGGGTAACAGGCGGGGTAGCAGGCGGGGGCTCCTGAGCATGTTCGGAATCACAAGCTTCACAGAGATGGTTAATTTGCGCATGCGGAAAAGAAACCCGACAGGTAATGCATGAGGTATACAGGACTGTGTGCGACTTAGACCTTCTAGACATGATGACTATTGCTGCTGCTGCTGCTGGTATGAACTGTACCCTTATGAGATACTAGGTCTAGAACAAAAAACTGCTGTCAGGCTGAGGGAAGTAGCACTTACCCCAGTCCTGTGTCCCCGAAGTCCTGAACGCAACACCGAACCATGATCTGTGCAGAAAACCTCCCTTATGTAGAAGATTACAGGGCGGATGTGCCCTAAGAAAAAAAAAAGGGGGAGGAGTTACCGGCATATGGTCCGTGGATAGGCCGCAGCAGGGGACTTGATTTTCTCCCCATTCCTGCACTCTTCCAGGAAAGCTGGGTGCACACCACCGGAAGTAAACGCCCCCGAAGGAGGCGGGACTTCCGCCCATGTCTCTGCAGAAAACTACAAAGACCATAATGAAACAGGACGCCGGAAAAAGCTGAAAAGGGGCGGGACTTCCGCCCATGTCTCTGCAGAAAACTACAGAGACCATAATGCAACAGGCCACCGAAAAAAGCCGAAAGGGGCGGGACTTCCACCCATGTCTTTGCTATGGAGGAATATCCAGAAAGCAGCACCGCGCTGGTTGCAGTATGGCGTTTTCTGCGCAATGAAGCAGGAGCCCCCCCGCAGCCTCTTGCCAACACAAGGTTAGAAAAGAGGCATATAAGAATTCATATGTAAATCCATATATATAAATATATATATGGGAAGACGGTGCAGGCACCCTAACTCCTTGCACCCTTCAGAAGGTGAGGAGAGGGACCGTCTGCCTCCTTAAAGAACCATAGTCAAAACAGCATTGGTGAAGAAGTGGAGGCTGCATGGACAAAAAATCTATGCCTGTACAACCTAGGGTTTCGTTACCTCAGGTTGGTCAGGTTATAAGTCCGGCAAACAAGATCCCATGTTGCGGGAGAGGATACGTGGAGGCGACACTCACACGTGCTCGCCCGTTGTTGGTTTGGGGAGATCGGACCCCTTCAAAAAGGTCCGTCGCCCCTGTCTTATCTTCAGAGAAAAATGCATCTGGGGAAACCCAGAGATGTGCCTCCTACGGACACTAAGCATAAACTGGAGCTGTCAGGGCCAGTGTCAAGGTGTATACTATGGAGGAGGAGCTAACTTTTTTAGGTCTACTTAGTGTCAGCCTCCTGGCGGCAGTAGCATACACCCACAGTCCTGTGTCCCCCAATGAGACGATGGAGAAAAAATGATTTTCTCCTTCAAATTTTATTTTCGTCAAAGAATGCTCCCTTTGCAGCAATTACAGCATTGCAGACCTTTGGCATTCTAGCAGTTAATTTGCCGAGGTAATCTGGAGAAATTTCACCCCATGCTTACAGAAGCCCCTCCCAGAAGTTGGTTGGCTTGATGGGCACTTTTTGCGTACCATACAGTCAAGCTGCTCCCACAAAAGCTCAATGGGTTGAGATCCGGTAACTGCCCTGGCCATCCAATTACAGATAGAATACCAGCTGCCTGCTTCTTCCCTAAATAGAACTTGCATAATTTGGACGTGTGCTTTGAGTAATTGTCCTGTTGTAGGATGAAATTGGCTCCAATTAAGCGCTGTCCGCAGGGTATGGAATGGCGTTGCAAAATGAAGTGATGATTTATGAAGAGGAAAATTGGCGCACTACCAATCTACAAAATAACAGAGGTGCAAACTAGTGGTAATGAAGACTAGCATAACAAAAAAGTAAGAAAACCACTATGTAGAATGCACAACCCTCATGAATGATATATAAAAGGTAAACTTTATTATGACACTGCATAAAAACAGTTAAAACCAATAGTAACCAAACTTACCCCCCACATTCATGTGTATAACCATGCAATATGCATAATATGACATTACATATGAATATATTATTGCAATAACCCTTAGCACCCCTGAAAATAACAACACAAAAACGTGGAACCAGGATAATACAAAGACATGATGCACCAGTATGCAAAAAATCACAAGGGAGACTGATACGTCTAAAATGAACCCTGTGCTAATGTCCAAGCAATTTAGAGAGCAAAGTATATGCCCACCAATGAAAGCGCACAGGATGAGCAGCCCGTCAGCACCCACAGGGATGCAAATGCCCGTGATAATAGAATATATAGAAATAACCAAGGGCTGCACGAAAAAACGCTCCTGCCTGCAAGAAGAAATGAGGCGTCCAGCTCACCAAACAAGGAGAGGGAAGGAGAACACGGAGGCGTGGGAGGGAAAGACCCAACGCGGCTTCGTCAGGGGAAGTGTGGGGTACGGTATCAGAACCCGCAGTATAAATACCTGAGCATATTTCCTGATGAGTGAGCGCCGGTGTGCAGGGGATCGTGGCCAGCCTGGCCAGAACCGGAAATGAGTTGATTAAGGGCAGACGTCTCTGCCCAAACACTCAGATGCGCACGCGCCGAGGAAACTTTTCAGTTGTGCTAACATACTTGCACAATGGTTTTCAAGGGTATTCTAACCATCCATTAGCCTTCATACACAGTTAGCAAACACAAAGTACCATAAGAACATTGGTGTGATGGTTGTTGAGAATGGGCCTCTATACACCTATGAAGATATTGAATTACAAACCAGACCTTTG
Source organism: Ranitomeya imitator (assembly GCF_032444005.1). Taxonomy (NCBI): domain Eukaryota; kingdom Metazoa; phylum Chordata; class Amphibia; order Anura; family Dendrobatidae; genus Ranitomeya; species Ranitomeya imitator. Next base: position 178,036,001 of record NC_091286.1, on the reverse strand, counting down.
CAGGTAGAATAGTCATTAACCACATTAACAATGTATAGAGTGTATTTCTGAGTCATTTAAAGAGAACCGGTCACCCCCAAAGTCGATGGTGAGGTAAGCTCACCATCATCAGGGGCTTATATACAGCATTCTGTAATGCTGTAGATAAGCCGCCGATGTTACCTGAAAGAGGAGAAAAAGACATTAGATTATACTCACCCAGGGGCGGTCCAGCTCCGATGGGTGTCTCAGGTCCGCTCCGGCGCCTCCCATCTTCATTCCATGACTTCCACTTCTGGTTTTCACGCCGCGGCTTCGGCGCAGGCGTACTTTGTCTGCCCTGTTGAGGGCAGAGCAAAGTACTGCAGTGCGCAGGCGCCGGGCCTCTCTGACCTTTCCGGCGCCTGCGAACTGCAGTACTTTCCTCTGCCCTCAACAGGGCAGACAAAGTACGCCTGCGCCGGAGCCGCGGCGTGAAGACCAGAAGAGGATGTCATGGAATGAAGATGGGGGGCGCCGGAGCGGACCTGAGACACCCATTTCACCAGACCGCAGCAGGACCGCCCATGGGCGAGTACAATCTAACGTCTTTTTCTCCTCTTTCAGGTAACATTGGCGGCTTATCTACAGCATTACAGAATGCTGTAGATAAGCCCCTGATGCTGGTGGGCTTGCCTCACCATCGATTTTGGGGGTGACAGGTTCCCTTTAATTTTAGCTTCATTGGAAAAAACTGTGCTTTTCTTTCAAAAATAAGGAAATTTCTAATTGACCCTAAACTTTTGAATGATAGTGTATATGTTTGTTTGGACATGAGGAAATAAAATTTGTGATGCAAATAATCAATACAAATCAATTCATACAAAACAACGTGCTCATTCAACAAGAAACCTCATGATCAATATGTTGGAAATTCATTTATATGACATGTAAAAATATAAATAATTATTTGAACATGAGGAAATAAAATTTGTGATGTAATTAATCGAATATAAATGAATTCATAAAAAGCAAAATGCTCATTCGGAAGGAGACCTCATGATCAAAGAATAGGCATCATATAAAACAAAAAGATTTCATTGTGAAAAAACACATATACCAACCAGTGTGACACACCTCTGCCCCCACAAACCACTTCAACACGCGTTTCACTTCCACTTCGTCAGGGAGCACTTTTTATGAATTGATTTATATTCAATTAATTACATCACAAATTTCATTTTTTTTGAATGAGCACTTCGTTTTTTATGAATTGATTTGTATTGTTTATTCACATCACAAATTTTATTTCCTCATGTCCAAACAATTATATACATTTGCATATGTCACGTAAATTAAATTATGGGATTTAAAAAAGATTTATAACCATTCATTTAGTTTTACTTTATCAACACGTTCTCAGCAGAGTTAACCACAAATCAATTAATTTTATTTTAATGATTTTTTACCAAATAGTTTGACATACTCTGCCCTTTACACACAGTGTGATTACAATTAATTAGTTTTTTTTATTTAATTTATTTATTTTTAATAAAAGGTCTTATTGTTTTTAATATGATATGTTGTGTCATTATGCATTTTATATATTAATAAAGTTTATATTCATTGATATTGTGTGGAATGCTATTTCTTTGGGATTATAAATTTATGTATAGTATTCTTTGTTAAAAAAATTGGTGGTCATTTTTGGTATTTCTTTTCTTTTTCGGATTTTATTAACTTTTTGAACTCACGACAGCACTGTAGTTGCTTAACCCCTTAGTGACAGAGCCAATTTGGTACTTAATGACCGAGCCAATTTTTACAATTCTGACCACTGTCACTTTATGAGATTATAACTCTGGAACACTTCAACGGATCCCGCTGATTCTGAGATTGTTTTTTCGTGACATATTGTACTTCATGTTAGTGGTAAAATTTCTTCGATATTACTTGCGATTATTTATGAAAAAAACGGAAATTTTGCAATTTTCAAACTTTGTATTTTTATGCCCTTAAATCAGAGAGATATGTCACGAAAAGTAGTTAATAAATAACATTTCCCACATGTCTACTTTACATCAGCACAATTTTGGAAACAAAACTTTTTTTGTTAGGGAGTTATAAGGGTTAAAAGTTGACCAGCAATTTCTCATTTTTACAACACCATTTTTTTTTTTAGGGACCACATCACATTTGAAGTCATTTTGAGGGGTCTATATGATAGAAAATAACGAAGTGTGACACCATTCTAAGAACTACACCCCTCAAGTATCTCAAAACCACATTCAAGAAGTTTATTAACCCTTTAGGTGCCTCACTGAACTGAAACAATGTGGAAGGAAAAAATGAACATTTAACTTTTTTTTGCAAACATCTTAATTCACAACCATTTTTTTTATTTTCACATGTGTAAAAACATAAATGTAACTATAAAATTTTGTTATGCAATTTCTCCTTAATACGCCAATACCCCATATGTGGGGGTAAACCACTGTTTGGGCGCACCGCAGAGCTTGGAAGTGAAGGAGCGCCGTTTGACTTTTTCAATGCAGAATTGGCTGGAATTGAGAATTGGCTGGAATTGAGATCGGACGCCATGTCACGTTTAGAGAGCCCCTGATGTACCTAAACAGTGGAAACTCCCCACAATTGACACCATTTTGGAAACTAGACCCCTTAAGGAACTTATCTAGATGTGTGGTGAGCACTTTGAGCCCCCAAGTGCTTCACGGAAGTTTATAACGTAGAACCGTGAAAATAAAAAATCGCTTTTGTTTACACAAAAATGATCTTTTCGCCCACAAATTCTTATTTTCACAACAGGAGAAATTAGACTACAAATGTTGTTGTGCAATTTCTCCTGAGTACGTCGATACCCAATATGTGGGGGTAAACCACTGTTTGGGCACACCGCAGAGCTTGGAAGAGAAGGAGTGCCGTTTTACTTTTTCAATGTAAAATTGGCTGGAATTGAGATTGGACGCCATGTCGAGTTTGGAGAGTCCATGATGTGCCTAAACAGTGGAAACCCCCCACAAGTGACACCATTTTGGAAACTAGACCCCTTAAGGAAGTTATCTAGTTGTGTGGTGAGCACTTTGAACCCCCATGTGCTTCACAGAAGTTTATAACGTAGAGCCGTGAAAAAAAAAAAAAAAAAAAAAAAAAAAAAAAAATCGCATTTTTTCTACAAAAATGATCTTTTTGCCCCCAAATTTTTATTTTCACAAGGGTAACAGGAGAAATTAGACCACAAAAGTTGTTGTGCGATTTCTCCTGAGTACGTTTATACCCAATATGTGGGGGTAAACCACTGTTTGGGCGCACCGCAGAGCTTGGAAGAGAAGGAGTGCCGTTTTACTTTTTCAATGTAGAATTGTCTGGAATTGAGATCGGACGCCATGTCGCGTTTGGAGAGCACCTGATGTGCCTAAACAGTAGAAATCCCCCACAAGTGACACCATTTTGAAAACTAGACCCCCCATGTAACTTATCTAGATGTGTGGTGAGAACTTTGAATGCCCAAGTGCTTCACAGAAGTTTAGAATGCAGAGTCGTGAAAATAAAAAAAAAAATTTTTTTCCACAAAAAAGATTTTTTAGCCCCCAAGTTTTTATTTTCACAAGGGTAACAAGAGAAATTGGACTGCAATAGTTGTTGTCCAATTTATCCCAAGTACGCTGATGCGCCATATGTGGGGGTAAACCACTGTTTGGGCGCACGGCAGAGCTCGGAAGGGAAGGAGCGCCGTTTTGGAATGCAAACTTTGATAGAATGGTCTGTAAGCGTTATGTTGCGATTGCAGAGCCCCTGATGTACCTAAATAGTAGTAACCCTCCACAAGTGACCCCATTTTTGAAACTAGACCCCCCAAGGAACTTATCTAGATGTGTGGTGAGAACTTTGAATGCCCAAGTGCTTCACAGAAGTTTAGAATGCAGAGTCGTGAAAATAAAAAATATTTTTTTTCCACAAAAAAGATATTGTAGCCCCCAAGTTTTTATTTTCACAAGGGTAACAGGAGAAATTGGACCACTAAAGTTGTTGTTCAATTTATCCTGAGTACGCTGAGTGGGGGTAACCCACTGTTTGGGCGCACGGCAGAGCTCAGAAGGGAGGGAGCACCATTTGACTTTTTGAGCGCAAAATTGGCTGTCGTGTTTGGAGACCCCCTGATGTAACTAAACAGTGGAAACCCCCCAATTCTAGCTCCAACCCTAACCCCAACACACCCCTAACCCTAATCCCAACCCGATCCATAATTCTAATCACTAACCCTAACGATAATCACAACCCTTACCCCAAAACAACCCTAATGTCAACCCTAACCATAACCCTAATCAAAACCCTAAATCCAACACACCCCTAATCCTAATCTCAACCCTAACCTCAAACCTAACCCTAATCCCAATACACCCCTAATCACAACCCTAACCTTAACCCTAATCCCAAACCTAACCCTAATCCCAAGCGTAACCCTAATGCCAACCCTAACCCTAATCCAAACCCTAACCCTAATCCCAACTCTAACCCTAACTTTAGCCCCAACCCTAGCCCTAACTTTAGCCCTAACCCTAGCCCTAAGGCTACTTTCACACTTGCATCGTTTGGCATCCGTCGCAATCCGTCATTTTGGACAAGAAACGGATCCTGCAAATGTACACGCAGGATGCGTTTTTTGCCCATAGACTTGTATTGCCGACGGATCGTGACGGATGGCCACACGTCGTGTCCGTCGTGCACTGGATCAGTGTTTTGGCAGACCGTCAGCACAAAAAAAGTTCAATGTAACGTTTTTTTGTACGTCGCATCCGCCATTTCTGACCGCGCATGCGTGGCCGTAACTCCGCCCCCTCCTCCCCAGGACATAGATTGGGCAGCGGATGCGTTGAAAAACTACATCCGCTGCCCACGTTGTGCACAATTTTCACAACGTGCGTCGGTATGTCGGGCCGATGCATTGCGACGGCCCCGTACCGACGTAAGTGTGAAAGAAGCCTAACCCTAAATTTAGCCCCAACCTTAACCCTAAATTTAGCCCCAACCCTAACCCTAAATTTAGCCCTAACCCTAGCCCTAACCCTAACACTAGCCCTAACCCTAGCCCTAACCCTAACCCTAACTCTAACCCTAATTTTAGCCCCAACTGCTCTTCTCCTGCCGGCGGGCAGATGGAGACAGATGGCGGGCGCACTGCGCATGCGCCCGCCATTTTCTTTTCCCCGGCGGCCAGGAGGAGCAGCAGGAGGACCCAGGGACACCGGTGAGTATGATAGGGTCCCCGAATCCCCCTATTTCTCTGTCCTCTGATGTGCGATCACATCAGAGGACAGAGAATTACACTTTGCTTTTTTTTTTTTTGGCGGTCGCCGGTAAACAGAATTACCGGCGATCGCAAAACAGGGGTCGGTAAAACTGATACCGATCATGCTATTTGGGGTCTCGGCTACCCCCGGTAGCCGAGACCCCAAAGATTATCCCGGGGCCGGCCGGCGGGCGCACTGCGCATGTGCCCGCCATTTTGAAGATGGCAGCGCCCACCGGGAGCCACGAGGAGCACCGGGGGAGATAGGTGAGTATCAGGGGGCGATTGGGGACCCCTTTTCTCTGTCCTCTGATGTGCGATCACATCGGAGGACAGAGAAATTAAAAAGAAATCGCTTTTTTTTTTTTTTTTTGCGATCGCCGGTAAACGGTTAATTACCGGCGATCGCAAATGCGGGGTCGGTAAAAAAAAAACCCAAATCATGTTCTCTGGGGTCTCGGCTACTCCCAGCAGCCGAGACCCCGGAAAAAATCCGACTCTGGGGCGCGCTATTCACTTTTTCCACAGCGCCGTTAATTAACGGCGCTGTGGTTTAACTACCCTTAGCGGCCGCCGTCAAAAGGCGTATCAGCTGTCGCTAAGGGGTTAATATTAAAATTAATCATCAAAAACACAATTTACCTAATAACTGTGCCCACAGCACACAAGGACCCACTTGATAGTTTTAGCAGAATGAGTAAGTTTTGTTGGGATTCTGTTCTTCTCTAGGAGATATTATGTAAAAGGGGGCTAATTGCATACAGCATATGAAAAGTAATTGAGTTATTGTGAAATGATGGTAAGTATTCTTGAACTGTTATGGTTTTCCGTATACGTTACAGTAGAGTTGGGTCTATGGAGCCCTCATGATTTTGATGATGATCGGACAGTATGAATTTGTAAGGAAATATGGCATCAGGTTTTTGCCATCTCATTTTAAAGTAGTATGATATAGCGACAGAGATCATGAATCCAGCATTGAGTCACTCACTTTACTAGTTGCTGCGGTTTTCATTAAAACCGGTTTTATCTGCTGCAGAGCCACAAGTTCTCCTTATAACCCTACCCACACCACGGATTTGCAGCTTTCTGTGAACACTGTGCAAAGGCAGAAAGCTGACAATCAGTGGTTGGGGAAAATTATACCGAGCTCATGAATATGGAGGACTACATTCAGCAAGCTTAGGAGTCCTCTAGTGATAAAGTCACCGTTTTATCAGCAAAGGATCAAAACTGCACTACGCAGCCCAGTAAGTGTCACATAGATGACACATTGGGAACTGTCTACATTATTCTGTTTTCAGATCAGGTTGCAAAAACCTGGTGACAGAGTCCCCTTAATGCCCTAACCTTTTTTCTCCTTGGAAATAAGTTTCTCTGAGTGATGTCTGAACACAGCTTATTTCTTAAAATGTTACCTGTGACTTGTTTGTCTGGAAGAGAAGGAATGGGTATAGCCAAGCCAAACTTCACCAAAAGACGCTCATAAAGCCAATCAAAGTGCTTATATCTGTGGTTTACTGCCCGGTTTGTGCTCTAGAAAAAAAAAGATTGAGCTATAAGCAAAAGAGAGCAGAATTATAAAACCTCCTGACAGTGGGGAGAAGGTCTAAAACCATAGTCTAGGAGGAATTATAAAGCATGCTACTTTCACATGTAATTTCACTCATTATTTGTCATCAATTTTTATCATTGCAATACTTCATCATATCTTACTTGACATTAAAGTATAATGAGAATGTAAGAACTGGGACTTGGCGCTCAGATGCAGCTTACTTACTGTTGGTGTTAGCTGATATTCTATGTAACTCTTCAGGCCATACATTTTGGTTCCCTTACGTGGATCAGCTACAACACAGTCAAATGTTGAAATTGGGTAGACCCACATTGGCCCATAATCTCCTATCTGGAAAAAAGAAATCGATTTAGCCATGTTATTCAAGTCTTATATTTAACCCTTTTACACTCAACGGGGCTATATCTTCATATCATACTACAGTCTAAAACAACACTCTTAGAAGTCAGAGAGCAGTTTTACTTTCTGGTTTTGTGTGTCTTGAAGTTGGGTTGGGAAGTTGGGACTTTTTGGCTCAAATCTTTACTGGCAAAAAGGCCACAGAGACTTTTGTTCTTTTCAGCTCTCATAAATATATGAAGATAAAAACGTGGAGATGTAAACAAACGTCCTGTAAAAAATCAGTTTCTATGCTTTTTATTTTATTTTACAAGTAGTTACAATTTATTGTAAAATTGATTAAAGGTGCCCACGATTGTAAAGAGCTGCCCGTGATTCACACTTTTACAAAATATATATACATATTGGGATATAATATGCCTTTTTTGAACAGGTTGTGAGAAGTCATGACAAAAAAAGCTCCCTCCACTTTCCTTCAGGATCAGCTCAGAGACTTCTCGCCTCACCTACGGTGCCATCATGGGATTTTCCAGCCTCCATTGTCCAGGAACCAGAGACAATTAGATGAGATAAGTTAACTCTTTATTTGACCCTTTGTTATTACTTTATTACAGTACCATTTACATGCTGTGTGCCTATTTACCTTCACCCCCTTACGCCCTGCGTGGAGTATCTACTGCAGTGATAACTATATATAAAAAACAGTTAACTCTTGCTCATCACTGCTTCTCACGTACCTGCTCAAACCTTACACCATCACCGAGCTACGTATGCTTAAAATACTGCTTATGTCAGTTTAGAAACATGTCTCGGGAGCAGCCTGTCCTGACAGTGAATAGGTCAGGCTTCCAACTGAATTATGTGGCAGAGGTAATTTTATTACATTCTTGCAAAAGCCTTTTAAGAGGCGCACGGCAATTTATTAGGCGCATTTTTTTTTAACTGACATGAGCCACCTTCAGAAATTGTACTCAAGTCATTTCATGAGTAATTTGGCCACACCCCGTCCCACCCATGTTCCTTTCATATTGGCATAGGTGGTGACTGGATGGAAAATGCCAAAAGGCACATTAAGCAAATCATCCTCTTGGTGTACAGCATGCACATTTATCTTTTTGGATCTTGTTGTGGAATAAATGCAGATTTTCTGCACACTTCACCCTTTAGAAAGCAAAATGTAAAATCTGCCCTGATATCGACAACATGAAATCTGCAAAACAGGTCAAATAAATCTCCAACAATTTTCCCAGCAGATGAATGAGATTTCTGCTGCATATTTACAATGTGGGAACATATCATTTTACTTCCATACATCCAAATCCAACCTTCAGCAGCATAACACACTAATATATGAAAACTTACAATAATAGATATTTTTTCTTTGTTTTTGGCTGTCTGTTTAGATAACAGATACTGTTCAATTCCAGACTTTCCAAAACCGGGAAACCTTAAAAAAAAAAAAAAAAAATTGTACAAATCCTTTTTCATTGCTCAAATTTTCAGATACAAATCTTGGAAAAATTAGCAAGACATTAGTCTCGCTAAGGCTACTTTCACACATCAGGTTTTTTGTGTCAGGCTAATGTTGTAAAAAACGGATCCGACTTTTTTTTGCGAAAAAATGATGCGCTGGATCCGTTTTTTTAGCCGGATCCGGTCTTCTTTAATGCGCATGTATTTTTGGTGTTTCTGGTTCCGGGGGAGGGAGGGAGGGAGAGAGAGAGAGAGAGAGAGAGAGAAGAGAGAAGAGAGAGAGAAGGGGAAGAGAGAGAGAGAGACCAGAACGGAAAATCTCAATGATTTGCATAGAAAATACTGTGAAAACCTGATCAGGACACCAGGATCTTCTTTCACACCTCCGTTTCATCTGTTTTTGGCCGATTCCGTCACTGTGCGTTTTTTTCCGCCGGACAAAAAAACGTTGCAGTGGACGTTTTGTCCGTCCGCCAGAAAAGACTATTGGGACGGATCCGGCTAAAAAACAGATGAAATGTGTGGCCATCAGGCACAATCCAGCGCTAATACAACTCTATAGGAAAAAAACGGATCCGGTGGAAAAAAAAAACCGGATCCGTTTTTCTTTTTAAATTGCCGGATTGTGCCTGAAACAAAAAGCCTTGTGTGTGTTTGCCGGATTGTGCCTGAAACAAAAAGCCTGATGTGTGAAAGTAGCCTAAGACATAATTAAAAAGATATAGCAGAAATATATAACTTATAAAATAAAACAAACTGTAACCTTTAAAATACTTAGAATACTTAAGAAAAAAAAATTCACAGACAATTCTTAATTAATTTTCATATCATTACAGAGTTCACACTACCGTCAGTTTCCATTAAAAACAAAAACAATACCACAGTGCTGGATCCATCACACCATGGACACTAATGGTGCTTGATAGACCACAATGCTGGTGATCAGTTGCGATGTTTGTCATTTTGACAAAAATTCTAGAACTGCATGCTGAACTACTTTTCCCTTCAAATCTGCCAGAATAGCTCATGGTGGCCCTAAGTGGAGCTTCTCAGCACAGTGTGAACACAGTCTAATTGTGAAGAACAGTCTGTTAAATATGGTGTCAAGATTTGTTCCCTGGATCATTCAGTCCACTGTAATGACATTAAAGATTCACAGGGAACAATTACAATTTGATAGTTTTCAAGGCATTACTGACTTATAACCCTCGTTATTACTTTAGTGCATTATCTGACATTTTTCTCAATTGAAAGCTATATGATAAACTAGCTCTTGGATCAGCATCTCCAGCATATGCATTGCAGTAATATGTAAAGGTTGCCTATTACAGAATTCAATTTTTTTTTAGATAAAATGAAAGCTGCACTGTGATTCGTTGATAGTGGTAACAAAGACCGTTTTTCTTAAAGGGAAGGTGCCATATTTTATTTTTTGTAATAAAAATGATTGTTTATATACACAATTATTTTTAATACAAATTTAAATTTAACATTTTTTTATTATTAATTATTTTTTCAGTCACTGGGCGCCGCCATTTTGCTTTGCAGGAGTGTAAGTGTACGTAGCTGCACAACACTTACACTCTGCAAATACGACAGCCCTGGGCATAGACATCTGCGGTCGGCATCTGACCCTATACTTTTCATTGAGCTGCTCCCTACTGTGATTGGGCCATGCCCCCTGTGCTGTCCATATCACAGCAGAGGCAGGAGATCGGCGCCATCTTTATGGAGCTCACAGTGTATCTGCTCTTATAGGAGGAGGAGACGAAGGGTGGCACAGGAGGGAGAAAGGAGCAGCATCGGCAGCAGTGAAGTAATATTGGCAGGGGAGGGGGAGAGGTAATCTAATCCTATCCTTTGTGATGCTGACTCTGAGCAGTGTATCTCCTTCCATGTGTGTTACTGTGCTGACTGTGTATCTAATCCTCTCCTGTGTGATACTGACAGAGCTGTGTATTTAATCCTCTCCCGTGTGATGCTGTCTGCTGAGCCATGTATCTAATCCTACCCTGTGTGATACTGTGCTGAGCCGTGTATCTAATCCTATTCTGTGTGTTACTGTATGCTGAGCCGTGTATCTAATCCTCCCCTGTGTGATCCTGACTGCTGAGCCGTGTATCTAATCCTATCCCGTGTGATACTGACTGAGCTATGTATCTAATACTATCCGGTGTGAAACTGACTGCTGAGCTGTGTATCTAATTCTCCTATGTGTGATACTAACTGCTGGGCTGTGTATCTAATCCTCTCATGTGCACTCCTCTCCCCCCTGTTATGTGTGATCTATATTGCGGTATTATGTGAGAAGTATATGGTGGTATTATGTGTGAAGTAAATGGCGGTATTATGTGTGATCTATATGGCGGTATTGTGAGAACACTGGTGGTATGTGAGATCTATATGGCGTTATGTGTGAACTATAGGACAGTATTATGTGTGATCTGTATGGCGGTATTATGTGAGAACACTATGGCAGTATTATCTTCAGAAAGGGGACCCATTCTACGGTGGTTCTGGCTGAGCACCTGCACACGGGTCTGGGGTAATAGAGGGGGCAGCATGACCTCCAGTTAGGTGCAGTCAGGGGAAGGCTGGTGAGGCAGCTGAAGAGAGGGGTCTCATTTTTATCGTTACTATATGCCTACATTTCCTTACCAGCATCACCCCGGACTGCGCCTGTCGCCTCGCTTTCACACATCACCAGGACAAGATCTGAGAAGGGGAATGGGGTCTTTGCATGCAAAGTCTGGATCAGAACAGGCCATCAATCAGCAGAAATGTTTCCTGGATGTCTGTGGAGCAGATGGTCCATCCATGTGTATAAAAGACAGCGCTCTATGTACAATCCCTGGCTGCTCCATGCAACGAACAGGGTGCCCCCCCCATAGACCAGCACACAGTTCTCCTGAAATACTCTGTGCTGCTGTCACCCTGCTCCATCCACCATATATTTCTCAGAATCCTTGCTGCCTGTCATCCTCGGTGACTGTCTACTTGTCAGTATAACTTTGCAGTCACCAACAAAATGGCTTCTCACTGTGTTCACAGCCATGTCAGCAGACTCCGCCCATAATTACTGCAATGCAGTAATCTGAGCTAGCTCTACACTAGGTTTTTGTCAAATTTCACTAGCTGCTCCCCCTAGTGTTTAAAAGTGGAAATGTCAAACCATTTAAAATTATTTTTTATATTGTACTAAATTCTAAACAAATTATAATAATTTTTAAGAAAATTTAACCCCTTAATCCCATTGGACGTACTATTCCATCATGGTGACCTGCGACTTAATTTACAGTGACGAGATAGTACGTCCAGCGCGATCAGCTGCGCTCACGGGGGGAGCGCGACCGATCGCGGCCCGGGTGTCAGCTGACTATCGCAGCTGACATCCGGCACTATGTGCCAGGAGTGGTCACGGACCGCCCCCGGCACATTAACCCCCGGCACAGTGCGATAAAACATGATCGCAGTGTTCCGGCGGTATAGGGAAGCATCGCGCAGGGAGGGGGCTCCCTGAGTGCTTCCCTGAGACCCTCGGAGCAAAGCGATGTGATCGCGTTGCTCCGAAGGTCTCCTACCTTCCTCTCCATGCAGGCCCCGGATCCAAAATGGCCGCGGGGCAGCATCAGGGTCCTGCAGGGAGGTGGCTTACCAGTGCCTGGTCTGAGCAGGCGCCGAGAAGCATCCCTGCTGTGCATGTCAGATCGCTGATCTGACACAGTGCACAGCAAAGTGTCAGAACAGCGATCTGTCACTTTACTGTGATGTCCTTCCCTGGGGCAAAGTTAAAAAAAAAAACAATTTTACATGTGTAAAAAAAAAACAAAAAAAAAAAACCTAAATAAATAATTATTAAAAAAATATACATTGTTCTAATAAATACATTCCTTTATCTAAATTAAAAAAACAATAAAAGTGCACAGATTTAGTATCGCTGCGTCCGTAACGACCCAACCTATGAAGCTGTCCCACTAGTTAACCCCTTCAGTGAACACGGTAAAAAAAAAAAAACGAGGAAAAAACAACGCTTTATTATCATACCGCCGAACAAAAAGTGGAATAGCACGCGATCAAAAAGACTGATATAAATAACCATGGTACCGCTGAAAACGTCATCTTGTTCCGCAAAAAACGAGCCACCATAGAGCATCATCAGCGAAAAAATAAAAAAGTTATAGTCCTCAGAATAAAGAGATGCAAAAATAATTATTTTTTCTATAAAATAGTTTTTATCGTATAAAAGCGCCAAAACATAAAAAAATAATATAATTGAGGTATCACTGTAATTGTACTGACCCGAAGAATTAAACTGCTTTATTCATTTTACCCAACGCGGAACGGTATAAACGCCAACCAAAAAATAGAAATTCATGAATAGCTGTTTTTTGGCCATTCTGCCTCACAAAAAACGGAATAAAAAGCGATCAAAAAATGTCACGTGCCCGAAGATGTTACCAATTAAAACGTCAACTCGTCCCGCAAAAAACAAGACCTCACATGACTCTGTGGACCAAAATGTGGAAAAATTAATGCTCTCAAAATGTGGTAACGCCAAAAAATATTTTTTGCAATAAAATCATAAAAATCCGCTAAAAAACCCGCTATACAAGTAAATCAAAAACCCCTTCATCACCCCCTTAGTTAGGGAAAAATAAATTTATTTTTTTTAAAAAATGTATTTATTTCCATTTTCCCATTAGGGTTAGGGCTAGGGTTAGGGTTTGGATTACATTTACGGTTGGGATTAGGATTAGGAGTGTGTCAGGGTTAGGGGTGTGGTTAGGGCTATGGTTGGGATTAGGGGTGTGTTGGAGTTGGGGTTAGAGGTGTGGTTGGGATTAGGGTTAGGGGTGTGTTTGGGTTAGGGTTTCAGTTAGAACTGGGGGTTTCCACTGTTTAGGCACATCGGGGCTCTCCAAACGCGACATGGCGTCCAATCTCAATTCCAGCCAATTCTGCGTTGAAAAAGTAAAACAGTGCTCAATTTCCGAGCTGTGCGCCCAAACAGGGGTTTACCCCAACATATGGGGTATCAGCGTACTCAGGACAAATTGGACAACAACTTCTGGGGTCCAATTTCTCTTGTTAACCTTGGGAAAATAAAAATTTGGGGGGCTAAAAAACCATTATTGTAGGAAAAAAATTATTTTTTATTTTCACGGCTATGCGTTAAAAACTGTAGTGAAATACTTGGGGGTTCAAAGTTCTCACAACACATCTAGATAAGTTCCTTGGGGAGCGGTCTAGGTTCCAATATGGGGTCACTTGTGGGGGGTTTCTACTGTTTAGGTACAACAGGGGCTCTGCAAATGCAATGTGACGCCTGCAGATTAATCCACCTAAGTCTGCATTCCAAATGGCGCTCCTTCCCTTCCGAGCTCTGCCATGCTCCCAAACGGTGGTCCCCCACATATGGGGTATCAGCGTACTCAGGACAAATTGGAGAACAACTTTTGGGGTCCATTTTGTCTTGTTACCATTGGGAAAATAAAAATTTGAGGGGCTAAAAAAACATTTTTGAAGGAAAAAAATGTTTATTTTCACGGCTCTGCGTTATAAACTGTAGTGAAATACTTGGAGGTTCAAAGTTCTCACAACACAAATAGATAAGTTCCCTGGGGGGTCTAGGTTCCAATATGGGGTCACTTGTGGGGGGTTTCTACTGTTTAGGTACATCAGGGGCTCTGCAAATGCAACGTTATGCCTGCAGACCAATCCATGTAAGTCTGCATTCCAAATGGCTCTCCTTCCCTTCCAAGCTCTGCCATGCGCCCAAACGGTGGTTCCCCCCCACAAATAGGGTATCAGCTTACTCAGGACAAATTGGACAACAACTTTTCTGGTCCAATTTCTCCTGGTACCCTTGGGAAAATACAAAACTGGGGGCAAAAATAATTTTTGTGGAAAAAAAATATTTTTTATTTTCACGGCTCTGCATCAAACTGTAGAGAAACACTTGGGGGTTCAAAGCTCCCAAAACACATCTAGATAAGATCCTTAGGGGGTCTACTTTCCAAAATGGTGTCACTTGTGGGGGGTTTCAATGTTTAGGCACATTAGGAGCTCTCCAAGTGCAACATGGCTTCCCATCTTGATTTCAGCTAATTTTGCATTGAAAAGTCAAATGGCGCTCCTTCCGTTCCGAGCTCTGCCATGCACCCAAACAGTGGTTTACCCCCACATATGGGGTATCAGCGTACTCAGGACAAATTGCTCAACAACTTTTGGGGTACAATTTCTTTCTAGTACCCTTGGAAAAATAAAAAATTGGGGGCGAAAAATTCATTTTTGTGAAAAAATATTTTTTATTTTTACTGCTCCACATTATAAACTTCTGTGAAGCATTTTTTGGGTCAAAGTGCTCACCACACATCTACATAAGTTCCTTAGGGGGTCTACTTTCCAAAATGGTGTCACTTGTGGGGGGGTTTCAATGTTTAGGCACATCAGTGGCTCTCCAAATGCAACATGGCGCCCCATCTCAATTCCAGCCAATTTTGCATTGAAAAGTCAAATGGCACTCCTTCCCTTCCGAGCTCTGCCATACGCCCAAACAGTGGTTTACCCCCACATATGGGGTATCACGGCACTTAGGACGAATTGTACAACAATTTTTATGGTCCAATTTGTCCTGTTACCCTTGGTAAAATGAAACAAATTGGAGCTGACTAAATGTTTTGTGAAAAAAAATGAAATGTTCATTTTTTTTAAACATTCCAAAAATTCCTGTGAAGCACCAGAATGGTTAATAATCTTGAATGTGGTTTTGAGCACCTTGAGGGATGCAGTTTTTAAAATGGTGTCACACTTGGTTATTTTCTATCATATAGACCCCTCAAAATGACTTCAAATGAGATGTGGTCCCTAAAAAAAATGATGTTGTAAAAATGAGAAATTGCAGGTCAACTTTTAACCCTTATAACTCCCTAACAAAAAAAAAATTTGTTTCCAAAATTGTGCTGATGTAAAGTAGACATGTGGGAAATGTTATTTATTAAGTATTTTGTGTGACATATCTCTGTGATTTAAGGGCATAAAAATTCAAAGTTGGAAAATTGCGAAATTTTCAAAATTTTCACCAAATTTCCGTTGTTTCACAAATAAACGCAGGTAATATCAAAGAAATTTTACCACTATCATGAAGTACATGATGTCTCGAGAAAACAATGTCAGAATCACCGAGATCCTTTGAAGCGTTCCAGAGTTATAACCTCATAAAGGGACAGTGGTCAGAAATGTAAAAATTGGCCTGGTCATTAACGTGCAAACCACCCTCGTGGCTTAAACATTAATTCTTTACATTTTTTCAACCCCTAGAAAAAAACATTTTTTGATGGCACCTTCCCTTTAAAGAGAGTTTCATGAATTTCCCGCATTTAATGTCCATGCTTGAACATCATTTCCGTCCATTTTGTTTTTAAAACTATAAATACAGTCAAATTTGCAATATACTGTATCTTTTTTCTAAAACAGCAATACAAAACATAGGCATCAAGCTAAAATAAATAATATTGGTGGCCACAAGTCAACATAAGAAGGAAATGATGAGCTTACTGCATACTGTTCATACACTCCTCAACAATTATTTAATACGGAGTTTAAACCCCATAAAATAATACACACACTTACAATATGGCTGCATGTTGCTCATATTACTGTGAGCGGCCTGCATAGCATAAAAGAGCTACCAAGGCTTGCATCATCTGCAGACTTGTTTACCATTGAACACATAAGGCCGGTTTCCCATATGCAGTTGTGTCTGCAGCGTTCCATCCGCAGTAATCCGCATGTGTTGTGTATTCCTATATTTAACATTATAAACGCAAGTGTCTGCGTTTGATTGCGTTTGACGATGCATGCGTCATTTCGTCATCTGCAGTTTGGTGCGGTGAACGCTACATGTATTCATTTTGTAGGCGTCAATTAGCTGCCTAGAAACGTATGCGGTTGTTAGCGGCACAAATGCGCAAAAAAAACGCATTGCTGTCTATGTGAACGCATGTTGCCGCAAGCACAAGCGTTTGCTTGTGTTCGTGAACACATGCGTTGAACCAGAGAAAAACTTGTCTACACACTGATTAGCCACCCCCCACATACAAAGGGATAAAGGGAGGGAGTGGGGATTGCCAGGTCACTACACAGCAGACTGGGAAGCAGACCACACAGAGGAAAGCAACTTGGAGGAAAAAAGACTCTGAACAATGTGAGTATATCAAAGCCAATGCCTGTATTTTCTACTTTCTGTCTCTACATGTCCTAATATCTTCCATTTCTTTCTTTCTGCATGCATCAGAATGTCTTCTTCTTCTGATGAGGAGCAACGTCCTGGGCCTTCTGAAGCCGAACATGTCAGTGAAGTGAGTACTCACCTCATAAGATTGGTAAGTATTCACTGTCACATCTACACATATGACAATTTTTTTTTCCCTTTTTTTTTTTTTTTTTTTTAGAGTTCTTCTTCTACTGCGGCAGAGGCTGGGCAGGAGCAGCGGACTCACAGTCAGGTGGCAAGGCGGCAGCGCGTATATATACCAGGCTGACTGTTTACTGTATCCTCACTTTAAGGCACCTTCACACATAACGATATCGTTAAGGATATCGTTGCAACGTCACGCTTTTGGTGACGTAGCAACGATCCCGCTAACGATCTCGTTATTGTGTGACAGCGATCAACGATCAGGCCCCTGCTGGGAGATCGTTGGTCGTGGGGAATGATCAGGACATTTTTTGGTCGCTGATCACCCACTGTCATCGCTGGATCGGCGTGTTTGACGCCGATCCAGCGATGTGTTCACTTGTAACCAGGGTAAATATCAGGTTACTAAGCGCAAGGCCGCGCTTAGTAACCCGATATTTACCCTGGTTACCATTGTAAAAGTTAAAAAAAAAAAAAACACTACATACTCACATTCTGATGTCTGTCACTTCCTCCGGCGTCCAAAGGGTTAAAACTGCTTTCGGCAGGAGCGCTGCAAATGCACGCGCTCCGGCCGAGAGCTTCCCTGCACTGACTGTCAGTGCCGGCCATAAAGCAGAGCACAGCGGTGACGTCACCGCTGTGCTCTGCTTTACGGCCGGCACTGACACAGTCAGTGCAGGGAAGCTGTCGGCCGGAGCGCTTGCATTTGCAGCGCTCCTGCCGAAAGCAGTTTTAACCCTGTGGACGCCGGGGGACGTGACAGACATCAGAATGTGAGTATGTAGTGTTCGGGTCCGAAGTGCATTTTTTAAGTATTGCTATGCAGTGTGAAGCGGCAGTGACCTTGGCCGTGCTCACACAACTGTGTGTGGTGAGAGAAAAGCTCAGGAGTTTCTCTCATCACACACAGTTGTGTGAGCATGGCCAAAAGTACATTGTGTAACCATGAATTTTAGTTTTTTCAACAGTGCAGAAAGTCAAAACACATTGGCGTTCGATGAAGCACCGCTTCAACAAGGACCTGCGTCAAGAGAGCTGTGTTCCCAGTGGTTCAGGAGCAAGGATCCGAAAGTACAAATACCATGGCATTCTAGCATTTTTAAGACCGGTCCTTGCCCAGAGAACGTAAGTATTTCTCCCGTGCATTAGGTTGTGCTGTATTGCCATAATCTGTATGTTTCCATTCCACAGGAGTTGGTGTATGGTTAATTTCTGTTATTATTTTTTTTTCCTTTTTTCACAGCACATGGAGCAGTACTGTTGGCCCAGGTTCTGGAGCAGTCGTTCATCAGACAGCCACGGACCCATCCCAGCCAACCAGCAGCGCTGCAGCAAGTGGGTCTGCCACAGTAACTGGAGACCAGGAAGCTGGTCCATCAGGTCTTCCTCTTTCCCAGTCATCTGCCCCTGCCCCTTTTTTGGGGGGCTCCTCCCGGCAGCAGCAGAGGGCATCAGACAGGTTGCTCGTGCCCGAGTTTTTGCACTTGAGCTTGGTTTTTCACAAAGGACTCAAGGCTTTGGGTGACCGAATGGATATTTCCCTTAGCCACATGAATACACGTATCCAGGAGGTCACCAAAAGCCTTGACCAATTAAAAGCCGACCTCCAAATGCAGCAGCAGGACCCTGGCATGGCCTTCCGTACCGTCTCCACCACGATGCAGCAGCAGGACCCTGGCATGGCCTTCTGCTCTACAAGCGCTATGGACTCTGGCATGGCTGCACGCTCTACGAGCACTATGGACTCTGGCATGGCTGCACGCTCTACGAGCATACGGGTCATCAACCACGACTATGCCACAACATATGAGCCCACCGAGGCTTACCAGAACCCGGCAATCCCAGAAATGGAGAAAACATTTTTAAAAAATGGACTCTTAGTATGCCTTACCCCTCACCTCCCAGTGTGTCTGTTATGTCAGGTTTGTCTCACCCTTCCAGTGCGTCTCAGGCCTCTCATGTGTCAAGCTCTAACCCCGAACTACCAGACCCCACAAGTTTCATTGCCCCTTCTCCTGCCACCCCTGCGTCGTCCACACTTAGCCAGGCCTCACTGCTTCACCCCCCCGTTTCCATCACTCTACCCCAACCAGGCGCAGTTAAATAAATATTTTGGATGTTAAAAAATAAATACAAGTTTTTTGCCCCCAATTATGTTTGGTTTATTGTGTCTTTCGCCTCTGGCAACACACACACTGTGCGCCAAATAAAACACTGCACCACACACTTTATATTTTGGTCACATCATAGCTCCAGTAGTTAGCATGTACAAGACTTTGTGTGTCTTTAGTAAAGAGCTATGAGGTGGACCAAAAAATGTATACTTGTATTTTCTCCTTAATCTCTTCATTCTGCTTAGTCTGTGACTAGTATTGCAGACTGAAGAGAAAATGGGGGCAATACAATGCAAAACTATACTCTACAGGTCAGGTGTCCAAAAACTCATTAGTTGGGACGCCTGACCTGGTGAGTAGAGAAGTGCATTGTATAGCCTCCTTTTTCTCTTCTGTGTACATAATCTATTTCACACAAACTGAAGGGACGATGGCAGTCATACACGGCATATCTATACTCACCTGCACATGTGTCAGAAATAGTTAATTCATGAGGCTGTTATATGTGCACCATGAATTCATTATTTCTGACTCCTGACTTGATGAGTATAGATCTGTTTTGTATGACAGCCATTGTCTCTTCAGTCTGTGTCCAATGGATACTGCATAGCAGAACAAAATCAGGACGCAATGACATCAACAACCTTATCACTAAAACAACATGGCTGCCGTCATACTAGCAGTATGTGGTGAATATTTTATTCTAGTATTTGTAAGCCAAAACAAGGAGTGGAACAATTAGAGGAAAAGTATAATATTAGCATATCTAGCACCTCAGCCTTTATCACCCACTCCTGGTGTTGGATTACAAATACCGATAATAAATACAGACCAAATACTGCTAGTGTGAGGACAACCTCGGTTAATAGAGGAAATACATATGAGACAAGGTCAAGACACCAAAAAAAGTTTATTAACAAGAAACATTAGTAACATGTAAGAAAATAACCTGTTACAGATAAAATAACAACAGGACATTTACACAACATTGTCCTGCCATGACACACGTCCAATATCCGAATCAAAAAAGGCAGCAAATTGGTCCCGCATGTGGCCAACTTCAGCTGTTGACCGCAGCGGGTGATGCTGGTAATCGGGCAGTGGGTATGCAACTGGTTCATCCAGTTCAATGTTGGGCCGCTCCTTAGCCATAATATAATTGTGCAGAACCACCCAGGCTTTGACCACCTCGTCGACTGTCTCCATTTTTAGATTTATGGCTGATGCAAGAATGCGCCATTTTGAGACTAGAATCCCAAAAGTACACTCCACAGTTCTTCGTGCCCTGGTCAGTCTGTAGTTAAAGATCCTTTCAGTGTGGTTCAAGTTACGACTGGAATATGGCTTCAGTAGGTTTTCGCACATCTGAAAGGCCTCATCCCCAACCATAACAAATGGCATTGGTGGACCTTGAGTGTTGGGGAGAGGTTGTGGCCGTGGAAAATTAAAATTTTTGCCATACACACGGCAGCCCATATTCGAGTTCTTGAAAGTCTGGGAATCGTTGCCACGGCCAAAAGCTCCAATGTCCACGGCGATGAAGCGACAGTCCGCATCGGCTATTGCCATGAGCACAACAGAAAAATATTTTTTATAGTTGAAGTACTCCGATCCTGTTCTGGCTGCTTTGATAATGCGGATGTTTTTTCCATCCACCGCTCCCAAAGAGTTGGGGAAATCACACACACTCCAGAATTTTTCCGCAATTCCAATCCACATGTCAAAGGTGGGTAGGGGTATAAACTCATCCTGGAGTACATTCCACAAAGCCCGGCAGGTGTCCGCAACTATTCCTAACAGGGTGGATATTCCAAGCCGGTATTGGAAATGGAGGGATGATAAACTCTCTCCGGTTGCCAGAAATCTGGAAGAAAATAAATAATAAAGAAAAATTACAATCAAATCTGGAAGAAAATAAATAATAAAGAAAAATTACAATCAATTCTATTTATGGTGTGGTTATGCTAAAGACATAAAGGAAAATACCAAACAAAAAAAAAACATGTCAGAACACCCAAAATTAGCACTGGCATTGGTTTACATTTCTTACGTACCTTAATGTAACCAGCAGATGTTCCTCGGGTGGAATGGCTCTACGGAGCTGGGTGTCCTGTCTCCGTATGGCTCCTTGAACATGAGCAAGCAAATCCCGGAACGAGTCTTGCGACATCCTTGTGTATTCTGGGAATTTGTCAGGGTTCTCATTAAGCTCGCCATACAGCGTCTGATAGGCCCCACGTAATTCAATAATGGGGTGTCTCCAAAAACGCCTACGCCGTCTCTTTCTACATCTTTCGCGATTTCTGTCTTGCTCCCAAGCAAACGCACAGGCAAGAAACAGCTTGGTGCTTAAATCCATCATGACACAGGATACAGTAGCACACTGTTAAGATTTCAGCAGTCCTAGGGTCTATATATAGAGATCCCATAATACACGCCCTCTGTAGTCCCATTGGCGGTGTCTGGTTATCTAGATTTTTCTCCTGTAAAATTTGTCACCATGCGCACAAAAAACGCAAACGCAGACAAAAACACATAGAAAAGCGTACAAACGTGTTCCTGATTGCGTAAAAAAAAAATGCCACGTTTGTACGTTTTTCTATGCGTTTTTTCCAGCACTTGCGGATGCGGATTAAACGCTGCGGATTCTAACGCAAATGTGAAACTAGCCTAAGTAACATCATTAGACGGCAACTGTAAAGGGAGCTGCCAGCAGAGGATCTTGATGATTTAAGTATCCCATTGCATTAAGCGGGGAAGAATATTCCCCAGGCAACCTAACCCCATTGATAGAAGGCCAAGATGTGTAATTGGGCTTTTTTATAACTGAATTTTTATATTAAAAAAAATAAAATGAAAATAGTATTACATACAAGAAAAACAAAAATATACAAATCAAAGCAATTAACCCTTTAGTGAAATAGCCAATTTTGACCTTAATGTCCCGGCCTAATTTTTTTAAGTCTGACCAGTGTCACTTTATGGTAATATATCTGGAACGCTTCAACGTATTCTCAGCGATTCTGAGACTTTTTTAATGACATATTGTACTACATGCTAGTGTTAAAATTTGGTCAATATGATTTGCGTATATTTATGAAAATATTAAAAATTTGGCCCCCACCCCAAAAAAAATGTGAAAATGTCACAATTTACAAACTTTACATTTTTATGCCTTTAACCCCTTCCCGACATGCAGCGTACCTGTACGGTGCTATGATTGTGGGGGCTCACGCTGAGCACCTCTGCAATCGGGAGCGGGTGTCAGCTCTGTGTTAGAGCTGACATCCTGCAGCAACACCCACAATCGGTGCTAGCACCGATTGTTAACGTTTTAACCCCTCTGATGCTGCCTGTCAATAGTGACAGTGACAGAGGAGATCGCAG
Organism: Ranitomeya imitator; assembly: GCF_032444005.1. NCBI lineage: Eukaryota > Metazoa > Chordata > Amphibia > Anura > Dendrobatidae > Ranitomeya > Ranitomeya imitator. The sequence goes on along the minus strand of NC_091286.1, from coordinate 178,013,424 downwards.
AGGGAGGGGGGCTCCCCATGTCCCTCCTTCAGAACAACACAATGCGATCACGTTGTGCTGATGGTCTCCATGGAGACACCGGCCGCAAGATCCTTCAGGGAAGGTGGCCTGTGAGCGCCTGCTAAAAGCAAGAGCTGACACGCCTCCTTCCTTGCCTGTCAGACGCTGCTCCGATGACCTGCAGTGCAGAAGCTTTGCAGAGTATCAGATCAGTGATCTGTCACAATACAGTGATGTCCCATTCTGGGTCAATGTAAAAGAGTAAAAAAAAATACGGTAATTGCATTGAAATGGAAGCAAACAACCCCACCATCCCTGGGGAATTGGATTGAGAAGGTTAGGGATATTTTTCATCTGAAAGAATTGACAAGCTGGGATACACTCTCTCACGACCATTTCCTAAAGATCTGGTCCCCTTGGTCCAACTGGATTGGACAAAATCAGAGCATTGTCTGACTTAAATTTTTCTTTTGTATTCTTCGGTGTTTTGGATAGCCTAAGAAATGATTCCCATTTATACTAGTGTGACAGAGTCTCCTCCCCTATCTCAGCCTCAGTATATAAACTTATTATTCCTATTTTGATTTCAAAAGGTTTATTCTAATTTGATATTCAGCCTAAATTTGGTACGCATATGTTGGTCTTACACCTTCGCTGGATCATAAGTGACACCTGTTCTGTCGTTTTGTTTTGTTTGGTTCTACTGATACTTGATTATACAAATGCATAACCTCATTTGTACTACGAACATTTGCTCCTTACAAGTCATTTTGTGATGAGTGTTGTATGTTATCAACCCAAAACTGAACCTAAAACCAACATGCTGATAAAAGAAGCTAAAGTGAACCTTCATTATGGAGAAAAATTTCCAATAAATAGGTTATTGGAGTGGAGCCACATCTGAGCAGGCTAAACAGTATGGTAGTCACAGCAAAAAAGAGGCACAATTTAATGTGAAATCTAAAAAAAAATAATGAAAAATTGTGGCAGGGAAATGTTCCCTATTACAGCATAAGTAATGATGTGTTCACTGACACTGTGCTTCTGGTTCACAATTCAGCTCTAATCGTAGTTCATGGAGTTTAGTATAAGTCATATATTATCTACTCAATGTCTTTTGAAAAAAGTCATGTACTTGTTAAGAGGTATCTTCATAGAGCTTTGCTTCCCTGATCCTCTTTGGGCTGCTCCTGCTTCTGAGCCTTCTGAATCTTTGTAGCCAAGGTAACCGGGGGGAAAGGATTTTGGCTCATCCCAGTCATCATCCCACTCATCATCATCAACAGCTCCTAATAAAAATAAGAATATAAATATATTAAATTTAAATCATGTAGTAAGACAAAATAACTATTTTGTATTTGCATGACAGATATTTTGTATCTCTACATGACATACAGACACAGAAGTTCTCTATGTGCTCCTCTTATGGGAACATCACATTCTATTTGCTTGCCATATTCTTTGGGCACTCCTATTTGCTTGTCCCCATAATCTACTGATGATAACATACTCTACTCTAATGCAAATCTAATTTGAAGAGTTATTCACATTTTGCATGTTCATAGCATATCCACAAATGTTCAACAAAGAAAAGTTGCTAGGACCCATAGCTATCTCAAGTACAGTACCCTACCCCATCACAATGAATGGAGAGAACATGAGGTGCTCTTTGCATCATTTTTATGGGAGTTCTGAAAACTGCAGGGCAAAAGTGTGGCAGTTTCCAAACTCCTACAAAAATCAAAGGCGATCCCAGCCATCTCTCTACTGACAGCGGCACAAAGTAGCTCTGTTCCTTAGGTAAATATGGAACCTCCATATGCTAAACATGTATGGCTTATCCAGTGAATTTGTCATAAATATCCCAGATGGGACAATTTCTTTTATGGAACCTAGGAAAATGCTGTAAACCTTACAGTAGGCCTCAATTCTCCTTCCTAAGGAGAAACCCTGCCCTGTATAAAATGATCCTGTATAGGTTCCTAGCCCTATCGAACCTCAAAATGTTTCAAAAACAAGATCTATTTGGCTAGGTTCTTATTTCGTTTTCGGGTGAGCGCTAACGGACAGCGTTGCATGGCGAAATTACCGCCGTGCAACGCGTCCGTTAGCGTTCCCATTGCCAGCAACGCTAAAGCGCATTGCTAGCGCGTGCTGAAAATGGCGATGTGCCGTTCTTTTGTGGCGCGTCTCGGACGCTGCTTGCAGTGTCCGAGGCGCGCCCGAGGTCCGTTCCCCGCTCTCGCAGATCGGGGATCTGCGCTAACGGGAACGTTTAACGTGACCCCTAAAAAGACATTGCGTTAGCGCAATCCGCTAGCGCTTAGCGCTAAACGGATTGCCCTAACGCAATGAGAACCTAGCCTAACACAAATCAAGAGAAACTGGGGGGAACTGACATCTGAAGCAAATCCATTATGCAATTTTAAGCACGGCACTCTTGGCTTCTTGGAGGTGCGCAAGTTAGGTTTCCAACCCGTCAAATCAAAGCAATAAATACTTGGCACTCAGGAGATTATTTTGCATGATCAGAAGTGAACAACTCGTTTATTTAGTGCATCCAGCTCAAAAATTAAACGTTTTCGGTCTAATCAAAAGACCTTCATCAGAAACAGTTATAGGATTGCTGGAAGCCACGAGGAGTGAATGTGGGCCCACAGGGGTGCCAACAATAGGCAAGGTCCGGGAGAAGAGGGCGCCTTGAAGAGTCTGGAAATGCGGGAGCAGGGCGCTGTAGAAAGGCGAGAAGCTCGCAATGGCAAAAACAGCTGCTGCAGTCCCGGGAGTACGCGACTCTAGCTACACGGCGCCGGTGCCATTGGAGGACCCAGCGCTTTTGCCATTGCGAGCTTCTCGCCTTTCTACAGCGCCCTGCTCCCGCATTTCCAGACTCTTCAAGGCGCCCTCTTCTCCCGGACCTTGCCTATTGTTGACACCCCTGTGGGCCCACATTCACTCCTCGTGGCTTCCAGCAATCCTATAACTGTTTCTGATGAAGGTCATTTGAATAGACCGAAAACGTTTAATGTTTGAGCTGGATGCACTAAATAAACGAGTTGTTCACTGCTGATCATGCAAAATAATCTCCTGAGTGCCAAGTATTTATTGCTTTGCAAATCCATGATGGTTATATTTGGTACCTGTGGGAGCCCAGGATACTCCAGAGCATTATTTTTTCTAGCATATGATGCAAAATATAACATACTTTGAAATCCAGTAACTTTTCTGCAGCAGCACATGACAGAACGGGCGCAGGATGGCAGCAGCACAAGACAGAACAGGCGCAGGATAGCAGCAGCACATGACAGAACGGGCGCAGGATGGTAGCAGCACATGACAGAACGGGGGAGCAGGATGGCAGCAGCACATGACAGAATGGGGGCGCAAGATGGGAGCAGCACATGACAGAACAGGGGCGCAGGATGGCAGCAGCACATGACAGAACGGGCGCAGGATGGGAGCAGCACATGACAGGACGGGGGCGCAGGATGGCAGCAGCACATGACAGAACGGGCGCAGGATGGGAGCAGTACATGACAGAACAGGGGAGCAGGATGGGAGCAGCATATGACAGAACGGGGGCGCAGGATGGCAGCAGCACATGACAGAACGGGGGCGCAGGATGGCAGCAGCACATGACAGAATGGGCGCAGGATGGGAGCAGCACATGACAGAACAGGGGTGCAGGATGGGAGCAGCACATGAAAGAACGGGGGCACAGGATGGGAGCAGCACATGACAGAACGGGGGCGCAGGATGGGAACAGCACATGACAGAACGGGCGCAGAATGGCAGCAGCACATGACAAAACGGGCGCAAGATGGGAGCAGCACATGACAGAACGGGGCCGCAGGATGGCAGCAGCACATGACAGAACAGGGGCGCAGGATGGGAGCAGCACATGAAAGAACGGGGGCGCAGGATGGGAGCAGCACATGAAAGAACGGGGGCACAGGATGGAAGCAGCACATGACAGAACGGGGGCACAGAATGGGAGTAGCATATGACAGGATGGGAGCAGCAAATGACAGAATGGAGGCGCAGGATGGGTGCAGAACATGTCAGAATGGGGGCGCAGGATGGGAGCAGCACATGTCACAATGGGGGCGCAGGATGGAAGCAGCACATGACAGAATGGGGGCGCAGGATGGGTGCAGCACATGACAGGATGGGGACGCAGGACGGAGCAGCACATGTCAGAATGGGGGTGCAGGATGAGAGCAGCACATGTCAGAATGGGGGTGCAGGATGGGTGCAGCACATGTCAGGATGGGGATGCAGGATGGAGCAGCTCATGACAGGATGGGGACGCAGGATGGAGCAGCACATACCAGGATGGAGACCATATACCAATATAGATGCTAGCCACCCGGGCGTAGAACGGGTTCAATAGCTAGTATATATATATATATATATATATATTTTTATATATATATATTTTTATATATATATATATATATATATATATATATATATATATATATATATATATATATATATATATATATATATATATATATATATATATATATTAGGCAAAAAACGGAAGGCAGCACTCCAATAGGTAATGAAGGTGAAAAAAGCTGTGAAGTTTATTTCAGACCCACATCTCGCGACGTTTCGGCTCGCTCTGAGCCTTTCTCAAGCCTTGAGAAAGGCTCAGAGCGAGCCGAAACGTCGCGAGATGTGGGTCTGAAATAAACTTCACAGCTTTTTTCACCTTCATTACCTATTGGAGTGCTGCCTTCCGTTTTTTGCCTAGCATATTACTTGGATGGACATGAGGACGGTCTTTTCTAGGAGGCCTGGCACCCATTGGTGAGCGTTGTGCTGCACTCATTTTTCTTTATATATATATATATATATATATATATATATATATATATATATATATATATATATATATATATATATATATATATATATATATATATATATATATATATATATATATATATATATATATATATATATATTAGAAAAAAATGGAACAGCACAGATCCTATACTTATCTTCGGGTGCAAAGCCCAAACAACCCGTCCAATGGTTGTTATAAATCCAGATAGATCACAAAAGCAGGCAGCACTCCATATTCTTAAAGGCAATATGCAGGTGTTTATTGAGCCCACATCTCCATGCAACGTTTCGGCTACAACTGAGCCTTTTTTTCAAGCTTGAGAAAGGCTCAGTTGTAGCCGAAACGTTGCATGGAGATGTGGGCTCAATAAACACCTGCATATTGCCTTTAGGAATATGGAGTGCTGCCTATTTTTGTGATCTATATATATATATATATATATATATATATATATATATATATATATATATATATATATATATATATATATATATATATATATATATATATATATACAGGTCCTTCTCAAATAATTAGCATATAGTGTTAAATTTCATTATTTACCATAATGTAATGATTACAATTAAACTTTCATATATTATAGATTCATTATCCACCAACTGAAATTTGTCAGGTCTTTTATTGTTTTAATACTGATGATTTTGGCATACAACTCCTGATAACCCAAAAAACCTGTCTCAATAAATTAGCATATCAAGAAAAGGTTCTCTAAACGACCTATTACCCTAATCTTCTGAATCAACTAATTAACTCTAAACACATGCAAAAGATACCTGAGGCTTTTATAAACTCCCTGCCTGGTTCATTACTCAAAACCCCCATCATGGGTAAGACTAGCGACCTGGCAGATGTCAAGAAGGCCATCATTGACACCCTCAAGCAAGAGGGTAAGACCCAGAAAGAAATTTCTCAACAAATAGGCTGTTCCCAGAGTGCTGTATCAAGGCACCTCAATGGTAAGTCTGTTGGAAGGAAACAATGTGGCAGAAAACGCTGTACAACGAGAAGAGGAGACCGGACCCTGAGGAAGATTGTGGAGAAGGACCGATTCCAGACCTTGGGGAACCTGAGGAAGCAGTGGACTGAGTCTGGTGTGGAAACATCCAGAGCCACCGTGCACAGGCGTGTGCAGGAAATGGGCTACAGGTGCCGCATTCCCCAGGTAAAGCCACTTTTGAACCATAAACAGCGGCAGAGGCGCCTGACCTGGGCTACAGAGAAGCAGCACTGGACTGTTGCTAAGTGGTCCCAAGTACTTTTTTCTGATGAAAGCAAATTTTGCATGTCATTCGGAAATCAAGGTGCCAGAGTCTGGAGGAAGACTGGGGAGAAGGAGATGCCAAAATGCCTGAATTCCAGTGTCAAGTACCCACAGTCAGTGATGGTGTGGGGTGCCATGTCAGCTGCTGGTGTTGGTCCACTGTGTTTCATCAAGGGCAGGGTCAATGCAGCTAGCTATCAGGAGATTTTGGAGCACTTCATGCTTCCATCGGCTAAAATGCTTTATGGAGATGAAGATTTCATTTTTCAGCACGACCTGGCACCTGCTCACAGTGCCAAAACCACTGGTAAATGGTTTACTGACCATGGTATTACTGTGCTCAATTGGCCTGCCAACTCTCCTGACCTGAACCCCATAGAGAATCTGTGGGATATTGTGAAGAGAAAGTTGAGACACGCAAGACCCAACACTCTGGATGAGCTTAAGGCCGCTATTGAAGCATCCTGGGCCTCCATAACATCTCAGCAGTGTCACAGGCTGATTGCCTCCATGCCACGCCGCATTGAAGCAGTCATTTCTGCCAAAGGATTCCCGACCAAGTATTGAGTGCATAACTGAACATTATTATTTGATGGTTTTTTTGTTTGTTATTAAAAAACACTTTTATTTGATTGGATGGGTGAAATATGCTAATTTATTGAGACAGGTTTTTTGGGTTATCAGGAGTTGTATGCCAAAATCATCAGTATTAAAACAATAAAAGACCTGACAAATTTCAGTTGGTGGATAATGAATCTATAATATATGAAAGTTTAATTGTAATCATTACATTATGGTAAATAATGAAATTTAACACTATATGCTAATTTTTTGATAAGGACCTGTATATATATATATATATATATATATATATATATATATATATATATATATATATATATATATACACATACAGTATATAGACATGAGCACCAAGACAGCAAAAATGATCCCCACTTAAAGGCTGAGCTAACATCTGCTTTATTAATTTTTGTTTTGTGTTCAGTCATAAAAGAACAAAAATTAAAATGACAGTGTATAAATCCATAAGATGACAGACACCACTGTCTTTTAATGTGGTCTGTCAGGTTCCATTATTTTGGCGAGAAGAATGAAGGAAGTTGAAGTAAAAGTAGTGATCTACTCAGAAGAAAGTTATACTATGTGTTAATTTGCCCCATGTTATTGCGATAGATATAAAGCAATTTTGTTATAATATTATTTAAATGTGCCTTAAAAACACGGATTCACATTCTTCTCACCTGGACCCTGGTAGGCTTGTGGATGACCAAATGCAGAATCCCAGTTATTTGATGCAGTGTTTTGCTGGCTTGTACCCCAAGGATCACTTGAACTACTAGTTGCAGAAGGCTTTGGTGGATTCCAGCTTGACCACGGGTCATTTGTAGCTTGCACCTTAAAAATGAACATGCATCTACATTTTCTAATAAATGTACATGAAATCACCTCCATATCCCATCCCATGCACATAGCCCCATTTCACAACCTCCATGACACAGTACCCACAGAACGCTATAACACATTACTGTAACGTTGTGTGGCTCTAAAAATGTTTTGATGAATTCTTCATTATTAGTTACAGATGCATTCTGTATTAGAAGCATTGCTAGGAGAGTTTATGGTTGTCATAGTGCTGTATTGGACGGACACCATAATGGAAGCATACACTTTATCAACAGCTCTGCCGAAAAGTCACAGGGATTCTGCATGCCTTGATAAATGTTCCTGCGCGTGTAACCTCTATGTTTTAGGCCGAAAGGTGACCTTATAGGAAAATGGTCATGTCCAAAACCATATTTACCTTAAAATATAGGGCAATCTGCAGGTAAATAATGATAACACACTGCATTGCAAACTTACTGGAAGAGAAGATACACTGAGAAATCTCCTTATATCCTCCCTGTAGCCACTTGTTTTGAGTCATAAGGGATAAGAATAGGTCATCACTCACTATACAATAACTAATCTGAAATCACTCTACAGCCCTTTAAACGACAGCTCGCTCAGCAGTGTATAGCTGCAGAGCTAGCTGTCAATCAAATTACTGGGGAGTGATTACAGTGCAATCAATGTAAAATGAGCGGTGACCAACTGCTAGCTTACAATCAATGGGACAATGCAGGGAAGATATATGTTCATTCTCTCCCTGTATCTACAGCCAGGCAGGATTTTAGCACTATTTAAAGGAAACCTGTCAGCAGATTTTGCCGCTATAAGGTGCGGCCACTGCCTTTCAGGGCTTACAGTGCCTTGCAGGGGCGTAATTACCACGGTCGCAGCGGTCGCCACTACAACCGGGCCCGGCGGGTCAGGGGCCCGGAAGGTCAGAGGCACCCGACACCATGTTGCAGTGCAGGAGATTTCTCCTCACGGCAACAGTCAGAGGTGTATCTAGGGGGAGGGGGCAGCCAGGGCATGTGAATGAAAGGAAGCAGCTCCGGTCAGCACGGTGAGACAACGTCTCCTGCTCTGCAGCCCTGGGACAGAAGGCGAGAGCAGGGGGGAGGTGCGGACAGGACGGAGCTGTGTAAGCAGGAGAGGCTGAGGAGCTGCAAGTTTACATCAGCCACCCCTTTACCAGAGAGGAGAGTGTGAGATGTGTGTATGAGCTGGTATCGTGTATGTGTGTCTGTGTGTGACCTGTAGTGTGTGATCTGTAGTGTGTGTGTGTGTTCTGTAGTGAGTACATGTGTGTGTGATCTGTAGTGTGTGTGTGTGATCTGTAGTACGTGTGTGTGTGATCTGTAGTGTGTGTGATCTGTAGTGTGTACGTGTGTGTGTGATCTGTAGTGTGTACGTGTGTGATCTGTAGTACGTGTGTGTGTGATCTGTAGTGTGTGTGTGTGTGATCTGTAGTATGTGTGTATGTGTGTGAGGCAGGGGCGTAACTACCACGGTCGCAGTGGTCGCCGCTTTGACTGGGCCTGGCAGGTCAGGGGCTCGACAGGGCACCCGGCTCCCCCCGCCGCCGCATTGAACTATACTGGCGTCTATGACGCCAGTAGAGTTCAAAGCAATGATGGAGGAGAGAGCATCAGCTAACGCTCCCTCTACCATCATTCCCCTCTGCCTCTGACACTGCAGGTGCGTGATGACATCACTTCATCGCGCACCCGCTCTCTGCAGGACCCAGGCAGTGCAGCATCTGCACAGGTGATGGCGGCCACCATATTGGTAGAGCCTGTAGTGGCTGCTGGGTCTGAGGAACATTCGGCTCCGGATCTGGTGGGGGGCACGTGGACCGATCCGCCTATAGGAGGGACATGCCGCAGCCACTCAGCCATGTTGAGTGTCCAGGGATGAACATGGAGGTGTACGGAACCAGCGGCAGTGAGGTGTGTCTGCTGCCCGTACGTCTTCGGCCCCCAGCATCCCCGGCCCCCTGTGACACCAGCCCCGTTTCCTCCCTGCTCTCCCGTGCCCCATGTCCTCGTAGGTCCCCAGGTTCAAGTCATTGTGCTCCTCCAGGCCCCCGTATGCGCCTTGTAACTCCTCCCCTGGTACCCCAATGCTCCCCATCTCCCATGCCGTGAGTCCTCCTGCTCCCCCCATGCATTCCCAGACCCTTGTCCCCATGTGACCCATCTGCCCTGCTCTCAAGTCCCCCCTGTTCCCTTTCTCACCGTGTGTTCCCCATCTACCCTGTCCTCATAATCCCTGTACCCCCTTCTTCCCTGCTCGCAAGTCTCCCCGTCTTCCCCTGTCTCCTTGCAACTCCGTCTACTTGCGTCCCTATCTACTCTGCCCTCGGATTCCCCTTGTGTCCTCTTGCGCCTGTCTCTCTTGCCCCTAGTCCCCGAGTGTCCCCTTGTGCCCTTCTCCTCTTCTTCCTGGTCCCCATGAGTCCCCTTGTGCTTGTGTCCCTTGTTCCCGTGTGTAGCCTTGTGTCAAGTCTCCCTTGCCCACTAGTCCCTGTGTGTCCCCTTGTGCCTGTCTCCTTTGTCCCCTTGTGCTTGTGTCCCTTGTCCCCGTGTGTCCCCTTGTGTCAGTCTCCCTTGCCCACTAGTCCCCTTGTGCCCTTCTCCCCTGCCTCCTAGCCCGCATGTGTCCCCTTGTTCCTGTCTTCCTTGCTCCCTAGCCCCCGTGTCACCATTGTGCCTCTCTCCCCTAGCCCCTTTGTGTCATTCTCCCCTGCCCCATAGTCACCATTTGCCCGTGTCTTTCTCATTGCACCTGTATGGAGGGGCTGCATTATACTATGAGGGGGGCTGCATTATATTCTATGGGGGGTTACATTATATTGTATGGTGGGGCTCCATTATACTTTTGTGGGATGGCTGCATTATACTCTGTGGGGTGGCTGCATTATACTATATGTGGGCTGCGTTATACTGTATCGAAGACTATGGGGAATACATTATAATATATGAAATATTATGGGGTGCATTATACTATGAGAAGTGAATTGTACGACTTGGATGACGATGGCGGTGCATTATACTTTATGGAGCACTATGAGGAGTGTATAATACTATATGGAGGACTGAGCAGTGTATTTTAATATATGGAGGACTATGAGGAGTGTATAATACTATATGGAGGACTGAGGAGTGTATTATACTACATGGAGGACTATGAGGGGTGCATTATACTATATGGAGCACTATGAGCAGTGTAGTATACTATATGGAGGACTGAGGAGTGTAGTATACAATATGGAGGACTGAGCAGTGTATTACACTATATGGAGCACTATGAGGAGTGTATTTTAATATATGGAGGACAATGAGGAGTGTATTATACTATATGGAGGACTGAGGAGTGTATTATACTATATGGATGACTATGGAGAGTGTATTATACTATATAGATGACTATGAACTTTGCAGTATATTATATAGAGGACAATGGGGGTGCATTATATTATAAGGAGTACTATGGGGGTGCATTATACTGATATGGAACAATGGCAGTATGGGGGACAGATGTATACCAGGATGGGGCACCGGATACTTACGCCACTGAGGTCACACTATACAACTTTGCAATAAAGCTATAGTGTGCGAAATGAATAGGGAAAATCTGAATTTGGGTGGAAAATATTTTTGCATGGTTGGGGGGGGCCCATTTGAAAGTTCGCATCGGGGCCCATATCGTTCGAGTTACGCCACTGGTGCCTTGTAATAGTATTCGGCCACCTGGAACTTTTCAACCTCTTTCCACATATCATGCTTCAAACAAAGATACCAAATGTTAATTTTTGGTGAAGAATCAACAACAAGTGGAGCACAATTGTGAAGTTGAATGAAATTTATTGGTTATTTTAAATTTTTGTGGAAATTCAAAAACTGAAAAGTGGGGCGTGCAATATTATTCGGCAACTTTAACTTAATACTTTGTTGCGCCACCTTTTGCTGCGATCACAGCTGCAAGTCTCTTGGGGTATGTATCAGTTTTGTAAATCGAGAGACTGAAATTCTTGCCCATTCTTCCTTGGCAAACAGGTCGAGGTCAGTGAGGTTTGATGGAGATCGTTTGTGAACAGCAGTTTTCTGCTCTTTCCACAGATTCTGGATTGGATTGCAGTCTGGACTTTGACTTGGCCATTCTAACACCTGGATACCTTTATTTGTGAACCATTCCATTGTAGATTTTGCTTTATGTTTGGGACCATTGTCTTGTCGGAAGACAAATCTCCATCCCAGTCCCAGGTCTTTTGCAGACTCCAACAGGCTTTCTTCAAGAATGGTCCTGTATTTGGCTCCATCCATCTTCCCATCAATTTTAACCATCTTCCCTGTCCCAGCTGAAGAAAAGCAGGCCCTAACCATGATGCTGCCACCACCATGCTTGACAGTGGGGATGGTGTGTTCAGGGTGATGAGCTGTGTTGCCTTTACACCAAACATATTGTTTGGCATTGTTGTCAAAAAGTTCGATTTTGGTTTCATCTGACCAGAGCACCTTTCTTCCACATGTTTGGTGTCTCCCCCAGGTGACTTGTTGCAAACTATAAAAGACACTTTTCATGAATTTCTTTGAGAAATGACTTTCTTCTTGCCACTCTTCCATAAAGGCCAGATTTGTGCAGTGTACGACTGACTGTTGTCCTATGGACAGACTGTCCCACCTCAGCTGTAGATATCTGCAGTTCATTTAGAGTGATCATGGGCCTCTTGGCTGCATCTCTGATCAGTCTTCTCCTTGATTGAGATGAAAGTCTAGAGGGATGGCTGGGTCTTGGTAGACTTGCAGTGGTATGATACGCCTTCCATTTTAATATGATTGCTTGCACAGTGCTCCTTTGGGATGTTTAAAGTTTTGGAAATCATTTTGTATCCAAATCCAGCTTTAAACTTCTCCACAACAGTATCACGGACCTGCCTGTTGTGTTCCTTGGTCTTCATGATGCTCTCTGTGCTTCAAACAGAACCCTGAGACAATCACAGAGCAGGTACATTTGAGACTTGATTACACACAGGTGGATTATATTTATCATCATTAGGCATTTAGGACAACATTGGACCATTCAGAGATCCACAATCAACTTCTGTAGTGAGTTTGCTGCACTGAAAATAAAGGGGATGAATAATATTGCACGCCCCACTTTTCAGTTTTTGAATTTCCACAAAAATTTTAAATAACCAATAAATTTCACTCAACTTCACAATTGTGTTCCAATTGTTGTTGATTCTTCACCAAAAATTTACATTTGGTAGCTTTATGTTTGAAGCATGATATGTGGGAAAAGGTTGAAAAGTTCCAGGGGGCCGAAAACTTTCCACAAGGCACTGTATTGACAGCATTCTATAATACTGTAGATAAGCCCCCGGTCCAACCTGCAAGTGAAGAAAGAATTAAGTTACCGTATATACACGAGTATAAGCCGAGATTTTCAGCCCATTTTTTTGGGCTGAAAGTCCCCCTCTCGGCTTATACTCGAGTCATATACCGGGAGGTCGGCAGGGGAAGGGGAGTGGGGGCTGTGTAATTATACTTACCTGCTCCTGGCCCGGTCCCTGCAGTCCCTGGCTCTGCAGATTCTTCCTGTACTGAGTGGTCACATGGCACCGCTCATTACAGAAATGAATATGCGGCTCCACCTCCCATAGGGGAGGAGCCGCATATTTATTACTGTAAATGATCGGTAACTGTGACCGCTCAATTACAGGAAGAAGCTGTAGCGCCGGGAAAGCCAGGGACTGCAGGGACCGCGCCAGGAGCAGGTAAGTATACGGGGAGCGCTGTGCGATATTTACCTGCTCCTCGCTCCGTGCGGCTCCGTCTCCAGCGTCCTCTAGCTGTGACGCTCAGGTTAGAGGGCGCGGTGACGTAGTCAGTGTGCGCCCTCTGCTGAGCGTCAGTGCTGGAGACGGAGCCGCACGAGGAGCAGGTAAATATTGAAAGCGCTGGCATCCTGAGCAAGAGAGGTGAGTATGTGATTGATTTTTTTATTGCAGCACCAGCAGCAGCATTCTATATGGCACAGCTTTATAAGGAGCATCTATGGGGCCATAATCAACGGTGCAGAGCAATATATATATGGCACAGCTTTCTATGGAGCATCTATGGGGCCATAATGAACGGTGCAGAGCATTCTATATAGCACAATTGTATATGGAGCATCTATAGGGCAATAATGAACGGTATGGAGCATCTATTTTTATTTTTTAAATTTACCAGTAGCTGCTGCATTTCCTACCCTAGGCTTATACTCGAGACAATAAGTTTTCCCATTTTTTTGTGGCAAAATTAGGGGGTCGGTTTATACTCGGGTCGGCTTATACTCGAGTATATACGGACCTTACTGGTAACAGTATTTTTCAGAGGCCCATGACAGCACCACGAAAGATGGGATCCGCCCTTCAGTAACAGGAAACCTACAGATGCAAAAGGGCGGCACCTCTCCCATACATCAGTTGGATTACAGGAGGACCTCTATGGTTAATGGCACAAAATATATATGTACAACTTTAATAATACACCCTATGTGAAACTTATAAGCGGAAGAAGTGCGCACCCATACTTTTAAGGGAGGGAACTAAGGGTGCTGCCATGGGCCGTTACCGGTAAGTAACTTAATGCTTTATTTGGACTCCCATGACATCACCACAAGAGAATTACAGAGATGTAAACTAGCTTAGGGAGGGACTACAGCTTGCAGCACCCTTAACCCAAAGGTGAGCTCAGAGAAAGCATTCACGTCTAGCCTATAATTGTTAAAAAAGGTGCAAGGGGATGACCATGTAGCCGCCTTACATATCTAGTCGATGGAAGCTCCAGATCTCTGTGCCCAAGAGGTTGCCTTTGCCCGGGTAGAATGCGTCTTTAAGTTCTGTAGAGCCGAACCGCCACCTGCTGTGTAAGCTAGAGAGATAGCCTCCCTAATCCATCTTGCTAATGTACATTTTGAAACCCTTAAGGTACCGTCACACTAAACGACGCTGCAGCGATACCGACAACGATGCCGATCGCTGCAGCGTCGCTGTTTGGTCGCTGGAGAGCTGTCACACAGACCGCTCTCCAGCGACCAACTATGCCGGTAACCAGGGTAAACATCGGGTTACTAAGCGCAGGGCCGCGCTTAGTAACCCGATGTTTACCCTGGTTACCATCCTAAAAGTAAAAAAAAACAAACGCTTCATACTTACATTCAGCTGTCTGTCCTCGGCGCTGTGCTTTCCTGCACTGACTGTGAGCACAGCGGCCGGAAAGCAGAGCGGTGACGTCACCGCTCTGCTTTCCGGCCGCTGTGCTCACAGTCAGCGCAGGAAAGCACAGCGCCGGAGGACAGACAGCTGAAAGTAAGTATGAAGCGTTTGTTTTTTTTTACTTTTAGGATGGTAACCAGGGTAAACATCGGGTTACTACTGCCCTTAGTAACCCGATGTTTACCCTGGTTACCAGTGAAGACATCGCTGAATCGGTGTCACACACGCCGATTCAGCGATGTCAGCAGGAAGTCCAGCGACGAAATAAAGTGCTGGACTTTCTGCAGCGAACAACGACATCACAGCAGGATTCTGATCGCTGCTGTGTGTCAAACTGAACGATATCGCTATCCAGGACGCTGCAACGTCACGGATCGCTAGCGATATCGTTTAGTGTGACGGTACCTTAAAGCCCTTCCTAGCACCGTTAAAAGATATGAATAAAGCATTGTTTTTTTTCCAAGGATTAGTGACAGAAAGGTATTCTAAAAGACATCTTCTCACAACTAAGGTGTGTAGTTTTTCCTCCTTTTGGTTAGTGGGATTAGGGAGGAAGTTTGCGGCAAACTTGGGCAAGTAGGCCGGATCTGGCCTAAGCACTACCCTGTCGTCCAAAACCTGTATGTAAGGGGAAATTCTAGAGAGCGCCTGAATATCGCTTATTCTACAGGCCGATGTGATAGCCACTAAAAAAGCTACCTTGAGGCATAGGATTTTAATTGAGGCAGATATAGGTTCAAATGGAGGCTCCGTCATAGCCGTAAGGACTAAATTCAAGTCCCATGGGACACACAAAACACTGTGTATGGGCCTAGATCTGCCAACCACTTTAATAAATCGGGATATCAAATAATTTCTTGCGATGTCATAATTAAATAATGCACCAAGGGCCGAGACTTGTACTTTCAGGGTACTAGTAGCCAGACCTAATTCAAGGCCTTTTTGCAAGAATCTGCCCTATAGGTATCCCTTTTTTGGCTTTAAGGTCATAAGTAGCTAGAGATCGTCTCCAGGTTTTAGAGTAGATCTTGGTTGTAACTGATTTTCTACTTTTTAGAAGTGTATCTATCAGATTGGGGGAGAATTCTTTATTCTTTAATAATGCCCTTTCAAACTCCACGCCGTCAGATGGAGCCCTGTTACCTGTGGGTGATTGACTGGACCCAGGACAAGAAGATCTGGAAGATCGGGAAGTACCCAGGGGTCGCAGACTGACATTGTCCTCAACCATGAAAGCCAAGCCTTCCTGGGCCAAAATGGGGCAATTAATATAATCCTCACATTGTCTTCTCTGATTTTCCTTACTACTAGAGGCAACAGCAACAACGAGGAAAAGGCGTAGGTCAGATTCAAATCCCACTTCTGTAGGAAGGTGTCCACCACAAGGGTTTTCTCCCTCGGGTTGAGAGAACAGAATTGTTTTACTTTTCTGTTCTTTTGGTGGCAAAAAGGTATATGTCTGGTTGACCCCACAGGCGGACAATCTGGCTGAAGACAGCTCCATTCAGACACCACTCTCCCTGTTTCAACATGTTGCGGCTTAGAAAATCTGCTGTGGCGTTGTCTTTTCCTTTGATGTGAAGTGCTGTCAAAGATAGAAGATGTTTTCTGCTGTCTGAAAAAGGTGTTCCGTTACTTCCATCAGAGCCTCAGATAGGGTCCCACCTTGGTGACTGATATAGGCCACTGTAACTTGATTGTCCGAGAAGATTCTGACATTCTTTAACGGATAGGATTCTTTAACTGATAGCTCTACCACCAATAGTTCCTTCAGGTTGGATGAACCTTCTACCTGGTAATCCCATTGTCCCTGAACCACCATATCCCCCATATGGGCCCCCCATCCAGAGGGACTGGCGTCAGTAATTACAATACGAGATGTTATTTTCCCAGGGAACCCCTGAAGACAAATTATCCCTGTTAAGCCACTATTTTAAGGAGCTTACGGCAGATAGCCGTAATGTTATTTTCCCTTGTAGGGACCCCGGCAGAGCCTTATCATAAAATAAAACATCATTCTGAAGGCCTCTTGTGTGAACCTGAGCCCATTTGACAGCCGGAATACAAGAAGTTAGGGAACCTAGAAGGGACATGGCCTGTCTGAGGGTCATGGAGGGTCTATTTACTGCCCGCCGAACCTGATAACAGATGTGGTCTATTTTGTTATTTGGCAGATGACACTCTTGATTCTCTGAATCTAAAATGAGACCGAGAAATTGCTGGACCCTCAAGGGTTGTAACCGTGATTTTTCCAAGTTTCCAAGGAGTTCTAGAGAGGAAATAGACCTTTCTAACAGGAAGGGACAATGATGTGCCGAATTGCTTAAAATTAAAAAGTCATCTAAGTATGGAATAATCAAGATGTCTGATTCTCGAAGATGGGCCATAACTTCAGAGATTAGCTTTGGCTTAAAGGCCAAAGGGGAGAGCTATATACTGGAAATGCCTGACTATGCCATCTATGGAGACGGCTACTCTCAAGAAGCGTTGCGAATCTGAGTGAATGGGTACATGGTAGTACACGTCTTTTAAATCTAAAACCACCATAAAACAGTTTTGAAACAACATTTTTATTGTTGAGCCAACTGTTTCCATTTTAAAGGGTCGGTCGACCAGAAATATATTAAGGGACCGAAGATTAATGATGGTCCTTTAAGATTTGTCCAGCTTCTGTACCAAAGAACAGAGGAAAGTAAAAACCTCTACCCTCCTCAGAAGCCGGAACCTCCACCAGGACCCTTTTTTGGCACAATTTGACAACCTCAGACTCTAAGGCAGATTGTTCTATCAGGGAGGATCGGACAGGAGTCATTTTGAAATTATCCCCTGGGGACAAAAGGAACTCAAATTTAAGTCCCGTGGATATCACATTCTGCACCCAACTACTGTTTGTGATAAGAGACCAGGATGCAAGGCCGACAATTTACCTCCCATGAGAGCAGCTAGTCATTGGGATGGTTTTTTCTGTTCCTGCAATTAACGCCTGAACATGAAGCCGGTACCTCTCTTCTTCTTGTCATCCCATTTAGATTGGTCCCTTGACGGTCTTCTTTGACTGAATCTTCTCCTGCTAAAAGGACGTCTGAAGGAAGAGGACGATGGATTGGGAAATCTCTTTTTCTCATCCCCTGCTTTATCCAGCAATTCATCCAGGACAGAGCCAAAGAGGTATTCCCCTTCACACAGGATGGCACAGAGCTTAGACCTTGCTTGGATATTGCCTGGCCAGCACTTTAGCCACAGTGCTCTACGGGATGCGTTGGAGAGACCCGCTGCCCTTGCCGCCATCCTGACAATCAATTGAGGCATCCGAAAAGAAAGCTGCGGTCTCCTGAATTGTTGGAAGGGCTCCCAAGATCGTCTCTCGAGGCATTCTTTCTTTGAGCTGAGACTCAAGTTGGACCAGCCAGACCATCATCGATGTGGCAGCGCAAGTGGACGCCACTGCTGGCCTCAGGGATCCGGCTGCCATCTTCCAGGTTCCTTTAAGGAAAATGTCCACTTTTCTATCTAGGGGATCTTTAAAGGGACACTGTCACCTGAATTTGGAGGGAACAATCTTCAGCCATGGAGGCGGGGTTTTTAGGTGTTTGATTCACCCTTTCCTTACCCGCTGGCTGCATGCTGGCTGCAATATTGGATTGAAGTTCATTCTCTGTCCTCCGTAGTACATACCTGCAAAGGCAATCTTCCCTTGCGCAGGAGTGTACTATGGAGGACAGAGAATGAACTTCAATCCAATATTGCAGCCAGCATGCAGCCAGCGGGTAAGGAAAGGGTGAATCAAACACCCAAAAACCCTGCCTCCATGGCTGAAGATTGTTCCCTCCAAATTCAGGTGACAGTGTCCCTTTAAGGGAGCCCATATCCTCAAAGGGTAGGGAAGATTTTTTAGATGCCTTTGAGACTGCTGCATCTAGTTTAGAAACTTTATCACAGAGATTAATAACTGGGTCATCAAAGGGGTATCTCCGCTTGAGGGCCGGAGGTAAGGAGCCCCACTTTTCCGGTCTCTTCCACTCGCGCAGAATCAGACCCCGGATCTTTTCATTCAAGGGAAAAGATCTAAGTTTCTTTTGATATAGACCCTTAAACATGACATCCTCTATGGACATTTCAGGTCTGGGTTCTACTATCTCCATTGTTCCCCTGACCGCTTTTACAAGTTTATCCACACGGGCTAGGGGCAGACAGAAGCGGCCCAAATCCTCTTCAGATGAAGTGGCCGACAGAGATGAATCAGGCAAAAACTTCATCCTTCCTCCAGTCTACTGACGAGTCGGATTCTGGGAGATCGTTCTGTCTAGGGATTTTATAGACTCCCTTACTTCTGTCCTGATAATTTCTTTCAGACTTGAAGTGAAGTAATAAGTCTCCTCCACCATCTTAGGGGAACATTAATCGGAAATAAGGGCCATCTAGGAGCTACAGTGTCTCCCCCTTCCCCTTCCTAAGCATCAACGTCTGTTGGATAAAGGGGGGGCATAATCTCTTTGGACAAAAGTCCGGTAGAGGACATCCACAGAGGACGCATTCCCTGTGCATTTCATCCCCTAAGAATAAAAACATAAGGGAGAGGTTGCATCACTGAGAGAACATTCACGAAGATGACTCACCAGTGTCTGCAGACATAGGTACCGGAACACGAGGAAGGAATTTTTCAGCCGATGTTGTTCGCCTGGAAGAAGTCCTACGGCTGGATCGGTCACTCAGCTGGCCATCTCCATCCCGACTTCTTCGTGGGGCCTGAGGCTTGACTGTAGTCTGCTGGACTGCAGCTTCCACTGGCTGCACAGTGTGCAGCTGCTCATCCTCCATTGTAAGGACAGTGGGCCAGAAGCAGGGATCCCTTAGTCTGAGGGCCCTATATATCATCCTCTGTTCCGGGTCAGCAGGTGAATCTGCGCCGCTCCCCCAGCATCCCCCGCTGATCAGTTCCTAATGGAACGGAATCTGGTCTCCGGTCCTTCTATATGGAAGCCGCTATTTTCTCGGTGCCAGAAACCCTGCGCATGTGCAAAAGGGAGCCGGCGCCAGTGACCCTGAAGTACATGCCAGTCCTGCCTCCTGATACCACCCGGCGACCTCCGGCGCCACTGAGCGGGCCAGTGACCTCTCTGGGACGCCGGAAGAGAGCCACACGCGCCCCCCTGGAATCCCCACCGCCCGGGACACGCAGAGACCCTGCACTGCAGGAGCTTAAGGGAGCCAAGGAAAATACTTACCTCGGCGCTGACCACTTCTGGAGACAGCGATCCTCCGGACCCTGCCGCTCGCCCACTGCCGTGCCACCATCGAGGAGCACTGTGCCGCTTCCAGGACCCCTGCACCTGGTCGAGGTAGGAGACCCCCCACGCTACCTGAATCGACCGGCCGGGAATCCGAAATCCTGAAGGAATTTGTAGGGATCCATACCATCAGGAACAGGAAACCAACTGATGCGTGGGAGAGGTGCCTCCCTTTTGTATCTGTAGGTTTCCTGTTCCTGAAGGGCAGATCCCCTCTCTCCTGGTGCTGTCATGGGGGTCCGAATAAAAAAAAGTTATATTATACGGTCCGGTCCGATGGGTGTCGCAGGTCCGGGGCCTCCCATCTTCTTGACACGCTGCCCTCCTGCTTCTTCATCGCTCGCCGCATTGCCCTCCTGCGCAGGCGTACTTCTCTGTACTGTTGAGGGCAGAGTAAAGTACTACAGTGCACAGGCGCTGGGAAAGGTCAGAGAGGCCCAGCACCTCCTCACTTCTGCGCAATGGTCTGTGGGCGTCATGTCGCGTTTGGAGAGCCTCTGATGTTCCTAAACAATGGAAACCTCTCACGGGATATTCCCACGGTCAGTTAACACTGCGGGTTGTACGCAGCGCTCAATCCACAGCAGCCAAATGTGACAGCATAATGGATGGGATTTCAAGAAGTCTCATCTCCACTATGCGTGCATCGGCATCTGTGGCTTCCTTGCAGAGACGGACATATGGTGCGTCTTTCCAGACCGCAGCATGTCTATTTATCTTGAGGAGACGCTCAGTTTCTGCAAGATAAATATCACTTGTTCAATCTATTGGGTGCAGTGATTCCGCATGGTTCAATGAACACATACAGACTCATCTGCATTCAAAAGCCGGCAGTGCTTTGGACGGAGCGGACATGTGCTGCATCCAAAGCGCTGCTGATTACTGACTGTGGGGACGTAGCCTCACAAGTGGACTTATATTGGAATTGATCTGGTGTTTTCTGGTATGTGAGTTTTATAATACAGTGGTGAGTTGTGTAAAGTGCATCAGGTTGGCATAAGTAAATAGTGTAGAGTGCATCAGGCCGGCATACATGAATTGTGCAGAGTGCATCAGGTTGACATACGCGAGTTGTGCACAGTGCATCACGTTGGCTTATGCGAATTCTGTAGAGTGCATCAGGCTGGCTAATTCGAGTTTTGCAGAGTGTATCAGGTTGGTATATAGTACAAAGCAAAAGCTTGGACACACCTTCTCATTTAAAGATTTTTCTTTATTTTCATGACTATGAAAATTTGTACAAAGTCAAAACAAAAGAAAATTGTACATTCACACTGAAGGCATCAAAACTATGAATTAACATATGTGGAATTATATACTTATACCTGGCCTCCACAGTCACCAGACCTGAACCCAATCGAGATAGTTTGGGGTGAGCTTGACCTCAGAGTGAAGGCAAAAGGGCCAACAAGTGCTAATCATCTCTGGGAACTACTTCAAGATTATTGGAAGACCATTTTCGGTGACTACCTCTTGAAGCTCATCAAGAAAATGCCAAGAGTATGCAAAGCACTCATCAAAGCAAAAGGTGGCTACATTGAAGAACCTAGAATATAAGACATAATTTCAGTTGTTTCACACTTATTTGTTAAGTATATAATTCCACATGTGTTAATTCATAGTTTTGATGCCTTCAGTGTGAATGTACAATTTTCATAGTTATGAAAATACAGAAAAATCTTTAAATGAGAAGGTATGTCCAAACTTTTGCTCTGTACTGTACATGAGTTGTGTAGTGTACATTCGGTAGGTATACGCGAGTTGTGTAGCATGCATCAGGTTGGCATACATGAGTTGTAAAAGTCAGAAATGAATTTAGTAGTTCTTGGATGTTTCATACAGTTTGAAGCATTTTTTTTCTTTGTACGTAGGCTGTCCTTTCTTATTCCCCTTCTGATAAACACTCTTTTGCAAAATTCCTTTCTTTGTAGATTGAGGAACCTCACAGGGGCAATGTTGCCCTGGTACGATAGGAGCACCTTTGGTTCCAGAAGTAGTGGGGCCTGCTCCTTCCTGACTTCCAAAGATTAGGGCTTTGATCACTACCTCCTGGAACTGAAGATATGTACTGGGCAGGTATTGCTAGAATTTGAGCCTCCACTTGAAATGTATTTGGGACTTATTCATGCAGATTTCCTTTTAGGGAGAAAACACCTTCAGCAAACTTGTTGCTGAAGTGATCAATGACCAGCCAAACTTTGAAAAGATGGTGGAATGGGGCGGGGGTGGAGGAGAAATAATAGACCGGGAAAAAAAAAAAGTTCTGGTAAACAGCAAGCACTGGTGCTGATAAGTGATTTGTGTCACTGGCCAGCACCCGGTGGCTGCAGGACGCACAACACCACCCACCCAAAAAACGGCCAAAAAAATAAAGAGATCAAGTACTGATCAGCTGTTAAGTACTGATCAGCGCTCAGCGGTAGAAGGGTGGGTGGAGAAGGAGATAGGGAAAAAAGGGAGGAGAAGGGGATTGAGGTAGACTAAGAAAAAAGCTAAGGAAAGGAACAGGTCAGGAAATAATCAGGAACATCTTATTTCTTCTTACAGGAACAGCAGCGCAACACCAGCAGTCATGTCACAGGTAAAATTTGTCTGTGGCACCACAAATCTACAGCAGATCATGTTTTCTCATAATTGTAACACCTGTCTATAAGCCCCAAATCAATTGTGGACATATGACTGACAACAGTCATGTCATGTTTAGTTTCTGGGGAAAGATAAAATCCTGATGAAAAACATGGCAGCGAACTCGAACTTCTGCAGTCGTCAAGAGGGAAGATAATAATCTTTATTTTTTATAAGATATTATAACTTGTGAATTTAATAAAATGACTTATTCCTTCCAAGGACCATACTAAAGGACCAGGGGGCACTCATTAGGCTTGGAAAATAGGCGATTTCGACAGCTAAATAGGAAAGTTCTTTACAGTTAGAGCGGTCAAAATATGAAATGCCCTACCACAAGAGGCAGTAATGGCAGCCATTATAATAGCTTTTAAAAAAGGACTGGATGATCTCCTCAATACACATAACATTGCGGTTTATAGTTAATTTAGTGACAAAATGAACAATTGATAGAGAAAGGTTGAACTTGATGGACCTAGGTCTTTTTTCAACCTATGTAATTCTTTAACTATGTAACCGTGAAGTCATCAAAGGGGAATGCGTGGGTGTAACTTACATACTGATAAAAGTTCAAACCGAATTAAGATCTGTGTTGCTGTAGAGAGATATACTTCGGTGTATGCTGCAGGCAACAGGAGAATGATTGCGCAACTCCAGGGGAAATCCCATCACTTTTTCTATGACGTGCGGCTGCCATGACTTTATCGAGCTGGCATCAGCACGTACACGCCACCAACAAAAAGAAATATCTCTAGGGACCAGAGGAGATCGCTGAGGGAACAGGAGCGAGGTTACTGTGTTGTTTTACATTATAATTATATATATATATATATATATATATATATATATATATATATATATATATTGTGATGCAGTGGTAGGACCATATACAGTGAAACGGCAGTGACCCAAGCAAGTTCAAACAAAACGTTCTTTTATTGTGTTACTTCACACAGTCAATACAATATATGGCTTCTTCATACAGTCCATTAATAATGCATGGCTATATGACACAGTCAATACACAGGCCGAACTTCCCTCTGTCCAGTTTCCCTGGGTGACCGCACGCCGGTAACAAGTCTCTGTACTCACTCAGCGCACTGCACTCTTTATCCTCTGGAGTGCAGCCGGGTACACATAAGACAGCCCAAGACGCAGGGTGTCAGTCTCTCTGTTTCCTTTAGTCTCTGAGCTGCCCCACACAGAGAGAGCTCTGCAGACAACTGCCCTGTCTGCTTCCAAGAACACACTGACACCCCTCCCCCAGTACTACAGGGCTTTTTAATCAGTCACTGTTCACTATTCTAAATTACAGCCACACCTGTGTCTGTAGTACGGCCTCACTACGCTTCCATGCACATTCTGCAGAGTACATACAGCGCCCCCTAGATGTAGCAGGGGTCACTGCCTCACAATATATATATATATATACACATACATACATATATATACATATATATATAGATGGGATGTTCACCTGTATATAGAGAGGCTATGTGGGGGGGGGGGCTCAAAGTATATAGGAGGCTATGTGGGGTCTCACACTGTATATAGGAGACTACAGTGGCTTGCTAAAATATTTCCCCCTTTCTACCCATTGCTTTCTACCCATTTTGTTACATTACAACCAACATTTAAAGTGAACCTGTCAGCAGGATTGTGCTAAATAAACAACAGAAACTGTCAGGTTGGCGCTGTTATACTCATTAAAATGTTACCTTGGTTGATGAAATCCATCTTGTGGTTGTTGTTTAATCTGTATTTGTATTTTTCAGTTAATGAGATTCTTGTGCTTTGGGGTAGGCTTCGCGGGTGGGGGGGGTTTGGCGGGGGGGGGTCTTTATGTGGTGCTCTGCTTACATATTCATCTGTATTGGCTTATGACAGGTCACTGATCCTCCAGTGACCTCACCAGTATTTTACATACTGCATAACATATTGTATGGTTACAAAAAAAAATTAACATTCATCATAATCGTGTAGAATCACCTATCACCTGTGTTCAGAGGACCAGTGCGGGAGTACGCACAAAGAAGAGGAAAACGCAGCTGAACATAGCAATGCAGCCCCCACATGAAATTTAGTATTCGCAATGATAAAATAATAATTTCAACACCACTGTGCCACCAATGTACTAAACTATATCATGAAGATTAATTTACTAGTTGGCTACATACTAAGATAGGAATAGGGTGAGATAGAATATGTATATACATAGGGCTATTTAGTATAGGATAGCATAGGATTCATCAGACACCAAATAGTATATAAGAGCCATTTTTATGGATCCAACACTTTTTCTCCAGCAAATAGTGGCGGCGCTTGCGCATTAACATCTATCAGAACACGATAGATGCTACTGTGCAGCAGTGCAGGCATCGCTGGCGCCATTTTGATGAATGTAAAAAATTTTTTTTTTTGTAGCCACACAATATGCTATGCAGTATGTAAAATAGAAGTGAAGTCAATGACCTATCATAACCCAATACAGATTAATATGTAAGCAGAGCACCACATAAAGCCCCCCACCACCACCACCACAGGCCATCAGAAAGCACGAGAATCTCGTTAACTGAAAACTACAAATACAGATTAAACAACAGTGCCAAACTGACACTGTCTGTAGTTTACCGTATTTTCCAGCGTATAAGACGACTGGGCGTATAAGACGACCCCCCAACTTTTCCAGTTAAAATATAAAATCTTCTTAAAAGTCGGGGGTCTTCTTATACGCCGTATTTCGTCTTATAGGGCCGGTATGGTTCCGATGACGAAGAGGGGGCGTCTCACAGGAAGTGAGTGGAAGTGTGAGTCGAGTATCCCCCATTACCTCATTGTAGCTGCAGCATGGGGTCTCTGTGCTGGGGAGCGGCGGCGGCTGCTCCTCTTTGTGCCGCGTGGGTGCTGTGCTGTGGGGCGGCGGCTCCTCTTCGTGCAGCGTCGGGGCTCCGTGCTGTGGGGCGGCGTATCTTAGTGCAGAGTCAGTCGGGGCTCCTCCGGCATTTCCTCAAAACCCGGAGGCCCCAGGAGCTCCATTGCTGCGATGCGGTGGCCTCTGGGAAAATGGCCGCTGGGGCGGCGCATGCTCAGATTCAGATCTCTTCTCCGGAGATCTCGGGACGAGATCTGAATCTAAGCATGCGCCGCCCCCAGCGGCCATTTTCCCGGAGGCCACTGCATCGCAGCAATGGAGCTGCCGGGGCCTCCGAGCTTTGAGGAAATGCCGGAGGAGCCCCGACTGACTCTGCACTAAGATACGCTGCCCAAAGCACAGAGACCCGACGCTGCACGAAGAGAAGCCGCCGCCCTACAGCACAGCACCCACGCGGCACAAAGAGGAGCAGCCGCCGCCGCTCCCAGCACAGAGACCCCACGCTGCAGCTACAATGAGGTAATGGGGAATACTCAACTCACACTTTCCTGTGAGAAGCCCCCTCTTCCTCATCGGGACCACTCTCCCCCACCCACCGTATACACATTGGTGTCTGCACCCGGCGTACAAGACGACACCCGGCGTATAAGACGACCCCCGACTTTTAAGAAGATTTTCAGGGGTTAAAAAGTCGTCTTATACGCCAGAAAATACGGTACTTAAAATCTGCTGACAGGTTAACATTAAATATTTTTGTATTCCGATATATGTGTGATGTATCAGAACTAAAATAGTCCAAGTTGATGAAGTGAAGTAAGAAAAATATATGCATAAATTAAATTTATGGGATCAAACAACTAAAAATTGAAATGCCTATATTTATTCACCCCTTTGGCGATGAAGCCCCTAAGAATTTCTGGCGCAAGCAATTACATTCAGAAGTCGCATGCTTAGTGAAGGGAAGTCCACCTGTGTGCAATCTAAGTGTTTAAAGGAAAAAAGAGTTTGGTACAATGTTGAAAAAAGAATACTCTCAGTGGGAAAAACAAGATAATCTTGTAGTTATGATACCTTTTAAGGGCTAACAAAAAAAAAATGATGTCACAAAGCAAGCTTTCAAGACTTCTTAGGTCCCTTCCTCAGGTATATCAAAGTATCTGAAGAAGCACAAATACATGCAAAAGAAAAGAGGTGTGGTATATTAAATGAACATTTAAATAAAGGAAAGATACCGTATTTTTCGCTTTATAAGATGCTCCTGATTATAAGACGCACCCAAAAAATTTTGAGGAGAAAAATAGCAATAAAAAAAATTTTTTTTTACATAAAATAGTGGTGGTTATTAAAATCTATGCGTCTTATTGTCTACCGGGGGTGGTGGCTGGGGCGAAGCAGGGACCCAGGGTCACTGCTGGAGGAGGCAGGGGTGGGGTTATGCTGCAAGCTACTGACTGGGATGAAGGGGTGTCCAGCAGTGCTGGTGGTGTATGGCGCTGCTGCCTGATGCTCTGCGGGTGTCTCCGGTGCCCGGCAGCGCTGCGGGGGTGTCCAGCAGCCCTGCTGCGCGTGTCTGGCACTGCTGCCTGATGCTCTGCTGGTGTCTCCGATGCTGCGGGTGTCCGAACGGCGCTGCTCGGTGCTGCTGTGGCAGTCTCCGGTGTTGCCGGGGTTCTGCCGACATTTTGTGAAAGGCCAGAGCCCGGCAGTCCCATGATTTCCTGTGGGGGAGCAGCGCATGCGAAGATGGAGATCTCGGAAACAAGCTGAAATCTCATCTCCCGAGATCTCGGTGCCGAGATCTCCATCTGCTCATGCACCGCCCCACCCCGCCAGGTGGCCATTTTCCAGGAATCCACCACACAGGAAACCATGGGACTGCTGGAGTGGGCCCCAGCAGCACCGGAGACCGCCGCAGCAGCAGCATCGGGCAGAGCCGGCTGCACACCAGCAGAGGACCGGGCAGCAGTGCCGGACACCCGCAGTAGCACCGCTGGGCACCGGAGACATCCGCAGAGAACTGGGTAGCAGCACCAGACACCGGCAGAACCACCGGATACCCTACATCCCAGCCTGCGGCCTGCAGCAACAGTATAGGTAAGGTACATTCGCATTATAAGACGCACCCCTATTTTCCCCTCAAATTTTGGGGGAAAAAAAGTGTGTCTTATAATCCGAAAAATACGTTACATATCTTTGTACCTTGTCCATTAATAATGACCACGGAGAAGATAAAGATCCCCAACTCACATCAGGACTACAAGATCCCAGGTACTTTCAGCTGCATCACATCTAATGTGGTGTACTTAATTATTTGTACTAAATGTCCAGATAGTGGTCTGTTTGTAGCGGAGAGAGGGCAAAAGCTTAAAACAAGGATGAATTCTCATCGCCACACAATAAGAAAAAAAAATAATGGATCTACCTGTGGCCAAAAAATTTTGTCTCCCTGATCACAGCACCATGGACATGAAATTACTTGTATTAAAAAGGTAACTTCAAATCTCAGAGATAGAATAAGGCTGGGTTCACATTGCGTTAATGGGTGTCCACTAACGGAATCCGTTAAATGGCGCAATTGGTGCAATTAACACTATGTAACGGATCCGTTAGCGCACCCATTGACCGCAATGTACTAACGCATCGCTAACGTATGCCTTTTTTGGCATGCGTCAGCGATGTCCCGTTATTTTCAGACGGACCTCAAACCCTGCTTGCAGCGTTCAGGGTCCGTTCTTCGCTAGCGCAGATCAGGCATCTGCGCTAGCGGGATCGCTAAACGCAATCCCTTTTTGGACATTGTGTTAGCGCATTCCGTTAGCGTATGCGCTAAACGGATTGCACTAACGCAATGTGAACCTCGCCTAATCTGGGAGTATAAACTTATGACAACCTTTGACACACTCAGTGCAGGAATGAATGTGTCGCATGGATTTATAACTTTTTACATCAATTAAGGAATTTGCTCCTCAGACCTTGTGGGGGCATCACAACACAGAACCAGACCCCAATCAGAAGACAATAAAACTTTCACACTCCTTATCTATGAACTGTTCCAATATTTATGGCCACAATGGTTTATCACTCTCCAATAATGATAGTTCTGCTTCACGTCACCTGTCTTATCTACTGCAATATTTCTGTGCGGCATTGTGTATAAAAATGTGATTCTTCAGATTTTGTATTAGTCTATGCCTGATGAAGGGACCTGATTAGTCATGAAAGATTGCAATTTGTTACCATCTTTTCAGTTAGTCATTAAATGGTATCAACCACTGAGGACTCTCATTTAAATAAACAAACTGAGCTCAGAGAATAAATTCTTAACTGGATTAGATTAGTGGTGTGAAAGTTTTATAGTCACAATATCCAAGTAACATCAGAGGGCTAGTGCCCTCAATGTCTTTGGAGCAGATTCTAAGAGCAATTTAAGTATCACGTGGTCTGCCAGGGAATAGACACACCTTTTCTGAAAGGCCATAGAGGCTGCAACACCATTAACAAAATGGCACCACTAACCAAACACCATGAAGACCAAAGAGATCAGAAAACAATGGAAAGAGGAATCTGTCCCGGTTATACAAGACATTGTGGATAAAATGTCACTACACAATTCCCATGAATCGCACAGCGCGAAACGGCCGTTGTCCTCACCTGTTTCCCCGCACCCTCTCCTGTTCATTCTCTGCCGCCTCTCCATGTGTACCTGAGCGCTGATATCAGCGAATAAAGGATTTTCTGCAACAGCATCGTTGGGGTGAGTGCCGCATTTCTTCTTACATATATTACTGCAAGTGAAGTCTCCGATCCACTGTTTGGTGTGCACCACCCCTGAATGCTTTCATCTGGCTAAGTGTTAAAAGTCTGTATGCCTCAGCTTGCTGAATTGCCTGTGAAGATTTATTTACCTGGTGCCGCACGGTCTCTGTATCTTGGCTTGTTTCATATTCCCATGAAAAAGCCCATGTGATTGCCAACAACTACTTTGCAACCTACCTTAAAGGTACCTTCACACTAAGCGACGCTGCAGCGATACCGACAACGATGTCGATCGCTGCAGCGTCGCGGTTTGGTCGCTGGAGAGCTGTCACACAGACAGTTCTCCAGTGACCAACGATGCCGGTAACCAGGGTAAACATCGGGTTACTAAACGCAGGGCCGCGCTTAGTAACCCGATGTTTACCCTGGTTACCAGCGTAAAAGTTAAAAAAAAAAAAACACTACATACTTACCTTCGCTGTCTGTCCCCGGCGCTGTGCTTTCCTGCACTGACTGTGAGCACAGCGGCCGGAAAGCAGAGCGGTGACGTCACCGCTGTGCTTTCCGGCTGGCCGGCGCTCACAGCCAGTGCAGGAAAGCACAGCGCCGGGGACAGACAGCGAAGGTAAGTATGTAGTGTTTTTTTTTTTTACTTTTACGCTGGTAACCAGGGTAAACATCGGGTTACTAAGCGCGGCCCTGCGCTTAGTAACCCGATGTTTACCCTGGTTACCAGTGAAGACATCGCTGAATCGGCGTCACACACGCTGATTCAGCGATGTCTGCAGGGAGTCTAGCGACGAAATAAAGTGCTGTACTTTCTGCAGCGACCAACGACATCACAGCAGGATCCTGATCGCTGCTGCATGTCAAACTGAACGATATCGCTAGCCAGGACGCTGCAACGTCACAGATCGCTAGCGATATTGTTCAGTGTGAAGGTACCTTAAGAGATGGGAATACTGGAACAACTTTGTTACTAAAGATTTCTCAATATGCAAATAATTGTAAAGACATTTAAATTGTCTTTAAGAAACAACTCTAATTGTTAACCTATTTATAAACAATACCATTAAGTGTTTTTCCCCTTTTTTCTTTTCCTTCCCTTTATTCCCACTGTATTGTTTCCTCAAGCTTGTTTAGCAATTCAATAATACTGAATTCTTCCCTATCCCCATGTATCCTATTTTATTGATATAATTTCAATAAATTTATTTGAAAAAGGAGAAAAACTATTGGACTGTTGCTCAGTGGTCTAAGGTGTTGTTTTCAAATGAAAGTAAATTTTGCATTTCATTTGAAAATCAAGGTGCCAGAGTCTGGAAGAAGAGTGGAGAGGCACACAATCCACGCTGCTTGAGGTCTATTGTGAAGTTTCCACAATCAATGGTGGTTTGGAGAGCCATGTCATCTGATGGTGAAGGTCCACTGTGCTTTATCAAGACCAAAGTCAGCGCAGCCATCTACTAGGAAATTTTAGAGCACTTCATGCTTCCCTCTGCCGACAAGCTTTTTGGAGATGGAAATTTAATTCTCCAGCAGGGGTTGGCAAATGTCCTCACTGCCAAAAGTACCAATACCTAGTTTAAAAACAACATTATCACTGTGCTTGATTGGCCAGCAAACTCACCTAACCTTATCCCAATAGAGAATCTATGGGGTATTGTCAAGCG
The DNA here is from genome assembly GCF_032444005.1 of Ranitomeya imitator. Lineage (NCBI taxonomy): Eukaryota > Metazoa > Chordata > Amphibia > Anura > Dendrobatidae > Ranitomeya > Ranitomeya imitator. Next base: position 177,982,399 of record NC_091286.1, on the reverse strand, counting down.
GAAGATCAGAGACACCAGACCAAACAAAGCAGACGAGCTGAAGGCTGCTATCAAAGCAACCTGGGCTTCCATAACACCTCAGCAGTGACACAGGCTGATCGCCTCCATGCCACACTGCATTGATGCAGTAATTGATGCAAAAGGAGCCCCAACCAAGTATTGAGTGCATTTACTGAACATACATTTCAGATTTTAAAATCATTTTTCAAGCTGGTGTTATAAAGTATGCTAATTTACTGAGGTAATGACTTTTGGGTTTTCATTGGCTGTAAGCCACAATCATCAATAGAAAGAGAAATAAACACTTGAAATACATCACTCTGTTTGTAATGAATTTATATAATATATGAGATTCACTTTTTGTATTGAAGAACTGAAATAATTTAACTTTTTGATGATATTCTAAAAATGACCAGAATGAAAAGTGGTTACTGGCTACATGAAATGGCAAAATATGAATACAGAAGGTGACAGGACAAAATATTAGTAGTTTAAGGTACTCTAGTATATGGTGAAACCCTTGCAGCATAGTAAAAGCTTGTAAATGGCCATCTAACAATCGTTTGCCATGATACGGTTTTTACTATAAACATACCTGTTCCCCATTATTGGTTGAAGCAAGCTGAGCAGTACTTTCATTAAGGGCATCCAAAAAGGCCAAATCTGCAGCCGAATTGCTGGAAGACACTTGATCCGAAATTAACTGAACACAAATATATAAATGGAATACAGATAATTGGGAAACAAACTCTACAAATTGTAATGTATAATAACATTCATAATTCTAAAAATATAAAAATCTATGTTATTGTTTGTTTCCATATAACATTCCATAACATTGCTCTCAGATTAGGTGGTAAAAACCTATTAACAGATTCCCTTTAACCCCTTACAGACATATGATGTCCAGTTATATGCCGGCTCCCTGACTCTGATGCATCTTTCCTGGCAGATCATGGCCGTGATATTCAGCCATCATCTAACAGCTGTGCGTAGAGCGGAGCTCTATCAGGGACATCTTGTTAAATACTGCTTTAAATATATGACAGCGGCATTTACAGCACGCACACAGAGGGGGGCACGTCATTCCATGCACCCATCGTCTGCTCCTGTAATGCAATCACAGGGCACTGATGAGTTGCCATAATTGCAGGGGGTTTGTGATGACAATTTTCTTCTGAATTTCAGCGTTTGGATGGTGTTCACGGGAGACTGATTTTTGCGTCATACAGCAACATTATAGTATTGTTGTATATAGTACAAGCGATCCTTATTCCCTAAGGGGTCCCACAAATACAGTGAAAAGTGGAAACAGAATGTTTTTAAAACACCCCTCTTTTCCCACAATAAAATAAATATAAAATTTGCGATAATCCAGAAAGTAAAAGGTATCATTATAGGCTAAGTGGAATATAAATTTTCTGCCTTGACGGATGATGTTCTCCTTTATATTACAAGCCCCTATACATCAAGTACATCTACCATGGCAGAAGTGGATCATTTTGGCACTTAGTCCAACTTTAAAACAAACACTTCAAAATCTCAAGCTTTCAACATCTCCTTGCCGACTACCACACAGGCTATCATCCAATCAAATTTTCCTTTTTCTTGGCCACCACAGGGTATAAAATCCTTAGGGATACACATACATAGTGATCTCTCTCACCTGTTTGACCTTAACCCCTTAAGCCCCGAGGGTGGTTTGCACGTTAATGACCAGGCCAATTTTTACAATTCTGACCACTGACCCTTTATGAGGTTATAACTCTGGAACGCTTCAACGGATCTTGGCGATTCTGACATGGTTTTCTCGTGACATATTGTACTTCATTTTAGTGGTAACATTTATTCGATATAACTTGCGTTTATTTGTGAAAAAAAACGGAAATTTGGCGAAAATTTAGAAAATTTCGCAATTTTCCAACTTTAAATTTTTATGCCCTTAAATCACAGAGATATTTCACGCAAAATACTTAATAAGTAACATTTCCCACATGTCTACTTTACATCAGCACAATTTTGGAACCAACATTTTTTTTTGTTAGGGAGTTATAAGGGTTAAAAGTTGACCAGCAATTTCTCATTTTTACAACACCATTTTTTTTTTAGGGACCACATCTCATTTGAAGTCATTTTGAGGGGTCTATATGATAGAAAATACCCAAGTGTGACACCATTCTAAAAACTGCACCCCTCAAGGTGCTCAAAACCACATTCAAGAAGTTTATTAACCCTTCAGGGGTTTCTCAGGAATTTTTGGAATGTTTAAATAAAAATGAATATTTAACTTTTTTTCACACAAAATTTATTTCAGCTCCAATTTGTTTTATTTTACCAAGGGTAACAGGATAAAATGGATGCCAAACGTTGTTGTACAATCTGTACTGAGTATGCTGATAGCCCATATGTGGGGGTAAACCACTGTTTGGGCGCATGGCAGAGCTCGGAAGGAAAGGAGCGCCATTTGACTTTTCAATGCAAAATTGACAGGAATTGAGATGGGACGCCATGTTGCGTTTGGAGAGCCCCTCATGTGCCTAAACATTGAAACCCCCCACAAGTGACACCATTTTGGAAAGTAGACCCCCTAAGGAACTTATCTAGATGTGTGGTGACCACTTTGACCCACCAATTGCTTCACAGAAGTTTATAATGCAGAGCCGTAAAAATAAAAAATCGTATTTTTTCACAAAAATGATCTTTTCGCCCCCAATTTTTATTTTCCCAAGGGTAAGAGAAGAAATTAGACCACAAAAGTTGTTGTGCAATTTGTCCTGAGTGCGACGATACCCCATATGTTGGGGTAAACCACTTTTTGGGCGCATAGCAGAGCTCGGAACGGAAGGAGCGCCATTTGACTTTTCAATGCAAAATTGACTGGAATTAAGATGGGACGCCATGTTGGTTTGGAGAGCCCCTGATGTGCCTAAACATTAAAACCCCCCACAAGTGACACCATTTTGGAAACTAGACCCCCTAAGGAACTTATCTAGAGGTGTTTTGAGAGCTTTGAACCTCCAAGTGTTTCACTACAGTTTATAACGCAGAACCGTTAAAATAATTTTTTTTTTTTTCGCAAAAATTATTTTTTAGCCCCCAGTTTTGTATTTTCACAAGGGTAACAGAATAAATTGGACCCCAAAAGTTGTTGTCCAATTTGTCCTGAGTACGCTGATACCCCATATGTGGGGGGGAACCACTGTTTGGGCGCATGGCAGAGCTCGGAAGGGAAGGAGCGCCATTTGGAATGCAGACTTAGATGGATTGGTCTGCAGGCGTCACGTTGCATTTACAGAGCCCCTGATGTACCCAAACAGTACAAACCCCCCACAAGTGACCTCATATTGGAAACTAGACCTCCCACGGAACTTATCTAGATGTGTTGTGAAAACTTTGAACCCCCAAGTGTTTCACTACAGTTTACAACGCAGAGCCGTGAAAATAAAAAATCCTTTTTTTTCCCACAAAAATGATTTTTAGCCCCCCAAATTTTTATTTTCCCAAGGATATCAAGAGAACTTGGACCCAAAAAGTTGTTGTCCAATTTGTCTCGAGTACGATGATACCCCATATGTTGGGGTAAACCCCTGTTTGGGCGCACGGGAGAGCTCGGAAGTGAAGGAGCACTGTTTTACTTTTTCAATGCAGAATTGGCTGGAATTGAGATGGGACGCCATGTCGCGTTTGGAGAGCGCCTGATGTGCCTAAACAGTGGAAACCCCCCAATTATAAATGAAACCCTAATCCAAACGCACCCCTAACCCTAATCCCAACGGTAACCCTAACCACACACCTAACCCTGACACACCCCTAATTCTAATCCCAACCCTAATCCCAACTGTAAATGTAATCCAAACCCTAACCCTAACCCTAATGGGAAAATGTAAATAAATACATTTTTTTTAATTTTATTATTTTTCCCTAAGGCTAGGTTCACATTGCGTTAGGAAAATCTGTTTAGCGCTAGCGGATTGCGCTAACGCAATGTCTTTTTAGGTGTCGTGTTTAGTGGTCGCGTTAACGTCTCCGCTCTGGAAGATCGGGGATCGGACCTCGGGCGCGCCGCGGACGCTGCAAACAGCGTCCGAGGCGCGCCACAAAAGAACGTCACCTTGCTAGCGCGAGCCGAAAATGGCACGCTCTAGCGATGCGCTACACCCGTTGCACGGACCCGTTGCACGGCGTTAATTGTGACATTTTCGCCGTGCAACGCTGTCCGTTAGCGTTAACCCATTAACGCAATGTGAACCTAGCCTAACTAAGGGGGTGATGAAGGGGGGTTTGATTTACTTTTATAGCGGGTTTTATATCGGATTTTTATGATTGGCAGCCGTCACACACTAAAAGACGCTTTTTATAGCAAAAAAGTTTTTGCGTCTCCACATTTTGAGACCTATAATTTTTCCATATTTTGGTCCACAGAGTCATGTGAGGTCTTGTTTTTTGCGGGACGAGTTGACGTTTTTATCGGTTACATTTTCGGACACATGACAGTTTTTGATCGCTTTTTATTCCGATTTTTTGTGAGGCAGAATGACCAAAAACCAGCTATTCATGAATTTCTTTTGGGGGAGGCGTTTATACCGTTCCGCGTTTGGTAAAATTGATGAAGCAGTTTTATTCTTCGGGTCAGTACGATTACAGCGATACCTCATTTATATCATTTTTTTTGTTTTGGCGCTTTTATACGATAAAAGCTATTTTATAGAAAAAATAATTATTTTGGCATCGCTTTATTCTGAGGACTATAACTTTTTTATTTTTTTGGTTATGATGCTACATGGCGGCTCGTTTTTTGCGGGACAAGATGACGTTTTCAGAGGTACCATGGTTATTTATATCCGTCTTTTTGATCGCGTGTTATTCCACTTTTTGTTCAGCGGTATGATAATAAAGCGTTGTTTTTTGGCTCGTTTTTTTTTTTTTTTCTTACGGTGTTCACTGAAGGGGTTAACTAGTGGGCCAGTTTTATAGGTCGGGTCGTTACGGACGCGGCGATACTAAATATGTGTACTTTTATTGTTTTTTTGTTTTTTTTTTAGATAAAGAATCGTATTTTTGGGAATATTTTTTTTTTCTTCTTTATTTAGGATTTTTTTTTTTTTTTTTTTTACACGTGTGGAAATTTTTTTTTTTTACTTTTTCACTTTGTCCCAGGGGGGGACATCACAGATCACCGATCTGACAGTTTGCACAGCACTCTGTTAGATCGGTGATCTGACATACAGCCGGGCAGGATTAGAGCTGCAGCTGCAGCCTGATCCTGACCCGGAAGTGCTCCCTGCAGGACCCGGATGCAGCCCGGCGGCCATTTTGGATCCGGGGACTGCAGGGAGAAGACGCTCGGTACACGGTGAGTACATCACCGTGTACCGATCGTCTCAGGGAAGCCCGCAGGGAGCCCCCTCCCTGCGCGATGCTTCCCTGCACCGCCGGCACACCGCGATCATCTTTGATCGCGGTGTGCCGGGGGTTAATGTGCCGGGAGCGGTCCGTGACCGCTCCTGGCACATAGTGCCGGATGTCAGCTGCGATAGGCAGCTGACACCCGGCCGCGATCAGCTGCGCTCCCCCCGTGAGCGCGGCCGATCGCATATGACGTACTATCCCGTCACTGGGAATTAAGTCCCAGGTCACCTGGACGGGATAGTACGTCATATGGGATTAAGGGGTTAACTACAAACCTTACGTAGTCAAATCCAGAAGGACCTTAATTCATGGACTGCTAAGGTTTTCTCATGGTTTGGCAGAGTAAATATATTAAAAATGAATATTCTAACTAGACTCTTTCAAACTATCCCAAATCAGAATCCCTTTACATTTTTTTTTTTTAAAACATCTATATAGTAGTTGTTTCAAGTTCTTTTGGCCAACTGGTTGTCCACGTATTCGTGGTGATATCTTAGTCAGGCCTAAACAGATGGGAGGCCTCGGTCTTCCGAATTGTAGGAAATAGTACATACCAGTCCATACCAGAATACTCAATTATTTTCATCATCAACACGGGAAGCTTTGGGTTCATATAGCGTAAACTATACAGTGGGGAAAAAAGTATTTAGTCAGCCACCAATTGTGCAAGTTCTCCAACTTAAAAGATGAGAGAGGCCTGTAACTGACATCGTAGGTAGATCACAACTATGAGAGTCAAAACAAATTCAGAAAATCACCTTGTCTGATTTGGCAAGTATTTATGACTAAATACTTTTTTCCCCACTGCATGTCCAAAGGCATGAAATACACTCCTCACATCCATCAGGCCTGAAACCCGCTCAATAAACCTACAGCACAAACTGTACAATCCTAGCTTTACTTTGAGACAATAAAGGTACCGTGACATTTAGCAACTTTAGAGCGATAACGATAGCGATCCGTGACGTTGCAGCGTCCTGGATAGCGATATCGTTGTGTTTGACATGCATCAGCGATCAGGATCCTGCTGTGACATCGCTGGTCGTTGCTGAAAGTCCAGAACTTTATTTCGTCGCTGGATCACCCGCTGACATCGCTGAATCGGCGTGTGTGACGCCGATCCAGCGATGTTTTCACTAGTAACCAGGGTAAACATCGGGTTACTAAGCGCTTAGTAACCCGATGTTTACCCTGGTTACCATTGTAAAAGTAAAAAAAAAACACTACATACTTACATTCCTGTCACGTCCCCCAGCGTCAGCTTCCCTGCGTCCCCCAGTGCAGCGCCGGCCGGCCGGCCGTCCATAAAGCAGAGCACTGCGGTGACGTCACGCTCTGCTTTCCGGCCGGCGCTTACACAGTGCAGGGAAGCTGACGTCAGGGGACGTGACAGGAATGTAAGTACGTAGCGTTTTTTTTTTTTTACTTTTACAATGGTAACCAGGGTAAACATCAGGTTACTAAGCGCGGCCCTACGCTTAGTAACCCGATGTTTACCCTGGCTACCCGGGGACTTCGGCATCGTTGGTCGCTGGAGAGCTGTCTGTGTGACAGCTCTCCAGCGACTAAACAGCGACGCTGCAGCGATCGACATCGTTGTCTATATCGCTGCAGCGTCGCTTAATGTGACGGTACCTTAAGATTATCTCTCTGACCCACAGAACCCATTATATGAAATCTCAGACAACCCCACCTTCTTACCGGGACTATCTCCCAATCAATTTCTGGGTAGAAATAAATATCACCCTCTTCATTTTGCTCATGTACTATCTAACACATCGTTAATACCACTCAACAAGATATTTCGTGACTGCTCTATCCCTTCAAGAGCCAACTACGATTATAGTCATTTCTATTCCCAAGTTAAGAAAGACAGACAACTGAATAGGGACCTTACAAACTTTGAAAAACTGTGCCTCTCATCGTCTCCACCCTCGCGCTATCGCATTGTTCTGTAATCACCTAATAGCCCAAACTATAACTGTCAGGCCACCCTATTGCGCGGATTGGAAAAAATAATTGGGGAAATCTTTTGAAGACTCGCAATGGGCTAAATGTTTTCAATTTGCTCACAAAATCTCCATTGCAACCAAAACTCAAGAGACCTCCTTTAAGATTTTCTCCAGATGGTACCAGGTTCCCGTATTACTTCATAAGTGGATTCCTGCAATATTAGATAGATGGTGGAGATGTGGAGTGGAGGAGGGGATGATGACATACATTTGGTGGAGCTGTCCCAAAATAGGAGTTTTCTGGACTCAGGTAATTCAAGCTACTCAAAAAATAACTACTTTTTACCCGACTCTCCTGATTCTGTTTTGACCTTTGTTATCCCAAGTAGTTTCACCAGATACAAAAGATCTTGACTAAGCTACGGTTTACAGGCAGCTAGGAATAACATTCCTCGTCACTGGAAAAGTACTTCTCCACCGACTCTGGAGTAGTGATTCTCTGAAACAGACTTTCTAAAAAGGATGGAACATTTGATTAACCAATCCCCTATTGACTGTGATACATAGTGTGAAACTTGGAGAGACTGGATTGAATTCTAGGAATCCGATGCCTACCGCCTTTTAACAGACTGATGTGACCCACCATTTTCTCTGTTGCGTTTCTTCACTTTACTCGTGCTGAGGTCAGAAAGGTGAAGTGAGTTCATTGGCCTTGAACTCACAGGACCTGTCTGATATATTAAATGTGTACTAAAATAAAAGCCGGCAATTCGTGTGCCGGGTACAGTAAAATTAAAGAGTGACAGGTTTGAATAGAATAGATATATACACACAGGATATATAAATGCCAGTGACACACACATATCTATCTATCTATCTATATATCTACTATATAATTGTCTAAGGGTCACTTCCGTCTGTCTGTCTGCCCTTCTGTCACGGATATTCATTGGTCGCGGCCTCTGTCTGTCATGGAATCCAAGTCGCTGATTGGTCCTGGCAAAACGCCCACGACCATTTGCCACGACCAATCAGCGACGGGCGCAATCTGGCGGCAACATGGCCGCTTCTTCCTCCCTGCAGTCAGTGCCCGCTCCTTCCTCCCCTCCAGTCAGCGCTCACATAGGGTCAATGGCAGCGCTAATGGACCGCGTTATGCCGCAATATAACGCATTCCATTAACACTGCTATTAACCCTGTGTGACCAACTTTTTTTACTATTGATGCTGCCTATGCAGCATCAATAGTAAAAAGATCTAATGTTAAAAATAATTTAAAAAAGGGGCGTGGCTAGCCGCAGAAGAAGCAGGACGCACATTCCCTGAGCTCCTCGTATTGCAGATATAATCTGCTTAATCTCCCTATCTAGAGACGCAATCTGCTCGTTTTAAAAGCTCCACACACCTGCCTGCGGGCCCCGGCCACTTATTTGGACCATATTGGCCATATTTGTGAGAGCGGGCGTGAGGAACATCGGAGGCCTACTTGCAGACCTGAAGCCTGCGACGGCGCGTGGTTCCCTGGTGCCGGCGTGAGGAGGAAGAGACCGTCGGGGGAAGATTGGCGCTTAGGCGCACGTGCAGCAGCTTTCCCGCCCTCCCTATCCTCCATCGCTGCAGCGGCCCCCTGCTATACCCGCACCGGCTAGAAGGACGGCGCCTGGGACAGAGGTGATCAACGGCACACACCGTCGGAAGTGGGTTCCCTCAGGTAACCCCTTGGTGAGGGGCACACGCACTTGCGGCATCCTCGGTGGAGCAGTCCCTGCGGCGTCTGGCTGTGAGGCGCCGGAAGTCGGCAAAGTGGTGCCAGACAGATCCGGAGCGCTGAAGTCAGGTGCTCCCCTGACCTGGAGCCGGGACTGCACATACAGAGGCGACCCGCAGAGAAGACACACCGGCAGCTGCGGACCTCGGGCTTGCCTCACGGAGCAGGCCTAGAACAACCACAGGGGGCAGTCAGCCGGTGCCACGTCCCTGGTGAGTACGGCACAGCCGACCTGCAGGCCCCGCTGCTTGCACCCCTGGTATCCAGTTCGGCTGCACTATCAGCACCCCTCCCCTGCCTGTCCACCTACAAGGCAGAGTGGAGTTAAGCTCCTCCATGACAATTTTGAGGGGCTTTGATCATTAGACTGTCCTGCCGTAGTGCTCTGTGCGGCGGACCCTGGCCAGGACAGTTGTGAGCCTCTGCCCATATAACACTTTTACGGGCCCAACAACCCTAGCCCTGACAGCTCTCCAGACATTATTGACACTTCATCAGGTGGCATGGACTGTGGTGTTCTAATTTTAGGCCTCCCTGAGGCCACTCTAATAGCCTGAACTCAGCTCCCCCCCAATCCCAGTAAGGGACAACGCACAGTATGCATCATCCTTGACTCTACTTCTTCAAGCTGGTCGTATAAAACCGTGGTTCTCTATCTACTCCAACCGCTCCCATGACTAAGCAGCGCAGAAATAATCCTAGGTATGCTAGCAATAGATTCCAGGCGCTGACCGATCTAGAGGATAATATGCCTTCAGGACCACTTTCCCAGTCCGAATCCTCCAACTCCTCCATAATACACGGAGCAGAGTCCGAAACAATCCCAGCCTCTACCACTAGGACTCCAAGTACCCCAGCTCCAGACCATAATGCTCTACTCTCTCAATTTCAGTCTATTTTACATACGGAACTATCCAAAATGTCTGACAAACTGACTAAAGACTTAAGGAAGGAAATTAGGGAGCTGGGATCTCGTACCTCAGACTTGGAGGACAAAATGGATTCGACTCTCGCCAACATTGCTACCCATGAAAAAGACATAGAGGCGCTTCATGAGGAGATTTATACCCTCAATAATAAGCTTGAGGACTTTGAGAACCGAGCTCGTAGAGGCAATATTATAATTAGAGGCCTGCCAGAAACCACCACAGACCTTCAATCTACAGCTACAGCTCTGTTCCAAGAACTCCTACAAGGCATTTCCATCGAACGCCTTGAGATGGACCGTATTCACAGAGCCTTAACCAGGAAAAACCCCAAGGGCCCCCCGAGGGACATAATTTTAAAGCTACATTATTATAAAACTAAAGATCAACTTCTCCAAGCCGCTAGAAATTCTACTTCTTTGGTTTTCCAGGGGCACTCCTACGAACTGTTCCTGGACCTGGCCCCCACTACTATTCTATTGCGAAAAGACGGGCAATAAGACCATATTTGGAAGTTTTACGCTCCCAAAACATTAAGTATCGCTGGGGATTCCCCTTTAAGCTGATGTTTACCCACGGTAAAGGAGCAAGCCGATGCCTCACCAAGCTACAACTTATGAATCCCCCCTCACCTGCCTCACTGCCGCCATCGTCATTGCCGCGGTCAGGGGATAGACGACCGGAGCCGAAGGCCTCATTGGGCCCCCCTTGAGACTCAGTGATTTCTATAGCTTTACATAGAGCTTGGTTTTTTCCTTCTTTTGACTGTTTTATAGCAGACAGAAAGTTCGTGTTAATAATATTGATGCATCTTAGTGTTTCATCACTTTACATTTTAAGGTTGTTTTCCAGCTTCCTTTCTATGACTCTTTGGTGTTTATGGCCCCTATTGATCGTTTTGTTGGAATTCAGTTCCGAATTGTTATTCCACCAGCTATGAACGCCAGGGAAGGTCTATTTTTCTTGCAATGTTCCGCTATTTTATTTGTATTTTATTCATATTTTCAGGTTACTGATATGGACTTTCCACCATGTATTGTTTTTGGTCAGTTATTGTGGCTGTGGGTTCTCCCTTCATAGCAAGGCTGGCATAGTTAGCAACACACATATAGCCCTGATATACTGCTAGGCCTTATTGGTGTTTCACATACCCAGCTTTCCCCCCATCTACCCTACCCTTCCTATACACCTAATTATTAGGTTTAAGGCACCTTCACACATAACGATATTGTTAACGATATCGTTGCTTTTTGTGACGTAGCAACGATATCGTTAATGAAATCGTTATGTGTGACAGCGACCAACGATCAGGCCCCTGCTGGGAGATCGTTGGTCGCTGAATAAAGTCCAGAACTTTATTTCGTCGCTGGACTCCTCCTGACATCGCTGGATCGGCGTGTGTGACACCGATCCAGCGATGTCTTCACTGGTAACCAGAGTAAACATCGGGTAACTAAGCGCAGGGCCGCACTTAGTAACCCGATGTTTACCCTGGTTACCATCCTAAAAGTAAAAAAAAAAACAAATGCTACATACTTACCTACCGCTGTCTGTCCTCCAGTGCTGTGCTCTGCTCTCCTCCTGCACTGGCTGTGAGCGTCGGTCAGCCGGAAAGCAGAGCGGTGACGTCACCGCTCTGCTTTCCGGCCGCTGCGCTCACAGCCAGTACAGGAGGAGAGCAGAGCACAGCGCTGGAGGACAGACAGCGGTAGGTAAGTATGTAGCGTTTGTTTTTGTTTACTTTTAGGATGGTAACCAGGGTAAACATCGGGTTACTAAGCGCGGCCCTGCGCTTAGTTACCCGATGTTTACCCTGGTTACCGGCATCGTTGGTCGCTGGCGAGCTGTCTGTGTGACAGCTCTCCAGCGACCAAACAGCGACGCTGCAGCGATCCGGATCGTTGTCGGTATCGCTGCAGCGTCGCTTAATGTGAAGGGGCCTCTATTCTAAATTGCGTTGTCCCTGAACTGTTCTTATGCCCTTACATTGTCCTTATACACTGCCGCTCCGCATGTTGTGCTCAGTAAATGTTATAGTTTCCTTTGTTACTCTTTTACCCCTGTTGTACCCGACTCTCCTTACTAGTGATGTCCCGACTGCCTAATCCTTCCCTCTCATCTCCCACCCGAGTAAATACAGCTTATCTCGCCTGAGCCAGGAAGACTCCCTCTTTCCCAGCACGGAGGCACGAGTGATAGCTAACATAGGCGAACCCCATATCCCTTTATCATGCCGCTAACGATCATCTCACACAATGTTCGAGGTTTGAATTCTCCACACAAACGTACCAAGGCCTTTCGCTATTATAGGTCTCAGCGGGCTGACGTGGTCTGTCTTCAAGAGACACACTTCTCGGCCAGTTCTTATCCAAAGTTCTTATCCGCTTCCTACCCATTATATTATTTAGCCACTGCCCCTAATAAAACAAAAGGTGTGGCCATTTGTTTTAAGAGGTCCGTTCCCTTCGTCTTTAACCCCTTCCCGACCTGTGACACAGCGTATGCGTCATGAAAGTCGGTGTCAATCCGACCTGTGACGCATATGCTGTGTCACAGAATGATCGCGTCCCTGCAGATCGGGTGAAAGGGTTAACTCCCATTTCACCCGATCTGCAGGGACAGGGGGAGTGGTAGTTTAGCCCAGGGGGGGTGGTTTCACCCATCCCCCCCCCCCCCCCCCGTGGCTACGATCGCTCTGATTGGCTGTTGAAAGTGAAACTGCCAATCAGAGCGATTTGTAATATTTCACCTAAAAAACTGGTGAAATATTACAATCCAGCCATGGCCGATGCTGCAATATCATCGGCCATGGCTTGAAACACTTATATGCACCCCCCCACCCCACCGATCGCCCCCCAGCCCTCCGAACTGTGCTCCGCTCCCCTCCGTCCTGTGCTCCGCTCCCCCGTCCTCCTGTCCGCTCCCCCGTGCTCCAATCACACCCCCCGTGCTCCAATCAAACCCCCCCCGCACTCCGATCCCGCCCCGCACAGCGATCCCCCCGTGCTCCGATCCACCCCCCCCGTGCTCCAATCCACCCCCCCTGTGTTTCGATCCACGCCCCCCATGCTCCGATCCACCCCCCGTGCTCCGACACCCCCCCCCCCCCCCGTGCCCTGATCTTCCCCCCCCCCCCTTATGCTTACCCGGCCTCCCGGGGTCCGACCGTCTTCTTTCCGGGGCGCCGCCATCTTCCAAAATGGCGGGCGCATGCGCAGAGCGCCCTCCGAATCTGCCGCCTGGCAGATTCGTTCCAGAGTGAATTTTGATCACTGAGATATAACCTATCTCAGTGATCAAAATGAAAAAAAAATAGTAAATGACCCCCTTTGTCACCCCCATAGGTAGGGACAATAAAAAAAATAAAGAATTTTTTTTTTCCCACTAAGGTTGGGGTAAGAACTAGGGTTAGGGGTAGGGTTAGGGGTAGGGTTAGGGGTAGGGTTAGGGTTCGGGATGTGCACACGTATTCTGGTCCTCTGCGGATTTTTCCACAGAGGATTTGATAAATCCGCAGTGCTAAACCGCTGTGGATTTACCGCGGTTTTTCTGCGCATTTCACTGCGGTTTTACAACTGCGATTTTCTATTGGAGCAGTTGTAAAACCGCTGCGGAATCCGCAGAAAGAAGTGACATGCTGCGGAATGTAAACCGCTGCGTTTCCGTGCAGTTTTTCTGCAGCATGTGTACAGCGATTTTTGTTTCCCATAGGTTTACATTGAACTGTAAACTCATGGGAAGCTGCTGCGGATACGCAGCGTTTTCCACAGCGTGTGCACATACCTTTAGAATTAGGCAAAGTGCACACGGTGCGGATTTGGCTGAGGATCCGCAGCAGTGTTCCATCATGTTTACAGTACCATGTAAACCTATGGAAAACCAAATCCGCTGTGCCCATGGTGCGGAAAATACCACGCGGAAACGCAGCGTTGTATTTTCCGCAGCATGTCAATTCTTTGTGCGGATTCCGCAGCGTTTTACACCTGTTCCTCAATAGGAATCCACAGGTGAAATCCGCACAAAAAACACTGGCAATCCGCGGTAAATCCGCAGGTAAAACACAGTGCCTTTTACCCGCGGATTTTTCAAAAATGGTGCGGAAATATCTCACACGAATCCGCAACGTTGGCACATAGCCTTAGGGTTAGGGTTGGAATTAGGGTTGTGGTTAGGGTTAGGGGTGTGTTGGGGTTAGGGTTGTGGTTAGGGGTGTGTTGGGGTTAGGGTTGTGATTAGGGTTACGGCTACAGTTGGGATAAGGGTTAGGGGTGTGTTGGCGTCAGAATTGAGGGGTTTCCACTGTTTAGGCACATCAGGGGGTCTCCAAACGCAACATGGTGCCACCATTGATTCTAGCCAATCTTGTATTCAAAAAGTCAAATGGTGCTCCCTCACTTCCGTGCTGCCCCGACGTGTGCCCAAACAGTGGTTTACCCCCACATATGGGGTACCAGCATACTTAGGACAAACTGCGCAACAATTACTGGGGTCCAATTTCTCCTGTTACAATTGAGAAAATAAAAAATTGCTTGCTAAAACATCATTTTTGAGGAAAGAAAAATGATTTTTTATTTTCACGGCTCTGCGTTGTAAACGTCTGTGAAGCACTTGGGGGCTCAAAGTGCTCACCACATATCTAGATAAGTTCCTTGGGGGTCTAGCTTCCAAAATGGGGTCACTTGTGGGGGGTTTCTACTGTTTAGTCACATCAGGGGCTCTGCAAACGCAACGTGACGCCCGTAGAGCATTCCATCAAAGTCTGTATTTCAAAACGTCACTACTTCACTTCCGAGCCCCGGCAAGTGCCCAAATAGTAGTTTACCCCCACATATGGGGTATCACCGTACTCAGGAGAAACTGCACAACAAATATTGGGGTCAAATTTCTCCAGTTACCCTTGGGAAAATTAAAAAATTCTGGGCTAAAAAATTATTTTTGAGGAAAGAAAACGTATTATTTTCACTGCTCTGTGTTATGAACTTCTGTGAAGCACTTGGGGGTTCAAAGTGCTCACCACACATCTAGATTAGTTCCTTTGGGGGTCTAGTTTCCAAAATGGGGTCATTTGTGGGGGATCTCCAATGTTTAGGCACACAGGGGCTCTCCAAACGCGACATGGTGTCCGCTAATGATTGGAGCTAATTTTCCATTTAAAAAGCCAAATGGCGTGCCTTCCCTTCTGAGTCCTGCCGTGCGCCCAAACAGTGGTTTACCTCCACATATGGGGTATCTGCGTACTCAGGACAAACTGGACAACAACATTTGTGGTCCAATTTCTCCTATTACCATTGGCAAAATAGGAAATTCCAGGCTAAAAAATCATTTTTGAGAAAAGAAAAATTATTTTTTATTTTCATGGCTCTGCATTATAAACTTCTGTGAAGCACCTGGGGGTTTAAAGTGCTCAGTATACATCTAGATAAGTTCCTTGGGGGGTCTAGTTTCCAAAATGGGGTCACTTGTGGGGGAGCTCCAATGCATAGGCACACAGGGGCTCTCCAAACGCGACATGGTGTCCGCTAACAATTGGAGCTAATTTTCCATTCAAAAAGTCGAAAGGCACGCCTTCCCTTCCGAGCCCTGCCGTGTGCCCAAACAGTGGTTTACCCCCACATATGAGGTATCGGCGTACTCGGGAGAAATTGCTCAACAAATTTTAGGATCCATTTTATCCTATTGCCCATGTGAAAATGAAAAAATTGAGGCGAAAACAAATTTTTTGTGACAAAAAAGTACTTTTTCATTTTTACGGATCAATTTGTGAAACACCTGAGGGTTTAAAGTGCTCACTAGGCATCTAGATAGGTTCCTTGGGGGGTCCAGTTTCCAAAATGGAGTCACTTATGGGGGAGCTCCAATGTTTAGGCACACAGTGTCTCTCCAAACGCGACATGGTGTCCGCTAACGATGGAGATAATTTTTCATTCAAAAAGTCAAATGGCGCTCCTTCCCTTCTGAGCCTTACCATGTGCCCAAACAGTGGTTTACCCCCACATATGAGGTATCGGAGTACTCGGGAGAAATTGCTCAACAAATTTTAGGATCCATTTTATCCTATTGCCCATGTGAAAATGAAAAAATTGAGGCTAAAAGAATTTTTTTGTGAAAAAAAAGTACTTTTTCATTTTTACGGATCAATTTGTGATGCTCCTGGGGGTTTAAAGGGCTCACTATGCATCTAGATAAGTTCCTTGGGGCGTCTAGTTTCCAAAATGGGGTCACTTGTGGGGGAGCTCCAATTTTTAGGCACACAGGGGCTCTCCAAACGTGACATGGTGTCCGCTAAAGAGTGCAGCCAATTTTTCATTCAAAAAGTCGAATGGCGCTCCTTCCCTTCCAAGCCCTGCCGTGCGCCCAAACAGTGGTTTACCCCCACATATGAGGTATCAGCATACTCAGGACAAATTGGACAACAACTTTCGTTGTTCAGTTTCTCCTTTTACCATTGGGAAAATAAAAAAATTGTTGCAGAAAAATCATTTTTGTGACTAAAAAGTTAAATGTTCATTTTTTCATTCCATGTTGCTTATGCTGCTGTGAAGCACCTGAAGGGTTAATAAACTTCTTGAATGTGGTTTTGTGCACCTTGAGGGGTGCAGTTTTTAGAATGGTGTCACTTTTGGGTATTTTCAGCCATATAGACCCCTCAAACTGACTTCAAATGTGAGGTGGTCCCTAAAAAAAATGGTTTTGTAAATTTCGTTGTAAAAATGAGAAATCGCTGGTCAAATTTTAACCCTTATAACTTCCTAGCAAAAAAAAATTTTGTTTCCAAAATTGTGCTGATGTAAAGTAGACATGTGGGAAATGTTATTTATTAACCCTCCGTCACATACAATATTCGGACTAACGAGTTCACATACAATGTGCCCGTCAGGCGCCTGCTGGAAAAATACCTATAATATCTAATGTTTGCAATTTCAGTGCTTTAAAAGTGATCAGTGACCTTCATAGGGATGTAATAAAAGAGACTACACATAATCAGTTGCAAAAAAAACATTTACTTAACATAAAACTAATAACTATGAAATACAAACTTTTCAAAACTCCCGCCAAATAGTCCCCAGTTCAACTCTCTCAAAAAAATGTACAAAGAAAATTTTTGAACACAAACTTAATTTTAAGGTACCTTAAGTACTATTAAAAACATATTCAATCAGAAGTAGATGCTGAGGTTTCCCCAGAAAAGTCACACTTGCAGAGCAAATAGCAAGAATTACACACCATTTTTGCATGTGTCAGGCAAATTGCTTTATGACATTTGAGACATTCATAATTTGAAAGCCTTCTGGTTCCGCTTTCCGTTTGGCAGGTGGTGCATCTCCTTCTTTTGTGAGGTGGTGCAGATGGTGACTTTTCACCATCATCTTCTGGGCGGAACCTTTTGAGCTGAACTTGAAGGCGAGAGGGGATACCGATTGTTTTCATGCTTCTCCTGCGTAGCTCTCCAAGTACTAGTTCATGGGCCAATTTTTTCAGATACAATCGTCTACGGAGTGGTTCAAGCTCGTTTTCAAGATAAATTACTTGTGAATTTATACCACCCAAATTCAACATAGCAAAAAATATGACCATTGGCCAGCGTTTGACGTTTTTTCTGGAATGGCTTCTTGTTCCATTTAGTATTTTTATCTTTTCCAATATAATATGATCCAACTTCTTCATCCTCACCACTGTCACCATCTTGCTCTGTTTCAGAATCCAGGACACATTCTTCCACCTCATCATGAGAATCAATCTCACTTTCCTCTCCTAAATCCTCATTCAGTGTGAGGTCTCTATCATCTAACAGCATGTTTGTTACTTCCTCAACATCAAGTTGTTTGGATAAATTGTACATTTTCCTCTCCATTTCAGCAGATAATCTGAAGCAAGAGAAGGAATATGTTAGGGAACTACTGTATATGCCTGAGCAGCACACTTTCTTTTATAAAATCTCCCTTATTTCTATGAAATATCCTCACATTTTGTGCTATACATTCATAAAACAAGCTAAATAAACTATTGTGATGAATAAAAACATAAAATACCAACCTTACTGAATGTGACGTATTCACATACAATGAGCCTGAGAGATCTGTGCAGCTATATCCTCTCCCCTGAAGCTCTGAAATCCAACTGTGAATATCAGGTTTCACAGACCTTCAAGAGACAGAAGACTACCTGGAGGGAGGGGGTTTCCTCACAATCTGGTGAGGAAGGAGAAATGAAAGTAAAAGAAAAGCGCCTGTCAGATCAGTTGTATGTGACGAAGGGTTAACTATTTTGTGTCCCATAACTCTCTGGTTTAACAGAATAAAAATTAAAAATGTGAAAATTGCGAAATTTTCAAAATTTTCGCCAAAATTCCGTTTTTATCACAAATAAACAGAATTTATTGACCTAAATTTACCACTAACATGAAGCCCAATAGGTCACGAAAAAATCTCAGAACCGCTAGGATCCATTGAAGCGTTCCTGAGTTATTACCTCATAAAGGAACACTGGTCAGAATTGCAAAAAACGGCAAGGTCTTTAAGGTCAAAATAGGCTGGGTCATGAAGGGGTTAAATCCTTAGTAGCTGATAAGGAAGGGCGTTACTTGATAGTTACAGGCACTATTTCAGATGAACTGGTCACCATCGTCTCATACTATGCCCCTAACACCCATCAAACCGCCTTTTTCTCTCAATTATGTGAACTAATCACCGAGCATGCCCAGGGAGCCACAATACTTTGCGGTGACTCTAACTGTACACTCAAACCCCATTTGGATAGGACAACTATCGCACAATCCCTTACTATCCCATCGCCACTCCCGTCGACGGACTCGCCCTCCCTTAATAAACTCCTTTCCCAATACCAGTGGGTAGACCTGTGGAGGGACTTGCACCCCTCTCAAAGGGATTATACGTATTTTTCCCCGCAACATCTAGTCCACACTAGAATAGATCACATATTTGTCCATCCATCCTTCATCCCTAACATCTCCAACATCTCCATCCTCTCCACCCCGTGGTCTGACCACTCCCCAATCTTGTTTATATGTTCTGCGCTGCACCCTAAACCATATTCATATAATTGGACCCTGAATGATTCTCTGCTCTCCTACCCTGAGATCGCTTTAAAATTAAAAGGCCACCTAGAGGAATATTTTTCTCTCAATCTTCAATCAGCCTCTTCTCCGATTTCTTTGTGGGAAGCGCACAAGGTAGTATTGAGAGGTCTGTGTATTCAAGCGGCCTCCCGCAGGAAAAAAGAGAGACTTGCGAGAGAGGCTGAATTGGAAGACAGGGTATCAGTGCTTGAGACTCAATTGAAAAATTTGCCATCCCCGGACATATACAGAAATCTCACCCACGCCCGAACTGAACTTGACCTGTCTATCTGAAAACGCTGACCGAGCCTTATGCTGGTCCCAACAATGGTTTTAAGCCCTCAATAATAAAAATAATTCTAACCTAGCGCGACGGCTAAAATGTTTACCTCAACCCCGCCCCCCACTAAGACTACGTACTCCTTCAGGAATCATGTCCAACCCATTGAAGATTACCCAATTGTTCCAGCAGAAATTAAAACAACTATATAGCGCCACTTCAACCGTCGATTCCAGAGAGCTGGATGCCTTTTTGGACTCTGTCCCACTCCCGGCGCTGGGACCAGGTCTGATTGACTTGTTAAACCAACCTATTTCTTCCAACGACATAGAGTTAGCTATTCAACAATTGAAAGTCAATAAAAAACCCGGCCCGGACGGTTTTACAGCCTTATACTATAAAAAATATGCCCCTCTCTTGATACCCCACCTTACTAATTATTTTAATTCCTTGAGAGACGGAAATAAACCCGGAGAAGCATCGTTGATAGCAGCTGTGTCTATGATACCTAAGCCTAATTCTGATCAGTTAGCATGGTCCAACTACAGACCTATATCTCTAATTAACATAGACCTTAAAATATTAGCTAAAATCCTATCTCAACGGTTAAACTCGGGGCTAGGGACTATAATACATAGAGATCAGGTGGGTTTCGTTCCCAATAGACAAGCATCAGATAACATAAGACGAGTCTCTCACCTGCTGCATCATTGCAGACAGCGCAATTTACCAAGCATGTTATTATCGCTTGATATTAAAAAAGCCTTTGACTCCGTTTCTTGGCCTTAACGGTTTGCGGTCTTGCAAAGGGGGTTTCCCTCCTTGCTTTCTTACAATGATTCAGGCCCTTTATACAGTGCCTACAAGTAGTATTCAACCCCCTGCAGATTTAGCAGGTTTAATAAGATGCAAATAAGTTAGAGCCTTCAAACTTCAAACAAGAGCAGGATTTATTAACAGATGCATAAATCTTACAAACCAAAAAGTTTTGTTGCTCAGTTAAATTTTTATAAATTTTAAACATAAAAGTGTGGGTCAATTATTATTCAACCCCTAGGTTCAATATTTTGTGGAATAACCTTTGTTTGCAATTACAGCTAATAATCATCTTTTATAAGACCTGATCAGGCCGGCACAGGTCTCTGGAGTTATCTTGGCCCACTCCTCCATGCAGATCTTGTCCAAGTTATCTAGGTTCTTTGGGTGTCTCATGTGGACTTTAATCTTGAGCTCCTTCCACAAGTTTTCAATTGGGTTAAGGTCAGGAGACTGACTAGGCCACTGCAACACCTTGATTTTTTGCCTCTTGAACCAGGCCTTGGTTTTCTTGGCTGTGTGCTTTGGGTCGTTGTCTTGTTGGAAGATGAAATGATGACCCATCTTAAGATCCTTGATGGAGGAGCGGAGGTTCTTGGCCAAAATCTCCAGGTAGGCCGTGCTATCCATCTTCCCATGGATGCAGACCAGATGGCCAGGCCCCTTGGCTGATAAACAGCCCCACAGCATGATGCTGCCACCACCATGCTTGACTGTAGGGATGGTATTCTTGGGGTCGTATGCAGTGCCATCCAGTCTCCAAACGTGCCACAGGCTTATCGCCTCCATGCCACGCTGTATTGATGATGCAAAACGATCCCAAACCAAGTAAGGAGTGAATTTACTGAATGAACATATATTTCAGTAGGCCAACATTTTGGATTTTAAAATCATTTTTCAAGCTGGTGTTATAAAGTATTCTAATTTAATGACAATGACTTTTGGGTTTCCATTGGCTATAAGCCATAATCATCAACATTAACATAAATAAACACTTGAAATAGATCACTCTGTTTGTAATGACTCTATATAATACTAGCTGAAGAGCCCAGTGTTGCCCGGGCATAGTAACTGTGGTTAGTTATAACAAATTATAATGAATATCATCCATCCCATAGTCCCGTGCCCATATACCCATTATGCATATCCTCCATCCCATAGTCCCATGCCCATATACCCATCATACACATCCTTCATCCCACTGTCCCATGCCCATATACCCATCATACATATCCTTTATCCCATAGTCCTATGCCCATATACCCATCACAAATCCTCTATCGCATAGTCCCTTGCCCATATTCCCATCATACATATCCTCAATCCCATAGTTCCGCGCCCTTATTCCCATCATACATATCCTCCATCCCATAGTCCCAAGCCCATATATCCATTATGACATCACCTTCGCCATGGTAACTTATTATGACATCATCTTCGCCATGGCAACCTTTATGACATCACCGTCACCATGGCAACGATTATGACATCATTGACACTCGTTTTTATATATATAGAAGATATGAGTTTCACCTTTTTTATTGGAGAACTGAAAAATAACTTTTTGATGATATTCTAATTTTGTGAGAAGCACCTGTATACTTTCCACACCTGTTTATACCTTTTTACACAGTCGTGTATACATTATGACTATTCTTCACATTCTTCAAGCACAGCAGAATCTAAATTTGTCTTTAGGGACTGGTTTCAAAAATGTTTGCAAATTACCACTTGTTATTACTTACCATTTGTAAATTTCACTCACCTCAACATAATCTGTTGGTACAAGCCCCAATTCACCTTGGGTGTTCTTCGCTTCTATCCATCCTCCACCAATGTCCTGTAACAGATTACATAATCTGGAGTGTGACATTAACACAAAACCTCAGACTTACAAAATAACTACATACAAAGGTTTCTACATGGTACATGGAGTCTTATTTGAGAATCTTGAAGTACTGGCTTTAGGGACCATATCTTAAGAATAAAATGCCAGGGTAATTTTTGATACATAAGACACCAAAAGGTATTGCATACAAGAACCATAAAAGATACAAAACATAGTATAAAACGCAACCAATAACTCAAGACCATGAGAACACCAATCTTGGTCCCATCAGTACAGGCCACAAATACACTGCGTGCAGAATTATTGGGTTCACATTGCGTCCTGGCAGTCCGTTAGACGGACTACGTTACACAGCGGCATAAATGCGGTGTAACGTAGCCCGTTAAGGTTACCATTGACTGCAATGTTGGACGCATCGCTAGCGCACGCCCACAATGGGCGTGCGCTAGGGATGTGCCGTCATTGAGTGACGGACCCTGAGACGTGGGCTGCAGCATTTCCGGGTCCGTCATTGCTAGCGCAGATAGAGCTAGCAGATGCTCTATCTGCGCTAGCGCGATGTAAACGTCGGCACTTGCGCTACATCAGCCCGTTAGCGTATGTGCTGAACGGGCTGCTGCTAACGCAGTGTGAACCCGGCCTTAGGCAAGTTGTATTTTAGAGGATTATTTTTATTATTGATCAACAACTATGTTCTCAATCAACCCAAAAGACTCATTAATATCAAAGCTTAATATTTTTGGAAGTTGGAGTGGATTTTTTTTTAGATTTGGCTATCTTAGGAGGATATCTGTTTGTGCAGGTAACTATTACTGTGCAGAATTATTAGGCAACTTAACAAAACCAAATATATTAACATCTCACTTGTTTATTTTCACCAGGTAAACCAATATAACTGCACAAAATTTAGAAATAAACATTTCTGACATGCAAAAACAAAATCCCCAAAAAATTAGTGACCAATATAGCCACCTTTCTTTATAATGACCCTCAGCAGCCTTCCATCCATAGATTCTGTCAGTTGTTTGATCTGTTTACGATCAACATTGCGTGCAGCAGCCACCACAGCCTCCCAGACACTGTTCCGAGAGGTGGACTGTTTTACCTCCCTGTAGATCTCACATTTCTCTATGGGGTTCAGATCAGGGCCATGTCATTTATTTTTCTTCTTTGAGACCTTCAGTGGCCAGCCACGCTGTGGAGTAGTTGGTGGCATGTGATGGAGCATTGTCCTGCATGAAAATCATGTTTTT
Source organism: Ranitomeya imitator (assembly GCF_032444005.1). Classification (NCBI taxonomy): domain Eukaryota; kingdom Metazoa; phylum Chordata; class Amphibia; order Anura; family Dendrobatidae; genus Ranitomeya; species Ranitomeya imitator. The sequence continues at coordinate 177,959,071 of NC_091286.1, read as the reverse complement.
CTTGAACGATACCGACTTCTTCCTGTACCGCTGCTTGAAGAAGTTGTCTTCCAGAAACTGGCAGTAGGTCTGGGAGTTGAACTTCACTCCATCCTCAACCCGAAAAGGTCCCACAAGTTCGTCTTTGATGATACAGCCCATACCAGTACCCCACCTCCACCTTTCTGGCGTCTGAGTCAGAGTGGAGCTCTCTGCCCTTTACTGATCCAGCCTCTGGCCCATCCATCTGGCCCATCAAGAGTCACTCATTTCATCAGTCCATAAAACCTTTGAAAAGTCAGTCTCAAGATATTTCTTGGCACATAATATATAATTTATATATGTATAAAGGGTCAGTATAATATAACCTCTTTTTCTCATCTTTCAGGATACATCAGGGGCTTATCTACAGCATTCCAGAATGCTGTAGATAGCTCACCTTCCATTTTGGGGGTGACAGGTTCCCTTTAATACATTTTAGGAGGACCTGCCAGCTTTCTGAATATGTCCATTTTAGTTAATAGTTGTATTCTAAATGAAATTCAATTTTAAAGTATTTTTAGAGCAACACCACCATTATTACCAAGAGATGCTCCAGAATTGTAAGGGTATGTTCCCATGTAGGAGTTTTTTGTGCATTTTTTAGCCCAGCTTTTCATATGCTAATTTTAGCTGCATTTTTCAGTACCAGCTAGGTCTATGACATTTCAGAAATCTCATATACACACCTTGTTATTTTCGTGATCAGTATTTTGTGCCTTTGCTTGGAGTTTGCACAATAGAGATGCCACTTCTTTCAGCGCTTTTTTCTGCATTTTTCACCCATTAAAAATAATGAGTGGTGAAAAAAACGCTGAAAAAAGATGAAAAAGTATAGGTATCAGGTTTTCCTGTGTTTTTTTGTGCTAAAACCTGATGAAGTAGAATAAGATTTTTTTGGGAGCACTAAACTACTACAAGAGACAAATGTAGTATGACAAAAATGCTGCAAAAAGAAAAAAAAAAAAGCTGCAGGAAAAAAAACGTGTGAACATAGCTTTATACCGTGGGAAAGAAAAATGTTTGCCAAAACAAACATATCAGGAGTGGTAATACAAATTCTAGAAATTAAAGATAAAAGTAAACAAGAAATATAGTTTCATGCATCATTTCCAATACTTGCCATGCACATGATATATTAATCAGATAAACTTTCCCTAGATTGCTCAGTACTTTTTATTACTACAGCCCAACTACAAATTTACTTTTACTCTTATCATAATTTTCTTAGAAGCGTTTAAATTTAAAATTTTACATCCGCTTTGCCCAATTTCTTACGCTTGAAAGGTTACATGTCCTAAATGTTGTTTTGAATAGGTTAATGCATGTTATTTTTTAAGATGGGCAATTTATGGAGTTTTTCTAAAGGTGCACACTGTCTGGCCTACCTGCGCCATTTTTATGTAGAAAACACTTCAGGAAAATACCAGAAGTATTTTCCATTAAGTGTCTTCTCTGGTGTCTCTCTGAACATCTTTTGTGGTGGCTTAGCCGCACGCCTGCTTTTTTATTATTACTACATAAAACATGGTGACAAGTACACAAGTAGAACGGATCGGACTTCTTCCTGCAGCTACATGTTTTTCGAAGTCTGAAATGGTTGACAGAAGTTGCAAAAAATAGAACATATGCACAACCTGTGCATATGTTCATTCTAGTTGCTGTTTTTTTATCACTATTTCAGGCAGAATATACTTGAAATAGATGTTGTGTGCATATGCCCTAATTTATAGGACCTTCAAAACCACTTCATAATTGGTTTCTAAACAAAAATACATTTTAAAAATTTCATGGAAAATGTAGAAAATTGCTCCTCAATATAAAAGCCTTCAAACATCCTAAAGAAATTAAAAGGCATTTAAATTAAACAAATATAAAGAAGATATATGGTCAATGTTATTTATTAACTAGTTTGTGTGGAATGACAATCAGTTTTAACAGAATTGTGCACAACTTTTCAACAATTTATTATTATTATTTATTTATATAGCACCATTATTTCCATGGTGCAGTACATTAGACCGCGTTACATCAAAATACAAATATCACTTACAGTAAACAAAACTAATAATGACAGACTGATACAGAGGGAAGAGGACCCTGCCCTTGCGGGCTTACATTCTACAGGATTGTGGGGAAGGAGACAGGAGGTCGGGGGTTGCAGCAGCTTAGATTGTGTTGAGGTTGCCGTGTGGTCATTACAGGTTGTAAGCTTTTTTGAAGAAATGGGTTTTTAGGTTCCGTTTGAAGGATCCAAGTGTGGTGGATAACCGGACGTGTTGGGGCACAGAATTCCAGAGGATGGGGGATATTCTGGTGAAGTCTTGGAGGCGGTTGGGTGAGGAGCGAATAAGTGTGGAGGAGAGAAGGAGGTCTTGGGAGGACCGGAGATTACATGAGGGAAGATATTGAGAGATTAGTTCGGAAATATATGTAGGAGAAAGGTTATGGATGGCTTTGTAGGTCAGTGTTAGTAGTTATTAGTAGTAAGCCACGTTATGTGTTTAAAAGTAATAAAAAACACATACGTGCCTACAGACTACTTCAGTCTGCTGCCAGAGTCCAGGCTACTTTCTTGCAGTGGTCATGTGACATCCTCATATGCAAGAGAAAGCCATGGACCTCAAGGGTGACAGCAGAATGGAGAGATGAAAGTGTGTGTGACGACAGCATTTAATCTTAATTAAACATCTATTAGACATCTATTTTCAGTAAGCAAGTTTACATACACTATAAAAAAGACACATGCATGCTTTTCTCAATGTCTGACATGAGATCAGAATAAATCTTTCCCGTTTTAGGTCCATTAGGATTACCATAATTATTTTTATTTGCCAAATGCCAGAATAATGAGAGAATGTTTTAAGGTATTTTTTTTTTTTACTTACAGCTAAGTCAAAAGTTTACATACACTTAAGATTACTATGCCTTTATACAATTGTGGACTGCCCATATACTGTCATGTGTTTCGAAGCTTCTGATGATTTTCTTGGCAACATCTGAGACACACCTGGGGATGTATTTTAATGCACACCTGAACCATACTGCTTCTTTGTGTAGCATCATGGGAAAGTCTAAAAAAAAAATCAGCCAAGATATCAGGAAGAGAAATGTAGACTTACACAAGTCTGGCTCATCCTTGGGTACAATTTTATGATAAATTAAGGTGCCTCATTCATCTTTACAAACAATTATATACAAGTACAGACAAGATGAGAATGTTCAGTCATCATACCGCTTAGGAAGGAGACTGGTTCTGTGTCTCAGAGACAAACGTGCTTTGGTCTGACATGTGCATATCAACCAATGGCCAAAAGCAAAAGACCTTGTGAAGATGATGGTAGCAGCGGGTAAGATTGTGTCCATATCCACAGTAAAACGAGTACTGTATCAACATGGGCTGAAAGGCCTCTCTGCCAGGAAGAAGCCATTACTCCAAAAGAAACAAACACAGATTAATGTTTGCAAAAGCACACAGTAACAAAGACCTTAATTTTTGGAGACATGTCCTATGGTCTGATGAAACTAAAATTGAAGTTTCTGTGCAGAATGACCTTCGTTACTTTTGGAGTAAAAAGGGAGAAGTTTGGAACCCTAAGGACACCATCCTAACTGTGAAACACGGTGGTGGCAGCATCATGTTTTGGGGTTGCATTGCTGCAGGAGAGACTGGTGTACTTTACAAAATAAATGGCATCGTGAGAAAAGATTATGTGGCAATAATGAAGCAACATGTCAAGACATCAGCAAGGAAGTTAAAGTTTGGGCAGAAATAGGTTTTCCAAATGGACAATGACCAGAAGCATACTGCCAAAATAGTAAAGCGGTTTAAGGTTAAAAAAGTCAATGTTTTGGAGTGGCTATCACAAAGCCCCGATCTCAATCCTATTGAAAATTTATGGGAAAAGCTGAAAAGGCAGGTGTGATCAAGGCGACCTTCAAACTTGGATCAATTACACCAGTTTTGTCATGACGAATGGGCCCAAATTCTGGCCAACTATTGTGAGAAGCTTGTGGAAGGATATCCCAAACATTTGACACAAGTCATTCAGTTTAACCCCTTCATGACCCAGCCTATTTTGACCTTAATGACCTGGCCATTTTTTGCAATTCTGACCAGTGTCCCTTTATGAGGTAATAACTCTGGAAGGCTTCAATGGATCCTAGTGATTCTGAGACTGTTTTTTCATGATATATTGGGCTTCATGTTAATAGTAAATTTAGGCCAATAATTTTTGCGTTTATTTCTAAAAAAATCAGAAATTCGGCTTAAATTTTGAAAATTTTGCAATTTTCAAATTTTGAATTTTTATTCCGTTAACCCCTTCCCGACCATTGACGCAGCGTATGCATCATGAAATCCTGTGCCAATCCGACCTGTGACGCAGCATATATGTCATGGTCGGATCGCGCTCCTGCAGGCCGGGTGAAAGGGTTAAAGGGAACCTGTCACCCCCCCCAGGCGTTTGAAACTAAAACAGCCACCTTGTGCAGCAGTAAGGCTGCATTCTGACAAAGTGGCTCTTTCAGTTATAGGTCCTTTAAATGCAGAAATAATCCGTTTTGTAATTTGTCCAAAATACCTGCCTTCAGTCCTGGAGGCAGGTCTTTCCGCCCCTGCTGCAGATGCCTCACAGCCGTCACTCAAGTCTTCTTGGTGCCGGGTGCCGCCTGCTCAACGCTATTTTGAAATCTGCCGGCGCCTGCGCTCTTTTGTCAAGCCTGGGGCAGGCGCAGTGAACGCTGCCCATCTGTCCTCATATGCAGTCTCGCTGACTGCGCCTGTGCGGCAACCCTGCTTGTGAATCCCAGCCCCTCAGTGTCTTATGATTTATTCACAATGCGGGGCTGGGATTCCTGGGCATGCGCACTGCGACCTGGGTGAGTGGCTTAGACACGCAATGCCTTTTACCTGCGAATTTTTCAAAAATGGTGCGGAAAAATCTCACACAAATCCGCAGTGTGGGCACATAGCCTTAGGGTTAGGGTTGAAATTAAAGTTAGGGTTGGAATTAGGGCTAGGGTTGGAAATAGGGTTAAGATTAGGCTGTGTTCATGGTTATGGCTAGGGTTAAGGGTGTGTTGGGGTTAGGGTTGGGATTAGGGTTAGGATTAGGGTTAGGGGTGTGTTGGGGATAGGGTTGTGGTTAGGGGTGTGTTGGTGTTAGGGTTGCAATTAGGGTTATGGCTAGAGTTGGGATTAGGGTTAGGGGGTGTTGGGGTTAGTGTTGGAGTTAGAATTGAGGGGTTTTCACTGTTCAGGCACATCAGGGGTCTCCAAACGCAACATGGCGCCACCATTGATTCCAGCCAATCTTGTATTCAAAAAGTCAAATGGTGCTCCCTCCCTTCCGAGCCCCGACATGCGCCCAAACAGTGGTTTACCCCCACATACGGCATACCAGCATACTCAGGACAAACTGGGCGACAATTATTGGGGTCCAATTTCTCCTGTTACCCTTGTGAAAATAAAAAATTGCTTGCTAAAACAATTTTTGAGGAAAGAAAAATTATTTTTTATTTTCACAGCTCTGCGTTATAAACTTCTGTGAAGCACTTGGAGGTTTAAAGTGGTCACCACACATCTAGATTATTTCCATGGGAGGTCTAGTTTCCAAAATGGGGTCACATCTGGGGGAGCTCCAATGTTTAGGCACACAGTCTACTCAGGAGATATTGCCCAATAAATTTTAGGATCAATTTTATCCTGTTGTCCATGTGGAAATGAAGAAATTGAGGCTAAAAGAAATTTTTTGTGAAAAAAAAGTACTTTTTCATTTTTACGGATCAATTTGTGAAGCACCTGGGGGTTCAAAGTGCTCACTATGCATCTAGATAAGCTCCTTGGGGGGTCTGGTTTCCAAAATGGGGTCACTTGTGGAGGAGCTCCAATGTTTAGGCACACAGAGGCTCTCCAAACGCAACATGGTGTCCGCTAACGATTGGAGCTAATTTTTCATTCAAAAGTCAAATGGCGCTCCTTCCTTTCCGAGACTTGCGGTGTGCACAAACAGTGGTTTGTGACCACATATGAGGTATTGGGGTACTCAGGAGAAATTGCCCAACACATTTTAGGATCCATTTTATCCTGTTGCCCATGTGAAAATGAAGAAATTGAGGCTAAAAGAAATTTTTTGTGAAAAAAAGTACTTTTTCATTTTTACGGATCAATTTGTGAAGCACCTGGGGGTTCAAAGTGCTCACTATGCATCTAGATAAGCTCCTTGGGGGGTCTAGTTTCCAAAATGGGGTCACTTGTGGGTGAGCTCCAATGTTTAGGCACACAGCGGCTCTCCAAACGCGACATGGTGTCCGCTAAAGATTGGAGCCAATTTTTCATTGAAAAAGTCAAATGGCGCTCCCTCCCTTCAGAGCCCTATCGTGTGCCCAGACAGTGGTTACCCCCCACATATGAGGTATCGGCATACTTAGGACAAATTGTACAACAACGTTTGGGGTCCAGTTTCTCTTTTTACCCTTGGGAAAATAAAAAAAAATTATTGCTAATGTTACTTTCACACTAGCGTCGGACTCGGCTAGCAGAGAATGCGCCACACAACGGGGGCAGCGGATGCATTTTTCCTGCGCATCCGCTGCCCCATTTTAAGGTGCGGGGAGGTGGGGCGGAGTTCCGGCCACGCATGCGCGGTCGAAAAAAGCGGTCCGTTGGCAGCAAAAAAAGTTACATGTAATGTTTTTTTGCTCTCGGCGGTCCGCCACAACATGGCGCAACCGTCGCACGATGGTTGCAACGTGTGTCAATGTGTCGCAATGGGTCGCTAATGTTAATCTATGGGGCAAAAACGCATCCTGCAAACAACTTTGCAGGATGCGTTTTTAACCATAAACGACGCATTACGACGTATTGCAAAAAACGCTAGTGTGAAAGTAGACTAAAACATCATTTTTGTGACTAAAAAGTTAAATGTTCATTTTCCTTCCATGTTGCTTCTGCTGCTGCGAAGTACCTGAAGGGTTAATAAACTTCTTGAATGTGGTTTTGAGTACCTTGAGGGGTGCAGTTTTTAGAATGGTGTCACTTTTGGGTATTTTCAGCCATACAGACCCCTCAAACTGACTTCAAATGTGAGGTGGTCCTTAAAAAAAATGGTTTTGTAAATTTAGTTGCAAAAATGAGAAATCACTGGTCAAATTTTAACCCTTATAACTTCCTAGCAAAAAAAAATGTTGTTTCTAAAATTGTGCTGATGTAAAGTAGACATGTGGGTAATGTTATTTATTAACTATTTTGTGTCACATAACTCTCTGGTTTAACGGAATAAAAATTCAAAATTTAAAAATTGCAAAATTTTCCAAATTTTAGCCAAATTTCCATTTTTTCACAAATAAACGCAAAAATGATTGACCTAAATTTACCACTATCATGAAGCCCAATATGTCTTGAAAAAACAATCTCAGAGCCGTTAGGATCCGTTGAAGCGTTCCCGAGTTATTACCTCATAAAGGGACACTGGTCAGAATTGCAAAAAACGGCCAGGTCATTAAGGTCAAAATAGGCTGGGTCATGAAGGGGTTAAACCAGAGAGTTATGTGACACAAAATAGTTAATAAATAACATTTTCCACATGTCTACTTTAGATCAGCACAATTTTGGAACCAAAATTTTTTTTTGCTAGGAAGTTATAAGGGTTAAAATTTGACCAGCGATTTCTCACTTTTACAACTAAATTTACAAAACCATTTTTTTAGGGACCACCTCACATTTGAAGTCACTTTGAGGGGTCTATATGAGAGAAAATACCCAAAAGTGACACCATTCTAAAAACTGCACCCCTCAAGGTGCTCAAAACCACATTCAAGTAGTTTATTAACCCTTCAGGTGTTTCACAGCAGCAGAAGCAACATGGAAGGAAAAAATGAACATTTAACTTTTTAGTCACAAAAATGATCTTTTAGCAACATTTTTTTTTATTTTCCCAAGGGTAAAAGGAGAAACTGGACCTAAAAGTCAGTGGCGTATCTAGGGGGGGGGGGGGGGGGGGGGCAGCCGGGGCATTTGCCCCGGGCGCAGCCGGCAGGGGGCGCAGTCGGGCCGCCTAATGTAGCGGCCCGCAGCGTCTCCCCAGCGGATGCATTCTGCTGCCGCCCCCTGTCTGGGAGTCAGCTGTTCTCTGTGCCGACTGTCAAGCTGAAAGCCGGCACAGAGAAGCTGCAGAGCGCCGACTCCCAACAGGTGCGGAGGTGGAGGGGGGCCCCTGCAGGGTGGCTGTGGCAGGCAGGGAGAAATCCCTGCAGCTCCGCTGCCTACAAGAGAAAATAGCAGCAGAGCTGCAGCGATCTGTCTTCCTGCTTCCTGCCCGCGCTTCCTCTCACACAGACGCGCCGTTGGATGACGTCATCATTCAGCGGCTGGCTGTGTCAGAGGAAGGCGATGGAGATGCTGCGGCAGAGCGCGAGGAGAGGTGAGAAGGGTGTGTGTGAGTGTGCGTGCGCGCGTGCATGCGTGTGTGTGTGTGTTGCGCGCTGCAGGGGAATGCGCAGAGAAGTAAATGGTGTGTGTGTGTTTAGGGGGAGGAGAGGGCAATGATGGGGATGGTGGAGGAAATGATGGAAGTGGTGGAATGGGCAAGGATGGGGATGGTGGTGGAATGGGCAAGGATGGGGATGGTGGTGCAGGAGGAAATGATGGAAGTGGTGGAATGGGCAAGGATGGGGATGGTGGTGGAGGAGGAAATGATGGAAGTGGTGGAATGGGCAAGGATGGGGATGGTGGTGGAGGAGGAAATGATGGAAGTGGTGGAATGGGCAAGGATGAGGATGGTGGTGGAATGGGCAAGGATGGGGATGGTGGTGGAGGAAATGATGGAAGTGGTGGAATGGGGATGGTGGTGGAGGAGGAAATGATGGAAGTGGTGGAATGGGCAATGATGGGGATGGTGTTGGAGGAGGAAATGATGGAAGTGGTGGAATGGGCAAGGATGGGGATGCTGGTGGAGGAGGAGGAAATGATGGAAGTGGTGGAATGGGCAGGGATGGGGATGGTGTTGGAGGAGGAAATGATGGAAGTGGTGGAATGGGCAAGGATGTGGATGGTGGTGGAATGGGCAAGGATGGGGATGGTGGTGGAGGAGGAAATGATGGAAGTGGTGGAATGGGCAAGGATGGGGATGGTGGTGGAATGGGCAAGGATGGGGATGGTGGTGGAGGAAATGATGGAAGTGGTGGAATGGGCAAGGATGGGGATGGTGGTGGAGGAGGAAATGATGGAAGTGGTGGAATGGGCAAGGATGGGGATGGTGGTGGAATGGGCAAGGATGGAGTGTAGTGTGGTGTAGTGTACGTCAGGTTGGTGTGTGGTGTAGTGTACTTCAGGTTGGTGTGTGTAGTGTACGTCAGGTTGATGTGTGCGGTGTAGTGTACACCACACACACACACCAACTTGACGTACACTATACCACACACCAACCTGACATAACTACACCACATACACCAAACTGACGTAGTGTGTCAGGTTGGTGTGTATGGCGTAGTGTACGTCAGGTTGGTGTGTAGTGTGGTATAGTGTACGTCAGGTTGGTGTGTGTGTGGTGTGTACTACACCACACACACCAACCTGACATACACTACATACCTTCCATACGCAACATGGTGTCCGCTAACGATTGGAGCTAATTTTCCATTCAAAAAGTCAAATGGCGCTCCTTCCCTTCCGAGCCTTGCTGTGCGCCCAGTGGTTTACCCCCACATGTGAGGTATCGGTGTACTCAGGAAAAATTGCCCAACAAATTTTAGCATCCATTTTATTCTGATGCCCTTGTGAAAATGGAAAAAAAAAATGAGGCTAAAATAAACACACCAACCTGACGTACACTATGCCATACACGCCACATCAGGTTGGTGTGTGAGGTGTAGTGTATGTCAGGTTGGTGTGTGGTGTAGTGTACGTCAGGTTGGTGTGTGTGGTGTAGTATACACCACACACACCAACCTGATGTACTCTATACCACACCAACCTGACGTACACTAAGCCATACACACTAACCTGACACTACGCCAGGTTGGTGTGTGTGGTGTAGTGTATGTCAGGTTGGTGTGTGGTGTAGTGTACGTCAGGTTGGTGTGTGTGGTGTAGTGTACACCACACACCAACTGGACGTACACTATACCACACCACACACCAACATGACGTACACTACGCCATACACACCAACCTGATAACAGTATGTCAGGTTGGTGTGTGTGGTGTAGTGTATGGCAGGTTGGGGTGTGGTGTAGTGTACGTCAGGTTGGTGTGTTTGTGTGGTGTTGTGTATATCAGCCTGGTGTGGGTGAGTTCTATAGGGGAATGTCAGGATGTGTTTAGTCCACGGACGTGTGATGAATTCTGAAGCATTCATTCAAACACAGTCCAGGTTTGTCGGGACACGTTTCACATTGGAAACAAGTTTCCCTTCTTATCCCCCTTATAGCATACCCGGCACCTTTTTTTTTGCTCTCTCTTCACAGGGAAAATGTTTCCCTGGTACCATACGAGAAACTTGAGTTCCAGGGGTGCTGGGGCCCGCTCCCTCCACTCCTCCAAACATCAGGGCCTTTATCACTGCCTCCTGGAACTGAAGGAAGGTGTTGTTGGTCTGGCCTGCACATCGTGATAGCACGTATGCTTTATACAGAGCCATTTGTACAGCCAGTTTTTTATACCACACCTTCGTCTTCCGCATGGCACTATAGGGCTGGAGGATTTGATCAGAAAGATCAACTCCCTCCATGTGTTTGTTGTACCCCAGGGCACAGTCCGGTTTGTGGACCTGTGCTGGACGTACCTGGAATGGTGGTGGTCGTGGTGCCGGGACCATGGATTGTTGTCCAGAAAAAACGTCTTTTTTGTCTTTGAACTTGACCACAAGCATGTTGCCGCTACATTGGGCTCGGCTATCACCTTTTGGGAGAGTCTGCTTAATTAGCGACAAAGGGAGACCCCTCTTGTTTCTGCGCGTGGTACCACAAGCGACGGTAGCTCTGGCAGAGAGGGATTGAAAGAGTGGGATGCTTGTATAAAAGTTATCAACGTACAGATGGTAACCTTAGCAGTGGTGGACCAAATCCCACACTATTTTCCCACTCACCCCCAGAGCAGGCGGACATTCTGGGTGCTGGATACTGCTGTCCTTTCCTTGATAAACCCTAAAGCTGGGAGTGTACCCTGAGGTACTCTCACACAGCTTGTACAGTTTTATCCCGTACCTCGCCCTTTTGCTGGGCAGGTACTGACGGAACTGAAGCCTGGCGTGGCAGCCCAGGGCATCAGTTAAATCAGGATATTAGACACAGGGAGGACATCAGGGTCCATGAGGTCATCAAGACACACGCAGGACATCAGGGTACAGACAGGACATCTGGACCCAGGGTCACCGGCAGACATCAGACAGGAGTCGTTCGGTTCCGGACATCAGACACGACCTACAGGCACCACCAGAGTCATCAGGCTCCAAGCTCCAGACAGCGGTCATCAGGTTCCAGACTGCTGTCGTCAGGCTCCGGGCATCGGACCTAGGAAGGAACTCAAGCATGATGGTGCAAACAATGCCGTACTGGACATGAGCCAGACGGGGTTAACACCGCATGGTAGTCAGAGCACAGAGTAGTAGATGCTCAGCAGAAACACCGGTTTCAAGAGACTCAAAGTCACTGGGAGTGAGGCTCCAGATGCAGAGGGATTCCAGGAACATAATCACAGCAGAAACAGTTCAGACAGGTGCAAGTACAGCAGGGGTGTCAAACTGCATTCCTCGAGGGCCTCAGACCATGCGTGTTTTCAAGATTTCCTTTGCATTACACAAGGTGCTGGAATCATTCTGTGCAGGTGATTAAATTATCACCTGTGCAATACAAGGAAATCCTTAAAACATGACCTGTTTGCTGCCCTCGAGGAATGCAGTATGACACCCCTGAAGTACAGGATCAAGGATTCGGGCCTGGATATACCGCCTCCAGGACAGGCGCCAGAACAAGACAAAAAAGGAATCAAAGCAAGGACTTTGGTACCAAAACATAGACAGAAGAGGTGCAGAAACACAAACACACATAGCAAAGATCAGGAGCTTTGTGATTGTAGCTCAGGCCCCGCCCATAGGGCAAGGGAGCTTTATATATGAGCTGCCCCTCAGCAATTGGCTGAGGACAGCATTTGAAGTACACACCCTAACCCTCATAAAAGCAGGGAAGGTGTGGCCGCGCATGCCCTAAGCACACACAGAAACTCAGTGCAGGATCTGCAGGATCTGAGGCTCAGGGCACCTGACAAACTGCATGCACTGAGCCACGTGGAAAGTCATGCACCAGCTGCAAATGACCTCACAACCCGCGGACAGCTTAACAGCAGCAAACAGGGACCGTACATGAGGAAGGAATGAAGCAGGGCAAATACCTAAACGCCCATGTACGACTGCGCAGCAGAGCAGGGAACTGAGAAGGTTCCATTCAGGTAACAGCCAACAGTATCCCAGCTCAAATTAGGGGGAAAAGAGTAAAGGGTTAAACTAGCAAACATATGTATTGTCACGCCGAAAACCAGATACAGACAGAACGGCGTGACAGAGACTGACAATTGACTCCGAGAAAGACTTTGATAAAGTCTATTTCCCTGAGGTTGGCAGTCTCGAATTGGATTCCTGATTGGGGAATGAAATTAGGAATCCGTGGAGCAAAATTTTCAGGGACGGGGGTCCAGGTGGGGGCACTAGTGCTAGGTTGGGTGTGACTAGCACTAGCTTGGGGTTACTTACACTTGGCTCCGGCTCTCCTCCCCTGGGCTCCGGTTCTCCTCCCCTGGGCTACGGATGATTTCTTGTCCTGCGACATCTTGGGGGTGGCGAGTCTGTGTCACTGGAGGAGGAAGAGTGGGAGGAATACAGAAAAGTGGGGTCCTCTCCCTCACTATCAGCTTCAGAGGCAAGAAAGGAATATGCTTCCTCAGCTGAGTACAGCCTTTGTGACTGGGATGAGCGGACACTGTGTGTGTGGTGTGTGTAAAAAACTAAAAACTTTATTATAGTGTGCTTGTGTGTGTATGTGCGAGTGTTTGGTGAAACTTTCTACTGCAGGAGGGGGCTGTCAGGCGCGAGGGGGGCTGTCAGGCGCGAGGGGGCTGAGGCGATGCAGCAGCAGATGGAATCGGTGGCAGCAGCAGGGGGGTGATCAGGGGGACGGGGGTGATCGGGGGGTGATCAGGGGGGCAGGGAGTGATCAGGGGGTGATCACCGGGGCACAGGAGAGGGCTGTCAGGCACGGGGGGGCAGAGGCGATGCAGCAGCAGATGGAATCTGCAGCAACAGCACGGGGTGATCACCGAGGGGCAGGAGGAGGCTGTCAGGCGCGGAGGGCTGAGGCAATGCAGCAGGAGCAGATGAAATCTGAGGCAGCAGCAGGGGGGTGATCAGGGGGCGGGGGGTGATGAGGGGGGCAAAGGGTGCTCAGGGGGGCAGGCGGTGATCACCAGGGAGCAGGCGGGGGCTGTCAGGAGCTGGGGTGATGCAGCTGATGGAGCTGGCAGCAGCAGCGGGGGGGGGGGGTGAAAAGGGGGGCAGAAGGTAAGATCGGGGGGAGGGTGATCGGGGGGGCAGAGCGCAGAGGTGGATGGCAGAGAGGGGAGTACCTTACGGCGGTGGCAGGAGCACAGGTGGCGGCAGGAGCAGCGGCAGAAGGAGCAGTGGCGGAGGCAGCACCGACCGGTGGCAGGTATGACAGGAGGAACCTCGTTTTCCAGCTTCCAGCAACGGGATGAGTCTGGAGAACGAGGGCAGACATGTTTTACTCCGCCCCTCCAGATCTGATGGGAGAGCTAGTGTCACATGGACGTTAGCTACAATCAGAGCTGAAGGGGGTGACAAAAAGGTCATCCGGAGTGATCATAGATCCGGGGGGGGGGAGCAAAGTCACCCCCCCGGGGTGAAGTACAGGTCCCCCTGCACCTGTACCCGACCTGCGGTGAAGCGGTCCCGCCATGACGCCACATAGGCGTCACAGGTCGGATTGGCACCGACTTTCATGACACCTAAGTGGCGTCATAGGTCGGGAAGGAGTTAAGGACAATGGTACCTAATACTAATTAAATGTATGTAAACTTTTGACTTTGCAGTAAGTAATAAAAATGCCTTAAAACATACTCCCTCTCATTATTCTGACATTTGGCAAATATTAATAACTACGGTAATCCTAACTGACCTAAAACAGGAAAGGTTTATTCTGATTTCATGTCACATATTGAGAAAAACATGCATATGTGTCTTTTGATATACTGTATGTAAACTTCTAGTTTCAACTGTATCTATATGTTGACTTTTGAATTTGTGTGTTTATTTCTTCAGCTGGTCAAGAGTCTGAAATGTTGACTCTTCTTATAGGTTAAATTGATATTTGTAAATTGATGAACGTTGGTTATTTACCTCATATCAGCTCCTACAGTTTGATATCTTTGCAAAACAGGGATGCAGGGTCACTGAACGATGATATTTGCTGATATACTGATTACATTTTGTACCAGGTCAAGCAGTTTGTTGCCTTGCAAACAATGAAGGATAAACTAAATAATAAAACAATGCAAGTTCATCTCATCACCGCTTACCTCTGACCTGTGAATAATGGCTTGAAAAACAGTTGTGAACTATAAAAAGGGAATATAACAATATAAATCCAGACATGCAAGTCATCGAGCGATCCAAAGAACCAGAGACTCTTTATAAAACCACAGTCAAGAACACTCTACAAGACAGCAGCCATGACATCATGGCTTCATCACACTGGACACAGATTGGACACTATACAGCAGTGGTCCCCAACTCCAGGCCTCGAGGGCCGCCAACAGTGCAGGTTTTCAGGATTTCCTTAGTATTGCACAGGGGTTGGAATCCAACCATTGTGCAATACTAAGGAAATCCTGAAAACCTGCACAGTTGGCGGCCCTCGAGGCCTGGAGTTGGGGACCACTGCTCTACAGGATGTCAGTTCAGGGGACCATGGTCCCAGCTGAAAAAAATAGAGACCTGCTTCATTGACCATCACTGAACCCATGGATACGTTTGCGAAAACCAGGATTGGGACCCACCAGTCACCTGGGGCCACGGAGATGTCAAGAGAAGCCAGATTGTGACCCTCTGGTCATCTGGCCTTCTACCTCAATGAACTGTCAGCTTGTTATTACCTACTCTCAGTGTGCAAGTATGAGTGTAGTCGGCCCTGGAAGCTCTGAAGTCACAGCTGCTCTAATGCTGGCAAGTCAGCGGAAGGGTGAGGCTCTGTAATTTTGCACCATCTTGGGTATTTTGCTGTGACTGCTGTGTATGTTATTTGCCTGTTTTGTGGTTCACTAAAGTGTTGCTACACTGTTTTATCATGACCATGTGTTACCCTCACCCTGTGCTGTCTGAGTAGTATTATGCCTATGGTAGAAGGAGAGCAGGCGTTCAGTGGGATGATCCTTCGTCCATGCGGTCTTGAGCCAGCTGACTAGAGCACCCGTGTCTCCACAGTGTGACTTTTTTTCTTTCACACCTTTAACCCCTTCATGACCATGAGATTTTTCATTTTTCCGTGTTCGTTTTTCACTCCCCTCCTTCCCAGAGCCATAACTTTTTTATTTTTCCGTCAATTTGGACATGTGAGGGCTTATTTTTTGCGGGACGAGTTGTACTTTTGAACGACATCTTTGGTTTTAGCATGTCGTGTACTAGAAAGCGGGAAAAAAATTCCAAGTGCAGTGAAATTGCAAAAAAGTGCAGTCCCACACTTGTTTTTTGTTTGGCTTTTTTGCTAGGTTCACTAAATGCTAAAACTGACTTGACATTATGATTCTCCAGGTCAGTACGAGTTCGTAGACACCTAACATGACTAGGTTATTTTTTATCTAAGTGGGGGGAAAAATTCCAAACTTTGCTAAAAAAAAAAAAAAAAAAAAAAAAAAAAGCGCCATTTTCCGATACTCGTAGTGTCTCCAATTTTCATGATCTGGGGTCGTTGAGGGCTTATTTTTTGCGTGCCGAGATGACGTTTTTAATGATAGCATTTCGGTGCAGGTACGTTCTTTTGATCGCCCGTTATTGCATTTTAATGCAATGTCGCGGCGACCAAAAAAACGTAATTCTGGTGTTTCTAATTTTTCTCCCGCTACGCTGTTTAGCGATCAGGTTAATGCTTTTTTTTTTAATTGATAGATCGGGCGATTCTGAGCGCGGCGATACCAAATATGTGTAGATTTGATATTTTTTTTATTGATTTATTTTGATTGGGGCGAAAGGGGGGTGATTTAAACCTTTATATTTTTTTTATTTTTTTAACATTTTTTTCAACTTTTTTTTTTTACTTTTGCCATGCTTCAATAGCCTCCATGGGAGGCTAGAAGCAGGCACAACGCGATCGCCTCTGCTACATAGCAGCGATCTGCTGATCGCTGCTATGTAGCAGAATTGCAGGTGTACTGTGAGCGCCGACCACAGGGTGGCGCTCACAGCCACCGGCGATCAGTAACCATAGAGGTCTCAAAGACCTCTATGGTTACAATGGAGACGCATCGCCGACCCCCGATCATGACGGGGTCGGGGATGACGTCATTTCCGGCCGCCCGGCCGGAAGCGGTGGTTAAATGCCGCTGTCTGCGTTTGACAGCGGCATTTAACTAGTTAATAGGTGCGGGCAGATCGCGATTCTGCCCGCGCCTATTACGGGCACATGTCAGCTGTTCAAAACAGCTGACATGTCCCGGCTTTGGTGCGGGCTCACCGCGGAGCCCTGCATCAAAGCAGGGAATCTGACCTTGGACGCACTATCCCGTCCAAGGTCAGATAGGGGTTAAACCAAGCTAGGGCCATTAATAAAGTGTTAAAAAGTAGAGGACAATTCTTTTGAAGTCAAAGCTTTAAAAAGTTTGAAAATATATATATTATATAAAGTTTGAATAATATATATTTTTTTAATTCTTTGGTTTATTTCTGGTCATTTTTTTTTCAGACAATTTATTAAATGTAAAATATATCAATCTAAATTTACAACTAACAAAGTAGAACAGCTCATGAAAAAGTACATTTAGAGTCACTGGAATCAGTGCCATATCAAATGGCACATCAAATCAAGAAGAAAAAAAAATAAAAAAGGCCAAAAATCTAAAATTCATTTAATGGTATTTTTCTAAAAGGACTATCGTAAAAAAGCAGAATGAATTCTATAACTAAAAGAAAATGAGGCCTTATGTACAGTTCTGCTCATCGTTATTGGCACCCCTTCATGTTTTTCATAGACTGTGCAGCGGCCATTTTCCTGAAGCAGAGTTCGAATCTCGGCTTCAGGAAAATGGCCGCCGCGATGTCCATCTGCGCATGCGCGGCATCCCGCGGCCATTTTCCTGAAGCCCCGGGAAGCAGGAGACTCCATCTGCGCACGCGCGGCCTCAGGAAGATGGCCGCGCCCACCGAGAAACCGCTGAATAGCGGCGAGCAAGCTCTTTTTCTACAGTTGCGCAGTGCATTCGGCACTTGCGCATGCGAGAAGCACTACGCCACCAACGGGAACATAAGCAAGATGTGGGGGAGAAACAGCGCTGTGACCACGCCCATCCGACCTGACCAGCCTGATTGACAGGCGAAAAAGGCCACTTTTGTAAGGTATTTCGGCAGCATAGGTAGGGAATCAGGGGACAAAAAATACCCTATTGTACAGCACAGCTCAGGCCCTATTTAACGGTATTTTTATCTCCTACTGAAAAAACGGGGTGACAGGTTCCCTTTAAGGCCCCATAAGATGCTCCATAAAAAAATGTGCCCCTTGTAATGCTGCATACAGTTCATTATAGCCCCATAAGATGCTCCATTTAAAACTGTGCCATATAGAATGCTCCATACATTTCATTATTGCCCCATAAGATGCTCCATATAAAGCTTTGCTATATAGAATGCTCCATACAATTCATTATTGCCCCATAGATGCTCCATATATAGCTGTGCCATACAGAATGCTCCATACATTTCATTATTGCCCCATAAGATGCTCCATATATAGCTGTGCCATATAGAATGCTCCATACAATTCATTATTGCCCCATAGATGCTCCATATAAAGCTGTGCCATATAGAATGCTCCATACATTTCATTATTGCCCCATAAGATGCTCCATATATAGTTGTGCCATATAGAATGCTCCATACATTTCATTATTGCCCCATAAGATGCTCCATATAAAGCTGTGCCATATAGAATGCTCCATACATTTTATTATTGCCCCATAAGATGCTCCATATATAGCTGTGCCATATAGAATGCTCCATACATTTCATTATTGCCCCATAAGATGCTCCATATATAGCTGTGCCATATAGAATGCTCCATACAATTCATTATTGCCCCATAGATGCTCCATATAAAGCTGTGCCATACAGAATTATTGATGTAGACGAGGTGGCCGAGTGGTTAAGGCGATGGACTGCTAATCCATTGTGCTCTGCATGCATGGGTTCGAATCCCATCCTCGTCGGTTTAATCTGCTTGTTACAGCTGTAGTCGTGGCCGAGTGGTTAAGGCGATGGACTAGAAATCCATTGGGGTCTCCCCGCGCAGGTTCAAATCCTGCCGACTACGTGGACTATTTTCAGGGATTCAAGCTTGAGGAGGATAATTTGCATATTCCAGGTGCCATCTGGGAAAAGCGAAGAGTCTCCCTAAGCAAGAAGATCGTTGGGTACAGCCGGGACCAGCTGCTTGGAAAGCATCACCAAACCAGGGATTCTAGCTTGAGGAAGATAATTTGCATATTCCAGGTGCCTTCTGGGAAAAGCGAAGAGTCTCCCTAAGCAAGAAGATCGTTGGGTACAGCTGGGACCAGCTGCTTGGAAAGCATCACCAAACCAGGGATTCAAGCTTGAGGAAGATAATTTGCATATTCCAGGTGCCTTCTGGGAAAAGCGAAGAGTCTCCCTAAGCAAGAAGATCGTTGGGTACAGCTGGGACCAGCTGATTGGAAAGCATCACCAAACCAGGGATTCAAGCTTGAGGAGGATAATTTGCATATTCCAGGTGCCTTCTGGGAAAAGCGAAGAGTCTCCCTAAGCAAGAAGATCGTTGGGTACAGCCGGGACCAGCTGCTTGAAAAGCATCACCAAACTGTAGGACATTATTGCAAGAAAGCTTGGCTGAGTAGATTACACAAGAAGGAAAACACACAGCAAGTCAGCAGGATCTAGAGGCAACATGGCAGATGTGACAACCTACATGGTGAGCTGCAGCATGTGCTACATGGTCACAGATCGACCAGAAGAAGAATCCAATTTCACCTGTCAGAAGTGTAGACTAGTGGCCCTTTTAGAAGAAAAGGTGCGGGGTCTGGAAGAAAGAATAGCAACTTTGAAACTCATCAAAGAGAATGAAGACTTCCTAGACAGAACAGAAGCATCTCTACTGGTCACAGAAGGTGAAAAAGTGTCAGAGAACCTCCAAAAGCAGATGAGTGGAAGCATGTGACCAAAAGAAGCAAGAAGACCACGGAGAAATCACCAACCACACAACTGAAGAACCGATATCAAATCTTTGTAGAGTATGAAGATGGCACCCCTAAGGATGAAGCAATACCAGCAAGCAAAAAAGTAAAGGGCACACAGCAACAAGTGACAGCAAAAAGTACAGCCAAGAAGCAACGAAGAGTGGTGGTGGTGGGAGACTCACTACTGAGAGGCACAGAAGCATACATCTGCAGACCGGACATAACTGCAAGAGAAGTATGCTGCCTTCCAGGTGCGATGATCAAGGATGTGACCGATAGGATACCAAAGCTCTTCAGCTCCAAGGACGTCCACCCATTTCTTCTGATACATGTTGGCAGCAATGACACGGCAAGGAAGGACCTACCGACAATCTGCAAGGACTTTGAAGAGTTGGGGAAGAAAGTAAAGGAACTGGATGCACAGGTAGTATTTTCTTTTATCCTTCCAGTAGACGGGCATGGCACCAGGAGGTGGAACAGGATCCTTGATGCGAACAACTGGCTAAGACGATGGTGCAGACAACAAGGATTCGGATTCCTGGACCACGGTGTGAATTACTTGTACGATGGACTCCTCGCCAGAGACGGACTACACCTCAACAAACCTGGGAAACACACATTCGCCAGAAGACTCGCTACACTCATCAGGAGGGCGTTAAACTAGAAGAAGAGGGGACGGGAAGAAAAACATTAGACTCGAACAAAGAAGACCCAGGAAAACATACTCAGAAGGGAGGTATGAACATTTCTAAAAACAATCCACAGCGAGGAGATTGGAACAAAACAAAATCCTCTAAACTGCATGCTCGCAAACGCCAGAAGCCTGACAAACAAGATGGAAGGACTAGAAGCAGAAATATCTACAGGTAACTTTGACATAGTGGGAATAACCGAGACATGGTTAGATGAAAGCTATGACTGGGCAGTTAACTTACAGGGTTACAGTCTGTTTAGAAAGGATCGTAAAAATCGGAGAGGAGGAGGGGTTTGTCTCTATGTAAAGTCTTGTCTAAAGTCCACTTTAAGGGAGGATATTAGCGAAGGGAATGAGGATGTCGAGTCCATATGGGTCGAAATTCATGGAGGGAAAAATGGTAACAAAATTCTCATTGGGGTCTGTTACAAACCCCCAAATACAACAGAAATCATGGAAAGTCTACTTCTAAAGCAGATAGATGAAGCTGCAACCCATAATGAGGTCCTGGTTATGGGGGACTTTAACTACCCGGATATTAACTGGGAAACAGAAACCTGTGAAACCCATAAAGGCAACAGGTTTCTGCTAATAACCAAGAAAAATTATCTTTCACAATTGGTGCAGAATCCAACCAGAGGAGCAGCACTTTTAGACCTAATACTATCTAATAGACCTGACAGAATAACAAATCTGCAGGTGGTCGGGCATCTAGGAAATAGCGACCACAATATTGCACAGTTTCAGCTGTCTTTCACTAGGGGGACTTGTCAGGGAGTCACAAAAACACAACTTTAGGAAGGCAAAGTTTGACCAGCTTAGAGATGCCCTTAATCTGGTAGACTGGGACAATATCCTCAGAAATAAGAATACAGATAATAAATGGAAAATGTTTAAGAACATTGTGGGAATAAAAGGACTAGAAATAGGAAAAACCCAATGTGGCTAAACAAAGAAGTAAGACAGGCAATTAACAGTAAAAAGAAAGCATTTGCATTACTAAAGCAGGATGGCACCATTGAAGCTCTAAACAACTATAGGGAGAAAAATACTTTATCTAAAAAACTAATTAAAGCTGCCAAAAAGGAAACAGAGAAGCACATTGCTAAGGAGAGTAAAACTAATCCCAAACTGTTCTTCAACTATATCAATAGTAAAAGAATAAAAACTGAAAATGTAGGCCCCTTAAAAAATAGTGAGGAAAGAATGGTTGTAGATGACGAGGAAAAAGCTAACATATTAAACACCTTCTTCTCCACGGTATTCACGGTGGAAAATGAAATGCTAGGTGAAATCCCAAGAAACAATGAAAACCCTATATTAAGGGTCACCAATCTAACCCAAGAAGAGGTGCGAAACCGGCTAAATAAGATCAAAATAGATAAATCTCCGGGTCCAGATGGCATACACCCACGAGTACTAAGAGAACTAAGTAATGTAATAGATAAACCATTATTTCTTATTTTTAGGGACTCTATAGCGACGGGGTCTGTTCCACAGGACTGGCGCATAGCAAATGTGGTGCCAATATTCAAAAAGGGCTCTAAAAGTGAACCTGGAAATTATAGGCCAGTAAGTCTAACCTCTATTGTTGGTAAAATATTTGAAGGGTTTCTGAGGGATGTTATTCTGGATTATCTCAATGAGAATAACTGTTTAACTCCATATCAGCATGGGTTTATGAGATATCGCTCCTGTCAAACCAATCTAATCAGTTTTTATGAAGAGGTAAGCTATAGGCTGGACCACGCTGAGTCATTGGACGTGGTATATCTCGATTTTTCCAAAGCGTTTGATACCATGCCGCACGAGAGGTTGGTACACAAAATGAGAATGCTTGGCCTGGGGGAAAATGTGTGTAAATGGGTTAGTAACTGGCTTAGTGATAGAAAGCAGAGAGTGGTTATAAATGGTATAGTCTCTAACTGGGTCACTGTGACCAGTGGGGTACCGTAGGGGTCGGTATTGGGACCTGTTCTCTTCAACATATTCATTAATGATCTGGTAGAAGGTTTACACAGTAAAATATCGATATTTGCAGATGATACAAAACTATGTAAAGCAGTTAACACAAGAGAAGATAGTATTCTGCTACAGATGGATCTGGATAGGTTGGAAACTTGGGCTGAAAGGTGGCAGATGAGGTTTAACAATGATAAATGTAAGGTTATACAGATGGGAAGAAGGAATCAATATCACCATTACACACTGAATGGGAAACCACTGGGTAAATCTGACAGGGAGAAGGACTTGGGGATCCTAGTTAATGATAAACTTACCTGGAGCGGCCAGTGCCAGGCAGCAGCTGCCAAGGCAAACAGGATCATGGGGTGCATTAAAAGAGGTCTGGATACACATGAGAGCATTATACTGCCTCTGTACAAATCCCTAGTTAGACCGCACATGGAGTACTGTGTCCAGTTTTGGGCACCGGTGCTCAAGAAGGATATAATGTTACTAGAGAGAGTACAAAGGAGGGCAACAAAATTAATAAAGGGGATGGGAGAACTACAATACCTAGATAGATTAGCGAAATTAGGATTATTTAGTCTAGAAAAAAGACGACTGAGGGGCGATCTAATAACCATGTATAAGTATATAAGGGGACAATACAAATATCTCGCTGAGGATTTGTTTATACCAAGGAAGGTGACGGGCACAAGGGGGCATTCTTTGCGTCTGGAGGAGAGAAGGTTTTTCCACCAACATAGAAGAGGATTCTTTACTGTTAGGGCAGTGAGAATCTGGAATTGCTTGCCTGAGGAGGTGGTGATGGCGAACTCAGTCAAGGGGTTCAAGAGAGGCCTGGATGTCTTCCTGGAGCAGAACAATATTGTATCATACAATTATTAGGTTCTATAGAAGGACGTAAATCTGGGGATTTATTATGATGGAATATAGGCTGAACTGGATGGACAAATGTCTTTTTTCGGCCTTACTAGCTATGTTACTATGTTACTATGAATGCTCCATACAATTCATTATTGCCCCATAGATGCTCCATAAATAGCTGTGCCATATAGAATGCTCCATACATTTCATTATTGCCCCATAAGATGCTCCATATATAGCTGTGCCATATAGAATGCTCCATACAATTCATTATTGCCCCATAAGATGCTCCATATATAGCTGTGCCATATAGAATGCTCAATACAATTCAATATTGACCCATAGATGCTCCATATAAAGCTGTGCCATATAGAATGCTCCATACAATTCATTATTGCCCCATAGATGATTCAAATATAACTGTGCCATATAGAATGCTCCATACAATTCATTATTGCCCCATAGATGCTCCATATAAAGCTGTGCCATATAGAATGCTCCATACAGTTCATTATTGCCCCATAGATGCTCCAAATAAAGCTGTGCCATATAGAATGCTCCATACATTTCATTATTGCCCCATAAGATGCTTCATATATAGCTGAGCCATATAGAATGCTCCATACAATTCATTTTTGCCCCATAGATGCTCCATATAAAGCTGTGCCATATAGAATACTCCATACATTTCATTACTGCCCCATAGATGCTCCAAATAAAGCTGTGCCATATAGAATGCTCCATACATTTCATTATTGCCCCATAAGATGCTCCATATATAGCTGTGCCATATAGAATGCTCCATACATTTCATTATTGCCCCATGCTCCCTATATAGCGGTGCAACATGTAATGCTGCTACTGCAATAAAAAAAAAAAAGACATACTCACCACTCCTTGCTTGCTGACCGCTGCTCCTCAGCGTCCCGTCTCTCCGCACTTAGGCTGGTTTCACACTTGCGTTTTTTAAAAAAAGGCATGGTGAAAAAACGCATGTAAACGCGTGCAAACGCTGCGTTTTTTTGACGCATGCATTTTAGCATGTGGTGAAAAAAATGCGGCACTTTGACGCGTTTACATGCGTTTTTTCATGCGTTTGCGTTTTTTAAACGCGTGCAGATAAATGTGTGACAGCTGCCAATCATCAAAATAAAGTAAAAACCCACTATAAACAGAAAGAGCTAGGGTTAGGGGTAGGGTTAGAGGTAGGGATCCTAACCCTAACCCTAAAGGGATCCTAACCCTACCCCTAACCGGATCCTAACCCTAACCCTACCCCTACCCTTAAAGGGATTAGGGTTAGGGGTAGGGTTAGGGGTAGGATCCCTTTATCAATTTTATGGTGTGGGGTGGTTTATCAGTGTGTTTTTTTTTTGTTTTTTTTTAAACGCATGCGTTTTTAACGCATGCAAACGCATGCACAAAAAAACGCATGCGTTCCCATTGACTCCAATGTGTTTTTTGACCCCAAAAAAACGCATGAAAACGCATGCGTTTTTTTGTGTCCAAAAAACGCCTCTCAAAAATACTACAAGTTGCATTTTTGAAAATGAACGCATGCAGTAAAAAAACGCATGCGATTGAAAACGCGACCAAACGCGTACACAAAAAAACGCAAGCGTTTTCAATGTTAAATATAGGGAAAAAACGCATGCGTTTTTTTGTGCAAAAAACGCTGCAGACAAAAACGCAAGTATGAAACCACCCTTACTGTTCAGGCAGAGGGCGGCGCGCACACTAATACGTCATCGCGCCCTCTGACCTGAACAGTCACAGCAAGAGGGCGGGAAGACTCACCTGCTCCGGCATGGTCCCTGGCAGCTTCTCCCGGACAGATGGTCTCCAGCGCCCACAGCATCTTCCTGTAGTAAGCGGTCACGTGGGACCGCTCATTACAGGAATGAATATGCAGCTCCACCCCTATGGGAGTGGAGTCCATATTCATTACTTTAATGAGCGGTCCCACGTGACCGCTGAACAGAGGAAGAGCTGCGGCACCCAGAGACCATGGGACAGGCAGGGACAGCGACAGGAGCACCTGGACTAGGTGAATATATAACAGTCCTCTCTCCCCCTCACCCGCCGACCCCACCGCCGATCATGACTCGAGAATGAGCCGAGAGGGGACTTTCAGCCCTAAAATTTGGGCTGAAAATCTCGGCTTATGCTCAAGTATATACGGTAAGTGAAAAACAGAGAAGAAACAGAATAGAACAGTATGTGCAGCAATAATAATAATAATTTTATTTATATAGCGCCAACATATTCCGCAGCGCTTTACAAATCATAGCGGGGACTTGTATAGACAATAGATATTACAGCATAACAGAAATAACAGTTCAAAATAGATACCAAGAGCAAGGTTACAAACTATGAGGAAAAGGGGAGACACGAGAGGTGGATGGTAACATTGCTTTAGTTATTCGGACCAGCCATAGTGTAAGGCTCGGGTGTTCATGTAAAGCTGCATGAACCAGTTCACTGCCTAAGTATGTAGCAGTACAGACACAAAGGGCTATTTACTGTATAAAGTGTATGAGAACATGATGCGAGGAACCTGATTATAGTTTAAGTTTTTTTTTTTTTTTTTTATTGGGCCACACAGGGATAGTTAGGTTAATGCGTTG
Organism: Ranitomeya imitator; assembly: GCF_032444005.1. Lineage (NCBI taxonomy): Eukaryota > Metazoa > Chordata > Amphibia > Anura > Dendrobatidae > Ranitomeya > Ranitomeya imitator. The sequence continues at coordinate 177,933,420 of NC_091286.1, read as the reverse complement.
AGGCGGTAGGCCAATCCGAACAAATGAGTTTTAGGGCACACTTAAAACTGTGGGGATTAATCGTATTAACCTGGGTAGTGCATTCCAAAGAATCTGCGCAGCACGTGTAAAGTCTTGGAGACGGGAGTGGGAGGTTCTGATTATTGAGGATGCTAAGGCTACGTTCACATTAGCGTTGCGCGCCGGTGCGTCGGCAACGCAAGACGCACAAAAACGCGCGCAAAACGCGCGCAAAAACGCTGCATTTTGCGACGCGTGCGTCGTTTTGACGAAAATCGGACGCACGAAAAATGCAACTTGTTGCATTTTCTTGCGTCCGACGCTAGCGTCGGAAACGACGCACGTGTCGAAAAACGCAACCAAAAAAACGCACGCGTCCCCTATGTTAAACATAGGGGCGCGTCGCCGCTGCGTCGCCGACGCAACAGCGACGCACATTAGCGGAACGCTAATGTGAACGTAGCCTAACCTGATTTCATTAGCGGAGTGGAGGGCACGGGTAGTGTAGAAGACTGAGACCAGAGAGGAGATGTAGGGTGGTGCTGAGCCATGGAGAGGTACCCCTAATGAAATACTTGGTTGCACACCCTTTGGCATTGATGACAACCTCCAAATGTTTCTTGTAGCCAGCTATAAGCTTATTGAACTTCTCAGCTGGTATTTCATTCCTCTCTTCCTTTGCAGTTTGTTCAAGCTCTTCAATGTTTGCAGAGTTGTTTTTCTCAATGGCAGATTTCAGCTCACCCCAAAGATTTTCAATGTAATTGAGATCAGGACTCATTGCTATCCATTTTAAATCAGGAAAGGTTGAAAAAGAAAAAAGGAACTGTGTACTGTTGAATGTGTGATTTCAGTCATTATCTTGCTGGAGTACCCATGATCTTCGACTCAAACAAAGTTTTATTAAACTGGGATGGACATTTTTCTCTAAAATATATAGATTATTCAATGATTTCATGATTCCCATGACAGGGTCAAGGCCTCCAGTACCTGACGCAGCAAAGCAACCCCACAGCATTATGGATCCTCCACCTCGCCTAACTGTTGGTAGGGCATTCTTTTCCTTATAATTTTCATTGTACTGTCTGTCAACAAACTGAACCTTTGCATTACCAAAAAGATCTATTTTTGTTTCATCTGTCCACAGAACATTTTTCTTAACATTGCGCACTGTTGAAACTGGGATACCAAGGTCTTTGGAGATAGCAGTTCTGATGTCCTCAGACAGATCCTTTGTTATTTCCATTGTGACAAAGGAACAGAGCCTACCATGTGGCTTTTTAAAACACTGAAGTCATCATTTAATGGCTAATTCATGTCACATGGGCACTGACAATCACAGGTGATTCTCATTTGTGATTTGACACAGGCGAGTCAAAATGTGTTTCCATACTAATTTAATGTAAAGGATGCCAATACCAGTGCCACAGCAAGCTTTAGGTTTTTCTATTTTTCTCTCCCATTCTTTTTTTTTGCTTTAAATTATTGCTTATTATTTTCACTTTGGTATTTAACACAACTTATCTATACAAAAAAAACTTGTCACTTGAGTCTTTTTTCAGGAGATATTCCACATTATGTACTTAAACTTCATGGGTGCTAACGATGAGCAGGACTGTACATGGTACGACAGCACAAAGTCATCACCTCTAAACAACATGGAGCTGTCCCTAGTTATGTTTGTGGCAAACCGCGATCATAATGGATTCAGACAGGTAAAGTAGGAAACACTGTAGAGGTAGCAATAAAGTAATGAGACTTTGAAGTTTCCAGTAATGTGATAGATGAGATTTCTTATGGAAGAAACTAGATGGAGGCCCGATGCTATCGCATTGGGAGGGCGGTAATGTCATGATGGGGGCAGGCTTTGCAGCATTGAGAATCTCTTCACCCCATGTGCTCACCATACTATCACTATCCACTCTCTCTATCCCCATGTGCTGACTTCTCCCGTATGCGCTCTATTCTTTTACCTGTCTTCCCCATGTGCTATCCCCTTTGTCTGCTGTCTTTCTCCTTCCTGTGCGGTGTTCCCCCTCATGTGCTGTCCCGTTGCACTTATATGCATTGTTTTTGTCCCAACGATGCTGTTGCTCTTTAAGAGTCTCATTTGCCCGTTATTGTCTTCGACATTGTGCCTTTGCTGCTTCCTTTCATTGTCATTGGTATACTTTTTAGGAGCCATTTTGTGAGGTAAAATATTGTTTAAAAACAGTCAGTGAAATATTTTACGCGACAAAATAAGTCCTCTGTGATCCCCTGCTGTAATGTCAGTATTGTCTTTTGCTTCCTCCCCTGCCCAGGAGATGTGGTATGCTACATACACGGTCAGACACAGACAATTTTTAAAATGAACTTTCATTCATGGGAAAACCCCTTTAATGTGACCAGTTTCCTCTGCCTGTAGAAACGTCGTGCATATACCACCGGGATCAGCTGAATGATTCAGCGGAATTCGCGCAGGCACAGTAAAACAGACCGCCGTCATCTCTGTCCAGACAGATAGCAGCGGTCACGTTATACCTGCACATTGGCTCCTACTGTACTAAGATGGTGGCGGTCAGTGAATCATTCGGCTGATCCAGGCGACGTGTTCGCGACAGTGTTCTGCTGGTGGTACCGCGCAAGAGGCTGCGTACGGCATATAGTGTGTGTGTGTTGCATACCGCATATACATTGTGTGTTTGTGTGTATGGCGTGTGTGTGTGTGTGTGGTGCAACGGTGTCCCGCTGGTGGTGCCGCGCAAGAAGCTGGTACCACCAGCACCTTCCATATTGAGACATCCATCACTTGGGTTGTCCCAATATGGAGGTCGGTGAACTTCCGCTGCTTGGAATTCTGGGATCCGAACACATCTGATCGGAACAGGATGTGAAGACATTACAAGGTAAGTATATATAAATATTATGTCATGGTTTTAAGTGAAGCACATGTTTCCCAAACTCCAGGCCTCTAACATGTCATGACTTCAGGAATTTAATAGCATTGCATGGACTTATTATTAAGGCATCAAAAACTGCAGCAGGTTCTCCAACTGTGCAATACTAATTTGAAAACGTGATGTATTGGGGGCTGCGAGAACGGGTTTTGGGAAACACTGGTCCAGAGTAAGGCTATGTGCACACGTTGCGGATTAGGCTTAGGAATTTCTGGTGCGGATTCTGCCTCTCCTGGCAGAAAACGCACCTATGGATTTGTCGCGTTTTTTGTGCGTTTCCGCAGCGTTTTTTTGTGCGTTTTTGCTGCGGTTTTCTTGCGGATTTGTTGCATTTTTTACCCCTGCGGTTTTCTATAATGGAGTGGGTACAAAAACGCTGCAGATTCACAAAACCGAAGTGACATGCTACTTCTTTTAGGCTGCTTTCACGCATCAGGTTTTTTTTTTTTCTTACGCCGGATTAGTTTTTTTCCCATAAAGTTGTATTAGCGCCGGATTGTGCCTGAAGGACATGCGTTTCATCCGTTTTGTGCCGGATCCGTCCCGTCAGGCTTTTTTGCCGGACACAAAAAACGTTCACTGCAACGTTTTTCTGTGCGGCGAAAAAGCCTGAAGGGACGTTTCCGGCAATAAACGCATGGAACGGATGTGTGAATTAACGTTTCCGGCTACCGAATCCGTTTTTACACATTGAGCATGCCCAGAAGCTTTGTTTTTGATTCTGGCATGGGAAAATCTCTCTCTCCCTCCTCTCTCTCTCTCCTAAAAAACGGATCCGATGCATCAGTTTTTCACAATTTACGCCGAATCAGTTTTTTTGCAATTTTGCCGGATTTAGCCTGAAACAAAAAACCTGATGTGTGAAAGTAGCCTTAAACCGGAGCTTTTCCGCAAAGTGTGCAAAGCATTTTTGTTTTTTCATTGATTTACATTGTACTGTAAATCAATTGCGGTTCTGCAGCGTTTCTGCACCTTAAAAAAACGCTGCGGATCCGCAGAGAATCCACAACGTGTGCACATAGCCTAACAGAAAGCAGGTTAAAGGTGTTTTCCAAAGAATCAAAGCTGTGACAGTTGACGATAAATATAGAAAGCATGTTTTAACATACAATAACTGAGAAAGAGCAATTGCTTGGGAGGATGGAACTTTTAATTTTGCTCAAAATATATTGGTTTATGTATCTAATAATTTATTCACAAATGGGAGCAAGAAAAACAGGAAAGGCCACATTCATGACTGTATTTGCGTATTTTTTTTGTGCTTTTCTTCTTTTTTCTTGCTCCATATTCACTTTTCTATCTACGCCTTTTTTTAACGCCTTCACCCCGAAGTCTGTTTTCACCTTCCTGACCAGGCCAATTTTTTCAATTCTGACCACTCAAACTTTATGAGGTCATAACTCTGGAAAGCTCCAATGGATCCAACTGATTCGGAGATTGTTTTTTTCGTGACATATAAGGGTATATTCCCACGATCAGTAAATGCTGAGGGTTGGATGCTGCGTACATCCACAGGGTCCAACCAGCAGTGGCCAGATGTTACAGCATAGCGGATGGGATTTCAACAAATTCCATGCCCACTATGTGTTCAGAAATGCCCGAAGCATCCTTGCGTTAACGGACATCTTTCCATCCCGCAGCATGTCAATTTATGTTGCGGAGACGCTCAGTCTCTGCAGCATAAATTTTCCATAAGGTTTAATTAGATGAGGTAAAACCGCATTTTCTTTATAAAAACAAATCCGAAAAAACTTGGCACTCGAGTGCCAAGTTTTTTCGGATTTGGATTTATTGGGCTGGATACCCTACTTGAGCACCTACTGTATACACTGCTACGAGTGCCGTGTTGTTCTATTATCGCATTATCTTTATAGTCACATGCGTATTAAGTGCGGGAACGCGACTTTCTACGCATGTGAACTAATTTAATTAACCCCTTTCTGACATCGGACGTACTATCCCGTCGAGGTGGGGTGGGCCCCTATGACCACCGACGGGATAGTACGTCCAGCGCGATCGGTGGCGCTTATGGGGGAAGCGCGGCCAATCGCGGCCGGGTATCAGCTGTCTATCGCAGCTGACATCCGGCACTATGTGCCAGGAGCGGTCACGGACCGCTCCCGGCACATTAACCCCTCGCACACCGCGATCAAACATGATCACGATGTGCCGGTGGTGCAGGGAAGCATCGCGCAGGGAGGGGGCTCCCTGCGGGCTTCCCTGAGCCCCCCGCAGCAACGCGATGTGATCGCGTTGCTGCGAGGGTCTGCTCACCTCCCTCACTGCTCCAGGCCCGGATCCAAGATGGCCGCGGCATCCGGGTCCTGCAGGGAGGGAGGTGGCTTCACAGAGCCTGCTCAGAGCAGGCACTGTGAAGCCTGCAGCCCTGTAAGTAAGATCGGTGATCTGACAGAGTGCTGTGCAAACTGTCAGATCACCGATCTGTGATGTCCCCACCTGGGGCAAAGTAAAAAAGTAAAAAAAAAAAATTTCCAAATGTGTAAAAAAAAATAAAAAAATTTATATTCCTAAATAAAGAAAAAAAATATTATTCCCATAAATAATAATAATAATAATTTTTATTTATATAGCGCCAACATATTCCGCAGCGCTTTACAAATTATAGAGGGGACTTGTACAGACAATAGACATTACAGCATAACAGAAATACAGTTCAAAACAGATACCAGGAGGAATGAGGGCCCTGCTCGCAAGCTTACAAACTATGAGGAAAAGGGGAGACACGGGAGGTGGATACATTTCTTTATCTAAATAATAAAAAAAAAAACAATAAAAGTACACATGTGTAGTATCGACGCGTCCGTAATGGCCCGACCTATAAAACTGGCCCACTAGTTAACCCCTTCAGTAAACACCGTAAGAAGAAAAAAAAACGAGGCAAAAAACAACGCTTTATTATCATACCGCCGAACAAAAAGTGGAATAACACGCGATCAAAAAGACAGATATAAATAACCATGGTACCGCTGAAAACATCATCTTGTCCCGCAAAAAAACGAGCCGCCATACAGCATCATCAGCAAAAAAAATAAAGTTATAGTCCTGAGAATAAAGCGATGCAAAAATAATTATTTTTTCTATAAAATAGTTTTTATCGTATAAAAGCGCCAAAACATAAAAAAAATGATATAAATGAGGTGTCGCTGTAATCGTACTGACCCGAAGAATAAAAGTGCTTTATCAATTTTACCAAACGCGGAACGGTATAAACGCCTCCCCCAAAAGAAATTCATGAATAGCTGGTTTTTGGTCATTCTGCCTCACAAAAATTGGAATAAAAAGCGATCAAAAAATGTCACATGCCCGAAAATGATACCAATAAAAACATCAACTCGTCCCGCAAAAAACAAGGCCTCACATGACTCTGTGGACCAAAATATGGAAAAATTATAGCTCTCAAAATGTGTTAACGCAAAAAATATTTTTTGCAATAAAAAGCATCTTTCAGTGTGTGACGGCTGCCAATCATAAAAATCCACTAAAAAACCCGCTATAAAAGAAAATCAAACCCCCCTTCATCACCCCCTTAGTTAGGGAAAAATTAAAAAAAATGTATTTATTTCCATTTTCCCATTAGGGCTAGGGTTAGGGTTAGGGCTAGGGCTAGGGTTAGGGCCAGGGCTAGGGCCAGGGCTAGGACCAGGGCTAGGGCTAGGGTCAGGGCTAGGGTCAGGGCTAGGGTCAGGGCTAGGGTCAGGGCTAGGGTCAGGGCTAGGGTCGGGGCTAGGGTCGGGGCTAGGGTTGGGGCTAAAGTTAGGGTTGGGGCTAAAGTTACAGTTAGGGTTTAGATTACATTTACAGTTGGGAATAGGGTTGGGATTAGGGTTAGGGGTGTGTCAGGGTTAGAGATGTGGTTAGGGTTACTGTTGGGATTAGGGTTAGGGGTGTGTTTGGATTAGGGATTCAGTTATAATTGGGGGGTTTCCACTGTTTAGGCACATCAGGGGCTCTCCTAACGCGACATGGCGTCCGATCTCAATTCCAGCCAATTCTGGGTTGAAAAAGTAAAACAGTGCTTCTTCCCTTCCGAGCTCACCCGTATGCCCAAACAGGGGTTTACCCCAACATATGGGGTATCAGCGTACTCAGGACAAATAGGACAACAACTTTTGGGGTCCAATTTCTCCTGTTACCCTTGGGAAAATACAAAACTGGGGGCTAAAAAATTATTTTTGTGGGAAAAAAAAGATTTTTTATTTTCACGGCTCTGTGTTATAAACTGTAGTGAAACACTTGGGGGTTCAAAGTTCTCACAACACATCTAGATAACTTCCCTGGGGGGGTCTAGTTTCCAATATGGGGTCACTTGTGGGGGGTTTCTACTGTTTAGGTACATTAGGGGTTCTGCCAACGCAATTTTACGCCTGCAGACCATTCCATCTAAGTCTGCATTCCAAATGGCACTCCTTCCCTTCCGAGCCCTCCCATGCGCCCAAACGGTGGTTCCCCCCCACATATGGGGTATCAGCGTACTCAGGACAAATTGTACAACAACTTTTGGGGTCCAATTTCTTCTCTTACCGTTGGGAAAATAAAAAATTGGGGGCGAAAAGATCATTTTTGTGAAAAAATATGATTTTTTATTTTTACGGTTCTGCATTATAAACTTCTGTGAAGCACTTGGTGGGTCAAAGTGCTCACCGCACCTCTAGATAAGTTCCTTAGGGGGTCTACTTTCCAAAATAGTGTCACTTGTGGGGGGTTTCAATGTTTAGGCACATCAGTGGCTCTCCAAACGCAACATGGCGTCCCATCTCAAATCCTGTCAATTTTGCATTGAAAAGTCAAACGGCGCTCCTTCCCTTCCGAGCTCTCCCATCCGCCCAAACAGTGGTTTACCGCCACGTGGGGTATCGGCGTACTCAGGACAAATTGTACAACAATGTTTGGGGTCCATTTTCTCCGGTTACCCTTGGTAAAATAAAACAAATTGGAACTGAATTAAATTTTTTGTGAAAAAAAGTTAAATGTTCATTTTTATTTAAACATTCAAAAAATTCCTGTGAAGCACCAGAAGGGTTAATAAACTTCTTGAATATGGTTTTGAGCACCTTGAGGGGTGTAGTTTTTAGAATGGTGTCACACTTGGGTATTTTCTATCATATAGACCCCTCAAAATGACTTCAAATGAGATGTGGTCCCTAAAAAAAATGGTGTTGTAAAAATGAGAAATTGCTGGTCAACTTTTAACCCTTACAACTCCCTAACAAAAAAAAATTTTGGTTCCAAAATTGTGCTGATGTAAAGTAGACATGTGGGAAATGTTACTTATTAAGTATTATGTGTGACATATCTCTGTGATTTAATTGCATAAAATTTAAAAGTTGGAAAATTGCGAAATTTTCATAATTTTCGCCAAATTTCTGTTTTTTTCACAAATAAACGCAGGTACTATCAAAGAATTTTTACCATTGTCATGAAGTACAATATGTCACGAGAAAACTATGTCAGAATCACTGGGATCCGTTGAAGCGTTCCAGAGTTACAACCTCATAAAGGGACAGTGGTCAGAATTGTAAAAATTGGCCTGGTCATTAACGTGCAAACCACCCTTGGGGGTAAAGGGGTTAATGTCTTACCTTGTGCCACAGCCAGAAGTTCGCGTCCACTGCAGTTCTCGCGATGAGCTGAGCTGATCATTAGAACTGCAGTGCACGTGACCGCCAGGGATCGAGGTATCTCCGGTGGTCATCTACAAGCTCCACTGTGTCTGGATGTCCGGCTGAGTGGTTTATTGAACCATGTGGAATCACCGTGTCCAATACAATGGACGGGAAATGTATCTTGTGGAGACTGAGCACTTCCGCAAGATAAATTGACATGCTGCGGTCTTGAAAGATGCATCGCATGTCTGTCTCCTCAGGAAAGCCGGAGATGTCCTTGCACGCATAGTGGAGATGGGATTTCTTCAAATCCCATCCACTATGCTGTATCATCTGGCCGCTGCGGGTTGGACGCTGCGGATGTAAGCAGCGCCCAACCCGAAGCGTTTACGGACCGTGAGAACACACCCTAATACTTCATAACAGTGGTAACATTTATTTTTTTTATTTGTGAAAAAAATTGGAAATTTGACAAACATTTTGAAAATTTTGCAAATTTCAAACTTTAAATTTTTATGCCATTAAATCAGAGAATCATGTCACACAAATAGTTAATACATAACATTTCCCACAAGTCTACGTTGCATCAGCACAATTTTTGAAACATATTTTTTTATGAGGAAGTTATAAGGGTTAAAAGTTGACCAGCGATTTCGACTTTTTACAACAATGTTTAAAAAACAATTTTTTTTTTTTTCGGGCTACCTCACATTTGAAGTAACCTTGAGAGGCCTATATGACAGAAAAAAAACAACAAAGTGACATCATTCCAACTGCACCCCTCAGGGTGCTCAAATCCACATTAAAACCCTTCAGGTGCTTCACAGGAATTAATGGAATGTGGAAGTAAAAAAAAAAATTACTTTTTTTCACAATTTTTTTTATTTAGACCTGTATTTTTTTACTTTTGCAAGGGTAACAGGAGAAAATGGACCATACAATTTGTTCTGTAATTTCTCCTAAGCATACCAATACCCCATATGTGCGGGAAAACCACTGTTTGGGCGCATGGCAGGGCTCGAAAGAGAAGGACCGCCACTTAAGTTTTTGAATGTAAAATTTGCTGGAATAATTAGTGGATGCCATGTTGCGTTTTGAGAGCCCCTGATGTACCTTAACAGTGGGAACGCCCCCACAAGTGATACCATTTTGGAAACTAGACCCCTCAGGAAACTTATCTTTATGTGTATTGAGCACCTTGAACCCCCAGGTGTTTCACAGAGTTTTACAACGTTGAGCAGTGAAAATAAAAAATGTTTTTTAGCACCAAATTTTGTATTTTCACAAGGGTAACAGGACAAAATAGACCACAAAATTTGTTGTCAATTTCTCCTGAGTTCACCAATACCCCATATGTGGTCGAACCCTACTTTTGAGGCACAGTGCAAAGCTCAGAAGGGAAGGAGTGCCACATTACAGTGCATTTTTGCTGCACTAGTTTGAGGGTGTCATATCACATTGGCAGAACTTCCATAAGAGATGCCATTTTACAAACGCTACCTCTCAATAAATTCATCTAGGGGTGCAATGATCATATTGACACCACAGGTGGGTCACAGAATTTTATGCCACTGGGAAGTGAATAAAAAATAATTTACATTTATACCACCAAGATTGCGAGTTTGTACCAAATTTTATTTTTCATACTGGGACATGGGTAAAAATGGCACCAAAATGTCTCTCTCAATTTCTCCTGAATGTACAAATAATCCTATATGTGGCTGTACAATACTGCTTAGCCACACAACGAGACTCTGGAGGACGGAGCACTATTTGCTTCCTGGAGCGCATATTTTCCTGGAAAAGTTTGCGGACTCCACATACAGAGCCCCTAAGTGCTACAAAAGCAGAATCCCCTCTAAAGTTGCTTAATTTTGGAAATCATACCCCTTTGGGAAATGATCTACAGATGTAGTGACAATTTTAACTTCATGGTAGTTTTTCAGAAACAAGCAGTAGTGAATGTTGCAGAGTCAAAATTGCTAATCTGCTATTGAAGTGACTAGTTCGTTTTAATGACCAGTACATTATAACCAGCTCATGCTTCTGGAGACATGCACCTGTAAATTAGGCGGGATCTCATTGCTACAGAAATGCCAAACATATGGGTGCTAAATGGGGTTTAGGCACACTGGGGCTCAGAAGGGAGGGGGATTTGGATTTGGGAGCACAGAATTTGCTGATTCTCTTTTGAGGGATAAGTTGCCATTTTGTTTTTCCAGAGCCTTTGTGCTACCAGTAAAGTGGAAGACAGCTACCGTATATATAGTCGAGTATAAGCCGACCCGAGAATGAGCCGAGGCACCCAATTTTGCCACAGAAAACTGGGCAAGCTTATTGACTCTAGTATAAGCTGGGTATGCATTGTCCCCTCATCCAGGGCCGCCATCAGGGCATGACGGCCGTGACTGGCGTATGGGGCCCGGTGAGCAGAGGGGGCCCGCATCGGGCCCCGTCTTAGGGTACTTTCACACTAGTGTTTTTTGTAAATCCGTCACAATGCGTCGTTTTGCAGAAAAAACGCATCCTGCAAAAGTGCTTGCAGGATGCGTTTTTTCCCCATAGACTTCTATTGGCGACGCATTTGCGACGGATTTGCACACTTCGCATCCGTCTTGCGACGAATGCGTCGTGCTTTGGCGGACCGTCGGGAAAAAAAAACCCTACATGTAACGTTTTTTTCTCCCGACGGACCACTTTTTCCGACCGCGCATGCGCGGCCGGAACTCCGCCCCCACCTCCCCGCACCTTACAATGGGGCAGCGGATGCGCCGGAAAAATGCATCCGCTGCACCCATTGTGCAAAGCGTTAAACGCTAGCGTCGGAATCTCTCCCCGACGCATTGCGACGGGGAGATTCCGACGCTAGTGTGAAAGAAGCCTTATCTGCTCACCGGGCCCCTACCGGCAGCCACAAGCTGAACCGGGCTCTTAGCGGCGGCCGGCGCTGCAGCTGTTTAATGCTATTGACGCCCGCACGTCAATAGTTAACAGCCGCCAGCCAATCTGAGGCTGGCAGCTGACGTCAGCCGCAGTGTGCAGGTCGCCGGCATCTGACGTCATTGTCAGTCGCCGGCGAGTGCACGCTGCAGCTGCGTGGAGAGAGCAGGAGCGTGGCAGGTAAGGAGAACTTGTTTTTTTTTGTTTGTTTTTATTTTTTTATTGAGAGCGGCGATCCGGGGGGACCCAGGGCAGTAAAGCTGGACACAGGGAGGGCAGAAAGCTGGACACAGGGGGGGGGGGAGCAGAAAGCTGGACACGGGGGGGGGGGGGGGGGGGGCAGAAAGCTGGACACAGGGGCAGAAAGCTGGACACAGGGGCAGAAAGCTGGACACAGGGGCAGAAAGCTGGACACAGGGGCAGAAAGCTGGACACAGGGGCAGAAAGCTGGACGCACGGGCAGAAAGCTGGACGCACGGGCAGAAAGCTGGACGCACGGGCAGAAAGCTGGACGCACGGGCAGAAAGCTGGACACAGGGGCAGAAAGCTGGACACAGGGGCAGAAAGCTGGGCACAGGGGCAGAAAGCTGGGCACAGGGGCAGAAAGCTGGACACAGGGGCAGAAAGCTGGACACAGGGGCAGAAAGCTGGACACAGGGGCAGAAAGCTGGACACGGGCAGAAAGCTGGACACAGGGGCAGAAAGCTGGACACAGGGGCAGAAAGCTGGACACAGGGGCAGAAAGCTGGACACAGGGGCAGAAAGCTGCGCACAGGGGCAGAACGCTGGACACGGGGGGCAGAAAGCTGGACACAGGGGGGGGCAGAAAGCTGGACACAGGGGGGGGCAGAAAGCTTGACACAGGGGGGGGGCAGAAAACTGGACACAGGGAGGGCAGAAAGCTGGATACAGGGGGGGCAGAAAGCTGGACACAGGGGGGGCAGAAAGCTGGACACAGGGGGGGGCAGAAAGCTGGACACAGGGGGGGCAGAAAGCTGGACACAGGGGGGGCAGAAAGCTGGACACAGGGGGGGCAGAAAGCAGGACACGGGGGGCAGAAAGCAGGAGACAGGGAGGGCAGAAAGCTGGACACAGGGGGGGCAGAAAACTGGACACAGGGGGGCAGAAAGCTGGACACAAGGGGGCAGAAAGCTGGGCACAGGGGCAGAAAGCTGGGCACAGGGGCAGATTGCTGGACACGGGCAGAGTGGAGAAACGGGGCATGATTGGAGACACAGGGGGCAGGATGACAGAAATAGCGGCATGACTGGAGACACTGGGGCATGACTGGAGACAGATGGGGCAGAATTGAGACACAGGGGGCATGATTGGAGACACAGGGGGCATGACTGGAGACGGGGCAGAATGGTGATACGGGCATGATTGGAGACACTGGAGGCAGGATTGGAGACGGATGGGACAGGATCATGGGGCAGGATGGATACGATGGAAACAGATGGGGCAGGATGGGGAGATCATATGGGGCAGGATGGATAATCATTAGGGCAGGATGGGAGAACATATGGCTGACGCCAGAAATGAGACACGCGGGGTATAGGATGGCGAATATTATTACCATGGGGGCTAATTAAGGGATATTATTATTGCAGTGATGTATTTATTTTATTTTTTGAGTATACTGTTTTAAATGGGGGGGCGGTCCTATTACTGTGTAGAGTGATACTATGTCGCCTTCTTCATGTGGTGTAATGTAGAAGTTGGGAAAATTAAGTAATGTGTTCTGCAAGTGGAACTCGAGATAACGGTGTTATTTCCTGCAGAGACGAGTCCTGGCTGGATGAAGTGATGGCGGTCTGTGCTGGATGAAAGATGAAGGACTTCACCTAGAGACGTCACTGGTGAGTCAGTGTGTTACCTATACACTGACACTATACACTGTATACTATATACAGAGGTCCTGTGTATAATGTCACCAGTGATCACTGGATTACCTATACACTATATACAGAGCTCCTGTGTAGAATGTCACTGGTGATCATTGTATTACCTGTACACAGACACTGCATACTAAGTACAGATCTCCTGTGTATAATGGCACTGATGGTGATAGTATTGTGGTTTAATTTTTTATTATTGATCAGTATTGTAGTATTCAGTCACTATGTGGTGGTAATATGTGGTCTGGTCATGATGTTGTGGTATTTGTTCCTGGTATTTGATATTATTCGATCACTGTGGTGGTAATATGTCATCTGGTCATGGTGTGGCGGTATTTGTGCCTTGTAGGTAGTATTATAGGTCACTGTGGTGATATGGTGTCTGGTCATGGTGCTGTGGTATTTGTTCCTTGTATGTGGTATTATAGGTCATTTTAAAAATTGAAAAATAAATAAAAATATACCTAAATTGTATTGCACATTTTAACAAATATTTAATAGGTTACAGCAGAGTAGGGCCTGGCCAAAAGTGTCTACCTTGTCATTTTGGTGGCTTAAAAAATCTTTTGGCCAAAACAAAAGCTGCCAGCTATGTATGTGATCTGGTGATGGGAACTGTTAATATGTGATAGGTGAGAAGTGAAGTTTTTCCAAGAGAGAGCAGTGGGACTGTGGACAGTTCGAGGGGTGGAGCGTGGAGGCGGGGCTGTAGTGGAGCCTGGGCGGAGTCTCAAGGGGGCCCCGGAAATTTTGCCAGTATGGGGCCCCGAAATTTCTAGTGGCAGCCCTGCCCTCATCCATATCCTGCTATGTGTGGCTTCCCTCGTCACTGTCCTGCTATGCGTGGCTTCCCCCGGCCTGTCCTGGTATACATGGCTTAACCCCCGTCCTGTCCTGGTATGCATGGCTTAACCCCCGTCCTGTCCTGGTATGCATGGCTTACCCCGCATCCTGTCCTGGTATGCGTAGCTAGTCCCAACCATCGTGTTCTGGTATGCATGGCTCCCCCCATCCCATCGATGTATGCAAGATTCCCACGGTCCCGTCGTTGTATGCGGTCCCGTCGTAGTATGCGGTCCCGTCATTGTATGCATGGCTCCCCTGGTCCTGTCGTTGTATGCATGCTTCCTATTACAAAAAAAAAAAACACCCTACTCACCCTCCTTCGCGCTGTCGCAGCATCTTGTTCCGGCTTCCACCAGCTCTTCCTGTGCTGAGCGATCACGTGTCCACGCTCATTAAGGTAATGAATATGCTCTCCACTCCTATGGGTATGGAGACGCATGCATAGTCATTACCTTAATGAGCGGTGATATGATCGCTTAGCACTGAGCCCAGGAAGAGCTGCCGGAGTCGGGACTAACGAGATTTTGCGACGGCGCAGGCACATGACTTTTTAATAGCTTTCTAGTCTGATTTTTGGAAGGTAGTATTAATAAAAACCAGCTTTTCAGGAATTGTGTTGTGTTTTTTTTGTTTGTTTTTTGGTGGGGGGTTTATAATACCAATCTGCCTCTGGTAAAATTGGTAAGGCAGATTTATTCTTTGGGTCTGTACGATTACAGCGATACCACATTTATATATCTTTCCTTATGTTTTGGCGCTTTTACACAATAAATATTTTTGCATGACTTTATTCTGATAGGTCTAACCTTTTTATTTTTTCACTGACGGAGCTTTATGGCAGCCTGTTTTTTGCGGTACAAGATGATGTTTTCAGAGGTACCATTTTATTTACATTTGCCTTTTTGATTGCATTTTATTGCAGTTTTTGATTGGCTGTACAATGATAAAGCATTGTTTTTGCTTCTTTTTTTTACATTTGTTATGGTATAAACAGAAGGGTTTAAGTAGTTGTCAGTTATTATAGAACAGGTCTTTCCGGATGTGGCGATACCAAATGTATACTTTTGCTTTTTTGATAAATAAATCTATTTATTGGTTTATATTGGTTTTTTTTGTTCTTTATTTGGTGATTTTTATTTTAACATTTTTAGGGGTTGTCCACTACTTTCAATTAACCCCCAATGTATCCCCCCTAATGAATTTTGTAAACACCTTTTGTTGCCGTTTTCGCCTGTGAGCGGCGCTATGCCGGCGGCTGAGTCCGGGTCATGTGACACCCAGGCTGCAGCCGCCGCTAATTTCCGCCAATCTCATGGCAATTTCCAGACTCTGGAAATTCACGTGACGTCATCAGTAGGAGTGACCCAGCCTCCACAGACAGCGGTCACTCAAGAGTGACTGGGCTGTGGGCGGCACTGGGGGCTGCAGGGCTGTGCTGGGATGTGTGGGCGCGGCTAGGCAGGGATGTGCAAGCTGTTCTGGGATGGGCGGGGATGTGCTGGAATGGGATGTGCGAGCGCGGGGGGGTCTGAGTGGCTGCGCCAGGATGTGCGGGCGCCGGGCGGTACGGCTGCTCTGCAATGTGCGGGCGCCGGGCGGTGCTGGGGTCTGCGGGTGTGTGTGGTAGGTCCGCTGGCCGTGCTGGAGTCTGCTTCCTGTGGGTCCTTGGGAGGGTGTCTGCGTGTGCAGGCATCGTCCGATGGGACTACAAGTCCCATCGGGCTCTGCCTGCTACAGTGACAGTGAGTGGCACATTAGCCAATCATGGGACAGTAACATAGTAACAGTTATTAAGGTTGAAGGAAGACTAAGTCCATCTAGTTCAACCCATAACCTAACCTAACATGCCCTAACATGTTGATCCAGAGGAAGGCAAAAAAAACCCATGTGGCAAAGCTCCACATTGGGGAAAAAAATTCCTTCCCGACTCCACATACAGCAATCAGACTAGTTCCCTGGATCAACACCCTATCAAGGAATCTAGTGTAGATACCCTGTAACATTATACTGTTCAAGAAAGGTATCCAATCCCCTCTTAAATTTAAGTAATGAATCACTCACTACAACATCATACGGCAGAGAGTTACATAGTCTCACTGCTCTAACAGTAAAGAACATGCGTCTGTTATTATGCTTAAACCTTCTTTCCTCCAGACGTAGAGGATGCCCCCTTGTCCCTGTCTCAGGTCTATGATGATTAAAAAGATCATCAGAAAGGTCTTTGTACTGTCCCCTCATATAGTTATACATTCAAATAAGATCACCCCTTAGTCTTCGTTTTTCCAAACTAAATAGCCCCAAGTGTAATAACCTATCTTGGTATTGCAGACCCCCCAGTCCTCTAATAACCTTGGTCGCTCTTCTCTGCACCCGCTCCAGTTCAGCTATGTCTTTCTTATACACCGGAGACCAGAACTGTGCACAGTATTCTAAGTGAGGTCGAACTAGTGACTTGTATAGAGGTAAAATTATGTTCTCCTCATGTGCATCTATGCCTTTTTAAATGCATCCCATTATTTTATTTGCCTTTGTAGCAGCTGCCTGACACTGGCCACTGAAAATGAGTTTGTCATCCACCCATACACCCAGGTCTTTTTCAATTACGGTTTTGCCCAGAGTTTTAAAATTAGGCGCATAGTTATACACCTTATTACTTCTACCCAAGTGCATGACCTTACATTTATCCCCATTAAAGCTCATTTGCCATTTATCAGCCCAAGCTTCTAGTTTACAGAAATCATCCTGTAATATAAAATTGTCCTCCTCTGTACTGATTACCCTGCAGAGTTTAGTGTCATCTGCAAATATTGAAATTCTGCTCTGAATGCCCCCTACAAAGTCATTAATAAATATGTTAAAAAGAAGAGGGCGCAATACTGACCCCTGTGGTACTCCACTGCTAACCGCGACCCAGTCTGAGTGTGCTCCATTAACCCCTTTCTGACATTGGACGTACTATTCTGTCCATGTGGGGTGGGCCCTAATTCCCAAGGACGGAATAGTACGTCCAGCGAGATCGGCCGCGCTCACGGGGGGAGTGCGGCCGATCACGGCCGGGTGTCAGTTGACTATCGCACTATGTGCCAGGAGCGGTCACGGACCGCCCCGGAACATTAACCCCCGGCACACCGCAATCAAACATGATCGCGGTGTGCCGGCGGTATAGGGAAGCATCGCACAGGGAGGGCGCTCCCTGCGGGCTTCCCTGAGACCTCCGCAGCAACGCGATGTGAACGCGTTGCTGCGAGGGTCTCTTACCTCCTCCTTGCAGGCCCGGATCCAAGATGGCCGCGGCATCCGGGTCCTGCTGAGAGGTGGCTTCACTGTGCATGCTCAGAGCAGGCGCCGCGAAGCATAAGAAAAGTGCACGTCAGATCGCTGATCTGACACAGTGCACAGCAAAGTGTCAGATAAGCGATCTTACACTATAACATGATGCCCCCCTGGGGCAATGTTATAATGTAAAAAAAAAATTATTCCAATGTGTAAAAAAAAAAAAAAAAAATTCCAAAAAAAGAAAAATATATATTGTTCCTATAAATACATTTCTTTATCTAAATAAAAAAACACATATTTAGTATCGCCGCGTCCGTAACGACCCCACTATCAAACTATATCACTAGTTCACCCCTTCAGTGAACACCGTAAAAAAAAAAAAAAATGAGGCAAAAAACAACGCTTTATTCTCATACTGCCAAACAAAAAGTGGAATAACACGCGATCAAAAAGACGGATATAAATAACCATGGTACCACTGAAAACGTCATCTTGTCCCGCAAAAAAAGAGCCGCGATACAGCATCATCAACGAAAAAATTAAAAAGTTATAGTCCTCAGAATAAAGCGATGCAAAAATAATTATTTTTTCTATAAAATAGTTTTTATCGTATAAAAGCGCCAAAACATAAAAAAATGATATAAATGAGGAATAGCTGTAATCGAACTGACCCGAAGAATAAAACTGCTTTATCAATTTTACCAAACGCAGAACGGTATAAATGCCTCCCCCAAAAGAAATTCATGAATAGCTGGTTTTTGGTCATTCTGCCTCACAAAAATCGGAATAAAAAGCGATCAAAAAATGTCACGTGCCCGAAAATATTACCAATAAAAATGTCAACTCATCCCGCAAAAAAACAAGACCTCATATGACTCTGTGAACTCAAATATGGAAAAAATATAGCTCTCAAAATGTGGTAACGCAAAAAATATTTTTTGCAATAAAAAGCGTCTTTCAATGTGTGACGGCTGCCAATCATAAAAATCCGCAAAAAAAAAACCTGTGATAAAAGTAAATCAAACCCCCCTTCGTCACCCCCAAAGTTAGGGAAAAAAAAAAATTTAAAAAATGTATTTATTTCCATTTTCCCATTAGGGTTAGGGCTAGGGTTAGAGCTAGGGTTAGGGTTGGGGGCTAGCGTTAAGGCTACAGTTAGGGTTGGGGCTAAATTTAGGGTTAGGGTTGGGGCTAAAGTTAGGATTACATTTACGGTTGGGAATAGGGTTGGGATTAGGGTTAGAGGTGTGGTTAGGGTCACCGTTGGGATTAGGGTTAGGGGTGTGTTTGGATTAGGGTTTCAGTTATAATTGGGGGATTCCACTGTTTAGGCACATCAGGGACTCTCCAAACGCGACATGGCGTCCGATCTCAATTTCACCCAATTCTGCGTTGAAAAAGTAAAACAGTGCTCCTTCCCTTCCGAGCTCTACCGTGTGCCCAAACAGGGGTTTACCCCAACATATGGGGTATCAGCGTACTCAGGACAAATTGGACAACAACTTTTGCGGTCCAATTTCTCCTGTTACCCTTAGGAAAATACAAAACTGGGGGCTAAAAAAAAAAATTTTTGTGGGAAAAAGATTTTTTATTTTCACGGCTCTGCGTTATAAACTGTAGTGAAACACTTGCGGGTTCAAAGTTCTCACAACACATCTAGATAAGTTCCTTGGGGCGTCTAGTTTCCAATATGGGGTCACTTGCGGGGGGTTTCTTTCTACTGTTTAGGTACATTAGGGGCTCTGCAAACGCAATGTGACGCCTGCAGACTAATCCATCTAAGTCTGCATTCTGTTGTGAATTCTGTTATCAAACTCCCTCCTGTGGTCATGAATGGTACTTCGGCGAATTCTGTCCATGGACTCCCTCTGGTGGCTGTGAGTGGAGCTGCTGCTTCTGAGGTTCCTTCCACAGGTGACGTAGTTTATTCTTTGGCTGGCTGTTCTATATAACTCCACTCAGATCGTTACTTCATTCCAGCTGTCAATGTTCTTGTACTGGTTCAGTTCGCTCTTGGATCTTTCTGGTAACCTGTCTACTCCAGCAGTAGCTAAGTCCCTGCTAGTTATTTATATGTTCATTGTTTCCTTGTCCAGCTGGCTATCATGATCTTGCCCTGCTAGCTGGAAGCTCTGGGATGCAGAGTGGCACCTCCGCACCGTGAGTCGGTGCGGAGGTCTTTTTGCACACTCTGCGTGGTCTTTTTGTAGGGTTTTGTGCTGACCGCAAAGACACCTTTCCTATCCTCAGTCTGTTTAGTAAGTCTGGCCTCCCTTTGCTAAAACCTGTTTCATTTCTGTGTTTGTGACTTTCATCTTATCTCACAGTCAATATATGTGGGGGGCTGCCTTTTCCTTTGGGGAATTTCTCTGAGGCAAGGTAGGCTTTATTTTCTATCTTTAGGGCTAGTTAGCTCTTAGGCTGTGAAGAGGCGTCTAGGTCGTGTTAGGTACGCTCCACGGCTATTTCTAGTTGTGTGATAGGATTAGGGGTTGCGGTCGGCAGAGCTCCCACTTCCCAGAGCTTGTCCTGTGTGAGTTTAACCATCAGGTCGTTCCGGGTGCTCCTAACCACCAGGTCATAACAGCATTCCAAATGATGCCCCTTCCCTTCCGAGCTCTGCCATGCGCTCAAACGGTGGTTCCCCCCCAAATATCGGGTAACAGCGTACTCAGGACAAATTGGACAACAATATTTAGGGTCCAAGTTCTCCTGTTACCCTTGGAAAAATACAAAACTGGGGGCTAAAAAATAATTTTTGTGGAAAAAAAATTTTTTTTATTTGCACGGCTCTGCGTTATAAGCTGTAGCGAAACATTTTGGGGTTCAAAGCTTTCACAACACATCTAGATGAGTTCCTTAGGGGTCTACTTTCCAAAATGGTGTCACTTGTGGGGGGTTTCTACTGTTTAGGTACATTAGGGGCTCTGCAAACGCAATGTGACGCCTGCAGACCATTCCATCTAAGTCTGCATTCCAAATGGCGCTCCTTCCCTTCCGAGCCCTCCCATGCGCCCAAACGGTGGTTCCCCCCCACATATGGGGTATCAGCGTAGTCAGGACAAATTGGACAACAACTTTTGGGGTCCAATTTCTCCTGTTACCCTTGGGAAAATACAAAACTGGGGGCTTCTTTTTATGGCTCTGCATTATAAACTTCTGTGAAGCCCTTGGTGGGACAAAGTGCTCACCACACCTCTTGATAAGTTCCTTAGGGGGTCTACTTTCCAAAATGGTGTCACTTGTGGGGGGTTTCAATGTTTAGGCACATCAGTGGCTCTCCAAACGCAACATGGCGTCCCATCTCAATTTCAGTCAATTTTGCATTGAAAAGTCAAATGGCGCTCCTTCCCTTCCAAGCTCTCCCATGCGCCCAAACAGTGGTTTACCCCCACATATGGGGTATCAGCGTACTCAGGACAAATTATACAACTTTTTGGGTCCAATTTCTTCTCTTACCCTTGGGAAAATAAAAAATTGGGAGCGAAAAGATAATTTTTGTGAAAAAATATGATTTTTTATTTTTACGGTTCTGCATTATAAACTTCTGTGAAGCACATGGTGAGTCAAAGTGCTCACCACACCTCTAGATAAGTTCCTTAGGGGGTCTACTTTCCAAAATCGTGTCACTTGTGGGGGGTTTCAATGTTTAGGCACATCAGTGGCTCTCCAAATGCATCATGACGTCCCATCTCAATTCCAGTCAATTTTGCATTGAAAAGTCAAATGGCGCTCCTTCGCTTCCAAGCTCTGTCATGCGCCCAAACAGTGGTTTACCCCCACATATTGGGTCCCGGCGTACTCAGGACCAATTGTACAACAACTTTTGGGGTCCATTTTCTCCTGTTACCCTTGGTAAAAAAAAACAAACAAATTGGAGCTGAAGTAATTTTTTTGTGAAAAAAAGTTAAATGTTCATTTTTATTTAAACATTCCAAAAATTCCTGGGAAACACCTGAAGGGTTAATAAACTTCTTGAATGTGCTTTTGAGCACCTTTAGGGGTGCAGTTTTTAGAATGGTGTCACACTTGGGTATTTTCTATCATATAGACCCCTAAAAATGACTTCAAATGAGATGTGGTCCCTAAAAAAAAATGGTGTTGTAAAAATGAGAAATTGCTGGTCAACTTTTAACCCTTATAACTCCCTAACAAAAAAAAATTTTGGTTCCAAAATTGTACTGATGTAAAGTAGACATGTGGGAAATGTTACTTATTAAGTATTTTGTGTGACATATCTCTGTGATTTAATTGCATAAAAATTCAAAGTTGGAAAATTGCGAAATTTTCAACATTTTCGCCAAATTTCATTTTTTTTTCACAAATAAACGCAGGTAATATCAAAGAAATTTTACCATCATCATGAAGTCCAATATGTCACGAGAAAACATTGTCAGAATCACTGGGATCCGTTGAAGCGTTCCAGAGTGATAACCTCATAAAAGGACAGTGGTCAGAATTGTAAAAATTGGCCTTGTCATTAACGTGCAAACCACCCTTGGGGGTAAAGGAGTTAATAACTACCCTTTGTTTCCTATCCCTGAGCCAGCTCTTAACCCACTCACACATTTTCCCCTATCCCCATTATTCTCATTTTATGCATCAACCTTTTGTGTGGCACCGTATCAAAAGCTTTTGAAAAGTCCATATACACTACGTCCACTGGGTTCCCTTGGTCCAATCCGGAACTCACCACTTCATAGAAGCTGATCAGATTAGTCTGACATGAACGGTCCCTAGTAAACCCATGCTGATACTGGGTCATGAGGTTATTCCTCTTCAGATACTCCAGTATAGCATCCCTTAGAATGCCCTCCAGGATTTTACCCACAGTAGAGCTTAAGCTTACTGACCTATAATTACCGAGTACAGACCCTGTTTTATTATGGAGTCTTTAAAGATTAAAAATAATGGTCTATCAATGACTGTACTTAATTCCTGCAGTACTCGGGGGTGTATCCCATGCGGGCCGGGAGGTTTGTCAATTTTAGTGATTTTAAAGGTACCGTCACACTGAACGATATCGCTAGCGATCCGTGACGTTGCAGCGTCCTGGTTAGCGATATCGTTGAGTTTGACACGCAGCAGCGATCAGGATCCTGCTGTGCCATCGTTGGTCAGCGCAGAAAGTCCAGCACTTTATTTCGTCGCTGGACCTCCCGCAGACATCGCTGAATCGGCGTTTGTGACGCCGATTCAGCGATGTCTTCACTGGTAACCAGGGTAAACATCGGGTTACTAAGCGCACGGCCGCGCTTAGTAACCCGATGTTTACCCTGGTTACCAGTGTAAACGTAAAAAAAACAAACACACACTACATACTTGCATTCCGGTGTCTGTCCCTGGCGCTATGCTTCTCTGCACTGGCTGTGAGCGCCGGCCAGCCGGAAAGCACAGTGGTGACGTCACAGCTCTGCTTTCCGGCTGGCCGGCGCTGACAGTGCAGAGGAAAGCACAGCGCCGGAGGACAGACACCGGAATGTAAGTATGTAGTGTTTGTTTTTTTACGTTTACGCTGGTCACCAGGGTAAACATCGGGTTACTAAGCGCGGCCCTGCGCTTAGTAACCCGATGTTTACCCTGGTTACCGGGGGACTTCGGGATCGTTGGTCGCTGGAGAGCTGTCTGTGTGACAGCTCTCCAGCGACCAAACAGCGACGCTGCAGCGATCGACATCGTTGTCGGTATCGCTGCAGCGTCGCTAAGTGTGACGGTACCCTAAGACGCCAACATACTTCCTGCTGGGTTAAGCAGGTGACATATAATGGGGAATTTATATCACTAGTCATTTTGTCTGCCATGGGATTTTCTTGTGTAAATACTGATGAAAAAAAGTCATTTACATTATTCGCTTTTTCCTCATCCTCATCCACCATTTCACCCAGACTATTTTTAAGGTGGCAACACTATCATTTTTTAGTTTCTTACTATTTACGTAGTTAAAGAATATAAAGAGTAGTCCCATCATCCGGCTAATGTGTTGAATGTAAAAAAAAAAAAAAAGACACATACACATATGCAGTACATACAACATACATACAGTACATACAACAGACATACATACAGACATACAACATACATACAGACATACACTATGCGACATGCAACATGTGACATGCAACGTGCGACATGCAATGTGCGACATGTGACGTGCAACATGTGAAATGGAACATGCGACGTGCAACATGTGACATGCGACGTGCAACATACGACATGCAACATGTGACATGCAACGTGCGACATGCAATGTGCAATATGCAACATACAGTACATACATACAGTACATACATACAACATACATATAGACATACAGTACATATACAATAGAGTACATACTCACCATCATTTATCACTTTGATCTCCGAAGCCAGTGTCACCTGTAAAAAAGATTAAAAACAACAAACACTATACTCCCTGTGTCCGCAGAAATCCAATTAAAACGAGTGTCCCACGATGATCTCCCGTGGAGAGCAGCAGCATCAGCTGATGCGACCGCTCTCCAGGGGCTCCAGGAAAACAATGATGGAAGGTATCCTTCCACAATGTATTCCCCACAATGTATTCCTACGCCCTGGTGAGAAAATAATCCCTAGTCTCACTTCTGGCACTGCTGTGTGATCAAGTTCCCACGCAGCAATGCCATAAAGTGAGACCCTGAACTAAGGTAACCACAGTGATACACTGCAGGAGACATTGTCTCCTGTCAGTGTGTCACTGGAGGTCCTATAGAGCAGTGTCATCACCCGATGTCACTGTTTAATAGGGGAGATTGTCATGGGACACTCGTTATTAATTGGACTATGGCAAAATGGAAAGTGAGTATACGGTTTATTATTTTAAATTTTTTGCAGGCGATCGAGTATGGTAAGTATGGTTAAATTAAGAATATTAAAATACATTTTTCGGACTGTGTCTATTTTAACCCGTTCACTACTATAGGATTAATAATGGTTAGGTGTCTTATTGACGCCTCTCCATTATTAACCGGGCTTAATGTCACCTTACAAAAGCAAGGTGACATTGACCCCTTATTACCCCATATCCCACTGCTACTCCGGAGTGGGAAGAGAGGGGCTAAGTGCTGGAACTGGCGCATATTACAGATGTGCCATTTCTGGGGCGGCTGTGGGTTGGTGTTTGTAGCTGGGGGGGCTAATATCCACGTCCCCTCTCTAGGCTATGAATATCAGCCCGCAGCTGTCTGCGTAGCCTTTCTGGCTATAAAAAATAGGGGGACACCCACATCATTTATTGGGCGGTCCCCCTATTTTAATAGCCAGTAAAG
Organism: Ranitomeya imitator; assembly: GCF_032444005.1. Taxonomy (NCBI): domain Eukaryota; kingdom Metazoa; phylum Chordata; class Amphibia; order Anura; family Dendrobatidae; genus Ranitomeya; species Ranitomeya imitator. Next base: position 177,908,612 of record NC_091286.1, on the reverse strand, counting down.
GCTACGCAGACAGCTGCGGGCTGATATTCATAGCCTGGGAGGGGGCCATGGGTATTAACCCCTTTCCAGGCTACAAATATTGACCGTCGGCTTTCTCACTCTGGTGAAGAAAATTGCGCGGAAGCCCACGCCAATTTTTTTTTTTTTTTCTTTTTTTTTTAACAAGCATATTGATCATTAACCCCTTTCTGCCAGCTGACGGAATAGTACATCAGCTAGCAGTATCCCCCGCTTTGAGGTGGGCTCCGGCGGTCAGCCCACTTCAAAGCCACAACAAGTCAGCTGTTTTCAATTAAAAAAAAAAAAAGGATTAACCTGATTGCTAAACGGCGTAGTGAGAAAAAAAATCTAAAGCAAAAATTATGGGTTTTTTTGTCGCCGCGACATTGCATTAAAATGCAATAACGGGCGATCAGAAGAACGTATCTGCACAAAAGTGTTATCATTAAAAAAGTTAGCTCGGCACGCAAAAAATTAGCTCTCACCCAACCCGATATCTCAGAAAATATAGACGCTACGGGTATCAGAAAACGGCGCAATTATTTTATTTTTTAGCAAAGTTTGGAATTTTTTTTCACCACTTAGATAAAAAATGACCTAGACATGTTTGGGGTCTATGAACTCGTAATCACCTGGAGAATCATAATGGCAGTTTTAGGCAGTGTGCACACGTTGCAGATTTGGGTGCAGAATTTTCTGCACAAAATTTGCATCTCCTGGCAGAAAACTCAGCAGCGTTTTTTGCATGGTTTTGATGCGCTATTTTATGCAGTTTTTGTGCAATTTTGATGCGGTTTTTGCACGGTTTTGATGTACTTTTTGGAGCGGTTTTGATTCAGTTTTTGATTCAGCTTTTGGTGCAGTTTTGATGCGTTTTTTGATGCAGTTTTTGGTACAGTTTTGATGCGTTTTTGATGCAGGTTTTTGGCGTTTTTGATACCTTTATTTATACGCTTTCGATGCAATTTTTGGTGCGGTTTTGATTCAATTTTTGGTGCAGTTTTGATGCATTTTTGATTCAGCTTTTGGTGCAGTTTTGATTCGTTTTTTGCACGGTTTTCATGCGTTTTTTGATGCAGGTTTTATGTAGTTTTTGTGCGTTTTTTGCGCGGTTTTGATGCTTTTTTGGTTCAGTTTTTGTGCGTTTTTGATTCAGCTTTTGGTGCAGTTTTGATGCGTATTTGCACGTTTTTTGAGCGGTTTTGATGCGTTTTTTGGTGCAGTTTTAATGCAGTTTTTGGTGCGTTTTTGTGCGGTGTTGATGCGTTTTTTGGTGGTTTTTGCGCGGTTTTGATTCATTTTTTGGTGCAGTTTTGATGCGTTTTTGGTGCGGTTTTTCATGCGTTTTTGAAAGCTAAATAAAGATGTATTATTGAACAAAAAAAAGATTTGTGATGTCATTATTGTCCAACATTATTTTATAAATGTAAAAGAGGAGGTTGGACAGAAATGACATCACAAATCTTTTTGAAGATAGAGGAGGGAGTGGTTTGGGTGTGTTTTGGAGTGGGTGTGCTAAGTTCGGGCTTAGAGGCCTGTGCAAAGCATCCTGGCACTTGTAGTATTAGACCACAATAAGTCAGGAAGTTGTTGATTAAACCCATGAGAGCTGGATCCAGCACTAAAGATGTGCTGCTACAGCTACACAGGGAGAACGTACTAACTCCTTGCAGATGTTGTCCTTGGTGGGATTTGAATCCAGGACGTCAGTGCTGCAAGGCTGCAGTGCTAACCACTGAGCCACCATGCTGCTCACGATGTGATATTGATGATCGCTGATCTGATACTCTGCAATGCTTCTGCACCCAAACTTCCAAAACTGGAGGTATTTTACCGCCTATGGACACAGAGTGATTCCAGCGGTAATTTTAAAATTGTTAGTTTATTAATACATAATTAAAAAGTATACATAGAATGAAAGAAAAAATAAAAAACAGGGTGGGAATAAACCTGCAAAGAGGGGATGCACTGAAGAACATCTGATGAACATCTGAGGCAGGGGAGGAGGCATGTCAGTTCCTCCTCTTAGCAGGCGCTCACAAGCCAACTTCCCTGAAGAACCTCATGGCTATCTTGTAGCCAGGGGTCACCAGGGAGACCATCAGGACACGCGATTGCATCACTTTGTGCTGATGGAAGCACACAGCGATCCCACTCCCTGTGTGATCACCCCGATTTCACTAACAGCAGCCTCAGAGAAGGTAAACGTCTGAGATCGGAGCTAGCACCAATCATGGGCATTGATGCAAGGTGTCAGCTCTCAAGCAGCTTGCTCAAAGCAGTATATGTATGGTGCAGGTCAGGAAGGGGTTAAAGTAACTTTGTGTTCATCTTGCTCTTTTCTTTTGTTTTTAGGGTTTTTTGTTTGTTTTGTTTTTAGGGTATCCTATCCAGATGTGTTCACTAGATTCATCATTTGCAACTTTTTGAAAAGTTGCGAAATTGAATGCAATTGTACTCCAGTTTCCCAGGAGGGATTTAGAATCAGAATGCTAGAGTTGGAAGAGACCTCAAGGGTCATCATGTCCGACCCCCTGGAAACTTCACACTAGACCTCAAGCAGCTTCTCCAGTCTTTTTCAAGACTCTGGGACCTTGATTTCCAAGGTGTAGTGTGAAGCATCCACAGTCAATGATGGTTTCGAGAGCCATGTCTTCTACTAGTGTAGGTCCACTGTGTTTTATCAAGACCAACGTCAGCGCAGCCGTGTACCAGGAAATTTTAGAGCACTTCATGTTTTCCTCTGCCGACAAGCTTATTGGAGATGGACATTTCATTCTCAAGCAGGACTTGGCACATGTCCACACTGCCAAAAGTACAAATTCCTGGTTTAAAAACAACAGTATCATTGTGTTGATTGGCCAGCAAACTCGACTGACCTTAAACCCATAGAGACTCTATGGGGGTATTATCAAGAGGAAGATGAGAGACACCAAACCAACAATGTAGATGAGCTGAAGGCTTCTATCAAAGCAACTTGGGCTTCCATAACAAATCAGCAGTGCCACAGACTGATCGCCTCCACGCCACGCCACATGTGGGGTTGAACACTTGTCCTAAACCGAGGGCCTCGAGACAGACAACCCATATAACCTTGCCCTACCCGTCGAGAGGGCCTTCCCAATTGGTTTTTAGCGTCAGCTCCTGAGACATAGTCCGTCACTGTCATCACATCCCTGTCTGTGAACAATGTTCTATCAGCCTTTGTTGCCTCATATTTCAGCTTCAAAGAGCTATTATTAGGCCTTCCCCGCCTCCATCGGTCAGTACGTAGGCATAATCCCCCTTGTACCCATAAGTCCTGTCTGGTCTGACTGTCATTTTGTTTGCTACAGGGTCTCCCACTTAGGTCACTCAGCCCTGAGATATCTGAGGCATCACTGCTTCTACCTCTTCCATCAGACCACCTTCTGTTATGTCTCTGCTGGCCACTTCTCCTATGGTCTTTATTGCCTGGAGAACAATCCATCCATTTTTCTCTATGTCCTCTGTTAGCTTCAGCTTGAGGACTTCCAGTCTTATGCGAACCTCTTCGCCTCTCTATACCTTGAGTTGAAGGTTGCGGCAATCTGTTTGCCATTTCCTGCAGTTCTATATTGATCTGCTCAATCTCACGTCTTAGCTGCTCAACTTCTTTTAGGTATGCCACACGATACCCCAGGAGCATCTGGATATTCTCAAGACTCTCCATGGATCCGACAACAAGGAATGGAACCATCCCATCTTCACCCACAACCTGGGCCTTGTCATCACCTGGAACCTTCAATCTCTTCATACTCAATCTATTTACAATCTCCTGCATCACTCGCCCAAGCCTTCCGATGACTTTTCCCACCAAATTTCTGGGTACCAAAATGATGTCTTCCACCAAGGCGAGACGATTTTGAGCTTCTCTCGCTAGCTCCAGACATCGAGCGGCTTTCTCATTCTTCAACGTGATCATTTGTTTTGTGCGGAGGCATTATAGATGCATCTCTCTCAGGACAGCCACCTGCTTCACTGTGACTTCCCTAGTTGACAGTATGACCAGTTGATGACTCTCAGGTGCCCAGTGCACCCTACATGCTTTGACTGCCTTTTTAAAGGTCTCATGCACCTCCTCACTGGCACACACTACTGGCATGTCTTTGGGTACATCTATTATGCACTTGAAACCCGAAGTCTCACCTTCTTGACCATATTGTTAGACCTCCTCGTCCTTAGCATCAGAGCAGTTTTCCTAGACCTCGATGTCCTTTGTTCGGCCATCTGTGCGGCACTTCCCCTGCTGGATTTCTTCCTCCATGGAGGCCCCTTATTTGTTCAGCCTCTCCAGCTCACTCTCCTTCATAGCGAACAGATCGGGAGAGCGCAACAGTTTGATTTCCCAGTCATCCGTGGGTTTTTGGAGCTGGGGATTGTTCTCCTTTATCTTGAGCTCTCGGAGAACTTTATCCTGCTCCTCTGCCAGGCAGCAACGCTCATCCTCTCACTGGAGAAGCTCCTGCTGATGCTTCTCTTGGGCCTATCTGGGAACCTCCATATCTTTCAATATGGCCTTGTTCAAGGTCTGACACGCTAATAAGTGACACCTGAGCTCAGAGACTTCCTTCTCCAGCTCATCCACTCTGTGCCCTGTCTCAGGACCTGTTCTCGCTCGACTATCTCTCTAAGCAGCTCTATCTCATGGTCCAGGTCTCTTTTTGCCAGCACATGTCGCACCACCAGTTCTCTAATTAGATTTTCAGATGGGCTCTCTTGCCCACCCATGCTCTGCCTCTTCAGAGTTCCACCTGTTCCTGCATCCGCCTCTATGGTCTCTGCGGGGCTCTCTGTCTGTTCACTCTAAGGTACCTCTTGGCTCTTCGTAACTTCAGAGATCTCCATCTCTTCAGCATCAGGTACTCTGGAGCCTTCATACTGAGCCACTTCACCCTTTCCGGACATTGCAGATGTGGGACTACTACAGGTCTGTTTTAATTCCAGCCCTACCTCTGTGCTGGGATTTGTCAGAGATAGTGACCTCCTTATCAAGGACAGTAACCTGATATGTACCTGACCCTGTCTCTTCCTCATCATTTCTCTTCTCAGAGAGATGTCCCGCAGCGAGATGAAGATTTGTAATTTTTACTCAGCTTCCCTTTACTGCACTCTTTTTCCCTTGCGTTCGAGTCACAGTCTGAATGGGAGTCACCCCCTCTCTCCCTGTCATCCTGGAACAGCAAGGCCCCACTTAAACATGTGTCTGACCCACACTTTCCTCCAGTCCCCGGAACTCTGGACTATCGACATTAGGTGTCGCTATCTCCTTTTTACAAATCACACCACCCGGAATCACTACTGTCTGTTGTGGTGGGGCTCCTTTAGGGTCATTCTCGATCCCTTCTGAGCAATCAGACACTCCCCTTTCCTCCCACAAGTGCCAAAAACTTTCAAAGTCCTGACCTATTACTACAGGGAATGGCAAGTCTGGGACTACAGGTACATCATGACGGGAAAAAATAGTGGGCATCTCAATGATTACCCTGGACACCGGATAATTCCTAGCGACCCCATGAAAGCAGAGGACTTCCATCTTCCTTCCGGGAATCAGATAAACAGGGATAGTGGCGCTCACCAGCATCACCAGGCTCCCCAAGTCCAGAAGTCTAGTCATGCACTACAGAACAGCTCTGTGACATCTTGTCAGATGGAAAGTCAGTACAATATTCTGGACATGCACTGTTCGAACACTGAACCAGGCAACAGCCAATCGGCGCAATCGCCGCCGCCCCTTTTTGGGACTCTACCCCCTTTTGGGCCATTTTCTCTTTTAGTGACTCCACCCCCTTCTGACCAACTACCCCCTTTTGGGATGCCGCCCCTTTTTTAGGATGTCTGGTCCCTTTTTGGCCAACCATAATTATTTGGGGTCACCGCTCAGTTTTGGGACTCCACATCCTTTGGGAAACCACACCACTCAGAGGTACACCCCGTGGACTCCCCCATGGCACTTTCAGGCCCCAACAGTTCCCCACAGCGAGGCTCCTGCGGTTGCTACTGCAGCTGCAAAACCTCTTGCTGCAGCTGCTCTGTACGGTTCTGCAAACCTCCAGACGACTCTATGTTGAAGATGTTTACCACCTTCGTAACCCCGCCGAGTTACCGCCAGACATCTTCAGTCTTCGTGGCCCCGCCGAGCCACAACAAGTTGAATCTAGAGAGAGAAAAAAAGAAAAAAAAACTTCATGGACCTGCCGGTCCACAGCAAACACCTGCACACGTGCTTTATAGGAAAAATAAACACAGTCTCTCACTGACCCCGGTCAGCATAGCACAGACTCCTGTCTGTTACACACCCGGCTTTACAGCCCAAACACAGCTTCTCACTGACCCCGGTCAGCATAACACGGACTCCTGTCCGTTATCTGTTGGTGTCGGCCACACAGGTTCCCGGATCCCTCTTCTCCTCAGAGGTATCCCACAAACAGCAGTTCTCACTGACCCCAGTCAGCATAACACATGGTTGTCAGACTGTCCACTCCTCTGGCTCAGACCAGCCAGCGCTGCAACATGCACTTCTTGGACCGTTGCCCGCAGTCTAGCACCAACTGTAACGTTGCGCTTACTACGTGTCTTAGGGGACACTTGCTTGGCACGGGATTCCAGCACTCAGGCACATTTTTTCCACTTAAAGCAGTCTGTTTGGTTTATTCTCTCCATAAACCATAAAACATGAACAAATGGTAAACAGTTATAGATGACAGATAAATCCTCAATGTCCATAGTAGAGCTCCGCTCTCTCAGGTCTGTGGGCACACAGGTTGTGCTATGTCCAGCACGCAGGCTCTACAGCCTAAAAACGGTCTCTCTGTAGTGTCCAGCCAGAACACATGGAAGTCTGTCCACACTCGCAGACTCCCAAACACTCCCATGTGCCAAACATCTCCATTACTTGGTAGCCTCTAACCACACCCACAGGTGAGGTAACAACATGCACTGGTCACATGATCATGACATCACTGCAGGTCCTCAAACACAAGCACTTCCCGCAGGAAAAAGGGGTACAGTGAGCACCCTCACCCAGAGGTGAGGTATGTTGGTAGCCAGACCCTCCCATCTCTCATAGCTACCCGCAACCCAACCCAGGTGCACTAAACGACATCTTTAGTGCTCATGTGCACTAAAGACAAAATACTCCGGGTTGCATCGCAGGGAGCATCCATCCCTGTGACACATACCTCCCATTAACCACGCGACCACCAGTCACACCACAGTATTGAAAAACTGAAATAAATTAACTTTTTGATGATATTCTAAGTTTGTGAGATGCATCTGTACATAACTGCCTTAGTGGATTGCAAAGAGTGGCGGATTGCTATGAGCACCACCCAGTGGTCGGTGCTCATAGCAACTCAGTAATTCAGCTACATAGAGGCGATCTGAACATCGCCTTTACGTAGCTGCGCCGATCAAGTTGTGCCAGCTTCTAGTCTCCTATGGAGACTATTGAAACATGGCAAAAGTAGAAAAAAAAGTTTTTAAAACATGAAAAAAATATATATATTAAAGTTTAAATCACCCCCTTTTGCCCCAAAATAAAACAATAAAAAAATGAAACCTACACATATTTGGTATTGCCGCTTATAGAATCGCCCGGAGCAATCAACAAAAAAAGGATTAACCTGATCGCTAAACGGCGTAGCGATTAAAAGAAAAGGTCAAAAGGCCAGAATTACACTTTTTTAGTTGGTCGTCGCGATGTTGCATTAAAATGCAATAATGGGAGAAAAGAACATATCTGCACCAAAATGATATCAATAAAAACGTCAGCTCGGCATGCAAAAAATAAGCCCTTACCCAGCCCCAGATCACGAAAAATAAAGACTCTACAGGTATTGGAAAATTGCGCAAAATTATATATATATATATAACTGTGCTTAAAAAAACAAACAAAAAAATAATAATAAATAAATATATATATATATATATATTTATTATTATTTTTTTGTTTGTTTTTTTAAGCACAGTTTGGAAAAAAATTTCACCACTTACATAAAAAAAGAAACTAGACATGTTTGATGTCTATGACCTGGTGAATCATAATGGCAAGTCAGTTTTAGCATTTAGTGAACCTAGCAAAAAAGCCAAACAAAAGTGTGGATTTGCACTTTTTTTTGCAATTTCATTGCACTTGGAATTTTTTCCCGTTTTCTAGTACACGACATGGTAAACCAACGGTGTCATTCAAAAGTACAACTCATCCCGCAAACAATAAGCCCTCACATGGCCATATTGATGGAAAAATACAAAGTTATGGCTCTGGGAATGAGGGGAGCGAAAAGCTGAAAAAAAATATGAAAAAAGCTCCGGTCATTAAGGGGTTAAAAGACTTTATATTGCAAAAAATAGTTTCTGCATTTTGAGAGCTGTAATTTTTCCATATTTTGGCCTACAGTGTCATGTGAGGGCTATTTTTTTGCAGGACGAGTTGACGTTTTTATTGGTATCATTTTCACTTCAGTTTGACGTTTTTCGATTGCTTTCTATTCCGATTTTTGGGAGACAAAATTTACAAAAAACAGCAATTCAGGATTCTTTTTGGGTGGGATTTATGTCATTCTGACTGTGGTATAGTTGATAATGGAAAGAAAGGAGACAAAAAGCGCAATAAGGTGTTTTCCAATGGTAAGGAGAAATAAGAAATGTGAGCCTATTCACTTGATATGGTTGCAGACTACAACCCCTGGCAAAAATTATGTAATCACTGGCCTTGGAGGATGTCCATTTAGTTGTTTTATTTTGTAGAAAAAAAAGTAGATCCGACATTGCACAAAACTATAGTCATTTCAAATGATAACTTTCTGGCTTTAATAAACACTAACAGAAATCAAGAACAAAAAATGTGGTAACCAGTACTTTTTAGAACAAGCAGAAGGGAAAATTATGGACTCACTCAATTATGTGGGAGAAAATTATGGAATCATGAAAAACAAAAACAAAAAAACACTCCAACACATCACTAGTATTTTGTTGCACCACCTCTGGCTTTTATTACAGCTTGCAGCCTCTGTGGCATGAACTTAATGAGTGTCCAGCAGTATTCTTCATCAATCTGGCTCCAACCAGCAGGTTGGAGCCTTGTCATGGACCATTTTCTTCAACTTCCACCAAAGATTTTCAATTGGATTGCGATCTGGACTATTTGCAGGCCATGCTATTGACCTTATGGGTCTTTTTTCAAGGAATGTTCTCACAGTTTTTGCTCTATGGCAGGATGCATTATCATCTTGAAAAATGATTTCATCGTTCCCAAACATTCTTTCAATTGATGAGATAAGTAAAGTATCCGAAGAGGCAATTTGCATATTTAATTTCCCAGAGGAGCGTTGCATGGCGAATAAGCCTCCTTACCTTGACAAGCCAGAGATGGTATGTCACTCTCCATGAGGAGAAACGATACCCCTTAGACCCCAGTCCAGAGTCTCTCACCTAGCCAAATCAGTTCTCATGCTTCGCACTGACGAGGGCCAACAGCCCGAAACACCGTGTCTGCGAATTGAGATACTGATTTGGCTTTAATCTTAAGTCATATTGCACGACTCGTTAAAGAGTTGATTGTGACTTGTAGGATCGCTACTTCCAATAGGTGGCGCTATAGAGTTTAAGTCCTCTTTTTCTCAGAAGAGGCAATTTGCATATTTAATTTCCCAGAGGAGCGTTGCATGGCAAATAAGCCTCCTTACCTTGACAAGCCACAGATGGTATGTCACTCTCCACGAGGAGAAACGATACCCCTTAGACCCAAGTCCAGAACCTCCCACCTAGCCAAATCAGTTCTCATGCTTCGCACTGACGAGGGCCAACAGCCCGAAACACCGTGTCTGCGAATTGAGATAGTGATTTGGCTTTAATCCTAAGTCATATTGCACGACTCGTTAAAGAGTTGATTGTGACTTGTAGGATCGCTACTTCCAATAGGTGGCGCTATAGAGTATAAGTCCTCTTTTTCTCAGAAGAGGCAATTTGCATACAAAATGTCTACATAAACTTGATATGCAAATTGCCTCTTCTGAGAAAAAGAGGACTTAAAACTTGTGCATTTATTGAAGATATAATGACAGCCATCTCCCCAGTGCCTTTACCTGATATATCATCAATGACTGTGTAAATTTGCATGTTTTCTTCAGGCAGCCATCTTTACAAATCTCATTGGAACTGCACCAAACAAAAGTTCCAGCATCATCACCTTGCCCAATGCAGATTCGCAATTCATCACTGAATATGACTTTCATCCAGTCATCCACAGTCCACGATTGCTTTTCCTTAGCCCATTGTAACCTTGTTTTTTTTCTGTTTAGGTGTTAATGATGGCTTTTGTTTAGCTTTTCTGTATGTAAATCCCATTTCCTTTAGGCGGTTTCTTACAGTTCGGTCACAGACATTGACTCCAGTTTCCACCCATTCGTTCCTCATTTGTTTTGTTGTGCATTTCCTGTTTTGGAGGCATATTGCTTTAAGTTTCTGGTCTTGATGCTTTGATGTCTCCCTTGGTCTACCAGTATGTTTGCCTTTAACAACCTTCCCATGTTGTTTGTATTTGGTCCAGATTTTAGACACAGCTGACTGTGAACAACAATCTTTTGCAACATTGTGTGATGATTTACGCTGTTAAGAGTTTAATAATCCTCTCCTTTGTTTCAATTGACATCTCTCATGTTGGAGACATGATTCATGTCAGTCCACTTGGTGCAACAGCTCTTCAAAATGTGATCACTCCTTTTTAAATGCAGACTAACGAGCAGATCTAATTTGATGCAGGTGTTATTTTTGGGTATGAAAATTTACTGAGTGGTTCCATAATTTTTCCCCTATGCTTGGTTAAAAAAAAGTAATAATTACTGACTACCACATTTTTTGTTCTTGATTTCTTTTAGTGTTTCTTAAAGACAGAAAGTTGCCATTTGAAATGACTGTAGTTTTGTGCCATGTCGGTGATCTGCTTTTTTCTACAAAATTAATCATAGTAATAAAGTCTTCCTTCTACCTTAATAACTATTAGTCCATCTAGTTCAACCCATAGCCTAACCTAACATGCCCTAACATGTTGATCCAGAGGAAGGCAAAAAAAACCCATGTGTGATTCCTATCAAGGAATCTAGTATATATAACCTGTAAAATTATACTTTTCAAAAAAGACATCCAGTCCCCTCTTAAATTTTAGTAATGAATGACTCATTACAACATCATACAGCAGAGAGTTCCATAGTCTCACTGCTCTTATAGTAAAGAATCCGCTTCTTGTTATTATGCTTAAACCTTCTTTCCTCCAGACGTAGAGGATGCCCCCTTGTCCCTGTCTCAGGTCTATGATTAAAAAGATCATCAGAAAGGCCTTTGTACTGTCCCCTCATATATTTATACATTAAAATAGGATCACCCCTTAGCCTTCATTTTTCCAAACTAAATAGCCCCAAGTGTAATAACCTATCTTGGTATTGCAGAACCCCCAGTCCTCTAATAACCTTGGTCGCTCTTCTCTGCACCCGCTTTAGTTCAGCTATTTCTTTCTTAGGCTAGGTTCACACTGCGTTAGCAGCAGCCCGTTCAGCACATACGCTAACGGGCTGCTGTAACGCAAATGTCAACGTTTGCATCCGCTAGCTCTATCTGTGCTAGCAGTGACGGACCCGGAAACACTGCAGCCCGCATCTCAGGGTCCGTCACTCAATGACGGCACATCCCTAGTGCACGCCCATTGTGGGTGTGCGCTAGCGATGCGTCCGACATTGCTTTCAATGGCAGCGTTAGCGGACTACGTTACACCGCGTTATGCCACGGTGTAACGTAGTCCATTTAACGGCCCACTATAATGCAGTGTGAACCTAGCCTTATACCCTGGAGACCAGAACTGGACACAGTATTCTAAGTGTGGTCGAACTAGTAACTTGTATAGAGGTAAAATTATGTTCTCCTCATGAGCATCTATGCCTCTTTTAATGCATCCCATTATTTTATTTGCCTTTGTAGCAGCTGCCTGACACTGGCCACTAAATGTGAGTTTGTCATCCACCCATACACCCAGGTCTTTTTCATTGACGGTTTTGCCCAGAGTTTTAGAATTAAGCACAGTTATACATCTTATTACTTCTACCCAAGTGCATGACCTTACATTTATCCCCATTAAAGCTCATTTGCCATTTATTATTATTATTTATTGTTATAGCGCCATTTATTCCATGGCGCTTTACATGTGAGGAGGAGTATACATAATAAAAGCAAGTATAATAATCTTAAACAATACAAGTCATAACTGGTACAGGAGGAGAGAAGATCCTGCCCACGAAGGCTCACAATCTACAAATCAGCCCAAGCTTCTAGTTTACATAAATCATCCTGTAATATAAAATTGTCCTCCTCTGTATTGATTACCCTGCAGAGATTGGAGTCATCTGCAAATATTGAAATTCTGCTCTCTATGCCCCCTACAAGGTCATTAAATGTTAAAAAGAGGGCCCAATACTGACCCCTGTGGTACCCCGCTGCTAACCGCGACCCAGTCAGAGTGTGCTCCATTAATAACCACCCTTTGTTTCCTATGCCTGAGCCAGCTCTTAACCCACTTACACATATTTTCCCCTATCCCCATTACTATCAACCTTTTGTGTGGCACCATATCAAAAGCTTTTGAAAAGTCCATATACACTACGTCCACTAGGTTCCTTTGGTCCAGTCCGGAACTTACCTTACCATATAAATTGATCAGATTAGTCTGACAGGAACAGTCCCTAGTAAATCCAAGTTGATATTGGGTCATGAGGTTATTCCTCTTCAGATACTCCCTCCAGCATAGCATCCCGTAGAATACTCTCCAGGATTTTACACACAGTAGAGGTTAAGCTTACTGGCCTATAATTTCCGAGTTCAGTTTTTGTCCCCTTTTTGAATATTGGCACCACATTTGCTGTACGCCAGTCCTGTGGTACAGACCCTGTTATTATGGAGTCTTTAAAGATTAAAAATAATGGTCTATCAATGACTGTACTTAATTCCTGCAGTACTCAGGGGTGTATCCCATCCGGGCCCGGAGATTAGTCAATGTTAGTGATTTTTAGACGCCACCGTACTTCCTGCAGGTGACATTTAATGGGGAATTTCTGTTATCACTGATCATATTGTCTGTCATGGGAGTTTGTGTAAATACTGATGAAAAAAGTAATTTAGCATATTGGCTTTTTCCTCATCCTCATCCACCATTTCACCCAGACTACTGAATGAACATCATCCAAGGCCGGTGATCCATAATTTTTGCCAGGGGTTGTAGGAGCTGGTGTCTGGAGAGCTGGAGTATTTTATTGGGTGGGTGACTGTTGCTTGGTTTGTATGCTTGGAAATTCCTCATCCTTACCTGCCTTATTTTCTTCCCCATCCTTCACACCCTGGTGAATACCTCTGTTATTTGTGAGAGTATATTTTGTGTGAGTGGAATTTTCTTTTAGGGTATGTTTCCACAGGGCATATTCCTTCAGTATCTGCTGCGGTTTGGACACTGCATAAAGCTGCAGCGTCCAATCCGCAGTGTTCAGATGTTACAGTATAGTGGAGGGGATTTTATGAAATAACATCACTGTGTACAAACATGCAGGCGGCAGACCTGCGTAACTGGACATGCGGCGTGTCTTTCTAGAACGCTCAGTCTCCACAAGATAAATAACACAGTCTATGCATAGGATGCGGTGATACCGCCTGTGTTCAATGAACACAGGCAGAATCACCGTGTGTACAAAAGGGGTCAGCGCTTTGGGCAGAGCGTGGTATCCCCTGCATCCAAAGTGCTGGGATTCCGGACCGTGAACACATACTCTAACCCTTGTCTTTGTTCCCCTGTCAGTCGGGCTGGTGTACCGTGGTACAGGGTAGCGCCTCTCTTCCCCAGGTGGGGGAAGGGGACAGACGCAGGGCTGCAGCTAGGAGACAGGTCAAGGACAGAGGCCCTGGCATCCTCGCAATCTGAGGAATCCCGCGGAACAGGGTGAGCTAGGGCGCCCCCTAGTGCTAGCAAGGTGCTAGAAAGGTGCCCCTGGTCCCAGTTTACTCACCAGTCGCAACGAGACAATGGGTTTTAGGGACTATGTTACATTTACAGCTCTGAAAATTTTGCACAGGTCTCTTAATTTTTGCCAAGTTGTCTGATTTTTCTCTTTATAGGTATATTTTTGAGTAAAATGTAAATTGTAATTCTATAAACTACTAACAACATCTCTCCGAAGTTCCAAGCAATACATTTTGTATTTATTTTTTGAAAATGAGAAATGGTCAAAATAAAAAAGTGCATTGCTCGCAGACCTCAAATAATGCAAAGAAAACAAGTTCATAATTATTTAGAAACAACAAAACTAATGTTTTAACTCAAGAAGAGGTCAGAAATCAATATTTTGTGAAACAACCATGATTTTTTTATCTCAGCTTTCATGGGTCTTGGCATGCTTTCCACCAGTTTTTCAAACTGCTTTTGGGTGACCTTATGCCACTCTTGGGACAAAAATTTAAGCAGTTTTTCTTTGTTTAATGGCTTGTGACTATCCATCTTCCTCTTGATTACATTCCAGAGGTTTTCAATGGGGTTCAGGTCTGGAGATTGGGCAGGCCATGACAGGGATTTCATGTGGTGGTACTTCAGCCACACTTTGCCTGAACTAGCTATGTGGCATGGCGCATTGTCCTGCTGGAAAAACCAGTCCTCAGAGTTGGGGAACATTGCCTGAGCAGAAGGAATCAACTGTTTTTCCAGGATAATCTTGTATGCGGCTTGATTCATACATCCTTTGCAAAAGAACAACCTGCCCAATTCCAGCTTTGCTGAAGCATCCCCAGATCATCACCGATCCTCCATCTAATTTCACAGTGGGTACAAGACACTGTGGCTTGTACGCCTCCAGGTCTCCGCCTAACCATTAGACAACTGGGAGTTGATCTGGGGATGCTTCAGCAAGGCTGGAATTGGGCAGGTTAATATTTGCGAAGGACGTATGAATCAAGTCACATAAAAGGTTATTCTGAAAAACAGTTGATTCCTTCTGTTCAGGCAATGTTCCCTAACTCTGAGGACAGGTTTTTCCAACAGGACAATGCACCATGCCACACAGATAGGTCAATTAAGGTGTGGATGAAGGACCACCACATGAAATCCCTATCATGGCCACCCAAATCTCCAGCAATGCATTTTTTAGTTATTTGGACCATTTCTCATTTTCAGAAAATAAATTCAAAATGTATTGCTTGGTATTTCGGAGACATGTTGTTAGTAGTACATTTACTCAAAAATATACCTAATCTAAGAAAAAAATCAGAGAAACTGAAAATTTTGCAGTGTTCTCTTAATTTTTGCCAGAGCTGTATATTTAGGCAAACCCTTTCCCCTCTCATTTGTATATTAACTCGCGAGCCCTGTCATCCTGCCATGTCTCTGCTACATACAAAATATTATTTTTCTCCAACAATATTAACACTCTTTCCTCCACCTTGTTGGTGAGGCTTCTGGCATAATTAAGTTGTGCTCAAAAGTTTACATACCACAGCAGAATTTTTTGCATTTTTTGCCTTTTTTCAGAGAATATGAATGTTGACACCAAACCTTTTTCTCCACTCATTGTTAGTGGTTGGGTGAAGCAATTTGTCAAACTACTGTGTTTTCTCTTTTTAAATCATAATGACAACCCAAAACATCCAAATGACCCTGATCAAAAGTTTACATACCCTGGTGATTTTGGCCTGATAGCATGCACAGAAGTTGACACAAATGGGTTTGAATGGCTGCTAAAGGTAACATCCTCACCTGTGACTAGTTTGCTTGTAATTAGTGTGTGTGCATAATTGCTGAGTGAGTTTCTGGGATCCAGACAGACTCTTGCATCTTTCATCCAGCCACTGACGTTTCTGGATTGTGAGTCATGGGGAAAGGAAAAGAATTGTCAACGGATCTATCGGAAACGCTAGTTGAACTGCATAAAACAGGAAAGGGATACAAAAAATATACAGGGAATTGATAATGCCAGTCAGCAGCATTCAAACTGTGATTAACAAATGGAAAATCAGGGGCTCTGTAAAAACACAACCCTGGTTAGGTAGACCAACAAAAATGTCATCCACAACTACCAGGAAAATGGTTTGGGATGCAAAGAAAAACCCACGAAGAACATCATCTGAAATACAGGGCTCTCTGAAAACTAGCAGTGTGGCTGTTTCAAGACGCACAATAAGGAGGGACTTGAAGAAAAATGGGCTGCATGGTCGACTCACCAGAAGAAAGCCATTACTGCAGAAATGTGACGAAGTATCTCACCTACAATACGCAAAACAGCACAGAGACAAGCCTCAAAACTTCTGCAACAAGGTAATTTGGAGTGATGAGACCAAAATTTAACTTTTTGGCCACAACCATAAACGTTATATTTGGAGAGAGGTCAACAAGGTCTATGATGAAAGGAACACCATTCCTACTGTAAAGCACAGAGGTGGATGTTTTGGGGATGTGTGAGCTACAAAGGCACAGGAAACTAAGCTCAAAGTTGAAGGAAAGATGAATGCAATACATTATCAGCAAATACTGGAGGCAAATTTGCACTCATCAGCCCTGAAGCTGCGCATGGGACATATTTGGACGTTCCAACATGATAACGATCCAAAACACAAGGCCAAGTCAACCAGTCATTGGCTACAGCAGAACAAAGTGAAGGTTCTGGAGTGGCAATCTCAGTCTCCTGACCTCAATATCATTGAGTCACTCTGGGGAGATCTCAAGCACGCAGTTTATACTAGATAGCCCAGGAATTAACAAGAACTGGAGGCTTTTTGCCAAGAAGAGTGGGCAGCTTTACCATCTGAGAAAATAAAGAACCTCATCCACAACTACCACAGAAGATGTCAGTGATGTTAGAGGTGGCAATACACAGTATTAAGAAATGGGGTATGTAAATGTTAAAAATCATTATTGTGCAAAAATATCTAATCAAGACTTAACCAGGTGCGTTATTCTTAAAAGAAAAATGTCATGATTTTCTGAAGAAAGTATAGTGGTTTATTGACTAGTCCACAGAAAAACCAAATTGCAGAAAACATAAAAATAGATTGTCCATGTGTAGATATCAGCGCTTTTCTTGTTACTCATCTTTCCAAGGTCCTGAATGGTAAAGTCATCTGTCTGTGTGGAGTATGAAGGTCATCATGGCATGGAGTAGCTAACAGCTGTTGTTCCTCGTGTCTTGTCTCATGTCCATGGAGAATGATGGTGAAGGAAGGGAGGTGACCGTCCCACGTGACAAAAAGCCCCCCACCCCCTCCTAAGAGACGTTTATATATGGTTTCTACAGATCACGTGTCTTCTGTATATGGAGTTAACTTATACTCTGAGCTACATACACAGAAATAGCTTTTGATAGTGTCAGCAAGAAACCATGTGCTCGGTACAGAATAATTAATATTTAACAGTAAACTTTTGATCAGGTCGTTTGGATGTTTTGGGTTGTCATTATGATTTAAAAAGAGAAAACACAGTAGTTTGACAATTAATGGCTGCACCACTAAACATGAGTGGAGAAAAATTTCTGGCGTTATCATTCATATTCTGTGAAAAAAGGCCAAGAAAGCACATAACTGTATATATGCAGTTTATGCATTTTTTCTGTACCTATACTCCCCCTTAGTGTATTATTTTAACCCCTTTTTACCACTAAAAATGTTGTAGTAGTGTAATTTGTTTCATTTTCTCAAGGGGTAAAAGGTGAAAATGGACCCCTACAATTTATTGCACAATTTCTCCTGAATGTGTTGATAACATATATATCACTGAAATATATTGTTTGGGCACCCAGCAGGTCTTAAAAAAAAGGAGTGCCATTTTATTTTTGGAGTACATATTTTACTGGAATAGTTTGTGGGTTCTATTATCAGAGCCCCTAAAAGGTACCAAACCAGCAAAAGTGACCCTATTTTGTAAATGTTACCCCTCCCAAAATTAATCCACGAGTAACTTTTATGCTCTTATGGGTGTTTTTTTTTTTTTTAAAGCATAGGGTGGATGTTACAAAGTAAAAATTACAAATATGCCTACTTAGTGATCAATACATTGTATGAAGTTTGTACTTCAAGAGACATGCACCATGTAAATTATTAAGTTGTTTCTTCCAGCTACAGTACGGGTGAGGAACCTCCAGTCAGTGCAGATGAGCTTTCCCTGGGCTGATTTCCAGTGACCGCAGTGCTCATGAGCACGCAGTGTTCACTACTAAACGCCATGGCAAATGTAATGATGGCCAATGCTAGCGTCTAGACATACACCCACAAAGTAACTCCCATCCCACACCTGAAGACAACAGCAGCCTCACCGTCTCCCGCGAGGGCCATGCTCCGGCCCCACCATGTCCCGCGATGGCCTTGTTCCGGCCCCACCATCTCCCGCGATAAATACGCTCTAGCCACACTGTCTACTGAGATGTATAAACTCCATCTCCAGAGTCTCCTATTGTATATTCTTTATCCCCATCATCTCCTATGTTCTGTTTATGCTGGAGCCCCAGAGTCTCCTAGGTGATATATATGCTTTAATGTCGCTGTCTCCTATATGATGTATGTACAGCAGTAGAGCAGTCCTGTAATCTCCTATGTGATGTATATATTGCAGTCCCAGCATCTCCTATGTGATGTATTTGCTCCAGCCCCAAGCTTCTCCTATGTGATGAATATGCAGTAGCCAAAGAGTCTCTCATGTGATAGATATACTGCAGACCTCCCACTGCTTACGTTCTAGAAATGTAACGTGAGCAGTTATGAGTTTCCCACTGTGAGGCGATATCTCATGTTCAGAACAACCTACTGCTGCTAGTTCTTCACAAAACTTATCACAAAGATTTTACTATGCTCTGGACTGAGGCATAACTGGAAAAGCAGATGCAAGTAGCAACATGATCAATACCATTTAACATCACACATCTCACCAAAGAAAAGCAGTTCCAGTTATCACATTAGGGGGGGGAGTTAATTTGACGACTAAATATACCAAGTAAATTTTCAAGTTGATAATTCTGTGCAGCTCCCGATTGATGGTATGAATATCCAGAGTTTTAGAGCTACCATACATAAAAAAACAAGATTCTCCAGAGAAGGCAAGTATAAAACTTCACATTTATTTACAAATGTTTAATTATATCGTCTTCAAGCCTTAGCCAGACCATGACTGAAGCTTAATGATGAAACACATTAGTTCTGCTGATTTAATGTGGTTTGTCGATAATGATGGATTTTAAACATTTGTAAATAAATGTGAAGTTTTATATTTACCGTATATACTCGAGTATAAGCCGACCCCCCTAATTTTGCCACAAAAAACTGGGAAAACTTATTGACTCGAGTATAAGCCTAGGGTGGAAATGCAGCATTTACCGGTGAATTTCAAAAATAAAAATAGATCATTATTTCCCCATAGCTGTGCCATATAGTGCTCTGCACCGTTCATTATTTCCCCATAGCTGTGCCATATACTGCTCTGCACAGATCATCATTGCCCCATAGCTGTGCCATATAGTGCTCTGCACCGTTCATACTGTCCCATAGCTGTACCATATAGTGCTCTGCACCGTTCATACTGCCCCATAGCTGTACCATATAGTGCTCTGCACCGTTCATACTGCCCCATAGCTGTGCCATATAGTGCTCTGCACCGTTCATACTGCCCCATAGCTGTACCATATAGTGCTCTGCACCGTTCATACTGCCCCATAGCTGTGCCATATAGTGCTCTGCACCGTTCATACTGCCCCATAGCTGTGCCATATAGTGCTCCGCACCGTTCATACTGCCCCATAGTTCTGTCATATAGTGCTCTGCACCGTTCATACTGCCCCATAGCTGTACCATATAGTGCTCTGCACCATTCATACTGCCCCATAGCTGTGCCCTATATGCTCTGCACCGTTGATATTTCCCCATAGCTCTGCCATATAGTGCTCTGCGCCGTTCATATTTCCCCATAGCTGTGCCCCATATAGTGCTCTGCACCGTTCATACTGCCCCATAGCTGTACCATATAGTGCTCGGCACCATTCATACTGCCCCATAGCTGTGCCCTATATGCTCTGCACCGTTGATATTTCCCCATAGCTCTGCCATATAGTGCTCTGCGCCGTTCATATTTCCCCATAGCTGTGCCCCATATAGTGCTCTGCACCGTTCATATTTCTCCATAGCTGTGCCCCATATAGTGCTCTGCACCGTTCATATTGCCCCATAGATGCTCCACATAAATCTGTGCCGCTGCAATAAAAAAAAAAAACATACTCACCTCTCTTGCTTGCAGCTCCCAGCGTCCGGTCCCGGCGTCTCTGCGCACTGACTGATCAGGCAGAGGGCGCCGCGCACACTATATGCGTCATAGCGCCCTCTGACCTGAACAGTCAGAGCGGAGCGACGCCGGGAAGATGGAGCGGCGCCGGGAAGATGGAGCGGCGCCCGGCGGCTGGAATGGGGACAGGTAAATATGACATACTTACCTGCTCCCGGCTCCTTCTCCCGGACAGCTGTCTTCGGTGCTGCAGCCTCTTCCTCTATCAGCGGTCACCGGCACCGCTGATTAGAGAAATGAATAGGCGGCTCCACCCCTATGGGAGGTGACCGCTGAAGAGAGGAAGAGCTGCAGCACAGAAGACCGTGGGACGGCAGGGGGAGCGCCAGGATCGCTGGAAGCAGGTAAGTATGCCTCAGCGCCCTCACCCGCCGACCCTGCCACCCACCTTGACTCGAGTATAAGCTGAGAGGGGCACTTTCAGCCCCAAAATTTGGGCTGAAAATCTCGGCTTATACTCGAGTATATATGGTACCTTACTTGCCATCGAAGCTGGATAATCTTGTTTTTTCCGCATTGCTTCTTCGACCTGGACGAGGGCGGCTCTATGCAGTGATGTTCATCTTAAGGGTAAGTTCACACAGGACTTTTTTGCTGCGTATTTTTGCTGCATTTTTTATGCTAATTTTTAGCTGCTTTTTATAGTACCAGCAAAACCTATGAGATTTCAGAAATCTCATGCACACACATTGGGTTTTTGTTTGATCAGTATTTTCTGCTTTGCTGCGTTTTTTGGACATAGGGCATGTCACTTCTTTCAGTGTTTTTGCAGCGTTTTTTCACCCATTGACTTGAATGGGTGATGGAAAAAACGCTGCAAAAACGCAGCAAAAACACATGTAGCATTATTTGCTGCGGTTTTTGTGCAGAAAAATCATGGCCAGCAGGGGTGATCTCATAGCCAAGAGCTTAAGGGTATGTGCACACGTTGCGGTTTTTGCTGCGGATCCGCAGCGGTTTTGACGCTGCGGATCTGCAGCAGTTTTCCATGCGGGGTACAGTACAATGTTAACCTATGGAAAACAAAAACCACTGTGCCCATGCTGTGGAAAAAAACATGCGGAAACGCTGCGGTTTATTTTCCGCAGCATGTCAATTCTTTGTGCTGAATCCGCAGCGGTTTGGCATCTGCTCCATGTTTAAAAATCCGCAGGTGTCTAAGACCGCAGTGGAAACCGCACAAAAAAACGCGATAAATCCGCAGTACTTTTTGCACTGTGGATTTAATCAAATCCGCTGCGGAATCCGCAGCGTGTGCACATGGCCTAAGGGTGTGGTTAGTGAGGTGTCCATAGATACAGTGAGCTATTGTGAGGTGTCCTGATAGTGATCTATTGTGAGGGAGTTTCTGGTAGTGAGGTGTGAAGAGCCATTGTGAGGTGTCCTGATTGTGATCTATTGTGAGGGAGTTTCTGGTAGTGAGGTGTGAAGAGCCATTGTGAGGTGTCCTGATTGTGATCTATTGTGAGGGAGTTTCTGGTAGTGAGATGTGAAGAGCTATTGTGAGCCATTGTGAGGTGACCTGATTGTGATCTATTGTGAGGGAGTTTCTGGTAGTGAGGTGTGAAGAGCCATTGTGAGCCATTGTGAGGTGTCCAGATTGTAATCTATTGTGAGGGAGTTTCTGGTAGTGAGGTGTGAAGAGCCATTGTGAGCCATTGTGAGGTGTCCTGATTGTGATCTATTGTGAGGGAGTTTCTGGTAGTGAGGTGTTAGCCATGTCTTGGTATATGTCTTGGTATAGGAGGATGAGCAAGCAGCTGAAAATTAGCATTAAAAAACGCAGCAAAAAAGTCCTGTGTGAACTTACCCAAAAAACGCACCAAATACGCACCAAAAACGCACCTAAATTAGCATAAAAAATATGCAGCAAAAAAGTCCTGTGTGAACTTACCCTAACAAGGTGAAACTGAATTAGCTGAGCTGACTGTTAAAGCTTCCATAAGGCTGGGTTCTGACAGGCCATAAACGGACCACAATGGCCAGGCTAACTGAACTTCCAACCTTGTGTGTGTCTATGATACTACAAATTCAGGTCGAAACTTGCAATCAGTCCAGACATTGCAGTCTATAAATTGACCATGAAATACAGCCCGATTGAACCTAACCTAACATGCTCAAGAGAGGCCTGGATGTCTTCCTGGAGCAGAACAATATTGTATCATACAATTATTAGGTTCTGTAGAAGGACGTAGATCTGGGTATTTATTATGATGGAATATAGGCTGAACTGGATGGACAAATGTCTTTTTTCGGCCTTACTAACTATGTTACTATGCTAACCCATATTTTTTTCGTTTACAGATGACAGTGCTGACTGGGGGCTTGTTATTTTCAGGATAAATTGAAGACTTTATTGGCATTACTTGGGGATAAATAACATTTAGATCCTCTTTTTTCAGATTTATAAAAAGCAGCATTTTTTATGCGATTCACCATTTATTTTTCCTGGAGACAGCCCTGTATGAGGGCTTGCTTGTTTGCTGGACGAGAGGATTTCCACTTTTTTATTATATAAGATTTTCTCATGAACATTTTTTTTTGTGGCAGGATGTGAAAAGGCTACATTTTAAGTGTTTTTTATTCATCTTTTTTACGGTGTCCATTATAGGGGATAAATAATGTAAACGTCTCATAACTTGGTAGTCCTGGATGCATCAATACCATATATGTGCATTTTTGTTTGTTTTTACATATAACCTTTATTTAGTATATATTAACCCCTTCACCCTGAAGCCTGTTTTCACCTTCTTGACCGAGCCAATTTTTACGATTATGACCACTGTGACTTTATTAGGTCATAACTCTGGAACACTTCAATGAGACTGTTTTCTCATCACATATTGTACTTCATGTTAGTGGTAAAATTTCTTCGATATGACTTACGTTTGTGAAAAAAATGTAAATTTAGTGAAAATTTTGAAAATTTTGCAATTTGCAAACTTAATTTATGTGCTTTTAAATCGGAGTGATACTTCACAAAACAGTTAATAAATAACATTTCACACATGTCTACTTTACATCAGCACAATTTTTGAAACATCATTTTTTTATCATTTATTTTTACCAGCGATTTCAAATTTTTATAACAAAATCTGCAAAACCGTTTTTCATCTGAAGTGACTTTGAGGGGCCTATATGACAGAAAATATCCATAAGTTAAACCATTCTAAAAACTTCACCCCTCAAAGTACTTAAACCCACATCCAAGAAGTTTATTACCGTATATACTAGAGTATAAGCAGAGATTTTCTGCCCATTTTTTAGGCTGAAAGTGCCCCTCTTGGCTTATACTCGAGTCATTGTCCCAGGGGGTCGGCGGGGGAGGGGGAGCGGCAGGAGTCATCACTATCACATCATACTCATCTGTTCCCTGCGCGGTCTCTGCTTCTCCAATAGGAAGAGCTTGGAAGGGAAGGAGCGCCATTTGACTTTTGGAATGCGAGATTTGGTGGAATAATTAGCAGACGCCATGACACGACTGGAGAGCCCCTGATGTGCCTTACCAGTGGAAAACCCCCACAAGTGACACCATTTTAGAAACTAGACCCCTTTGGGAACTTATCTAGATTTATATTGAACACCTTGAGCTCCCAGGTGCTTCACATAAGTTTATAACGTTAAGCTGTGAAAATAGAAAAAAAAAAAATCGAATTTTTCCCGCAAAAATCTTTTTTTTGCTCCAAATTTTGCATTTTCACAAGGGTAACAGGAGAAAATGGACCCCAAAATTTGTTGTGCGATTTCTCATTTTACCGATACCCCAATATATGTCGTCGAAAACTACTTTTGAGGAACAGTGGAAAGCTCCGAAGGGAGGAAACGCCTTATTATATAGTGCAGATTTTGCTTGTTTGAGGTTGCCATGTTACATTGGCAGGGCACTTGAGGTGCCAACACAGAACCCCCCATAAGTGATCCCTTTTTACAAAATAAACCGCTCAATGAATTCATCTAGGGGTGCAGTGATTATACAGTGGGTGAAATAAGTATTTGATCCCTTGCTGATTTTGTAAGTTTGCCCACTGCTAAAGACATGAACAGTATAATTTTAAGTGTAGGTTAATTTTAACATTGAGAGATAGAATATCAAAAATAAAATCCAGAAAATCATATTCTATAAATTATATACATTTATTTGTATTTTACAGTGAAAAATAAGTATTTAATCCCTCTGGCATTCAAGACATAATACTTGGTGGCAAAACCCTTGTTGGCAAGCACAGCAGTCAGATGACTTTTGTAGTTGATGATGAGGTTTTCGCACATGTGAGGAATTTTGGTCCACTCCTCTTTCCAGATCATCACTAAATCATTAAGATTTTGAGGCTGTTGCTTGGCAACTTGGAGCTTCAACTCCCTCCATAAGTTTTCTATGGCATTAAAGTCTGGAGACTGGCTAGGCCAATCCATGACCATAATGTGCTTCTTTTTGAGCCACTCCTTTGTTGCCTTGGCTATATGTTTTTGGTCATCATCTTGCCGGAAGACCCAGCCACAACCCATTTTTAATGTCCTGGAGGAGGGAAGGAGGTCGTTACTGAGGATTTTACGGTACATGGTTCCATCCATTCTCCCATTGATGCCGTGAAGTAGTCCTGTGCTCTTAGCAGAGAAACACCTCCAAAACATAATGTATCCACCTCCAAGTTTGACAGTGAGGACTGTGTTCTTTGGGTCATAGGCAGCATTTCTCTTCCTCCAAACACAGCGAGTTTAGTTAATGCCAAAAACCTCAATTTTTGTCTCATCTGACCACAGCACCTTCTCCCAATCACTCACAGAATCATCCAGGTGTTCATTGCCAAACTTTAGACAGGCCTGCACATGTGCCTTCTTGAGCAGGGGGACCTTGCGGGAAATGCAGGGCTTAAACCTTTAAGGCATAATGTGTTACCAATGGTTTTCTTGGTGACTATGGTAACAGCTGCCGTGAGATCATTAACAAGTTCCCTCCGTGTAGTTTTAGGCTGATCTCTCACCTTCCTCATGATCAAGGATACCCCAGGAGGTGAGATTTTGCATGGTGCCCCAGATCGATGTCGATTGACAGTCATTATGTATTTGTTCTGTATTCTTACTATTGCAACAACATTTGTCTCCTTCTCACCCAGCATCTTGCTTATGGTTTTGTAGGCCATTCCAGCTTTGTGCAGGTCTATGATCTTGTCCATGACATCCTTAGAAAGCTCTTTGGTCTGGCCCATGTTGTAGAAGTTAGAGTCTGACTGATTAATTGAGTTTGTGGACAGGAGTCTTTTATAAAGGTGACTATGTAAGACAGCTGTCTTTAATGCAGGTAATGAGTTGATAAGGAGCATCTAACTGGTGTGTAGGAGCCAGAAATCTTAATGGTTGGTAGGGGATCAAATACTTACCGTATTTTTCCGACCATAAGACGCACTTTTTTTCCTCCAAATTTGGGAGGAAAGTGTGGGTGCGTCTTATGGTACGGATGTAGCATGTGGGGAGGGGGGCAGCAGTGAGTGGGATCGCACTGTTATCCCACTTCAGGATGTCCCTGCTGCCCAGAATCAGTGCTGGAGAAACCATGTGCTCCCGATGATTAAGTGCAGTGAATATTCATTAGCGGCTCCCCGCCCACCTATCAGCTGAGCAGTGAGCTGGGAGCAGCAAATGCTTAAGCAGGGACACACATGGCTTCTCCAGCGCTGATTCCTGCAGCAACTGGGCAGGTCTGTGTGTCTGGGGGAGAGGAGGCAGCAGCAGGGGCAAAGGGAGAGAGGAGATGGCTGCATACCTGCCTGCCATGCCTGGGCTGGACGCTGAGTGCTGTGCAGGAGGACCTGTGATGATGTCAGGAGTGGGCGGGCTGGAGCATCACATGGCAGCTCAGAGCCCTCCCTCTTCTTGACATCATCACAGGTCCTTCAGGCTCTCCAGTCTCCACTAGAATCTGCAGCCTCCTCATAACCTGTGCTGTGGAAAGGAAAGAGGGACTGCTGTGTGTACAGTAATGGGATACTCCAGCTTTAACCTCACCACAGTGTGGCTGGCTGCCACATTTAGGAGGTTAGTCTTTACAGAACACAATAAAGCACTCTGCCACTCCTTTGGTGAACTATAACTCCCAGCATGTCATAGGATCTGCAGGACATGCTGGGAGTTATAGTTCTCCCATGGGATTTTAACCCTGCTGTTCTGTTGGTCAAAAATGACCGACTTTGAACTTCAATATTCTTTAAAATATTCAAGATGCGGCTCTGAAACCCATGGCCGACCGACCCATCCTCATTTAAGTCAATCAACCACAAGTTTCAGAACCGCATCTTGAACACCCCAAAAAATACCAAAGTTCAAAATAGGTCTCCCCAGACCGAACAGAACAGCAGGGTTAAAGCAGCACTCCAGTGTTATTTTGCAGTGCTGGAGTGGTGCTTTAAATATAAGCCCTGTGCCCCCATTCTTATACTCATCCTCCAGCATCTTCATATAGTGCTTTACAGACACCACACTGGTCCCGCAGCTTCCAACATAATAACATACTATTATATATAATAACACCACATATAATAGTATGTCATTTATGTTATTAAATATTTTACCACATTTTTTAGCTTCAAATATTTTTTTTCCCTATTTTCCACCTCTAAAACCTGGGCGCGCCTTATAGTCCGGTGCGTCTTATAGTCCGAAAAATACGGTAATTCTCACTGCAAAATGCAAATACATTGAGGGGGCGTGGCTATGTAGTGAAGGAGAGAGGACGCACTGTGAGAGAGCTCCCAAATCCTTCCTAATATCCTGCACCAAGACCCCTGCATACGGTGATATACTCACCACCGCTGGACCCCCTTGACTTCGGGAGGCTTTCCGGGACCCTGCCGGGGGATCGGTGAGACCGGGGAGCTACGAGGATTGAGGATCTCGGGACGGACCTGTGGCTGGGAAGCGGCCATCTTGGGCAGAGCACGCTTTGCTGGAGGAGACGCGGTGCCGCTCTGAGTCGGAGCGGGGCCGCGCTTTGATCCCCAGGCGGTTGCCGACACCTGCGGTAGGTGCTGTGGGTTTGCGGTGCACCGGGGGAGTGAGAGACCGGGCGGAAGCGGTGCCTGTGTGGAGCGGCTGTCACCATCAAAGCGCGCGCTTCGGCAGTTGAAGACGCGGCGCCATCTTTACATCTCTGCAGCGCTGTAGAAGTGGGGGAGCGAGCACATATCCTGGACATACTGGGAGGACGCGCGGTGTGTGCCCTGGAAAATTGGGCCCTGCGCTCCTCATATTTAAGACACTCCACTTGTCGGTGCCATTACTCCTGAGGACTTTGGATCCCTCTTTTGGCTGCTGACACTGCAGGCACGGTGAACCCTCCCTGGTGCGCGGCACCCTAGTGGAGCTTTGAGATTGTCCCATTTATAACTTCTCAGTTTGCTACGGACGCCACTCTGTGACAACTCTGCTGGGCTTACATATATATATTGTGACTCTGACCTTGCTAATCATGCAGCGCACTAAGGGCTCAGGGGCAGCTGACAAACTGAAGGAATTTGCCAGAATTGATCCCTCTGATAACACACGTAATCTTAGAAATAACCCCTCTCAAGTGCAACGCAAAAATCGTCCCTCTGATGGTGCTGAGGGAGGCGAACAGGAGGAACTGACACTTAAACAAGCGTCGGACCAGTTAATGCAAGCTATTTCCCTAACCAGAACATCTCTCACCGAAAAGATAGAGGATGTACACACTGAGGTGGGGCGCCTCCGTCAAGACATGCAGACTATGAAGGGACGCATTACAGAAGTGGAGACGAGGGTATCACATGTAGAAGATACCATCACACCCATGGAGGCCAAGTTGACAAAAGTAGCCGGCTCTATAAATGCCTGGAAACAAAAGGCAGATGACCTAGAAAACAGACTACGCCGGAATAATATCCGCATTATCGGACTGCCGGAGCGCTCAGAGGGTCAACAACCTGAGGTATTCCTAGAGGGGTGGCTCAAATCTTCTCTGGGAGATGAATTTTCATCGACGTTTGCTGTGGAAAGAGCCCATCGAGTACCCACAAAACCTCTTCCTCCCGGAGCCCCACCTAGACCTTTTCTGGCGCGGATCCTCAATTGCAAGGATAGAGATACTATTTTACGGCTGGCACGACAGAAAAGCCCCATTAAACTTGATAATGCTGTAATCTCGATCTTCCCGGATTTTTCTGTGGAACTTCAAAAACAAAGGGCCAGATTTATGGAGATCAAGAGGCAACTCAGGGACAGAAATATCATCTATTCAATGGTCTTCCCGGCCCGGCTCCGTGTCGTCTATAAGGGTTCTTCTGTGTTCTTCACGGATCCAGCGGAGGTGACCGAATGGTTACGATCTCATGGGGAGTCTTGAGTAAAGGAATCCTGAATATATCTAGTTAAGTAGAATCCTTTGGATTACCAAATAAGGAGCTCTCTCTGGAGAAGTCCAGATTACCAACTATACCGGACGCTGAATCCAGCGGGGGTATCCCCTTATTTCTTTAATAATAGGAGCACAGGACGTTGCTCCTATACTGTTTGGTTCTTGTTCAATTTTTCTTCTTTTATTGGTTTTCTCTGTTATTTAAGTAGAAACTGCCGCCGACAGTGCTCTTGCTTTCTATGTACCGCCCTCGACCTTTGCCTGAGTGATAACATGTATCATATTTGGATAAGTAGACATGGGGTCTGAAATAGTATGCATGACATGGAATGTACGAGGTATCAAATCCCCCCGAAAGAAAATTAAGGTTTTCTCGCAAATCAGGCACCATCACCCCCATATAATAGCCCTGGTGGAAACTCATCTAACCAGGGATACAGCCCGATGTGTACAGAAGCCGTGGGTACAATGGTACATACATGCTTTCCATACCAGTTACTCGAGAGGAGTTTCATTGTTAATACATAGAGACGTTAGATGGGAAGCTAAGGAGGCTCGAAGGGACCCTGATGGCCGATTTGTTTTTGTGCATGCATTAATTAATTCTAGCGAATATGTGATTTTATGTGTCTATAACCCTCCCCCAGCCAATATGTCAGTTCTCCGGATGGCAATGAGCTTTGCTCTAAATTATCCAGACGCACAAGTCATTTGTATGGGAGACTTTAACTTAGTCATGGATAATAACCTTGATAAATTGAGATTGGACGACGGGAGGTCCGGGGAGCCCCCCTCTTCAGCCCCGACCCAATTGGCATCATTTATAGAGGGTAGTGGATGGCTTGATCTATGGCGGATGCGTCACCCTGGAGTGCGGGGGTATACCTGTCACTCATCTACTAGACAATCTCTATCCCGCATAGATTACATATTCGGTTCTAGTGGGCTGGCGGCGTGGGTGGATAGTGTAGAACACGGTAATAGGGGGATATCGGACCATAGCCCGATTATACTTAAACTCAAATTTGGACAACCAAGGAGTGGCACGGTCTGGAAGCTGAACCCCTTTTGGCTAAAACTGATGGATAGTAACGACAGAACAGAGGATCAGTTAAATTGTTTCATATCGTCTCACCCGAGACCCCAGAACATTAATTTATTCTGGGATACCCTCAAAGCATACCTGAGGGGATGTTTGTCCTCCACGATTACATACATAAAAAGGGTGACCTCGAGGGAGGATGACGGGGTGGAACAGAGACTGAAAGATGCGGAGGCCGCATACATAGCTAGCCAAACTAATGGCAATAGAATTGAATGGTTGACCTCACAGAGATTGTACACTCAGCACATCGACACCAAATCTAAGCGTAAGCTGTTCTTCGCACGTCAGTCATACTTTGAATTGGGAAATCAAACCGGTAAATTTCTAGCCTATCTGGTACATCAGCATAATACATCTAATACAGTATTGCAGATTCGTGCGCCAGACGGCTCATTAGTGTCCACGACAGAAGAAATACTTCAATGTTTTTATGACTACTATGAATCATTATATAGTTCCAAAAGTGGCCTCGGCGTTTCACAATGTCTGGATTATTTATCAGATGTAATATTCCCCACGCTGAAACCCATTCAGCGAGAGCTTATGGATGCTGCATTCACATTGGAAGAGGTAGAATATGCTATAATGGACATGTCCTCTGGGAAAGCTCCTGGGCCGGACGGGTTTCCTGTTGAGCTATACAAGAGATATCGGGGTATACTAGCGCCACTCCTACTGAAAGTGTTCCAGGGCATATGGGAGGGAGGATGTATGCCTGACACTTTTTATGAGGCAAATATTGTTATACTTAAAAAAGAGGGAAAGGACCTTCTGGAATGTGGCTCCTATCGGCCTATATCGTTAGTTAATGTAGATTATAAAATCTTCACTAAAATTCTGGCCATTAGACTGAACTCCATCATATTGGACCTTATCCATCCAGATCAGACTGGCTTTATGCCTGGTAAAAATACTTCTATTAACATTAGGCGAGTTCAATCCATAATTCAATATAGTTCTTTGGTGTCAGATAACAATTGGGCAGTAGCATCCCTGGATGCAGCCAAGGCCTTCGATTCTCTTGAGTGGCCCTTCCTGTCAGCATGCCTACAGAGATATGGCTTTGGAGATAAATTTCTAAGGTGGATCAGTGTATTATATATGAAACCTAAGGCGCGTATAATTATAAATAATTCCATCTCTAAGTCCCTCTCATTGTCTAGGGGAACCCGTCAGGGGTGCCCCCTCTCGCCGGCTCTCTTTGCTCTCGCAATAGAAGCATTGGCAATACGTATGAGATCCTCCCCGGATATTAGGGGCATAGATATAGCGGGTCGGGTGGATACCATCGGCTTATATGCCGACGATATGGTAGTGTTCATGGACAAGGCAAAGGAAACACTGCCCAAAGTGATTGCTATCATAGATGTCTTTAGTAAATACTCTGGCCTGTATATAAACTGGGACAAATCTGCTCTACTGCCTCTCTCTTGTGCCCCCATGCTAAATCTTGAAACTCTGTCCTCACTACCGGTCGTATCCAATTTTAAGTATTTGGGTATCTATATGTCCCAAAGTGGCAGTTCTGATCTACAACTTAATATTTATCCATTGTTAGAACTAGTCAAATCCAAATTTGCATCATGGAGCAAACTCCCACTATCTGTTGCGGGCCGTATCAACCTAATTAAAATGATTCTGCTTCCTAAACTTAGTTATTGTCTTCAACATAGCGCAGTACCAGTACCTAAGTCCCTCTTTACTAATTTAAATTCCCTAACAACTTCTTTTATATGGGGAAAATCTAGGCCCAAACTTAAACTTTCTGTTTTGCAGAGACCTAAACAGGGGGGTGGAGCGGCGTTACCGGACTTTTTTCTATATTATCTGGCCGGGCAGGCTAAGACATTGGTCACGTGGATGCCTGGTGGTTATCTTCCTAATTCTGAACATCATCTGCTTCATTCTGCTCGGGTAGAGTGTCCATTGGGTTTTCTAGAGTCGGAGAGAATGACCACCCTTCATCCGCTGCCCATGCTTCGACTGGCAAGATTAATCTGGAGACAAATAAAAAAAATTGTTGGATATACAGATATTATAGCTGAAATGCCCCTTTGGGAAAATAACTACTTTCCAATGCTGCTGCATCACCCGTCCACCGCCTTCTGGGTGATGCATGGTGTTACCTCGGTAGGGGATTTGCATGACCGGGGGACCTTTGTGTCCTTTGAACAGTTGCAGACTAAACATGATATTCCGAGATTCCAATTTTTTCGTTTTTTACAATTAAGGTCAGCTTTCCAGTCATATATGAGGGGGGTGGCTACAGGCCGCACAATCTCGTCTCTGCCTCTAATAGGAATCCTCAAATCCCAGGGACCCCAGGGCCTCATTTCTTCTTTATATACCTACATGCTATCAGTGGGTGCGGAATCGGTTATAAGACTCATCAGGGGGAAATGGGAGAGACTCATTACTGACGCACAGGAAGAGGAATGGGAGGAAATTTTAGAGTCCCCGATGAGGGTATCCCCGTCAGTTAATAACAGAATGACACAATTGTATATAATATACCAATCATATCTAACTCCCGTGCGGCTTTTTAAGATGGGTCGACTCCACTCTGCGGAATGTCTACGCTGTCACCTGCCAGATGCGGACTTCATTCACATGATGTGGAGCTGTCCAATCATTCTTCAATATTGGAAAGAGGTAACCTCATTACTTTCCTCCATAGTATTGGCCCCTGTTCCTCTTGAGCCATTAATTTGTCTATTTGGGGTATGGGATGAGGAGACTTGGGGTCATCACGTTGCAATTTTCTTACGGGAGTCACTTTTTATGGCAAGGAAGGTGTTGGCAATGCGGTGGATGGGGGGTTCGTGTCCCTCCCTCAGAGCCTGGGTTGAGTTAGTAAATTCGATTATCCCGTACGAACGTACACTGTATCAAAATAGAGGATGCCCAGGTAAATTTGAGAAGATTTGGAGCGGCTGGAACTCCTCTCACCTAACTTTATAAACTCGCGGTTATTTACGCTAGTGCAAAGCGTCAAATCTCCCTAGATATCATGCAGAAGAGGGTGTAGGTTTATTGTCAGGCGGCAGAAAGGTAGTTAGTAGGATACAGTTGTAGTTATGATTTAATAACTGTAAATTTTTCATGACTCCACGTCAGATATGTACGGTTTAAATGGAGTAAAGGATATGTTAAACACACACTGTGATACTCAGTTATATATATATTGTACGTACTCCATATTGAATGTAATACTAAGGAGTATAAATTTGTATATTATGTTGTTGTTTTCTCAACATTATGGTTAATAAACGAATTTAAAAAAAAAAAAATGCAAATACATTTAGATAATTTATACAGTGTGATTTTCTGGATTTTATTTTTTATATTCTATCTCTCAATATTAAAGTTAACCTACCCTTAAAATTATAGGCTGTTCATGTCTTTGTCAGAGGGCAAACTTACAAAATCATCAAGGGATCAAATACTTATTTCACCCACTGTATTGACCCCACAGGTGTGTCAAATACTTTTATACCTATGGGCAATGAAGATAAAATAATTTACATTTTTACCACCAAGATTATGTGTTAGCCCTAAGATTTACATTTTCATACTGGGAAATGAGTAAAAATGGCCCCAAAAATTTGTCCCACAATTTCTACTGAACATGGCAATACCCCATATGTGGCTGTACAGCACTACTTAGCCATACAGAGAGACTCTGGAAGAACTGAGCACTACTTGCCTCCTGGACCGCAGATTTTCCTAGAATAGTTTGCCGATTCCATATAAAGAGCCAGTAAGTAGCAGAAAAAAGGAAGAAAAAGCCGACCACATAGTCCTAAGCATTGTGGTGAAAAACTCAAAATTTGTTTAATAGATTATAATCAGGTAAAATAGCAAAGAAACAACAAAAATGCAGGTAGCAGAATAAAATTATTAAGGACACACACCCAGAACAATGAGACTGGATGTTAAAGTGCAATATTGTAACAAATCAATGGATCATATATTAGTATTAAAGGTACAAATATAACAATGAATTAAACCACAGAATGTGTGTATATATATAGGAATATAGCAATAATGTGCAAAGTGTAGTGAATCAGTAAAGTGCTAGTGTGGAATAGTCGCAGTAAGTGTCACCATAAGATCTGGGTTATTTGAAATGTAAAAATCATTTTAATATATCAGGGCACAAAAACAGCATTGAATAACTGTATGGTGGAGGAGAAAAAAAAAATCATGTGAAAGTATAAAGAAGTCGATCCAAGATGGAATGTAACTTACAATGGTTGTGCAGATCTCTAACTCCAGGATGGCGTTCTCCCCAACGCTTGTTTTGGCACGCTTCTGGGGGCCACGGCAAGAAAGTACTGAGACTGAGTCCCCACATGGGTAAGCACTTTTTACTGGTAGCACTATTTGCAGCAATTAAGTATAATTAGTAGTATGTTTACATCAGGACTATTTGGGTTCATGCCTTATAGTGGCTAATCACTAACATTAGGATATATTCTACTGGGAATATTCCCGTATACTTTTTTGATCTGATTAACTATTGGAGTTAGCGAGATTCCTCCTTTTTCATCAGCGTGCCCTTTTCTGCATACCAAGACAGTTTTATCTGATGCTCAGCACTCCTGCCCTTGTTTTGTCACCTCAACAACTCACCTATAGTAACTTTACGTATTTTGTATTTAAAAAATAACTTTTTCTGATTTATCTTTATCTAGTGTTGTCTAGTCTATTTATCTAGTCATTTAAGTACGTATATCGACTTTATTGGGACATTTAACTCAGTTGTTTTCTGTAGGTTTGAGTAAGTGTGTGGTGGTGGAGAAAAAAAAATATCATGTGAAAGTATAAAAAAGTCGATCCAGAGTCGTGTGTTCCCCCCCCCCCCCTCCCCTCTCCTTGATTTTCCCTAGTCTGTTTGTTGACCCCTCCCCCCTTTTTTTGTTCTTCATCTTTTCTTTAGCTATTACTTCCCCTCTCTCACCATTTGGGGTTATCTAGTTACAGAGTGGTAGTCCACTCGTACTGTATTTCCATGTTGAATTCTATGTCTTTAGCCTTATGTTTACCTTGATTGAGAGGCACTTTGCCTTTAACTTGCAAACTGGATCGCTAAAATAGTTATCGTCTTTAATAGTGGGCTTCTGTATTACCGGAAAGGGAGAAGTAATTCCGTGTACCTATGTTTGCATGTTGATATGCTAATGTTGAAAATGTTTAATTGAAAATGTTTAATAAATACAGTTTGGAAAAAAAAAAAAAAAAGTCGATCCAAGATGGAATGTAACGTACAATGGTAGTGCAGATCTCAGACTCCTGGATGGCGTTCTCCCCAATGCGAGTTTCGGCACGCTGCCCTCGTCAGGGGGTGGGCGTCCTTGTTCTTAGTTTTATTATGCTACCTGCATTGTTGTTGTTTTTTCTGCTATTTTTACCTGATTATAATCTAAAAAACAATTTTTTTTTCACCACAATACTTTTGACTATATGGCTGGCATGTTGTTGCTTTTTTTTTTTTTCTTGTATATTCTCCAACTGTCCACATATTCTTACTTAGGTCCGGATTCTTGGGTGCACGGACATTTCTTTTACTTTTACTTCATGTTTTATACTACATTTGATTCCCTCCTTCAAGTGACCCCATTTTGGAAATTATAACCTTTTGGGAATTTATCTAGAGGTGTAGTGACGATTTTGACTCTATGGGCGTTTTCCAGAAACCAGCAGCAGTGGATGTTGCTGAGTGAAAATTGCAAACTGTCGTTGTAGTGACCAGTACACTGTAGTGACCAGTACATTATGCCCTGCTTAGGCTTGGTTCACATTGCGTTATGGCTCTACATTTAACGGACTACGTTACACCACGGCATAACATGATGTAACGTAGTTCGTTAACGCCGCCACAGAATGCAATGTCAGACGCATCACTAGCGCACGCCCACAATGGGCGTGCGCTAGCGATGTGCCGTCATTTGAGTGACGGACCCGAGACGTGGGCTGCAGCGTTTCCGAGTCCATCACTGCTAGCGCCGATGGAGCTAGCAGAAGCTCCATCTGCGCTAGCGCTGTGCAAAAGTCGGCACTTGCGTTAGCGCAGTCCGTTCAACGTATGCGTTGAACGGACTGCACTAACACAATGTGAACCTAGCCTTATGCTTCTGGAAACACGCACCTGTAAATTAGGAGGACTATCATTACTACAGAAATGCCAAATATGTGAGCGCTAAATGTGAATTAGGCACACTGGGGCTCAGAAGGCAGGGAGGGCATTTAGATTTGGGAGCGGAGAACTTGATGATTTTCTTTTGGGGGAGGAGAGGAGCCATTTCACTTTTCCAGAGCATTTGTGCTACCAGTAAAGTGGAAGCCCCCTATATTTCCGTTAACAGATGACGGACCTGAGTGAGGGCTTGCTTTTTTGGTGGATTGAGTTAAAGCTTTTATTGGGAACATTTTACATAACATTTATGATCACAGTTATCTGGCGATCTATGCTGACAACTTACATCAGGGTTGCCATCTAAATCTCTGAGTGACGTGACAGATGAAACCCCCGATGGATTAATTCACTATAATGAGGCAACAGAGTTACTCTGGACTCCATCTGGCTTCTGTTCAGCGGCTTCCTTTTCAGAAGTGCACAAAACTGTGGCCGATGGCACTTTTATGTAATCCTAAAAAGACGGACACCACCGGATCACAGATCAGACGGCACCCAACAGTGCCTCCATCTGCCTCATTATAGGGAATCTTCTGCTGGGGATTCTGTCTGAATCATGTATTTCAGATATTTACACGGAAACCCTGATGTAAGCGCTCAGCACAGTGCGCAAGATAAATGTGCGCCAAGCCTTACTGCGCTCTTTGGGAGGTAGAATGAAAAAATCAACAGCATATGAAGAATTGGTTTTATTTATTTTTTATGCCATTCCTTGTGCGGTATAGGCGATTAGGCAACTTTATTATTATTGTTACAGCAATGCCAGATTTACATCGGGTTTTTATGTTTGGCTGCTGTCACACACTAAAAGATAAAAATATTTTATATAAATAAATAAAAAAATAAAAATATTGCAAAAAATAATTTTTGCATCACCATATTTTGAGAGCTATAATTTTTCCATATTTCAGCCAACCAAGTCATGTTATGGCTTGTTTTTTGAGGTACGAGCTGATGTTTTTAGTGGTATCATTTTCAGGCACATGACATTTTTTGATTGCTGTTATGACCTGGTGGTTAAGAGGCCACACTGAAATGACCTGGTGGCTAAAACGCAACATGGAACGAGCTCTGAGAAGGTGGTATCTCTACTGACCGCAGTCCCTAATCCTAACAACACAACTAGAAATAGCCGTGGGATGTTCCTGACACTCCCTAGACACTTCGTCACAGCCTAAGATATAACTACCCCTAAAGAAGGAAATAGAAAGCTATATAGCATCAGAGAAACCCCCAAAAGGAAAGACAGCCCCCCACAAATATTGACTGTGAAAGGAGAGGGAAACGACGAACTCAGAAATGAAATAAGAATTCAGCAAAGGAGGCCAATACTAAACTAGATAGACAGAGAGCAATGGATACTGTGCGGTCAGTATTAAAAACTACAAAATCCACGCAGAGTTTACAAAAATGAACTCCACACTGACTCACGGTGTGGAGGGGCAAATCTGCTTTCCCAGAGCTTCCAGCTAGCCTGAATAAGACATAGTGACAAGCTGGACAAAAAGAGACAAAATGCAAGCAATTGAGTCCAAACAAATGGACAAACAAAACTAGCAAAACTTATCTTTTGCAGACAAGGAGTGGCCATATGAGAAATCCAAGGGAAGAATCAAATCCAACCAAGAACATTGACAGCAGGCATGGACTAAAGCCCAGAGCAGGTTTAAATAACAAACCCAGGCAAGGCGATTAGTGAAGGCAGCTGCTACAACTACCTAACGGAGCAGCAGTTCCACTCGAAACCACCAGAGGGAGCCCAAGGGCAGAACTCGCAAAAATACCATTAGCAACCACAGGAGGGAGCTTCCAGAACGGAACTCACAACAGATTGCTTTCTCTTCCGATTTTTGAGACACAGAATTTAGAAAAAACAGCAATTCAGGAATTGATTTGTGTGTCTTTCATACCGTTCTGCGTGTGCTACAATTGGCAAGGCAGCATTACGCTTCTGGTCAGTACGATTACAGCGATACCGAATTTATATTGATTTTTTAACCCCTTTATCCCATATGACATACTATCCCGTTGAGGTGACCTGGTACTTAATTCCCAGTGATGGGATAGTACGTCTTAGTTGATCGACCGCACTCACGGAGGGAGCGTGGCCGATCGCCGCTGAGTGTCAGCTGATTGTTAGAGCTGACATCCGGCACTATGTGCCAGGAGCGGTCGCGGACCGCTCCCGGCACATTAACCCCCGAAATACTGAGATCAAACATGATCACAGTGTTCCGGTGGCATAGGGAAGCATTGCGCAGGGAGGGGGCTCCCTGCATGCTTACCCGAGACCCTCGGAACAACGCGATGTGATCGCGTTGTTCAGAGGGTCTCCTACCTCCTCCTCTCTGCAGGCCCCAGATCCAAAATGGCCATGGGGCTCCTTCCGGGTCCTACAGGGAGGTGGCTTGCAAGCGCCTGCGCAGAGCAGGCGCCAGCAAGCCTCCTGCAGTGCTTGTCAGATCGCTGATCTCAGAGTGCACTACAAAGTGTCAGATCAGCGATCTGATAATATATAGTGATGTCCCCCCCTGGGGAAAGGTACAAAGGTTAAAAAAAAAATATTAAAAAATGAAAAAAAAAATTATATATATATATATATATATATATATATATATATATATATATATATATATATATATATATATATATATATATTAGTTCCAATATACATTTCTTTAAATAAAAAAAAAACAATAAAAGTACACATATTTAGTATTGCCGCGTCCATAACGACCCGACCTATAAAACTGTCCCACTAGTTAACCCCTTCAGTGAACACCGTAAAAAAAAAAAAAAAAAGGCAAAAAACTCTTTATTATCATCCTGCTAAACAAAAAGTGGAATAACAGGCGACCAAAAAGACGGATATAAACATGGAACCGCTGAAACCGACATCTTGTCCCGCAAAAAACGAGCCGCCATACAGCATCATCAGCGAAAAAATTAAAAAGTTATAGTCCTCAGAATAAAGCGATGCAAAAATAATTATTTTTTATATTTTTGTATAAAAGCGCCAAAACATAAAAAAATGATATAAATGAGGTATCGCTGAAATTGTTCTGACCCGAAGAATAAAACTGCTTTATCAATTTTACCAAACGTGGAATAGTATAAACGCCAGCCCCCCAAAAGAAATTCATGAATAGCTGGTTTTTGGTCATTCTGCCTCACAAAAATCGGAATAAAAAGTGATAAAAAAAAAAAATGTCACAAGACCAAAAATGGTACCAATAAAAATATATACCCGTCCCGCAAAAAACAAGACCTCACATGACTCTGTGAACCAAAATATGGAAAAATTATAGCTCTCAAAATGTGGAGATGCAAAAACTATTTTTTGCAATAAAAAGCTTCTTTTAGTGTGTGTGCTGCCAATCTCAAAAATCTGCTAAAAGACACGCTATAAAAGTAAATCAAACCCCCCTTCATCCCTCTTTTAGTTAGGGAAAAATAATAAAATTAAAAAAATGTATTTATTTCCATTTTCCCATTAGGGTTAGGGTTAGAGTTGGGGTTAAAGTTAGGTTAGGGTTGGGGCTAAAGTTAGGGTTTGGATAAGATTTACGGTTGGGATTAGGGTTAGGGGTGTGGTTAGGGTTATGGTTGGGATTAGGGTTAGGGGTGTAAAGTGGTGGTCTTTTTTCTATCATAAACAGTGTTGATACAGTAAGTGTGTTCAGCTACCGGAAGTCACACTTGAGTAATAGACAGGATAATTACAATGTTGTTGCAGTAATTTTTTTCAGCCACCGGAGGTCACCCATGAGTTAAAGACCTGATTCTGGAAACAGGATGGTTACCTCAGAGAGAATTTCTGG
The DNA here is from genome assembly GCF_032444005.1 of Ranitomeya imitator. Lineage (NCBI taxonomy): Eukaryota > Metazoa > Chordata > Amphibia > Anura > Dendrobatidae > Ranitomeya > Ranitomeya imitator. The sequence continues at coordinate 177,868,766 of NC_091286.1, read as the reverse complement.
GCGTTTGAGAAGAAGCAGCGCGGAGATTGAGAGTGGGGAATCCAGATCTTGAGGCATTCCTGTTTTGGGACTGTGTGACCTCAAGAAAGCTATTCTTGTGAGTAAACAGAGAAGTGTGACCGGTCACCGACTGTGTAGTTCGCTAGGGATAGCTAGATAGGAATCACAGCCTAATTAAGTACAGTCTTGTATTAAGAATTGCCTGATAACTAATAGACACTGTGTGGATTCCTGCGCTTCACGATCCTGGCTGTGGGATATTCCTGAAATTGTTTGTGAACTTTATCTGGATCTGTTTTATGATCAGGTGGCCTTGGAGCAGCATGAAATGACCTTCGCTGGAGCAGTGGTAACTTTACTGACCGCAACCCCTGATCCTATCAGCGCAACTAGAAGTAGCCGTGGGGTGTGCCTAACAGACCTAGACACCTCGACACAGCCTAAGGACTAAATATCCCTAAAGATGGAAATAGGAAAACTCTCTTGCCTCAGAGTAGACCCCCAAAGGATAGGTAGCCCCCACAAATAATGACTGTGAGTAGGAGAGGAAAAGACACACGCAGACAGAAAACAGGGATAAGCAAAGGAGGCCACTTCTACCTAGATAGGAAAGGATAGTACAGGATACTATGCGGTCAGCATAAAACACTACAAAATATCCACAGCAGAAAAATACAAAAACTCCACCACCTAACTAAAGATGTGGAGAGTATATCTGCGACTCCAGCGAGTCCAACTAGACTGAGAAAAACAACAGGCAAAGTCTAGCAGGAACAAAATAGAAACAAGATAAGCACAGAAAATAAACACACAGCAGTGTGTCTAAAAAAATTGAAGAAAACACTTATCTTAGCTGAATTGGCAGCAAGCAGGAGGGGCCAGGCAGAGGACCAACACTTCTAAAGGAACATTGACTACTGGCAAGGACTAATGAGTCCTGCACAGCTAAATACCCCAGTCCGAATTGCAATTAGCAGAAACACCTGTCCAAGACTGCTGCTCAGGAATAACTGCATTACCATCAACAACCACCGGAGGGAGCCCAAGAGCAGAATTCACAACAGTACCCCCCCTTGAGGAGGGGTCACCGAACCCTCACCAGAGCCCCCAGGCCGATCAGGACGAGCCAGATGAAAGGCACGAACCAAATCAGCGGCATGGACATCAGAGGCCGAATCCCAAGAATTATCCTCCTGGCCATAACCCTTCCATTTGACAAGGTACTGAAGCTTCCGCCTCGAAAAACGAGAATCCAAAATCTTCTCAACCACATATTCCAACTCCCCATCGACCAACACAGGGGCCGGAGGATCAACAGAGGGAACAACGGGCTCCACATATTTCCGCAACAAAGATCTACGGAAGACATTATGGATAGCAAAAGAGGCCGGAAGCGCCAGACGAAAAGACACCGGATTAATAATCTCAGAAATCCTATAAGGACCAATAAACCGAGGCTTAAACTTAGAAGAAGAAACCTTCATAGGAACATGACGGGAAGATAACCAAACCAGATCCCCAACCCGAAGCCGGGAACCAACACAGCGACGTCGGTTAGCAAAACGTTGAGCCTCCTCCTGAGACAACACCAAATTGTCCACCACCTGAGCCCAAATCTGCTGCAACCTGTCAACCACAGAATCCACACCAGTAAAGTCAGAAGACTCAACCTGCCCATAAGAAAAATGAGGATGAAAACCAAAATTACAAAGAAAAGGCGAAACCAAAGTAGCCGAACTAGCCCGTTTATTAAGGGCAAACTCGGCCAATGGCAAAAAAGCCACCCAATCATCCTGATCAGCAGACACAAAGCATCTCAAATAAGTCTCCAAAGACTGATTAGTACGCTCGGTCTGGCCATTTGTCCGAGGATGAAATGCAGAAGAAAAAGACAAATCAATGCCCAGCCTAGCACAAAAGGCCCGCCAAAACCTAGAAACAAACTGGGAACCTCTGTCGGACACAATATTCTCAGGAATACCATGCAAACGGACCACATGCTGAAAAAACGAAACCAAATCAGAAGAAGAAGGCAATTTAGGCAAAGGCACCAAATGAACCATCTTAGAGAATCGGTCACAAACAACCCAGATAACCAACATCCTCTGGGAAACAGGAAGATCGGAAATAAAATCCATAGAAATATGCGTTCAGGGCCTCTCAGGGACCGTCAATGGCAAAAGCAACCCACTAGCACGGGAGCAACAAAGCTTGGCCCGCGCACAAGTCCCACAGGACTGCACAAAAGACCGCACATCACGCGATAAAGAAGGCCACAAAAATGACATACCAACCAAGTCTCTGGTACCAAAAATGCCAGGATGACCAGCCAACACAGAACAGTGAAACTCAGAAATCACTCTACTAGTCCATCTGTCTGGAACAAACAGCTTCCCCACAGGACAACGATCAGGTTTTTCAGCCTGAAATTTCTGAAGAACCCGTCGTAAATCAGGAAAAATGGCAGAAAGGACCACCCCTTCCTTCAAAATACCGACTGGTTCCAAGACCTCAGGAGAATCAGGCAAAAAACTCCTAGAGAGGGCATCAGCCTTAATATTCTTAGAACCCGGAAGGTACGAGACCACGAAATCAAAACGAGAAAAAAACAAGGACCATCGAGCCTGTCTAGGATTCAACCGTTTGGCAGACTCGAGGTAAATCAGATTCTTATGATCGGTCAAGACCACAATACGGTGCTTAGCTCCCTCAAGCCAATGTCGCCACTCCTCAAATGCCCACTTCATAGCCAACAACTCCCGATTGCCGACATCATAATTGCGTTCAGCAGGCGAAAACTTATGGGAAAAGAAGGCACACGGTTTCATTAAGGAACCAACAGGATCCCTCTGAGACAAAACAGCCCCTGCCCCAATCTCAGAAGCGTCAATCTCAACCTGAAATAGAAGAGAGACATCCGGTTGACGCAACACAGGAGCAGAAGTAAAACGATGCTTAAGTTCTTGAAAGGCAGAGACAGCCGCAGGGGACCAATTCGCCACATCAGCGCCCTTCTTCGTCAAATCAGTCAAGGGTTTAACCACGCTGGAGAAATTAGCAATGAAACGGCGATAAAAATTAGCAAAACCCAAAAATTTCGGAAGGCTCTTCATGGATGTGGGTTGAATCCAATCATGAATGGCCTGAACCTTAACCGGATCCATCTCTATAGATGAGGGAGAAAAAATAAAGCCCAAAAAGGAAACCTTCTGCACCCCAAAAAGACACTTAGACCCTTTCACAAACAAGGCATTGTCACGAAGGATCTGAAATACCATCCTGACCTGCTGCACATGAGACTCCCAATCATCGGAAAAAATCAAAATATCGTCCAAATATACAATCAGGAATTTATCAAGATAATCCCGGAAGATATCATGCATGAAGGACTGAAACACAGATGGAGCATTAGAGAGTCCGAATGGCATCACAAGGTATTCAAAATGGCCCTCGGGCGTGTTAAACGCAGTTTTCCATTCATCACCCTGCTTAATACGAACAAGATTATAAGCCCCCCGAAGGTCAATCTTCGTAAACCAACTAGCTCCCTTAATCCCAGCAAACAAATCAGAAAGCAAAGGTAAAGGATATTGAAACTTGACCGTGATCTTATTCAAGAGGCGATAATCAATACAGGGTCTTAAGAAACCATCTTTTTTAGAAACAAAAAAGAACCCCGCTCCCAACGGTGAAGAAGATGGCCGAATATGCCCTTTCTCCAAAGACTCCTTAATATAGCTCCGCATGGTGGTATGTTCAGGTACAGAAAGGTTGAAAAGTCGGCCCTTAGGAAACTTACAGCCTGGAATCAAGTCAATAGCACAATCGCAGTCCCTGTGTGGTGGAAGGAAACTGGACTTGGGCTCATCGAATACATCCTGAAAATCAGACAAAAACTCCGGAATTTCAGAAGAGGGAGAAGGGGCGATAGACATCAGAGGAACATCATTATGAACCCCCTGACAACCCCAACTAGTCACAGACATGGACTTCCAATCCAACACAGGATTATGTACCTGCAACCATGGAAAACCCAGCACGATAGCATCATGCAAATTATGCAACACCAGAAATCGACAATCTTCCTGATGGGCTGGCGCCATGCGCATGGTCACCTGTGTCCAAAACTGGGGCTTATTTTTAGCCAAGGGTGTAGCATCAATGCCCCTTAAAGGAATAGGGTTCTGCAAAGGCTGCAAAGGAAAACCACAACGCCTGGCAAACTCAAAGTCCATTAAGTTCAAGGCGGCGCCTGAATCCACAAACGCCATGACAGAAAACGATGACAATGAACAGATCAAGGACACAGATAACAGAAATTTAGGTTGTACAGTACTGATGGTAAATGAACTAGCGATCCTCTTGGTCCGCTTAGGGCAGACAGAAATGACATGGGAAGCGTCGCCACAATAATAACACAACCTATTCTGTCGTCTGAAACATTGTCGTTTCGTTCTAGACAGAATCCTATCACACTGCATTGGCTCAGGAATTTGCTCTGAGGATAACGCTATAGCGCACACAGTTCTGCACTCCCGCAAGCGCCGATCAATCTGAATGACCAGAGACATAGAATCACTCAGATTGGAGGGTGTGGGAAACCCCACCATAACATCTTTAACGGATTCAGAAAGACCCTTTCTGAAAATTGCCGCCAAAGCATCATTATTTCATTTAGTCAATACAGACCATTTTCTGAATTTCTGACAATACAATTCTGCCACCTCTTGACCCTGAGACAGGGCCAACAAGGTCTTCTCAGCTTGATCCACCGAATTAGGTTCATCATACAGTAATCCTAACGCCTGAAAGAAGGAGTCTACATTAAGCAAAGCAGGATCCCCAGATTCCAGGGAAAATGTCCAATCCTGTGGATCACCATGCAGCAGGGAAATGATGATCTTAACTTCTTGAATGGAATCCCAGGAGGATCGAGGTTTCAATGCAAAAAACAGTTTACAGTTGTTTTTAAAACTCAAAAATTTGGACCTGTCACCAAAAAACAAATCAGAAGTAGGTATTTTCGGTTCTAAAGCAGGAGTCTGAACAATGTAATCAGAAATACCCCTGTACTCTAGCAGCAAGCTTGTCTACACGAGAAGCTAATTCCTGAACACTCATGCTAGCACAAGGCTCTTCAGCCACCCAGAGATAAAGAGGGAGGATAAGACAAAACAGACTGAAGAAAAAAAATGGCTCAAGATCTTTCCTCCCTTCTTCTGAGATGCATTTAACTCATTGTTGGCCAGTAGTACTGTAATGATCAGGTGGCCTTGGAGCAGCATGAAATGACCTTCGCTGGAGCAGTGGTAACTTTACTGACCGCAACCCCTGATCCTAGAAGTAGCCGTGGGGTGTGCTTAACAGACCTAGACACCTCGACACAGCCTAAGGACTAAATATCCCTAAAGATGGAAATAGGAAAACTCTCTTGCCTCAGAGTAGACCCCCAAAGGATAGGTAGCCCCCCACAAATAATGACTGAGTAGGAGAGGAAAAGACACACGCAGACAGAAAACAGGGATAAGCAAAGGAGGCCACTTCTACCTAGATAGGAAAGGATAGTACAGGATACTATGCGGTCAGCATAAAACACTACAAAATATCCACAGCAGAAAAATACAAAAACTCCACCACCTAACTAAAGATGTGGAGAGTATATCTGCGACTCCAGCGAGTCCAACTAGACTGAGAAAAACAACAGGCACAGTCTAGCAGAAACAAAATAGAAACAAGAAAAGCACAGAAAATAAACACACAGCAGTGTGTCTAAAAAATGACGAAAGCACTTATCTTAGCTGAATTGGCAGCAAGCAGGAGGGGCCAGGCAGACGACCAACACTTCCAAAGGAACATTGACTACTGGCAAGGACTAATGAGTCCTGCACAGCTAAATACCCCAGTCCGAATTGCAATTAGCAGAAACACCTGTCCAAGACTGCTGCTCAGGAATAACTGCATTACCATCAACAACCACCGGAGGGAGCCCAAGAGCAGAATTCACAACAGATCTGCATCCGAAGATTTTGTGGACCAAATACCTATTTAATCCGCTGCTGGACATCTGTATAACAAATTCAGTTATTTACCGTTGAAGCATATATTGTGAAAGAGTACACTCTGAGCACTCAACAATAAGACAGTGCACTGCGTATACACTGAGTATACATACTGTGATATATATATAGATATATATATATATATATATATATATATACTGGGGGAAAACGGGTACCCGTGATTTATTGTAAACTAGGCGGGAGGCGGGTGTAAGTTGTATTCCTGAGAGGACCACGTGTCACAGGCACAATATAACCCCGTGTAGGCCCATTACAGTTAAGGGAGGGAGTGGTATAATTGTGGGTAGTCAGATTCCTGTCTGTGAAGCTGGCACTTGGGGTCTCAGGCTGCATAACTTGTATTCTGTGAGTTGTGGCTGTTGTGGCCCATATTGTGTTGGGAGAGAAAATTCTGTCACTTTTTGCATAAGTTATAAAGAAAAGTTGGTTTAATATCATATTGTGCTCTGGGTCATTCATAGCAGTGCCGTATTCTGTTCTCGAGCAGCGACCGGCATAACGGTTGTTACAGGGGTGTGGTTCGGGTTAGGGGTGTGTTGAGGTTTGGGGTGTGTTGGGGTTAGGGGTGTGTTTTTTGGTTAGGGGCATGTTCGGGTTAGGGTTATGGTTAGGGTTGAGATTAGGGTTAGGGGTGTGTATGGGTTAGAGTTTCAGTTAGAATTGGGGGATTTTCACTGTTTAGGCTCTCCAAATGCGACATGGCGTCCAATCTCAATTCCAGTCAATTTTGCATTGAAAAGTCAAACGGCGCGCCTTCCCTTCCGAGCTCTGCCATACGCCCAAACGGTGGTTTACCCCCACATATGAGGTATCAGCGTATGCAGGACAAATTGTACAACAACTTTTGCGGTCCAATTTCTCCTCTTACCCTTGGTAAAATAAAACAAATTGGAGCTGAAGTAAATTTTTGTGAAAAAAAAGTTAAATGTTCATTTTTATTTTTTTTTACATTCTAAAAATTCCTGTGAAACTCCTGAAGGGTTATTAAACTTTTTGAATATGGTTTTGTGCAGTTTTTAGAATGGTGTCACACTTGGGTATTTTCTATCATATAGACCCCTCAAAGAGACTTGAAATGTGATGTGGTCCCTAAAAAAAAATGGTGTTGTAAAAATGAGAAATTGCTGGTCAACTTTTAACCCTTATAACTCCCTAACAAAAAAAATGTTGGATCCCAAATTATGCTGTAAAGTAGACATGTGGGAAATGTTACTTATTAAGTATTTTGTGTGACATATCTCTGTGATTTAATGGCATAAAAATTCAAAGCTGGAAAATTGTGAAATTTTCGCCAAATTTCTGTTTTTTTTTCAAAAACGCAGGTAATATCAAAGAAATTTTACCACTAACATGAAGTACAATATGTCACGAGAAAACTGTCAGAATTATCAGGATTCGTTGAAGCGTTCCAGAGCTATGACCTCATAAAGGGACAGTGGTCAGAATTGTAAAAATTGGCCAGGCAAACCGCCCTTGGGGGTTAAGGGGTTAAATGCTTTGGCGCTTATACAGAATAAAAACTATTTTATACAACAAAATAATTATTTTTGCATTGCTTTATACTGAGAGATATAACTTTTTTTAAAATTTTTCTGCTGATGGAGCTGTATGGCAGCTTGTTTTTTTTGCGGGACAAGATGACGCTGTACCATTTTTATTTACATTTGTCTTTGTGATTGTATTTATTGGAAAAAATCTTTTTATTTTTTCACTTTTTTTTTTTACATTTTCATGTCCTGGAACATCACTGTATAGCATCAGATCGCTGCTTTGATACTCTGCAATCCTTCTGCACAGCAGAGCATGGGGGCAGCATCAGACAGGCAGGGAAGGAGGCGTCTCAGGTCCTGCTCTCAGCAGGCACTCACAAGCCACCTTCCCTGCAGGACCCCGCCGCCATGGAGACCATCAGGACAATGCAATTGTGACGCGTTATCCTGGTGAAAACACGCAGGGAACCCATTCCCTGAGCAAGGTCCCTCTATGTCGCTGTCACTACTGACAACAGTACCTCAGAGGGGTTAAACGGCTGTAATCGGCGCTAGCACCGATCGTGGGCGTTGCTGCAAGGTGTCAATTCTCACAAACAACTGACACCTACACCTGATTTGGCGCGGCGCTCAGCGTGAGGAAGCATGATCATTCCGCCGTACATGTACTGCTGTTTGCAGGAACACAGCTCCCGCAAATCACTATATGTACGGTGCATGTCGGGAAGGGATTAAAATACTGTATACTTTCATTGCTGGCTTGATACAATACAATAGATTTCTACAGCAGTGCATCAGACCTGTACAGTGACACAACCTCTTAAATAAAAACAGTTCATTGCTGGCTACTATAGCTGGCAAACTCAAAGGTCTTTAATAGGCCTCTGATTGCAATGGCAACCATCGGTACCCCACAAGCTTCTGATGGGATTAGAGAGGAAGCCTCCTCCCTCTGTTAACCATCTAGATGACGCTGTTGCTATTGACAGTGGCATCTAGGGGTTTTATGTTTTCAGCAGGGCGTTTGCTCTGTGCAGATGGCTCTAATTTTCTCTGTGAAATCACTGAGAAAGTCAGAGCCAAGTAAGCAATCTAAACCATACTCTTTCACTGTGATTAGTCCCGGGCCAGGTAACTGTATGACTCCGGTCTCCAGGACAGCAGCTTTTAATAACTGGTCACAGTTTAGTGAGAATTTAAATAAATTAAGTACATGGTGTAAGGCAGTGACCGGTGTCACATTTAAGGGTCGCTGTATGTTCCCCCCAGGATGCGCACGGAGGCATATTGAGGCCATGGGAGTGCATTGCAGTCACAGGCGTAGCTGTGATTGCAATGCAGAATAAAAAGTATGTCTAATGGTATGTGCACACGTTGCAGATTTGCCTGCGGATTTTTCTGCACTAAATACGCAGCTCTAGGCAGAAAACGCAGGTGCATTTTTGATGCGTTTTTTGCACGTTTTTGATGAGTTTTTTGAGCAGTTTTGTTCCTTTTTATTTGATACCTTTTTGAAAGCTAAATAAAGATGTATTATTGAGCAAAAAAAAAAAATTGTGATGTCATTTCTTGCCAAACCTCCTCTTTTACATTTGTCCAACCCACACTCCATTACAGATAGATAGATAGATAGATAGTGTCACGCCGTAAGCGGCGTTAAAGGGGCAGGACGGCGTACTGGGACCCGCACCTGACCCTACCACTTTATTGGGGCCCTGGCTTTCCCTTTTCTCGGGGGTACCTATAAAGGTTAGGAGGCCCGAGCCACCAGCGTATCCCTGTCTCCTGTGCAGGCCCTATGAGTGGACCCCTCTCCCCCCAAAGGAGGCGGAGTGCACCCATGTAATAATACAACAAATAACAGGGTAAACAGACAAGGTAACTAAAAGATTCAAACTCACCAAATGCTCACACAACCACAGAGGGAAGAGAAGGAATAAACTTAGGAAGGTAAACAGGTTTAACACGCAACCAAAACTGCAGACACCAATCTCTGTAAATGAACCACGAACACCTCTCTCCATCAACCTCCAGCCAGGCAGTTGAACTGATCACTGACAATAGCTGAAGTCAGGACTGGGTCTATATAGAGGATCAGATTACAAAATCCACTTCAGCTGAGAGAGACCCAGCTCTCAGCAATAAGGTTAACTCCTGCACTGCTGGCACAAAGCAGCCAGGTCAGAATATAGGTGAAGAGCTTCTGTTCACAGTGTGTGAACGAGGCCCAGAGCACTGCGGTTTTCTGGAACCTCTCTGTCGCGGTAGCCCCATGACAGATAGATAGATCTATGTATCTATCTATAGATATATCTATGGATAGATGTAGATTGATATATGGATAGTTAGGCTACTTTCACACATTAGGTTTTTTCCGTCAGGCAAGATCTGGTGAATTTTTGAAAAAAGGATCCGGTGCAAATAGTGAAAAACTGGTGCAGCTGATCTGGTGTTTTTTTTTTTCTTTAGAGAGAGAAGGAAAAATGTGCATGATTTGAATAGAAAAATGCATAAAAAAACAGGTTCGGAGGCAGGATTCTTCATTTCACATCTCAGTTTCATACGTTTTTTGCCGGATCAGTCGCTGGGCGTTTTTTCGCAGGACAGAAAAAACGTTCCCCTGTACGTTTTCTCCATCTGCCGGAAACAGCTTTTTTGCTGGATCCAGCAAAAAACAGATGAAACGTGTGGCCATCAGGCGCAATCCGGGGCTAATACAATTCCATGAGGTAAAAAACAGATCCGGTGGGAAAAAAAAAACGGATCCATTTTTTTAAAAAACTCGCTGGATTGTGGCTGACGGCAAAAACCTGATGTGTGAAAGTAGTCAGATAGATATATGGATAGATATATCTATAGATACAACTATCTATCTATAAATATATCTATAGACAGATATATCCATAGTTTTATCTATAGATATATCTATAGATATATCCATATATATTTATGTATATATAGATTTATCCATAGATATATAATAGCAAGGCCGATGTGGATTAATGAACATGTTCTTCATAGCCTAGAGAGGGGCCATGGATATTTGCCCCCCCCCCCCCCCGGTTACAAATACCAGCCCCCAGCCGCCCCAGAAATGGCGCATCTGTAAGATGTGCCAATTCCGGCACTTAGCCCCTCTCTTCCCACTCACCTGTAGCGGTGTGATATGGGGTAATAAGGGATTAATGTCACCTTGCTATTGTAAGATGACATTAAGCCCGGTTAATTATGGAGAGGCGTAAATAAGACACCTATCCAATATTAATCCTATAGTAGTGAAAGGGTTAAAAAAAAAAACGACACAGCCAGAAAAAAGTATTTTAATATTCTTAATTTCACCATACTTAACATACTCGATTGCCTGCAAAAAATTAAAAATAATAAACCAACCGTATACTCACTTTCCGCCGTAGTCCAATTAATAACCAATGTCCCATGACTATCTCCCCTATAGAACAGTGACATCAGGTGATGTCACTGCTCTATAGGGCCCTCAGTGCATCACTGAAGAGGTTACCTGAGGTCAGGGTCTCACTTTTCAGCAAAGCTGTGTGGGAATTTTCAAACACAGCAGTGCCACAAGTGAGAGTAGGGACTATTTTACACAGCGGCGGCGGAATACATTGCGGAAGGATACCTTACGTCATTGTATTCCTGGAGAGCGGTCGCATCAGCCACGGGAGATCGTCGTGGGACACTCGTATTAACTGGATATCTGCGGACACAAGGAGTATATTGTTTGTTTATTATTTTAATATTTTTTACAGGTGACAATGGCTTTGGGGATCAAGTTGATGGTGAGTATGTACTCCATGTTGTATGTACTGTATGTCCTGTATGTCATATGTTGTATGTACTGTTGTATGTTGTATGTACTGTTGTATGTACTATATGTCATATGTTGTATGTACTGTTGTATGTTATATGTTCTGTATGTATGTTGTATGATCTGTATGTATGTTGTATGTACTGTTGTATGTTATATGTTGTATGTTATGTTGTATGTTATATGCTGTATGTTGCATGTTCTGTTGTATGTACTGTTGTATGTTCTGTATGTCATATGTTGTATGTACTGTTGTATGTTATATGTTGTATGTTCTGGTGTATGTTCTGTATGTCATATGTTGCATGTTCTGTATGTGTGCTGTATGTACTGTTGTATGTACTGTATGTCATATGCTGTATATACTGTTTTATGTGCTGTATGTCATATGTTGTATGTCCTGTTGTATGTTGTATGCACTGTTGCATGTTTTAAGTACTGTTTGTCATATGTTGTATGTACTGTTGTATGTACTGTATATCGTATGTTGTATGTACTGTTGCATGTACTGTATGTGTGTTTGTGCTTTTTGGTTTTGTTTTACATTCAACACATATGCTGGATGATGGGACTACTACTGACCCATCATTGGATAATGTGTCAATCACTGTCACTGGAGTAGGCATAGCCCGATGGGACTTGTAGTCCCATCGGACAATGCCTGCACACACACACACCCAAAGACCCCCACCCCCAGAGCCCCGGCAGCCCCGCACAGACCCTCGACAGCCCCGCCATACCCCCCAAAAGCCCCCTGCAGACCCACCGACAGCCCGCAGACCCTGCCCGCACACACATACACGCACATAGTCACCACCCACACTCCGCCCACACACTTCCCTGCTCCCGATCTTTCACCCGCAGCTAAACCGCAGATCTTTTTTACATCTGCGGTTTTGCTGCGGATGTGCCCGACTCAATGCAAGTCTATGGGTGCAGAAACGCTGCAGATCCTCCCAAAGAATTGACATGCTGCGGAAAAAACAATGCTGCATTTCCGCATGTTTTTTTCCGCAGCTTGTGCACAGCGGATTGGGCTTTCCATAGGTTTTCATGGTACTGTATACCGCAGGGGAAACTGCTGCAGATCTGCAGCGTCAAAAACGTTGTGGATCCGCGGTAAAATCCGCAACGTGTGCACATAGCCTAAGTCTTTGGCAAACGATTTTGTGCAAATCAGATTTATGGAAAACCTGCAGTGGGCTTTTGTGTTTTGAGAGAGACTACAGGATGATAGTGGTGCAGTCCATTTAATTCCTGGTCCAGGTTTTCCATGTAGCCCATGGCCACAGATTCCAGTTAAAAGCCATGCAGTAAAGGGCTTGGGTGTGTCAGGGTCAGAGTTAGTTTGGTCTAGCAAGTGAACAGAGCAGAAGGCTCTGCAGAGCATCAACTGTGTGAGGCAACACAGGCAAGCAAAGCTGAAAGGCCTGGCACCCAAATCATATACGGCGGTGCAACCGGTCACAGAGGTGGATTGGCATGTTTATTGACAGCAATCTGGAGGATATGGTCCCCGCCTGCGATCTGGAGGACATTGTGTGCTTTGTTATTGTTGTGAATTGAGCATTAAAGAGACTTTTGTTTTGAACTTTGCTGGGTCACTGCCTCATCACGGCACAGTGTGGATACTGCTGCACTACAATGGGAATAAGCAAAGACATTTCATTCCCTGACTTACATTAATATGATCTTCCGTTAAGAGGCTAAAGTATGAGAATCCATCAGCAGGGTTTTACTATGAAATCTGAGAGAAACATAAATAGAGGGGCAGAGAGTATGATTCCAGAGATGTGTCTCTTACTGGACTGCTTGGTGTATTTTGGATAGAATCTTTGTTTTCTTTCTTGTAGATGTATCGTTGTCGGTGGTCAGAATGCTGAGATGTGTATAACCTGCCCACACCCCTGACTGGCAGGTTCCTGTGAACCAAGCTGCCAATCAGTGGTGGGGGAGGGATTACTCAAATTAACAGGATGGAATAAATGTGAGATCTAGTCCCCTAATGAAACTCCTGCTGATAAAACACTGATTGTACTGAAACTACAGCAAGTGGTAAATTGCTGGAATCTGGATTCCTAACCCTAGATCATGCTGCTCTCAGATTAATTTGAAAAATCCTGACAACAGATTCTCTTTAAATGGGGATTATAAAACTATGGAAGTAAGGGGGAAACAGAGTGAGTAACACCAATAATTATTCCATTATCTTATTCAACTATGAAGGAACAGGAAACATAAAAAGGTTAAATAAATGGTTGAAGGAAACCTGTCACTCCCCCCCCCCCCCCCCCAGGGCGTTTTTAAGTAAAAGAGCCGCCTTCTGCAGCACTAAGGCTGCATTCTGTGAAGTGGCTATTATGTTTGTGCTCCCTAATAACGCTGAAATAGTACGTTTTATAAATTTCACGCCATACTTGTATTCTGTCCGGGGGGGGGCACGTCTTTTCCCCTGGACTCAACCGCCTCCCAGCCGTCAATCATGCCCTCAGTGCGCAGTCTCCTGTTTCTATTCACGTACCGATGCTGTGCTCTCATTTTTCTGTCATGCACCGTGCGCGCTGCCCTGCAGGATTGTGCTGAGTAATCTACAGACAGTGTCAGGTCGGCGCCATTATACTGATTACAATGATACATTGGTTTATGAAATAGTCTTGTGGATTTTGTTCTTTATTTTCAGTTTTGAGATAATCATATGCTTGTGCTCCAGGGCGGCCTGTGGGGTGGGAGGTGGTGGTCTTCATGTGGTGCTGCGATTAGATATTCACTAGCATGGTTTCTGACAGGTCACTGATCCCTCAGTGACCTGCCCCCTATTTTACAACCGGACAGTGTCTGTAGGTTACTGTGTACAAACCTGCTGACGGGTTCCCTTTAATACATTCAAATTAAAACTTTGTATATTGGGAACTACGGGATATGGTGTCACCACAACCTGTTATACAGTAAAAGTGTCTGCAGGGTATGGTGTCTGCAGGATATGGTGTCACCACAACCAGTTATACAGTCAAAGTGTCTGCAGGGTATGGTGTCTGCAGAGTATGGTGTCTGCAGGATATGGTGTCTGCAGGGTATGGTGTCTGCAGGGTATGGTGTCTGCAGGATATGGTATCACCACAACCAGTTATACAGTAAAGGTGTCTGCAGGGTATGGTGTCTGCAGGGTATGGTGTCTGCAGGGTATGGTGTCTGCAGGATATGGTATCACCACAACCAGTTATACAGTAAAGGTGTCTGCAGGGTATGGTGTCTGCAGGATATGGTATCACCACAACCAGTTATACAGTAAAGGTGTCTGCAGGGTATGGTGTCTGCAGGATATGGTATCACCACAACCAGTTATACAGTAAAGGTGTCTGCAGGGTATGGTGTCTGCAGGATATGGTGTCTGCAGGATATGGTGTCTGCAGGATATGGTGTCTGCAGGATATGGTGTCTGCAGGATATGGTGTCTGCAGGGTATGGTGTCTGCAGGGTATGGTGTCTGCAGGATATGGTGTCTGCAGGATATGGTGTCTGCAGGATATGGTGTCTGCAGGGTATGGTGTCTGCAGGGTATGGTATCACCACAACCAGTTATACAGTAAAGGTGTCTGCAGGGTATGGTGTCTGCAGGATATGGCGTCTGCAGGATATGGTGTCTGCAGGGTATGGTGTCTGCAGGATATGGTGTCACCACAACCAGTTATACAGTAAAGGTGTCTGCAGGATATGGTGTCTGCAGGATATGGTATCACCACAACCAGTTATACAGTAAAGGTGTCTGCAGGGTATGGTGTCTGCAGGATATGGTGTCTGCAGGATATGGTGTCTGCAGGGTATGGTGTCTGCAGGATATGGTGTCACCACAACCAGTTATACAGTAAAGGTGTCTGCAGGATATGGTGTCTGCAGGATATGGTGTCACCACAACCAGTTATACAGTAAAGGTGTCTGCAGGATATGGTGTCTGCAGGATATGGTGTCTGCAGGATATGGTGTCTGCAGGGTATGGTGTCTGCAGGGTATGGTGTCTGCAGGGTATGGTGTCTGCAGGGTATGGTGTCTGCAGGGTATGGTGTCTGCAGGATATGGTGTCTGCAGGGTATGGTGTCTGCAGGATATGGTGTCTGCAGGATATGGTGTCACCACAACCAGTTATACAGTAAAGGTGTCTGCAGGATATGGTGTCTGCAGGATATGGTGTCTGCAGGGTATGGTGTCTGCAGGGTATGGTGTCTGCAGGGTATGGTGTCTGCAGGGTATGGTGTCTGCAGGGTATGGTGTCTGCAGGGTATGGTGTCTGCAGGGTATGGTGTCTGCAGGATATGGTGTCTGCAGGGTATGGTGTCTGCAGGATATGGTGTCTGCAGGATATGGTGTCACCACAACCAGTTATACAGTAAAGGTGTCTGCAGGATATGGTGTCTGCAGGATATGGTGTCTGCAGGGTATGGTGTCTGCAGGGTATGGTGTCTGCAGGATATGGTGTCTGCAGGATATGGTGTCTGCAGGATATGGTGTCTGCAGGGTATGGTGTCTGCAGGATATGGTGTCTGCAGGATATGGTGTCACCACAACCAGTTATACAGTAAAGGTGTCTGCAGGATATGGTGTCACCACAACCAGTTATACAGTAAAAGTGTCAGTTATAACTATAGAGATAAGGTATTACAATAAAGAAATATCATTGACCAGTAATAGAAAAGTTTTCTTTTTTCCCACCTTATTTGTTATTGTGATAATTTCTCCTTCTTTTACTGTTAGCTCATTATTCCCAGGTTCAGCAACAAAATCATACAACACTTTAGCCTAGAAGAGTAAAAGAAACATGCGCATGTTATTTACTGCAAGAACAAGTGCTGACAGTGATCCACAAATTACAGATAAACTCAAATTCCCAGGCTCTGTCTATCATTATAGTACATTGTACAGAAATCAGAAAACCTCATGAAGTGAAATGTAGTATTAAACAATTGTACTTGCAAAACATTTCAAAACATTAGACAACACAAATATTTCTTCCGATTAAAACAAAGAGTCTTTCGTTGAAAGTTACACCGTAATGTGACGTGCACACGTTTAGTATCTGGTCTGTATTTTACCTCAGTATTTCTAGCCAGAAACAAAAGTGGGTGAGAAGTGCAGAAGTGGTGACGTGTTTCTAGTATACTTATCCTCTCCTGATTTTGGCTTGCAAAGGCGGATGTAAAATACTGACCAATACTGAATGCGTGCATGTGGCCCAAGGGAGGCCATACGACTTGGGCAGCAGTGAGCAAACACTAACGGTATGTTTCCACGATCAGGATGGCCGGCGGTATCGTCGGAGCGGCTTAGCCGCTCTGCAGTAGCCCCGCCCCCTTTCTGGGACGCGATGATGCCGGATGTGTTCACAGCACACATCCGGCATCATCGCACCCCACCATAGGGCCCTGTGCTATATCTTGCGGCGACGCAGTGTCGCCGCAAGATATACGGACATGCTGCGATCTGAAAAGACGCGCAGCATGTCCGGAGTCGCAGGGCCGCCGCGTGTGTGTTACCACGCATAGTGGAGACGGGATTTCATTAAATCACCTCCACTATGCTGTAACATCTGGACGCTGCGTGTCTGACGCTGCGGCTCTATGCAGCGTCAGACACGCAGCGTTTCCTGATCGTGGAAACAGACCCTAACTAGTCTGACATCTATTCCTCTTGAGAGTCCCTATACATGCATGTTCATCCAAACGTAAATGTGTTTTCAATGGGAAGAGTGGAGTATTGTGGTGGTGGCTTTTTTTCGGTGAGAGGAAAAAGATCGGAATGTTAAATTTCTTTTTATGTTGGTGGGTGTGTGGAGTTCACTAAAACCATTACAGGACGTGAATAAATTCATCAGGAATCTAACCATAAAAAAACATTTTTTCACAGCCAACCAGGAAGAATGTACAGAAAATGAGGATTGGGTGGGAAATGATTTTCATGCACTAGATTTCCATGAAGAAATGTCACTTTTTGATTTTGCAGGATCTACAAGACAATGATACAGCAAATAAATTCGTGAACCAAGCAGATAATTTTGGTACAAAAACCCCTTATTTTTACCCCATATATTCTCGAGCTGAGTGCATGAATAAATTTCAGGAAATAGTAGAACGTGATCTTAAACTCCTACAAGAAAATAAACAACCAGTCAGAAATAATATATCTAAAAAACAAAGACAAGCCATTCAGGAAATTAAGGCTATGAAAGATATAGTTATAAAAACAAGTGACAAGGGAGGTGTAATCGTTATAATGAATTCTATAGATTACAAAAATGAGATCTCTAAATTAATCTCTGACAATAATGTTTATAAAACATTAATTTCTGATCCCACCGCTCTTTTTAACCCCTTAGTGACAGAGCCAATTTGGTACTTAGTGACCGAGCCAATTTTTGCAATTCTGACCACTGTCACTTTATGAGGTTATAACTCTGGAACGCTTCAACGGATCCCGCTGATTCTGAGACTGTTTTTTCGTGACATATTGTACTTCATGATAGTGGTAACATTTCTTCGATATTACTTGCAATTATTTATGAAAAAAACGGAAATATGGCGAAAATTTTTAAAATTTTGCAATTTTCAAACTTTGTATTTTTATGCCCTTAAATCAGAGAGATATGTCAAGAAAAATAGTTAATAAATAACATTTCCCACATGTCTACTTTACATCAGCACAATTTTGGAAACAAAATTTTTTTTTGTTAGGGAGTTATAAGGGTTAAAAGTTGACCAGCAATTTCTCATTTTTACAACACCATTTTTTCTTAGGGACCACATCACATTTGAAGTCATTTTGAGGGGTCTATATGATCGAAAATAACGAAGTGTGACACCATTCTAAAAACTACACCCCTCAATGTTCTCAAAACCACATTCAAGAAATTTATTAACCCTTTACGTGCTTCACAGGAACTGAAACAATGTGGAAGGAAAAAATGAACATTTAACTTTTTTTTGCAAACATCTTAATTCAGAACCATTTTTTTTATTTTCACAAGTGTAAAAACAGAAATGTAACCATAAATTTTGTTATGCAATTTCTCTTGAATACGCCAATACCCCATATGTGGGGGTAAACCACTTTTTGGGTGCACCACAGAACTTGGAAGTGAAGGAGCGCCGTTTGACTTTTTCAATGCAGAATTGGCTGGAATTGAGATCGGACGTCATGTCGCGTTTGGAGAGCCCCTGGTGTGCCTAAACAGTAGAAATCCCCCACAAGTGACACCATTTTGGAAACTAGACCCCCCATGGAACTTATCTAGATGTGTGGTGAGCACTTTGAACCCCCAAGTGCTTCACATTAGCTTATAACGTAGAGCCGTGAAAATAAAAATAAAAAAATCGCATTTTTTCTACAAAAATGATCTTTTTGCCCCCAAATTTTTATTTTCACAAGGGTAACAGGAGAAATTAGACCACAAAAGTTGTTGTGCAATTTCTCCTGAGTACGTCAATACCCAATATGTGGGAGTAAACCACTGTTTGGGCGCACCGCAGAGCTTGGAAGAGAAGGAGTGCCGTTTTACTTTTTCAATGTAAAAATGGCTGGAATTGAGATCGGACACCATGTCGCGTTTGGAGAGCACCTGATGTGCCTAAACAGTAGAAATCCCCCACAAGTGACACCATTTTGGAAACTAGACCCCCCATGGAACTTATCTAGATGTGTGGTGAGAACTTTGAATGCCCAAGTGCTTCACAGAAGTTTATAATGCAGAGTCGTGAAAATAAAAAATATTTTTTTTCCACAAAAAAGATAGTTTAGCCCCCAAGTTTTTATTTTCACAAGGGTAACAAGAGAAATTGGACCCCAAAAGTTGTTGTCCAATTTGTCCTGAGTATGCTGGTACCCCATATGTGGGGGTAAACCACTGTTTGGGCGCACGGCAGAGCTCGGAAGGGAAGGAGCGGCGTTTTGGAATGCAGACTTAGATAGAATGGCCTGTGGGCGTTATGTTGCGTTTGCAGAGCCCCTGATGTACCTAAACAGTAGTAACCCCCCACAAGTGACCCCGTTTTGGAAACTAAACCCCCCAAGGAACTTATATAGATGTGTGGTGAGAACTTTGAATGCCCAAGTGCTTCACAGAAGTTTAGAATGCAGAGTCATAAAAATAAAAAAATATTTTTTTTCCACAAAAAAAGATTTTGTAGCCCCCAAGTTTTATTTTCACAAGGGTAACAGGAGAAATTGGACCCCAGAAGTTGTGGGGGTAACCCACTGTTTGGGTGCAAGGCAGAGCTCAGAAGGGAGGGAGCACCATATGACTTTTTGAGCGCAAAATTGGCTGTCGTGTTTGGAGACCCCCTGATGTACCTAAACAGTGGAAACCCCCCAATTCTAGCTCCAACCCTAACCCCAACACACCCCTGACGACCCTAATCCCAACCTAATCCATAATCCTAATCACTAACCCTAACGATAATCACAACCCTTACCCCAAAACAATCCTAATGTCAACCCTAACCATAACCCTAATCAAAACCCTAAATCCAACACACCCCTAATCCTAATCTCAACCCTAACCTCAAACCTAACCCTAATCCCAATACACCCCTAATCACAACCCTAACCTTAACCCTAATCCCAAACCTAACCCTAATCCCAAGCGTAACCCTAATGCCAACCCTAACCTGTTGTGAATTCTGTGGTCAAGCTCCCTCCTGTGGTCATGAGTGGTACTTCGGCTGGTTCTGTCTATGAGCTTCCGCTGGTATATGTGAGTGGGGCTGCGGCTTCTGAGTTTCCTTCCTCAGGTGACGAGGTTAAGTCGTTAGGTGCTGCTCTATTTAACTCCACCTAGTTCTTTGTTCCTGGCCTCCAGTCAATGTTCCAGTTTTGGTCTTGCTTTCTCCTGGATCGTTCTTGTGGCCTGTCTGCCCTGCATAAGCTAAGTTCTGCTTGTGTTACTTTTGTTTGCTATATTTTCTGTCCAGCTTGCTATATTGGTTTTTCTTGCTTGTTGGGAGCTCTGAGACGCAGAGGGAGCACCTCCGTACCGTTAGTCGGTGCGGAGGGTCTTTTTGCGCCCTCTGCGTGGTAGTTTGTAGGTTTTTGTGTTGACCGCAAAGCTATCTTTCCTATCCTCGGTCTATTCAGTAAGTCGGGCCTCACTTTGCTAAATCTATTTCATCTTTGTGTTTGTATTTTCATCTTAACTCACAGTCATTATATGTGGGGGGCTGCCTTTTCCTTTGGGGAATTTCTCTGAGGCAAGGTAGGCTTATTTTTCTATCTTCAGGGCTAGTTAGTTTCTCAGGCTGTGCCGAGTTGCATAGGGAGCGTTAGGCGCAATCCACGGCTACCTCTAGTGTGGTATGATAGGATTAGGGATTGCGGTCAGCAGAGTTTCCACGTCTCAGAGCTCGTCCTATGTTAGTAACTATCAGGTCACTTTCTGTGCTCTTAACCACTAGGTCCATTGTGGTTCTGAATCACCTGTTCATAACACTAACCCTAATACCAACCCTAATCCAAACCCTAACCCTAGTCCCAACTCTAGCCCTAACTTTAGCCCCAACCCTAGCCCTAGCCCTAAGGCTACTTTCACACTTGCGTCGTTTGGCATCCGTCGCAATCCGTCGTTTTGGACAAGAAACGGATCCTGCAAATGTGCCCGCAGGATGCGTTTTTTGCCCATAGACTTGTATTGCCGACAGATCGTGACGGATGGCCACACGTCGCGTCCGTCGTGCACTGGATCAGTTGTGTTTTGGCGGACCGTCGACACAAAAAAACGTTCAATGTAACTTTTTTTTGTACGTCGCATCCGCCATTTCTGACCGCGCATGCGTGGCCGTAACTCCGCCCCCTCCTCCCCAGGACATAGATTGGGCAGCGGATACGTTGAAAAACTACATCCGCTGCCCACATTGTGCACAATTTTCACAACGTGCGTTGGTATGTCGGGCCAACGCATTGCGACGGCCCCGTACCGACGTAAGCGTGAAAGAAGCCTAACCCTAAATTTAGCGCCAACCCTAACCCTAAATTTAGCCCCAACCCTAACCCTAAATTTAGCCCTAACCCCAAACCTAGCCCTAACCCTAATTTTAGCCCCAACTGCTGTTCTCCTGCCGGCCGGCAGATGGAGACAGATGGCGGGCGCACTGCGCATGCACCCGCCATTTTCTTTTCCCCAGAAGATGCCGGCGGCCAGGAGGAGCAGCAGGAGGACCCAGGGACACCGGTGAGTATGATAGGGTCCCCGAATCCCCCTATTTCTCTGTCCTCTGATGTGCGATCACATCAGAGGACAGAGAATTACTTTGCTTTTTTTTTTTTGCGGTCGCCGGTAAACAGTTAATTACCGGCGATCGCAAAACAGGGGTCGGTAAAATCGACCCCGATCATGCTCTTTGGGGTCTCGGCTACCCCCGGCAGCCGAGACCCCAAAGATTCTCCTGGGGGTGGCCGGCGGGCACACTGCAAATGCGCCCGCCATTTTGAAGATGGAGGCGCCCACCGGGAGCCACGAGGAGCACCGGGGGAGATAGGTGAGTATCGGGGGGCGATCGGGGACCCTGTTATGGACCTGGTGGTTAGGAGCACCCGGAACGACCTGATGGTTAAACTAACACAGGACAAGCTCTGGGAAGTGGGAGCTCTGCTGACCGCAACCCCTAATCCTATCACACACACTAGAAATAGCCGTGGAGCGTACCTAACTCTGCCTAGACGCCTCTTCACAGCCTAAGAGCTAACTAGCCCTAGAGATAGAAAATAAAGCCTACCTTGCCTCAGAGAAATTCCCCAAAGGAAAAGGCAGCCCCCCACATATATTGACTGTGAGTTAAGATGAAAGTCACAAACACAGAAATGAAACAGGTTTCAGCAAAGGAGGCCAGACTTACTAAACAGACTGAGGATAGGAAAGGTATCTTTGCGGTGAGCACAAAAAACTACAAAAAAGACCACGCAGAGTGTGCAAAAAGACCTCCGCACCGACTCACTGCGCGGAGGTGCCACTCTGCATCCCAGAGCTTCCAGCTAGCAAGGCAAAATCATGATAGCAAGCTGGACAAGAAAACAATGAACAAATAATTAACTAGCAGGGACTTCGCTTCTGCTGGAGTAGACAGGTCACCAGAAAGATCCAAGAGCGAACTGAACCAGTACAAGAACATTGACAGCTGGCATGGAGTAACGATCTGAGTGGAGTTAAATAGAGCAGCCAGACAAAGAATAAACTAAGTCACCTGTGGAAGGAACCTCAGAAGCAGCAGCTCCACTCACAGCCACCAGAGGGAGTCCATGGACAGAACTCGCCGAAGTACCATTCATGACCACAGGAGGGAGTTTGATAACAGAATTCACAACAGGACCCCTTTTCTCTGTCCTCTGATGTGCGATCACATCGGAGGACAGCGAAATTAAAAAGAAATCGCGTTTTTTGGGGTTTTTTTGCGATCGCCGGTAAACGGTTAATTACCGGCGATCGCAAATGCGGGGTCGGTAAAAAAAAACCCGAATCATGTTCTCTGGGGTCTCGGCTACCCCCAGTAGCCGAGACCCCGGAGAAAATCCGACTCTGGGGGGAGCTATTTACTTTTTCCACAGCGCCTTTAATTAACGGCGCTGTGGTTTAAGTACCCTTAGCAGCCGCCGTTAAAAGGCGTATCGGCGGTCGCTAAGGGGTTAAACAACAGATCGATATAATGATTGAAGAAGGTGTTTCTTTGGGGGTTTTAACCTCTAAACAGGCGGATTATTTGCATGTTTCACACCCTGTTATGCCCATATTATATGGGCTTCCCAAAATTCATAAGCAGGCTGAATTTCCCCCAATGAGACCCATAGTCTCTAGCATAGGGTCACTAAATGAATTTTTAGGCCAATGGCTGGACTCTCTGCTGCAGCCACTAGTTGCAAGAACTCCAGGGCACATCAGGAACACTAAAGATGTTCTGGGTATTATAACACAAAAACAGTGGAAATCTGACTTCACGTGGTTAAGCTGCGATGTAGTATCATTATATATATGTATTCCGCATGACATTGCGATGTCAGCACTTCAATTTCATTTAAACAAATACAGTACCTATTCAGAGGATTTGATTAACTTTATTTTACAGGTCACCTTTTTTCTATTAACTCAATTTTTTCTCTTTTGATGCTGAATATTTGCAGTGCACAGGTGTTTCTATGGGCGCCAAATTTTCACCATCCTTGGCAAATTTAGTGATGGCCCATTGGGAATATTTATATTTATTTTCACCATCAAATTTGTTTTCTTCTTTCATCCATTGGTATGGCAGATACATCGACAATACGTTGATTATATGGAAAGGCGATGTATCTGCCATACAAGAATTTATGGATTATATCAATAATAATAATTTCAATATAAAATTTACGTTTGTACATGCGGGTTCCAAAATTTCATTTTTAGATTTGGAACTAACAGGTATTCCTGATGAATTAGTGTCCACACGCACATTTACAAAACCAACAGCAGGCATTACGGTTCTCCATGCCAAAAGTAGCCATCCCAGGTACACAGTCAAAGCCATCCCTGTGGGTGAATTTACCAGATTGAAGCGGAACTGCAACAACAACAATGATCTGGACAAAGATTTATTCCAATCACGGAAAAAATTCATTAAGCGGGGTTATCCTAACTGGATGCTCAATAGAGCGCTAAATGTGGTTAATCTGAAAAATCAATCAGATCTTATTTGTGCAGAAACAAACAGTAAGAAAAACAAAAATAAAAATATCAAAAAAACTTCTAACAAACCATAAGTCTGTCTACAATTTAGTCCGCAATTCAATAAAATTAAAACCATCATTAATCGGGCTATTCCAATTTTATTTGAAGATCCTACTCTTGTTTTGCTATTAAACAATGGTTGCAACATTATAGCAAGAAGGGCGCCTACGTTAGGCAACATATTATCTTCTAATTGTTTTTCTTCTCAACAACCGAATAGTACCTGGCTTTATTGGACAGGTTGCTATAAATGCTATGTCACCAACTGTATCATATGCAAACATTAAACCACCATGAAATGTTTTGGTATGAGCAGTACGGAGAATAAATATAAAATTCAGACCTTTATTAATTGCAACACACATTTTATAGTATATAAAATAGATTGCATCTCATGTGAGAAATCATATATCGGTTGCACAATAAGAAAATTAAAAAAACGTATATCAGAACATTTGTACGCCATCAAATGTACAACTAACAACAGTCGTACTATCTCCTCTGCACCCAGACATTTTATTGAAATACATTCAAGGAATACGGATTCTCTAAGAGTAACGGGTATTGAAAAAATAAAAAAATCTCCGTGGGGAGGGGATATGCACAGGGCTTTGCTCACACGGGAAGCCTTTTGGATTTTTAATCTCGGCACAAGATTCCCGTATGGTCTGAACAAAAAGAGTGAACTCATGTTCCACTACTAACATGGATAATAGCAGTATTGTTATGTATTTTTGTCCTTTTTTACTTGTACTTGACAAATTTTATCAGATTTATTCTATTGTATGTATATGATTATGTGGCAATGTTTTATATCTTGTTTTTACGTTGTAGGACCTTCGGGTCATGTGAGTTTTTCTCACCCTTCTATTGGTGTAGTAGCCCTTCTTATACCGGATGGATTTCTAAGTAGATCAGCTGTGACAAAGGCTGTCAGGTCGAAACGCGTAGCTCACTTCACACGTGCTATGGTAATGTCCCAGGAGTGTGTCCTTTCTATTTTTAATATGCTGGATTAAAGTTTATACATTTTATCAAGAAGCTGGAACACTTTTTTTCTTTTCTTGGAGTTCTACTGCATCGTGTCGGGACGAGCTTCCGTGCCTCTTGCATCTATCGGTGAGCTGGCTTTTTTCTTGTTTGAAACTCAATATTAAAATATGCCCCATATAATCCTGCATAAAGGTTAATAATGGCCCCATAAGATGCTCCATAGACACATTTGCCATATATATTACTGCACAAATGCGGATTATGGCCCCATAAGATGCTCCATAAAGGTATTTGCCCCATAAAATGCTGCACAAACCTTGATTATTGCTCCATAAGATGCTCCATACAGACACTTGCCCCATATACCGTAATGCTCCACAAATGTTAATTATTGCCCCATACAGACACTTGCCCCATATAGTGCTGCACAAACATTATGGCCCCATACAGACACTTGCCCCATATAGTGCTGAACAAACGTTATGGCCCCATACAGACACTTGCCCCATATAGTGCTCCACAAACGTTAATTATGGCCCTCATACAGTCACTTGCCCCATATAGTGCTGCACAAACATTATGGCCCCATACAGACACTTGCCCCATATAGTGCTCCACAAACGTTATGGCCCCATAGATGCTCCATACAGACTTGCCCCATATGCTGTTGCTGCGATGAAAAAAAAAATCCCCTACTCACCTCTCCGTCGCTTAGGCCCCCGGCACTTTCAATATTCACCTGCTCCCCGTTCAGGCGCTGCTCCATCTTCAGAGTCTTCTGCACTGACGTTCAGGCAGAGGGCGCGCACTAACCACGTCACCGCGCCCTATGACCTGAGCGTCACTGCAGAAGACGCTAAAGACGGAGCGGCGCCTGAACGGGGAGCAGGTGAATATCGCACAGCGCTCCCCTCCCAGTTATACTCACCTGCTCCTGGCGCTGTGCAGTCCCTGCTTCCCTGATGCCGCAGCTTCATCCTGTACTGAGCGGTCACAGTTACCGCGCTCACTACAGTAATGATTATGGGGCTCCACCTCCCATAGAGGTGGAGCCGCATATTCATTACTGTAATGAGCGGTACCATGTGACCGCTCAGTACAGGAAGCTAGGGAGCCGGGGACCTGCAGGGACCACGCCAGGAGTAGGTGAGTATAATTAGACTGCCCCCGCTGTTATGATCCGGTGACCTTGGAGCAAGATGAAAACTTTCACTGGAGTAGGTGGTCACTATACTGACCGCAAATCCTGATCTTAACACCGCAACTAGAAGTAGCCGTGGAGTCTACCTAACCAATCCTAGACACCTCGTTACAGCCGGAGGACTAAATACCCCTAAAGATGGAAATAGGAATACTATCTTGCCTCAGAGCAGAACCCCAAAGGATAGACAGCCCCCCACAAATATTGGCGGTGAGTCGGAGAGGAAAAAAACATACACAGGCAGAAAAACAGGATTTAGCACAAGAGGCCACTCTAGCTAAATAGGACAGGATAGGACAGAGTTCTGTGCGGTCAGTATTAAAACCCTTCAAAAATATCCACAGCAGAATATACAAAAACTTCCTACATCTAACTAAAGACGTAGGAGCGTAAATCTGCAACTCCAGCGAATCCTACATTCAGAGCAGGAATACAATCAAAAACAAGCACACAGCCTGTGTGCCACAGAAAAAGAAACAGACACTTATCTTTGCTGAAATGGCAACCAAGCAGGAGAAGCCAGAAAGAGATCCATCATATCCCAAAAAACATTGACAACTGGCAAGGACTAATGAGTCCTGCAAGCCTAAATACCCCAGTCAGAACTGCAATTAGCAGATACACCTGTCCAAGACTGCAGCCCAGAAACAACTGCATTACCATCAGCTACCACCAGAAGGAGCTCAAAAGCAGAATTCACAACACCCCGCTCTCCCCTTCCCCTGCCGACCCCTGGGTATGACTCGAGTATAAGTCGAGAGGGGGACTTTCAGCCCCAAAAAATGGGCTGAAAATCTCGGCTTATACTCGAGTATATACGGTACTTAACAAAAAAGAGTGAAACAACTGAAATTATGTCTTTGAAAAGTCAGTCTTCAGATATTTCTTGGCCCAGTCTTGACATTTTATCTTATGTTTCTTGTTCAAAGGTGGTCGTTTTTCAGCCTTCCTTACCTTGGCCATGTTCCCGAGTATCGCACACCTTGTGCTTTTTGTTACTCCAGTAACGTTGCCGCTCTGAAATATGGCAAAACTGGTGGCAAATGGCATCTTGGCAGCTTCACGATTTTCCTCAATTCATGGGCAGTTATTTTGTGCCTTTTTTGCTCAACACGCTTCTTGCGACCCTGTTGACTATTTGCCATGAAACGCTTGATTGTTCGGTGATCAAGCTTCAAAAGTTTGGCAATTTCAAGACTGCTGCATCCCTCTGCAAGAAATCTCACAATTTTGGACTTTTCAGAGCCCGTCAAATCTCTCTTCTTACCCATTTTGCCAAAGGAAAGGAAGTTGCCTAATAATTAAGCACACCTTATATAAGGTTTTGATGTCATTAGACAACACCCCTTCTCATTACAGAGATGCACATTACCTGATTTACTTAATTGGTAGTTGGCTCTCAAGCCTGAACAGCTTGGAGTAGGACAACATGTAAAAAAAGTATCATGTAATCAAAATAGAACTTGTCTAATAATTCTGCACACAGTGTATATATATGGAGATTTGATTGCTCTACCCGGCCGCCGGTGATACACCATGGGAGAAATTACCTCCTATCAGTGTATCACTGAGCTGCCATGAGAGAGGTCAACAGAGTTTATCAACTGATCATCTCTGGTGCCCTTTCTCGCTTATGGCACCACTGCGGGATAACTTTCTCACGAAAGCTCAGTGCTATACACTACGGGAGCGATTACCTCCTGCCAATGTATCACCGCCTGCAGACAGGTGATGAATATTGTGGCTTATTATTTTATTTTTGTTCCAGGAGACGGTTGAGTCAGTGGATTAGGCATTCGGCGAGTATGGTTTAATTTAATAAAGGAGTCTGTGCCATTATTTCAAATAAAGAACTTTCTTCTGTTTTTTTTTCCTATACAATATCACTATGGGGTTAGAAATGGATAGGCGTCTGACAATAAAAAGATGTAATCAACACCACAAATATAAACCTCATTTGTCACCCCTACCGGGCAAGTGGGAAGAGCGAGGCTAAATGCCAGATTTGGGGAATCTTAGACTATATGCCCACTTTGCGGATTTGTGTGCGGATTCTTCAGCACTGTTTTTGAAAAATCCCCAGGTAAAACGCACTGCTTTTAACCTGCGGATTACCCGCAGATTTCCTTTGTCTTTTGTGCGGATTTTACCTGTGGTTTTACATCTGCGGATTCCAATTGAGGAGTAGGCGTAAAAGGCTGCGGAATCCGCACAAAGAATTGACATGCTGCGGAAAATACAACACAGCTGCATGTCCGTGCTGCATTTTCCACACCATGGGCACTGCGGATTTGGTTTTCCGTAGGTTTACATGGCACTGTAAACAGCATGGAAAACTGCTGCGAACCACAGCGGCTAATCCTCTAGGGATCCGCAGCCAAATCCGCAATGTGTGCACATACCCTTATAGATGCGCCTTTTGTGGGGCAGCTGAGAGCTTATGTTTTTAACCTGGAGGGGGCGGGCAATATGCATGGCCCCCCTTCCTAAGCTATTAATATCAGCCCACAGATGTCTGCCTAGCGTTTGCTTAAGAAAAATGAATGACACGCACTCTGTTGTAATCATGAGGGGCAGGCTGAACCTGAACTAAGTCCAGAGGTCATACAGGTGAGAGAAACAGCCGATCTCAAAAAAAAGTTTTTATGTGATTCAGTTTGCAAGTAAAAAAGTTTAAAGTTTATTGAACATTCACCACAGGAAAATATCATCACAATGAAGTGCCAAGGTAAGGTAACATTTCTATCCAATTCCTGGGTCTTTATCAAACCTCACTTGCGGATTAGAGAGAATAAATCAGGTTTATGGAAGACAGAAGTCCGAGCTGGGGCTTAAGGTGTTTGTTCTAGCAGCGCCGTCTGTCACTGACCACCACAGACAGCGCTGCCAGAAGAAACACCTTAAGCCCCGGCCAGAACACATAGTACAAAAAATACTACATACAAGGAACAAATACCGCCACACCATGATCAGATCACATATTACTACAACATAGTGACCGAATGCTACAATACTGATTATTAGTTAAAAAAACAAAAAAACACAATACTAATATCACCATAAGTGCCATTATACACTGGAGATCTGTGCAGTGTACGTGTACAGTTAATATAATGATCACGGGTGACAATATATACAGAGGCTTTGTATATAGTGTCAGTGTACAGATAATACAGTGATCACTGGTGACATTATACACAGGAGCTCTGTATATAGTGTCAGTGTACAGGTAACACAGTGACTCACCATTGAAGTCAGTAGTTGAAGTCCTTCATTTTCACTTTTCATCTTCATCCAGCACAAACCGCCATCACTTCTTCCAGCCAGGATTTGTCTCTGCAGAAAATAGCAGTTATCTAGAGAACATTCCCCAAATTATCCCCAATCTCTGCACCAGGGGTCCCCAACCTTTCTTACCTTGACAGCCACATTCCGCTATGAAAGTTGGTCGAGAGCCACAATACAGATAGTCATAGAAAAACCTAGAGAAGGCACAAATAATAACATTAAGATTTTCACTTTCACTCTATCCTTATGTATTTTACATTATTGATAGGCAAATTGCTTAGTCAAAGAAGACTTGAACTCTAGTGCCACCTATTGGAAGTAGCAATCTTAAAAGTCAATACTTATTAACAGTCCCATAAGATGCTTCATATATTATTGGCCCCATATACTACTCCACATTGATTTGGCCCCATAAGATGCTCCATATGGAATTGGCCCCATAAGAAGCTCCATATAGAATTGGCTCCATTAAGAAGTTCCATATAGAATTGGCCCCATAAGATGCTCCATATTAAATTGGTCCCCTTAAGAAGCTCCATATAGAATTGGCTCCATTAAGAAGCTCCATATAGAATTGGCCCCATAAGATGCTCCATATTAAAATGGCTCCATTAAGAAGCTCCATATAGAATTGGCCCCATAAGATGCTCCATATAGAATTGGCCCCATTAAGAAGCTCCATATAGAATTAGTCCCATAAGATGCTCCCTATATTATTGGCCCCATAAGATGCTCCATATAGAATTGGCCCCATTAAGAATCTCCATATAGAATTGGCCCCATAAGATGCTCCATATAGAATTGGCCCCATAAGATGCTCCATATAGAATTGGCCCCATAAGATGCTCCATATTAAATTGG
The DNA here is from genome assembly GCF_032444005.1 of Ranitomeya imitator. Lineage (NCBI taxonomy): Eukaryota > Metazoa > Chordata > Amphibia > Anura > Dendrobatidae > Ranitomeya > Ranitomeya imitator. Next base: position 177,838,297 of record NC_091286.1, on the reverse strand, counting down.
CCACATTAGGAAGCTACCTATAGCATTGGCCACATAAGATGCTCCCTATAGAATTGGCCCCATAAGATGCTCCATATTAAATTGGCCCCATAAGATGCTCCCTATAGAATTGGCCCCATAAGATGCTCCTTATATTATTGGCCCCATAAGATGCTCCATATAGAATTGGCCCCATAAGATGCTCCATATTAAATTGGCCCCATAAGATGATCGTTATAGATTTATCCCCATATAATGCTCCATATATGGGTTCCTTCTGATGGTCCCCATATATTGCTCCAAATATAAAAAAAAAAAATTAAATACTCACCTCTCGTTGCTTGTCGCTGCTCTGCTCTGGACTCCTCAGTGTCTTCCTGCTCTCTGTGCTGTGACTGCTCAGGCAGAGGGCGCACACCGGTGACATCATTGCGCCCTCTTTACCTGAACGTCACAGTCAGAGGATGGAAGACGCTGCAGCGCTGGAAACTTGAGAAGTATCGCAAGTGTCGGGGTCCGGAACAGGCGGGGGGTCCACTTGCAGGGGCAGGCATCATAGCACGCCAGTGTCCCCGACGGCAAGTGGGCCCCTGCCTGTTCATGGCCCCGGCATTTGCCCGAGTGCTGACGCAGGCCCTGGGCGGGTATTACAGGCAGCAGGGCGGCTCCCTGGGGACTTCTTTTCTGTGACCGTCGGCGAGCCACATGTGGCTTGCGAGCTACGGGTTGGGGACCCCTGCTCTACACTACACCAGATGAAGAAAAAAAGCAACCGTGCTGCCCTGCACAGTAACAGGACATCTCCTTCCCCACACTGAAAACAGTATCATCAAAAATAATATCCTTAAATTAGCCCCAGTAACAGTAATAATATCCCACATTTTGGACCCCACATGTCCTCCCATTCTAACTCATGTTTCTCCATACTTCCCCATGTCTCTCCATATTGCCTCCAAAGTCATCCATAATGGTATAATGTACCCCAGTCATATATGGTATAATGCGCCCACATAGTATTATAATCCACCCTATAGTACTATAATGCAGCAGCTCCACAGGAGTATAATGCAGCAGTTCCACAGGAGTATAATGCAGCAGCTCCATAGGAATATAATGCAGCAGCTCCATAGCAGTGGTGTAATGCACCCACAGTATAATGCAGCAGCCCCATAGTATAATGCACCCATAGTATAATGCAGCAGCCCTATAGTATAATGCGCCCATAGGAGTATAATGCAGCAGCAACATAGAAGTATAATGCAGCAGCTCCATGGGATTATAATGCAGCAGCTCCATGGGATTATAATGCAGCAGCTCCATGGGAGTATAATGCAGTAGCCCTATAGTATAATACACCCATAGTATAATCCAGCAGCCCCATATTATGATGCACCCATAGGAGTATGATGAACCCCACAGTATAATGCAGCAGCCCCATAGTATAATGCACCCATAAGCAGTATAATGCATCCCCTTTCCCTCCCCCCATAGTAGTATAATGCATCTCCATACCAGTATAAGACGTTTTAGAACGTCATAGACGAATATGAGCGGTAATACACAAATGTTTAAAAGTCAACTGGAGGTCATGAAGCAGTTAAAACTTGTATTTTACAGAGAAAAAATATACAAAAACTGTAAAGAGATAAAATATATAATTTTCAGAAGCCTCAAAAGACAGGAGAGAGGATTTGTGCGTTGATGAAAACGCTACTTTTATTCTGGAAATTATAAGTGCACAAAAGGGTGCAGTAAGCCTGAATCACATGTTACTCAACATTGCATGTATTCAAACTTTTTTTTTTGTTTTTATTGTCAGCATTTTCACTTTAAAACTTAACTGTATGTGCCCATAACATACACCAAACACAAATGAGTTTCAAACTCGTATATATTTTCCTTTTCTTGCCTCCATAATGCATGATGCCAACAAAAAAAAACTCCCGAAATACAGTAGGGGGACTTGTCAGAGAGTCACAAAAACACTAAACTTTAGGAAGGCAAAGTTTGACCAGCTTAGAGATGCCCTTAATCTGGTAGACTGGGACAATATCCTCAGAAATAAGAATACAGATAATAAATAGAAAATGTTTAAGAACATCCTAAATAGGCACTGTAAGCGGTTTATACCTTGTGGGAATAAAAGGACTAGAAATAGGAAAAACCCAATGTGGCTAAACAAAGAAGTAAGAAAGGCAATTAACAGTAAAAAGAAAGCATTTGCACTACTAAAGCAGGATGGCACCATTGAAGCTCTAAAAAACTATAGGGAGAAAAATACTTTATCTAAAAAACTAATTAACCCCTTAGCGACCGCCGATACGCCTTTTAACGGCGGCCGCTAAGGGTACTTAAACCACAGCGCCGTTAATTAACGGCGCTGTGGAAAAAGTGAATAGCGCCCCCCAGAGTCGGATTTTCTCCGGGGTCTCGGCTGCCGGGGGTAGCCGAGACCCCAGAGAACATGATTCGGGGGGGTTTTAACCGACCCCGCATTTGCGATCGCCGGTAATTAACCGTTTACCGGCGATTACAAAAAAAAAAAAAAACGCGATCTTTTTAATTTCTCTGTCCTCCGATGTGATCGCACATCGGAGGACAGAGAAAAGGGGTCCCAGGTAGCCCCCCAATACTCACCTATCTCCCCCGATGCTCCTCGTGTCTCCCGGTGGGCGCCGCCATCTTCAAAATGGCGGGCGCATGCGCAGTGCGCCCGCCGGCCGGAACCGGGAGAATCTTTGGGGTCTCGGCTGCCGGGGGAAGCCGAGACCCCAAAGAACATGATCGGGGTCGGTTTTACCGACCCCTGTTTTGCGATCGCCGGTAATTAACTGTTTACCGGCGACAGCAAAAAAAAAAAAAAAAAAAAGTAAAGTGTAATTCTCTGTCCTCTGATGTGATCGCACATCAGAGGACAGAGAAATAGGGGGATTCGGGGACCCTAGCATACTCACCTGTGTCCCTGGGTCCTCCTGCTGCTCCTCCTGGCTGCCGGGGAAAAGAAAATGGCGGGCGCATGCGCAGTGCGCCCGCCATCTGTCTCCATCTGCTGGCCGGCAGGAGAACAGCAGTTGGGGCTAAAATTAGGGGTAGGGGTAGGGTTAGGGTTAGGGCTAGGGTTAGGGGTAGGGCTAGGGTTAGGGGTAGGGCTAGGGGTAGGGCTAGGGTTAGGGCAAGGGTTATGGGTAGGGTTAGGGGTAGGGTTAGGGCTAAATTTAGGGTTAGGGTTGGGGCTAAATTTAGGGTTAGGCTTCTTTCACACTTACGTCGGTACGGGGCCGTCGCAATGCGTCGGCCCGACAAACCGACGCACGTTGTGAAAATTGTGCACAATGTGGGCAGCGGATGTAGTTTTTCAACGCAGCCGCTGCCCAATCTATGTCCTGGGGAGGAGGGGGCGGAGTTACGGCAACGCATGCGCGGTCAGAAATAGCGGATGCGACGTACAAAAAAACGTTTCATTGGACTTTTTTTGTGCCGACGGTCCGCCAAAACACAACTGATCCAGTGCACGACGGACGCGACGTGTGGCCATCCGTCACGATCCGTCGGCAATACAAGTCTATGGGCAAAAAACGCATCCTGCGGGCACATTTGCAGGATCCGTTTCTTGTCCAAAACTACGGATTGCGACGGATGACAAACGACGCAAGTATGAAAGTAGCCTTAGGGTTAGGGTTGGGGCTAAAGTTAGGGTTAGAGTTGGGATTAGGGTTAGGGTTTGGATTAGGGTTGGTATTAGGGTTAGGGTTGGCATTAGGGTTACGCTTGGGATTAGGGTTAAGGTTAGGGTTGTGATTAGGGGTGTATTGGGATTAGGGTTAGGTCTGAGGTTAGAGTTGAGATTAGGATTAGGGTTGTGTTGGATTTAGGGTTTTGATTAGGGTTATGGTTAGGGTTGACATTAGGGTTGTTTTGGGGTAAGGGTTGTGATTATCGTTAGGGTTAGTGATTAGGATTATGGATCAGGTTGGGATTAGGGTCAGGGGTGTGTTGGAGTTGGGTTGGAGCTAGAATTGGGGGGTTTCCACTGTTTAGGTACATCAGGGGGTCTCCAAACACGACAGCCAATTTTGCGCTCAAAAAGTCAAATGGTGCTCCCTCCCTTCTGAGCTCTGCCGTGCGCCCAAACAGTGGGTTACCCCCACATATGGGGCATCAGCGTACTCGGGATAAATTGGACAACAACTTCTGGGGTCCAATTTCTCGTTACCCTTGTGAAAATAAAAACTTGGGGGCTACAAAATCTTTTTTGTGGAAAAAAATATATATTTTTTATTTTCACGACTCTGCATTCTAAACTTCTGTGAAGCACTTGGGCATTCAAAGTTCTCACCACACATCTAGATAAGTTCCTTAGGGGGTCTAGTTTCCAAAATGGGGTCAATTGTGGGGGTTACTACTGTTTAGGTACATCAGGGGCTCTGCAATCGCAACATAATGCCCACAGACCATTCTATCAAAGTCTTCATTCCAAAACGGCGCTCCTTCCCTTCCGGGCTCTGCCGTGCGCCCAAACAGTGATTTACCCCCACATATGGCGCATCAGCGTACTCGGGATGAATTGGACAACAAATATTGCAGTACAATTTCTCCTGTTACCCTTGTGAAAATAAAAACTTGGGGGCTAAAATATCTTTTTTGTGGAAAAAAAAATATTTTTTATTTTCACGACTCTGCATTCTAAACTTCTGTGAAGCACTTGGGCATTCAAAGTTCTCACCACACATCTAGATAAGTTCCTTGGGGGGTCTAGTTTCCAAAATGGGGTCACTTATGGAGGGTTTCTACTGGTTAGGTACATCAGGGGCTCTCCAAACACGACATGGCGTCCGATCTTAATTCCAGCCAATTCTACATTGAAAAGTAAAACGGCACTCTTTCTCTTCCAAGCTCTGCGCTGCGCCCAAACAGTGGTTTACCCCCACATATTGGGTATCAACGTACTCAGGAGAAATTGCACAACAACTTTTGTGGTCTAATTTCTCCTGATACCCTTGTGAAAATTAAAATTTGTGGGCAAAAAGATCATTTTTGTGTAAACAAAAGCGATTTTTTATTTTCACGGCTCTACGTTATAAACTTCTGTGAAGCACTTGGGGGTTCAAAGTGCTCACCACACATCTAGATAAGTTCCTTAAGGGGTCTAGTTTCCAAAATGGTGTCACTTGTGGGGAGTTTCCACTGTTTAGGCACATCAGGGGCTCTCTAAATGTGACATGGTGTCCGATCTCAATTCCAGCCAATTCTGCATTGAAAAAGTCAAACGGCACTCCTTCCCTTCCAAGCTCTGCGGTGCGCCCAAACAGTGGTTTACCCTCACATATGGGGTATTGGCGTATTCAGGAGAAATTGCATAACAAAATTTATGGTTACATTTCTGTTTTTACACATGTGAAAATAAAAAAAATGGTTCTGAATTAAGATGTGTGCAAAAAAAAGTTAAATGTTCATTTTTTTCCTTCCACATTGTTTCAGTTCCTGTGAAGCACGTAAAGGGTTAATAAACTTCTTGAATGTGGTTTTGAGAACCTTGAGGGGTGTAGTTTTTAGAATGGTGTCACACTTCGTTATTTTCTATCATATAGACCCCTCAAAATGACTTCAAATGTGATGTGGTCCCTAAAAAAATGGTGTTGTAAAAATGAGAAATTGCTGGTCAACTTTAAACCCTTATAACTCCCTAACAAAAAAAATTTTGTTTCCAACATTGTGCTGATGTAAAGTAGACATGTGGGAAATGTTATTTATTAACTATTTTTCGTGACATATCTCTCTGATTTAAGGGCATAAAAATACAAAGTTTGAAAATTGCAAAATTTTAAAAATTTTCGTCATATTTCCATTTTTTTCATAAATAATCGCAAGTAATATCGAAGAAATGTTAACACTATCAAGAAGTACAATATGTCACGAAAAAACAATCTCAGAATCAGCGGGATCCGTTGAAGCGTTCCAGAGTTATATCCTCATAAAGTGACAGTGGTCAGAATTGCAAAAATTGGCTCGGTCACCAAGTACCAAATTGGCTCTGTCACTAAGGGGTTAAAGCTGCCAAAAAGTAAACAGAGAAGCACATTGCTAAGGAGAGTAAAACTAATCCCAAACTGTTCTTCAACTGTATCAATAGTAAAAGAATAAAAACTGAAAATGTAGGCCCCTTAAAAAATAGTGAGTAAAGAATGGTTGTAGATTACGAGGAAAAAGCTAACATATTAAACACCTTCTTCTCCACGGTATTCACGGTAGAAAATGAAATGCTAGGTGAAATCCCAAGAAACAATGAAAACCCTATATTAAGGGTCACCAATCTAACCCAAGAAGAGGTGCGAAACTGGCTAAATAAGATTAAAATAGATAAATCTCCGGGTCCGGATGGCATACACCCCCGAGTACTAAGAGAACTAAGTAATGTAATAGATAAACCATTATTTCTTATTTTTAGGGACTATAGCGACGGGGTCTGTTCCGCAGGACTGGCGCATAGAAAATGTGGTGCCAATATTCAAAAAGGGCTCTAAAAGTGAACCTGGAAATTATAGGCCAGTAAGTCTAACCTCTATTGTTGGTAAAATATTTGAAGGGTTTCTGAGGGATGTTATTCTGGATTATCTCAATGAGAATAACTGTTTAACTCCATATCAGCATGGGTTTATGAGAAATCGCTCCTGTCAAACCAATCTAATCAGTTTTTATGAAGAGGTAAGCTATAGGCTGGACCACGGTGAGTCATTGGACGTGGTATATCTCGATTTTTCCAAAGCGTTTTGATAACGTGCCGCACAAGAGGTTGGTACACAAAATGAGAATGCTTGGTCTGGGGGAAAATGTGTGTAAATGGGTTAGTAACTGGCTTAGTGATAAAAAGCAGAGGGTGGTTATAAATGGTATAGTCTCCAACTGGGTCGCTGTGACCAGTGGGGTACCGCAGGGGTCGGTATTGGGACCTGTTCTCTTCAACATATTCATTAATGATCTGGTAGAAGGTTTACACAGTAAAATATCGATATTTGCAGATGATACAAAACTATGTAAAGCAGTTAATACAAGAGAAGATAGTATTCTGCTACAGATGGATCTGGATAAGTTGGAAACTTGGGCTGAAAGGTGGCAGATGAGGTTTAACAATAATAAATGTAAGGTTATACACATGGGAAGAAGTTATCAATATCACCATTACACACTGAACGGGAAACCACTGGGTAAATCTGACAGGGAGAAGGACTAGTTAATGATAAACTTACCTGGAGCAGCCAGTGCCAGGCAGCAGCTGCCAAGGCAAACAGGATCATGGGGTGCATTAAAAGAGGTCTGGATACACATGATGAGAGCATTATACTGTCTCTGTACAAATCCCTAGTTAGACCGCACATGGAGTACTGTGTCCAGTTTTGGGCACCGGTGCTCAGGAAGGATATAATGGAACTAGAGAGAGTACAAAGGAGGGCAACAAAATTAATAAAGGGGATGGGAGAACTACAATACCCAGATAGATTAGCGAAATTAGGATTATTTAGTCTAGAAAAAAGACGAATGAGGGGCGATCTAATAACCATGTATAAGGGGACAATACAAATATCTCGCTGAGGATCTGTTTATACCAAGGAAGGTGACGGGCACAAGGGGGCATTCTTTGCATCTGGAAGAGAGAAGGAATTTCCACCAACATAGAAGAGGATTCTTTACTGTTAGGGCAGTGAGAATCTGGAATTGCTTGCCTGAGGAGGTGGTGATGGCGAACTCAGTCGAGGGGTTCAAGAGAGGCCTGGATGTCTTCCTGGAGCAGAACAATATTGTATCATACAATTATTAGGTTCTGTAGAAGGACGTAGATCTGGGGATTTATTATGATGGAATATAGGCTGAACTGGATGGACAAATGTCTATTTTCGGCCTTACTATGTTACTATGTAGTATGATACCTACACAGAATCCTCCACATGCACAGTATGATGACCTTATTGTACCCACCGAGCAAAGTATGATGCCCCAACTTTGACCCCAACACAGTTCTCCACACATTATGACAGCCCACACACAGCCCATCATATAGTAATATAGCCCCCATACAGTATGATGTACCCCACACTAGACTCTACATTGTATAATGGCCCCCACATAGACCTTCAAACCGTATAAATAGCCTCCACATAGCTCTCCAAATGATGTAATGGCCCCTACATAGCCTCCCATATATATCGTCCCATATCGTATCATATCGTCCACCTTGGATGCGCAGTGGGCGGCTGCTGGCAGTGCCGGAACACGATCTCGAGGCCGTACCGCTGCTAGCACTCCTTGATCTCCCCGAACTTGTTCCTGTAGGGGGACAGCAGCTGCTCCAGAGGCTCCTGGACAAACAGGAACTTGTTGGGTATGTGCACACGTTGCGAATTTGCCTGCGGATTTTTCCGTACAGAATCAGCATCTCTTGGCAGAAAACGCAGGTAAAAACCCGCGCATTTGTGATGCGTTTTTTGATGCGTTTTTGTATGCGTTCCTGAAAGCTAAATAAAGATCTATTATTGAACAAAAAATAGATTTGTGATGTAATTTCTTGTCCAAACTCCTCTTTTACATTTGTCCAACCCACACTCCATTACACAGAGAAACAGATCTATAGATAATATCTATCGATCAATGTATAGATCTATATATCTCTAGATCCATCTCTCATTCCTTCTATATACAGTGGGGCAAAAAAGTATTTAGTCAGTCAGCAATAGTGCAAGTTCCACCACTTAAAAAGATGAGAGGCGTCTGTAATTTACATCATAGGTAGACCTCAACTATGGGAGACAAACTGAGAAAAAAAAATCCAGAAAATCACATTGTCTGTTTTTTTAACATTTTATTTGCATATTATGGTGGAAAATAAGTATTTGGTCAGAAACAAAATTTCATCTCAATACTTTGTAATATATCCTTTGTTGGCAATGACAGAGGTCAAACGTTTTCTGTAAGTCTTCACAAGGTTGACACACACTGTTGTTGGTATGTTGGCCCATTGCTCCATGCAGATCTCCTCTAGAGCAGTGATGTTTTTGGCTTTTCGCTTGGCAACACGGACTTTCAACTCCCTCCAAAGGTTTTCTATAGGGTTGAGATCTGGAGACTGGCTAGGCCACTCCAGGACCTTGAAATGCTTCTTACGAAGCCACTCCTTCGTTGCCCTGGCGGTGTGCTTTGGATCATTGTCATGTTGAAAGACCCAGCCTTGTTTCATCTTCAATGCCCTTGCTGATGGAAGGAGGTTTGCACTCAAAATCTCACGATACATGGCCCCATTCATTCTTTCATGTACCCGGATCAGTCGTCCTGGCCCCTTTGCAGAGAAACAGCCCCAAAGCATGATGTTTCCACCACCATGTTTTACAGTAGGTATGGTGTTTGATGGATGCAACTCAGTATTCTTTTTCCTCCAAACACGACAAGTTGTGTTTCTACCAAACAGTTCCAGTTTGGTTTCATCAGACCATAGGACATTCTCCCAAAACTCCTCTGGATCATCCAAATGCTCTCTAGCAAACTTCAGACGGGCCCGGACATGTACTGGCTTAAGCAGTGGGACATGTCTGGCACTGCAGGATCTGAGTCCATGGTGGCGTAGTGTGTTACTTATGGTAGGCCTTGTTACATTGGTCCCAGCTCTCTGCAGTTCATTCAATAGGTCCCCCCGCGTGGTTCTGGGATTTTTGCTCACCGTTCTTGTGATCATTCGACCCCACGGGGTGGGATTTTGCGTGGAGCCCCAGATCGAGGGAGATTATCAGTGGTCTTGTATGTCTTCCATTTTCTAATTATTGCTCCCACTGTTGATTTCTTCACTCCAAGCTGGTTGGCTATTGCAGATTCAGTCTTCCCAGCCTGGTGCAGGGCTACAATTTTGTTTCTGGTGTCCTTTGACAGCTCTTTGGTCTTCACCATAGTGGAGTTTGGAGTCAGACTGTTTGAGGGTGTGCACAGGTGTCTTTTTATACTGATAACAAGTCTAAACAGGTGCCATTACTACAGGTAATGAGTGGAGGAAAGAGGAGACTCTTAAAGAAGAAGTTACAGGTCTGTGAGAGCCAGAAATCTTGATTGTTTGTTTCTGACCAAATACTTATTTTCCACCATAATATGCAAAAAAAAATGTAAAAAACAGACAATGTGATTTTCTGGATATTTTTTCTCAATTTGTCTCCCATAGTTGAGGTCTACCTATGATGTAAATTACAGACGCCTCTCATCATTTTAAGTGGTGGAACTTGCACTATTGCTGACTGACTAAATACTTTTTTGCCCCACTGTATCTATCAATCTATAGGGCTATCTATCTATCATCTATCCATCTCATTCTTTCTATCCAGGGCCATATTTAGAGTTTGTGCTGCCCCAGGCACTTTTAGTGCTGCCTCCCCCATTGGTATGACAAAGGGCTCATACTCACACGCAAGAAACTCGGATGAGTGTCGCATGTCAATACCCGGCACTGAGATCAGAGCCTGTGGCCGCATAGCAGTACACGCTCCGCTCCTGAGTGCCAAGTATTGATGTGCGACACTCATCCGTGTTTCTCGCATGCGAGTATGAACCCTAATGCAGACACTGTTGGCAGTGACTTAGGCTACTTTCACATCAGCAATTTTTGCCATTCGCGGCACACATACATACAGCCCTGCACACACACACAGCTCTGCACACACACAGCCACACACATACAGCCCCACACATACAGCCCCACACATACAGCCCCACACATACAGCTCCGCACACATACATACAGCCCTGCACACACACAGCTCTGCAAACACACATATTGCTCCGCACACATACATACAGCCCTGCACACACACAGCTCTGCAAACACACATATTGCTCCGCACAAACACATTCACAGCCCCCCACACACATACAGCTCCGCACACACACATACATACATACAGCTCCGCGCGCGCGCACACACACACACACACAGCTCCGGACACACACACATACGTACAGCTCCACACACACACATATACAGCTACACACACATAGCTCCACACATACAGACACATATACAGCTCCGCACACACACATACAGCCCCACACACACAGCTTCGCTGCCTGTACACACAGAGCCCCACACACATACAACTCAGCATACACACAGCACCCCAAAGACACACACATATATATCGCTCCACACACACCCACAGCTCCGTACTTACACAAACATACAGCGGCACACACACATACAGCACCGCACAGACACACATACATACAGCTCCACGCACACACAGCCCCACACACACAGCTCTGCTACCCGCACACACACACAGCTCTGTACACACACATACAGCTCTATGCGCACACACACACAGCACTCCTCAGACACACATACATACAGCTCCACGCACACACACACACATACAGCTCCGCTCACACACAGCTCCGCTGCCCGCACACACAGCTCTGTACACACACAGCTCCACATACATATACAGCTCTGCGCGCACACACATACAGCCCCACACACACACATACAGCTCCACGCACACACATACAGCTCCGCTCACACATACAGCTCCACGCACACAGCTACAGCTCCACGCACACAGCTACAGCTCCACACACACAGCTACAGCTCCACACACACAGCTACAGCTCCACACACACAGCTACAGCTCCACACACACAGCTACAGCTCCACACACACAGCTACAGCTCCACACACACAGCTACAGCTCCACACACACAGCTACAGCTCCACACACACAGCTCTGCACACACATACAGCTCTGCGTGCACACACACATGCAGCTCCGCTGCACGCACGCGCACACACACACACAGCCCCACACACATACAGCTCTGCACACACACAGCACCGCACACACACACACATATACGATACAGACACACACACACCAGCACAGGCAATGTTTGCTCCCAGGACCAAGATAGAGTGAGTGGGGGTGTATTATACCCCACCCCCGCCACTCACTCTCTGGGTCCATCTGCCGGGAGCAAAGGAGCAAAGATCAAACATCAAACATTAAGGGCTGCTGACTGTGTTTTCATGGCTCCTCCAGCCTCAGGCACTACAGGCAGAAATGAGGCTGAGGAATGTGAGGGGAGGGAAGGGGTGAGGACCGTGAGGTGAGTCACAGACAGAGCCCTGCAGCAGGCAGCGCGCGGGCAGGAGCAAGGAGGGAGATCATTACAGAGACAGTGTACACTTACTGTGTATGTACTGCTCTACTGTCTGCGAGTCCTCCAGGCCAGCAATGTGAGTCCAGGACACGACCCAGGGTCAGGACACAGGGCGCCGCCGCTCCACCTCAGCAGTCAGTCACAGTCACATTCCGACCGGGCACCAGTGAGGCTGTGAGCAGGGGTATCACTGTGTCTCAGCAGGGTGTTATGATCTGGTGGCCTTGGAGCAGCATGAGACGTACTCTGGAGAAGGTGGTCCCTGTACTGACCGCAAACCCTGAACCTAGCAGCGCAACTAGAAGTAGCCGTGGGGGGTACCTAACACTCCCTAGACCCCACGGCACAGCCTAAGATCTAGCTACCCCTAAAGACAGAAACAGGAAACCTATCTTGCCTCAGAGAAAATCCCCAAAGGATAGATAGCCCCCCACAAATATTGACTGTGAGAGGAGAGGGAAAAAACATACGCAGATATGAAATCAGATTTTAGCATAGGAGGCCATACTAGCTAAAAAGAAAGAATAGAACAGTACTATGCGGTCAGTATAAAAACACTAGAAAATATCCACCGCAGAAAATACGGATCACCACATCTGACTAAAGACATGGGGGGTATATCTGCATCTCCAGAGAAATAGCTAGGCTGCAAAAAATCCAGACCAAGCTGGACAAGACAAAAACATGAAAATGCACAGAACTATAAGGTCCACTGCAGGTGGACAGCAAAAACAAAGCCAGGACTTATCTTTGTAGAAAAACACAGCAAACTGGAGAGACCAGCAGGGAAGTGAATCCTCCAAGAACAATGGACAACTGGCACTGACTAAAGGATCCAGCAAAGCTATATACCCCAGTCAGTTTTGCAATTAGTAGATACACCTGTCCACTCTTGCAGTCCAGGCACAACTGCATTACCCTCTACAACCACCGGAGGGAGCCCAAAAGCTGAATTTACAACAGCAGGGGGAGTAGGGAGAGTCGGCACCAGCACCACGTGTTCTGGCTGCCACTCTGCCGCCCCATCTTCAGGAAGGGACGCACAGCCAGAGCCAGGACTAGTATAAAAAAAAACAAATGCAAAATACGGCCCTGCTTCTATCTACCTATATCATTCCTATCTATCTCATTCCTATCTGTCTATCTATCTAATTCCTTCTATCTATCGCATTCCTTCTATCTATCGCATTCCTTCTATCTATCGCATTCCTTCTATCTATCGCATTCCTTCTATCTATCGCATTCCTTCTACCCATCGCATTCCTTCTACCTATCGCATTCCTTCTATCTATCTCATTCCTTCTATCTATCTCGTTCCTTCTATCTATAGAGACTGCTTGAGAAAGGTTCCTGTTGGGACCGAAATGTCGCCTTCTGGGCTGATTAAATAACTCCTTTACACTACAAACGGTGTGCTGCCTCCAATTTTTCTGGATTTTTATCATTGAGGTTTAGTGTTTGCCTGGGGGGCTCTACACCCGGACTCTTTCTTTGTGCTGCTCTAATTTTCTTTTTCATAGATAGATAGATAGATAGATAGAAGGAATGAGAAAGATAGATCTATGGATAGATCTATTCATATATAGATACAGTAGATATATGGATAGATCTATCTATAGATGGATATATATATATATATATATATATATATATATATATATATATATATATATAGCAGCGTTTCCCTTACTTCGGGTCTTGGGGGACACTCGCTTTGCACGGGAATAAAGCATACAGGCACAATTTCTCACTCAAATTAAGTCCGTTCCGGTTTATTAAAGCATCATAAACCGCACTGTAAGCCAGGTTACACACAGTCTGTTACTTTAACAAGTGTGGTTTTACAAAACATTCGGTAGTCACGTCTTTTCTCTCCATTACAGTTCATTACATGCATCAACGGAACATATTAAACCCTGACAGTCTGTTGTGATGGCAGATACGTCTCTGCTGTATATTACAGCTTTTTTCCATACCAGGGGTTACTTCTCAGGAGCTTCAGCTCCACACACTGACTCCTGCCAGTGCTGGTTCACAGGGAAACCGCCTCACTGAGATCACCGTCCTTGTGCCCAGGGCCCTCGGATAGTCCAGACCCACAGTAGGAACTGTAGCTTCCCCACCACAGAAACCGTCTCAGGCTCTGTAGATGCAGCCTTTCCATGTGCTTCCAGGAAGTCCAATCACAGGCACTTCCAACACACAGGCCATCAGTTCATGATCTTACCAAGTGCTTACAGGACTCCAGTCCATCCGAGGACAATCCTACACTCTGACCATTCCAGGACTCACACTCTTACCAGGTGCTTTCAGGACTCCAGTCCATCCCAGGACAATCCAACACCCTCGAGCATTCAGTCCATAGCCTCAGCAGTGCTTCCAGGACTCCAGCCCACTTAAGGACAATCCAACACATAGGCTAATGCAGGACTCACTCTACAGTGCTTCCAAGACTTCTCCAATGCCAGGAGAATCAAACACTGACCCGTCCACTAGGTCCACGATCTCAGGTGCTTGCAGGATTCTCCAATGCCAGGAGACTCCAACACCGACCAGCCAGGACCTTGCACATGAACGAAATGGATCCATACACAGGAACCATGTGACCCACACCCTGGTCACTAGGGTTGAGCGAAACGGGTCGAAAATATTCAAAAGTCGCCGACCCCTGTGTGGGGTCGGCCATGAAGTCGGCGATCTTTTGAATCTAGAATCGGAATTCCGATACCGATTCCCGATATGTTTAAGATATCGGGAATTGGTATCGGAATTCAGATTTAAGTGTAAAATAAAGAATTAAAATAAAAAATATCGCAATACTTACCCTCTGACGCGCCCTGGTACTAACCGGGAACCTTCCTTCCTTAGAATCAGCCTTCCAGGACCTTGCGGTGACGTCGCGGCTTGTGATTGGCCGCGCGGCCGCCCATGTGACCGCTCGCGCGACCAATCACAAGCCGCGACGTCACCGAAGGTCCTGGAAGGGCTGATTCTTAGGAAGGAAGGCTGCCGGAAAAAAGCAGGGCGCGTCCGAGGGTGAGTATATACCTAATAGGAATATACTCACCCTCGGACGCGCCCTGATTCTTTCCGGCAGCCTTCCTTCCTAAGAATCAGCCCTTCCAGGACCTTCGGTGACGTCTCGGTGACGTCGCGGCTTGTGATTGGTCGCGCGAGGGGGTCACATGGGTGGCCGCGCGGCCAATCACAAGCCGCGACGTCACCGCAAGGTCCTGGAAGGCTGATTCTAAGGAAGGAAGGTTCCCGGTTAGTACCAGGGCACGTCAGAGGGTAAGTATTGCGATATTTTTTATTTTAATTCTTTATTTTACACTAAAATATGGATCGCAGGGCCTGTCGGAGAGTTTCCGCTCCTTCAGACCCTGGGAACCATGGAAACCCAATGCACTGCATTGGGTTTCAGGTTTCGGCCGACCACGACTTTTTTATAGGATCGGCCGATTTCACTCGACCCGACTTTTGAAAAAGTCGGGTTTCGTGAAACCCGACCCTATAAAAGTAAAGGTCGCTCAACCCTACTGGTCACATTATCTAGGTGTAACCACTCCCCTGGGTGGGAGTGTGGGTGTGTGTGGCTAGTTTGACCCTCCCATCTCTCATAACTAGCCCTGCCAGTCTCCCATTATAACTACACCATTACTTGTGGGACTACAGGTCCCAGAACACCAACCAAACTTCAGACTGACAGCGCAGAGTGTCTTCCTCTGCAACACACACACCGGCCATTTACACTCATGCCGGACTTTGTCTCATCACATTTATGCCTCCAAGCGCATCTTGAAGCGCACACACAGCACCCCTTAGCTGTAACGTGGGTCACGGCACCACAATATAAATATATACATATAGATAGATAGATAGATAGATAGATAGATAGATAGAGATGGAAAGATATATCTATAGATAGATAGACAGTGCCGTGTGAAAGTATTCAGCCCCCTGGAACTTTTCAACCTTTTCCCACACATGATGCTTCAAACATAAAGATACCAAATGTAAATTTTTGGTGACGAATCAACAAAAAGTGGAACACAGTTGTGAAGTTGAATGAAATTTATTGGTAATTTAAAATTTTTGTGGAAATTCGAAAACTGAAAAGTGGGGAGTGCAATATTATTCGGCCCCTTTAATACTTTGCTGCGCCACCTTTAGCTGCGATTACAGCTGCAAGTCTCTATCAGTTTTGTACATTGAGAGACTGAAATTCGAGCTCTGTGAGGTTTGAAGGAAATCGTTTGTGAACAACAGTTTTCAGCTCTTTCCACAGGTTCTCCATTGGATTTAGGTCTGGACTTTGACTTGGCCATTCTAACACCTGGATACGTGGGGGACGAATACTTTCACAAGGCACTGTATCTATAGATAGATAAATATATCTATAGATAAATAGATAGATCTATAGATAGATCTATAGATGGAGAGATAGATCTATAGATATATAATAGTAAGGCCGATGTTTATTAAAGAACAATATGTTTAATTTTTTGGGGAAAAAAAACACGAAAAAAATGGCATGTACTCCCGCGCAATATTCGGGGAAAGCCGATGGCCAATATTTGTAGCCTGGGAAGGGGGTAATACCCATGGCCCCTTCCCAGGCTATGAATATCAGCCCGCAGCTATCTGCATGGCCTTTACCGTCTATTAAAATAGGGGGACTCCCCCCAAAAAATGACATGGGGTCCCCCTATATTTTATAGCCAGAAAGGCTACGCTGACAGCTGCGGGCTAATATTCATAGCCTAAGAAGGGGGCATGATATTTGTAAATACCAGCTCCCAGCCGCCCCAGAAATGGCGCATCTGTACGATGCACCAATTCAGGCACTTAGCCTCTCTCTTCCCACTGCCCTGTAGCGATGGCATATGTGTTATGTTTGCTAATGACAGGTGTTATGAAGGCAATCCAGAAACACAGTGTGCTTAGCGATCAGAGCGCACACAGTGATCTGACAAATACCCAAAAATACAAGAACGAGCTCTGAGACGTGGAAACTCTGTAGACTGCACACCTGATCCTATCCTAAACACAACTAAAAGCGGCTGTGGATTGCGCCTAACAACTACCTAGGCAACTCGGCACAGCCTAAGAAACTAGCTAGCCTGAAGATAGAAAAATAGGCCTGACTTGCCCCAGAGAAATTCCCCAAAGGAAAAGGCAGCCCCCCACATATAATGACTGTGAGTAAGATGAAAAGACAAAACGTAGGGATGAAATAGATTCAGCAAAGTGGGGCCCGATATTCTAGGACAGAGCGAGGACAGTAAAGCGAACTTTGCAGTCTACAAAAAACCCTAAAGCAAAACCACGCAAAGGGGGCAAAAAAAACCCACCGTGCCGAACTAACGGCACGGCGGTACACCCTTTGCGTCTCAGAGCTTCCAGCAAAACAAAAGACAAGCTGGTCAGAAAAAAAGCAACAAAAAAGCAAAAAGCACTTAGCTATACAGAGCAGCAGGTCACAGGAACAATCAGGAGAAGCTCAGATCCAACACTGAAACATTGACAAGGAGCAAGGATAGCAGCATCAGGCGGAGTTAAGTAATGAAGCAGTTAACGAGCTCACCAGAACACCTGAGGGAGGAAGCTCAGAAGCTGCAGTACCACTTGTGACCACAGGAGTGAATTCAGCCACAGAATTCACAACAGTACCCCCCCCTTGAGGAGGGGTCACCGAACCCTCACCAGAGCCCCCAGGCCGACCAGGATGAGCCGCATGAAAGGCACGAACAAGATCGGAAGCATGAACATCAGAGGCAAAAACCCAGGAATTATCTTCCTGAGCATAACCCTTCCATTTAACCAGATACTGGAGTTTCCGTCTAGAAACACGAGAATCCAAAATCTTCTCCACAATATACTCCAATTCCCCCTCCACCAAAACCGGGGCAGGAGGCTCAACAGATGGAACCATAGGTGCCACGTATCTCCGCAACAACGACCTATGGAATACATTATGTATGGAAAAGGAGTCTGGGAGGGTCAAACGAAAAGACACAGGATTGAGAACCTCAGAAATCCTATACGGACCAATAAAACGAGGTTTAAATTTAGGAGAGGAAACCTTCATAGGAATATGACGAGAAGATAACCAAACCAGATCCCCAACACGAAGTCGGGGACCCACACGGCGTCTGCGATTAGCGAAAAGTTGAGCTTTCTCCTGGGACAAGATCAAATTGTCCACTACCTGAGTCCAGATCTGCTGCAACCTATCCACCACAGAATCCACACCAAGACAGTCCGAAGACTCAACCTGTCCTGAAGAGAAACGAGGATGGAACCCAGAATTGCAAAAAAATGGAGAAACCAAGGTAGCCGAGCTGGCCCGATTATTAAGGGCGAACTCAGCCAACGGCAAAAAGGACACCCAATCATCCTGGTCTGCAGAAACAAAACATCTCAGATATGTTTCCAAGGTCTGATTGGTTCGTTCGGTCTGGCCATTAGTCTGAGGATGGAAAGCCGAGGAAAAGGATAGGTCAATGCCCATCCTACCACAAAAGGCTCGCCAAAACCTTGAAACAAACTGGGAACCTCTGTCAGAAACAATATTCTCAGGAATGCCATGCAACCGAACCACATGCTGAAAGAACAAAGGTACCAAATCAGAGGAGGAAGGCAATTTAGCCAAGGGCACCAGATGGACCATTTTAGAAAAGCGATCACAGACCACCCAAATGACTGACATCTTTTGAGAAACGGGAAGGTCAGAAATGAAATCCATCGAAATATGTGTCCAAGGCCTCTTTGGGACCGGCAAGGGCAAAAGCAACCCAGTGGCACGAGAACAGCAGGGCTTAGCCCTAGCACAAATCCCACAGGACTGCACAAAAGTACGTACATCCCGTGACAGAGATGGCCACCAGAAGGATCTAGCCACTAACTCTCTGGTACCAAAGATTCCAGGATGACCAGCCAACACCGAACAATGAAGTTCAGAGATAAGTTTATTAGTCCACCTATCAGGGACGAACAGTTTCTCTGCTGGACAACGATCAGGTTTATTCGCCTGAAATTTTTGCAGCACCCGCCGCAAATCAGGGGAGATGGCAGACACAATGACTCCTTCCTTGAGGATACCCGCTGGCTCAGATAAACCCGGAGAGTCGGGCACAAAACTCCTAGACAGAGCATCCGCCTTCACATTTTTAGAGCCCGGAAGGTACGAAATCACAAAGTCGAAGCGGGCAAAAAATAACGACCAACGGGCCTGTCTAGGATTCAAGCGCTTGGCAGACTCGAGATAAGTCAAGTTCTTATGATCAGTCAATACCACCACGCGATGCTTAGCTCCTTCAAGCCAATGACGCCACTCCTCGAATGCCCACTTCATGGCCAGCAACTCTCGATTGCCCACATCATAATTACGCTCAGCGGGCGAAAACTTCCTGGAAAAGAAAGCACATGGTTTCATCACTGAGCAATCAGAACCTCTCTGTGACAAAACCGCCCCTGCTCCAATCTCAGAAGCATCAACCTCGACCTGGAATGGAAGAGAAACATCTGGCTGACACAACACAGGGGCAGAACAAAAACGACGCTTCAACTCCTGAAAAGCTTCCACAGCAGCAGAAGACCAATTAACCAAATCAGCACCCTTCTTGGTCAAATCGGTCAATGGTTTGGCAATGCTAGAAAAATTACAGATGAAGCGACGATAAAAATTAGCAAAGCCCAGGAACTTTTGCAGACTTTTCAGAGATGTCGGCTGAATCCAATCCTGGATGGCTTGGACCTTAACTGGATCCATCTCGATAGTAGAAGGGGTAAAGATGAACCCCAAAAATGAAACTTTCTGCACACCGAAGAGACACTTTGATCCCTTCACAAACAAAGAGTTAGCACGCAGGACCTGAAAAACCATTCTGACCTGCTTCACATGAGACTCCCAATCATCTGAGAAGATCAAAATGTCATCCAAGTAAACAATCAGGAATTTATCCAGATACTCACGGAAGATGTCATGCATAAAAGACTGAAACACAGATGGAGCATTGGCAAGTCCGAACGGCATCACTAGATACTCAAAATGACCCTCGGGCGTATTGAATGCAGTTTTCCATTCATCTCCTTGCCTGATTCTCACCAGATTATACGCACCACGAAGATCTATCTTAGTGAACCAACTAGCCCCCTTAATCCGAGCAAACAAGTCAGATAACAATGGCAAGGGATACTGAAATTTAACAGTGATCTTATTAAGAAGGCGGTAATCAATACACGGTCTCAGCGAACCATCCTTCTTGGCTACAAAGAAGAACCCTGCTCCCAGTGGTGATGACGATGGGCGAATATGTTCCTTCTCCAGGGATTCCTTCACATAACTGCGCATAGCGGCGTGTTCGGGCACGGATAAATTAAATAATCGACCTTTAGGGAATTTACTACCAGGAATCAAATTGATAGCACAATCACAATCCCTATGCGGAGGTAGAGCATCGGACTTGGGCTCTTCAAATACATCCTGATAATCAGACAAGAACTCTGGGACCTCAGAAGGGGTGGATGACGAAATCGACAAAAATGGAACATCACCATGTACCCCCTGACAACCCCAGCTGGATACCGACATGGAATTCCAATCCAATACTGGATTATGGGTTTGTAGCCATGGCAACCCCAACACGACCACATCATGCAGATTATGCAACACCAGAAAGCGAATAACTTCCTGATGTGCAGGAGCCATGCACATGGTCAGCTGGGCCCAGTATTGAGGTTTATTCTTGGCCAAAGGTGTAGCATCAATTCCTCTCAATGGAATAGGACACCGCAAAGGCTCCAAGAAAAACCCACAACGTTTAGCATAATCCAAATCCATCAGATTCAGGGCAGCGCCCGAATCCACAAACGCCATGACAGAAAACGACGACAAAGAGCATATCAAGGTAATGGACAGAAGGAATTTGGACTGTACAGTACCAATGACGGCAGACCTAGCGGACCGCTTAGTGCGCTTAGGACAATCAGAAATAGCATGAGTGGAATCACCACAGTAGAAACACAGACCATTCAGACGTCTGTATTCCTGCCGTTCAACTCTAGTCATAGTCCTATCGCACTGCATAGGCTCAGGTTTAACCTCAGGCAGTACCGCCAAATGGTGCACAGATTTACGCTCGCGCAAGCGTCGACCGATCTGAATGGCCAAAGACAAAGACTCATTCAAACCAGCAGGCATAGGAAATCCCACCATGACATCCTTAAGAGCCTCAGAGAGACCCTTTCTGAACAAAGCTGCCAGCGCAGATTCATTCCACTGAGTGAGTACTGACCATTTCCTAAATTTCTGACAATATACTTCTATATCATCCTGACCCTGGCACAAAGCCAGCAAATTTTTCTCAGCCTGATCCACTGAATTAGGCTCATCGTACAGCAATCCGAGCGCCAGGAAAAACGCATCGACACTACTCAATGCAGGGTCTCCTGGCGCAAGAGAAAATGCCCAGTCTTGAGGGTCGCCGCGCAAAAAATAAATAATAATCAAAACCTGTTGAATAGGATTACCAGAAGAATGAGGTTTCAAGGCCAGAAATAGCTTACAATTATTTTTGAAACTTAGAAACTTAGTTCTATCTCCAAAAAACAAATCAGGAATAGGAATTCTTGGTTCTAACATAGATTTCTGAGCAATAGTATCTTGAATTTTTTGTACATTTATAACGAGATTATCCATTGAAGAGCACAGACCCTGAATATCCATGTCCACACCTGTGTCCAGAGTCACCCAAATGTCTAGAGGAAAAAAAAAAAATGAACACAGAGCAGAAAAAAAAAAAAAAAAAAAATGTCAGAACTTTTTCTTTACCTCTATTGAGAATCATTAGTTTGGCTCCTTGTACTGTTATGTTTGCTAATGACAGGTGTTATGAAGGCAATCCAGAAACACAGTGTGCTTAGCGATCAGACCGCACACAGTGATCTGACAAATACCCAAAAATACAAGAACGAGCTCTGAGACGTGGAAACTCTGTAGACTGCACACCTGATCCTATCCTAAACACAACTAAAAGCGGCTGTGGATTGCGCCTAACAACTACCTAGGCAACTCGGCACAGCCTAAGAAACTAGCTAGCCTGAAGATAGAAAAATAGGCCTGACTTGCCCCAGAGAAATTCCCCAAAGGAAAAGGCAGCCCCCCACATATAATGACTGTGAGTAAGATGAAAAGACAAAACGTAGGGATGAAATAGATTCAGCAAAGTGGGGCCCGATATTCTAGGACAGAGCGAGGATAGTAAAGCGAACTTTGCAGTCTACAAAAAACCCTAAAGCAAAACCACGCAAAGGGGGCAAAAAAAACCCACCGTGCCGAACTAACGGCACGGCGATACACCCTTTGCGTCTCAGAGCTTCCAGCAAAACAAAAGACAAGCTGGACAGAAAAAAAGCAACAAAAAAGCAAAAAGCACTTAGCTATACAGAGCAGCAGGTCACAGGAACAATCAGGAGAAGCTCAGATCCAACACTGAAACATTGACAAGGAGCAAGGATAGCAGCATCAGGCGGAGTTAAGTAATGAAGCAGTTAACGAGCTCACCAGAACACCTGAGGGAGGAAGCTCAGAAGCTGCAGTACCACTTGTGACCACAGGAGTGAATTCAGCCACAGAATTCACAACACATATGGAGTAATAAGGGGATAATGTCACCTTTGTATTGTAAGGTGACATTAAGCCCGGTTAGTAATGGAGAGGCTATAGTAGTTTAAGATTTTAAAGGGAACCGGTCACCCCCAAAATCGAAGGTGAGCTAAGCCCACCAGCATCAGGGGCTTATCTACAGCATTCTGGAATGCTGTAGATAAGCCTCTGATGTATCCTAAAAGATGAGAAAAAGAGGTTAGATTATACTCACCCGGGGCGGTCCCAGTACGATGGGAGTCGAGGTCCGGTCCAGGGACTCCCATCTTCTTACGATGACGTCCTCTTCTTGTCTCCACGCTGCGGCTCTAGCACAAGCGTACTTTGTCTGCCCTGTTGAGGGCAGAGCAAAGTACTGCACTGCGCAGGGGCCGGGAAAGGTCAGAGAGGTCCGGAGCCTGCGCACTGCAGTACTTTGCTCTGCCCTTAACAGGGCAGACAAACTACGCCTGTGCTGGAGCCGCACCGTGAAGACAAGAAGAGGATGCCATCTGATGAAGATGGGAGGCCCATCTGACCGGACCGCAGCGGGGACCGCCTCTGGGTGAGTATAATATAACCTCTTTCTCTCATCTTTTAGGATACATCAGGGGCTTATCTACAGCATTCCAGAATGCTGTAGATAAGCCCCTGATGCTGGTGGGCTTAGCTCATTTTGGGGGTGACAGGTTGCATTTAAAAAAAAAAACAGCCAGAAAAAAGTATTTTAATATTCTTAATTTCACCATACTTACAACCAAGCCTAATTCCTGCGACGCCCTCGATCGCCTGCAAAAAATAAAAAATAATAAACCAACCGTATACTCCCTGTCCGACGCAGTCCATTTAATTATGAGTGTCCTATGATGATCTCCCCATAGAGCTGTCACATCAGGAGAGGTGACAGCTCTATAGACCTTCAGTGACACACTGACAGGAGACAATGGCTCCTGCAGTGCATCAGGTTACTTTAGTTCATTGTCTCGCTTTATGACAATGCTGCGTGGGAATTTTCCCCCGCAGCCGTGCCGCAAGAGACAGTAGGAACTATACTGTACTCACAGCGGCGGAAGGATACAGTGTGGAAGAATACCTTCTGTGATTGTATCCCGGAGCCCCTGGAGAGAGGACGCATCAGCTGACGTGACAGCTGAGCTCTCCAAGGGAGATCATCATGGGACAATCGTATTAACTGGATTACGGCGGACACAAGGAGTATATTGTTGGTTTATTATGTTAATTTTTTTTCCAGGTGAGCGAGGGCTTCAGGAATTAGCTGAAGATGGTGGGTATGAACTATATATGTACTGTATGTGTTTTTGCTTTGCTTTTTTACATTCAACACATTAGCCGGATGATGGGACTACTACTGTCCCATCATTGGCTAATGTGTCAGTCACTGTCACTGTAGCAGGCATAGCTGGATGGGACTTGTAGTCCCATTGGACGATGCATACACACACACACTGACACAGCCCCGGCAGACCCACAGACAGCCCCGCAGACCCCGCATACACACAGACACATACACAGTCACCACCCACACAGTGAGTGAGAGAGAGAGAGAGAGAGAGAGAGGGAGAGAGAGAGAGAGTGTGTGTGTGTGTGTGTGTGTTGTGTGTGTATTTATTTTTATTTTTTTGGCTGGCATAGTGTAACGGTTAAGTGCACAGCCTACGACATGGGAGACAGGGGTTCACATACTGGCTATGTCCTGTTAGAAATAATATACCAGTAATGAGTGATTCATTACTAAAATTTAAGAAGGGACTGGATGCCTTTCTTGAAAAGTATAATGTTACAGGTTATATACACTAGATTAATTGATAAGGCATTGATCCAGGGAACTAGTCTGATTGCCGTATGTGGAGTTGGGAAGGTTTTTTTCCCCAATGTGGAGCTTACTGTTTGCCACATGGGCTTTTTTGCCTTCCTTTGAATTAACATATTACAATATGTTAGGTTAGGATATGGGTTTAACTGGATGGACTTAAAGTGTTACGTCATGTTACTATGTATGTTAGTAGTGGTCCTTGGGCAAGACTACTAACACTATAGTGCCCACCTCAATAAATATGAGAGTGTCACAAACAAAGATTCATGGATTAACAAGGCCCGCATCAGATGTTGAGGAACCAGTACAATTTGATTATAAATGGGCTACTGGAACAAACCATACATGGACAAGGCAAGAGAACCTGGATCTGATGAAATGCTACTATAAACAGCAAACCAAATGAGAGAGGATATATGAAGCATATCAGGAAACTATAGGGAAACTTGGCTAACACAAGGAAGAACAGTGATGTTCAATAAATTGAACTCCTGTCAGGCATCATAGCCACCAAGCTATAGAACCATATGAACCAACACATGAATCCAGCTCAGAAAGGCATTGGGACCAACAACAGGGACTCTAAGCACCAGCTCCTAGTAGATAGAGCAGTCGCTCAAGACTCAAGATCCAGACAGACCCAATCTCAGCACAGCCTGGATTGACTATATTAAAGCTTATGACTCAATGCTACACACATGTCTTTGTGAATTTTTGGCTCTACAATGTCAACAGGAACTTAAGTACCGTAATAAAAAACAGAGCAAGGGGGTGATCCTAGTATTACACCTGATAATCAAAAGGAACATACAATAAATCGGAGATCCACTCCCCTTTCTGGGTTGTGCACCCCTGCACAACCATGGGAGAAGACTGCGGTGAGTGGCAAGCCAGCCATCAAGCTGTAGGGCGTGGAATCCAAGCTGACATGTGACTATACCACATGTCCGCAGGTCCTGCGGATCTCCAAATGGTAATGCCTGTGCTGCTCCATCCGTAACTCACAATGGAGTGTAGGTAAATGAAGGAAAGAATGTGCGGTCAGGTGGAGCGCTGGGCATATACATAAGGACAGAAGGTTATAAAATGTACAAACCTTTATTAAAATAATGAACACACAACGAGCTTAAGCGGCTGAATGCCGCTTCCCACACCTGATGAAGGCGGCATTCAGCTGCCGAAATGCGCTGTTGTATCTATATGCCCAGCGCTCCGCCTGACCGCAGATTCTTTCCTTCATTCAACAGGAAATTAAGAACCTTCCTTAGAAACTCAATGGAGCTATGGAGAATAACATTGGAAGTCAAGACAAACAGCACAAGTGATCGTCAAATGTGGCATATACCAAGGTGATGCACTGTCCCCATTGCTGTTTTCCATAGGCTTGAACCCCTTCAAAACAAAAAGAAAACCAAAAACCCTGCAAAATTTCATTTTTAATTATTCACGTAAGAATGATAATACAATTGTAGAATAAAAAAAATCTAGAAAAAACAAGTCTAAAAGGAACACTTCCTAAGCCCTTTTAAATGGGGGAACTATCAAAAAAGACAGATATCAGGCAGGGAATAAATAATGTCAGTCCTGTACTGACCCTGATAGATCCCTTTTAACTGTAGTCCTACCTACCAGCGGAGGTTGTCACCAAAACATTCAATATAGCGCACCTGCTCAACGTTGGCAGTCCCTCAATCACCCTGCATGTCCCAACTGTAAAGAGCTATGGCAATAATTCAACATAGTTATAATTATCTATGACACCTCTAGGCTCTGACTCAATAAGGGAGTGATACCTCATGAACAAAAGCTTCAATATCTTGCTGGACTAGTATCATATATGGAATGTCTATATTAGATCAGTCCCTTAAGTCTCAACAACTATCCCGCATTGGATTAGTTATAATCGTATATCACAAAAAAATTACAGTGGGTCTAAAACAGGTAGCCCACACAATCAATGATATACTTGTCGTGTCACAAAATAGAAAAGTGCATATGTGCCCAGGGTCGTACTGGCCCACCGGAGAACAGGAGGATTCTCTGGTGGGCCCAGGCACTGACACCTGCTGACATATTGGCCAGCAGCTGTCTAGAGCCCCCCAGCCAGTGGCTTGTCGCTATTAGCGGCACCTCCAGCTGCTATGGGGCCCCCCCCGAGTCAAGGGAGGCCCTCCCGATGCAAGAGAGCAGCAGCTCGAGACAGGAGCCTGTCCCCGCTGCTAAAGAGAAATGAATATTCATGCTTCCCCCTCTCCCCCATGGGCGTGGACGTGGAGAGGGGTGAATATCCATTTCACTGCAATAGCGGGCAGCGTTAGCCGCAGGCGGAGGCTAACACTGCCCACCGGTGCTGCTGAATCGGGGCCCCGGAGCATGGGACTGGAGCGGAGCTGCAGTGATCCGGCGCCGTCCTACTTCCTGCCCACTGCCTGGCACTTCCTGTCTGACTCAGCGCGGCTGGATGACATCATCATTCAGAATGACTGTTTCAGAGAGGAAGCTGCCGGGATGTGCTGCGGCAAATGTGCAGAGGTGAGTAGGTGATTTGTGTGTGTGTTGTGGTGTCTTGTGTGTGGATGTGTGTGCGAGAGAGTGGTGCGGTGCTGCATGTGTGATAAGAGGTATTGTGTGTGTGGAGATTGTCATTGATGGAGGTGGTGGATGATTGATGGAGATGTGCCAGTCGTTTTTCTGTCATCTCTATGTTAGCTTACTGACTGAGCACTCCTCCCGTCACCATGTGGTTTTTAATTACATCTAATCACACTTGGTTCCGGCCAACCCATATGTAGGCTATGCTGACAGAGGTGTCCGCATTCACTCAGGCATACAGACATTGGCCTTCGGTAAGTGTTCACATTTGGACAGGGAGGTCAGGGACCCATCAGATTAATGAGACCACCTTGACGATGGTTGATGGGCTCACACTATTTGATCAAATTCTGTGCAAAGCGTCTCTCAAATATTTTCCTCATGTTCAAAAGCCATTTCGCTATTCATATTTCATATATTTCATATCAGACATGCTTTGGCACGGTAGAGTGCAACCTTTTTTGTATATACTGAGGGATCAGTGACCTAGCAGCAGTCTTCATTATGAATAGCTAAGCAGTTAACCACGTGAAGACACCCCACAGGTCGCCCCAAAGCACGAGCATATCTTTAACTCAAGAAAGAAAAAGATTAAACAACCACAAGGTGGAATTCATCAACCAAGCAGCAGGGGCAGACATACCGCCGGTGTTAGTGTACTGGGGCCCGAAGGTGGAGGGGGGTCCTAGCAGGCAGGGGCATACTGCTCATAGCGGCAGAGTATGCAGCCACTATGAGGTCACTCAGTCAAGATTAGGGGCGGGAGAGAGGGGCCTGGTGTAATGCAGCATTGGGCCCTTCTCACTCAATCCTGTAATCATGCAAATGCCCAGAGCCGGCAGAGAGCAGCGCGAGGAGTGCAGGAGTCAAAAAGGTGGCAAGTTATGCAGGGAGAGACATGTAGGCTTACCCCACCAGACTGAAGAGAGCGCTCACTGGCTGCAGTCTGTCCTCCTGCATGGTGCGCCCCAATGGTTAGTGCTCACCTGTAGTCAGGGGCCCGGGTCGCAGAGCACACAGGGGACCATAGTGGAGAAAGAGCAGGACTTACAATGGGCCATCTGCTCCCTGTTCTATTCTGAGCAGGCTGCAGCATCTCACGGAGACGGTAAGGGAAGGAGGCTCACTGCACTGGGCAGCACGGGCCGCTGTCCTTTCTGATGTGTCCCCATCCCTCACAGTGGGATCTGCAGTCCTCTCCAGCTGAACTATGAGGCTGACCTCCTCCACGGCTCATCTGATCACCTGATGCCAGATTAGTACAGGTGTGTGTACAATATGTGCATCTGTGTATGTACATGCAGTATAGGTGTGTGAATATGTATGTGTGTACATCTGTGTATGTGTGTATCTGTGTGTATGTATGTACAGTATGTGTATATCTATGTATAGTATATGTATGTGTATCTGTGTGCATGCATGTACAGTATATATATATACATATATATGTGTGTTTGTGTGTGTGTGCATATATGGCATATGTGTACGTACGTGTATATGGGTATCAGGGCCGGACTGGCCATCGGGCATATCTAGCAAATGCCAGAAGGGCCGGTGCCAGGAGTAAGCTGCTGCCGCCATCAGCGGCGCCAGGGCCGACACACATGGCGCCGGTACAGTTGAATGCAATGATGGAGGAGCGTCCGCTGTCGCTCCCTTTCCCATCATTCCCCGTTCTGCCTCGATCTGACACTGCAGGTGCGCGATGACATCATATCATTGCGTACCTGCTGTGTGTCGGGCAGACTGCAGCTGCTGAGACCGGACCCCGGAGCAGCGCGGGGCACGAGGAGATGTGAGGAGAGTGTTTTTTTGTTTTTTTTAATATATCAATGAGTGATAACTGGATTGTGGGGCTATAGGGGGGGGGGGCTGTATTACATTCTATGGGGGCTGGCTGCATTACATTCTATGGGGGCTGGCTGCATTACATTCTATGGGGGCTGGCTGCATTACATTCTATGGGGGCTGGCTGCATTACATTCTATGGGGGCTGGCTGCATTACATTCTATGGGGGCTGGCTGCATTACATTCTATGGGGGCTGGCTGCATTGCATACTATGGGGGCTGGCTGCATTGCATACTATGGGGGCTGGCTGCATTGCATACTATGGGGACTGGCTGCATTGCATACTATGGGGGCTTGCTGCATTACATTCTATGGGACTGGCTGCATTATATTATATGGGGGCTGGCTGCATTACATTGCTGTATTACATTCTTGTAACAACCCTGCTGGCATCACTGCATGGCCCCCAACCCCACCTGCATTACACTCAAACTCACTTACTTCTCTGGGCCTTGTGGTGACTTCTCTCTGCTGCCAGCTCCATGCTGTGCCTCATGTCTGCTCTTTGCTCTGTGCATGCTCTGTCTGTGTGCATACTCATAGGGGGCGGCGGCAGCAACTCCTGTTTCTTATAGACTGTGTGCACCTTGCTAAGGTCTCCCTGGCCAATCGCCATGAGACTTCCAGTATTTAAGACATCCCCACCCATTTGTGGGGCCGGTGCAACTTACTCCTTCAGTCAGTTCTTAGCTGCTGAAGTGCCAGGCCATGTCTCTGTGACTCTTGTGGTCTGCCACCCAGGGAGGCGTTGTACCCTGGTTTATGTCCTGTGTAGCCACCCAGTGGGGCTTAGTACCCTGGCCTATGTCCTTGTGTAGCCACCCAGCGGGGCTTCGTACCCTGGCCTATGTCTGCCACCCAGAGGGGCGTCATACCCTGGCTTGAGTCCATGTCTCTGTGCCTTGTCTCGTCCTTGACTCTGTCTTAGTCTAGTCCTGTTCCCGTGTTCGTTTATATCCCTGTCTTGATTTCCTTTCCCTGCTGTGCGTTCTCTGTGTCTTGCTTTGCTCCACTTTCGGCTTCGCTCTCTGCGACCTTGCTTTGCTCCTTGCTCTGCATTCTGTTACCTTGCTCTGCCCACTGTGGAATTGCTCTCGGCTCTGCACTGTGGCTTTCCTCTCAGCTCTGCACTCTGTGGCTTAGCTCTACTCTCAGTAACTTTGCTCTGCACTCTGACCTTGCTCTGTACTCTGTGGCTTCGCTCTGCACTCCGACCTTGCTCTGCACTCTGTGGCTTCGCTCTGCGGCTCCGCTCCTTGCGGTTCTACCTGGCTCCACTCCTTGTGGTTCTACTTCTCTTGCTCTTGGCTCCGCCTTCTGCGATTCTTCACTTGGCTCCGCCTCCAGCTCCAGGCTCCGTCTCCTGCATTTCTGCACTTGGCTCCGCCTCCAGCTCTTGGCTCTGCCTCCTGCGTTTCTGCACTTGGTTCCGCCTCCTGCTTTTGGCTCCGCCTCCGGCATCTCGGTTATTGGCTCTAGCTTTTGTACTTTCGCTCTGCATCCACTCTTGAGCTCTTCCTCTACCTTTTCTTAAGTCCTCCTGTCTGAACAGGTTACCTGTTTTACATACCTGTCTGCAGACCGGTCCCTACCGGTTCTTCCAGTGTACCAGCCTTGTCCGCCTGTCCTGCCAGAGAGGCAGCCGTACCTGCCTGCCTACCAGAGAGCCAGCCGTACCCTCCTGCCTGTGTCTCTGCTGAACCCGTCTGTCTGCCTGTGTCCCAGCCATGCCCGCCTGTCTGCCAGAGTGCCAGCCGTGCCCGCTTGCCTGTCTATGTTCCGTTCCCCGATGGGATCAGCAGCCACAGCCAGACACAAACCTGGAGTGGTACCTGGTAGCTTCCTATTGCACAAGTCTGACCTCACCATCTGAGGCTCCAGTGAACACCTAGGAAGCTACTTAGTTACGCCCCTTCCAGGGAAGTTTGGTCAGTGGTCCAGTGGGGCCACACCCCCGCGCCAACCAGTCTGGGCGCGAGCGTGACAATTCTATTGGGGGACTGCATTACATTCTATGGGGGCTGGCTGCATTACATTCTATGGGGGCTGTGCTGTATTAGATTCTATTGGGGGAGGCTGCAGTACATTCTATGGGGGCTGGCTGCACTACATTCTATGGGGGCTGGCTGCACTACATTCTATGGGGGCTGGCTGCACTACATTCTATGGGGGCTGGCTGCACTAATGCAGCCCC
Organism: Ranitomeya imitator; assembly: GCF_032444005.1. Taxonomy (NCBI): domain Eukaryota; kingdom Metazoa; phylum Chordata; class Amphibia; order Anura; family Dendrobatidae; genus Ranitomeya; species Ranitomeya imitator. The sequence continues at coordinate 177,807,020 of NC_091286.1, read as the reverse complement.
CTATAGAACATAATGTAGCCCCTCCACAGAATACAATGCAGCCCTCATATAGTATAATGCAGCTCCCCATAGAATATAATGTAGCCCCCTAATAGAGTATGATGCAATCACCCCTCATAGAATATAATACAGCCCCCCATAGAATATAATACAGCCCCACATAGAATATAATGTAGCCTCCAGAGAATGTAATACAGCACCCCATAGAATATTGTACAGCCCCCATAGAATATAATACAGCCCATCCCCCATAGAATGTAATATAGCACAGCCCCCATAGAATGTAAGAGCACAACCCCCATAGAATGTAATTCCGCCAGCCCCCATAGAATGTAGTGCAGCCAGCCCCCATAGAATGTAGTGATGCCAGCCCCCATAGAATGTCTTGCTCTGGGCTGGCTGGATTTTGGTAAAAGGTGAAAACCTTAATAATTCTATATGTGGAGGTTGAGCTGGACTAAATGTTTCCCCTAGAGGGATGGGGAAGAATTCATTCAGTCTGCTGTTACATCTGTTGACGGCAGCTAGATGTTTGACTGCCCTTCATTGGAGAAAGACTACTCCCCCCTCTTATCAGGTGGTTTTGGATAGAATAGCTGACATCCGCAGGATAGAGCACATGATAGCCTTATTTAATGAGAGTTTGGACAGATTTGAAAGTTTGGACAGATTTGAGACAGTTTGGGCTCCCTTGAACTACTTTAGGGCCTAAAACAACAGTTAGGAGAATGTTGGTTTTTGAAAAGGTTTCTTCTTCCCTTCCCTATGTGTATGTCTCATCTTACTTAGTATTGTAGTTTTATAAAAATTGTAATATGAGTATGGGGATGGAGTCGTCTTAACTTTGCATCATTCAGAACTGCTGTTGGACTTTGTCCTTTTCTGGTCTGTTGCACAATATATTTTGATGTCACTGGGGGAAAAGTCTTCCAAGAGTTCATTCTAATTGTACTCCATTCTTTCTGACCCTCTAAATTTTAAGCCAAATTGTGATGGTTTTCTCTCATTTCTGATTGTAACATTTTATACAATTTAATAAAAATTAGTTATAAAAAAAACAGTGTCTGCGCCAATACAGAGTACCGCAGAAAGACCTCTTTATTCCAACAGGGACAAGAAAAACACTGGAGGATATTTGACCTCTGTGTATTCTCTCCCTATTAGGCTGGCGTCACACTAGCGAGTTTTACGGACATATGAGCGCAGAAAATACGTCCAGAAAATACGCATTGCACATGGCCCAATGATTCTCTATGGGGCAGCTCCTATCTGCTGTATATTACGCATCCGTAATATACGGTATGTTACAGGCGTACAAAATCGCAGCATGCTGCTTTTGTCAGCGTATTGCGCAAAAAATACGCCAATGAAAGTCTATGGAGGCGAGAAAATTACGGATTAGACACGGACCATGCATGTTACTTGCGAGAAATACGCAGCGGTGTTCTATAGAAAAGCCGGCAATTCAGCGCGGTGTACAGTAAAATCACACTGACAGAATAGAATAGGTAGAATAAATGTGTACACATAGTATAGGTATATATATATATATATATATATATATATATATATATATATATATATATATATATATATATATATATATATATATATATATATATATATATATATATATTTATTTCAATTGCCGGCTTTTCCTATCTCCTTCACAAACCCGACAGGATATGAGACATGGTTTACATACAGTAAACCATCTCATATCTCTTTTATTACATATTCCTCTTTAATAATGTAAGAAGTGTCTGTGTCAAATTTGGGGTCTCTAGCTATTAAATTAAAGGGTTAAATCCCAGAAAAAATTGGCGTGGGCTCCCGCGCTATTTTCTCCGTCAGAGTGGGAAAGCCAGTGACTGAGGGCAGATATTAATAGCCTAGAGAGGGACCATGGTTATAGGCTGCCCCCCCCCCGGCTAAAAACATCTGCCCCCAGCCACCCCAGAAAAGGCACATCTGTAAGATGCGCCTATTCTGGCACTTAGCCTCTCTCTTCCCTCTCCCCAGTAGCAGTGGGATATGGGGTAATGAAGGGTTAATGTTACCTTGCTATTGTAAGGTGATATTAAGCCAGGTTAGTAATAGAGAGGCGTCAATTATGACACCTATCCATTATTAATCAAATAGTACGAAATGGATAATAAAACACACACACATTATTAAAAAGTATTTTCATGAAATAAAGACACATGGTGCAGCTGTGCTCCTGACTGTAAAACCTGGTGAATGAATGGAATGCAGGGGAATGTACTATAGTTACCTAGAGTCGCGGTGATGCGCCCTCTGCTGGATGAACTCATATGAACTCGAGCCTGGGAACTTTTCAGAATATTTTCCCACGCTCGAGTTCATATGAGTTCATCCAGCAGAGGGCGTATCACCGCGACTCGAGGTAACTACAGCTGTTTCAGGGTATTTGCCCCTCATCAGTGTGGAGTAGGAAACTGGCTATTAGGAGCAGTGCCTAGTAAAAGGACTATAAACATAAGGATGAATGGCCTCGAGGAGATCAAAACATCCAACACCGCGTGATGGTGTCTCCGCGGCTTTTCTACATGCATTTGCATATTTCCCATAAGGGATGGGGGCAGTGTTCTGGATCACTGCGTTGAGAAACACGGGATGATGTCTCCGCGGTGTTGGATGTTTTGATCTCCCCGAGGTCATTCATCCTTATATTTATAGTCTTTTCACTAGGCACTGCTCTTAATAGCCAGTTTCCTACTCCACACTGATGAGGGGCAAATACCCCGAAACAGCTGTCTGTGGATGGATACCATGTTTTGGCATAGGTGGTTTTCCTTTTTGGATGCTGCCCTTCCAGTGGTTGTTTCTTCCCGGTGAAAGACCTGGCTATTTATTGCTTGCGTTCAGAACCACGTGATGGTATCTCCGCGGCTTTTCTACATATATTTGGAAAGCTCATGACAAGTTAAAACAGTAGAAACCCCCAACAGGTGACTTTCATTTTGAAAAACTCAAATAATTAATTTTGGGGCGTATTGAGCATTTGTAATCTATTCATTATAAAACTTTATAACATTTAGATGTGAGAACAAAAAAATTAAATTTTTCCCACTAAAATACTGTTTTAGCACCAAATTAATCATTTATATGAGGGGTAATGGGAGAAATTGAAACCCACAATTTGTTATGCAATATCTCCCAAATGTGGCAGTACCCCATATGTGGTTGCACATTACTGTTTAAGCACATGGAGGAGATCAGATGGGAAGGAGCGCTACTTGACTTTTGAAAGCAGATTTTGTTTGAATAGATTGTGGACTCCATTAGCCGACCCCCGAGGTGCCAGAACAGCAGTAATCCCCCAGGCAACCCCATATTGGAAACGTCACTGCCCAAGTATTTCATCTAGGGGTGTAGCGAGTATTTTGAACTTACAGGTGCCTCACATAATTTTATTACATTAAGATGAGGAAATATGACATTTTAGTGGTAAAAATGTAATTCTTTTATTTGCTGGAAAATTACAAAGGTACAGTACAAAGGTTAATAGGTGAAACTGGACTGCACTATTTATTGTGCAATTTATCCCTAACGCGGTGATGTCCCATATGTCATCAGAAATTACTGTTAGGCCATACGTCAGGGCTGAGAAGGAAGGAGCGCTATTTGGCTTTTGGAGAACGGATTTTTGTAAAAAATTATTTGCTGACCCCGAAGGTGCCAGAACAGCAGAAAAAAGAAAATCACCCCATTATAGAAATTGCATCTCTCAATGAATTCATATACAGCTGCAGTGACTATTTTGTAACATCCACACTATGTTTTTTTTCTGGAGAATTGAAAATATGCCTGCTGAGTGCCCATACATTATGCCCCCATAAAGTGTAGCGCCCCCATACATTTTGACCAGCTTGTGCTTCTGGCTACACAACCCCGTAAATTGCTACGTGCTCTCTCCCCACTATAATCATGGCTGAACATAAACAAGTATGTCTCCTCCCTCCCCTTTATTTTGTATTGTAGTATGTTTAATTTGACTTTGTATGTCAATTGAATAAAGTTTATTATGTTTTTTTTATTATACAGTGGTACTCTCGTTACTCCATTCTTCTTGAGTTATGGTTATGATTTTGTCAGGAGTACTCCACTTTGGTAGTACTGAACAAGATGGGAGAGTTACACCTAACATGCTCTCAGCCTCTATGTATAGACTGTGCTTTTTTATTATTGCTTTTAATCATGGTCAATCACACAGGGTACCGGCTGGCAGAATGCAGTGGGGCGACTTACTCTCCCTCAGGACTCCTGCACACTGTCATGTCAGATGGCAGTTAAAAATTGCGAGTGGTCAGCTCCCTTAAAACTGGCATATAAAATGCACTAAATGCCAGGCTTAATGAATAGGGGCTTACAGTCATGGGCAAAAGTATTGACACCCCTGCAATTCTGTCAGATAATACTCAGTTTCTCCCTGAAAATGATTACAATCACAAATTCTTTGGTATTACTATCATCATTTAATTTGTCTTAAATGAAAAAACACAAAAGAGAATGAAGCAAAAAGCAAAACATTGATCATTTCACACAAAACTCCGAAAATGGGCCAGACAAAAGTATTGGCACCCTCAGCCTAATACTTGGTTGCACAACCTTTAGCAAAAATAACTGTGACCAACCACTTCCGGTAACCATCAATGAGTTCCTTGCAATGCTCTGTTTGAAATTTAGACCATTCTTCTTTGGCAAACTGCTCCAGGTCCCTGATATTTGAAGGGTGCCTTCTCCAAACTGCCATTTTTAGATCTCTCCACAGGTGTTCTATGGGATTTAGGTCTGGACTCATTGCTGGCCACCTTAGGAGTCTCCAGTGCTTTCTCTCAAACCATTTTCTAGTGCTTTTTGAAGTATGTTTTGGGTCATTGTCCTGCTGGAAGTCCCATGACCTCTGAGGGAAACCTAGCTTTCTCACACTGGGCCCTACATTATGCTGCAAAATTTGTTGGTAATCTTCAGACTTCGTAATGCCATGCACACGGTCAAGCAGTCCAGTGCCAGAGGCAGCAAAGCAACGCCAAAACATCAGGGAACCTCCACCATGTTTGACTGTAGGGACCGTGTTCTTTTCTTTGAATGCCTCTTTTTTTCTCCTGTAAACTCTATGTTGATGCCTTTGCCCAAAAAGCTCTACTTTTGTCTCATCTGAAAAGAGAACATTCTTCCAAAACATTTTAGGCTTTTTCAGGTTAGTTTTGGCAAACTCCAGCCTGGCTTTTTTATGTCTCGAGGTAAGAAGTGGGGTCTTCCTGGGTCTCCTACCATACAGTCCCTTTTTCATTCAGATGCCTTCGGATAGTACAGGTTGACACTGTTGTACCCTCGGACTGCAGGGCAGCTTGAACTTGTTTGGATGTTAGTCTAGGTTCTTTATCCAACATCAGCACAATCTTGCGTTGAAATCTCTTGTCAATTTTTCTTTTCTATCCACATCTAGGGAGGTTAGCCACAGTGCCATGGGCTTTAAACTTCTTGATGACACTGCGCACGGTAGACACAGGAACATTCAGGTCTTTGGAGATGGACTTGTAGCCTTGAGATTGCTCATGCTTCCTCACAATTTGGTTTCTCAAGTCCTCAGACAATTCTTTGGTCTTCTTTCTTTTCTCCATGCTCAATGTGGTACACACAAGGACACAGGACAGAGGCTGAGTCAACTTTAATCCATGTCAACTGGCTGCAAGTGTGATTTAGTTATTGCCAACACCTGTTAGATGCCACAGGTAAGTTACAGGTGCTGTTAATTACACAAATTAGAAAAGCATCACATGATTTTTCGAACGGTGCCAATACTTTTGTCTACCCCCTTTTTTATGTTTGGTGTAAAATTATATCCAATTTGGCTTTAGGACCATTCTTTTTGTGTTTTTTTCATTTAAGACAAATTAAATGAAGATAATAATACCAAAGAATTTGTGATTGCAATCATTTTCAGGAAGAAACTGAGTATTATCTGACAGAATTGCAGGGGTGTTAATACTTTTGGCCATGACTGTATGCGTGAAGAAAGCTTCAATTAATTGTCTTAGGCTATAAAAGACATGCATGTCTCCTGGGCAAGCAGAGTAAAAAAAAACAATGCAGTGAGGGACACTGAAGGCAATTTTACACAGAGTACCATTTAGTCTAAGGCCGGCCCTGTCTACAATATTGCCAAAAATGTGGCAGCTTACAGTGCTTTAGGCACAGTGTGCTCCAGAAGGAAGGGGCATTTGGGTTTTGGGAGCACAGAATTCACAAAATTATATTTAAGGGGGCGGGACCAATGTCACTTTTCCAGAGACTTTGTTCTACCAGTAAGGGTAAGGGTATGTTCACATGTTCCTGATTTCCATCCTTTTTTTTTCAGGACTGTTTTTTAAAAAAACTGCAGCTCTTGGCAGAAAACGCAGGTCCTTTTTTTGGTCCTTTTTTGATGCGTTTTTTGATGCAGTTTTCTAGCCAGAGTCTGTGTGTTTTCTAGGAATTTTTTTAGGGTTAAAATGGCTGAAAATACCCTAACCCTACCCCTAACCCTAACCCTATTCTAACCTTAGTGAAAAAAAAAAAAAAAAAAATTCTTTATTTTTTTTTATTGTCCCTACCTATGGGGGTGACAAAGGGGGGGGGTCCTGTTTTCCATAGGGTACAGTGTACTGTACCCTGCATGGAAAACAGCCGCGGAACCGCAGCGGCAAAACCGCTGCGTTTCCGCGGTAAAAAACGCACTGTGTGAACATGGCCTAATATGGGAATCCCCTACAGTTCCAGTGACCGATGATGTACCCGAGTGGGGGCTGGAATTGTGCTGCGTAAAATAAGGGCTTAATTGGTATCATATTGGGGTACATATTTTTTGAATGCTTCTAGAATAAAGCTAGATCGACCACATTCTTGTGTTCTACGCCAAGCACTTATGTAAGCATTTCCGTGTAAATCACATAAAAATACGAACTGAACCACCCACCATGAGGCAGATGGAGACACGTCTGCTCCAGTGGCATCCATCTTTTTAGGCATGCCAGAGCCGTAGTTGTCCATACTTGATAGCTAAAAAGACAAAATGATGGGTCAGCGCTGGAACACAGGCCAGTCCAAAGTGACTCCATCTGCCTCATAAGTGAGTGGTTCGTCTGAGGATTTGTCTGAATCACGGCTTTGGGTAATTTACACAGAAACCTTGATGTAAGCGCTCAGCGGAGAGAACAGGATAAATATGAGCCGAGTTGTGCTGTTCAGTTTATTCTGATAGACATTCAGCCATACATGGACATTTATGTAATGGTAATATACTTAGTTCTGTCATCTATTGTATTGTTTATACTTTGCTGCCATCTACTGGCCATTACTGTATTACACTAATATTTTGTTATGGTACTTTACCATAATACCTCTCTGTCTACAGCTCCTCCTATCTTTTTCCTTCTCTTCCTGTTTGTACTCCGTGCCATCTTAGAACACACATGTGCTGCAGAGCTGGAGAAAGGATTATCTTGTTACCTCTAACCTGGAGCTTCTATTATCTTTAATCTGGTGCTTCTATAACAGCTCTAACCTACAGTCCTCACTCCTACCTCATCTTCATTCCTTCATCTTCCCTGACGTCTCATCTCATCAAGGTACTGCAAATAAAGTCTGTTGAACTCATCACTGCATCATTCTCCCGGAACACCACGCGCAGCTGATAAGGACTAGGAGTACAGGTTGGCGAGTAACGCAACCCGCCATTGTTTATACAGAGATACGTTATCACATCCCTCAGACACATCTCATCCACGTATATCGGTGGCAGAATAGTAACAAGAGACCTAAAGGTACCGTCACACTGGACGATATCGCTAGCGATCCGTGACGTTGCAGCGTCCTGGATAGCGATATCGTCCAGTGGCGGATTGCGTTACTCGCCAACCTGTAATCCTTAGTAACCCGATGTTTACCCTGGTTACCGGCATCGTTGGTCGCTGGAGAGCTGTCTGTGTGACAGCTCTCCAGCGACCAAACAGCGACGCTGCAGCGATCCGGATCATTGTCGGTATCGCTGCAGCGTCGCTTAGTGTGACGGTACCATTAGTCTACAGTGTCTGTGTGCATATACACTGTCTGCTAGCAAGTCTTAACCGTCCGCCATCTTAGCTAAAACATGTCCACAAAGGGCACCGTGGACCCATCTGCAAGTGAAGCACGTCAGGTTCCCGACACTACAGATGCTGCAGGAGCAGAGTCCACACGTACTGCAGAGCAAGACGTACGAACCAGATGTGTAACCAAGCCGACACAAAAGGCCAGAGAGAACTTTGAGACTACTAGAGACGAGTTTCATGATAATCTAGAACATTTATGGGGCAGAGTTGATCACTATTTAGCAGCTCTTCCACGCTCTCACAGTAACGCCGCAGATTTAAAAGCCACATTGAAGAGTTTATCCGCCGCCAATGATCACTACCAGAGACTGTCTGCAAAGTACATCACATTCCTGAGTAACTGTGACATGGAAGATGCCCCAGCAGAACTAGCTGAAAGGGAAACTCTTCTCCAAGAAAAGACCTCATTAGTACGAGATGCCCAGGATAAAGCAGAACTCCGCATCGCTCACCTCCAAGAGTTTAGGTCACATCGCACAACATCGACCAAAATCACACCTCCGTCTTCCAGATCATCTCACTCCAGGAAGTCAACATTGTCCAACAAGCTACTGAAGATCCGTGCGGCTGCAGAGGAAGCTAGAGTAAAAAGCTCCTTTGCTAAAAGGGAGGCTGAAGTGGAAGTAGAAGCCCAAATGGAAGCTCAAAGAAATGAGATGGAGGCTCAAAGAAACAAAATGGAAGCTCAAATAAATGAGATGGAGGCTCAAAGAAACAAAATGGAAGCTCAAAGGAAATTAAAAATACTCAAAGCAGAAAGGGAAGAAGCAACAGCTATTGCTAAACTGAAGGTCCTTGAACAAGCATTGGGACAAGAAGATAGTTCGGACTGTCTTATTCCAGGAGAAATGGAGGACTCAGCTGATCGCACTTCTGACTACGTGCTAAGACATTTAACATCTGCACCAGCACCACCTCCAGTTTCTAACACGGATGCGCAAGCAAGTCAAGAAATGTCACCACCTACTGCCGACAAGGTAACTTCCAGCACTAACTCACAATTTAGGCCACAGCCAGCAAAACTTAGAGACTAAACAGCAGTTTTACCCTTATGCCGCATCATTTCATCCTGATTTGTCGCAGTCATATAAGCCAGAGAACTTAGATCCCCTACGGATAACACAAGTTCATCCTGCAACAATGACTGGGAGATCGGACATGTCTGACTTCGCCAGATACATGATTCGCCGGGAGTTAATAAACATTAGTCTCTCAAAGTTTTATGATCGTGCCGAGAATTATAGAGCCTGGAAATCGACCTTTCAAGCAGTGATCCAAGACCTTAATCTCACTGGCAAGAAACAACTGGATTTGCTTGTTAGCTGGTGAGGCCCTGAATCAGCAGAGCGCATAAAGACAGCAAGTGCAGTTCATGTGGACTATTCAGATGCAGGTCTTATTGCAGCCTGGGAGAGACTAGAACAAACCTACGGCAGCTCAGAAGCCATAGAACGTGCCTTATTTAAAAGACTGCAAACCTTACCAAAGATAACTAACAAGGACAATAGAAAACTTCAAGATGTGAGCGACCTGCTAAAGGAAATAGAATTGGCAAAATTAGACCCAAGTCTCTCAGAACTGAGCTACTGGTCATGGCGTTAATCCAATAGTGTCCAAGTTGCCACACGGCATGCAGGATAAATGGGCAGACCACGGCTCATGGTATAAAAGGCAGCGTGATGTGTCCTTTCCCCTCTTTTCACATTTTTACAGGTTCATCAGTGACCAAGCTCGGAAGAACGATCCCAGCTTCGACTTCACTGAGCCTACTCCACCAGCATCATCATCATCTACAAGGTATAATAACATTGCCAAGGTTCAAGGAACACAGTATCCGTGAGAAAGACTGACGTTCCACTTACTACACCTGCCTTCACTAAAACAAATAATGTTGCTCCTAAAGTCATGGACAGTAACAGTATGTGCCCTATCCACAAAAGGCCTCACCCACTTAAAGAATGTTGTGGATTCAGAGCAAGGACTTTGCAGGAGGGTAAATATACCCTCAAGGAGCTTGGGATATGTTATAAGTGTTGCGCCTCCTCAGACCACCTCGCTAAGGACTGTAAGGCCGCCATTAAGTGCACTGAATGCAGCAGTGATAAAAACGTCACAGCCATGCATCCCACGCCAACTCCACAGAACATACAACCTTCTGCAGCATCCAATCCTGCTCAAAAGCATGGCAGGGAGCCACAAGTTCCTGACCCAACTGCAACTGCTGTTTCCTCCTCATGTATTGAGGTATGTGGAGAAGGTACTGTTCCTAAATGCTGTGCCAAGGTATGTCTGGTTAAGGTCTATCCAGAAGGACAACCCGACAAGGTCTACAAAATGTACGCCATAATAGATGAGCAAAGTAACCGATCTCTAGCAAGGCCCAAATTCTTTGAGATCTTTAACATTAAGGGACAAACCACTCCATACACCCTCAACACTTGCTCTGGTCATAATGAGACTTCTGGCAGGAGATCCTCTGGGTATAGTCTCTTCAATCAAGGGAAATGTGCATATACCCTTGCCAACCCTAATTGAATGTGACCAGATACCTGGTAACAGGGAGGAGATTCCCACTCCAGAAGCCGCGCTTCATCAGCGCCACTTGAGGCACCTGACTAATGAAATTCCTCCAATGGACAAGTATGCTAATATTCTAACCTTACTCGGGAGGGACATTCTGAAGGTCCACAAGGTGCGCCAACAAATGGCCCAGATGATGCTCCATACGCCCAAAGACTCGATCTAGGCTGGGTAATCGTGGGTGATGCATGTCTGGATAGGAGTCACAAGGCATCCGAAGTCAACACCTGTCAAACGTATGTGCTCCAAAATGGTCACGCAACTCACTTAAAGCCATGCCCTCATCACTACGAAGTGAAAGAAAGGTTCTCGGATTGCATCCAGGAGCCTGACATCATTCCCACTCCCTACAGTGATGACTTAGGGAGAACAGTGCTTCACACAACAAAGGATGGCAACAAAGTCGCCTTATCCATAGAAAACAAGGAGTTTCTTAAAATCATGGACAGTGGATTCTTCAAAAATGAATCTGACCGCTGGGTTGCTCTATTACCCTTCAAGGCTTCAAGGACCAGGCTTCCTATAAACAGATAACAGGCCTTATCAAGATTCATCTCACTGCAGAGAACATTAAGGAACAAGCCTGAAATGAAGGAACATTTCATAGCCTTTATGGACAAGATACTTCGCAATGACCACGCAGAGCCAGCTCCACCATTGCAAGCTGATGAAGAATGCTGGTATCTACCTTCCTTTGGAGTGCATCATCCAAGAAAGCCGAAACAAATCAGAGTGGTGTTCGATTCAAGTGCCAAACATGATGGCGTATCTCTGAATGATGTTCTCCTCACTGGTCCGAACCTGACTAATAACCTGGTGGGAGTGCTCATGAGATTCAGAAAGGATCCGGTCGCCATTACCGCCGACATCGAACACATGTTCCATTGTTTCATCGTGCAACAATATCACAGAAATTATCTCCTTTTCTATGGCACAGAGACAACGACACCAACAAGGAAATGGTTGGATACCGCATGAAGGTGCATGTGTTCGGAAATAGTCCTTCTCCTGCAGTCGCTACATACGGCCTACGTAGGACCGCCCCCGATGGCATAGCAGAGTTTGGGAAGGATGCCCAACAGTTTGTTGAAAAGGACTTCTACGTGGACGACGGTCTTAAATCCCTGCCCACAGCGGAAGAAGCCATAGATCTGCTCAAACGTATGCAAGGAATGCTTTCTAAAGCTCATTTAAGATTGCATAAAATTGCCTCCAATGTTGCTGTTGTCATGAAGGCCTTTCACCCTAATGATCATGCCGCAGAATTTAGGGACTTGAATCTAGGCCCAGACAATCCACCAGTACAGAGAAGCCTAGGCCTGAGGTGGAACTTGCTAAAGGACTCATTCAGCTTTTAGGTTAGTGGTGCAGAGAAACCATTTACTAAGCATGGGGTTCTGTCAGTGGTGAACAGTCTATATGATCCACTTGGGTTTGTCGCACCCCTGACTATACAAGGCAAGCTCCTGCTGAGACAACTCTCAGAGTGCATTAAGGACTGGGATATACTACTCCTTGCGGACAAACAACTAAGGTGGAAGTCGTGGAGAGAATCTCTTTGCGCCTTGGATAAGATCCACATACCACGTTGTTACACTCCGGCATCCCTAGCTACGAGTCAAAGGAAAGAGATTCATGTATTCGCTGATGCCTCCACTGAAGCTATTGCGGCTGTCACTTACTTGAAGGTTGTAGGCTCTAACAATGAAGCCCATGTAGGATTTCTGTTTGGAAAGGCTAAACTGGTTCCTAAACCCCAGCACACCATACCCAGACTCGAGCTTTGTAGGGCTGTACTAGCCATAGAGATTGCAGACTTCATACAGAGCGAACTAGCTATTCACGTGGATGACACAAAATTCTACACAGACAGTAAGGTAGTTCTGGGCCATATATATATATATATATATATATATATATATATATATCCAGACGAAACGTTTTTACGTCTATGTCAGTAACCGCGTGGAAAGGATCAGGAAATCCTCTAAACCCCAGCAATGGCAGCATGTCCCATCCCATCTTAACCCTGTGGACCTTGCTACTAGACCAGTGTCTATTGGTGCCTTCGCAAACTCTTCTTGGTCAACAGAACCAGAGTTCCTTCATGACCAATGCGAAGAGACTGCCGTTGAAGACAGCTTTAACCTTCAGGATCCAGATGTCGACCCAGAGATTCGTCCTGACGTCAGCACCTTCATTACCAAATTTAAGAAGGTTAGCTTGGACTGTCGGCGTTTTGACCACTTCTCAAGATGGACGAGGCTGGTTCATGCCATTGCAAGGTTAGTACACATTGTACAATGCTATCGCAATAAGGACAGTAACATTGATTGTCACGGGTGGCATATCTGCCATAAGCCTCTCTCTGCAGAAGACATTGCTCTGAGTGAACTCATTGTGATACGCAATGTGCAGCAGAATGTTTTTCACAAGGAACTGGAATGTATACGTAAAAAACAAGACGTTCCTAAAAACAGCCCCATTGTCAACTTAAACCCAGTAATAGACGAGAGGTGTTTAATGAGAGTTGGTGGTCGTTTAAACAAAGCTAAATTGGATGTGGCAGAAAATAATCCTCTAATTATTCCTGGTCATCACCATATCACCACTCTACTAATACGACATTACCATGAAAAAAAAATCAAACATCAAGGCAGACACTTCACTGAAGGAGCCTTAAGAGCTGCAGGCCTCTGGATTGTGGGAGCAAAGAGACCGGTTTCCCATTTAATTCATCATTGTGTTCAGTGTCGTAAGACAAGAGGAAAACTGCAACAACAGATGTCTGATTTGCCTGCTGATAGGACAAGCACAGAGCCTCCATTTACCTATGTTGGCTTGGACGTTTTTGGCCCATGGGCAGTCGCTGCACGTCGGACCAGAGGCGGACATGCGGAAAGTAAACGTTGGGCAGTGTTGTTCACGTGCATGAGTGTACGAGCAATACACATACAAGTGATAGAGTCCATGGATTCCTCCAGTTTCATCAATGCCCTAAGACGATTCTTCTCCATCAGAGGACCAGTAAAACAATTAAGATCTGATTGTGGAACAAACTTTGTAGGTGCCTGTTGAGAACTACAACTGAATTCAACACCAGTCCAGAACTTCTTGACAACCAATGGCTGTTTCTGGGTCTTCAATCCTCCTCATGCTTCCCATATGGGCGGATCATGGGAAAGAATGATAGGCATTACTCGTCGGACACTGGAATCTATGCTGATGGACTCAAATCTTTCAAGACTCATTCACGAGACCTCGACCAATTTCTTAGCAGAAGTCTCTGCTATAGTAAACTCAAGACCTCTTGTACTCATATCTATGAATCTCCTACTATTTTCACACCGGCAACTCTCCTCACCCAGAAACTTGGAACTGTTCCTAACCCGCCTGTAGACTCTGTGTCCGGTAACAATCAGAAATGGTGGAAACATGTGCAATATCTGGCTAATTGTTTCTGGAATAGATGGAAGAGGGAGTACCTGACACTTCTCCAACAATGAAGAAAATGGCAACAAGTAAAGCCAAATTTACAAGTAGGAGATATTATCCTCATGAAAGTCCAGAAGGAGGAAAGAAACTCATGGCCTATGGGACTTATATCTAAAACCTTTCCAAGTGACGATGGCAAGGTACGCAAGGTTGAAGTGACAGTTACTAAGCAAGGTAACCCCAAATCTTTCATTAGGCATATATCAGAGATTATCTTAATTATACCGGTTGAGGATCGATTATCCATCCAATCAGTAGGAACTCTTTCAAGGAACTTGAACCTTTGGATTACAAATGGGTTGGAGACAGTTTGCCTAACGCGGCTACTCCAATACGAAGATGGGTTATCATTTGGATTACTTCAGGAACTCGTTATAGACATTCGTCTATCTTGTTATACAATATGTTATTGTTGCATTGCATGTATTGATTTTATATTAACCCCTTAGTGACAGAGCCAATTTGGTACTTAATGACCAGGCCAATTTTTGCAATTCTGACCACTGTCACTTTATGAGGTTATAACTCTGGAACGCTTCAACGGATCCCGCTGATTCTGAGATTGTTTTTTCGTGACATATTGTACTTCATGTTAGTGGTAACATTTCTTCGATATTACTTGCGATTATTTATGAAAAAAACGGAAATATGGTGAAAATTTTTAAAATTTTGCAATTTTCAAACTTTGTATTTTTATGCCCTTAAATCAGAGAGATATGTCATGAAAAATAGTTAATAAGTAACATTTCCCACATGTCTACTTTACATCAGCACAATTTTGGAAACAAAATTTTTTTTTGTTAGGGAGTTATAAGGGTTAAAAGTTGACCAGCAATTTCTCATTTTTACAACACCATTTTTTTTTAGGGACCACATCACATTTGAAGTCATTTTGAGGGGTCTATATGATAGAAAATACCCAAGTGTGACACCATTCTAAAAACTACACCCCTCAAGGTTCTCAAAACCACATTCAAGAAGTTTATTAACCCTTTACGTGCTTCACAGGAACTGAAACAATGTGGAAGGAAAAAATGAACATTTAACTTTTTTTTGCAAACATCTTAATTCAGAACCATTTTTTTTATTTTCACAAGTGTAAAAACAGAAATGTAACCATAAATTTTGTTATGCAATTTCTCCTGAATACGCCAATACCCCATATGTGGGGGTAAACCACTGTTAGGGCGCACCGCAGAACTTAGAAGTGAAGGAGCGCCGTTTGACTTTTTCAATGCAGAATTGGCTGGAATTGAGATCGGACACCATGTCACATTTAGAGAGCCCCTGATGTACCTAAACAGTGGAAACTCCCCACAAGTGACACCATTTTGGAAACTAGACCCCTTAAGGAACTTATCTAGATGTGTGGTGAGCACTTTGAACCCCCAAGTGCTTCACAGAAGTTTATAACGTAGAGCCGTGAAAATAAAAAATCGCTTTTGTTTACACAAAAATGATCTTTTCGCCCACAAATTCTTATTTTCACAAGGGTAACAGGAGAAATTAGACCACAAAAGTTGTTGAGCAATTTCTCCTGAGTACGCTGATACCCAATATGTGGGGGTAAACAACTGTTAGGGCGCACCGCAGAGTTTGGAAGAGAAGGAGTGCCGTTTTACTTTTTCAATGTAGAATTGGCTGGAATTGAGATTGGACGCCATGTCGCGTTTGGAGAGCCCCTGATGTGCCTAAACAGTGGAAACCCCCCACAAGTGACACCATTTTGGAAACTAGACCCCTTAAGGAACTTATCTAGATGTGTGGCGAGCACTTTGAACCCCCATGTGCTTCACAGAAGTTTATAACGTAGAGCCGTGAAAAAAAAAAATTGCATTTTTTCTACAAAAATGATCTTTTTGCCCACAAATTTTTATTTTCACAAGGTTAACAGGAGAAATTAGACCACTAAAGTTGTTGTGCAATTTCTCCTGAGTACGTCGATACCCAATATGTGGGGGTCAACCACTGTTTGGGCGCACCGCAGAGCTTGGAAGAGAAAGAGTGCCGTTTTACTTTTTCAATGTAGAATTGGCTGGAATTGAGATCGGACGCCATGTCGCGTTTGGAGAGCCCCTGATGTGCCTAAACAGTAGAAATCCCCCACAAGTGACCCCATTTTGGAAACTAGATCCCCCATGGAACTTATCTAGATGTGTGGTGAGAACCTTGAATGCCCAAGTGCTTCACAGAAGTTTATAATGCAGAGCCGTGAAAATAAAAATTTTTTTTTTTTTTTTTTCACAAAAAAGATATTGTAGCCCCCAAGTTTTTATTTTCACAAGGGTAACAAGAGAAATTGGACCCCAAAAGTTGTTGTCCAATTTGTCCTGAGTATGCTGGTACCCCATATGTGGGGGTAAACCACTGTTTGGGCGCACGGCAGAGCTCGGAAGGAAGGAGCGCCGTTTTGGAATGCAGACTTTGATAGAATGGTCTGCGGGTATTATGTTGCGTTTGCAGAGCCCCTGATGTACCTAAACAGTAGAAACCCTCCACAAGTGACCCCATTTTGGAAACTAGACCCCCCAAGGAACTTATCTAGATGTGTGGTGAGAACTTTGAATACCCAAGTGCTTCACAGAAGTTTAGAATGCAGAGTCGTGAAAATAAAAAATATTATTTTTTTCCACAAAAAAGATATTGTAGCCCCCAAGTTTTTATTTTCACAAGGGTAACAGGAGAAATTGGACTGCAATAGTTGTTGTCCAATTTATCCCGAGTACGCTGATGCGCCATATGTGGGGGTAAACCACTGTTTGGGCGCACGGCAGAGCTCGGAAGGGAAGGAGCGCCTTTTTGGAATGCAGACTTTGATAGAATGGTCTGTGGGCAGTATGTTGCGATTGCAGAGCCCCTGATGTACCTAAACTGTAGTAACCCCCCACAAGTGACCCTGATTTTGGAAACTAGACCCCCCAAGGAACTTATCTAGATGTGTGGTGAGAACTTTGAATGCCCAAGTGCTTCACAGAAGTTTAGAATGCAGAGTCGTGAAAATAAAAAATATTATTTTTTTCACAAAAAAGATTTTGTAGCCCCCAAGTGTTTATTTTCACAAGGGTAACAAGAGAAATTGGACCCCAGAAGTTGTTGTCCAATTTATCCCGAGTACGCTGATGCCCCATATGTGGGGGTAACCCACTGTTTGGGCGCACGGCAGAGCTCAGAAGGGAGGGAGCACCATTTGACTTTTTGAGCGCAAAATTGGCTGTCGTATTTGGAGACCCCCTGATGTACCTAAACAGTGGAAACCCCCCAATTCTAGCTCCAACCCTAACCCCAACACACCCCTAACCCTAATCCCAACCTCATCCATAATCCTAATCACTAACCCTAACCATAATCACAACCCTTACCCCAAAACAACCCTAATGTCAACCCTAACCATAACCCTAATCAAAACCCTAAATCCAACACACCCCTAATCCTAATCTCAACCCTAACCTCAAACCTAACCCTAATCCCAATACACCCCTAATCACAACCCTAATCCCAAACCTAACCCTAATCCCAAGCGTAACCCTAATGCCAACCCTAACCCTAATACGAACCCTAATCCAAACCCTAACCCTAACCCCAGCTCTAACCCTAACTTTAGCCCCAACCCTAGCCCTAACTTTAGCCCCAACCCTAACCCTAGCCCTAGGGCTACTTTCACACTTGCGTCGTTTGGCATTCCATCGCAATCCGTCGTTTTGGACAAGAAACGGATCCTGCAAATGTGCCCGCAGGATGCGTTTTTTGCCCATAGACTTGTATTGCCGACGGATCGTGACGGATGGCCACCAGTCGCGTCCGTCGTGCACTGGATCAGTTGTGTTTTGGCGGAGCGTCGGCACAAAAAAAGTTCAATGAAACGTTTTTTTGTACGTCGCATCCGCCATTTCTGACCGCGCATGCGTGGCCGTAACTCCGCCCCCTCCTCCCCAGGACATAGATTGGGCAGCGGATGTGTTGAAAAACTACAGCTGCTGCCCACGTTGTGCACAATTTTCACAACGTGCGTCGGTATGTCGGGCCGACGCATTGCGACGGCCCCGTACCGACGTAAGTGTGAAAGAAGCCTAACCCTAAGTTTAGCCCCAACCCTAACCCTAAATTTAGCCCCAACCCTAACCCTAAATTTAGCCCCAACCCTAGCCCTAACCCTAGCCCTACCCCTAACCTAACCCTACCCCTAACCTAACCCTACCCCTAACCTAACCCTACCCCTAACCTAACCCTACCCCTAACCCTAACCCTACCCCTAACCCTACCCCTACCCCTAACCCTACCCCTAACCCTAATTTTAGCCCCAACTGCTGTTCTCCTGCCGGCCGGCAGATGGAGACAGATGGCGGGCGCACTGGGCATGCGTCCGCCATGTTCTGC
This sequence comes from Ranitomeya imitator, assembly GCF_032444005.1. NCBI lineage: Eukaryota > Metazoa > Chordata > Amphibia > Anura > Dendrobatidae > Ranitomeya > Ranitomeya imitator. Next base: position 177,788,415 of record NC_091286.1, on the reverse strand, counting down.
TGCCGGCGGCCAGGAGGAGCAGCAAGAGGATCCAGGGACCTAGGTGAGTATGCTAGGGTCCCCGAATCCCCCTATTTCTCTGTCCTCTGATGTGCGATCACATCAGAGGACAGAGAATTACACTTTACTTTTTTTTTTTTTTTTTTTTTGCGGTCGCCGGTAAACAGTTAATTACCGGCGATCGCAAAACAGGGGTCGGTAATACCGACCCCGATCGTGCTCTTTGGGGTCACGGCTACCCCCGGCAGCCGAGACCCCAAAGATTCTCCCGGTGCCGGCCGGCGGGCGCACTGCGCATGCGCCCGCCATTTTGAAGATGGCGGCGCCCACCGGGAGACACGAGGAGCATCGGGGGAGCTAGGTGAGTATTGGGGGGCCACCTGGGACCCCTTTTCTCTGTCCTCCGATGTGCGATCACATCGGAGGACAGAGAAATTAAAAAGAGATCGCTTTTTTTTTTTTTTTTTTTGCGATCGCCGGTAAACGGTTAATTACCGGCGATCGCAAATGCGGGGTGGGTTAAAAACCCCCCGAATCATGTTCTCTGGGGTCTCGGCTACCCTCGGCAGCCGAGACCCCGGAGAAAATCGGCCTCTGGGGGGCGCTATGGACTTTTTCCACAGCGCCGTTAATTAAGTACCCTTAGCGGCCGCCGTTAAAAGTCGTATCGGCGGTCGCTAAGGGGTTAAGGTACCGTCACATTAAGCGACGCTGCAGCGATATAGACAACGATGTCGATCGCTGCAGCGTCGCTGTTTAGTCGCTGGAGAGCTGTCACACAGACAGCTCTCCAGCGACCAACGATGCCGAAGTCCCCGGGTAACCAGGGTAAAAATCGGGTAACTAAGCGCAGGGCCACGCTTAGTAACCCGATGTTTACCCTGGTTACCATTGTAAAAGTAAAAAACAAAAAACAAACACTACATACTTACATTCCTAGTTTAAACACATTTCGATCCAATAAGGGTCGAACACAGAAGAGATCCTTTTAAAAAATATATATATTTTATTCAAGCGAAAATTTAAAATGGTACAGAAAGCAAAAAATGTGTCACAGTAAGGAATATCGCCAGAAACCGGACTATTTACAAAAAAATGTGACTCAAAAATATATAATTTAACACCAAATGTATCAAAATACAATGCTAATACCACTAATTTAGAAAAATATCTTTTTAAATAACCTTTTGGATAGGTACGGCAAAGGTTATTTAAAAAGCATAAAAATAAAAAACAACTTGTTGATACTTACCTATGTTGGGATACATATTTTTAGAACTACATATTCTTGTATTTAGCACCTATTGGATACATTACAAACTATATACAAAGCATGATTAGATAATACCTCTTGACAAAATGAATGATTTATTGATATTTTTCTAAATTAGTGGTATTAGCATTGTATTTTGATACATTGGGTGTTAAATTATATATTTTTTTGTAAATCGTCCGGTTTCTGGCGATATTCCTTACTGTGACACATTTTTTGCTTTCTGTATTATTTTAAATTTTCGCTTTAATAAAATATATATATTTTTTAAAAGGATATCTTCTGTGTTCGACCCTTATTGGATCGAAATGTGTTTAAACTATGATTTATGAAGTGCCTTATGTATAGCAATTATTGGACTACTCTGGAAAAACTAATACTTACATTCCTGTCACGTCCCCCAGCGTCAGCTTCCCCGCACTGTGTAAGCGCCAGCCGGAAAGCAGAGCGGTAATGTCACCGCTGTGCTGTGCTCTGCTTTACGGCCGGCGCTGACACTGGGGGACGCAGGGAAGCTGACGTTGGGGGACGTGGCAGGAATGTATGTAGTGTTTTTTTTTTTTACTTTTACAATGGTAACCAGGGTAAACATCGGGTTACTAAGCGCAGCCCTGCGCTTAGTAACCCGATGTTTACCCTGGTTACCAGTGAAGACATCGCTGGATCGGCGTCACACATGCCGATTCAGCGATGTCAGCGGGTGATCCAGCGACGAAATAAAGTTCTGGACTTTCAGCAACGACCAGCGATGTCACAGCAGGATCCTGATCGCTGCTGCGTGTCAAACACAACGATGTCGCTATCCAGGACGCTGCAACGTCACGGATCGCTATCGTTATCGTTCTAAAGTCGATAAATGTGACGGTTCCTTTACAGGTTGAGGTATCCCTCCATGCACTTCAGGTAAACACTCCCAATTCAAGACTGTTGGTAAAGTGAAATCCAAGGATTTCAGACGGGGAGTGTGTTCTTCAGTTTTTTCTAATAGACTTTCAGCCATACATGGACATTTATGTAATGGTAATATACTTAGTTCTATCATCTATTGTATTTGTTATACTTTGCTGCCATCTACTGGCCATTACTGCATTACACTGTAATATTTTGTTATGGTACTTTCCCATAATACCTCTCTGTCTACAGCTCCTCCTATCTTTTTCCTTCTCTTCCTGTTTGTGCTCCGTGCCATCTTAGAACACACATGTGCTGCAGAGCTGGAGAAAGGACTCTCTTGTTACCTCTAACCTGGAGCTTCTATTATCTTTAATCTGGTGCTTCTATAACAGCTATAAACCTACAGTCCTCACTCCTACCTCATCTTCATTCCTTCCTTCCCTGACGTCTCATCTCATCAAGGTACTGCAAATAAAGTCTGTTGAACTCATCACTGCATCATTCTTCCGGACCACCACGCGCAGCTGATAAGGACTAGGAGCACAGGTTGGCGTGTAACGCTATCCGCCATTGTTTATACAGAGATTCGTGATCACATCCCTCAGACACATCTCATCCACGTACATCGGTGGCAGAATACGAGTCTTACTCCTATTTTTCCCGTGCGGAATAAGTGATAAGTAATTTATTCTTCGGGTCAGTGAGATTACAGCACTACTAGATTTATATCGTTGTTTGCTTGTTTTTTGTTTTTTTTTAAAGGTTTTGCTGCTATCACTCAGTAATTTATAAAAAGTAGGTTTTTTGTACCTATATTCCAAGAGCTATAACTTTTATATTTTTTTGCAGGACAGTTTGGCATCTTTATTTATACCATTCTTTTTTTACATGTGACTTTTTGATCGCGTTTTATTCACTGTTTCTGTGAGTGATGAAAAAGAAACATTTTGGGCATTTTTTGGCGTTCGCAATATGGAATAAATGACCTGACAGTTTTATAGAGCGGGTCGTTCCAGAAGAAGCAATACCAATTATGTGTACTTTTTTTGTTCAATCACAAATGCTGCGTTTTGAGTGGTGAAATGGCTTTTCATGATTTGTGAGCGGTTTCGGATTCTGTTTTTACATTTTTTTTTCTTTTCCACTGTAGGACATGTATATTTTTTATTATTATTGCTGGTCTTATACACTGCAGTACTCATGTACTGCAGTGCATGAGAGCTTTCAGCGAATCACTGACAGCCTCTGAGACCCAGCTTATAGCTGGAACTCGCAGGCAACCGTACCCTGGGTTCATGACAGGACCTCAGGGTATCATGGGGACCCGCGATTCTCATCACGGGGGTCCCATGGTTACTAAGGGAGTCTTGTGACCCCCTTGCAACAACTTAAATTCCACTGTTGTGATTGACATTTAAGGGGTGATTAGGGAATAAGGCCCCTTAACGACCGCCATTTTACTGTGCATGGGCGGTCGTTAAGGTGTTAAAGGGGTTATGCAGAACTTATTTTTCTTAGGCTAAACATTAATTGATAGGAAACTGCTGACTACCTGTCTGCTCTGCTACCAGAGCAGGGAGACAGCCTGTAAATCAGGGGTGGGGAATCTTTTTTTTGCCAAGGGCCATTTGGATAATTATACCATCCTTCGGGGGCCATACAAACTCCGCCCAAAAAGTACATCCTGACTGGCACTGGAATCAGGATGTAATCTTTCATTGCATGTCCTTCAGTGTTCAGTAGTGAACACTGTGTTTGTGCTCACAGAGCAAGAAGAAATTAATGAGCTGGTGGCAATCAAATACAGCTCCCTGCCCAAGAATGCAGTCCCCGAGAATTTGCCCGGAGGGCTGAGGTTCCCCAACCCTGCTTTAAATCAACAAGATGTCAACAGTGAGGCCCCGTCTACCGAGTAGCGTGGGACAGAAGAGAAGAAACTGCTCTATTGGAGTGACATCACAAGCAGCAGAAAAATAGCCACCAGCAGCAGTCTCTGACCACTCTGAGCCAAGAGGGATCGTCAGAGGGCAGAATAGGCAGTTTGTTGGCAACTACCTGACAATAAGTGCTTAGCCCTAAGGGAAAAAATAGAATTAGACTTACCGGTAATTCAGCTTTCTAGGAACCTTCCACGACATCATAGGAGGTTGTCTCCACACCCTAATGGGGGAAAGAAAGCACAAAGAGGTTAAAAGCCCCTCCCTCCACCTACTTGCCAGTGACTTATAATGGACACCATAGCACTGGTTACCTTTAGCTCCCCGGAATTATCCAAGGAACATAGGGAGGGAAATAGTGCTGTCGTGGAAGGAAACTGAATTACAAATTACCGGTAAGTCTAATTCTATTTTCTCTAGTCACCTTCCATGACAGCATATGAGGAATACCAACTGATTCTGAACTTAGGGTGGGGTGGGGGGGGGGAAATAGCCTGGAGAACAGGAAATAGCCTGGAGAACTTCCCGGCCAAAGGCTAAATCCTTTTGGACATTAAGTCCAATCTATAGTGTTTGGTAAAAGTATGAATTGATGACCATGCAGCGGCTCTGCAAATCTGCTCAGTTGAAGCACCAGCTCTCTCAACCCAGGAGGTCGAGGTAGATCTTGTAGAATGAGCCCTGACACCGCCTGGGGGTGTAATTTTCTGGGCTAAATATGATTCGGAGATAGCCCTCTTGATCCAGTTTGTGATGGTACTCTTCGCCACCTTCATTCCCTTATTCTGCCCCGATGGATGAATAAATAGATTTGGATCAATTTTCCACGATTTAGTTTGTTCCAGGTAGTATAAAATTGTACGTCAAACATCCAGCGTATGGAACTCCCTTGTATTTTTTGGATTTTGACAAAAGCAGGGGAGCACAATGTCCTGTGAACGGTGGAAGTCAGACACAACTTTGGGCAGAAAGGATGGATCAAAATGGAGAACTAAGCAATCATCTTTGATTATTAAATAGGGTTCTCTTATGGATGGCGCCTGTAGTTCCCCTATGTGCCTTGCTGTGTTAATGGCTACTAGGAAAGCTGCTTTAAAAGAAAGAAACTGAGGGGTGCAGGAAAATAAAGGTTCGAATTGTGGTTGCGTAAGGCACTTGAGGACTACATTTTAGATGCACTACTAAACAAAAAAACCTACCCCTAAAATCATAAATCTTTATTAATAATCCCGTATAATACCATGAATCCAAAAAAAAAAAATAGATTAAAAACATCCCTATAGGGGATCAAATACCAGGAATTAGGAATACAGCCTATATATAGAATCGCATATGCAAAAGCATTTTTGTGATACCAAAAAACACAAATATAGAAAAAATGAAAAAAATGCCAAAAATAACAAAATTATCAAAAATGAAAAAATTGAAAAAAAGATATTGCTGGATATAATATGCCTCTCCTAGCCCTAATAGGCCCTAGAATCTGATATCCTTCCTAGCAGCGGAGGTTGGCACTCTAAATATGCGATGTGGCGCCCCCGCTCCACGGCGGCTGTCCCTAATATCCCTGGGTGATCCCTAATTATCTAATAATCACAGACAAAACACACACATATGGATCAATATAGATCCATAATGAACACACATTAGCACTACTATATATCCTCTAAACTATAGCTACCACTATTCTTTTAACCTTTAATTTATAACAATAGTCACTTGGAGACTTTAATATCTGTGGTCAGACTATATAGGGTCACAAGGCACAAAACAACAAAAAGGGAGCTATACTGAATCTAAGCTGCCCTGTATGGGTATTATAGAAAAATGCTTTGACAGCTTAAGAATTCCCTATTTAGCTGTACTGAATCTAAGATGCCCTTATGAGTATCACAGATAAGTTAAATATACATCAACGGCTCCATAGTTTATCATCAGAGAAATATACCCACATCAATGTTATGTATGACTGATGTCTAGATTGGTAAAGTGCTTAATGTGCTAAATATGCAACATATAATACAAAAACCATAGCTCATAAGAATCATTCACTTAGCTCTTTGCTTTGGTAGACAGGACAATGACTCCTGCCTATAGCTCTACAACCTATTAAGGACAATTAATTTCTAAAGGTACTGTCACACTCAGCAACTTTGCAACGAGAACGACAACAATCTGTGATGTTGCAGCGTCCTGGATAGCGATCTTGTTGTGTTTGACACGCAGCAGCGATCTGAATCCCGCTGTTATGTCGCTGGTCGCAGCTAGAAGTCCAGAACTTTATTTGGTCGCTAGATCGGCGTGTATCGTCATGTTTGACATCAAAAGCAACGACGCCAGCAACGTTTTTACATGGAGCGAGAAAGATAAGTGAGTCGCCGTTACGTCACTGGATTGCTCCTGCATCGTTCTGGAGTTGCTGTGTTTGACATCTCTACAGCGACCTAACAGCGACGCTCCAGCGATCTAGTTTAGGTCAAATCGTTGTCTATATCGCTGGAGCGTCGCTTAGTGTAACGGTACCTTAAGTCCCCTGATGAACCCCCTGAGGAGAGATTACGGGGGAGAAATGCGTCGGGACAGCGTGAGCTAATGTATTTACATGGCTGCTCAAAGGGAATGCCTGAGGAGCAAAGAGCTAAGAGAATGATTCTTATGATCTATGTTTTTTTATTTATATGTTGCATATTTAGCACATTAAGCACTTTACCAATCTAGACATCAGTCATACATAACATTGATGTGGGTATGTTTCTCTGATGATAAACTATGGAGCCGTTGATATATATTTAACTTATCTGTGATACTCATAAGGGCAGCTTAGATTCAGTACAGCTAAATAGGGAATTCTTAAGCTGTCAAAGCATTTTTCTATAATACCCATACAGGGCAGCTTAGATTCAGTATAGCTCCCTTTTTGTTGTTTTGTGCCTTGTGACACTACATAGTCTGACCACAGATATTAAAGTCTCCAAGTGACTATTGTTATATATTAAAGGTTAAAAGAATAGTGGTAGCTATAGTTTAGAGGATATATAGTAGTGCTAATGTGTGTTTATTATGGATCTATATTGATCCATATGTGTGTGTTTTGTCTGTGATTATTAGATAATTAGGGATCACCCAGGGATATATGGGACAGCCGCCGTGGAGCGGGGTCGCCACATCGCATATTTAAGGTGTCAACCTCCGCTGCTAGGAAGATTATCAGATTCTAGGGCCTATTAGGGCTAGGAGAGGCATATTATATCCAGCAATATCTTTTTTTCAATTTTTTCATTTTTGATAATTTTTTGTTATTTTTGGCTTTTTTTTTTTCATTTTTTCTATATTTGTGTTTTTTGGTATCACAAAAATGCTTTTGCATATGCGATTCTATATATAGGCTGTATCCCTAATTCCTGGTATTTGATCCCCTATAGGGATGTTATTTATCTATTTTGGGGGGGATTTATGGTATTATACGGGATTATTAATAAAGATTTAGGATTTTAGGGGTAGGTTTTTTGTTTGGTAGTGCTGTTATATACTCCCCTGTAATAAATTGTCTGGACAGGTGACAACATTTTAGATCCCATGAGGGGGTGACAGGCCGTTTTCTAGGACATTGTCTAAGGGCCAACACCATAAATCTTTTAATCCAATGGTGGTTGGCCAAGTTTTGGTCGAAAACTGAACTTAGGGCAGAGACCTGAACTTTTAAGGTACTAGAGGCCTAAGGCCTAGCTCTAACCCCTTCTGTAAGAACTCCAGAATTAGTGAAATGTTGGGGTAAAAAGGGTCTGGCGCAATAGATGTGCACCAGAAAGAGAATTTCTTCCATACTTTGTTACATATTGAATTGGTGACTGGCTTTCTTTACGTCTGTAAGGTGGCATTTACTTTATTCGACAGCCCCTGTGCACGCTTAGGCTTCAGTAGCCAAGCAGCTAACTTCATTTTCTGAGGATCTGGGTGATACAAAGGTCCCTGAGAGAGAAGATCTGCATTTGGAGGTAACTGGATTGGACCATCTGCCTGAAGATCGATCACCAGGTTGAATTAGCTCCTTTTGGGCTACATCGGAGCCGCCAGGATGGTTGGGACCTGATCTTCCTGGATTTTTTAAGAGTTTTTGCTAGCATCAGAATTAGGAGGAACGAAAAAGCCAGATTGAAGTTCCACTGTTGAGCAAAGGTGTCTACCCCTTTGGATCTGTCACTGTGATTCAGAGAGACGTAATTCTCGAGCTCTGAATTTTGACCTGAGGAGAACAGATCGATCTCTGGTAGACCCCATCTTGCTACTAGCATACGTAAGATTCCCCGATTCAAGCTCCATTCTCCTGGTTGTATGTCCTGCCGAATCAAAAAGTCTGCCTGATGACTGGAGGATCTGTTATGACCTGGTGGTGAGGACAATAATGGACCTGGTGGTTAAGAGCACACGGAATGACCTGATAGTTACTAATAATACAGGACAAGCTCTGAGACGTGGGAACTCTGCTGACCGCAATCCCTAAACCTATCTCACACACTAGAAATAGCTGTGGAGCGCTCCTGACGCTCCCTAGGCGCCTCGTCACAGCCTAAGGAACTAGCTAGCCCTAAAGATAGAAAAATAAAGCGTACCTTGCCGCAGAGAAATTCCCCAAAGGAACAGGCAGCCCCCCACATATGACGACTGTGAGTTAAGATGAAAATTACAAACACAGAGATGAAATAGATTTAGCAAAGTGAGGCCCGACTTACTGAACAGACAGAGGATAGGAAAGGTAACTTTGCGGTCAGCACAAAAAACTACAAAAGGACCACGCAGAGGGCGCAAAAAGACCCTCCGCACCGACTCACGGTGCGGAGGCGCTCCCTCTGCGTCCCAGAGCTTCCAGCAAGCAAGACAAAAATCAAAATAGCAAGCTGGACAGAAAAAATAGCAAACAGAGAAAAACAAGCAGGAACTTAGCTTCTGCTGGGAAGACAGGTCACAAGAACGATCCAGGAGCGAACTAGACCAATACTGGAACATTGACAGGTGGCATGGAGCAATGATCTAGGTGGAGTTAAATAGAGCAGCCAGCTAACGAATTAACCTCGTCACCTGTGGAAGGAACCTCAGAAGCCGCAGCTCCACTCACAACCACCAGAGGAAGCCCATGGACAGAACCAGCCGAAGTACCATTCATGACCACAGGAGGGAGCTTAACAACAGAATTCACAACAAGGATTCCTTCAGATGGACAGCTGTCAGAGAGAAGATTCTTTCGGCCCAGCAAAATATTCTTTCAACTGTTGAATTTTGTGCTACTTGATGTTTGAGGTGAGCTAGAATGGTGATATGGTCCGAATATACTTTGACATGGTGACCTATGATCACGTTGCCTGCTGCAAGAAGGGTCTCCTCTACCGTCTTCAACTCCCTGAAATTGGATGATCTGGCGCTTGTCTCCGGACTCCAGTGCCCCTAAAAAAGGGGTATGTAGTACTACACATCCCCACCTCTCTTGCTGGCATCGATTGTTACCGTAATTAGGGGTGACCAAGACCAAGATACGCCTTTTTGAAGATTTCTGGAGTACAACCACTAAGCCATGGATGTTTTTACCCTGCCCTGAATGTGAACCTTCCTGTTTAAAGAGCTGGGGACTCCATTCCAGCTTCTGAGAATATGGGCTTATAAGGTCAACGAGTGGGCCTGAGCATAAGGGATGCAGGCAGTCATGGAGCCTAGGACAGACATTGCTGCCCGGAAGGTAAGAGACCTTTGTTTGCTGAACTCGGATATTTTGGATATCAGACTTAGACGATGATCCTCTGGGAGGAAGGATGTCTGCTTTTCTGAGTATAGAATCACTCCCAAAACCCTTCTTGTTGTGGAAGGTTGGAGGTCCGATTTTTTTAGATTCCATCCTAGGGACTGTAGGATGTCCAGTGATTTCCGTACGTGACCCCTGAGTGTTTGAGCAGACAGTTATGATTAGCAGATCGTCTAGGTATGGCACAAAAGAGATGCCCTGCCCCCGGATGTAGGTTACTGTCTCTGACATAATACTCGAGAATACCCTCGCTACTGAGGAGATGCCGAAAGGGAGCACATTGTGCTGGTTTCGTAGAAAAGAAAAGGTTTCTTAGCTACTCTCGCAACTTGAACATCTACTTTAGGAAAGTCCCAGCTGACAGATTCACCTTCTAGAGGGAACCTATGCTTTAGCTCCGAAGGGGTGCTCAGACACTTTCTAGAAACTCCCATTCTTGGGAGATCATGTTCATGATGTTTTCGTGGACCGGGAACCCCATTTGCCTCTCTGCTTTCAACCCTCAAAACATCTCATCCTGAACTGTTTGGGGAACTTGTTCCTCCTCAAGGCCCATAGTGTTACGAACTGCACTTACTAAATTCAGATGTACTTGGCAGAAAAAGAGTATTTTCAGGTTTCAGATATCCTATGGGATGCCAGATCTTCCCATTTCCCCGAAGCCGAGCTGTAAGAGTCCTCAGAGTCTGAGTCCAAGTCCTCACCCTGCAGTTTCCTCTTTTTAAGGATTGTCCCGGAGAATGAGGGGGAAGTGTAAAAGTAGCCAAGGAGGACTGGACTTCCTGCTTTACTAGGGTATGGATTTCCTCCAAGAGTGAGGGATGTTCAGCCCTAACCACCCTGTTTGTACACTCCTGACATGACTTCTTTCCCCACCGGGATGGAAGTTTCTTAGAGCAGAGGGCACATTTAAGGATTTTCCTGGCCAGGTTTTTGTGAGCAGACTTGTCTCCCTAGGAAGAGAGGGGAGAGAAGTATCACTAAGGAAACCCACAAATACTGAAATAAGACCCATACTAGGACCCCCCATTTCCAGTACTCACTGGGGCAGCCCTGAGCTCTGCAGAAGCAGGGCCATAAGCAGAAACACCTTCCATTGTAGGGGATAAGCCTTACCTGAGGATGTCTTCTGGCAGGTTTATATAGAAATAAACCCTGCCCACAGCGCTGACAGCCATTCCCCTCCTCCTCGCTGGGTCCTGAGCAGGATTCCGCAGAAGTTCATGCGTTCCACGGTAGAATGCAAGACCCGGAAGTGACACGCGCCCTTTTATGGCATCACTTCTGGGTCATTGAACAGCGCCAGCGGAAGGAAAGACCAGAGAGCTCAGGGAGGTCTCCGGCATGGGGATCCCTGGCACCCCCGTGAGGGTAAAGCGGTCAAGTGGGCCAGGAGGGTCCCGGAATCCACCAATAAAAGGGAGATGGGAGCAGCTAGGAGGAGGAAAAGCAGAGCCCACGACCACCACTGCCCGACTATATTAGTCGCCGGCCACGCAGCATACCCAAAAATCTCTCCATGCCCCATTGGGGACAGGAAAGACACAGGCAAGTAGGTGGAGGGAGGGGCTTTTAACCTCTTTGAGCTTCCAGTCCCCCATTAGGGCATGGAGTCAAACTCCTATGCCAGACCTGCGCAAAGTGCGGCCCGTGAGCCACATTCAGCCCTCTGGCTGTCTCAGTCCGGCCCGCGGACCGAGACAGCCGTGGAGCTGGAAACCAGAGTTCCGCGGGCCACATCATGCCCGCTCGCTGGCTCTCTCCGTTGTCTCCCTAGGTGCAGTCAGCATTGGTGGAGGAGGGGCCTCCGGCCTCTTCCTCCACCAATCAGCATGTGAAACAGCTGACGAGATGACATCATCTCATCGCGTCAGCTGTGTACCACTGGAGAGTCAGCACATTGGAGGCAGAGACAAGAGCAGAGCGCCAGGGAACGAGACCGAGGTGAGTATATGGTGGTCCTTTTTTTTTCACATGGGGATTCTATGGAGGTGGCAGACAGCACATGGGGATTATATGGAGGTGACAGACAGCACATGGGGATTCTATGGGGGTGACAGACAGCACATGGGGATTCTACGGGGGTAACATGCAGCACACGGGGATTCTTTGGGGGTGACATACAGCTTATGGGAATTCTATGGGGCTGTAGTGCAGAACATGGGGATTCTATTGGGCTGTAGTGCAGCATATGGGGATTCTATGGGGCTGTCGTGTCGTGCAGAACATGGGGAGGCTATGTGGTGACGTTAAACATGTGGAGGCTATGGGGGTGACATGTCACACATGGGGAGGCTATGGGGTGACATGCCACACATGAGAAAGCTATGGGGTGACATACTGTGACATGCTGTACATGGGGAGGCTATGGGGGTGTTATGCTGCATACGAGGAGGCTATTGGGGTATCATGCTGCACATGGTGAGGCTATGAGGGCCTCATACAGTATATGGGAAGGCTGTGTGGGGCCCATGCAGTATATGGGGAGGCTGTGTGGCTCATGCTGTATATAGGGAGGCTGTGTGTGGCTCATGCAATATATATAGGGAGGCTGTGTGGGGCTCATGCAGTGTGTGGGGAGGTTGTGTGGGGCTCATGCAGTGTACAGGTAGGCTGTGCGGTGCTCATGTAGTGTACAGGTAGGCTGTGCGGGGCTCATGCAGTGTATAGGTAGGCTGTGTTGGGCTCATGCTGTATATGGGAAGGCTCTGCGAAGCTCATGCTGTATATGGGGAGGCTGTATGAGGCTCATGCTGTATATAAGGGGCTGTGGGGGGTCATGATATACAGAAGGGGCTGTACTTGGGTTCAAAGATATATAGGGGGTATCAGCATACTTCATTCTGCTCAATATTAAATGATACAATTAATATTAATACATTAATATTGAGTAGAATTAATTTCAAGCTATTGGCTCAGCCCTCCACAACAGTCATGATCTCTCATGTGGCCCCTAGGGAAAAAGAATTGCTCACCCCTGTCCTATGTTGTCGTGGAAGGTGACTAGAGCAATAACCCCTATAAAAAAAATGTCAGTCTTTGTATCAGGATCGAAGAAGTATCGTTTCTCCTTGCGGAGAGTGACATGTTAAGCATGTCGAGGTGAGGAGACTTAAAGCTGTAATGCTCCTCAGTGATATATGCAAATTGTCTCTTCAGAGTTGAAGAGGACTAGAATTCTAGTGTCACCTATTGGTAGTAGCAATCCTAACAGTCAATGTCGACACTTTAACGAGCCTTGTCACATGACTAAGGGCCCCTTCACATTAAGCGACGCTGCAGCGATACCGACAACGATCCGGATCGCTGCAGCGTCGCTGTTTGGTCGCTGGAGAGCTGTCACACAGACAGCTCTCCAGCGACCAACGATGCCGGTAACCTGGGTAAACATCGGGTTACTAAGTGCAGGGCCGCGCTTAGTAACCCGATGTTTACCCTGGTTACCAGCGTAAAAGTAAAAAAAACAACCACTACATACTTACCTACCGCTGTCTGTCCCCGGCGCTGTGCTTCTCTGCACTCCTCCTGTACTGGCTGTGAGCACAGCGGCCGGAAAGCAGAGTGGTGACGTCACCGCTCTGCTTTCCGGCTGACCGACGCTCACAGCCAGTACAGGAGGAGTGCAGAGCACAGCGCCGGGGACAGACAGCGGTAGGTAAGTATGTAGTGGTTGTTTTTTTTTACTTTTACGCTGGTAACAAGGGTAAACATCGGGTTACTAAGCGCGGCCCTGCGCTTAGTAACCCGATGTTTACCCTGGTTACCAGTGAAGACATCGCTGGATCGGTGTCACACACGCCGCTCCAGCGATGTCCACGGGAGATCCAGCGACGAAATAAAGTTCTGGACTTTGTTCAGCGACCAACGATCTCCCAGCAGGGGCCTGATCGTTGGTCGCTGTCACACATAACGATTTCCTTAACGATATCGTTGCTACGTCACAAAAAGCGTGTATGTGTGAAGGTACCTTTAAGATAAAAGCCAAACCAGAATCTCAATTTGCTGACACTGTTTTGGGGTACTGCCCCTCATCAGTGCAAAGTGGAGATCTGGTTTGGCTGATTGAAAGGCGTCTGACCGAGATCCAAGAAGTATTGTTTCTCCTTGCGGAGAGTGACATGTTAAGCATGCAGCTTATGAGAATTGTTTCCCTGCCGCCTCCACCAGTCCTTTGTTTTTTCCCGTCCCGGTCCTCCAGCTTCCGTGGTGATAGTCCCTCACAGGCCTGCCCATAACTCTCCCTGTAAAGGGGGCGGTCTGTCTGGTCAGCTCGTCCGTAGGGGGTTCGTCGTCACGGTCCAGAAAGTGCACTTTTGTTTTCATCCTTTTGAACCGTCACAGTATCATCAGGCCATGGACCCGCTGGTGTCTACGCCACTCAAAAAAAATTTACTTTATTTGCGAGAGAACCTGACCAGAAACATGTCCTTTCTAAAAAAAAACATGGAATCACGTCTCGCAGCTTTACAATCTTCAGATCCTGGTAACGCCTCACAGTTGGCGGCTCTTCAACAGGAGCTTGGTCAACAACAGGACACTCAGTCCCATATTTTGACTTATATGGCCTCTGTGGATAATTGGCTCCTCTCCTTTCAAGGTGCCGCCTCTACTCCTATCCAGGCCTCTGCCCCACAACCCTCGCCCCGTCTAGCCAGGACACCTCGGTATGGTGAGGATCCTAAATTATGTCGCGGGTTTCTCAACTACACTTTGAATTGTCCCCGCTACTATACCCTACCGAAAGAGCTAAAATAGCTGTTACGCGTTACGGAACCACTCAGCACCCAGAATATGTTGTGCAGTTATACGTATGTATAATAGGTTCCATGTGAGATGCATGTCCCTAATTCATCAGCCCACAGGCTGCGCCCCTGGGCAGAGGGGACAAGATATTCCCCTTTTGTCTGCCCCCCACCTTTTTTTTTTTAAATTCGTTTATTTATTAATCACAATAAAATACAATATAAACGTTTGTCTTTGTGATTGACTTGCACGGTTACATTCGCAAGATAGAAAAAAGACATTAGAGCATACATATGTATCAATCATTTGTATTTATATGGAATAAGACATATACGTGAAATCATGGAACTGTCAGTATGCAAAGTTCCTAAACTATAATCAAACCAAACTAAACTAAACTAGACTAAACTAAGCCTTCAAAGCTATTACTACGCCGCCTTTTAGCAGTAACATTACACTTTCCATTGCGCAACATCTGCAGAACAAGAGATCATATAGACTGTATCTTTATCAATCAGTTAATTCACAAAGTGAGATGAGAGGCATTCCACCCGTCCCAGATTTTATTGAATTTGCCCGGGCAACCCCTATTCTGGTAGAGTGTGCGTTCATATGAGACAGTTGCGTTCACCAGCTCAACCCAGGACCTAAGTGTAGGGGGTGACCTTCCCATCCATCGTAACGCCAACATCTTTCGTGCCAAAAATAGTACCTCTCGTAAAAAAATCCCAACATAATGTTCCCAAACCTCCGCATCCCAAACTCCAAACAGACAGACCAGGGGTTCAAGAGGGACCGGGCTGCCCCCCACCTTTGCAATTCCCACAGTAAATATCGGCAGGCTCCGGCCACCTGCGGCTATTGTAATGTATGTCTGCCCTGCCGCTTTTCTATAGGCCTGCCCTCTGTATCTGTGTGATATATTCGGTGTCCTGTGAGTAAAGTGTTGTCAGACTGGAAATAAGTGGAGAAGTAGTGATCTTTTATATGCGCCCATGTAACCAAGCAATTCCAGCCAGCGTACCTCATTCAGACTCCAGCCAAAGCAGAGTGGACCTCCTGAAACACGGGGTGGTACTGAAAGAGGTACACCAGCTTGGTAGACCCCGTTACACTAGTTGCAGACACCGGGATATGATACCCCTTCTACAGGAGGAAAGGAATGAATGGAAAACAACTATCAGAAGTTAACCCCTTCCCGACCTGTGACACAGGATATGCGTCATGAAAATCGGTGCCAATCCGACCTGTGACGCATATGCTGTGTCACAGAAAGATCGCGTCCCTGCAGGCCGGGTGAAAGGGTTAACTCCCATTTCACCCGGCCTGCAGGGACAGGGGGAGTGGTAGTTTAGCCCAGGGGGGGTGGCTTCACCCCCCCGTGGCTACGATCGCTCTGATTGGCTGTTGAAAGTGAAACTGCCAATCAGAGCGATTTGTAATATTTCACCTAAAAAACTGGTGAAATATTACAATCCAGCCATGGCCGATGCTGCAATATCATCGGCCATGGCTGGAAATACTAATATGCCCCCACCCCACCGATCGCCCCCCCCCCCCAGCCCCCCGATCTGTGGTCCGCTCCCCTCCGTCCTGTGCTCCGCTCCCCCGTCCTCCTGTCCGCTCCCCCCGTGCTCCAATCACACCCCCTGTGCTCTAATCAAACCCCCCCCGCACTCCGATCACCCCCCCCGCACAGCGATCCCCCCCGTGCTCCGATTCCCCCCCCCCCCCCGTGCTCCGATCCACCCCCCTGCACAGCGATCCCCCAGCCCGTGCTCCAATCCACACACACACACCCCCCCCCCCCCCCCCCCGACGCTCCCCCCGTGCCCTGATCTCCCCCCCCCCTTATACTTAACTCCCGGGATCCGTCCGTCTTCTTTCCTGGGCGCCGCCATCTTCCAAAATGGCGGGCGCATGTGCAGTGCGCCCGCCGAATCTGCCGGCCGGCAGATTCGCTCCAAAGTGAGTTTTGATCACTGAGATATAACCTATCTCAGTGATCAAAATAAAAAAAAATAGTAAATGACCCCCCCCCCCTTTGTCACCCCCATAGGTAGGGACAATAAAAAAACAAAGAATTTTTTTTTTTTTTTTTACACTAAGGTTAGAATAGGGTTAGGGGTAGGGTTAGGGTTAGGGGTAGGGTTAGGGGTAGGGGTAGGGGTAGGGTTAGGGGTAGGGTTAGGGTTAGGGTTAGGGGTAGGGTTAGGGGTAGGGGTAGGGTTAGGGTTAGGGTTTCGGTATGTGCACACGTATTCTGTTCCTCTGCTGATTTTTCCGCTGCGGATTTGATAAATCCGCAGTGCTAAACCGCTGTGGATTTATCGCGGATTTACCGCGGTTTTTCTGCGCATTTCACTGCGGTTTTACAACTGCGATTTTCTATTGGAGCAGTTGTAAAACCGCTGCGGAATCCGCAGAAAGAAGTGACATGCTGTGGAATGTAAACCGCTGCGTTTCCGTGCAGTTTTTCCGCAGCATGTGCACAGCGATTTTTGTTTCCCATAGGTTTACATTGAACTGTAAACTCATGGGAAACTGCTGCGGATCTGCAGCGTTTTCCGCAGCGTGTGCACATACCTTTAGAATTAGGCTATGTGGACACGGTGCGGATTTTGCTGCGGATCCGCAGCAGTGTTCCATCAGGTTTGCAGTTCCATGTAAACATATGGAAAACCAAATCCGCTGTGCCCATGGTGCGGAAAATACCACGCGGAAATACTGCATTGTATTTTCCGCAGCATGTCAATTCTTTGTGCGGATTCCGCAGCGTTTTACACCTGTTCCTCAATAGGAATCCACAGGTGAAATCCGCACAAAAAACACTGGAAATCCACGGTAAATCCGCAGGTAAAACGCAGTGCCCTTTACCCGCGGATTTTTCAAAAATGATGCTGAAAAATCTCACACGAATCCGCAACGTGGGCACATAGCCTTAGGGTTAGGGTTGGAATTAGGGTTGTGGTTAGGGGTGTGATTAGGGTTATGGCTACAGTTGGGATTAGGGTTAGGGGTGTGTTGGGGTTAGTGTTGGAGTTAGAATTGAGGGGTTTCCACTGTTTAGGCACATCAGGGGTCTCCAAACGCAACATGGCGCCACCATTGATTCCACCCAATCTTGTATTCATACAGTCAAATGGTGCTCCCTCAATTCCGAGCCCCGACGTGCGCCCAAACAGTGGTTTACCCCCACATATGGGGTACCAGCATACTCAGAACAAACTGCGCAACAATTACTGGGGTCCAATTTCTCCTGTTAACCTTGTGAAAATAAAAAAATGCTTGCTAAAACATCATTTTTGAGGAAAGAAAAATTATTTTTTATTTTCACGGCTCTGCGTTGTAAACGTCTGTGAAACACTTGGGAGTTCAAAGTGCTCACCACATATCTAGATAAGTTCCTTGCGGGGTCTAGTTTCTAAAATGGGGTCACTTGTGGGGGGTTTCTACTGTTTAGGCACACCAGGGGCTCTGCAAACGCAACGTGACATCCGCAGACCATTCCATCAAAGTCTGCATTTCAAAAGTCACTACTTCCCTTCTGAGCCCCGACGTGTGCCCAAACAGTGGTTTACCCCCACACATGGGGTATCAGCGTACTCAGGAGAAACTGGACAACAACTTTTGTGGTCCAATTTCTCCTGTAACCCTTGGGAAAATAAAAAATTCTGGGCTAAATAATTATTTTTGAGGAAAGAAAACGTATTTATTATTTTCACGGCTCTGTGTTATAAACTTCTGTAAAGCACTTGGGGGTTGAAAGTGCTCACCACATATCTAGATAAGTTCCTTTGGGGGTCTAGTTTCCAAAATGGGGTCACTTGTGGGGGGTTTCTACTGTTTAGGCACACCAGGGGCTCTGCAAACGCAACGTGACGCCCGCAGACCATTCCATCAAAGTCTGCATTTCAAAAGTCACTACTTCCCTTCGGAGCCCCGACGTGTGCCCAAACAGTGGTTTACCCCCACACATGAGGTATCAGCGTACTCAGGACAAACTGGACAACAACTTTTGTGGTCCAATTTCTCCTGTAACCCTTGGGAAAATAAAAAATTCTGGGCTAAATAATTATTTTTGAGGAAAGAAAACGTATTTATTATTTTCACTGCTCTGTGTTATGAACTTCTGTGAAGCACTTGGGGGTTCAAAGTGCTCACCTCACATCTAGTTAAGTTCCTTTCGGGGTCTAGTTTCCAAAATGGGGTCACTTGTGGGGGGTTTCTACTGTTTAGCCACATCAGGGGCTCTGCAAACGCAACGTGACGCCCGCAGAGCATTCCATCAAAGTCTGCATTTCAAAACGTCACTACTTCACTTCCGAGCCCCAGCATGTGCCTAAACAGTGGCTTACCCCCACATATGGGGTATCAGCGTACTCAGGAGAAACTGGACAACAACTTTTGGGGTCAAATTTCTCCTGTTACCCTTGGGAAAATAAAAAATAGCGGGCTAAAAAATCATTTTTGAGAAAAGAATTTTTTTTTTAATTTTCATGGCTCTGCGTTATAAACTTCTGTGAAGCACTTGAGGGTTCAAAGTGCTCACCACACATCTAGATTAGTTCCTTTGGGGGTCTAGTTTCCAAAATGGGGTCATTTGTGGGGGATCTCCAATGTTTAGGCACACAGGGGCTCTCCAAACGCGACATGGTGTCCGCTAATGATTGGAGCGAATTTTCCATTTAAAAAGCCAAATGGCATGCCTTCCCTTCTGAGCCCTGCCGTGCGCCCAAACAGTGGTTTACCCCCACATATGGGATATCTGCGTACTCAGGACAAACTAGACAACAACATTTGTGGTCCAATTTCTCCTATTACCATTGGCAAAATAGGAAATTCCAGGCTAAAAAACCATTTTTGAGAAAAGAAAAATTATTTTTTATTTTCATGGCTCTGCATTATAAGCTTCTGTGAAGCACCTGGGGGTTTAAAGTGCTCAGTATGCATCTAGATAAGTTCCTTGGGGGGTCTAGTTTCCAAAATGGGGTCACTTGTGGGGGAGCTCCAATGCATAGGCACACAGGGGCTCTCCAAACGCGACATGGTGTCCGCTAACAATTGGAGCTAATTTTCCATTCAAAAAGTCAAAAGGCACGCCTTCCCTTCCGAGCCCTGCCGAGTGCCCAAACAGTGGTTTACCCCCACATATGAGGTATCGGCGTACTCGGGAGAAATTGCTCAACAAATTTTAGGATCCATTTTATCCTATTGCCCATGTGAAAATGAAAAAATTGAGGCGAAAATAAATTTTATGTGGAAAAAAAAGTACTTTTTCATTTTTACGGATCAATTTGTGAAGCACCTGAGGGTTTAAAGTGCTCACTAGGCATCTAGATGTTCCTTGGGGGGTCCAGTTTCCAAAATGGGGTCACTTGTGGGGGAGCTCCAATGTTTAGGCACACAGGGTCTCTCCAAATGCGACATGGTGTCCGCTAACGATGGAGATAATTTTTCATTCAAAAAGTCAAATGGCGCTCCTTCCCTTCCGAGCCTTACCATGTGCCCAAACAGTGGTTTACCTCCACATGTGAGGTATCAATGTACTCAGGAGAAATTGCCCAACAAATTTTAGGATCCATTTTATCCTGTTGTCCATGTGAAAATGAAAAAATTGAGGCTAAAAGAATTTTTTGGTGAAAAAAAAGTACTTTTTCATTTTTACGGATCAATTTGTGAAGCACCTGGGGGTTTAAAGGGCTCACTATGCATCTAGATAAGTTCCTTGGGGCGTCTAGTTTCCAAAATGGGGTCACTTGTGGGGGAGCTCCAATTTTAGGCACACGGGGACTCTCCAAACGTGACATGGTGTCCGCTAAAGAGTGCAGCCAATTTTTCATTCAAAAAGTCAAATGGCGCTCCTTCCCTTCCAAGCCCTGCCGTGCGCCCAAACAGTGGTTTACCCCCACATATGAGTTATCAGCGTACTCAGGACAAATTGGACAACAACTTACGTGGTTCAGTTTCTCCTTTTACCATTGGGAAAATAAAAAAATTGTTGCTGAAAAATCATTTTTGTGACTAAAAAGTTAAATGTTCATTTTTTCCTTCCATGTTGCTTCTGCTGCTGTGAAGCACCTGAAGGGTTAATAAACTTATTGAATGTGGTTTTGTGCACCTTGAGGGGTGCAGTTTTTAGAATGGTGTCACTTTTGGGTATTTTCAGCCATATAGACCCCTCAAACTGACTTCAAATGTGAGGTGGTCCCTAAAAAAAATGGTTTTGTAAATTTTGTTGTAAAAATGAGAAATCGCTGGTCAAATTTTAACCCTTATAACTTCCTAGCAAAAAAAAATTTTGTTTCCAAAATTGTGCTGATGTAAAGTAGACATGTGGGAAATGTTATTTATTAACTATTTTGTGTCACATAACTCTCTGGTTTAACAGAATAAAAATTCAAAATGTGAAAATTGCGAAATTTTCAAAATTTTCGCCAAATTTCCGTTTTTATCACAAATAAACACAATTTATTGACCTAAATTTACCACTAACATGAAGCCCAATATGTCACGAAAAAACAATCTCAGAACCGCTAGGATCCATTGAAGCGTTCCTGAGTTATTACCTCATAAAGGGACACTGGTCAGAATTGCAAAAAACGGCAAGGTCTTTAAGGTCAAAATAGGCTGGGTCATGAAGGGGTTAAAGAGGACTATATTAAAAAGATCTGGTGGAAGCCCGAGGGTTGATCGCCAGCAACAAAACAAAAGCGTATTTGATAGCAGCCATCATGGAGCACGGCAGTGCAGCGCCCCCCAATGTGAACGTGGAGGAGACTGAATTCCAGAGGGAGGTAAAGAACAGACTGACGTTCTATGGCCCAAACCCTGCAGTAGAGATCATACGAGAGGTGATGGCTGATGTGCGTACTGATCTGAAGGAAAAGATGGCGAGCGGACCAGGATAGAGCTAGCCAAGATGGAGATGACAGAGCGGACCAAAGTGGAGCTGGCCAAGATGGAGATGGCAGAGCGGAGAGAGGAGAGTCAGTGAGCAGGGGGAGCTCTGGCCTTCGACCAGGTACCTTCAACAGTAAGCCACAAAAAGATCCAGTATAATGCCTTCCGACAGTTGGGGGAGGCAGAGGAAGACATTGATGGCTTTCTGCAGGACTTTGAGCGGCAGTGTGCCCTTCATCAAGTGAAGCCGGAGGAACGGGTTCAGATTCTGGCCAGCAAGCTGACAGGCTGAGCAGCGGACGCCT
Source organism: Ranitomeya imitator (assembly GCF_032444005.1). Lineage (NCBI taxonomy): Eukaryota > Metazoa > Chordata > Amphibia > Anura > Dendrobatidae > Ranitomeya > Ranitomeya imitator. The sequence continues at coordinate 177,766,569 of NC_091286.1, read as the reverse complement.
ATCGCACGGTACCTGATGAAGACTGTATGAAGTATGAGCGGATCAAAGAAGTAATCTTGGCCCTATGTGCGCTGACACCAGAGACATACCGCCAAAAGTTCCGTGGACTTATAAAACGCGTAACCAAACACCCACGCTGAATGGGCCTGTAAATTACGGCGGTCACTGTTACAGTGGGTACAAGGGAGCCAAGCAACCACTAACGAAGTGCTACATGAAGTAGACCCCATGCAGGCAGCCCGGGCAGATAATCGACAACAGCATCGACAGGTCGTGTGGGTTAATGGGAAACGTATGCAGGGACTAAGAGATTCCAGGGCAACTTTGACCCTTGTGAAGCCTAATCTCGTCTGGGACCAAGAGAAGACAGACCGGACAGTGGCAGTCTGTGTAGCAGGGGGAGCTATACATCAACTGCCCACTGCCAGGATTCACCTGAACTGGGGAGTCGGGGATGGCCTTGTTGAGGTCAGCTTGATGGAGGATTTGCCTGCAGACGTCTTGCTGGGAAATGACTTGGGGCCCATGTTGTCTGCCTTCTCGGTTGCCCCTCTGGCTGAGACATATCCTGTGACCACCCGGAGACAAGCTCGAGCTGCGGAGGCGGAATCACACTCAGAGGAGGCCCAGGTAAGACATCCCAGCCCTACACGTATTCCCATAGCCAGACACATTTCTTGGGCCACCCCAGATGAATTTAAGAGGGAGTTACTTGAGGATCCTTCATTGGAGGGATATCATGGGAAGGCACAGGAGGGGAGAGGGGTACTGGAAGGGGAACAGTTTGTATGGAAGCAGGGACTCCTCTACCGGATCACAGAGCAGCACCACACAGGGACGAGCCCCACTATAAAACGACAGCTGGTAGTTCCCAAGAAGTACCGGCAGGAGTTACTGCGAATCTCTCATGACATACCCTTGGCCGGGCACTTCGGCATCAGTCACACCAGGCATCGTCTGACACCAAAGTTCTTTTAGCCGGGGGTAACCTATGATGTCCGTCAGTACTGCCAGACCTGTGACAGTTGCCAGCGCATTGGCAAGAGGGGAGATCAATACAAGGCCAAATTACGCCCCCTCCCAATTGTGGAGGAACCATTTAGCCGAGTAGTAGTCGATCTGATAGGGCCGTTAGCCAAACCCAGTCCGTCAGGGAAAAGGTATATATTGACAGTGGTAGATTATGCCACACGGTATCCAGAGGCGGTTGCGTTACCTAACATACTGGCAGAGACGGTGGGGGCTGCCCTGCTCCAGGTTTTCTCACGGGTTGGATTTCCCCGGGAGATTATCTCGGACCAGGGTACCCAGTTTACAGCAGAGGTGACCAACCAACTGTGGAAGCTGTGTGGCGTAAAGTCCATTAGAAGCGCCCCGTACCTCCCGCAAACCAATGGGTTGTGTGAACGCTTTAATGGGATGTTAAAACAACTCACTGGGACTTTTACCAGGACCTACAGGGACTGGGAGAAATTCTTGCCACACCTCCTGTTTGCCTATCGGGAGGTGCCCAAAGAATCCACGGGGTTCTCCCAGTTCGAGCTGGTATACGGGAGACTGGTAAGGGGACCCCTAGACTTAGTGCTAGAACACTGGGAAGGGGAGGGCCTCATAGAAGGGGTACCTATTGTACCCTATGTGATAGAATTCCGGGACCTCCTACAGGAGCTGACCCAGGCTGTACGTGAGAACATGCAGGTGACCCAGCAGCGCCAGCGTTTATAGTACGATCGGAGGGCCAGAGAGCGCACCTCGGAAATAGGACAGACGGTCCTGGTGTCCACTAGGCAGAACAAGTTCCAAGCTGCATGGCAGGGGCCCTACCAGGTAGTGGGGAAAATAGCCGACATAACCTATAATGTCGCCGATTGTGACGACCCCAGGGTTATCCGCATGTTCCATGTGAATATGCTAAAGCCCTACCAGGAGCGCCCTGAAGAGGTAGTGGCCATCTGTGCACCTGAAGCAGAGGATTTAGCTGGACTTCCTTGCCGGATGTCTTAGGGGAAAGGACTCATGGGACCAGGTACACTTGGGTGAAGACCTAGGGCCCCCGGGAGAGACCGCAGGCGGAGGAGTTGAGGCAGCGACACAGGATGTTTTCGGGGAGACCAGGGTACACTCGCCTGGCACAAAACAAGGTTGAGATCAAGGATTAGATCCCCCTGCGACAAAACCCCTTCCGGGTCCCTGAATCTGTACAAAAGGGGATGCGACAAGAGATACAAGAGATGTTGCGTTTAGGGGTCATCGAAGAGTCAGATAGGCCCTGGGCATCCCCCGTAGTGTTAGTGCCCAAGAAGGATGGGACTACACAGTTTTGTGTAGACTATCGTAAGCTCAATGAGAAAACAGTGAAGGATGCATATCCCATGCCACGTGTGGATCAGTTGTTAGACCGGCTGGCGGGGGCAAAGTATCTGACCACCATCGATCTATGCAAAGGCTACTGGCAGATTCCCCTTAGTCCTGACGCTATTCCCAAGTCAGCATTTGTCACCCCGTTCGGCTTATTCCAGTCTCGAGTTATGCCATTTGGGATGAAGAATGCCCCGGCGACCTACCCGAGGCTGGCTGACCGGCTTCTGGATGGTCTCCAGGACTATGCTTGTGCCTACCTGGACGACATCGTCATCTACAGTGCGACATGGGAAGAGCATCTAAATCACCTAGAGACAGTATTGGACAGGATCCACAAGGCCGGAATCACCCTGAACCCAAACAACTGTCACGTGGGCAAAGCAGAGGTTCAGTATTTAAGGCATTGGGTGGGAAGTGGGAAACAGCGACCAGAACCAGCCAAGATTGAGGCCATAGCCAAATGGCCCACCCCACGCACTAAAACCCAGGTCATGGCGTTTCTAGAGACAGTGGGGTATTACAGGAAATTTGTTCCCAATTACAGCAGCGTAGCCAAGCCCCTCACTAATCTGACCCATAAGAACCAACCTCGCCAGGTAACCTGGACCCCTGAGTGTGAGGAAGCCTTCCGCCAACTAAAGGACGCCCTCACCAATACCCCTGTATTGGCCGCACCCGATCCAGCTAAACGTTTCCTTGTTCACATAGACGCTTCTATGTTTGGATTGGGGGCAGTACTGAGCCAAGTCGGGTCGGACATCCAAGAACACCTGGTAGCTTACTTGAGTCGGAAACTACTGCCCCGTGAAGTAAGCTATGCGGCCATCGAGAAGGAGTGCCTAGTGGTAGTATAGGCACTCAAAAAGTTGCAACCATATTTGTATGGACGACAGTTTTCCCTCCTAACGGACCATAATCCCCTACTCCGGCTTAATCGGGTCTCCGGAGACAACGTCAGATTGCTGCGGTGGAGTTTAGCCGTACAACCTCTGGACTTCACCATCCACTACAGACCCGGCAAACAAAACGGTAACGCCGATGGACTAAGTCGACAAACGGAACTTGTACCAATCCCATAAACTTCGGTCATCCCCAAACCGATCCGTTAAGGATCAGACTTATGCCGATCGCGTCTCTGAAAAGGGGAGCCGTTTTACGTGCAATGGAACCACTCAGCACCCAGAATATGTTGTGCAGTTATACGTATGTATAATAGGTTCCATGTGAGATGCATGTCCCTAATGCATCAGCCCACAGGCTGCGCCCCTGGGCAGAGGCGACACGATATTCCCCTTTTGTCTGCCCCCCACCTTTGCAATTCCCACAGTAAATATCGGCAGGCTCCGGCCACCTGCTGCTATTCTAATTTAGGTCTGGCCTGCCGCTTTTCTATTGGCCTGCCTTCTGTATCTGTGTGATATATTCTTTGTCCTGTGAGTAAAGTGTTGTCAGACTGGAAATACGTGGAGAAGCAGTGATCTTTTATATGCGCCCACGTAACCAAGCAATTCCAGCCAGCGTACTTCATTCAGACTCCAGCCAAAGCAGAGTGGATTGACCTCCTGAAACATGGGGTGGTACTGAAAAAGGTACCCCAGCTTGGTAGACCCCGTTACAATAGCTTTTGTGGTTTCCCATTTGGAGGGTGAGGCTTTGGCCTGGGTGAACCCCCTTTGGGAGTAAGATGATCCGGTATTTTCTCAACTTATTCTTTTTTTAAATACCTTTCGTAAGGTATTTGATGAACCCAGTTGTTTGGTTTCCACTACAGAGTCCATTTTCAACCTCTACCAGGGTACCCTCTCTGTAGCTCAATATGCCATCCGTTTTCGGACGCTGTCTTCTGATTTAGGTTGGAACAATGAGGCGTCTGTTGGTGCATTTTGGCGAGGTCTGTCTTACCGTATTAAGGATGAGCTGGCACGGCGTGAAACTCCTACTGCTTTGGATGACCTCATCTCTTTGGCGACTCGTGTTATGGCTGGCAATCAGGCAACACAGCGTGCAGTAATCAGCGCACATACAGAGATCTGGCAATAACCAAAAACAATAGGACGAGCTCTGAGACGTGGAATCTCTGTAGACTGCAGTACCTGATCTATCCTCACACAACTGGAAGCAGCAGTGGATTGCGCCTATCACTACCTATGCAACTCGGCACTGCCTGAGGAGCTGACTAGCCTGAAGATAGAAATACAAGCCTGACTTACCTCAGAGAAATACCCCAAAGGAATAGGCAGCCCCCCACATATAATGACTGCCAGCAAGATGAAAAGACAAAACGTAGGAATGAAATAGATTCAGCAAAGTGAGGCCCGATATTCTAGACAGAGCGAGGATAGCAAAGAGAACTATGCAGTCTACAAAAAACCCTAAAACGAAAACCACGCAAAGGGGCAAAAAGACCCACCGTGCCGAACTAACAGCACGGCGGTGCACCCCTCTGCTTCTCAGAGCTTCCAGCAAAAGTTAATAGCAAGCTGGACAGAAAAAACAGAAAACAAACTAGAAGCACTTATCTAGCAGAGCAGCAGGCCCAAGGGAAGATGCAGTAGCTCAGATCCAACACTGGAACATTGACAAGGAGCAAGGAAGACAGACTCAGGTGGAGCTAAATAGCAAGGCAGCCAACGAGCTCACCAAAACACCTGAGGGAGGAAGCCCAGAGACTGCAATACCACTTGTGACCACAGAAGTGAACTCAGCCACAGAATTCACAACAGTACCCCCCCCTTGAGGAGGGGTCACCGAACCCTCACCAGAACCCCCAGGCCGACCAGGATGAGCCACATGAAAGGCACGAACAAGATCTGGGGCATGGACATCAGAGGCAAAAACCCAGGAATTATCTTCCTGAGCATAACCCTTCCATTTGACCAGATACTGGAGTTTCCGTCTAGAGACACGAGAATCCAAAATCTTCTCCACAATATACTCCAATTCCCCCTCCACCAAAACAGGGGCAGGAGGCTCCACAGATGGAACCATAGGTGCCACGTATCTCCTCAACAATGACCTATGGAATACATTATGTATGGAAAAGGAGTCTGGGAGGGTCAGACGAAAAGACACCGGATTGAGAATCTCAGAAATCCTATACGGACCAATAAAACGAGGTTTAAATTTAGGAGAGGAAACCTTCATAGGTATATGACGAGAAGATAACCAAACCAGATCCCCAACACGAAGTCGGGGTCCCACACGGCGTCTGCGATTAGCGAAAAGCTGAGCCTTCTCCTGGGACAAGGTCAAATTGTCCACTACCTGAGTCCAGATCTGCTGCAACCTGTCCACCACATAATCCACACCAGGACAGTCCGAAGACTCAACCTGTCCTGAAGAGAAACGAGGATGGAACCCAGAATTGCAGAAAAATGGAGAGACCAAGGTAGCCGAGCTGGCCCGATTATTAAGGGCGAACTCAGCCAACGGCAAAAATGACACCCAATCATCCTGGTCAGCGGAAACAAAACATCTCAGATATGTTTCCAAGGTCTGATTGGTTCGTTCGGTCTGGCCATTAGTCTGAGGATGGAAGGCCGAGGAAAAAGATAGGTCAATGCCCATCCTACCACAAAAGGCTCGCCAGAACCTCGAGACAAACTGGGAACCTCTGTCAGAAACAATATTCTCAGGAATGCCATGTAAACGAACCACATGCTGGAAGAACAAAGGCACCAAATCAGAGGAGGAAGGCAATTTAACCAAGGGCACCAGATGGACCATTTTAGAAAAGCGATCACAGACCACCCAAATGACCGACATTTTTTGAGAAACGGGAAGGTCAGAAATGAAATCCATCGAAATATGTGTCCAAGGCCTCTTCGGGACCGGCAAGGGCAAAAGCAACCCACTGGCACGTGAACAGCAGGGCTTAGCCCTAGCACAAATTCCACAGGACTGCACAAAAGCACGCACATCCCGTGACAGAGATGGCCACCAGAAGGATCTAGCAACCAACTCCCTGGTACCAAAGATTCCTGGATGACCGGCCAGCACCGAACAATGAAGTTCAGAGATAACTTTACTAGTCCACCTATCAGGGACGAACAGTTTCTCGGCCGGACAACGATCAGGTTTATTAGCCTGAAATTTCTGCAACACTCTCCGCAAATCAGGGGAGATGGCAGACACAATGACTCCTTCCTTGAGGATACTCGCCGGCTCAGATAACCCCGGAGAGTCGGGCACAAAACTCCTAGACAGAGCATCCGCCTTCACATTTTTAGAGCCCGGAAGGTATGAAATCACAAAATCAAAACGAGCAAAAAATAACGACCAACGGGCCTGTCTAGGATTCAAGCGCTTGGCAGACTCAAGATAAGTAAGGTTCTTATGATCAGTCAAAACCACCACGCGATGCTTAGCACCCTCAAGCCAATGACGCCACTCCTCGAATGCCCACTTCATGGCCAGCAACTCTCGGTTGCCCACATCATAATTACGCTCAGCAGCAGAAAATTTCCTGGAAAAGAAAGCACATGGTTTGAACACTGAGCAACCAGAACCTCTCTGTGACAAAACCGCCCCTGCACCAATCTCAGAAGCATCAACCTCGACCTGGAACGGAAGAGAAACATCAGGTTGACACAACACAGGGGCACAGCAAAAACGACGCTTCAACTCCTGAAAAGCTTCCACGGCAGCAGAAGACCAATTAACCAAATCAGCACCCTTCTTGGTCAAATCGGTCAATGGTCTGGCAATGCTAGAAAAATTACAGATGAAGCGACGATAAAAATTAGCAAAGCCCAGGAATTTCTGCAGACTTTTTAGAGATGTCGGCTGAGTCCAATCCTGGATGGCCTGAACCTTAACCGGATCCATCTCGATAGTAGAAGGGGAAAAGATGAACCCCAAAAATGAAACTTTCTGCACACCGAAGAGACACTTTGATCCCTTCACGAACAAGGAATTAGCACGCAGTACCTGGAAAACCATTCTGACTTGCTTCACATGAGACTCCCAATCATCTGAGAAGATCAAAATGTCATCCAAGTAAACAATCAAGAATTTATCCAGATACTCACGGAAAATGTCATGCATAAAAGACTGAAAAACAGATGGAGCATTGGCAAGTCCGAACGGCATCACCAGATACTCAAAATGACCCTCGGGCGTATTAAATGCCGTTTTCCATTCATCTCCCTGCCTGATTCTCACCAGATTATACGCACCACGAAGATCAATCTTAGTAAACCAACTAGCCCCCTTAATCCGAGCAAACAAGTCAGAAATCAATGGCAAGGGATACTGAAACTTAACAGTGATCTTATTAAGAAGGCGGTAATCAATACACGGTCTTAGCGAACCATCCTTCTTGGCTACAAAAAAGAACCCTGCTCCCAATGGTGACGACGATGGGCGAATATGTCCCTTCTCCAGGGACTCCTTCACATAACTGCGCATAGCGGTGTGTTCAGGTACGGACAAATTAAATAAACGACCCTTAGGGAATTTACTACCAGGAATCAAATCGATAGCACAATCACAATTCCTATGCGGAGGAAGGGCATCAGACTTGGACTCTTCAAATACATCCTGAAAGTCCGACAAGAACTCTGGGATGTCAGAAGGAATGGATGACGAAATAGACAAAAATGGAACATCACCATGTACTCCCTGACAACCCCAGCTGGTTACCGACATAGAGTTCCAATCCAATACTGGATTATGGGTTTGTAGCCATGGCAACCCCAACACGACCACATCATGCAAATTATGCAGTACCAAAAAGCGAATAACTTCCTGATGTGCAGGAGCCATGCACATGGTCAGCTGGGCCCAGTACTGAGGCTTATTCTTGGCCAAAGGTGTAGCATCAATTCCTCTCAACGGAATAGGACACCGCAAAGGCTCCAAGAAAAATCCACAACGTTTAGCATAATCCAAATCCATCAGATTCAGGGCAGCGCCTGAATCCACAAACGCCATGACAGAATATGATGACAAAGAGCACATTAAGGTAATGGACAAAAGGAATTTGGACTGTACAGTACCAATAACGGCAGAGCTATCGAACCGCCTAGTGCGTTTAGGACAATTAGAAATAGCATGAGTAGAATCACCACAATAGAAACACAGTCTGTTCAGACGTCTGTGTTCGTGCCGTTCTACTTTAGTCATAGTCCTGTCGCACTGCATAGGCTCAGGCTTACTCTCAGACAATACCGCCAGATGGTGCACAGATTTACGCTCGCGCAAGCGACGACCGATCTGAATGGCCAAGGACATAGACTCATTCAAACCAGCAGGCATAGGAAATCCCACCATTACATCCTTAAGAGCTTCAGAGAGACCCTTTCTGAACAAAGCCGCTAGTGCAGATTCATTCCACAGAGTGAGTACTGACAATTTCCTAAATTTCTGACAATATACTTCTACATCATCCTGACCCTGGCATAAAGCCAGCAGATTTTTCTCAGCTTGATCCACTGAATTAGGCTCATCGTAAAGCAATCCCAGCGCCTGGAAAAATGCATCAACATTACTCAATGCAGAATCTCCTGGTGCAAGAGAAAACGCCCAGTCCTGTGGGTCGCCGCGCAAAAAAGAAATAATAATCAAAACCTGTTGAATAGGATTACCAGAAGAATGAGGTTTCAAGGCCAAAAATAGCTTACAATTATTTCTGAAGCTCAGGAACTTAGTTCTGTCACCAAAAAACAAATCAGGAATCGGAATTCTTGGTTCTAGCATCGATTTCTGATCAATAGTATCTTGAATCTTTTGTACATTTACAACGAGATTATCCATTGAGGAGCACAGAGCCTGAATATCCATGTCCACAGCTGTGTCCTGAAGCACTCTAATGTCTAGGGGAAAAAAAAGACTGAAGACAGAGCTAAGAAAAAAAAATGCTGTCAGGATTTCTTTTTTCCCTCTATTGGAAATCATTGATTGGCTCCTTGTACTGTTATGGCTGGCAATCAGGCAACACAGCGTGCAGTAATCAGCGCACATACAGAGATCTGGCAATAACCAAAAACAATAGGACGAGCTCTGAGACGTGGAATCTCTGTAGACTGCAGTACCTGATCTATCCTCACACAACTGGAAGCAGCAGTGGATTGCGCCTATCACTACCTATGCAACTCGGCACTGCCTGAGGAGCTGACTAGCCTGAAGATAGAAATACAAGCCTGACTTACCTCAGAGAAATACCCCAAAGGAATAGGCAGCCCCCCACATATAATGACTGCCAGCAAGATGAAAAGACAAAACGTAGGAATGAAATAGATTCAGCAAAGTGAGGCCCGATATTCTAGACAGAGCGAGGATAGCAAAGAGAACTATGCAGTCTACAAAAAACCCTAAAACGAAAACCACGCAAAGGGGCAAAAAGACCCACCGTGCCGAACTAACAGCACGGCGGTGCACCCCTCTGCTTCTCAGAGCTTCCAGCAAAAGTTAATAGCAAGCTGGACAGAAAAAACAGAAAACAAACTAGAAGCACTTATCTAGCAGAGCAGCAGGCCCAAGGGAAGATGCAGTAGCTCAGATCCAACACTGGAACATTGACAAGGAGCAAGGAAGACAGACTCAGGTGGAGCTAAATAGCAAGGCAGCCAACGAGCTCACCAAAACACCTGAGGGAGGAAGCCCAGAGACTGCAATACCACTTGTGACCACAGAAGTGAACTCAGCCACAGAATTCACAACAGACTCGCATTGACTTGCGCTTCCAGGAGCGTTCTCGTGAGGTTGTCAGAGATAGGAGAACTCGTTTATCCTCAATTACACGAGGTACTTCTTTTTCCAAACCACTCCAGCTTCTTCCTCTTCTTCTCCTGAGCCCATACAGGTAGATCACCTCAAGCCTGCCGAACAACGCCGAAAGGAGAGACTCGCACAGGGCTTATGCTTCTATTGCGGCAGCGCTTCTGATCTTCTGCGTTCCTGCCCTCAGAAGGCGGGAAACACCTCCGCCTAGGACAGGTAAGAGAGGCCTCCCTAGGTAGCTATGATTCCTCTCCACCTTTGATTTAGTCTGTCATTTTGCACGTGGGTTCCAGTCGCTTCTCTCTTGAGGCTTATGTAGCTTCAGGTGCGGCTGGGAATTTTGTTCAACTTGAGCTGGTCAAGAGGCTTGGGATTCCTGTCAGATCCTTGGAGGTTCCTAGGCAAATAGCTTCTGTTGATGGTCAGCCTTTGCGGGAGGTCGTTACTTCCGTCACCGAGGAGGTTGAGATTCAAATTGGAGCTCTACATCGAGAGAAGTCGGCTTTTTATGTTTTACCGTCTTTATCCCATACGTTTCTTTTGGGAATCTCCTGGAAATCATGAACCTACTCTGAACTGGCGTACTGGAGACATCCTATCCTGCGGACAGTTTTGTCAAAACAGATGCCTGCTTCCCATCAAGCCTGCTAGTTCCTCTCCCTCGGCTCCGGAACTAGCGAATTTACCTGCGGCTTATCACTCTTTTTCGGACGTCTTTAACAAAAAGGAAGCAGACGTTTTACCTCCACATCGCCCATACGACTGTCCGATAGATCTTGTATCCGGCTCTACTCCTCCTAGAGGTCGTATTAATCCTCTGTCACCCTCCAAAACTCAAGCCATGTCTGAGTACGATCAAGAGAATCTGGCCAGAGGCTTTATTCAGAAGTCCTCCTCCCCCTGCAGGAGCAGGTTTTTCCTTCATCAAGAAGAAGGATGGTTCTCTTCGTCCCTGCATTGATTACGGTGGCCTCAATAATATCACCATTAAGAACAAGTATCCACTTCCTCTCATCCCAGAACTCTTTGATCGTCTGCGTGGAGCACGAATCTTCACTAAACTGGATCTCAGAGGAGCTTATAATTTGATCCGAATTCGTTCGGGAGACGAATGGAAAACTGCGTTTAACACCAGGGATGGTCTTTATGAGTATTTAGTGATGCCCTTCGGCTTATGTAATGCTCCTGCAGTTTTCAAGAGTTGGTGAATGATGTTTTTCGGGACCTACTTTTCACCTGTGTTGTGGTGTATTTGGACGACATACTTGTGTTTTCACCGGATCTTCTTTCTCATAGGAGAGATGTGCGGCAAGTTCTTCTTCGTCTGAGAATCGTCTGTATGCAAAACTTGAGAAGTGTGCCTTTGAACAGTCGTCCCTTCTTGGGTTTCATCATCTCCGATTCTGGTCTGTGTATGGATCTGCCGTACTCAACTGGCCATGTCCACTTGGGGTCAAGGCGATTCAGCATTTTCTAGGATTCGCGAATTACTATGGGCAGTTTATACCTCACTTCTCCTCCTTGTCTGCTCCCATCTCTTCCTTGATAAAGAAGGGCGCCAATCCTCATCTTTGGCCAGCAAAGGCTTTCCAGTCTCTGAAAGAAGCATTCGCCTCCTATACTCCATTGCCCTGAAGCTGATAAACCCTTCTTGTAAAATTTTTGTTATTAAGCTAAAAATACGCAAATCGTATCAACCAAAATTTACCACTACCATGAAGTATATTATGTCACGAAAAAACAAATCTCAGAATCACTGGGATCCATTGAAGCATTCCAAAGTTATTACCACATAAAGTGACAATGGTCATATTTCTAAACTTTGGCCTGGTCATTAAGGCCAAAATTAGCTCCGTCACTATGGGGGTAAAAAAAACAAAAAATGGAGCGAGAAAGCAGCCATTTATCATGAGGGTAGAGTCATAAATAGTAAACGGTTCATGGCAAAGGTATGGGCATGAAATGATCACATCCTGATGGTTAAATATAGTATAGGGTTATAGGGAGACATAAGTAAACTGATCATTCTTTCAGTAGATTGTGTGGGACATTAACAAGTAATCAATTTCCCTATAATGTACTTGATCAAGTCTAGAGATGAGCTAATCTATTCAGGTCCCTCCATCTTAAGCAAGCAATATCGCTTACTGAATAAGCTGAACAAAGAACCCGGCTACCTGGTTTTCTTCTGCTGATCAGCTTTTCGGCTCTGCTGCTGCATGTGTCCAGGCTGTGTGACAGTCACAACAGGCTCTCCATGTATGTGTTGTGACTTGTGACACATGCAGCTGTGGTGCCGAACAGCTGATCAGCAGAAGCAATCCAGGTTGCCGGTTCCCTCTCCAGCTTATTCGGTAAGTGCAATAGCTTGTCGAATAAGGAGGGAACAGGTTCGCTCATCTCTAAAAAAGTTGAGACAAAATTCGCATCTTAACCCCTTTACCCCCAAGGGTGGTTTGCACGTTAATGACCAGGCCAATTTTTACAATTCTGACCACTGTCCATTTATGAGGTTACTAGATGGTTGCCCGATTCTAACGCATCGGGTATTCTAGAATATGTATGTCCACGTAGTATATTGCCCAGCCACGTAGTATATTGCCCAGCCACGTAGTATATTGCCCAGCCACGTAGTATATTGCCCAGCCACGTAGTAATTGCCCAGTCTCGTAGTATATTTAGTATATTGCCCAGCGACGTAGTATTCAGCACAGAGCCACGTAGTATATTGCCCAGTCATGTAGTATATTGCCCAGCCACGTAGTATATTGCGCAGCCAAGTAGTATATAGCAGAGGCACGTAGTATATTGTCCAGCTACGTAGTATATTGCCCAGCCACGTAGTATATTGCCCAGCCACGTAGTATATTGCGCAGCCAAGTAGTATATAGCAGAGGCACGTAGTATATTGCCCAGCCACGTAGTATATTGCCCAGCCACGTAGTATATTGCCCAGCCACGTAGTATATTGCCCAGTCACGTAGTATATTGCCCAGTCATGTAGTATATTGCCCAGTCACGTAGTATATTGCCCAGCCACGTAGTATATAGCAGAGGCACGTAGTATATTGCCCAGCTACGGAGTATATTGTCCAGCCACACAGTATATTGCCCAGCCATGTAGTATATTGCCCAGCATAGAGCCACGTAGTATAGAGAAGTAAAAAAAATAAATAAACATATACTCACCTTCCGAAGACCTGTTGGAAGTCCTGCTATACTCACCATCCGCCGCCTTTGCCGGTTGTCGCCACGCTCCCGGGACCGCTGCATTGCAAGCGGCAAGGTCCTTGTCGTGCAGGACCTGCCGTGACGTCGAGGTCACATGACCGTGCAGCGGTCACATGACCGTGACATCATGGCAGGTCCTTCTGCCAGACCATCCGTGCGACCGGAACGTGATAGTTGCATCGCGAGGAGCTGGAAAGGCGGCGTAGGTGAGTATATAATCATTTTTTTTTTTTTTACTATTTTTAACATTCGATGTTTTTACTATTGATGTTGCATAGGCTGCGTCAATAGTAAAAAACTTGGTCACACAGGGTTAATAGCAGCGGTAATGGACTGCATTACACAGCGGTCCGTTACCGCTGCCATTAACCCTGTGTGAGGGCAGACTGAAAGGGTGTATGCGGGCGCCGGGCAGTGACTGCGGGGAGTAAGGAGCGGCCATTTTCTTCCGGACTGTGCGCGTCGCTGATTGGTCGCGGCAGCCATGACAGGCAGCTGTCGAGACCAATCAGCGAACGAATAACCGTTACAGAAGGACAGACAGAAGTACCATTTAGACAATTATGTATATAGATAACTCTAGAACGCTTCAACGGATCCTGGTGATTATGACATTGTTTTCTCGTGACATATTGTACTTCATGATAGTGTTAAAATTTCTTTGATATTACCTTCCTTTATTTGCGAAAAAACGGAAATTTGGCGAAAATTTCGCAATTTTCCAACTTTGAATTTTCATGCAATTAAATCACAGAGATATGTCACACAAAATACTTCATAAGTAACATTTCCCACATGTTTACTTTACATCAGCACAATTATGGAACCAACTTTTTTTTGTTAGGGAGTTATAAGGGTTAAAAGTTGACCAGCAATTTCTCATTTTTACAACACCATTTTTTTTTAGGGACCACATCTCATTTGAAGTCATTTTGAGGGGTCTATATGATAGAAAATACCCAAGTGTGACACCATTCTAAAAACTGCACCCCCCAAGGTGCTTAAAACCACATTCAAGAAGTTTATTAACCCTTCAGGTGTTTCACAGGAACTTTTGGAATGTTTAAAAAAAATGAACATTTAACTTTTTTCACAAAAAACTTACTTCAGCTCCAATTTGTTTTATTTTACCAAGGGTAACAGGAGAAAATGGACCCCAAAAGTTGTTGTACAATTTGTCCTGAGTACGCTGATACCCTATATGTGGGGGTAAACCACTGTTTGTGCGCATGGAAGAGCTCGGAAGGGAAGGAGCGCCGTTTGACTTTTCAATTCAAAATTGACAGGAATTGAGATGGGACGCCATGTTGCATTTGGAGAGCCACTGATGTGCCTAAACATTGAAACCCCCCACAAGTTACACCATTTTGGAAAGTAGACCCCCTAATGAACTTATCTAGATGTGTGGTAAGCACTTTGACCCACCAAGGGCTTCACAGAAGTTTATAATGCAGAGCCGTAAAAATAAAAAATCATTTTTTAACAAAAATGATCTTTTGGCCCCATATTTTTTATTTTCCCAAGGGTAAAAGAAGAAATTGGACCCCAAAAGTTGTTGTACAATTTGTCCTGAGTATGCTGATACCCCATATGTGGGGGTAAACCACTGTTTGGGGCGCATGGAAGAGCTCGGAAAGGAAGGAGCGCCATTTGACTTTTCAATGCAAAATTTACTGGAATTGAGATGGGATGCCATGCTGCGTTTAGAGAACCACTGATGTGCCTAAACGTTGAAACCCCCACAAGTGACACCATTTTGGAAAGTAGACCCCCTGAGAAACTCATCTAGATGTGTTGTGAGAGTTTTGAACCCCAAGTGCTTCACTACAGTTTATAACGCAGAGCCGTGAAAATAAAAAATCCTTTTTTTTCCACAAAAATTATATTTTAGCCCCCAGTTTTGTAGTTTTCCAAGGGTAACAGGAGAAATTGGACCCCAAACGTTGTTGGCCAATATGTCCTGAGTATGCTGATACCCCATATGTGGGGGGAATCACCGTTTGAGCGCATGGCAGAGCTCGGAATGGAAGGAGCGTCATTTGGTATGCAGACTTAGATGGATTGGTCTGCAGGCGTCACATTGCGTTTGCAGAGCCCCTGATGTACCTAAACAGTAGAAACCCCCCACAAGCGACCACATAATGGAAACTAGACCCCCCAAGGAACTTATCTAGATGTGTTGTGAGAGCTTTGTACCCCCAAGTGTTTCACTACAGTTTATAACGCAGAGCCGTGAAAATAAAAATATTTTTTTCCACAAAAATTATTTTTTAGCCCCCAGTTTTGTATTTTCATATGTTTTGTGTCATGAGTACGCTGATACCCCATCTGATGGGAGCACGGGAGAGCTCGGAAGCAAAGGAGCACTGTTTTACTTTTTCAACGCAGAATTGGCTGGAATTGAGATCGGACGCCATGTCGCGTTTGGAGAGCCCCTGATGTGCCTAAACAGTGGAAACCCCCCAATTATAACTGAAACCCTAATCCAAACACATCCCTAACCCTAATCCCAATGGTAACCCTAACCACACCCCTAACCTTGACACACCCCTAATCCTAATCCCAACCGTAAATGTAATCCAAACCCTAACTTTAGCCCCAACCTTAACTGTAGCCTTAACCCTAGCCCCAACCCTAGCCCTAACCCTAATGGTAAAATGGAAATAAATACATTTTTTAAATTTTTTAATTTTTCCCTAAGGGGGTGATGAAGGGGGGTTTGATTTACTTTTATAGCGTTTCTTAGCGGATTTTTATGATTGGCAGCCATCACACACAAAAAGACGCTTTTTATTGCAAAAAATATTTTTTGCGTTACCACATTTTGAGAGCTATAATTTTTCCATATTTTGGTCCACTGAGTCTGGACCATATTTTGGTCCACTGTCCATCTGAACTGGATGGACAAACTGAACTGGATGGACAAATGTCTTTTTTCGGCCTTACTAACTATGTTACTATTTATTAGGTTCTGTAGAAGGACGTAGATCTGGGTATTTATTATGATGGAATATAGGCTGAACTGGATGGACAAATGTCTTTTTTCGGCCTTACTAACTATGTTACTATGTTACTATGAGTCATGTGAGGTCTTGATTTTTGCGGGACGAGTTGACGTTTTTATTTGTAACATTTTCGGGCACGTGACATTTTTTGATCGCTTTTATTCCAATTTTTGTGAGGCAGAATGACCAAAAAACAGCTATTCATGAATTTCTTTTGGGGGGGGGCGTTTATACCGTTCCGCGTTTGGTAAAATGGATAAAGCAGTTTTGTTCTTCGGGTCAGTACGATTACAGCGACACCTCATTTATATCATTTTTTTATGTTTTGGCGCTTTTATACGATAAAAACTATTTTATAGAAAAAATTATTTTTGCATTGCTTTATTCTGAGGACTATAACTTTTTTATTTTTTTGCTGATGATGCTGTATGGCGGCTCGTTTTTTGCGGTACCAAGATGACGTTTTCAGTGGTACCATGGTAATTTATATCTGTCTTTTTGATTGCGTGTTATTCCACTTTTTGTTTGGCGGTATGATAATAAAGCGTTGTTTTTGGTCTCTTTTTTTTTTACAGTGTTCACTGAAGGTGTTAACTAATGGGACAGTTTTATAGGTCGAGTCGTTACGGACGCGGCGATACTAAATATGTGTACTTTTATTGTTTTTTTTATTTAGATAAAGAATTGTATTTATAGGAACTTATATATATACTAGATGGCAGCCCGATTCTAAAGAATCGGGAGTCTAGAATCCATATATACTTTATTTATTCAAATGTAAGAATAATACAATTAATAAATAATAGTAAGAAAGAACAAAAATAATAGGCAGTATATGGAGAAAACACCAAACAAAAGTTCAAAATTGGTGTGAAAATGTCACTGAACCACTTCACAACTAAATATATATAGTTTTGGTAAATGGTATTATCATTTTTTTGACGAAATTCGGCAGGAGCTTGAAGAGCAACGTCACTGGGCCCGTCTCCACGCAGTAGAAACTTGCTGTGAGGTAAAAATTCAAAAATCACACCAAAATGGCGGGCGGAGTGTGTCACAGTACGGCACGTTTCTGATTGGTCGCTCGCAGCAGGCGGCAACCAATCAGACACTGGACACTGTTGACGTCACTTATCTCCGGACATTAGCTCCGGACATTAGCTCCGGACAGGAAGTTGGCACAAATTGCAGGAAGTAGTATTCTAGGCAATTATATATTAGATATATATATATATACACACACACACACACACACATACACACACACATACTTACTAGATGGTGGCCCGATTCTAACGCATCGGGTATTCTAGAATATGCATGTCCACGTAGTATATTGCCCAGCGATGTAGTATATTGCCCAGTCACGTAGTATGTTGCCCAGTCACGTAGTATATTGCCCAGCCACGTAGTATATTGGCCAGTCACGTAGTATATTGCCCAGCCACGTAGTATATTGCCCAGAGACGTAGTATATTGCTCAGCCACATAGTATATAGCAGAGCCACGTAGTACGGTATATTGCCCAGTCACGTAGTATATTGCCCAGCCACATAGTATATAGCAGAGCCACGTAGTATATTGCCCAGCCATGTAGTATATTGCCCAGCGACGGAGTATATTGTTTAGCCACGTAGTATATAGCCCAGCCACGTAGTATATTGCCCAGCCACGTAGTAGATTGCCCAGCACAGAGCCACGTAGTATAGAGACTTAAAAAAAAATAAACATATACTCACCTTCCAAAGGCCCGTTGAAGTCCTGCTATACTCACCATCTGCCGCCTTTCCCGCTCCTCGCCACGCTCCTGGGACCGCTCCATTGCAAGCGGCAGCTTCCGGTCCCAGGGCTGGTGTGAGCAGGACCTATGATGACGTTGCGGTCACATGACCGCGACGTCACAGCAGGTCCTTGTCGCACACCAGCCCTGGGACCGGAAGCTGCCGCTTGCAATGGAGCGGTCCCGGGAGCGTGGCGAGGAGCCGTAAAGGCGGCGGATGGTGAGTATAGCTGTTTTTTTGGTTTTTTTATTATTTTTAACATGACATATTTTTACTATTGATGCTGCATAGGCATCAATAGTTGGGGACACACAGGGTTAATAGCAGCGGTAACGGAGTGCGTTACACCGCGGGCCGTTACCGCTGCCATTAACCCTGTGTGAGCGGTGAGTGGAGGGGATTATGGAGCGAGCGCCGGGCAGTGAGTGCAGGGGAGTAGGGAGGAGACTAATCAGACTGTGGCCGTCGCTGATTGGTCGCGGCAACCATGACAGGCAGCTGCCGAGACCAATCAGCGAATGAATAACCATGACAGAAGGACAGACAGACGGAAGTGACCCTTAGACAATTATATATATAGATATATATTTTAGGAATTTTTTAAAACAGTTTTTACACATGTGAATATTTTTTTTTTTACACTATAACATTGCCCCAGGAGGGGGCATCATGTTATAGTGTAAGATCGCTGATCTGACACTTTGATGTGCACTGTGGCAGATCAGCGGTCTGACGGGCACTCCTGGAGGCTTCCCGGCGCCTGCTCTGAGCAGGCGCTGTGAAGCCCCCTCCCTGCAGGACCCGGATGCCGCGGCCATTTTGGATCTGGGCCTGCTGCAGGGAGGAAGGAGGTAGGAGACCCTCGGAGCAACGCGATCACATCGTGTTCCTCCGGGGTCTCCGTGAAGCCCGCAGGGAGCCCCCTCCCTGCGCGATGCTTCCCTATACCGCCGGAACACTGCGATCATGTTTGATCGCAGTGTGTCGGGGGTTAATGCTCCTGGCACATAGTGCCGGATGTCAGCTACGATAGTCAGCTGACACCCGGCCGCGCTACCCCCATGAGCGCGGCCTCTCACATATGATGTACTATCCCGTCTGTGGTCATACGGGCCCACCCCACCTCGACGGGATAGTACATCTAATGTCAGAAAGGGGTTAAACTGGTGTGATCATACCCTATTCTACAGGGACGTTTCAGGATATTTTTTTAATCAGTACTGCCTCTCTCCTATGGCGATAAGTGTCAAAGCATTTTATTCACTACTCTAAAATAGAGCACAATGCAAAAACCTTGAAACAAAGCATCAAAGTAAAAAAGGAAAATGCTTAAATATGATTACAAATATCTTTCTCACTACAAGAAATATATAATAAATATACAATAAATTAAAAGGCAGCAATTTACGGAGAAATAGTACAAATGTTACCATGTAGGAGGTATCTGCTGTAAGAATTTGTAAAAAAAAAAAAAAACAACCAACTGCAAATGAATGTACAAAAACCCTTTCAGTGATTTAAGAATAAATATTACATGGGTGTAGCCTATATGCAAAAAATTACGAAAGTGACTCTTCCTAGTAAATTGCAGCCAAACCCATGCTTCACTAAAGCTATCTTTAATGTCTGCTGCCCAGAAAAACACAAGATCAGAAGACCAAGAGTTCTAGTTCTAAACAAAATCACACATGGATCCATCCTGAAAGTATCTGGTGTGTCAAATCTCTACATTCAATGATAAGAAAGCAACATTTCCTACCATAAAAACTATGGTTTCACTTTATGTAACTAAAACAAAGCAGATAAATATTCAATATTGACAGTGACACAGGATATTAGTTACAGAATTTTGGCGATTGTCCAACTCATCTGAATGTGGCTTGCAGAAATCGATGAACAGAACCAATGGAATAAGGTGTGCCTATTTTATTAGGAGGCTACAGCCACTTAATGAATTAGGGCTCATCCTCATCTGCGTATAAATCAGACCAGTGCAACCCAATAAAAAGGGAAAAAAAATAAAAATCAGATTGCACTCATGACCATTGCCTCTACTTCAAATATTTTCTAAAATTTTAGAAAACAGTTTAAAATTTTAAAAATATAATAAACGCTTTTAAAAAATGCTTTTAGAGTATTTCTTTGTTTCCTTTTATTTCTAGAGACTGACCTGACCTGATGGCACAGCCATCATCACCAATTTCGGTACCAACGACAGGTGGGTTTTTGTCAGAGTCTGGCCCCCTATTTCCGGGAAGCTGCACGACCTCTGAGTGTCTGAGGAAAATAATCCCCGCCCCCAGAAGTCAGGGATCCCGCCGCCATGAGCACTAATTCAGGCAGCTCTGCCTCAGCCAACACCAACTACTTAACCCATTATCTACCAATGTCCTTTTTTTTGGGACACCTAATCTTTTGCTTCTAGCAACTAAGATTTTATAATTTTTATAATTAGGTCCAATTTTTTGTGTTGTGTTTGTAAAATGAATGTTTTCAAAATAGGAAATCATGTAATTGTCATTTTTAATTGAATATTGGGACGCCCTTTTCTGAAAAATCCGTTAAAAAAATGTCTAATTTGGCAAGTAATGGGTTAAGTAGTGAGGCCACAACACCTACAACAAAGACAGTCTGGTCACTGTTGTCCCCAGCAACATAGCCAACCATTCAACATGCGATGCGTGCCATACTCTGCGATCCTTCTAAAAGAGCTTGAGGCCGACAATTTTAGCAATGGCGGCCCAACACAAATGACTCTACAGTCACATCCTATGTACCCTTCCTTTGTTCAAAATCCCTCATCCTTTGTTTTCCCACGTCACCCATCAGCCCACCCTCCGAATCCCCACCCACATTTTTCAATATACAAGGTGTTTGATGTTTAAGTTTACAAGACAGTTTTTAATTCTGTCAAGATTTTCCTTTTTTCAAAATGTATACGGTCCACCATATGCTCCAAATATGGCGAGACTTGGCCTTGCAACATCGGAGCAATTTAATTTACGCAGATGAGTGCGAGTCCTCATGAACACCTTACAACTGGCATCCTCTTTTACCAGAAATGCTACTTCTGTAAGGGTTTAGATTTATGCAACTTGAGTGTAGGAAGTTTGGATTTCAAAAATACTTGCATCACAGCAGTATGTCTGCACTGAGTTTGCAGTGAATCGCCACTCAAACTTCCTAACTAATGGCCGATCGCGTAAAGGACCTTTGCTTGTACATCAATCCCATCTCTGTGGGTTTGATATTCACAGACTGTTTCAAA
This sequence comes from Ranitomeya imitator, assembly GCF_032444005.1. Taxonomy (NCBI): domain Eukaryota; kingdom Metazoa; phylum Chordata; class Amphibia; order Anura; family Dendrobatidae; genus Ranitomeya; species Ranitomeya imitator. The sequence continues at coordinate 177,745,201 of NC_091286.1, read as the reverse complement.
CTACAAAACACAACAGTCCACGCCTATTGCACCAAGTTTATGTAATTATATGTGATGCAACTATATTATATTTTGGCAAACAATGCATGGAACTTTGCATACAAATATGTTAAAAGAGAACTAGAGATGGGGCAACCCCTGGCTGTTCGGGTCGGGCTTAACCGTTTTTAAAACAAAGTTTGGTTCGCGTACCATAACAGTACTCTAACCCATACCACATTCACTTGCATGGGGGGCCCAAACATACAGTGTTTGCCATGCTGTCAAGTGCATGATAGCAAGGCAAACACTGCCTCTGATTGGGGGTAAAATCAAATGAAAAATTTCTCCCTGTCAACTCACGGCTGCAATGTGAGACTCGCTGCTAGCGGTAATCTCACCGGGGTCACCGTAGTTCAGGGGAATTCAGCCTCAATGGCATCACCGCTAGACACTGAGGCTGCGCTCGCAGCAGCTCATAACTTACAGTAGTTGTTCTCAGCCTGGATTGTCGCATCTTGGCACAGTCCAGGTTGAAAACTGTTTATCTCAGCCATGGATTACGGCGTGGGACAGAAAAATGGACAGGTGAGGGATAGAGTAACATAGTAACATCGATATACCTATTTTGACGTGTCCGTGTGTCTGTGCACAATTAACATTAACATTGGACTGCAATAAAATACTTCACCGCATCTACATAAGTTGAGTGCCAAATTTCATTTCTAACTGTACTATTGGTCTGGGAACCTATTGGGCACCAACACAGCTGTGCCATGATATATTTCTCATCTGTGCACAATGAGTCATCCACAGCTCAACCGTGTGTCTCTGCGCAATGAATCAATCACAGCTGAACAGTAACTTAGGTATCCATAGTTACTACCACTAACAGCTAACTGCGTGGGCGTAACCATGGATACCTAAGGAGAGGAGCTCTCCCTGGTGGCGAGTTAAGGCCTTTTTTGAACGTTAGCCTGTGAGGCAACACTGTAAGGTAACATTGCAAAGATGGATAAAATTGAGCACGCTGCTGCACGCAGAGAAGCGAATCGCATACGGATGCGTAACCTGCATCTTAATGAAACAGAAGACGAATGAAATTGTTGAAGAACTGCTGATGCAGCCCGACAGAGGGAGGCCAGAGCAAGAGAAACGAATGTAGTAACTGAATCATGTAGAGCATCTATTGCTGCACGACAACGAGCAACACGCAATGCACAAAGTAATACACATATTTCACAAAGAAAGAGAACAAAATAAAATATGTGTCCAAAATCCAAGAGCCACTCGACGACGGCAAGGTACATTTGTCGCTAGAGAACTTCTCAATCAAATTAATGAGACACGTATTGAAGAGCTCTATGCTGGTGAACTGACATTTTGATGTCAGTTCTGCCAATCTAAAAATTTCAAAGACGAAATGGCGCAGGACAAAACATTCCCTTCCTGCTGCGAGAGGGAGCATCCAATTACGTCCCATTCGTATGGATGATCAATTAGTCAAGTTGATGAAAGGAGAGCATCAGCACGCTAACTTAATGGCCAATGTAAGGCAATACAATATGCTCCCATTGATGCCAAAGCAAGCGAGCTAAATAGCGCCACCTCCTGGGCGTGATCCATACTGTTTTCGAATTCATGGACAAATTTACCATAGAACTGCCCCATTGCATCCCGCTGTGGGTAGTACTCCCAAGTTTGCCCAGATTTATATCTTGGACAGTGAAGAAGCATTAAAGCTGGAGTCAACACATAACGATATCGTTAACGATATCGTTGCAACGTCACGCTTTTGGTGACGTAGCAATGATCCCGCTAACAATCTCGTTATGTGTGACAGAGACCAACGATCAGGCCCCTGCTGGGAGATCGTTGGTTGTTGGGGAATGATCAGGACCATTTTTTGGTCGCTGATCACCCGCTGTCATCGCTGGATCGGTGTGTGTAGGAATCAGCCATCAGGGGAAAAATAAGGAAGTCTGCTGGAAGAGGCCATGGGCGGTCGTTGCCAGCTGGTACTGATGGTGGTGGTGGAGCATCTGGTGGTAGTGGGAAAAGCAAAATAGCACCAAAGGCTCGAGGTGTTGAGCCAGCGTCATCATCTGGCTACACAAGGCCTCGAAGTCTCCCTTATGTGGGAGTAGGCAAATAGCTTTTAAAGCCAGAGCAGCAGGAAAACAGGGATTTTTGTGTTACTCACCGTAAAATCTTTTTCTCCGAGTCGTTCATTGGGGAACACAGGACTGTGGGTGTATGCTACTGCCGCCAGGAGGCTGACACTAAGTAGGTATAAGAAAAAAAAAAAGTTAGCTCCTCCTCCATAGTATACACCTTGCCACTGGCCCTGACAGCTCCAGTTTGGTGCACAAGCAGTAGGAGATAGAGAAAACAAAACAGCATTAGAGCAAAGACAACATGTCTAGAATAATACTACAGTCTGAACAACCCCATAGACAAATAAAATGAATAGGGAGGGAGCTGTGTCCCCCAATGAACGACTCGGAGAAAAGGATTTTACGGTGAGTAACACAAAAATCCCTGTTTCTCCATCGTCTCATTGGGGGACAAAGGACTGTGGGATGTCCCAAAGCAGCCCCAGGGTGGGAAGAAGACTCACTGGAAGAAAACCCCTAGGCACTTACCGCCTATAGGTGTGATACCGCAGCCTGAAGAATTTTCCTTCCCAAACTTGCATCAGCAGAGGCCTGAGTGTGGATATTATAATGTTTAGAGAAAGTGTGCAGGCTGGACCAAGTGGCCGCTTTGCAAACCTGCTCTGCTGAAGCTTGGTGCCGAAGCGCCCAGGAAGCCCCTACCGCCCGAGTAGAGTGTGCCCTGATCCCAGCCGGGATGGCTGCACCCTTGATACGGTAGGCCTCCTGAATAGTGGTTCTTATCCATCTGGCTAAGGTCGATCTAGAGGCTGCGAGTCCCTTTTTATGACCCGCAGGAAGAACGAACAGAACATCCGTCTTTCGACAAGAAGCGGTCCGGGAAACGTATCTTCTCAGAGCTCTCACCAAATCCAGAGTATGGAGAGCTTTTTCCACCCGGTGTGTAGGCGCAGGACAAAAAGAAGGCAAGACAATGTCCTCATTAATGTGGAATGAGGAGACTACTTTTGGCAGAAAGGAAGGTGCTGGTCTCAGCACCACCTTATCCTGATGAAATTGTAGAAACGGCGCCTGACAGGACAAGGCCGCTAATTCCGATACCCGCCTAATGGATGTTATAGCTACCAGAAACAAAACCTTCCAAGAAAGGTACCTTAACCCTGCTGTTCTGTTGGTCAAAAATGACCGACTTTGAACTTCAATATTCTTTAAAATATTCAAGATGCGGCTCTGAAACCCGTGGCCGACCGACCCATCCTCATTTAAGTCAATCAACCACAAGTTTCAGAACCGCATCTTGAACACCCCAAAAAATACCAAAGTTCAAAATAGGTCTCCCCAGACCGAACAGAACAGCAGGGTTAAAGGAACATCTTGGAGGGGTTCAAATGGAGGTTCCTGAAGAGCACTCAAGACCAAATTAAGGTCCCAAGCTTCTATCGGAGCTTTGTAAGGAGGGACTATATGAGAGACTCCCTGCAAAAAAGTTTTTACTTGCAGATTGGTAGCGATCCTGCGCTGGAAAAGAACCGATAAGGCTGATATTTGCCTCCTAAGGGTACTTGGAGCGAGACCTGAGTCTAGACCAGATTGGAGAAAAGCTAGGACATTAGGAATGGAAAACCGAAGAGGAGGAAGACCCTTCTTCCTGAACCATTAGAGAAAGACTTTCCAGGTGTGGTGGTAAATGCGTGCTGAAGCTGTCTTTCGAGCATTAACCATAGTTGAGGCTACTTTCTGAGAAAAACCGGCCTGGGTCAGAATCCAAGATTCAACGGCCAAGCCGTCAAACGCAGGGCCTCTAAGTTCTGGTGGAATATCGGCCCCTGCGACAGAAGATCTGGCTGCATTGGTAGCTGCCAAGGAATCCCGACGATCAGCTGAACTAGGTCTGCATACCATGACCTCCGAGGCTAATCTGGGGCGACTAGAATTGCTGGAACTCCCTCTAACTTGATCTTCCTGACGACCTTTGGAAGCAGCGCCAGAGGGGGAAACAGATATGGAAGACGAAATTGGTTCCAAGAAGGGACTAGTGCGTCTACGGCAATTGCTCCTGGATCTCGAAATCGTGCAACGAACCTGGGTACTTTGGTATTCGACCCGGTGGCCATTAGATCCACGTCCGGGATTCCCCAGCGTAGACATATCTGCCGAAAAACATCGGGGTGAAGAGACCATTCCCCGGGCGCAAGGCCCTGTCGGCTCAGAAAGTCCGCTGCCCAGTTCTCCTTGCCCGGGATGTAAACTGCCGAGATCACAGAGTGATTGTTCTCGGCCCAGCGGAGGACTTGTCCTACCTCGCGCATGGCTGATCTGCTGCGAGTGCCCCCTTGATGATTTACGGCCTACGCATTGTCCGATTGGATCCGCACCGGGCGACCCGCCAGAAGATGGTGAAAGTGCTGCAAGGCCAGCCAAATTGCCCTGATCTCCAACAGATTGATTGGAAGGGTTGATTCCCTTGGGGACCAACGACCCTGAGCCGTGTGCTGGAGAAACACTGCTCCCCAACCGAGAAGGCTGGCGTCCGTAGTGACTACCAGCCAATGAACTGGAGGAAAGGCTTTCCCCTGAAGTAGGGATGAACTCCTCATCCACCATATCAGGGATTGCCTGACCCCAGGAGACAGACGACACCTGAGGTTGAGAGACAAAGGACTCCTGTCCCAGGCTGACAGAAGTGCCTGTTGGAGTGGACGAAGATGGAATTGGGCGAATGGAACCGCTTCTATAGCTGCTACCATCCTGCCCAAGACCTTCATGCAGAACCGGATTGAATGGAAACTCGGCTGCCGAAGAATTTTTACCTCCTTCCGGAGACAAAGCACCTTGTCCTGGGGTAAGATAGTTAGCCCCCCGAGAGGTGTCGAAGATCATCCCTAAAAAAGAGATCTTCCGAGATGGTACTAGAGATGACTTCTTTAAATTGACCAGCCACCCTAGACGAGCTAGGGTGTCCAAAGAGATGTTGACGTTGTCCCTGCATGCCTGAAAAGTTGGTCCTTTGACTAAGAGATCGTCTAAGTAAGGCAGAATGACTATGCCTCGAGAGTGCAGGATTGACACCACTGTTGCCATCACCTTCGTGAACACCCTGGGAGCAGTGGCGAGCCCGAAAGGTAATGCAGTGAATTGGAAGTGTCGCTCGCCTATGGAAAACCGTAGAAATTTTTGATGAGGAGGAAATATAGGAACGTGCAGATATGCGTCTTGAATATCTATGGAAGCCAGGAATTCTCCCCTTTCTATAGCCGCAATTACCGAGCGGAGAGATTCCATACGGAAGCGACGAGTGCTGATGAATTTGTTTAGACACTTTAGGTCAAGAATGGGTCTCACGGTCCCATTCTTTTTGGGAACCGTAAACAGATTTGAATAAAACCCTTTGAACCTTTCTTCCTTTGGAACAGGGACAATGACCCCGTTGGACTGAAGCGACTCGACTGCTCTGAATAAAGCTCTTAGACGGGTTTTTGACCTAGGAAGACTGGATGGGAAAAACCGGCTTGGAGGGAGATAGGAAAACTCTATTTTGTACCCTGAAACCACCAGGTCTCTTACCCATCTGTCCTGAACAACTGACAGCCAGGACTGATGGAACAGTAGTAGGCGACCGCCTACCCTGTTGAAAGCGACGAGAGGCTGCCTCCAGTCATTTAGCCAAAGATCGAGGATATCTAGATCCCCTAGATCTTGATGGTTGATACCGCATTCTTGCCAATGGATTGGCCCTATAGAAGACCTGGTGCTCCCTGTCTTGGACAGGCCGACTTGGGGGACCTGCGCTTGGTGCCGCAGACCACCGGGAGTTACGAAAGGATTTAAATCTTGCTTGAAATTGGCGACGAAAAGGTTGCTTAACCTTTTGTTGAGGAAGGAAATTACTTTTACCTCCCGTGGTATCAGATATAAGCTGATCCAGTCTTTCGCCAAAAAGACGGACACCTTGATAAGGAAGGGATGTAAGAGACTTTTTTGAAGTAGAGTCCGCCCGCCAATTTCTTAGCCATAGGGCCCTTCTGATAGCAATAGCATTTGCCGCAGCCAATGCTGAACAATTTGCCGCATCCAAGGATGCATTAATCAGATAATTTCCTGCTAAAGATATCTGATTTGACATCTCTATCACCTCTACAGGAAACCCCTTATCCTGAAGAGCCTTAGTTACAGACTCTGACCAAGCTATCATAGCTTTGGCAACCCATGTGGCCGCAAAAGACGGCGCGAGGGCTGACCCTGAAGCCTCAAACAGAGACCGAGCTAGACTCTCTAGGAGCCGATCAGTCGGATCCTTAATAGACGACCCATTAGGAAGAGACAGCAACGTACTAGAGGCCAAACGGGACACGGGAGGATCCACTGAAGGGGATTCTGCCCACTTTTTACAAAGCTCTGGAGCGAACGGATACCTTGCACCTAGGGCCTTCTGGCCTAAGAAACGCTTATCTGGTCGCTCCATGTGACGTTGGACTAGATCCTCAAACTCAGGATGAGTAGAAAATACCCTATGAGGTTGCTTGAATTTCTTAAAGGACACCTTATGACCAGAAGGTAAGGTGGCCACATCCTCTACTCCCAAAGTCTGGTTAACGGCCTCAATGAGACTGTCAACAGATTCCTGATAACCAGGAGCTTCTAAATCAAAAGACCCCTCTGAGTCATAGTCCGAACCGTGTTCACTCAATTCCGCAGGAGAGGGAGATCGAGAGACGGGATTCAAAGATGCTGATGCACCTGACGGACCGGGAGACGCCGTGTGGGATCGTTTCCCCTGTGTCTGCCTAGAGGGAGTACGGCCCCTGCAGGCCGGAGGATCTTTCCAAAACAGGCGGATGAATGTCCCTGACAGGGGCTTGAAGGGACTCAACCGCCTTTGTTAGTGACGCCATAGACTTCGTTAATGATATGACCCACTCAGGGGGAGACACTGCCGACCCAGGTACAGGCACACCCGGCAGGATAGCCGGCGGGGTAGCAGACAGGGTAGCAGACGGGGGCTCCTGCAAGCGCTCGGAATCACAAGCCTCACAGAGATGGTTACTTTGCGCATGCGGAAAAGCAGACCGACAGGTAAAGCATGAGGAATACAGAACTGAGTGAGTCTTAGGGTTTCTAGACATGATGACTCTAAAGCCGCTATGCTCCGTATCTCCTTATGAGCTACTAGATCTAGAACAAATACTGTTGTCAGGCTGAGGGAAGTAGCACTCACCCCAGTCCTGTGTCCCCGTATGCTCTCAAACACTGAACCATGTTTCCTGTGCAAATCACACATATATACTAAATTACAGGGCGAATGCTTGAAAAAAGTGGGAGGAGTTACCGTGCATGGACCCGGTTTAGGCCGAAGCAGGGAACTAGATTTCACTCCTTCCCCTGCTCTCCCGGGAAAGCTGGGTGCTCGAAACCGGAAGTAAACCGCCGCCGATGGAGGCGGGACTTCCCCCAGACTACAAGACCCATAATGCCACAGGCCGTACAGAAAACCGGAAGCCGCTGAAGAAGGGGCGGGACTTCCGCCCATGCTCAGACTACAAGATCCATAATGCCTCAGGCTGCCTAGAGAACAGGAAACCGCCGAAAAAAGGGGCGGGACTTCCGCCCATGCCCCTGCTGAAGTTTGCTTGTGTGGAATAACGCTGGAAACCAGCACAGCGCCGGATAATAGTCGCCACCTGTGCAGTACTAGCAGAACGCGCGATGAAGCAGGAGCCCCCTGTGCAACCCTCTGACAGCGGATGAGGTTACACCAAAAAAATCCACATATAAATATATATACATATATAAAAAAGACGGTGCAGGCACCCTAACTCCTTACATCCTTCAGAAGGCGAGGAGAGGGACCGTCTGCCTCCTTTAAACACCGTAGCCGTGCATTGGTGATGAAGTGGAGGGTGCACGGACAAGGAATGAATGCCTGTACAACCTAGGGTCCCGTTACCTCAGGGTGGTCAGGTTCTTAGTCCGGCAAAAAAATCCCACGTCGCGGGAGAGGATACGTGGAGGCAACACTCCACGTGCTCGACCGTTGTTGGTTTGGGGAGATCGGACCCCTTCAAAAGGGTCCGTCGCCCCTGTCTTATCTTCAGAGAAAGAGAAAAAAGCATCTGGGAAAACCCAGAGATGTGCCTCCTACGGACACTAAGCATAAACTGGAGCTGTCAGGGCCAGTGGCAAGGTGTATACTATGGAGGAGGAGCTAACTTTTTTTTTCTTATACCTACTTAGTGTCAGCCTCCTGGCGGCAGTAGCATACACCCACAGTCCTGTGTCCCCCAATGAGACGATGGAGAAAAGTTTTGGCTTTCATTGCTGACTCAGTCTCTAGCTCTTTCGCCTCCTCTTCAGAAAGTTCGAAATATAAAAGCAGCATCGTCAGTGGATGCTCCCGGTCAGGAACAAGTCGCTTCCTTGTGTCCTTCACCCAAACCAAAAGTGAAGGATGCGGCAGGCGACACTACAGTTTACTCCATGGAGCTCTTTACACATACCGTGCCTGGGTTAGAGAGGGAAATTGTTAAAAGCCCATTACAAGATGAATCGGACATGGAGTGCACAGATGCACAGCCACAGCTAGATTATTATGCTGTTCCATTGACTCAGATCACTACATTGCCCTCGCAGTGTACTGAGCCAGAATCTGACTCTGATGAGACTTATGGTGCCCCGTCCCGAACGCTATATCACCTTACACGGTGACACAGAGGAAGGTGCACATGAAATTGAAGAGGAGGTGATAGATGACCCAGTTGTTGACCCAGATTGGCAGCCATTGGGGGAAGAGGGTGCCGTTGCCAGTAGCTCAGAAGCGGAGGAGGATGATCCGTAACAGCCATCTACATCGCAACAGCTTTCATCTGGCAGGCCCGTATCTGGCCAAAAACGTTTGTCAAAACCAAAAACAGTTTTAGGACCGCGTGGCCATCCAGTGTAAGTAGCACAGCGTGCAATGCCTGAAAAGGTATTCCATAGTAGGAAGAGTGCAGTGTGGGAATTTTTTAACCAAGATCCGAATGATCAGTGCAAAGTTATCTGTAAGAAATGCTCAAAGACCTTTAGCAGAGGGAAGAATCTCCAAAATTTAAATACAACGTGCATGCTTAGACATTTAACCAGTATGCACTTGCAAGCCTGGACTAACTACCAAACGTCCCGTACCGTTGGTGCACATGCTCAGAATGAAGGTAGTCAGCAACGCTACATTGCTTCCCTCACTGTAAGCCCACCGGTTAGGACATCACCAGCAGCAAATGTGGAGGTATCGTCGCAAGGCCAAAGCAGTCAGGGAATCACAAGGTTCTTGGTAGGAAACACTGTATGTAGGCCAACATCGAAAATACCATCACCAACCCCCTCTCAATCTGCCATGTCCACCACCACCCCCGCTAGTTCCACCATATGCAGCTCTCCAGTCCAGCTCACCCTACAAGAGACTCTCGTTAGGAAAAGAAAGTACTCATCCTGTCATCTGCGTACACAGGGTTTGAACGCCCACATTGCTAGACTAATCTCGTTAGAGATGATGCCCTACCGGTTGGTTCAAAGTGAAGCTTTCAAAACCCTGATGGCCTACGCAGTACCACGCTATGACCTACCCAGTCGACACTTCTTTGCGAGAAAAGCCATCCCAGCCCTCCACCAGCATGTCAAAGACTGCATTGTCCATGCACTGAGGCAATCAGTCAGTAGAAAGGTGCACCTCACAACAGATGCATAGGCATGGTCAGGGACGTTACATGTCCATCACAGTGCACTGGGTTAATGTGGTGGATGCAGGGTCCACAGGGGACAGCCATAGTGGGACAGTTCTGCCTAGCCCACGGTCTAGGAAACAGTTGGTTGTAGGCGTTCGTTACCCCTCCTCCTCGAGAAGCGAAAGCTCGTCCACAGAGCGCAGTCGCACGTCCACTCCATCCGCAGCTGCCAGTGTTGCACACGAGGTGTCCCATTATGGAACAGCTAGTGGTAAGCGTCAGCAGGCTGTGCTACAAATGAAGTGTTTGGGGGACAACAGACACACCGCGGAAGTACTGGCCGAGTACTTGCAGCAAGAAACTCAGTCATGGCTGGGAAGTGTACATCTTGAGGCAGGCAAGGTAGTCAGTGATAACGGAAGGAATTTTATGGCTGCCATAGCCCTTTCAGAACTGAAACACATACCTTGCCTGGCTCACACCTTGAACCTGGTGGTGCAGTGCTTCCTGAAAAATTATCCGGAGTTACCAGCCCTACTCCTGAAGGTGCGAAGACTTTGCTTGCACATCCGCCGGTCGCCCGTACACTGCAGCCGTATGCTGAACCATCAGCGATCGCTGAATCTTCCCCAGCACCGCCTAATAATCAACGTTGCAACAAGGTGGAACTCCACACTGCACATGCTTCAGAGGCTGTGCGAACAGGCGTGCTGTCATTTATTTGTGGGAGGATACCCATACACGGGCAGGCAGTTGGATGGCAGACATAGAGTTGTCTGGTGTGCAGTGATCGAAGCTACAAGACCTCTGTCAAGTCCTTCAGTGTTTTGAGGAATGCACACGGCTGGTAAGTGCAGACGACGCCATCATAAGCATGAGCATCCCACTAATGCGTCTGCTGATGCAAAGTTTGACGCACATTAAGGAGCAGGCGTCTGCAGCCGAGGAGGAGGGAAGCCTTGATGAAAGTCAGCCATTGTCTGCTCAGGGAACTCTCCTGGACAAGGTGGCGGACTAAGAGGAGGAGGATGATGGGGATGAATATTTATGAGAGGAGGATGCTTCTCAGGGGGCAATAGAAACTGGTTGCGTTGCAAGGTCAGGTACAGGGTTTTTGCGGGCCACAAGTGATGTTGATTTGCAAGAAAGTGCTCCTCAATCCAGCACAAGCAGTGAATTGACACCTGGAACATTGGCCCACATGGCTGAGTATGCCTAGCGTATCCTAAAAAGGGACCCCCGCATCATCAAAATGATGACCGATGACTATTACTGGTTGAGCTGCCTCCTGGATCCACGATATAAAGGAAAATTACAAAATATCATGCCACATGAGAACCTTGAGCAAATATTGGCTACCAAACAAGCAACTCTTGTAGACTGTTTGGTTTAGGCATTCCCAGCACACAGCGGTGGTGATGGTTCTCACAAGAGCTGTAGGGGGCAACATGGCAAAGGTGTTAGAGGTGCACAAATCCGAAGTGGCGTTGGACAGAGGGGTTTTATGACCGGGTTGTGGAGTGATTTCGCAATGACCGCAGACACGACAGGTACTGCTGCATCGATTCAAAGTGACAGGAGATAGCATTTGTCCAGTATGGTTATGAACTATTTTTCCTCCTTTATCGATGTTCTCCCTCACAGGTCATTCCCCTTTGATTACTGGGCATCGAAAATAGACACCTGGCCTGAATTGGCAGAATATGCATTACAGGGGCTCGCTTGCCCAGCTGCTAGTGTGCTATCAGAAAGAGTCTTCAGTGCTGCTGGTTCAATACTGACCGAAAAAAGTACACGTCTGGCTACCAGAAATGTTGATGATCTAACCTTCATTAAAATGAACCAATCATTTATATCATAGTATATAGCAGCCATGTAGTATATAGTACTGCCCACGTAGTATATAGCAGCTATGTAGTATATAGTACTGCCCAAGTAGTATATAGCAGCCATGTAGTATATAGTACTGCCCACGTAGTATATAGCAGCCATGTAGTATATAGTACTGTCCACGTAGTATATAGCAGCCATGTAGTATATAGTACTGCCCACGTAGTATATAGCAGCCATGTAGTATACAGTACTGCCCACGTAGTATATAGCAACCATGTAGCCCATGCAGTATTTAGCAGTGTGGGCACATATCCCTGTAAAAAAAAAAAATAATAAAATAAAAAAATAGTTACATACTCACCCCTGGGATCCAACGGCGCTGTGGCGATGAGGCTAGGTTCACACTAGCGTTGCGCCGCCCTGCGTCGGCGACGCAACGCGCAACGCACGTAAAAACGCGCGCAAACGCGCGCAAAAACGCGCGCGTTTTGCGACGCGTGCGTCGTTTTTGACGAAAATCGGACGCACAGAAAATGCTACAATGTAGCGTTTTCTTGCGTCCGACGCTAGCGTCGGAAACGACGCACGTGGCGAAAAACGCCACCAAAACGACGCACGCGTCCCCTATGTTAAACATAGGGGCGCGTCGCCGCTGCGTCGCCGCTGCGTCGCCGGCGCGTCGCCAGCGCAACAGCGACGCACATTGGCGGAACGCCAATGTGAACGTAGCCTGAGCGCACGGCTGCCGCCATCTTCTGTTCCCAGGATGCATTGCGAAATTACCCAGAAGACTTAGCGGTCTCGCGAAACCACTAAGTCTTCTGGATAATTTCGCAATGCATCGCTGGGAACGGAAGATGGCGGCAGGCGCGAGTGGCTCGGCGGACTACGGAGGGTGAGTATAGCAGGTTTTTTGTTTTTTTATTATTGTTAACATTACATTTTTTTACTATTGATGCCGCATAGGCAGTATCAATAGTAAAAAGTTGGGGACACACAGGGTTAATAGCGGCGGTAACGGAGTGCGTTACTCGCGGCATAACGCAGTCAGTTACCGCCGGCATTAACCCTGTGTGAGCGGTGACCAAAGGGGAGTATGCGGGGGCGCCGGGCAGATACTGCGGGGAGTAAGGAGCGGCCATTTTATTCCGGACTGTGCCCGTCGCTGATTGGTCGTGGCTGTTTTGACGCGACCAATCAGCGACTTGCATTTCCTTGACAGACAGAGGCTGCGACCAATGAATATCCATGACAGAAAGAAGGACAGACAGACAGACAGAAAGACGGAAGTGACCCATAGACAATTATATAGTAGACTAGATGGTGGCCCGATTCTAACGCATCGGGTATTCTAGAATATGCATGTCCACGAAGTATATTGCACAGCCCATGTAGTAGATTGCCTAGTCACATAGTATATTGCCCAGTCACGTAGTATGTTGCCCCACCACGTAGTATATTGCCCAGCCACGTAGTATATTGCCCAGCCACGTATTATATTGCCCAGCCACGTAGTATATTGCCCAGCCACGTAGTATATTGCCCAGCCACGTAGTATATTGCCCAGCCACGTAGTATATTGCCCAGCCACGTAGTATATTGCCCAGCCACGTATGTCACAGGTTAAAAAATAAAAAATAAACATATACTCACCTTCCGATCAAGGGCCCCTTGTAGTTCTGTCACCAGCTTCCGGTCCGAGGGTGTGATGACGTTGCGGTCACATGACAGTGACGTTTTGGAAGGTCCTTCTCGTGCAGGACCTTCCATGACGTCGCGGTCACATGACCGTGACGTCATGGATGGTCCTTCTCGCGCAGGACCTGTGATGACGTTGCGGTCACGTGACCGTGACGTCATGGAAGGTCCTTGTCGCATACCATCCTTAGCACCAGAACATCGTGAAGAGCGGGAAAGGCGCCGGAGGGTGAGTATATGATGATTTTTTATTTTAATATTTTTAACATTAGATCTTTTTACTATTGATGCTGCATAGGCAGCATCAATAGTAAAAACTTGGTCACACAGGGTTAATAGCGGCGGTAACGGAGTGAGTTACCCGCGGCATAACGCGGTCCGTTACCGCTGGCATTAACCCTGTGTGAGCGGTGACTGCGGGGAGTATGGAGCGGGCACCTGACTGCAGAGGAGTAGGGAGGGACTAATCGGACTGTGGCCGTCGCTGATTGGTCGCGGGAGCCATGACAGGCAGCTGGCGAGACCAATCAGCGACTTGGATTCCATGACAGACAGAGGCCGCGACCAATGAATATCTGTGACAGACAGACAAACAGACAGACGGAAGTGACCCTTAGACAATTATATAGTAGACAGTGCTACTTAATCCCATCACCATTGTTTACCTTATATTGATGTTGAACTGAAGGACATTCTGCAAACCACCCAACAGACAAGAGAAAGGACTGCAGCCAATTCATCATGGCACCATAACGAGGGACACTGATCTATGATTCTATAGGAAACAACCTAGGGGTTTTCGGCTCTGGTTGGAAGGACACAGATCTGATCCAGTGACCATCTCTGAACCATGGATATGTTTGGAGAAAGCCAGGTTTGGGACCCGCTGGTCGCCTGGTTCCATGGAGATGGTCAGAAAAGCCAGGTGGTGACTCTCGTGTCAACTGGCTTTGGACCTTGCATGGACTCTATGGACAGTTCTTAGTCATCTCCCTATGCTTGTCGTTACCTCTTCTCTGTGCGTACATCCACAGATGAAGTAGCGACCCTGGGAGCTCTGACATCAGGTCATACTGGAAATACGTGGAGGCGCAGTGATTTTTTAAATGCGCCCATGTAACTGTCAACTGGCTTTGGACCTTGTATGGACACTATGGACAGTTCTTGGTCATATCCCTATGCTTGTCGTTACCTCTTCTCTGTGCGTGCATCCACAGATGAAGTAGCGACCCTGGGAGCTCTGACATCATGTCATACTGGAAATACGTGGAGACGCAGTGATCTTTTATATGCGCCCATGTAATCAAGCAATTCCAGCCATGTTGGGATTGTTCTGTTTGCTATTGTGTGTTGTGGTTTAATAAAGTATTGCCACACTGTTTTACCTTAACCCTGTGTTGTCTGTGTAGTCTATTGCCCACTGGGAGATAGAGCAGGCGTTCAGTGGTATGAGCCGTGATCCATGCAGTCTTGCTAAAGACAGCCAGGCCAGCGGAGGAGAGCACCCACTGACCCAGTTTCTTCCCAAGCCTACTTTTTTATTTTAGGCCTACTAAGTCTGTCTGAGCCACTTATTACAGTTGTCCTCCACTGAACAAAGCAATGCCGCCTGTGTACTCCTGTTACCAATTTTGAACTGCATTTAGCCTACTTACTTATTTGGGCCTAGTAACTGTGTCAGCCTCTCATTACAGTTGTCTTCCACTGAAAAAAGCAATGCCGCCTGTGTACTCATGTTACCAATTTTGAACTGCATTTAGCCTACTTTTTTATTTTAGGCCTACTAAGGCTGTCTGAGCCACTTATTAGTTGTTCTCCACTGAAAAAAGCAATGCCGCCTGTGTACACTGTTATGATCCGGTGACCTTGGAGCTGCATGAGAACATTCACTGGAGATAGTGGCCACTATACTGACCGCAACCCTGAACTTAACACCGCAACTAGAAGTAGCCGTGGAGTGTACCTAACACACCTAGACACCTCGTCACAGCCGGAGGACTAAATACCCCTAAAGATGGAAATCGGAATACTATCTTGCCTCAGAGAAAATCCCCAAAGGATAGACAGCCCCCCACAAATATTGGTGGTGAGTCGGAGAGGAAAAAACATACACAGGCAGAAAAAACAGGATTTAGCACAGGAGGCCACTCTAGCTAGATAGGACAGAATAGGACAGAGTTCTGTGCGGTCAGTATTAAAACCCTTCAAAAAATCCACAGCAGAATATACAAAAAACTTCCTACATCTAACTAAAGATGTAGGAGCGTATATCTGCAACTCCAGTGAAACCAACCAGACTGAGAAAACACAGACACAGTCTAATCTGGACAAAAGAAAAACAAACGAACAGTACTGAAAATAAGCACACTGCATGTGTGCCACAGGAAAAGAAACAGACACTTATCTTTGCTGAACTGGCAGATAAGCAGGACAGGCCAGGCAGAGATCCAACACTTCCAAAGAAACAATGACAACTGGCAAGGGCTAAAGGATCTTGCACACCTAAATATCCCAGTCAGAATTGTAATTATCCGATACACCTGGCCAGGACTGCGAGTCAGAGACAACTGCATTCCCACCAACAACCACTGGAGGGAACCCAAGAGCAGAATTCACAACAGTACTCCTGTTACCAATTTTGAACTGCATTTAGCCTACTTTTTTCTTTTAGGCCTACTCAGTCTGTCTGAGCCACTTATTACAGTTGTCCTCCACTGAACAAAGCAATGCCGCCTGTGTACTCCTGTTACTAATTTTGAACTGCATTTAGCCTACTTATTTGGGCATAGTAACTGTGTCAGCCTCTCATTACAGTTGTCCTCCGCTGACCAGCCCTACCCTCCACAACTTTAGCCAAATGAGCCCCTGATTTCAATGCCTAACTATTATTATAAAGTAAATTAAGATTGACAAGCTTCAGTAATACGAAATTATGTTTTTGGCATTAAAATGGGCACTGTAGGTGTTTTCCTGTCCTCCACTCACTGCCGACTTTGATTCCCCATTGACTTGCATTGGGTTTTGTGTTTCGGTCGGCCCCCGACTTTTCAAAATAATCCGGCGATTTCACCCGACCCGACTTTTGAGAAAGTCCCAAGTCCTCGATCCTAAAAAAGTAAAAGTCGCTCAACTCTAGAAATGAAATGTAAAATAACCAATCAATTTTGTTCATCTACACAATTGTGTTCAACTTGTTGTTGATTCTTCACCAAAAATTTACATTTGGTATCTTTATGAAGAATGATATGTGGGAAAAGGTTGAAAAGTTCCAGGGAGCCGAATACTTTCGCAAGGCACTGTATTTTACTTCACGTTACTGATAAAATTTCTTTAATAAGACTTAAATTTATGTGTGTAAAAAAAAAAAAAGGCAAAAATGTTGAAAATTTTGCAATTTTTCAAGTTTGAATTTTCATGCCCTTAAATCAGAGATATGTCACACAAAATACTTAATAAGTAACATTTCTCACATTTCTACTTTACATCAGCACAATTTTGGATCCAGCATTTTTTTTGTTAGGAAGTTGTAAGGGTTAAAATTTGGCCAGCGATTTCTCATTTTTACAACACCATTTTATTGATTTTATTTTTTTTAGGGACCACATCACATTTGAAGTCACTTTGAGGGGTCTATATGATATTAAATTTCCCAAAGTGACACCATTCTAAAAACTGCACCCCTCAAGATGCTCAAAACCACATTCAAGAAGTTTATTAACCCTTCAGGTTCTTCACAGGAATTTTTGGAATGTTTAAAAAAAAAAAAAATGAACATTTATCTTTTTTTCACAAAAAATTTACTTCAGATCCAATTTGTTTTATTTTACCAAGGGTATCAGGAGAAATTGGCCCCAAAAGTTGTTGTACAATTTGTCATGAGTACGCCAATACCCCATATGTGGGGGTAAACCACTGTTTGGGTGCATGGCAGAGCTCGGAAGGGAAGGAGCGCGGTTTGACTTTTCAATGGAAAATTGGCTGGAATTGAGACAGGATGCCATGTCACGTTTGGAGAGTCCCTGATGTGCCTAAACAGTGGAAACCCCCCACAAGTGACACAATTTTGGAAAGTAGACCCCCTAAGGAACTTATCTAGATGTGTTCTGAGAACTTTCAACCCCCACAAAAAACGATTTTTTAGCCCCCAGTTTTGTATTTTCCTAAGGGTAAAAGGAGAAATTGGACCACAAAAGTTGTTGTCCAATTTGTCCCAAATATGCTGATACACCATATGTGGGTGTAAACCACTGTTTGGGCGAACAGCAGAGCTCGGAAGGGAAGGAGCACCGTTTTACTTTTATAAAGCAGAATTGGCTTGAATTGAGATCGGATGCCAAGTCGCGTTTGGAGAGTGCCTGATGAGCCTAAACAGTGGAAACCCCCCAATTCGAACTCCAACCCTAACCCAAACACACACCTAACCATAATCCCAACCCTAACCACACCCCTAACCCGAACAAGCCTCTAACCGGAATCCCAACATAATCCTAACCCCAGCACACCCCTAACCCTAATCCCAACCATAAACAGAACCCTGTTGTGAATTCTGTGGTCAAGCTCCCTCCTGTGGTCACAAGTGGTACTTCGGCTGATTCTGTCTATGGGCTTCCGTTGGTGGATGTGACTGGTACTGCGGCTTCTGAGTTTCCTTCCTCAGGTGATGAGGTTAAGTCGTTAGGTGCTGCTCTATTTAACTCCACCTAGTGCTTTGATCCTGGCCTCCAGTCAATGTTCTAGTATTGGCCTTGCTTCCTCCTGGATCGTTCCTGTGGCCTGTCTGCTCAGCATAAGCTAAGTTCTGCTTGTGTTACTTTTGTTTGCTATATTTTCTGTCCAGCTTGCTATATTGGTTTTTCTTGCTTGCTGGAAGCTCTGAGACGCAGAGGGAGCACCTCCGTACCGTTAGTCGGTGCGGAGGGTCTTTTTGCCCCTCTGCGGGGTTGTTTGTAGGTTTTTGTGTTGACCGCAAAGCTATCTTTCCTATCCTCGGTCTATTCAGTAAGTCGGGCCTCACTTTGCTAAATCTATTTCATCTCTGTGTTTGTATTTTCATCTTAACTCACAGTCATTATATGTGGGGGGCTGCCTTTTCCTTTGGGGAATTTCTCTGAGGCAAGGTAGGCTTATTTTTCTATCTTCAGGCCTAGCTAGTTTCTCAGGCTGTGCCGAGTTGCATAGTGAGCGCTAGGCGCAATCCACGGCTACCTCTAGTGTGGTGTGATAGGATTAGGGATTGCGGTCAGCAGAGTTCCCACGTCTCATAGCTCGTCCTATGTTTTTTGGTTATTGTCAGGTCACTTTGTGTGCTCTGAACTTCAAGGTCCATTGTGGTTCTGAATTACCTATTCATAACAGTACTGGAGGCCTAAAGTACTATGCTTCTCAATAGAGGGAAAAAAGAAGTTCTGAGACCATTTTTTTTTCTTTGCACTGTGTTTTGCCTTTTTTTCCCCTAGACATTTGGGTGGTTAAGGACACAGGTGTAGTGATGGACATTAAAGGTCTGTCTTCATGTGTGGATCATCTCACTGCAAGAGTACAAAATATTCAAGACTTTGTGGCTCAGAATTCTATGTTAGAACCAATAATTCCTATTCCTGATTTGTTTTCTGGAGATAGAGCTAAATTTCTGAGTTTCAAAAATAATTGCAAACTGTTTCTGGCGTTGAAACCTCGCTCCTCTGGTGACTCAGTTCAACAAGTTAAGATCATTATTTCTTTATTACGTGGCGACCCTCAAGACTGGGCATTTTCCCTTGCGCCAGGAGATCCTGCATTATGTAATATTGATGCGTTTTTTCTGGCGCTCGGATTACTGTACGATGAACCTAATTCAGTGGATCAGGCAGAGAAAAATTTGCTGGCTCTGTGTCAGGGTCAGGATGAGATAGAGATTTATTGTCAGAAGTTTAGAAAGTGGTCCGTGCTCACTCAATGGAATGAATGTGCGTTGGCAGGTATTTTCAGAAAGGGTCTCTCTGAAGTCCTTAAGGATGTCATGGTGGGATTTCCTATGCCTGCTGGTCTGAATGAGTCTATGTCTTTGGCCATTCAGATCGGTCGACGCTTGCGTGAGCGTAAATCTGTGCACCATTTGGCGGTATTATCTGAGCATAAACCTGAGCCTATGCAGTGCGATAGGACTTTGACCAGAGCTGAAAGGCAAGAACACAGACGTCAGAATGAGCTGTGTTTCTACTGTGGTGATTCCACTCATGCTATCTCCGATTGTCCTAAGCGCACTAAGCGGTTCGCTAAGTCTGCCACCATTGGTACGGTACAGTCGAAATTTCTTTTATCCGTTACTTTGATCTGCTCTTTGTCTTCCTATTCTGTCATGGCATTTGTGGATTCAGGCGCTGCCCTGAATTTGATGGACTTGGAGTTTGCTAGGCGCTGTGGGTTTGTCTTGGAGCCCTTGCAGTGTCTTATTTCATTGAGAGGAATTGATGCTACGCCTTTGGCCAAGAATAAGCCTCAGTATTGGACCCAGCTGACCATGTGCATGGCTCCTGCGCACCAGGAGGATATTCGCTTTCTGGTGTTGCATAATCTGCATGATGTGGTCGTGTTGGGGTTGCCATGGCTACAACTCCATAACCCAGTATTAGATTGGAAATCCATGTCTGTGTCCAGCTGGGGTTGTCAGGGGGTACATGGTGATGTTCCATTTCTGTCTATCTCATCATCCACCCCTTCTGAGGTCCCAGAGTTCTTGTCTGATTACCGGGATGTATTCGATGAGCCCAAGTCCAATGCCCTACCTCCGCATAGGGATTGTGATTGTGCTATCGAGTTGATTCCTGGTAGTAAGTTTCCTAAGCGTCGACTGTTTAATTTTTCTGTACCTGAGCACGCAGCTATGCGGAGTTACGTAAAAGAATCTTTGGAGAAGGGTCATATTCGCCCGTCGTCATCGCCATTGGGAGCAGGGTTCTTTTTTGTGGCCAAGAAGGATGGTTCGCTGAGACCTTGTATTGATTACCGCCTTCTAAATAAAATCACGGTCAAATTTCAGTACCCCTTGCCGCTGCTATCTGATTTGTTTGCTCGGATTAAGGGGGCTAGTTGGTTCACCAAGATAGATCTCCGTGGTGCATATAATCTTGTGCGTATTAAACGGGGCGATGAATGGAAAACTGCATTTAATACGCCCGAGGGCCATTTTGAGTACCTAGTTATGCCAATCGGACTTGCCAATGCTCCATCAGTGTTTCAGTCCTTTATGCATGACATCTTCCGAGAGTACCTGGATAAATTCCTGATTGTATACTTGGATGATATTTTGGTCTTCTCGGATGATTGGGAGTCTCATGTGAAGCAGGTCAGAATGGTGTTCCAGGTCCTGCGTGCTAATTCTTTGTTTGTGAAGGGATCAAAGTGTCTCTTTGGTGTTCAGAAGGTTTCATTTTTGGGGTTCATTTTTTCCCCTTCTACTATCGAGATGGACCCTGTTAAGGTCCAGGCCATTTATGATTGGACTCAGCCGACATCTCTGAAGAGTCTGCAAAAGTTCCTTGGCTTTGCTAATTTTTATCGTCGCTTCATCTGTAATTTCTCTAGTATTGCTAAACCATTGACCGATTTGACCAAGAAGGGTGCTGATGTGGTCAATTGGTCTTCTGCTGCTGTGGAAGCTTTTCAAGAGTTAAAGCGTCGTTTTTCTTCTGCCCCTGTGTTGCGTCAACCAGATGTTTTGCTTCCGTTCCAGGTCGAGGTTGATGCTTCTGAAATTGGAGCGGGGGCTGTTTTGTCGCAAAGAGATTCTGATTGCTCGGTGATGAAGCCATGCGCCTTCTTTTCCAGGAAGTTTTCGCCTGCTGAGCGAAATTATGATGTTGGCAATCGAGAGTTGCTGGCCATGAAGTGGGCATTCGAGGAGTTTCGTCATTGGCTTGAAGGAGCTAAGCATCGCGTGGTGGTCTTGACTGATCACAAGAACTTGACTTATCTCGAGTCTGCCAAACGGTTGAATCCTAGACAGGCTCGTTGGTCGCTGTTTTTCTCCCGTTTTGACTTTGTGGTTTCGTACCTTCCGGGCTCTAAAAATGTGAAGGCGGATGCCCTGTCTAGGAGTTTTGTGCCCGACTCTCCGGGTTTGCCTGAGCCGGCGGGTATTCTCAAAGAGGGAGTAATTGTGTTTGCCATCTCCCCTGATTTGCGGCGGGTGCTGCAAAATTTTCAGGCTAATAAACCTGATCGTTGCCCAGCGGAGAAACTGTTTGTCCCTGATAGGTGGACGAGTAGAGTTATCTCTGAGGTTCATTGTTCGGTGTTGGCTGGTCATCCTGGAATCTTTGGTACCACAGATTTAGTGGCTAGATCCTTTTGGTGGCCGTCTCTGTCGCGGGATGTGCGTTCTTTTGTGCAGTCCTGTGGGATTTGTGCTCGGGCTAAGCCCTGCTGTTCTCGTGCCAGTGGGTTGCTTTTGCCCTTGCCGGTCCCAAAGAGGCCTTGGACACATATCTCTATGGATTTTATTTCGGATCTCCCCGTCTTTCAAAAAATGTCGGTCATTTGGGTAGTTTGTGATCGCTTCTCTAAGATGATCCATTTGGTACCCTTGTCTAAATTACCTTCCTCCTCTGATTTGGTGCCATTGTTTTTCCAACATGTGGTTCGTTTACATGGCATTCCGGAGAACATCGTTTCTGACAGAGGTTCCCAGTTTGTTTCGAGGTTTTGGCGAGCCTTTTGTGCTAGGATGGGCATTGATTTGTCTTTTTCCTCGGCTTTCCATCCTCAGACAAATGGCCAAACTGAACGAACCAATCAGACCTTGGAAACATATCTGAGATGTTTTGTTTCTGCTGATCAGGATGATTGGGTGTCCTTTTTGCCGTTGGCTGAGTTCGCCCTTAATAATCGGACCAGCTCGGCTACCTTGGTTTCGCCGTTTTTCTGCAATTCTGGGTTCCATCCTCGTTTCTCTTCAGGGCAGGTTGAGTCTTCGGACTGTCCTGGTGTGGATACTGTGGTGGACAGGTTGCAGCAGATTTGGACTCATGTAGTGGACAATTTGACCTTGTCCCAGGAGAAGGCTCAACGTTTCGCTAATCGCAGACGCTGTGTGGGTCCCCGACTTCGTGTTGGGGATTTGGTTTGGTTGTCATCTCGTTATATTCCTATGAAGGTTTCCTCTCCTAAGTTTAAGCCTCGTTTCATTAGTCCGTATAGGATTTCTGAGGTTCTTAATCCTGTGTCTTTTCGTTTGACCCTTCCAGATTCTTTTTCCATCCATAACGTATTCCATAGGTCATTGTTGCGGAGATACGTGGCACCTATGGTTCCATCTGTTGATCCTCCTGCACCGGTTTTGGTGGAGGGGGAGTTGGAGTATATAGTGGAAAAGATTTTGGATTCTCGTGTTTCGAGACGGAAACTCCAGTATCTGGTTAAGTGGAAGGGTTATGGTCAGGAAGATAATTCCTGGGTCTTTGCCTCTGATGTCCATGCTGCCGATCTTGTTCGTGCCTTTCATATGGCTCATCCTGGTCGGCCTGGGGGCTCTGGTGAGGGTTCGGTGACCCCTCCTCAAGGATGGGGGACTGTTGTGAATTCTGTGGTCACAAGTGGTACTTCGGCTGATTCTGTCTATGGGCTTCCGTTGGTGGATGTGAGTGGTACTGCGGCTTCTGAGTTTCCTTCCTCAGGTGATGAGGTTAAGTCGTTAGGTGCTGCTCTATTTAACTCCACCTAGTGCTTTGATCCTGGCCTCCAGTCAATGTTCTAGTATTGGTCTTGCTTCCTCCTGGATCGTTCCTGTGGCCTGTCTGCTCAGCATAAGCTAAGTTCTGCTTGTGTTACTTTTGTTTGCTATATTTTCTGTCCAGCTTGCTATATTGGTTTTTCTTGCTTGCTGGAGACGCAGAGGGAGCACCTCCGTACCGTTAGTCGGTGCGGAGGGTCTTTTTGCCCCTCTGCGTGGTTGTTTGTAGGTTTTTGTGTTGACCGCAAAGCTATCTTTCCTATCCTCGGTCTATTCAGTAAGTCGGGCCTCACTTTGCTAAATCTATTTCATCTCTGTGTTTGTATTTTCATCTTTACTCACAGTCATTATATGTGGGGGGCTGCCTTTTCCTTTGGGGAATTTCTCTGAGGCAAGGTAGGCTTATTTTTCTATTTTCAGGCCTAGCTAGTTTCTCAGGCTGTGCCAAGTTGCATAGGGAGCGTTAGGCGCAATCCACGGCTACCTCTAGTGTGGTGTGATAGGATTAGGGATTGTGGTCAGCAGAGTTCCCACGTCTCAGAGCTCGTCCTATGTTTTTTGGTTATTGTCAGGTCACTTTGTGTGCTCTGAACTTCAAGGTCCATTGTGGTTCTGAATTACCTATTCATAACAGAACCCTAACCACACCCCTAACCCGAACAAACCCCTAACCCGAATCCCAACATAATCCTAACCCCAGCACACCCCTAACCCTAATCCCAACCCTAACCAGAACCGTAACCACACCCCTAACCTTGACACACCCCTAACCCTAATCCCAACTGTAAACGTAAGCCAAACCCTAACCCCATCTCTAGCCCCAACCCTAATGGGAAAATGGAAAAAAATACTTTTTTTATTTCCAATTTTTCCCTAACTAAGGGGGTGATAAAGGGGGGTTTGATTTACTATTTATAGTGGGTTTTATAGCGTGTGTTAGAGCTAGCGGAATGCACCAAATAATTATAAGGATGGTGAAAGGTGATTTCACAGCCCGGGGTCCACCGTGCAGAGATGGAACCTGCTGCTGAGTAATGACGGACTATATGGCGGTATAATGTGGATACACACACGGGTTAGCTTCACCCGGTATGAAGGAAGCAAACCCTGCTGCGTCACAGGGCCGCGGTACCGCACAAAGAGCACAAGCAAAGTCACAGAATTCTGTCCCAAGACTCAGGGAAAGAGTTTCTCTAGACCTCTTGCGCTCGACACAGCTACTGGGGTGTCAGAGATTAATAGAACAAAAAATTTACTGCATAAGAGTGCGTGCAGTGCCGCTTTGGCGGACACCACTAACCACCCAGACTTGGGCCAGGAAAGCGCTATATTAGCGCACGGCGCCGCACTGGCGGTCACTGCTATCAGATGCTGTATTGTGTTCTAGCTGTGCGGGATAGAACTGTCAGGCGCTAGGTAGCTTTCACCATTCGCGAACAGTCAACGACACTAGAAATGGGAATGATTCAGAGCTTTCATCCATTGACAGGCATACATACACACACACACGATAATAAGTTTACACTAGCGCATGGCCGTGCGGCCATGCGAACCTTTTATAGCGTAAACTCTCCGGGACCTTCCAAGTGGTCCAACAGGAGCTACTACAGGACCTGAGCATGTTACCCCCGACCTCCAATACTGTGCAGCGGCGGGAACTCGACACCTAACATTATCCCCCCTCCTAGGGCCCCCCTCCTTGGGCCTCGTTAAGCTCGAAGTCAGCAATGAGCTGCGGAGCCCAAATGTGCTCAACAGGCTCCCAGGACCTGTCCTCTTGACCATAACCCTTCCAATCCATCAGAATATTTTGCCACGTACCACCTTATACCCCATGATGGCATTCACCTTGTAATTGTGGATGAGCCCCATGTCCCAGCAGATGACTCGGAAAACCAGGACATGTGGACGGGCTTTAGGAGGGACACATGAAAGGTGTCAGTGAAGCCTAGGGGTGGTGGAAGGGCCAAACAGTAGACCACAGGATTAACCTATTCCGGGACCTTGAAGGGGCCTAGGTAGCGAGGCGCCAACTTAGTGGACTCAACTCGCAGCCTGATGTTACGGGCGGAGAGCCACAATAAATTGCCAGGAGTTATGTGCGGTCCCAAATGTCAAGTGCCTCTACAGCCCAGTCTGCCACCCTGGAGTCGGCGGAAGACACGGGCATGGGTACAGGAACCCGCGGATGCTGGTCGTAATTAAGGAGGAATGGGGTCTGCCCAGTGGAGTCGGCTACGGCGTTGTTGAGCGCAAACTCCACACACAGTAGCAAGGATGCCCAGTCATCCTGCCTGGCTGAGACAAAATGTCGCTGGTATGTGACCAGTGTCTGGTTGGCCCTCTCTACCAACCCATTCAACTCGGGATGGTATGCTGAAGAGAGATTCAGCTCGATGCTGAGAAGACTACAAAGCTCTCTCTAGAACCGAGACGCAAACTGTGGCCCAGGCCACTGAGAATTTTGTCTGGCATACCGTGTAGGCGGAAAATGTGCTTAATAAACAACGCCGCCAAGACACGTGCAGAAGGTAGCCATGAAAGAGGCACCAAGTGCACCATTTTGGAAAAATGGTCGGTGACTACCCAAATAATGATGTAGCTACGGGACTTGGGTAAGCCTACCACAAAGTCCATCTCGACCATTTCTCAAGGCCTGTCTGCCACCGGCAAGGGGTAAAGTAGCCCAGCAGGCTGTTGTCGAGAAGACTTATTCTTGGCGCAGGAGACACACGCTCGAATATAGTCTCCGATGTCACAGGCCATATGCGGCCACCAGTACGTCCTCGCCAGAAACTCAGATGTCCTCTTGGTCCCAAAATGTCCACCCACCCTGGACGAGTGAGCCCAAGAGAGAACCTCCGGTTGCAAATTAGATGGCACAAGTCTTGCCCGGGGGCACAGACTCAAGCGAAACCGGGGCCACGGTCCTCAGGCTCTCCGAAGGGACAATTAGCCGAGGCTGCTCCTCCTTCTCTACTGATGACACTACGGAACGGGAGAGAGATCGGCATGGATGTTCTTCTCCCCTGAAAGATAGTGGAGGGTGAAGTGGATCAGGAGAAGAACAAGGACCATCTAGCCTGGTGAGAGTTTAGCCGCTGGGCAGTCTGTAAATAAACCACATTTTTGTGGTCAGTATACACTTGGAAGGGAAAACGAGCCCCCTCCAGGAGGTGTCTCCACTCTGAGAAGGCCAACTTCATAGCTAGCAACTCCCTGTCCCCGATGGAATAATTCCTCTCTGCTAGTGTGAATGTCTAGGAGAAAAAGAAGCAAGGATGTTTCCAACCTTGAGCATCTTTTTGGAAGAGGACTGCTCCAGCACAGAAGGATGAATCATCCACCTCCATAATAAATGGTTTATCTACATCGGGACGATGTAGAATGGGAGCGCTAGCAAAAGGAGACTTTATAATAGAGAGGAAGGCCTTGGAGACCTCCTCCGACCACAATTTGGGATTAGCTCCCTTCTTGGTTAGGGCAACCAGGGGAGCTACCAAGGTTGAGAGGTGGGGAATGAAATGGTGATAATAGTTAATGAACCCCATAAAGCGCTGCACCGCCTTGAGAGATTGGGGTTCCTGCCAGTCCATCACATCCTGTAGCTTGGCAGGATCCATAGCCAATTCCTTGGCGGAGATGATATAGCAAAGGAAAGGCAAGGACTCCTGCATAGAGGGAGTTTGCCCATAGGAGGTTGAAGACTTTGCAAAGATCTCTCCGGTGGGAATCTAAATCTGGAGAGTAGATCAGAATATCAACCAGATAGACTACAACCGAGGTGGTGAGCATATCCCGGAAGATATCATTCACAAAGTCATGGAAAATGGCAGGAGCATTACAGAGCCCGAAGGGCATCACCAGGTATTCAGAGTGCCCGTCCCTGGTGTTAAATGCCATCTTCCATTCGTCCCCCTCACGGACACGAATCAAGTTGTAAGCACCCGGCAGATCAAGCTTAGTAAATACCCTCGCTCCCCGCAACCTATCGAATAACTCAGATATCAGGGGCAAAGGGTACTTGTTCATAACGGTGATGGCGTTAAGATCTCTGTAATCTATGCATGGACATAATTCTCCGTTCTTCTTCTGCACGAAGAAGAACCCCGCCCCTGCTGGTGACACGGACTTCGTAATGAATCCTCTTGCCAGATTCTCCTGAATGTATTGGGTAATCGCCTCAGTCTCCGGGAGAGATAGGGGATAGACTCGACCCCGGGGAGGCTCTGCACCAGGCAAGAGGTCAATAGGACAGTAATAGGGGCGGTAGGGACTCCGCAGCCCTCTTGGAGAACACGTCCGCATAGGGCCAATAGTATTTGCAGAGAGAGGAAAGATCTGCGGGTACTTCAGTAGTAACAACCTGAACGCACTCCCTCAGACATCTACCCTGACAAGATTCACTCCATCCCACAATTCTCCCTGAGGACCACTCAATATGAGAAGAGTGGTAGCGTAGCCATGGTATCCCCAATAGGACCTCATCAATTCCCTCGGGAATGACTAGCAGGGAGATAATTTCTGGTGTGTTATCTGTGAGGGCAGTGTCGACCCATTTACCACTCGGACGGTCACAGGTTTGGTGAGCATCACCAGGGGTATTACGTGCAGTTGGGCTAAGGCAGATGACATAAAATTGTCCTCCGCTCCGGAATCCACGCAAAGCTCTACTATAAGAGTGGATGGGCCTATGGTAATTGCCCTCTTGAAGGACAGTTTGGAGGAAAACGTTGCCGTGTCTAGTATACCTCCTCCTACAACCACTGGACGCTGACGTTTTCCCGACCGCAGGGAACATCTGGAGGCAAGATGTCCTGACTGCCGGCAGGCATGACAGATCTTGTGTGCACGAGCGGTCCGGGACTTAGATCCCACTCGTAACACCTCCATGGCCTCATGTGGCTTGGATGCCTGGACCAGAAATTCCAGAGGTTTGGCGAATGTGAGAGCTAGCCGAAACCTCTGCCTACACTGGGCTCACTCCAACCTTCGATCGTTATAACGGAGGTCGATGCGAGTTGATACAGCTATTAGCTCTTCCAGTGTGGCAGGAATCTCCCTAGTGGCCAAAGCGTCCTTCACATGATCAGCCAGCCCCCTCCAAAATACAGGGATGAGGGCTTTATCCGGCCACTCCAACTCAGACGCTAAAGTCCGGAAGTGGACAGAGAAATGGCTGACCCAGGATGAGCTCTGTGTCAGTGCCAGCAGTTGGAGCGCCGTATTATGGGTGACTTGAGGTCTCAAAATGACCTGTTTCAGAGTGCTCAGGAACCGCGGAGCACTCTGCACCACATGATCGTCCCACTCCCACAGCGGCGTAGCCCACTCCAATGCCCGGCCCGACAGGAGAGAAATAATAAATCCCACTTTAGCCCGCTCTGAGGGGAAACGTGCAGCCAGGAGCTCAAGGTGTATCACACACTGGTTTACGAATCCCCTGCATGACTTGCTATCGCCAGAGAATTTATCTGGGAGCAGGAGGCAGGATAAAGTCAGAACAGAGGGTGGCAGTGGAAAAATAGCTGTAGCCACGCTAGCAGCCTGAACAACTACTTCGGTGACATCCACAGCCGATTTTGTGCGCTCGAGAGCCGACAACCTGCCCTCCAGCTGCTGGATGTACCGCTGCAGTCGCCGTTCATCCGCCATTACTAGCCATTTCCTGGCGCTAGTGTAATGTTAGGGCTAGCGGAATGCACCAAATAATTATAAGGATGGTATAAGGTGTGTTCGCAGCCTGGGGTCCACCGTGCAGAGATAGAACCTGCTGCTGAGTAATGACGGACTATACGGCGGTATAATGTGTATACACATACGGGTTAGCTTCACCCGGTATGAAGGAAGCGAACCCTGTTGCGTCACAGGGCCGCGGTACCGCACAAAGAGCGCAAGCAAAGAGTCACAGAACTCTGTCCCATGACTCAGGGAAAGAGTTCCTCTAGACCTCTTGCGCTTGACACCACTACTGGGGTGTCAAGAGATTAATAGAACTAAAAAATTTACTGCACAAGAGTGCGTACAGTGCCGCTCTGGCGGACACCACTAACCACCCAGACTTGGGCCAGGAAAGCGCTCTATTAGCGCATGGCGTCGCACTGGCGGTCACTGCTATCAGACGATGTATCGTGCGCTAGCTGTGCGAGATAGCACTGTCAGGCGCTAGGTAGCTTCCACCATTCGCGAACAGTCAACAACACTAGGGATGCGAATGATTCAGAGCTTTCATCCATCGACGCTAAAAACATCCACACACACACGACAATAAGCAATCATATAGCAAGAAACTGGCCTATATATATATATGACACTTCCAAAAACCATAAAGAAAATCCAAAAATAGAACGGAAGACAATGTCATAAGTATAAATTACAAAAAATCTTTATTAAGTCATTATTTAACCCCTTCATGACCCAGCCTATTTTGACCTTAATGACCTGGCCGTTTTTTGCAATTCTGACCAGTGTCCCTTTATGAGGTAATAACTCAGGAACGCTTCAACGGATCCTAGCGGTTCTGAGATTGTTTTTTTCGTGACATATTGGGCTTCATGTTAGTGGTAAATTTAGGTCAATAAATTCTGCGTTTATTTGTGATAAAAACTGAAATTTGGCGAAAAATTTTGAAAATTTCACAATTTTCACATTTTGAATTTTTATTCTGTTAAACCAGAGAGTTATGTGACACAAAATAGTTAATAAATAACATTTCCCACACGTCTACTTTACATCAGCACAATTTTGGAAACAAAATTTTTTTTTGCTAGGAAGTTATAAGGGTTAAAATTTGACCAGCGATTTCTCATTTTTACAACGAAATTTACAAAACCATTTTTTTAGGGACCACCTCACATTTGAAGTCAGTTTGACAGGTCTATATGGCTGAAAATACCCAAAAGTTACACCATTCTAAAAACTGCACCCCTCAAGGTGCACAAAACCTTGACACAGCAGCAGAAGCAACATGGAAGGAAGAAATGAACATTTAACTTTTTAGTCACAAAAATGATCTTTTAGCAACATTTTTTTTATTTTCCCAATGGTAAAAGGAGAAACTGAACCACGAAAGTTGTTGTCCAATTTGTCCTGAGTACGCGGATACCTCATATGTGAGGGTAAACCACTGTTTTGGCGCACGGCAGGGCTTGGAAGGGAAGGAGCGCCATTTGACTTTTTGAATGAAAAATTGGCTCCACTCTTTAGCTGACACCACGTCGCGTTTGGAGAGCCCCCGTGTGAGGAAAATGTATATCATAAGTTAGTTTTCTTGCTAGCCTGCGTGGGCTAAGCCCCCCTTCTTGGAGTGATGCTGCAACAGTTTGTAGCTTCAAATTCCTTCCCTTTCACTCAGCCAAGAGCTGCTTTGCCAATGTATGGGGGAAGAGAGGTTTTATTGCCGAAAGGAATTTACGACTAGGCTCAAATCTCCTCTAGCAGAGAACTGTTTAAAATTTTCCAGAAATCCATGAGAGTCTTTGTTCTGTTATTGTAAGATATTAGGCAAACGATTTAAGCTAGAAATAGGAAAAATATATATTCTTTACACCCCTCGGTGGATCTATTCACCACGTAAAACCTGAGCTTCTACCTCCGTCTAGTAAAGAAGTAGGGTTTTCTCTGTAAATATGTATCCCAGATAGGACATATTTGATCTCATTAAAATGCTCACGTTAATCCGAGATGAATGATGAGTTTGTTAGGACTATAACATGTTTTGTAGCAGAGTTATCGAAATTAGATATAGATTAGAAAAAATGAGTTAACTGAAGAGGTAGGAGGGACGAGGTGATCCAACCCCTTTCTGGGATGTTACTGGCTTAAGCTTTAACTGTCTGCACACATCCCCAGCTTGGGTCTTGTCCTTTTTTCCTGGAAGAGCTGAGTACATCCCATGAGCTGGGACGTATGGAAAACTGCCCTAGCCTGGGTGCCTGCCATGCTTTGAACATGTGAGTGTTATCTTTTCTCCTTTATGTTATAATTACCCGTGTACATATTTGCAATTGTCTCATTTGTAATATCTTCATAAAATATTTTTGATAAAGCACTGCCTAATTTTTTATGGGATATAATATTTAATATTAGTTCGTTCTCCTGTTCTAAACCGTACCTTAAGTCTTCTGAAGGGAAATACGCTACTGTTACTGTTGTGTTGGGTTAGCTTCGGACCCGTTTAATCGAAGTTGGTGGCAGCGATACCGTGTGCAGACTGTTGAGTGATGCTGTAGCGACTGCGGCGTTGATAATTATTGTTCCTGCCTGAGTGGGAGTAGTTATCGCGTCGCTGCAGCGTGCCCAATAGCTAGTACATAGCAGGCAGCCTGTCTGGCGACTAATTACCATAGGTGCAGTACCTAATCTGACCTGAGAGTAAGGGGGGCGCCAGAGAGCTGCAAGTGTTAAGTGGAACTGTAAGCGGGATATACATAAATACCTGCAGTTCGTGGTGTATAGAAAAGCAGTGGGATACCTAAAATAAGCCCCTGCTGTAAACTAAGAGGTCAATAGCCTTGTGTGTGGTTTTTCATCACATCGTGGAGAGGAGGGATAACTAAGATAAGCCCCCCTGCACATGTGATAGCCGTCTGTTGGCCTAAAGTCACCTCAATCCGTGATGTAGGGGTGACGGTCACGGTGTGAATCCTGACCAATTGGTGACAGCGGTCAGGGGATTCGTGACAATTGGTGGCAAGGCGGTGGGATATCTTAGAGCATTAGTGATTTGGTTTGAGTAATCATTCCTCTCACTAAAAACTTGCAGAAAGTTCTTGCGAGGACTCTGCGCAAATAAGTTTGGAGAACGAACTCAGTGTTTTATTAGTCTTGAGACAATTGCGTACTGGTAATTATCCCCTCCCTTTCTCTTCGTTTTTATATCCTATCTTTTATTTGGCAACCATGGCTGCGAAAGGGGAAGCCTGGTACAACCACCAGAAGAAGGACTTTCTTGCTGGGATATGCACGTGCCATGGCCTGAACCCCCAGGGTAAGACCAAGACTCAAATGGTCGCTGAACTGGTGCAATTTGAAGCAGACCAAGCCAGGCCACAGAGCCCAGAGGTCGCAGAAGCCAGCACAAGCGACCATGGTGCTGCAGCAGAGGTCCAACCACTGAATACAGGCCCTACTGGCAACCAGGGGGGTGCAGACCTCCTCCTGCAGCTGGCTCTGCAACAATGTGCCGCAGATGACCTAGAGGGATGTCGGCAGCTGATTCAGCAATACCATGAGCGAGCCGAGCGAGAGGCCCAGCGAGCCGAGCGAGAGGCCCAGGCCCAGCGAGCCGAGCGAGAGGCCCAAGCGGAGCGGGAGTACCAGCTGCAGATGGCCCGACTGCAAATGCAGGGGTCGTCCCAGTCCAGCCGTGAGCCCAGCAACGCTCAGATGCCTAATCCCCGGCCCGATCACTTCCCTGTTATGGAGAAGGACGGAGACTTGGACACGTTTCTGCGGGCCTTTGAGAAAGCCTGCAGACAGTACAGGCTGCCTGCAGATGAATGGGCCCGATACCTGACACCAGGGCTGAGAGGTAAAGCTCTGGAGGCGTTTGCTGCCCTCCCTCAAGAACAAGATGGTGACTATGAGGCCATCAAGCAGGCTCTGATAGCCAAGTACCAGCTTACACCCGAGGTGTACCGTAGAAAGTTCCGGACCCTCCAACGTGGCCCACACGACAGTTACAGTGATGTGGTGCATGGACTGGGGACCCACTTTGACCAGTGGACCCAAGGACTGTCAGTGACCATCTTTGCACAGCTGCGAGACCTGATGATCAAAGACCAGTTCTTTCATCTTTGCCCAGCTGAGGTGCGACAGTTCGTGATGGACAGAGAACCCAAAGACGTGACGAAAGCAGCGCAGATTGCCGATGCCTATGAGGCCAACCGTAGATCGGAAGTGCGGAAGCCAGTCACCACCAGCTGGAGAGGGGGTAAGCCTGCAACCAACGCCAGTATCCCTGCCAGCCAACACACCAGAGGTCATGTCCCCATAGCCAACAGCACCAGACCTACCACCGAACCTCGCAAGTGTTTCACCTGCAATCAGACTGGTCATATCAGTCCCTCCTGTCCAGCCAAGCAGAAGAACACCCCAGCCAAGGCCCCAGGGCCTAATGCAGCAGTTCTTTTGGTGGGTGGTGTGGTTGGGAGGGTGTGTGACAACGTACAGCCCGTCACTGTGGGAGGCCATGTTGCTACAGGCCTCAAGGACACCGGGGCTTTACGAACCCTCATCCGACCCGAACTGGCGGCCCCTGAAGAAATCATTCCGGGGAAAACCCTAACTGTCACTGGCATTGGGGGCATCAGCTGTCCCTTACCGATGGCCCGGGTCTTTATTGATTGGGGTGCTGGGAGCGGGGTGAAGGAAGTGGGGCTGTCTGATAATTTGCCCACTGATGTTTTGTTGGGGACTGATTTGGGGAGGATGGTTGCATACTACGTCCCTGACACCCCTCCCCAATCTACTAATGAGGGTAAAGTTAACCCTGATGATGATGATGATGGGAAATCGCATGTGTTACCTGACCATGCTTTATCTTGTAATGATGCATCTAATAACCATTTTTTCCCTAGGATTGATGGTGAAAATGTTGTACCTGTGCCAGCTGAACCTGATAATGATTTTTCTGTGAAGGTTAATGTGTCCATAGGTACAGGCGTGCCCAGCCACGTCGCTCTGCGGAGTGAGACGGATGAGGAACCCCTAACAGGGGCAAGTGTCGGTGCTACAGGAAATGGGGAGATGCATGGGAACCGTGAGGAAGGTGATGCCATGAAAGTGACCAGTGCCACCGAGGAAGGTAACTGGCCCATAAGTAGCACTGCCCCTGGAATGTTGGGGGTGTATGGGGAGGTAGTACCCATAGCAGCACTGGCTGATGGGCCTGTAGAAACCCCCGGGGAGACAGCCTACATAGCTGCTGTCACCCGCAGTCAGAGTGCCCGGAACGCAGATAACTGTCTGCCTTCCGGACCCTCCTCAGTCATCACTGTGACTGAACCAGAGGTGGACCCAGAGCAGGTCCAAGAGGGTTCCCGTGGGGAAGGGACCCTCACATCGCTGCTGGCTTCCCCTAGCCAGGAGTTTCAGGCCGCACTGCACACAGATGCGAGCCTAGAGAGTTTGAGACAACTTGCCGGGACGCACTTCTCCGAGGCTGATAAGGAGAAGGTGTTCTGGGAACGAGTAAGGTTATACCGGGAGACCGTACCCGGAGAATCACAAAAGGAGTGGTTAAGGGAAAGACAGCTGGTCGTCCCGCAGCAATTCCGGGGTGAGTTGTTGCGGATTGCCCATGAGATCCCGCTAGCTGGACACTTGGGGATCAGCAAAACTAAGGCCCGGCTGTCTCAACACTTCTATTGGCCTAAGATGGGGACAGATGTGTCAAACTACTGCCGCTCCTGTATCACTTGTCAAAGAGTGGGGAAGGCGGGGCCTGTTATTAAGGCTCCCCTGATCCCTTTGCCAGTGATAGAAGAGCCTTTACAGAGGATCGCGGTGGACATTGTGGGCCTGCTGGCCGTCCCCAGCAGCTCTGGAAAGCAATACATCCTTACTGTGGTACACTATGCTACCCGGTACCCAGAGGCAGTAGCTCTGTCGTCAACTAGGGCAGATAAGGTGGCGGATGCCCTGTTGGCCATCTTTTCACGTGTAGGGTTTCCCAGGGAAATGCTTACTGATCAAGGGACCCAATCTATGTCTCGCCTAATGGAGGCTCTCTGTAAGAGAATGCAGGTGAAGCACATGGTATCGAGTGCGTATCACCCACAGACCAATGGCCTGTGTGAACGCTTCAATGGTACCCTCAAACAGATGCTACGCATGCTGGTTGAGACTCAAGTGCGCGACTGGGAGCGGTACCTCCCACACCTGCTGTTCGCTTACCGAGAGGTTCCGCAGGCCTCGACGGGGTTCTCCCCCTTCGAGCTCCTGTACGGCAGGCGAGTCCGGGGACCCATTGGGTTGGTAAAAGAATCCTGGGAAGAGGAGCCGAACCCTTCTGAAGTGTCCATAGTGGAGTATGTCATGCGCTTCCGTGACAAGATACAGACCTTGACGCAGTTGGTGCATGACATGACGCAGGCTCAGGCTGATCAGAAGCACTGGTACGACCAGAACGCCCGGGAGCGGACCTACCACGTGGGTCAAAAAGGTGTGGGTGCTGGCCCCCGTACCAACGGATAAGCTTCAGGCAGCCTGGGAGGGCCCGTACGTCGTCCACCAACAGCTCAACCCGGTCACTTACGTGGTCACGCTTGATCACGCTCGGGGTAGGCGAAAGGCCTTTCACGTCAACATGATGAAGGCTCATCACGAACGTGAACCTTTCGTCCTACCGGTCTACAGCTTGCCCGAAGATGGTGAGGAAGACACCCTCCTGGACATGCTGGCCCAAGCCAACGTCAATGGGTTCATCAAGGACGTGGAGGTAAGCGCCTCGTTAACTGAACCCCAGCGGTTGCAGTTGCAAACCACACTGGAACCCTTCCGGGTCGTGTTCTCCAACCGACCTGGGAGGACTGAGTTAGCCGTCCACGAGGTGGACACCGGGAATCACGCCTCACTACGGCGAGCACCCTATCGAATCTCTGACCAGGTGCAGCAGATTATGCGCCAAGAGATCGATGAGATGTTACAGCTGGGGGTGATTCGACGGTCAAAGAGTGCGTGGGCATCACCTGTAGTTCTCGTGCCAAAGAAGGACCGGACCACCCGGTTCTGCGTGGACTACAGGGGGCTCAACGCCATTACAGCCTCTGACGCGCACCCCATGCCGCGCATCGAGGAGCTGCTTGAGAAGTTAGCTGGTGCAAATTACCTAACAATAATGGATCTGAGTCGAGGATACTGGCAGATTCCCCTGAGCCCTGGGGCACAGGAGAAGTCCGCCTTTATCACACCCTTTGGACTGTACGAGTCCACGGTCATGCCCTTTGGCATGAAGAATGCCCCTGCCACTTTCCAGCGGATGGTCAACCTCCTGCTTCAGGGACTGGAGAAGTACGGCGTGGCGTACTTGGATGACATTGCCATCTTCAGTTCCTCCTGGGAGGAACACCTGCAGCATCTCCAGGAGGTGCTCAGGCGAATTCACCAAGCAGGACTGACTATCAAGCCGGGAAAGTGTCAGATGGGCATGAGGGAGGTTCACTACCTGGGGCACCGGGTAAGCGGGAACACCCTGAAGCCAGAGCCTGACAAAGTGGGAGTGATCGTCAACTGGCCCACTCCCGTGACAAAGAAACAGGTGATGTCCTTCTTGGGCACTGCAGGGTACTATAGGCGCTTCGTACAGCACTATAGTAGCCTGGCAAAACCTTTGACGGACTTCACCAGGAAGAAGATACCCTACATCGTCAACTGGACAGATGGCTGTGAGGGGGCCTTCCAGGCGTTGAAAACCGCACTGTGCAACGCCCCTGTGTTGAAAGCAGTCGACCGTTCTTGGTGCAGACCGACGCCAGCGAGTTTGGCCTTGGTGCTGTGCTCAGCCAGGTTGACTCGGAGGACCAAGAGCACCGCGTATTATACCTGAGCCGGAAGCTTTTGCCGAGGGAAGTGGCCTACTCCACCATCGAGAAGCAGTGCCTGGCCATAGTCTGGTCCCTGCAGCGCTCACAACCCTACTTGTACGATCGCCCCTTCACTGTGGTGACTGACCACAACCCTCTGCGCTGGCTAAACGCCATGTGTGGAACCAACGGCAGGTTGCTACGCTGGAGCCTTGCCCTTCAGCAGTTTGACTTCACCATTGAACACAAAACGGGCAAAGAGCATGGGAATGCAGATGGACTCTCCCGCCAGGGTGAACCTACTGAGGTGCCCATGGAGGCATACCGTCAGGTCCTGCCTCCATAGCGCACACCTGAAGGGGGAGGTGTGAGGAAAATGTATATCATAAGTTAGTTTTCTTGCTAGCCTGCGTGGGCTAAGCCCCCCTTCTTGGAGTGATGCTGCAACAGTTTGTAGCTTCAAATTCCTTCCCTTTCACTCAGCCAAGAGCTGCTTTGCCAATGTATGGGGGAAGAGAGGTTTTATTGCCGAAAGGAATTTACGACTAGGCTCAAATCTCCTCTAGCAGAGAACTGTTTAAAATTTTCCAGAAATCCATGAGAGTCTTTGTTCTGTTATTGTAAGATATTAGGCAAACGATTTAAGCTAGAAATAGGAAAAATATATATTCTTTACACCCCTCGGTGGATCTATTCACCATGTAAAACCTGAGCTTCTAGTTCCGTCTAGTAAAGAAGTAGGGTTTTCTCTGTAAATATGTATCCCAGATAGGACATATTTGATCTCATTAAAATTCTCACGTTAATCCGAGATGAATGATGAGTTTGTTTGGACTATAACATGTTTTGTAGCGGAGTTATCGAAATTAAATATAGATTAGAAAAAATGAGTTAACTGAAGAGGTAGGAGGGACGAGGTGATCCAACCCCTTTCTGGGATGTTACAGGCTTAAGCTATAACTGTCTGCACACATCCCCAGCTTGGGTCTTGTCCTTTTTTCCTGGAAGAGCTGAGTACATCCCATGAGCTGGGACGTATGGAAAACTGCCCTAGCCTGGGTGCTTGCCATGCTTTGAACATGTGAGTGTTATCTTTTCTCCTTTATGTTATAATTACCCGTGTACATATTTGCAATTGTCTCATTTGTAATATCTTCATAAAATATTTTTGATAAAGCACTGCCTAATTTTTTATGGGATATAATATTTAATATTAGTTCGTTCTCCTGTTCTAAACCGTACCCTAAGTCTTCTGAAGGGAAATACGCTACTGTTACTGTTGTGTTAGCTTCGGACCCGTTTAATCGAAGCTGGTGGCGGCGATACCGTGTGCAGACTGTTGAGTGATGCTGTAGCGACTGCGGCGTTGATAATTATTGTTCCTGCCTGAGTGGGAGTAGTTATCGCGTCGCTGCAGCGTGCCCAATAGCCAGTACATAGCAGGCAGCCTGTCTGGCGACTAATTACCCTAGGTGCAGTACCTAATCTGACCTGAGAGTAAGGGGGGCGCCAGAGAGCTGCAAGTGTTAAGTGGAACTGTAAGCGGGATATACATAAATCCCTGCAGTTCGTGGTATATAGAAAAGCAGTGGGATACCTAAAATAAGCCCCTGCTGTAAACTAAGAGGTCAATAGCCTTGTGTGTGGTTTTTCATCACATCGTGGAGTGGAGGGATAACTAAGATAAGCCCCCCTGCACATGTGATAGCCGTCTGTTGGCCTAAAGTCACCTCAATCCGTGACGTAGGGGTGACGGTCACGGTGTGAATCCTGACCAATTGGTGACAGCGGTCAGGGGATTCGTGACACCCAGTGTGCCTAAAAATTGGAGCTCCCCCACAAGTGACCCCATTTTGGAAACTGGACCCCCCAAGGAACTTATCTAGATGCCTAGTGAGCACTTTAAACTCTCAGGTGCTTCACAAATTGATCCGTAAAAATGAAAAAGTACTTTTTTTTTTTTTTCACAAAAAATTTCTTTACGCCTCAATTTTTTCATTTTCACATGGCCAATAGGATAAAATGGATCGTAAAATTTGTTGGGCAATTTCTCCCGAGTACGCCGATACCTCACATGTGGGGGTAAACCACTGTTTGGGCACACAACAGGGCTCGGAAGGGAAGGCGCCCAATTTGACTTTTTGAATGGAAAATTAGCTCCAATTGTTTGCGGGCACCATGTCGCGTTTGGAGAGCCCCTGTGTGCCTAAACATTGGAGATCCCCCACAAATGACCCCATTTTGGAAACTAGACCCCCAAAGGAACTAATCTAGTGGTGAGCACTTTGAACCCCCAATTGCTTCACAGAAGTTTATAACGTAGAACCATGAAAATAAAATAAAAAATTCTTTTCTCAAAAATGATTTTTTAGCCCGCAATTTTTTATTTTCCCAAGGGTAACAGGAGAAATTTGACCCCAAAAGTTGTTGTCCAGTTTCTCCTGAGTACGCCGATACCCCATGTGTGGGGGTAAACCACTGTTTGGGCACACGTCGGGGCTCAGAAGGGAAGTAGTGACTTTAGAAATGCAGACTTTGATGGAATGGTCTGCGGGCGTCACGTTGCGTTTGCAGAGCCCCTGGTGTGCCTAAACAGTAGAAACCCCCCACAAGTGACCCCATTTTGGAAACTAGACTCCCCAAGGAACTTATCTAGATATGTGGTGAGCACTTTGAACCCCCAAGTGCATCACAGACGTTTACAACGCAGAGCCGTGAAAATAAAAAATCATTTTTCTTTCCTCAAAAATGATGTTTTAGCAAGCAATTTTTTATTTTCACAAGGGTAACAGGAGAAATTAGACCCCAATAATTGTTGCGCAGTTTATCCTGAGTATGCTGGTACCCCATATGTGGGGGTAAACCACTGTTTGGGCACACATCGGGGCTCGGAAGTGAGGGAGCACCATTTGACTTTTTGAATACAAGATTGGCTGGAATCAATAGTGGCGCCATGTTGCGTTTGGAGACCCCTGATGTGCCTAAACAGAGGAAACCCCTCAATTCTACCTCCAACACTAACCACAACACACCCCTAACCCTAATCCCAACTGTAGCCATAACCCTAATCACAACCCTAACCACAACCCGAATTCCTACCCTAACCCTAAGGCTATGTGCCCACGTTGCGGATTCGTGTGAGATTTTTCCGCACTATTTTTGAAAAATCCGTGGGTAAAAGGCACTGCGTTTTACCTGTGGATTTACCGCGGATTTCCCGTGTTTTTTGTGCGGATTTCACCTGCGGATTCCTATTGAGGAAGAGGTGTAAAACGCTGCGGAATCCGCACAAAGAATTGACATGCTGCGGAAAATACAACGCGTTTCCACACTGTACTTTCCGCACCATGGGCACAGCGGATTTGGTTTTCCATAGGTTTACTTGGTACTGTAAACCTGATGGAACACTGCTGCGAATCCGCAACGGGCAATCCGCTGCGGATCCGCAGCCAAATCCGCACCGTGTGCACATAGCCTAATTCTAAAGGTATGTGCACACACTGCGGAAAACGCTGCGGATCCGCAGCAGTTTCCCATGAGTTTACAGTTTAATGTAAACCTATGGGAAACAAAAATCGCTGTACACACACTTCTTTCTGCGGATTCCGCAGCGGTTTTGCAACTGCTCCAATAGTAAACCGCAGTTGTAAAACCGCAGTGAAATGCGCAGAAAAACCACGGTAAATCCGCGATAAATCCGTAGCGGTTTAGCACTGCGGATTTATCAAATCCGCTGCGGAAAAATCCGCAGAGGACCAGAAAACGTGTGCACATACCGAAACCCTAACCCTAACCCTAGTTCTAATCCCAACCTTAGTGGAAGAAAAAAAAAAATTCTTTATTTTATTATTGTCCCTACCTATGAAGGGGACGGGGGGGGGGGGGGGGGGGGGTTGGGGGTCATTTAGTATTTTTTTTAATTTTGCTCACTGTGAGGTTTTATCACAGTGATCAAAGTGCACCTGAAACGAATCTGCCGGCCGGCAGGTTCGGCGGGCGCACTGCGCATGCGCCCGCCATTTTGGAAGATGGCGGCGCCCAGGAAAGAAGACGGACGGACCCCGGGAGGCTCGGTAAGTATGATGGGGGGGGGAGCACGGGGGGCTGGATCGGAGCATGGGGAGGTGGATCGGAACACGGGGGGGGGGGGGTGGATTGGAGCACGGGGGGTGGATTGGAGCACGGGGGGTGGGATTGGAGCACGGGGGGTGGGATTGGAGCACGGGGGGAGCGGACAGGAGGACGGGGGAGCGGAGCACAGGACGGAGGGGAGCGGACCACAGATCGGAGGGCTGGGGGGGGCGATCGGTGGGGTGGGGTGGGGGCACATCAGTGTTTCCAGCCATGGCCGATGATATTGCAGCATCGGCCATGGCTGGATTGTAATATTTCACCAGTTTTTTAGGTGAAATATTACAAATCGCTCTGATTGGCTGTTGAAAGTGAAACTGCCAATCAGAGCGATCGTAGCCACGGGGGGGTGAAGCCACCCCCCCTGGGCTAAACTACCACTCCCCCTGTCCCTGCAGATCGGGTGAAATGGGAGTTAACCCTTTCACCCGATCTGCAGGGACGCGGTCTTTCTGTGACACAGCATATGCGTCACAGGTCGGATTGGCACCGACTTTCATGACACATACGCTGTGTCACAGGTCGGGAAAGGGTTAAAACACTTTTAAAAAAGAAAAAAAACTCTCTTTCTTATATCCACAATGGAGATACACATGCAAATAAACTACAGAGTGCAAATCAGGTATCACATGCCATATATATATCCAAAAATTCTGATATGTGTGGGGGTAAGGTGACCATCCAAAGGAGTCAATAATATGTTTGCTGTTAAGTTAGTATCATTCCTAGTAAGGGTTTCTACACCAAATACCCGGTACATAGAACTGATCCAGAGGTGGAAGCAGAAAAAGTGCTTAAGTGCTATGTCTTTGCAAAGTGCATAGTAATTTATGTCCACCACAAAGATGAGTCCTGGAGCAAATTGTATTCAAAACATCACATAGAGAGAAAATATAGTAAGGGTCCTTAACCCCTTTCTGACATTAGACGTACTATCCCGTCGAGGTGGGGTGGGCCACTATGACCAACGACCGGATAGTACGTCATACGCGATCGGCCACGCTCACGGGGGGAGCGCGGCCGGGTGTCAGCTCGATCGCGGCCGGGTGTCAGCTGCCTATCGCAGCTGACATACGGCACTATGTGCCAGGAGCGGTCACGGACCGCTCCCGGCACATTAACCCCCGGCACACCGCGATCAAGCATGATCGCGATGTGCCAGCGGTACAGGGAAGCATCGCGCAGGGAGGGGGCTCCCTGCGGGCTTCCCTGAGCCCCCCGCAGCAACGCGATGTGATCGCGTTGCTGCGAGGGTCTTCCTACCTCCTTCCCTGCTCCAGGCCCGGATCCAAGATGGCCGCGGCATCCGGGTCCTGCAGGGAGGGAGGTGGCTTCACAGAGCCTGCTCAGAGCAGGCACTGTGAAGCCTGCAGTGCTCTGAGACAGATCGGTGATCTGACAGAGTGCTATGCAAACTGTCAGATCACCGATCTGTGATGTCCCCCCCTAGGACAAAGTAAAAAAGTTTTAAAAAAAATTCCAAATGTGTAAAAAAAATAAAAAATCAAAATTCCTAAATAATGAAAAAAAAATATTATTCCCATAAATAAATTTCTTTATCTAAATAAATAAAAAAATACTAAATATGTGTACTTTTATTGTATCGCCGCGTCCGTAACGGCCCAACCTATAAAACTGGCCCACTAGTTAACCTTTTCAGTAAACACCGTAAGGAAAAAAAAAAAAAAAAACGAGGCAAAAAACAACGCTTTATTATCATACCACCGAACAAAAAGTGGAATAACACGCGATCAAAAAAGACAGATATAAATAACCATGGTACCGCTGAAATCATCATCTTGTCCCGCAAAAAAACGAGCTGCCATACAGCATCATCAGCAAAAAAATAAAAAAGTTATAGTCCTGAGAATAAAGCGATGCAAAAATAATTATTTTTTTCTATAAAATAGTTTTTATCGTATAAAAGCGCCAAAACATAAAAAAATGATATAAATGAGGTGTCGCTGTAATCGTACTGACCCGAAGAATAAAACTGCTTTATCAGTTTTTACCAAACGCGGAACGGTATAAACGCCTCCCCCAAAAGAAATTCATGAATAGCTGGTTTTTGGTCACTCTGCCTCACAAAAATCGGAATAAAAAGCGATCAAAAAATGTCACGTGTTCGAAAATGTTACCAAAAAAAACGTCAACTCGTCCCGCAAAAATCTAGACCTAACATGACTCTGTGGACCAAAATATGGAAAAATTATAGCTCTCAAAATGTGGTAACGCAAAAAATATTTTTTGCAATAAAAAGCGTCTTTCAGTGTGTGACAGATGCCAATCATAAAAATCCGCTAAAAACCCGCTATAAAAGTAAATCAAACCCCCCTTCATTACCCCCTTAGAGAAAAATTTTAAAAATGTATTTATTTCCATTTTCCCATTAGGGCTAGGGTTAGGGTTAAGGCTAGTGTCAGGGTTAGGGCTAGGGTTAGGGCTAGGGTTAGGGCTAGGGTTAGGGCTAGGGTTAGGGCTAGGGTTAGGGCTAGGGCTAGGGCTAGGGCTAGGGCTAGGGCTAGGGTTAGGGCTAGGGTTAGGGCTAGGGTTAGGGCTAGGGTTAGGGCTAGGGTTAAGGCTAGGGTTAAGGCTAGGGTTAAGGCTACAGTTAGGGTTGGGGCTAAAGTTAGGGTTAGGGTTGGGGCTAAAGTTAGGGTTAGGGTTGGGGCTAAAGTTACTGTTAGGGTTTAGATTACATTTACAGTTGGGAATAGGGTTGGGATTAGGGTTAGGGGTGTGTCAGGGTTAGAGGTGTGGTTAGGGTTACTGTTGGGATTAGGGTTAGGGGTGTGTTTGTATTAGGGTTTCAGTTATAATTGGGGGGTTTCCACGGTTTAGGCACATCAGGGGCTCTCCAAACGCGACATGGCGTCCGATCTCAATTCCAGCCAATTATGCGTTGAAAAAGTAAAACAGTGCTCCTTCCCTTCCGAGCGCTCCCGTGTGCCCAAAAAGGGGTTTACCCCAACATATGGGGTATCAGCGTACTCAGGACAAATAGGACAACAAATTTTGGGGTCCAATTTCTCCTGTTACCCTTGGGAAAATACAAAACTGGGGGCTAAAAAATAATTTTTGTGGGAAAAAAAGATTTTTTATTTTCACTGCTCTGCGTTATAAACTGTAGTGAAATACTTGGGGGTTCAAAGTTCTCACAACACATCTAGATAAGTTCCATGGGGGGGTCTAGTTTCCAATATGGGGTCACTTGTGGGGGGGTTTCTACTGTTTAGGTACATTAGG
Source organism: Ranitomeya imitator (assembly GCF_032444005.1). NCBI lineage: Eukaryota > Metazoa > Chordata > Amphibia > Anura > Dendrobatidae > Ranitomeya > Ranitomeya imitator. The sequence goes on along the minus strand of NC_091286.1, from coordinate 177,701,265 downwards.
GGCTCTGCAAACGCAATGTGACGCCGGCAGACCATTCCATCTAAGTCTGCATTCCAAGCTCTCCCATGCGCCCAAACAGTGGTTTACCCCCACATATGGGGTATCAGCGTACTCAGGACAAATTGTAAAACAACTTTTGGGGTCCATTTTCTCCTGTTACCCTTGGTAAAATAAAACAAATTGGAGCTGAAGTAAATTTTTTGTGAAAAAAAGTTAAATGTTCATTTTTATTTAAACATTCCAAAAATTCCTGTGAAGCACCTGATGGGTTAATAAACTTCTTGAATATGGTTTTGAGCACCTTGAGGGGAGCAGTTTTTAGAATGGTGTCATACTTAGTATTTTCTATCATATAGACCCCTCAAAATGACTTCAAATGAGATGTGGTCCCTAAAACAAAAATGGTGTTGTAAAAATGAGAAATTGCTGGTCAACTTTTGACCCTTATAACTCCCTAACAAAAAAAAATTTTGGTTCCAAAATTGTGCTGATGTAAAGTAGACATGTGGGAAATGTTACTTATTAAGTATTTTGTGTGACATATCTCTGTGATTTAATTGCATAAAAATTCAAAGTTGGAAAATTGTGAAATTTTCATAATTTTCGCCAAATTTCCGTTTTTTTCACAAATAAACGCAGGTACTATCAAAGAATTCACTATCATGAAGTACAATATGTCATAAGAAAATGTCAGAATCACTGGGATCCGTTGAAGCGTTCCAGAGTTATAACCTCATAAAGGGACAGTGGCCAGAATTGTAAAAATTGGCCCGGTCATTAACGTGCAAACCACCCTTGGGGGTAAAGGGGTTAATGACAACCACAGAGCAGTCAGTGGTGGTCAGAGTACGCTAATACATTGAAGGCTCACCAGAAGCCAAACCCCAAGTTATATACATAAACCATCAAGGAATTGGAGGCAATACATAGTCCTGCAAGTGTAGTCCTGAGCCCCAACGCACGTTTCGTGTATAGCTTCTTCCAGGGGAACTGTATGTGTAAGTGTCAGTATTGGAGGTATTTATAGCCCTATCCTTCATAGGTGGCAGCGGCGTGGTAATGGCACTCGCATCACTGAGTCGGGTCCCGGCGCATGCGCAGGTCAGCGTCCAACGTCACTGTTCCACTTCCCCGTCCGACACGTCAGGACGGGGGGCGGAGTCAGCGAAGTCACGGACGCGTTGCCATGGTAACACGGTAACCCGGACAGCGTTTGAGCGCTCTCACCGCAGGAGGTAAAATGGAAGTAAGGGGACGGGAGAGCGGAAACGGGAGAGGGAGAAGGAAAGGAGCAGGGGAACAAGAAAGAAAGAGAGCAAAGAAACTGAGGAGGGGCGGTATTAAAGGGAACCTGTCACCCCGAAAATCGCGGGTGAGGTAAGCCCACCGGCATCGGGGGCTTATCTACAGCATTCTGTAATGCTGTAGATAAGCCCCCGATATTACCTGAAAAAGGAGAAAAAGACGTTATATTATACTCACCCAGGGGCCCCAGACATCACACATCGCACAGGTGCCCTAGACATCTTAAGCTAGTTTCACATTTGCGCACGGCTGTGTACGCTCTCAGTGAAGCCACGCCCATTGTCGCGCCCGCCAATTAAGCTCCTCCCAGGTGCACATGTGGCCGCATGCGGCCTGCGTACCCAATCTTTATCATTTGGTACGCAGGCCCTGCGGATGTTTGCGTTTGCGTCCGCATTCGTTGTTTTGATGATTTGGTGAACGCAAGAAAATCCAGCTTGTTGCCTTTACCGCGGGTTGCAGCACCATCAAAAGAATGTCGGCGGGGCGCAGCAGTGGTCAAGGCTTCACTGAGAGCGTACGCATGCGCACGGCTGTACGCAAATGTGAAACTAGGATTGAGTGATATACTTAAGAGCAGGGCCCCAGACATCGCACAGGGGGTCCCAGACAGTGTACAGTGGGTCCCAGACAGCGCACAGGGGGTCCCAGACAGCGCACAGGGGACATGCGCTCTGTCTTATTCCCCCTCTTGCACGCTTTCTCTTATCCCCTTGCTCACTGTCTCTGCCCCCTGTGCGCTATGTGGGACCCCCTGTGGGCTGCCTGGGGTCCTGTGGGCTGCCTGGGGTCCTGTGGGCTGCCTGGGGTCCTGTTCACTGCCTGGGGCACCGTGCGCTGTATAGGTCTCCGTGCGCTGCCCGGGGCCCCTGTGTGCTGCCTGGGGCCCTGTGCACTGCCTGGGGCCCGTCTGCTGCCTAGGGCCCCTGTGCGCTGCCTGGGACCCCTGTGGGCTGCCCGGGGTCATGTGCGCTGCCCGGGGCCCCTGTGGGCTGCCCGGGGCCCTGTGGGCTGCCTGGGGCCCCTGTGTGCTGCCTGGGGGCCCTGTGCGCTGCCTGGAGCCCTGTGGGCTGCCTGGGGTCCCTGTGGGCTGCCTGGGGTCCTGTGCACTGCCTGGGGCACCGTGCGCTGTTTGGGGCACCGTGCGCTGTTTGGGGCTCCGTGCGCTGCCTGGGGCCCCTGTTTGCTGCCTGGGGCCTCTGTGCCCTGCCTGGGGGCCCTGTGGGCTGCCTGGGGCCCCTGTGTGCTGCCTGATCTACAGCAGCTGGGGTATATTCTGATCTGGAGGGGTATAATCTGGACTACAGTCATGGCCAGAAGTTTTGAGAATGACACCAAAATTATATTTTCACATGATCTGCTGCCCTCTGGTTTTTATTAGTGTTTGTCTGATGTTTATATCACATACAGAAATATAACTGCAATCATATTAGGAGTACCAATAGGTTATATTGACAGTTAGAATGAGTTAATGCAGCAAGTCAATATTTGCAGTGTTGACCCTTCTTCTTCAAGACCTCTGCAATTCTCCCTGGCATGCTCTCAATCAACTTCTGGACCAAATCCTGACTGATAGCAGTCCATTCTTGCATAATCAATTCTTGCATTTTGCCAGAATTTGTTGGTTTTTGTTTGTCCACCCGTCTCTTGATGATTGACCACAAGTTCTCAGTGGGATTAAGATCTAGGGAGTTTCCAGGCCATGGACCCAAAATCTCTATGTTTTGTTCCATGAGCCATTTAGCTATCACCTTTGCTTTATGGCAAGGTGCTCCATCATGCTGGAAAAGGCATTGTTGGGCGCCAAACTGCTCTTGGACGGTTGGGAGAAGTTGCTCTTGGAGGACATTCTGGTACCATTCTTTATTCATGGCTGTGTTTTTAGGCAAGACTGTGAGTGAGCCGATTCCCTTGGCTGAGAAGCAACCCCACACATGAATGGTTTCAGGATGCTTTACAGTTGGCATGAGACAAGACTGGTGGTAGCGCTCACCCCTTCTTCTCCGAATAAGCTGTTTTCCAGATGTCCCAAACAATCGAAAAGGGGATTCATCAGAGAAAATAATTTTGCTCCAGTCCTCAGCAGTCCACTCCCTGTACCTTTTGCAGAATATCAGTCGGTCCCTGATGTTTTTTCTGGAGAGAAGTGGTTTCTTTGCTGCCCTCCTTGAAACCAGGCCTTGCTCAAAGAGTCTCTGCCTCACAGTGCGTGCAGAAGCACTCACACCAGCCTGCTGCCATTCCTGAGCAAGCTTGGCACTGCTGGTAGTCCGATCCCGCAGCTGAAACAGTTTTAAGATACGGTCCTGGCGCTTGCTGGACTTTCTTGGGCGCCCTGAAGCCTTTTTGACAACAATGGAAGCTCTCTCCTTGAAGTTCTTGATGATGCGATAGATTGTTGACTTGAGGTGCAATCTTTGTAGCTGCGATACTCTTCCCTGTTAGGCCATTTTTGTGCAGTGCAATGATGGCTGCACGCGTTTCTTTAGAGATAACCATGGTTAACTGAAGAGAAACAATGATACCAAGCACCAGCCTCCTTTTAAAGTGTCCAGTGATGTCATTCTTACTTAATCATGACTGATTGATCGCCAGCCCTGTCCTCGTCAACACCCACACCTGTGTTAATGGATCAATCACTAAAACGATGTTAGCTGCTCCTTTTAAGGCAGGACTGCAATGATGTTGAAATGTGTTTTGGGGTTAAAGTTCATTTTCTGGGCAAATATTGACTTTGCAAGTACAGTAATTACTGTTAAGCTGATCACTCTGACATTCAGGAGTATATGCAAATTGCCATTAGAAAAAATGAAGCAGTAGACTTTGGAAAAATTAATATTTGTCTCATTCTCAAAACTTTTGGCCATGACTGTAGTCCAAATTATACCCCGGGGTATAGTTTGGGCTAGGCCAGAATATACTTGGGGTATTGTTGTGAATTCTGTTGTCGAACTCCCTCCTGTGGTCGTGAATGGTACTTCGGCGAGTTCTGTCTATGGGCTCCCTCTGGTGGCTATGAGTGAAGCTGCTGCTTCTGAGGTTCCTTACACAGGTGACGTGGTTTATCCTTTGGTTGGCTGCTCTATTTAACTCCTCTCAGATCGTTACTCCATGCCAGCTGTCAATGTTTTTGCATTGGTTCAGTTCGCTCCTGGATCTCTCTGGTGACCTGCCTTCTCCTGCAGAAGCTAAGTTCCTGATAGTCATTATTTGTTCTCTGTTTTCTTGTCCAGCTGGTTATCATGATTTTGTCTTGCTAGCTGGAAGCTCTGGGATGCAGAGTGGCCCCTCCGCACCGTGAGTCGGTGCGGAGGTCTTTTGTGCACACTCTGCGTTGTCTTTTGTAGGTTTTTGTGCTGATCACAAAGTTACCTTTCCTATCCTCTGTCTATTTAGTAAGTCTGGCCTCCCTTTGCTGAAACCTGTTTCATCTCTGCGTTTGTGACTTTCATCTTTACTCACAGTCAATATATGTGGGGGGCTGCCTTTACCTTTGGGGAATTTCTCTGAGGCAAGGTAGGCTTTATTTTCTATCTCTAGGGCTAGATAGCTCTTAGGCTGTGACGAGGCGCCTAGGTCTGGTCAGGAGCGCTCCACGGCTATTTTTAGTGTGTGTGATAGGATTAGGGCTTGCGGTCAGCAGAGCTCCCACATCCCAGAGCTCGTCCTGTATGAGGTTTAACCATCAGGTCATTCCGGGTGCTCCTAACCACCAGGTCATAACAGGGTATAATCTGGCCTAGGCCACTTTAACCCCGGGTGTATTCTGGGCGGGGGGTTAAACTGGCCTGTTACACTGGGACCTTCCTAGTGGTCCACTAGGAGCTGCTACAGGACCGGAGCATGAGACCTCCGACCTCCAATGAGAGGTCGTCCCTTGTGCATGCTCAGAAAAAGAAAAGCAGGACTTAGTCTCCAGGGACGCCCGCTCGCCGCTGATCAGTACTGGTTACAATGGCTGAGCCTGGAAGGAAAGCAGTAACCAGCAGCACAGCATCAGCTTGAGCCAGATGCTTCTGAGCAGTCTCCACTACGGCTAGAGAATGGGAGACCGCAGCGGAGATGGTCAGAGATTCCCCCTGTGCAAAGGTGGGAACTCGACACCTAACAGCGTGTTTTTGTTTGACAGCTGTCACACACTAAAAGACGCTTTTTATTGCAAAAATAGAATTAGTCTTACCGGTAATTCGGTTTCTAGGAACCTTCCACGACAGCAGCATAGGAGGAGGTCTCCCCGCCCTAATGGGGGACAGGAAACACAAAGAGGTTAAATACCCTCCCCTTCCTGTAACCACCAGTGTTTTCTGTGGACACAGTAGCATGTATAATTACCACTCAAGTGCATTACCACTCAATGATCATCAATAGGGAGGGAAATTAGTGCTGTCGTGGAAGGTTCCTAGAAACCGAATTACCGGTAAGACTAATTCTATTTTCTCCAGTCACCTTCCAGGACAGCAGCATAGGAGTAGTACCAACAATTTAATTTCTTAGGGAGGGACAACAGCCTGCAGAACTCTTCTGCCGAATGTTAAATCTCTGTTAAAGTCTAGTCTGTAGTGCCTGGTGAACGTATGGACCGAAGACCAGGTGGCAGCTCTGCATATCTGCTCCGTAGATGCGTCTCTTCTCTCTGCCCATGATGTTGACACTGATCGAGTAAAGTGGGTCTTTAATGATGAAGAAGGAGATAGATTCTGAGATGAGTATGCGAGAGATATGGCTTGCTTGATCCAATTGGCGATTGTGTTTTTGCCGCCTTCTTGCCCCTGTTCCTTCCCGAGTGTTGGATAAATACATTCCAATCAATCCTCCAACTCTCGGTCTGCTGAAGGTAATAAAGAACCACCCTTCGGACATCCAGGGTGTGGAAGGACTCTTCCTTACTGTTGGAAAGATTTGGGCAACACTATATCCTGACCTCTATGAAAATCTGACGTTACGTTAGGCAGGAGAGTAGGGTCTAGACGAAGGACTATACTATCTGTTGTTACCGTTAAGCAAGGCTCCTGCATGGATAGGGCCTGTAATTCTCCTATATGTCTAGCGGAGGTAATTGCCACTAAAAAGATGGTTTTGAGGTTAACAACCTTTAAACAAGTTCCCGATAAAGGTTCGAATTGATCTTGCGTTAAGGTATTAAGTACCAGATTTAGGTCCCAAGGGGGAGTGCAACTATGAACTCTGGGACGAATTCTACTGGCTGAGGCCATGAAGCTTTTTTCCAATGATGGTTGGCTAAGTTCTGGTCAAAGAATGAACTAAGAGCTGAGACCTGAACCTTTATGGTACGAGGCCTAACACCTATATCGAGACCCTTCTGGAGGAAATCTAAGATCTGAGCAATATTCGGGTGGAATGGGTCTGGAGTGTTTGGAGAACACCAGGTCCGATTTCTGCCGATTTGGAATCCAACCCATGGAATCCAGAATTTCTAGAGTCCTTGTCACATCCTATGCTGCTGTCCCTTTAATTTGTAAAGCGCTGCGGAATATGTTGGTGCTATATAAATAAAAATTATTATTATTATTATCCGTGTTTAGATGTGAGATACATGGAGCGGCTATGAGCAGGTCATCCAAATATGGTATAATGCAAATCCCTTGAAGTCGAATGAAAATCACTGCCTCCGTCATGATCTTTGTTAACACCCGAGGTGCTGACGAGATTCCGAATGGGAGGGCGTTGAACTGATAATGTGTGATCTAAAGACCATGGGAAATTGCAAACCTTAGGAATTTCCTGAATTTTTGATGGATGGGGACATGGTAGTAGGCATCCCTCAAATCTACTGTAGCCATCACCCAGTTCTGACCTATCAGGAGAATCGCTGACCTGATTGTCTCCATCTTGAATCTTCTGTATGTATTTACCCGATTTAGGGGTTTCAGGTTGATAATTATTCTGTGCTTCCCTGAAGGCTTTCTGATCAGAAATAGTTGAGAATAGTGTCCCCTGCCTATCTCCTGATGGGGTACTGGGGAAATTACTCCTGCTTGGAGTAATTCCTGAAGGCCAGAAAGAAATGCATCCCGGGGATGGAGATTTTGTAATCCTTAGGCGTCAAGGGGGAGGACTCTCGAACTCTAGTTTTAACCCATCTTGAATAGAACCGAGTACCCAATGGTTTGAGGAGATGGTCCGCCATTGGCCGATAAAGTTCGAGAGCCGACCCCCTACACACCGGGAGTGGTCACTGTTTGTTGGGGGTCTGCTGGGTTTGGGGGACAAGAATATTTCTGCCCTTTCCCCCTTTTAGATAACTCCAGCGACCCGTTTTGCATTTCCCTTTGAATTCTCTTTGAGAAGTTTGATCTTTAGAGGGACGGAAAAAAACGCCTTTTGGGATTGCTCTGTTCAGGAAGTTCTTTCTTTATGTCTGTGGTTTTGTCTAATATATCATCAAGGGCCTGGCCGAACAAATAGCAACCTTGTAACAGAATGGCACAAAGTTTCGCTTTGGATGTGATTTAGCCACTCCAGGATTTCAGCCACAGAGCTCTCCTGGCTGAGTTGGAAACCGATTCTGCTGAGGCATCGGCAAGGAATCCCGTGGCCTTTTGGAGAAGGGGAAGGGAATCAAGAATCACCTCCCTAGAAGTTCCCTGGGTAAGGTGATCCTCTAGAGTAACTATGGAGCCAGCGAAACAGAGATATAGCAACACAGGTAGATGCTATCTTTGTTTTAAGGAGGTTAGTGGAGGTATCACAAGATCTCCTAGCAGACTTTCAATTTTCCTATCAATGGGGTCCCTTAGCTGAGATGAGTCCTCAAATGGGAGGGCTGTCTTTTTCGTCACTCTAGAAACCTGTACGTCTACCTTCAGGGTATCCCAAAGAGAGATGTCTCCATCTAAAGGGAAGCGTTTTTTTTAATTCAGATGGAACACTAAGTCCCTTCTCAGGGGACTCCCATTCGTGAAGAATGAGGCTCTGAACATTTTCATGCACGGGAAATCCCTTTAGTTTTCTAGGTTTAAGGCCTCCAAACATTTTGTCCTGTACCGACTGCTTCACCTCCTCTTCCTCAACACCCTTGTCCCCCTGACCATACTAATTAACTCTCGTATGTCCTCAGAGGAAAAATAATATTTTTTACTATCCTCTTTGGGGATAGAAGTGGAGCCCTCATTCTCCCACATATCCTCAGTCAGAAGAACGTAATTCACCAGAGTCTGAATCAGACTCCACAGCCGACAAATTCCTCTTTTTTAGAGAAAAAGGCTGCGGTAATAAGGTCTGGGAAAGGGCCAATACAGAGGACTGGACCTCCTGTTTAATAAGGGTCTTAGGCTACTTTCACACTTGCGTCATTTGCTGTCCGTCGCAATGCATCGTTTTGGGAAAAAAAAGCATCCTGCAAATGTGCCCGCAGGATGCGTTTTTTCCCCATAGACTTGTATTGCCGACGGATCGCGACGTATGGCCATAGATCGCGTCCGTCGTGCACTGGATGCGTCGTGTTTTGGCGGACCGTCGTCACGAAAAAACTTTCAATGTAACGTTTTTTCATACATCGGATCCGCCATTTCCTACTGTGCATGCCCGGCCGGAACTCCGCCCCCTCCTCCCCGGGACATAGAATGGGCAGCGGATGCGTTGAAAAACTGCATCCGCTGCTCACGTTGTGCCAAATTTGCGACGGCCGCGTACTGACGCATGTGTTAAAGAAGCCTTAATGTTTTTAAACAGAGAGGGTAGTTCAGAACGCAACACCTCGTCAGTGCAGGTTTGGCAGAGCTTCTTCTTGTATGAAGAACGAAGCCTTGTCGCACACACACCACACTTGATGTCTTCCACTGTGTGAGGAAAATGTATATAATAAGTTTAGTTTCTCTGCCAGCACATATAGGGTGGGCATTGACCCCCCTTTACTTCAGGGTTTAGCTTTTCTTTTCAATGAGTGTAAAAGGGCTTTTATTGCTTCTTGCTGCAAACTCCTGACTTTCAGCTCCCAAAACCCTCATGCCCCTCCCAAAGGAATTTTTACGATCAGTATAGATGCATAGACAGTTGTACCAGCTGAAACTGGTCTGATCTCCCTTTTAAAACATGAGGCTCTTTGTCTTAATCTTGTAAGATTCTGGGCCAACGATTTGGGCTAGGAAAATAATAAGTACATATTGCTAAAGTCCATCGGCGCATCTATCCACCACTGTAAGCGCTAGCCTCTAACTCCAACAGATAAAAAAGTACAGATTTCTCTGGAACTATGCATCCCATCAAGCCCAAATTTGGTCTCATTAGAAAGCAAATGTTTATACAAGATAAATGCTGGGTGTGTTATGATTCTGACATGTTCTGTAGCGGAGGTACAGGCATTAGACAAACTTGTGTGAAATTTAGTAAGACTGAAGAGATAGGAGGGTCTGAGGAAACCAGCCCTGTTAGTGATGTCACGAGGCTGTGGTTATTTAAGTGACTCCACTTTACCCAGCCTTGAGAGAGTCTGTCTGAGTCTGACTTGAGCCCTCACTGCCAGTCCTGATGCATTGGGACATTTGGGAGCTCCGCCCACTAGCCTGGTTTTGCCTGAAATGACCTGAACAGATGTAAGTGTTAATTTCTCATTTAACCCCTGTTATTTTTATAATTACCTTGTACATATTTTCAGTTGTCTCATATTGTAAAATCTTTACATAACTTTTTATAAACACTGCCTTAAATCTTTTATGGAGTATAATATTTAAAATACTAGATTTGTTCTTCTGCTCTAAAACGTACCCTAAGTCTTCTGAAAGCAATTAAGCTGTTTTTGGTTAGCTTTGGACCAGTTTAAACGAAGCTGGTGGCAGCATACCGTATGCGGTGCCTTTGGGTGTCGTTGTAGCGACTGCGGGGTTGATAATTATTGTTCCTGCCTGAGCAAGGGTAGTTATATCGCGTCGCTGCAGCGTGCCCAATAGCCAGTACATAGCAGGCAGACTTTCTGGCGACTAATTACCCTAGGTGCAGTACCTAATCTGAGCTGAGGGTAAGGGGGGCACCAGAGAGCTGCAAGTTCAAGTAGAACTGTAAAGCGGGATATACATAAATCCCTGCAGTTCGTGGTATATTGAAGAGCAGTGGGATAACTAGAATAAGCCCCTGCTGTAAACTAAGAGGTCCATAGACTTGTGTGTGTTTTTTCATCACATTGTAGCAGTGGAGGGATAACTAAGATAAGCCCCCCTGCACATGTGATAGCCGTCTGTTTGCCTAAAGTCACCCCGATCCGTGACGTGGGGGTGACGGTCACGGTGTGAATCGTGACACACTGCCTTCCTGGATGTTTTGTCTTTCTTAGGGGTAGGAGCCTTGTCTCCCTAAAAAAAAAAAGAGAGAAGGAGACTAAGTCTATTTGAATCCTAGAAGTAAAGGATCTTCATCCGCTACTTACGGTAGGAAGGAGGACGCTGGGCTCAGCAGAAGCAGAGAGGGGGGTTTGTGATCGTCCATGGTCTGTCTATCCGTCACAGTCACACAGAGACAGACAGTGGCCGTACCTGGTGCTGCCCCTGACCAGGGTTAAATAACCAAGGTCACAGAGTCTGGAACAGCGCACTCCTCCTCTCCCAGGTCCGCAGGTGCAGGGGGAGGAAGGGGGAACCCGATCAGGAACGCCCCATGAGGCAGCCGACTCCATAGTACCAGTGGTGGTGCTGGGTGCGCGTGCATTCCACGCTGGAAAGCACAGGAAGTGAACCGGAAGTTCGGGAGTACGTCACTTCCGATGTGCATCCGGCGCCAAGAAGGAGGAAGAAGCCGGGGAGCAGCAAGAGGACCCCGGCCGTGCATCACCGCCCTGCTTTACCCCCGGAGGGGGCGTGGGAGGGGTGGGAAGGAGGGTCCCGAGTCCATGAGGAATGGAGACGGGAGCAGCTATGAAGGGAGGAAAGCGGAGCCCCCGACCCCAGCTGCCCGGCTAAAGGTAAGAACTGGGTACTCTGATCGCCGGCCATGGCAGCAGGACCTCTTCATGCCCCATTGGGGACAGGAAAGACACTGGTGGTTGCAGGAAGGGGAGGGTATTTAACCTCTTTGCGTTTCATGTCCTCCACCCGAGACATCCTCCTATGCTGCGGTCGTGGAAGGTGACTGGAGAAAAATATTTTTTGCATCACATTTTGAAAGCTGTAATTTTTTTTACATATTTTGGCCCACAGAGTCATGGGAGGTCTTGTTTTTTGCAGGACGAGTTGATCGTTTTTATTGAAACCATTTTCGGGCACATTTTTTTATTGCTTTTTATTACGGGGAGGCAGAATGAACAAAAAACATCAATTCAGGAATTTCTTTTGGGTGGGGCGTTTATACTTTTCCACGTGTGGTAAAATTGATAAAGCAGTTTTATTCTTCAGGTTTGTACAATTACAGCGATACCTCATTTATATAATTTTCTATGTTTTGGCGCTTTTTTTTTTTACAATAAAAACTATTTTATATAAAAAATAATTATTTTTGCATCACTTTATTCTGAGGGCTAGAACTTTTTTATTTTTTTGCTCCGTGCCGGGAGCAGGTGAGTATTTCATATTCACCTTTCCTTGTTCCACCGCCGCTCCGTCTTCCACATCCTCTGCAGTGACTGTTCAGGTCAGAGGGCGCGATGACGTATTAGTGTGTGCGCCGTCCTCTGCCTGAACAGTCACTGCGGAGAGACGGGACGCTGAGCAGCAGCAGGCAGCAACAATAGGGGAGTATGTCATTTTTTTTTTTATTACAGCAGCATTACATGTGGCACATTTTTATATGGAGCATCTTATGGGGCTAAAATGATCTGTATGGAGCATCACCCCTACTCTGGAACTCTCTACCACAACATATCAGACTCTCACCTACCATCAAAGCCTTCAAAAAGAACCTGAAGACCTACCTCTTCCGGCAAGCCTAAAACCTGCAGTAACCACCGATCGACCAAACCACTGCACGACCAGCTCTATCCTCATCTACTGTATCCTCACCCATCCCTTGTAGATTGTGAGCCCTCATGGGCAGGGTCCTCTCTCCTCCTGTACCAGTTGTGACTTGTATTGTTCAAGATTACAAGTGGTACTGCAGCTTCTGAGCTTCCTCCCTCAGGTGTTCTGGTGAGCTCGTTAACTGCTTCATTACTGAACTCCGCCTGATGCTGCTATCCTTGCTCCTTGTCAATGTTTCAGTGTTGGATCTGAGCTTCTCCTGATTGTTCCTGTGACCTGCTGCTCTGTATAGCTAAGTGCTTTTTGCTTTTTTGTTGCTTTTTTTCTGTCCAGCTTGTCTTTTGTTTTGCTGGAAGCTCTGAGACGCAAAGGGTGTACCGCCGTGCCGTTAGTTCGGCACGGTGGGTTTTTTTTTTGCCCCCTTTGCGTGGTTTTGCTTTAGGGTTTTTTGTAGACTGCAAAGTTCGCTTTACTGTCCTCGCTCTGTCCTAGAATATCGGGCCCCACTTTGCTGAATCTATTTCATCCCTACGTTTTGTCTTTTCATCTTACTCACAGTCATTATATGTGGGGGGCTGCCTTTTCCTTTGGGGAATTTCTCTGGGGCAAGTCAGGCCTATTTTTCTATCTTCAGGCTAGCTAGTTTCTTAGGCTGTGCCGAGTTGCCTAGGTAGTTGTTAGGCGCAATCCACAGCCGCTTTTAGTTGTGTTTAGGATAGGATCAGGTGTGCAGTCTACAGAGTTTCCACGTCTCAGAGCTCGTTCTTGTATTTTTGGGTATTTGTCAGATCACTGTGTGCGCTCTGATCGCTAAGCACACTGTGTTTCTGGATTGCCTTCATAACACCTGTCATTAGCAAACATAACAATACCCCTCACATGTAAAGCGCCATGGAATAAATGGCGCTATAATAATAAATAATAATTTTATGCGGCAGATTTGTATATGGAGCATCTTATTGTGCCATAATGTACTGTATGGAGCATTATTAGTAGCACATTTTAACACAACCTTCTGATGTCTCAATCAATTTTACTTTTATTGGTATCTATTTTTAATTTTGAAATTTACCAGTAGCTGCTGCATAACCTACCCTAGGCTTATACTCGAGTCATTAAGTTTTTTCAGTTTTGTGTGGCAAAATTAGGGGTTTCGGCTTATACTCGGGTCGGCTTATATTCGAGTATATACGGTATGTATAAAAATCTTGTTCTGAATGTTTGACAATTGGGATCAGATTTTGCAGATTGGTTCATGCGCCATGGTTGTCCTTATACCCCTATCATCCCTTGGTTGAACCTAATGGGCCGGTGTATTTTTCAACTGTACGGTGTACCTAAGTAGAAAACAGACTAGCTACAAAACAGATGCAAATTGAAGGGCCCCCTTGAAAGAAATGGGCTGTCTGGATTTCCCATTTTTTTTGCCTCCGAACACAAAGTCCAATATTTTGTGCTTTTTGTTCTATTCCAAAGCAAACAAAAATGCGGACTTTTGTGTTTCCCTGCCACTTAAGGCAATGAATATTCACTGCTCTCCACTCCCATAGGCGTGGAATGCAGTGAATATTCATTCCATTTAGTAGCGGCACACGTGAACGCCCAGCTAATCCGGCGGCTACAGCTAACACTGTGCTCGCTATTAAAGAGCAATGAATACTCACTGCCCACCACGCACATAGTCCCAGCGTAGGGAGCAGTGAGTATTCCGGCAGCTGTCCTCAGGTTGTAGGCATTTTATGTTGTCCATGCCATGCACGGTTTACAAGTATAAAGCAACTGCTGGCATCGGAACAAGACACTGTGAGGGAGAGCAGGAAGGCAAGTATAATGGTTTATGTTTGTTTTTTTTTTAATGGGGTGGTGCATACCAGGATAAGGATGGGGACCAGCACACCAGGACGGAATTGGGGGCCCTGCACACCAGGATAGGGAATGAGGGGGGGACCATGCCCGCTAAGATAACGAATGAGGGCGGGGACCATGCCCGCAAAGATAACGAATGAGGGCGGGGACCATGCCCGCAAAGATAACGAATGAGGGCGGGGACCATGCCCGCAAAGATAACGAATGAGGGCGGGGACCATGCCCGCAAAGATAACGAATGAGGGCGGGGACCATGCCCGCAAAGATAACGAATGAGGGCGGGGACCATGCCCGCAAAGATAACGAATGAGGGCGGGGACCATGCCCGCAAAGATAACGAATGAGGGCGGGGACCATGCCCGCAAAGATAACGAATGAGGGCGGGGACCATGCCCGCAAAGATAACGAATGAGGGCGGGGACCATGCCCGCAAAGATAACGAATGAGGGCGGGGACCATGCCCGCAAAGATAACGAATGAGGGCGGGGACCATGCCCGCAAAGATAACGAATGAGGGCGGGGACCATGCCCGCAAAGATAACGAATGAGGGGGGGACCATGCCCGCAAAGATAACGAATGAGGGGGGGACCATGCCACGCCAAGACAGGGAATGAGGGGGGGACCATGCCCGCCAAGACAGGGAATGAGGGGGGGACCATGCCCGCCAAGACAGGGAATGAGGGGGGGACCATGCCCGCCAAGACAGGGAATGAGGGGGGGACCATGCCCGCCAAGACAGGGAATGAGGGGGGGACCATGCCGCCAAGACAGGGAATGAGGGGGGGACCATGCCCGCCAAGACAGGGAATAAGGGGGGGACCATGCCCGCCAAGACAGGGAATGAGGGGGGGACCACGCCCGCCAAGACAGGGAATGAGGGGGGGACCACGCCCGCCAAGACAGGGAATGAGAGGGGGACCACGCCCGCCAAGACAGGGAATGAGAGGGGGACCACGCCCGCCAAGACAGGGAATGAGAGGGGGACCACGCCCGCCAAGACAGGGAATGAGGGGGGGACCACGCCCGCCAAGACAGGGAATGAGGGGGGGACCATGCCCGCCAAAATAGGGAATGAGGGGGGGACCATGCCCGCCAAGATAGGGAATGAAGGGGGGACCATGCCCGCCAAGATAGAGAATGAGGGGGGACCATGCCCGCCAAAATAGAGAATGATGGAGGACCATGCCCGCCAAAATAGAGAATGAGGGGGGACCATGCCCGCCAAAATAGAGAATGAGGGGGGACCATGCCCGCCAAGATAGAGAATGAGGGGGGACCATGCCCGCCAAGATAGAGAATGAGGGGACCATGCCCGCCAAGATAGAGAATGAGGGGACCATGCCCGCCAGAATAGGGATGAGGGGACCATGCCCGCCAGAATAGGGATGAGGGGGACCATACCCACCAGAATAGGGATGAGAGGGACCATACCCACCAGAATAGGGATGAGGGGGACCATGCATAGCAGAATAGCGATGAGGTGACCATATATACCAGGAAGGAGGATATTAAGTACAGAAATTACCACATTTTTGCTTGTTTTTTTTTTTTCTTATTTCCTCCTCTAAAACCTAGGTGCGTCTTATGGTCCTGTGCGTCTTATAATCAGAAATATATGGTAACTGGTTAACAGCCGCAGGTGGAGCAGTGTCAAGTGTGGGGTTAAAACGTGAGTTCAGCATGCGAGCACACATTAAATGTATGGGCACTACCTTTGATGACATGTATATCAAAGGTAGTGAAAGGGTTAAAACGCAAGTGTGAACCAAGTCATTTCACATGTATGGTTTTGATATTTGTATATGTTCCCATCCCTTCATGATACAATCTTGACATTGGCTTCAAAAACAGCTGATGAGAAGGCACAGTTAAGTGCCATGGTTGTTTTATTGGGCAACAATTGATGCAACAAGCCATGGAATTCAAGAGAAATGCTAAGGAAATAAAGTGCAGCTCAACTGCACCATTGTCACAATGTTATTTGCAGTAGTACTTCATGCAATGAAAATGTCCCATTGAAATATATACGGGTATGGACCGCTATGCATACGTTCCTACTCAGACTTCTGGAGAGAAAAATAAGGGGGAGAGACAAGCCCACCTAGGGTAATATTGAAAGATACAGTGACTAACCAATAAAAAGATACAGTGACTAACCAATAAAGATACAGTGACTAAACCAATTGTAATTTAAATTAAAAAATAAAAGTTAAGGGACCACATCACATTTGAAGTGATTTTGAGGGGCCTATATGACAGAAAATACCCAAAAGTGACACCATTCTAAAAATTGCACCCCTCAAGGTGTTTAAAACAACATTCAAGAAGTTTATTAACCCTTCAGTTGCATCACGAAAACTGAAGCAATGTGGAAGGAAAAAATTTTACATTGAACTTTTTTTTTCACAAGGGTAACAAGAGAAAATGGACCCCAAAATTTGTTGTGCAATTTCTCTTGAATACGACGATAATCCACACGTGGGGAAAATCCACTGTTTGAGCGCATGACAGGACTGGGAAGGGAAGGAGCACTGTTTGACTTTTTGAAAGCAAAATTGGCTGGAATAGAGAGCAGACACCTTATTTGGGGAGCCCCTGATGTGCCTGAACAGTGGAAACCCCCTACAAGTGACCTCATGTTGGAAACCACACCCCTCAAGGATTTTATCCGGTGGTATAGTGAGCATTTTGAAACCACAGGTACAACACAGGATTTGATAACATTAGGCATCATATTTAGTCATGAGCGAGTATATTCTTTGCTCGGGTTTTCCCGAGCATGCTCGGGTGATCTCCTAGTATTTGTTAGTGTGCGGAGACTAAGTTTTCATCGCTGCAGCTGAATGATTTAGGGTACGTTCACATTTGCGTTGTTTTGTGTTGCGTCGGCGACGCAACGCACAACGCATGGTTTTGTGACGCATGCGTCCATTTTTGGCTTGCTTTTGGACGCCCAAAAAAAATGCAACTTGCTGCGTCCTCTGCGCCCTGACGCTTGCGCCAAAAATGACGCATGCGTCACAAAACGCAAGACAACGCATGTCCATGCGCCCCCATGTTAAATATAGGGGCGCATGAGGCATACGTCGCCGCGGCTGCGCCCGATGCAAAGCTAATGTGATCGTAGCCTTACAGCTATTAGCCAGGCTGACTACATGGAGGGGTTGCCTGGTTGCTAGGGAACCCCCACATGTAATCAAGCTGTTATTAGCTGTAAATCATTCAGCTTGCGGTGATGAAAACTTAATCTCTGAACACCAACAAATACTCGGAGATCACCTGAGCGTACTCGGAAAACCCGAGCAACGAGTACACTCGCTCATCACTAATATTGAATATGTCGTCAGTGTTGAGCACAAGTTCTTGCTACTCCAGTTTGCATCATGTGCTCGGGTAAGCACTGAGGATCGCAGGTGCTCGAGTGACATGCTCGAGTCCCTGCTCCTCCATGTTTCGTGGCTATTAAACATAAAAAAAAAAAACATGCGGGGATCCGCGATACTCCGTGCATACCCGAGCACCCCATGCAAACTCGAGTAGCCAGGACTTGCACGCAACACTAGCTGTCATATCTTTTTTTATTCATTTTTTTACTTTTGAAAAGAATACCAATTCTAACTCCAACCCTAAGGCTATGTGCACACGTACAGGTTTTTTCGCGTTTTTTTCGCGCTAAAACCGCTATAAAAACTCATTAAAAACGCATACATTATGCATTCTATCATTTAGAATGCATTCTGCATGTTTTGTGCACATGGATGCGTTTTTTTACGCGAAAAAAAATGCATCGCGGTAAAAAAAATGAGCATGTTCATTATTTTTGCGGATTTTCTGCGTTTTTCCCGCAATTCTATGCATTTGGGAAAAAACGCACAAAAAACGCACAAAAAACGCGGTAAAAACGCATGCGGATTTCTGGCAGAAATGTCCGGTTTTTGTCAGGAAAATTTCTGCAAGAAATCCTGACGTGTGCACATACCATTAGGCTATGTTCACACTTTGCGGATTTAGCTGCAGATCCGCAGCGGATTTGACCGCTGTGGATCCGCAGCAGTTTCCCATGAGTTTACAGTACAATGTAAACCTATGGGAAACAAAAAACGCTGTGCACATGCTGCGGAAAAAAATGCGCGGAAGCGCTGCGGATTACATTCTGCAGCATGTCACTTCTTTTCTGCGGATTTTCACTTGCTCCAATAGGAAAATGCAGATGAAAATCCGCATAAGAATCCGAAGTAAAAACCGCAATAAATCCGCAGTAAAAACCGCGACGGGTATTCACTGCGGATTTTGGAATTCCGCTGCAGAAAAATCCGCAGTGGAATCCGCAAAGTGTGCACATAGCCTAAGACAAAAGTAACACAGCAGCAACACAACCCTAATCCCAACGAACGGAAAAAAAATACAATTTTTTTATTTTATAATTTTTATGCAACTAAGGGGGTAACAAAAGGGGGAATTTACTATTTTTTTTTATTTTTATCACTGTGATAGGGTCTATCACAGTGATCAAAAGAAACCAATAGGAAAAATTCCCTATTGCTGTCAAATATCGGCCAGCTGATCTTGTTGAGCGCACTACGCATGCGTCTGCCATTGTTCTTCCAGGAAGATGATGTGGAGGACTGAGGGATGAAGCAAAAGGGCTCAGAGGACTCCACTTCTATCTTCTGTGATATGTTAGATCATATCAGAGGAGATAAATTGGACTTTTTTTTTTTTTTTTTTTAGATAGCTTTATTCACCAAATAATCTCCATGTGCACACGTTACAGATTATTGTGCGGATTTTTACACACTGTTTTTGCTAAATCTGCAGGTAAACCGGACTGCGGATTACCCATGGATATACCGCGGTTTTTGTGCAGATTCCACCTGCGGTTTTACACCTGTGGATTCCTATTGAGGAGCAAGTGTAAACTGCTGCGGAATCCGCACAAAGAATTGACTTGCTGCGGAAAAAACACTGCTGCGTTTCCGCGAGTTTTTTTCCGCACCATGTGCACTGCGGATTTTGTTTTCCATACGTTTACATAGTACTGTACAATGCATGGAAAACAGCTGCAGATCCGCAGCGCAAAATCTGCTGCGGATCCGCAGAAAAATCCACAACGTGTGCACACAGCCTTATGCAGAATAAAAACATGAAACTGCAGATGTCCCTGCACCTCGATGGCATGAAATCGAGCAAAATTCCAGATGTCTTCTGGATGGTGATGGGAGCAGTTCCCTGCCAAACCTAAGAAGCCCACGTTAAATCCAGGTGGGTAGGCAGAGGAAGCCTGTTACTACTGTCAGTGGAGGCATTCGCCCTGCTGGCACTGGTCCATACTGGGAGGGGGATGGGGGGCGCTATACCCTTATCTCTCAGCACCACTAAAAAGCAGCTCTGAGGAATAAGCACCCAATAACTGCCACTGTTAAGATGTGTATTGGTGGTCGTTAAGAGGTTAAACCTCCTATCCGTGTTATATTAATTGTGCTATGTAGTTTGTTTTGGTTTTTTAAAGAGCTAAGTGAGAGTACAAAGTGTTGAAGTAACAATTACTTTTCCTCTTGGATACTGCTTCCTTTCTGCTGCAGCATGACCTTTAGCAAATGTCAAATCTCCTTTTTCTACCATACTCAGATTATATTTCATGAATGTCTGAATTCGGCCTAAGGGTGAATTCATACAACCACAATTTTGATCAATAAACAAGGTCAATGGCACAATTAAAGTACAGCTCTAGCAGTTTGTCTTCATTCTACTGCTAATCATGTTCCCTGCACCTAGAAATGTACTCACCAGCCGCCATATTCTTCTCTTGTCAGCTCTACTCCAGTCGATCTTCCGCATGTAATGGTGACCTGCTGGATCGCTCCAGTGTTTGCTAGTTTATGAGAGCAAGAATGATTCTCTCATAGAATCTGCCGTCTGGTCAGTCAGTCATAAGATGGTAGAACGGGACTGGAGCGGCGACAGGAAGAGCTGAAGACGGCAGCTGCTGAGCATAATAGGGTCAGCGAACTTACATTCGTGCCACCACTCCATCGCTTAAATAAAAAAAGCTGGAGTGATGCTTAAAATAAACACGCATCAGCAGATGAAAACTTGCAGAAGATAGGTAGAATTGTGGCAAATGTCACATTGGATCAGTTCATAGAGCTGCAAATTCAAACATTAGATGCAAAAATGACACGCGTGATGTTGGCTGGATGGGTTGGAGCCCAAACACATACTGATCGCCATGGGCTGAATCACAGATTAAACATTTTTTCACATTATTGGATCTTTTGGGCCAGTGCTGTGATCCAGACTTTGGCTCCTGCTGGAGTTTTCCCATTAATAACACTTCAGCTATGGGGCGATTACATTCTGATGTCCCATCCCACACCAGGGGTCAGTACTGCTTGGAGCACAAGATTAGGAATCGCAGATGTCCCTGCACCTCCATGACACCAGATCAAGCTGAAGTCCAGATGTCTGCTGGCTGGTGATGGGAGCAGGTCCCCACCAAACCCAAGAAGCCCTGCTGAATGCCTGTCACTACTGGCAGTGGAGGCACCACTCCATGCTGGATTGTGTCACACTCTGCCCTTTGCCCTCGGCCTTCCACGCTCATGAGAAGTGTGTGACCAGGGCTCGGCAGTGGGCACCCTGTGGGGGCAGTGCTGATGGTGCCCTCTCCCCTGCACCACCTTCCCGTCTAGCTTACTTGAGAAAATATCAGTCAACCGCCTATTTGGCTGTGAAACGTCCCTTCCGGACTTTCACTTTTGCCCTCATTTGAAGCTGCCTGCCCCTGTTGCCCTGGCAGTGCCAACTTTGTTTTCTGCTCCGCTTTGCCTGCGAACTCCGTTGCTGTCTGTGCCCGATTGTGCCCCCTTGCCCGCCTCTCCACAAACTCCCTAGCCTCCTGCAAGCACATAGCCGTGGCCCGGGCGGCCAGCCGTGGATTGTTAGAGCCCTGCTTACCTTTGTGGCCATGCTGTGCCCCTTCAGTTCGCTTGCACCCCCGGAGACAGACACACAGGGAAGCTGCCAGCAGCACTGCCACTTCCTGTCCGGGCCTCTGTGTGCGGGGAGAAAGGCCTGCTGCTGACTCCCTCTAGCGACAGCACGGCGCCATTACCAGTCACTGCCTCCTACCGGCTACCGTCTACAGCCTGTAAGCTGCACCAGCTGCAGGATAGGGCACAATATGGAATATCGTGTGCGCCATTTCCCTCCATAGCCAGTGTCGGACTGGAGTGCCAAGGGCCCACCAGTAATATTACAACTATTACACAACCCTGGTTCACAAATGTACCTATAGCTCTATAGAATAAACTGGGTAGTTTGGGTAATGAATGATGACATTCTGCTTTTTTCTGTCCAGAGTGAATCAAGTGAATTATACAAAGTGCTACCCATACAGAGGGATTGGGGGCCCAGATGTGCACAGGGCCCTCCGGGGGATTCCCCTGTTACCCTATGGGCCAGTCCGAGCCTGACCACATCCATGTTAATATGAGAGGCCATGGAACCATGATTACAAACAGTGATCTAAGGCTACGTTCACATTTGCATTGTGTGCTGCGTCGGCGACACAACGCACGCAAAAACGCATGCAAAACGCAGCAAAACGCTGCGTTTTGTGACGCATGCGTTCATTTTTATAGCGCAAAAAAATGCAACAAGCAGCGTCCTCTGCGCCCTGACGCTTGTGCCAAAAAAAGCATGCGTCACAAAACGCAACAAAGCGCATGTCCATGCGCCCCCCATGTTAAATATAGGGACGCATGCGTCGCCGCGGTTGCGCCCGATGCCCCGCAAATGTGAACGTAGCCTTAGGAAAGCATGTCCTTTCACACTTTTAAAACAGGCCATTATAGGTCTCCATGTGCCCCCTCCACTTACCTGGAGAGCAAAGAGATGTAACAAGGGGTTAACTGTAGTGATCAGCGAGTATACCCATTACTGGGGTTTCCCCGATCATGCTCTGGTGATCTCCGAGTATTTTGGGGTGCTCAGAGATTTAGTTTTCGTTGCCGCAGCTGCATGATTTGTGACTGCTAGACTGGCTGAATACATGTGGCAATTCCCTAGCAGGCAACCCCCACGTCTTCAGCCTGTCTAGCAGCCGCAAATCATACAGCTGCAGCAGCGAAAAAAATCTCCGAGCACTCCAAAATACTAGGAGACCACTCGAGCATGCTCAGGGAAACCCGAGTAACAAGTATACTCGCTTATCACTAGTTAACAGTCATTGGCACCTCTGCACGAAGGATGGAAGAATTGAGCTATGTGCACATTATGTACTTTTCAGATATATTCCAACTGGAACCTGCCTTAAAAATAAATGCTTAAAAATGTAAACATGTGCTATGACCCATAAACTTTCTGTGTATATGTTCTGTTTTTTGTCACTTCTTTTAACCACTTCAGGCTTTGAGAGTGGTTCATTCTAGCGCATCACAGTGGCTCAGTGGTTAGCACTGAAGCCTTGCAGCTCTAGGGTCCTGGGTTGAAATCCCACCAAGAACAACATCTGCAAGAAGATTGTATGTTCTCCCCGTGTTTGCGTGGCTGTTCTCTGGTTTCCTTCCACAAAAAATAGCACTAATGGGGACAGTGATGACAATGTTTGTAAAGCGTTGTGGGATATGATGGTGAGGATGGATATGATGGTGCTACATAAGTGTGTAAAATAAAATAAATTAGTCTGACTGCTTACAGTGCCTTGCGAAAGTATTCGGCCCCCTAGAACTTTTCAACCTTTTCCCACCCACATATCATGCTTCAAACATAAAGATACCAAATGTAAATTTTTGGTGAATAATCAACAACAAGTGGAACACAATTGTGAAGTTGAACGAAATTTATTGTGGATCTCTGGATGATCCAATGTTGTCCTAAATGCCTAATGATGATAAATATAATCCACCTGTGTGTAATCAAGTCTCCGTATAAATGCACCTGCTCTGTGATAGTCTCAGGGTTCTGTTTGAAGCACAGAGAGCATCATGAAGACCAAGGAACACAACAGGCAGGTCCGTGATACTGTTGTGGAGATGTTTAAAGCCGGATTTAGATACAAAATGATTTTCAAAACTTTAAACATCCCAAGGAGCACTGTGCAAGCGATCATATTGAAATGGAAGGAATATCATACCCCTGCAAATCTACCAAGACCCGGCTGTCCCTCTAAACTTTCATCTCAAACAAGGAGAAGACTGATCAGAGATGCAGCCAAGAGGCCCATGATCACTCTGGATGAACTGCAGAGATCTAAAGCTGAGGTGCGACAGTCTGTTGATAGGAAACAATCAGTCGTACATTGCACAAATCTGGCCTTTATGGAAGAGTGGCAAGAAGAAAGCCATTTCTCAAAGATATCCATAAAAAGGGTTGTTTAAAGTTTGCAACAAGACACCTGGGAGACACACAAAACATGTGGAAGAATGTGCTCTGGTCAGATGAAACCAAAATCGAACGTTTTGGCAACAATGCCAAATGATATGTTTGGTGTAAAGGCAAACAGTTCATCACCCTGAACACACCATCCCCACTGTCAAACATGGTGGTGGCAGCATCATGGTTTGGGCCTGCTTTTCTTTAGCAGGGACAGGGAAGATGGTTAAAATTGATGGGAAGATGGATGGAGCCAAATACAGGACCATTCTTAAAGAAAACCTGTTGGAGTCTGCAAAAGACCTGAGACTGGGATGGAGATTTGTCTTCCAAAAAGACAATGATCCCAAACATAAAGCAAAATTCACAATGGAATGGTTCACAAATAAACGTATCGAGGTGTTAGAATGGCCAAGTCAAAGTCCAGACCTCAATCCATTCGATAATCTGTAGAAAGAGATGAAAATTGCTGTTCACAAACAATCTCCATCAAACCTCACTGAGCTCAAGATGTTTACCAGGGAAGAATGGGCAAGAATTTCAGTCTCTCGATGTACAAAACTGATAGAGACATACCCCAAGCGACTTGCATCTGTAATCGTAGCAAAAGGTGGCGCAGCAAAGTATTATGTTAAAGGGGCCAAATAATATTGCATGCTCCACTTTTCAGTTTTTGAATTTCCACAAAAATTTAAAATAACCAATAAATTTCGTTCAACTTCACAATTGTGTTCCACTTGTTGTTGATTCTTCACCAAAAATTTACATTTGTAACATAGTAACATAGTAACATAGTTAGTAAGGCCGAAAAAAGACATTTGTCCATCCAGTTCAGCCTATATTCCATCCTAATAAATCCCCAGATCTACGTCCTTCTACAGAACCTAATTGTATGATACAATATTGTTCTGCTCCAGGAAGACATCCAGGCCTCTCTTGAACCCCTCGACTGAGTTCGCCATCACCACCTCCTCAGGCAAGCAATTCCAGATTCTCACTGCCCTAACAGTAAAGAATCCTCTTCTATGTTGGTGGAAAAACCTTCTCTCCTCCAGACGCAAAGAATGCCCCCTTGTGCCTGTCACCTTCCTTGGTATAAACAGATCCTCAGCTAGATATTTGTATTGTCCCCTTATATACTTATACATGGTTATTAGATCGCCCCTCAGTCGTCTTTTTTCTAGACTAAATAATCCTAATTTCGCTAATCTATCTGGGTATTGTAGTTCTCCCATCCCCTTTATTAATTTTGTTGCCCTCCTTTGTACTCTCTCTAGTTCCATTATATCCTTCCTGAGCACCGGTGCCCAAAACTGGACACAGTACTCCATGTGCGGTCTAACTAGGGATTTGTACAGAGGCACTATAATGCTCTCATCATGTGTATCCAGTAGTGTTGAGCATTCCGATACCGCAAGTATCGGGTATCGGCCGATACTTGCGGTATCGGAATTCCGATACCGAGATCCGATACTTTTGTGGTATCGGGTATCGGTATCGGATACATAGGGATCTGTAAAATAAAGAATTAAAATAAAAAATATTGATATATTTACCTCTCCGGCGGCCCCTGGACTCAGCGCGGGTAACCGGCAGGCTTCGTTGTTCAAAATCAGCGCTTTTAGGACCTGAGAATCACGTCCCGGCTTCTGATTGGTCGCGGGCCGCCCATGTGACCGCCACGCGACCAATCACAAGCCGCGACGTCACCGCAAGCTATTGACGCGCTCATTTTTAAAAATGAGCGCGTTAATGGCTTTGAAAGACATAGCGGCTTCTGATTGGTCGCGGGCCGCCCATGTGACCGCCACGCGACCAATCACAAGCCGCGACGTCACCGCAAGCTATTGTGTTTTTAGGTGTTTTTAAAAACGTGGCCGTGACCAATCACAAGCCGCGAAGTCACCGCAAGCTATTGACGCGCTCATTTTTAAAAATGAGCGCGTTAATGGCTTTGAAAGACATAGCGGCTTGTGATTGGTCGCGGGCCGCCCATGTGACCGCCACGCGACCAATCACAAGCCGCGACGTCACCGCAAGCTATTGTGTTTTTAGGTGTTTTTAAAAACGTGGCCGCGACCAATCACAAGCCGCGAAGTCACCGCAAGCTATTGACGCGCTCATTTTTAAAAATGAGCGCGTTAATGGCTTTGAAAGACATAGCGGCTTCTGATTGGTCGCGGGCCGCCCATGTGACCGCCACGCGACCAATCACAAGCCGCGACGTCACCGCAAGCTATTGTGTTTTTAGGTGTTTTTAAAAACGTGGCCGCGACCAATCACAAGCCGCGAAGTCACCGCAAGCTATTGACGCGCTCATTTTTAAAAATGAGCGCGTTAATGGCTTTGAAAGACATAGCGGCTTGTGATTGGTCGCGTGGCCGCGACCAATCACAAGCCGCGACGTCACCGCAAGCTATTGTGTTTTTAGGTGTTTTTAAAAACGTGGCCGCGACCAATCACAAGCCGCGACGTCACCGCAAGCTATTGTGTTTTTAGGTGTTTTTAAAAATGAGCGCGTCAATAGCTTGCGGTGACGTCGCGGCTTGTGATTGGTCGCGGCCACGCGACCAATCACAAGCCGCTATGTCTTTCAAAGCCATTAACGCGCTCATTTTTAAAAATGAGCGCGTCAATAGCTTGCGGTGACGTCGCGGCTTGTGATTGGTCGCGGCCACGCGACCAATCACAAGCCGCTATGTCTTTCAAAGCCATTAACGCGCTCATTTTTAAAAATGAGCGCGTCAATAGCTTGCGGTGACGTCGCGGCTTGTGATTGGTCGCGGCCACGCGACCAATCACAAGCCGCTATGTCTTTCAAAGCCATTAACGCGCTCATTTTTAAAAATGAGCGCGTCAATAGCTTGCGGTGACGTCGCGGCTTGTGATTGCCACGCGACCAATCAGAAGCCGGGACGTGATTCTCAGGTCCTAAAAGCGCTGATTTTGAACAACGAAGCCTGCCGGTTACCCGCGCTGAGTTCAAGGGCCGCCGGAGAGGTAAATATATCAATATTTTTTATTTTTATTCTTTATTTTACACCTCCCTATGGATCCCAGGGCCTGAAGGAGAGTTTCCTCTCCTTCAGACCCTGGGAACCATGAGAATACCTTCCGATACTTGATGTCCCATTGACTTGTATTGGTATCGGATATCGGTATCGGTATCATAGTAACATAGTAACATAGTTAGTAAGGCCGAAAAAAGACATTTGTCCATCCAGTTCAGCCTATATTCCATCATAATAAATACCCAGATCTACGTCCTTCTACAGAACCTAATAATTGTATGATACAATATTGTTCTGCTCCAGGAAGACATCCAGGCCTCTCTTGAACCCCTCGACTGAGTTCGCCATCACCACCTCCTCAGGCAAGCAATTCCAGATTCTCACTGCCCTAACAGTAAAGAATCCTCTTCTATGTTGGTGGAAAAACCTTCTCTCCTCCAGACGCAAAGAATGCCCCCTTGTGCCCGTCACCTTCCTTGGTATAAACAGATCCTCAGCGAGATATTTGTATTGTCCCCTTATATACTTATACATGGTTATTAGATCGCCCCTCAGTCGTCTTTTTTCTAGACTAAATAATCCTAATTTCGCTAATCTATCTGGGTATTGTAGTTCTCCCATCCCCTTTATTAATTTTGTTGCCCTCCTTTGTACTCTCTCTAGTTCCATTATATCCTTCCTGAGCACCGGTGCCCAAAACTGGACACAGTACTCCATGTGCGGTCTAACTAGGGATTTGTACAGAGGCAGTATAATGCTCTCATCATGTGTATCCAGACCTCTTTTAATGCACCCCATGATCCTGTTTGCCTTGGCAGCTGCTGCCTGGCACTGGCTGCTCCAGGTAAGTTTATCATTAACTAGGATCCCCAAGTCCTTCTCCCTGTCAGATTTACCCAGTGGTTTCCCGTTCAGTGTGTAATGGTGATATTGATTCCCTCTTCCCATGTGTATAACCTTACATTTATCATTGTTAAACCTCATCTGCCACCTTTCAGCCCAAGTTTCCAACTTATCCAGATCCATCTGTAGCAGAATACTATCTTCTCTTGTATTAACTGCTTTACATAGTTTTGTATCATCTGCAAATATCGATATTTTACTGTGTAAACCTTCTACCAGATCATTAATGAATATGTTGAAGAGAACAGGTCCCAATACTGACCCCTGCGGTACCCCACTGGTCACAGCGACCCAGTTAGAGACTATACCATTTATAACCACCCTCTGCTTTCTATCACTAAGCCAGTTACTAACCCATTTACACACATTTTCCCCCAGACCAAGCATTCTCATTTTGTGTACCAACCTCTTGTGCGGCACGGTATCAAACGCTTTGGAAAAATCGAGATATACCACGTCCAATGACTCACCGTGGTCCAGTCTATAGCTTACCTCTTCATAAAAACTGATTAGATTGGTTTGACAGGAGCGATTTCTCATAAACCCATGCTGATATGGAGTTAAACAGTTATTCTCATTGAGATAATCCAGAATAACATCCCTCAGAAACCCTTCAAATATTTTACCAACAATAGAGGTTAGACTTACTGGCCTATAATTTCCAGGTTCACTTTTAGAGCCCTTTTTGAATATTGGCACCACATTTGCTATGCGCCAATCCTGCGGAACAGACCCTGTCTCTATAGAGTCCCTAAAAATAAGAAATAATGGTTTATCTATTACATTACTTAGTTCTCTTAGTACTCGTGGGTGTATGCCATCCGGACCCGGAGATTTATCTATTTTAATCTTATTTAGCCGGTTTCGCACCTCTTCTTGGGTTAGATTGGTGACCCTTAATATAGGGTTTTCATTGTTTCTTGGGATTTCACCTAGCATTTCATTTTCCACCGTGAATACCGTGGAGAAGAAGGTGTTTAACATGTTAGCTTTTTCCTCGTTCCACCGTGAATACCGTGGAGAAGAAGGTGTTTAACATGTTAGCTTTTTCCTCGTCATCTACAACCATTCTTTCCTCACTATTTTTTAAGGGGCCTACATTTTGAGTTTTTATTCTTTTACTATTGATATAGTTGAAGAACAGTTTGGGATTAGTTTTACTCTCCTTAGCAATGTGCTTCTCTGTTTCCTTTTTGGCAGCTTTTTTTTTTTTAATTCGTTTATTAATTTCAGAATAAAACAAACATTACACAGATTGCATTTGTCATTGTCAGTTATACCATAGGATACAGATAATTACAGAGATATATCCTATCCAAAATTTACAGGGGTAATACATTGTGCATGTTAAATCACTAGTACCTTATGAAATACCTATTATTAACTTTAACTACTTTAACCATCTATAGTAAGTCGCCAAAAGGAAAATCATACGCAAATCCTGCTCTGCAAACGATGTCCCCAAAACCACCCGTCCATCTCCCCGCACATACATCTAGCCAGTGTAGATTATATAGTATGATAAGAGGAGTTCCATCTACCCCAGATCTTTTCAAATTTACCTGGACATCCTCTATTTTGGTATAGAGTTTTTTCATACGGGATAATCGAATTCACCAAATCCATCCAAGCTCTAAGAGTCGGGGGGGAACCACCCATCCATCTTAATGCCAACACCTTCCGTGCCATGAAGAGTGTCTCACGAAGGAAGATCCCAGTATAGTGATCCCACGTTTCCGCATCCCATACCCCGAATAAACAGGTCAATGGCTCAAGTGGGACAGGAATCGACAATAAAGATGTTAGTAGTGTCGTCACCTCTTTCCAGTAATGTAGAACTACCGGGCACCTCCAAATCATGTGAATAAAATCTGCATCATGTGTACGACACCGTAAACAATCTGACGAGAGGAGGCGACCCATTTTGAAAAGTCGTGTCGGGGTCAAATATGTCTAGTATATAATATATAACTGGGTCATCTTATTGTTTACTGAAGGAGAAACTTTAGTTGAAGATTCCAAAATTTCCTCCCATTCCTCCCCCAGTACATCAGGAAGAAGTTCCTCCCATTTCCCTTTGATAGAATTGATGGTGGACCCATCTCCGACAGATAATAGATATGTATACAAAGAGGAAATGAGTCCTTGGGGTCCCTGCGATTTGAGAATGCCTATCAGAGGTAAAGATGAAATCGCTCGACTTGTACCAACACTTCGCATGTGCGACTGGAAAGCTGACCTTAGCTGTAGATACCGGAAAAATTGAGATCTCGGGATGTTATAATTTTTTTGCAGTTGTTCAAATGATACAAAAACCCCTTGGGCATGTACGTCACCTACCGAGAGAACACCACATGAGATCCAGAAATCAGTAGATGGGTGATTCAGTAGCTCTGGGATACAACTATTATTCCACAATGGCATTTCAGCTACTATATCTACAAATTTAATAACTCTTTTAATTTGTCTCCATATTAATCTTGCCAATCGGAGTAAAGGTAGTAAACGAGGAGTACTGACTTTCTCTATCTCCAAGAACCCCAGTGGGCAATCAATCCGGGCAGAGTGAAGTAAATGACTCTCAGAGTTGGTCAGAGAGTTATTGGGCATCCATTTATTTATCGCCTTAGCTTGTCCAGCAAGATAGTACAAATAAAAATTTGGTAAGGCCACCCCACCCCCTTTTTTCGGTCTCTGCAGAGTAGATAATTTAAGTTTAGGCCTAGTCTTCCCCCATATAAAGGATGTGATTAAGGAATTTAATTTTGTAAAGAAAGACTTAGGTATTGACATAGCACTATGTTGAAAGCAGTAATTAAGCTTGGGAAGCAATATCATTTTGATTAAATTAATGCGGCCTGCAACAGAGAGAGGGATTTTTCTCCAAGTTATGAATTTAGATTTGACCATATCCAGTAACGGATAGATGTTAAATTGAAGGTCCAGCCGTATACATTGAGACATATGGATACCTAAATATTTGAAATTAGAAACGATAGGCAGAGGCGATAGAGCCTCGAGATCGGGCATCGGAGTGTGAGATAGAGGCATCAGGGCAGATTTATCCCAATTTATATAAAGACCAGAGAATTTACTGAATTTATCTATGGTCGCTATTACTTGTGGCAATGTTTCTTCCATTTTATCCATAAATATTATCATATCATCGGCATAGAGTCCTATACTGTCCACACGGTCCGCAATATTTATTCCCTTAAGATCCATAGAGGATCTTATGCGTATTGCCTATTGCAAGGGCAAAAAGGGCCGGGGACAGAGGACATCCTTGGCGGGTTCCTCTGTGCAGGGTAAAAGAATCAGAGATGGAGTTATTCACAATTATACGCGCCTTGGGATTCTTATATAATGTGTCTATCCCTCTAATAAATTTATCCCCAAAACCGTATTTCCGTAGGCACGCAGATAGGAAAGGCCACTCAAGAGAGTCAAACGCCTTGGCCGTGTCTAGCGATGCTAATGCCCAATTATTATCTAACTCCAGAGAACTGTATTGAATCACCGATTGGACCCGCCTGATATTGATGGAAGTGCTTTTTCCAGGCATAAAGCCGGTTTGGTCTGGGTGTACAAGGTCCAGTATGATTGTGTTCAGCCTAGTAGCTAAAATTTTGGTGAAGATTTTGTAATCTACATTTACAAGAGATATGGGGCGATACGATCCACACTCCAGAGGATCCTTTCCCTCCTTCTTAAGTACAATAATATTTGCATCGTAAAATGTTTCGGGCATGAGTTCTCCCTCCCATATATTCCGAAGTACCTTCAGTAAAAGTGGTGCCAAGTGGCCTCGATATTTCTTATATAACTCAACGGGAAATCCGTCAGGTCCCGGGGCCTTCCCAGTGGCCATATCCGTGATAGCTTGCTCTACTTCCTCTAAGGTAAACTCAGCCTCCATGAAGGCTTGCTGGGCTGGACTCAGTGAGGGGAACGCTATATCCGATAGATAGTCTAAACATTCTGGGACACCAAGATCACTACTAGCTCTATATAATGATTTATAATAATCATGAAAACACCGGAGAATCCCTTCAGTAGAGGATTCCAATGTACCGTCAAGTGCCCGGATTTGTAATATTGTATTAGAGGTGTTATGTTGGCGTACTAAAAAAGCTAGAAATGTATTGGCCTGGTTCCCCAATTCGAAGTAGGATTGACGGATAAAGAATAATTTGCGTTTTGATTTAGTGTCTATATATTGAGTATATAACCTCTGGGAAGTAAGCCATTCCGCCCTGTTACCACTAGTTTGGTTAGCCACATAGGCGGCCTCCGAGTCTCTCAACCGTCGCTCCATCTCCCCATCTTCCCCCGCCGTTATCCGTTTGATATAAGAGATCGTGGAGGATAGACATCCCCTTAAGTATGCTTTTAGAGTATCCCAAAATAAACCAAGATTTGGAGGGTCTGGATGAGTGTAGATAAAGCATTTCAGCTGATCAACCGTTCTATCACTAGAATCTATTAATTTCAACCAAAAGGGGTTCAATTTCCAGGGTATATTATTATTTAATTTACCGTATTTAAGTTTAAGAATCACTGGACTATGATCCGATACCCCCCTATTGCCATGTTCAACACTATCCACCCATAATGCCAGGCCGCAAGATCCAAATATGTAGTCTATACGAGATAGAGACCGCTTAGTTGATGAATGGCAAGTGTATTCCTTTACCTCAGGGTGACGTATTCTCCACAAGTCCAACCATCCACTACCATCCATAAACAGTGCCAATTGTGAGGGGGACTGGGGAGATGGCCCTCCAGATATCACGTCGTCAAGCCTCAATCTATGCATGGAATTATCCATGACTAAATTAAAATCCCCCATACAAATAACGCTAGCATCAGGATAATTTAGGGAGAAACCCATTGCCATGCGAAGAATCGATATATTAGCCGGGAGGGGGATTATAGACACATAATATCACATATTCCTGTGTGTTAATAAAGGCGTGTACAAAAACAAAGCGACCCTCTGGATCTCGTCGTGCCTCTCTAGCTTCCCATCTAACATTCCTATGTATCAGCAGTGAGACCCCTCTTGAATAACTGGTATGGAATGCGTGAAGGGACCATTGCACCCAGGGCTTTTGTGTACATTTAACGGTGTCTCTGGTCAGATGTGTTTCTACAAGAGCTATCACATGGGGATGATAGCGTTTAATCTGCGAAAAGACCTTTATTTTCTTTCGGGGAGTCTTAATACCCCGTATGTTCCACGTCATGCATATAATCTCAGACCCCATATCTACACTTAGAAAAAGGAAAAATATACACCATAACCTGAACAGGAATCAGGGACATACCGCAGAGCACAAAATTACCAATGGCGACTAACAAACTTATCAAACAATCAAAACTGGTATAAAAACCCATACAAAACAAAACTTGAACAGTAGAGGAGTATAATCCTACACTCCTACAGTCAGATAGAAAAGGGGATACCCTCACTGAAACCAGCGTCCGGTATTTTTTGATAAGCTCAGCACCTATACAGAGAGCTCCAATTTGTGTTGCCATTGAACAATTATAACAGCTCAGGAGTCCGGTACACCAGACACCTTGTATGACCGCAACCATTCGGCTGCCTCCGCCGGATCTGTAAAGAACAGGGAAGAACCCTCATGGTCAACGCGGAGCCGAGCCGGATAAAGCATGGAGTAGACAATGTTTTTATCCCTGAGCTGCTTCTTAACTTCCATGAACCGAACCCGCTGCTTTTGGAGCTCCATGGAGAAATCAGGGAAGATTGAAATTGTAGCATTATTGAACTTAATAGGGCCCTTCTGTCGCGCCAAGCGAAGGATCGCATCTCTGTCTCTGCAATTGAGGAGACGCGCCAAAAAAGGCCGGGGCAGAGTTCCGGGGGGAAGAGGTCTGGTTGGGACCCTATGAGCCCTCTCCACAGAAAATGTTGAGGAGAATCCATCTCCCAGGGAGGTTTTAAGCCAATCCTCTAGAAATTGCTCAGGTTGCTGACCCTCCGAACGTTCCGGTAGGCCGATGATTCGAATATTATTGCGGCGCAGTCTGTTTTCCAGGTCATCTGCTTTTTGTTTCCAGGCATTTACAGAACCGGCAGCCTTTGACAACTTAGCTTCCATAGGGGTAATGGTGTCTTCTATATGAGACACTCTTGTTTCAATTTCCGAGATACGTCCTCTCATAGCTTGCATATCGTGGCGCAGACGGCCCACTTCTGTGTGTACGTCTTCTATCTTTTCAGTAAGAGAACATCTAGTGAGGGATATGGCCTGCATTAATTGCTCAGACGCTTGTTTAAGAGTCAGATCGTCTTGCTCTCCCTCCTCATTACTGTCAGAGAGACGATTTTTCCCCCGTTGGTTCTGTGTAGGATTATTTCTGAGAGTGCGTATATTATCAGGGGCATCTTCTCTGGCATATTTCCTTAATTTGTCAGCAGCCCCAGCACCTTTGGAATGATGCATAGTGATCAGCAGAAGGGCCCCACAAAAGGATCAACTTTATAGTTATGGCTAGTCTATTCCACAGCAACAGTCCCAGCAGAGTTAAATATCCAAGCAGATCCTAGAAGGGTTACTGGCCAGGCAGAAAGATTGTCAGGGGTTAATGAAGTAGCAACTGAGGATTCGTCCAGGCACTGTGCCTTGAAGCAGCCTCACAGCCCCCACAGGCAGAGCAGCAGGGAGGGGGTTAATCCCTCCAGAGTTATGGCGCCAGCAGGGGTTTATCTGATAAGGGGGATGCAGGGCCCAATCTTCCAGTGCACACACCGCACCACCCCCCTACTATTTCAGGTTATCAGCTCACTCCTCAAGCTGCACCGCTGATGAACTGTAAAGCACCACTCTCCTTGCTGCTGGAGTGCGCGCTATGATAAGGTCTGCTGCCTCCCCGGGCACTGCCGACCACTCCAGACCCCGCACCTGTTATCCGGCGTTCCCCAGCGCTCCTTCACTGCAGCGCAGGCATCTGCTGTGTCTCAGGGGAAGAGACACCCGGCTGGTGCTGCGTCCTGCCCGCCGGAGCGTGTGCACAAAAATGGCCGCTGCAGCCTAGGGATTCTGCTGCCCTTCCAGGCCACCTCCAAGTCTGTCGCCCCAGGACTCCAAAACTGCCAGTCAAAGAGACCACCGGGCTCCTGAGGTCCTGAGAGTACCGTTCTGGCCGGTACAATCAGTGGTTTAGGGGTTTTTTATGGCAGGATACGAGTCAGGATGGCCGGAGCTCCACGAGGTGCAACTTCTCTCTAAAGTTACATAGCCACGCCCCCCTCTCTACTCCTTTTTGGCAGCTTTAATTAGTTTTTTAGATAAAGTATTTTTCTCCCTATAGTTTTTTAGAGCTTCAATGGTGCCATCCTGCTTTAGTAGTGCAAATGCTTTCTTTTTACTGTTAATTGCCTGTCTTACTTCTTTGTTTAGCCACATTGGGTTTTTCCTATTTCTAGTCCTTTTATTCCCACATGGTATAAACCGCTTACACTGCCTATTTAGGATGTTCTTAAACATTTCCCATTTATTATCTGTATTCTTATTTCTGAGGATATTGTCCCAGTCTACCAGATTAAGGGCATCTCTAAGCTTGTCAAACTTTGCCTTCCTAAAGTTCAGTGTTTTTGTGACTCCCTGACAAGTCCCCCTAGTGAAAGACAGGTGAAACTGTACAATATTGTGGTCGCTATTTCCTAGATGCCCGACCACCTGCAGATTTGTTATTCTGTCAGGTCTATTAGATAGTATTAGGTCTAAAAGTGCTGCTCCTCTGGTTGGATTCTGCACCAATTGTGAAAGATAATTTTTCTTGGTTATTAGCAGAAACCTGTTGCCTTTATGGGTTTCACAGGTTTCTGTTTCCCAGTTAATATCCGGGTAGTTAAAGTCCCCCATAACTAGGACCTCATTATGGGTTGCAGCTTCATCTATCTGCTTTAGAAGTAGACTTTCCATGGTTTCTGTTATATTTGAGGGTTTGTAACAGACCCCAATGAGAATTTTGTTACCATTTTTCCCTCCATGAATTTCGACCCATATGGACTCGATATCCTCATTTCCTTCGCTAATATCCTCCCTTAAAGTGGACTTTAGACAAGACTTTACATAGAGACAAACCCCTCCTCCTCTCCGATTTTTACGATCCTTTCTAAACAGACTGTAACCCTGTAAGTTAACTGCCCAGTCATAGCTTTCATCTAACCATGTCTCGGTTATTCCCACTATGTCAAAGTTACCTGTAGATATTTCTGCTTCTAGTTCTTCCATCTTGTTTGTCAGGCTTCTGGCGTTTGTGAGCATGCAGTTTAGAGGATTTTGTTTTGTTCCAATCTCCTCGCTGTGGATTGTTTTAGAAATGTTCTTACCTCCCTTCTGAGTATGTTTTCCTGGATCTTCTTTGTTCAAGTCTAATGTTTTTCTTCCCATCCCCTCTTCTTCTAGTTTAACGCCCTCCTGATGAGTGTAGCGAGTCTTCTGGCGAATGTGTGTTTCCCAGGTTTGTTGAGGTGTAGTCCGTCTCTGGCGAGGGGTCCATCGTACAAGTAATTCACACCGTGGTCCAGGAATCCGAATCCTTGTTGTCTGCACCATCGTCTTAGCCAGTTGTTTGCATCAAGGATCCTGTTCCATCTCCTGGTGCCATGCCCGTCTACTGGAAGGATAGAAGAAAAAACTACCTGTGCATCCAGTTCCTTTACTTTCTTCCCCAACTCTTCAAAGTCTTTGCAGATTGTCGGTAGGTCCTTCCTTGCCGTGTCATTGGTGCCAACATGTATCAGAAGAAATGGGTGGACGTCCTTGGAGCTGAAGAGCTTTGGTATCCTATCGGTCACATCCTTGATCATCGCACCTGGAAGGCAGCATACTTCTCTTGCAGTTATGTCCGGTCTGCAGATGGCTGCTTCTGTGCCTCTCAGTAGTGAGTCTCCCACCACCACCACTCTTCGTTGCTTCTTGGCTGTACTTTTTGCTGTCACTTGTTGCTGTGTGCCCTTTTCTTTTTTGCTTGCTGGTATTGCTTCATCCTTAGGTGTCCCATCTTCATCCTCTACAAAGATTTGATATCGGTTCTTCAGTTGTGTGGTTGGTGATTTCTCCATGGTCTTCTTGCTTCTTTTGGTCACATGCTTCCACTCATCTGCTTTTGGAGGTTCTCTGACACTTTTTTCACCTTCTGTGACCAGTAGAGATGCTTCTGTTCTGTCTAGAAAGTCTTCATTCTCTTTGATGAGTTTCAAAGTTGCTATTCTTTCTTCCAGACCCCGCACCTTTTCTTCTAAAAGGGCCACTAGTCTACACTTCTGACAGGTGAAATTTGATTCTTCTTCTGGTATCTGGATTTGGTATCTTTATGTTTGAAGCATGATATGTGTGAAAAGGATGACAAGTTCCAGGGGGCCGAATACTTTCGCAAGGCACTGTATATGTGCAATGGCACCACAAACGGCAGTAAAGGTACCTTCACACTGAGCAACTTTACAACGAGAACGACAGCGATTCGTGATGTTGCAGCGTCCTGGATAGCGATCTCGTTGTGTTTGACACGCAGCAGCGATCAGGATCCCGCTGTAACATCACTGGTTGTAGCTAGAAGTCCGGAACTTTATTTGGTCGTCAGGTCGGCGTGATTCGTCATGTTTGACAGCAAAAGCAACGATGCCTGCAATGTTTTTTCATGGAGCTAACAACCAGCGAGAACGATAAGTACGTCACTGGATCGCTCCTGCATCATTCTGCTGTTGCCGTGTTTGACGTCTCCTAGCGACCTAAACAGCGACGCTGCAGCGATCGGCTCGTTGTCTATATCGCTGCAGCGTCGCTTAATGTGACGGTACCTTAAGACCAGGAGTAGACAAGAACAAAAGAAAACAAAAACAATTCAATGTTCCCTTTGCATTGCAAAGTTCATCATCGAGGACAATTACACCAGCTTTGGAAGCGGAAGTGGGCGAGCCCCCCTCCATACCTCTTGAGTCCCTGTGTAACTGCACCAGTGGTATGCCTGCCCGCCACCCAAATAAAATGTCACATAAGCTTCCGTAAAAACACAGCTGGCATTTTTCTGAAGTGTCTTCAGCTTCAAAAGGGATATGACAAAGTTTTCCAGAGCATGGTAACGGAGTTGCTGAAACCACATGCACAGCATGCAGATTTAGCAGCGATTGCAGCACTGCATTCATTAATCTGCATTAATAGCAGTGGGGACATACCGGAACAATGATAATAACAATTGAGTATTGGCAATGGCACCCCTTTGAGCAATTAAACTTCATATGTACAGTTTATAAAATAACGCTATATTCACACATGAAATGTTCAAGATCTACCCAATTTTTTTCTCTGACAGCACATAGACCTGCTAGGTAAAATAGATCCATTGAGACATTTGTTCAAATGACGGATCCGAGACTCAGATATGTGGGCTTACTAAAGGTGCCCAATCGCCACAATCGTGGTCCTCCTCTGGAGCTCAGCTATAGGCTGAATTTCAAAAGGGACCACAATTAATGCTGTAAACTGCATATAGTATAAGCGATAATATAACTTAAAATTCCCCAAAAGACTAAAGAATAGTTTAAAAAATATAAACACATATATATAGATATAAAAGTTTAAAAGGGTTATCCACTACTCAAACAACCCCTTCTGAATCCCTATATTTCCCCTAAGTAAAGTAATAACACTTAAATTCACCTCTGGTGCTAGTGCAGTTTCAAAGGTGTTGACGCTGGCTCTCCCGAGGCTCGCATGACATTGTTGTGTCACGTGATCCCTATGGCCAGTCAGCGCTGGATTCACCCTCCTATGAACATAATTGACATCCAGAGGAAGTAGGAGGACAGTTGCACCTCTGACTCTCAAATGTCTTGATTTGTCCGAAGGAGTGGAGAATGAAGCTTTTACTCATTGGCTGCAGAAATTGTGTGACATAATAATGTCACGCCATCCCAGGGAGAGCCAGTGCTGACATCGCTGGAATGGCGCCAGCACCAAAATTCTGTATAAGGCCTCGTTCAGACGTTCAGTATTTGGTCAGAATTTTACATCTGTATTTGTAAACCAAAACCCAGAGTGGGATAGTCTGAGGAAAAGTACAAAGGAAACAACTCACCACTTCAGCATTTTTCACCAACTCCTGGTTTTGGCTTACAAATATGGAGCGCCCCCGTAGGCCAGTGGGGTACTCGGAATCGGGCCCTTCGGTTCTCAATGGGGATGTCACGGTGGCTGACCCGGTCCCTGGCCCTCGGAAGGTCCGTTGTAAAAAGGGAAAGGTCTTTAAAGGGGAAATGTTCGTGACGCCACCTGTGGTATTCAGTCAGGGTGACCGACGTTGCTTAGGGGTCCGCTGGGGTGATGTTATGGCAGCTAGATAGTATACCTTCCCACAGGTGAAGTATGTCCCCAGGGCTTCCCAGAATGTAGATGGTGGATGGTGAGAGGCGCAGTGAAGACCGATCAGGATCCTGCTGTGATGTCGTTGGTCGCTCCAGAAAGTCCAGAACTTTATTTCGTCGCTGGACCTCTTGCAGACATCGCTGAATCGGCGTGTGTGACGCCGATTCAGCGATGTCTTCACTGGTAACCAGGGTAAACATCAGGTTACTAAGCGCAGGGCCGCGCTTAGTAACCCGATGTTTACCCTGGTTACCATCGTAAAAGTAAAAAAAACAAACACTACATACTTACCTTCAGCTGTCTGTCCCCGGCGCTGTGCTTCTCTGCACTCCTCTTGCACTGACTGTGAGCTCAGCGGCCGGAAAGCAGAGCGGTGACGTCACCGCTGTGCTTTCCGGCTGGCCGGCGCTCACAGCCAGTGCAGGAGGAGTGCAGAGAAGCACAGCGCCGGGGACAGACAGCTGAAGGTAAGTATGTAGTGTTTTTTTTTTTTACTTTTACGATGGTAACCAGGGTAAACATCGGGTTACTAAGCGCGGCCCTGCGCTTAGTAACCCGATGTTTACCCTGGTTACCAGTGAAGACATCGCTGAATCGGCGTCACACACGCCGATTCAGCGATGTCTGCAGGAGGTCCAGCGACGAAATAAAGTTCGTAGGCGTTGGCATAGTAACTGGGTCTGACTGCGCATATCAATGAGCTAATCAGCCCAGGTGGCAGTTATCAGACCAGATGGCAGTTATTTTTATAGTGCTTTGGAACAAAGCACTATATTGTAATCCGAAAGTGGTTAACTTCTTCTTATTATTATTATAGTGCTTTGGCACAAAGCACTATATTGTAATCTGATCGTAGTTAACGTCTTCTTCTTATTATTATTCAGTCCGCAATTAATGCGGCCCGAACCGCTGCACTCACAAACTCCAGTGAGGCGTCATTTCGAAGCCAGCGTCCATGAGAGATGTGCTAAGTATTTTTCGTGTCGATCGGATTTGTAGTTTTGGCGTAATTTGGGTTTGAAAATTTTTTCCCCCTTATTGGAATGCACTGTCTCAATGTATTTCAATAGGGAAATTTTCCCATAGGGTTACAATGGCTGATTTCTGAAGCAATTTCAAAATAACTGCCAACTACCACCTGGCTGATTAGCTCATAGATATGCGCAGTCAGACCCAGTTACTATGCCAACGCCTACGAACTCTACATGACCCCACTAGGACACAGGTTTTGCCAGATAATATCAGCTCTTAAAGTCACCCGCCCACCAAATTGGCACCTGAGGTGCCCCGCCCACCAATTCAGACCCCGAGTGGCCCCGCCGACCAATTCGGACCCCGAGTGGCCCCACCCACCATTTATGACCCAGAGTGGCCCCGCCCACCAAATCATGACCCAGAGTGGCCCCGCCCATCAAATATTGACCCAGAGTGGCCCCGCCCACCAAATCGGACCTCGAGTGGCCCCGCCCACCAAATCGGACTCCGAGTGGCCCCGCCCACCAAATCGGCCTCTGAGGGGCCCCGCCCACCAAATCGGACCCCGAGTGGCCCCGCCCACCAAATCGGCCCCTGAGGGGCCCCACCCACCAAAATGGCCCCTGAGGGGCCCCACCCACCAAATAGTCCCTCGAAGTGCCCCGCCCACCAAATCGGTCCCTGAGGTGCCCTGCCCACCAAATCGGACCCAGAGTGACCCCGCCCACCAAATTGGACCATAGTGACCCTGCCCACCGAATCAGACCCAGAGTGACCCCGCCCACCGAATCGGACCCAGAGTGACCCCGCCCACCGAATCGGACCCAGAGTGACCCCGCCCACCGAATCGGACCCAGAGTGACCACGCTCACCAAATCGGACCCAAAGTGACCCCGCCCACCGAATCGGACCCAGATTTACCCCCCCACCAAATCAGACCTAGATTGACCCAACCCACCAAATCAGACCCAGAGTGACCCCGCCTACCAAATCGGACCCAGGGTGGCCCCGCCCACCAAATCGGACCCAGGGTGGTACCACCCACCAAATCGGGCACTGAGGGTCAAAGTAACCCTTGAAGGTCAAATTGACCCCCAGGGACCCCGATGGTCAAAGTAACCCACAAGGGTCAAACTGACCCCCTAGGGTCAAAGTGACCCCCTGGAACCCTGAGGGTCAAAGTGACCCCTGAGGGTCAAAGTGACCCCTGGGACCCCCAAGGGTCAAAGTGGCCCTGAGCATCAAATTGACCCCCAGGGGCCCCTAAGGCTCAAAGTGACCCCTGAGGGTCAAATTGAATCCCAGGGACCCTCGAGGCTCAAAGTGACCCTTAGCGACCCCCGAGGGTCAAAGTGACCCCCAAGGATCAGTGACCCTTGGGGACCCCAATTGTCAAAGTAACCCCGGGGGTCAATTGCCCCTCGGGGACCCCTGACCGAGTGTCAAAGTGACCCCTGAAGGTCAAAATGACCCCCAGGAACCCCCGAGGGTCAAAGTCACCCCCAGAAACCCCGAGGGTCAAATTGACCCCCAGCGACCCTCAAGGGTGAAAGTGACCCCCCCAGGTTCATATTGACCCCCAAGGGTTAAAGTGGTCCCCAGGGACCCCCAAGGGTCAAATTGACCCCTGTGGAGCCAAGGGTCAAAGTGACCCCCGAGGGTCAAAGTGACCCCCAGGGACTCTTGAGGGTCAAAGTGACCCCCCGAGGATCGAATTGACCCCCCAGGACCCCAGGTCAAATTGACCTCTAGGGACCCCTAAGGGTCAAATTGACCCCTGAGGGTTAAATTGACCCCCGGGGACCCCCAAAGGTCAAAGTGACCTCCGAGAGTCTCCCCAGCATGAAAGCAGATTGATCTTCATGTACTATGGTTAATATTACTGCTTTAAGTCTATTCGCTATAAGTTTAGTTAGTGTTTTATAGTCTGTATTGAGCAGAGATATGGGACGGTAAGAGCTACACTCCTCAGCAGGTTTATCTGGCTTTGGTATTGCCACTATGGTGGCATCATAAAAGTTTTGGGGGAGTGAATGTCTTGCAAGCGCTTCGGATAGGGTCTGCATCAGAACCGGCCCTATCTGATCAAGATATTTTTTATAAAGTTCTATGGGTATGCCATCAGGGCCCGGGGTTTTCCCATTGGAGAGAGACCTGGCTGCTTCCCGAATTTCTTCCAACATGATATCTCTATCTAAAAAGGCCTGATCCTCATGAGAAAGTCTAGGAAATTCTATATGATCCAGATATTCATCAATTTCTTCCATAGTATGATTTAGTTGGGAACTATATAATTCTCTAAAATATTCTTCAAATCTGTTTGCAATTTGGTCAGATTTAAGCATCGGAGTTCTGTTGTGAATTCTGCTTTTGGGCTCCCTCCGGTGGTTGTAGGTGGTAATGCAGTTGTCCCTGGGCTGCATTCCTGGACATGTGTATCTGCTAATTGCAATTCTGACTGGGGTTTTTAGGTTTGCAGAACTCATTAGTCCTTGCCAGTTGTCAATGTTTCTTGGGATGTGTTGGATCTCTGTCTGGCTTCTCCTGCTTAGCTGCCAATTCAGCAAATATAAGTGTCTGTTTCTTTTTCTATGGCACACAAGCTGTGTGCTTGTTTTTTGATTGTATTCCTGCTCTGAGTGTAGGAGTCTCTGGAGTTGCAGATATACGTTCCCCGTCTGTAGTTAGATGGAGGAATTTTTTGTATAATCTGCGGTGGATATTTTTGGAAGGGTTTTAATACTGACCACACAGAACTCTGTCCTATCCTTTCCTATTTTAGCTAGTGTGGCCTCTTGTGCTAAATCCTGTTTTTCTGCCTGTGTGTGTCTTTCTTCTCCTACTCACAGCCAATATTTGTGGGGGGCTGCCTATCCTTTGGGTTCTGCTCTGAGGCTAGATAGTATTCCTATTTCCATCTATAGGGGTATTTAGTCCTCCGGCTGTGACGAGGTGTCTAGGTTTTGTTAGGTATACCCCACGGCTACTTCTAGTTGCGGTGTTAAGATCAGGATTTGCGGACAGTATAGTTACCACCTACTCCAGTGAAAGTTTTCATGCTGCTCCAAGGTCACCGGATCATAAGAGTTCCTTCCGTCACATTGATGGCAAGAATGGACGGGGACATTTGATTTTGTTGGACCATATATGCCAAAAATTTACTCGACTGGTTTCCCAATTCAAAATATGTCTGTTTAGAGAAAAAGAGTTTTTCTCCTTTAAATTATTCAGGTATTCAGGCCCCTTTACTTTCATTGCAGCAAACTCACTCCAGAAGTTCATTGTGGATCTCTGAATGATCCAATGTTGTCCTAAATGCCCAATGATGATAAATATAATCCACCTGTGTGTAATTAAGTCTCCGTATAAATGCACCTGCTCTGTGATAGTCTCAGGGTTCTATTTGAAGCACAGAGAGCATCATGAAGACCAAGGAACACATCAGGCAGGTCCGTGATACTGTTGTGGAGAAGTTTAAAGCCAGGTTTGGATACAAAATGATTTCCAAAACTTTAAACATCCCAAGGAGCACTGTGCAAGCGATCATATTGAAATGGCAGCAGTATCATACCACTGCAAATCTACCAAGACCCGGCCGTCCCTCTACACTTTCATCTCAAACAAGGAGACGACTGATCAGAGATGCAGCCAAGAGGCCCATGATTACTCTGGATGAACTGCTGAGATCTGCAGCTGAGGTGAGACAGTCTATCCATAGGACAACAGTCAGTCGCACACTGCACAAATCTGGCCTTTATGGAAGAATGGCAAGAAGAAAGCCATTTCTCAAAGATATCCATAAAAAGTGTTGTTTAAAGTTTGCAACAAGCCACACTAAACATGTGGAAGAAGGTGCTCTGGTCAGATGAAACTAAAATCGAACTTTTTGGCAACAATGCCAAACGATATGTTTGGCTTAAAGGCAACACAGCTCATCACCCTGAACTCACCATCCCCACTGTCAAACATGGTGGTGGCAGCATCATGGTTTGGGCCTGCTTTTCTTCAGCAGGGACAGGGAAGATGGTTAAAATTGATGGGAAGATGGATGGAGCCAAATACAGGACCATTCTTTTAGAAAACCTGTTGGAGTCTGCAAAAGACCTGAGACTGGGAAGGAGATTTGTCTTCCAACAAGACAATGATCCCAAACATAAAGCAAAATCTACAATGGAATTGTTTACAAATAAACATATCCAGGTGTTAGAATGGCCAAGTCAAAGTCCAGACCTCAATCCAATCGAGATTCTGTGGAAAGAGCTGAAAACTGCTGTTCACAAACGATCTCCATCAAACCTCACTGAGCTCGAGCTGTTTGCCAAGGAAGAATGGACAAGAATTTCAGTCTCTCGATGTAAAAAACTGATAGAAACATACCCCAAGCGACTTGCA
This sequence comes from Ranitomeya imitator, assembly GCF_032444005.1. Taxonomy (NCBI): domain Eukaryota; kingdom Metazoa; phylum Chordata; class Amphibia; order Anura; family Dendrobatidae; genus Ranitomeya; species Ranitomeya imitator. The sequence continues at coordinate 177,657,137 of NC_091286.1, read as the reverse complement.
GCTGTAATTACAGCAAAAGGTGGCGCCACAAAGCCGAATAATATTGCACGCCCCACTTTTCAGTTTTTGAATATCCACAAAAATTTAAAATAACTAATAAATTTCGTTCAACCTCACAATTGTGCTCTACTTGTTGTTGATCCTTCACCAAAAATTTACATTTAGTATCTATATGTTTGAAGCATGATATGTGGGAAAAGGTTGGAAAGTTCCAGGGGGCTGAATACTTTCGCAAGGCACTGTGTGTATATATACACACATATACACACTTTGAACATGTGCTCTGGACCCACACGCCCACATCCTCCCTCTCAGCTGTGAGCCCTTAGATGCACATAAATTCAAAGCCATGAGTCTGACCAGACGTGTCTGACCATCTTAGAAATCCCATCTTTTAAATCACAGATTTTTAATCACTATGAATTAGACTAGAATTGGACTGGAATTGACTGGAAGGTAAAAGAATAGAAAACTACTATAATGTTTCGGTTTCTTTTCTCTTTCACCCCCATACTACTTTATTTCTTCCTATCTCCTGTAAACCCTCCACCGAGTAAGGAAATAGTCATTTCTTCCTCCATCCTCCCCAGCCATCTCACCTCCTCCACAGAACTGTTCCTCCACATACAATCCTTTCTCTCCAGGCACACACGGCCACATCATGACCTATCCAGCTCACACCTCACCTTCTAACGCTCAGTCTGCTGCTCCTCATCGCTGGCGACATATCCCCAAATCCCGGCCCCCCTTATCACATCCCCACACTCATTTCTAATCCCCTGCCACGATCCTCTACACGTCTTCGCAACCACAGTAACCTCATACCCATTCATCCAGCCCCCACTCCCCCAGTCCCCCTACCTAGAGCACTATGGAACGCACGCTCTGTCTGCAATAAACTGTCATTTATCCACAACCTCTTTATCAATAACAAACTCTCCTTCCTCGGCATCACTGAAACCTGGCTCACCCCCTCTGACTCTGCCTCTCCAGCCGCTCTGTCCTATGGTGGATTCCACCTCTCTCACACCCCTCGCCCCAGCAACAAACGTGGTGGAGGGGTTGGCTTGCTCCTGTCTGACACCTGCTCCTTTACCCCAATTCCACTACCACCCTCTGCTACTCTTCCCTCGTTCGTGGTGCACTCCGTCCGCATCTACTCCCCCTCCAATCTACAGCTGGCTGTCATCTACCGCCCCCCAGAACTAGCTGGCTACTTCATTTCCTCTCAGCTGACATCCCCACTATCATCATGGGTGACTTCAATATCCCCATTGACACTTCCACCTCAGCCGCCTCTAAACTTTTTTCGCTCACTGTCTCTTTTGGTCTCACTCAATGGTCATCTGAAGCCACCCATAAAGATGGCCACACTCTGGACCTCATCTTCACCCGCCTTTGTTCCCTTACTAATCTCACCAACTCACCCCTCCCTCTGTCTGACCACAACCTACTGACATTTTCTTCTCTCTCCCCTCCTAGCGCACAACCTCCACTCCACAAACTCACTCACCCTCGCAGAAATCTCAAACACCTCAATTTACAATCACTGTCTGAGTCCCTTCTCCCTCTTACAAACATAGCTTCCTTCCATGACACAGACGCTGCTGCCTCTTTTTATAACACCACAATAACAGCAACACTCGATTCGGCCACCCCACTCATGCATAGCAAAACTCGTAGAATCAACAGGCAGCCCTGGCTAACCAGCCTGGCCAAAGAACTGAGACGGGCTTCCAGGATCGCTGAACGGCGATGGAAGAGATCTTGTTCTGCTGAGCACTTCACTGCATACAAGCAGTCCCTCGCCAGCTTCAAGTCCGCGCTCACTGCCGCAAAACAAATTTACTTCTCATCTCTCATATCCTCCCTGTCGCACAACCCTAAACAGCTCTTCAACACTTTCAATTCTCTACTCCATCCCCCAGCATCTCCTCCCTCCCCTATCATTTCAGCTGAAGAATTTGCCTCTTTCTTTAAGCAGAAGATATATAACATCAGACAAAGCTTTGGCCCGCAGCCCCCAATGCCCCTCCTCTTGACTACTCAGCCCCGTTCCAAAGCCAGCTTCTCCACCATGACAGAAGATCAGCTCTCCCTCCTTCTATCAAGATCACATCTCACCTCTTGCACTCTTGACCCGCTCCCATTCCACCTCATCCCTAACCTCACAAAAGTCTTCATCCCAACCTTAACACAACTCTTCAACCTCTCACTTACAAACGGTGTCTTCCTCTCATCCTTCAAACATGCATCAATCACACCTATCCTCAAAAAACCCTCCCTCGACCCATCCTCCGTGTCCAGCTATCGCCCGATATCCCTTCTCCCTTTTGCCTCAAAACTACTGGAACAGCATGTCCATCTTGAACTGTCCTCCCACCTCTCCTCCTGCTCTCTCTTTGACCAGTTACAATCTGGCTTCCGAACACATCACTCAACTGAAACTGCCCTAACTAAAGTGACCAACGACCTACTAACCGCCAAGAGCAAGCGACACTACTCTGTCCTCCTCCTCCTGGACCTGTCTTCAGCCTTCGACACTGTGGACCACTCCCTTCTGCTACAGATCCTCTCATCTCTTGGCATCACAGACTTGGCCCTATCCTGGATCTCATCATATCTAACAGATCGGACATTCAGTGTCTCCCTCTCCCACACCACCTCCTCATCTCGCCCCCTGTCTGTCGGTGTTCCCCAAGGCTCAGTTCTATGACCCCTACTCTTCTCCATCTACACCATCGGCCTGGGACAGCTCATAGAATCCCATGGTTTACAATATCATCTCTACGCTGATGACACGCAGATCTACCTATCTGGACCCGACCTCACTTCCTTACTGACCAAAATTCTGCAATGTCTGTCTGCTATTTCATCCTTCTTTTCTGCTCGTTTTCTAAAACTGAACATGGACAAAACAGAATTTATCATCTTTCCCCCACCTCACTCTACCCCTCCACCCGACCTATCCATCAATGTCAATGGCTGCTCACTTTCCCCGGTCCCGTATGCTCGGTGCCTCGGGGTGATCCTTGACTCTACCCTCTCTTTCAAGCCACATATCCAAGCCCTTGCCTCCTCTTGCCGATTTCAACTCAAAAACATTTCCCGGATCCGTACATTCCTTGACCATGAAACCACAAAAACACTAGTGCATGCCCTTATCATCTCCCGCCTTGACTACTGCAACCTCCTACTCTCTGGCCTCCCTTCTAGCACTCTGGCACCACTCCAATGCATCTTAAACTCTGCTGCCCGACTAATCCACCTGTCTCCCTGTTATTCCCCAGCCTCCCCTCTCTGCCAGGCCCTTCACTGGCTTCCTATTGCCCAGAGGCTACAGTTCAAAACACTAACAATGACATACAAAGCCATTCACAATCTGACTCCTCCATACATCTGTGACATGGTCTCCCGCTACCTCATCTCATGATCTCCTACTCTACTCCTCTCTCATCTCTTCCTCCCACAACCGCATCCAAGACTTCTCCCGTGCGTCCCCCATACTCTGGAACTCTCTACCCCAACACATTAGGCTCTCACCTACCACGGAAACCTTCAAAAGGAACCTGAAGACCCACCTCTTCCGACAAGCCTACAACCTGCAGTGATCCCCAGTCTACTGAAGCGCCACATGACCAGCTCTACCCTCACCTAGTGTATCCTCACCCATCCCCTGTAGACTGTGAGCCCTCGCAGGCAGGGTCCTCTCTCCTCCTGTACTTGTGTGTGCCTTGTTTTATTCATGTTTATTGTACTTGTCTATATTTGCCCCATTCACATGTAAAGCGCCATGGAATAAATGGCGCTATAAAAATGAATAATAATAATAATAATAATAATAATAAAATAATAATAATAATATATATATATATATATATATATTATCCATATATATAATTGCCTAAGGGTTTTTCCGTCTGTCTGTCTGTCTGTCTGTCTTTCTGTCTGTCTGTCTGTCCTGGAAATCCCGGCTCTCTGATTGGTCGAGGCCGCTAGGCCTCGACCAATCAGCAACGGGCACAGCGACGATGATGTCATAAATGACGTAGACATCCCGCGTCTCTGATTGGTCGAGGCCGCCAAGCCTCCACCAATCAGCAACGGGCACAGCGACGATGATGTCATAATGGTTGCCATGGCGACGATGATGTCATAAAGGTTGCCTCGACCAATCAGCAACGGGCACAGTCTGCCGCGAATTCTGGAATCATCATTGTCCATATATTACGGGGACATGCATATTCTAGAATACCCGATGCGTTAGAATCGGGCCACAATCTTGTATATATATATATATATATATATATATATATATATATATACAGGTCCTTCTCAAAAAATTAGCATATAGTGTTAAATTTCATTATTTACCATAATGTAATGATTACAATTAAACTTTCATATATTATAGATTCATTATCCACCAACTGAAATTTGTTAGGTCTTTTATTGTTTTAATACTGATGATTTTGGCATACAACTCCTGATAACCCAAAAAACCTGTCTCAATAAATTAGCATATTTCACCCATCCAATCAAATAAAAGTGTTTTTTAATAACAAACAAAAAAACCATCAAATAATAATGTTCAGTTATGCACTCAATACTTGGTCGGGAATCCTTTGGCAGAAATGACTGCTTCAATGCGGCGTGGCATGGAGGCAATCAGCCTGTGACACTGCTGAGATGTTATGGAGGCCCAGGATGCTTCAATAGCGGCCTTAAGCTCATCCAGAGTGTTGGGTCTTGCGTCTCTCAACTTTCTTTTCACAATATCCCACAGATTCTCTATGGGGTTCAGGTCAGGAGAGTTGGCAGGCCAATTGAGCACAGTAATACCATGGTCAGTAAACCATTTACCAGTGGTTTTGGCACTGTGAGCAGGTGCCAGGTCGTGCTGAAAAATGAAATCTTCATCTCCATAAAGCATTTCAGCCGATGGAAGCATGAAGTGCTCCAAAATCTCCTGATAGCTAGCTGCATTGACCCTGCCCTTGATGAAACACAGTGGACCAACACCAGCAGCTGACATGGCACCCCACACCATCACTGACTGTGGGTACTTGACACTGGACTTCAGGCATTTTGGCATTTCCTTCTCCCCAGTCTTCCTCCAGACTCTGGCACCTTGATTTCCGAATGACATGCAAAATTTGCTTTCATCAGAAAAAAGTACTTGGGACCACTTAGCAACAGTCCAGTGCTGCTTCTCTGTAGCCCAGGTCAGGCGCCTCTGCCGCTGTTTATGGTTCAAAAGTGGCTTTACCTGGGGAATGCGGCACCTGTAGCCCATTTCCTGCACACGCCTGTGCACGGTGGCTCTGGATGTTTCCACTTCTCCACAATCTTCCTCAGGGTCCGGTCTCCTCTTCTCGTTGTACAGCGTTTTCTGCCACATTGTTTCCTTCCAACAGACTTACCATTGAGGTGCCTTGATACAGCACTCTGGGAACAGCCTATTTGTTGAGAAATTTCTTTCTGGGTCTTACCCTCTTGCTTGAGGGTGTCAATGATGGCCTTCTTGACATCTGTCAGGTCGCTAGTCTTACCCATGATGGGGGTTTTGAGTAATGAACCAGGCAGGGAGTTTATAAAAGCCTCAGGTATCTTTTGCATGTGTTTAGAGTTAATTAGTTGATTCAGAAGATTAGGGTAATAGGTCGTTTAGAGAACCTTTTCTTGATATGCTAATTTATTGAGACAGGTTTTTTGGGTTATCAGGAGTTGTATGCCAAAATCATCAGTATTAAAACAATAAAAGACCTGACAAATTTCAGTTGGTGGATAATGAATCTATAATATATGAAAGTTTAATTGTAATCATTACATTATGGTAAATAATGAAATTTAACACTATATGCTAATTTTTTGAGAAGGACCTGTATATATACACACAGTACAGACTAAAAGTTTGGACACACCTTCTCATTTAAAGATTTTTCTGCATTTTCATGACTATGAAAATTGTACATTCACACTGAAGGCATCAAAACTATAAATTAACACATGTGGAATTATATTCAGTCATGGACAAAAATTTTGAGAATGAGACAAATCTTAATTTTTCCAAAGTCTACTGCTTCGTTTTTTCTAATGGCAATTTGCATATACTCCTGAATGTCAGAGTGATCAGCTTAACAGCAATTACTGTACTTGCAAAGTCAATATTTGCCCAGAAAATGAACTTTAACCCCCAAAACACATTTCAACATCATTGCAGTCCTGCCTTAAAAGGAGCAGCTAACATCGTTTTAGTGATTGATCCATTAACACAGGTGTGGGTGTTGATGAGGACAGGGCTGGCGATCAATCAGTCATGATTAAGTAAGAATGACATCACTGGACACTTTAAAATGAGGCTGGTGCTTGGTATCATTGTTTCTCTTCAGTTAACCATGGTTATCTCTAAAGAAACACGTGCAGCCATCATTGCACTGCACAAAAATGGCCTAACAGGGAAGAGTATCGCAGCTACAAAGATTGCACCTCAGTCAACAATCTTATCGCATCATCAAGAACTTCAAGGAGAGAGTTTCCATTGTTGTCAAAAAGGCTCCAGGGCGCCCAAGAAAGCCAACAAGCGCCAGGACCGTATCTTAAAACTGTTTCAGCTGCGGGATCGGACTACCAGCAGTGCCGAGCTTGCTCAGGAATGGCAGCAGGCTGGTGTGAGTGCTTCTGCACGCACTGTGAGGCGGAGACTCTTTGAGCAAGGCCTGGTTTCAAGGAAGGCAGCAAAGAAGCCACTTTTCTCCAGAAAAAACATCAGGGACCGACTGATATTCTGCAAAAGGTACAGGGAGTGGACTGCTGAGGACTGGGGCAAAGTCATTTTCTTTGATGAATCCCCTTTTCGATTGTTTGGGACATCTGGAAAACAGCTTATTCGGAGAAGAAGAGGTGAGCGCTACCACCATTCTTGTCTCATGCCAACTGTAAAGCATCCTGAAACCATTCATGTGTGGGGTTGCTTCTCAGCCAAGGGAATCTGTTGTGAATTCTGTGGTCAAGCTCCCTCCTGTGGTCATGAGTGGTACTTCGGCTGGTTCTGTCCATGAGCTTCATCTGGTGGATGTGAGTGGGGCTGCGGCTTCTGAGTTTCCTTCCTCAGGTGACGAGGTTAGGTCGTTAGGTGCTGCTCTATTTAACTCCACCTAGTTCTTTGCTCCTTGCCTCCAGTCAATGTTCCAGTATTGGTCTTGCTCTCTCCTGGATCGTCTTGTGGCCTGTCTGCCCTGCATAAGCTAAGTTCTGCTTGTGTTACTTTTGTTTGCTATTTTTTCTGTCCAGCTTGCTATATTGCTTTTTCTTGCTTGCTGGAAGCTCTGGGACGCAGAGGAAGCACCTCCGTGCCGTTAGTCGGTACGGAGGGTCTTTTTGCGCCCTCTGCGTGGTTGCTTGTAGGTTTTTGTGCTGACCACAAAGCTATCTTTACTATTCTCAGTCTATTCAGTAAGTCGGGCCTCACTTTGCTAATACCTATTTCATCTCTGTGTTTGTATTTTCATCTTTACTCACAGTCATTATATGTGGGGGGCTGCCTTTTCCTTTGGGGAATTTCTCTGAGGCAAGGTAGGTTTATTTTTCTATCTTCAGGGCTAGCTAGTTTCTCAGGCTGTGCCCGAGGTGCCTAGGTCTGGTCAGGAGCGCTCCACGGCTACCTCTAGTGTGGTGTGATAGGATTAGGGATTGCGGTCAGCAGAGTTCCCACGTCTCAGAGCTCGTCCTATGTTGTTAGTAACTATCAGGTCACTTTGTGTGCTCTTAACCACCAGGTCCATTGTGTTTCTGATTCACCAGCTCATAACAGTACTGGAGGCCCAAAGTACTAATGCTTCTCAATAGAGGGAAAAGCGAAGTTCTGAGACCATTTTTTTTTCTCTGCACTGTGTTTTGCCTTTCTTTTCCCCTAGACATTTGGGTGGTTCAGGACACAGGTGTAGTGATGGACATTAAAGGTCTGTCTTCTTGTGTGGATCATCTCACTGCAAGAGTACAAAATATTCAAGACTTTGTGGTTCAGAATTCTATGTTAGAACCTAGAATTCCTATTCCTGATTTGTTTTCTGGAGATAGAGCTAAGTTTCTGAGTTTTAAAAATAATTGTAAACTATTTCTGGCTTTGAAACCCCGCTCCTCTGGTGACCCAGTTCAACAAGTTAAGATCATTATTTCTTTATTACGTGGCGACCCGCAAGACTGGGCATTTTCCCTTGCGCCAGGAGATCCTGCATTATGCAATATTGATGCGTTTTTTCTGGCGCTCGGATTGCTTTATGATGAACCTAATTCAGTGGATCAGGCAGAGTGTCAGGGTCAGGATGAGGTAGAGATATATTGTCAGAAGTTTAGGAAGTGGTCTGTGCTCACTCAATGGAATGAATGTGCGCTGGCAGCAATTTTCAGAAAGGGTCTCTCTGAAGCCTTTAAGGATGTTATGGTGGGATTTCCTATGCCTGCTGGTCTGAATGAGTCTATGTCTTTGGCCATTCAGATCGACCGACGCTTACGTGAGCGTAAAACTGTGCACCATTTGGCGGTATTATCTGAACATAAACCTGAGCCTATGCAATGTGATAGGACTTTGACCAGAGCTGAACGGCAAGAACACAGACGTCGGAATGGGCTGTGTTTTTACTGTGGTGATTCCACTCATGCTATTTTCGATTGTCCTAAGCACACTAAGCGGTTCGCTAGGTCTGCCACCATTGGTACGGTACAGTCGAAATTTCTTTTGTCCGTTACTTTGATCTGCTCTTTGTCGTCCTATTCTGTCATGGCATTTGTGGATTCAGGCGCTGCCCTGAATTTGATGGACTTGGAGTTTGCCAGGCGCTGTGGGTTTTTCTTGGAGCCCTTGCAGTATCCTATTCCACTGAGAGGAATTGATGCTACGCCTTTGGCCAAGAATAAGCCTCAGTACTGGACCCAACTGACCATGTGCATGGCTCCTGCGCACCAGGAGGATATTCGCTTTTTGGTGTTGCATAATCTGCATGATGTGGTCGTGTTGGGGTTGCCATGGCTACAAGTCCATAACCCAGTATTGGATTGGAAATCAATGTCTGTGTCCAGCTGGGGTTGTCAGGGGGTGCATGGTGATGTTCCATTTCTGTCTGTTTCGTCATCCACCCCTTCTGAGGTCCCAGACTTCTTGTCAGATTACCGGGATGTATTTGATGAGCCCAAGTCCAGTGCCCTACCTCCGCATAGGGATTGCGATTGTGCTATCAATTTGATTCCTGGTAGTAAGTTTCCTAAAGGTCTTCTGCTGCTGTGCAAGCTTTTCAGGAGTTGAAGCGTCGTTTTTCTTCTGCCCCTGTTTTGTGCCAGCCAGATTTTTCGCTCCCGTTCCAGGTCGAGGTTGATGCTTCTGAGATTGGAGCAGGGGCTGTTTTGTCGCAAAGAAGTTCTGATGGCTCGGTGATGAAACCATGTGCCTTCTTTTCCAGGAAGTTTTCGCCTGCTGAGCGTAATTATGATGTTGGCAATCGAGAGTTGCTGGCCATGAAGTGGGCATTCGAGGAGTGGCGTCATTGGCTTGAAGGAGCTAAGCATCGCGTGATGGTCTTGACTGATCACAAGAACTTGACTTATCTCGAGTCTGCCAAACTGTTGAATCCTAGACAGGCTCGTTGGTCGCTGTTTTTCTCCCGTTTTGACTTTGTGGTTTCGTACCTTCCGGGCTCCAAGAATGTGAAGGCGGATGCCCTTTCTAGGAGTTTTGTGCCCGACTCTCCGGGTTTGCCTGAGCCGGCGGGTATTCTCAAAGAGGGGGTAATTTTGTCTGCTATCTCCCCTGATATGCGGTGGGTGCTGCAAAAATTTCAGGCTAATAGACCTGACCGTTGCCCAGCGGAGAAACTGTTTGTCCCTGATAAATGGACGAGTAGAGTTATCTCTGAGGTTCATTGTTCGGTGTTGGCTGGTCATCCTGGAATCTTTGGTACCAGAGATTTGGTGGCTAGATCCTTTTGGTGGCCGTCTCTGTCACGGGATGTGCGTTCGTTTGTGCAGTCCTGTGGGATTTGTGCTCGGGCTAAGCCCTGCTGTTCTCGTGCCAGTGGGTTGCTTTTGCCCTTGCCGGTCCCAAAGAGGCCCTGGACACATATCTCTATGGATTTTATTTCGGATCTCCCCGTCTCTCAAAAGATGTCGGTCATTTGGGTGGTTTGTGATCGCTTCTCTAAGATGGTCCATTTGGTACCCTTGTCTAAATTGCCTTCCTCCTCTGATTTGGTGCCATTGTTTTTCCAACATGTGGTTCGTTTACATGGCATTCCGGAGAACATCGTTTCTGACAGAGGTTCCCAGTTTGTTTCGAGGTTTTGGCGAGCCTTTTGTGCTAGGATGGGCATTGATTTGTCTTTTTCCTCGGCTTTCCATCCTCAGACAAATGGTCAAACTGAACGAACCAATCAGACCTTGGAAACATATCTGAGATGTTTTGTTTCTGCTGATCAGGATGATTGGGTGTCCTTTTTGCCTTTGGCTGAGTTAGCCCTTAATAATCGGGCCAGCTCGGCTACTTTGGTTTCGCCGTTTTTCTGCAATTCTGGTTTCCATCCTCGTTTCTCTTCAGGGCAGGTTGAGTCTTCGGACTGTCCTGGTGTGGATACTGTGGTGGATAGGTTGCAGCAGATTTGGACTCATGTAGTGGACAATTTGACATTGTCCCAGGAGAAGGCTCAACGTTTCGCTAACCGCAGGCGCTGTGTGGGTCCCCGACTTCGTGTTGGGGATTTGGTTTGGTTGTCGTCTCGTTATATTCCTATGAAAGTTTCCTCTCCTAAGTTTAAGCCTCGTTTCATTGGTCCTTATAGGATTTCTGAGGTTCTTAATCCTGTGTCTTTTCGTTTGACCCTTCCAGCTTCTTTTTCCATCCATAATGTATTCCATAGATCATTGTTGCGGAGATACGTGGCACCTGTGGTTCCATCCGTTGATCCTCCTGCTCCGGTTTTGGTTGAGGGGGAGTTGGAGTATATAGTGGAGAAGATTTTGGATTCTCGTATTTCGAGACGGAAACTCCAGAACCTGGTCAAGTGGAAGGGTTATGGTCAGGCAGATAATTCCTGGGTCTTGCCTCTGATGTTCATGCTGCCGATCTGGTTCGTGCCTTTCATTTGGCTCATCCTGGTCGGCCTGGGGGCTCTGGTGAGGGTTTGGTGACCCCTCCTCAAGGGGTGGGTACTGTTGTGAATTCTGTGGTCAAGCTCCCTCCTGTGGTCATGAGTGGTACTTCGGCTGGTTCTGTCCATGAGCTTCATCTGGTGGATGTGAGTGGGGCTGCGGCTTCTGAGTTTCCTTCCTCAGGTGACGAGGTTAGGTCGTTAGGTGCTGCTCTATTTAACTCCACCTAGTTCTTTGTTCCTTGCCTCCAGTCAATGTTCCAGTATTGGTCTTGCTCTCTCCTGGATCGTCTTGTGGCCTGTCTGCCCTGCATAAGCTAAGTTCTGCTTGTGTTACTTTTGTTTGCTATTTTTTCTGTCCAGCTTGCTATATTGGTTTTTCTTGCTTGCTGGAAGCTCTGGGACGCAGAGGAAGCACCTCCGTGCCGTTAGTCGGTACGGAGGGTCTTTTTGCGCCCTCTGCGTGGTTGTTTGTAGGTTTTTGTGCTGACCGCAAAGCTATCTTTACTATCCTCGGTCTATTCAGTAAGTCGGGCCTCACTTTGCTAATACCTATTTCATCTCTGTGTTTGTATTTTCATCTTTACTCACAGTCATTATATGTGGGGGGCTGCCTTTTCCTTTGGGGAATTTCTCTGAGGCAAGGTAGGCTTATTTTTCTATCTTCAGGGCTAGCTAGTTTCTCAGGCTGTGCCCAAGGCGCCTAGGTCTGGTCAGGAGCGCTCCACGGCTACCTCTAGTGTGGTGTGATAGGATTAGGGATTGCGGTCAGCAGAGTTCCCACGTCTCAGAGCTCGTCCTATGTTGTTAGTAACTATCAGGTCACTTTGTGTGCTCTTAACCACCAGGTCCATTGTGTTTCTGAATCACCAGTTCATAACAGGAATTGGCTCACTCACAGTCTTGCCTAAAAACACAGCCATGAATAAAGAATGGTACCAGAATGTCCTCCAAGAGCAACTTCTCCCAACCGTCCAAGAGCAGTTTGGCAGCCAACAATGCCTTTTCCAGCATGATGGAGCACCTTGCCATAAAGCAAAGGTGATAACTAAATGGCTCATGGAACAAAACATAGAGATTTTGGGTCCATGGCCTGGAAACTCCCCAGATCTTAATCCCATTGAGAACTTGTGGTCAATCATCAAGAGACGGGTGGACAAACAAAAACTAACACATTCTGGCAAAATGCAAGCATTGATTATGCAAGAATGGACTGCTATCAGTCAGGATTTGGTCCAGAAGTTGATTGAGAGCATGCCAGGGAGAATTGCAGAGGTCTTGAAGAAGGGTCAACACTGCAAATATTGACTTGCTGCATTAACTCATTCTAACTGTCAATATAACCTATTGGTACTCATAATATTATTGCAATTATATTTCTGTATGTGATATAAACATCAGACAAACACTAATAAAAACCAGAGGGCAGCAGATCATGTGAAAATATAATTTTAATGTCATTCTCAAACATTTTGGCCATGACTGTACTTAACAAAAAAGTGTGAAACAACTGAAAATATGTCTTATATTCTAGGTTCTTCAAAGTAGCCACCTTTTGCTTTGATGACTGCTTTGCACACTCTTGGCATTCTCTTGATGAGCTTCAAGAGGTAGTCACCGGGAATGGTCTTTCAACAATCTTGAAGGAATTCCCAGAGATGCTTAGCACTTGTTGGCCCTTTTGCCTTCACTCTGCTGTCCAGCTCACCCCAAACCATCTCGATTAGGTTCAGTACTAGTGACTGTGGAGGCCAGGTCATCTGGCGTAGCACCCCATCACTCTCCTTCTTGGTCAAATAGCCCTTACACAGCCTGGAGGTGTGTTTGGGGTCATTGTCCTATTGAAAAATAAATGATGGTCCAACTAAACGCAAACTGGATGGAATAGCATGCCGCTGCAAGATGCTGTGGTAGCCATGCTGGTTCAGTATGCCTTCAATTTTGAATAAATCCCCAACAGTGACACCAGCAAAGCACCCCCACACCATCACACCTCCTCCTCCATGCTTCACGGTGGGAACCAGGCATGTAGAGTCCATCCGTTCACCTTTTCTGCGTCGCACAAAGACATGGTGGTTGGAACCAAAGATCTCAAATTTGGACTCATCAGACCAAAGCACAGATTTCCACTGGTCTAATGTCCATTCCTTGTGTTCTTTAGCCCAAAGTCTCTTCTGCTTGCTGCCTGTCCTTAGCAGTGGTTTCCTAGCAGCTATTTTACCATGAAGGCCTGCTGCACAAAGTCTCCTCTTAACAGTTGTTGTAGAGATGTGTCTGCTGCTAGAACTCTGTGTGGCATTAACATGGTCTCTAATCTCAGCTGCTGTTAACCTGCGATTTCTAAGCCTGGTGACTCGGATAAACTTATTCTCAGAAGCAGAGGTGACTCTTGGTCTTCCTTTCCTGGGGCGGTCCTCATGTGAGCCAGTTTCTTTGTAGCGCTTGATGGTTTTTGCCACTGCACTTGGGGACACTTTCAAAGTTTTCCCAATTTTTCAGACTGACTGACATTCATTTCTTAAAGTAATGATGGCCACTCGTTTTTCTTTACTAAGCTGCTTTTTTCTTGCCATAATACAAATTCTAACAGCCTATTCAGTAGGAATGTCAGCTGTGTATCCACCAGACTTCTGCACAACACAACTGATGGTCCCAACCCTATTTACAAGGCAAGAAATCCCTCTTATTAAACCCGACAGGGCACACCTGTGAAGTGAAAACCATTCCCGGTGACTACCTCTTGAAGCTCATCAAGAGAATGCCAAGAGTGTGCAAAGCAGTCATGAAAGCAAAAGGTGGTTACTTTGAAGAACCTAGAATATAATACATATTTTCACACTTTTTTGTTATGTATATAATTCCGCATGTGCTAATTCATACAGTAGTTTTGATGCCTTCAGTGTGAATTTACAATTTTCATAGTCATGAAAATACAGAAAAATCTTTAAATGAGAAGGTGCGTCCAAACTTTTGGTCTGTACTGTATATATACAGTATGCGTGTCTGTGTGTCTCATCACTGACATATATATATATATATATATATATATATCTATAATATAACGCTGGGAGCGTCACTCTGTCCGAAGCCTTAATAGACTGCGCAGGCGCGACGCCCCCAGCGTTACATTATAGATGCCGCCGAGAGCAGGGGGTCGGGAGTACGGGTAGATGCCGCCGAGACCAGGGGGTCGGGAGTACGGGGAGATGCCGCCGAGAGCAGGGGGTCGGGAGCACGGGGGCGCCGTATGTGCGCCCGGCACAGAAAGTTTTTACTTACGCCAGTTCCGGCGCCATTGTCTTTCTCCTCCTGGTGCCGGAATCGGCGCCTGCGCAGTACGCGCTTTCCGGCGCCATTTCATTGAAGACACACTGCAGTGTCTTCAATAAAATGGCGCCGGAAAGCGCGTACTGCGCAGGCGCCGATTCCGGCACCAGGAGAAGCAAGACAATGGCGCCGGAACTGGCGTTAGTAACAAATTGCTGTGCCATGAGGCTGTGGCACTTCATGCCACAGCCATTTGTTACTTACGGCATTTCCGCCGCCATTCTCTTTCTCCTCCTGGTGCTGGAATCGGCGCCTGCGCAGTACGCGCTTTCCGGCACCATTTTATTGAAGACACACTGCAGTGTCTTCAATAAAATGGCGCCGGAAAGCGCGTACTGTGCAGGCGCCGATTCCGGCACCAGGAGAAGCAAGACAATGGCGCCGGAACTGGCGTAAGTAACAAATTGCTGTGCCATGAGGCTGTGGCACTTCATGCCACAGCCATTTGTTACTTACGGCATTTCCGCCGCCATTCTCTTTCTCCTCCTGGTGCCGGAATCGGCGCCTGCGCAGTACGCGCTTTCCGGCAGTGTCTTCAATAAAATGGCGCCGGAAAGCGCGTACTGCGCAGGCGCCAATTCCTGCTGCCAGAATCGGCGCCTGCGCAGTCCGCGCTTTCCGGCGCCATTTTATTGAAGACACACCTGCAGTGGAGCCGGATGATAGGTGAGTATGGTATTTTTTTTTTTTTATATGGCAGCAGCATACGGGGGCATATAATACAATAGTGGCGCAGGATGGCAGCAGCACATGACAGAACGGGCGCAGGATGGCAGCAGCACATGACAGAACGGGAGCAGGATGGCAGCAGCGCATGACATAACGGGCGCAGGATGGGAGCAGCACATGACAGAACGGGCGCAGGATGGCAGCTGCGCATGACAGAACGGGGGCGCAGGATGGGAGCAGCACATGACAGAACAGGCGCAGGATGGCAGCAGCACATGACAAAACGGGCGCAGGATGGCAGCAGCGCATGACAGAACGGGCGCAGGATGGCAGCAGCACATGACAGAACGGGCGCAGGATGGCAGCAGCACATGACAGAACGGGCGCAGGATGGCAGCAGGATGGGAGCAGCACATGACAGAACGGGCGCAGGATGGCAGCAGCACATGACAGAACGGGCGCAGGATGGCAGCAGCACATGACAGAACGGGCGCAGGATGGCAGCAGCACATGACAGAACGGGCGCAGGATGGCAGCAGCGCATGACATAACGGGCGCAGGATGGCAGCAGGATGGGAGCAGCACATGACAGAACGGGCGCAGGATGGCAGCAGCGCATGACAGAACGGGGGCGCAGGATGGGAGCAGCACATGACAGAACGGGCGCAGGATGGGAGCAGCACATGACAGAACGGGCGCAGGATGGCAGCAGCGCATGACAGAACTGGCGCAGGATGGTAGCAGCGCATGACAGAACGGGCGCAGGATGGCAGCAGCGCATGACAGAACGGCGCAGGATGGCAGCAGCGCATGACAGACCGGGTGCAGGATGGCAGCAGCTCATGACAGAACGGGCGCAGGATGGCAGCAGCACATGATGGAGACCATATACCAATATAAATGCTCGCCACCCGGGCGTAGAACGGGTTCAATAGCTAGTATATATATATATATATATATATATATATATATATATATATATATATATATATATATATAGAAAAAGTATTAGAGCAGCACAAAAAAACACAAAAGTGAAAATATAAAAGTAGAGTCGGGTGCAGAGCCCCCCAGGCATAGGCCAAACCTCAAATGTCAAGGCTTGAAAAAGGTTTACATCTACCAGAACTGAAACGTTGCTGAGATGGGCTAATAAAAGTAGCTCCTGCTTTTTCTACTACTAACGGTGTGCTGCCTCCATTTTTTGGATTCCTATATATATTATATTATTTATATTTCATACAGAGCTAGATGGCCGAATAGCCGGTAAATCATTTGTCGGCTTTTGTTAAATCATTACAGAACCCGACACAATATGAGACATGGTTTACATACAGTAATCCATTGCATATCCATTAGATTTATATATGTCCCTCATTAATAATGTTAGTAGTGTGTGTGTGTCAAATTTTGGAGCTGTAGGTGTTAAATTAAAGAATTAAAAAAATAACTCTCAGAAAAAACTTGCGTGGGTTCCTGCACAATTTTCTCCACCAGAGAGTGGAAGCCAGTGACAGAGGGCAGATATTAATAGCCTAGAGAGGGACCATGGTTATTAGCACCCCTGGCTAAAATCATCTGCCCCCAGCCACCCCAGAAAAAGCGAATCTGTAAGATGTGGCAATTCTGGCACTT
Source organism: Ranitomeya imitator (assembly GCF_032444005.1). Taxonomy (NCBI): domain Eukaryota; kingdom Metazoa; phylum Chordata; class Amphibia; order Anura; family Dendrobatidae; genus Ranitomeya; species Ranitomeya imitator. The sequence goes on along the minus strand of NC_091286.1, from coordinate 177,640,371 downwards.
AGCCTCTCTCTTCCCATTGCCATGTAGTGGTGGCATATGGGGTAATAAGGGGTTAATGTCACCTTGCTATTGTAAGGCAAAAGTCTTTTAATCAAATAATTAAACACACAGATTTTCCATCTTTATTGCACTCTCAATCCAAGCAAAGCCCTCGTTCTTCTGTAAAAAAATAAAAAAGCAACAATATCCCATACCTGTCCGCCATACAGTCAAGTCCCACGCAGCAATCCATCTCAAGTTAAATAGTTTACAACCGGGAGCAATGCTAATGCTACCGCCCTGACTGTAAACCACTGTGTAATGAATTAAAAGCTGCCTGTGAAGCCTCCCTTCCTGACCGGACATGAAAATATTGGAAAAGTTTCTGATCATTTTCCCATGCTGTCAGTTTGCCGCGGGTCAGACAGGGAGTCTGCGCATGCTTAGTGACGTCTGGTTCCTGGTGCCTAGTAAATACTGAGCTGTGCAGACAATGAGCTCAGTATTTTGGAGACATACAAAATACCATAAGTATACATATATTGTGGAGATATAGCTCATCAGGGATCTCTGCTTTGGCCCAAGCAGGTGGCTATGGAGTCACAACGAACAATAGCAGGCTAGCGAGTTCCACACAGGTATGTGTCAGGTGTATTTATTGTACACATTTGCCATACAATGTTACACGTGCCAAACATGAAATAAAATGTCTAAGGCCGTCTGGCCACTAACTAACAACAAGATACTAACTGCAAAATAAACCTACACAACAGGAAAGAAGTTTGTGCAACCTTACTGTGTCAGCTTCCCAGACCAGCAGATGAGAGAGTGAGATCCCAGCAGTTCCTGATTATATCAGCTGAATCAGACAGGAGTCAAAAGCTGGATTGAATGTGTGGAAGGGAAGCACCAGTACTTTTAGGCTCATCACTAAAGAAAACCAGGACCGGATTACAGTGAAATAAACAGCTTCACAATCAATACCGTGATACATATGAAATGAAACGGGGAGAAACATCTGTTTTCTAGTACTTCTCCCCTTGGAACCTCACATACCCCCTTCCTCTGTTCGAGCCCGTGGGGCCGGATACAACGAGCTGCCAAGCAATGTGTCCTAGACAACGCATCTGCATTCCCGTGTGCTGCGCCTGCCCTGTGCTCAACGGAAAAGTTAAAAGGTTGTAATGCCAAGAACCAGCGTGTCACCCTCGCATTGCCCTCTTTTGTGCGGGACATCCATGTTAGGGGTGAATGGTCTGTTACTAGCCTAAATTGGCGACCTAGTAAATAATAGCGTAAGGTGTATAGGGCCCATTTTATAGCCAGGGCTTCCCGCTCAACCACGCTATAATTCTTTTCTGCCCTAGTAAGCTTTCTGCTTAGATAGACCACTGGGTGTTCCTCGCCATTCACTTCCTGTGACAATACTGCACCGAGACCGACACCAGAGGCGTCCGTTTGGACAATAAACTCCCGTTTAAAGTCAGGGGCAACCAACACTGGTTGGTCACAGAGGACCGTTTTTAAATACTGAAAGGCCTTCTCTGCTTCTGTGTTCCACTTTATTGTGATAGATTTCGAGCCCTTAGTAAGATCTGTGAGAGGGGCCGCGATGGTGGCAAAATGTTTGATGAACCGCCTATAATAACCAACGATCCCCAAAAAGGCTCCGACTTGCTTTTTGGTGACCGGTCGTGGCCAATTCTGAATAGCGTCCACCTTATTGGTCTGTGGCTTTACGACTCCTCGCCCTATGCTATATCCCAGATAGCGAGCTTCTTCCAATCCCAAAGTACATTTCTTAGGATTGGCAGTTAACCCAGCAGCTTTTATTGAGTCCAAGACGGCTTGTACTTTTGACAAATGTGTGTCCCAGTCATCACTAAAGACAATGATATCGTCCAAGTATGCGGACGCCTACTGGACGTGAGGCTTTAGGACAATATCCATTAGACGTTGGAAGGTGGCTGCAGCACCATGTAACCCAAATGGCATATCACGGTACTGGAACAGTCCCTGGGGTGTTACAAAGGCCGTTTTCTCTTTGGCTGAATCCATGAGGGGAATCTGCCAATAACCTTTTGTTAAGTCGATAGTGGATATGTACCTGGCCGAACCCAGTCTCTCTATAAGTTCATCATCTCTCGGCATCGGGTAGGCATCAAATTTCGATACCTCATTTAATTTTCGAAAATCATTACAAAATCGAATAGTCCCATCGGGTTTGGGCACCAGCACGATTGGGCTAGCCCAATCACTCCGGGACTCTTCAATGACTCCAAGTTCTAACATTTTCTCGACTTCCTGGGCAATGGCTTGTCTCCGAGCCTCCGGAATTTCATATGGTTTTAGTCGTACACGGGCCTGTGGATCAGTAACAATGTCATGTTTAATTAAGTGAGTACGGCCAGGAAGCTCTGAAAAAACCTCTGCGTTTTTCTGTATAAATTCCTTGGTCTCTCGTTTTTGACTTTCGGATAGTGTCTCTGCAATACCCACCTCTGGCAATGCTACCTGGGGGTCATTTACCACAGATGGGGGTGCCCTACGAGGTCCATCATTAAGGGTGGCTTTTGTCATTAGACTCTCCCTATCCCACCAGGCCTTAAGCAAGTTTATGTGGTAGATTTGTTCAGTTTTCCTCTTGTCTGGTTGATATATCTTATAGTTCACTTCACCTATTCTCTCCAACACCTCGTATGGGCCCTGCCACTTCGCAAGAAATTTATTTTCTACAGTAGGTACTAATACTAATACCCTGTCTCCAGGTTGAAAGACTCGTGTTTTAGCCGCTCGGTTATATACCGTGCTTTGGGCCTGTTGCGCACGTTCTAAACATTCTTTAACTATTGGCATGACCGCCTCAATTCTATCATGCATAAGCATTACGTGTTCAATTACACTGCGATAAGGAGTCACCTCTTGTTCCCAAGTCTCTTTAGCAATATCTAACAGGCCTCTAGGACATCGCCCTTAAACTAACTCAAAAGGCGAAAAGCCTGTGGAGGATTGGGGTACTTCCCGTATAGCGAACAGGAGATATGGTAGGAGAGCATCCCAATCCCTCCCGTCCTTATCTACTACCCTTTTCAACATTCCCTTCAGGGTTTTATTATATCGCTCCACCAACCCGTCAGTCTGAGGGTGATATACTGAAGTACGCAAGTGGGAGATTTTTAGTAGCTTACACAAGTCCTTAAGTATTCGAGACATATAGGGGGTTCCTTGATCTGTTAGTATTTCTTTCGGAATGCCGGTGCGAGAAAACATATTAACAAGCTCCTTTGAAATTGCTTTCGCAATGGCATTCCGCAGAGGCACTGCTTCAGGGTAACGAGTGGCATAATCTAGTACTACCAAAATGTACTGATGTCCCCTGGCAGATTTAACTAATAGACCCACTATATCCATTGCTATCCTCTCGAAGGGCACCTCTATTATTGGTAAGGGCACAAGGGGGCTTCTAAAATGTGACATAGGTGTGGTCAATTGACACGTAGGACAGGACTGACAATACCGGGTCACGTCCCCCCCTATACCCGGCCAAAAGAAACACTGCAGAATACGGTGTTTTGTTTTTTCTCCGGCCAGGTGTCCCCCCAAGGGATGTTTATGTGCCAGTTCCAAAACTACCTCGCGAAAGGACTTGGACACCACTAGTTGCTCTACCGCCACCCCTCGCACTTTGTCTATGTGATACAGCATACCCTGTTGCACAGCTAGATGTGGGAACTCATTTTGAGCCCCTGGGTACAATGGTCTTCCCTCAGAGACCTTTACATTTTCCCATGCCCTTGCCAGAGTAGGGTCCTGGTGTTGAGCGGTCCCGAACTTACCACGGGCCACCTCAAGACCTAGCATTTCTATAGCCTCCTCTAGTTCACTTGCGTCGCCTGCATATACAGCCAGAGGTGAGTCTACAGATTCTGGAGTTACCTCTGAGATGGACTCCCCCCCTCTTGCTGCAATAGCTCAGGGGTTAGCCCCACGGCACCCTCCTCAACTAGAGTGCTCATGCCATTTTTAAGGCTCCACAAGTCCCAAAATAAGGGAAAGTCTCTCCCCAATATTACATCATGTCCCATAGACTTTAGGACTGCCGCTTGATGTCTTTTGGTTCCTACTGGCGTGGCAAGGGTGACCCAGGCAGTGGGGTAGTTTTTTATATCGCCATGGATGCAACTAATATCCAGGGTTGAGTTCGTTAGGGCTCTAGGGTCAACCAAACTGGCATGTACCAGAGTTACTTGACTGACGGAATCCAAGACGGCATTCACACTATGGCCGTCGACCTCGAGGCAACACACGTGTCGTTCATTTCCTGTGAGGACCTCTGCAACACAGACCGACTGTACATATAACGAAAGGCGTCTCATAGCGTTACAGTCCATTGGCTCTGTAGTCATTGGGCAGTTAGCTGCTACATGGCCAAGCCCGCGACATCGCCAACATTGTATAGGTCCTTGCTTCCTCACCGGAGACGCCTGATAGGGTCTGCTGAATTGCTGTGAGACTGTACCGCCTCCATAGTTCTTTGTGGGTTTGCTACCCTTTATTGCAACGTTCTCTTCTTTTGAAGATGAAGTAGGTTTCGCAGTATTTTCTGGCGATTTCTTGGGAGCCCAGCGAGGTGATAACGTCCCTTGGAGTAGGCTTTCGGAAGCATTGTAGCGTTCGACCATATTCACCAACTGGTCGGCTGTATATGGGTCACCTTGTCCAACCCATCTCTGTATCTTAGGGGGCAAGGACCGCAGGTATTTGTCTAGAACAACACGTTCCACCATCTCTGCAGATGTCAAAATCTCTGGTTGCAGCCATTTTTTTACTAGATGGATAAGATCATGCATTTGTGAGCGGGCTGGCTGATCTTCCACAAAAGTCCATAAATGTACCCTCTGTGCTCGTACATATGTGTTTACTCCCAGCCTGGCCAGGATTTCGCCTTTTAATTTGGTATAGTCCATAGCATCCACTCCACTTAGATCGTAATAGGCCTTTTGTGGGTCCCCGCTCAAAAATGGCGCAACCACTTTAGCCCACATGTCCACCGGTAAATGTTCACGTTCTGCAATACGTTCAAATACGGTGAGATACGCTTCTACATCATCGTCAGCAGTCATTTTAAGCAGGGTTTTTTGTACGGCTTTCCGTGCACCAGCAACACTTTGTGCATGATCCCTCTCATCTCGGGGCTGCCGAATCAAAGCCTGCTTTATTGCATTCAACTGCTCTTGCTGAACCTGGTTTTGCTGGTCCAGGGCTTGCTGGAAGTAAGTATTGGTCTGCTGTTGTTGAATATTTGCCTGCAATAACTGTTTCACTAGTTCCTCCATATTACTGGACTCTTGGCTCTTCAAAAGCACCGGAGCTTTCAGCCAGGACATACACAGAGCACTTTATCTGCAGTCACAGTCCAACAGCCACTATGCCCGCATTCTCAAAACCATTTGTGGAGATATAGCTCATCAGGGATCTCTGCTTTGGCCCAAGCAGGTGGCTATGGAGTCACAACGAACAATAGCAGGCTAGCGAGTTCCACACAGGTATGTGTCAGGTGTATTTATTGTACACATTTGCCGTACAATGTTACACGTGCCAAACATGAAATAAAATGTCTAAAGGCCCCTTCACATTTAGCGACGCTGCAGCGATACCGACAACAATCCGGATCGCTGCAGCGTCGCTGTTTGGTCGCTGGAGAGCTGTCACACAGACCGCTCTCCAGCGACCAACGATGCCGGTAACCAGGGTAAACATCGGGTTACTAAGCGCAGGGCCGCGCTTAGTAACCCGATGTTTACCCTGGTTACCATGCTAAAAGTAAAAAAAAAACAAACACTAGATACTTACCTACCGCTGTCTGTCCTCCAGCGCTGTGCTCTGCTTCTCTGCTCTCCTCCTGTACTGTCTGTGAGCCGGAAAGCAGAGCGGTGACGTCACCGCTCTGCTTTCCGGCTCACAGCCAGTGCAGGAGGAGAGCAGAGCGCAGCGCTGGAGGACAGACAGCGGTAGGTAAGTATGTACTGTTTGTTTTTTTTTACTTTTAGCATGGTAACCAGGGTAAACATCGGGTTACTAAGCGCGGCCCTGCGCTTAGTTACCCGATGTTTACCCTGGTTACCAGTGAAGACATCGCTGGATCGGTGTCACACACGCCGATCCAGCGATGTCTCCAGGGAGTCCAGCGACGAAATAAAGTTCTGGACTTTGTTCAGCGACCAACGATCTCCCAGCAGGGGCCTGATCGTTGGTCGCTGTCACACATAACGATTTCATTAACGATATCGTTGCTACGTCACAAATAGCAACAATATCGTTAACAATATCGTTATGTGTGAAGGTACCTTAAGGCCACTAACTAACAACAAGATACTAACTGCAAAATAAACCTACACAACAAGAAAGAAGTTTGTGCAACCTTACTGTGTCAGCTTCCCAGACCAGCAGATGAGAGAGTGAGATCCCAGCAGTTCCTGATTATATCAGCTGAATCAGACAGGAGTCAAAAGCTGGATTGAATGTGTGGAAGGGAAGCACCAGTCCTTTCAGGCTGATCACTAAAGAAAACCAGGACCGGATTACAGTGAAATAAACAGCTTCACAATCAATACCGTGATACATATGAAATGAAACGGGGAGAAACATATCTGTTTTCTAGTACTTCTTCCCTTGGAACCTCACAATATATACATATATCTTTATTTGACCTTCTTAGGTTGAGCAATAGTCGTGCTTATACATATATCTATCAACCTGGGTATGATCCCCAAATAAAAGGGACACTTAATCACATACACAGATATACTTTCAGAGAGGGTTTCTTGTGAAAAACCCAAAAGCAGAAAAATGGTCAAGTCTCCAATACTCAAATATAGGAATATAGGAATTACATGGCTTCGGGAGCACAATGGATGTCTTGTCTCAATGGGATATCAGCCCCTTTGAGATAGGTGTTCATTCATTTGTCTGCTATATTGGTGCAGTTTTTTAAGGAGTCATGGTGTTCCGTGTTTGGGGAAGACAGGACATGCATGTATGTACACACATACACTGCTCAAAAAAATAAAGGGAACACTAAAATCCCACATCCTAGGGATCACTGAATGAAATATTCCAGTTGTAAATCTTTATTCATTACATAGCGGAATGTGTTGAGAACAATAAAACCTTAAAATTATCAACGTAAATCACGACTAATATCCCTCAGAGGTTTGGAGTTGGAATGATGCTCAAAATCAAAGTGGAAAATGAAGTTACAGGCTGATCCAACTTCAGTGGAAATGCCTCAAGATAAGGAAATGATGCTCAGTAGTGTGTGTGGCATCCACGTTCCTGTATGACCTCCCTACAACACCTGGGCATGCTCCTGATGAGGCGGCAGATGGCCTCCTGAGGGATCTCCTCCCAGACCTGGATTAAAGCATCCGCCAACTCCTGGACAGTCTGTGGTGCAACGTGATATTGGTGGATGGTGCGAGACATGATGTCCCAGATGTGTTCAATCGGATTCAGGTCTGGGGAATGGGCTGGCCAGTCCATAGCTTCAATGCCTTCATCTTGCAGGAACTGCTGACACACTCCAGCCACATGAGGTCTGGCATTGTCCTGCATTAGGAGGAACCCAGGGCCAACCGCACCAGCATATGGTCTCACAAGGGGTCTGAGGATCTCATCTCGGTACCTAATGTCAGGCTACCTCTGGCGAGCACATGGAGGGCTGTGCGGCCCTACAAAGAAATGCCACCCCACACTGACCCACTGCCAAACCGGTCATGCTGAAGAATGTTGCAGACAGCAAATCGCTCTCCACGGCGTCTCCAGACTCTGTCACGTCTGTCACATGTGCTCAGTGTGAACCTGCTTTCATCTGTGAAGAACACATGGCACCAGTGGTGGTGGTGGTGAATTTTCCAATCCTGGTGTTCTGTGGCAAATGCCAAGCGTCCTGCACGGTGTTGGGCTGTGAGCACAACCTCCATCTGTGGACGTTGGGCACTCAGATCATCCTCCTGGAGTTGGTTTCTAACCGTTTGTGCAGACACATGCTCATTTGTGGCCTGCTGGAGGTCATTTTGCAGTGCTCTGGCAGTGCTCCTGCTGTTCCTCCTTGCACAATGTAACGAATGGAAAAGGAGGCACAGAAGTTGAAGTTCACATTAGTTTTTATTAAGGTTTAACAAGGAACCTCTGGGCCACGGTCTGGGGGGCTCCGAATGGGGCATGAATACATGAGTCCCAGACACCCGTGGTAAGTCCCCTTGAACAGGGTCAGAACGGAATGCCTGGGGGACACGGGTGCTACCTCCAGTTAGACCCCAGACTCGTGGTAGCTGTCCCAGTGGGACAAACGGACAAGCATAGTTAGTGGGAGACGTGTAGCTAACCAGGTGGGACCGGGTGTACAGGTAGAAGCTGGTTCCAGCGGTACTGCGTTGTCCAGAGATGAGGATGGCAGATTGGCGGGACAAGACGGAACTGGTGTAGACAGAGCGAACGTCGTCCAAGATAGCTGGGTAACTGCTAGCTGATGATCTGTGGAAACAGAGAGTATTAGCAGAACACTGGCAGAGAACTTTCAGAAACAGAAGCACATGCTGACAGGAACCGGAATGTTATGATCCGGTGACCTTGGAGCTGCATGAGAACTTTCACTGGAGAAAGTGGCCACTATACTGACCGCAAACCTGAACTTAACTCCGCAACTAGAAGTAGCCGTGGAGTGTACCTAACACACCTAGACACCTTGCCACAGCCGGAGGACTAAATACACCTAAAGATGGAAATCGGAATACTGTCTTGCCTCAGAGAAAATCCCCAAAGGATAGACAGCCCCCCACAAATATTGGTGGTGAGTCGGAGAGGAAAAAACACACACAGGCAGAAAAAAACAGGATTTAGCACAGGAGGCCACTCTAGCTAGATAGGACAGGATAGGACAGAGTTCTGTGCGGTCAGTATTAAAACCCTTCAAAAAATCCACAGCAGAATATACAAAAACTTCCTACATCCAACTAAAGACGTAGGAGCGTAAATCTGCAACTCCAGTGAAACCAACCAGACTGAGAAAACACAGACACAGTCTAATCTGGACAAAAGAAAAACAAACGAAAATACTGAAAATAAGCACACTGCATGCGTGCCACAGGAAAAGAAACAGACACTTATCTTTGCTGAACTGGCAGATAAGCAGGAGAGGCCAGGCAGAGATCCAATACTTCCAGAGAAACATTGACAACTGGCAGGGGCTAAAGGATCCTGCACACCTAAATATCCCAGTCAGAATTGTAATTATCTGATACACCTGGCCAGGACTGCGAGTCAGAGACATCTGCATTCCCACCAACAACCACTGGAGGGAACCCAAGAGCAGAATTCACAACACCGGAAGAAGCAACCGTAGATACTTGTCGCTCCGGCGCCCTCCTTATGGTGGAGAAGCTAGAAATAGCATTGAACAACACGCCATTGGCCAGAAGCATATTTTTAAAAATGCGCACTGTCTCTTTTAAGAGACAGGGAGCGAGCACACACGTGGCCTAAGCACACTGCCTGATAACCTGCTGGGAGCACGCCAGGAAGCAGGAGATGAAGCAGAGGCAGAAGCTGCATCCTGACAGCATGGAGCCAGCACAGAGCGAGAGTCCTGACAGGGACCCCACAAAGATATAGAGACCGGACCAGGTGTAACACACAGAGTCTGAGGTAGCGGTCCTTCTGCTGGACTGTTGCCCGCCTATGGGCCCCTCCACGTCTCCTGGTGTACTGGCCTGTCTCCTGGTAGCGCCTCCAGCCTTTGGACACTACGCTGACAGACACAGCAAACCTTCTTGCCACAGCTCGCATTGATGTGCCATTTTGGATGAGCTGCAATACCTGAGCCACTTGTGTGGGTTGTAGAGTCCGTCTACACGAGTGTGCTACCAGGAGTGTGAAAGCACAACCAACATTCAAAAGTGACCAAAACATCAGCCAGAAAGCATTGGTACTGAGATGTGATCTGTGGTCCCCACCTGCAGAACCACTCCTTTATTGAGTGTGTCTTGATAATTGCCAATAATTTCCATCTGTTGTCTATTCCATTTGCAAAACAGCATGTGAAATTGATTATCAAACAGTGTTGCTTCCTTAGTGGACAGTTTGATTTCACAGAAGTTGGATTTACTGAGTTATATTCTGTTGTTTAAGTGTTGCCTTTATTTTTTTGAGCAGAGTATATGTTAAGCATATACAGTGGGGCAAAAAAGTATTTAGTCAGTCAGCAATAGTGCAAGTTCCACCACTTAAAAAGATGAGAGGCGTCTGTAATTTACATCATAGGTAGACCTCAACTATAGGAGACAAACTGAGAAAAAAAATCCAGAAAATCACATTGTCTGTTTTTTTTAACAATTTATTTGCATATTATGGTGGAAAATAAGTATTTGGTCAGAAACAAACAATCAAGATTTCTGGCTCTCACAGACCTGTAACTTCTTCTTTAAGAGTCTCCTCTTTCCTCCACTCATTACCTGTAGTAATGGCACCTGTTTAAACTTGTTATCAGTATAAAAAGACACCTGTGCACACCCTCAAACAGTCTGACTCCAAACTCCACTATGGTGAAGACCAAAGAGCTGTCAAAGGACACCAGAAACAAAATTGAAGCCCTGCACCAGGCTGGGAAGACTGAATCTGCAATAGCCAACCAGCTTGGAGTGAAGAAATCAACAGTGGGAGCAATAATTAGAAAATGGAAGACATACAAGACCACTGATAATCTCCCTCGATCTGGGGCTCCACGCAAAATCCCACCCCGTGGGGTCAGAATGATCACAAGAACGGTGAGCAAAAATCCCAGAACCACGCGGGGGGACCTAGTGAATGAACTGCAGAGAGCTGGGACCAATGTAACAAGGCCTACCATAAGTAACACACTACGACACCATGGACTCAGATCCTGCAGTGCCAGACGTGTCCCACTGCTTAAGCCAGTACATGTCCGGGCCCGTCTGAAGTTTGCTAGAGAGCATTTGGATGATCCAGAGGAGTTTTGGGAGAATATCCTATGGTCTGATGAAACCAAACTGGAACTGTTTGGTAGAAACACAACTTGTCGTGTTTGGAGGAAAAAGAATACTGAGTTGCATCCATCAAACACCATACCTACTGTAAAGCATGGTGGTGGAAACATCATGCTTTGGGGCTGTTTCTCTGCAAAGGGGCCAGGACGACTGATCCGGGTACATGAAAGAATGAATGGGACCATGTATCGTGAGATTTTGAGTGCAAACCTCCTTCCATCAGCAAGGGCATTGAAGATGAAACGTAGCTGGGTCTTTCAACATGACAATGATCCAAAGCACACCGCCAGGGCAACGAAGGAGTGGCTTCGTAAGAAGCATTTCAAGGTCCTGGAGTGGCCTAGCCAGTCTCCAGATCTCAACCCTATAGAAAACCTTTGGAGGGAGTTGAAAGTCCGTGTTGCCAAGCGAAAAGCCAAAAACATCACTGCTCTAGAGGAGATCTGCATGGAGGAATGGGCCAACATACCAACAACAGTGTGTGGCAACCTTGTGAAGACTTACAGAAAACGTTTGACCTCTGTCATTGCCAACAAAGGATATATTACAAAGTATTGAGATGAAATTTTGTTTCTGACCAAATACTTATTTTCCACCATAATATGCAAATAAAATGTTAAAAAAATAGACAATGTGATTTTCTGGATTTTTTTTTCTCAGTTTGTCTCCCATAGTTGAGGTCTACCTATGATGTAAATTACAGACGCCTCTCATCTTTTTAAGTGGTGGAACTTGCACTATTGCTGACTGACTAAATACTTTTTTGCCCCACTGTATACAGGCATATACATACAAGTACATGCAGCGCCCCAGAGATCTGGTCGTTGCAGTAACGTCGCTCTGCCACTAAGGGGAGTGATGATAGGTCTGATGACACTAAAGGAGTTCTACTGACCAGGTATCACTAAGCACACACTACACTTCACACTCCGGCCACTAGGGGGAGAAAAAGGCTTATTTATTGGGCCACTTCTCACATTGGTAAAACTAGGGGTCGGACAGGAAGTTAGGCAGAAGGAAGCCTGGGAGAGCTCCAGTAAGGACCTGTCAGAACTGGGAAATCTGGCAGGTACCTAGCGAAAGGACAGATTGTTACGGAACCGCGCCTGCACTACCTTGCGGCGGTATCCTAAGAAAGAGACAAGAAAGGAAGGATATTGTGGAACAGTGAGAAACGAGATCAGCACAAAGGAGATCCAGTAGGAGTCGTGCCCCGAGAACGGCAACATCTTACTGAGGCGCATAGCCGGTGGACGGAGCACCGAAGAAGTAACAGTCTCCACGCATTACTTCAAACAGCGGCAGGACAGTTAATTACAGGTTGGCTGTCTACCATACAACACCTAAGAAGGACATAGGAGGCAATCGTGGGAGAGGGGCGACACTAGGGTTCCAGAATACCTCCAGGCCTACCTGTCCTAAAGGTGCATCCTAGCCATAACATACCTGGGGGACGGAGAAGAGAAAGATCTAGAACGAACGAGAACAGAAGTTGTGAGGACTATCCTGAATGCTCAGCAGGGAAGCACTACAACACACAGGCGCTAGTGGGTAGACACTGATTTCCACCTGCAAAGGGAACTCTGGATGTGCCTTCGGACCAGCCGGTCTCAGACAGCCCTGTTGAAAGTGCCCTGGATTGAGGATCCTGAAACCTTCAGTAAAAGGTAAAGAAACTGTACCCTGTGTCCTCGTTATTCCTCGCACTACACACCATCACCCTTTATTGGGCACCCCTTAGCAGGGTCACGGACCGGGTCCAGCCACCGTGACAACCCCAGAACTGAGACAGAAAGGAACGGTACCAAGTAACCTGTGGCCCTGTGTCTGGAGGGCGATCCAACTTGGCGTCACGAACAGGATTGTACTTAAGCCTGAAGAATCAGGTCATGTGTGCCTTGGAACTGTGATTGAACTGTGACTTATTGCAAAGACTGTGAACCACTATTTGCCGCCAAAAATACGCCATTGCCGCGCCGCGTGGAGCGCGAAGGGAGGAGTCATAGCTTCGTGGGAGGAGCTGGCTGGAAAAGCGCGCGGAGCGGAAGACGCGGTGAGGCGCCGACCCCGGAAGGAGAACCCCGACCCCGACCGATTAGCAAGGGGGAGGAACGGCCATGACGGACCCCGGAGGAGCGGAGGCGGCGGCCACAGCTGCAGACTCGGGAGCACTTCCGCATTCCACGGTAAGCGCAGCCACAAACCCGGTATCACCGCTAGAGGCCGCGGGGCTTACCGCTTCCACCAACCAGCCGGATAGCGCCGCCGCTACAGCAGCCATAATGTCCTTCTCTATGCCGTACCTACCAGGGGCCGCCTGGCTCCCGCGATACTTTGGAGAAGCTCATACGTTAACTGACTTTAAAGAAGAGATTTGCAGCCTGCTCCAGTTTTATCCCTTGACGGAGCCTCAGAAGGTTCATATGATAATCGGCCAACTCTTTGGAGCGGCATTGAGGGAAGTAAAGTCCTGGCCCGCTGCAGACAAGAAAACTGCGCAACAATTATTTGCCAAGCTTAAAGCCACCTTTGACACCCGCACCGCTACGGAAATTAAATTTACGTTCTATGGGTGCAAGCAGCGGCCGCAGGATAGCTTACGTGACTATGCCCTTTATCTGCAGGAGGCACTGCGGGCCATCAAACAAAGTGACCCAAGCAGCATGCAAGATGAACATAAACTCCTGAAAGAGCGGTTCATCGAAGGGCTCCTGTGCAGTAACCAAAGGGCCCAGCTACACTTCCTGGCCATGCAGAATCCAGACCTGACTTTCGCGCAATTCAAAGATAAGGCTATCCAGGCGGCAAGCCCTCACATACCACCAGGAGGTGGCGCCGGACGCACCTGTCTCCGCCGAGGCTGATGCCCAGATCCTGGACGACGACTCCCCTGCAGGACTGCGCCTTTAGGTACAGGAACTGACCAGGAGCGTTGCTGCCCTAGCCCGGACCATCCAGTCCCTACAGGAGGCCCCCAAGGAGAAGATCCAGCTGGCTTCCAGACCGGAGGATGTCCCCTGGCAACGACCAAGGAGGGTTCCATCGACCAGAGGCAGAGACGACGATCGTTTTCATCAGTATGGATGACCTATCTGCCGCCGCTGCCATCGGGTGGGCCATCTTGCAAGGTACTGTCAGTTAAACGAGCAACCCCTGGGGCCAAGGGCCAACCCCCAGGAGTAGAATGCAGAGGCGTAGCTAGAGCTTTTGCCGCCCGGGGCTGTTCCCGAGTTTGGCGCCCCCCCCCCCCCCGGCTCAATACACACAAAGGTTACCAAAAACGGTTTTCCTGTTTTGTAGAACTTAAACTGGGCCTAATGGTGTCACCCCCACATGCCACACCTGTGACTTAATACCACCACACCATGACCAGGCCACATAGTGACCGAATAATACTACATACAAGGGACAAATACCACAACACCATTTCCAGACCACATATTACCACCACATAGTGACTGAATACTACAATACTGATCAGTAATAAAAAAAAACCACAATACTATCACCATAAGTGCCAGTATTCACAGGAGATCTGTACTTAGTATGCAGTGTCTGTGTAGAGGTAATACAGAGATCACTGGTGACATTATACACAGGACCTCTATATAGTATACAGTGTATAGTGTCAGTGTATAGGTAACACTGACTCACCAGTGACGTCTCTAGGTGAAGTCCTTCATCTTTCATCCAGCACAGACCGCCATCATTCCTTCCAGCCAGGACTCGTTTCTGCAGGAAATAACACAGTTATCTCGAGCTCCGCTTGTAGAACACATCACTTAATTTTTCACAACTTCTACATTACATCACATGAAGAAAAAAAGGTGATATAGTGTCACTCTGCACAGTAACAGGACCGCCCCCCCATTTAAAACAGTATACTCAAAAAATAAAATAAATACATCACTGCAGTAATAATATCCCTTAATTAGCCCCTATGGTAATAATATTCCCCACCCTGGCCCCGTTTCTCATTCCTGGCTCCAGCCATATGTTCTCGCATCCTGCCCTCATGAGTATCCATTCTACCCCATATGATCTCCACATCCTGCCCCACCAGCCTCCATCGTATCCGTCCTGCCCCATGATCCAATCCTGCCCCGTGTCTCCAATCATGCCCCGTATCTACATTCTGCCCATGCCTCAAGTCCTGCCCCCAGTGTGTCCAGCATATTACCCCCATGTTGTCCAGCAATCTGCCCCAGTGTGTCCAGCATATTACCCCCATGTTGTCCAGCAATCTGCCCCAGTGTGTCATAGTAACATAGTAACATAGTAACATAGTTAGTAAGGCCGAAAAAAGACATTTGTCCATCCAGTTCAGCCTATATTCCATCATAATAAATACCCAGATCTACGTCCTTCTACAGAACCTAATAATTGTATGATACAATATTGTTCTGCTCCAGGAAGACATCCAGGCCTCTCTTGAACCCCTCGACTGAGTTCGCCATCACCACCTCCTCAGGCAAGCAATTCCAGATTCTCACTGCCCTAACAGTAAAGAATCCTCTTCTATGTTGGTGGAAAAACCTTCTCTCCTCCAGACGCAAAGAATGCCCCCTTGTGCCCGTCACCTTCCTTGGTATAAACAGATCCTCAGCGAGATATTTGTATTGTCCCCTTATATACTTATACATGGTTATTAGATCGCCCCTCAGTCGTCTTTTTTCTAGACTAAATAATCCTAATTTCTCTAATCTATCTGGGTATTGTAGTTCTCCCATCCCCTTTATTAATTTTGTTGCCCTCCTTTGTACTCTCTCTAGTTCCATTATATCCTTCCTGAGCACCGGTGCCCAAAACTGGACACAGTACTCCATGTGCGGTCTAACTAGGGATTTGTACAGAGGCAGTATAATGCTCTCATCATGTGTATCCAGACCTCTTTTAATGCACCCCATGATCCTGTTTGCCTTGGCAGCTGCTGCCTGGCACTGGCTGCTCCAGGTAAGTTTATCATTAACTAGGATCCCCAAGTCCTTCTCCCTGTCAGATTTACCCAGTGGTTTCCCGTTCAGTGTGTAATGGTGATATTGATTCCCTCTTCCCATGTGTATAACCTTACATTTATCATTGTTAAACCTCATCTGCCACCTTTCAGCCCAAGTTTCCAACTTATCCAGATCCATCTGTAGCAGAATACTATCTTCTCTTGTATTAACTGCTTTACATAGTTTTGTATCATCTGCAAATATCGATATTTTACTGTGTAAACCTTCTACCAGATCATTAATGAATATGTTGAAGAGAACAGGTCCCAATACTGACCCCTGCGGTACCCCACTGGTCACAGCGACCCAGTTAGAGACTATACCATTTATAACCACCCTCTGCTTTCTATCACTAAGCCAGTTACTAACCCATTTACACACAATTTCCCCCAGACCAAGCATTCTCATTTTGTGTACCAACCTCTTGTGCGGCACGGTATCAAACGCTTTGATACCGTGTCCAGCATATTACCCCCAGTGTGTCCAGCAATCTGCCCCAGTATGTCCAGCACTGCCCCCAGTGTGTCCAGCAATCTGCCCCAGTGTCCAGCCTTTCCCCAGTGTGTCCAGCAGTCTGCCCCAGTGTGTCCAGCATATTACCCCCAGTGTCCAGCATTGCCCCAGTGTGTCCAGCATATTACCCCCAGTGTGTCCAGCAATCTGCCCCAGTGTCCAGCATTGCCCCAGTGTGTCCAGAAGTCTGCCCCAGGGTCTCCAGCATTGCCTCAATGTGTCCAGAAATCTGCCCCAGGGTCTCCAGTATTGCCCCAGTGTGTCCAGCAATCTGCCCCATGGTCTCCTGTATTGCCCCAGTGTGTCCAGCATTCTGCCCCATGGTCTCCAGTATTGCCCCGGTGTATCCAGCAATCTGCCCCATGGTCTCCTGTATTGCCCCAGTGTGTCCAGCATTCTGCCCCATGGTCTCCAGTATTGCCCCGGTGTGTCCAGCAATCTGCCCCATGGTCTCCAGTATTGCCCCAGTATGTCCAGAAGTCTGCCCAGGGTCTCCAGCATTGCCTCAATGTGTCCTGAAATCTGCCCCATGGTCTCCAGTATTCAGTGTGTCCAGCAATCTGCCCCATAGTCTCCTGTATTGCCCCAGTGTGTCCAGCATTCTGCCCCATGGTCTCCAGTATTTCCCCAGTGTGTCCAGCATTCTGCCCCATGGTCTCCAGTATTGCCCCAGTGTGTCCAGCAATCTGCCCCATGGTCTCCTGTATTGCCCCAGTGTGTCCAGCATTCTGCCACATGGTCTCCTGTATTGCCCCAGTGTGTCCAGCATTCTGCCCCATGGTCTCCAGTATTGCCCCAGTGTGTCCAGCAATCTGCCCCATGGTCTCCTGTATTGCCCCAGTGTGTCCAGCAATCTGCCCCATGGTCTCCTGTATTGCCCCAGTGTGTCCAGCATTCTGCCACATGGTCTCCTGTATTGCCCCAGTGTGTCCAGCAATCTGCCCCATGGTCTCCAGTATTGCCCCAGTGTGTCCAGCAATCTGCCCCATAGTCTCCTGTATTGCCCCAGTGTGTCCAGCAATCTGCCCCATGGTCTCATGTATTGCCCCAGTGTGTCCAGCAATCTGCCCCATGGTCTCATGTATTGCCCCAGTGTGTCCAGCAATCTGCCCCATGGTCTCCAGTATTGCCCCAGTGTGTCCAGCAATCTGCCCCATAGTCTCCTGTATTGCCCCAGTGTGTCCAGCAATCTGCCCCATGGTCTCATGTATTGCCCCAGTGTGTCCAGCAATCTGCCCCATGGTCTCATGTATTGCCCCAGTGTGTCCAGCAATCTGCCCCATGGTCTCCAGTATTGCCCCAGTGTGTCCAGCATTGCCCCAGCCCCAGACAGTCAGACATAAAGAAAAAAAAAAAAAAGTAAAATCCTCACCTCTCCCGTTCCTAGCGCAGGTCCGGTGCAGTCAGCGTCTCTCCGGCTCTGCGACGCTCAGGACAGAGAGGCAGAGCGGCGCGCACAGTAGTGACGTCATCGCGCCCTCTGCTCTGAGACGTCGCAAAATCAGAGGACGCTGCAGCTGCCGGCGCCGCAGGAACCAGGAGAGGTGAGTATAGAGCGGGGGGCGGGGTCCGGTGGTGGGGGGAGCTGGCCCTGGTCGTGGCGGCGGACGGCGCCGCCCGAAGATTTAAAGGGGCGTCTTTTTTTTTTTTTTTTCTTCTCCTGCAGCGCCGGCCGCCCCCCGCATTGTGCCGCCCGGGGCGGACCGCCCCCCCCGCACTCCCCTTCCTACGCCACTGGTAGAATGCCCAGGCCCGCAAAACCCCCAAATATAACAGAAATCATGGAAAGTCTACTTCTAAAGCAGATAGATGAAGCTGCAACCCATAATGAGGTCCTGGTTATGGGGGACTTTAACTACCCGGATATTAACTGGGAAACAGAAACCTGTGAAACCCATAAAGGCAACAGGTTTCTGCTAATAACCAAGAAAAATTATCTTTCACAATTGGTGCAGAATCCAACCAGAGGAGTAGCACTTTTAGACCTAATACTATCTAATAGACCTGACAGAATAACAAATCTGCAGGTGGTCGGGCATCTAGGAAATAGCGACCACAATATTGTACAGTTTCACCTGTCTTTCACTAGGGGGACTTGTCAGGGAGTCACAAAAACACTGAACTTTAGGAAGGCAAAGTTTGACCAGCTTAGAGATGCCCTTAATCTGGTAGACTGGGACAATATCCTCAGAAATTAGAATACAGATATTAAATGGAAAATATTTAAGAACATCCTAAATAGGCACTGTAAGCGGTTTATACCTTGTGGGAATAAAAGGACTAGAAATAGGAAAAACCCAATGTGGCTAAACAAAGAAGTAAGACAGGCAATTAACAGTAAAAAGAAAGCATTTGCACTACTAAAGCAGGATGGCACCATTGAAGCTCTAAAAAACTATAGGGAGAAAAATACTTTATCTAAAAAACTAATTAAAGCTGCCAAAAAGGAAACAGAGAAGCACATTGCTAAGGAGAGTAAAACTAATCCCAAACTGTTCTTCAACTATGTCAATAGTAAAAGAATAAAAACTCAAAATGTAGGCCCCTTAAAAAATAGTGAGGAAAGAATGGTTGTAGATGATGAGGAAAAAGCTAACATATTAAACACCTTCTTCTCCACGGTATTCATGGTGGAAAATGAAATGCTAGGTGAAATCCCAAGAAACAATGAAAACCCTATATTAAGGGTCACCAATCTAACCCAAGAAGAGGTGCGAAACCGGTTAAATAAGATCAAAATAGATAAATCTCCGGGTCCGGATGGCATACACCCACGAGTACTAAGAGAACTAAGTAATGTAATAGATAAACCATTATTTCTTATTTTTAGGGACTCTATAGCGACGGGGTCTGTTCCGCAGGACTGGCGCATAGCAAATGTGGTGCCAATATTCAAAAAGGGCTCTAAAAGTGAACCTGGAAATTATAGGCCAGTAAGTCTAACCTCTGTTGTTGGTAAAATATTTGAAGGGTTTCTGAGGGATGTTATTCTGGATTATCAAAATGAGAATAACTGTTTAACTCCATATCAGCATGGGTTTATGAGAAATCGCTCCTGTCAAACCAATCTAATCAGTTTTTATGAAGAGGTAAGCTATAGGCTGGACCACGGTGAGTCATTGGACGTGGTATATCTCGATTTTTCCAAAGCGTTTGATACCGTGCCGCACAAGAGGTTGGTACACAAAATGAGAATGCTTGGCCTGGGGGAAAATGTGTGTAAATGGGTTAGTAACTGGCTTAGTGATAGAAAGCAGAGGGTGGTTATAAATGGTATAGTCTCTAACTGGGTCGCTGTGACCAGTGGGGTACCGCAGGGGTCGGTATTGGGACCTGTTCTCTTCAACATATTCATTAATGATCTGGTAGAAGGTTTACACAGTAAAATATCGATATTTGCAGATGATACAAAACTATGTAAAGCAGTTAATACAAGAGAAGATAGTATTCTGCTACAGATGGATCTGGATAGGTTGGAAACTTGGGCTGAAAGGTGGCAGATGAGGTTTAACAATGATAAATGTAAGGTTATACACATGGGAAGAAGGAATCAATATCACCATTACACACTGAACGGGAAACCACTGGGTAAATCTGACAGGGAGAAGGACTTGGGGATCCTAGTTAATGATAAACTTACCTGGAGCAGCCAGTGCCAGGCAGCAGCTGCCAAGGCAAACAGGATCATGGGGTGCATTAAAAGAGGTCTGGATACACATGATGAGAGCATTATACTGCCTCTGTACAAATCCCTAGTTAGACCGCACATGGAGTACTGTGTCCAGTTTTGGGCACCGGTGCTCAGGAAGGATATAATGGAACTAGAGAGAGTACAAAGGAGGGCAACAATATTAATAAAGGGGATGGGAGAACTACAATACCTAGATAGATTAGTGAAATTAGGATTATTTAGTCTAGAAAAAAGACGACTGAGGGGCGATCTAATAACCATGTATAAGTATATAAGGGGACAATACAAATATCTCGCTGAGGATTTGTTTATACCAAGGAAGGTGACGGGCACAAGGGGGC
The DNA here is from genome assembly GCF_032444005.1 of Ranitomeya imitator. Lineage (NCBI taxonomy): Eukaryota > Metazoa > Chordata > Amphibia > Anura > Dendrobatidae > Ranitomeya > Ranitomeya imitator. The sequence continues at coordinate 177,619,787 of NC_091286.1, read as the reverse complement.
ATTCTTTGCGTATGGAGGAGAAAAGGTTTTTCCACCAACATAGAAGAGGATTCTTTACTGTTAGGGCAGTGAGAATCTGGAATTGCTTGCCTGAGGAGGTGGTGATGGCGATCTCAGTCGAGGGGTTCAAGATAGGCCTGGATGTCTTCCTGGAGCAGAACAATATTGTATCATACAGTTATTAGGTTCTGTAGAAGGACGTAAATCTGGGGATTTATTATGATGGAATATAGGCTGAACTGGATGGACAAATGTCTTTTTTCGGCCTTACTAACTATGTTACTATGTTACTATGTTACTAAAATTGGAGAGCCAAATACGTCGGGGGGCGTCCTGTTCTCCCCATCGTGATCGACGGTATCCCCATGAACGCTTTGCTGGACACCGGTTCCCAGGTGACAACTATGCCCTACATTCTTTATAGGCATTATTGGGAGGACACTGACATCACCCGTGCCCCTGATGATGACTTCACCATAATAGCTAGCAATCGTCAGCCACTGCCGCAAGTGGGATATAAAGAGGTCACTATTAAGGTGGGGCGGGTTGAATTGGAGGCCCAAGGAATTGTCATTGTTGATATTGACCGGCGTGAACGTAACCCCATGATGACCATCGGTACTAATGTCATAGAAAATTGTCTTGCAGAAGTTATTGTTTTGTTGCAGCAAGTAGCAGAGACAGCTGGTCACAGTGAACAACGTGCCTTACAGAAAGAAATCAGAGCCCTAATGCGGAGACAGCAAGTGGAGCTGACTGGTGGTGAAATTGGCCGGGTCACAGTGAGTGATTCGAACCCCATTGCAATACCCCCAGGAGTGAAATGTTAATATGGTGTCGGGCAACCATAGGTCTCGGGGGTAAAGACTATCAGGCCCTGGTAGAACCTGTGTATTCGGAGAATAGGCCTACCCTCCTGACAGCCAGAGGGGTGGTTGACGTCCGCAAAGGGAGGGTGCCGGTACAGGTGCTCTTAACTGCGGGGAGGAGGAAGTCCACCTAACTAAATATGTCACACTTGCCAAGCTGTTTACTGTTAATAATAGTGTGATTCAGGCACCCGGACCCTTGGCTCCGTCCAAGTCGGCGGAGGACAACGGCTCTGCAGAGCAATCAAAAGATTGGTGCCAAGAATTACATGTGGGCACTGATGCTACTCCATCTCACCAGATACAGGGGGCCTACAGCATGGTTCATGAGTATGAGCGGGTATTCAGCAAACACCCCCTTGATTTCTGGCGGGTAAAAGGGATTCAACATCACATCCCCACAGGAGATCACCCACCCGTAAAGGAAAGATACCGTCCTGTACCCCCAGCTCATTATCAGTGTGCCAAGGACATGTTACGAGAGATGAAGGAGGCTGGGGTAGTGAGAGACAGCTGTAGCCCCGGGCAGCTCCAATAGTCCTCGTTAGAAAGAAAGATGGCACCGTGAGGATGTGTGTGGATTATAGGCAATTAAACCGCATTACACATAAGGACGCATATCCCCTGCCTAGGATAGAGGAGTCCTTGGCTGCGTTAAAGTCTGCTAATTACTTCTCTACTTTAGATCTCCCCAGTGGGTATTGGCAGGTTCCCGTGGCAGAGGCGGACAAAGAAAAGACAGCCTTCACGACGCCGATGGGTCTCTGCGAGTTCAACTATATGCCCTTCGGATTGTGCAACGCCCCGGGGACGTTCCAGAGGATGATGGAGTGCTGTTTGGGACACAAGAACTTTGAGACCGTGCTGCTGTATCTGGACGATGTCATTGTCTTCTCTAAGACCTATGAAGACCATCTGAAGCACCTAGTTGAGGTCTTTGAAGCGCTGTCCAACTTTGGCTTAAAGGTGAAACCGTCCAAATGCCATCTGATCAAACCCAAAGTACAGTACCTGGGCCATGTGGTGAGTGCCGAAGGAGTGGCCCCAGTGTTATGTAGGCAATCCAGTGACACAGTGTGCCAGCAGTCAGAGCACATACAGTGATCTGACAATAACCCAAAAACAATAGAACGAGCTCTGAGACGTGGAATCTCTGTAGACCGCAATACCTGAACCTAACCTAAACACAACTAAAGGCAGCTGTGGATTGTGCCTGACACTACCTATGCAACTCGGCACAGCCTGAGGAGCTGACTAGCCTGAAGATAGAAAAACAAGCCTGACTTGCCTCAGAGAAATACCCCAAAGGAAAAGGCAGCCCCCCACATATAATGACTGTTAGCAAGATGAAAAGACAAACGTAGGGATGAAATAGATTCAGCAAAGTGAGGCCCGATATTCTAGATAGAGCGAGGATAGCAAAGAGAACTTTGCAGTCTACAAAAAACCCTAAAGCAAAAAACCACGCAAAGGGGGCAAAAAGACCCACCGTGCCGAACTAACGGCACGGCGGTACACCCTTTGCGTCTCAGAGCTTCCAGCAAAACGAATTGACAAGCTGGACAGAAAAAGTAGCAACAAAAGCAAAGAAGCACTTATCTAAGCAGAGCAGCAGGCCACAGGAAAGATCCAGAAGCTCAGATCCAACACTGGAACATTGACAAGGAGCAAGGAAGACAGAATCAGGTGGAGTTAAATAACAAAGCAGCCAACGAGCTCACCAGAACACCTGAGGGAGGAAGCTCAGAAGCTGCAGTACCACTTGTGACCACAGGAGTGAATTCAGCCACAGAATTCACAACACCCCAGACCCCGACAAGGTCACGGTGATCAGGGACTGGCCGCAGCCCAGTAACGTTCATGAGATCCTCGGGTTGGTGGGTTACTACCGGAGGTTTATCAAGGACTTCACCAAGAAGGCCGCACCATTGCAAGACCTGTTGGTGGGCCAGCCCAAGAAACCCAAGGGTAAGAATACCCCGTTGGATTGGAACGACGGACTGGAAGGATCGTTCACTTGCTTAAAATCGACATTAACGGGAGAGGAAGTACTAGCCTACCCGGAATACGACCAACCATTTGTATTGTACACGGAAGCCAGCAACGTGGGGCTGGGAGCGGTGCTGTCCCAGGTCCAGAAGGGCAAGGAACGAGTAATCGCTTATGCCAGCAGGAAACTTCGCCCCACTGAAAGGAACCCAGACAACTACAGTTCCTTTAAGCTGGAGTTCCTCGCAGTCGTTTGGGCCGTGACGGAGAGGTTCAAGCACTATCTAGCCTCAGCGAAATTCACCGTCTTCACGGATAATAATCCACTTACACACTTGGACACAGCGAAACTCGGCGCCTTGGAGCAGCGGTGGATGGCCCGGTTGTTTAATTATGATTTTACCATCAAGTACCGGGCGGGGCACAAGAATGTGAATGCCGATGCATTGTCCCGAATGCCTCACTTACCCGAAACGGAGGAAGACCCAGAAACATTTGAAGAAGTGGAGCTGCCCGCTTTCCATCTTCCCAAGGCAACTCAGTGTTCCCATCAGGTGGAGAACAGGCGCAGAAACAAACAGGGCGCCCCGTTGAATCCCCTGCCCCACCACAGGTGGACAGAGAACCAGGATGGTGACCCTGCGGTCCGTCGGGTGAAGGAGCTCCTGACGCAGGCAGGTTCGCATCCTGGCCCGGATGATCCACCGGAGACATTACAGTTGTGGAAGGAGAGGGGCAAACTGTTTCTTCACGATGGCAAGCTGTGCCGAAGGAACATCGACCCTTGCACTCACGAATTAGTGTGGCAGATTGTGGTCCCCAGACAAGATGTGCCCATGGTCCTGGGAGCATACCACGATGAGGCAGGACACTTCGGTTGGAGAAAGCTGGAGAGGCTACTCCGTGGGAGGTTCTACTGGGTCGGCATGAAGAAGGCCATCGAGAAGTGGTGTCGAGAGTGTGGCCCCTGTAGCCTACGCCGGAAGGATCGGGACAGCCAACGGGCTCCCCTGCAGCCCATCATCACCAAACGGCTTCTCGAGTTGGTCGCGCTGGATCACGTAAAGCTAACACCAGGCCGGTCAGGGTATATCTACTCTCTCACCATTGTAGACCACTATTCCAGATTCCTGGTAGTCGTACCAGTCAAAGATCTGACGGCTAGGACGGCTGCCAAAACCTTCCAGCAGTACTTCTGTCGACCCCATGGGTACCCAGAGAAGGTGTTGACCGATCAGGGACCGGCATTTGAAGCGGAGGTGTTCCAGGAGTTCTGCAACTTGTACGGGTGTAAGAAGATCAGAACCACGGCATACCATCCACAGACCAACGGGATGTGTGAAAAGATGAATTAAGTGGTGATCGACTTACTGAAAACCTTACCTGCAGAGGAGCGGAACTTGTAGCCTACAAAGTTACCAGACTTGGTGGACATGTACAACCACATTCCAACTGCACCCCAGCGTACCAGATGCGAGGAAGGTCTAGTAAGTTACCCGTCGATCTGGACATGGGGGTTCTGACCCCCGAAGATATATCACCAGATGCGGATTGGGATACCGAGAGGCAGCAGAGGTACCGCAAAGTACAGGAAAATGTGGAAAAGAGTCTCGCTCAGGCCAGACAGAAGCAAGAGAGGGACTACAACCAGCATGCTCCCGCGGCTCCATTGGCACCTGGTGAGCAAGTACTCAAAAGAAAGAGGAGACTACACAAGCTTGATGATCAATGGGAAGCGGAACCGTATACCATTCTCCCCTCCGACTTTGACAATACAAAGGTCTGTCTCATCAGTAAGAACGGAGGGGAGACCTCAGCGGCCATATCCAGAGACCACCTGAAAATATGCCCGAATAAGCTGAAAGATGGGGAAACAGATCCCAGGATTTCTCCACCCGTGGAAGAAGAGAAGATGATACACACTGTTCTTGGCGATTTTCCCCAGTCCTGGACTCAAATAAATCAGGCCATTGTGGTACCTGTCCTAACGTTCCGTCAACCGAGACCGTCAGAACTAAATGTGGTGCCAGGGCAGCTGGACCCGCCAGCGCAGCCGACCCCACCAGAACATGCGATGCCAACGGTCGAACCAGCGGGTCCCCCCTCTGTCATCGGTGAATCTGCCATGCCCACCACTAATAGTGGTAGCACTGAGGACACCAGTAGGCCAGTGCTGCCCAGACTCACTAGAAGTGTAGCTAGAAGACAGTGCACTACACTAGCGATAGCAAGCGTAGCGGATCCTGTCAGGCCAGTAGCAACCCCTGCGCTGCGGAGGTCCACGCGTAGCACCAAGAATCAGACTCCACTTCGTTATAGACCTTGGCGATATTAACGATAGTTGTTATTTGGTTGAAAATGCTTGTGTAAATATTTGTGTTATAGGTTAACCCCTTAGTGACAGAGCCAGTTTGGTACTTAATGACCGAGCCAATTTTTGCAATTCTGACCACTGTCAATTTATGAGGTTATAACTCTGGAACGCTTCAACGGATCCCGCTGATTCTGAGATTGTTTTTTCGTGACATATTGTATTTCATGTTAGTGGTAACATTTCTTCGATATTACTTGCGATTATTTATGAAAAAAACAGAAATATGGCGAAAATTTTTAAAATTTTGCAATTTTCAAACTTTGTATTTTTATGCCCTTAAATCAGAGAGATATGTCACAAAAAAATAGTTAATAAATAACATTTCCCACATGTCTACTTTACATCAGCACAATTTTGGAAACAACATTTTTTTTTGTTAGGGAGTTATAAGGGTTAAAAGTTGACCAGCAATTTCTCATTTTTACAACACCATTTTTTTTTAGGGACCACATCACATTTGAAGTCATTTTGAGGGGTCTATATGATAGAAAATAACGAAGTGTGACACCATTCTAAAAACTACACCCCTCAAGGTTCTCAAAACCACATTCAAGAAGTTTATTAACCCTTTACGTGCTTCACAGGAACTGAAACAATGTGGAAGGAAAAAATGAACATTTAACTTTTTTTTGCAAACATCTTAATTCAGAACCATTTTTTTTATTTTCGCATGTGTAAAAACAGAAATGTAACCATAAATTTTGTTATGCAATTTCTCCTGAATACGCCAATACCCCATATGTGGGGGTAAACCACTTTTTGGACGCACCGCAGAACTTAGAAGTGAAGGAGCGCCATTTGACTTTTTCAATGCAGAATTGGCTGGAATTGAGATCGGACACCATGTCACGTTTAGAGAGCCCCTGATGTGCCTAAACAGTGGAAACCCCCCACAAGTGACACCATTTTGGAAACTAGACCCCTTAAGGAACTTATCTAGATGTGTGGTGAGCACTTTGAACCCCCAAGTGCTTCACAGAAGTTTATAACGTAGAGCCGTGAAAATAAAAAATCGCTTTTGTTTACACAAAAATGATCTTTTCGCCCATAAATTCTTATTTTCACAAGGGTAACAGGAGAAATTAGACCACAAAAGTTGTTGTGCGATTTCTCCTGAATACGTCGATACCCCATATGTGAGGGTAAACCACTGTTTGGGCGCACCGCAGAGCTTGGAAGAGAAGGAGTGCCGTTTTACTTTTTCAATGTAGAATTGGCTGGACTTGAGATCGGACGCCATGTCGCGTTTGGAGAGCCCCTGATGTGCCTAAACAGTGGAAACCCCCCACAAGTGACACCATTTTGGAAACTAGACCCCTTAAGGAACTTATCTAGATGTGTGGTGAGAACTTTGAATGCCCAAGTGCTTCACAGAAGTTTAGAATGCAGAGTCGTGAAAATAAAAAATATTTTTTTTTTCACAAAAAAGATATTGTAGCCCCCAAGTTTTTATTTTCACAAAGGTAACAGGAGAAATTGGACTGCAATAGTTGTTGTCCAATTTATCCCGAGTACGCTGATGCACCATATGTGGGGGTAAACCACTGTTTGGGCACACGGCAGAGCTCGGAAGGGAAGGAGCGCCGTTTTGGAATGCAGACTTTGATAGAATGGTCTGTGGGCGTTATGTTGCGTTTGCAGAGCCCCTGATGTACCTAAACAGTAGTAACCCCCCACAAGTGACCCCGTTTTGGAAACTAGACCCCGCAAGGAACTTATATAGATGTGTGGTGAGAACTTTGAATGCCCAAGTGCTTCACAGAAGTTTATAATGCAGAGTCATTAAAAAAAAAAAAAAAAGATTTCCACAAAAAAGATTTTGTAGCCCCCAAGTGTTTATTTTCACAAGGGTAACAAGAGAAATTGGACCCCAGAAGTTGTTGTCCAATTTATCCCGAGTACGCTGATGCCCCATATGTGGGGGTAACCCACTGTTTGTGCGCACGGCAGAGCTCAGAAGGGAGGGAGCACCATTTGACTTTTTGAGCGCAAAATTGGCTGTCGTGTTTGGAGACCCCCTGATGTACCTAAACAGTGGAAAACCCCCAATTCTAGCTCCAACCCAACTCCAACACACCCCTAATCCTAATCCCAACCTGATCCATAATCCTAATCACTAACCCTAACGATAATCACAACCCTTACCCCAAAACAACCCTAATGTCAACCCTAACCATAACCCTAATCAAAACCCTAAATCCAACACACCCCTAATCCTAATCTCAACCCTAACCTCAAACCTAACCCTAATCCCAATATACCCCTAATAACAACTCCAACCTTAACCCTAATCCCAAACCTAACCCTAATCCCAAGCGTAACCCTAATGCCAACCCTAACCCTAATACCAACCCTAATCCAAACCCTAACCCTAATCCCAACTCTAACCCTAACTTTAGCCCCAACCCTAGCCCTAACTTTAGCCCCAACCCTAACCCTAGCCCTAAGGCTACTTTCACACTTGCGTCGTTTGGCATCCGTCGCAATCCGCAGGATGCGTTTTTTGCCCATAGACTTGTATTGCCGACGGATCGTGACAGATGGCCACACGTCGCGTCTGTCGTGCACTGGATCAGTTGTGTTTTGGCGGACCGTTGCATCCGCCATTTCTGACCGCGCATGTGTGGCCGTAACTCTGCCCCCTCCTCCCCAGGACATAGATTGGGCAGCGGATGCGTTGAAAAACTACATCCGCTGCCCACGTTGTGCACAATTTTCACAACGTGCGTCGGTATGTCGGGCCGACGCATTGCGACGGCCCCGTACCGACGTAAGTGTGAAAGAAGCCTAACCCTAAATTTAGCCCCAACCCTAATCCTAAATTTAGCCCTAGCCCTAACCCTGCCCCTACCCCTAACCCTAGCCCTAACCCTAGCCCTAACCCTACCCCTAGCCCTACCCCTAACCCTAGCCCTACCCCTAACCCTAGCCCTAACCCTACCCCTAACCCTAGCCCTACCCCTAACCCTACCCCTAGCCCTAACCCTACCCCTAACCCTACCCCTAACCCTAGCCCTACCCCTAACCCTAACCCTAATTTTAGCCCCAACTGCTGTTCTCCTGCCGGCCAGCAGATGGAGACAGATGGCGCATGCGCCCGCCATTTTCTTTTCCCCGGCAGCCAGGAGGAGCAGCAGGAGGACCCAGGGACACAGGTGAGTATGCTAAAGTCCCGAATCCCCCTATTTCTCTGTCCTCTGATGTGCGATCACATCAGAGGACAGAGAATTACACTTTACTTCTTTTTTTTTTTTTTTGCGGTCGCCGGTAAACAGTTAATTACCGGCGATCGCAAAACAGGGGTCGGTAAAACCGACCCCGATCATGTTCTTTGGGGTCTCGGTTACCCCCAGCAGCCGAGACTCCAAAGATTTTCCCGGTGCCGGCCGGCGGGCGCACTGCGCATGCGCCCGCCATTTTGAAGATGGCGGCGCCCACCGGGAGCCACGAGGAGCACCGGGGGAGATAGGTGAGTATTGGGGGGCTACCTGGGACCCCTTTTCTCTGTCCTCCGATGTGCGATCACATCGGAGGACAGAGAAATTAAAAAGAGATCGCGTTTTTTTTTTTTGCGATCGCCGGTAAACGGTTAATTACCGGCGATAGCAAATGCGGGGTGGGTAAAAAAAAAACCCGAATCATGTTCTCTGGGGTCTCGGCTACCCCCGGCAGCCGAGACCCCAGAGAAAATCCGACTCTGGGGGGCGCTATTCACTTTTTCCACAGCGCCGTTAATTAACGGCGCTGTGGTTTAAGTACCCTTAGCGGCCGCCGTTAAAAGGCGTATCGGCGGTCGCTAAGGGGTTAAAAATGGACAATGGTGTGATGGACAGTGAATCACTCCAAAACTTTCACAGGGGCCCCTTTGTTTACCCGGGGTAACTGCTATTCTATGGTTACACCTACAGAACTGGGAGTCATGGACTGTGCATGACCAATCTTTTGCAACGTTCAAGCGTCCTTACCTTCCATAACGGAAAGCACTGTTTTGTTTATTTGTTCATAGTATATATATAAGAATTTTTGTGTGTTTTCTATTAACATGTATTGTTGTTCTTCTTTTCCCAGTTCGGGAGTACTGGATTTAACTGGGGGGAGTGCAGCGCCCCAGAGATCTGGTTGTTGCAGTAACATCGCTCTGCCACTAAGGGGAGTGATGGTACGTCTGATGACACTAAAGGAGTTCTACTGACCAGGTATCACTAAGCACACACTACACTTCACACTCCGGCCACTAGGGGGAGCAAAAGGCTTATTTATTGGGCCACTTCTCACATTGGTAAAACTAGGGGTCGGACAGGAAGTTAGGCAGAACGAAGCCTGGGAGAGCTCCAGGAAGGACCTGTCAGAACTGGGAAATCTGGCAGGTATCTAGCGAAGGTACAGATTGTTACGGAACCGCGCCTGCACTACCTTGCGGCGGTATCCTAAGAAAGAGACAAGAAAGAAAGGATATTGTGGAACAGTGAGAAACGAGATCAGCACAAAGGAGATCCAGTAGGAGTCGTGCCCCGAGAACGGCAACATCTTACTGAGGCGCATAGCCGGTGGCCGGAGCACCGAAGAAGTAACAGTCTCCACGCATTACTTCAAACAGCGGAAGGACAGTTAATTACAGGTTGGCTGTCTACCATACAACACCTAAGAAGGACATAGGAGGCAATTGTGGGAGAGGGGCGACACTAGGGTTCCAGAATACCTCCAGGCCTACCTGTCCTAAAGGTGCGTCCTAGCCATAACATACCTGGGGGACAGAGAAGAGAAAGATCTAGAACAAGCGAGAACAGAAGTTGTGAGGACTATCCTGAATGCTCAACAGGGAAGCACTACAACACACAGGCGCTAGTGGGTAGACACTGATTTCCACCTGCAAAGGAAACTCTGGATGTGCCTTCGGACCGGCCGGTCTCAGACAGCCCTGTTGAAAGTGCCCTGGATTGAGGATCCTGAAACCTTTAGTAAAAGGTAAACAAACTGTACCCTGTGTCCTCGTTATTCCTCGCACTACGCACCATCACCCTTTATTGGACGCCCCTTAGCAGGGTCACGGACCGGGTCCAGCCACCGTGACAACCCCAGAACTGAGACAGAAAGGACCGGTACCAAGTAACCTGTGGCCCTGTGTCTGGGGGGTGGGGGCGATCCATACACATGCAAGTATATATACATATACTATGAATACATACACATACAGGAATGTAGATACACATACAAGCATATATATGTATATATACTGTATCTAATATATAAAGCTGAATGTGTTTGTGTATGTGTGTGTGTGTGTATGTATGTATGTCAGGGATTGGCATCTGCACCGTCGCAGCTACAGCCACAACATTTTGCACAATCACACGTCTGGACCCCGAGAGCGTCATAGGCTGTGTTGTGAGGCGAAATTTTAACTCCGCGCGTTCCAATCCACCAAACAATTTTGCCCCTATCTACATAATGGGGAAAAAAGTGAAAGGCAAAGTGTTGGAGGCGTCGCAGCTACAGCCACAAAATTTTGCACAGTCACACGTCTGGACCCCAAGAGCGTCATAGGCTATGTTGTGAGGTGAAATTTTAACCCCGCGCTTTCCAATTCACCAAACAATTTTGCCCCTATCTACATAATGGGAAAAAATGAAAGGAAAAGTGTAGGAGGCAAATTGACAGCTGCCAGATGTGAACAAGGGGGACTTAAAGAATGAGAGCGATGGCGCCAAAGAGTATATACCGTACAGTTGCTAAGGTGGGGCCCCGACATGGGATACTCACCACATACGGGGATATGAACACACACACAAAATGCGCCACACACTACCACGTGCTTGAACACATATTACCCTCAGCACACATTTCACCACGAATACACCAACCTCGCCACATAAAAGTCGAAACACAAAAGTCGCCACTCAAAACTCGCCACACGCAGAACTCGCCACATGCAAAAACTAGGCTCTTGCAAAACTCCCCACAAGTGCAAAACTCACCTCATGGAAAACTCGCCACACGCAAAACTTGCACACGTGGAAAAATTGCCACATGCACAAAAGTTGCAACACATGCAAAAGTTGCCTTACACAAAACTTGCACATACTCAAAAGGCACCACACATAAAACTCGCCACGCGCAAAACTCGCCATGCGCAAAACTTGCTGCACACAACTTGCTACACTAACCTGTCACATGCAACTCGACACACAAAAAGTTGCTACACGCATGTTGCCACACAAAATTCATCTCACAAAAGTCGCTACATGCATGTCGCCACACGCAACTCAACACACACAACTTGACAAACGACACTCACCCTAAAACACACACAAGTCTGGTATTATCCTTCAAAAATAAAAATCTGATTAATAAGCAGACAAACTACAACAAATGTACCATATAGGAAATACGGCAGCTGTCAGTCACATGACCTGTCTATTATGTGTATGTGTGAGCTAATATATACTGCCAGGGGGAGGGCTGTTGTGAATTCTGTGGCCAAGCTCCCTCCTGTGGTCGTGAGTGGTACTTCGGCTGGTTCTGTCTATGAGCTTCCTTTGGTGGATGAGAGTGGTACTGCGGCTTCTGAGTTTCCTTCCTCAGGTGATGAGGTTAAGTCGTTAGGTGCTGCTCTATTTAACTCCACCTAGTGCTTTGATCCTGGCCTCCAGTCAATGTTCTAGTATTGGTCTGGCTTTCTCCTGGATCGTTCCTGTGGCCTGTCTATCCTGCATAAGCTAAGTTTTGCTTGTGTTATTTTTGTTTGCTATTTTTTCTGTCCAGCTTGCTATATTGGTTTTTCTTGCTTGCTGGAAGCTCTGGAACGCAGAGAGAGCACCTCCGCACCGTTAGTCGGTGCGGAGGGTCTTTTTGACCCCTCTGCGTGGTTGTTTGTAGGGTTTTGTGTTGACCGCAAAGCAATCTTTCCTATCTTCGGTCTGTTCAGGAAGTTGGGCCTCACTTTGCTAAATCTATTTCATCTCTGCGTTTGTATTTTCATCTCAACTCACAGTCATTATATGTGGGGGGCTGCCTTTTCCTTTGGGGTATTTCTCTGAGGCAAGGTAGGCTTATTTTTCTTTCTTAGGGCTAGCTAGTTTCTCAGGCTGTGCTCGAGGCGCATAGGACTGGTCAGGAGCGCTCCACGGCTACCTCTAGTGTGGTTGGATAGGATTAGGGATTGCGGTCAGCAGAGTTCCCACGTCTCAGAGCTCGTCCTATGTTTTTGGTAATTGTCAGGTCACTTTGTGTGCTCTGAACTTCAAGGTCCATTGTGGTTCTGAATTACCTGTTCATAACAGTACTGGAGGCCCAAAGTACTAATGCTTCTCAATAGAGGGAAAAGAGAAGTTCTGAGACCATTATTTTTTTTTGCACTGTGTTCTGTCTTTCTTTTCCCCTTTACATCAGGGTGGTTCAGAACACAGGTGTGGACATGGACATTCAGGGTCTGTTCTCTTTGATGGATAATCTCGCTATAAATGTACAGAATATTCAAGATTTAGTGGTTCAGAATCCTATGTTAGAACCTAAAATTCCTATTCCTGAGTTATTTTCTGGAGATAGAGCTAAGTTTTTGAATTTTAAAAATAATTGTAAACTATTTCTGGCTTTGAAACCCCGCTCCTCTGGTGACCCAGTTCAACAAGTTAAGATCATTATTTCTTTATTACGTGGCGACCCTCAAGACTGGGCATTTTCCCTTGTGCCAGGAGATCCTGCATTATGTAATATTGATGCATTTTTTCTGGCGCTCGGATTGCTGTACGATGAACCTAATTTAGTGGATCAGGCAGAGAAAAATTTGCTGGCTCTGTGTCAGGGTCAGGATGAGATAGAGATTTATTGTCAGAAGTTTAGAAAGTGGTCCGTGCTCACTCAATGGAATGAATGTGCGCTGGCAGCTATTTTCAGAAAGGGTCTCTCTGAAGCCCTTAAGGATGTCATGGTGGGATTTCCTATGCCTGCTGGTCTGAATGAGTCTATGTCTTTGGCCATTCAGATCGGTCGACGCTTGCGTGAGCGTAAATCTGTGCACCATTTGGCGGTATTATCTGAGCATAAACCTGAGCCTATGCAGTGCGATAGGACTTTGACCAGAGCTGAAAGGCAAGAACACAGACGTCAGAATGGGCTGTGTTTCTACTGTGGTGATTCCACTCATGCTACTGTATCTCCGATTGTCCTAAGCGCACTAAGCGGTTCGCTAGGTCTGCGACCATTGGTACGGTACAGTCGAAATTTCTTTTGTCCGTTACTTTGATCTGCTCTTTGTCTTCCTATTCTGTCATGGCATTTGTGGATTCAGGCGCTGCCCTGAATTTGATGGACTTGGAGTTTGCTAGGCGCTGTGGGTTTATCTTGGAGCCCTTGCAGTGTCCTATTCCATTGAGAGGAATTGATGCTACGCCTTTGGCCAAGAATAAGCCTCAGTATTGGACCCAGCTGACCATGTGCATGGCTCCTGCGCACCAGGAGGATATTCGCTTTCTGGTGTTGCATAATCTGCATGATGTGGTCGTGTTGGGGTTGCCATGGCTACAAGTCCATAACCCAGTATTAGATTGGAAATCAATGTCTGTGTCCAGCTGGGGTTGTCAGGGGGTACATGAGATGTTCCATTTCTGTCTATCTCATCATCCACCCCTTCTGAGGTCCCAGAGTTCTTGTCTGATTACCGGGATGTATTCGATGAGCCCAAGTCCAATGCCCTACCTCCGCATAGGGATTGTGATTGTGCTATCGATTTGATTCCTGGTAGTAAGTTTCCTAAGGGTCGACTGTTTAATTTATCTGTACCTGAGCACGCCGCTATGCGGAGTTACGTGAAGGAGTCTTTGGAGAAGGGTCATATTCGCCCGTCATCGTCGCCATTGGGAGCGGGGTTCTTTTTTGTGGCCAAGAAGGATGGTTCGCTGAGATCTTGTATTGATTACCGCCTTCTAAATAAAATTACGGTCAAATTTCAGTACCCCTTGCCGCTGCTATCTGATTTGTTTGCTCGGATTAAGGGGGCTAGTTGGTTCACCAAGATAGATCTTCGTGGTGCATATAATCTTGTGCGTATTAAACGGGGCGATGAATGGAAAACAGCATTTAATACGCCCGAAGGCCATTTTGAGTACCTGGTTATGCCATTCGGGCATTCTAATGCTCCATCAGTGTTTCAGTCCTTTATGCATGACATCTTCCGAGAGTACCTGGATAAATTCCTGATTGTATACTTGCATGATATTTTGGTCTTCTCGGATGATTGGGAGTCTCATGTGAAGCAGGTCAGAATGGTGTTCCAGGTCCTGCGTGCTAATTCTTTGTTTGTGAAGGGTTCAAAGTGTTTCTTTGGTGTTCAGAAGGTTTCATTTTTGGGGTTCATTTTTTCTCCTTCTACTATCGAGATGGACCCTGTTAAAGTTCAGGCCATTTATGATTGGACTCAGCCAACATCTCTGAAGAGTCTGCAGAAGTTCCTGGGCTTTGCTAATTTTTATCGTCGCTTCATCAATAATTTTTCTAGTATTGCTAAACTGTTGACTGATTTAACCAAGAAGGGTGCTGATGTGGTCAATTGGTCTTCTGCTGCTGTAGAAGCTTTTCAGGAGTTGAAGCGTCGTTTTTCTTCTGCCCCTGTGTTGTGCCAACCAGATGTTTCGCTTCCGTTCCAGGTCGAGGTTGATGCTTCTGAAATTGGAGCAGGGGCTGCTTTGTCGCAGAGAAGTTCTGATTGCTCGGTGATGAAACCATGCGCCTTCTTTTCCAGGAAATTTTCGCCTGCTGAGCGAAATTATGATGTTGGCAATCGAGAGTTGCTAGCCATGAAGTGGGCATTCGAGGAGTGGCGTCATTGGCTTGAAGGAGCTAAGCATCGCGTGGTGGTCTTGACTGATCACAAGAACTTGACTTATCTCGAGTCTGCCAAACGGTTGAATCCTAGACAGGCTCGTTGGTCGCTGTTTTTCTCCCGTTTTGACTTTGTGGTTTCGTACCTTCAGGGCTCTAAAAATGTGAAGGCGGATGCCCTGTCTAGGAGTTTTGTGCTCGATTCTCCGGGTTTGCCTGAGCCGGCGGGTGTTCTCAAAGAGGGGGTAATTTTGTCTGCCATCTCCCCTGATTTGCGGCGGGTGCTGCAAAAATTTCAGGCTAATAGACCTGACCGTTGCCCAGCGGAGAAACTGTTTGTCCCTGATAGGTGGACGAATAAAGTTATCTCTGAGGTTCATTGTTCGGTGTTGGCTGGTCATCCTGGAATCTTTGGTACCAGAGATTTGGTGGCTAGATCCTTTTGGTGGCCGTCTCTGTCGCGGGATGTGCGTTCTTTCGTGCAGTCCTGTGGGATTTGTACTCGGGCTAAGCCCTGCTGTTCTCGTGCCAGTGGGTTGCTTTTGCCCTTGCCGGTCCCGAAGAGGCCTTGGACACATATCTCTATGGATTTTATTTCGGATCTCCCCGTCTCTCAAAGAATGTCGGTCATTTGGGTGGTTTGTGATCGCTTCTCTAAGATGGTCCATTTGGTGCCCTTGTCTAAATTGCCTTCCTCCTCTGATTTGGTGCCATTGTTTTTCCAGCATGTGGTTCGTTTACATGGCATTCCAGAGAACATCGTTTCTGACAGAGGTTCCCAGTTTGTTTCGAGGTTTTGGCGAGCCTTTTGTTTTTGCTAGGATGGGCATTGATTTGTCTTTTTCCTCGGCTTTCCATCCTCAGACAAATGGCCAGACTGAACGAACCAATCAGACCTTGGAAACATATCTGAGATGTTTTGTTTCTGCTGATCAGGATGATTGGGTGTCCTTTTTGCCTTTGGCTGAGTTCGCCCTTAATAATCGGGCCAGCTCGGCTACTTTGGTTTCGCCGTTTTTCTGCAATTCTGGGTTCCACCTTCGTTTCTCTTCAGGGCAGGTTGAGTCTTCGGACTTTCCTGGTGTGGATACTGTGGTGGATAGGTTGCAGCAGATTTGGACTCATGTAGTGGACAATTTGACTTTGTCCCAGGAGAAGGCTCAAAGTTTCGCTAACCGCAGGCGCTGTGTGGGTCCCCGACTTCGTGTTGGGGATTTGGTTTGGTTGTCATCTCGTTATATTCCTATGAAGGTTTCCTCTCCTAAGTTTAAGCTTCGTTTCATAAGGTCCATATAGGATTTCTGAGGTTCTTAATCCTGTGTCTTTTCGTTTGACTCTTCCAGCTTCTTTTTCCATCCATAACGTGTTCCATAGGTCATTGTTGCGGAGATACGTGGCACCTGTGGTTCCTTCTATTGATCCTCCTGCTACGGTTTTGGTTGAAGGGGAGTTGGAGTATATAGTGGAGAAGATTTTGGATTCTCGTGTTTCGAGACGGAAACTCCAGTATCTGGTTAAGTGGAAAGGTTATGGTCAGGAAGATAATTCCTGGGTCTTTGCCTCTGATGTCCATGCTGCCGATCTGGTTCGTGCCTTTCATGTGGCTCATCCTGGTTGGCCTGGGGGCTCTGGTGAGGGTTCGGTGACCCCTCCTCAAGGGAATTCTGTGGCCAAGCTCCCTCCTGTGGTCGTGAGTGGTACTTCGGCTGGTTCTGTCTATGAGCTTCCTTTGGTGGATGAGAGTGGTACTGCGGCTTCTGAGTTTCCTTCCTCAGGTGATGAGGTTAAGTCGTTAGGTGCTGCTCTATTTAACTCCACCTAGTGCTTTGATCCTGGCCTCCAGTCAATGTTCTAGTATTGGTCTTGCTTTCTCCTGGATCGTTCCTGTGGCCTGTCTATCCTGCATAAGCTAAGTTTTGCTTGTGTTATTTTTGTTTGCTATTTTTTCTGTCCAGCTTGCTATATTGGTTTTTCTTGCTTGCTGGAAGCTCTGGGACGCAGAGAGAGAACCTCCGTACCGTTAGTCGGTGCGGAGGGTCTTTTTGACCCCTCTGCGTGGTTGTTTGTAGGGTTTTGTGTTGACCGCAAAGCAATCTTTCCTATCTTCGGTCTGTTCAGTAAGTTGGGCCTCACTTTGCTAAATCTATTTCATCTCTGCGTTTGTATTTTCATCTCAACTCACAGTCATTATATGTGGGGGGCTGCCTTTTCCTTTGGGGTATTTCTCTGAGGCAAGGTAGGCTTATTTTTCTTTCTTAGGGCTAGCTAGTTTCTCAGGCTGTGCTCGAGGCGCATAGGACTGGTCAGGAGCGCTCCACGGCTACCTCTAGTGTGGTTGGATAGGATTAGGGATTGCGGTCAGCAGAGTTCCCACGTCTCAGAGCTCGTCCTATGTTTTTGGTAATTGTCAGGTCCCTTTGTGTGCTCTGAACTTCAAGGTCTATTGTGGTTCTGAATTACCTGTTCATAATAGAGGGCTTCCTGTTGGCTGGGGATTTATCAGGCTGCCAATTTAGCTTACAAATACTGAGGTAAAAATACTGAGCAAATAACGTGTGAACAAGGTCTAATACAGGAGGAGATGACACACAGGTATAAACTATATACAGGGGAGATGACACACAGATATATACTATATACAGGAGAGATGACACACAGGTATATACTATATAGAGGAGGAGATGACATACAGGTACATATATATACAGGAGGAGATGACATACAGGTATATACTATATACAGGAGGAGATGACACACAGGTATATACTATATACAGGAGCAGATGACCTACAGGTATATACTATATACAGGAGGAGATGACATACAGGTATATGCTATATATAGAAGATGACATGCAGGTATATACTATATACAGGAGGAGATGACACACAGATATATACTATATACAGGGGAGATGACACACAGGTATATACTATATACAGGAGGAGATGACATACAGGTATATACTATATATAGAAGGAGATGACATTCAGGTATATACTATATATAGGGGAGATGACACACAGCAGGTATATACTATATACAGGGGAGATGACATACAGGTATATACTATATACAGGAGATGACATACAGATGTATACTATATATAAGGGAGATGACAAACATGTATATACTGAGGTGATGAGGTGAAAATGAGAGGTGTGAGGTGAAAATGAAAAGGTGTGAGTGCAAAATGAGAGGAGTGAGGAAAAATAGTGGAGTGATCAGAAAATGACAGATGTGAGGTTGAAATGACAAGTGTTAGGGGGGAATGAGAGGAGTGAGGGAGAAAATGAGAGGTGTGAGGGAGAAAATGAGAGATGTGAGGGGGAAAATGAAAGATGTGATTGGGAAAATGAGAGGCGTGATGGGAAAATAAGAGAAGTGAGGTGCTATAACTAACCACAGATATTTACTATGCCCAGGCAACGCCGGGCTCTTCAGCTAGTATATATATATATATATATATATATATATATACAGTCATGGCCAAAAGTATTGACACCCCTGCAATTCTGTCAGATAATACTCATTTTCTTCCTGAAAATGATTGCAAACACAAATTATTTGGTATTATTATCTTCATTTAATTTGTCTTAAATGAAAAAACACAAAAGAGAATGAAGCAAAAAGCAAAACATTGATCATTTCACACAAAACTCCAAAAATGGGCCAGACAAAAGTATTGGCACCCTCAGCCTAATACTTGGTTGCACAACCTTTAGCCAAAATAACTGCGACCAACCACTTCCGGTAACCATCAATGAGTTTCTTACAATGCTCTGCTGGAATTTTAGTCCATTCTTCTTTGGCAAACTGCTCCAGGTCCCTGATATTTGAAGGGTGCCTTCTCCAAACTGCCATTTTTAGATCTCTCCACAGGTGTTCTATGGGATTCAGGTCTGGACCTATTGCTGGCCATCTTAGAAGTCTCCAGTGCTTTCTCTCAAACCATTTTCTAGTGTTTTTTGAAGTGTGTTTTGGGTCATTGTCCTGCTGGAAGACTTATGACCTCTGAGGGAGACCCAGCTTTCTCACACTGGGCCCTACATTATGCTGCAAAATTTGTTGGTAGTCTTCAGATTTCATAATGCCATGCACACGGTCAAGCAGTCCAGGGCCAGGGGCAACAAAGCAACCCCAAAACATCAGAGAACCTCCGCCATATTTGACTGTAGGGACCATGTTCTTTTCTTTGAATGCCTCTTTTTTTCTCCTGTAAACTCTATGTTGATGCCTTTGCCCAAAAAGCTCTACTTTTGTCTCATCTGACCAGAGAACATTCTTCCAAAACGTTTTAGGCTTTTTCAGGTAAGTTTTGGCAAAGTCCAGCCTGGCTTTTTTTATGTCTCGGGGTAAGAAGTGGGGTCTTCCTGGGTCTCCTACAATACAGTCCCTTTTCATTCAGACGACGACGGATAGTACGGGTTGACACTGTTGTACCCTCGGACTGCAGGGCAGCTTGAACTTATTTGGATGTTAGTCGAGGTTCTTTATCCAACATCCGCACAATCTTGCGTTGAAATCTCTTGTCAATTTTTCTTTTCCGTCCACATCTAGGGAGGTTAGCCACAGTGCCATGTGTTGTGAATTCTGTTTTCGAACTCCCTCCTGTGGTCATGAATGGTACTTCGGCGAGTTCTGTCCGTGGACTCCCTCTGGTGGCTGTGGGTGGAGCAGCTACTTCTGAGGTTCCTTCCACAGGTGACGTAGTTTGTTCTTTGGCTGGCTGTTCTATTTAACTCCACTCAGATTGTTACTCCATGCCAGCTGTCAATGTTCTTGTACTGGTTCAGTTCGCTCTTGGATCTTTCTGGTGACCTGTCTACTCCAGCAGAAGCTAAGTCCCTGCTAGTTAATTATTTGTTCATTGTTTCCTTGTCCAGTTGGCTATCATGATTTTGTCTTGCTGGCTGGAAGCTCTGGGATGCAGATTGGCACCTCCGCACCGTGAGTCGGTGCAGAGGTCTTTTTGCACACTCTGCGTGGTCTTTTGTAGTTTTTTGTGCTGACCGCAAATATGCCTTTCCTATCCTCAGTCTGTGTAGTAAGTCTGGCCTCCCTTTGCTGAAACCTGTTTCATTTCTGTGTTTGTGACTTTCATCTTAACTCATAGTCAATATGTGTGGGGGGCTGCCTTTTCCTTTGGGGAATTTCTCTGAGGCAAGGTAGGCTTTATTTTCTATCTTTAGGGCTAGTTAGCTCTTAGGCTGTGAAGAGGCGTCTAGGTCGTGTTAGGTACGCTCCACGGCTATTTCTAGTTGTGTGATAGGATTAGGGGTTGCGGTCAGTAGAGCTCCCACTTCCCAGAGCTTGTCCTGTGGTAGTTTAACCATCAGGTCGTTCCGGGTGCTCCTAACCACCAGGTCCATAACAGTATAGCTGGCCCAAAGTATTAATGCATCTCAATAGAGGGATAAGAGAAGTTCTGAGACCATTTTTTTTTCTCTGCAGTGTTTTTTGTCTTTCTTTTCCCCTTATCCTCTGGGTGGTTCAGGACACAGGTGTAGATATGGACATTCAAGGTCTGTCCTCTTGTGTGGATCATCTCACTGCAAGGGTACAAAACATTCAAGATTTTGTGGTTCAGAATCCGATGTTAGAGCCTAGAATTCCAATTCCTGATTTGTTTTCTGGGGATAGATCTAAATTCCTGAATTTCAAAGATAATTGTAAACTGTTTCTAGCTTTGAAACCCCGCTCCTCTGGTGACCCCATTCAACAAGTAAAAATCATTATTTCTTTGTTGCGTGGTGACCCTCAAGACTGGGCATTTTCCCTTGCGCCAGGAGATCCTGCATTGCGTGATGTAGATGCGTTTTTTCTGGCGCTTGGATTGCTTTATGATGAACCAAATTCAGTGGATCAGGCAGAGAAAATCTTGCTGGCTTTGTGTCAGGGTCAGGATGAAGCGGAGGTGTACTGTCAGAAGTTTAGAAAGTGGTCTGTGCTTACTCAGTGGAATGAGTGTGCCCTGGCGGCAATTTTCAGAAAGGGTCTTTCTGAAGCCCTTAAGGATGTCATGGTGGGATTTCCCACGCCTGCTGGTCTGAATGAGTCTATGTCCTTGACCATTCAGATCGATCGGCGCTTGCGTGAGCGCAAAGCAGTGCACCATTTGGCGGTATTCTCTGAGCATAGGCCTGAGCCTATGCAATGTGATAGGACTTTGACCAGAGCGGAACGGCAAGAACACAGACGTCGGAATGGGCTGTGTTTTTACTGTGGTGATTCCACTCATGCTATCTCCGATTGTCCTAAGCGCACTAAGCGGTTCGCTAGGTCTGCCACCATTGGTACGGTACAGTCTAAATTTCTTTTGTCCATTACTCTGATTTGCTCTCTGTCGTCCTATTCTGTTATGGCATTTGTGGATTCAGGCGCTGCCCTGAATTTGATGGACTTGGAGTTTGCCAGGCGCTGTGGTTTTTACTTGGAGCCCTTGCAGTAGCCTATTCCATTGAGAGGAATTGATGCTACGCCTTTGGCCAAGAATAATCCAGTATTGGATTGGAAATCTATGTCTGTGTCCGGCTGGGGTTGTCAGGGGGTACATGGTGATGTTCCATTGCTGTCTGATTTGTTTGCTCGGATTAAGTGGGCTAGTTGGTTCACCAAAATAGATCTTCGAGGGGCGTATAATCTTGTGCGAATTAAACAGGGCGATGAATGGAAAACAGCATTTAATACGCCCGAGGGCCATTTTGAGTACCTGGTTATGCCATTCAGGCTTTCTAATGCTCCATCTGTGTTTCAGTCCTTTATGCATGACATCTTCCGAGAGTACCTGGATAGATTCATGATTGTACATTTGGATGATATTTTGGTCTTTTCGGATGATTGGGAGTCTCATGTGAAGCAGGTCAGAATGGTGTTCCATGTCCTTCGTGCGAATTCCTTGTTTGTGAAGGGGTCGAAATGTCTCTTTGGGGTTCAGAAGGTTTCATTTTTGGGTTTCATTTTTTCCTCTTCTACTATCGAGATGGACCCTGTTAAAGTTCAGGCCATTTATGATTGGACTCAGCCGACATCTGTGAAGAGCCTGCAGAAGTTCCTGGGCTTTGCTAATTTTTACCGTCGCTTCATCTCTAATTTTTCTAGTGTTGCTAAACTGTTGACTGATTTGACCAAGAAAGGTGCTGATGTGGTCAATTGGTCCTCGGCAGCTGTAGAGGCTTTTCAGGAGTTGAAGCGTCGTTTTTCTTCTGCCCCTGTGTTGTGCCAGCCAGATGTTTCGCTCCCGTTTCAGGTTGAGGTTGATGCTTCTGAGATTAGAGCAGGGGCTGTTTTGTCGCAAAGAAGTTCTGATGGCTCGGTGATGAAACCATGTGCCTTCTTTTCTAGAAAATTCTCGCCTGCTGAGAGCAATTATGATGTTGGCAATCGAGAGTTGTTGGCCATGAAGTGGGCATTCGAAGAGTGGCGACATTGGCTTGAAGGAGCCAAGCATCGCGTGGTGGTCTTGACGGATCACAAGAATTTGACTTATCTCGAGTCTGCCAAGCGGTTGAATCCTAGACAGGCTCGATGGTCGCTGTTTTTCTCCCGTTTTGATTTTGTGGTTTCGTACCTTCCGGGCTCTAAGAATGTGAAGGCTGATGCCCTGTCCAGGAGTTTTGTGCCTCACTCTCCGGGTGTTTCTGAGCCGGCGGGTATTCTCAAAGAGGGGGTAATTTTGTCTGCCATCTCCCCTGATTTACGGCGCGTGCTGCAGAAGTTTCAGGCGGATAGACCTGACCGTTGTCCAGCGGAGAAACTGTTTGTCCCTGATAGATGGACTAGTAGAGTTATCTCTGAGGTTCATTGTTCGGTGTTGGCGGGTCACCCTGGAATCTTAGGTACCAGAGATTTGGTGGCTAGATCCTTTTGGTGGCCTTCTTTGTCACGGGATGTGCGTTCTTTTGTGCAGTCCTGTGGGACTTGTGCTCGGGCTAAGCCCTGCTGTTCTCGTGCCAGTCGGTTGCTTTTGCCCTTGCCGGTCCCGAAGAGGCCCTGGACGCATATTTCCATGGATTTTATTTCAGATCTCCCTGTCTCTCAAAGGATGTCGGTCATTTGGGTGGTTTGTGATCGCTTCTCTAAGATGGTCCATTTGGTACCCTTGTCTAAATTGCCTTCCTCCTCTGATTTGGTGCCATTGTTTTTCCAGCATGTGGTTCGTTTGGCATTCCGGAGAACATCGTCTCGGACAGAGGTTCTCAGTTTGTTTTGAGGTTTTGGCGGTCCTTTTGTGCTAAGATGGGCATTGATTTGTCTTTTTCTTCGGCTTTCCATCCTCAGACAAATGCCCAAACCGAACGAACTAATCAGACTTTGGAGACATATCTGAGATGCTTTGTTTCTGCTGATCAGGATGATTGGGTGTCCTTCTTGCCTTTGGCTGAGTTCGCCTTTAATAATCGGGCCAGCTCGGCTACTTTGGTTTCGCCTTTTTTCTGTAATTCTGGTTTCCATCCTCGTTTCTTTTCAGGGCAGGTTGAGCCTTCGGACTGTCCTGGTGTGGATACGGTGGTGGACAGGTTGCAGCAGATTTGGACTCATGTGGTGGACAATTTGACATTGTCCCAGGAGAGGGCTCAACGTTTCGCTAACCGCCGGCGCTATGTTGGTCCCCGACTTCATGTTGGGAATTTGGTTTGGTTGTCATCTCGTCATGTTCCTATGAAGGTTTCCTCTCCTAAGTTTAAGCCTCGTTTCATTGGTCCGTATAAGATTTCTGAAGTTCTTAATCCTGTGTCATTTCGTTTGGACCTTCCAGCTTCTTTTGCCATCCATAATGTGTTCCATAGGTCGTTATTGCGGAGATACGTGGCGCATATGGTTCCCTCCGTTGATCCTCCTGCCCCGGTGTTGGTCGAGGAGGAGTTGGAGTATGTGGTGGAGAAGATTTTGGATTCTCGTATTTCGAGACGGAAACTTCAGTACCTGGTCAAGTGGAAGGGTTATGGTCAGGAAGATAATTCCTGGGTTTTTGCCTCTGGTGTTCATGCTGCCGATCTAGTTCGTGCCTTTCATTTGGCTCGTCCTGATCGGCCTGGGGGCTCTGGTGAGGGTTCGGTGACCCCTCCTCAAGGGGGGGTACTGTTGTGAATTCTGTTTTCAAACTCCCTCCTGTGGTCATGAATGGTACTTCGGCGAGTTCTGTCCGTGGACTCCCTCTGGTGGCTGTGGGTGGAGCTGCTGCTTCTGAGGTTCCTACCACAGGTGACATAGTTTGTTCTTTGGCTGGCTGTTCTATTTAACTCCACTCAGATCGTTACTCCATGCCAGCTGTCAATGTTCTTGTACTGGTTCAGTTCGCTCTTGGATCTTTCTGGTGACCTGTCTACTCTAGCAGAAGCTAAGTCCCTGCTAGTTGATTATTTGTTCATTGTTTCCTTGTCCAGTTGGCTATCATGATTTTGTCTTGCTTGCTGGAAGTTCTGGGATGCAGAGTGGCACCTCCGCACCGTGAGTCGGTGCAGAGGTCTTTTTGCACACTCTGCGTGGTCTTTTGTAGTTTTTTGTGCGGACCGCAAAGATACCTTTCCTATCCTCAGTCTGTTTAGTAAGTCTGGCCTCCCTTTGCTGAAACCTGTTTCATTTCTGTGTTTGTGACTTTCATCTTAACTCACAGTCAATATGTGTGGGGGGCTGCCTTTTCCTTTGGGGAATTTCTCTGAGGCAAGGTAGGCTTTATTTTCTATCTTTAGGGCTAGTTAGCTCTTAGGCTGTGAAGAGGTGTCTAGGTCGTGTTAGGTACGCTCCACGGCTATTTCTAGTTGTGTGATAGGATTAGGGGTTGCGGTCAGTAGAGCTCCCACTTCCCAGAGCTTGTCCTGTGGTAGTTTAACCATCAGGTCGTTCCGGGTGCTCCTAACCACCAGGTCCATAACAGCCATGGGCTTTAAACTTCTTGATGACACTGCGCACGGTAGACACAGGAACATTCAGGTCTTTGGAGATTGACTTGTAGCCTTGAGATTGCTCATGCTTCCTCACAATTTGGTTTCTCAAGTCCTCAGACAGTTCTTTGGTCTTCTTTCTTTTCTCCATACTCAATGTGGTACACACAAGGACACAGGACAGAGGTTGAGTCAACTTTATTCCATGTCAACTGGCTGCAAGTGTGATTTAGTTATTGCCAACACTTGTTAGGTGCCACAGGTAAGTTACAGGTGCTGTTAATTACACAAATTAGAGAAGCATCACATGATTTTTCCAACAGTGCCAATACTTTTGTCCACCCCCTTTTTATGTTTGGTGTGGAATTATATCCAATTTGGCTTTATCACAATTCTTTTCATGTTTTTTCATTTAAGACAAATTAAATGAAGATAATAATACCAAATAATTTGTGTTTGCAATAATTTTCAGGAAGAAAATTAGTATTATCTGACAGAATTGCAGGGGTGTCAATACTTTTGGCCATGACTGTATATTGTAAGATTACGCTACCTGAGTGTGTTAGGGAACACTCGCTTGGCAGCAGGATAAACACTTCAGGCATGATATCTTACACATAACAGTCTTATTTGGTTTATTACACATCATAAACCACATGACGTAGAGTCCATTGTGTTACACAGTTCATAGAACCTCACAAGCACCAACAGTCTGTATAGTACCTGATGGGAGCTCCTGCTCCACCTGCTTACTCCTTGTCAGTCCACTCCTCCGGGTAAGCTGCCTCACGGGGATCACCAACTTGCCTGGCTGGCACACATTAGTCAGTCCAGACCCACAGAAGGACTGTAGCTTCCCCACACAGTAGCTGTCACTGGCTCTGCAGATCCCGGTCCTCACCTCGTGCTATTCAGGAATCCGGTCCTACTCCCAGGACCTCCCAACACCCAGGTTACACAGGATCACACAGGTGGCCAGTCCGGGTACTATTCAGGACGTCCATCCCCAGCTGGTGCCGTCCAATACCCAGGCCACCAGTAGCAAAGTTACACCATGTGCTATTCAGGATTCCTCGTCTGGGAACTCCAACACATACTTCAGGACCTTCAGACCACACATGTGACCCACACCCTGGTCACATTATATACCCTGAAACCACACCCCTGGGTGGGAGTGTGGATGTGTGGCTAGTTTTTCCCGCCCATCTCACACAACTAGTCTAGTAAGTCACCCTTGCCTATTATACAACACTACACCAACTGTTGAGAGACTACAGGTCCCAGAATAACCACATTACATCAGACTTACCACGCAGACTCCCTCTGCGACACATACCGTCCACCAATCACATGACCAGTCGTTGTTTCAACACAATTATGTCTCCAAGTGCACCTTGAGGTGCAGATGCAGTGCCCCCTGGCTGTAACATTAGTCACTGCACCACAATATATATATATATATATATATATATATATATATATATATATATATATACACTACCATTGAAAAGTTTAGAGTCACTTTGAATTTTCCTTATTTTTGAATGAAAAGCACAGTTTTTTCCAATGAAGCTAACGTTAAATGATTCATAAATACATACTATACATTGTTAATGCGGTAAATGACTATGGCTGGTTTCACACTTGCGTTTTGATCTGCAGCGCTTGTACCGCATATAAACGCATGCGTTTTTTTTCTATGTTTAATATTAAAAACATGCGGTTTTTTTGTACGCGTTTGGCTGTGTTTAACGACGCATGCGTTTTTTTGCTGCATGCGTTCTGTCGCAGAAATGCAACATGTAGTAATTTTCAGAGGCTTTTTTGACGCATGCGTTCGTTTGTGTTTGATTTGCGTCAAAAAAATACATTGGTGTCTATGGAAACGCATGCGTTTTTACGCACATGCGTTTGGTTGCGTTTTTGAACGCATGCGTTTCAATTAAGATAACCATGTCTAGACACTGATAAGCCACCCCCTACCATCAAGGTGATAAAAGGGAGGTTGGGGACAGTTTCAGGACACTTCTCACCAGACTCTCAAGAAGACAAGACACTGGCAGGCTGCATTTTGGAGGACAAGACCCAGATCAATTTGAGTATATCCTAGCCAAGGCCTTTATTTTATATTTTTTGGCTCTACATGTCCTAATTTCTTCCATTTATTTCCTTCTACATGCATCAGAATGTCTTCTGCGGAGTCTTCATCTGATGAGGAATATCAGCCACGTCAGTCGGAAGTGGAGCATGTCAGTGAGGTGAGTATTTGCCTCTTCAGCTTGGTAAGTATTCACTGTCACATCAACACATGTGACAATTTGATTTTTCCTTTTTTTTTAGAGCACTTCTACTGAGGCACAGACCGGGCAGGAGCAGCGGAGTCAAGCTCCGGTGGGAAGACGGCAGCTGGTATTGTAAAATTCTTGAATCTTCCTTTCTTTACACTTGTATTTCTTTAAATTTTTCTTCTGGAATCCTTTTGTATGTTGACTTTTGTATTCATGCCATTTCTCATCATCTGTTCTCTTTCTTTTCCTTATGTGATTGAGCAAACTTTAATGATTTTCTTTAATTTTTAGGTTTCACAACGGGACGATGACCTTATCGACAACGACCTCCTAATAACACTGGTCCAGGAGCGAGTTCCGTTGTGGGACAGCCGGGATCCACTGCATTCGATGAACAGCACGCGTTTACGGAATTTTTTTCAGTAAATATATTTATTGAAATTTTAAACAGGAAAAACAATAAAACGAATCATTACAATGTACAGAGCTATACAATACGCCTCTGAGAACACAGCACAAGTGTAGTTAAACAAGGACTCTGGCACATAAAGGGTACATGCTTCTCATCTTGAGAATCACCTTGGGACATGGATACAGGATACAGAACCTGTAAGAAAAGCAATTGTAGAGATAGGAGAAAAAGAAAGAAAGAGAAGAAGTGAGAGAAAAAAAAAAAGGGGGGGGGGGAATGGGGAAGAAGGGGGGATTAAGGGAGACCCAGCAATGTATACGCCCACGTATTGAGAATTATGAGTATGTACACAGCCAAGTCAGGAACCCTGTGCTTTCCTTGAAGGATTGCCAGAGGAACCAGGTGTGTCCCTGGACATATGCAGCATCACCATCACCCGCCACCGGCGACTCTAGACGATGTAATCTATCCATTTCAGCTATCCATTCCTCCGTGTAGGGGACCTCAGTGGACCTCCAATGTCGGGGAATAACTGCCCTAGCAGCTATGAGGCAAAATCTCAGGATCCCCTTTTTAACGGAAGCTATCGAACTGGGTATCAGGGACAGTAGGGCCATTTGGGGGGAGGGCTCGTGGCGGACCCCAGTCATCAAATGAAAGGCATCGAAGACTGAGTTCCAGAAGGGTTGCAGGGGACCACAGGACCACCAAACATGAAGCATAGAGCCCGTGGCGGAGCCACATCTCCAGCAGGCGTCCGAGATCTCCGGGTTAATCCTGTGGAGAAGGACGGGACACCTATACCAGCGTGTCAGTAATTTATAATTCCTCTCCTGCACCTGACTGGACATCGTCATCTTATTTGCAAGAGTGAAGATTTTTAGACTATCCGCCTCAGAAAAGGTGATCCCCAGGTCCCTCTCCCAAGCCTCCATAAATCCAAGCGTAGTAGGGGGAAGTGAATTCAAGACCAGGCCATAGAGCAAGGAAACCACGTGGGAGGGACCCTCGGTAGGGAGCATCAGGGACTCAAATGGTGTCAGCGCCCCCATCGGCACACTGGAAAGAAAGCTCCGCAATTGCAGAAACTCCAGCCAGGACAGAGGTGTCGAAAGATCAGAACCTCGTAACCCCCGCATGCCGGAGAGCCCCGCAAGCTTATCCTTCACCTGACCCAGTCCCACCCCGTCAAGTCATGACCAACACAGATACGTAGATCTATTCATTGCTGGGGGAAAGGCCGGATCGTCAAAAAGGGGACTCAGTCTGCTCAATCGGGAGGTCAGGCATAATTTCACATAGGATCTATCCCAGAACCTCAAAACAATCTGTGTGAGTGGAGCAAAACTCGACACAGGTGGGCGTCCGGTCCCCCCCAGCCAAGGCAGCCAGTACAAAGAAGAGGGCGATAAAAGTTTCTCCAGGAGCACCCACTGTTTATGAGCATCACCGAGCCTCCAGTCGACAATCCTAGAGAGCAAGATTGCCTGATAATAACATTTAAAATCAGGAAGGCCTACCCCCCCTTTAGTCTTGGGTCTCACTAACACTGAGAATCGAGTCCGCGGCTTCTTAGTTCCCCAAATAAAGCTATTGATAGCTGACTGCAGGCGCCTGAAAAAGCAATCCGGAACCTGCACTGGAGCAGTCTGAAAAAGATAGAGGAATCGGGGTAAAATATCCATTTTGACCACTCCCACCCGTCCGAACCAAGATAGCTGAGGTCTGCCATACCGTTTAAGGTCCGAGATAGTTTTCTGCAGGAGCGGGACGTAGTTCAGAGCATATGTTGCGCTAATGTCAGCAGGTATTAAGACACCTAAATATTTTAAGGCATCGGTCTTCCACTTAAAAGAGAAGGACGCCTGAAGCTGAGAGACTAGATCATCAGGCAGGGAGATATTGAGCGCCTCCGTCTTGGAGTAGTTGACTTTAAAGTTTGAAACCTCCCCGAACCTACGGAACTCTCGGAGGAGTACAGGAAAAGCCATGGTCGGGTTGGTAATGTACAGCAATAAATCATCCGCATACAGGGATATCTTAAACTCATGTTGGCCAATCCGCAGACCCTCAATATCAGGAGTCTTCCGTAATGCCACTGCCAGATGCTCCATCGCAAGGATATAAAGTAAGGGGGAAAGGGGGCAACCCTGACGGGTCCCGTTTCTTATGTCAATGGGCGGGGAAAGGGTACCGTTCACTCTAAGACGGGCCGTAGGCCTATGATACAGAGCAAAAATCCTCTCCAACATGTTAGGTCCCACATCCAGTTGCTTCAAAGAGGCACGTAGAAAGGTCCAGCCTAGGCGATCAAACGCCTTCTCAGCGTCAATAGATAATAAACATGCTGGTACCTTTCCTGTGCGCATGTACGAGGTCAGAAGCAACGTCTTCACCGTGTTATCCTTGGCCTCCCTGTGCGGCACAAAGCCCACCTGATCACTATGGATGGACCCAGGGAGAATAGGGTTCAGTCTACCAGCTAACACTTTCGCGAACACCTTCACATCCACATTAATGAGGGATATGGGCCTATAGCTTGCACACAATAGGGGATCTTTTCCCGGTTTAGGAATCACGGTGATTGTGGCCATCAGCGTTTGGGGGGCAAAGGGGCAGCTGGCCAAGATGGAGTTAAACAGTTTGGTCATGAAGGGGACCAGGGAATTCGCATATAACTTATAGAAGGCGGCGGAGAATCCGTCAGGACCAGGGCTTTTACCATTAGCCAAAGATTTTATCGTGTCTAAAACCTCCTGTTCCGAGAGAGGACTCTCCAGGGCCTCAGACTCCTCCACCGACATAGGCGGGAGCTCAGTGTCCCGGATGTAGTCGTCCACCCGTGCTTGAAACTCGGAAGGGGACATATCAGACAGCGGGCCGCTTAAATTGTAGAGAGAGTCGTAATATGCTCTGAATGAGTCCACAATCTCCTCAGAAAAATGGACCAGTTCACCTGTAGCAGACCTCATAGTAGGGATATAAGTGGTGGGGGCACGGGGGTGCAAAAACCTCGCTAGAGCTCTCCCGGATTTATCAGAGTACTTATACAGAAATTTATGAAAGCGGTCCCTCTGTCGTGCTAACGTCGTGTCCAACAAGGCACTCAACTCACAGCGTGCCCGGAGGAGATCAGCCAGCACCCCAGCATCTCTAGTCCGTTTATGATCCAACTCCAGAGTTTGGATACGAGTCAACAAACCCACAATGTTAGTCTCCCTCTCTCTCTTCAGTCGGGCCCCCTGTTGTATAAATACTCCCCGTATTACTCCCTTCAGAGCCTCCCATTGGTATGGGATGGCCGTGGGGTCATGCTTGTGAAAATCTAGAAAGTCTGAGATTGCTGTTCGCACGACCGCCTGGCATGTTAGATCTCCAAGGAGACCAGGGTTTAAGAACCAGGTCCATTCTCTCGGAGAAAGGCTCGGCAGCCGAAGGGAGAGCAAAACTGGGG
Source organism: Ranitomeya imitator (assembly GCF_032444005.1). Lineage (NCBI taxonomy): Eukaryota > Metazoa > Chordata > Amphibia > Anura > Dendrobatidae > Ranitomeya > Ranitomeya imitator. Next base: position 177,588,701 of record NC_091286.1, on the reverse strand, counting down.
CATGGTCTGACCACAACATCGTGTCAATGTCAGACTTTGGGTCAAGAGACAGGAGCCCGTGGCTGATCAAAAAATAATCCAATCTACTATAGGAATTATGTACTGTGGAGAAGTAGGTATAATCTCGGGTAGTGGGGTGTAGTAACCTCCAAACATCCACCAACCTTGAGTCCGTCAGGGCCCGCCGCAGTCTCTCCAGCTGTGAGAGGGACACCGCTGACCTGCCCGAAGAGGAATCCACAGCGCGGTCCAACACCATATTGAAGTCCCCTCCCATAATCACATAGCCTTCAGCAAAGGCCGAGAGGTCCAGTAGGTACTTTCTGCACGCTCGGACCTGGTCTTGATTGGGGAGATAAATGTTAGCTATGGTGAACAGATCATGGGCAATTTTGAGCTTTAAAAACACATATCGACCATTAGAATCCGCTTTAGAGGCAACTACCTGAGCCTGTAAAGACTTGTGCAATGCAATGCTGACACCTTTAGACTTGGAGTCAGAGTTGCTGCCATGGAACCACTGTGTGTAGTATTTATGGTTAAGCTTAGGGATTCTGTCTGCTCGGAAATGTGTCTCCTGCAGCAGAAGTATGTCAACCCGTTTCTTATGCATACCGTATAAAACCTTTCATCGCTTTTCAGGGACATTAAACCCCCTGACATTAAGCGAGCAGAGTTGTAGAGACGCCATAGGAACTATCGGGCCTGCGGGTGGTACAATCGGGTCGGAAAGGAGTAGGAGGGGTGGAAAGTGGGGAAAAATAGAAACAGAGAAAGTAAAGCACCAAGGAAAGAGAGTAGTTCAGCCGGAAGACAGGGTTCCGACCAGAAAAAAAGAGAAAAACCAAGAAGCCACTAGGCCTCAATGGTACAGGACAATATCAGAGAAAACTCTGAGAAGTAGTCTCAGAGACACACCCTAGTGGGGAGGTGATTGAGCAGAGAGCAACCAGCCGAGCCCCTGCAGCAAAAAAGAAAATAAAAAAAAATCCAACTCTACCCAGTGCGTTTATGGAATGAGGTGGCCCAAGCGTTGTGGGATGGCTGGGACAACGCCCCACCATGGGTCCGTAGTGCATTTGGTAAGTATTGCACTGCAGTGTGAAGCAGCAGAGACCTTGGCCGTGCTCTCTTGACTGTGTGTGATGAAAGAAACTCTCCGGAGTTTCTCTCATCACACACAGTTGTCTTTGCACGGCAAAAAGTCCATTTCCTGACCATAATGTGTTTTTTTTAACAGTGGACAAAGTAAAAACACGTTGGCGTTCCATGAAGGACCGCTTCAACAAGGACGTGCGCCAAGAGAGTCGTGCTGCCAGTGGTTCAGGAGCAAGGATCAGACTGTACAAATATCATTGCGTGCTGTCATTTTTAAGACCGGTCCTTGTCCAGAGAAGTTTTTCTCACATGCTTTCGGTTGTATTGTATTGACATAATCTGTATTTTAAAATTCCACAGGATTTAGCGCCTGGTTATTTTTTGGTATTAATTTTCTGTTTCCTTTTTTCACAGCACGACTGTCGGCCCAGGTTCTGGAGCTGTCCTTCATCCGGCAGCCACGGACCCATCCCAGCCATCCAGCAGCGCAGCAGCAGGTGGGCCTTCCACACTAACTGGAGACCAGGGAGCTGGTCCATCAGGTCTTCCCCTTTCGCAGTCCTCTTCCACTGCACCCTTTTTTTTGGGCTCATCCCGGCAGCGACAGAGGGCTTCGGACAGGTCACTCATGCCTGAGTTTTTGCACTTGAGCTCGGTTTTACACGAAGCAAACAAGGCTTTAGGTGACCGAATGGATGTTTCTCATAACCTCTTGAATTGCCGTATCCAGGAGGTCACCAAAAGCCTTGATCAAGTGAAAGCCGACCTCCAGAGGCCAGCTCATCATTTTTTCAATCAAATTGAGCAGGGCATGTCGGAACACCTTACCCCTGATCTCCAGCTCAGTGTGATGCAGGCCTGCAATGCTGCTTTTGTGTAGGCTATGCAGCAGAGTCGGTATTTACAGCAGACAGTGGCGGCATATCCAACTGTGCCGTCACTGTCACGATTAACCTCAATGCCGACCTCTGTTGCATACCACTGTACGGCCACCTCAATTCCTTCCACAGGCGGACTCCACTACAGCACCAACATCATGACGAGTGCAGTTGGACATCCCACCGCCACCACCGTGACAACCGCTGCTCCGGCTTGGACCTCCTCCACTGACACCACGATGCAGCAGGACCCTGGCGTGGCTTTTCGGACCGGCCCCACCACGATGCCGCAGGACCCTGCCATGGCTTTCAGGACCGCCCCCACCACGATGCAGCAGGACCCTGGCATGCCTTTACGGACCGGCCCCACCACGATACAGCAGGACCCTGACAGGGCTTTATGTACCCCCCACCATGACGCAGCAGGACTCTGGCATGGCCGAGCGCTCGACAAGCGCTATGGACTGTGAGACAGTGCAGCCGGACCCTGACGGGTCATCCGCCACCACGCTACAGCATATGAGCCCACCAAGACGTCCCCCTACCAGGCAAAACCCAAAAAAACTCAGAAAAAAAAACTCTTAGTATTCCTCCCCCTTCACCTACCGATGTGTCTGTATCGTCAGTTTTGTCTCACCCTTCCAGTGCATCTCAAGCCTCTCATGTGTCAAGCCCCATCCTCGAACTTCCAGACCCTTCTAGTTTCATTGCCCCTTCTCCTGCCACCTCTGCATCGTCCACGGTTAGCCAGGCCTCATTTCTTCACACCCCCCGTTTACATCACTATACCCCAAGCCGACGCAGTAAAAAATAAATTTTTCCAGTTGTTTGTTAACAAAATAAAAAAACCTTTGATTTGCCACAATTATGTTTGGTTTATTATGTCTATCGCCGCCGGCAACACACACCGTGCGCCAAGAAACGTCGCCACACACTTACTTTTTTGGCCACATCATATCTCCAGTAGTTAAAAATAAAAAGACTGCAGCTTTGTGTGTCTTTAGTATACAAATATGAGGTGGGCCAAAAAATATAACATGTATCTCCATATTCTCTTTTTGTCTATGCCTGGTGTGCCAGTATGAAGAGAAAATGGTGGAAATACAGCGCAGTCCCCTACTGAATAGGTCAGGTGTCAAAAACTCATTAGTTATGACACCTGACCTGTTGAGTAGATAACTGATAATCTATTACACACAAATTGAGGACACAATGTTTGTCACACGCTACATATCTATGCTCACCTGCCCATGTGTCAGAAATAGTGAATTCATGAGCCTGTATATGTGTATCATGAATGCATTATTTCTGACACCTGACTTGATGAGTATAGATAGCGTGACAGTGATTGTATCTTCAGTTTGTGTCCAATGGATACATGAAAAGACAATCATGACGCAATGACGTCAACAAGCTTAGCAATAAAGCAACATGGCTGCCATTATTAGCAGTATGTGGCCAGTGTGTTATAACAGTATTTGTAAACCAAAACAGGGAGTGGAAAAATTATAGGTAAATTATGATAATATAATAACTAGCACCTCTGCTTGTATCGCCCACTCCTGGTTTTGGATTACAAAAAATGATATTAAATACCGATCAAATACTGCCAGGTTTTGTACAACCTTGGTTTAGAGAGGAAAAAGATAGGAGACACGGTCAACACAACCAAAGTTTATTAATGTGAAATATTATTTTCATTGTAGAAAATTACTGGTACAGATAAAGATACAACAGGACATTTACACAACATTGTCCTGCCATGACACCTGTCCAATATCTGAATCAAAAAAGGCAGCAAATTGGTCCCGCATGAGACCAACGTCTGCAGTTGACCGCAGCGGGTGATGCTGGAATTCAGGCAGTGGGTGTGCAACTGGTTCATCCAGTTCAATGTTGGGTCGCTCCTTAGTAATTATGTAATGGTGGAGAACCACACAGGCTGTGACCACCTCGTCAACTGTTTCCACTTTTAGATTTATGGCTGATGCAAGAATGCGCCATTTACCGACCAGAATGCCAAAGGTACACTCTACTGTTCTTCAGGCCCTGGTCAGTCTGTAGTTGAAGATCCTTCTAGTGTGGTCCAAGTCCCAACTGGAATAGGGCTTCAGTAGATTTTCACACATCTGGAAGGCCTCATCCCCAACCATAACAAACGGCAGCGGTGGACCTTGAGTGTTGGGGAGAGGCTGTGGAGGGGGGAAATTAAAATAGTTGCCATACACACGCCGGCCCATATCCGAGCTCTTGAAAGTCTGGGAATCATTGCCACGGCCAAAAGCTCCAATGTCCACGGCGATGAAGCGACAGTCCGCATCAGCTATTGCCATGAGCACTACAGAAAAATATTTTTTGTAGTTGAAAAACTCCGATCCGGTTCTGGCAGGTTTGATAATGCTGATGTATGCAACTCGGCACAGCCTGAGGAGCTGACTAGCCTGAAGATAGAAAAACAAGCCTGACTTGCCTCAGAGAAATACCCCAAAGGAAAAGGCAGCCCCCCACATATAATGACTGTTAGCAAGATGAAAAGACAAACGTAGGGATGAAATAGATTCAGCAAAGTGAGGCCCGATATTCTAGATAGAGCGAGGATAGCAAAGAGAACTTTGCAGTCTACAAAAAACCCTAAAGCAAAAAACCACGCAAAGGGGGCAAAAAGACCCACCGTGCCGAACTAACGGCACGGCGGTACACCCTTTGCGTCTCAGAGCTTCCAGCAAAACGAAATGACAAGCTGGACAGAAAAAGTAGCAACAAAAGCAAAAAGCACTTATCTAAGCAGAGCAGCAGGCCACAGGAAAGATCCAGAAGCTCAGATCCAACACTGGAACATTGACAAGGAGCAAGGAAGACAGAATCAGGTGGAGTTAAATAACAAAGCAGCCAACGAGCTCACCAGAACACCTGAGAGAGGAAGCTCAGAAGCTGCAGTACCACTTGTGACCACAGGAGTGAATTCAGCCACAGAATTCACAACAGTACCCCCCCCTTGAGGAGGGGTCACCGAACCCTCACCAGAGCCCCCAGGCGGACCAGGATGAGCCACATGAAAGGCACGAACAAGATCGGGAGCATGGACATCAGAGGCAAAAACCCAGGAATTATCTTCCTCAGCATAACCCTTCCATTTAACCAGATACTGGAGTTTCCGTCTAGAAACACGAGAATCCAAAATTTTCTCCACAATATACTCCAATTCCCCCTCCACCAAAACCGGGGCAGGAGGCTCAACAGATGGAACCATAGGTGCCACGTATCTCCGCAACAACGACCTATGGAATACATTATGTATGGAAAAGGAGTCTGGAAGGGTCAGACGAAAAGACACAGGATTGAGAATCTCAGAAATCCTATACGGACCAATAAAACGAGGTTTAAATTTAGGAGAGGAAACCTTCATAGGAATATGACGAGAAGATAACCAAACCAGATCCCCAACACGAAGTCGGGGACCCACACGGCGTCTGCGATTAGCGAAACGTTGAGCCTTTTCCTGGGACAAGGTCAAATTGTCCACTACATGAGTCCAAATCTGCTGCAACCTGTCCACCACAGTATCCACACGAGGACAGTCCGAAGACTCAACCTGTCCTGAAGAGAAACGAGGATGGAACCCAGAATTGCAGAAAAATGGCGAAACCAAGGTAGCCGAGCTGGCCTGATTATTAAGGGCGAACTCAGCCAAAGGCAAAAAGGACACCCAGTCATCCTGATCGGCAGAAACAAAGCATCTCAGATATGTTTCCAAGGTCTGATTGGTTCGTTCGGTCTGGCCATTAGTCTGAGGATGGAAAGCCGAGGAAAAAGACAAGTCAATGCCCATCCTACCACAAAAGGCTCGCCAAAACCTTGAAACAAACTGGGAACCTCTGTCAGAAACGATATTCTCTGGAATGCCATGTAAACGAACCACATGCTGGAAGAACAATGGCACCAAATCAGAGGAGGAAGGCAATTTAGACAAGGGTACCAAATGGACCATCTTAGAAAAGCGATCACAGACCACCCAAATGACTGACATCTTTTGAGAAACGGGAAGATCAGAAATAAAATCCATAGAGATATGTGTCCAAGGCCTCTTCGGGACCGGCAAGGGCAAAAGCAACCCACTGGCACGAGAACAGCAGGGCTTAGCCCGAGCACAAATCCCACAGGACTGCACAAAAGTACGCACATCCCGCGACAGAGACGGCCACCAAAAGGATCTAGCCACTAAATCTCTGGTACCAAAGATTCCAGGATGACCAGCCAACACCGAACAATGAACCTCAGAGATAACTTTATTGGTCCACTTATCAGGGACAAACAGTCTCTCCGCTGGACAACGATCAGGTTTATTAGCCTGAAATTTTTGCAGCACCCGCCGCAAATCAGGGGAGATGGCAGACACAATTACTCCTTCCTTGAGGATACCCGCCGGCTCAGACAAACCCGGAGAGTCGGGCACAAAACTCCTAGACAGAGCATCCGCCTTCACATTTTTAGAGCCCAGAAGGTACGAAATCACAAAGTCAAAACGGGCAAAAAACAGCGACCAACGAGCCTGTCTAGGATTCAACCGCTTAGCAGACTCAAGATAAGTCAAGTTCTTATGATCAGTCAATACCACCACGCGATGCTTAGCTCCTTCAAGCCAATGACGCCACTCCTCGAATGCCCACTTCATGCCCAGCAACTCTCGGTTGCCCACATCATAATTTCGCTCAGCAGGCGAAAACTTCCTGGAAAAAAAAGCGCATGGTTTCATCACTGAGCAATCAGAACCTCTCTGCGACAAAACAGCCCCTGCTCCAATCTCAGAAGCATCAACCTCGACCTGGAACGGAAGAGAAACATCTGGTTGAACACAGGGGCAGAAGAAAAACGACGCTTCAACTCTTGAAAAGCCTCCACAGCAGCAGAAGACCAATTGACCAAATCAGCACCCTTCTTGGTCAAATCGGTCAATGGTTTGGCAATACTAGAAAAATTGCAGATGAAGCGACGATAAAAATTAGCAAAGCCCAGGAACTTTTGCAGACTCTTCAGAGATGTCGGCTGAGTCCAATCATGGATGGCCTGGACCTTAACAGGATCCATCTCGATAGTAGAAGGGGAAAAGATGAACCCCAAAAATGAAACCTTCTGCACACCAAAGAGACACTTCGATCCCTTCACAAACAAAGAATTAGCACGCAGGACCTGAAAAACTGTTCTGACCTGCTTCACATGAGACTCCCAATCATCCGAGAAGATCAAAATGTCATCCAAGTACACAATCAGGAATTTATCCAGGTACTCTCGGAAGATGTCATGCATAAAGGACTGAAACACTGATGGAGCATTGGCAAGTCCGAATGGCATCACTAGATACTCAAAATGACCCTCGGGCGTATTAAATGCAGTTTTCCATTCATCTCCTTGCCTGATTCGCACCAGATTATACGCACCACGAAGATCTATCTTGGTGAACCAACTAGCCCCCTTAATCCGAGCAAACAAATCAGATAACAATGGCAAGGGGTACTGAAATTTAACCGTGATCTTATTTAGAAGGCGGTAATCTATACAAGGTCTCAGCGAACCATCCTTCTTGGCTACAAAAAGAACCCTGCTCCTAATGGTGACGATGACGGGCGAATATGCCCTTTCTCCAGGGATTCCTTCACATAACTGCGCATAGCGGCGTGCTCAGGCACGGATAAATTAAACAGTCGACCTTTTGGGAATTTACTACCAGGAATCAAATTGATAGCACAATCACAATCCCTATGCGGAGGTAGGGCATCGGACTTGGGCTCATCAAATACATCCCGGTAATCAGACAAGAACTCTGGAACCTCAGAAGGGGTGGATGACGAAATTGACAGAAATGGAACATCACCATGTACCCCCTGACAACCCCAGCTGAACACCGACATGGATTTCCAATCTAATACAGGATTATGGGCTTGTAGCCATGGCAACCCCAACACGACCACATCATGCAGATTATGCAACACCAGAAAGCGAATAACCTCCTGATGTGCAGGAGCCATGCACATGGTCAGCTGGGTCCAGTATTGAGGCTTATTCTTGGCCAAAGGCGTGGCATCAATTCCTCTCAATGGAATAGGACACTGCAAGGGCTCTAAGAGAAACCCACAACGCTTAGCATACTCCAAGTCCATCAAATTCAGGGCAGCGCCTGAATCCACAAATGCCATGACAGAATACGATGACAAAGAGCAGATCAAGGTAACAGACAGAAGAAATTTTGACTGTACCGTACCAATGGTGGCAGACCTAGCGAACCGCTTAGTGCGCTTAGGACAATCAGAAATAGCATGAGTGGAATCACCACAGTAGAAACACAGCCCATTCAGACGTCTGTGTTCTTGTCGTTCAACTCTGGTCATAGTCCTATCGCACTGCATAGGCTCAGGTTTAATCTCAGACAATACCGCCAGATGGTGCACAGATTTACACTCGCGCAAGCGACGACCGATCTGAATGGCCAAAGACATAGACTCATTCAAAGCAGCAGTCATAGGAAAACCCACCATGACATCCTTAAGAGCCTCAGAGAGACCCTTTCTGAACAAAGCTGCCAGCGCAGATTCATTCCACAGATTGAGTACTGACCACTTCCTAAATTTCTGACAATATACTTCTATATCATCCTGACCCTGGCACAAAGCCAGCAAATTTTTCTCAGCCTGATCCACTGAATTAGGCTCATCGTACAGCAATCCGAGCGCCAGGAAAAACGCATCGACACCACTCAATGCAGGGTCTCCTGGCGCAAGAGAAAATGCCCAGTCCTGAGGGTCGCCGCGCAAAAAAGAAATAACAATCAAAACCTGTTGAACTGGATCACCAGAGGAGCGAGGTTTCAAGGCCAGAAATAATTTACAATTATTTTTGAAACTCAGAAACTTAGTTCTATCTCCAAAAAACAAATCAGGAATAGGAATTCTTGGTTCTAACATAGATTTCTGATCAATAGTGTCTTGAATCTTTTGTACTCTTGCCGAGAGCTGATCCACAGATGAAGACAGACTTCTAATGTCCATCGCTACACCTGTGTACTGAACCACCCAAATGTCTAGGGGAAAAAAAAGGCAAAACACAGTGCAGAGAAAAAAAATGGTCTCAGAACTTCTTTTTTCCCTCTATTGAGAATCATTAGTACTTTTGGCTTCCTGTACTGTTATGAAAGGCAATTCAGTACTACAATGGACATAGCGGTAAGAGCACATACAGTGATCTGACAATAACCCAAAATCATAGAACGAGCTCTGAGACGTGGGAACTCTGCAGACCGCAATCCCTAATCCTCTCTAAACAACATTAGAGGCAGCCGTGGATTGCGCCTAACTCTGCCTATGCAACTCGGCACAGCCTGAGAAACTAACTAGCCTGAAGATAGAAAATAAGCCTACCTTGCCTCAGAGAAATACCCCAAAGGAAAAGGCAGCCCCCCACATATAATGACTGTGAGTTAAGATGAAAAGACAAACGTAGAGATGAAATAGATTCAGCAAAGTGAGGCCCGACTTTCTTAACAGATCGAGGATAGAAAAGGTAACTTTGCGGTCTACACAAAACCCTAAAGAAAACCACGCAAAGGGGGCAAAAAGACCCTCCGTACCGAACTAACGGCACGGAGGTACACCCTTTGCGTCCCAGAGCTTCCAGCAACAAATTAGACAAGCTGGACAGAAAAAATAGCAAACAAATAGCAAAGAAGATCTTAGCTATGCAGAGCAGCAGGCCACAGGAATGATCCAGGGAAAAGCAAGTCCAACACTGGAACATTGACAGGAAGCCAGGATCAAAGCATTAGGTGGAGTTAAGTAGAGAAGCACCTAACGACCTCACCAGATCACCTGAGGGAGGAAACTCAGAAGCCGCAGTACCACTTCCCTCCACCAACAGAAGCTCACAGAGAGAATCAGCCGAAGTACCATTTGTGACCACAGGAGGGAGCTTTGCCACAGAATTCACAACAGAAACCCCCCACAAGTGACCCCATTTTGGAAAGAAGACCCCCTAAGGAACTTATCTAGATGTGTGGTGAGCACTTTTAACCCCCAATTGTTTCACTAAAGTTTATAATGTAGCATTGTGAAAATTAAAAAATCATTTTTTCTTTCCACAAAATGATGTTTTAGCCCGCAATTTTTTTTCCCCAAGGGTAACAGGAGAAATTGGACCACAAATCTTATTGTCCAATTTGTCCTGAGTACGCTGATACCCCACATGTGGGGGGGGGAACCACCGTTTGAGTGCATGGCAGAGCTCGGAAGGGAAGGAGCACTGTTTGAAATGCAGACTTAGATGGAATGGACTGCAGGTGTCATGTTGCATTTGCAGAGCCCCTGATGTACCTAAACAGTAGAAACCCACCACAAGTAACCCCATATTGGAAACTAGACCCCCCAAGGAACTTATCTAGATGTGTTGTGAGAGCTTTGAACCAACAAGTGTTTCACTACAGTTTATAACGCAGAGCCGTGAAAATAAAAAATATTTTTTTTCCACGAAAATGATATTTTATCCCCTATGTTTTTATTTTCCCAAGGGTAACAGGACAAATTGGACCCCAAAAGTTGTTGTCCAACTTGTCCTGAGAACGCTGATACCCCATATGTTTGGGGGAACCACTGTTTGGGTGCACGGCAGAGCTCAGAAGGGAAGGAGCGCCATTTGAAATGCAGACTTAGATGGATTGGTCTGCAGGCGTCATGTTGCATTTGCAGAGCCCCTGATGTACTTAAACAGTAGAAACCCCCCACAAGTGACCCCATATTGGAAACTAGACCCCCCAAGGAACTTATCTAGATGTGTTGTGAGAGCTTTGAACCAACAAGTGTTTCACTACAGTTTATAACGCAGAGCCGTGAAAATAAAAAATATATTTTTTTCCACGAAAATGATATTTTATCCCCTATGTTTTTATTTTCCCAAGGGTAACAGGACAAATTGGACCCCAAAAGTTGTTGTCCAACTTGTCCTGAGAACGCTGATACCCCATATGTTTGGGGGAACCACTGTTTGGGTGCACGGCAGAGCTCAGAAGGGAAGGAGCGCCATTTGAAATGCAGACTTAGATGGATTGGTCTGCAGGCGTCATGTTGCATTTGCAGAGCCCCTGATGTACTTAAACAGTAGAAACCCCCCACAAGTGACCCCATATTGGAAACTAGACCCCCCAAGGAACTTATCTAGATGTGTTGTGAGAGCTTTGAACCAACAAGTGTTTCACTACAGTTTATAACGCAGAGCCGTGAAAATAAAAAATATATTTTTTTCCACGAAAATGATATTTTATCCCCTATGTTTTTATTTTCCCAAGGGTAACAGGACAAATTGGACCCCAAAAGTTGTTGTCCAACTTGTCCTGAGAACGCTGATACCCCATATGTTGGGGGGAACCACTGTTTGGGCACACAGGAGAACTCGGAAGGGAAGGAGCCCTGTTTTACTTTTTCAAAGCAGAATTGGCTGGAATTGAGATCGGACGCCATGTCGCGTTTAGAGAGCCCCTGATGTGCCTAAACAGTGGAAACCCCCAATTATAACTGAAACCCTAACCCCAACCCTAACCCTAGCCCTAGCCCTAGCCCTAGCCCTAACCCTAGCCCTAACCCTAGCCCTAACCCTAGCCCTAACCCTAGCCCTAATGGGAAAATGGAAATAAATACATTTTTTTACATTTTATTATTTTTCCCTAACTAAGGGGGTGATGAAGGGGGGTTTGATTTACTTTTATAACGTGTTTTTTAGCGGATTTTTAGGGTTGGCAGCCGTCACACACTAAAAGACGCTTTTTATTGCAAAAAATAGTTTTTGCATCACCACATTTTGAGAGCTATAATTTATCCATATTTTGGCCCACAGAGTCATATGAGGTCTTGTTTTTTGCGGGACGAGTTGACGTTTTTATTGGTAATATTTTCGGGCAGATGACATTTTTTGATCGCTTTTTATTCCGATTTTTGGGAGGCGGAATGAACAAAAAACAGCTATTCATGAATTTCTTTTAGGGGGGGCGTTTATACCGTTCCACGTGTGGTAAAATGGATAAAGCAGTTTTATTCTTCGGGTCATTACGATTACAGGGATACCTCAAGGAAGGGGCAGCTGGGAGCCGCGGGGAACCATCCTTCTACATAATGGGTAAGCTTGTGGGAATGAGTATGTAGCTTATTTGCTGGCAGCACTGATTGTGCGGTAGAGCACCTTTTATTGGCACTTGCACCTTATACTCATTTATGAGTCCCATGTGCTTCCCTGTGGATGCATTAGTTCCTATGTAGGCTACCCAGCTCACCGGTATTTTTCCTTCCTGAATTCCTTCCTTATTTGCTATGATAGCAGTTTACTGAATTTATGTGTTATATGTGTGTTTGTAGATACGATTTTCTGTAATAATAAAGTACTATTGATTTTTATTATGTTTTGTGGGACTGGTTTACTCCTTTTTTTGGGTCTATATACCTCATTTATGTAATTTTTTTATGTTTTGGCGCTTTTACACAATAAAAACTATTTTATATAAAAAAATAATTGTTTTTGCATCGCATTATTCTGAGAGCTATAACTTTTTTATTTTTCTGCTGATGATGCTGTATGGTGGCTTTTTTTTTGCGGGACAAGATGACGTTTTCAGCGGTACCATGGTTATTTATATCCGTCGTTTTGATCGCGTGTTATTCCACTTTTTGTTCGCCTGTATGATAATAAAGCGTTGTTTTTTGCCTTGTTTTTTTTTTTTTTTTTTGCGGTGTTCACTGAAGGGGTTAACTAGTGGGATAGTTTTATAGAGCGGGTCGTTACGGACGCGGCGATACCAAATATGTGTACATTTATTGTTTTGTTTTTTTTTACATAAATAAATGGATTTATTGGGAAATGTTTTTTTTTTTTAATTTGGGGATTTTTTTTTAATTTTTTTTTACTTTCTAACATTGTCCCAGGGTGGGACATCTCTGTATTAGATCAGATCGTTGATCTGACACTGTGCATAGCACACTGTCAGATCAACGATCTGACAGGCAGGTTAGGTGGCCATCTTGGTCACTTCATGACCCGGAAGGAGTCCGGCGGCCATCTTGGATCCGGGGACTCCTTCCGGGTCACCGGAGCAACGCGATCTCATTGCGTTGCTGCGGTGGGAGAGCGCAGGGAGCCCCCGTCCCTGCGCGATCCCCCTCTATGCCGCTGTCACTACTGACAGCGGCATCAGAGGGGTTAAATGCCCGCGATCGGCGATAGCGCCGTTCGTGGGCATTGCTGCGGGGTGTCAGCTGTCATATACAGCTGACACCCGCACCCGATCACCGCGGCGCTCAGCGCGAGACTGCGGTGATCGGTGCGCTGTACTAGTACTGCTGCTGGCACAAATGCAGTGCCGGCAGCGCAGTACTAGTACGGCGCATGTCACGAAGGGGTTAAATAGTACACGCAAAATGCCAGTGTCAACGTATACAGTGAAGAGGCGACTCCGGGATACTGGCCTTCAGGGCAGAGTGGCAAAGAAAAAGCCATATCTGAGACTGGCTAATAAAAGGAAAAGATTAATATGGGCAAAAGAACACAGGCATTGGACAGAGGAAGATTGGAAAAAAGTGTTATGGACAGACGAATCCAAGTTTGAGGAGTTGGATCAGACAGAAGAACATTTGAAAGATGCAGAACAACTGAAAAGATGCTGTCAGAGTGTCTGACGCCATCTGTAAAGCATGGTGGAGGTAACGTGATGGTCTGGGGCTGCATTGGTGCTAGTAAAGTGGGAGATTTGTACAAGGTAAAAGGGATTTTGAATAAGCAAAGCTATCACTCCATTTTGCAAAGCCATGCCATACCCTGTGGACAGTGCTTGATTGGAGCCAATTTCATCTTACATTAGGACAATTACCCAAAGCACATCTCCAAATTATGCAAGAACTATTTAGGGAAGAAGCAGGCAGCTGGTATTCTATCTGTAATGGAGTGGCCAGCGCAGTCACCAGATCTCAACCCCATTGAATTGTTGTGGGAGCAGCTTGACCATTTGGTACTGTTGGAGGTGCTTCTGGAAGCAGGGGGTGACATTTCTCCAGATTACCTCAGCAAATTAACTGCTAGAATGCCAAATGCTGTTATTGCTGCAAAGGGAGCATTCTTTGACGAAAGCAAAGTTTGTAGGAGAAAATTATTATTTCAAATAAAAATCTTTTATTTAACCTTGTCAATGTCTGGACTAGGTTTTCAATTCATTTGGCAACTCATTTGAATAATAAAAGTATGAGTTTTCATGGAAAACACAAAATTGTCTGGATGACCCTAAACCTTTGAACGGTAGTGCAAATATATGTGCACGATGGTTTAGTGGTTAGCACTGCAGCCTTGCAGCACTGAAGTCCTGGGTTCAATTCCCACCAAGGACAACATCTGCAAAGAGTTTGTATGTTCTCTCCGTGTTTGCGTGGGTTTCCTCCAGGCACTCCAGTTTCCTCCCACATTGCAAAGACATAGGGATAGGGTATTTAGATTGGGAGCCCCATTTGAGGACAGTGATGATAATGTCTGCAAAGCGCTGCGGAATATGTTAGCGCTATATAAAATGAAAGATTATTATTATATATATAAAATATATATATACACACAAGCATATACATACAATTCATATATAACCATACACAAACTTTAAGGCTGTTAGTATCCTACCTTGCCTTGTCTTTAGTCAGGTACAGGCTTTATTGAAGTACTTCTTCTATACCCAGGAAGTAGCAGTGCAGGGCGCGCGGAGTGATGTAACTTTTAAGGTACGGTTACACTAAGCGACGCTGCAGCGATATAGACAACGATCCGACCTAAACTAGATCGCTGGAGCGTCGCTGTTTAGGTCGCTGTAGAGACGTCAAACACAGCAACTCCAGAACGATGCAGGAGCAATCCAGTGACGTAACGGCGACTCACTTATCGTTCTCGCTCCATGTAAAACGTTGCTGGCGTCATTGCTTTTGATGTCAAACATGATGATACACGCCGATCTAACGACCAAATAAAGTTCTGGACTTCTAGCTCCGACCAGTGATATAACAGCGGGATCCAGATCGCTGCTGCGTGTCAAACACAATGAGATCGCTATCCAGGACGCTGCAACGTCACAGATTGTTGTCGTTCTCGTTGCAAAGTTGCTGAGTGTGACGGTACCTTTAGCAGATGCGGCAGTGGCCACATCTGCTAGCTGTGAAGCTGCTGGGCGTGTGACCCCTGCTGCTCTCCTCCTCCCTGACACAGCTCTCCACTGTTCTGTGCATCGCGGCCATCCAGCAGCGCGCGCATTTAACCCCTTTACCCTCATGGGTGGTTTGCACGTTAATGACCGGGCCAATTTTTACAATTCTGACCACTGTCCCTTTATGAGGTTATAACTCTGGAACGCTTCAACAGATCCTGATGATTCTGACATTGTTTTCTCGTGACATATTGTACTTCATAACAGTTGTAAAATTTCTTTGATATTACCTGCGCTTATTTGTGAAAAAAACTGAAATTTGGCGAAAATTTTGAAAATTTTGCAATTTTCCAACTTTTAATTTTTATGCCCTTAAATCACAGAGATATGTCACACAAAATACTTAAAAAGTAACATTTCCCACATGTCTACTTTACATCAGCACAATTTTGGAACCAAAATTTTTTTGTTAGGGAGTTATAAGGGTTAAAAGTTGACCAGCAATTTCTCATTTTTACAACACCATTTTTTTTAGGGACCACATCACATTTGAAGTCACTTTGAGGAGTCTATATGATAGAAAATACCCAAGTGTGACACTATTCTAAAAACTGCACCCCTCAAGGTGCTCAAAACCACATTCAAAAAGTTTATTTACATTTTAGGTGTTTCAAAGGAATTTTTGGAATGTTTAAAAAAAATGAACATTCAACTTTTTTCACAAAAAATTTAATTCAGCTCCAATTTGTTTTATTTTACCAAGGGTAACAGGAAAAATTGGAAACCAAAAGTTGTTACATAATTAGTCCTGAGCACGCTGATACCTCATATGTGGGGGTAAACCACTGTTTGAGCGCATGGCAGAGCTCGGAAGGGAAGGAGCGCCGTTTGACTTGTCAAAGCAAAATTGACTGGAATTGAGATAGGACGCCATGTCGCATTTGAAGAGCCCCTGATGTGCCTAAACATTGAAATCCCCCACAAGTGACACGATTTTGGAAAGTAGACCCCCTAAGGAACTTATCTAGATGTGTGGTGAGCACTTTGACCCACCATGAGCCATAATGTAGAGCCGTAAAAATAAAAATCATATTTTATCACAAAAATTATCATTTTGTCCCCAATTTTTTATTTTCCCAAGGGTAAAAAGAAGAAATTGGACCCCAAAAGTTGTTGTGCAATTTGTCCTGTGTACGCTGATACCCCATATGTGGGGGTAAACCACTGTTTGGGCGCATGGCAGAAATCAGAAGGGAAAGAGCGCCGTTTGACTTTTCAATGCAAAATTGACTGGAATTGAGATAGGACACCATGTCGCGTTTGGAGAGCCCCTGATGTGCCTAAACAGTGGAAACCCCCCACAAATGACACCATTTTGGAAAGTAGACCCCCTAAGCGGGATTTAAATCCCGCTTCCCTGATTGGTCGTGCTAGACAGGCGCGACCAATCAGCGACATTGGCGCGGGATTTAAATCCCGCTTCCCTGATTGGGCGCTAACAATCAGCAACATTGCCGCAGGATTTAAATCGCGCTTCGTGATTTAAATCCCGCACCAATGTCGCTGATTGGTCGCGCCGGCTGGGCGCGACCAATCAAGGAAGCGGGATTTAAATCCTGCGCCAATGTTGCGCCGGCTGGGCACGAGCGATCAGGAAAATAATAAAAAAAATAAAAAATCATTACATTCTCACCTTCCGTCGCCTCCGCAGCAGCTTTTCCTGCAGCTCGCAATACTCCGGTCCCACTGCTTCGCTGATTGGTCGCGCCCAGCCGGCACGACCAATCAGCGACATTGCCGCGGGATTTAAATCCCGCTTCCCTGATTGGTCACGCCCAGCCGGCGTGACCAATCAGCGACATTGCCGCGGGATTTAAATCCCGCTTCCCTGATTGGTCGCGCTAAACTGGCGCGACGAATCAGCGACATTGGTGCGAGATTTAAATCCCGCTTCCTTGATTGGTCGCACCCACGCCAATGTCGCTGATTGGTCGCGCCGGCTGGGTGTGACCAATCAGGGAAGCGGGATTTAAATCCCGCGGCAATGTCGCTGATTGGTCGCAGCGGCTGGGCGTGATTAATCAGGGAAGCGGGACTTAAATCCCGCAGTAATGTCTCTGATTGGTCGCGCGGGCTGTGCGCGACCAATCAGGGAAGCGGGATTTAAATCCTGTGGCAATGTGGCTGATTGGTCGCGCCGGCTGGGCATGACCAATCAGGGAAGCGGGATTTAAATCCCGCGGCAATGTCGCTGATTGGTCATGCCGGTTTGGCGCGAACAATCAGGGAAGCGGCACTTAAATCCCGCAGTAACGTCGCTGATTGGTTGCGCCGGCTGGGCGCTACCAATCAGGGAAGCGGGATTTACATCCAGCGCCAATATTGAGGCGACTGGGCGCGAGCGATCAGGAAAATAATTTAAAAAAATAAAAAATCATTACATTCTCACCTTCTGTCGCCTCAGCAGCAGCTTTTCCTGCAGCTCGCGATGCTCCGTGGGACCGTAGCATCGCGAGCTGCAGGAAAAGCTGCTGCGGAGGCGACGGAAGGTGAGAATGTAATGATTTAAATCCCGCTTCCCTGATTGGTCACGCCCAGCCGGCGCGACCAATCAGCGACATTGCCACGGGATTTAAATCCTGCTTCCCTGATTGGTCGCACCAAACCGGCGCGACCAATCAGCGATATTGGCGCCGGATTTAAATTCCGCTTCCCTGATTGGTCACGCCCAGCCGGAGCGACCAATCAGCGACATTGCCGCGGGATTAAATTCCCGCTTCCCTGATTGGTCACGCCCGGCCAGCGTGACCAATCAGCGACATTGGCGCGAGATTTAAATCCCGCTTCCCTGATTGGTCGCACCCAGCCGGCGCGACCAATCAGCGACATTGGCGCGGGATTTAAATCACGAAGCGCGATTGGTCATACCAGCTGGGCGTGACCAATCAGGGAAGCAGGATTTAAATCCCGCACCAATGTCACTGATTGGTCGCGCTGGCAGGGCGTGACCAATCAGGGAAGCGGGATTTAATTCCCGCGGCAATGTCGCTGATTGGTCGCTCCGGCTGGGCGTGACCAATCAGGGAAGCGGAATTTAAATCCGGCGCCAATGTCGCTGATTGGTCACGCCGGCTGGGTGTGACCAATCAGGGAAGCGGGTTTTAAATCCCGCGGCAATGTCGCTGATTGGTCACACCGGCTGGGCGTGACCAATCAGGGAAGCGGGATTTAAATCATTACATTCTCACCTTCCGTCGCCTCCGCAGCAGCTTTTCCTGCAGCTCGCGATGCTACGGTCCCACGTGTGCCGTTTATGTGTTTTATGTCTGTGTAGATCCGGTAGATAGTTGGAACAGTTACTGATTTGCTTGTGGTTGCTGGGAAACAGATAACAGGAAGTCAACTCGCTCGATAAGTTACCACAGATTCCCGTGCATAGGAGGGATAGGAGGTCCTAGAAGTCCAGGCTCAGATGGCGATAACTTAGAGGGATACCACAGATTCCCGTAACAGGTTAGCCAGGCAGGATGACCACAGCGGAGGGTGGTAGAATTCCCGCCTGCTGAGCATTTGAGTGCTCTGTGCGATTGGCAGTTGTCGGTTACCGGGATGACTCGTATGTTTCAAAAAATAATAAAGACGGCTTCGATTCCTCCCGGATGTCTATTGATGTTTGTAATGTAATGTGCTGTGGCTTTGATTATAAAGTTGCAATAGAAAGTTTTTTTCTCTTTTTCACACTTCTCCTTTTGCTGTTAGCAGGGAAATATTTCTTGTAAATCACACTGTCACATCTGTTTTTGCTCTGTGTCCTTTTTTTGTATTCTGAGATTTCGAGCTGTAGTGTAGCATAGGAATTTTGAGGAAATGAAACTGAGAGGTATCTGTGACTGCTGTGAGATACCTGTTTTTAGATATGTGACTTTAGTGACTTTAGATACACCAGCAGAGAAAACGGGAAGTGTCTGAGTGCGTCCAAGCACAGACAGAAGTGTTAGAAGCTGTTTCAACTTTCTACTTTTTGAAGTTTTTTTTCCTTTTGAATCGGGAATAAGATGGGCATACAGGAGTGTTTTTTTTACTTCCTGATGAGAAAACTCCCCCCCTTCCTCCACCGATAGTGGCATAACAAGAAGGTGTTAAGTATGTGAAGAATTTTAGAAGGTATAAAGTATGAGGGATTCATAAGAATGGCAGAATTCAGTCTGCGGAATTATATGACGCAATTGAAAAGGAAAAAAAAGAAAGTTGATGTTAAATTGCTCAATGATGCTAATACATGGTATAAATTAGCAGCATACTTACATCGTTTAGGAAGTACAGAAAGATATGTGAACAATCCTGGAAATTATCTTTGTGTATAAGATGGGGAAAGGTGTTAAGCCATCAGTGCCTCCCCCATATGGGGACGGAGATATTGGACATGTACAGTCTACTCCCAACAGAATCCATGGTATAGGGAGTTTTGCACAGTGTGGCGCTCCCCATCCCTCCCTACTGGGAGAAGGCATCATTGTTCCAACCACACCCTCTCTGGCTTCACAGAAGGTAGAGGAATTCTTTCCTCTCTCCTCTTCCTTCTCTATTACTCTTTCTCTCCTCCTTCTGTACTACACTCTTCACACTTCTCTCTCCTCCCTCCCTCTCTCTCCCCTCCTTCTTCAATCCCCTTTCCTCTTTCTTCACATCTCTCTCCTCCTCCTCTCCGCTTCCTTCACACCCCTCTCCTCTTTCTCCAAATCTTTCCCTCTCTCTCTCCCCTCCTCCTCCTCCATCACACCTTTCTTCCCTCCCCCTCATTCTCTCCTCTTTCTTCACTCCCCTCTCCTTTCCCTTCACACCTCTCTCCTCCCTTCTCTTTCCTCACTCCCCTCTCCTCTTTCTCCACACCTCTTTTCTCCCTCTCTCTCTACCCTCCTTCTTCACTCCCCTCCTCTTTCCCCACTCCCCACTTCTTTATCCTCTTCATTCTCCTCTTTCCTTACTAGCTGGGCCAAGGCCCAATCCAAACAGCATGGTCTCCCTGTTGTCCCTCCGTTCTATCTGTGTTTGGTTTTCGGCATGACAATGCATGTTTGCTTTAACGCTTTACTCTTTTCCCCCTAATTTGAGCTGGGATACTGTTGGCTGTTACCTGGATGGAGCCTTCTCAGTTCCCTGCTCTCCTGCACAGCCGTACACGGGTGGTTAGGTCTTTTTCTATTGCTTGACCATCCGCATGTGCAGTCCCTGGTTGCCGCTGTGGAAGCTGTCCGCAGGTTGTGAGGTCATTTGCAGCTGGTGCATGACTTTCCACGTGTGTTCGTGCTTGCAGTCACAGCCTGGTGCCCTGAGCCTCAGTTCCTGCACTGATTGTGCTGTAATGGTTTCTGTGTTTGCTAAGGGCGTGCACGGCCACACCTCCCCTGCTTTTATCAGGGTTAGTGTGTGTACTTGAAATACTGTCCCCAGCCAGTTGCTGAAGGGCATGTCCTATATAATGTTCCCCTGCCCTACGGGCGGGGCCTGAGCTACGCACAAAGCTCCTGAACTTTCCTATGTGTGTTTGTGTTCCTGCATCTCTCCTGTCTATGTTTTGGTACCAAAGTCCTTGTCTTGATTCCTGCTTTGTCCTGTTCTGGCGCCTGTCCTGGAGGCCGTATATCCATGCCCAAATCCTTGATCCTGTACCTGTCCTGTACCTGAACCTGTCTGAACTGTGTCTGCTGTGATTATGTTCCTGGAACCCCTCTGCATCTGGAGACTCGCACCCAGTGACTTTGAGTCTCTTGTAACCGGTGTTTCTGCTGAGCATCTACTACTCTGTGCTCTGACTACCATGCGGTGCTAGCTCCTGGCAGGTCCAGCAATCCTGCGGTTCTAGTACCATCCCGCTTGAGTTCCTTCCTAGGTCCGATGCCCGGAGACTGATGACCGCTGTCTGGAGCTTGGAGCCTGATGACTGTGGTGGTGCCTGTAGGTCGTGTCGGATGTCCGAAACTGAACAACTCCTGTCTGATGTCTGCCGGTGACCCTGGGTCCAGATGTCCTGTCTGTACCCTGATGTCCTGCCTTCGTCCTGATGACCTCGTGTACCCTGATGTCCTGATGACCTTGTGTACCCTGATGTCCCGATGACCTCATGTACCCTGATGTCCTCGTGTGTCCTGATGTCTTACCGGCATCCTGATGACCTTGTGTACCCTGATTGTTATGATCCGGTGACCTAGGAGCTGCATGAGAACTTTCACTGGAGAAGGTGTCCACTATACTGACCGCAATCCTGAACTTAACACCGCAACTAGAAGTAGCCGTGGAGTGTACCTAACACACCTAGACACCTCGTCACAGCCAGAGGACTAAATACCCCTAAAGATGGAAATAGGAATACTATCTTGCCTCAGAGAAAATCCCCAAAGGATAGACAGCCCCCACAAATATTGGCGGTGAGTCGGAGAGGAAAAAACATACACAGGCAGAAAAACAGGATTTACCACAGGCGGCCACTCTAGCTAGATAGGACCGGATAGTACAGAGTTCTGTGCGGTCAGTATTAAAACCCTTCAAAACATACACAGCAGAATATACAAAAAACTTCCTACATCTACTAAAAGATGTAGGAGCGTAAATCTGCAACTCCAGTGAATCCTACAATCAGAGCAGGAATAAAACTGAAACAAGCACACAGCAGTGTGCCACAGATACAAAAACCAAACACTTATCTTTGCTGAATTTGGCAGCAACAGGAGAAGCCAGAAAGTGATCCAACACTTCACAAGTAACATTGACAACTGGAAAGGGCTAAAGGATCCTGCACACCTAAATATCCCAGTCAGAATTGTAATCATCCGATACACCTGGCCAGGAATGCGAGTCAGAGACAACTGCATTCCCACCAACAACCACTGGAGGGAACTCAAGAGCAGAATTCACAATAGTACCCCCCATTGAGGAGGGGTCACCGAATCCTCACCAGGGCCCCCAGGACCAAATCAGCAGCATGGACATCAGAGGCAACAACCCAAAAATTATCCTCCTGGCCATAACCCTTCCATTTGACCAGGTACTGAAGCTTCCGCCTCGAAAAACGGGAATCCAAAATCTTCTCAACAACATATTACAACTCCCCATCAACCAACAGAGGGGCCGGAGGATCAACAGAGGGAACAACGGGCTCCACATATTTCCGCAACAAAGATCTATGGAAGACATTATGGATAGCAAAAGAGGCCGGAAGCGCCAGTCGAAAAGACACCGGATTAATAATCTCAGAAATCCTATAAGGACCAATAAACCGAGGCTTAAACTTAGGAGAAGAAACGTTCATAGGAACATGACGGGAAGACAACCAGACCAGATCCCCAACCTGAAGCCGGGAACCAACACACCGACGATGATTAGCAAAATGTTTAGCCTCCTCTTGAGACAACACCAACTTGTCCACCACATGAGCCCAAATCTGCTGCAACCGGTCCACCACAGAATCCACACCAGGACAGTCAGAAGGCTCAACCTGCCCAGAAGAAAAACGAGGATGAAAACCAAAATTACAAAAGAAAGGCGAAACCAAGGTAGCAGAACTAGCCCGATTATTTAGGGCAAACTCGGCCAATGGCAAGAAGGCCACCCAATCATCCTGATCAGCAGACACAAAGCATCTCAAATAAGTCTCCAAGGTCTGATTAGTTCGCTCGGTCTGGCCATTTGTCTGAGGATGAAATGCAGAAGAAAAAGACAAATCAATGCCCAGCCTAGCACAAAAGGCCCGCCAAAACCTAGAAACAAACTGGGAACCTCTGTCGGACACAATATTCTCCGGAATACCATGCAAACGAACCACATGCTGAAAGAACAATGGAACCAAATCAGAAGAGGAAGGCAATTTAGGTAAGGGCACGAAATGAACCATCTTAGAGAACCGGTCACAAACAACCCAGATAACAGACATCTTCTGGGAGACAGGAAGATCAGAAATAAAATCCATCGAAATATGCGTCCAGGGCCTCTCAGGGACTGGCAATGGCAAAAGCAACCCACTAGCACGGGAACAACAAGGCTTGGCCCGCGCACAAGTCCCACAGGACTGCACAAAAGAACGCACATCACGTGATAATGAAGGCCACCAAAAGGACCTACCAACCAAGTCTCTGGTACCAAGAATGCCAGGATGACCGGCCAACACGGAACAGTGAACCTCAGAAATCACTCTACTAGTCCATCTGTCAGGAACAAACAATTTCCCCACAGGACAGTGGTCAGGTTTGTCAGCCTGAAATTCCTGAAGAACCCGTCGTAAATCAGGGGAAATGGCAGAAAGGACCACCCCCTCTTTCAGAATACCGATCGGCTCTAAGACCTCAGGAGAATCAGGCAAAAAACTCCTAGAGAGGGCATCAGCCTTAATATTCTTAGAACCCGGAAGGTACGAGAGCACGAAATCAAAACGGGAAAAAAACAAGGACCATCGAGCCTGTCTAGGATTCAGCCGTTTAGCAGACTCGAGGTAAATCAAATTCTTATGATCGGTCAAGACCACAATACGGTGCTTAGCTCCCTCAAGCCAATGTCGCCACTCCTCAAATACCCACTTCATAGCCAACAACTCCCGATTGCCGACATCATAATTGCGTTCAGCAGGCGAAAACTTACGGGAAAAGAAGGCACACGGTTTCATTAAGGAACCAACAGGATCCCTCTGAGACAAAACGGCCCCTGCCCCAATCTCAGAAGCATCAACCTCAACCTGAAACGGAAGAGAAACATCCGGTTGGTGCAACACTGGAGCAGAAGTAAATCGACATTTAAGCTCCTGAAAGGCAGAGACAGCCGCAGAGGACCAATTCGCCACATCAGCGCCTTTCTTCGTCAAATCGGTCAAGGGTTTAACCACGCTGGAAAAATTAGCAATGAAACGGCGATAAAAATTTGCAAAACCCAAAAATTTCCGAAGGCTCTTCACGGATGTGGGCTGAATCCAATCATGAATGGTCTGAACCTTAACCGGATCCATCTCTATAGACGAAGGAGAAAAAATGAACCCCAAAAAGAGACTTTCTGCACCCCAAAGAGACACTTAGACCCTTTCACAAACAGGGCATTGTCACGAAGGATCTGAAATACCATCCTGACCTGTTGCACATGAGACTCCCAATCATCGGAAAAAATCAAAATATCGTCCAAATATACAATCAAGAATTTATCAAGATTAGTCCGGAAGATATCATGCATGAAAGACTGAAAAACCGGATGGAGCATTAGAGAGTCCGAATGGCATCACAAGGTATTCAAAATGGCCTTCGGGCATGTTAAACGCAGTTTTCCATTCATCACCCTGTTTAATACGAACAAGATTATATGCCCCTCGAAGGTCAATCTTGGTAAACCAACTAGCTCCCTTAATCCTAGCAAACAAATCGGAAAGCAAAGGTAAAGGGTATTGAAACTTGACCGTGATTTTATTCAAGAGGCGATAATCTATACAGGGTCTCAAGGAACCATCTTTTTTAGCAACAAAAAGGAACCCCGCTCCCAACGGTGAAGAAGATGGCCGAATATGCCCTTTCTCCAAAGACTCCTTAATATAGCTCCGCATGGCGGTATGTTCAGGCACAGATAGATTAAAAAGTCGACCCTTAGGAAACTTGCAGCCTGGAATCAAGTCAATAGCACAATCGCAGTCCCTGTGCGGTGGAAGGAAACTGGACTTGGGCTCATCGAATACATCCTGAAAATCAGACAAAAACTCTGGAATTTCAGAAGGTGAAGAAGAGGAGATTGACATCAAAGGAACATTATTATGAACCCCCTGACAACCCCAACTAGTCACAGACATGGACTTCCAGTCCAACACAGGATTATGTACCTGCAACCATGGAAAACCCAGCACGATAACATCATGCAAGTTATGCAACACCAGAAATCGACAATCTTACTGATGAGCTGGCGCCATGCGCATGGTCACCTGTGTCTAAAACTGGGGCTTATTTTTAGCCAAGGGTGTAGCATCAATGCCCCTTAAAGGAATAGGGTTCTGTTGTGAATTCTGTGGCTGAATTCACTCCTGTGGTCACAAGTGGTACTGCAGCTTCTGGGCTTCCTCCCTCAGGTGTTCTGGTGAGCTCGTTGGCTGCCTTGTTATTTAACTCCACCTGATTCTGTCTTCCTTGCTCCTTGTCAATGTTCCAGTGTTGGATCTGAGCTTCTGGATCTTTCCTGTGGCCTGCTGCTTTGCTTAGATAAGTGCTTCTTTGCTTTTGTTGCTGTTTTTTCTGTCCAGCTTGTCTATTCGTTTTTGCTGGAAGCTCTGAGACGCAAAGGGTGTACCGCCGTGCCGTTAGTTCGGCACGGTGGGTCTTTTTGCCCCCTTTGCGTGGTTTTTTGCTTTAGGGTTTTTTGTAGACTGCAAAGTTCTCTTTGCTATCCTCGCTCTATGTAGAATATCGGACCTCACTTTGCTGAATCTATTTCATCCCTACGTTTTGTCTTTTCATCTTGCTAACAGTCATTATATGTGGGGGGCTGCCTTTTCCTTTGGGGTATTTCTCTGAGGCAAGTCAGGCTTGTATTTCTATCTTCAGGCTAGTCAGTTCCTCAGGCTGTGCCGAGTTGCATAGGTAGTGTCAGGCGCAATCCACAGCTGCCTTTAGTTGTGTTTAGGATAGGTTCAGGTATTGCGGTCTACAGAGATTCCACGTCTCAGAGCTGGTTCTATTGTTTTTGGGTTATTGTCAGATCACTGTATGTGCTCTGATTGCTGGCACACTGTGTTACTGGATTGCCTTCATAACAGTACAAGGAGCCAAACTAATGATTCTCAATAGAGGGAAAAAAGAAGTTCTGACATCATTTTTTTTTCTCAGCTCTGTGTTCAGTCTTTTTTTTTCCCCTAGACATTAGGGTGCTTCAGGACACAGCTGTGGACATGGATATTGAGGCTCTGTGCTCTTCAATGGATAATCTCGTTACAAAAGAGACAAGATACAATTGATCAGAAATCTATGCTAGAACCAAGAATTCCTATTCCTGATTTGTTTTTTGGTGATAGAACTAAGTTTCTGAGCTTCAAAAATAATTGTAAGCTATTTCTGGCCTTGAAACCTCATTCTTCTGGTAATTCAGTTCAACAGGTTTTGATTATTATTTCTTTTTTGCGCGGCGACCCTCAGGACTGGGCATTTTCTCTTGCGCCAGGAGACCCTGCATTGAGTGGTGTCGATGCGTTTTTCCTGGCGCTCGGATTGCTGTACGATGAGCCTAATTCAGTGGATCAGGCTGAGAAAAATTTGCTGGCTTTGTGCCAGGGTCAGGATGATATAGAAGTATATTGTCAGAAATTTAGGAAGTGGTCAGTACTCACTCTGTGGAATGAATCTGCGCTGGCAGCTTTGTTCAGAAAGGGTCTCTCTGAGGCTCTTAAGGATGTCATGGTGGGTTTTCCTATGACTGCTGCTTTGAATGAGTCTATGTCTTTGGCCATTCAGATCGGTCGTCGCTTGCGCGAGCGTAAATCTGTGCACCATCTGGCGGTATTGTCTGAGATTAAACCTGAGCCTATGCAGTGCGATAGGACTATGACCAGAGTTGAACGACAAGAACACAGACGTCTGAATGGGCTGTGTTTCTACTGTGGTGATTCCACTCATGCTATTTCTGATTGTCCTAAGCGCACTAAGCGGTTCGATAGGTCTGCCGTCATTGGTACTGTACAGTCCAAATTCCTTCTGTCCATTACCTTGATATGCTCTTTGTCATCGTATTCTGTCATGGCGTTTGTGGATTCAGGCGCTGCCCTGAATCTGATGGATTTGGATTATGCTAAACGTTGTGGGTTTTTCTTGGAGCCTTTGCGGTGTCCTATTCCGTTGAGAGGAATTGATGCTACACCTTTGGTCAAGAATAAACCTCAGTACTGGGCCCAGCTGACCATGTGCATGGCTCCTGCACATCAGGAAGTTATTCGCTTTCTGGTGCTACATAATCTGCATGATGTGGTCGTGTTGGGGTTGCCATGGCTACAAACCCATAATCCAGTATTGGATTGGAACTCTATGTCGGTATCCAGCTGGGGTTGTCAGGGGGTACATGGTGATGTTCCGTTTTTGTCTATTTCGTCATCCACTCCTTCTGAGGTCCCAGAGTTCTTGTCTGATTATCAGGATGTATTTGAAGAGCCCAAGTCTGATGCCCTACCTCCGCATAGGGATTGTGATTGTGCTATCAATTTGATTCCTGGTAGTAAATTCCCTAAGGGTCGTTTATTTAATTTATCCGTGCCTGAACACACCGCTATGCGCAGTTATGTGAAGGAATCCCTGAAGAAGGGACATATTCGCCCATCGTCACCACCACTGGGAGCAGGGTTCTTTTTTGTAGCCAAGAAGGATGGTTCGCTGAGACCGTGTATTGATTACCGCTTTCTTAATAAGATCACTGTTAAGTTTCAGTATCCCTTGCCATTGTTATCTACCTTGTTTGCTCGGATTAAGGGGGCTAGTTGGTTCACTAAGATAGATCTTCGTGGTGCGTATAATCTGGTGAGAATCAGGCAAGGAGATGAATGGAAAACGGCATTTAATACGCCCGAGGGTCATTTTGAGTATCTAGTGATGCCGTTCGGACTTGCCAATGCTCCATCTGTTTTTCAGTCTTTTATGCATGACATCTTCCGTGAGTATCTGGATAAATTCCTGATTGTTTACTTGGATGACAGTTTGATCTTCTCAGATGATTGGGAGTCTCATGTGAAGCAGGTCAGAATGGTTTTCCAGGTCCTGCGTGCTAATTCTTTGTTCGTGAAGGGATCAAAGTGTCTCTTCGGTGTGCAGAAAGTTTCATTTTTGGGGTTCATCTTTTCCCCTTCTACTATCGAGATGGATCCGGTTAAGGTCCAAGCCATCCAGGATTGGACTCAGCCGACATCTCTGAAAAGTCTGCAAAAGTTCCTGGGCTTTGCTAATTTTTATCGTCGCTTCATCTGTAATTTTTCTAGCATTGCCAAACCATTGACCGATTTGACCAAGAAGGGTGCTGATTTGGTTAATTGGTCTTCTGCTGCCGTGGAAGCTTTTCAGGAGTTGAAGCGTCGTTTTTGTTCTGCCCCTGTGTTGTGTCAACCAGATGTTTCTCTTCCGTTCCAGGTCGAGGTTGATGCTTCTGAGATTGGAGCAGGGGCGGTTTTGTCACAGAGAGGTTCTGGTTGCTCAGTGTTGAAACCATGTGCTTTCTTTTCCAGGAAGTTTTCTGCTGCTGAGCGTAATTATGATGTGGGCAACCGAGAGTTGCTGGCCATGAAGTGGGCATTCGAGGAGTGGCGTCATTGGCTTGAAGGAGCTAAGCATCGCGTGGTGGTATTGACTGATCATAAGAACCTTACTTATCTCGAGTCTGCCAAGCACTTGAATCCTAGACAGGCCCGTTGGTTGTTATTTTTTGCTCGCTTCGATTTTGTGATTTCGTACCTTCCGGGCTCTAAAAATGTGAAGGCGGATGCTCTGTCTAGGAGTTTTGTGCCCGACTCTCCGGGTTTATCTGAGCCGGCGAGTATCCTCAAGGAAGGA
Organism: Ranitomeya imitator; assembly: GCF_032444005.1. Classification (NCBI taxonomy): domain Eukaryota; kingdom Metazoa; phylum Chordata; class Amphibia; order Anura; family Dendrobatidae; genus Ranitomeya; species Ranitomeya imitator. The sequence continues at coordinate 177,559,995 of NC_091286.1, read as the reverse complement.
GTCATTGTGTCTGCCATCTCCCCTGATTTGCGGCGAGTGTTGCAAAAATTTCAGGCTAATAAACCTGATCGTTGTCCGGCCGAGAAACTGTTCGTCCCTGATAGGTGGACTAGTAAAGTTATCTCTGAACTTCATTGTTCGGTGTTGGCTGGTCATCCAGGAATCTTTGGTACCAGAGAGTTAGTGGCTAGATCCTTCTGGTGGCCATCTCTGTCACGGGATGTACGTACTTTTGTGCAGTCCTGTGGGATTTGTGCTAGGGCTAAGCCCTGCTGTTCACGTGCCAGTGGTTTGCTTTTGCCCTTGCCGGTCCCGAAGAGGCCTTGGACACATATTTCGATGGATTTCATTTCTGACCTTCCCGTTTCTCAAAAGATGTCAGTCATTTGGGTGGTCTGTGATCGCTTTTCTAAAATGGTCCATCTGGTGCCCTTGGTTAAATTGCCTTCCTCCTCTGATTTGGTGCCTTTGTTCTTCCAGCATGTGGTTCGTTTGCATGGCATTCCTGAGAATATTGTTTCTGACAGAGGTTCCCAGTTTGTTTCAAGGTTTTGGCGAGCCTTTTGTGGTAGGATGGGCATTGACCTATCTTTTTCCTCGGCTTGCCATCCTCAGACTAATGGCCAGACCGAACGAACTAATCAGACCTTGGAAACATATCTGAGATGTTTTGTTTCTGCAGACCAGGATGATTGGGTGTCCTTTTTGCCGTTGGCTGAGTTCGCCCTTAATAATCGGGCCAGCTCGGCTACCTTGGTCTCTCCATTTTTCTGCAATTCTGGGTTCCATCCTCGTTTCTCTTCAGGACAGGTTGAGTCTTCGGACTGTCCTGGTGTGGATTCTGTGGTGGACAGGTTGCAGCAGATCTGGACTCAGGTAGTGGACAATTTGACCTTGTCCCAGGAGAAGGCTCAACTTTTCGCTAATCGCAGACGCCGTGTGGGTCCCCGACTTCGTGTTGGGGATCTGGTTTGGTTATCTTCTCGTCATATTCCTATGAAGGTTTCCTCTCCTAAATTTAAACCTCGTTTTATTGGTCCGTATAGGATTTCTGAGATTCTCAATCCTGTGTCCTTTCGTCTGACCCTCCCGGACTCCTTTTCCATACATAATGTATTCCATAGATCGTTGTTGCGGAGATACGTGGCACCTATGGTTCCATCTGTTGAGCCTCCTGCCCCTGTTTTGGTGGAGGGGGAATTGGAGTATGTTGTGGAGAAAATTTTGGATTCTCGTGTCTCTAGACGGAAACTCCAGTATCTGGTTAAATGGAAGGGTTATGCTCAGGAAGATAATTCCTGGGTTTTTGCCTCTGATGTCCATGCTCCAGATCTTGTTCGTGCCTTTCATGTGGCTCATCCTGGTCGGCCTGGGGGCTCTGGTGAGGGTTCGGTGACCCCTCCTCAAGGGGGGGGTACTGTTGTGAATTCTGTGGCTGAATTCACTCCTGTGGTCACAAGTGGTACTGCAGCTTCTGGGCTTCCTCCCTCAGGTGTTCTGGTGAGCTCGTTGGCTGCCTTGTTATTTAACTCCACCTGATTCTGTCTTCCTTGCTCCTTGTCAATGTTCCAGTGTTGGATCTGAGCTTCTGGATCTTTCCTGTGGCCTGCTGCTCTGCTTAGATAAGTGCTTCTTTGCTTTTGTTGCTGTTTTTTCTGTCCAGCTTGTCTATTCGTTTTTGCTGGAAGCTCTGAGACGCAAAGGGTGTACCGCCGTGCCGTTAGTTCGGTACGGTGGGTCTTTTTGCCCCCTTTGCGTGTTTTTTTGCTTTAGGGTTTTTTGTAGACTGCAAAGTTCTCTTTGCTATCCTCGCTCTATGTAGAATATCGGGCCTCACTTTGCTGAATCTATTTCATCCCTACGTTTTGTCTTTTCATCTTGCTAACAGTCATTATATGTGGGGGGCTGCCTTTTCCTTTGGGGTATTTCTCTGAGGCAAGTCAGGCTTGTATTTCTATCTTCAGGCTAGTCAGTTCCTCAGGCTGTGCCGAGTTGCATAGGTAGTGTCAGGCGCAATCCACAGCTGCCTTTAGTTGTGTTTAGGATAGGTTCAGGTATTGCGGTCTACAGAGATTCCACGTCTCAGAGCTGGTTCTATTGTTTTTGGGTTATTGTCAGATCACTGTATGTGCTCTGATTGCTGGCACACTGTGTTACTGGATTGCCTTCATAACAGGGTTCTGCAATGGCTGCAAGGGAAAACCACAACGCTTGGCAAACTCAAAATCCATTAAATTCAAGGCGGCGCCTGAATCCACAAACGCCATGACAGAAAATGATGACAATGAGCAGATCAAGGACACAGATAACAGAAATTTAGGTTGTACAGTACTGATGGTAATTGAACTGGCGATCCTCTTTGTCCGCTTAGGGCAGACAGAAATGACATGAGAAGCGTCTCCACAATAATAACACAACCTATTTTGACGTCTGAAACCTTGTCGTTCTGTTCTAGACAGAATTCTATCACATTGCATAAGCTCAGAAATTTGCTCTGAGGATAACGCCACAGCGCGCAGTTCTGCGCTCCCGCAGGCGTCGGTCAATCTGAATGGCCAGAGACATAGAATCACTCAGACCGTAAGGCGTGGGAAACCCCACCATAACATCTTTAACGGATTCAGAAAGCCCACTTCTGAAAATTGCCGCCAAAGCATCTTTATTCCATTTAGTCAACACAGACCATTTTCTGAATTTCTGACAATACAATTCTGCCGCCTCTTGACCCTAAGACAAGGCCAACAAGGTCTTCTCAGCTTGATCCACAGAATTAGGTTCATCATATAATAGTTCTAAAGCCTGAAAAAAGGAATCAATATTAAACAAAGCCGGATTCCCAGATTCCAGGGAAAACGCCCAATCCTGCGGGTCGCCACGCAGCAGGGAGATTACGATCTTTACCTGCTGAATGGAATCACCAGAGGATCGAGGTCTCAGGTCAAAACACAGTTTACAGTTGTTTTTAAAACTCAAAAATTTAGACCTGTCACCAGAGAATAAATCAGGAGTAGGAATCTTCGGTTCTAAAGCAGGAGTCTGAACAATATAATCAGAAATACCTTGCACCCTAGCAGCAAGCTGGTCTACACGAGAAGCTAATTCCTTAACATTCATGCTTGCACCAGGCTCCTCAGCCACCCAGATATTAAGAGGGAAGAGAACACAAAACAGACTGGAGAAAAAAAAATGGCTCAAGAGCTTCCTTCCCTTCTTCTGAGATGCATTTAACTCATTGTTGGCCAGATGTACTGTTATGATCCGGTGACCTAGGAGCTGCATGAGAACTTTCACTGGAGAAGGTGTCCACTATACTGACCGCAATCCTGAACTTAACACCGCAACTAGAAGTAGCCGTGGAGTGTACCTAACACACCTAGACACCTCGTCACAGCCAGAGGACTAAATACCCCTAAAGATGGAAATAGGAATACTATCTTGCCTCAGAGAAAATCCCGAAAGGATAGACAGCCCCCACAAATATTGGCGGTGAGTCGGAGAGGAAAAAACATACACAGGCAGAAAAACAGGATTTACCACAGGAGGCCACTCTAGCTAGATAGGACCGGATAGGACAGAGTTCTGTGCGGTCAGTATTAAAACCCTTCAAAACATACACAGCAGAATATACAAAAAACTTCCTACATTTACTAACCCCTTAGTGACGGAGCTAAATTTTTGAAATCTGACCAGTGTCACTTTATGTGGTAATAACTCTGCAACGCTTCAACAAATCCTAGTGATTTTGAGACTGTTTTTTCGTGACACATTGTACTTTATGATAATGGTGAATTTAGGTCAATATGTTTTGTGTTTATTTATAAAAAAATATCAAAAATTTTAGAAAAATGTTAAAAAATTAGCAATTTTCAAAGTTTGAATGATTATCCCTTTAGTCCAGATAGTCATACCACAGCAAACCATTAATAAATAACATTTCCCACATGTCTGCTTTACATCAGCTCCATTTGTAAAATGTTTTTTTATTTTGTTCGCATTTTAGGAGGATTAAAAATGTAGCAGCACAAAGTCAAAAGGTGTCTCAATAGCCTTCCACAAATCCTTTGTGCCTGAGATCTTAGACTCACAAATTGACAAACACGGCAGATATATCTTCCTACTTATCACATGGGCAGCACATAAACTTGTAATTGCTAACGTATATTTCCCAAACCAAGGGCAACAGAAGTTTGGAGCCGAATGCAAAAGACGTCTCGAGGAGTTTGCTGGTTCCTCTCCTGTGATACTTGGGTGTTGTGAATTCTGTGGCTGAGTTCACTTCTGTGGTCACAAGTGGTATTGCAGTCTCTGGGCTTCCTCCCTCAGGTGTTTTGGTGAGCTCGTTGGCTGCCTTGCTATTTAGCTCCACCTGAGTCTGTCTTCCTTGCTCCTTGTCAATGTTCCAGTGTTGGATCTGAGCTACTGCATCTTTCCTTGGGCCTGCTGCTCTGCTAGATAAGTGCTTCTAGTTTGTTTTCTGTTTTTTCTGTCCAGCTTGTTATTATCTTTTGCTGGAAGCTCTGAGAAGCAAAGGGGTGCACCGCCGTGCTGTTAGTTCGGCACGGTGGGTCTTTTTGCCCCTTTGCGTGGTTTTCGTTTTAGGGTTTTTTGTAGACTGCATAGTTCTCTTTGCTATCCTCGCTCTGTCTAGAATATCGGGCCTCACTTTGCTGAATCTATTTCATTCCTACGTTTGTCTTTTCATCTTGCTAACAGTCATTATATGTGGGGGCTGCCTATTCCTTTGGGGTATTTCTCTGAGGTAAGTCAGGCTTGTATTTCTATCTTCAGGCTAGTCAGCTCCTCAGGCAGTGCCGAGTTGCATAGGTAGTTGATAGGCGCAATCCACTGCTGCTTCCAGTTGTGTGAGGATAGATCAGGTACTGCAGTCTACAGAGATTCCACGTCTCAGAGCTCGTCCTATTGTTTTGGGTTATTGCCAGATCTCTGTATGTGCGCTGATTACTGCACGCTGTGTTGCCTGATTGCCAGCCATAACAGTACAAGGAGCCATTCAATGATTTCCAATAGAGGGAAAAAAGAAATCCTGACATCATTTTTTTTTCTTAGCTCTGTCTTCAGTCTTTTTTTTCCCCTAGACATTAGAGTGCTTCAGGACACAGCTGTGGACATGGATATTCAGGCTCTGTGCTCCTCAATGGATAATCTCGTTGTAAATGTACAAAAGATTCAAGATACTATTGATCAGAAATCGATGCTAGAACCAAGAATTCCGATTCCTGATTTGTTTTTTGGTGACAGAACTAAGTTCCTGAGCTTCAGAAATAATTGTAATCTATTTTTGGCCTTGAAACCTCATTCTTCTGGTAATCCTATTCAACAGGTTTTGATTATTATTTCTTTTTTGCGCGGCGACCCACAGGACTGGGCGTTTTCTCTTGCACCAGGAGATTCTGCATTGAGTAATGTTGATGCATTTTTCCAGGCGCTGGGATTGCTTTACGATGAGCCTAATTCAGTGGATCAAGCTGAGAAAAATCTGCTGGCTTTATGCCAGGGTCAGGATGATGTAGAAGTATATTGTCAGAAATTTAGAAAATGGTCAGTACTCACTCTGTGGAATGAATCTGCACTAGCGGCTTTGTTCAGAAAGGGTCTCTCTGAAGCTCTTAAGGATGTAATGGTGGGATTTCCTATGCCTGCTGGTTTGAATGAGTCTATGTCCTTGGCCATTCAGATCGGTCGTCGCTTGCGCGAGCGTAAATCTGTGCACCATCTGGCGGTATTGTCTGAGAGTAAGCCTGAGCCTATGCAGTGCGACAGGACTATGACTAAAGTAGAACGGCACGAACACAGACGTCTGAACAGACTGTGTTTCTATTGTGGTGATTCTACTCATGCTATTTCTAATTGTCCTAAACGCACTAGGCGGTTCGATAGCTCTGCCGTTATTGGTACTGTACAGTCCAAATTCCTTTTGTCCATTACCTTAATGTGCTCTTTGTCATCATATTCTGTCATGGCGTTTGTGGATTCAGGCGCTGCCCTGAATCTGATGGATTTGGATTATGCTAAACGTTGTGGATTTTTCTTGGAGCCTTTGCGGTGTCCTATTCCGTTGAGAGGAATTGATGCTACACCTCTGGCCAAGAATAAGCCTCAGTACTGGGCCCAGCTGACCATGTGCATGGCTCCTGCACATCAGGAAGTTATTCGCTTTTTGGTACTGCATAATTTGCATGATGTGGTCGTGTTGGGGTTGCCATGGCTACAAAATCATAATCCAGTATTGGATTGGAACTCTATGTCGGTAACCAGCTGGGGTTGTCAGGGAGTACATGGTGATGTTCCATTTTTGTCTATTTCGTCATCCATTCCTTCTGACATCCCAGAGTTCTTGTCGGACTTTCAGGATGTATTTGAAGAGTCCAAGTCTGATGCCCTTCCTCCGCATAGGAATTGTGATTGTGCTATCGATTTGATTCCTGGTAGTAAATTCCCTAAGGGTCGTTTATTTAATTTGTCCGTACCTGAACACACCGCTATGCGCAGTTATGTGAAGGAGTCCCTGGAGAAGGGACATATTCGCCCATCGTCGTCACCATTGGGAGCAGGGTTCTTTTTTGTAGCCAAGAAGGATGGTTCGCTAAGACCGTGTATTGATTACCGCCTTCTTAATAAGATCGCTGTTAAGTTTCGGTATCCCTTGCCATTGATTTCTGACTTGTTTGCTCGGATTAAGGGGGCTAGTTGGTTTACTAAGATTGATCTTCGTGGTGCGTATAATCTGGTGAGAATCAGGCAGGGAGATGAATGGAAAACGGCATTTAATACGCCCGAGGGTCATTTTGAGTATCTGGTGATGCCGTTCGGACTTGCCAATGCTCCATCTGTTTTTCAGTCTTTTATGCATGACATTTTCCGTGAGTATCTGGATAAATTCTTGATTGTTTACTTGGATGACATTTTGATCTTCTCAGATGATTGGGAGTCTCATGTGAAGCAAGTCAGAATGGTTTTCCAGGTACTGCGTGCTAATTCCTTGTTCGTGAAGGGATCAAAGTGTCTCTTCGGTGTGCAGAAAGTTTCATTTTTGGGGTTCATCTTTTCCCCTTCTACTATCGAGATGGATCCGGTTAAGGTTCAGGCCATCCAGGATTGGACTCAGCCGACATCTCTAAAAAGTTTGCAGAAATTCCTGGGCTTTGCTAATTTTTATCGTCGCTTCATCTGTAATTTTTCTAGCATTGCCAGACCATTGACCGATTTGACCAAGAAGGGTGCTGATTTGGTTAATTGGTCTTCTGCTGCCGTGGAAGCTTTTCAGGAGTTGAAGCGTCGTTTTTGCTGTGCCCCTGTGTTGTGTCAACCTGATGTTTCTCTTCCGTTCCAGGTCGAGGTTGATGCTTCTGAGATTGGTGCAGGGGCGGTTTTGTCACAGAGAGGTTCTGGTTGCTCAGTGTTCAAACCATGTGCTTTCTTTTCCAGGAAATTTTCTGCTGCTGAGCGTAATTATGATGTGGGCAACCGAGAGTTGCTGGCCATGAAGTGGGCATTCGAGGAGTGGCGTCATTGGCTTGAGGGTGCTAAGCATCGCGTGGTGGTTTTGACTGATCATAAGAACCTTACTTATCTTGAGTCTGCCAAGCGCTTGAATCCTAGACAGGCCCGTTGGTCGTTATTTTTTGCTCGTTTTGATTTTGTGATTTCATACCTTCCGGGCTCTAAAAATGTGAAGGCGGATGCTCTGTCTAGGAGTTTTGTGCCCGACTCTCCGGGGTTATCTGAGCCGGCGAGTATCCTCAAGGAAGGAGTCATTGTGTCTGCCATCTCCCCTGATTTGCGGAGAGTGTTGCAGAAATTTCAGGCTAATAAACCTGATCGTTGTCCGGCCGAGAAACTGTTCGTCCCTGATAGGTGAACTAGTAAAGTTATCTCTGAACTTCATTGTTCGGTGCTGGCCGGTCATCCAGGAATCTTTGGTACTAGGGAGTTGGTTGCTAGATCCTTCTGGTGGCCATCTCTGTCACGGGATGTGCGTGCTTTTGTGCAGTCCTGTGGAATTTGTGCTAGGGCTAAGCCCTGCTGTTCACGTGCCAGTGGGTTGCTTTTGCCCTTGCCGGTCCCGAAGAGGCCTTGGACACATATTTCGATGGATTTCATTTCTGACCTTCCCGTTTCTCAAAAGATGTCTGTCATTTGGGTGGTCTGTGATCGCTTTTCTAAAATGGTCCATCTGGTGCCCTTGGTTAAATTGCCTTCCTCCTCTGATTTGGTGCCTTTGTTCTTCCAGCATGTGGTTCGTTTACATGGCATTCCTGAGAATATTGTTTCTGACAGAGGTTCCCAGTTTGTCTCGAGGTTCTGGCGAGCCTTTTGTGGTAGGATGGGCATTGACCTATCTTTTTCCTCGGCCTTCCATCCTCAGACTAATGGCCAGACCGAACGAACCAATCAGACCTTGGAAACATATCTGAGATGTTTTGTTTCCGCTGACCAGGATGATTGGGTGTCATTTTTGCCGTTGGCTGAGTTCGCCCTTAATAATCGGGCCAGCTCGGCTACCTTGGTCTCTCCATTTTTCTGCAATTCTGGGTTCCATCCTCGTTTCTCTTCAGGACAGGTTGAGTCTTCGGACTGTCCTGGTGTGGATTATGTGGTGGACAGGTTGCAGCAGATCTGGACTCAGGTAGTGGACAATTTGACCTTGTCCCAGGAGAAGGCTCAGCTTTTCGCTAATCGCAGACGCCGTGTGGGACCCCGACTTCGTGTTGGGGATCTGGTTTGGTTATCTTCTCGTCATATACCTATGAAGGTTTCCTCTCCTAAATTTAAACCTCGTTTTATTGGTCCGTATAGGATTTCTGAGATTCTCAATCCGGTGTCTTTTCGTCTGACCCTCCCAGACTCCTTTTCCATACATAATGTATTCCATAGGTCGTTGTTGAGGAGATACGTGGCACCTATGGTTCCATCTGTGGAGCCTCCTGCCCCTGTTTTGGTGGAGGGGGAATTGGAGTATATTGTGGAGAAGATTTTGGATTCTCGTGTCTCTAGACGGAAACTCCAGTATCTGGTCAAATGGAAGGGTTATGCTCAGGAAGATAATTCCTGGGTTTTTGCCTCTGATGTCCATGCCCCAGATCTTGTTCGTGCCTTTCATGTGGCTCATCCTGGTCGGCCTGGGGGTTCTGGTGAGGGTTCGGTGACCCCTCCTCAAGGGGGGGGTACTGTTGTGAATTCTGTGGCTGAGTTCACTTCTGTGGTCACAAGTGGTATTGCAGTCTCTGGGCTTCCTCCCTCAGGTGTTTTGGTGAGCTCGTTGGCTGCCTTGCTATTTAGCTCCACCTGAGTCTGTCTTCCTTGCTCCTTGTCAATGTTCCAGTGTTGGATCTGAGCTACTGCATCTTTCCTTGGGCCTGCTGCTCTGCTAGATAAGTGCTTCTAGTTTGTTTTCTGTTTTTTCTGTCCAGCTTGTTATTATCTTTTGCTGGAAGCTCTGAGAAGCAAAGGGGTGCACCGCCGTGCTGTTAGTTCGGCACGGTGGGTCTTTTTGCCCCTTTGCGTGGTTTTCGTTTTAGGGTTTTTTGTAGACTGCATAGTTCTCTTTGCTATCCTCGCTCTGTCTAGAATATCGGGCCTCACTTTGCTGAATCTATTTCATTCCTACGTTTGTCTTTTCATCTTGCTAACAGTCATTATATGTGGGGGCTGCCTATTCCTTTGGGGTATTTCTCTGAGGTAAGTCAGGCTTGTATTTCTATCTTCAGGCTAGTCAGCTCCTCAGGCAGTGCCGAGTTGCATAGGTAGTTGATAGGCGCAATCCACTGCTGCTTCCAGTTGTGTGAGGATAGATCAGGTACTGCAGTCTACAGAGATTCCACGTCTCAGAGCTCGTCCTATTGTTTTGGGTTATTGCCAGATCTCTGTATGTGCGCTGATTACTGCACGCTGTGTTGCCTGATTGCCAGCCATAACACTTGGGGGCGACTTTAATATTCCTATGAACCCTGCGGTGGATGTCTCTTCGGGTAAGTCTTCATATCCTGCATCTTCTATTAAAAAAATAAGATCCCAGCTACACAGCATGAGACTGGTAGATGTCTGGAGGGTTCTTAACCCAACAACTAAGGACTATAGCTTCTTCTCAAAAATACATAACACTTACAGCAGAATAGACTATTTTTTGTTTCACATAAGTTGCTCGACATGCAGGTAAAGGCGGACGTGGGGTCGATATTGTGGTCGGATCACGCTCCTATTTACCTAACAATCTCGCTTCATTCTGCCTCGAGACCAGGTTTCTCCTGGCGTCTGAATGAAAACCTACTACAGGATCCCATATGTAAATCCAAGATTGATCATACAATCACAGATTTCTTGTCTGACCACGAGGAAGACACCACGTCCCCCACTGTAAAATGGGAGGCTTTGAAAAGTGTAATAAGAGGCGTCCTCATCTCTCATGGCGCTAGGCTAAAAAAAGAAAGAGCGGCGGAAATACTTAGCTTAACAGAACAAATCCACCAATTAGAAAACAAACATAAACGAGATCTTGAGGCCAGCACATTTGCTAGGCTCTCCTCGGCCAGACAAAAACTGCTAACTATAATAGACCAAAAATCTAAATGCCTCAGAGAAAGACTCAAGAGCCGCTTCTACCAGCTAGGCAATAAAAGTGGTAGACTCTTGGCCAGAGCCCTCAATCAATGCAATCCCAATACCTACATTCCTTTTATTAAAAACAAAGAGGGGAAGAAAGTGTTTAATACCAGAGATATTCTTTCCAACTTCAGCGACTACTACAAATCTCTATATAACATAGCGGGTCACTATAAAGAGGCTCCACTACATTCTCTCCGTAATAAAATCAAATCATATTTACAGGAACACAAATTACCCACTCTGCCTGAAGGTGATCTACTTGATCTTGAAAAGGAATTCTCAGTGGAGGAGGTTTCTGAAACCATTAGCGCCTTGAAACAGGGCAAGAGCCCGGGCCCTGATGGGTACTCAGCAGGCTTTTACAAGTCATTCAACACACTGCTTAGTCCAATACTTCTGAAAGCTTGCAATTTTGTCTCCCTTGGGGGATCGTTCCCTACACAGGCACTCATCGCTCACATAACAGTTCTCCCTAAGCCGGGCAAGGACCCCTCTACGTGTGATAATTACCGCCCGATCTCTTTAATAAACCTAGATATTAAAATATATGCAAAAATGTTAGCCAATAGATTATGTCCCCTTTTACCAAAACTAATAAACCAGAACCAGGTGGGCTTCGTTCCAGGACGAGAGGCGAGGGATAGTACAATTCGAACTATCTCTCTAATTGACAGAGCGGGCAGAGAGGGGGACCCCCTGTGTATCATGTCAATTGATGCTGAAAAGGCCTTTGACCGGGTCCATTGGGAATTTATTTCTCAGACCCTAGAGGAAATTGGCTTAAAAGAAAATATGCTGCGAAGGATCTCTGCCCTGTATTCTTCTCCTAGTGCTCAGGTCAAGGTAAACGGCACACTATCGGATATGTTCCCGATCAGAAATGGTACAAGGCAGGGGAGCCCACTCTCTCCCCTCTTATATATCCTAACAATGGAGCATTTAGCTGTGGCCTTGAGAAACAATCCATCAATTAATGGTATAAAACTACGTTCTGAAGAGCACAAGCTAGCACTTTTTGCAGATGACATCCTGCTATATATTACGTCTCCCTCCACGAGTCTACCAAACATCATTTCGGAGCTACATAAATTCGGCCACCTAAGTAACTTCAAAATGAATTCCCATAAATCGGAAATCCTAAACATTTCACTCCAACTTCCTTTGGTGGATCAATTAAGGAAGACCTTCCCATTTAAATGGTGCTTTGATTCCCTTACTTATTTAGGTATTAAAATAACAAGCAAAACGTCTAAACTGTTTGAAACCAACCTTGCGCCAACCCTACAGAAGACAAACTCAGACTTGGAGAAATGGCACAAGCTCCAATTGTCCTGGCTGGGTAGGATCAATGCAGTTAAGATGAACCTCCTGCCTCGCCTCTTATATTTTTTCCAAACAATCCCCCTATACCTACCAGCTTCCTTCTTTTCCCGCCTCAAACAAATAATCACTCGTTTTATTTGGTCTCATAACCGAGCACGTATTTCATATACAACATTGAGTAGATCTAAACCGACAGGCGGATTGGGTCTCCCGGATCTCGCGATTTATAGTTATGCATCATTGGGAACTTGTATCCTAGACCTTTATCATAGCAAAAACAACAAAAAGTGGGTAAACCTAGAAAACGATCTTAATGGATGCGACTCCCAAGTTGTTCTTTGGACAGGAGGCAGGGGGCTAGGACCAGGCACCTACATACCCTTCCTCACGCGAAACATATTGCTTCTTATTAAAAACCGAAACAAAGACCTTCAGATCACAACTCTCCCGGGCCCCTTAATCCCAATTTATGACAATTCTGCTTTTCCGGCGGGACTGAATAGAGAGACATTTCTAAATAAGAGAAAAGATTCCAAACCCATCATCCACGACTACTTAAAAGAAACTGGGATGAAGTCCCTTCGGGAATCATTCCCAGAGGAGGAATCACACTCTATTGATTGGTTCTTCTATGAACAACTAAAAAGTTATATCCACTCAATCTCTAAACAAACCAATATTGGCAGGCCGCTAACTCCCTTTGAGATGCTTTGCATATCAGCAAACCCTCCGGACCATACTGTCTCGCTGCTATATAAAATCTTTCAAGAAGGGAGGGCTCCACTGCAGGGTTGGCCATTGTTTTTCTCGAAATGGGAGGGCGATCTGGGAAGGCCCTTGTCATCTGAAGACAGGGGAAAAATTCTTCTCTTCTCGTCCAGATCGTCATTATGCGCAGTATCACAGGAGAGGAGCTATAAGATTCTAGCAAGATGGTATAGATGCCCCTCCATGGTGCACGCGGTGTTCCCCACGACTCCTGACACCTGCTGGAGATGTCTAAAGGAGACTGGCTCTTACATGCATATCTGGTGGGACTGCCCCCCCATAAAGGATTTGTGGTTGGCCGTCTTTGAACTTCATAATAAGCTGTCTATCACACAGATCCAACCTTCACCAAGTATAGCATTGTTGTCTCTATGCGACTTGTCAATATCTAGGTTCAAGAGGGGCATCCTCAGACACTTTCTTACCGCAGTCAGAAATCTAATCCCTCGGTTTTGGAAACAAGAAAAATTTCCTTCCCGCACAGAATGTGTGGCAGAACTTAATAACATCTATAGAATGGAGCAGCTGATAAACCAGTCACCAGGTAACGCAGAAAAAACCTACAACGTATGGGCCCCCTGGATCGCTTTTAGGGAAACTCCTGAACTAGACCTCTGGGTTACCAGAACCCGACACATTATTTAGTCTATTTTCGTGTGCGTCCGGGCCGTTTCTTGGCATGCGCTCTGTCCGCTGGGATGCGGAGGCAGCCACACTCCTTCCCTGAATTTCCCTCACCCTCTTCCATCCCTCTCTTCTTCTCCCTACCCTCCTTTCTTTCCCCTCTCTGACTTTCTATGTTTGTCCTCCCCATACCCAGTTTGATTGTATATATATGTGTATGTATGTATATGTATGTATGTATATATATATATATATAGTATTTTAAATGAATACAAAGGAACCTATCAATGGTTACCAACTATCCCGGCTGTTTTCTATTGTTATTACCTCATAATCTCAGGACAGCCAATAGCAGTACTAATCAGAAAGTTAAATTATAAGTCTTAAATGCTGTAACAATGCTCCTCTTGTTTGACTTGTAATTACTGCCTATCATTGCACAGATTTTCCAGTTTGTATTGTTTACCTTTATTCTTTATTGCTGTGCTCAATAAAAATGATTTATACAAAAATGTAGCAGCAATTTTTTTTTTTTTCAAGGAAATTTACAACATTTATTTTTTTAGGGAACTATCCATGTTTGAATTGACTTTAGGGGTCTCATTTATTGGGAAACCCCCAAACGTGATACCATTTTAAAAACAGCACCCCTTGACATATTGAAAACTGCAGTCAGGTAGTTTATTAACCCTTCAGGTGCTTTACAGGAATTAATGCAAAGTGGTATGACAGAAATGAAAATGTGTATTTTTACCACCTAAATGTCGGTAAATTCTGAACAGGTTACAACAGCCGACAGACTCTGAGGCCGCTATTTGGTCATGAACTGCCATCGCAAACATCAGGACCACAAAATCAAGATCTGAGGGCACCAATTGGGATAAAGAGGAAGCCCCCACACTCTGTTAACCATATATAATGATGTAGTCACTATTGACAGCAGCATCTAAGGGGTTAAAGAGATATGTACGGTGACAACACTGATCGTGGCTGATGCAGCAAGTTGTCAGCTATAGTGGACAGCCGACAGCTGCTGGATTGTCACCTGTATGGGGATGATATTCTCTTATATCTCAGGTCAGTTAAAAGACGTATTGGCGGTCATTAAGGGGCTAAAAGATGTAGGAGCGTAAATCTGCAACTCCAGTGAATCCTACAATCAGAGCAGGAATAAAACTGAAACAAGCACACAGCAGTGTGCCACAGATACAAAAACCAAACACTTATCTTTGCTGAATTTGGCAGCAACAGAGGAAGCCAGAAAGTGATCCAACACTTCACAAGTAACATTGACAACTGGCAAGGGCTAAAGGATCCTGCACACCTAAATATCCCAGTCAGAATTGTAATCATCCGATACACCTGGCCAGGACTGCGAGTCAGAGACAACTGCATTCCCAACAACAACCACTGGAGGGAACCCAAGAGCTGAATTCACAACACCTGATATGTGGAATCGGGATCCTGGCATAGTCTTGTTTGGTTTATGTACTGTGTGACTTTACTTTAGTAAACTTTACTTTCTATATACCTGAAGTTGTGCGGTGTAATCAAGTCCTACGTCTCTTTCCTTGTCCATATGCTCAGCTGCCACAGAACCCCGGTCTCTGCCCTCCCCTAGTTCGGGTAGGCCCGGGTCCCCCTCTGTGGTATAAACGGTCCGTACTGCGTTCCCGGGGGATGTGCGCCCCACGCCTTCTGAGGTCGGTCGGCTTGGGGGAGTCTATGGGCTGGGCCACATCAGTGGCTGCAGCTGACCATGATACATGTATCCAGTGCTTACAACACAAGGCACTTTTATGTCCCAAGTACAGCACAGCCATTGCCAGTTATGATATCGGGAGAAGAGGGTGAGAACATCCCTGCTCACAGTACTGCAGGCAGCCCCCAGACACATCAGGCACCAGAGAGTTCAGCCCGAGGTTCAGAGAGGGGAGGACAGACATCACCATCTGCTGATAATGTACAATTTCAGTACTGGTCAGAGCTGCCAACATTTACATCAACATGGAACTATAATCCTGATCCACCGCAGCCTCAGGGGGAGACATCCTCACACAAAAAGGCAAATTCTATGTCTAAATATCAGCCCGTGAATGACCCCAGCACACAGTATCACAACTACTTCTCTGATGAGGATCAAGAGGGAGTGCAGCGCCCCAGAGTCCTGGTCGTTGCAGTAATGTCGCTCTGCCGCTAAGGAGGGTGATGTTATGTCTGATTGCACTAAAGGAGTTCACCTGACCAGGTATCACAAGCACACATTACACTTCACACTCCGGCCACTAGGGGGAGCAAAAGGCACTATGTATTAGGCCACTCCTCACACTGGTAAAACTAGGGGTCGGATAGGAAGTTAGAACAGAACGCAGCCTGGGAGAGCTCCAGGGAGGACCTGTCAGGGGTGGGTTCCTGACAGGGGCCTAGCAGAACGATTAGAAAGCAATGGGACCGCGCCAGCTCTACCTTGCGGCGGTACCCTAAGGAAGGACAAGAAGAGGAGGATATTGTGGACAGTGAGAAATGAGATTAGAGCACAAAGGAGAGCCAGTAGGAGTCGTGCCCCGAGAATGGCAACTTCCTACTGAGGCGCGTAGCCGATGACTGGAACACCGAGGAAGTAACTGACTTTATGCCTTACTTCAAACTCCGCAGGACAGTTAATTATAGGTTGGCTGTCTACCATATATCACCTAAGGAAACAGGAACACATGGGCTACTTGCACAGTGAACAAGTCTGTATGATCATGTTCACACACCACCAAGAAACCTGAAGACACAAAAGAGAATAGTAAAACCAAAAACACTCAGTTTGAAAAAATGTTGCAGTAATCTGCAAGTGCTAGTAAAAGATGTAAAAAACAGGGTATTTGGTTGATACGTTTTTTGCAAAAAATGTATACTAAGCTGCTCTACCAATCTTCACGGTATACCCTTATCAGAGCAGTCCTAACTAATGTATGCAATCCCTATCTGATGTATTTAAAAACCTGATCATCTGTATATAACCTGTGTGAACAGGGTTCAGAGAGGAAAAATCCATGTGTGCATACAGGGTAGAACAGCTTTTGTGCAGATAGCCCAAGAGGAGTGGTGGAACTCCCCAGTCTTGTAGACACAAGAGAACAATTATGGAAACAGGAACACATGGGCTACTTGCACAGTGAACAAGTCTGTATGATCATGTTCACACACCACCAAGAAACCTGAAGACACAAAAGAGAATAGTAAAACCAAAAACACTCAGTTTGAAAAAATGTTGCAGTAATCTGCAAGTGCTAGTAAAAGATGTAAAAAACAGGGTATTTGGTTGATACGTTTTTTGCAAAAAATGTATTCTAAGCTGCTCTACCAATCTTCACGGTATACCCTTATCAGAGCAGTCCTAACTAATGTATGCAATCCCTATCTGATGTATTTAAAAACCTGATCATCTGTATATAACCTGTGTGAACAGGGTTCAGAGAGGAAAAATCCATGTGTGCATACAGGGTAGAACAGCTTTTGTGCAGATAGCCCAAGAGGAGTGGTGGAACTCCCCAGTCTTGTAGACACAAGAGAACAATTATGGAAACAGGAACACATGGGCTACTTGCACAGTGAACAAGTCTGTATGATCATGTTCACACACCACCAAGAAACCTGAAGACACAAAAGAGAATAGTAAAACCAAAAACACTCAGTTTGAAAAAATGTTGCAGTAATCTGCAAGTGCTAGTAAAAGATGTAAAAAACAGGGTATTTGGTTGATACGTTTTTTGCAAAAAATGTATTCTAAGCTGCTCTACCAATCTTCACGGTATACCCTTATCAGAGCAGTCCTAACTAATGTATGCAATCCCTATCTGATGTATTTAAAAACCTGATCATCTGTATATAACCTGTGTGAACAGGGTTCAGAGAGGAAAAATCCATGTGTGCATACAGGGTAGAACAGCTTTTGTGCAGATAGCCCAAGAGGAGTGGTGGAACTCCCCAGTCTTGTAGACACAAGAGAACAATTATGGAAACAGGAACACATGGGCTACTTGCACAGTGAACAAGTCTGTATGATCATGTTCACACACCACCAAGAAACCTGAAGACACAAAAGAGAATAGTAAAACCAAAAACACTCAGTTTGAAAAAATGTTGCAGTAATCTGCAAGTGCTAGTAAAAGATGTAAAAAACAGGGTATTTGGTTGATACGTTTTTTGCAAAAAATGTATACTAAGCTGCTCTACCAATCTTCACGGTATACCCTTATCAGAGCAGTCCTAACTAATGTATGCAATCCCTATCTGATGTATTTAAAAACCTGATCATCTGTATATAACCTGTGTGAACAGGGTTCAGAGAGGAAAAATCCATGTGTGCATACAGGGTAGAACAGCTTTTGTGCAGATAGCCCAAGAGGAGTGGTGGAACTCCCCAGTCTTGTAGACACAAGAGAACAATTATGGAAACAGGAACACATGGGCTACTTGCACAGTGAACAAGTCTGTATGATCATGTTCACACACCACCAAGAAACCTGAAGACACAAAAGAGAATAGTAAAACCAAAAACACTCAGTTTGAAAAAATGTTGCAGTAATCTGCAAGTGCTAGTAAAAGATGTAAAAAACAGGGTATTTGGTTGATACGTTTTTTGCAAAAAATGTATACTAAGCTGCTCTACCAATCTTCACGGTATACCCTTATCAGAGCAGTCCTAACTAATGTATGCAATCCCTATCTGATGTATTTAAAAACCTGATCATCTGTATATAACCTGTGTGAACAGGGTTCAGAGAGGAAAAATCCATGTGTGCATACAGGGTAGAACAGCTTTTGTGCAGATAGCCCAAGAGGAGTGGTGGAACTCCCTAGTCTTGTAGACACAAGAGAACAATTATGGAAACAGGAACACATGGGCTACTTGCACAGTGAACAAGTCTGTATGATCATGTTCACACACCACCAAGAAACCTGAAGACACAAAAGAGAATAGTAAAACCAAAAACACTCAGTTTGAAAAAATGTTGCAGTAATCTGCAAGTGCTAGTAAAAGATGTAAAAAACAGGGTATTTGGTTGATACGTTTTTTGCAAAAAATGTATACTAAGCTGCTCTACCAATCTTCACGGTATACCCTTATCAGAGCAGTCCTAACTAATGTATGCAATCCCTATCTGATGTATTTAAAAACCTGATCATCTGTATATAACCTGTGTGAACAGGGTTCAGAGAGGAAAAATCCATGTGTGCATACAGGGTAGAACAGCTTTTGTGCAGATAGCCCAAGAGGAGTGGTGGAACTCCCCAGTCTTGTAGACACAAGAGAACAATTATGGAAACAGGAACACATGGGCTACTTGCACAGTGAACAAGTCTGTATGATCATGTTCACACACCACCAAGAAACCTGAAGACACAAAAGAGAATAGTAAAACCAAAAACACTCAGTTTGAAAAAATGTTGCAGTAATCTGCAAGTGCTAGTAAAAGATGTAAAAAACAGGGTATTTGGTTGATACGTTTTTTGCAAAAAATGTATACTAAGCTGCTCTACCAATCTTCACGGTATACCCTATATACATTAGTTAGGACTGCTCTGATAAGGGTATACCGTGAAGATTGGTAGAGCAGCTTAGTATACATTTTTTGCAAAAAACGTATCAACCAAATACCCTGTTTTTTTACATCTTTTACTAGCACTTGCAGATTACTGCAACATTTTTTCAAACTGAGTGTTTTTGGTTTTACTATTCTCTTTTGTGTCTTCAGGTTTCTTGGTGGTGTGTGAACATGATCATACAGACTTGTTCACTGTGCAAGTAGCCCATGTGTTCCTGTTTCCATAATTGTTCTCTTGTGTCTACAAGACTGGGGAGTTCCACCACTCCTCTTGGGCTATCTGCACAAAAGCTGTTCTACCCTGTATGCACACATGGATTTTTCCTCTCTGAACCCTGTTCACACAGGTTATATACAGATGATCAGGTTTTTAAATACATCAGATAGGGATTGCATACATTAGTTAGGACTGCTCTGATAAGGGTATACCGTGAAGATTGGTAGAGCAGCTTAGTATACATTTTTTGCAAAAAACGTATCAACCAAATACCCTGTTTTTTACATCTTTTACTAGCACTTGCAGATTACTGCAACATTTTTTCAAACTGAGTGTTTTTGGTTTTACTATTCTCTTTTGTGTCTTCATATATCACCTAAGCAGACATAGGGGGCAAGCGTGGAGAGGGGCATCTCTAGGGTCCCAGAATAGCTCCGAGCCTTCCCGTCAAATGGGTGCGTCCTATCCAGATAAACTTGGGGGACGGAGAGAGAGAGAGAGAACGAGAACGAACGAGAACAGAAGTTGTGAGGACTATCCCGAATGCTCCGCAGGGAAGGACTACAACACACAGGCGCTAGTGGTAGGCACTGATTTCCACCTGCAAAGGGAACTCTGGATGTGCCTTCAGACCGGCCGGACTCAGACAGCCCAGTTGACAGTGCTCTGGATTGAGGATCCTGAAGCCTTCAGTAAAAGGTAAAGAGACTGCAACCCTGTGTCCTCGTTATTGACTGCGCCTCACACCATCGCCACCTACACTACTGGGAAGCCCTGGGGATATACTTCACCTGTAGGAAGGTATACCATCTACCTGCCATCACATCACCCCAGTGGACCCCAAGTAGCGTCGGTCACCCTGACCGAATACCACAGGTGGCGTCACGAAACCTAAGCCGACTTTCATCACCCCTTTTATTGGACGCCCCTTAGCAGGGTCACGGACCGGGTCCAGCCACCGTGGCAACACCAGAACTGAGACAGAGAGGACCGATACCGAGTAACCCGCGGCCCTGTGTCTGGGGGCGCTCCATCTTGGCGTCACGAACAGGATTGTACTTAAGCCTGAAGAATCAGGTCATGTGTGCCTTGGAACTGTGTTGGAATTGTGCTTGAACTGTGACTTATTGCAAGGACTGTGTATTGCTGTATACCGCAAAGATTCCCGCCAAAACTGCCGCCATTACAGCACCACGAGGAGCGCAGGAGAAGAAGAAGGGTGTGGAGTTGTGGGCGTGAACGAACTGAGAAGCGCAAAGAGCAATGGCCACCCAGTCCAAGTACTTTTGTACCTTGAGGACGTGTCCGTCAGCAGCCGAGATCTGCCTCCTGATCCTCAGTGGCGGGCGGAGGCAAAGGAAGCGAAGCCACCCACGAAGGAGAGAGCAGGAAAAGGACGAGGGAGAAGAAGTGAGCCACGTGGGAGACGCCATGGCCAGCCGACCGGGATTGGGATCGGAGCGTGGGGTCGGAGCAGAGGACTCCCCCAGCTACCCAGAGAGATACCGTGGCCAAGCATCACCTGTGGGCCCTGACTTCCTGCAGGCCGGAGTGGACGAGCTAAGTGATCAACTCCGGCGGACACAGCTGAGGCCGGGTGGAAGGAGACCGTCATTGGGGGCCTCACCAGACGTCTGTCGGCAGCCTCGTCTGGTCCGGAGCAAGAAAGAAGTTCCAGCGCTCCTAAGACAGAAAGCAAGGCCCTGCGGGAAAGCGAGATACTGCAAACAGAGATGACAACGCCACAGCGCAAGGCCCCGCAGTCGGCGTTCCAGAGCCCGCCGTCAGCAGAGTCGGCCAACCCCGAAGACACCGTGGTGGCAGGTAAGAATGCCGACCCTGCCCCAGTGACAGAAGACCTACTGGGAGGCCCCATAGCAGCGCCACCTGCTGCCATGACTAAGACTAACTCTGAACTGACAAATACTGAACCTACTACCAAAATTGACATTCGAACCCAGATTATACCTGAAAAACCGATTAGTGACATTGATACCGCATCGGATGAGAAGTCGAATACAGATCTTTCCGGGCCAGGAAGTGTTCGCTACCAACTGATGCCTTGCAACCTACCATCGCGAGAATAAACCTCGAAACCGCGACAAATGTAAATAGTTAACTGTCTGTTTCCTGCTCTTTTGCTGCCTAAACCCGTTTTAGGGTTAACTCTTAAAGGGATCCCTTTGTTGACCCGGGATCTCTATTGTTTCGAGTTTTTCTATTTTTTCTACTAAAGACTGCCGAATCATGGACGGTGAATGATTCACAAACTGTGTTGTAAATAGTTCGCACCTTCTTAAAGGTGCTCTCTACTGGTTTTACAAGGAAATAAGACTTTGCGAAGAGACGCTCCTGATGACGACGCGGAGGTTTCTTGTGTCTTGCAGTTCCTTAGTGACTTGATGAATGTTTGAACTACCTCAGAGAAGACTGGTTCCCCCTCTTAAAGGGAATGTTAATTTGTTGCCTTTTGATAATGATGCCTTAGGTAGTAAGATAGTGATAATGTTTGCATAGTAGATGCCATGTAGCTAGAAGAGCTAGAAAGTGAACCCATAGGGGTTAGTGAGTCTAAGAACCATAGAGAGATGGTTGCTGTGGACCTAGAAGAAGAAAGGCAGTAGGCCCGGACGAATAGCCAGGCGGTCCTGCATCTGTGTGAAGTTAGAAGTGAAGGAAAAGTTAGATTTGTACTGTAACGTTTTATAGTAAGCCTTTAGTGGGTCCAGCTTATACGCCCTTAAAGGAAAAGTTAAATTATTGTTCAAAGATTTGCACTTAGTAGAATACCTGTTTGGGTAATAGGAATTATTAATAGGAAGTAGAATAGAATGTTATTTAACCCCTTCCCGACCCATGACGCCACGTAGGCGTCATGAAAGTCGGTGCCAATCCGACCCATGACGCCTATGTGGCGTCATGGAAAGATCGCGTCCCTGCAGATCGGGTGAAAGGGTTAACTCCCATTTCACCCGATCTGCAGGGACAGGGGGAGTGGTAGTTTAGCCCAGGGGGGGTGGCTTCACCCCCTCGTGGCTACGATCGCTCTGATTGGCTGTCGAAAGTGAAACTGCCAATCAGAGCGATTTGTAATATTTCACCTATTATAACGGGTGAAATATTACAATCCAGCCATGGCCGATGCTGAAATATCATCGGCCATGGCTGGAAATACTAATGTGCCCTCACCCCACCCCACCGATCGCCCCCCCAGCCCCCCGATCTGGCCGGTACACTGCTCCGGCTCCCCTCCGTCCAGTGCTCCGCTCCCCCCCGTGCTCTTGTCCGCTCCCCCCGTGCTCCAATCACCCCCCCGTGCTCCAATCACCCCCCCTGCACTCCGATCCACACCCCCCGGTGCTCCGTTCCACCCCCCCGTGCTCCATTCCAGCCCCCCCGTGCTCCGCTCCACGCCCCCCGTGCTCCGTTCCACCCCTCCCGCGCTCCGATTCCCCCCCCTCCCGTGCTCCGATCCCCCCCCGTGCTCCCCCCCCACCCCATCATACTTACCGATCCAGCCGGGGTCCCGTCCGTCTTCTCCCTGGGTGCCGCCATCTTCCAAAATGGCGGGCGCATGCGCAGTGCGCCCGCCGAATCTGCCGGCCGGCAGATTCGTTCCAAAGTGCATTTTGATCACTGAGATATAATCTATCTCAGTGATCAAAATAAAAAAATAATAAATGACCCCCCCCCCTTTGTCACCCCCATAGGTAGGGACAATAAAAAAATAAAGAAATTTTTTTTTTCCACTAATGTTAGAATAGGGTTAGGGTTAGGGTTAGGGGTAGGGTTAGGGCTAGGGTTAGGGGTAGGGTTAGGGTTAGGGTTAGGGCTAGGGTTAGGGCTAGGGCTAGGGTTAGGGCTAGGGTTAGGGCTAGGGTTAGGGGTAGGGGTAGGGTTAG
This sequence comes from Ranitomeya imitator, assembly GCF_032444005.1. Classification (NCBI taxonomy): domain Eukaryota; kingdom Metazoa; phylum Chordata; class Amphibia; order Anura; family Dendrobatidae; genus Ranitomeya; species Ranitomeya imitator. Next base: position 177,536,941 of record NC_091286.1, on the reverse strand, counting down.
GGGTAGGGTTAGGGGTAGGGTTAGGGGTAGGGGTAGGGTTAGGGGTAGGGTTAGGGGTAGGGGTAGGGTTAGGGGTAGGGTTAGGGGTAGGGTTAGGGCTAGGGTTAGGGTTTTGGTATGTGCACACGTATTCTGGTCCTCTGCGGATTTTTCCGCTGCGGATTTGATAAATCCGCAGTGCTAAACCGCTGCGGATTTATGGCGGATTTACCACGGTTTTTCTGCGCATTTCACTGCGGTTTTACAACTGCGATTTTCTATTGGAGCAGTTGTAAAACCGCTGCGGAATCCGCACAAAGAAGTGACATGCTGCGGAATGTAAACCGCTGCGTTTCCGTGCAGTTTTTCCACAGCATGTGTACAGCGATTTTTGTTTCCCGTAGGTTTACATTGAACTGTAAACTCATGGGAAACTGCTGCGGATCCGCAGCGTTTTCCGCAGCGTGTGCACATACCTTTAGAATTAGGCTATGTGCACACGGTGCGGATTTGGCTGCGGATTCGCAGCAGTGTTCCATCAGGTTTACAGTACCATGTAAACATATGAAAAACCAAATCCGCTGTGCCCATGGTGCGGAAAATACCGCGCGGAAACGCTGCGTTGTATTTTCCACAGCATGTCAATTCTTTGTGCGGATTCCGCAGCATTTTACACCTGTTCCTCAATAGGAATCCGCAGGTGAAATCCGCACAAAAAACACTGGATGGAAATCCGCGGAAAATCCGCAGGTAAAACGCAGTGCCTTTTACCCGTGGATTTTTCAAAAATGGTGCGGAAATATCTCACACGAATCCGCAACGTGGGCACATAGCCTTAGGGTTAGGGTTGGAATTAGGGTTGTGGTTAGGGTTGTGATTAGGGTTATGGCTACAGTTGGGATTAGGGTTAGGGGTGTGGGGGGGTTAGTGTTGGAGTTAGAATTGAGGGGTTACCACTGTTTAGGCACATCAGGGGTCTCCAAACGCAACATGGCGCCACCATTGATTCCAGCCAATCTCGTATTAAAAAAGTCAAATGGTGCTCCCTCACTTCCGAGCCCCGACGTGTGCCCAAACAGTGGTTTACCCCCACATATGGGGTACCAGCATACTCAGGACAAACTGCGCAACAATTACTTGGGTCCAATTTCTCCTGTTACCCTTTTGAATCTAAAAAAATGCTTGCTAAAACATAATTTTTGAGGAAAGAAAAATTATTTTTTATTTTCACGGCTCTGTGTTGTAAACGTCTGTGAAGCACTTGGAGGTTCAAAGTGCTCACCACATATCTAGATAAGTTCCTTGGGGGGTCTAGTTTCTAAAATGGGGTCACTTGTGGGGGTTTCTACTGTTTAGGCACACCAGGGGCTCTGCAAACGCAACGTGACACCCGCAGACCATTCCATCAAAGTCTGCATTTCAAAAGTCACTACTTCCCTTCTGAGCCCCGACGTGTGCCCAAACAGTGGTTTACCCCCACACATGGGGTATCAGCGTACTCAGGAGAAACTGGACAAAAACTTTTGGGGTCCAATTTCTCCTGTAACCCTTGGGAAAATAAAAAATTCTGGGCTAAATAATTATTTTTGAGGAAAGAAAACGTATTTATTATTTTCACGGCTCTGCATTATAAACCTCTATGAAGCGCTTGGGGGTTCAAAGTGCTCACCACACATCTAGATAAGTTCCTTTCGGGGTCTAGTTTCCAAAATGGGGTCACTTGTGGGGGGTTTCTACTGTTAAGCCACATCAGGGGCTCTGCAAACGCAACGTGACGCCCACAGAGCATTCCATCAAAGTCTGCATTTCAAAACGTCACTACTTCACTTCCGAGCCCCGGCATGTGCCCAAACAGTGGTTTACCCCCACATATGGGGTATCAGCGTACTCAGGAGAAACTGGACAACAACTTTTGGGGTCTAATTTCTCCTGTTACCCTTGGGAAAATAAAAAATTGCAGGCTAAAAGATCATTTTTGAGAAAATATTTTTTATTTTTTTATTTTCATGGCTCTGCGTTATAAACTTCTGTGAAGCACTTGGGGGTTCAAAGTCCTCACCACACATCTAGATTAGTTCCTTTGGGGGTCTAGTTTCGAAAATGGTGTCATTTCTGGGGGATCTCCAATGTTTAGGCACACAGGGGCTCTCCAAACGTGACATGGTGTCCGCTAATGATTGGAGCTAATTTTCCATTTAAAAAGCCAAATGGCGTGCCATCCCTTCCGAGCCCTGCCGTGCGCCCAAACAGTGGTTTACCCCCACATATGGGGTATCAGCGTACTCAGGACAAACTGGACAACAATATTTGGGGTCCAATTTCTCCTATTATCCTTGGCAAAATAGGAAATTCCAGGCTAAAAAATCATTTTTGAGGAAAGAAAAATTATTTTTTATTTTCATGGCTCTGCGTTATAAACTTCTGTGAAGCACCTGGGGGTTTAAAGTGCTCAATATGCATCTAGATAAGTTCCTTGGGGGGTCTAGTTTCCAAAATAGGGTCACTTGTGGGGGAGCTCCAATGTTTAGGCACACAGGGGCTCTCCAAACGCGACATGGTGTCCGCTAACAATTGGAGCTAATTTTCCATTCAAAAAGTCAAATGGCGCGCCTTCCCTTCCGAGCCCTGCCGAGTGCCCAAACAGTGGTTTACCCCCACATATGAGGTATCGACGTACTCGGGAGAAATTGCCCAACAAATTTTATGATCCATTTTATCCTACTGCCCATGTGAAAATGAAAAAACTGAGGCGAAAAATAATTTTTTTGTGAAAAAAAAGTACTTTTTCATTTTTACAGATCAATTTGTGAAGCACCTGAGGGTTTAAAGTGCTCACTAGGCATCTAAATAAGTTCCTTGGGGGGTCTAGTTTCCAAAATCGGGTCACTTGTGGGGGAGTGCCAATGTTTAGGCACACAGGAGCTATCCAAACGCGACATGGTGTCCGCTAACGATGGAAATAATTTTTCATTCAAAAAGTCAAATGGCGCTCCTTCCCTTCCGAGCCTTACCATGTGCCCAAACAGTGGTTTACCCCCACATGTGAGGTATTGGTGTACTCAGGAGAAATTGCCCAACACATTTTAGGATCCATTTTATCCTGCTGCCCATGTGAAAATGAAAAAATTGAGGCTAAAAGAATTTTTTTGTGAAAAAAAGTACTTTTTCATTTTTACGGATCAATTTGTGAAGCACCTGGGGGTTCAAAGTGCTCACTATGCATCTAGATAAGTTCCTTGGGGCGTCTAGTTTCCAAAATGGGGTCACTTGTGGGGGAGCTCCAATTTTTAGGCACACGGGGGCTCTCCAAACGTGACATGGTGTCCGCTAAAGAGTGGAGCCAATTTTTGATTCAAAAAGTCAAATGGCGCTCCTTCCCTTCCAAGCCCTGCCGTGCGCCCAAACAGTGGTTTACCCCCACATATGAGGTATCAGCATACTCAGGACAAATTGGACAACAACTTTCGTGGTTCAGTTTCTCCTTTTACCATTGGGAAAATAAAAAAATTGTTGCTAAAAGATAATTTTTGTGACTAAAAAGTTAAATGTTCATTTTTTCCTTCCATGTTGCTTCTGCTGCTGTGAAGCACCTGAAGGGTGCTCAAACTGACTTCAAATGTGAGGTGGTCCCTAAAAAAAATGGTTTTGTAAATTTCGTTGTAAAAATGACAAATCGCTGGTCAAATTTTAACCCTTATAACTTCCTAACAAAAAAAATTTTGTTTCCAAAATTGTGCTGATGTAAAGTAAACATGTGGGAAATGTTATTTATTAACTATTTTGTGTCACATATCTCTCTGGTTTAACAGAATAAAAATTCAAAATGTGAAAATTGCGAAATTTTCAAAATTTTCGCCAAATTTCCGTTTTTATCACAAATAAACGCAGAATTTATTGACCTAAATTTACCACTAACATGAAGCCCAATATGTCACGAAAAAACAATCTCAGAACCGCTAGGATCCGTTGAAGCGTTCCTGAGTTATTACCTCATAAAGGGACACTGGTCAGAATTGCAAAAAACGGCAAGGTCTTTAAGGTCAAAATAGGCTGGGTCATGAAGGGGTTAAAATATTTAGCCGTGTTTCTGTTTGTAGCGTTCAAGTGACCTCACCTCCCATAAAGAGAAGCATTGTAATGTTTCCATTGTTCAAAGCATTTAAAAATTTTGTATGTCCTTGTCTAATAAGTAATAACTATTGTTGTTCTTCTTTTCCCAGTCCAGGAGTGCTGGATTTAACCGGGAAGGGGGGGGGGGGGAGGGGGGGAGTGCAGCGCCCCAGAGTCCTGGTCATTGCAGTAATGTCGTTCTGCCGCTAAGGAGGGTGATGTTATGTCTGATTGCACTAAAGGAGTTCACCTGACCAGGTATCACAAGCACACATTACACTTCACACTTCCGGCCACTAGGGGAGCAAAAGGCACTATGTATTAGGCCACTCCTCACACTGGTAAAACTAGGGGTCGGATAGGAAGTTAGAACAGAACGCAGCCTGGGAGAGCTCCAGGGAGGACCTGTCAGGGGTGGGTTCCTGACAGGGGCCTAGCAGAACGATTAGAAAGCAACGGGACCGTGCCTGCACTACCTTGCGTCGGTACCCTAAGGAAGGACAAGAAGAGGAGGATATTGTGGACAGTGAGAAACGAGATTAGAGCACAAAGGAGAGCCAGTAGGAGTCGTGCCCTGAGAACGGCAACTTCCTACTGAGGCGCGTAGCCGGTAACCGGAACACCGAGGAAGTAACTGACTTTATGCCTTACTTCAAACTCCGCAGGACAGTTAATTATAGGTTTGCTGTCTACCATATATCACCTAAGCAGACATAGGGAGCAAGCGTGGAGAGGGGTGTCTCTAGGGTCCCAGAATAGCTCCGAGCCTTCTTGTCAAACGGGTGCGTCCTATCCAGATAAACTTGGGGGACGGAGAGAGAGAGAGAAAAGGAGAACGAACGAGAACAGAAGTTGTGAGGACTATCCTGAATGCTCCGCAGGGAAGGACTACAACACACAGGCGCTAGTGGTAGGCACTGATTTCCACCTGCAAAGGGAACTCTGGATGTGCCTTCGGACCGGCCGGACTCAGACAGCCCAGTTGACAGTGCTCTGGATTGAGGATCCCAAAGCCTTCAGTAAAAGGTAAAGAGACTGCAACCCTGTGTCCTCGTTATTGACTGCGCCTCACACCATCGCCACCTACACTACTGTGAAGTCCTGGGGATATACTTCACCTGTAGGAAGGTATACCATCTAGCTGCCATCACATCACCCCAGTGGACCCCAAGCAGCGTTGGTCACCCTGACCGAATACCACAGGTGGCGTCACGAAACCTAAGCCGACTTTCATCACCCCTTTTATTGGACGCCCCTTAGCAGGGTCACGGACCGGGTCCAGCCACCGTGACAACCCCAGAACTGAGACAGAGAGGACCGGTACCGAGTAACCCGCGGCCCTGTGTCGGGGGGCGCTCCAGGAGCATCATACATGTTCCCCAGTACTAGGAAAAGAAACCCACAGGCACAAAGAAGGCGGGCAGATAGAGGACCACCCTTACACTATGTACACTTCACCCCAAGTCAAGTGACCAGTATTCTGAATAATGTGCCAGACCCAGATATGTATCTTATGCCATTTTACTGAAGAATGCAACAGAACCAGCGAACATATGCAGCAACCTGAAATGATCTCTGGGCCGTAATGGAAATAAAAGCAGTTGATGCATTCTGGCCAATCATCAAGGAACACTTCAGACTTCCAGCAGAACTAGATGTACACCCTTGAGAGTCAGGGCCACAGCTAATTGAACAGCTCAGAGAGTGGGCCAAAGACAGATTGGCAGGACAAGCCCTCAGTTTAGATGACATGAGCCAAGACAGGACAGAGTATGTGGAAAAGTTTCATGGCAGACTAATGCAAGTTTTCTAAGACTTGGGCTTCACCATTCATGACCAAATACATAGGCAAATGTTGGCACAGGCCTTTGTGCATGGACTAAGGGAACCAATCAGGAAACCACTGATAGTGGCCAGACCCGAGTACAGGTCAATAGCAATGGACACCCTACTCACAGTAGCCAAAGGGATTGAGATCCAACCAAGAGTGCAGAAGACAGCCCCTCTTATGGTGACCACTTACCTGGAAGAGCAACTACCCTACAAAGACAGAAGAAATGTCAAGTGTGGCAAGTCTCACCATTTCCGGAACCAGTGCTGAGCACCCATGCAACCCCAGAGTTGGCCCAGAGAAACAGGTCAAGGAAGAAGTACAGAAATCAGTGAAGAGCTCTGCCCATAGGACAGGAGCAAGCCAGGTCCAGAAGACACCACGCTCCTAACATGCAAAACCCCACCGGATGGACCAATACCTCAAATTACCCTGAAAGTGGATGGTGTTGTAAGATCTTTATTTGTGGACACTGGTGCAGCAAGAAGTGTGATGAAACATGTGGAACTCTCCGACCTCACCTGCCTATCAGAATCCGATGTGTCTTGCATGAGGATTGATGGTCAAGTCAGACGTTCCCACCTTACAAAGCCCCTGAGTGTGTGGACTCAGCCAGGACACTCTATTCTGTCCCAGTTCGTTGTGTCAAGGACCTGACCACTCAACCTGCTGGGAGCGGACCTACTCCAGAAGCTGAAGGCAACCATAGTGTTCCAGGAAGATGGGACCGTAACACTTTCTTCACCCCTGACCCAAGAAGAATCAATCATGCTGGCGGCCTTACATGATCTCCAAACAACCGATGCAAGCTTACCTCAGGTGCTGGACATGGTACCAGAAAGCCTATGGTCCAAGGGACCCTAGGATGTGGGGAAACTTCAAGTTGCCCCAGTGTGGGTGTCACTCAAGCCAGGTACCCCGTACCCTCATAAGGCCAAGTATCCCCTGTCTATCGCCCAGAGTCAAGCTGTCTCTGACCAACAGAAGGTCTTCCTTGAAAAAGGGATGATTCTTACCTGCACGTCACCTTGCAATACCTAACTTTTCCCAGTCAATAAAAAGACTGTAAAAGGAGAGCCAGCCAAGTTCAGAATGGTGCATGACCTAAGGGCTGTGAACGAGGCTACGGTATTTAAAACCCCAATTGTGCCAAATCCGCACACTCTGCTCTCAAATGTGCCGGCCACAGCAACAGTGTTCACAGTGATTGACCTGGCCAATGCTTTCTTCAGTGTTCCCCTTCACCCAGATGACCAGTACCTGTTTGCCTTCACTCACCAGGGAGCACAGTAAACATGGACAGTGATGCCTCAGGCGGCCCAGAACAGCCCTTCACAGTTCACCAAAGCAATGTCCTCCATCCTTGTCAACTGGATTACAGAACATGCGGAAGTCACCCTTCTACAATATGTGGGTGATCTTCTCTTATGTGCAGTTGACCTTGATATGTGTACAGCCCATTCCGTGTCTCTCCTACTCTACCTGGCGGAGCAGCACTGCAAGGTCTCAAGAAACAAAGTCCAGTGGTGTCAGAAGCGAGTTACATTCCTGGGACACTGTATTGCTCACCAGACGAAACACCTGACAGATGACCGGAAGACCACAGTGGAGAAAATTGCTCCCCCAATAACTCCAAAGATGCTACAGGTCTTCCTTGGTCTAGTTTCATATTGCAGAGCTTGGATCCCTGATGCCTCGGTCTTAATGCAGCCTCTGTACGATTGCATCAATGCAACCCCATTCCTCCTGTCGGATGCAGCCTTCAACTCGTTCAGGAAATTCAAAGACTCCGTAGTCTCAGTGCCAGCACTAGGCCTACCTGACTACAAGAAGCCATTCCGTCTCTACCTGATGGAAAGAGAAGGTCATGCTACTGCTGTCCTGACACAGATTCATGGGGAAAACAGAGACCTTTAGGCTACTTTTCAGCTTGCCTGGATCCATTTGCAAGGGGAGCCCCCTCCTGCATGAGGGCAGTATTTGCAGCACACGCCCTCCTGGACAAGACTGCTGACATCATTCTTGGACATCCACTGGAGATCCTGGCTTCACATGACATCTCAGCAATCCTCAACCAAACCCAGCCAAAACATCTCTCCACCACCAGACATCTTCGTCTCCATTGCTCTCTGCTCTTGCCTGACAATGTCACCATCTTCAGATGCACGGTCCTCAACCCAGCCACTCTACTCCCACTCCCAAGGGGGGAGGCGGATATGGACTCTGCAAATCAAAATCTGCATGATACCTTTCACAAGAATCTGGATATGCTCTGGACTGACGACCATGATTGCTTCAGCATCATGCAACAGGAAACAGAAGGATTACCCAATGTGGCGGATGAGCAACTAACCAACCCAGAGTTGATCCTCTACATAGATGGCTCCAGGCTTGTAGATGATAAAGGAAGGTTCCACACGGGATGTGCAGTGACCAGCAATCAAGAAATCTTATGGTCCAGAAGTCAGCCACCTAGCCTGTCAGCCAAGGAAGCAGAACTGATAGCGCTGACGAATGCCTGCCAGATTGTAGAAGGCAATGCTGCAAACATTTATACTGATTCCAGGTACTCGTATGGTATAGCACATGACTTTGGACCCATCTGGGATGCAAGGGACTTCATCACGGCAAGCGGGACAACCGTGAAGCATCATGGAGCCATCAGAGACTTGCTGGATGCACTCCAACTACTGAAGGTGGTGGCAATATTAAAAGTCAAAGCACATGGAAAACTGAACACAGTAGAGGCACGGGGAAATAACATGGCAGACATGGCAGCCAAAGAAGCAGCCAACAGAAGACAATATGGGGAGGTGGGAGAGGTCGTAGAGCCGGATGGCTACTACATGACGACTGAGGACAAGAATCCAGACAAAATAACGTCTAGGATCTGTTCAAGAAGTTGCAGGAGCAGGCTCTAAAGGAAGAGGAGAACTGGATGCCGAAGGGAAAAACACATGAAAAAGGAAAGCTATATGCAATGGACTCGAAACCCTGTCTACCTCGAAGCATGTACCCTATGGTGGTTCAATGGGCCCACACACAGATCGAAGACACAGATGAATGATCTGATCGGTGCTTACTGGTTTGCTCCAGGGATTTTTACCCTAACTGCCAAATTCACTAGCAGCTGTTTGACCTGCGGCAAATGCAACCCTGTACGAGTGGAGAAAGTTTCCACACATCATCCTGCCAGACCACTGTACCCCTTCCAGAGGATCCAGATAGACCACATCCAGATGCCGCCAAGTGGAGGATTTGAATACACTCTCGTGGTCATAGCCATGTTCTCTGGATGGCCAGAAGTTTTCCCAGTGAGGAACCAGTCAGTGAAGACTACTGCAAAGAAGCTACTTTCAGAAATAGTGGGGTTCTGGGGTTCCAGAAGTGATAGAAAGTGATCAGGGACCCCCATTCACAGCAAACCTAACACGAGAGATCTGGTCAGCAGTAGGGTCAGATTTAGGGCTACACACTCCCTACCATCCCCAAAGTAGCGGGAAAGTAGAAAGACTAAACGGAACACTTAAGAACATGATGTTGAAAGTCGCCCAAGAGACAAACAAACCAGGGCACGAAACACTCCCGATCACACTATTTAGTGTAAGGCACACACCCAGAGGCCCAGAGAATCTGTCACCATATGATATTTTGTTTGAGTCTAGTCCCAGGTTAGGGGTATTCTTCCCTTAGCAGCTGACTATGCAATTTGATACTTTGTCTGCTTATGTAATTGAATGCACCAAGAAACTTGCTAATATCCATTCTCGAGTTTTTTCTTCATTGCCAGATCCAGATTCAGTATCCAGTACGCACTCCTTGAAGCCAGGAGATTGGGTGTTGGTGAAAATGTTTTAAAGAACACCACTCGATTCCAGATTAGATGGTCCTTTCCAAGTGCTGCTGATGACACCATCCTCTGTGAAACTGGAGGAAAGACTAACTTGGATCCACGCATCGCATTGTAAGAAAGCTCCCATACCAGAAGATACACCCAAGCCAGAATGATGTTGTGGATGCCCTGCCTGACCGGATAGATGACCTACCTGATAAAGAATACACACCGCTGACTAGACATGCTGTTGACTAAGAGACTATGATTGCAACGAACCTCCGTTAGGGACAGATCTCTTGACTGCCCATTTGCGAAAGTCTGTACGGAGTGGGGTGTATGCCCTAGGCATGCATCAGCTCACCGGCAGCACAAAAGAGTTACAGCGCTTTGGGACAGGAGGTTAGGATTAGGGCAAGTGATATCTAAGGGGGGATTGTGATGGAAATATATGTCATAAAGATCTCACTTGCATATATTCTTATATATACTCACAGCTAATATATACACTCTAATCAATTGTTTAAAATGGCTGACATAAACTGATGTAAGCCAGAGAGACTGTTTGGGGCTTTCCAGGCAAAAGCGGAACAACACCAGATGTACTAAGTGATGAACAGACGTCTCAACTTTGTCCTAGATGCAGAAAAAGGCGACAGTTACACTTTAGTTGCTTAATCAGCATTCATTTGTGCATTAATCACAATTTGACATATATATTTAGATAACCAATAACAGAGGAGCTTGATAATATGGTAATTAACTAACCACCCCTAACCACCCCCTTTCTATATGCAATTATAAAACCATGCAGATCTGGTTTGCTTCAGTTCTGGTCATCGGGGGTTAATGCAGTTTCTTCCCCCCGGTGGCCGCTGATATTACTGCATTGTTCCTGGCTCAGCTGATGCTTGTGATGATCACTCCCTCCATCCTTTAAGAGGTCACCTGGTTCATCAGCTGACTGTCGGTGTTAGCTCATTCTTCAGCGACCAAGCCAGGAGTAGGATCTAGCTGGGAACTGCTGTTCTTCTGCTGAGTCCGTTCTATCTGGTGTTTCCCTCTGTTGTGCTGTTTCTTGCAGAAATAAGCTAAGTTTGGTTTTCCTTTTCTTTGTTTGTTTTCCTGTTTGTTGTTATAGTTTTATACTGGTGCAGTCCACTCTTGGGGGGGAGTGGGGGTCACTATAGGGTCTGCATAGGAGACAGGGATTCGCTGGCGGCTCGGGCCTCCCTACCTTTAAGGGTACCCCTGAGATAAGGGTTAGCCAGGGCCCCTATAGTGGCAGGGACAGGTGCGGGTTCCAAATACACCGTCCTGCCCCTTTATCGCCGTACGCGGCGTGACATTAACACCGACCTGCACATTTTTTCTGGTGAGCTATGGCTCAGATGCAGGCCTTTGCCCAACTGCTTCAGACCCTCACCGACGAGTTTAAGGTGCTGCGTGGTGAGGTGGTGCAGCGCTGCAGCAGTTGGTGGGGTTTTGGGCTTCGGCCCAGGTAAATGCTCAACTTGAGCCCAAGTTGTCCCTTCCTGACAGGTTCTCTGGTGGGAGAGATACATTTTTGGTTTTTAAGGAGGCCTGTAAGTTATACTTCAGGCTCCGCCCTCGTTCATCAGGGAGTGAGGAACAATGGGTGGGAATCATCGTTTCCCTTCTCAAGGGTGATCCCCAATCCTGGGCCTTCTCCCTGCCGACCGGTTCTCCATCTCTACGGTCAGTGGACGAGTTTTTTGCGGCTCTGGCACTGGTGTATGGTGACCTGGATGGCGTCTCCTTGGCGGAATCCCGACTCCGTAAGATCAAGCAGGGGCCTCGGCCGGCGAAGGAGTACTGTTCAGAGTTCAGGAGGTGGGCCACTGACACACAGTGGAATGACCCGGCCCTTAGGAGTCATTTTGTGCAGGGTCTGTCCCCTAGGTTGCAAGATACTCTGGTACAGTACGCCGCTCCCAAGTCATTCGAGGCCGCCATGTCCCTTGCCATCCAGGTGGATAGACGTTTGAGGGAGAGGCATACACCAAATGTGCCCCCGGTAGTCCTTGCTAGGGAGGAGGACACACCTGACCAGGTGGACGAACTCATGCAGGTGGGAGGAGTAACTTCCCAAACGGGGTTGTCTGAGGTTCGCCGGGGTGTGGGGGCATGTTTTTACTGTGGGCAGACTGGTCATTTTTATCAATGTCTGCCCAGCTCGCGCCAAGATACCTGTTCCATCTAAAAAGCCGTGTCCCTCTGGTTGTGTGGAAGGAAGCGACCAGGGAGTGTATATTTCCTCCATTTTCTCGTCTCAGTGTACCTTACCTGCTGAGGTGGTGGTAGATGGGGTAACTGAGAATATTCCGGTGCTTGTGGACAGTGGAGCAGGAGTCAATTTGGTGGATGCTCATTTTGTCCAGAACCATGGCCTGATGAGTAGGTCGCTAGCTAGACCCCTAAGCGTTCAGGCCATTGACTCTGTCCTGCTCAGCCAGGGGAGCATTACCCAAGTCGTTGACAAGATACATCTGCGTATAGGGGCTTGTCATGAAGAGTTCCTGTCGTGCTACGTCTTGGAGAACTTACCAACTCCCATTGTCTTAGGTCTCCCTTGGTTGAGTAAAAACAACCCTGTCATAGACTGGCGGTCCAGAGAAGTAGTCAGCTGGGGTCAGTCGTGTAAGGACTGTTGTCCAGGAGCTACGATCTCTGCCGTCCTTCTACAACCTACCCCTTCTTCTCCTGTGGGGGCAGTAGAGGTGTTTGAAGGGAGTAGGGGCAAGACTCTACCCTCATTACATTCTAACCCGATATGTCAGAGACCTCTTAGGAGGAGGGGTCAGAGGACAGTGGTGGTTCCCTCAGTGCATTGTGGGGGTGTGAGTTTGGTGACACAGGGGGACGTCTCTGTTGTCGGTTCTATAAAGAGTTCACCATCTTGTGGCAGACGCACGTGTGAAAATAAGCGTTCAGGTCCGGACCTGTGTGTGAATGAATACGTATGGGTGTCCACTAAAAAGATCAGATGGAAGTGTGGAACTGGAGTCTGGAGTTCGAGGGTAATCGGGCCATACCGAGTGTCAGCCATTGTCGGTCCGAAGACTTACCAGTTGGAGTTACCCTCTGTAATGCCCATACACAATTCATTCCACAGGTCGGCGCTTTGGAGATTTGTGCCGTCTACGTTGTCATCTCCAATGTGCCGTGTCCACCGTAAACCTAAGGGTCAGGTGACTGAGGAGGTGAACTCTGGTGAATCGAGACGTTCTCACAGTAGGTTGTTTGCTGGTGAGGTCCATTGTTGAGGGTCCAGAGGCCCCTCATTGAGAGGGGGGTACTGTCACCATCCAATTGTGGATTTGTGGCAGATCTGGTTTGCTTCAGTTCTGGTCATCGGGGGTTAATGCAGTTTCTTCTCCCCGGTGGCCGCTGATGTTACTGCATTGTTCCTGGCTCAGCTGATGCTTGTGATGATCACTCCCTCCATCCTTTAAGAGGTCACCTGGTTCATCAGCTGACTGTCGGTGTTAGCTCATTCTTCAGCGACCAAGCCAGGAGTAGGATCTAGCTGGGAACTGCTGTTCTTCTGCTGAGTCCGTTCTATCTGGTGTTTCCCTCTGTTGTGCTGTTTCTTGCAGAAATAAGCTAAGTTTGGTTTTCCTTTCCTTTGTTTGTTTTCCTGTTTGTTGTTATAGTTTTACACTGGTGCAGTCCACTCTTGGGGGGGAGTGGGGGTCACTATAGGGTCTGCATAGGAGACAGGGATACGCTGGCGGCTCGGGCCTCCCTACCTTCAAGGGTACCCCCGAGATAAGGGTTAGCCAGGGCCCCTATAGTGGCAGGGACAGGTGCGGGTTCCAAATACGCCGTCCTGCCCCTTTATCGCTGTACGCGGCGTGACAGGAGCTCTGTATATAGTATACAGTATATAGTGTCACTGTACAGGTAATTCAGTGATCACCAGTGACATTATATAGAGGAGCTCTGTATATAGTGTACAGTGAACAGGAAATAGAGTTAATAGAGTGTATAGTGTCAGTGTACAGGTAACACACTGACTCACTGGTGACTTCTCTAGTTGAATTCCTTCATCGTCGCTTTTCTTCTTCATCGAGTTCAGACCACCATCACCTCTTCCAGCCAGGACTCATCTCTGCAGAAAATAACAGTTATCTAGAGCAGATTCACCAATTTTTCCCGAACCTCTACACTACGCCAGATGAAGAAAAAAGCAACCGTGTCACCCTGCACAGTAACAGAACCTCTCCTCCCCCACACTGAAGACAGTATCCTCAAAAATATAATCCTTTAATTATCCCCTATAGTAATAATATCCCACATTCTGGAACCTATGTGTCCTCCCATTCTAGACCCCACGTGTCCACCCATTCTGCCTCATGTCTCTCCATACTACCCCCATGTCTCTTCATATTGCCCCCATAGTCATCCATAACAGTATAATGCATCTATATATATAATTGTCTAAGGGTTTTTTTCCGTCTGTCTGTCTGTCTTTCTGTCTGTCTCTCTGTACTGGAAATCCCGCGTCTCTGATTGGTCGAGGCCGCCAGGCCTCGACCAATCAGCAACGAGCACAGTATCGACCTAGATGTCATAATGGTTGCCATGGCGACGATGATGTCATAAAGGTTGCCTCGACCAATCAGCGACGGGCACAGTCTGCCGCGAATTGTGGAATCATCATTGTCCATATACTACGGGGACATGCATATTCTAGAATACCCGATGCGTTAGAATCGGGCCACAATCTAGTATACTGTATACAGTATAGTTATATATAGTGCTATAATGCAGCCCCATAGCGGTATAGTGCACCCACTTAGCGGTATAATGCATCCACATAGTGGTACAATGCACCCAGACAGCATTATAATGCACCCCCATAGTGGTATAATGCACCCCATAGTGTATAATATGCCCCATACCGCGGCTTTGCCATCATCACGCCGTCTATACACCTCACACAGGCTCAGTCACACTCATCAGGGCTGCGCTGCTCCTTGACTGTGACTGAGAAGAAAATTGCTGAGCCCATGCTCAGCAGGGATTGGATGGTGTAGTCCTGCCCTCCTATGGCCTCACATTCCTGTAGCTCAGCACTGGATGCCTCAGCACAGCTGTCACAGTGATGCGCCTCCTCCTGCTCCCTCCTCACCCCTCTTGCTTATGAAAACTGAATGCAGGCCCCCCAGCTCAGGGGCCCCATACACCAGTAAGGGTAATAATGCCCTGCTGGCGGCCATGTATACAGAGCTCCTGTGTATAATGTCACTGGTGATCCCTGTATTACCTGTACACTGACACTATATACAGAGCTCATGTGTATAATGTCACCAGAGATAGCTGTATTACCTGTACACTGACACTATATACAGAGCTCCTGTGTGTAATGTTACTGGTGATCTCTGTATTACCTTTACACTGACAATATATACAGAGCTTCTGTCTATAATGTCACTGATGATCACTGTATTACATGTACACTGACACTATATACAGAGCTCCTGTCTATAACGTCACTGGTGATCACTGGTGTATTACCTGTACACTTGTGGAAAAAATGGCATCCAGCTCCAAGAGATAAAATCACTTAACTTTAATAGTATTCATTTAAAATAGAAATAGGTTATAAAACATTCAAAAACCGGATATACCGGAAGGAGATTGCCTGTTTAAACTGTATGCGTATCGAACATACAACTGCTCTTAGTCTCAGTTAGCTCTGGCCATGCATAGCATCAATTTATACTAAGACATAACAGGTGTGGAAAGAAAAAAAAACACCATCACCTTCAACAAATATATAATACAATGAATTAGGCTACTTGAGTCGAGTGAAATCGGCCGATTATCGCGAAAAGTCGGGGATCGACCAAAACACGAAACCCAATGCAAGTCAATGTAGGAGCATAGTCGGCAGTGAGTGGAGGCCAGGAAAACATGTACAGTGCCCATTTTAATGGCAAAAACATACATTCTTGTTACTGAAGTTTGTCAATCTTAATTTACCTTATAATAATAGTAAGGCATTGGAAATTGGGGGTCATTTGGCTAAAGTTGTGGGGGGTAGGGCTGGTTCAAGTATTTAGTGGGTCCAGGAAATCTGGACCACGTCACGGCAGTGGAGCAGGGAGAGGTAAGTATTTCAACTTTGCAAGTGCTGTGATCCTGAGCAAGCAGGGGGGGCCCACTCGTTGGCATTGGCACTGGCACAGGGTCCCTCAAAGTACGGTGGTGTGTTTGCACGGCGGGGGCGCCTCCCACCAGCAGCGACACTTTTGCATACTATGAGGGGCCCTGTGCCAGTGACGTCGCCAACGAGTATTCCTCCCCCCACCTGATGAAGGAACCTGCACTTTCATCTGCACCTTCCTCTTTGTCCCCTTGTAAGGTGGTATCGTATGCGGGAAGGGGAACCTGACTTTCAGCAGGGTCACAATCTTGCTGTGTAGCGTGCACGGGGAATGTTGCGTTATGGGTCAATGTACCAGCAGACTCACCTATCACTGGCTGGGCAATGGGCAGGATGAGGAGGAAACACAGATATAGGCCCAAAGAATAAAGTGGGCTAAATGCAGTTCAAAATTGGTAACAGGACTAACCAGGGGGCATTGCTTTGTTCAGTGGAGGACAACTGTAATGAGAGGCTGACACAGTGAGTAGGCCCAAATCAGTAAGTAGGCTATATGCAGTTCAAAATTGGTAACAGAAGTAAACAGGCGGCACTGGTTTGTTCAGTGGAGGAGAACATCAAGGAGCGTCAGACACCGTTAGTAGGGCCAACAAAACAAGTAGGCCAAATGCAGTGTTATATTAAAAACAATTTAACGAGAGCCTGAAGATAGAAGCTAGGGAAAGGCAACCTGGAGAACACCTTGGAGCGGCAGACACGTCTCTACAACCCAGACCCAACTTGTAGGCCTAATGCAGTGCTGTTTCAACAACTACTTAACAAGAGCATGAAGACAGAAGCTAGGGAGAGGCACCCTGGAGAACACCTTGGAGCGGCAGACACCGTCTCTACAACCCAGACCCAACTTGTAAGCCTAATGCAGTGTTGTTTCAACAACTACTTAACGAGAGCTTCAAGGATAGAAGCTAGGGGGAGGCAACCTGGAGAACACCTTGGAGCGGCAGACACCGTCTCTACAACCCAGACCCAACTTGTAGGCCTAATGCAGTGCTGTTTCAACAACTACTTAACAAGAGCATGAAGATAGAAGCTAGGGAGAGGCAACCTGGAGAACACCTTGGAGCGGGAGACACCGTCTCTACAACCCAGACCCAACTTGTAGGCCTAATGCAGTGCTGTTTCAACAACTACTTAACAAGAGCATGAAGATAGAAGCTATGGAGAGGCAACTTGGAGAACACCTTGGAGCGGGAGACACCGTCTCTACAACCCAGACACAACTTGTAGGCCTAATGCAGTGTTGCTTCAACAACTACTTAACAAGAGCATGAAGATAAAACTAGGGAGAGGCAACCTGGAGAACACCTTGGAGCGGGAGACTCCGTCTCTACAACCCAGACCCAACTTGTAGGCCTAATGCAGTGTTGTTTCAACAGCTACTTAACAAGAGCATGAAGATAGAAGCTAGGGAGAGGCAACAAGGAGAACACCTTGGAGCGGGAGACACCGTCTCTACAACCCAGACCCAACTTGTAGGCCTAGTGCAGTGTTGTGTCACGCTCGCGCCCTGACTGGTGGGCGTGAGCTCGGGGGGTTTGTGGCCCCACTGTGCCACAAACCAGACTACCCTGGAAGGGGCGTGACTATGACAGCTGCCTGGGTTTTCACTGGAGCCTCTGATGGTGAGGACAGGCTTGTGCAGCAGGCAGCTGCCAGGTGCTACTCCAGGGTGGTGTCTGGCTGTGGCTGCTGATCCCACTTGGGAGACAGGAACACCTGGATTGGTGCGGGCATTAGGCAGGACTGGCAGAAGAGCACGGCTGGAACACAGACGAGTAGGCTGGCACGGCTGAGACAGGGCTAGCAGAGACACGGCAGAGAACTCAGGGCTGGCAGAGACACGGCAGGAAACAGGACTGGCTAGGACAGCAGGAACACAGGACTGGAAGGCAGGGCAGGAGCGGCAGGACTGGCAGGAACACAGGATTGGGAGGCACTGCAGAGAACACAGGACTGGAAGGCAGGGCAGGAACGGCAGGACTGGCAGGAACACAGGATTGGGAGGCACTGCAGAGAACACAGGACTGGAAGGCAGGGCAGGAACGGCAGGACTGGCAGGAACACAGGATACACAGGACTGGTTGATGTGGTGTATGAATCAGGCTGCACTCTGATGACACCCGAGTGCAGTCCTATTGTGAGTGTGATGAAGGAACAGGTAGGGACCTGTACACACAAAAGATGCAGGTACGGAAACAAGCCAGAAGGAAAGGAGAAAGAAGGAACAGGTAGGGACCTGTTCACACAGGAGGACCAAGTAACAAGTAGAAGGTGGAACTAAGAGAAGAGAAGGAGAAGGCAGAGCCAAGGACGGAGCCGCAAGAGGTGGAGCCAAGGGCGGAGATGCTGGAGGCGGAGCCAAGAGCGGAGACGCTGGAGGCGGAGCCAAGAGCGGAGAGTCTGGAGGCGGAGTCAAGAGCGGAGACGCTGGAGGTAACGCCAAGAGCGGAGACACTGGAGGCGGAGCCAAGAGCGGAGACACTGGAGGCGGAGCTAAGAGCGGAGACGCTGGAGGTGGAGCCAAGAGCGGAGACGCTGGAGGCGGAGCCAAGAGCAGAGACGCTGGAGGCGGAGCCAAGAGCGGAGACGCTGGAGGTGGAGCCAAGAGCGGAGACGCTGGAGGCGGAGCCAAGAGCAGAGACAGAGCCAAGTGCAGAAACACAGGAGGCGGAGCCAGATAGTACCAAAAAGAGCGGAGCCAGATAGAACTGCAAAGAGCGGAGCCACAGAGCAAAACCAGAGAGTGTGAAGCAAGGTCTGAGTGCAGAGCCGCAAGAGTGCGGAGTTAAGCAGACAGAAAACACAAGGAAAGAAAGCAGGGAAGGAAGCCACAGATAAGGAGACCGAGAAAAGACAAAATACAGACAAGGCAATAGAACAAGACACAGGGACAAAGACACAGGGACCAGGATATTCTGCCTCCTGGAGGGCGGACTACAAGAACAAGGCAAGAGCACAGAGAAAAGCTCAGAGGGAGTAACTCAGAGCAAGGCCAGGCAAACTCAGCAGCTAAACACTAACTGAGCTAACACATTGCACAGGCCCAGACCACAGGGTGGAGCTGCACTATATACAGGAGGCCTCTTGGTAATTGGTCAGGAACTGATTGGACAGGTGCACCTGATTCCTAAAAGAACCAGAGAGTTCAGGCGCCGGCCCCCTATACACATAGCCATGAGGCATGCAGAGAGCAAAGACACAGAACATGGAGCTGGCATTAAAGAGAAAGCACATCATGGCCTGGAGCAGTGGGTAAGATAGTGTGAGAGATGTGAGGCCATGCTGTGATGCCAGCAGAGTTGTTACATGTTGTTTCAACAACTACTTTACGAGAGCCTGAAAATGGAATTTCAGGACAGGAAACCTGGAGAAGAGCACGGAGCGGCATACACCGCTAGTATGCCCCAACCAAACTAGTAGCCCCACTGCAGTTGTTCGATTAAAAAACTATTTAACAAGAGCCTGAAGATTGAAGCTCAGGAAAGGCAACCAGGAGAACACCTTGGAGCGGCAGACACTGTTAGTAGGCCCCAACCTGTTGTGAATTTCGTTCTTGGGCTCCCTCCAGTGGTTGTAAATGGCACTTTTGTGAATTCTGCCCTTGGGCTCCCTCTGGTGGTTTTGAGTGGAACTGCTGCTCCTTGGGTTTAGCTTTAGCAGCTGCTTTCACTAATCGTCTCTCCTGGCACTGCTATTTAACCTGGCTCTAGTCTTCAGCCTATGCCACTTGTCAATGTTTTCTGGCTGGATTCACATCTCTGCTTGGATTCTCCTGGTTTCCTGACCAGTTCTGCTAAGATAAGTTCTGGCTTTGCTCATTTCAGTCCACATGTTGTGGACTTATTGTTCTGTGCATTCTATTTTTGTTCAGCTTGTCATTATGGATTTTTTCTGTTAGCTGGATGCTCTGGGAAGCAGATTTACCCTCCACACCTTTAGTCAGGTGTGGAGATTTTGTAAACTCTGTGTGGATTGTTTTCTAGTTTTTATACTAACCGCACACTATCCTTTCCTGTCCTATCTATCAAGCTAGACTGGCCTCCTATGCTAAAATCTGATTTCATTTCTGCGTATGTTATTTTCCCCTCCTCTCACCGTCAATATTTGTGGGGGGCTATCTTTCCTTTGGGGATTTTCTCTGAGGCAAGATAGGTTTCCTGTTTCCATCTTTAGGGGAAGTTAGATCTTAGGCTGTGCCGAGGGGTCTAGGGAGCGTCAGTTACCCCCCACGGCTATTTCTAGTTGCGCTGCTAGGTTCAGGGTCTGCGGTCAGTACAGATACCACCTTCTTCAGAGCTTGTCTCATGTTGTTCCTAAACCACCAGATCATAACAGTACAAGTGGCCAAAAATGAATTAAATGTATCTCAAAAGAAGGAAAAGAAAGTTCTGAACCATTTTTTTTTCTGTGCTCTGGTTTGCCTCTTTTTTCCTCTTGATATCTGGGTGGTGCAGGATATATGCTCTGGCATGGATGTTCAGGGTTTGTTTTCTCGTGTGGATCAACTGGCTGCAAGAGTACAGAATATCCAGGACTATGTTGTCCAGACTCCGGCTTTAGAGCCCAGAATTCCTACTCCGGATTTGTTCTTTGGGGACAGATCCAAGTTTTTGAACTTTAAAAATAACTGCAAATTGTTTTTTGCTTTGAAACCCCGTTCTTCAGGTGATCCCATTCAGCAGGTGAAAATCATCATATCCTTGCTGCGTGGTGATCCGAAAGACTGGGCTTTTTCTCTTGAAACAGGGGATCCGGCATTATTGAATGTAGACGCATTTTTTCAAGCGCTCGGATTATTATATGACGAACCTAACTCTGTAGAGCATGCTGAGAAAACACTGTTGGCCCTGTGTAAAGGTCAGGAAGCGGCAGAGTTATACTGCCAGAAATTTAGAAAATGGTCTGTGCTCACTAAATGGAATGAAGAGGCTCTGGCTGCTATTTTCAGAAAAGGTCTTTCTGAAACCCTTAAAGATGTTATGGTGGGCTTTCCTACGCCTGCCGCTTTGAACGAATCTATGTCTCTAGCCATTCAGATTGATCGGCGTCTGCGCGAGCGCAAAGCTGTGCACCATATGGCAGTATCCTCTGAGCATAGTCCTGAACCTATGCAATGTGATAGGATTTTGACTAGAATAGAACGGCAGGAATTCAGACGTCAGAATAGGCTGTGTTTTTACTGTGGTGATTCGGCTCATGTTATCTCTGATTGCCCTAAGCGTACTAAGAGAGTCGCTAGGTCTGTTACCATTAGTACTATACAGCCTAAATTTCTCTTATCTGTGACCCTGATTTGCTCATTGTTGTCCTTTTCTGTCATGGCATTTGTGGATTCAGGCGCTGCCCTGAACTTAATGGACTTAGAATTCGCCAGGCGCTGTGGTTTTTCCTTCCAGCCTTTGCAGAGCCCTATTCCTTTGAGGGGCATTGATGTTACACCCTTGGCCAAGGATAAACCTCAGTACTGGACACAGATGACTATGTACATGGCTCCTGCACATCAGGAAGATTGCCGTTTTCTGGTGTTGCATAACCTGCATGATGTTGTTGTGCTGGGATTTCCATGGTTACAGGAACATAATCCGGTGCTGGATTGGAAAACTATGTCTGTGACTAGTTGGGGTTGTCAAGGGGTATATAGTGACGTTCCTTTGATGTCAATTTCCTCTTCCCCCTCTTCTGAGGTCCCTGAGTTTTTGTCGGATTTCCAGGATGTATTTGATGAGCCCAAGTCCAGTTCCCTTCCTCCACATAGGGACTGTGATTGTGCTATTAACTTGATTCCTGGTTGTAAGTTCCCTAAGGGCCGACTTTTCAATCTGTCTGTGCCAGAGCATGCCGCCATGCGGAGCTATGTTAAGGAATCTTTGGAGAAAGGGCATATTCGGCCCTCTTCGTCACCATTGGGAGCGGGTTTCTTTTTTGTTGCTAAGAAGGATGGCTCCTTGAGACCCTGTATTGATTATCGTCTTCTTAATAAGATCACGGTCAAATTCCAATACCCCTTTCCTTTGCTTACTGATTTGTTTGCTCAGAATAAGGGGGCTAGTTGGTTTACTAAGATTGACCTCCGAGGGGCATATAATCTTGTTCGTATTAAACAGGGTGACGAATGGAAAACTGCATTTAATACGCCCAAAGGCCATTTTGAATACCTTGTGATGCCATTTGGGCTCTCTAATGCTCCATCTGTGTTCCAGTCTTTCATGCATGATATTTTCCGCAATTATCTTGATAAATTCATGGTCGTATATTTGAATGATATTTTGATTTTTTCCAATGATTGGGAGTCTCATGTGAAGCAGGTCAGGATGGTGTTCCAGATCCTTCGTGATAATGCTTTATTTGTGAAGGGGTCTAAGTGCCTATTCGGAGTTCAGAAGGTCTCTTTTTTGGGTCTTGTTTTTTCTCCCTCGTCTATAGAAATGGATCCTGTTAAGGTCCAAGCTATTCATGACTGGATCCAACCCACATCTGTGAAGGGTCTTCAAAAATTTTTGGGCTTTGCTAATTTCTATCACCGTTTCATTGCCAACTTTTCCAGTGTGGTTAAGCCCCTTACTGATTTGACGAAGAAAGGCGCTGATGTGACGAATTGGTCCTCTGAGGCTGTTGAGGCCTTTCAGGAGCTTAAACGCCGATTTACTTCTGCCCCTGTGTTGCGTCAACCGGATGTTTCTCTTCCTTTTCAGGTTGAGGTCGACGCTTCTGAGATTGGGGCAGGGTCCGTCTTGTCTCAGAGGGAGTCTGATGGTTCTTTGATGAAACCGTGTGCTTTTTTTTCCAGAAAGTTTTCGCCTGCGCAACGCAATTATGATGTCGGCAATCGGGAGTTGTTGGCTATGAAGTGGGCGTTTGAGGAGTGGCGACATTGGCTTGAGGGAGCTAAACACCGTGTTGTGGTCCTGACCGATCATAAGAATCTGATTTACCTCGAGTCGGCCAAGCGGCTGAATCCTAGACAGGCTCGATGGTCCCTGTTTTTCTCCCGTTTTGATTTTGTGGTCTCGTATCTCGGATCTAAGAATGTTAAGGCTGATGCCCTCTCTAGGAGTTTTTCGCCTGATTCTCCTGGAGTCCTTGAGCCGGTTGGCATTCTTAAGGAGGGGTGATTCTTTCTGCTATCTCCCCTGATTTGCGCTGATTCAGGAATTTCAGGCTGATAGGCCTGACTGCTGTCCAGTGGGGAAGCTGTTTGTTCCTGATAGATGGACAAGTAAGGTAATTTCTGAGGTTCATTGTTCAGTGTTGGCTGGTCATCCTGGGATTTTTGGTACCAGAGATTTGGTTGCTAGGTCCTTTTGGTGGCCTTCCTTGTCTCGCGATGTGCGTGCTTTTGTGCAGTCCTGTGGGACTTGCGCCCGGGCCAAGCCTTGCTGTTCCCGCGCTAGTGGGTTGCTTTTTCCTTTGCCGGTCCCTGAGAGGCCCTGGACGCATATTTCCATGGATTTTATTTCGGATCTTCCTGTTTCCCAGAAGATGTCTGTTATCTGGGTTGTTTGTGACCGGTTCTCTAAAATGGTCCATCCGGTACCTTTGCTTAAGTTGCCTTCCTCCTCAGATCTGGTTCCATTGTTTTTTCAGCATGTGGTTCGTTTGCATGGCATTCCGGAGAATATTGTGTCTGACAGAGGTTCTCAGTTTGTCTCTAGATTTTGGCGGGCCTTTTGTGCTAGCATGGGCATTGATTTGTCTTTTTCTTCGGCGTTTCATCCTCAGACTAATGGCCAAACTGAGCGAACTAATCAGACCTTGGAGACCTATTTGAGATGCTTTGTGTCTGCTGATCAGGATGATTGGGTGTCTTTCTTGCCGTTGGCCGAGTTTGCCCTTAATAATCGGGCTAGTTCGGCTACTTTGGGTTCACCTTTTTTTGTAATTTTGGTTTTCATCCTCGTTTTTCTTCTGGGCAGGTTGAGCCTTCTGATTGTCCTGGTGTTGATTCTGTGGTGGACAGGCTGCAGCAGATTTGGACTCATGTGGTGGACAATTTGACGTTGTCTCAGGAAAGGGCTCAACGTTTTGCTAACTGCCGTCGGCGTGTTGGTCCCCGGCTTCGTGTGGGGGATTTGGTTTTGTTGTCTTCTCGTCATGTTCCTATGAAGGTTTCTTCTCCTAAGTTTAAGCCTCGGTTTATTGGTCCTTATAAAATTTCTGAAATTATTAATCCGGTCTCTTTTCGTTTGGCTCTTCCAGCCTCTTTTGCCATTCATAATGTTTTCCATAGATCTTTGTTGCGGAGATATGTGGTGCCCGTTGTTCCCTCGGTTGACCCTCCTGCCCCGGTGTTGGTTGAGGGAGAGTTGGAATATGAGGTTGAGAAGATTTTGCATTCTCGTTTTTCGAGGCGGAGGCTCCAGTATCTTGTCAAGTGGAAGGGTTATGGCCAGGAGGATAATTCTTAGGTTGTTGCCTCCGATGTCCATGCTACCGATTTGGTTCGTGCTTTTCACTTGGCTCGTCCTGATCGGCCTGGGGGCTCTGGTGAGGGTTCGGTGACCCCTCCTCAAGGGGGAAGTACTGCTGTGAATTCCGTTCTTGGGCTCCCTCCGGTGGTTGTAAATGGCACTTTTGTGAATTCTGCCCTTGGGCTCCCTCTGGTGGTTTTGAGTGGAACTGCTGCTCCTTGGGTTTAGCTTTAGCAGCTGCTTTCACTAATCGTCTCTCCTGGCTCTGCTATTTAACCTGGCTCTAGTCTTCAGCCTATGCCACTTGTCAATGTTTTCTGGCTGGATTCACATCTCTGCTTGGATTCTCCTGGTTTCCTGACCAGTTCTGCTAAGATAAGTTCTGGCTTTGCTCATTTCAGTCCACATGTTGTGGACTTATTGTTCTGTGCATTCTATTTTTGTCCAGCTTGTCATTATGGATTTTTTCTGTTAGCTGGATGCTCTGGGAAGCAGATTTACCCTCCACACCTTTAGTCAGGTGTGGAGATTTTGTAAACTCTGTGTGGATTGTTTTCTAGTTTTTATACTGACCGCACAGTATCCTTTCCTGTCCTATCTATCAAGCTAGACTGGCCTCCTATGCTAAAATCTGATTTCATTTCTGCGTATGTTATTTTCCCCTCCTCTCACCGTCAATATTTGTGGGGGGCTATCTTTCGTTTGGGAATTTTCTCTGAGGCAAGATAGGTTTCCTGTTTCCATCTTTAGGGGAAGTTAGATCTTAGGCTGTGCCGAGGGGTCTAGGGAGCGTCAATTACCCCCCACGGCTATTTCTAGTTGCGCTGCTAGGTTCAGGGTATGCGGTCAGTACAGGTACCACCTCCTTCAGAGCTTGTCTCATGTTGTTCCTAAACCACCAGATCATAACACCAACCAAACTAGTAGCCCCACTGCAGTTGTTCGATTAAAAAACTATTTAACAAGAGCCTGAAGATTGAAGCTCAGGAAAGGCTACCAGGAGAACACCTTGGAGCGGCAGACACCGTCTCTACAACCCAGACCCAACTTGTAGGCCTAATGCAGTGTTGTTTCAACAACTACTTAACAAGAGCTTCAAGATAGAAGTGAGGGAGAGGCAACAGAGAGAACACCTTGGAGCGGAAGACTCAGTTTGTAGACCACAACGAAACTTGTGGCCCCAATGCAGTTTTATAATTCTGACAAGCTGAAAATCCGGCTTTTTTTTTTTTGAAGAAGAAGAAAAGCTGTATTAAGTGTTGCAGACAGACACTGCTAGTAGGCCTTACACCACAAAGTAGGCTCACTGCAGGATGACAAAAAGTTACATGGGTACACGGTCGGCATTGGTGTGCTTAGCGGAGGACAAATGGAAGGAGGGACCGCAGACAGACTTAGTAGGCCTAAAATAAAAAAATTTTGGCTCAGAACAGTTTGAATTATCTTGCAGGGGTACACAGGCAGCATTGGTGTGGTCAGCGGAGGACGATTGGAAGGAGTGTCTGACACAGTTAGTACTCCCAAAAAATAAATAGATGTTAATGTCTCGCAAAACAACAAAACCAAAAAACAAAAGGGTGGCATACTTAGGTACAGGGGTGAGCTCCTCTGCTGAGTTTCAAACATAGTAATTTGGCGCTAAGTATTTACTGGTGTCAATATAGGACACTGACCCTGACTATTTTAACTAGCATCATACATGTCAACAAATTGGTATTGTCAGTGCCAGGCATTGAAGGATGTCAGCACATAGACTAAACATTGGTGGAGCTGTGAGAGATAATTTTGCAAGTGGTAGAACAGTGTTTGAGCTGGGGGGAAACTCTCTTGTGGCCGGCGGTACAGGCCCAGGGCCCCTCATGTTACAACGGTGTGTCTGACGTTGGTTGCGCGCCACCACCACCAGAGACACTTTATTGTACTATGAGGGACCCAGTGGCAGTGCCATCGACCAAAAACGGGCACACCCACCTCTTCAGACAAACGGGTGCTTGCACCAAGTGGCGAGACCACGGCCCGTGGGGTGAGTTAGCCCATTTAGGGAGGTGTAAACATGTCGTATGCTGGACAAACAGCTGCTGCAAATTAAGAGATTGGAACAGTCAGTAAGACCAGTCCACAAGCGAGACCTTTTTATAGGAAAGCTAGGTGTCAGCCGGGAAAGGTGGGGCAAAATAATTCAAAATCCATGAGTGGTTCATTTTAATGAAGGTTAGATCATCAACATTTTGGGTAGCCAGAAGAGTCCTTTTTTCGGTCAATATTGAACCAGCAGCACTGAATACTCTTTCTGATAGCACACTAGCTGCTGGGCAAGCAAGCTCCTGCAAAGCATATTCTGCCAATTCAGGCCAGGTGTCTATTTTGGATGCCCAGTAATCAAATGGGAATGACGGTTGAGGGAGAACATCGATAAGGGATGAAAAATAGTTAGTAACCATACTGGACAAATATTGTCTCCTGTCACTTTGAATTGATGCTGCAGTACCTGTCCTGTCTGCGGTCATTGCGAAATCACTCCATAACCTGGTCAGAAAACCCCTCTGTCCAACGCCACTTCTGATTTGTGCAACTCTAACACCTCTGCCCTGTTGCCCCCTGCAGCTCGTGTGAGAACCATCACTGGCGCTGTGTACTGGGAATGCCTGAATCAAACGGTCTACAAGAGTTGCTTGTTTGGTTGCTAATATTTGTTCGAGGTTCTCATGTGGCATGATATTTTGCAATTTGCCTTTATAGCGAGGATCAAGGAGGCAGGCCAACCAGTAATCGTCATCGGTCATCATTTTAATAATGCTTGGGTCCCTTTTGAGGATACGTAAGGCATAATCCGCCATGTGGGCCAAAGTTCCAGTTGTCAAATCTGCGGTTGTGCTGGGTTGAGGGGCAGTTTCAGGCAAATCTACGTCACTTGTCTCCCTGAAAAAACCTGAACCGGGCCTTGCAACGCCACCAGTTGCTATTGGCCCCGGAGAAGCTTTCTCATTCAAAAAATACTCATCCCCATCATCCCCCTTGTCCTCCTCCTCTTTGCCCGCTACCTCATCCTGTAGACTGCCCTGACCAGACAATGGCTGACTGTCATCAAGGCTTCCCTCTTCCTCGGCTGCAGACGCCTGCTCCTTTATGTGCGTCAAACTTTGCATCAGCAGACGCATTAGGGGGATGCTCATGCTTATTATGGCATTGTCTGCACTAACCAGCCATGTACATTCCTCAAAACACTGAAGGACTTGACACAGGTCTTGTACCTTCGACCACTGCACACCTGACAACTCCATGTCTGCCATCCAACTGCCTGCCCGTGTATGTGTATCCTCACACAAATACATAACAGCATGCCTCTGTTCACACAGTCTCTGAAGCATGTGCAGTGTGGAGTTCCACCTTGTTGCAACGTCGATGATTAGGCAATGTAGGGGAAGGTTCAAAGACCGCTGATGGTTCTGCATACGGCTGGAGTGTACGGGCGAACGGCGGATATGCGCACAAAGTCTGCGCACTTTGAGGAGCAGGTCGGGTAACCCCGGTAACTTTTCAGGAAGCACTGCACCACCAGGTTTAAGGTGTGAGCCAGGCAAGGAATGTGTTTCAGTTGTGAAAGGGCTATGGCAGCCATAAAATTCCTTCCGTTATCACTCACTACCGTGCCTGCCTCAAGATGTACAGTGCCCAGCCATGACTGAGTTTCTTTCTGCAAGAACTCGGACAGAACTTCCGCGGTGTGTCTGTTGTCGCCCAAACACTTTATTGCCAATACAGCCTGCTGACGCTTGCCACTAGCTGTCCCATAATGGGACACCTCGTGTGCAACAGTGGCAGCTGCGGATGGAGTGGTCGTGCAACTGCGGTCTGTGGACGAGCTCTCGCTTCTGCAGGAGGACGAGGAGGAGGAGGAGGGGGGGCGAACGCCTACAGCCAACTGTTTCCTAGACCGTGGGCTAGGCAGAACTGTCCCAATATTGCTGTCCCCTGTGGACCCTGCATCCACCACATTAACCCAGTGTGCCGTGATGGACACGTAACGTCCCTGGCCATGCCTACTGGTCCATGCATCTGTTGTCAGGTGCACCTTTGTACTCACAGATTGCCTGAGTGCATGGACGATGCGGTCTTTTACATGCTGGTGGAGGGCTGGGATGGCTTTTCTCGAAAAGAAGTGTTGACTGGGTAGCTCGTAGCGTGGTACAGCGTAGTCCATCAGGGCTTTGAAAGCTTCGCTTTCAACTAACCGGTAGGGCATCATCTCCAAATGAGATTAGTCTAGCAATGTGGGCGTTCAAATCCTGTGTACGCGGATGCGAGGATGAGTACTTCCTTTTCCTAACGAGAGTCTCATGTAGGGTGAGCTGGACTGGAGAGCTGCAGATGGTGGAACTAGGGGGGGTGCCGGTGGACATGGCAGACTGAGAGAGGGTTGGAGATGGTATTCTTGCTGGTGCCCTACATGCAGTGTTTCCTACCACGAACCTGGTGATTCCCTGGCTGCTTTGGCCTGGCGACGAAACCTGCACATTTACTGCAGGTGGTGCGGTAAACGGTGGGCTTACAGTGAGGGAAGGGATGTAGTGTTGCTGACTAGCTTCATTGGCCGAGGGTGCTACAACCTTAAGGGACGTTTGGTAGTTAGTCCAGGCTTGCAAATGCATGGTGGTTAAATGTCTATGCATGCAACTTGTATTTAGACTTTTAAGATTCTGACCTCTGCTTAAGGTAGTTGAACATTTTTGACAGATGACTTTGCGCTGATCATTTGGATGTTGTTTAAAAAAATGCCAGACTCCACTCTCTCTACTATCGGATACCTTTTCAGGCTGTCCTACAACTGGTTTTGCCACGCGTTTTTGGCCAGATACGGGCCCGGCAGATGGAACCTGTTGCGATGTTGATGCCTGCTGCGGCTCCTTCTCCTCCGCTTCAGAGCTACTGCCGCCTGCACCCTTTTCCCCCAATGGCTGCCAATCGGGGTCAACAACTGGGTCATCTATGACCTCCTCTTCTATCTCGTGTGCAACTTCGTCTGTGTCACCGTGTAAGCCGGTGGTATAGCGTTCGTGACGGGGCACCATAGTCTCATCAGGGTCTGATTCTGGATCAGTACACTGCGAGGGCAATGTTCTGGTCTGAGTCAAAGGAACAGCATAGTAATCTGGCTGTGGCTGTGCATCTGTGCACTCCATGTCCGATTCAACTTGTAATGGGCATGGCCTGTTAACTGTTTCACTTTCTAACCCAGGAACGGTATGTGTAATGAGCTCCATGGAGTAACCCGTTGTGTCACCTGACGCATCCTTCTCTGTTGTTCTTGGTGAAGAAGACAAGGAAGCGACTTGTCCCTGACCGTGAACATCCACTAACGACGCGCTGCTTTTACATTTAGCAGTTTCAGAAGAGGAGGCGAAAGAGTTAGAGGCTGAGTCAGCAAGGAAAGCCAAAACTTGTTCTTGCTGCTCCGGCTTTAAAAGCGGTTTTCCTACTCCCAGAAAAGGGAGCGTTCGAGGCTTTGTGTAGCCAGATGACGAACCTGGTTCAACAACTCGAGACTTAGGTGCTATATTGCTTTTCCCACGACCACCTGATGCTCCACCACCACAACCATCATTACCAGCTGGCAATGACCGCCCACGGCCACGATATCTTCCACCAGACTTCCTCATTGTTTGAAAAACGTAACCAAACTAACGGTATTTGTTACTGTAAAACCAGTTACAAGGTGAACTCAAACTTCTGTTGGATTTATATATCCCTTTATAGGTGGGTGAGACTGCAGGGAAAATTAGGCCCAATGTATACCAGTACACAGCTTCAGTGGCAGACAGATATGCCACTAACAGGACTGACGCCGATGCAGACACTAACAATTAAAATCTCCCCCTTTTTATTTTTTCTGGGAGAATATTGAAGAAATGTGGCCCACTCTCATACAGTATATGTTCTGTGGCACAAAATTTGAGACAGGTGGCACACACAGGAGTGGCACTGAAGCAGAAATGCCAATCTTAATCTCCCACTATTTTTATTTTTTCAGGGAGAATTGAAAAGAAATCTGGCCCAGTATTACACACTAGGTTTAATGTAGCACAAAATTTGAGACAGGTGACACACACAGGAGTGGCACTGAAGCAGAAATGCCAATCTTAATCTCCCACTATTTTTATTTTTTTCAGGGAGAATTTAAAAGAAATCTGGCCCAGTATTACACACTAGGTTTAATGTGGCACACAATTTGAGACAGGTGGCACACACAGGAGTGTGTTGTGAATTCTGTGGCAGAGCTCCCTCCTGTGGTCACAAGTGGTACTTCGGCTGGTTCTCTCTGTGAGCTTCCGTTGGTGGAGGAAAGTGGTACTGCGGCTTCTGAGTTTCCTTCCTCAGGTGATGTGGTGAAGTCGTTAGGTGCTGCTCTATTTAACTCCACCTAGTGCTTTGATCCTGGCCTCCAGTTAATGTTCTAGTATTGGACCTGTTTCCTGCTGGATCGTTCCTGTGGCCTGCTGCTCTGCATAGCTAAGTTCCTCTTTGCTATTTGTTTGCTGTTTTTTTCTGTCCAGCTTGTCAATTTGTTTTTTTACTGCTTGCTGGAAGCTCTGGGACGCATAGGGTGTACCTCCGGGCCGTTAGTTCGGTACGGAGGGTCTTTTTTCCCCCTTTGCGTGGTTTTTGTAGGGTTTTGTGTTGACCGCAAAGTTACCTTTCCTATCCTCGCTCTGTTCAGAAAGTTGGGCCTCACTTTGCTAAATCTATTTCATCTCTACGTTTGTCTTTTCATCTTAACTCACAGTCATTATATGTGGGGGCTGCCTTTTCCTTTGGGGTATTTCTCTGAGGCAAGGTAGGCTTATTTTCTATCTTCAGGCTAGCTAGTTTCTCAGGCCGTGCCGAGTTGCATAGGGAGCGTTAGGCGCAATCCACGGCTGCCTTTAGTGTGGTTTGAGAGGATTAGGGATTGCGGTCAACAGAGTTCCCACGTCTCAGAGCTCGTTCTTGTTTTTTGGGTTATTGCCAGGTCACTGTATGTGCGCTGACCTCTATGTCCATTGTGGTACTGAATTACCTTTCATAACAGTACTGGAGGCCCAAAGTACTAATGATTCCCAATAGAGGGAAAAAAGAAGTTCTGAGACCATTTTTTTTTCTTTGCACTGTGTTTTGCCTTTTTTTTCCCCTAGACATTTGGGTGGTTCAGGACACAGGTGTAGCAATGTACATTAAAGGTCTGTCTTCATGTGTGGATCAGCTCACGGCAAGAGTACAAAGTATTCAAGACTTTGTGGTTCAGAATTCTATGTTAGAACCGAGAATTCCTATTCCTGATTTGTTTTTTGGAGATAGAACTAAATTTCTGAGTTTCAAAAATAATTGTAAACTATTTCTGGCTTTGAAACCTCGCTCCTCTGGTGACCCAGTTCAACAAGTTAGGATCGTTATTTGTTTTTTGCGTGGCGACCCTCAGGACTGGGCATTTTCTCTTGCGTCAGGAGATCCTGCATTAAGTAATATCGATGCATTTTTCCTGGCGCTTGGATTGCTGTACGATGAGCCTAATTCTGTGGATCAGGCAGAGAAGAATTTGCTGGCTCTGTGTCAGGGTCAGGATGAAATAGAGGTATATTGTCAGAAATTTAGAAAGTGGTCCGTACTCACTCAGTGGAATGAAGGTGCGCTCGCAGCTATTTTCAGAAAAGGTCTCTCTGAAGCCCTTAAGGATGTCATGGTGGGATTTCCTATGCCTGCTGGTTTGAACGAGTCTATGTCTTTGGCCATTCAGATCGGTCGACGCTTGCGCGAGCGTAAATCTGTGCACCATTTGGCGGTATTACCTGAGCTTAAACCTGAGCCTATGCAGTGCGATAGGACTTTGACCAGAGTTGAACGGCAAGAATACAGACGTCTGAATGGGCTGTGTTTCTACTGTGGTGATTCCACTCATGCTATCTCTGATTGTCC
Organism: Ranitomeya imitator; assembly: GCF_032444005.1. Lineage (NCBI taxonomy): Eukaryota > Metazoa > Chordata > Amphibia > Anura > Dendrobatidae > Ranitomeya > Ranitomeya imitator. Next base: position 177,504,638 of record NC_091286.1, on the reverse strand, counting down.
TAAGCGCACTAAGCGGTTCGCTAGGTCTGCCACCATTGGTACGATACAGTCAAAATTTCTTCTGTCTGTTACCTTGATCTGCTCTTTGTCATCGTATTCTGTCATGGCATTTGTGGACTCAGGCGCTGCTCTGAATTTGATGGACTTGGAGTATGTTAGGCGTTGTGGGTTTTTCTTGGAGCCCTTGCAGTGTCCTATTCCATTGGGAGGAATTGATGCTACGCCTTTGGCCAAGAATAAGCCTCAGTATTGGACCCAGCTGACCATGTGCATGGCTCCTGCACATCAGGAGGTTATTCGCTTTCTGGTGTTGCATAATCTGCATGATGTGGTCGTGTTGGGGTTGCCATGGCTACAAGTCCATAATCCAGTATTAGATTGGAAATCCATGTCTGTGTCCAGCTGGGGTTGTCAGGGGGTACATGGTGATGTCCCATTTCTGACTATTTCGTCATCCACCCCTTCTGAGGTTCCTGAGTTCTTGTCTGATTACCGGGATTTATTTGATGAGCCCAAGTCCGATACCCTACCTCCGCATAGGGATTGTGATTGTGCTATCGATTTGATTCCTGGTAGTAAATTCCCAAAAGGTCGACTGTTTAATTTATCTGTGCCTGAGCACGCCGCTATGCGGAGTTATGTGAAGGAGTCTTTGGAGAAGGGGCATATTCGCCCGTCATCGTCGCCATTAGGAGCAGGGTTCTTTTTTGTAGCCAAGAAGGATGGTTCACTGAGACCTTGTATAGATTACCGCCTTCTAAATAAGATCACGGTTAAATTTCAGTACCCCTTGCCATTGTTATCTGATTTGTTTGCTCGGATTAAGGGGGCTAGTTGGTTCACCAAGATAGATCTTCGTGGTGCATATAATCTTGTGCGTATTAAACGAGGCGATGAGTGGAAAATTGCATTTAATACGCCCGAGGGCCATTTTGAGTATCTAGTAATGCCATTCGGACTTGCCAATGCTCCATCAGTGTTTCAGTCCTTTATGCATGACATCTTCTGAGAGTACCTGGATAAATTCCTGATTGTGTACTTAGATGACATTTTGATCTTCTCGGATGATTGGGAGTCTCATGTGAAGCAGGTCAGAACGGTGTTTCAGGTCCTGCGTGCTAATTCTTTGTTTGTGAAGGGATCAAAGTGTCTCTTTGGTTTTCAGAAGGTTTCATTTTTGGGGTTCATCTTTTCCCCTTCTACTATCGAGATGGACCCTGTTAAGGTCCAAGCCATCCATAATTGGACTCAGCCGACATCTCTGAAAAGTCTGCAAAAGTTCCTGGGCTTTGCCAATTTTTATCGTCGCTTCATCTGCAATTTTTCTAGTATTGCTAAACCATTGACCGATTTGACCAAGAAAGGTGCTGATTTGCTCAATTGGTCTTCTGCTGCGGTGGAAGCTTTTCAAGAGTTGAAGCGTCGTTTTTCTTCTGCCCCTGTGTTGTGTCAACTAGATGTTTCGCTTCCGTTCCAGGTCGAGGTTGATGCTTCTGAGATTGGAGCAGGGGCTGTTTTGTCACAGAGAAGTTCTGATTGCTCGGTGATGAAACCATGCGCCTTCTTTTCCAGGAAGTTTTCGCCTGCTGAGCGAAATTATGATGTGGGCAATCGAGAGTTGCTGGCCATGAAGTGGGCATTCGAGGAGTGGCGTCATTGGCTTGAAGGAGCTAAGCATCGCGTGGTGGTCTTGACTGATCATAAGAACTTGACTTATCTCGAGTCCGCCAAGCGGTTGAATCCTAGACAAGCTCGTTGGTCGTTGTTTTTTGCCCGTTTTGACTTTGTGATTTCATACCTTCCGGGCTCTAAAAATGTGAAGGCGGATGCGCTGTCTAGGAGTTTTGTGCCCGACTCTCCGGGTGTATCTGAGCCGGCGGGTATCCTCAAAGAGGGAGTAATTGTGTCTGCCATCTCCCCTGATTTGCGGCGGGTGCTGCAAAAATTTCAGGCTAATAAACCTGATCGTTGCCCAGCGGAGAAACTGTTTGTCCCTGATAGGTGGACGAATAAAGTTATCTCTGAGGTTCATTGTTCGGTGTTGGCTGGTCATCCTGGAATCTTTGGTACCAGAGAGTTAGTGGCTAGATCCTTTTGGTGGCCATCTCTGTCGCGGGATGTGCGTACTTTTGTGCAGTCCTGTGGGATTTGTGCTCGGGCTAAGCCCTGCTGTTCTCGTGCCAGTGGGTTGCTTTTGCCCTTGCCGGTCCCAAAGAGGCCTTGGACACATATCTCTATGGATTTTATTTCAGGTCTTCCCGTCTCTCAAAAGATGTCAGTCATTTGGGTGGTCTGTGATCGCTTCTCTAAGATGGTCCATTTGGTACCCTTGTCTAAATTGCCTTCCTCCTCTGATTTGGTGCCATTGTTTTTCCAGCATGTGGTTCGTTTACATGGCATTCCAGAGAATATCGTTTCTGACAGAGGTTCCCAGTTTGTTTCGAGGTTTTGGCGAGCCTTTTGTGGTAGGATGGGCATTGACTTGTCTTTTTCCTCGGCATTCCATCCTCAGACTAATGGCCAGACCGAACGAACCAATCAGACCTTGGAAACATATCTGAGATGCTTTGTTTCTGCTGATCAGGATGACTGGGTGTCCTTTTTGCCTTTGGCTGAGTTCGCCCTTAATAATCGGGCCAGCTCGGCTACCTTGGTTTCACCGTTTTTCTGCAACTCTGGGTTCCATCCTCGTTTCTCTTCAGGGCAGGTTGAGTCTTCGGACTGTCCTGGTGTGGATACTGTGGTGGACAGGTTGCAGCAGATTTGGACTCATGTAGTGGACAATTTGACTTTGTCCCAGGAGAAGGCTCAACGTTTCGCTAATCGCAGACGCTGTGTGGGTCCCCGACTTCGGGTTGGGGACTTGGTTTGGTTATCTTCTCGTCATATTCCTATGAAGGTTTCCTCTCCTAAGTTTAAACCTCGTTTTATTGGTCCGTATAGGATTTCTGAGGTTCTTAATCCTGTGTCTTTTCGTCTGACCCTTCCAGATTCTTTTTCCATACATAACGTATTCCATAGGTCATTGTTGCGGAGATACGTGGCACCTATGGTTCCATCTGTTGATCCTCCTGCCCCGGTTTTGGTGGAGGGGGAGTTGGAGTATATTGTGGAGAAGATTTTGGATTCTCGTGTTTCAAGGCGGAAACTCCAGTATCTGGTTAAGTGGAAGGGTTATGCTCAGGAAGATAATTCTTGGGTCTTTGCCTCTGATGTCCATGCTCCCGATCTTGTTCGTGCCTTTCATATGGCTCATCCTGGTCGTCCTGGGAGCTCTGGTGAGGGTTCGGTGACCCCTCCTCAAGGGGGGGGGTACTGTTGTGAATTCTGTGGCAGAGCTCCCTCCTGTGGTCACAAGTGGTACTTCGGCTGGTTCTCTCTGTGAGCTTCCGTTGGTGGAGGAAAGTGGTACTGCGGCTTCTGAGTTTCCTTCCTCAGGTGATGTGGTGAAGTCGTTAGGTGCTGCTCTATTTAACTCCACCTAGTGCTTTGATCCTGGCCTCCAGTCAATGTTCTAGTATTGGACCTGTTTCCTGCTGGATCGTTCCTGTGGCTTGCTGCTCTGCATAGCTAAGTTCCTCTTTGCTATTTGTTTGCTGTTTTTTTCTGTCCAGCTTGTCAATTTGTTTTTTTACTGCTTGCTGGAAGCTCTGGGATGCAGAGGGTGTACCTCCGTGCCGTTAGTTCGGTACGGAGGGTCTTTTTGCCCCCTTTGCGTGGTTTTTGTAGGGTTTTGTGTTGACCGCAAAGTTACCTTTCCTATTCTCGCTCTGTTCAGAAAGTTGGGCCTCACTTTGCTAAATCTTTTTCATCTCTACGCTTGTCTTTTCATCTTAACTCACAGTCATTATATGTGGGGGCTGCCTTTTCCTTTGGGGTATTTCTCTGAGGCAAGGTAGGCTTATTTTCTATCTTCAGGCTAGCTAGTTTCTCAGGCCGTGCCGAGTTGCATAGGGAGCGTTAGGCGCAATCCACGGCTGCCTTTAGTGTGGTTTGAGAGGATTAGGGATTGCCGTCAACAGAGTTCCCACGTCTCAGAGCTCGTTCTTGTTTTTTGGGTTATTGCCAGGTCACTGTATGTGCGCTGACCTCTATGTCCATTGTGGTACTGAATTACCTTTCATAACAGGAGTAGCACTGAAGCAGAAATGCCAATCTTAATCTCCCACTATTTTTTTTTCCAGGGAGAATTTAAAAGAAATCTGACCCAGTATTACACACTAGGTTTAATGTGGCACACAATTTGAGACAGGTGGCACACACAGGAGTGGCACTGAAGCAGAAATGCCAATCTTAATCTCCCACTATTTTTTTTTCAGGGAGAATTTAAAATAAATCTGGCCCAGTATTACACACTAGGTTTAATGTGGCACACAATTTGAGACAGGTGGCACACACAGGAGTGGCACTGAAGCAGAAATGCCAATCTTAATCTCCCACTATTTTTTTTTCAGGGAGAATTTAAAATAAATCTGGCCCAGTATTACACACTAGGTTTAATGTGGCACACAATTTGAGACAGGTGACACACACAGGAGTGGCACTGAAGCAGAAATGCCAATCTTAATCTCCCACTATTTTTATTTTTATTTATGGGAGAATTGGCAAGAAATCAGGCCCACTGTTAGACTGTATGTTTTCTGTGCCAGAAAATGAGACACAGATGCCACACACAGGACTGCCACTGATACAGATTTGCCAATTTTAATCTGCACCCTTTTCTTCTTCAGGGAGACTAGTGAATAAATCTGGGCCACTGTATTAGAGTATATTTTCTGTGGCAGAAAGTGACTTGAAGAGATATAACGAAACAAAAAAAAAAAAAGGGACTGTCCTACAATTACTATCTCCCTGCAGTAATCTCAGCAATGTATGGCAGGCAGCAATAACAAAGAGTGGACTGCTGCACAAAAAAAGTCAAAAGTGTGGACAAACAAACAAGAAAGCTGTGCAGAATGGAAGGAGCAACAGGATTTGTGCTTTGAAAAAGCAGTTGGTTTGCACAGCGGTGTACAAACAGCAATGCAGCTATCTGGGAACCTTCTAGGGCAGCCCAATGAGCTACAGCGCTGAGGAAAAAAAAATGTAGTCTCCACTGTCCCTGCTAAGAAAAGGTGGTGTTGGACAGTGGAAATCGCTACAGCACAAGCGGTTTGGGGGTTAATGTACCCTGCCTAACGCTATCCCTGCTTCTGACGAAGCGGCAGCAACCTCTCCCTATGCTCAGATCAGCAGCAGTAAGATGGCGGTCGGCGGGAACTCCCCTTTGTAGCCCCTGTGACGCCGCAGAAAGCAAGCCAATCACTGCAATGCCCTTCTTTAAGATGGTGGGGACTGAGACCTATGTCATCACGCTGCCCACACTCTGCGTCCACCTTCATTGGCTGAGAAATGGCGCTTTTCGTCATTAAAAGTCGCGTACCGCATGGCCGACCCCACACAGGGATCGGGTCGGGTTTCATGAAACCCGACTTTGCCAAAAGTCGGCGACTTCTGAAAATGACCGACCCGTTTCGCTCAACGCTAATGCTGAGCACCCAATAATATAGACCACATGGTCAGAATTGCAAATAAAAAATTTTTAATTTTGTAGATTTTTTCATTTTTATCATCATAAAAAGTCGAAGTTTTTTTAGAATGTGAACATGTTTCACATGGAAATTTTCCACACTTGTAAAACCTGTCATGATCAACTAATGAGATGCTTTGGAATTCCTGCATGGATTGTAAAAGCTTGGAGACAAATAACTCCCTAACGTCGGTGCACGTCTAGCCACAATTTTAAAATACTGTCCATAGCATCATCATTTTTGAGAATATTCAAATTGCGATATACAATATTTGAAATGACTTTAAAGTGAGAGCTGTATGTCAGTTCCAAAACAGGTTGTTCTGATGAAGGGATTGCAATGGGATTACAGCCACTATTCACACTAGGAACAGGATTGATTAGTTCCTGTCTAGATCTAGAATCGTCAATTTGAAAAGCTCGATTAATAGTCCAGCTGGGATATTTCCTTTTAATAAGACGGCTTTTCATATTGTTCTTTTCAGTTTGAAAAAAAGATCACTACAATTGCTGCGTAAGTGCTGCGACCATTTGGTAGGACGTGAGTCTTAAATGAGGAAATCCTCGTGGGTCTCTTCATCTTTCCTATACAGTCATTGCCTATGATAACCCAGCCTAGGTCAAAGCATTGAGCAAATGGAGCCTCATGTGGCCCGTTGATTTGCTGACGTACCTTGTGTAGTCGCAGAATGTCTCTGCCAAGCAGGATCAGAATGTTTGCGCTGTTGTCGAGAGCTGGTATCTTGCCTGCCAAAGTCCTTAGATGAGGGTGATGGAGTGCAACCTCTGGATTTGGGATTTTCTGTCTGTTGGACGGTATCTGGTTGCATTCGACCAGAGTGGGTAAGGGTATCTCCACATTGTTCTCAAGAGAAAACACCATGAGTCCATTTGCTCCCAGAGACCTCAGTAAAACACCACTGCAGGTGCCCAGGGTGTAGGGGTGAGAGTTTCCCTTTAGGTCAAACATGTCAAAGAGCTCTGACCTTGCAAGTGACTGGTTGCTCTGATCGTCTAGGATAACATACACCCTTGCAGTTTTCTCTGATCGACCCTTGGGATACACATTCACCAGGCATATCTTCGCACACGGCTTGTCCCAGAGGCCTTCTCCGCAGACTTCTGTGCATGAAGAATATATTGTGACAGAACTCACTGTTTGAACAGCATCCTCTTCGCCTTGCCTTGTGGTGGGGAAGGCGTATGCTGTGCAGTGTTTGATTGGGATGGATGGAGCGCTTGCACATGCTCCTCACTGTCGCACTCCAAACACTAAATAGATATTTTACAGTCCTTAGGAAAGTGTCCAGTAGAAGCGCAGCACCTGTAACATATCCTAAAGTTCTTCAGAAGCTCTTTGCGTTCCTGGAGTGATTTCTTTCTAAAGCCGATGCACTTCTGTAAGGGTACCGTCACACTATACGATTTACCTACGATCACGACCAGCGATATGACCTGGCCGTGATCGTAGGTAAATCGTAGTGTGGTCGCTGGGGAGCTGTCACACAGACAGCTCTCCAGCGACCAATGATGCCGAGGTCCCCGGGTAACCAGGGTAAACATCGGGTTACTAAGCGCAGGACCGCGCTTAGTAACCCGATATTTACCCTGGTTACCAGCGTAAAAAAAAACAAACAGCACATACTTACATTCTGGTGTCCGTCTGTCTCTGCTTCCCGCACTCAGTGACTGCCGGCCGTAAAGTGAAAGTGAAAGCACACGTCACCGCTGTGCTCTGCTTTCACTTTACAGCCGGCAGTCACAGTGCGGGAAGAAGACGGCAAGGGACCTGACAGACACCAGAATGTAAGTATGTGCTGTTTGTTTTTTTTTAGTTTTACGCTTGTAACCAGGGTAAACATAGGGTTACTAAGCGCGGCCCTGCGCTTAGTAACCCTATGTTTACCCTGGTTACAAGCGAACGCATCGCTAGATCGCATCGCTAGATCGGTGTCACACACACCGATCTAGCGATGACAGCGGGAGATCCAGCGACGAAAGAAAGTTCTAAACGATCTGCTACGACGTACGAGTCTCAGCAGGATCCCTGATCGCTGCTGCGTGTCAGACACAGCGATATCGTAACGATATCGCTGGAACGTCACGAATCGTACAGTCGTAGCGATCGAAATGGCAGTGTGTGACGGTACCCTAAGGGGTGAGGTTTCTTGTGAATGGGACACATATGAATAGGATTTTCAACCTTCTCACCTTTGTTGCTCTTATCTTGTGAAACTGTAGGTGTGGGAAGAACATCAGTCTTCTTGACGGACATTGGAGCTCGGCGGTTCCTGTAGTTAAGACGTGGACTCTCGTGTTTAGGAGATGAAACAGGGTTGCTGTGCTCTCCATAGGAAAAACGTGGATCAGTCTTACACTCTGCAATATTTTCAATGAACTCGCAGAAGTAAGAAAATGGAGGGAAGAAGACTTGGTTTTCCCTTTTGTATTTTGATCCAAGCATGGCCCACTTATTTTGGATATTGGACGGCAGCTTGGAAACTATTGGGGTTACTCCATGAGCAGTGTCCAGGCAGCTGAGGCCAGGCAGGTATGGGTCTGCTTTGGCCAGCTGAAGCTCTAACAGAAGGTTGCTGAGCTCTTGGAACCTTGTACTGTCTTTACTAGATACCTTTGGAAAATCCTCCAGTTGCTTGAAAAGAGCCTTTTCTATGGCCTCAGGACTGCCATAGCTTCTTTCTAGCCTCTTCCATGCAGCGGTGAGACCCGCGATAGGATTACTGATGTGGACGGATTTAAGTCTCTTGACCCGATCCGTGGATTGTGGCCCAAGCCACCTGATTGGCAGGTCTAGCTCTTCAGCGGCAGTGATGCCGAGGTCACTGATTGTGGTTTTAAAGGTACACTTCCAACCCCTGTAGTTCTTAGGTTTATCGTCAAACTTTGTAAGACCTGTCTTAGTTAGATCACGCCGAATCATGTACCTTGCAAAGCCAGTCATATCAGCATTCTCCGATTTTGGAAGGACCATTGATGGCTGGGTAGCATTGTAAATACAGTCTGTGCTTTGACCTGGGAATGCAGGAACATACAGGGCAGCGTAGGTGTTCAGTCCATTAATGAGCTTAATTTCTGCCAAACATATGACTAGAATTGTGTGACCGGAGTGTGGTGACTTGCCTGCATATTGGCCTGCACGTATGTTTCTGTGTATAAGGTTTGGTGCGGTGCAGGTTTCTGGTACATTCTGGTGCACAGAGGAGGATCAGGATGCAGGGTTGGCAGCGTATTGTACTGACCTTGGGTGCAGGATGCGGGTAAACACTCTGTGTCCTGTTGTCTCAGGGAAGCATCTGTTCGGTCAGGAAGTATTGCAGGAGCAGGGGGAGCGCTGTATTGGCTTTGCACATAGTCTCTAGTACGTTTAAGAGGGTCTTCAGTATCAAAATCACTTAAACTGACAGTGTCTCTTTGGCTCCCACTGATGGCCTGTTCCAGGACCTTTAACCTTGCCATGGCTGCGGCGTGTTCACATTCCTTCTCTAGGGCCTCTATTTCTGCCTTTTTTTCTTCTCTAGGGCCTCTGTTTCTGCTTTTCTTTTCATCTCTAGGGCCTCTGTTTCTGCCATTCTTTTCTTCTCTAGGGCCTCTGTTTCGGCTCCCTCTATTTCATCTCAGTTTTCTTTTGAGCGAAGGCAGCTTGTATGTATCGCTGAGGGTTGAGGATTTTGAAGAGCGTGACTGCATACAGTTGATAATCTAAACACATTTGTGCAAGGATTCCCTCTGGTGGTCAATCAAGCGAAGCAGGCTGAGACAGGCTGTCTATGTGACTCAGCAGTTTTTGCCATTGCTCTGCTATGGCACGGAGAAGATCATGTTTACTGGATAGTAGATTCTCCCTTACTTTCCATGTGGGCTATCACGCCACAGAGAGAAGAAACAACCCGGGAGTGGAACCTCTGGATCACGGCCCCAGAGCGCCCAAGGGCGAGCAAACCTGGTGGATGCACCCCCTATACAGGGAACGTTAGGAGCAGTCCCTAGGAGGATGGAACCGCAACTGCCGGAGCCAAAGGGACGACTGGGTCAAGACGAGGTAGCAGGATGAAAGGGAATATGCAGGAACCAACAATAGCTGAGGCGGAGAGCTGTAAATGAAACAGAAACAGTAAATGACGGTAACACAGAAGAAAACAGACACAGGGTAGGACCATAGGACATGGACAGTACGAGATAGGGAAAGGGCGGAAATAGGGAAGGCACAGGAGTGGTAACAACCTAACAAAAAGGACAAGGGCACGTAGGCTGATAACAAAGAGAACAGGAAGGACCTGAGGACGACGAAGGGACACTTAAACAAAAGGCGTCACAGCAGCGAAGATTCGCAGGCGCCTTACCTGGGTAAGCTCAGGACAGAAATACCCGGTGGGCGCCGCCATATTGGAGGCAGAGCCACCGGGTCACGACCTCTCAGAATCCCACGCGGCGGAAGAAGCGCTATGGCGCATGCGTGAACCACTGAAGCGCCTGGAACTGGAGAAGCCGGGCAGAATGCAGCCAGGAGAGACTTCGGGAACGCGGACAGGTAAGTATGAGTGGTCGTGACAGTACCCCCTCTCTTACTCCCCCTCTTTTTAAAGCTGGAAAGAAACCTTTTTAAAATATGGGGAGCATTGATATTCTCCCGGGTTCCCACCACCTCTCTTCAGGACAAAATTCCTTCCAGTCAATTAAAAATAAAGTCCGACCCCTAACAGTCTTTTGGGCAAGAATATCCTTAACCTCGAATATATCATCAGTAGTGGAAAATAAGGGGAAATGAGTTTGGGACGAGTGAAAACGATTAAAGACTGCGGGTCTAAAGGGAACCTGTCACCCCGTTTTTTCAATATGAGCTACAAATAGCGTTAAATAGGGCCTGAGCTGTGCTTTACAATAGTGTCTTTATTGTCCCCTGATTCCCCACCTTTGCTGCCAAAATACCTTAGTAAAGTCGCCGTTTTCGCCTGTCAATCACGCTGGTCCGGTGAAATGGGCATTGTGAAATCGCTGTTATAAAACTGTCCCACTAGTTAACCCCGTAAGTAAACACCGTAAGAAAAAAAACGAGGCAAAAAACAACGCTATATTATCATACCGCCGAACAAAAAGTGGAATAACACGCGATCAAAAAGACAGATATAAATAAGCATGGTACCGCTGAAAACTTCATCTTGTCCTGCAAAAAACGAGCCACCATACAGCATCATCAGCAAAAAAATAAAAAAAGTTATAGTCCTCAGAATAAAGCGATGCAAAAATAATTCTTGTTTCTATAAAATAGTTTTTATAGTATAAAAGCGCCAAAACATAAAAAAATGATATAAATAAAGTATCGCTGTAAACGTACTGACCCGAAGAATAAAACTGCTTTATCCATTTTACCAAACGCGGAACGGAATAAATGCGTCCCTCAAAAGAAATTCATGAATAGCTGGTTTTTGGTCATTCTGCCCCACAAAAATTGGAATAAAAAGCGATCAAAAAATGTCACGTGCCTGAAAATGTTACCAATAAAAACGTCAACTCGTCCCGCAAAAAACAAGACCTCACATGACTCTGTGGACTCAAATATGGAAAAATTATAGCTCTCAAAATGTGGTAATGCAAAAAATATTTTTTGCAATAAAAAGCGTCTTTCAGTGTGTGACGGCTGCCAATCATAAAAATCCGCTAAAAAACCCGCTACAAAAGCAAATCAAACCCCCCTTCATCACCCCCTTAGTTAGGGAAAAATAAAAAAAATAAAAAAATGTATTTATTTCCATTTTCCCGTTAGGGTTAGAGCTAGGGTTAGGGCTAGGCTTAGGGCTAGTGTTAGGGTTAGGGCTAGGGTTAGGGTTAGGGCTAGGGTTAGGGTTGGGGCTAGGGTTACGGCTACAGTTAGGGTTGGGGCTAAAGTTAGGGTTGGGGCTAAAGTTAGGGTTAGGGTTTGGATTACATTTACGGTTGGGAATAAGGTTGGCATTAGGGTTAGGGGTGTGTCTGGGTTAGAGGTGTGGTTAGGGTTACTGTTGGGATTAGGGTTAGGGGTGTGTTTGGATTAGGGTTTCAGTTAGAATTGGGGGGTTTCCACTGTTTAGGCACATCAGGGGCTCTCCAAACGTGACATGGCGTCCGATCTCAATGCCAGCCAATTCTGCGTTGGAAAAGTAAAACAGTGCTTCTTCTCTTCCGAGCTCTCCCATGTGCCCAAACAGGGGTTTACCCCAACATATGGAGTATAAGCGTACTCAGGACAAATTGGACAACAACTTTTGGGGTCCAATTTCTCCTGTTACCCTTGGGAAAATACAAAACTGGGGGCTAAAAAATAATTTTTGTGTGAAAAAAAAAAGATTTTTTATTTTCACGGCTCTGCGTTATAAACTGTATTGAAACACTTGGGGGCTCAAAGTTCTCACAACACATCTAGATAAGTTCCTTGGGGGGTCTAGTTTCCAATATGGGGTCACTTGTGGGGAGTTTCTACTGTTTAGGTACATTTGGGGCTCTGCAAACGCAATGTGACGCCTGCAGACCATTCCATCTAAGTCTGCATTCCAAATGGCGCTCCTTCCCTTCCGAGCCCTCCCATGCGCCCAAATGGTGGTTCCCCCCACATATGGGGTATCAGCGTACTCAGGACAAATTGGACAACAACTTTTGGGGTCCAATTTCTACTCTTACCCTTGGGAAAATAAAAAATTGGGGGCGACAAGATAATTTTTGTGAAAAAATATGATTTTTTATTTTTACGGTTCTGCATTATAAACTTCTGTGAAGCACTTGGTGGGTCAAAGTGCTCACCACACCTCTAGATAAGTTCCTTAGGGTGTCTACTTTCCAAAATGGTGTCACTTGTGGGGGTTTCAATGTTTAGGCACATCAGTGGCTCTCCAAACACAACATGGCGTCCCATCTCAATTCCTATCAATTTTGCATTGAAAAGTCAAACAGTGCTCCTTCCCTTCCGAGCTCTCCCATGCGCCCAAACAGTGGTTTACCCCCACATATGGGGTATCAGCGTACCCAGGACAAATTTTACAACAACTTTTGGGGTCCATTTTCTCCTGTTACCCTTGGTAAAATAAAACAAATCGTAGCTGAAGTACATTTTTTGTGAAAAAAAGTTAAATGTTCATTTTTATTTAAACATTACAAAAATTCCTGTGAAACACCTGAAGGGTTAATAAACTTCTTGAATGTGGTTTTGAGCACCTTAAGGGGTGCAGTTTTTAGAATGGTGTCACACTTGGGTATTTTCTATCATATAGACCCCTCAAAATGACTTCAAATGAGATGTGGTCCCTAAAAAAAATTGGTGTTGTAAAAATGAGAAATTGCTGGTCAACTTTTAACCCTTATAACTCCCTAACAAAATAAAATTTTGGTTCCAAAATTGTGCTGATGTAAAGTATACATGTGGGAAATGTTACTTATTAAGTATTTTTGTGACATATCTCTGTGATTTACAGTTATATGAAAAAGTTTGGGCACCCCTATTAATCTTAAGCTTAATGTTGTATAAAAATAGTTTTTTTTGCAACAGCTATTTCAGTTTCATATATACCTAATAACTGTTGGACACAGTAATGTTTCTGCCTTGAAATGAGGTCTATTGTACTAACAGAAAATGTGCAATCTGCATTCATACCTAATTTGACAGGTGCATAAGTATGGTCACCCCACCAGAAAAGTGACATTAATATTTAGTAGATCCTCCTTTTGCAAAAATAACAGCCTCTAGTTGCTTCCTGTAGCTTTTAATGAGTTCCTGGATCCTGGATGAAGGTATTTTTGACCATTCCTCTTTACAAAACAATTCCAGTTCAGTTAGGTTTGATGTCCGCCGAACATGGACAGCCCTTTTCAAATGACCCCACAGATGTTCAATGATATTCAGGTCTGGGGACTGGGAGGGCCATTCCAGAACAGTGTAATTGTTCCTCTGCATGAATGCCTGAGTAGATTTGGAGCAGTGTTTTGGATCATTGTCTTGCTGAAAGATCCATCCCCTGCGTAACTTCAACTTTGTCAATGATTCATGAACATTATTGTCAAGAATCTGCTGATGCTGAGAGGAATCCATGCGTCCCTCAACTTTAACAAGATTCCCGGTGCCGGCATTGGCCACACAGCCCCAAAGCATGATGGAACCTCCACCAAATTTTACTGTGGGTAGCAAGTGTTTTTCTTGGAATGCTGTGTTTTTTGGCCACCATGCATAACGCCTTTTTGTATGACCAAACATCTCAATCTTGGTTTCATCAGTCCACAGGACCTTCTTCCAAAAAGAAATTGGCTTCTCCAAATGTGCTTTTGCATACCTCAGCCGACTCTGTTTGTGGCGTGCTTGCAGAAATGGCTTCTTTCGCATCACTCTCCCATACAGCTTCTCCTTGTGCAAAGTGCATTGTATAGTTGACCGATGCACAGTGACACCATCTGCAGCAAGTTGATGCTGCAGCTCTCTGGAGGTGGTCTAAAGATTGTCCTTGACTGATCTCACCATTCTTCTTCTCTGCCTTTCTGATGTTTTTCTTGGCCTGCCACTTCTGGCCTTAACAAGAACTGTACCTGTGTTCTTCCATTTCCTTACTATGTTCCTCACAGTGGAAATTGACAGGTTAAATCTCTAAGACAGCTTTTTGTATCCTTCTCCTGAACAACTACGTTGAATAATCTTTGTTTCAGATCATTAGACAGTTGTTTTGAGGAGCCCATGATGCCACTCTTCAGAGGAGATTCAAACAGGAGAACAACTTGCAAGTGGCCACTTTAAGTAGCTTTTCTCATGATTGCATGCACCTGGCTTTGAAGTTCAAAGCTCAATGAGGTTAGTAAACCAAAAAAAGTGCTTTAGTAAGTCAGTAAAAAGTAGGTAGGAGTATTTAAAACAAGAAAATGATAAGGGTGCCCAAACTTATGCACCTGTCAAATTTTGTTTGAATGCAGATTGCACATTTTCTGTTAGTACAATATACCTCATTTCAAAGCAGAAACATTACTGTGTCTAACAGTTATTAGATATATGAAACTGAAATAGCTGTTGCAAAAAAAACTATTTTTATAAAACATTAAGCTTAAGATTAATAGGGGTGCCCAAACTTTTTCATATAACTGTAATTGCATAAAAATTCAAATTTGGAAAATTGCGAAATTTTAAAAATTTTCTCCAAATTTCCATTTTTTTCCACAAATAAACGCAGGTAATATCAAAGAAATTTTACCACTATGATGAAGTACAATATGTCACGAGAAAACAATGTCAGAATCACTGGGATCCGTTGAAGTGTTCCAGAGTTTTAACCTCATAAAGGGACAGTGGTCAGAATTGTAAAAATTGGCCTGGTCATTAATGTGCAAACCACCCTTGTGGGTAAAGGGGTTAATGGCCAACAGTTCTTTGTCACCGATGGAATAATTACATTCAGAGGAGGAGAAGGATTTAGAGAAGAAGCCACAGGTGACGATGCTTCCGGAATGGAACTTTTGAAGAACTGCTCCAACTCCTATGGAAGAAGCATCCACCTCAAGGACAAAGGGTTTGTTGGCATCCGGAAGGTGCAACGCTGGGGCGGCAGCAAATCTTTGCTTCAGAGTTTGAAAAGCATCCTCTGCCTCCTGAGGCCAGTTGTTGGAATCGACTCCCTTTGCAGGTGAGAGCAGAGATGGGCCTGGTTAAGGAGGAGAAATGAGGAATAAATTGTCTGTAATAATTGGCAAAACCAAGGAAACGTTGAATGGCCTTTACCCCAACGGGCCGTGGCCAATCGAGAACAGCAGACACCTTAGCTGGATTCATTTTCAGTCCTGAATCAGAGACAATAAATCCAAGAAAGGGTACACTAGACTGCTCAAAAACACACTTCTCGATCTTGGCGAAAAGATAATTCTCCCTCAGACGTTGTAAGACTAGATGAACGTCACGTTGATGAGTGGAGAGATCCGGAGGGAAGACGAGATAGACTACGTCACTAGAATAAAGACGATCCCTGAAGACATCGTTGACAAACTCTTGAAAAACAGCAGGAGCGTTACAGAGACCAAAAGGCATAACTAAGTATTCGTAGTGACCATCACGGGTGTTGAAGGCGGTCTTCCACTCATCCCCTGCACGGATACGAACCAGATTGTAGGCTCCTCGAAGATCAAGCTTAGTAAATATCTGTGCCCCTCTAAGACGGTCAAAAAGCTCGGAGATTAAAGGTAATGGATATTTCTTTTTCACCGTAATGTTATTCAATCCTCCGTAATCTATACAAGCACGAAGAGAGCCATCCTTCTTTTTGATGAAAAAGAAGCCAGCACCGGCAGGAGAAGAGGATTTCCGAATGAAGCCTCTGGCGAGATTCTCTTGAACATACTCAGACATGGCTTGAGTCTCTGCTGGCAAAAGAGGATAAATTCTTCCTCTCGGAGGCATAGTTCCCGGAAGAAGTTCTATTGTGCAGTCGTAGGAGCAATGCGGAGGAAGATTCTCTGCTTCTTTTTTATTGCAGACTTCAGAAAAGGAACTGTAAACAGAAGGCAAACCAGAAGGAATGAGGGAAGGGCGAGAAACACCAACAGGACGCACCTGCAGCAGACACCGAGCCCAACAGGAATCTCCCCAATGAAGAATGTTGCCATTATGCCAATCCAAAGCGGGTTCGTGGGTCCGCAGCCAAGGTAGGCCGAGGAGTACTGGATGCGAAATATTGGCCAAAACATAAAACACAATTTTCTCTTTATGCAGAACCCCTTCCTGAAGTTCAACTACCTGCGTGATTTGGGTGACAGTCTCCTACAGAGGTTTGCCATCCACGGAGGTGAGGAAAAGGGGATTTTCTAAGGTCCTAACAGGAACAGAGAACTTAACTACCTCTTCTAGCCTAATAAAGTTCCCCGCAGCACTCGAGTCAATATAGACTAGGAAGGAAAAACATTTACCAGAAACGTGCAGTAAAACAGAAAGAGTGAGGGGTAGAGAGGTATTACATGCACCTAGGGAGGCCACTCTTACCTGGCCTAGGCGGAGGAGTTTTCCGGACGATCTGGGCAAGCACAAAGAAGATGGGAGGTACTGCCACAGTAAAAACAAAGACCTTGGGTGCGTCTCTCCTGGCGACGTTGCTCAGACATTTTGAGCCGGTCTATTTGCATCGGTTCCAACGCCAGTACGGAGGTGGACACCCAGTAACGAGGACTAGGTGGTCTACAAGAAGGCTGGGAAGGCCGAGGATTCCTCCTTTCATGGGCTCGCCCCTGAAATCGAAGGTCAATACGGGTAGCCAAAGAGATGAGATCCTCTAAATTGGTTGGTGTATCGTGACCCGCTAACTCATCTTTAATATGCCCAGATTAGCCTTGCCAAAATGTTCCCACCAAAGCTTCATTATTCCAGCCTAAATCGGAGGCTAGAGTGCGGAATTGAATGGCGTACTGACCCACAGTTAAAGACCCCTGCTGTAAATAAAATAGGGACTCAGTAGTAGAGGCCAGACGACCAGGTTCGTCAAATACTCGACGGAAGGTCTCTAAAAAGTTAGCTAACTGCGAAATTACAGGGTCATCATGCTCCCAGAGAGGATTCACCCACGCCAGCGCATCCCCCTCCAAATGAGAAATTATGAAAGCTATCTTGGCCCGATCAGTAGGGTACTGTAAAAGCAGAAGCTCAAAATGGATGCGGCACTGATTTAAGAATCCCCGACATAATTTGGGATCCCCGTTATAGCGTGGTGGTTTGGCCAGATGGGGAGGAGGGTGTGGAGCCGAGGGAGGAATGGCAGCAGACGCAGCAATCTGCAAGGAGAGAAGTCGAGTATCTACGGAAGCCATGTAACTTAAAATATGAGCCTGAGTGTCTCGCTGTTGTGCCAGCTCTTGTTGTAAGCTGGCCAACTGAGAAGCATTACTGAGGTCAGAGGTCTGAAGAGCGGACAGACGAGAGTCCATGGACTTCATAAAAGACATCATACGGGACTGGCTTTCATGTAAAAAGACTAACTATTTTTGAGCAGCTGAGGCTCCAGCGGGATCCATGGCCTGCAAATACTATCACACCACAGAGAGAGGAAACAACCCGGGAGTGGACACTCTGGGTCACGGCCCCAGAGCCCCCAAGGGCGAGCAAACCTGGTGGATGCGCCCCCTATACAGGGAGCGTTAGGAGCAGGCCCTATCAGGATGGAACCGCAACTGCCGGAGTCAAAGGGACGACTGGGTCAAGACGAGGTAGCAGGATGAAAGGGAATATGCAGGAACCAACGATAGCTGAGGCGGAGAGCTGTAAATGAAACAGAAACAGTAAATGATGGTAACAAGGAAGAAAACAGACACAGTGTAGGACCATAGGACATGGACAGTGCGAGATAGGGAAAGGG
Organism: Ranitomeya imitator; assembly: GCF_032444005.1. Classification (NCBI taxonomy): domain Eukaryota; kingdom Metazoa; phylum Chordata; class Amphibia; order Anura; family Dendrobatidae; genus Ranitomeya; species Ranitomeya imitator. Next base: position 177,486,716 of record NC_091286.1, on the reverse strand, counting down.
CGGAAACAGGGAAGGCACAGGAGTGGTAACAGCCTAACAAAAAGAACAAGGGCACGTAGGCTGATAACAGAGAGAACAGTAGGGCTTGAAGACGAAGAAGTTATACCTAAACAAAAGGCGTCACAGCAACGAAGATTCGCAGGCGCCTTACCTGGGTAAGCGCCGGATAGAAATACCCGGTGGGCGCTGCCATATTGGAGGCGGAGCCACCGGGTCACGACCTCCCAGAATCCCAGGCGGCGGAAGAAGCGCTACGGTGCATGCATGAACCGCCAAAGCGCCTGGAGCTGGAGGAGCCGGGCAGAATGCAGCCAGGAGAGATGTCAGGAGCGCGCCGGCCGGACAGGTAAGTATGAGCGGTCGTGACATGGGCTTTGTGGGACGTCTAGCCTTTTCACTAGATGGTGGATCAAGTTCTATGCACTCTTCCTCTAACAATGGGTCTGGCAGAGACAGTGTAGTCATTCTTTCAGCCATACTGATTCACAGGGAGAAGGGAAGCTGTATGGTCTCTTATATGCTGAGAGCGGATGCTCTGCAGGAAGTTCTGTAGCTTTTTAGAAGCTGTGGGTGGCTTTACAGATGAATCTGATAAGTCTTTTTTACTATTCTGTCCCCGGGGCCTGTGGCTGCAAATATGGCTCTTTGAGATGCTGAATCTCTTCACCCTACTTACAATTGGCAATGTTCGCAGATAGCTTAACTCAGCTGCAGGCACACATGTTATGAAGAATCCAGCAGAGACTTTGATTTCTTTAAGAATTCTTGTTGAATGCATACAAACAGCAACAGGTAAAAAAGACTTTCTTCAGACAGGCTGAAAGCACATGTGCCTCTATTGAAGCCAAGATGGAGACTGAGACACAGGGAGAAGAAGGAAGTGACATGACACCCAGCAGAGGGAGACAGGGAGACAGAAGGGACAAACTTCATGGAAAGGGAGGATTTTAGCTACGCAAAACACAGGAACACATAGCAACAATACACAATATGAGAGACTGCAATACAGCATGTAAAATGTACAGGACAGTCTGTAAATGTCTCATTCATGGGACATAACAGTCCTTTTCTGACAGCTTATAAAATCATAGGCTGCAGCCAATAGAAAAGGGACACAAAATAACACATTGAATTTATCATAAATCACAAGCAGCACTGGCATGTATTGCCAATATACTGCAACCAGAGAAGAGGGAGGACAGTGCAGAAAAAAGGGGGAAGTCAGGAAGGAGACAGCCAGTGCCTTATATTCAGCCCCCTCACCTGTCTCTCTTATGTCTCATTCCTCTCTTGTCTTCTGCCTTCATCTTTGCTGTCTCCTGCCTCTCTCTGTTTCTTGACACTTTGTCCATCTTTTCTATAATCCCCTGCTCTTTTCTTTCTTTCCTGCTGCCTCGTCTCCTTGGTTGTTTGTGGCTCCACCCCCTCCATTTAGCCCCACCCCTTCATGTTATTCCACAGCATGATAGCTGTGACGCTGCTGGAGGGGAGGGATCAGCAGCCCAGCTCCTGACTCCGCTACATTGAGTGATTATCCCCTGTGTCAGGACTGCTCTTGCCCAGCCTGCACTACAGCGCCGAGTGCTATATATCAAGGGGCGGCATAGTGCTGCTGCTGTGGATTGTGCCACCCCCTGAGAGGCATATGGGAGCGCAGATGCTGACATTAGGCACTTTTTCTTGCCAGCATGTCTCACCAAGTCCGGGCCCCTCCTCTTTCCTTCTACTCCCGGGCCCTTACACGAGTAAGGGCAGTAATGCCCTGATTGCGTCCATGGTGTTAGCCAGTAGATAGAATAGAAAAATATTTGGAATTGAGAGTCCTCAGTGGTTGATACTTTTTAATGGTTAACTGAAAAGATGGTAACAAATTGCAAACTTTCAAGACTACGCAGGTCCCTTCATCAGGCATAGACTAATACAACATCTGAAGAATCACATATTTATACACAACACAGCACAGAACTGTCATTATGGGAGAGTGATAATCAAACAGTTGTGTCCATAAGTATTGGAACAGTTCGTAGATAAGGAGTGAATGTTTTATTGTCCTCTGATTGGGGTCTGGTTCTGTGTTACAATGCCCCCACAAGGTCTGAAGAGCAAATTCCTGTCCAATATTCAGACAGATTTGAATAAAAACTTATTGTTTCTCAAGTCTAAAATTACTATGGACAATTTTGAGATTTTCCAAAAAGAATTAAAATCTAAAATACAGTCATTGGAGGATTCCATAATTTCTCTCAAAAGAAAAAAATTAATAGAGAAATTATTGATTATACCAATGATCAAGTCTATGAATGGGGCAGATGGGAGAAACAACTTGCTACACCCAAGTCTATATTGAAAAAATGCACTTGTTCTCCTTATGGCAAGCAAGTCACATTTTCTTCTTCAGATCCTGAATCCTGAGATGTGCAAGTGGATTCATCAAGACACTGGGGGGGATGCTCCTTCACAAGCTAAGACTAAGAAATCTCAAACTATTATTGCAAACCACTTAGAAACAACAATGTCTAAAAAACGCACAAGGAGGGGCGAAAGAAAACATTGCAAATGCCCCAATGTTATTCAGGAGTCGACTGAGGCGTTTCAAAAAGACATCTCACTAGATGTTATTAATTTATCCTCTATAGTTTTGTCTGATGTTGAAATTAAACTTCTTTCGCAAGGACTTAATTTTGTTCCCACCAACTCAAACTTGGATGTTTTTTCTACTCTAAGGCTGCCGTCACACTAGCAGTATTTGGTCAGTATTTTACATCAGTATTTGTTAGCCAAAACCAGGAGTGGGTGATAAATACAGAAGTGGTGACGTGTTTCTATTATACTTTTCCTCTATTTGTTCCACTCATGGTTTTGGCTTACAAATATTGATGTAAAATACTGACCAAATACTGATAGTGTGACGGCAGCCTAAAAGATATAAATAAGTTTGTAACAGATCTTACTATTAAAAAAAACTTTTCTTTGGAGGACAAAACCAATAAGCTAACATCTTCAGCTGTTATTAATTAATTCAGAGGGAAGAATTTCTTGGAACAGAACACTCTCTTATGTGTCCTAGATCTTGACACTTTGAATAATTCACCAAATGATACTAATATTGTTTCTGGATTTAAAACTAGGAATCCTACTTTTTATCCAATTCAAACCTGGACTGAGTCGATGGAAAAATTCCAGGACAATGTGGAAAAATATTTGGAATTGAGAGTCCTCAGTGGTTGATACCTTTTAATGGCTAACTGAAAAGATGGTAAAAAATTGCAAGCTACACAGACCTCTTCATCAGGCATAGACTAATACAACATCTGAAGAATCACGTATTTATACACAACACAGCACAGAACTGTCATTACGGGAGAGAGATAAACAGTTGTGTCCATAAATATTGGAACAGTTCGTAGAAGTAATTGCGTTATTATGATGGTTTCCATGGAGACCCCCGGCACCAAGATGGCCACTGGGTCCTTCTGGGTCCTGCAGGGAGGTGGCTTGTAAGCACCTGCTGGGAGCAGGCGCTGGCATGTCTCCTTCCCTGCCTGTCAGACTGCTGATCTGACACTGTGCTGTGCAAAGTGTCAAATCAGCGATCTGACATTATATACTGATGTCCCATACTGGGACAATGTAATAAAGTTAAAAATATATATTATAATGTGTAAAAATATATTTTTTTAAATCTGCAAATAAAGAAAACATTTTTTTTTCAAGTAAATACATTTATTTATGTAAATAAAAAAACAAACAATAAAAGTATACATATTTGGTATCGCCGCGTCTGTAACGACCCACTCTATAATACTGTCCCACTAGTTAACTCCTTTAGTGAACACCGTAAAAAAAAAACGAGGCAAAAGACAATGCTTTATCATCATACTGCCGAACAAAAAGTGCAATAGAACGCACTAAAACTGGTACTGCTGAAAATGTCATCTTCTCTTGCAAATAAAAGCTGCTTTACAGCTCCATCAGCAGAAAAATAACAAAGTTATAGCTCTCAGAATAAAGCGATGCAAAAATAATTATTTTTTCTATAAATTTATTTTTATTGTGTAAGGCTGTGTGCACATGTTCTGGATTTTTTTCTTTTTTTTTTGCTATAAAAACGCGATAAAACCGCAAAAAAACGCTCACATTAAGCATCCTATTAAAAGAATGCAATCCGCATTTTGTATGCACATGCTGTGTTTTTTTCCTGAGTGGAAACGCATTCCGGAAAAAAACGCAGCATTTTCATTAATTTGCGGAATCGTCGGGATTCCACACACATAAGAATGCATTGATCCACTTACTTCCCGCATGGGGCTATGCCCACCATGCGGGAAGTAATCGGATCATGTGCGGATGGTACCCAGGGTGGAGGAGAGGAGACTCTCCTCCACGGACTGGGCACCATATCACTGTTAAAAAAAAGAATTAAAATAAAAAATTGTGATATACTCACCTTCGATGGTCCCTGGAGTCTTCCCGCCTCTCAGCGGTGAACGCGGCGCCTTCCGTTCCCAGGGATGCTGTGTGCGAAGGACCTGGTATGACGTAGCGGTCACGTGCACCGCTGAGGAGATCGGGGGCAGTCGGAAGGTGAGAATAACCATTTTTTTATTTTTTTTTATTATTTTTAACATTAGATCTTTTACTATTGATGCTGCATAGGCAGCAGCACTTGTTTGACAAGTGTGACCAACCTGTCAATCAGTTTTCCAAGCGATGCTACAGATCGCTTGGAAAACGCTAGCATTCTGCAAGCTAATTTTGCTTGGAAAACGCTAGTGTTTAGCGGGAATACGCATGCTAATTCCGCATGCGATATACCCAAGGCAGGTGTTGTGGAATTGCCACGGAAATTTCCGCTGCAATTCTGCAATGTGTGCACTTAGCCTAAAAGCGACAAAACATTTTTTTTTAAAAATGCGGTATCGCTGTAATTGTACTGACCTGAAGAATAAAGCTGCCTTATCAATTTTACCACACGCAGGACGGTATAAAAGGAAAAAAAGCAATTCCTGAATTGCTAGTTTTTGTTCATTCTGTCTCCCAAAAATCAGAATAGAAAGCAATCAGAAAATGTCATGTGCCCGAAAATGATACCAATAAAAAAAGTCAGCTCACCCTGCAAAAAACAAGCACTCTGTCGAAATATGAAAAAAATTATAGCTCTCAGAATATGGTGATGCAAAAACTAGTTTTCGCAATAAAAATCATCTTTAAGTGTGTGACAGCAGTCATACATAAAAACCCGATATAAATCTGGTAACGCTGTAATCACACTGACCCAAAGAATAAAGTCGCCTAATTACTTATACCGCAAGAGGAAGGGCATAAAAAATAAATAAAACCAATTCTTCACATGCTGCTGATTTTCTCATTCTGCCTCCCAAAGATCGCATTAAGACTTGGTGCACATTTATCCTGCGATCTGTGCTGAACGCTTAAACCAAGGTTTCCATGTAATTCTCTGAAACACGTGACTCAGACAGAACCTCTGGTGGAAGATTCCCTATAATGAGGCAGATGGAGGCACTGTGGGCACCATTAGGCTATATTCACACTTTGCGGATTTTGCTGCGGATCCGCAGCGGATTTGACCGCTGCGGATCCGCAGCAGTTTCCCATGAGTTTACATTTCAATGTAAACCTATGGGAAACAAAAAACGCTGTGCACATGCTGCAGAAAAATCCGCGCGGAAACGCTGCGGATTACATTCCGCAGCATGTCACTTCTTTTCTGCGGATTTTCACCTGCTCCAATAGAAAACTGCAGATGAAAATCCGCAGAAGAAAACGCAGTAAAAACCGCGATAATTCCGCAGTAAAAACCGCGATGGGTTTTCACTGCGGATTTTGCAATTCTGCTGCGGAAAAATCCGCAGTGGAATCTGCAGAGTGTGAACATAGCCTTAGACCTGTGATCCGGCAGTGTCTATCTTTTTAGGATTGCATAAAAGTGCTGTCGGCCACAGTTTTCTGCACTTCTGAAAAAAAGGAAATCGCGGAACAGAGGCCAGACGGAGTCCAGAGTAACTGTGCTGCCTCATTATAGTAAATGGATCCATCCGGGTTTCATCTGAATCAAGTCACTCTGAGATTTAGATGGAAACCGCAAAAGTAAGTACTCAGCATAGAGCGCTCGATAAATGTGACCCCTAACGTTATGTAAAATGTTCCCAATAAAAGCTTCCACTCGATCCACAAAAAAAGCAAGTCCTCACTCAGATCTGTCATCTGTTAACAGAAATATAGGGGTCTTCCATGTTACTGATAGTACAAACACTCTGGAAAGCAAAATAGCTCCTCACCCACCAAAATTCTCCACTCCCAAATCCAAATGCCCCCATCTCTTCTGAGCCCCAGTATGCCTAAAACCACATATAGCGCCCACATGTTTTGCATTTCTGTAGTGATGAGAGCTCGCCTAATTTACAGGTGCGTGTCTCCAGAAGAATGAGCTGGGCATAATGTACTGGTCACTAAAGCGCACTGGTCACTACAACGGCAGTTTGCAATTTTCACTCAGCAACTTCCACTGCTGCCATCACTACTTCTGTTGTTAAATTCCCAAAGAGTTATAATTTCCAAAATGGGGTACCTTATGGGGGTTACATCTGCACTGTAATATGGTGCTAATTCCCTTCTGATCTTTGCACTGTGCCTCAAAAGTAGTTTTCGACCACATATAGGGTGTCAGGAGAAATTGCACAACAAAGTTTGCAGTCCATTTTCTCCCTTTGCCCTTTTGAAAATACAAAATTTGTAGCTAAAAAAGTTTTTTGTGGGAAAAATTTGATATTTTTTATTTTTACAGCTTAATGTTATAAACTTCTGTGAAGCACTTGTGGGTTCAAGGTGCTCAATACACATCTAGGTAAGGTCCCAATGGGTCTAGTTTCCAAAATGGTGTCATTGTGGGGGGTTCCCACTGATTAGGTATATTAGGAGCTCTTCAAATGGGATATGGTGTCCGTTAATTATTCCCTCAAATTTTGCATTCAGAAAGTCAAATGGCGCTCCTTCCCTTCCAAGCCCTGCCTTGCATCCAAACAGTGGTTTTCCCCCACATATCGGGTATCGGCGTACAGGGCTGCCATCAGGGCATTACTGTCCTGACTGGCGTATGGGGCCTAGTCAGCAGAGGGGGCCTATACGGGCAGAGCTGCCACTAGAAATTTCGGGGCCCCATACTGGCAAAATATTCAGGGCCCCCTTGAGACTCTGCCCAGGCTCCACCCCAGCCCCGCCTCCACGCTCTACCCCTCGAACTGTCCACGGTCCCACCGCTCCCTCTTGGAAAAACTCCACTTCTCACCTATCCCACATTAACAGTTCCCATCACCAGATCACACATATAGCCAGCAGCTTTTGTTTTGGCCAAAAGATTTTTTAAGCTGCCACCATAACACGGTAGACACTTTTGGCCGGGCGCTACTCTGCTGTAACCTATTAAATATTTGTTACAATTTGCAATACAATTTAGGTATATTTTTATTTATTTTTCAATTTTTAAAATGACCAATAATATCACATACAAGGAACAAATACTGCTACACCATGACCAGACTGCATATTACCACCAGTGATCGAATAATAGCACATACAAGGAACAAATACCACCGCACCATGTCCAGACCATATGTTACTACCACATAGTGACTGAATACTACAATTCTGATCAGTAATAAAAAAGCACCATACTATCACCATAAGTGCCATTATACACAGGAGATCTGTACTTAGTATGCAGTGTCTGTGTAGAGGTAATACAGAGATCACTGGTGACATTATACACAGGAGCTCTGTATATAATGTATAGATAATACAGTGATCACTAGTGAAATTATACACAGGACCTCTATATATAGTATACAGTGTATAGTGCCAGTGTACAGGTAACACTGACTCACCAGTGACGTCTCTAGGTGAAGTCCTTTATCTTTCATCCAGCAAAAACCGCCATCACTTCAGCCAGGACTCGTCTCTGCAGGAAATAACACAGTTATCTCAAGTTCTGCTTGCAGAACACATTACTTAATTTTTCCCAACTTCTACATTACACTACATGAAGGAAAAGAGGCGACATAGTGTCACTCTACACAGTAACAGAACCGCCCCCCCCATTTAAAACAGTATACTGAAAAAATAAAATAAATACATCACTGCAGTAATAATATCCCTTAATTAGCACCTATGGTAATAATATTCACCATCCTGGCCCCATGTGTCTCATTCCTGGCATCAGCCATATGCTCTCCCATCCTCATGAGTATCCATTCTGCCCCATATGATCTCCCCATCCTGCCCCATCTGTCTCCATCATATCCTTCCTGCCCCATGATCCTGCACGATCTGACTCCAATCCTGCCCCATCTGTCTCCATTTCTGCCCCAGTGTCTCCAATCATGCCCCATGTCTTTCATCCTGCCCTGTGTCTCCATTCTGCCCCCTATGTCTCCAATCATGCCCCCTATGTCTGCAATCCTGCCACTTGTCTCCAATCATGCCCCCTGTGTCTCCACTCTGCCCCATCTGTCTCCAATCCTGCCCCATCTGTCTCCAGTCATGCCACCATGTCTTTCATCCTGCCCCATGTCTCCAATCATGCCCCATATCTCCATTCTGCCTGTGCCTCTCATTCTGCCCCAATGTCCAGCATTCTGCCCCTTTGTCCAGCATTCTGCCCCTGTGTCTCACAGTCTGCCCCTGTGTCCAGCATTCTGCCCCTGTGTCCAGCATTCTGCCCATGTCCAGCTTTCTGCCCCTGTGTCCAGCTTTCTGCCCCTGTGTCCAGCATACTGCCCCTGTGTCCAGCATACTGCCCCTGTGTCCAGCATTCTGCCCCTGTGTCCAGCATACTGCCCCTGTGTCCAGCATACTGCCCCTGTGTCCAGCTTTCTGCCCGTGTCCAGCATACTGCCCCTGTGTCCAGCATTCTGCCCCTGTGTCCAGCATTCTGCTCCTGTGTCCAGCATTCTGCCCCTGTGTCCAGCATTCTGCCCCTGTGTCCAGCTTTCTGCCCCTGTGTCCATCTTTCTGCCCCTGTGACCAGCATTCTGCCCGTGTCCAGCATTCTGCCCGTGTCCAGCTTTCTGCCCCTGTGTCCAGCTTTCTGCCCCTGTGTCCAGCTTTCTGCCCCTGTGTCCAGCATTCTGCCCCTGTGTCCAGCTTTCTGCCCCTGTGTCCAGCGTTCTGCCCCTGTGTCCAGCTTTCTGCCCCTGTATCCAGCATACTGCCCGTGTCCAGCATACTGCCCCTGTGTCCAGCATGCTGCCCCTGTGTCCAGCATGCTGCCCCTGTGTCCAGCATACTGCCCCTGTGTCCAGCATAATGATCCTGTGTCCAGCATACTGCCCCTGTGTCCAGCATACTGCCCCTGTGTCCAGCACAATGCCCCTGTGTCCAGCATACTGTCCCTGTGTCCAGCATACTGTCCCTGTGTCCAGCATACTGTCCCTGTATCCAGCATTCTGCCCCAGTGTCCAGCATTCTGCCCCTGTGTCCAGCATAATGCCCCTGTGTCCAGCATTCTGCTCCTGTGTCCAGCATTCTGCCCCTGTGTCCAGCTTTCTGCCCCTATGTCCAGCATACTGCCCCTGTGTCCAGCATACTGCCCCTGTGTCCAGCGTAATGCCCCTGTGTCCAGCGTACTGCCCCTGTGTCCAGCATTCTGCCCCTGTGTCCAGCATTCTGCCCCTGTGTCCAGCATACTGCCCCTGTGTCATGCATTCTGCCCCTGTATCCAGCATACTGCCCCTGTGTCCAGCATTCTGCCCCTGTGTCCAGCATTCTGCCCCTGTGTCCAGCATTCTGCCCCTGTGTTCAGCATTCTGCCCCTGTGTCCAGCGTTCTGCCCCTGTGTCCAGCGTTCTGCCCTGGGCCCCCCGGATCGCCGCTCTCAATAAAGCAAAAAAAAAAACAAGTTCTTCTCACCTTGACCGCGCTCCTGCGGCGGGTGAAGCTCTGGCTCTCTCCACGCAGTGAAGCGCGCACTCGCCGGCGACTGACAATGACGTCAGACGCCGGCGAGATGCACACTGCGGCAGACGTCAGCTGCCAGCCTCAGATTGGTTGGAGGTTGTTAACCAGGCCCGCACGTCATTAGAGTTAAACAGCTGCAGCGCCACCTCTAAGGGCCTGGTTTAGCCTGCGGCTGCTGGTAGGGGCCCGTGAGCAGATGAGATGCGGGCCCCCTCTGCCCACCGGGCCCCATACGCCAGTCACGGCTGTAATGCCCTGATGGCAGCCCTGTATACGGGCCTCGTCTCTTCTGCTGATCGGACCCCAGCCAGTGCAGTAACTGAACCCTGCGTCCGAAATGCAGGGTTCAGTTACACTATTGCTGTGGAGGCCCGGGCCCGCATGGCAATAAAGTTGCCAGCCAATCGGAGGCTGGCAGCTGACGTCAGTGTGTACGTCGCCGGTGTCTGACGTCATTGTCATTCGCCGGCGAGTGCGTGCTTTCAGCCTGGAGGAAACATCCCTCGCCGCAGGAGTGCGGCAAGGTAAGAGGAAAGGTTTTTTTTATTATTTTTATTGAAAGCGGCAAGCCGGCAGGATGGAGACAAGTGTTCATCCTGTCGGGAGCAGAGTAGAGACAGGGCAGAATGGAGTCAGGGGGCATGATTGCAGACACAGGGGGCAGAATGGAGCCACAGGGGGCAGGATTGGAGACACAGGGGGCAGGATTGGAGACACAGGGGGCAGGTTTGGAGACATGGGTGGCAAGATTAAATATATGGGGGCATGATTGGAGACACGGGGGCATGATTGGAGACAGAGGGCATGATTGGAGACACAAGGGGCATGATTGGAGATACGGGGCAGACTGAAAGATATGGGGGCAGGATTGTAGACATAAGGGGCAGGATTGGAGAAATGGCGCCATGATGACGGATATGGGGGCATAATTGGAGACACAGGGGGCATGATTCGAGTCACAAGACATGATTGGAGACACAGGTTGCATGATTGGAGACACAGGGGGCAGGATTGGAGACACAGGGGGCAGGATTGGAGACACAAGGGGCAGGATGGGGAGATCATATGGGGCAGAATGGATTCTCATGAGGGCAGGATGGGAGAACATATGGCTGGAGCCAGGAATGAGATACACAGGGGCCAGGATGGGGGATATTATTACCATAGGGGCTAATTAAGGGATTTCTTTTTTGAGGATACTGTTTTAAATGGGGGGGCGGTCCAGTTACTGTGCAGAGTGATTCTATGTTGCCTTTTTTTCCTTCATTTGGTGTAGTGTAGAAGTTGGGAAACAATAAGTAATGTGCTCTGCAAGCTGTGCTCAAGATAACTGTGTTTTTTCCTTTAGAGACGAGCCCTGGCTGGAAGAAGGGACCTTGATCTGTGCTGGATGAAGATGAAAGACTTCACCTAGAGATGTCACTGGTGAGTCAACGTATTGCCTATACACTGACACTATACATTGTACACTATATACAGCGGTCCTGTGTACAATGTCACCAGTGATCACTGTATTACTTTTACACTGACACTGCATACTAAGTACAGATCTCCTGTATGGGGCCCCGAAATTCCTAGTGGCAGCCCTGATGGCGTACTCAGGAAAAATTGCACAACAACATGTACAGAGTAGTTTCTCCTGTTGCTTTTATGAAAATGCAAAATATGGAGCTAAAAAAGATTTATTTAAGAAAAATGTGATTTTTTTTATTTCCACGGCTCTAACGCTATAAACTTCTGTGAAGCATCTGTGGGCAGGGCTGCCACTAGAAATTTTGGGGCCCCATACTGGCAAAATTTTCAGGGCCCCCTTGAGACTCCACCCAGGCTCCACCCCAGCCCCACCTCCAGGCTCCACCCCTCGAACTGTCCACAGTCCCACCGCTCTCTCTTGGAAAATCTCCACTTCTCACCAATCACACGTTGACAGTTCCCATCACCAGATCACACATACAGCCGGCAGCTTTTGTTTTGGCCAAAAGACTTTTTAAGCCGCCACCATAACACGGTAGATACTTTTGGCCGGGCCCTACTCTGCTGTAACCTATTAAATATTTGTTAAAATATGCAATACAATTTAGGTATATTTTTATTTATTTTTCAATTTTTAAAATGACCTATAATACCACATACAAGGAACAAATACCACAACACTATGACCAGATGACATATTACCACCACAGTGATCGAATAATATAAAATACAAGGAACAAATACCACCACATCATGACCAGACCACATATTACCACCAATGACTGAATACTACAATACTGATTAGTAATAAAAAAAAAAAACACAATACTATCACCATCAGTGCCATTATACACAGGAGATCTGTAATTAGTATGCAGTGTCTGTGTAGAGGTAATACAGTGATCACCGGTGACATTATACACAGGAGCTCTGTATATAATGTATAGGTAATACAGTGATCACTGGTGACATTGTACACAGGACCTCTGTATATAGTATACAGTGTATAGTGTCAGTGTATAGGTAACACTGACTCACCAGTGACGTCTCTAGGTGAAGTCCTTCATCTTTCATCCAGCACAGACCGCCATCACTTCATCCAGCCAGGACTCGTCTCTGCAGGAAATAACACAGTTATCTCGAGTTCCGCTTGTAGAACACATTACTTAATTTTCCCAGCCTCTACATTACACATGAAGAAGGCGACATAGTATCACTCTACACAGTAACAGGACCGCCCCCCATATAAAACAGTATACTCAAAAAATAAAATAAATGCATCACTGCAATAATAATATCCCTTAGTTAGCCCCTATGGTAATATTTGCCATCCTAGCCCCCGTGTGTCTCATTCCAGGCTCCAGCCATATGTTCTCCCATCCTGCCCCATATGATCTCCCCATCCTGCCCCATCTGTCTCCATCGTATCCATCCTGCCCCATCTGTCTCCATTCTGCCCCATCTGTTTCCAATCCTGCCCCATCTGTGTCCAGCACTCTGCCCCATCTGTTTCCAATCCTGCCCCATCTGTCTCCATTCTGCTCCATCTGTTTCCAATCCTGCCCCATCTGTTTCCAATCCTGCCCCATCTGTTTCCAATCCTGCCCCATCTGTGTCCAGCACTCTGCCCCATCTGTTTCAAATCCTGCCCCATCTGTTTCCAATCCTGCCCCATCTGTTTCCAATCCTGCCCCATCGGTGTCCAGCACTCTGCCCCATGTTTGTCCAATCCTGCCCCATCTCTGTCCAGCACTCTGCCCCATCTCTGTCCAGCACTCTGCCCCATCTCTGTCCAGCACTCTGCCCCATCTCTGTCCAGCACTCTGCCCCATCTCTGTCCAGCACTCTGCCCCATTTCTGTCCAGCACTCTGCTGTTATGATCAGGTGGCCTTGGAGCAGCATGAAAAGACCTTCGCTGGAGCAGTGGTAACTTTACTGACCGCAAACCCTGATCCTATCACCGCAACTAGAAGTAGCCGTGGGGTGTGCCTAACCAGACCTAGACACCTCGACACAGCCTAAGGACTAAATATCCCTAAAGATGGAAATAGGAAAACTCTCTTGCCTCAGAGTAGATCCCCAAAGGATAGGCAGCCCCCCACAAATAATGCTCTGCACCATTCATTATTGCACCATAGCAGGGCCACATAGTGCTCTGCACCATTCATTATTGCACCATAGCAGGGCCACATAGTGCTCTGCACCGTTCATTATTGCACCATAGCAGGGCCTCATAGTGCTCTGCACCATTCATTATTGCACCATAGCAGGGCCACATAGTGCTCTGCACCATTCATTATTGCACCATAGCAGGGCCACATAGTGCTCTGCACCGTTCATTATTGCACCATAGCAGGGCCAAATAGTGCTCTGCACCGTTCATTATTGCACCATAGCAGGGCCACATAGTGCTCTGCACCTTTCATTATTGCACCATAGCAGGGCCACATAGTGCTCTGCACCGTTCATTATTGCACCATAGCAGGGCCACATAGTGCTCTGCACCATTCATTATTGCACCATAGCAATTTAATTTTATTACACAAAAGACAGTGACCTAGTCGCAAAATTACATGGTGGACACAAAAGCATTAGTTACATATTGTTGAGTAAATGGCAAAGCAAAAAGAAAAATTTTGGTTATACGGCGTGATCCTGCCAGGGTACAGCTCCAGAACCATTAAAGTACTGACAGTATTTATCTCGACAGTCCCTTGCATCGTCTGCCTGTCTGCCAGATCCCAGTGCTTGAAGAGCAGTTAAATTTTCAGGTTGTGTACGTCATTCCCTGGGCACAATATCTCTGGTTCTTGGGTCCACTGCATCAATGAATGAAGGAGGAGAATAGGAGCTGGTATCATGACGTCTCAGGAAATTATGTAGCACACAGCATGCCAAAACCACAGTCTATAGACGGCAGCTTCAAGTTGATAGCTGTGTGGAACACTCTAAACCGATTTGCCATAATCCCAAAGGCATTTTCAACCACACGACAGGCCCTAGACAACCGGTAATTATATATTCTGCGCTCCGGTGTGAGTGTTCGCTGCGCAAATGGCTTCAGCAGATGTGGATGAAGAGGGAAAGCTTCGTCTGCGATGAAAACAAAATTGAGGTTTGCTTTTGTGTCTTCATTTAGTGGCAACTGCAGTTGATTGTTCCTCAAGCTTTCCCCAAATGAAGTGTGTTCAAAAACTCCACCATCGGAGACTCGACCATTCATGCCAACATCCACATCGACGAACTCATAGTTTGCATTGACAAGGGCCATGAGGATCACACTGAAATATCCTTTGTAGTTGAAAAAAAAGGATCCAGAGTTGGCTGGTTGCGTGATGCGCACATGCTTTCCACCGCAGTTTGGAAACTGCCACAGCTGTTCAAAATCGGAAGCAATCCTCTTCCAGTCATCCGCTGTCTTGGGAAACTGCAAGATGAGAAGGAAACATGTACAAATTAGGTCAAATATATTGTTGTGCACATACACTCTCATGTGGACATCCTAGAGTGATTGACGCGCAGTATGGATTAGTATATCAAATTCAACAACCCTGAGTATGCAGGCAGCCATTTTATCAGATGGCTTCAGTGACTGAGAGGGGGTGCTAAACAATATATAGAAATTATATAATCAATAAAATAACGTTGGGAGCAGCAAATAAAAGAAGGGTGGCGCAGGGTTGGAGCAGCACATATCAGAATGGAGCCGCAAAATGGTAGCAGCACATGTCAGAATGGAGGCGCAGGATGGCGCAGGATCGCAGCAGCACATGTCAGAATGGGGGCGCAGGATGGGAGCAGCACATGATAGGATGGAGGATGGAGAACATATACCAATAGAAATGCGGGCGTAGAACGGGTTAAATAGCTAGTATAATATATCGACATAACACAGCATCCAAAAAAAAATAGTATTACCTCCATATAATGCCTTAAGCTCTGCACAATGGCCTCGCATGTCTCCGGAATCACAATGCTCAGGAAAGGTCTGGAAACAGCTGCGGAAAACTGCAAATCCTGAAGAGACCTTCCTGTAGCCAGGAACCGCAGTGTCACCGCCAACCTTTCATCAACGAGCAGGGCTGCGCGCATCGGCGTATCACGCCTTTGTATGAGTGGCATAACAGCAGACAGTATTAACTTGAAGGATTCCTTAGACATCCGAAGGTAGTTTCGGAAATCATGAGGGTTATTATCACGTAACTCTCTTATGAGACCCATGTGTGACAATGTGGATCTTTTCTGCAGCCAGCTCCGGGTCCACATGCGACGTTTTCGTTTAGGACGTCTCTCCTCTTGGAGACGTGCTGCCTCAAACACTAGGGCAGCAGCAACAACAGAACTCTCATCGGAAGTGAGCATACTTCCTAAAAAGAAAACAAACGTACAATAAATACACGTGCTTACAAAACAATGTTTTGACCATTGATCTAATTACTATATATGTTACTACTGGCATAAACGGGGCAGTCAACCATCTCGATCTGTAATAAAAGGATTAATTAATTGGGCCACGCTACAGCTGTGTACCTGAGGTTCTATGGCCTACCCTACTCTCCATAAAGGAAAAATCGACCACGCTCCAGCGTTTATCCCCGTTGAAGCGCAACATCTGCTACGCTGTAGCGTTATACATACCTCTTGCGGTAAAAGTCTGTAGTTATAAAAGTCCAGGGAATCCAGCGAATTTAGGAGTTCTGTTTCCAGCACGTGCTCCAGAGAGAAATGAATAGAGCGCTTGACAGCTCCGGTTTTATCCGCTGGGAACAATAGTCCTTTGTCTGTCGAATGAGCGCACAGTATTGTACCGCCCAATCAGCACACAGGAGGTGGAGAATTTGGCGCTCCTACGTAGCCATCTCCTCAACCCATTACATCGTATACAATATCGTGCACACCTTTGTTACACCATGCGATCATGCCGCCACAGCGGGACACTAGACGACGAAAGAAAGTTTCAAACGATCTGCTACGACGTACGATTCTCAGCGGGGTCCCTGATCGCAGGAGCGTGTTACACACTGCGATATCGTAACTATATCGCTCGAACGTCACGAATCGTGCCGTCGTAGCGATCAAAATTGCACTGTGTGACGGTACCCTTAGACCCTTTCACAAACAAGGCATTCACGAAGGATCTGAAATACCATCCTGACCTGCTACACATGAGACTCCCAATCATCGGAAAAAATCTAAATATCGTCCAAATATACAATCAGGAATTTATCAAGATAATCCCAGAAGATATCATGCATGAAGGACTGAAAAACAGATGGAGCATTAGAGAGTCCAAATGGCATCACAAGGTATTCAAAATGGCCCTCGGGCGTGTTAAACGCAGTTTTCCATTCATCACCCTGCTTAATACGAACAAGATTATAAGCCCCCCGAAGGTCAATCTTAGTAAACCAACTAGCTCCCTTAATCCTAGCAAACAAATCGGAAAGCAAAGGTAAAGGATATTGAAACTTGACCGTGATCTTATTCAAGAGGCGATAATCAATACAGGGTCTTAAGGAACCATCTTTTTTAGCAACAAAAAAGAACCCCGCTCCCAACGGTGAAGAAGATGGCCGAATATGCCCTTTCTCCAAAGACTCCTTAATATAGCTCCGCATGGCGGTATGTTCAGGTACAGACAGGTTGAAAAGTCGACCCTTAGGAAACTTACAGCCTGGAATCAAGTCAATAGCACAATCGCAGTCCCTTTGTGGTGGAAGGAAACTGGACTTGGGCTCATCGAATACATCCTGAAAATCAGACAAAAACTCTGGAATTTCAGAAGAGGGAGAAGGGGCGATAGACATCAGAGGAACATCATTATGAACCCCCTGACATCCCCAACTAGTCACAGACATGGACTTCCAATCCAAAACAGGATTATGTACTTGCAACCATGGAAAACCCAGCACGATAGCATCATGCAAATTACGCAACACCAGAAATCGACAATCTTCCTGATAGGCTGGCGCCATGCGCATGGTCACCTGTGTCCAAAACTGGGGCTTATTTTTAGCCAAGGGTGTAGCATCAATGCCCCTTAAAGGAATAGGGTTCTGCAAAGGCTGCAAGGGAAAACCACAACGCCTGGCAAACTCAAAGTCCATTAAGTTCAAGGCGGCGCCTGAATCCACAAACGCCATGACAGAAAATGATGACAATTAACAGATCAAGGACACAGATAACAGAAATTTAGGTTGTACAGTACTGATGGTAAATGAACTGGCGATCCTCTTGGTCCGCTTAGGGCAGACAGAAATGACATGGGAAGCGTCGCCTGTTGTGAATTCTGTTGTCGGGCTCCCTCCTGTGGTCATGAATGGTACTTCGGCTGGTTCTGTCCATAGACTTCCTCTGGTGGGTGTTTCTGAGTTTCCTTCCACAGGTGGCGAGGTTAATTCGTTAGCTGGCTGTCTATTTAACTCCACTTAGATCATTGCTCCATGCCACCTGTCAATGTTCCAGTATTGGTCTAGTTCACTCCTGGATCGTTCTTGTGACCTGTCTTCCCAGCAGAAGCTAAGTTCCTGTTTGTATTTTCTTTGGTTTGCTATTTTTCTGTCCAGCTTGCTTGCTCCGACTCACGGTGCAGAGGCGCTCCCTCTGCGTCCCAGAGCTTCCAGCAAGCAAGACAACAATAAAAATAGCAAGCTGGACAGACAAATAGCAAACCAAAGAAATACAAGCTGGAACTTAGCTTCTGCTGGGAAGACAGGTCACAAGAACGATCCAGGAGTGAACTAGACCAATACTGGAACATTGACAGGTGGCATGGAGCAAAGATCTAAGTGGAGTTAAATAGAGCAGCCAGCTAACGAATTAACCTCGTCACCTGTGGAAGGAAACTCAGAAACACCCACCCGAGGAAGTCCATGGACAGAACCAGCCGAAGTACCACTCATGACCACAGGAGGGAGCCCGACAACCGAATTCAGAACAGTACCCCCTTGAGGAGGGGTCACCGAACCCTCACCAGAGCCCCCAGGCCGACCAGGATGAGCCAAATGAAAGGCACGAACCAGATCGGCAGCATGAACATCAGAGGCAAAAACCCAGGAATTATCTTCCTGACCATAACCCTTCCACTTGACCAGGTACTGGAGTTTCCGTCTCGAAATACGAGAATCCAAAATCTTCTCCACCACATACTCCAACTCCCCCTCAACCAACTCCGGGGCAAGAGGATCAACGGATGGAACCACAGGCGCCACGTATCTCCGCAATAACGACCTATGGAACACATTATGGATGGCAAAAGAAGCAGGAAGGGCCAAACGAAATGACACAGGATTGATAACCTCAGAAATCTTATACGGACCAATGAAACGAGGCTTAAACTTAGGAGAGGAAACCTTCATAGGAACATAACGAGACGACAACCAAACCAAATCCCCAACACGAAGTCGGGGACCCACACAGCGCCTGCGGTTAGCGAAACGTTGAGCCTTCTCCTGGGACAATGTCAAATTGTCCACCACATGAGTCCAAATCTGCTGCAACCTATCCACCACAGTATCTACACCAGGACAGTCCGAAGACTCAACCTGCCCTGAAGAGAAACGAGGATGGAAACCAGAATTGCAGAAAAACGGCAAAACCAAAGTAGCCGAGCTGGCCCGATTATTAAGGGCGAACTCAGCCAATGGCAAAAAGGACACCCAATCATCCTGATCAGCAGAAACAAAGCATCTCAGATATGTTTCCAAAGTTTGATTAGTTCGTTCGGTTTGGCCATTTGTCTGAGGATGGAAAGCCGAGGAAAAAGACAAATCAATGCCCATCCTAGCACAAAAGGATTGCCAAAACCTCGAAACAAACTGGGAACCTCTGTCCGAAACGATGTTCTCCGGGATACCATGTAAACGAACCACATGCTGGAAAAATAATGGCACCAAATCAGAGGAGGTGTCACGCTCATGCCCTGACTGGTGGGCGTGAGCTCGGGGGGTTTGTGGCCCCACTGTGCCACAAGCCAGACTACCCTGGAAGGGGCGTGACTATGACAGCTGCCTGGGTTTTCACTGGAGCCTCTGATGGTGAGGACAGGCTTGTGCAGCAGGCAGCTGCCAGGTGCTACTCCAGGGTGGTGTCTGGCTGTGGCTGCTGATCCCACTTGGGAGACAGGAACACCTGGATTGGTGCGGGCATTAGGCACGACTGGCAGAAGAGCACAGCTGGAACACAGACGAGTAGGCTGGCACGGCTGAGACAGGGCTGGCAGAGACACGGCAGGAAACAGGACTGGCTAGGACAGGAGGAACACAGGACTGGAAGGCAGGGCAGGAACGGCAGGACTGGCAGGAACACAGGATACACAGGACGGGTTGATGTAGTGTATGAATCAGGCTGCATTCTGATGACACCTGAGTGTAGTCCTATTGTGAGTGTGATGAAGGAACAGGTAGGGACCTGTACACACAGAAGATGAAGGTATGGAAACAAGCCAGAAGGAAAGGAGAAAGAAGGAACAGGTAGGGACCTGTTCACACAGGAGGACCAAGTAACAAGTAGAAGGTGGAACTAAGAGAAGAGAAGAAGAAGGCAGAGCCAAGGACGGAGCCGCAAGAGGCGGAGCCAAGGGCGGAGACGCTGGAGGCGGAGCCAAGAGCGGAGACGCTGGAGGCAGAGCCAAGAGCGGAGATGCTGGAGGCGGAGCCAAGAGCGGAGACGCTGGAGGCGGAGCCAAGAGCAGAGACGGAGCCAAGTGCAGAAACACAGGAGGCAGAGCCAGATAGTACCGCAAAGAGCGGGGCCAGATAGAACCGCAAAGAGCGGAGCCACAGAGCAAAGCCAGAGAGTGCGAAGCAAGGTCTGAGTGCAGAGCCGCAAGAGTGCAGAGTGAAAGCAGACAGAAAACACAAGGAAAGAAAGCAGGGAAGAAAGCCACAGACAAGGAGACCGAGAAAAGACAAAGTACAGACAAGGCAATAGAACAAGACACAAGGACAAAGACACAGGGACCAGGATATTCTGCCTCCTGGAGGGCGGACTACAAGAACAAGGCAAGAGCACAGAGAAAAGCTCAGAGGGAGTAACTCAGAGCAAGGCCAGGCAAACTCAGCAGCTAAACACTAACTGAGCTAACACATTGCACAGGCCCAGACCACAGGGTGGAGCTGCACTATATACAGGAGGCCTCTTGGTAATTGGTAAGAACTGATTGGACAGGTGCACCTGATTCCTATAGGAACCAGAGAGTTCAGGCGCCGGCCCCCTATACACATAGCCATGAGGCATGCAGAGAGCAGAGACACAGAACATGGAGCTGGGATTAAAGAGAAAGCACATCATGGCCTGGAGCAGTGGGTAAGATTGTGTGAGAGATGTGAGGCCATGCTGTGATGCCAGCAGAGTTGTTACAGGAGGAAGGCAATTTAGACAAAGGTACCAAATGGACCATCTTAGAAAAGCGATCACAAACCACCCAAATGACCGACATCTTTTGAGAGACGGGGAGATCCGAAATAAAATCCATAGAAATATGCGTCCAGGGCCTCTTCGGGACCGGCAAGGGCAAAGGCAACACACTGGCACGAGAACAGCAGGGCTTAGCCCGAGCACAAGTCCCACAGGACTGCACAAAAGAACGCACATCCCGTGACAAAGACGGCCACCAAAAGGATCTAGCCACCAAATCTCTGGTACCAAAGATTCCAGGATGCCCAGCCAACACTGAACAATGAATCTCAGAGATAACTCTACTAGTCCATCTATCAGGGACAAACAGTTTCTCCGCTGGGCAACGGTCAGGTCTATCAGCCTGAAATTTTTGCAGCACCCGCCACAAATCAGGGGAGATGGCAGACAAAATTACCCCCTCTTTGAGAATACCCGCCGGCTCAGGAACACCCGGAGAGTCAGGCACAAAACTCCTTGACAGGGCATCAGCCTTCACATTCTTAGAGCCCGGAAGGTACAAAACCACAAAATCAAAACGGGAGAAAAATAACGACCATCTAGCCTGTCTCGGATTCAACCGTTTGGCAGACTCAAGATAAGTCAAATTCCTGTGATCTGTCAAGACCACCACGCGATGCTTGGCTCCTTCAAGCCAATGACGCCACTCCTCGAATGCCCACTTCATGGCCAACAACTCACGATTACCAATATCATAATTACGCTCAGCAGGCGAAAACTTTCTAGAAAAGAAAGCACATGGCTTCATCACCGAGCCATCAGAACTTCTTTGCGACAAAACAGCCCCTGCTCCAATCTCAGAAGCATCAACTTCAACCTGAAACGGGAGCGAAACATCTGGCTGGCACAACACAGGGGCAGAAGAAAAACGACGCTCCAACTCCTGAAAAGCCTCTACAGCTGCAGAAGACCAATTGACCACATCAGCACGCTTCTTGGTCAAATCAGTCAACGGTTTAGCAACAGTAGAAAAATTAGCGATGAAGCGCCGATAAAAATTAGCAAAGCCCAGGAACTTTTGCAGGCTCTTCACAGATGTCGGCTGAGTCCAATCGTAAATGGCCTGGACTTTAACAGGGTCCATCTCGATAGTAGAAGGGGAAAAAATGAACCCCAAAAATGAAACCTTCTGAACTCCAAAGAGACACTTTGACCCCTTCACAAACAAGGAATTCGCACGAAGGACCTGGAACACCATTCTGACCTGCTTCACATGAGACTCCCAATCATCCGAAAAGACCAAAATATCATCCAAATACACAATCAGGAATTTATCCAGGTACTCTCGGAAGATGTCATGCATAAAGGACTGAAATACTGATGGAGCATTGGAAAGCCCGAATGGCATAACCAGGTACTCAAAATGGCCCTCGGGCGTATTAAATGCTGTTTTCCATTCATCGCCTTGTTTAATATGCACAAGATTATACGCCCCTCGAAGATCTATCTTGGTGAACCAACTAGCCCCTTTAATACGAGCAAACAAATCAGACAGCAACGGCAAAGGATACTGAAATTTGACTGTAATTTTATTAAGAAGGCGGTAATCAATACAAGGTCTCAAAGAACCATCCTTCTTGGCCACAAAAAAGAACCCTGCTCCTAATGGTGATGACGACGGGCGAATATGGCCTTTTTCCAAGGATTCCTTTATATAACTCCGCATAGCGGCGTGTTCTGGCACAGATAAATTGAACAATCGGCCCTTAGGAAACTTACTACCAGGAATCAAATTAATTGCACAATCGCAATCCCTATGAGGAGGTAGGGCACTGGCTTTGGGCTCATCAAATACATCCCGATAATCCGACAAAAACTCTGGAACTTCAGAAGGAGTGGAAGACGAAATAGACAAAAATGGAACATCACCATGTACCCCCTGGCAACCCCAGCTGGACACAGACATAGATTTCCAGTCCAATACTGGATTATGAACCTGTAGCCATGGCAACCCCAAAACGACCACATCATGCAGATTATGCAACACCAGAAAGCGGATATCCTCCTGATGTGCAGGAGCCATGCACATGGTCAATTGGGTCCAGTACTGAGGCTTATTCTTGGCCAAAGGCGTAGCATCAATTCCTCTCAATGGAATAGGATACTGCAAGGGCTCCAAGAAAAAACCACAGCGCCTAGCATACTCCAAGTCCATCAAATTCAGGGCAGCGCCTGAATCCACAAATGCCATAACAGAATAGGATGACAAAGAGCAAATCAGAGTAACGGACAATACAAATTTAGACTGTACCGTACCAATGGTGGCAGACCTAATAATAATAATCTTTATTTTTATATAGAGCTAACATATTCCGCAGCGCTTTACAGTTTTTGCACACATTATCATCGCTGTCCGCGTTGGGGCTCACAATCTAAATTTCCTATCAGTATGTTTTTGGAATGTGGGAGGAAACCGGAGTACCCAGAGGAAACCCACGCAAACACGGAGAGAACATACAAACTCTTTGCAGATGTTGTCCTGGGTGGGATTAGAACCCAGGACTCCAGCGCTGCAAGGCTGCTGTGCTAACCACTGCGCCACCGTGCTGCCCTAGAAATTTAGACTGTACCGTACCAATGGTGGCAGACCTAGCGAACCGCTTAGTGCGCTTAGGACAATCGGAGATAGCATGAGTGGAATCACCACAGTAAAAACATAGCCCATTCCGACGTCTGTGTTCTTGCAGTTCAGCTCTGGTCAAAGTCCTATCACATTGCATAGGCTCAGGCCCATGCTCAGATAGTACCGCCAAATGGTGCACAGCTTTACGCTCACGCAAGCGTCGATCGATCTGAATGGCCAAGGACATAGACTCATTCAGACCAGCAGGCATGGGAAATCCCACCATGACATCCTTAAGGGCTTCAGAGAGACCCTTTCTGAAGATTGCTGCCAGGGCACATTCATTCCACTGAGTGAGCACAGACCACTTTCTAAACTTCTGACAATATATCTCCGCTTCATCCTGACCCTGACACAGAGCCAGCAAGATTTTCTCTGCCTGTTCCACTGAATTAGGTTCGTCATAAAGCAATCCAAGCGCCAGGAAAAACGCATCAACATCACGCAATGCCGGATCTCCTGGCGCAAGGGAAAATGCCCAGTCTTGAGGGTCACCACGTAACAAAGAAATAATGATCTTTACTTGTTGAACAGGGTCACCTGAGAAGCGAGGTTTCAAGGCAAGAAACAATTTACAATTATTTTTGAAATTCAAGAACTTAGATCTATCACCAAAAAACAAATCAGGAATTGGAATCCTGGGCTCTGACATTGGATTCTGAACCACAAAATCTTGAATGTTTTGTACCCTTGTAGTGAGATTATCCATCCAAGAGGACAGACCTTGAATGTCCATATTTACACCTGTGTCCTGAACCACCCAGAGGTAAAGGGGAAAAGAGAGACAAAACACACTGCAAAGAAAAAAAAATGGTCTCAGAACTTCTCTTATCCCTCTATTGAGATGCATTAGTACTTTGGGCCACCTGTACTGTTATGACCTGGTGGTCAGGACAATAATGGACCTGGTGGTTAAGAGCACACGGACTGACCTGATAGTTACTGATAATAAAGGACGAGCTCTGGGACGTGGGTACTCTGCTGACCGCAATCCCTAATCCTATCAAACACACTAGAAATAGCCGTGGATTGCGCCTAACACTCCCTATGCAACTCGGCACAGCCTAAGGAACTAGCTAGCCCTGAAGATAGAAAAATAAAGCCTACCTTGCCTCAGAGAAATTCCCCAAAGGAAAAGGCAGCCCCCCACATATAATGACTGTGAGTAAAGATGAAAATACAAACACAGAGATTAAATAGATTTAGCAAAGTGAGGCCCGACTTACTGAACAGACCGAGGATAGGAAAGGTTACTTTGCGGTCAGCACAAAAACCTACACAAAGACCACGCAGAGGGCGCAAAAAAGACCCTCCGCACCGACTCACGGTGCGGAGGCGCTCCCTCTGCGTCCCAGAGCTTCCAGCAAGCAAGACAACAATAAAAATAGCAAGCTGGACAGAAAAATAGCAAACCAAAGAAATACAAGCTGGAACTTAGCTTCTGCTGGGAAGACAGGTCACAAGAACGATCCAGGAGTGAACTAGACCAATACTAGAACATTGACAGGTGGCATGGAGCAAAGATCTATGTGGAGTTAAATAGAGCAGCCAGCTAACGAATTAACCTCGTCACCTGTGGAAGGAAACTCAGAAACACCCACCAGAGGAAGTCCATGGACAGAACCAGCCGAAGTACCACTCATGACCACAGGAGGGAGCCCGACAACCGAATTCACAACAGACTTTCCACTTTTTAGGCACATCAGGGACTCTCCAGACACAACATGGCAACTGCCCCTTAACTGGGGATATATTCACATGCAGGAGTCTGCTATAGACTCAGTCTGCTGAAAATCATCTTTTAACTTCCATCTTTTAAATTACATCTTTTTAATTATGATTCTGAATTAGACTGAATTCTAGAATGCATTTGGCTACTCATCACTACTACAATATTATCATCATCTGCACCATCTAATCGAGCTGTTCTCCTCTTCCCACAGGTATGCACTGACTTTACCCAGCTCTCCCTGGCTCCAGAATATCTCTGTATACTGCATTGATTTTCCATGGTATGCACTGACTTTACCCAGCTCTCCCTGGCTCCAGAATATCTCTGTATACTGCATTGATTTTCCATGGTATGCACTGACTTTACCCAGCTCTCCCTGGCTCCAGAATATCTCTGTATACTGCATTGATTTTCCATGGTATGCACTGACTTTACCCAGCTCTCCCTGGCTCCAGAATATCTCTGTATACTGCATTGATTTTCCATGGTATGCACTGACTTTACCCAGCTCTCCCTGGCTTCTGAATGTCTCTGTATATTGCACTGGCTTTTCTATGCTTCCCCTGGATCTGAGTGTCTTGGTGCAGCACATACAATCCTTTTAGTATGCTTTCTCACCTATGAGCTTGTTTCCACGACCTGTTTTCATGTCTCTCATTGTGTGATCCTGGCATCTCTTTGAGTGGTCAGTCTTACCCCTCCCTCACTTTATGACCTTTGCTTAACTCTCTACATCTGGTCTCCCATACCCAGCCACCCCCTCATTCACACCTGATTGCCCTTAACTGGGGATATATTCACATGCAGGAGTCTGCTATAGACTCAGTCTGCTGAAAATCATCTTTTAACTTCCATCTTTTAAATTACATCTTTTTAATTATGATTCTGAATTAGACTGAATTGGACTGGAATTGACTGGAAGGTAACAGAATACCAACCACTACAATGTTTCGGTTTCTTTTCTCTTTCACCCCCATACTACTTTCCTTCTTACAATCTCCTGCAATCCCTCCTCCTAGTAAGGAACTAGTCATTTCTTCCTCCATACTCCCCAGCCATCTCACCTTCTCCTCAGAACTGTTCCTCCACATACAATCCTTTTTCTCCAGACACACACGGCCACATCATGTCCTATCCTGCTCCCACCTTCTAATGATCTGTCTGTTACTCCTCATTGCTGGTGACATATCCCCAAATCCCGGCCCTCCCCAATTCATCCCCACACTCGTTTCTAACCCCCTGCCACGATCCTCCGCACGTTTTCCCAACCACGACAACCTCATACCCATTCATCCAGCCCCCACTCCCCCGCTCCCCCTACTTGGAGCACTATGGAACGCACGCTCCATCTGCAACAAACTGCCATTTATCCATGACCTCTTCATCACCAACAAACTCTCCTTCCTCGGCCTCACTGAAACCTGGCTCACCCCCTCTGACTCGGCCTCTCCAGCTGCGCTCTCCTATGGCGGATTACACCTCTCTCACACCCCTCGCCCCAGCAACAAACGCGGTGGAGTAGTTGGCTTGCTCCTGTCCGACACCTGCTCCTTTACTCCAATCCCGCTACCACCCTCCGCTACTCTTCCCTCGTTTGAGGTGCACTCTGTCCGCATCTATACCCCCTCCAACCTCCAGCTGGCTGTCATCTACCGCCCCCCAGAACTAGCCATCTCCACCTTTCTCGACCACTTCACCACCTGGCTACTTCATTTCCTCTCTGTTGACATCCCCACTATCATCATGGGTGATTTCAATGTCCCCATTGACACTTTCACCTCAGCTACCTCTAAACTTTTATCACTGACTGCCTCCTTTGGCCTCACTCAATGGTCCTCTGAGGCCACTCACAAAGATGGCCACACGCTGGACCTCATCTTCACCCGCCTCTGCTCCCTTACTAACCTCACTAACACACCCCTCCCCCTGTCTGACCACAACCTACTGACATTCTCGTCCCTCTCCTCTCCTAGTGTGCAACCCCCACTCCACAAACTCACTCACCCTCGCCGAAATCTCAAACATCTCAACTTACAATCACTCTCTGAGTCCCTTCTCCCTCTCACAGACATAGCTTCCCTTCATGACACAGATGCTGCTGCCACTTTTTATAACACCACAATAACAACAACACTCGATTCGGCCGCCCCACTCATGCATAGTAAAACTCGTACAATTAACAGGCAGCCCTGGCTGACCAGCCTGACCAAAGAATTGAGACGGGCTTCCAGGATTGCTGAGCGGAGATGGAAGCGATCCCACTCTGCCGACCACTTCACTGCATACAAGCAGTCCCTCGCCAGCTTCAAGTCTGCGCTCACTGCCGCAAAACAAACTTACTTCTCATCCCTCATATCCTCCCTGTCCCACAACCCTAAACAGCTTTTCAACACTTTCAATTCTCTACTCCGTCCCCCCGCACCTCCTCCTTCCCCCCTCATTTCTGCTGATGACTTCGCCTCTTTCTTTAAACAGAAGATCGATACGATCAGAGAAAGCTTTGGCCCACAGCGCCCACTGCCCCTCTTAGCTGCTCAACCCTGCTCCTCCAAAACCAGCTTCTCCACCATGACAGAAGATCAGCTCTCCACCCTCCTGTCAAGATCACACCTCACCACCTGCACGCTTGACCCGCTCCCATCCCACCTCATCCCTAACCTTTCCACGGTCTTCATCCCAACCCTAACGCACCTCTTCAACCTCTCACTCACAACAGGTGTCTTTCCCTCATCCTTCAAGCATGCCAAGATCACACCCATCCTCAAAAAGCCCTCCCTCGACCCATCCTCTGTGTCTAGCTATCGCCCGATATCTCTTCTCCCTTATGCCTCCAAATTGCTGGAGCAACACGTCCATCTTGAACTGTCCTCCCACTTCTCCTCCTGCTCCCTCTTTGATCGGTTACAATCAGGCTTCCGTTCCCATCACTCAACTGAAACTGCCCTAACTAAAGTCACCAATGACCTACTAACTGCCAGGAGCAAGCGACACTACTCTGTCCTCCTTCTCCTGGACTTGTCTTCTGCCTTTGACACTGTAGACCACTCCCTTTTGCTACAAATCCTCTCATCCCTTGGCATCACAGACCTGGCCCTTTCCTGGATCTCGTCATATCTGACAGACCGAACATTCAGTGTCTCCCTCCCCCACACCACCTCCTCACTTCGCCCCTTGTCAGTCGGTGTTCCTCAAGGCTCTGTTCTAGGACCCCTACTCTTCTCCATCTACACTTTCGGCCTGGGACAGCTCATAGAATCCCACGGTATGCAGTACCATCTCTACGCTGACGACACGCAGATCTACCTCTCCGGACCTGACCTCTCCTCCTTGCTTACCAAAATCCCGCACTGTCTGTCTGCCATTTCAGCCTTCTTTTCTGCTCGCTTTCTACAACTGAACATGGACAAAACAGAATTCATCATCTTTCCCCCATCTCACTCTACCCCTCCACCAGACCTATCCATCAATGTCAATGGCTGCTCACTATCCCCAGTCCCACACGCCCGGTGCCTCGGGGTGATCCTCGACTCTGCCCTCTCTTTCAAGCCACATATCCAAGCCCTTGCCTCCTCCTGT
Source organism: Ranitomeya imitator (assembly GCF_032444005.1). NCBI lineage: Eukaryota > Metazoa > Chordata > Amphibia > Anura > Dendrobatidae > Ranitomeya > Ranitomeya imitator. The sequence continues at coordinate 177,457,922 of NC_091286.1, read as the reverse complement.
CGTCTCAAACTCAAAAATATTTCCCGGATCCGTGCTTTCCTTGACCGCAACACTGCAAAAACGCTAGTGCATGCCCTTATCATCTCCCGCCTCGACTACTGCAACCTCCTACTCTCTGGACTCCCCTCTAGCACTCTGGCACCACTCCAATCCATCCTACACTCTGCTGCCCGACTAATCCACCTGTCCCCCCGCTATTCCCTAGCCTCTCCCCTGTGTCAAGCCCTTCACTGGCTTCCTATCGCCCAGAGACTCCAGTTCAAAACCCTCACACTGACATACAAAGCCATCCACAACCTGTCTCCTCCATACATCTGTGACATGGTCTCCCGGTACCTACCTACACGCGACCTCCGGTCCTCCCAAGACCTCCTTCTCTACTCCCCTCTCATCTCTTCTTCCCATAACCGCATCCAAGACTTCTCCCGTGCTTCCCCCATACTCTGGAACTCTCTACCCCAACACATCAGACTTGCGCCTACCATAGAAACCTTCAAAAAGAACCTGAAGACTCATCTCTTCCGACAAGCCTACAGCCTGCAGTGATCCTCAACCTACTGAACAGCCGCACAGCCAGCTCTTCCCTCTCCTAGTGTATCCTCACCCACCCCCTGCAGACTGTGAGCCCTCGCGGGCAGGGTCCTCCCTCCTTATGTACTCGTGTGCCTTGTTATCTGCTCATGTTTAATGTATTTGTCTATATTTGCCCCGTATTCACATGTAAAGCGCCATGGAATAAATGGCGCTATAAAAATGTATAATAATAATAATAATAACTGCTAATTATTCCAGCATATTTTACTTTCAAAAAATCAAATGGTGTTCCATCTAGTGTTTTAAGCGATACCTTCCGATATCGGATATCGGATATCGCCGATACCGATACCCGATACCAATGCAAGTCAATGGGACCAAAATATCGGAATTAAAATAAACCCTTTCTTTCCTTGTAGGTTCATTCTACATGAAGGAAAACAACTAAGAATAATGTAGGATGTATTGGGGGAGGTGGCGGAGACATTAAAGGCATAGAGGTTTAGCCTAATCAAATAGAATAGCAGGAATTTTATTTTTATTTAAGACGTTCGGCGTTACAAAGATATTGACTATGCTAAGATTTTTTTATTTTTTCAGATATTGATACTTCCTCGCCCTTCACCTTTTTTTTTTTACTTTTCCCACACTTTCTTCTTCATCATCATCAGCATCTTTGACATCAACTTCTTCTTCACCTTATTCATCTTCTTCTTCATCTTCTACCTATTTTTTTTGTTACATTCTTCATATTCTTTTTATTCAACTATTATTCTTCTTCATGTTCTACTTCTTCATCATATTCTTATTTGTGACAGGAATTCCTGTAGTTGTTATCTATAAAAGTTTGAAGATTACACCTTCCGTTCTGCCTGTCACAAAAGAGTTACATTTGTCCGCATTCAGTTTGGCCTGCAGCATCAGGCTTTATCCAGGGGCACCACGAGGAGGAACGGACTCACCCCCATACACTGCTTAGTCTTCTTCTGCATATAATTTAGATAATATCTTTTGCTCTGATATAAAGTGTTATGCTTAATGTTCTTCTGCTCTTTGTTCTGCAGCCTCTTGTTCTTCTGCTTCTCGGTCTTCCATGTCGTCGTCTCCAGGGTCGTCGTCTCCAGGGTCGTCGTCTCCGGAGTCGTCGTCGTCATCGGGGTGGTCTTCAGGGTCGTCGTCTCCAGGGTCGTCGTCTCCAGGGTCGTCATCTCCGTCGTCGTCGTCGTCGTCATCGGGGTGGTCTTCAGCGTCGTTGTCTCCAGGGTCGTCGTCATCTCAGTGGTTGTCGTCTCTGGTGTCGTCATCTTAGGGGTGGTCTTCCGGGTCGTCGTCTTTAGGGTCTTGAACTTGGAAATGTAGAAGAAGGTACAAGAAGGCTGAGAAAATGCCCAGAACCAGCTGATCGAACTGGAACTTGGATGGCTACCCGAAGGTCCAAGAGCCATTGGAACTACCGAGGACCAGCTGACATTACTGGAACCAGGTTACTAAGCAGGAGGTACCCGTGCCAGAAAGCACTACCAAGGACCACCTGACATTGGTGGAACTCGGATACCCAGAAGGAGGCACCTAAGCCAAAGGCTCTGCCCGGAACCAGCTGACGGTGCTGGAACCAGGATGTGGACCAGAAGGTCCACAGGAGAAGAGAGAACAGCTAGGCCGCGAGGCTGCCGCAGTTCCTGAACACCAACAGTCCTACAGGGGGAGCTTGGCCTACTGGCACTACAGAACCAGCCTTGATTGCCACTTCCTGCAGCCCACATAGGAAGCTCCTAAACTGGAGGCACCATGGAGTTGGCTAACCCGACCGCAACACGACGGGACAATGTATAGGCGTGTAAGTGACCTTGACACTCCCCGGAACCAGCTGACGGTGCAGGAACCAGGCTGGGCAGGAGGGAGTACCCGTGACAAAGACACTGCCGAGAACCAGCTGACGGTACTGGAACCCGGATGCGTTGGGCAAGTGTGCAAGAGCCAATGGCACGACCGAGGACCAGCTGACGGTGCTGGAACCCGGTTACTAAGCAGGAGGTACCCGTGCTAAAAAGCACTACCAAGGACCGCCTGACGTTGGCGGAACTCGGATACACTGAAGGAGGCACCTAAGCCAAAAGGCTCTGCTCGGAATCAGCTGACGGTGCTGGAACCAGGATGTGGAGCAGAAGGTCCACAGGAGAAGAGAGAACAGCTAGGCCGCGAGGCTGCCGCAGTTACTGAACACCAACAGTCCTACAGGGGGAGCTTGGCCTACTGGCACTACAGAACCAGCCTTGATTGCCACTTCCCGCAACCCACATAGGAAGCTCCTAAACTGGAGGCATCATGGAGTTGGCTAACCCGACCGCAACATGACGGGACAACGTATAGGCGTGTAAGTGACCTTGACACTACCCAGAACCAGCTGACGGTGCAGGAACCAGGCTGGGCAGGAGGGAGTATCCATGACAAAGACACTGCTGAGAACCAGCTGACGGTACTGGAACCAGGATGTGGACCTATTCAAGATTGTCTTCCTAGAGCCCCCAACTAGCGGTGTTGGAGCAAAGGGTCAGCAGGGGGAGCAGAGTGTAGGCCGAAGCCTGCACTGGAGGCAGCTTTGTGTCTGCGTGGCGTTTGCAGGACACGTTGCCGGCTACACAGCAGGGTAACAGCTGGCGTTGCGGAACCCCACTGACGCATTGGCGGGTGTTTTGCTCTGTGCAGCCAGCACTTCCGGGCACCAACTGGTGGTGTTGGAGCCCAGGGTCTGCAGTAGGAGCAGAGTGTAGGCCGAAGCCTAATTGAACCAATTTCAAAGGTAACCTTTAACCCCCCCCCTCAGGTGTTACAAACTAGAAGAGCCACACCATGTGCAGCACTAATGCTGCACAAGTAAAAGGTTGCTCTATTTAGTTTGCTCCTTGCACACGCAGAATGAAACACGTATACAATTTAGCCCCTTATACAGTCAAACTGTCTTTGAGGCGTGACTTGCCTTCTTAATGAGACGCAGCACAGCTGTCAAAAAATCCCACCTTGGTGCTGGGCGCATACTCCTGAGCATCGTTATTTGCTGTACAGGAGTCTACGCTCTTGTGTTATCCCTTGGCCATGCGCTGTTAGCGCTGCCTGTCTTCTGACCTCATTTCACGTCGGCCGGTGCGGTTAGCGATGCCCATGAATCCCAGACCCGCAGTGTCTTTTCATAAATTCACACTGCGGGGCTGGGATTCATGGCCTTGCGCAGTAAATATGTTCGCCTCTCACTCATGTCCTTACACCTGCTTCAGACTGGGCGGCGTCCGCTGATCCCTTATCGCATGCCATGGCCATGAAGCCGCACAGTCTGAAGAAGGCGGAAGGAGATGAGTGAAGACAGGCGAAGATATGCACTGCTCATGCCCATCAATCACACCCTCGCAGTCAAAATAAATAAGACACCGAGGGGCGTTGTGTCGGGCAGGGCGGACGCACAGGCGCAGCCAGCCAACCAATGATGTCAGAAGACGGGCAGCGCTACCAAGGGGGTTGCTGCGAGTCATTAAAAAGGAAAGTCACACCTCAGGGACGGTTTAATGGTCTCAGGGGACACATTTTTTTACGTGTTGAGTTCGACGTGTGCAAGGAGAATAAGTGAGCCACCTTGTACAAATGCAGCATTACCGCTGTACAAGATGGCTGTTATACATACAAACGCCTGGGGGGGGGCAGGTTCCCTTTAATTTCAGTTCAGGTGTCTGCGTGGCGTTTGCAGGACACGATGCTGGCTACACAGCAGGGGAACAGCTGGCGTTGCTGAACCCCACTGACACATTGGCGGGTGTTTTGCTCTGTGCAGCCAGCACTTCCGGGAACCAACTGGCAGTGTTAGAGCCCAGGGTCAGCAGGAGGAGGAGAGGAGCAGAGTGTAGGCCGAAGCCTGCACTGGAGGCAGTTTTAGGTCTGTTGTGTCTGCGTGGCGTTTGCAGGACACGTTGCCGGCTACACAGCAGGGTAACAGTTGGCGTTGCTGAACCCCACTGACACATTGGCGGGTGTTTTTCTCTGTGTAGCCAGCACTTCCGGGCACCAACTGGCGGTGTTAGAGCCCAGGGTCTGCAGGAGGAGCAGAGTGTAGGCCGAAGCCTGCACTGGAGCAAGTTGAAAAGGAACCTTTAACCCCCCCAGGCGTTTGTTGCTGAAAGAGCCATCTTGTACAGCACTAATACTACAAAAGGAAAAGGTGGCTCTTTTAATTATGCTCCTTGCAAACGCTGAACTAGACACTCATGTAATGTGTCCCCTCACACCGTAAAACTGTCCCGGAGGTGGGACTTTCCTTTGTAATGTGACACAGCACAGCCGTCATTCCTACCCCCTTGGTGCCATGTGACTCCTCCTCAGCTTTGTTTTAAGCTGTCACGGAGCCTGCGCTGTAATGTTATCCCTTGGCCATGCACACTTAGCGCTGCCCGTCTTCTGACATCATTTGGTGTCGGGCTGGCTGCGCCTGTGCGTCCACGCTGCCCGAGATCCCACCTCGCAGTGTCGTCTAATGTAATCCCACTGCGGGCCTGGGATCCATGGGCATGCGCAGTGCATATCCTCGCCTCTCACTCCCCTCCTTCCGGCTTCTTCAGACTGTGCGGCGTCACGGCCGTGGCATGCTATTAGGGATCAGCTGACGACGCACAGTCTGAAGAGGCCGGAAGGAGGGGAGTGAGAGGTGAGGATATGCACTGCGCATGCCCATGGATCCCAGGTCCACAGTGGGATTACATTAGACGACACTGCGAGGTGGGATCTCGGGCAGCGTGGACGCACAAGCGCAGCCAGCCCGACACCAAATGATGTCAGAAGACGGGCAGCGCAAACTGTGCATGGCCAAGGGATAACATAACAGCGCAGGGTCTGTGACAGAATCAAACAACGCTGAGGAGGCGGCACACGGAGCCAAGGGGGTAGGAATGACGGCTGTGCTGCGTCACATAACAAAGGAAAGTCCCACCTCCAGGACGGTTTAACGGTGTGAGGAGACACATTTCATAAGTGTTAGGTTCAGCGTGTGCAAGGAGCACAACGAAAATAGGCACCTTTTCCTTGAGCAGTATTACTGCCGCATAAGGTGGCTCTTTCAGCAACAAACGCCTCGGGGGGGACAGATTCCCTTAAATTTTAGTTGTGCCAGCGTGGCGGTCGCATGAAACGTTGACGGATACACAGCAGGGGAGCAGCAGGCGTGACTGAACCCCACTAACCCATTTGGCGGGGTGTTTGGCTCTGTGCAAACAGCACTTCCGGGCAGCAACCAGCAGTGTTGGAGCCCAGGGACAGCAGGAGGAGCAGAGTGTAGGCCGAAGCCTGCACTGTAGGCATGTAAATGTCTGTTAGTGTGCCAGCGTGGCGGTCGCATGACACGTTGCCGGATACACAGCTGGGAATCAGCTGACGTTACTGAAACCCAAGTGTTAACTGTGCAGCCAGCACTTCCAGGCACCAACTGGAGGTGTTAGAGCCCAGGGACAGCAGGAGGAGCAGATTGTAGGTATTGCCGCACACACACAGCTGGGGATCAGCTGACGTTACTGAACCCCAATAAGAGAGGAGCGACTGTTGACTGTGCAGCCAGCACTTCCAGGCACCAACTGGAGGTGTTAGAGCCCAGGGACAGCAGGAGGAGCAGATTGTAGGTATTGCCGCACACACACAGCTGGGGATCAGCTGACGTTACTGAACCCCAATAAGAGAGGAGCGACTGTTGACTGTGCGGACAGCACTTCCAGGCACCAAATGTCGGTGTTAGAGCCCAGGGACAGCACGAGTAGCAGAGGAACAGAGTGTAGGCCGAAGCCTGATTGGAGCAAGTTGAAAGGGAACCTTTAACCCCACCCCCACCCCAAGGCGTTTGTAGCTGAAAGAGCCATCTTGTGCAGCACTAAGGATGCAAAAGGAAAAGCTTGCTCTTTTAATTATGCTCCTTGCAAACACAGAACTAAACACTGTAAGACTCATGCTGGTGTGGTAGATGGAGGCAGGTATATCTCGCCCAGGTGTTTGTCCTATGTGAATTAGGCCACTCAGTATCTTCAGGGTGCTAATGGGTTAATGATTGCAGGAATAAAAGATGACCAGCTGGGTGTTTCCAGTGTCTGCCTGGGGCACACAGATTGCCTGCCTGTGTGAGACAAACGTGAGTGAAGAGCTCTGCTCAAGATCTGTATGATGTTAGCTGGGTGGGGGAAGCCCCCCCAGTTGTTGAGATAGCAACGTATTTGTTTAGTTAGTGCCGGACAGGCTAGGGTTTATTTTTATGTTTTGTTTTTTGTGTTGCTTTCACGTTAATAAATCTGACCTGAGGTCAGCCTGCTCAGAAACCTGCTGTACGCCTCAGATTCAATGCACAAACCACGTGTCCTTTGACCCCAGCAAAGGCGATCCCAGAGTGTTTTGTCACATTGTGGTGGAGAACGCGGGCATACCGTGGCACAGGCGACAGCATGGAAGATGTGGTGAAAGCCTTAGTACAGTCCACTGCCGTACAGCAGCAGGCCACTGCCGCACAGCACGAAGCTAATCGCTTGATGGCCGCACAGCTGAAGGAGTTACTGGACATGACGGTTGCAGACCGCCAACTTCTCCAACAGGTGGCGCAGCGCCTGGTGAGCATGCCTGACGCTGACCCGAAAGCAGAGTCCAGAAGGATCCATGTGAGTCGATACTGGCAAAAGCTGACTGCAGAAGATGACGTCGAGGCATATCTGACAACGTTTGAGCGGACGGCATTGAGAGAGAAGTGGCCGAAGGCACGATGGGCCGATTTGATTGCCCCGTTTCTCTCCGGCGAGGCCCAAAAAGCTTACCATGATTTGGACCCGGAGGTCGCTCAGGACTTTGAGAAGCTGAAAGCTGAGATCCTGGCCCGGCTGGGTGTGACGACGGCTGTCCGTGCACAGAGGGTACATCAGTGGACATACCAGCAAGATAAACCAGCGCGGTCTCAGATGTTCGACCTGATCTACTTGACAAAGAAATGGCTGCAACCCGAGGTACTGACAATACCCGAAATAATCCAGCGGGTTGTCCTGGACAAGTACCTGAGAGTACTACCCCCAGCGCTGAAAAGGTGGGTAAGCCAAGGAAATCCCACGACAGCGGATCAACTTGTGGAGTTGGTCGAGCGTTATTCCGTGGCAGAAGGACTTCCCGACGACACCGCCAAACCCCGGACTGTGCCTCCTCCTCGTGGAACCGGTAAGACTGTTCCAGGGACCACGGGTGAAGGAAAATCGCTTAAAACTGTGGGGGAGGAGTCCGGGACTGCTCGCACTCTGAGACCAAGAGTATTGGACGGTGGTCTCAGTAGGGGACCTGTTAGGTGTTTCCGCTGCCATGAGAAGGGTCATGTTTCTGCGAACTGTCCTGTTACCGCTGAACCCATGCAGTGCGACGTTATAGACTCTAGAAAACGCATGTCTTTGGTTACACAGCTAGTGAGTGTGAATGCGGGTCAAAATGATACAGTGAAACACCTGTGTGAATTATCTGTTGATGGGAAAAATGTTGTGGCATTACTAGACTCTGGAAGTGTGGTGACTCTGGTGAAAGCTAGTCTAGTGGCACTTCCATCTGGTCCGTCTGACAAGTTTTCTGTGACGTGTGTGCATGGTGACACCCGCTCGTACTTAACAGCGGTCATATGGATTTCTACTCCCTATGGGTCAGTGCAGCACAAAGTGGGACTCGTTCCCGCATTGTTACATGATGTAATCCTGGGCAGGGATTTTCCCTATTTCTGGCAGTTGTGGGAGAATCAGTTGCTCCTTTACGGTAGCTGTACCCGTGAATCTTCTCCCATGCCATCTGGAGGTCCCGAGTCCCTAGAGGAGACCCCACAGGAAGATGTTGCTGGGGAGGTTAGTGAATCTAACCTTCAGTACCCCTTCTCCGTCATGGCGGGGGAAACAGAGGAAACTGAGGAACCTCAGCGAGAGGCGGAGGCAGACAGCCATCCGGCACCCTGCCTGCCAGATTTGGGAGTCCAGGTGGATGACTTCCACAGCGAGCAAATGAAAGATCCTACCCTGACTCCGGCTAGGAAAAATGTAAAAATGATAGATTGGGTACCCGTAGAACCTGACACTAGGCTAGCGTACCCATATATGGTTCTTGAAAATGATTTGCTCTACCAGGTAGAAAAAAAAGGGGAAGACACAGTGCAACGGTTAGTGGTACCCAAACCTTATCGGCGGAAGGTACTGGATTTGGCCCACGGACATATAATGGGGGGACATCTGGGGGTACAGAAAACCACAGAAAGGATATTGCATTGTTTTGTGTGGCCTGGAATACATTGTGATGTGCGTAACTATTGTGAGTCCTGTCCAGAGTGCCAAATCGCGGCCCCTAAATCTCAGTTCCGTAGCCCTTTGGTACCCCTTCCTATCATCGGGGTCCCTTTTGAGAGAATTGGGATGGATTTGGTTGGGCCCCTTCCCCGATCCGCACGTGGGCACCAACATATCCTCGTCATCGTGGGCTATGCCACTCGTTACCCGGAAGCCGTCCCTTTGCGTAACACAGCTACCAAGACGATCGCCAAGGAATTGGTACAAGTGTTTAGTCGGGTGGGAATTCAAAAACAGATACTCACCGACCAGGGGACTCCCTTTATGTCGAGGGTAATGAAGGAGCTCTGCAGGCTCTTACAAATAGACCCGTTGCGTACGTCTGTCTATCACCCTCAAACAGATGGCCTGGTTGAGCGCTTCAACAAAACCTTAAAACAGATGCTCCGGAAGGCGATAGACATAGATGGGAAGAACTGGGATTACTTGTTACCCTATTTGCTGTTTGCCATTAGGGAAGTTCCCCAGTCTTCCACAGGATTTTCGCCTTTCGAACTGTTGTACGCCCGTCGTCCCCGGGGACTGCTGGACGTCGCAAAAGAAACCTGGGAAGGTCAAGTCACTCCCTTTAAAACGGTGATCGACCATGTAACACAAATGCAGGATCGTATTGCCGCTGTCATGCCCATTGTTAGGGACCATATGTTACAGGCCCAGGGAGCCCAGAGGCAAAGTTATGATAGAGGCGCTAAGGTCCGTACATTTGCACCCGGCGATAGGGTGTTGGTCCTAATCCCTACGGTGGATAGTAAATTCCTGGCGAAATGGCAGGGCCCATTTGAGGTCCGAGAAAGAGTTGGTGAAGTGAACTATAAAGTGTACCAGCCGGGTAAGAGAAAACCGGAACAGATTTATCATGTGAATCTGATAAAATCCTGGAAAGACCGCTCTGCCCTAACGGCGGATCTGCCCCGTCCGGTTTGTTCACCTACTGTACCAGAGGTGCAGGTTGCTGAGACTCTCTCAGAACGACAAAAATCTGAGGTTAAGCAATTTTTGTTACAGAACCGACAGTTTTTCTCCGAAAAACCTGGCCGGACGAAGTTGGTGAAACATGAGATTGTCACAGAGCCTGGCGTCACTGTTCATGTGAAGCCCTACCGGATTCCGGAAGCCCGCCGTGAAGTGATGGCAATGTTGGACTTAGGAGTCATTGAGGAGTCACAGAGCGCCTGGTCCAGTCCAATTGTGTTGATACCTAAACCGGATGGCTCCATCCGGTTTTGTAATGACTTTAGGAAACTGAATGCAGTTTCTAAATTTGATGCGTACCCTATGCCCCGGGTCGATGAGTTGATCGACCGGCTTGGTAAAGCCCGATACATTACGACCCTGGATTTAACAAAGGGGTACTGGCAGATTCCTCTGGCCGAGGCGGCCAGAGAGAAGACGGCATTTGCTACACCGGAAGGTCTGTTCCAGTATGTCTATATGCCGTTTGGACTTCACGGAGCTCCCGCAACGTTCCAGAGATTGATGGATCGAGTCTTGAGGCCTCACAGACAGTACGCTTCTGCCTACCTGGATGACATCGTAATTTACAGCATGGACTGGGAAACTCATCTCCAGAAGGTACAAGCCGTGATTGATGACCTGCGAGATGCAGGTTTAACGGCAAACCCCAAGAAATGCCACATCGGGCTTGAAGAAGCCCGATACTTGGGCTACGTGATTGGCCGAGGAGTGGTTAAACCCCAGATCGACAAAATACAGGCAATTCAGGGCTGGCCACAACCAGTGAACAAGAAACAAGTGCAGGCTTTCCTGGGGATTGCCGGCTATTATCGCCGGTTCATACCCAATTTTGCAGCCATGGCTACTCCCTTGACGGATCTTACCAAGGGGAAGGGTTCCGTCATGGTAAAATGGACCTCAGCTGCTGAAGAGGCCTTCCACAGCCTGAAACGGGCTTTGTGCTCTCAGCCCGTACTAGTGACTCCTGATTTCAGCAGCGAGTTTGTGGTACAAACTGATGCCTCTGATACTGGTGTCGGAGCTGTACTTTCCCAGGTGAGGGACGGAGTCGAACACCCGGTCCTCTATCTCAGTCGGAAACTGAATGTACATGAGCAGAGGTATGCCGTGGTTGAAAAAGAGTGCCTAGCCATTAAATGGGCTCTCGACTCCCTCAAGTATTACCTGGCTGGTAGGAAGTTTAGGCTGGTCACAGACCATGCCCCTCTCAAGTGGATGCACCTCCACAAGGACCGTAATAGTCGGGTAACCAGGTGGTTCCTTGCCCTGCAGGCTTACTCTTTTACGGTGGAGCACCGACCTGGGGTGCAGATGGGGAACGCCGATGCCCTATCCCGAGTGCACTGTTTCAAAAGTGTTCTTGCTCGACCGGAGTGGTCTGAGCAAGGGGGGGGGATATGTAAGACTCATGCTGGTGTGGTAGATGGAGGCAGGTATATCTCGCCCAGGTGTTTGTCCTATGTGAATTAGGCCACTCAGTATCTTCAGGGTGCTAATGGGTTAATGATTGCAGGAATAAAAGATGACCAGCTGGGTGTTTCCAGTGTCTGCCTGGGGCACACAGATTGCCTGCCTGTGTGAGACAAACGTGAGTGAAGAGCTCTGCTCAAGATCTGTATGATGTTAGCTGGGTGGGGGAAGCCCCCCCAGTTGTTGAGATAGCAACGTATTTGTTTAGTTAGTGCCGGACAGGCTAGGGTTTATTTTTATGTTTTGTTTTTTGTGTTGCTTTCACGTTAATAAATCTGACCTGAGGTCAGCCTGCTCAGAAACCTGCTGTACGCCTCAGATTCAATGCACAAACCACGTGTCCTTTGACCCCAGCAAAGGCGATCCCACAGTGTTTTGTCACAACACTTATAAAATGTGTCCCCTGATACTGTGAAACCGTCCCGGAGGTTGGAATTTCCTTCGTAATGGGACGCAGCACAGCCGTCATTCCTACCCCCTTGGTGCCGTGCGCCGCCTCCTCAGCGTTGTTTGAAGCTGTCACGGAGCCTGCGCTGTAATGTTACCCCTTGGCCATGCACACTTAGCACTGCCCGTCTTCTGACATCATTTAGGTGTCAGGCTGGCAGTGCCTGTGCATCCACGCTGCCCGAGATCCCACCTCGCAGTGTCGTCTAATGTAATCCCACTGCGGGCCTGGGATCCATGGGCATGCACAGTGCATATCCTCGTCTCTCACTCCCCTCCTTCCGGCTTCTTCAGACTGTGCGGCGTCACGGCCGTGGCATGCTATTAGAGATCAGCTGACGGCGCACAGTCTGAAGAAGGCAGAGGGAGATGAGTGAGAGCCTGAGGTGAAGATATGCACTGCGCATGCCCATGGATCCCAGGCCCGCAGTGTGATTAAATCAAAAGACACTGCGAGGCGGGATCTCGGGCAGCGCGGCCGCAAAGGCCCAGTCAGCCTGACACCAAATTATGTCAGAAGACAGGCAGCGCTAATGCAGCGCCCCAGAGACCTGGTCGTTGCAGTATGGCCCCAAGGCGAGTAGCGGTACGTCCGATGGCACTAAAGAGTTCTCCTGACCAGGTATCACCAGAACACATTACACTTCACACTCCGGCCACTAGGGGGAGAAAAAGGCTTCATTTATTGGGCCACTCCTCACACTGGTAAAACTAGGGGCTGGGGAGGAAGTTAGTCAGAAGCTGACTGGGTTGGAACCAGGCAACATCCCGTGGCAGGGGGTGTTGCAGGGAGAAGGCACAGGGGGGTCCCTGTCAGGCGTGGGAACATGGCAGGTGTCTAGCGACAGAACAGAACGTTACGGAACCGCGCCTGCACACCTTGCGGCGGTATCCTAAGAAAGAGACAAGAGGGGAAGAATATTGTGGAACAGTGTAAACGAGATCAGCACAAAGGAGAGCCAGTAAGAGTCGTGCCGAGAGAGGAAGGCAACATCTTACTGAGGCGCGTAGTCGGTGGCTCGATCACCGTAGGAGTAACGGACTTCACGCATTACTTCAAATTCCGCTGGACAGTCAATTATAGGTTGGCTGTCTACCTTCTACACCTACGAAGACATAGGGGGCAACATTGGGAGAGGGGCGTCTCTAGGGTCCCAGAAGACCTCCAAGCCTTCCCGTCAAACGGGTGGCGTCCTAGCCATAACATATCTGGGGGACGTTAGAAACTAGCAACATCTGGAACCAAAGAACGAGAGAGAGAGAGAAAGCTGTAGAGAACGAATGAAGGAGAACAGCAGTTGTGAGGACTATTCCGAATGCTCAGCAGGGTAGGACTACAACATACACAGGCGCTATTGGTAGGCAACGATTTCCATCTGCAAGGGAAACTCTGGATGTGCCCATCGGACCGGCCTGTCTCTGATAGCCCGGTTGAACGTGCTCTGGACTGAGTGTACTGAAGCCTTCAGTAAAAGGTAAAGAGACTGCAACCCTGTGTCCTCGTTATTGCCTGCACCTCACACCATCACCATCTACCTTACTGGGAAGCCCTGGGGACATACTTCACCTGTGGGAAGGTATATCATCCGGCTGCTATTCCATCACCCCAGCGTCGGTCATCCTGACCAAACACCACAGGTGGCGTCACGAACTCCTGACAGACTGTACTACCACCTTCATTGGACGCCCCTTAGCAGGGTCGCGGACCGGGTCTAGCCACCGTGACAGCCTCAGAACCGAACCAGAGAGGCCCGGTACCGAAATGTCGTGGCCCTGTGTCTGGGGGCGCTCCACTAAGTGTGCATGGCCAAGGGATAACAGAACAGCGCAGGCTCCGTGACAGCTTAAAACAAAGCTGAGGAGGCGGCGCACGGCACCAAGGGGGTATGAATGACGGCTGTACTGCGTCACATTACGAAGGAAAGTCCCACCTCCGGGACGGTTTAACGGTATCAGTGGACACATTTTATAAGTGTTAAGTTCTGCGTGTGCAAGGAGCTAAACTAAAAGAGCTACCTTTTCCTTGTGCAGCATTACTGCTGCACAAGGTGGCTCTTTCAGTAACAAATGCCTGGGAGGGGGGGGGGGGGACAGGTTCCCTTACATTTCAGTTGTTGTGTCAGCGTGGCGGTCGCAGGACACATTGCCGGCTACACAGCTGGGGATCAGCTGACGTTACTGAAACCCAATAACACTGGGTCGTATGTTTTGACTGTGCAGCCTGCACTTCTGACCCTCAACTGGCGGCGTTGGAGCCCTGGAATTACAGTTCAGGTGGTAGAAAGATGAACACATCAGGAGACCTGGATGACACCCAATTATTTAATCAGGCAAAGGAGTGGCAAATTCCTGCGAGATCCAGGCCTGGTTCATTTTCAGAAAAGTAAGCCGGTCAACGTTATCGGAGGATAGTCGCATGCGACGGTCTGTTAGTACACCACCTGCGGCACTAAAGACGCATTCCGATAAGACACTAGCCGCAGGGCAAGCCAGCACCTCCAATGCATACTGGCTTAGCTCTGGCCATGTATCCAGCTTAGAGACCCAAAACTTGAAAGGGGAAGAGCCGTCTGGGAGTACAGTAAGAGGGCAAGACATGTAGTCTGTCACCATCTGACGGAACCGTTGCCTCCTGCTGACTGGAGCCGTCGGTGATAGTGTAGACATTTGGGGCGGGCACACAAAACTGTGCCACAGTTGGGCCATACTGGTCTTGCCTTGGGCAGAGGCACTGCTTCTGCTCCCTCTTGGTGCAGAGCCTCCTCCACTGCCTCAACGCACTGAGCTGCTTTGTAAAGCACTAGCAGCACTCCTCTCAGTTGGACTGGAGAAGATGATGGAATTCACCAGTGTGTCTTGGTACTCCCGCATTTTACGCTCCCGGGTCAACGGTGTGATGAAGTTTTGTACGTTGTCCCGGTAGCGAGGATCGAGGAGGGTGTACACCCAATAACCAGGCATGTTGAGAATGTGGTCAATGCGGCTGTCTTTTCTCAGGCACTGCAGCATGAAATCAACCATGTGCTGCAGACTGCCAACTGGCCAAGAAACGCTGTCCCCTGCTTGAGACGTGATCTCTGCCCGCTCTTCATCACCCCACCCTCGCTGTACACACTGACTACTGGACAATTCTGTAACTCCTTCCTCTGGACGGATGTCTTCCTCCTCCATTGACTCCTCCTCATCTTCCTCACAAAGTGTCCCCTGCCTACGCCTTTGTGAGGAACCACGTGGCGCTGACTGTCCAGAAGCTGATGGAAATGGTGACTCCTCATCCTCCACCTCTTCCACAACATCATCCCTTAGCGCTTGCAGTGTTTGTTGAAGCAGGCAGATAAGGGGGACAGTCATGCTGACTAGTGCATCATCTGCACTCGCCATCCGCGTGGAATAATCGAAGGGATGCAAAACCTGGCAGACGTCCTTCATAGTGGCCCACTCTGTGGTTGTGAAGTCTGAATGGCGCGGAGTGCGACTTCTTTGCGCCTGATGCAGCTGGTACTCCATTACTGCTTGCTACTGCTCACACAACCGCTCCAACATATGTAACGTGGAATTCCACCTGGTAGGTAAGTCACATATGATGCGATGTTCCGGAAGGCGGAATCGGCGCTGCAGAGCTGCAATGCGCGATCTTGCCTTGTTGGAACGCCGCAAGTGAGCACACTCTAGATGGACCTTGTGCAGCAGTGCATCAAGATCCGGATAGTCCCTCAGAAAACTCTGCACAACCAAATTGAGCACATGTGCCAGACATGGGATGTGAGTGAGGTTGCCAAGGGCCAAAGCTGCCACCAGATGTCGGCCATTGTCACACACTACCATGCCTGGCTGGAGATTCGCTGGCACAAACCACACATCGCTCTCCTGCTTGATGGCATTCCAGAGCTCCTGCGTTGTGTGGCTTTGATTCCCCAAAGAAACTAATTTCAGAACGGCCTGTTGACGTTTGGCCACGGCTGTGCTCATGTCGGTCGTAACAGGTAAACGTTCACTGGTCCATGTGGAGGTGGACTGTGACGGCTCCAGCAGCGATGATTCTGAGGAACTTGTGTATGAGGAGGAGTCAATGTGTACAGACTGGATTCCTGCGCCACTCGCACGATCTGTACCCGGCTCAACAACATTAACCCAATGGGCAGTGAGGGAAAGGTATCGCCCCTGTCCATGTTGACTGGTCCACGCATCGGTGGTGAGGTGGACCTTGCTACTGACATGCTTGTGCAGGGCAGGGATGGCTTGCCTGCTGAAATAAAAGCGGCTGGGCACATTGTACTGTGGGACTGCCAATGCCATCTAGTCCCGGAAGCTGTCAGTCTCCACCAGCCTGAATGAGAGCATTTCCAGTGACAGAAGTTTGGCAATGCCTGCATTCAGAGCCTGTGCTCGGGGGTGGTTTGCCGAGAATGGCCACCTTTTCTCCCATGCCTGTACTACCGATGGCTGTAGACTGGGCTGGGAGTGTGAGGATGACTGGGAACGTGGTGCTGTGGGTGGAATTACAGTGGGTCTCTGGACAACAGTGCCAGAGGTTCTTCCATGGCGATCCTGGGAGGAAGCAGAACCAGCTGTGTGTGAGCTGGAGGAAGAGGCAATACGAGCTGAAGAGGTGGTAGCTGCCGCTGTTGGTTGGCCTAGGTCTTCAGTGTGTTTTTGTAACTCAACCGCGTGCCTGTTCCGCACATGTTTCCACATATTTGTGGTATTGAGGTTGCTGACACTTTTCCCTCTTTTGACTTTCTGATTACACAGCTTGCATTTGACAACGCAAATGTCATCTGCAACTGTGTCAAAAAAGGACCAGGCACTACAAGTCTTGGGAGCGCCCTTTTTGGCTTTTGGAAGAGATAAGCTCCTAACTCCTAACGGGTGCCAAAGTGAAGGCTACAGGCTCCGCAGTCTTCCCCCTCCCTCTCCCTCTTTGGCCCGTTCGGGGAATCTCTTCCTCAGAGCTGCTCCCACCACCTTCCTGTACCTCACGCCACGATGGGTCAAGGACCTCATCATCTACACTACCCTCTGCCACCAACTGCTCCTCCTGGGTAGTCTCGGCAGCACAGTACGCACCAGAAAGCGGCACCTGAGTCTCATCATCAGATGCGTACTGCGCTATGGTGACCGGAGGCACTGGCCCACCCGCCTCTTCAGAGTCAGAGAGACAAAGCTGTTGGGCATCACTGCACACTGCCTCTTCTTCCATTTCTCCAATGCTGCTTGGCTGGCCCCCTGTTTCCAAGCCAAGAGATTCAGAGAACAGAATGGCTCCTGTCCTGGGCTCTCTGACTGCCAGGGGAATTTGGCAGGTGGTGAAGAGACAGATGGCTGCTCTCCAGTGCTCTGTGCCTGAGAGGATGTGGCACTAATTGAAGTTGATGCGTTAGCTGCCATCCATCCGACAATGGCTTCAATTTGATCTTCACGCAGCAGCGGTGTACGGCTCTCTCCTACAAAGCCGCGCATGAAGGACTGTTCCCTGCTGAAACTGGGTGATGATGAGTCATCGGTGCCCGCAGCAGGCACAGAATCACCACGTCCTCTCCCTGCTCCGCGCCCACGCCCACGTGCCTTACTCCCTGCCATCTTCATCTTGGTTGACGGATAAAGATAAGCAGAAAAGTACTAAGGCCTTAGTGTGCTTATTCCTGAACAGCTCCTCCTAACAGGTATAATAAACACTAATTTTCTAAAGTGTGGACTAGACTTTATTATGAGTTAATGTGGCCTACACAACTGTCAAGTGGTGTGTTTGGTGAACTTTACTTTTTTTTGGGGGGGGGGGGCAGATCGGACTACAGAGCGAGTTTCACTCACACGGAGACCGTGCAGACAGCCGTAAACGGCGCTGCAAGGCCCAAAAACCTCCTCTATGTTATACTATGTAGTGTTTTTCCACAATTTGGCTGGATACGGGTGGAAAGCTACTAATAGGAAATTTTTGAAAAAATGTGCACCAGGATGCACTATTAGCAAAAAAGGACAATGTATTTAACGGTATGAGGCAGTAACGCACCCTGAGCTGAATACAACTGTCTGTGGCTACACACAGACTACAGAGCGAGCTGCAATCACACGGAGACCGTGCAGACAGCCGTAAACGGTGCTGCAAGGCCCAAAAAACCTCCTCTATGTTATAGTATGTAGTGTTTTTCCACAATTTGGCTGGATACGGGTGGAAAGTCACTAATAGGAAATTTTTGAAAAAATGTGCACCAGGACGCACTATTAGCAAAAAAGGACAATGTATTTTACGGTATGAGGCAGTAATGCACCCTGAGCTGAATACAACCGGCTGTGGCTGGACACAGACTACAGGGCGAGCTGCACTCACACGGAGACCTGTTATGATCCGGTGACCTTGGAGCCGCATGTAAACTTTCACTGGAGTAAGTGGTAACTATACTGACCGCAAATCCTGATCTTAACACCGCAACTAGAAGTAGCCGTGGGATGTACCTAACAACCTAGACACCTCGTCACAGCCGGAGGACTAAATCCCCCTATAGATGGAAATAGGAATACTATTTTGCCTCAGAGCAGAACCCCAAAGGATAGGCAGCCCCCCACAAATATTGGCTGTGAGTAGGAGAGGAAAAACACACAGGCAGAAAAACAGGATTTAGCACAAGAGGCCACTTCTAGCTAAAATAGGAAAGGATAGGACAGAGTTCTGTGCGGTCAGTATTAAAACCCTTCCAAAAATATCCACAGCAGATTATACAAAAATTCCTCCATCTAACTAACGACATGGAACGTATATCTGCAACTCCAGAGACTAATACACTCAGAGCAGGAATACAATAAAAAAACAAGCACACAGCTTGTGTGCCATGGAAAAAGAAACAGACACTTATCTTTGCTGAATTGGCAGCTAAGCAGGAGAAGCCAGAAAGTGATCCACCACTTCCCTAGTAACATTGACAACTGGCAAGGACTAAAGAGTCCTGCAAACCTAAATACCCCAGTCAGAACTGCAATCAGCAGATACACCTGTCCAGGACTGCCACCCAGGGACAACTGCATAACCACCTACAACCACCGGAGGGAGCCCAAAAGCAGAATTCACAACAGTACCCCCCCCTTGAGGAAAGGTCACCGAACCCTCACCAGAGCCCCCAGGCCGATCAGGATGAGCCAGATGATAGGCACGAACCAAATCAGCGGCATGGACATCAGAGACAAAAACCCAAGAATTATCCTCCTGGCCATAACCCTACAATTTGACAAGGTACTGAAGCCTCCGCCTCGAAAAATGGGAATCCAAAATCTTCTCAACAACATATTCCAACTCCCCATCAACCAACACAGGGGCCGGAGGATCAACAGAGGGAACAACGGGTTCCACATATTTCCGCAATAAAGATCTATGGAAGACATTATGGATAGCAAAAGAGGCCGGAAGCGCCAGTCGAAAAGACACCAGATTAATAATCTCAGAAATCCTATAAGGACCAATAAACCGAGGCTTAAACTTAGGAGAAGAAACCTTCATAGGAACATGACGGGAAGACAACCAGCCCAGATCCCCAACCCAAAGCCGGGAACCAACACACCGACGACGGTTAGCAAAACGTTGAGCCTCCTCCTGAGACAATACCAAATTGTCCACCACATGAGCCCAAATCTGCTGCAACCTGTCAACCACAGAATCCACACCAGGACAGTCAGAAGGCTCAACCTGCCCAGAAGAAAAACGAGGATGAAAACCAAAATTACAAAAGAAAGGCGAAACCAAAATAGCCGAACTAGCCCGATTATTAAGGGCAAACTCGGCCAATGGCAAGAAAGCCACCCAATCATCCTGATCAGCCAACACAAAGCATCTCAAATAAGTCTCCAAAGTCTGATTAGTTCGCTCGGTCTGACCATTTGTCTGAGGATGAAACGCAGAAGAAAAAGACAAATCAATGCCCAGGCTAGCACAAAAGGAACGCCAAAACCTAGAAACAAACTGGGAACCTCTGTCGGACACAACATTCTCCGGAATACCATGCAAACGGACCACATGCTGAAAAAACAACGGAATCAAAACCGAAGAGGAAGGCAATTTAGGCAAAGGCACCAAATGAACCATCTTAGAGAACCGGTCACAAACAACCCAAATAACCGACATCCTCTGGGAAACCGGAAGATCGGAAATAAAATCCATAGAAATATGCGTCCAGGGCCTCTCAGGGACGGGCAATGGCAAAAGCAACCCACTAGCACGGGAACAACGAGGCTTGGCCTGCGCACAAGTCCCACAGGACTGCACAAAAGAACGCACATCACGCGACAAAGAAGGCCACCAAAAGGACCTACCAACCAAGTCTCTGGTACCAAAAATGCCAGTATGACCAGCCAACAGGGAACAATGAACCTCAGAAATCACTCTACTAGTCCATCTGTCAGGAACAAACAGTTTCCCCACAGGACAGCGGTTAGGTTTGTCAGCCTGAAATTCCTGAAGCACCCGTCGTAAATCAGGGAAAATGGCAGAAAGGACCACCCCCTCTTTAAGAATACCGACCGGTTCCAAGACCTCAGGAGAATCAGGCAAAAAACTCTTAGAGAGGGCATCAGCCTTAATGTTCTTAGAACCCGGAAGGTACGAGACCACGAAATCAAAACGGGAAAAAAAACAAGGATCAGCGAGCCTGTCTAAGATTCAGCCGTTTGGCAGACTCGAGGTAAATCAAATTTTTATGATCGGTCAAGACCACAATACGGTGCTTAGCTCCCTCAAGCCAATGTCGCCACTCCTCAAACGCCCACTTCATAGCCAACAACTCCCGATTGCCGACATCATAATTGCGTTCAGCAGGCGAAAACTTATGGGAAAAGAAGGCACACGGTTTCATTAAGGAACCAACAGGATCCCTCTGAGACAAAACAGCCCCTGCCCCAATCTCAGAAGCGTCAACCTCAACCTGAAACGGAAGAGAAACATCCGGTTGGCGCAACACCGGAGCAGAAGTAAATCGACGTTTAAGCTCCTGAAAGGCAGAGACAGCCGCAGAGGACCAATTCGCCACATCAGCGCCTTTCTTCGTCAAATCGGTCAAGGGTTTAACCACGCTGGAAAAATTAGCAATGAAACGGCGATAAAAATGTGCAAAGTCCAAAAATTTCTGAAGGCTCTTCACGGATGTGGGCTGAATCCAATCATGAATGGCCTGAACCTTAACCAGATCCATCTCTATAGACAAGGGAGAAAAAATAAAGCCCAAAAAAGAGACCTTCTGCACCCCAAAGAGACACTTTGACCCTTTCACAAACAGGGCATTGTCACGAAGGATCTGAAACAACATCCTGACCTGTTCCACATGAGACTCCCAATCATCGGAAAAAATCAAAATATCGTCCAAATATACAATCAAAAACTTATCAATATAAGTCCGGAAAATATCATGCATGAAGGACTGAAAAACAGATGGAGCATTAGTGAGCCTGAATGGCATCACAAGGTATTCAAAATGGCCTTCGGGCGTGTTAAACGCAGTTTTCCATTCATCACCCTGCTTAATACGAACAAGATTATATGCCCCCCGAAGGTCAATCTTCGTAAACCAACTAGCTCCCTTAATCCTAGCAAACAAATCAGTAAGCAAAGGTAAAGGGTATTGAAACTTGACCGTGATTTTATTCAAGAGGCGATAATCAATACAGGGTCTCAAGGAACCATCTTTTTTAGCAACAAAAAAGAACCCCGCTCCCAACGGTGAAGAAGATGGCAGAATATGCTCTTTCTCCAAAGATTCCTTAATATAACTCCGCATGGAGGTATGTTCAGGCACAGATAGGTTGAAAAGTCGACCGTTAGGAAACTTACAGCCTGGAATCAAGTCAATAGCACAATCGAAGTCCCTGTGCGGTGGAAGGAAACTGGACTTGGGCTCATCGAATACATCCTGAAAATCAGACAAAAACTCTGGAATTTCAGAAGAGGAAGAAGAGGAGATTGACATCAAAGGAACATCATTATGAACCCCCTGACAACCCCAACTAGTCACAGACATGGACTTCCAATCCAACACAGGATTATGTACCTGCAACCACGGAAAACCCAGCACGATAGCATCATGCAAATTATGCAACACCAGAAATCGACAATCTCCCTGATGGGCTGGCGCCATGCGCATGGTCACCTGTGTCCAAAACTGGGGCTTATTTTTAGCCAAGGGTGTAGCATCAATGCCCCTTAAAGGAATAGGGTTCTGCAAAGCCTGCAAGGGAAAACCACAACGCCTGGCAAACTCAAAGTCCATTAAGTTCAAGGCGGCGCCTGAATCCACAAACGCCATGACAGAAAATGATGACAATGAGCAGATCAAGGACACAGATAACAGAAATTTAGGTTGTACAGTACTGATGGTAAATGAACTAGCGATCATCTTTGTCCGCTTAGGGCAGACTGAAATGACATGAGAAGCATCGCCACAATAATAACACAACCTATTCTGACGTCTGAATCCTTGTTGTTCCGTTCTAGACAGAATCCTATCACACTGTATTGGCTCAGGAATCTGTTCTGAGGACAACGCCATAGCGCGCACAGTTCTGCGCTCCCGCAAGCGCCGGTCAATCTGAATAGCCAGAGACATAGAATCACTGAGACCGGAAGGTGTGGGAAACCCCACCATAACATCTTTAACGGATTCAGAAAGACCCTTTCTGAAAATAGCCACCAAAGCATCATTATTCCATTTAGTCAACACAGACCATTTTCTGAATTTCTGACAATACAATTCTGCCGCCTCTTGACCCTGAAACAGGGCCAACAAGGTCTTCTCAGCTTGATCCACAGAATTAGGTTCATCATATAATAATCCTAAAGCCTGAAAAAAGGAGTCTACATTAAGCAAAGCCGGATTCCCAGATTCCAGGGAAAACGCCCAATCCTGCGGGTTGCCGCGCAGCAGGGAGATGACGATTTTAACCCGCTGAATGGAATCACCGGAGGATCGAGGTCTCAGAGCAAAAAATAGTTTACAGTTGTTTTTAAAACTCAAAAATTTGGACCTGTCAACCAAAAACAAATCAGGAGTAGGAATCTTCGGTTCTAAAACAGGAGTCTGAACAATATAATCCGAAATACCCTGTACCCTAGCAGCAAGCTGGTCTACACGAGAAGCTATTTCCTGAACATTCATGCTAGCACAAGGCTCCTCAGCCACCCAGAGATTAAGAGGGAAGAGAATATAAAGCAGACTGAAGAAAAAAAATGGCTCAACACCTTTCTTCCCTTCTTCTGAGATGCATTTAACTCATTATGGGCCAGTTGTACTGTTATGATCCGGTGACCTTGGAGCCGCATGTAAACTTTCACTGGAGTAAGTGGTAACTATACTGACCGCAAATCCTGATCTTAATACCGCAACTAGAAGTAGCCGTGGGATGTACCTAACAACCTAGACACCTCGTCACAGCCGGAGGACTAAATACCCCTATAGATGGAAATAGGAATACTATTTTGCCTCAGAGCAGAACCCCAAAGGATAGGCAGCCCCCCACAAATATTGGCTGTGAGTAGGAGAGGAAAAACACACAGGCAGAAAAACAGGATTTAGCACAAGAGGCCACTTCTAGCTAAAATAGGAAAGGATAGGACAGAGTTCTGTGCGGTCCATATTAAAACCCTTCCAAAAATATCCACAGCAGATTATACAAAAATTCCTCCATCTAACTAAAGACATGGAATGTATATCTGCAACTCCAGAGACTAATACACTCAGAGCAGGAATACAATCAAAAAACAAGCACACAGCTTGTGTGCCATGGAAAAAGAAACAGACACTTATCTTTGCTGAATTGGCAGCTAAGCAGGAGAAGCCAGAAAGTGATCCAACACTTCCATAGAAACATTGACAACTGGCAAGGACTAAAGAGTCCTGCAAACCTAAATACCCCAGTCAGAACTGCAATCAGCAGATACACTTGTCCAGGACTGCCGCCCAGGGACAACTGCATTACCACCTACAACCACCGGAGGAAGCTCAAAAGCAGAATTCACAACAGAGACCGTGCAGACAGCCGTAAACGGCGCTGCAAGGCCCAAAAAACCTCCTCTATGTTATCCTATGTAGTGTTTTTCCACAATTTTGCTGGATACGGGTGGAAAGCCACTAATAGGAAATTTTTGAAAAAATGTGCAGCAGGCTGCACTATTTGCAAAAAAGGACAATGTATTTTACAGTATGAGGCAGTGACGCACCCTGAGCTGAATACAACCGGCTGTGGCTGCACACAGGCTACAGGGCGAGCTGCACTCATACGGAGACCGTGCAGACAGCCGTAAACGGCGCTGCAAGGCCCAAAAACCCTCCTCTATGTTATCCCATGTAGTGTTTTTCCACAATTTAGCTGGATATAGTTGGAAAGCCACTAATAGGAAATTTTTAAAAAAATGTGCAGCAGGCTGCACTATTAGCAAAAAAGGACAATGTATTTTAAGGTATGAGGCAGTGACGCACCCTGAGCTGAATAAAACCGGCTGTGGCTGCACACAGACTACAGGGCAAGCTGCACTCACATGGAGACCGTGCAGACAGCCGTAAACGGCGCTGCAAGGCCCAAAAACCCTCCTCTATGTTATCCTATGTAGTGTTTTTCCACAATTTAGCTGGATACGGATGGAAAGCCACTAAGAGGAAATTTTTGAAAAAATGTGCAGCAGGCTACACTATTAGCAAAAAAGGACAATGGATAGAACAGTATGAGGCAGTGTGAACCACCCTGAGCTGAATACAACTGGCTATGGCTGCATACAGACTACAGAGTGGGCTGCACTCACACACACAGAGACCTTGCTGAACGCTGTTAAAACAGCGCTGCAAGGCAAAAGCAAGGTGAACACACAGCGGTTGCTAAATTAGCCTGGGAAAAGCGCAATGAAACAATTCGCTATCTCAACTGGCCCTCAGTCAGAACACAGCGTCCTGTCTCTAACTGAATTCACAGCAGAGTGAGCGCAAAATGGCGGCAGCGTTTTTTATAGTGTGATATAGAAGGGTTAATAGTTTGCCTTTAACTACCTTGCCTTTAAGTGCCTTTTGCCTTTAAGTGTTAGAATTACTAGAATCTGTTGACTCAGTAGTCTGACGGTCTCCTCTTCAAGGAGACTGTACTTCTTATCATGTATGTTCCCAATATTCAGTCACAACATGCTCCGGGTACGTTAGAGAATAAAGGTCAGTATGACCCTGGGTGATGGTGGGCGCTACATGAGTTACATTGAAATGCATTATGTGTAAATGGTATAAAATATTGCTTCTTGCTCTATTACTTCAGATAAAAGTGACTTGCTCACAGGATATGTGTGAGGTGTCTTTTTGTCTCCAAGCGCGCTTGTAAAATGACGGGCGTAACTCCACGATTTGGCCCTCACTGGTGATCTGTCAGCTGACATTTGGGTCAGAATGAAAAACAGCTATAACAGTTTTGGCGCCCGACCGGGGCCGTGTATCCAGCTTATTCGGAATCCGTATGGGGGAGCTTCTGGGAGATTGGCATGCAAAACACCAGCTGCAGCAAGGTGAGAAATATTATTCTTACAAACCTGTTTTGCACTTGCAATCTCTCATCTGGATCTCTCCATACCTCTGGGTAAAAGGCTGCGAACATGGTTCAAAGAATCCACATCACCAGTGAGTTTTGTGTTTTGTCTATTTATGTCCGTATGAGAGTTGAATAATAGAGTTATAAGATGATAATTGTTATCTGTATCATTTGTCAGTATCCTAATTGGTTGTGTATTTGTGTAATGTGTAATACAGAGCTGGGATAGACTCTGTGCAGTGTTGTTATTTTGGTCATTTTGGATTGGCAGTACATCATATGAAGCTGTATTTTGTATTAAGGCCGTGGTTTTTGTTGTTTGGCCTTAATGTGCTTTCAGAGTGTCAGTGGACACTGCTGCAGTTTGTGTTATATAGAGTTGTGTTAATTCCAAAGTGCAAAATAGGCAGGCTGTGTGAGCCTTGTATGTCTATGAGAACTCTGAATGAGATGACAGGTGAGTAAATGAGTATAAGGAATAAACATAAATCCCTGATTGATGAGGGGTTCCGTTAGGTGTGGTCCTCTGTATGTGACAGAAGACATTATTCAGCGCAGTTTGAGCTGAATTAGGTGGAGTGATTGAGATAAGGGATTTTCTTCTTGTAAAAATCAACTGAAAGTGAAGGGAAAAGAAACCACAATCCCTGAATGAGCATGTATGTATGAGTGATCACATAAGTATCATTACTTATCTAACTGTTGTTAATTGTCCAGGATGAATGAGTTGTGGATATTTTTAATGTACATTTAATTTACATCTGAGATTCAGTGAAACCCGTGTTATGTGTAGTTTGACATTGGATAGGTTTCTATATGTGTTTTGGCCGGACGCGGTCAGAATCAGCTTATTCAAGTTATGCAGTGATCTGCCTGTATAGAGAAACTGTTTTTAATTCCGAGAGAATGAATGTTTTGTAGAGATTAAGTCTGAAAACTGCTGCATTCTGTTTCTGTGTGTGTAAGACAAGCTCTTATCTGTGTTTACACTTGATGGGAGGGGCGAACCCCTGCGCGAATTGTTTTTGATTTTCTCCTCCTTGTGATGCGGGACAGAGAAAGGGGGGGTCCATGCAGCTGCACTGAAGAATATGGAGCTGTGCATATTCTGTCCTTGGTTCAGTACGCGCTAAGAAATTTGTGTTTAAAGCAATAGTACTGTATGTATTGAAGTAGAAAGAAATATCGTAAGTTCAAGTTGGAATTTGAAAGTGAAAAGAACTGTGCTTAGTTTTAGAGGAAGCTTGTAAGTGATTGAAAAGATTGGTAAAAGATTCACCTGCTTCAAGTTGAATGATTGATATATAGCAAATTGAGGATCAGCAGAGGAGGTAGCCAACTGCATGGCTGATGTAGTGTACGGAGGAACCTGCTACAGTCCGTCTACGGCAAATTGGTGGTGTAACCTTGCCATCCATGGAGCTGTGCTAGCCAGCTGATCTACCGAGTGGTAGGTGGTTAACCTGCTCGCTAGAATCCTTTAGGTCTACCGGGAAATAGGTGGTGTAACCGTTCCCGCTAAATCTTGACACTCACTCTGACTTGTCACGTGTTGCAACCCTGGTTTAAGGCAAGGCACACTAAAAAAAAGGGCATTTTTAGAGGTGAGTGTCTGAGCGGATAAGTTGAAGCCATGGGCGACTTATTCTGTGTGCAGTCAGGGCCCCCAATGGGATCCAGAACCGCTATAGACATTGTAAAAGACATAGAAGGAAAGGAAGCAGTAAAAGATGTGAGACCAATATTGAAAAAGGCAAAAATGCCGGAGTGTGGATGTTTGGATGTTCAAAAAGGCACAGACAAATGAGGAAAATAGCATGTGAATAAATGGCATCTGAGAGAGTGCAGCAGGACGGAAGTAAGGTGTATTATGAATGTTTTGATGCTTAAAAGTCCGACTATGACCGACACATTACTGCTACGGTCATACCTTTGTATAACCAGAGACCAAGACAAGACAGATGGACTTGTAAACATTGCGGTCAGACAAACCCAGACTGGAGAAATACTTGTATGATCTGTGATGTAACCCAACCTAAGTGAATTACACTGAATCCTCTCCAGACAAGATCACATATAGTGACATAAGAAGCTGACACAGGATTGTGGTTAATGGGTAGTGGGGACATTAACTTTTGGGAGTAAGCTGACAGTAATCCTTTTGGGAAGGAGCTGTAGACCGGCATGTCATGTCACCCCCACCACCAGAGAACCAACCACATCAGGTAGTGTAAGACAGATACAGGAGTATTATCCCTGGAAGCCCTCTGACTAGCTAGCTACGCTAAAATGATTGGCTGACCCTAAGAACAAACCTTTCCCATTTTACAGACAAAGACAATATGATGGACGTATAAGTGCACCTGAGCAGACCTAGAGAGTTGGTGAGCACCAAAGCAGGTGACGTACTAGGATGCAAATTAAGACTTTTACAGATGTGACTAAAGGAGAGAGAGTAGAGATGTACTCTGGACGGTTACAGCTGAAATGGGCAGACATAGGGTACAGTCCAGTAAACCCACTCGATGTTAAAATATTGGTAAATACATTCATTGACGGTATGACAAAAGGCTTATGAGACGCAGTACAGACAGCTAGACCTAAATGGAGAAATGTAGATTCAAAGACCTCCTGAAGATTGCTCAGGAGTTGAAGAAACTAGGACAATAAGATGACGTGTCATGTATGCTGGAACACGAGGAAAACAGTAGAGACTTAGTAAGGGACCTAAGGACTTAGAAACAGTGAAGTGCTGGAATTGTGGAGAAAATGGACACTCAGACCAATCTTCCACCTCCTTCACCTTCAGACTAGGAAACTGACAACCCAGCGACAAATGTGTGCCCTGTTCTTGTCCCCTCCAGACTTGGTCCTGCCTTGATGACCACCATACCAATGCTGGGAGGGAAATAGACAGAATTCTTGACCGACACTGGGGCAGCTGGGACTAGTACACAAAGACTTGATACTGCCAGACATGATTACTGACGAGACTGTGGAATACGTGAGGGTAGGGGGACAAGCGACTGAAGCCCCTATGACTAAACAAGAAAAGACTAGAGTCACGAGATAGGCAAGAGGTGCTTACAAATTTATTGTTAGTGACAATACCCCTATGAATTTGCTGGGAGCAGAGTTGAGTGCTGTCTAGGCACTATACAGTGCTCTCCTGAGGGTATTACAGTCACAAGTCCCCTTTTCATATAAACACTTGTGGCAGAGGGACGCCAGGGTCTTCCATGTGCACATTATACCACAGGTAAATCATGTCCTATTATAGTTACACTTAATTCCATTCATTTGCCAGTTTTAGTAGTTTCCTTGCACAAAGGTGGTATAGTTACTGTGTATTTCTAGGTTGTCTTCATATGATATATAGTTTTTTAGCCATTCATTATATTGGCTCAAACCATAGTCACTGTTTATTTGTCTTTTCCAGTTCTTATACCTTATCGCAAGCAACTGGCATTGATATTTGGCATTTTTCAAATCCCTTCTTTTTGTATTCGGAACTGTTAGTTATGGATTTATATAGGGCTGTTACTTTCTTAGAATTGTACATTGCTGTGGCCTATGGCATTGTGCTCCCCCGTTTTATGACTCAGTATCTGTCGTAATTATATATATATAATTTTCTTTTGGTAACATTTTGTGAATCAAATTTAGTTTTTTTTTAAGGGGTACTCTACCCAATCAAATACGGGTATAAATATTTGGACATTAATGTGTGACTTATTTAAACACTTGTGTAATATTGCAGAAATGGTGTATATGGCAAGAGTAGTGAAAGTAACACCTGACACCAGAATGTCTGAGGACAGGGAAAAGAGTCAGGTACCAGACACCGTTTGGGCAAGGGGAAAATCTGAGATGGGTCGGCTGCCCATTCCCCCTGTCATGATAAATCAAGAGAAGTAATCACTCCTCTTTGGTTAAGGCAATACCCCTTAAGTCTAGTCAAATCAATGGCCCTGAGCAGGAATATTAAAGAGTACGTTAAGGCAGGGGTTCTAGTGCAGAGATATTCCCCCTTCAACACCCTTTTGTATCCCATTAAGAAAAAAAAAAAGGACCCAAGGGTTCCCCTGACACTTACAGAATGGTTCATGACTAACGAGCTATTAATGATGTTACAGAGAGTATGACCTTAATTGTCCCTAACCCACACACCTTACTGTCCCAGATTCCAGCGACGTCAAAATGTTTCACCGTTATTGATTTGGCAAATGCATTCTTCTCTGTGCCACTGCACTTTCACTGTCAGTATCGTTTGTCTTTCACTCACGAAGGTAAACAATACTGTTGGACGGTCCTCCCACAAAGGGGGAAAGAACTCCCCAACCATCTATTCAACAGCGATGGCAGGGATTCTTGAGCAGTGGCAACCACCTCATCCACAGATTGTGCTATTACAGTACGTGGATGACCTCTTGCTCTGCTGCCCGGACCAGATGTCCGGAAGCTACAGTTTCCTTGCTGTGTTTTTTTTTTTTGTTTGTTTTTTTTGGCAGAAAAGGGTTGCAGAGTCTGACGTGACAAATTACAGTATTGCAAACAAAAGGTGACATTTTTAGGACATTGTATTGCTGAAGGTACAAGACACCTGACTGAAGACAGAAAACAGGCAATACAAATCTCCCTTTACCCAGGTCACATCAGCATCTATGCACTTTTCTAGGTTTGGTGGCCTACTGTAGGCCTTGGATAAGGTCTGCTTCACAAATGATGCACCCACTCTATGACTGTTTGCCATCAGAACCCTACAATCTCACTCAAGAAGCAATTGACTCCTTCCACTCTCTCAAGCTGCTCATTGTGTCAGACATTCCAAACTATGATCAGCCATTTTTCTTATTTTGCACAGAGCAAGGTGGACATGCTACCGCAGTACTAACACTACAACATGGAAAGAAACAGAGACCGATAGGTTACTACTTAGCACAATTAGACCCCATGATTAGAGGGTCTTCTACATGTGTACGTGCTGTAAGAGCTGCTGTATTACTGAAAGGCATGTGAGATCACACTGACTTTTTCTTTTTGACTTTTTTGACAATTTTGTTCCCCACGTGACATTAATGCCATACTCGTACAAGTTCAACCAAAACAAATTGTCAATGGATAGACAGATCAGACTTGAATGTGCTCTAATACTAATTCCTGAATATGTCACCCTCAAAAGACATAATGTTCTGAATCCAGCCACTCATCTGCCTGCGGATTCAGAAAAGGGGGAATTGGTGACAGCATTGGCAGGTGGGAAAGAGAACATGACATGACGTTGACATGACGCACGAACATGACTGCATAGGAACTGATGAGTCAGGAGACAGTGGGTTTTACATATGTTCGTGGGAAGAAAAAAAAACCTGTTCCTAATGCATATTTTGAGTTTTTTTATTTTTGTAGATGGCTCCAGATACCACCAGAATGGGCGACTCTACATTGGATATGCAGTAGTATCCTCACATGAGGTAATCCGAGCTGAACCACTCGCTCCTCACATGTCGGTGCAGGAGGCAGAGTTGAAGGCACTCACTGAGGCGTGTAGAGCTGCTGCAGGTAAAGTCGCTAACAGTTACACAGATTCAAATTGTGCATGGGGAATATCCCATGATTATTGCCCTATCTGAAGAAGCAGAACGTTTCTTACATCAGCCGGTAAGCCCATTAAAAATGCAGAGCTGGTGAAACAATTAGTGGAGGCATTGACGTTATCAGTCCAGGTTGGCATCGTCAAGGTAAAAAGCACACACGGACGGTGACTCTGTGGAGGAAAAGGGCAACAGAAGGACGGACGAGGCTGCTAAAGTAGCAGCAAGGCGGCCTAGGAAGCAGTGGACGGTGGCGGGGAGTCAGCGTATTCCAGCCACACTGAGCCTAGATGTCCTGAAATCCCTCCAGCTGCCCAAACAGAGAAGGAACACTGGGAGAATGGGAGCTGAGCTGAACTCAGAAAGAGTATGGGAGAATCAGGATAAATCGTATATACCAAGATCCCTGCTCCCAATCATGGCGCAAGCAACACAAGATGCCTTCTGGATCGCTCCTGGTTTCAGTTACGCAGCCGCAAAGCTCGTACGGTCATGCCTCATCTGTGCACAGCACAACCCAGGTAAAACAGTAGGAATCCCTAAGAAAGCGACACCCAGGCCTCTCTACCCGTTTCAGAGACTGCAGACTGGCTACATACAGCTACCCAAGGTAGGAGTGTATGAAAAATGTCCTAGTATGTGTAGATCTCTTCTCTGGTTGGCAGGGAGCCTATTTTGTAAAATGTGCAAATACTAAAGCGACTGCAGACAAACTCATGAAAAAAACTGATCTGCAGGTATGGTGTCCTAGAAACCATAGACAGCGATAGGGACACACACTTCACGGGAGAAATAATGAGGGAAGTCATGCAGGTCCTGGGAGTACAGCAAGCATATCACGCACCATATAGACCACAAAGTAGTGGGAAAGTGATGAAACTAAATGGGACACTTAAACTGGAAAATCAAAGGCCATGGCAGACAAAGGAAAGAGCGGGGTAGAGTGTTTGTCTCTTGCACTCTTTTCAGTCACACACACTCCAAATAGAAAGACAGGCTTGTGTCCTTTTGAAGTCCTGTTTAGTAGTTTGCCAGAGGCTGGTCTGTACTTCCCACAGGTGCTACAAAAGCAACACGGTGCTATGACAGCCCATGTCCAGACCTTACAGAAAAGACTTAATGTGGTGCATAAACATGTGTTTTCATCCATTCCAGATCCAAATGCCAGTGCAGACGTATATCAGCTGAATCCAGGTGATTGGTGGTCATACACAGACATGTGAGAAGGAGCCTAGATCCACGGTTTGACGGCCCGTTTTAAAGTCCGTTTTAAAGCTGACCACATTCACCTCAGGGAAACCTGAGGGAAAGCCCACCTGGATCCATGCCAGTCACTGCAAAAAGATCTTTTCACCAGCAGAATGACTGTTGTCCTAATCACCTTGCTGACAGTGGTAGGATGTTTGCACCTTACAGAGACACTGGATAAACAAACTTATTCAACATCTTGCTTTTCTTATAAAAGACGCGGAAGGACAAAAACTGCTGGACTGTTGGATCTGTGCACACAGCCCATTATCTGCAAGGACTATGCTGTACTTAGCCTTACCCCAGGACCCAAGGAAGGTATTAGCACCCCACTGCATGCACAAGTGAGACTTGGACTCAGATTTTCGTGGTTCCTTAAGGCTCTTAATGAGACTAATACAATATAGAGACTCCTTTTTAAATCCAGCCAATTGGCTTAGCGGCCTAGCGGATGGATTATTTTTGGTATTTTACAGACTTGTATGCAAATTTTGTTGCTTTGCTTATTGTTTTATGTAGCCGTAAAAGCGCTAATATATGTATTACCTAAGCTATGGAATAATGTAGGTGTAGAAAAAAAATCTAAGGCTGAACCTTCTGTAGTATATCATAGGCCCCGTATGGCCACTGTTGACTGGGGAGGTGAGTGTCCACACTGAGGGTGGATGGGCGAAGCAGGTAGGAAGTCCCCTTGTGGGTATTAGACCCATGAGACAGTAGCCCCTTTGTGGACATCATCTGACCCCGTAGCAGAGGTTATACCATTTACAAAAGGGGGAAATTGATATAGAAGGGTTAATAGTTTGCCTTTAACTACCTTGCCTTTAAGTGCCTTTTGCCTTTAAGTGTTAGAATTACTAGAATCTGTTGACTCAGTAGTCTGACGGTCTCCTCTTCAAGGAGACTGTACTTCTTATCATGTATGTTCCCAATATTCAGTCACAACATGCTCCGGGTACGTTAGAGAATAAAGGTCAGTATGACCCTGGGTGATGGTGGGCGCTACATGAGTTACATTGAAATGCATTATGTGTAAATGGTATAAAATATTGCTTCTTGCTCTATTACTTCAGATAAAATTGACTTGCTCACAGGATATGTGTGAGGTGTCTTTTTGTCTCCAAGCGCGCTTGTAAAATGACGGGCGTAACTCCACGATTTGGCCCTCACTGGTGATCTGTCAGCTGACATTTGGGTCAGAATGAAAAACAGCTATAACAAGTGCATCATGACATCATTTCAGCAGCCAATCACAGCCTTGCCAGTAGTTACATGCCCACCATGCTGAACAGGATGTGCCCACACTTGCAATCATTCCTCATTGGCTGAAATCGTGCAGTTTGAATTCTGGGAACTTCCGATTCCGGTATCCGATATGCGGTAAATATCGGAACTCGGTATCGGAATTTCGATACCGCAAATATCGGCCGATACCCGATACTTGCGGTATTGGAATGCTCAACACTAGTTCCTTCCCTTTCAAACACTGCCGTGTGCCCAAACAGTAGATTTCCCCCATATATATGGGGTATCGGCATGCTCAGAAGAAATTGCACAACAAAATGTATGGTCTATTTTCTCTTGTCAACCTTGCAAAAGTAAAAAAAGGAAAAATTTTATAAAAGAAAAGTAAATATTTTATTTTTTTTCTTCCACATTCCAAAAATTCCTGTGAAGCACCTGAAGTGTTAAAAAAACTTCTTGAATGTGGTTTTGAGCACCTTGAGGGGTGCTGTTTTTAGAATGGTGTCACTTTTGGGCATTTTCTCTCATATAGACCCCTCAAAGTCACTTCAAGTGTGAGGTGGTCCCTAAAAAAATGGTTTTGCAAATTTTGTTGTAAAAATGAGAAATTGGTCAACTTTTAACCCTTATAAGTTCCTAACAAAAAAATATGTTTCCAAAATTGTGCTGATGTAAAGAAGACATATGGCAAATGTTATTTATTAACTATTATGTGCGATAAGCCTCTCTGATTTAAGGGCATAAAAATGAAAAGTTTGTAAATTGCGAAACTTTCAAGATTTTTGCCAAATTTACATTTTTTTCACAAATAAACGCAAGACATGTCTAAGAAATTGTACTGCTATCATAAAGTAAAATATGTCACGAGAAAACCTCAGAATCACCGGGGTTCATTGAAACGTTCCAGAGTTATTACCTCATAAAGTGACAGTGGTCAGAATTGTAAAAATTGGCCTGGTCATTAAAGGGAATCTGTCAACTAATTTTGGCACTATAAGCTACGGCCACCGCCATCAGGGGCTTATCTACAGCATTCTGTAATGCTATAGATAAGCCCCCGATGTAACCTGAAAGATAAGAAATACAAGTTATATTATACTCACCTGCTGGGGTGGTCCGGTGCGGTCCAGTCTGATGGGCGTCACGGTGCGGTCCAGTCCGATGGGCATCACGGTCCTGGTCCGGCACCTCCTATCTTCATGCGATGACGGCCTCTTTCTTGCTGCTGTCGCAGCTCCTGCACAGGCGTAATTCTTTGCCCTGTTGAGGGCAAAGTACTGCAGTGTGCAGGCGCCAGGAAAGGTCAGAGGCCTGGCGCTTGCGCACTGCAGTACTTTACGCTGCCCACAACAGGACAAATCAGTACACCTGCGCAGGACCCGCAACAGCAGCAAGGAGGATGACAACATCGTATGAAGATCGGAGGCGCCGGACCCGGACCGTAACGCCCATCAGACCCGAACCGGGACCGCTCCTGGGTGAGTATAATCTAAGTAAGTAAGGGTACCGTCACACAGTGGCATTTTGATCGCTACGACGGCACGATCCGTGACGCTCCAGCATCGTAACAATATCGCTCCAGCATCGTAGACTGCTGTCACACTTTGCAATGTACGACGCTGGAGCGATAATTTCATGACGTATGTGCGATGTAGAAGCCGTTGGTTACTATGCGCACATCGTATACAATATCGTGCACACCTTTGTTACACCATGCGATCATGCCGCAACAGCGGGACACTAGACAACGAAAGAAAGTTTCAAACGATCTGCTACGACGTACGATTCTCAGCGGGGTCCCTGATCGCAGGAGCGTGTCAGACACAGCGAGATCGCTGGAACGTCACGGATATATCGCTGGAACGTCACAAATCGTGCCGTCGTAGCGATCAAAATGCCACTGTGTGACGGTACCCTAACTTGTTTTTCTTATCTTTCAGGTTACATTTGGGGCTTATCTACAGCATTACAGATGAGCAGGATTCAGAAGGGTAATGTCCAATGTGGATATGCAGCATAGAACGGCTTTTATGTGCACGGCCCACAAGGAATTTCTGAATCCTGCTCATACAGGTACTATACATATGACCAGATTTTTAAATGCATCAGATAGGGATTACATACATTAGTTAGGACTGCTCTAATACAGGTATACCTTGATGTTAGGTAGAGCGGCTTAATATACATTTTTTGCAAAACCAAATACCCTGTTTTTTTATCCTTTTATTAGCACTTGCTGTTTACTGATATTTTTTGCAAAAGAGTATTTTTTGGTTTTACTGTGCCCTTTTTTTGTGTTACACTATATACTCTGCCTATGGGGGTTGAATTATACTATATAGTCTGCCTATGGGAAGTGCATTATGCACTATGTAGTCTACCCATGGGGAGTGCAGTATACAATATAGAGAAATATGGGAAGTGCATTATACAATATGGGGACCTATGAGGAGTGCATTATACTATATAGAGTCTTCCTATGTGGAATGCATTACACAATATAGACTCTGCCTATGGGGAGTGCAATATACTAAATTGAGGACTATCTGGCGTATTATGCTATATGGAGGCTATCTAGGGGGCTATCACACAGTGTGATTACAGTGACGTCCACGTGGCCATCACAGAGTGTTGGAGCCATTACACAGATTGGGGGATATTAAGGAGTCAGTATATATATATATATATATATATATATATATATATATACAGTGAGGGGGCATTATACCGAGTATAAGAGGACATCATACTGTGTATAGGGAAGCTGTACAGATGTGAGACTGGGGACATTCTTAAATGTAAAATGGGGACTTATTGCTATAGGGGAACTCAGGTTATTGTGACTGTCAAAGGGGCACCCACAGGGTAATATTACTTTTTACGGGACAAAATGTGGGCACTGTTTTCTAGGGCACTTGCACCCGGCATTACTACAGCTCTGGCAAAAATTAAGACACCACTGCAAAATTTTCAGATTGTCTGATTTTTCTCTTTATAGGTATACTAGATGGTGGCCCGATTCTAACACATCGGGTATTCTAGAATATGCATGTCCACGTAGTATATAGCACAGCCATGTAGTATATTGCCCAGTCACGTAGTATATTGCCCAGCCACGTGGTATATTGCCCAGTTATGTAGTATATTGCCTAGTCACGTAGAATATTGCCCAGCCATGTAGTATATTGCCCAGCCACGTAGTATATTGCCCAGTTACGTAGTATATTGCCCAGTGACGTAGTATATTGCCCAGCCACGTAGTATATTGCCCAGCCACGTAGTATATTGCCCAGTCATTTAGTATATTGCCCAGCCACGTAGTATGTAGTATATTGCCCAGCCACGTAGTATATTGCCCAGCCACGTAGTATATTGCTCAGTCACGTAGTATATTGCCCAGCCACGTTGCCCAGCCACGTAGTATTTTGCCCAGTCACGTAGTATATTGCACAGCCCACGTAGTATAAAGCACAGCCCATGTAGTATATTGCACAGCCCATGTAGTATATTGCCCAGCCCACGTAGTATATAGCAATGTGGGCATCATATCCCTGTTAAAAAAAAGAATTAAAATAAAAAATAGTTATATACTCACCTACCAGAGCCCCCGAATCCAAGCGAAGTGGTTACCGACGCTCCTTGCGTGCTCCGGTCTCAAGAGTGCATTGCGGTCTCGCGAGATGATGACGTAGCGGTCTCACAAGACCGCTACGTCATCATCTCATGAGATCGCAACATGGACCGGTTACCGGAGTGTCTCGAGCGGGAAAGGCCTGTTGTGTATCCGAGGGGCCGACGGACGGTGAGTATATAACGATTTTTTATTTTTTTAATTATTTTTAACATTAGATCTTTTTACTATTGATGCCGCATAGGCAGCATCAAAAGTCAAACGTTCGTCACACAGGGTTAATAGCAGCGTTAACCGAGTGCGTTACACCGTGGCATAGCGCGGTCGGTTAACGCTGCCATTAACCCTGTGTGAGGGCTGACTGGAGGGGAGTATGGAGGGGGCACTGACTGCGGGGAGGAAGGAGTGGCCATGTTGCCACCGGTCTGTGCCGGTGTGGGCTGATTGGTCGTGGCTGTTTTGCCGCGACCAATCAGCGACTTGGATTTCCATGACAGACAGAGGCCGCGACCAATGAATATCCGTGACAGACAGAAGGACAGACAGACAGAAAGACGGAAGTGACCCTTAGACAATTATAGAGTAGATTTTTTAGTAAAATGTAAATTGTTCTTTTATTCTATAAACTACTGATAACATGTCTCCGAAGTTCCAAGCAATACATTTTGTATTTATTTTCTGAAAATGAGAAATGGTCAAAATAACAAAAAAATGCATTGCTTGCAGACCTCAAATAATGCAAAAAAAAAAACCAAGTTCATAATAATTTAGAATCATTTAGAAACAACAATACTAATGGCTTAACTCAGGAAGAGTTCAGAAATCAATATTTTGTGTAATAACCATGATTTTTAATCACAGCTTTCATGCGTCTTGGCATGCTTTCCACCAGTCTTTCACACTGCTTTTCGGTGACTTTATGCCACTTCTGGTACAAAAATTTAAGCAGTTCTTCTTTGTTTGTTGGCTTGTGACTATCCATCTTCCTCTTGATTACATTCCATATGATTTCAATGGGGATCAGGTCTGGAAATTGGGCTGGCCATGACAGGGATTTGATGTGGTGGTCCTTCATCCACACCTTGATTTAACTAACTGTGCAGCACGGTGCATTGTCCTGCTGGAAAAAAACAGTCCTCAGAGTTGAGGAACAATGCCTGAGCAGAAGGAATCAACTGTTTTTCCAGGATAGCCTTCTATGCGGCTTGATTCATACGTCCTTCGCAAAGAACAACCTGCCCAATTCCAGCCTTGCTGAAGCATCCCCAGATCATCACCGATCCTCCACCAAATTTCACAGTGGGTGCAAGACACTGTGGCTTGTACGCCTCTCCAGGTCTCCGTCTAACCATTGGACGACCAGGTGTTGATCTGGATATTCTTCACTAAGGCTGGAATTGGGAAGGTTAATCTTTGCGAAGGACGATTAATCAAGCCGCATACAAGGTTATCCTGGAAAAACAGTCAAAACTACGTATCAGGATCCTGTCAGCCCCAGCACGCTGCCACGGCTGAGCAGGGTGACTCACCCACACTGCGGGAGAGCCCGGGGTCAGATGCCACGGGGAAAGCTCAGGCAGACGGGACCTGAGCAGAAAACAGAAGGACCTACGATCATGTGACCACAGAGGGCAGGGCTTAGCATCCTGCTACTGGAGATAAGTGCAGGATTCTACAGGTTAACCCTAAAACCACCTAATCCCAGAAACTGAGCAGACCATGACACTAGGGTAATTTTTGATCCTAGCTTGTTGGATGACAAATTCTACAAATACAGTGAAAGGAGGGAATGGTACGTTATGAGTTTGCTTATATCATGAGCCATGTGTAAGTTGTAAGGAAGTTTCTGTACTATCGGATTGACACCCCTAGCAGTGTCTAAGAATGCCAATCCAGGCAAGTGACCTTCCTTCTGGGCAACTTGTAACTCTAGCATTAAATCACTCAAGTCTCTAAGCTTCTGATAACCTTTAGGCACTATCTTAGGAAAATCATCAATTCTTTTGTATAAAGCATTCTGTATTACTTCTGCTTCACGTCACTTGTCTTATCTATTGCCTTCTTTCTCTCTGTGCTGTGTTGTGTATAAGTATGTGATTCTTCAGATTTTGCATTATTCTTTGCCTGATGAAGAGACCTGCCTAGTCTTGAAAGCTTGCAATTTGTTATCATCTTTTCAGTCAGCCATTAAAAGGTATCAACCACTGAGGACCCTCAATTCTAAATATTTTTCTATCTACTGGCTAACACACTACAAAGATATGTATCTTTCCTGTATCAAAATGGAGGATACCAGAATGTATCGCATCTTTATGGAACTAAAGCCACTTCTGAAGAAACGTGCACAAATGGACAGCAACATTTTTTTCTTATCTAAATGCAAAAAGGAGAATCTAATTTCCAAAGGACTCTGGATTACAAACTAAATTCTTCCTACCTACAATACCCATTATGCACCAAACCTTTGTGACAGGACTTCTGTGTGAGGATTCTCTGGTAAATAGGTGGACCCTCTGGACTGTGACGACAATCCCCTCACGGATGAGCTGACCAGATAGACCACCCCCTATACAGGGAGTGTTAGGGGCAGGAGCGTGAGAGACTATCACCACGGAAGCTGGAGGACCCAGGAGGTAGAGGGAAGAGGAAAATGGAGACAAAGGGCCGAAAAATCGGAAGAGAGCCTGAAACTGGTGGGAATGGCAAGGACACAGGACAGACAAAATGCCGCAGGGATTCAGGACAGAAGAGCACTATGGAGAGACAGAGAAAGCAAGAACACAAGGACTGCAGGGAGACTGGGACTGCAGGGACATGGAACCTGTAGAGACACAAGGACAGCTGGAACACAGGGACTGCAGGGAGAATGGGACTGCAGGGACACGGAACCTGAAGGGACACAAGGACAGCTGGAACACAGGGGCTGTAAGGATACAGGAACTGTAGGTACAAACACAGGGGCTGTAAGGATACAGGAACTGTAGGTACACAGGGACTGCAAGGAGACTGGAACTGCAGGGAATGACGCAGGTACTGCAGAGAAACAACAAAGAACAAAATCAGGGAACAAGAAGATGCACTAAGTATACGTGCGACCAGGAGCACTTGAGAAACACAAGTGATCATCAGGCACAGGGGTGAAGAGCAGACAGGAAGATATAGTAGCGCTATGACTTACTTCCGGGTGGAGAGGGTCCTCCAAGACAATAGAGAGGACAGGACAGGAAGCGCTAGTAGGACCTAGAGGTGCGCACGCGCAGAACGGAACCCGGCGCGCGCGGGCGCACCCGATGATCAGCAGAAGCCGGGAGCGAGCGCTGGAGGGAGGACGCAGCAGAGCCGCGCCGGGATGCTGAGGACACGTAAGTATAGCAGGGTGCAGAAGGCGGCAGCGGAGGTGGCGTGACAGTACCCCCGTCTTTACACCCCCTCTTTCTAAGGCTAGAAAGAAACCTGGACAAAATTTGGGGAGCCAGAATGTTCTCCCGAGGCTCCAAGGACCTCTCCTCAAGACCAAAATCCCTCCAGTCAACCAAAAACAAAGACTTTCCCCTGTATCTTTTCATAGCATCATCCGCAGAAACAGGCGAAGGAGAACAAAGAGAAGTGATTAAACACTGCCGGCTTAAGGAGAGATACATGAAAAGAATTAGAAATACGAAGAGAAGCGGGTAACTTAAGCTTATAGCTTATAAGAAACATCATTAATGTGAGTCTAAACCTTGAAAGGACCGATATAAAGGGGACCCAGCTTATGTGAAGGAATCTTAAGACGAATGAACTTAGAGGAAACCCAGACCTTATCCCCAGGATGGAAAATGGGGGAATCAAGACACCTTTTATCGGCATGTCTCTTCATCCTAAGTTGAGCCAACTCGAGGGAGGACTTGGTCTCCTGTCAGACCCTGGAGAACTCTCTAGACAGAAGATCTGCGGCTGGTACAGAAGAGACAGGAGGAACCGGTAGAGGAAGGCCAGGGTGTTGACCATAGACGATGAAGAATGGAGATTTGCTGGAAGCTTCACTGGGATGATTATTGTAGGCAAATTCGTCCCATGGTAGCAATTCAAACTAGTTGTTCTGATGGGCATTATTGAAATGACAGAGATAGGTCAATAACGTCTGATTAGTATGTTCCACTTGGCTGTTGGATTGTGGATGGTAAGCCGAAGAGAAGTCAAGCGAGATGTTCATAGACTTACAGAGGGATCTCCAGAATCAGCGATGAACTGGGCTCCACGATCAGAAACAAAATGTTGGGGAAGTCCATGAACACGAAAAACATGATGAACAAAAATCTTCGCCAATTCAGGTGCAGAAGGTAAACCAGGAAGAGCGATGAAATGGGCCATTTTGGAAAAACGGTCCAGGAGCACAAAAATAATGGAGCAACCAGATGAACCAAGCAAGTCTGTAATGAAATCCATAGATAAATGTTGCCACGGAGAAGAAGGCACCGGTGGAGGATGCAGAAGACCAGAAGGTAATTGCCTGGGAATCTTATTCCTAGCATAGAAGGGCAGGAGGCGACAAAACTTTGGACATCTTTAGACAGAGTAGACCACCAGTAGTAGCGAGAGATCAAACCATTGAAACCGACATGTCCAGCCAGTTTGGAAGCATGGCCCCAAAGTAAGACACGTCTACTGTTCCCCACTGCGACAATGGTTTTACCCGGAGACAAAGATGAGAAAGAGACCGGAGCAACCGTGATGACTCTGGCAGGATCAATGATGTGTGCAGGTTTCTCCTCAATATCCCCCAACCGAAACGACCTAGACAGAGCGTCAACTTTGGAGTTTTTATTACCAGGCAGGAAACGAAGTTCAAAATCGAACCTGAGGAAGAACAAGGCCCACCTGGCCTGTCGCGGATTCAGTCTATGTGCTGAACGAATGTAAGCCAGATTCTTGTGATCCGTATAGATCACAAAACGATGTAAGGCTACCTCTAACAGATACCGCCATTCCTCCAGTGCCAATCTGATAGCCAATAGTTCCTTATCTCAGATGGAATAATTCTTTCCAGAAGAAGAAAAAGTCTTGGAGAAAAAGCCACAGGGCATAAGACGACCAGAAGAAGATCTTTGAGAGAGCACAGCTCCGGCTCCGACAGCAGAAGCATCAACTTCAAGGACGAAGGGTTTACTGGCTACAGGACGTTTAATTATTGGCGCGGAGGCAAAGGCTTGCTTGAGAGACAGGAAAGCTTTCTCAGCCTCAGAAGACCAATGGTGAGGGTTGGCACCCTTACGAATCATGGAGGAGATGGGAGCCGATAAAGAAGAAAAGTGAGGGATAAAATGCCGATAATAGTTGGCAAATCCAAGAAATCGCTGAATTGCTTTAACTCCAAGCGAGCGTGGCCAGTTGAGTACAGCATAAACCTTTCCTGGATCCATACGCAGACCGGCATCGGAAATAATGAAACCCAAAAAAGGTAGAGATGACTGTTCAAAGACGCACTTCTCCAGTTTTGCGTATAGCCGATTCTCTCTCAAACGCAGAAGTACTTGCCGAACATCTCTCCTATGGGAAGACAGATCTGGAGAAAACACAAGAATATTGTCCAAGTAGACCACCACACAGGTGTAAAGAAGATCCTGAAAAACGTCATTCACCAGCTCCTTGAAGACTGCGGGTGCGTTGCATAACCAGACGGGCATAACCAGATATTCGTAATGGCCATCCCTGGTGTTAAACGCAGTCTTCCATTCGTCACTCGAATGGATGCGGACCAAATTATAGGCCCCTCAAAAATCCAACTTGGTGAAGATTTGTGCTCTTCGTAGACTATCCAAAAGTTTGTGAATAAGAGGAAGTGAGTACTTGTTCTTAATCGTGATGGCATTGAGACCCCGGTAGTCTATGCATAGACAAAGGGAACCATCTTTCTTCTTAATGAAGAAAAAACCAGCTCCAGCAGGTGAAGAAGACTTCCGAATGAAGCCTCTGTGTTATGACCCAGTGACCTTGGAGCCGCATGAATAACTTTCACTGGAGTAGGTGGTAACTGTAC
The DNA here is from genome assembly GCF_032444005.1 of Ranitomeya imitator. Classification (NCBI taxonomy): domain Eukaryota; kingdom Metazoa; phylum Chordata; class Amphibia; order Anura; family Dendrobatidae; genus Ranitomeya; species Ranitomeya imitator. The sequence continues at coordinate 177,414,860 of NC_091286.1, read as the reverse complement.
TGACTGCAAATCCTGATCTAACACCACAACTAGAAGTAGCCGTGGGGTGTGCCTAACAAACCCTAGACACCTCGTCACAGCCGGAGGACTAAATACCCCTACAAATGGAAATAGGAATACTATCTTGCCTCAGAGCAGAACCCCAAAGGATAGACAGCACCCCACGAATATTGACTGTGAGTAGGAGAGGAAAGACACACACAGGCAGAAATCAGGATTTAGCAAAAGAGGCCACTCTAGCTAAAATAGGAAAGGATAGGACAGAATACTGTGCGGTCAGTATTAAAACCCTTCCAAAAATATCCACAGCAGATTATACAAAAAATTCCTCCATCTAACTAAAGACGTGGAACGTATATCTGCAACTCCAGAGAATCCTACACACAGAGCAGAAATACAATCAAAAATCCAGCACACAGCATGTGTGCCATAGAAAAAAAAAACAGACACTTATCTTTGCTGAATTGGCAGCTAAGCAGGAGAAACCAGACAGAGGTCCAACACCTCCCAATAACCATTGACAACTGGCAAGGACTAATGAATCCTGCAAACCTAAATACCCCAGTCAGAATTGCAATCAGCAGATACACCTGACCAGGACTGCAGCTCAGGGACAACTGCATTACCACCTACAACCACCGGAGGGAGCCCAAAAGCAGAATTCACAACACCTCTGGCCAGATTTTCTTGAACGTATTCGGACATGGCTTGAGTTTCAGTAGGCGACAGAGGATAAATACGACCTCTAGGAGGAGTAGAACCAGGAACCAGATCAATTGGACAGCCATAAGAGCGATGCGGTGGTAAAATTTCCTTCTCCTTCTTATTAAACACATCCGAAAAAGAGTGATAGGCAGAAGGAAGATTCACAGATTCCGGAGTGGCTCGAGAGGAACCCGTTGGCATGACGGGGAGCAGGCATCTATTCTGACAAGACTGTCCCCAACCTAAAACGTCTCCTATATGCCAGTCCAGAGTGGGCTCGTGAGTTCTTAGCCAGGGAAGCCCCAAAAGGAAAGAATGAGACAGAGAGGGTAAGGCTGGACCCGTTGAAGCGATTGTTCGCGAAACGGCCGTCGTCTGTCTCGTCTCTGCACCCTCCCTCACCGCTCCCTCCTCATGTTGTAACCTGCCTTGTTCCTAGCTGGGAATGTTGAGCCACGGTCAATAAAGGACTATATTATCATTGAAGATCACGGGTGAGTGCTGCTTTCATTCATCTCCTCATGTATTGGTAAGGCTGGTTTCACACTTGCGTTTCAAAACGCATGCGTTTAAAAAAAAATGCATGGTGAAAAAATGCATGTAAACGCGTGCAAACGCTGCCTTTTTTTGACGCATGCGTTTTTGCATGTGGTGAAAAAAATGCAGCGTTTTGACGCGTTTACATGCGTTTTTTCATGCGTTTGCGTTTTTTAAACGCATGCTGAGAAATGTGTGACAGCTGCCAATCATCAAAATAAAGTAAAAAACCCACTATAAACAGAAATAGTTAGGGTTAGGGTTAGGGGTAGGGTTAGGGGTAGGGTTAGGGGTAGGGTTAGGATCCCTTTAGGGTTAGGGTTAGGATCCCGTTAGGGTTAGGGTTAGGATCCCTTTAGGGTTAGGGTTAGGGTTAGGATCCTTTAAGGGTTAGTGTTAGGGGTCGACTTAGGGGTAGGGTTAGGGATAGGGTTAGGATCCCTTTAGGGTTAGGGTTAGGATCCCTTTAGGGTTAGGGTTAGGGTTAGAATCCCTTTAGGGTTAGGGTTAGGATCCCTTTATCACCTTTATGGTGGGGGGTGGCATATCAGTGTGTGTTTTTTTTTTTCATAAAAACACATGCGTTTTTAAAGCAAACAAATGCATGTGCTTAAAAACGCGTTTCCATTGACTCCAATGTATTTTTTGACACAAAAAAACGCATGAAAACGCATGCGTCAAAAAAACTCCTCTCAAAAATACTACAAGTTGCATTTCTGAAAAAGAACGCATGCAGCAAAAAACCGCATGCGTTTCAAAACGCGGCCAAACACGTACAACAAAAAAATGCATGCGTTTTCAATGTTAAATATAGGAAAAAAACGCATGCGTTTTTGTGTGCAAAAAACGCTGCAGACAAAAACGCAAGTGTGAAACCACCCTTAGACAAAAAAACAATTTCTCACGGTGTAGGGTGTTATGATCAGGTGGCCTTGGAGCAGCATGAAAACCTTCACTGGAGTAGGTGGTAACTTATACTGACCGCAAACCCTGATCTTATCACCGCAACTAGAAGTAGCCGTGGGGTGTGCCTAACAAAACCTAGACACCTCGACACAGCCGGAGTACTAAATAACCCTAAAGATGGAAATAGGAAAACTATCTTGCCTCAGAGTAGACCCCCAAAGGATAGGCAGCCCCCCACAAATATTGACTGTGAGTTGGAGAGGAAAAGACACACGCAGGCAGAAAACAGGCTTGGCAAAGGAGGCCACTTCTAGCTAAATAGAAAAGGACAGGACAGGATACTAAGCGGTCAGCATAAAAATACTACAAAAAATATCCACAGCAGAAAATACAAAACTCCACCACCTAACTAAAGATGTGGAGAGTATAACTGCAACTCCAGAGAATCCAACCAGACTGAGAAAAACAACTGACACAGTCTAAGCTGGACAAATAGAAACAAAAGATCAGCACTGAAAATAAGCACACAGCAAGTGTGCTTCAGAAAAAGAAACAGACACTTATCTTTGCTGAACTGGCAACTAAGCAGGTGAGGCCAGGCAGAGATCCAATACTTCCAAAGAAACATTGACAACTGGCAAGGGCTAATGAATCCTGCACACTTAAATATCCCAGTCAGAACAGCAATTAGCAGATACACCTGGCCAGGACTGTGACTCAGAGACAACTGCATTCCCACCTACAACCACTGGAGGGAACCCGAGAGCAGAATTCACAACAGTAGGACTCCAATCTGTAGTTCAACCTCCTCCGTAACCAAGTTGACGGTCTCTTGCAAAAGCTGACCATCAACAGAAGCTAAATGTCTAGGAGTCTCCAGAGGTCTAACAGGTATCCCAAGTCTATTTACTACCTCAAGTTGAACAAAGTTTCCAGCAGCACCTGAATCAACATAAGCATCAAGAGAAAAATGACGGGAACCCAAATGTAAAATAACGGACAGAATCAGGGGGGAGAGGAATCAAAGCTACCTAGGGAGGCCTCTCTTACCTGGGCGGAGGCGTTTCCCGGCTTCAGAGGGCAGGAACATAGAAGATGAGAGGCACCGCCGCAATAAAAATAAAGAACCTGTGCGAGTCTCTCCTTGCGGTGTTGCTCAGCAGACTTGAGGTGATCAACCTGCATGGGTTCAGGAGAAGACGTGGAAACAGCCGGAGTGACTTGAGGGAATGAAGACCCTCGAGTAGGAGTAAAATATAAGAAAAACATATATATATATATATATATATATATATATATAAACGGAGTAGTAACGTTTCAACCCTGCCTCGGGTCTTTCTCAAACTGCGTTTTCTAAATAATGAGACACGCCCACAGAAGCAGGACGTCCTGACATCACAACAAGAGGAGCCCTTAAAGGGACCACACTTCTAAATTTTGCCCATTATCTAGAAAACGCAGTTTGAGAAAGACCCGAGGCAGGGTCGAAACGTTACTACTCCGTTTATGCTTCCTGCTGTGTGTGTATATATATTTGTCTCAACACATGTGAATAAATACGTCACCTTTTTGCAAAGATATACCCTAAAAGAGTGCGGCTGTTTTTCTTATATTGGACTTATTTTTGGGTTTTCCCAAGTACAACCAGCACCAACCAAAAATAGCTGAGTGCGCTCCTTTTTTCTTAATATATCACTCGAGTAGGACTAGACAGAAGAAGGGGTTTCTTCTCTCTGACAAGCTCGCGAGAGCGCTCCTGAAAGCGCAAATCTATGCGTATAGCCAAAGAAATTAGATCATCCAGGGAGGTGGGAGTATCTCGACCCGCCAACTCATCCTTAATCTGAGAGGACAAACCACGCCAGAATGCACCAACCAAAGCCTCATTGTTCCAACCTGTTCCAACCTAAGTCTGAGGATAGAGTTCGAAAACGCATGGCGTACTGGGCTACGGAAAAAGTACCCTGGTGAAGGTTGAAAAGCGACTCCATAGTAGAGACCAGGTGACCAGGTTAGTCAAAAACCTTATAAAAGGTATCTAGAAACGGAGCGAGTGACTAACGGATCATCTCGTTCCCAGAGGGGATTAACCCATGCCAGAGCCTCACCCTCCAAATGGGAAACAATAAAATCTACATTGGCTTGGTCGGTGGGGTAGAGTAGCAGAGATAATTCAAAATGCTGTTGGCACTGATTAAGAAAACCGCGGCATAATTTTGGATCCCCACCATACCGAGGAGGCCTGGCTAAACGGGGCGAAGGTTGAGGAGCGGAGACCTGGACAGGAACAGAGGCGACATTTTGAAGAGAGAGGCCATAAAATGGCCTGAATGTCCCGTTGTTGGCCAAGCTCCTGCTGAAGAGCAGCCAGCTGAGCGGCATTACCAGGATCAGTGGACTGTAAGGCCACAAGACGAGACTCCATGTTCTTTAGAAAAGACATGATCCTAGTCTGATTATCTCGCAAGAAGAGTAACTCCTTCTGAGTGGCAGAAACACCAGCGGGGCCCATGGCCATGGCCATGGCCTGATGATACTGTGAGGATTCTCTGGTAAATAGGTGGACCCTCTGGACCGTGACGACAATCCCCTCACGGATGAGCTGACCAGATAGATCACGCCTATACAGGGAGTGTTAGGGGCAGGAGTGTGAGGGACTATCGCCACGGAAGCTGGAGGACCAAGGAGGTAGAGGGAAGAGGAAAATGGAGACAAAGGGCCGCAGAAGTGGAAGAGAGCCTGAAACTGGCGGGAATGGCAAGGACACAGGACAGACGGAATGCCGCAGGGATTCAGGACGGAAGAGCACTATGGAGAGACAGGGAAAGCAGGAACACAAGGACTGCAGGGAGACTGGGACTGCAGGGACACGGAACTTGTAGAGACACAAGGACAGCTGGAACACAGAGACTGTAGGGAGTCTGGGACTGCAGGGACACGGAACCTGAAGGGACACAAGGACAGCTGGAACACAGGGGCTGTAAAGATACAGGAATTGTAGGTTCAAACACAGGGGCAGTAAGGATACAGGAACTGTAGGTACACAGGGACTGCAAGGAGACTGGAACTGCAGGGACTGATGCAGGTACTGCGGGGAAACAACAAAGAACAAAATCAGGGAACAAGAAGATGCACTAAGTATACATGCGACCAGGAGCACTTGAGAAACACAAGTGATCATCATGCACAGGGGTGAAGAGCAGATAGGAAGATATAGTAGCGCTATGACTTACTTCCGGGTGGAGAGGGTCCTCCAAGACAATAGAGAGGACAGGACAGGAAGCGCTAGTAGGACCTAGAGGTGCGCACGAGCAGAACGGAACCCTGCACGCGCGCACCCGACGATCAGCAGAAGCCGGGAGTGCTGGAGGGAGGACGCCGCAGTAGCAGAGCCGCGCCGGGACGCCGAGGACACGCAAGTATAGCAGGGTGCAGAAGGGGGCAACGGAGGCGGCGTGACATTCTGAGAGACTAAGGAACCATCCTTTGCATGTCTGCTATAGCTTTAAGGATAAAGTCCAAGGGCAATTTGAAACTCTGAGGAAAACACTTCCAGAAAGCACAGAGCAAAAAATTACAACAATATTACAACAAACTACGGACCTTTCTTATTCCTAGGAAGGAAAAGAAACTACACAGATTGCGCCTCAATTTAGGACTCTATACAGATACAAAACAAAGCCAAAACCTGACAATTTGGACAACCACTCCATTCCAGACACAAAAGCATGTGTCATCAATTTCTCAGATTACAAACCCAACAAAGTGGAGCTAGCTGTGCTCTCTAGAGGACTCTCATTTTGCCCTACTAAAGTCATAGATAAAACTGAACTCTGCAGTCATATGGAACATTATTTTAGGAGATTGCAATGATATAAAAGATTCACAAAACATTTGGACTGAATGTAAAGGGATCTGTCATGATCCCAATGGCAGGGGATCACTAAAGGACAAGCACAGATACAAACAAGCTCTAGGGCGATGGAACCTGAGCTGACCGCGACCCTGAACCTAACACACAAATAAAAGTAGCCGGGGAACGTGCCTACGATGATCCTAGACGTCTCGCTCCAGCCGAAGATCTAACTTCCCCTATTAGAAGAAACACAGACCTCTCTTGCCTCCAGAGAAATACCCCACAGAAATAGCAGCCCCCCACATATAATGACGGTGAAATGAGAGGAAAGCACATACGCAGTATGAAAACAGTTTCAGTAAAATGAGGCCCGCTAAAGCTAGATAGCAGAGGATACAAAAGTGAACTGCGCGGTCAGTGAAAAACCCTTCAAAAAACCATCCTGAAATTACTTGAACTCATGTGCCAACTCATGGTACATGAGGAGCAATTTCAGCCCACTAGAGCAACCAGCAGCAAAGAATCACATATCTGCAGGCTGGACTTAAAAACCAAATAAAGCAAAACACCAAAACAGGAAAATCCAAACTTAGCTTCACCAGAAGGTTCTAGGAGCAGGGAGCAGAGGTAACAAGACACACTGGATACATTGATAACCGGCGAGGAAATGCCAGCAAAGCCAGGTTAAATAGGAAACTCCCATATCCTGATGGAACAGGTGGAACCCAGCGACCCAGGAAAGACAAGTCACCCAGTACCATCAGTAACCACCAGACGGAGCCCAAAAACAGAACTCACAACAGTACCCCCCCCTTGAGGAGGGGTCACCGAACCCTCACGAGAACCACCAGGGCGACCAGGATGAGCCCTATGAAAAGCGCGAACCAAATCATCAGCATGAACATCCGAGGCAACCACCCAAGAATTATCCTCCTGACCATAACCCTTCCACTTGACCAAATACTGGAGTTTCCGTCTGGAAACACGAGAATCCAAGATCTTCTCCACAACATACTCCAATTCTCCCTCCACCAGCACTGGAGCAGGAGGCTCAAGCGAAGGAACAACAGGTACCTCATACTTCCACAACAACGACCGATGGAACACATTATGAATAGCAAACGATGCCGGGAGATCCAAACGAAACGACACAGGGTTAAGAATTTCCAAGATCCTATAGGGACCGATGAACCGAGGCTTGAACTTAGGAGAAGAGACCTTCATAGGAACAAAACGAGAAGACAACCACACCAAGTCCCCAACAAGAAGTCGAGGACCCACGCGGCGACGGCGATTAGCAAACTGCTGAGCCTTCTCCTGGGACAACTTCAAATTGTCCACCACATGACTCCAAATCCGATGCAACCTATCCACCACCATGTCCACTCCAGGACAATCAGAAGGTTCCACCTGACCAGAGGAAAAACGAGGATGAAACCCCGAATTACAAAAGAAAGGAGAAACCAAGGTAGCAGAACTAGCCCGATTATTAAGGGCAAACTCGGCCAGCGGCAAAAAGGTAACCCAGTCATCCTGATCAGCAGAAACAAAACACCTTAAATAAGTTTCCAAGGTCTGATTAGTTCGTTCAGTCTGGCCATTCGTCTGAGGATGGAATGCAGACGAAAAGGACAAATCAATGCCCATCTTAGCACAGAACGTCCGCCAAAATCTAGACACAAACTGGGATCCCCTGTCAGAAACGATGTTCTCAGGAATCCCATGCAAACGAACCACATTCTGAAAAAACAGAGGGACCAACTCAGAGGAGGAAGGTAACTTAGGCAAGGGTACCAGATGAACCATTTTAGAAAAGCGATCACACACAACCCAGATGACGGACATTTTTTGAGAGACAGGGAGATCCGAAATAAAGTCCATGGAAATGTGCGTCCAAGGCCTCTTCGGGATAGGCAAAGGTGACAACAATCCACTGGCCCGAGAACAGCAAGGCTTAGCACGAGCACAAACCTCACAAGACTGCACAAAAGAACGCACATCCCTCGACAAGGAAGGCCACCAAAAAGACCTGGCCACCAAGTCTCTAGTACCAAATATTCCAGGATGACCTGCCAACGCAGAAGAATGGACCTCGGAGATGACTCTACTGGTCCAATTATCCGGAACAAACAGTCTCTCAGGCGGACAACGATCAGGTTTACCCGCCTGAAACTCCTGCAAAGCACGTCGCAAGTCTGGGGAGACAGCAGACAAAATCACCCCATCCCTAAGGATACCAGAGGGCTCAGAATTTCCAAGGGAGTCAGGCACAAAACTCCTAGAAAGAGCATCCGCCTTCACATTCTTTGAACCTGGCAGGTATGAAACCACAAAATTGAAACGAGAGAAAAACAATGACCAACGAGCCTGTCTAGGATTCAGACGCCTGGCAGACTCAAGGTAAATCAAATTTTTGTGATCAATCAAGACCACCACACGATGTCTAGCACCCTCTAGCCAATGACGCCACTCCTCAAATGCCCACTTCATGGCCAAAAGTTCCCGATTACCAACATCATAATTCCGCTCAGCCGGCGAAAACTTTCTAGAAAAAAACGCGCATGGCTTCATCACTGAGCCATCGGAGCTTCTCTGTGACAAAACCGCCCCCGCTCCAATCTCGGAAGCATCAACCTCAACCTGAAAAGGGAGCGAAACATCTGGCTGACGCAACACAGGAGCAGAAGAAAACCGGCGCTTAAGTTCCTGAAAGGCCTCCACAGCCGCAGGAGACCAATTAGCAACATCAGCACCCTTCTTAGTCAAATCTGTCAAAGGCTTAACAACACTAGAAAAATTAGTTATAAAACGACGATAGAAATTAGCAAAGCCCAAGAACTTCTGTAGACTCTTAAGAGATGTAGGCTGCGTCCAGTCACAAATAGCCTGAACCTTGACGGGATCCATCTCAATAGTAGAAGGGGAAAAAATATACCCCAAGAAAGAAATCTTCTGGACTCCAAAGAGACACTTTGAGCCTTTTACAAACAAGGAATTGGCCCGCAGGACCTGAAACACCTTCCTGACCTGCTGAACATGAGACTCCCAGTCATCAGAAAAAAACAAAATATCATCCAAATACACAATCATAAATTTATCCAGATATTCACGGAAAATATCGTGCATAAAGGACTGGAAGACTGAAGGAGCATTAGAAAGTCCAAAAGGCATTACCAAATACTCAAAATGGCCCTCAGGCGTATTAAATGCGGTTTTCCACTCATCACCTTGCTTTATTCGTATAAGATTATACGCACCCCGAAGATCAATCTTAGTGAACCATTTAGCCCCCTTAATGCGAGCAAACAAATCAGTCAACAATGGCAAAGGATACTGATATTTTACGGTAATCTTATTCAAAAGACGATAATCTATACAAGGCCTCAAGGAACCATCTTTTTTGGCCACGAAAAAAAAACCTGCTCCCAAAGGGGACAAAGATGGACGGATATGTCCCTTTTCCAAGGACTCCTTAACATAATCCCGCATAGCAGTATGCTCTGGCACTGACAGATTGAACAAACGACCTTTAGGAAATTTACTGCCTGGAATTAAATTTATAGCACAATTGCAATCCCTGTGAGGAGGAAGCGAACTGAGCTTAGGCTCCTCAAAAACATCCCGATAGTCAGACAAAAACACAGGAATCTCAGAAGGAGTAGATGAAGCGATAGAAATCGGAGGTGCATCATCATGAACCCCCTGACAACCCCAGCTTAACACAGACATCGATTTCCAGTCAAGGACTGGATTATGAGTTTGTAACCATGGCAGACCAAGCACTAGGACATCATGCAAATTATACAGTACCGGGAAGCGAATCACCTCCTGATGAACAGGAGTCATACGCATGGTCACTTGTGTCCAGTACTGAGGTTTATTCATAGCCAAAGGTGTAGAGTCAATTCCCTTCAAAGGAATAGGGACTTCCAGAGGCTCCAGACTAAACCCACAGCGATTGGCAAATGACCAATCCATAAGACTCAGGGCAGCGCCTGAATCCACATAGGCATCGACGGAAATGGATGATAATGAACAAATCAGAGTCACAGACAGAATGAACTTAGACTGTAAAGTACTAATGGCAACAGACTTATCAACCTTTTTTGTGCGTTTAGAGCATGCTGATATAACATGAGCTGAATCACCACAATAAAAGCACAACCTTTTTTTCCGCCTATAATTTTGCCGTTCACTTCTGGACTGAATTCTATCACATTGCATTATCTCAGGTGACGGTTCAGACGACACCACCAAATGATGCACAGGTTTGCGCTCCCGTAAACGCCGATCAATCTGAATAGCCATAGTCATAGACTCATTCAGACCAGTAGGCGCAGGGAACCCCACCATAACATCTTTAATGGCCTCAGAAAGGCCATCTCTGAACTTTGCAGCCAGGGCGCACTCATTCCACTGAGTAAGCACCGACCACTTCCGAAATTTTTGACAATAAATTTCTGCTTCATCTTGCCCCTGAGAGAGGGCCAACAAAGCTTTTTCAGCCTGAATCTCTTGGTTAGGTTCCTCATAGAGCAAACCCAATGCCAGAAAAAACGCATCCGCATTAAGCAACGCAGGGTCCCCTGGTGCCAATGCACATGCCCAATCCTGAGGGTCACCCCGCAGGAAAGATATAATAATCTTGACTTGCTGAGCAGGGTCTCCAGAGGAGCGAGATTTCAATGAAAGAAACAACTTGCAATTGTTCCTAAAATTCAGAAAACGAGATCTATCTCCAGAAAAAAACTCTGGGACAGGAATTCTAGGTTCAGACATAGGAGCATGTACAACAAAATCCTGTATATTTTGAACCTTAGCTGCAAGATTATTCAGGCTGGAAGCCAAACTCTGGACGTCCATGATAAACAGCTGGGATCAGAGCCATTCAAAGATTAAGAGGAGGAGGAAGTAGCCAGGCTGCAATAAGGCTAGGCAGCAAACTCTGAGGGAAAGAGAAAAAAAAAAAACAAAAAACAAAAAAAAAATTCCTCAGACTACTTATCCTCCTACTACAGCCAATACAATTAACACTTTGTGGGCCGGTTATACTGTCATGATCCCAATGGCAGGGGATCACTAAAGGACAAGCACAGATACAAACAAGCTCTAGGGCGATGGAACCTGAGCTGACCGCGACCCTGAACCTAACACACAAATAAAAGTAGCCGGGGAACGTGCCTACGATGATCCTAGACGTCTCGCTCCAGCCGAAGATCTAACTTCCCCTATTAGAAGAAACACAGACCTCTCTTGCCTCCAGAGAAATACCCCACAGAAATAGCAGCCCCCCACATATAATGACGGTGAAATGAGAGGAAAGCACATACGCAGTATGAAAACAGTTTCAGCAAAATGAGGCCCGCTAAAGCTAGATAGCAGAGGATACAAAAGTGAACTGCGCGGTCAGCGAAAAACCCTTCAAAAAACCATCCTGAAATTACTTGAACTCATGTGCCAACTCATGGTACATGAGGAGCAATTTCAGCCCACTAGAGCAACCAGCAGCAAAGAATCACATATCTGCAGGCTGGACTAAAAAACCAAATAAAGCAAAACACCAAAACAGGAAAATCCAAACTTAGCTTGACCAGAAGGTTCTAGGAGCAGGGAGCAGAGGTTACAAGACACACTGGATACATTGATAACCGGCGAGGAAATGCCAGCAAAGCCAGGTTAAATAGGAAACTCCCATATCCTGATGGAACAGGTGGAACCCAGAGACCCAGGAAAGACAAGTCACCCAGTACCATCAGTAACCACCAGACGGAGCCCAAAAACAGAACTCACAACAGGGATCCAAACAACAAGGAAGAGGTCAGACTGGATACCTCCACCTGGACGCAACCCTCATTTGGATAAATAGACTCCTTCAGACATTTGATAAACTCCACCATCATAGACACCAACAAGAAACAAGCATCTAACATCAGTGCCCAGTCTCTAAAAACCAACAAAGGAATCATCATTAAACCTGCTGATAAGGGAGGTGCAATAGTCAAGATGAATCCATCAGACTATATGAAAGAAGCAACTTATGGACACACACTACTACAAAAATTTGGAGTTGGATCCTACACAGGACTATTACAAGGAACTAAACAAGTTGGTATCTTGTCTGTCTGACGAATCCATAAGAGCTGATGACCTCATACCAGAGAGTCCAAGAATAGGGACTGTTATGACCTGGTGGTCAGGACAATAATGGACTTGGTGGTTAAGAGCACACAGAATGACCTGATAGTTACTGATAATAAAGGACGAGCTCTGGGACGTGGGAACTCTGCTGACCGCAATCCCTAATCCTATCAAACACACTAGAAATAGCCGTGGATTGCGCCTAACGCTCCCTATGCAACTCGGCACAGCCTAAGGAACTAGCTAGCCCTGAAGATAGAAAAATAAAGCCTACCTTGCCTCAGAGAAATTCCCCAAAGGAAAAGGCAGCCCCCCACATATAATGACTGTAAGTAAAGATGAAAATACAAACACAGAGATGAAATAGATTTAGCAAAGTGAGGCCCGACTTACTGAACAGACCGAGGATAGGAAAGGTTACTTTGCGGTCAGCACAAAAACCTACAAAAAGACCACGCAGAGGGTGCAAAAAGACCCTCCGCACCGACTCACGGTGCGGAGGTGCTCCCTCTGCGTCCCAGAGCTTCCAGCAAGCAAGACAACAATAAAAATAACAAGCTGGACAGAAAAATAGCAAACCAAAGAAATACAAGCTGGAACTTAGCTTCTGCTGGGAAGACAGGTCACAAGAACGATCCAGGAGTGAACTAGACCAATACTGGAACATTGACAGGTGGCATGGAGCAAAGATCTAAGTGGAGTTAAATAGAGCAGCAGCTAACGAATTAACCTCGTCACCTGTGAAAGGAAACTCAGAAACACCCACCAGAGGAAGTCCATGTACAGAACCAGCCGAAGTACCATTCATGACCACAGGAGGGAGCCCGACAACAGAATTCACAACAGTACCCCCCCTTGAGGAGGGGTCACCGAACCCTCACCAGAGCCCCTAGGCCGACCAGGATGAGCCAAATGAAAGGCACGAACCAGATCGGCAGCATGAACATCAGAGGCAAAAACCCAGGAATTATCTTCCTGACCATAACCCTTCCACTTGACCAGGTACTGGAGTTTCCGTCTCGAAACACGAGAATCCAAAATCTTCTCCACCACATACTCCAACTCCCCCTCAACCAACACCAGGGCAGGAGGATCAACGGATGGAACCACAGGCGCCACGTATCTCCGCAATAACGACCTATGGAACACATTATGGATGGCAAAAGAAGCAGGAAGGGCCAAACAAAATGACACAGGATTGATAACCTCAGAAATCTTATACGGACCAATGAAACGAGGCTTAAACTTAGGAGCGAAAACCTTCATAGGAACATAACGAGACGACAACCAAACCAAATCCCCAACACGAAGTCGGGGACCCACACAGCGCCGGCGGTTAGCGAAACGTTGAGCCTTCTCCTGGGACAATGTCAAATTGTCCACCACATGAGTCCAAATCTGCTGCAACCTATCCACCACAGTATCTACACCAGGACAGTCCGAAGACTCAACCTGCCCTGAAGAGAAACGAGGATGGAAACCAGAATTGTGGAAAAACGGCAAAACCAAAGTAGCCGAGCTGGCCCGATTATTAAGGGCGAACTCAGCCAACGGCAAAAAGGACACCCAATCATCCTGATCAGCAGAAACAAAGCATCTCAGATATGTTTCCAAAGTCTGATTAGTTCGTTCGGTTTGGCCACTTGTCTGAGGATGGAAAGCCGAGGAAAAAGACAAATCAATGCCAATCCTTGCACAAAAGGATCGCCAAAACCTCGAAACAAACTGGGAACCTCTGTCAGAAACGATGTTCTCCGGGATACCATGTAAACGAACCATATGCTGGAAAAATAATGGCACCAAATCAGAGGAGGAAGGCAATTTAGACAAAGGTACCAAATGGACCATCTTAGAAAAGCGATCACAAACCACCCAAATGACCGACATCTTTTGAGAGACGGGGAGATCCGAAATAAAATCCATAGAAATATGCGTCCAGGGTCTCTTCGGGACCGGCAAGGGCAAAAGCAACCCACTGGCACGAGAACAGCAGGGCTTAGCCCGAGCACAAGTCCCACAGGACTGCACAAAAGAACGCACATCCCGTGACAAAGACGGCCACCAAAAGGATCTAGCCACTAAATCTCTGGTACCAAAGATTCCAGGATGCCCAGCCAACACTGAACAATGAATCTCAGAGATAACTCTACTAGTCCATCTATCAGGGACAAACAGTTTCTCCGCTGGGCAACGGTCAGGTCTATCAGCCTGAAATTTTTGCAGCACCTGCCACAAATCAGGGGAGATGGCAGACAAAATTACCCCCTCTTTGAGAATACCCGCCGGCTCAGGAACACCCGGAGAGTCAGGCACAAAACTCCTTGACAGGGCATCAGCCTTCACATTCTTAGAGCCCGGAAGGTACGAAACCACAAAATCAAAACGGGAGAAAAATAACGACCATCGAGCCTGTCTCGGATTCAACCGTTTGGCAGACTCAAGATAAGTCAAATTCTTGTGATCTGTCAAGACCACCACGCGATGCTTGGCTCCTTCAAGCCAATGACGCCACTCCTCGAATGCCCACTTCATGGCCAACAACTCACGATTACCAACATCATAATTACGCTCAGCAGGCGAAAACTTTCTAGAAAAGAAAGCACATGGCTTCATCACCGAGCCATCAGAACTTCTTTGCGACAAAACAGCCCCTGCTCCAATCTCAGAAGCATCAACCTCAACCTGAAACGGGAGCGAAACATCTGGCTGGCACAACACAGGGGCAGAAGAAAAACAACGCTTCAACTCCTGAAAAGCCTCTACAGCTGCAGAAGACCAATTGACCACATCAGCACCCTTCTTGTTCAACTCAGTCAACGGTTTAGCAACAGTAGAAAAATTAGCGATGAAGCGCCGATAAAAATTAGCAAAGCCCAGGAACTTTTGCAGGCTCTTCACAGATGTCGGCTGAGTCCAATCGTAAATGGCCTGGACTTTAACAGGGTCCATCTCGATAGTAGAAGGGGAAAAAATGAACCCCAAAAATGAAACCTTCTGAACTCCAAAGAGACACTTTGACCCCTTCACAAACAAGGAATTCGCACGAAGGACCTGGAACACCATTCTGACCTGCTTCACATGAGACACCCAATCATCCGAAAAGACCAAAATATCATCCAAATACACAATCAGGAATTTATCCAGGTACTCTCGGAAGATGTCATGCATAAAGGACTGAAATACTGATGGAGCATTGGAAAGCCCGAATGGCATAACCAGGTACTCAAAATGGCCCTCGGGCGTATTAAATGCTGTTTTCCATTCATCGCCTTGTTTAATACGCACAAGATTATACGCCCCTCGAAGATCTATCTTGGTGAACCAACTAGCCCCTTTAATACGAGCAAACAAATCAGACAGCAACGGCAAAGGATACTGAAATTTGACTGTAATTTTATTAAGAAGGCGGTAATCAATACAAGGTCTCAAAGAACCATCCTTCTTGGCCACAAAAAAGAACCCTGCTCCTAACGGTGATGACGACGGACGAATATGGCCTTTCTCCAAGGATTCCTTTATATAACTCCGCATAGCGGCGTGTTCTGGCACAGATAAATTGAACAATCGGCCCTTAGGAAACTTACTACTAGGAATCAAATTAATTGCACAATCGCAATCCCTATGAGGAGGTAGGGCACTGGCTTTGGGCTCATCAAATACATCCCGATAATCCGACAAAAACTCTGGAACTTCAGAAGGAGTGGAAGACGAAATAGACAAAAATGGAACATCACCATGTACCCCCTGGCAACCCCAGCTGGACACAGACATAGATTTCCAGTCCAATACTGGATTATGAACCTGTAGCCATGGCAACCCCAAAACGACCACATCATGCAGATTATGCAACACCAGAAAGCGGATATCCTCCTGATGTGCAGGAGCCATGCACATGGTCAATTGGGTCCAGTACTGAGGCTTATTCTTGGCCAAAGGCGTAGCATCAATTCCTCTCAATGGAATAGGATACTGCAAGGGCTCCAAGAAAAAACCACAGCGCCTAGCATACTCCAAGTCCATCAAATTCAGGGCAGCACCTGAATCCACAAATGCCATAACAGAATAGGATGACAAAGAGCAAATCAGAGTAACGGACAATAGAAATTTAGACTGTACCGTACCAATTGTGGCAGACCTAGCGAACCGCTTAGTGCGCTTAGGACAATCGGAGATAGCATGAGTGGAATCACCACAGTAAAAACATAGCCCATTCCGACGTCTGTGTTCTTGCCGTTCAGCTCTGGTCAAAGTCCTATCACATTGCATAGGCTCAGGCCCATGCTCAGATAGTACCGCCAAATGGTGCACAGCTTTACGCTCACGCAAGCGTCGATCGATCTGAATGGCCAAGGACATAGACTCATTCAGACCAGCAGGCATGGGAAATCCCACCATGACATCCTTAAGGGCTTCAGAGAGACCCTTTCTGAAGATTGCTGCCAGGGCACATTCATTCCACTGAGTGAGCACAGACCACTTTCTAAACTTCTGACAATATATCTCCGCTTCATCCTGACCCTGACACAGAGCCAGCAAGATTTTCTCTGCCTGATACACTGAATTAGGTTCGTCATAAAGCAATCCAAGCGCCAGGAAAAACGCATCAACATCACGCAATGCCGGATCTCCTGGCGCAAGGGAAAATGCCCAGTCTTGAGGGTCACCACGTAACAAAGAAATAATGATCTTTACTTGTTGAACAGGGTCACCTGAGGAGCGAGGTTTCAAGGCAAGAAACAATTTACAATTATTTTTGAAATTCAAGAACTTAGATCTATCACCAAAAAACAAATCAGGAATTGGAATCCTAGGCTCTGACATCGGATTCTGAACCACAAAATTTTTAATGTTTTGTACCCTTGTAGTGAGATTATCCATCCAAGAGGACAGACCTTGAATGTCCATGTTTACACCTGTGTCCTGAACCACCCAGAGGTAAAGGGGAAAAGAGAGACAAAACACACTGCAAAGAAAAAACAATGGTCTCAGAACTTCTCTTATCCCTCTATTGAGATGCATTCGTACTTTGGGCCACCTGTACTGTTATGACCTGGTGGTCAGGACAATAATGGACCTGGTGGTTAAGAGCACACGGACTGACCTGATAGTTACTGATAATAAGGACGAGCTCTGGGACGTGGGAACTCTGCTGACCGCAATCCCCAATCCTATCAAACACACTAGAAATAGCCGTGGATTGCGCCTAACGCTCCCTATGCAACTCGGCACAGCCTAAGGAACTAGCTAGCCCTGAAGATAGAAAAATACAGCCTACCTTGCCTCAGAGAAATTCCCCAAAGGAAAAGGCAGCCCCCTACATATAATGACTGTGAGTAAAGATGAAAATACAAACACAGAGATGAAATAGATTTAGCAAAGTGAGGCCCGACTTACTGAACAGACCGAGGATAGGAAAGGTTACTTTGCGGTCAGCACAAAAACCTACAAAAAGACCACGCAGAGTGCGCAAAAAGACCCTCCGCACCGACTCACGGTGCGGATGCGCTCCCTCTGCGTCCCAGAGCTTCCAGCAAGCAAGACAACAATAAAAATAGCAAGCTGGACAGAAAAATAGCAAACCAAAGAAATACAAGCTGGAACTTAGCTTCTGCTGGGAAGACAGGTCACAAGAATGATCCAGGAGTGAACTAGACCAATACTGGAACATTGACAGGTGGCATGGAGCAAAGATCTAAGTGGAGTTAAAAGTTAAATAGAGCAGCCAGCTAACGAATTAACCTCGTCACCTGTGAAAGGAAACTCAGAAACACCCACCAGAGGAAGTCCATGGACAGAACCAGCCGAAGTACCATTCATGACCACAGGAGGGAGCCCGACAACAGAATTCACAACAAGGGACATTCTACATGCTTCCCAAAATCCACAAATCTGGAAATCCAGGGAGACCAATTATTTCATGTGTGGGCACCCTTACTGAGCAGGTATCTGGATGGGTAGAGGGTGTTCTTAAATCCCTGGTAAATGATACACCCAACTACATTCAGGACACAACTGACCAATCGATTAAACTAGCAGCATTAGGTCCTTTACCAGAAGGAACCATCCTGGCCACCATGGATGTGGAATCTTTGTACTCCAATATCCCACACCATGATGGATTAAATGCCTGCAAATTCTTCAAGGAAAATGATGCTGATTCTATGGTGAAACTCACAAAATTCATCTTCACCCACAACTACTTCGAATTTCACAACAAGATTTATCTACAGGAGACTGGTACAGCTATGGGAAGTAAAATGGCTCCATAGTATGCAAATCTTTTCATGGCCAAGCTTGAAAACGAATTTTAGTCCTCATGCCCCATCAGGCCTCTGGCCTACTACCACTACATTGATGATATTTTAATCATCTGTTCCAAGAACAGTTTAATCAATTTCATCCCACCATCAACTTAACACTCAACTGCTCCAGCACTGAAATTAACTTTTTGGACACCATCATTAAGCTAAACAACAATGAAATAGAGACATATCTGTATCAGAAGCCAATAAACTGTCCAACATACCTTAAATGGGACAGTTTCCATCCAAAACACATAAAAAACTCTATTGTCTACAGCCAAGCCATCAGATACAATCCTTTATGTTCCAACCCCATGGATAGAGACAAACACCTTTGTTGCCTCAGAAAGACTTTTTTGAATCAGGGCTACCATCCAAAAACAATTGAAAAAAAAAAAACAAATTACAAGAACCACCAGAATATCAAGGAATCACCTGCTACATTACAAAGCTAAAGAAGAAAATAATCGGGTGCCTCTAGTAGTCACCTACAATCCAAATCTGGAGGCCTAAGGGGAGCTCCACGGAACTTACAACCTTTACTACAAAAAAGATGCTCGATTAAAATCCTTTTTTACAGACCCCCCCTACTGTGTTTTAGGCAGACCCCAAACTAAAGAAGCATCATTGTCAGAAGTTCCCTGTCCTCTCAAACAGCTGCAGGAACCTTTCCTTCCAACCAGAAAAAATGTAAAACTTGTCCATTTATAATGACCATGACAAGATAAAAATCCCCAACACACATCAGGACCACAAGATCACAGCACTTTCAGCTGCATCACATCTAATGTGGTGTATTTAATCATTTGTACTAAATGAAGAACTGGGGGTATGTATGTGGGGGAGACAGGGCAAAAACTTAGAACTAAGATGAACTTTCATCGCCACACAATAAGAGAAAAAAGAATGGACCTACCGGTAGCAAAACATTTTTGTATCCCCGGTCATAGCATCATGGACATGAAATTACTTTTTTTAAAAGGTAATTTCAAACCTCAGAAAGACAAAAGAGTCTATGAGTATATACTCATGATGACCTTTGACACACTCAGTGCAGAATGTGTCACATGGATATATGTCTTTTCAAATCAATTAAGGAATTTGCTTTTCAGACCTTCTGGGGTCATCACAACACAGAACCAGACCCATTCAGAGGACCATAAAATATTAAGACTTCCTTATCTATGAACTGTTCAAATATCTATTTCTATCTCTCTCACATGATAATTCTACTTCACGTCACTTTTCTTATCTATTGCCTTCTTTCTCTCTGTGCTGTGTTGTGTATAAATATATGATTCTTCAGATTTTGCATTAGTCTTTACCTGATGAAAAGACCTGCGTAGTCTCGAAAGCTTGCAATTTGTTACCATCTTTTCAGTTAGCCATTAAAAGGTATCAACCACTGAGGACTCTCACGTAGAAATATTTTTCTATGACTTCTATGGACCAATAGCATTCATCAAGTCTTTCCCACACTTTACGTAGACATGTGTGTGGATACTTTATATTAATGTCTCTTAGTCTTTTGGCATGCTCGACTGACTCACTTCCGAGCCACCTTAGGAGATCTAACTCCTCACTACTAGAAAGGCCCAGATCCTGAATGACGTTCTGGAACGAGGCTCGCCATGACCTATAGTTTTTGGCTTTATCAGTGAACTTTACAAGTCCTTTTGTAACCAGTTCTCGGTGGGCAAAGAATTTTGCAAATTCCATGGTGGCTTGGTCAGTGCTGGTACGAGCAGGTGTGTTATAGTCATGTCTAATGTGTGGTGTATCACCATGCCTGTGAGAAACTTCTGGCTTCGGATAGTCTGCATAGTACCCTTCTGGTAAAGGTGTCTCTTTAAGGCGGGACGGGAGCTGTACCATCTGCTTGATGGAACGGTAGCTGCGGTCAACATCTCTGTGCTGGGCATCTTGTCTGTAGTAGCGAAGTTCTTCGCTGGTAATCGGCATAGACTGGTCGATGTAATGCGTGAGAGCTGTCATCCATGCTGAAATGATAATGGACGTACTCTGAGACGTGCTGCGCTGGATCTTGCTGCTCTAGATGTGTTCCGAGAACGTTGCTGTGACTCTCATAATGAGGATCCTCCACTGCTTCCAAGTACTCTGCCTTGGCTATTATGGCTGCTGTCTCTTTGTCTGTATCAAGTCTTTCCAGAGACTCTTGCTGACATGCACTCTCTGCTTCTTGCTCTGCATGCAGGCGTGCGGTTTCTGCTTGTTTCAACTTTAATTGCATCTCTTGCGAAGGAGGACCTGGCTTTGGCAGCTTCAGCTTCAGCGAAAGCAACAGCAGCAAGCTCTTTTATTGAAGACTTGATAGAGCCTGCTCATGACCTCGTTTTGAGTGAGGATGTATCGCGTTGAGACATTGTGCGATTAGTTGCGTACTACTGAGTTTGTTGGCGGGAAACTGAGTCTATGTATAAATGGACTTCAGAGTGGCGGGAGTGATGTTGCGCTTTCTGGAGGGCTTCACTCTTGTTACTTGTGACTGAATGGCGGCTGCTGTGATACCCCTATGTGATGCACTGTGGGTGGTAGCGGTCCCACACAGTCCAATCCACTATCGCTTGACTAGCATCCGCTTTACTGTTCTGCCTTCTTCCAAGTATGGGCTACGTGGTTTCCAGCATACAGCTAAACCTCCTTCACATCTCAAATAAACAGTACAGTTCAGTAGTGTTTGTGGTTTATTGGTGCGATGATATGAAGATGAACATTAATGTTTGTGTGGTAAAACTATAAGAATACAAATTGTATCAGTCAATACTGGGCACATCACAGAAACCAGCAGCAATGATAATACAATACAAGGTGTACACTGAATACATTAATTATAAACAGCTATGACAGTACTAATTGCAGAAAGCACACTTCTACACAGAGGTACAGTACAGACCAAAAGTTTGGACACACCTTCTCACTTAAAATTTTTTCTGTATTTTCATGACTATGAAGTGTGAAACAACTGAAATTATGTTTTATATTCTAGGTTCTTCAAAGTAGCTACCTTTTGCTTTGATGACTGCTTAGGAAAACACAACGCATGTGGATAATTGCGGAAGAAATGCTGTGGTCACAACCGCAAATGTGAAACCGGCCTAAGTCACTAATTGGTTACAAGTTCAGCACTGTGTATTATTGTTTGCCTTTTCAGTCTATATGAGCAATTTATCTGCCATCATATTATGATTAGTGGGTGGGCTAAAATTCAGTTCAGATTTCGTATGAGTTTGTGATTTTTTGTGCAATAGCTATTATTTCATCTATTTCTCAGGGAATATCATAAACACCTTTTTATTACAAATACAGTAACTTCTGAACTGGTGTTAATTTATTGATACATGATATTTGGTGTGCAATGCACAGTGTGTGCAGCTATTTTGTATTGTATCCACTTTATTTTTATTTTTAGTGTATTGTAACAAAGTATGTGCAATAAAAAAAATTTTAAGTTTTTTCTATTTGGCATGTGCTTCCGCTGTTTTGTAGGAATCTGTGCCTTCTGATTGGTTGCCATGAATGATAGGGACATTGTTTTTTTCCACACTTCAGTTTTCCGCTATCATTATCAGGCCGGAGTCACACTACTGTATAACATGGCCGAGTGTTAAGTGATAAAACATCACAGCACTCAGACCAGTGTTAAACTATGGGACAGATCACATCTGTGATTACTTTCCACTGTACCCGTGCAATCACCGGTGGGAGCCCAGCTTACAATGTAACCCCCTAAATGCTGTGATCAATGTCATTCACAACATTTAGGAGACTGGGAGATGGAAGGGACAACCTCTGCCATCCAATGGACACCCCGCTACATCATTGCGAGGGTCCAATCATCGTCATGGCAAACTGAGGTTGTCATGACGACAACCAGGCCACCCAGCTGCGGAAAACCTGTTAGACCATAGTCAGAGCATGATCTAAGAGTCTACTGTCAGTGCACCACTGGCAGGTATAAAACATTGCAATGCATTATACCACAGATCAGAGTGATAAAAGTAAAACAAAATTGTAAAAATTTATTAAAAAAAATTAAAAATTATACTCATAAATACGTATTTTTATGTAAAAACAAAAGTAAAAAGTACACCTATTTGGTATTGCCGCATCTGAATGGACCTCCACTATAAAATTGTCACACCAGCCCCATCAGGACATTTGTAGTGTATATACGTCATGGTTGGGATTGACTTCCAGCTGCATCGGAAACCCGAATACCTGAAGTGCTCCCGATGATCAGCTGTTCGGTGCCGCAACTGCATGTGTTGCGACTGTGTGACAGTCACAACACACAGGGTCTCCATGCATGTGTTATGAACAGTAATACCATATACAAGGGACAAATACCGCCAAATTATGACCAGACCACATATTACCACCCTATAGTGACCGAATAATACCACAAACAGGGAGCATATACTGACACAACATGGCCAGAATGCATATTACCACCACATACTGACCCAATTATACCACATACAAGGAATAAATACCACCACACCACAACCAGACCATATATTACCACCACATACAAAGAACAAATGCCGCCACATCATGACCAGACCACATATTATCACCACATATAAGGAACAAATACTGCTACACCATAACCAGACCACATATTACAACCACATAGTGACCAAATACTACAGCACTGATCATTAATAAAAAAACCACAATACTAATATTACCTTAAGTGCCATTATACACGTGAGCTCTGTATATAGTGTCAGTGTATAGGTAATACAGGGGTCACCAGTGACGTTATAGACAGGAGATCTGTATATAGTATTCAGTGTACAGGTAATTCAGGGATCACCAATGACATTATATACACAGGAGCTCTGTATATAGTTTTAGTGTATAGGTAATACAGGGATTGTTCTGCCCATTTTATGCTCAGTAAGAGAAGGTATTTGTAGTTTGACACTTGTTATTACCCGTAAGAGGTGATATGTTATCCCTTTATGATGTTTAAATATGTTTAGCACAATATGGCAGCATTCTTACAGATGCACGTGTCTTCCCCTTTAAGTTCAGTGAGCTTGTGGGACCGCACCCTGCTCCTCTGAGACAAAGAGACATGTTTCAGACATGCCTGCCTGGACTCTAAGGCTACTTTCACACTTGCGTTTTTTGCAATCCGTTGCAATCCGTCGTGCAACGGATCCGTCGTGTTTTGGCGGACCATCGGCACGAATAAACGTTCAAGTGAACATTTCTTTGTCCGTCGCGTTCGCCATTTTCTACCCCGCATGCGTGGCCTAAACTCCACCCCCTCCTCTACGGACTTCAGAATGGGCAGAGGATGCGTTGAAAAACTGCATCCGCTGCCCACATTGTGCCACAAATTTCACAACGTGCGTCGGGATGTCGGCCTGACGCATAGCGACAGACCCGTACCGACGCAAGTGTGAAAGAGGCCTTACTGCAAAGTGCAGGGACTCATATAGATTAGTGAAGCAGGGTTACAAAGTGCCAAATGACTTATAGCAGCAGATTTATAAGAGACAAAGAATAATACACGATCATAAAACATGACCTATGGAGGTAAAAAAGAGCCTCACAGTACGAAGTGTAGAGAGTAATTTCTAAAGTGCCAAGTGACTGATAGAAGCAGGTAATGAGAGTTAAGTAATAATGCAGAGTGCTAAATAACAAACAGCCAAAAAGGGGGGAGGCTAGAGATGGAGGCAATTCATGACCTGTGGTACCAGTGCTGGACCCCGATGCACATTTCGCGTAAGCTTCTTCCTTGGGGGGTTATTGTATGAAAGGGGAATGGATAAAGAGTCTTTATATAGCTTTAGCTTCAGTGGTGGCAGCGGCATGTGTGCGTCACTTCCGTCATCTGAAACTGGACCAGTGTCTCATGTCACTCGTCCACACCCCCCTCCGTCAGAGAAAGGGGCAGAGCAAGTGACGGCCAGGACGTGTATTCCTTATACTACAGAGTCTGCCTGTGGGGAGGGGGGCTGCCTTACAGAGTCTGCCTGTGGAGAGGGGGAGCTGCCTTATACTACAGAGTCTGCCTGGGGGTGCTGCCTTACAGAGTCTGCCTGTGGGGGGAGGGGGCTGCCTTACAGAGTCTGCCTGTGGGGAGGGGGTCTGCCTTACAAAGTCTGCCTGTGGGGAGGGGGGCTGCCTTACAGTCTGCCTGTAGGGAGGGGGGCTGCCTTATACTACAGAGTCTGCATGGGGGGAGGTGCTGCCTTACAGAGTCTGCCTGTGGGGAGGAAGCCTGCCTTACAGAGTCTGCCTGTGAGGAGGGGGGCTGCCTTATACTACAGAGTCTGCATGGGCGGGAGGTGCTGCCTTACAGAGTCTGCCTGTGGGGATGGGCCTGCCTTACAAAGTCTGCCTGTGGGGAGGGGGGGTCTGTGTTACAGAGTCTGCCTGTGGGTAGGTGGCTGCCTTACAGAGTGTGCCTGTGAGGAGTGGGGCTGCCTTATAATACAATCTGCCTATGGGGAGGAGGTGCTGCCTTATACTACAGAGTCTGCCTGTTGGGAGTGGGGCTGCCTTATAATACAATCTGCCTATGGGGAGGAGGTGCTGCCTTATACTACAGAGTCTGCCTGTGGGGAGGGGGCTGCCTTAGGCTGGTTTCACATTTGCGTTTTTTGCCGCAGCGTTTGTACCGCATATAAACGCATGCGTCATGTTTTCCTATATTTAACATTAAAAATGCATGCGTTTTTTTTGTTCGCATTTTGCCGCGTTTGACGACGCATGCGTCTTTTCGTCACTTGCCTATGGGGGCTGCATTATACTGCAGAGTATGCCTATGGGGGTGCTGCATTATACTACAGAGTTTGCCTATGGAGGCAGTCTTATGCTATAGAGTCTGCCTATGGGAGCTACCTTATGCTCTAGAGTCTGTCTATGGAGGGTGCATTATACAATATAGTGTAGGCCTATTGGGAGTGCATTATACTATATGGAGTCCAATGGGGAGTGCATTATACTATATTGAGGACTATCTGGTGCATTCTACTATATGGAGGTTATCTAGGGGGCCATCATACAGTGTGGGGATTACATTGAGGGGGTCATCTTACAGTGTTGGAGCCATCAAACAGTTTGGGGGTTACTAAGGGGCCAGTATACTGTGTGGGTGGTACTATACAGTGAGGGGCATCATACCGTGTATAGGGGAGCTGTACAGGGGGGAGACTCGGGACATTATTAAATGTAAAGTGGGCACTTATTGTTATATGGGAACTCAGGTTACTGTGACTGTCAAAGGGGCACACAGGGCAATATTACTTTCTAGGAAGCAAAATATGGGCACTGTTTTCTAGGGGACTTGCACCCGGCATTACTATATTATAAAGGGGTGATTTAGAATTTAGAAGGCACAGAGAACCACACAGCAGGTGCAGTAATAGGGACATACGGCAGCAGCTGCTCAGTATTGGGGTATCAGGGGCAGTAATAGGGACACATACGGCAGCAGCGGCTCAGTATTAGGGTATCAGCAGGATGAGGAAATTGTGGAGGTTGGGAATAGATGGTGATGGGGCTGGAATATGAGAAGTGAAATGTGTCTTTGTTGTACTCTCTATAGCTGAGTCGTGGCTGGAGAAGTTGTCATGTCGGTCTGGGCCAGATGGAAAAGACGTGAAAAACAACGACTCAATCAGAAAGAACGTCAGCATTAAGTCACCATCTGGAACTGTACTTTGATCTGTTATATGTTCTGCAGGGCTGATATTTACCACTGACCATATGGCGGTAATATCCATATTGGTCTTTGTATAGAGATTATTTTCAGCAACATCGCTGTCATCTGCTGAGGTTCTCTTCCACTATTAAAGCGAAGGTGCCGTGATTTTAGTTTTTATATTAATAATTATTGATTATATAATCAATTATTTTTAATACAAAATTAAATTAACTACTTTCATAGTTTTTTATTTATTCCCTTTTATTTTTGCCACTTGAGGCTGCCATTTTCGTTAGTGTGGGCGCAAGTTTCTGGGCACGACACCTGCACACCTCACTTATGGCAGCCATGGGCATAACAGACTGTGGTCGGACTCCGACCGCATCCCTTACATTGAGGCCGCTCCTCCTGCTTCTTAGGCTTCTTTCACACTTCCGTTTGCTGGTGGACGTCGTAATGTGTTGCTGTGACGGATGTGTTGTTTGTGGAGGAGGAGGAGGAGGAAGAGAGAGAGAGAGAATTTTCCCAGAAAATCCTTCCAGGCATGCTCAAAATTAAAAAACGGGATACGTCGCTGGATTCCAGTGTTTGACGGTCAGCAACGGATCCTGCGTCCATAGGCTTCGATTATAGCCAATGATGGACAGCGCAGGATGATTTTCTGACGTGAAGAAAAAACATTCCTCTGAACATTTTCTCTGTCCAACGGATCGCTATTTTCTGACGGATCCAATGCACGATGGATGAAACGGATGGCCATCCGTCACAATCCGTTGCCAATACAAGTCTATGGGGAAAAACAAGATCCTACAGAAAAATTTGCAGGATCCTGTTTTATCAAAACTCAACGGATTTCGACAGGAGAGAAAAGATGGAAGTGTGAAAGAGGCCTTAGCTGTGACCTGGGCACGCCCACTAGGCTGCTAGGTCACAGCTGTGGTGGGAGATCGCGGCCATTTTGTTGTAGCCCACAGCTGTGGGCTTCATTTTCCTCTGTCATCGCACACACACATCAGTGCATGAAATGGCAGGAGCTGCTGGGGAGAAGCTGCTGTGAAGCGAGGGTGCGGGGTGAGTGTCAGCAGCGAGGAGCGGCGATTGCAGCCTGTAATTAGTATTACAGTACAGGCTGCAATCACTGCTCACTGCTGACTTGTTCAGAGCACAGCAGGGAGCGTGTCACACTGCTCTGCCCTGAACAGGATGCAGCACTTCCTGGGAGAGGAGGGAAGGTAAGTACAGGTTTTTTTTTTTTTCTTATGCATCTACCACTGCTACCTGCCCCTATATGCCACTGCTACCTGCCCCTATATACCACCTACCACTGCTACCTGCCTCTATATACCACCTACCACTGCTACCTGCCTCTATACAGTTAAGTCCATATATATTTGGACTGAGACAAAATTTTTCTAATTTTGGTTATAGACAATGAATTTTAAACAAAACAATTCAGATACAGTTGAAGTTCAGACTTTCAGCTTTCATTTGAGGGTATCCACATTAAAATTGGATGAAGGGTTTAGGAGTTTCAGCTCCTTAACATGTGCCACCCTGTTCTTAAAGGAACCAAAAGTAATTGGACAGAATAAATAATTTTAAATAAAATGATCATTTCTAGTACTTGGTGGAAAACACTTTGTTGGCAATGACTGCCTGAAATCTTGAACTCATGGACATCACCAGACGCTGTGTTTCCTCCTTTTTGATGCTCAGGCCTTCACTGCGGTGGTTTTCAGTTGCTGTTTGTTTGTGGGCCTTTCTGTCTGAAGTTTAGTCTTTATCAAATGAAATGCATGCTCAGTTGGGTTGAGATCAGGTGACTGACTTGGCCATTCAAGAATATTCCACTTCTTTGCTTTAATAAACTCCTGGGTTGCTTTGGCCTTATGTTTTGGGTCATTGTCCATCTGTAGTATGAAACGACGACCAATCAGTTTGGCTGCATTTGGCTGGATCTGAGCACACAGTTCGGCTCTGAATACCTCAGAATTAATTTGGCTGCTTCTGTCCTGTGTCACATCATCAATAAACACTAGTGACCCAGTGCCACTGGCAGCCATGCATGCCCAAGCCATCACACTGCCTCCGCCGTGTTTTACAGATGATGTGGTATGCTTTGGATCATGAGCTGTACCACGCCTTCACCATACTTTTCTCTTTCCATCATTCTGGTAGAGGTTGATCTTGGTTTCATCTGTCCAAAGAATGTTGTTCCAGAACTGTGCTGGCTTTTTTAGATGTTTTTTAGCAAAGTCCAGTCTAGCCTTTTTATTCTTGATGCTTATGAGTGGCTTGCACTGTGCAGTGAACCCTCTGTATTTACTTTCATGCAGTCTTCTCTTTATGGTAGATTTTAATATTGATACGCCTCGCTCCTGGAGAGTGTTGTTCACTTGGTTGGCTGTTGTGAAGGGGTTTCTCTTCACCATGGAGATTATTCTGCGATCATCCACCACTGTTGTCTTCCGTGGGCTCCCAGGTCTTTTGCATTGATGAGTTCACCAGTGCTTTCTTTCTTTCTCAGGATGTACCAAACTGTAGATTTTGCCACTCCTAATATTGTAGCAATTTCTCGGATGGGTTTTTTCCGTTTTCGTAGCTTAAGGATGGCTTGTTTCACCTGCCTTTGACCGCATGTTTACTTCACAGCAAAACCTTCCAAATGCAAGCACCACATTTCAAATCAACTCCAGGCCTTTTATCTGCTTAATTGAGAATAACATAACGAAGGGATTGCCCACACCTGTCCATAAAATAGCCTTGGAGTCAATTGTCTAATTACTTTTGGTCCCTTTAAAAACAGGGTGGCACATGTTAAGGAACTGAAACTACTAAACCCTTCATCCAATTTTAATGTGGATACCCTCAAACAAAAGCTGAAAGTCTGAACTTCAACTGCATCTGAATTGTTTTGTTTAACCACTTAACGACCGCAGATACGCCTTTTAATGGCGGCAGTTAAGGGTACTTAAACCACAGCGCCGTTAATTAACGGCGCTGTGGAAAAAGTAAATTGCGCCCCCCAGAGTCAGATTTTTTCCGGGGTCTCGGCTGCCGGGGGTAGCAGAGACCCCAGAGAACATGATTCAGGGTTTTTTTTACCGACCCCGCATTTGCGATCGCCGGTAATTAACCGTTTACCGGCGATCGCAAAAAAAAAAAAACGCGATTTCCCTTTTAATTTCTCTGTCCTCTGATGTGATCGCACATCAGAGGATAGAGAAAAGGGGTCCCAGATAGCACCCCGATAGTGACCTGTTTCCCCCGTTGCCGCTCGTGGCTCCCGATGGGCACCGCCATCTTTTTCTGGCAAAAAAATGCTGGGCGCATGCGCAGTGCGCCCGCCGGCCGGGGGGTAGCCGAGACCCCAAAGAACATGATTACCGACCCCTGTTTTGCGATCGTCGGTAATTAACAGTTTACCGGCGACTGAAAAAAAAAAAGCGATGTATAATTCTGTCCTCTGATGTGATCGCACATCAGAGGACAGAGAAATAGGGGGATTTGGGGACCCTATTATACTCACCGGTGTCCCTGGGTCCTCCTGCTTCTTCTCCTGGCCGCCGGCGTCTTCTTTGGGAAACAAAATGACGGGCGCATGTGCAGTGTGCCTGCCATCTGTCGCCATCTGCCGGCCGGCAGGATAAAGCAGTTAGGGCTAATATTAGGGTTAGGGTCAGGGCTAGGGTTAGGGCTAGGGTTAGGGCTAGGGTTAGGGCTAGGACTAAATTTAGGGTTAGGGTTGGGGCTAAATTTAGGGTTAGGGTTGGGGCTAAATTTAGGGTTAGGGTTGGGGCTAAATTTAGGGTTAGGGTTGGGGCTAAATATAGGGTTAGGGTTGGGGCTAAATTTAGGGTTAGGGTTGGGGCTAAATATAGGGTTAGGGTTGGGGCTAAATTTAGGGTTAGGCTTCTTTCACACCTACGTCGGTACGGGGCCGTCGCAATGCGTCGGCCCAACATACCGACGCACGTTGTGAAAATTGTGCACAACTTGGGCAGCGGATGTAGTTTTTCAACGCATCCGCTGCCCAATCTATGTCCTGGGGAGGAGGGGGCGGAGTTACGGCCACGCATGTGCGGTCGGAAATGGCGGACGCGACGCACAAAAAAACGTTACATTGAACTTTTTTTGTGCCGACGGTCCGCCAAAACACAACTGATCCAGTGCATGACGGACGCGACGTGTGGCCATCCGTCGCGATCCGTCGGCAATACAAGTCTATGGGCAAAAAACGCATCCTGCGGGCACATTTGCAGGATCCGTTTTTTGTCCAAAACTACGGATTGTGACGGCTAGGGTTAGGGATGGGGCTAAAGTTAGAGCTAGGGTTAGGGTTGGAGCTAAAGTTAGGGCTAGGGTTAGGGTTGGGGCTAAAGTTAGGGCTAGGGTTGCGGCTAAAGTTAGGGTTAGAGTTGGGATTAGGGTTAGGATTTGGATTGAGGTTGGTATTAGGGTTAGGGTTGGCATTAGGGTAACGCTTGGGATTAGGGTTAGGTTTGGGATTAGGGTTAAGGTTAGGGTTGGGATTAAGGGTGTATTGGGATTAGGGTTAGGTTTGAGGTTAGGGTTGAGATTAGGATTAGGGGTGTGTTGGATTTAGGGTTGTGATTAGGGTTATGGTTAGGGTTGACATTAGGGTTAGGGGTGTGTTGGGGTTAGGGTTGGAGCTAGAATTGGGGGGTTTCCACTGTTTAGGTACATCAGAGGGTCTCCAAACACGACAGCCAATTTTGCGCTCAAAAAGTCAAATGGTGCTCCCTCCCTTCTGAGCTCTGCCGTGCGCCCAAACAGTGGGTTACCCCCACATATAGGGCATCAGCGTACTTGGGATAAATTGGACAACAACTTTAGTCGTCCAATTTCTCCTAGTACCCTTGTGAAAATAAAAACTTGGGGGCTACAAAATCTTTTTTGTGGAAAAAAAAATATTTTTTTATTTTCATGACTCTGCATTCTAAGCTTCTGTGAAGCACTTGGGCATTCAAAGTTCTCACCACACATCTAGATAAGTTCCTCGGGGGGTCTAGTTTCAAAAATGGGGTCACTTGTGGGGGTTTACTACTGTTTAGGTACATCAGGGGCTCTGCAATCGCAACATAACGCCCACAGACCATTCTATCAAAGTCTGCATTCCAAAACGGCGCTCCTTCCCTTCCGAGCTCTGCCGTGCGCCCAAACAGTGGTTTACCCCCACATATGGTGCATCAGCGTACTCGGGATAAATTGCACAACAACTATTGCGGTCCAATTTTTCCTGTTACCCTTGTGAAAATAAAAACTTGGGGGCTACAATTTCTTTTTTGTGAAAAATTTTTTTTTTTATTTTCACGACTCTGCATTCTAAACTTCTGTGAAGCACTTGGGAATTCAAAGTTCTCACCACACATCTAGATAAGTTCCTTGGGGGGTCTAGTTTCCAAAATGGGGTCACTTGTGGAGGGTTTCTACTGATTAGGCACATCACGGGCTCTCCAAACGCAATATGGCATCCGATCTCAATTCCAGCCAATTCTACATTGAAAAAGTAAAACAGCACTCCTTCTCTTCCAAGCTCTGCGGTGCGCCCAAACAGTGGTTTACCCGCACATATGGGGTATCGATGTATTCAGGAGAAATCGCACAACAACTTTTGTGGTCTAATTTCTCCTGTTACCCTTGTGAAAATAAGAATTTGTGGGTGAAAAGATCATTTTTGTGTAAACAAATGCAATTTGTTATTTTCACGGCTCTACGTTATAAACTTCTGTGAAGCACTTGGGGGTTCAAAGTGCCCACCACACATCTAGATAAGTTCCTTAAGGGGTCTAGTTTCCAAAATGGTGTCACTTGTGGGGGTTTCCACTGTTTAGGCACATCAGGGGCTCTCTAAACGCGACATGGCGTCCAATCTCAATTCCAGCCAATTCTACATTGAAAAAGTCAAACGGCGCTCCTTCACTTCCAAGTTCTGCGGTGCGCCCAAAAAGTGGTTTACCCCCACATATGGGGTATTGGCGTGTTCAGGAGAAATTGCATAACAAAATTTATGTTACATTTCTGTTTTTACACATGTGAAAATAAAAAAAAATGGTTCTGAATTAAAATGTTTGCAAAAAAAAGTTAAATGTTCATTTTTTTCCTTCCACATTGTTTCAGTTCCTGTGAAGCACGTAAAGGCTTAATAAACTTCTTGAATGTGGTTTTGAGAACCTTGAGGGGTGCAGTTTTTAGAATGGTGTCACACTTCGTTATTTTCTATCATATAGACCCCTAAAAATGACTTCAAATGTGATGTGGTCCCTAAAAAAAAATGGTGTTGTAAAAATGAGAAATTGCTGGTCAACTTTTAACCCTTATAACTCCCTAACAAAAAAAAAATTTGTTTCCAAAATTGTGCTGATGTAAAGTAGACATGTGGGAAATGTTATTTATTAACTATTTTTCATGACATATCTCTGATTTAAGTGCATAAAAATACAAAGTTTGAAAATTGCTACATTTTAAAATTTTTTGCCATATTTCCATTTTTTTCATAAATAATCGCAGGTAATATCGAAGAAATGTTACCATGAACTAACATGAAGTACAATATGTCACGAAAATCTCAGAATCAGCAGGATCCGTTCCAGCGTTCCAGAGTTATAACCTCATAAAGTGACAGTGGTCAGAATTGTAAAAATTGGCTCAGTCATTAAGTACCAAATTGGCTCTGTCACTAAGGGGTTAAACTTCATTGTGGTAATGTCTAGAACCAAAATTAGAAAAATGTTGTCTCTGTCCAAATATATATGGACTTTGAGCGCCCCCAGACGCAGGGACGCGGGTTACTCGGTACCGATCCTCTCTGTCTCGGTTCTGGGGTTGTCACGGTGGCTGGACCCGGTCCGTGACCCTGCTAAGGGGCGTCCAATGAAAGGGGTGATGAAAGTCGGCCAAGGTTTCGTGACGCCACCTGTGGTATTCGGTCAGGGTGACCGACGCTGCTTGGGGCCCACTGGGGTGATGTTATGGCAGCTAGATGATATACCTTCCCACAGGTGAAGTATATCCCCAGGGCTTCCCAGTAGTGCAGGTGGTGATGATGTGAGGTGCAGGTAATAACGAGGACACAGGGTTGCAGTCTCTTTACCTTTTACTGAAGACTTCGGGATCCACAATCCAGAGCACTGTTAACAGGGCTGGCTGAGTCCGGACGGTCCAAAGGCACATCCAGAGTTCCCTTTGCAGGTGGAAATCAGTGCCTACCACTAGCGCCTGTGTGTTGTAGTTCTTCCCTGCTGATCATTCGGGATAGTCCTCACAACTCTCGTATTCGTTCTTTATCTCTCTCTCTTCATCCCCCAAGTTTATCTGGATAGGACG
Organism: Ranitomeya imitator; assembly: GCF_032444005.1. NCBI lineage: Eukaryota > Metazoa > Chordata > Amphibia > Anura > Dendrobatidae > Ranitomeya > Ranitomeya imitator. The sequence continues at coordinate 177,381,379 of NC_091286.1, read as the reverse complement.
CACCCGTTTGACGGGAAGGCTCGGAGCTATTCTGGGACCCTAGAGATGCCCCTCTCCACGCTTGCCCCCTATGTCTGCTTAGGTGATGTATGGTAGACAGCCAACCAATAATCAACTGTCCTGCGGTATTTGAAGTAATGCATGGAGTCAGTTACTTCCTCGATGTTCCGGTCACCGGCTACGCGCCTCAGTAGGATGTTGCCGTTCTCGGAGCACGACTCCTACTGGCTCTCCTTTGTGCTTTGATCTCGTTTCTCACTTCTCCACAATATCCTTCTCCTCGTGTCCTTTCTTAGGATTGCCGCCGCAAGGTAGTGCAGGCGCAGCTCCTTACGTTCTGTCTTTCTGCTAGGTACCTTTCCAGGAATCCACCCCTGACAGGTCCTCCCTGGAGCTCTCCCAGGCTGCGTTCTCTCTAACTTCCTATCCGACCCCCAGTTTTACCAGTGTGAGGAGTGGCCTAACACATAGTGCCTTTTGCTCCCCCTGGTGGCTGGAGTGTGAAGTGTAATGTGTGACTGTGGGGACAAGAAAAAAGAGGCGTCACACTATATGTCATATGGGGATCACCAAGCCAATAATATATCAATCATTTTTAAATTCTTTATTTTGTCAGCCAAGAAAACACAAAACAGCACACAACACTTAAAAACATTTAAAAACAAAGTAAGACATCAAAAGTTCCTGATAAGGAACCCCCCCCTGGACGTGTAGAGGAATGATAGGTATCCCAAAATATTTCTGTTATAATAGTAGCCACAAATACAGTGATACATAAATGAAGGGTCAAGTATAATTCTGTTGGCCTATCCTGACATAAATAATCTAAGAAATACAATCTATATCTGGCCCAGCTCGCAGTACCAAAGGGAAATATACCCTAAATAAGTATGCACACACCTACTATATTCAAGAGAGCAAAAATAGGGTAGTACAAGCAATATAATGATGGAAACAATGACAGAAAATACACATTCACATAAACCTATTAAAACTCAGTCCCCCAAGTTATCAGAATGTATGATATTATACCGAAGGTGATCAGCCTCCAGTACTAGGAATGTATTGAAATAACATGCACGATATTAAGTGCTAAACCGTTAACCTTGAACATAGGGGGGAGCATATAAACATGCAACAATGACAATCTTATACAGCTTAAATGGCTCTAGGTAAGGATAATGTTCCCAGCAAGTCCCAGAAATATATCCGAGCACCACAAACATGTGTACCGCCCCCCTAAGATCAGGTGCACGCATACATAAAAAACTAGAAAAATCTAGCAATACTAGGGAGAGCCCTCTCGACTGCGCAAGGGCGCAATATAACCACACTGGATGATAGAATAGTGCCGCAAATAGAACAAGACCAAGATACCTATCCCTACATCAGTCCAAGGGGCCAAAGCCCAACGCGTGTCGCCACCGAAGTGGCTTCGTCAGGTGCAGGTGCCGCTATGTGCGGCCGACCACAATTTATATGTGTCTAACGCTTACCCCAAATTACAGATTTACCGCAGCTGTGGAGCGGCGTCATGGATTCGCTAGAGCAGAGGAGCGGCGTTCCCCATACCGGATATGGTCACACATTCACCCAAACATCCAGGTGTACCAAGATGGCTATCCTAGCGGCAGATGCAGGTTTATACTCCCCTGATGATTCCATAGGATGAAACGTGTCGGGAGACGCTGGCCATAGCTGAGGCTTCTACTTTTCTCACCACTACAGGGGGACTCCAGATAGAGAGGAATCTCTCCAAAATTTCCGGTGAGATCCACCCATATATATTTGGGGATTTTTTTGCACACATGTTGGTTAGACGGCGGTGTACAGTTGTTTATTTTGGACGTAGGTGTTAGATTTAAAGCCTCATTGCTATGCTGCTACAAACTGACAGTGACTGTGATTTGTGTTGAAAAGGATGCATGTGAATATACAACTAGTGGGAAAAGCCTCCTGATATAACACCACTGGAGACAGACAGGCATAGTGGTTAATGCAGGTCCTTAGATTCCTTTAAAAGCCTCCTAATATAACACTGTGGGCTGGTATCTGATATTAATTAACCACTTTTGTATGACTGGTTCTGATAACTGTACACAGGTGCTTCGAAAGGCTGGATATCAGTCTGCATTTATGATTTCAGTAAAATATCAGTCCAGGTTAACGTATGACCCGTATGGTGGACTGTTTGGAAATACAATGCCGATAGATTGAATTTGCATTTTTCCAAGGGGTCTAAAAGATATATGCTTGCTTTCCCACTGTATATATAGTGGTATTTGGCATCATCCCTTAGACTGGTAATATACCAGAATAGGGAACAATCGGTACTGTCATTTTATTGTATGTATTTATGTTAGTCCTCCCTTCTGTGTAGGGTATAGGGCACTTTCCTCACTAGGTTTCCCTTCCCCCATGTGCAGTGTTTTTGGTGTTACATGTCGCATTTTTTGAATTTTTAACGTAACTTAATAAAAGTGAAGTTTTAGGTATCCAATTGCTATTTTCTACTTTGAGTTACTCATTGGATTACGCACCCTGCTTATATATACTTCTTAACTAATTATCATAACATTACAATTTTTGTTAAAACAAAAAAGAGGGTCAACCCTCCCCTGGACGAGTTTTGATTCCAAAAAAATAGTACCCAATGCAACATCAATATTAGCTATGTACCTAAACACTTTATCATGTTAATCAGCTCTGTTTTTTTGTACAAAATGGCAAAAAATAACATTGTAAGAGAAAATAGATTATTCCTGTAATCATGTAGGGAAAGCATCTTTCAAGGTAAATTAATGTCAATACATTAGTGTACTTACAAAGTTGTGTCTGCTCCGCACGTGGCCGTTGGGCATAATCTGGGAATAGGATCCCACAGATGGTCCTCCAAGCTGCCTCTTTCCTGGCACGGTTTGAATAATTAGGATCCCGCTGGTCCCAGATTTCTGGCCTTTCTTGGACCAGGATGAGGAGCATATCCACGTTTATTATGCTGGCCATGATGCTTGCAACTCCGTGGAGGCGAGCGGCAGACTTCCGGGATTGTCTGTGTGGCTTTTTCAGCTAATTAGCATGTCTTAGCTTCCTGATTGATGGCTTGGCACAATTCCTTGCACCTGGCGATGTCTGGAGATGTCTAGCATATTTCTCGCAAGTCACACGCATGGTCCGTGTGTAATCCGTAATTTTCTCGGCCCCATAGACTTTCATTGGCGTATTTTTTGCACAATACGGTGACAAACGCAGCATGCTGCGATTTTCTATGGTCGTAGAAGACCGTATAATAAGGATCTGTAAAATACTGCTGATAGGAGCTGGGCCATAGAGAATCATTGTACTGTGTGCAATCCGTATTTTCAGCACCTCTCATACGGCCGTAAAACTCGCTAGTGTGACGCCGGCCTTATCCCTTAGCAAACATCCAGAAGGGGAGAAGTGACATCACACACACATCTCAGCAGACTCCGCCCATAATTACTGCAGTGCAGTAATGTGAGCTAGTTGTGCACTAGGTTTTTGTCAAATTTCAGTAGCTGCTCCCCCTAGTGTTTAAAAGTGGAAATGCCAAACTTTTTAAAATTATTTTTCATATTTTACTAAATTATAAACAAATGATAATATTTTTTTAAGAAAATGTAAACATTAATTCTTTACATTTTTTCAATTTCTGGAATTTTTTGTTTTTGCTGGCACCTTCCCTTTAAGGTGCGTCACCCAGATGTAAAGCTAACATATTAAACACCTTCTTCTCCACAGTATTCACGGTTGAAAATGAAATGCTAGGTGAAATCCCAAGAAACAATGAAAACCGTATATTAAGGGTCACCAATCTAACCCAAGAAGAGGTGCGAAACTGGCTAAATAAGATTAAAATAGATAAATCTCCGGGTCCGGATGGCATACACCCACGAGTACTAAGAGAACTAAGTAATGTAATAGATAAACCATTATTTCTTATTTTTAGGGACTCTATAGCGACAGGGTCTGTTCCGAAGGACTGGCACATAGCAAATGTGGTGCCAATATTTAAAAAGGGCTCTAAAAGTCAACCTGGAAATTATAGGCCAGTAAGTCTAACCTCTATTGTTGGTAAAATATTTGAAGGGTTTCTGAGGGATGTTATTCTGGATTATCTCAATGAGAATAACTGTTTAACTCCATATCAGCATGGGTTTATGAGAAATCACTCCTGTCAAACCAATCTAATCAGTTTTTATGAAGAGGTAAGCTATAGGCTGGACCACGGTGAGTCATTGGACGTGGTATATCTCGATTTTTCCAAAGCGTTTGATACCGTGCCGCACAAGAGGTTGGTACACAAAATGAGAATGCTTGGTCTGGGGGAAAATGTTTGTAAATGGGTTAGTAACTGGCTTAGTGATAGAAAGCAAAGGGTGGTTATAAATGGTATAGTCTCTAACTGGGTCGCTGTGACCAGTGGGGTACCGCAGGGGTCAGTATTGGGACCTATTCTCTTCAACATATTCATTAATGATCTGGTAGAAGGTTTGCACAATAAAATATCGATATTTTCAGATGATACAAAACTATGTAAAGCAGTTAATACAAGAGAAGATAGTATTCTGCTACAGATGGATCTGGATAAGTTGGAAACTTGGGCTGAAAGGTGGCAGATGAGGTTTAACAATGATAAATGTAAGGTTATACACATGGGAAGAAGGAATCAATATCACCATTACACACTGAACGGGAAACCACTGGGTAAATCTGACAGGGAGAAGGACTTGGGGATCCTAGTTAATGATAAACTTACCTGGAGCAGCCAGTGCCAGGCAGCAGCTGCCAAGGCAAACAGGATCATGGGGTGCATTAAAAGAGGTCTGGATACACATGATGAGAGCATTATACTGCCTCTGTACAAATCCCTAGTTAGACCGCACATGGAGTACTGTGTCCAGTTGTTGCTATAAATACATTTCTTTATCTAAATAAAAAAAAACAATAAAAGTACACATATTTAGTATTGTCGCGTCCGTAACGACCCGACCAATAAAACTGTCCCACTAGTTAACCCCTTCAGGGAACACGGAAAAAAAAAAAAAAAAAAACGAGGCAAAAAACAACACTTTATTATCATACCGCCAAACAAAAAGTGGAATAACACGTGATCAAAAAGATGGATATAAATAACCATGTACCGCTGAAAACGTCATCTTGTCCCGCCAAAAATGAGCCACCATACAGCGTCATCAAAGAAAAAATAAAAAAGTTATAGTCCTCAGAATAAAGCGATGCAAAAATAATAATTTTTTCTATAAAATAGTTTTTATCGTATAAAAGCGCCAAAACATAATAAAAAATGATATAAATGAGATATCGCTGTAATGGTACTGAACCAAAGAATAAAACTGCTTTATCTATTTTACCAAACGCGGAACGGTATAAACGCCTCCCCCAAAAGAAATTCATGAATAGCTGGTTTTTGGTCATTCTGCCTCACAAAAATCGGAATAAAAAGTGATAAAAAAATGTCACATGCCCGAAAATGTTACCAATAAAAACATCAACTCGTCCTGCAAAAAACAAGACCTCACATGACTCTGTGGACCCAAATATGGAAAAATTATAGCTTTCAAAATGTAGTAACGCAAAAAATATTTTTTGCAATAAAAAGCGTCTTTCAGTGTGTGACGGCTGCCAATCATAAAAATCCACTAAAAAATCCACTATAAAAGTAAATCTAACCCCCCTTCATCACCCCCTTAGTTAGGGGAAAAAAAAAAAATGTATTTATTTCCATTTTCCCATTAGGGTTAGGGCTAGGGTTATGGTTAGGTCTAGGGCTAGGGTTCCGGCTAGGGTTAAGGCTATAGTTAGGGTTGGGGCTAAAGTTAGGGTTTAGATTACATTACATTTATAGTTGGGAATAGGGTTGGGATTAGGGTTAGGGGTGTGTCAGGGTTAGGGGTGTGGTTAGGGCTACCGTTGGGAATAGGGTTAGGGGTGTGTTTGGACTAGGGTTTCAGTTAGAATTGGGGGTTTCCACTGTTTAGGCACATCAGGGGCTCTCCAAACGCAACATGGCGTCCGATCTCAATTCCAGCCAATTCTGCGTTGAAAAAGTAAAACAGTGCTCCTTCCCTTCCGAGCTCTCCCGTGCGCCTAAACAGGGGTTTACCCCAACATATGGGGTATCAGCGTACTCAGGACAAATTGGACAACAATTTCAACTGTTACCCTTGGAAAAATACAAAACTGGAGGCTAAAAAATAATTTTTGTGGAAAAAAAAAGAATTGTTATTTTCACGGCTCTGCGTTATAAACTGTAGTGAAACACTTGCGGGTTTAAAGTTCTCACAACACATCCAGATGAGTTCCTTAGGGGGTCTACTTTCCAAAATGGTGTCACTTGTTTCAATGTTTAGGCACATCAGTGGCTTTCTAAACGCAACATGGCGTCCCATCTCAATACCAGTAAATTTTGCATTGAAAAGTCAAATGGCGCTCCTTCCCTTCCGAGCTCTGCCATGCGCCCAAGCAGTGGTTTACCCCCACATATTGGGTACCAACATACTCAGGACAAATTGTACAACAACTTTTGGGGTCTAATTTCTTCTCTTACCCTTGAGAAAATAAAAAATTGGGGGCGAAAAGATCATTTTTGTGAAAAAATATGATTTTTTATTTATACAGCTCTGCATTATTAACTTCTGTAAAACACTTGTTGGGTCAAAGTGCTCACCACACATCTAGATAACTTCCTTCCTTAGGGGGTCTTCTTTCCAAAATGGTGTCACTTGAAGGGGGTTTCAATGTTTAGGCACATCAGTGCCTCTCCAAACGCAACATGGCATTCCATCTCAATTCCTGTCAAATTTGAATTGAAAAGTCAAACGGCGCTCTTTCCCTTCCGAGCTTTCCCTTGCGCCTAAACAGTGGTTTACCCCCACATATGGGGTATCGGTGTACTCAGGACAAATTGTACAACAAGTTTTGTGGTCCATTTTCTCCTCTTGGTAAAACAAATTGGAGCTGCAGTAAATGTTTTGTGAAAAAAAGTTAAATGTTCATTTTTATTTAAACATTGCAAAAATTCCTGTGAAATACCTGAAATGTTAATAAACTTCTTAAATGTGATTTTGAGCACCTTGAGGGGTGCAGTTTTTAGAATGGTGTCACACTTCGTTATTTTCTATCATATAGACCCCTCAAAATGACTTCAAATGTGATGTGGTCCCTAAAAAAAAATGGTGTTGTAAAAATGAGAAATTGCTGGTCAACTTTTAACCCTTATAACTCCCTAACAAAAAAATTTTTGGTTTCAAAATTGTGCTGATGTAAAGTAGACATGTGGAAATGTTACTTATTAAGTATTTTGTGTGACATATCTCTGTGATTTAATTGCATAAAAATTAAAAGTTGGAAAATTGTGCAATTTTAAAATTTTCACCAAATTTCCATTTTTTTCACAAATAAACGCAGGTAATATCAAAGAATTTTACCATTGTCATGAAGTACAATATGTCACGAGAAAACAATGTCAGAATCACTGGGATCCATTGAAGTGTTCCAGAGTTATAACCTCATAAAGGGACAGTGGTCAGAATTGTAAAAATTGGCCCGGTCATTAACGTCCAAACCACCCTTGGGGGTAAAGGGGTTAATGCAGAGGTGAATTTTAGCTGTTCTTATTTTCCTGTGGCAAGGTGACAGGGAGGCGAGTGCCCAGCACAGCCATGACATCATGTCTCTCTGATGCCAGGCACTCGCGGCCACAAGAGGAGGCAGGAACGTCGGGAAGTGACAGACAACCTGGAGCAAACTGGGGAAGAGGGAGTCATGTCACGTGACAGGCATCACGTGTGTTTCGCGCTGGAGGAGGAGGTGAGGGGGGCGGCGGTAGAGCGATAGGCCCCGCATATAGAGAGACACCGGGCAGCGGAGGAGAGCGGCTCCTGCCCCAAGGTAAGCTGCGGCCGTGGCTGCTCCTCCTGTAATCCGCCGCGGCCTGTTGCTCCTGAGTAATGGGGCTGCTCGCCGGGTATTTGTGTGCGTTCATTGTCAGTGAGCGGCTCCCCCAGCGCTGCTGTGTGCCGCTGATGTAATGTGCGGCGGGCAGCACCGGGTGCGGCGGGCAGGGGTCTCCCGATCACGGCTGTGTGCTGGGCACAGGTATCACAATGGCTGGGTAATGGTCCTGGCAGACCCCGCATCCTTCTGGAGTGGAATGTTACCCGTTTCTCTGGCGGCCACGAATTCTACCTCTCGGATCTCCTTCCTCATTATAGTTGGCCGTTTTTGCTTTGTTCTTCGCTGCTACTGAATACCTTGTTGCTTTTTACCATTGTAGTTCAGTGATCTTGTAAAACTGCATTTGTGTGAAGAAGCAGGCAATCCCCAGGCTTTACTGGCTGATTACATCCATTGTCCCTCCCAGTAGTGTGTGGAAATGACAGCAAGTGTTGGTTAAGTGTCCAATATATAGTGTACCGGTCTGCATACAGTATGCGTACTGTCGTCTCACGGCCACGGTGTACGTGGACCCGGACACTGTCGTCTCACGGCCACGGTGTACGTGGACCCGGACACTGTCGTCTCACGGCCACGGTGTACGTGGACCCGGACACTGTCGTCTCACGGCCACGGTGTACGTGGACCCGGACACTGTCGTCTCACGGCCACGGTGTACGTGGACCCGGACACTGTCGTCTCACGGCCACGGTGTACGTGGACCCGGACACTGTCGTCTCACGGCCACGGTGTACGTGGACCCGGACACTGTCGTCTCACGGCCACGGTGTACGTGGACCCGGACACTGTCGTCTCACGGCCACGGTGTACGTGGACCCGGACACTGTCGTCTCACGGCCACGGTGTACGTGGACCCGGACACTGTCGTCTCACGGCCACGGTGTACGTGGACCCGGACACTGTCGTCTCACGGCCACGGTGTACGTGGACATCGTGAACTTTCTACACATTGTCCTTATTGGAATAGTCTGTTGTCATAAATTATATCATTAAGGTTCTGGAGACAATAGATGACAAGGGGAACCTTGTGGTACGCTCCTAGTAACCCAGGAAATCCTTAACAATGCCATGCATGCACTGGTACTATGTCTATGAATGCCATGTCTGTGCTGTTTGATAATTTATTTTAGGCTTGTAGCATTTTTGTTTTTATACAAACATGTTTCCAATATAGTTAGTTGCAGATACAAATACTGCAGATTTTTATGTCTGTATTTTGCTTCAAAAGTTCCAGAATGATTATTGTGTATAAATCATTAAGGCCGGGGTCACACTTGCGAGTTCGATGCGAGAAACTCGCGCATCAAGTCCCCGCACTGCTGCCGGCACTCAAGTGTACGGCTACATGTGTTTCTATGCAGCTGCACACTCTGGTCCCGAGTGCCGGAACTTGATGTGAGAGACTCACTTGAGTTTCACGCATTGTGACCCCGGCCTATTTCTGACATTCAGCCATGGGCTTCTGATGGCCTGAACTGCTTGCACCTCCAGCATAGCAACACTTCCACCTAACCTTATCCATCTGACATGGTGAGATTCTCCAGCATGTGCTGTTGCCATGGCAACTGTACCCACCCATAGAGTAGCAGTCGCTGCTCCAGTAAAAAAATATTTGGACCCCCTACACAATACTTCTCAGGTGTGGTACTGTTGTCATGGCAACTGTATCCTTCAATGCACAGGGGTGTTTCATTTTATTATGAACAGAAATAAGAGCTGCACAATTGGAAACTATCAAAAAAGATAAGACCCTAAGTTCTGCGAATTGTCCAACCACATTTTACTAGGCTATGGTGCAAACATAATCAAGCTTTTGCTGTAAATAATGACAGTGAAAAGTTCTAGTCCATGATTTCTTTAAAGAAGTTGTCCACTACTATAACGTTTTGTTTCATAAATCTTGCTATTATGCGCCACTGAAAACATCCACTGTGTTTATTTTAGCAATATTACCTTTTATCATGTTGTAGCAGCACATCCTCAGTGCTAGATCCAGCTCTCATGGGGTTAATCGACAACTTCCTTTCTCCTGACTTATTGTGCTCTAATACTACAAGTTCCATGATGCATTGCACTGGCCTGTAAGCCCGAACATACCACACCCACTCCAAAACACACCCAAACCCTCCCTCCTCTCTCTTCAAAAAGATTTGTGATGTCCTTTCTGTCCAACCTCCTCTTTTACATTTGTCCAACCCACACTCCATTACAGATAGATAGGTAGATAGATATGTATCTATATATCTATATCTGTTTCCATAGATATGTCAATATCCATGTTTCTGAACCCCTGGAGCTTTTTTCGTTTATCGCTCCCCTTCTTTCCAGAGCCATAATGTTTCCGTCAATATGGCCATGTGAGGGCTTATCTTTTGCGGGACAAGTTCTACTTTTGAACAACACCATTGGTTTTACCATGTCGTGTAACAGAAAATGTAAAAAAAATTCAAAGTGCGATGAAATTGAAAAAAAAAAAAGTGCAATCCCACATTTGTTTTTTGCTAGGTTCACTAAATGCTAAGGCTGTGTGCACACGTTGCGGATTTGATTGCAGATCCGCAGGTTTTTTTTTCTGCACAGAATTGCATCAAATCCGCAGTGTAGTGCACAACCTATGTAAGTCCATGGGAGCCGCAGACTTGTGCACATGCTGCGGAAAAAGCCGCACCGAAACGTAGATTTTTTTTTTTTTCCGCAGCATGTCACTACTTTTGTGCCGAACTGCAGCGTTTCTGGACCCTTAGACTTGCATTGAGTTGGGCACATCCGCAGCAAAACTGCAGATGTAAAAAAGATGTGCAGTTTTGCTGCGGATGTGCGTCCGAGAAACGCTGCAGTTCGGGAGGAATGAAGTGTGTGGATGGTGACTGTGTGCATGTATGTATGTGTGTGCGGGCGGGGTCTGTGGGCTGTTTGGGTGTGTGCGGGACTGTTCGGGTGTGTGTGCAGGCATTATCCGATCTGCAACTAATTCGGATGTAAAACTGCACCAAAAACTGCATTAAAAACGCATCAAAACCGCACCAAAAACTGCATCAAAACTGCACAAAAAAGGCATAAAAAAGGTATAAAAACCGCACCAAAAACGCATAAAAAATGCTGCTGTGTTTTCTGCAAGGAGATGCAGATTTTGTGCAGAAAATCCTGCACCCAAATCTGCAACGTGTGCACACAGCCTAAAACTGACCTGCCATTATCATTCTCCAGGTCAGTACGAGTTCATCGACACCAAACATGTCTAGGTTTTTTTTTTTTATGTAAGTGGTGAAAAAAAATTCCAAACTTTGCTAAAATAAAAATAAAATAATTGCGCCATTTTCAGATACCCGTAGCGTCTATATTTTCTGAGATAGCGGGTTGGGTAAGGGCTAATTTTTTTGCGTAACGAGCTGACGTTTTTAGTGATACCACTTTTGTGCAGATATGTTCTTTTGATCACCCGTTATTGCATTTTAATGCAATGTCGCGGCGACCAAAAAAACATAATTTTGGCTTTTGAATCTTTTTTTTCTCGCTACGCCGTTTAGCGATTATGTAATTTTTTTTTTTTTTTTTTTTTGTTGAAAACAGCTGATCTGTTGCAGCTTTGAAGTGGGCTCACCGCCGAAGCCCACCTCAAAACGGGGGATACTGCCAGCTGATATAATATTCCGTCAGCTGGCAGAAAGGGGTTAGTGAACAATGTTTCAGTTAAAAAAAAAAAAAAAAATGTTGTGGGCACCAGCACATTTTTCTGTGCCAGAGGGGGAAAGCCGATGGCCGGGGGCCAATATTTGTAGCCTGGGAAGGGGGTAATACCTATGGCCCCCTCCCAGGCTATGAATATCAGCCCGCAGCTGTCTGTGTAGCCTTTACTGGCTATTTAAAATAGGGGGACCCACCCAAAAAATGACGTGGGGTCCTCCTATATTTTATAGTCAGAAAGGCTACGCAGACAGCTGCGGGCTGATATTCATAGCATAGAGAGGTGCAATGGATATTGCCCCTCCCCGGCTACAAATACCAGCCCGCAGCCTCTCCTGTAAGATGCGCCAATTCCGGCACTTAGCCCCTCTCTTCCCACTCCCGAGTAGGTGTGGGATATGGGGTAATAAGGGGTTGATGTCACCTTGCTATTGTATGGTTACATTAAGCCTGGCTAATAAAGGAGAGGCGTCAATATGACGCCTATTCATTATTAATCCTATAGTAGTGAAAGGGTTAAAAAAATACACAGCCAGAAAAAAGTATTTTAACCCCTTTCTGACATTGGACGTACTATCCCGTCGAGGTGGGGTGGGCCCCAATGACCACCGACGGGATAGTACGTCATATGCGATCGGAAGCGCTCACGGGGGGAGCGCGGCCGATCACGGCCATGTGTCAGCTGCCTGTCATCCTACCTCCCTCTCTGCTCCAGGCCCGGATCCAAGATGTCCGCGGCATCCCGGTCCTGCAGGGAGGGAGGTGGCTTCACAGAGCCTGCTCAGAGCAGGCACTGTGAAGCCTGCAGTGCTGTAAGTCAGATCGGTGATCTGACAGTGCTGTGCAAACTGTCAGATCACCGATGTGTGATGTCTCACCCCCCCCCCCCCCCCCCCCCCGGGACAAAGTAAAAAAGTAAAAAAAAAATTTTCCAAATGTGTAAAGAAAAATAAAAAAAAATATTCCTAAATAATGAAGAAAAAAATTATTCCCATAAATACATTTCTTTATCTAAATAATAAAAAAAAAACAAAAGTGCATATATTTAGTATCGCCGCGTCCGTAACGACCCGACCTATAAAACTGGCCCACTAGTTAATCCCTTCAGTAAACACCGTAAGAAAAAAAAAAAGCGAGGCAAAAAACAACGCTTTATTATCATACCGCCGAACATAAAGTGGAATAACACGCGATCAAAAAGACAGATATAAATAACCATGGTACCGCTGAAAGTCATCTTGTCCCGCAATAAACGAGCCGCCATACAGCATCATCAGCAAAAAAATAAAAAAGTTATAGTCCTCAGAATAAAGAGATGCAAAAATAATTATTTTTTTCTATAAAATAGTTTTTATCGTATAAAAGCGCCAAAACATAAAAAAATAATATAATTGAGGTATCGCTGTAATCGTACTGACCTGAAGAATAAAATTGCTTTATCAATTTTGCCAAACGCGGAACGGTATAAACGCCTCCCCCAAAAGAAATTCATGAATGGCTGGTTTTTGGTCATTCTGCCTCACAAAAATCGGAATAAAAAGCGATCAAAAAATGTCACGTGCCCGAAAATGTTACCGAAAAAAACGTCAACTCATCCCGCAAAAAACAAGACCTTGCATGACTCTGTGGACCAAAATATGGAAAAATTATAGCTCTCAAAATGTGGTAACGCAAAAAATATTTCCAGATCGTCCCTCATGACAGCACCACAGGAGGTTGCTCTTCATATCCTTGATAGTGACAGGAACACAGAAGATGTTAAATAGCCCCTCCCCACCTCCACCCCTCAGTGTTTTTCCTGTCCCTATCAGGGACAGACGCAGGAGAGAGTTCACCAGAAGATTAGGTTTTTCTCTTTACCTGATCCGAGGTCAGGTCTTGGAGCAGGAGCTCTGGAGAGCGGTCCATCCTCCTGGAGGGGGCTCTGGCCGCGAGAGTCTGGCGACTCCTGAAGTCGCACGATACCGCTGGAGGTCCCTCTGCGACTAGGTCGAGCTGTCTGCTCCCATGCGCTGCCTCATCCCCTCATCAAAGGGGGTGCTGAGGCTGCGGCGGCGGTGTCCGGCGCTCCCTCAGGCTCCACGTGCGGCCGGTGCTGGCGTCGCTCCCCTAACTTCCGGTCCGGCGCTACAGCCGAAGGTGACGACTTCCGGGGGGCGTGGCCAGATTCCGGGGGTCGGCGGCGCCGATTGTTTCCTGGGCGCCTGGAAGCTGCAGGGGGAGATCAGAGCGCAATGGCTGAAGATTATGCGCCGGTTTCCAGGTCCCAGGCTTGTCTGCATGTGTTCCAGATGACGCATGCGCAGTACAGCTGGGAACCTGAAATCACCGTGGAGGCCAGCAGCTGAGCTCGGAAGGAGGACGAATCAGATGTCTTGAAGCCGGGTAAGATTGCTACTTAATGACTGACATCTGACAGCACACTTGACCCAATAACATGGAAGGTGCTACTCGCCCAGACGTCCAATCCTTAGAGCTGCACACGGACCATGTGAGTAGTACGTGGTACGGGATGCATTCCAAAAAGTTAGTTCTGTACCTACAGGGATCTCCTTAACATTTCAGGATAAGGACATTCCCGAGAGGTCAACTACTAAAAAAAGGACTATTAGATGCCCATTGTGCACCACCAAACTCCCAGAGGGCTATAAGAAGAAATTATGCGAAAAATGCATCGCTAAACTTCTTAAAGACGAACAGGCTTCGCTGTTAGATAATATTAAATCTATGATTAGAGACGAAGTCCAAGCTACAGTGTCAATGATAATGGAAGAGTGGGAAGATGTGGGAAAAAAATTAGTAGTCCCGAGAGACTTCAAATACCGTCTTCCCTTTGACCCAGAAGAGACTAAAGTCTGGGAGTCGGTTCCAAAGATCGACATTCCTGTGGCCAAAGTCACAAGGAAAACGGCTATTCCCTTTGAGGACTCGTCAGGGTTAAAAGACCCAATGGATAAGAGGTCAGAAGATCTTCTTAAGAAAGCCTGGGAATCGTCAGCCGCCATTATGAAGACGAATATAGCGGCTACCTCTGTAGCAAGGTCCATGAGTCTTTGGGTGGACGAGCTGGAGAGTCATATTAAAAATAGAACTCCAAGGGAAGAAATCCTTAAATCCTTTTCAGTTTTAAAGATGGCGACTGATTTCATGGCAGATGCTTCAGCGGAATCCGTACGCTTTGCTGCCCGGAATAATGCACTGTCAAACGCAGCAAGAAGGGCCTTATGGCTGAGATCGTGGACGGGAGATACCCAATCCAAGAACAAGCTGTGTTCGATTCCATTCTCAGGTTCTCACGTCTTTGGTCCAGTCCTTGACAAGCTACTTGAAAAAGCGTCTGATAAGAAGAAAGGCTTCCCTGAGGAGAAGCCAAAGAAACCGCAATTCTTCCGAAAAACTCGCTCCCACCCAAGACAGGACTACAGAGGCAAGGGGAAGTCCGGTAGGTGGAGCTACCCTAAAAGAGGCAGAGGAAGAGGTTCCTTTCGAGACCAATCAACAGGACCCAGCAAACAATGACGCCAACAATATAGGAGGGAGACTACAATACTTCCAAGAAGGATGGCAGAACATAACTCAGAATCAGTGGATTCTACAGACAGTGGCACAGGGTTACAGGATAGAGTTTACTCATCTACCCCCCAAGAGATTCTGCTTAACACAGTCATCAGCAGTACATCAAAGGCTGATAACAGACATACAGGAACTCTTAGAATTAAACGTCATAATACCGGTACCCCATCATCAACATTTTCAGGGGCATTACTCCAGTCTGTTCTCCATAAGAAAATCAAACTGAGATTACCGAACAATAATAAACTTAAAACCATTAAACAAATGGGTGGCGTACAAACGCTTCAAGATGGAATCTCTCAAATCAATTGCACCGCTAATAAAAAATGAACTCTGTAATGTGCACGCTAGATCTCAAACATGCTTACTATCATGTTCCCATTCATCCCTCAGATCAAAAATTCCTCAGGTTCGCAATAAGAAACCACAAGAAAATACTTCATTTCCAGTTTCAGTGCCTACCATTTGGTCTCTCCTCTGCCCCAAGGATATTTACGAAGCTCATGACGGAGGTCATGGCCTACTTAAGAGAGAAGGAAGTTCTCATCGCACCATATCTGGACGATCTGTTGCTGATCGCAGATTCATCCCAACAGATGGAAGAATCCTTAGAAATAACCACGTCACTCCTGAAACGTCTGGGGTGGGTAATAAATGCAAAAAAATCAAGTCTCGAACCAGAGACGCAGAAGATATTTCTAGGGGTACTACTAAATTCCGAACTAGAATACTCCTTCCTACCAGACCAAAAACAACGGTCAATAAAAAAAGAACTTCAATCAATAAAAAAACGGAAATACATCTCCATCAGGAAAGCAATGAGGATTCTAGGTCTGATGACTTTTGCATTCCCAGTGTACAGTGGAGCCAGTTTCACTCCAGAACGCTTCAAAGGGAAGTTCTTTCGGTATGGAACGGAAGAAAAGATTCACTAGACAACAGGATGTGGTTACCCAGCAGGGTAAAGCAGTCCCTCTCATGGTGGATCAACATAAAAAAACCTCAAAAGAGGAAAACCATGGAAAATATCTCCATGCATAAATATAACCACCGATGCAAGCTCAAGGGGCTGGGGAGCCCACATAGAAGGTCGATACCTTCAGGGGACATGGCCACCATCGATACGCGACAGTTCCTCCAACTACAGGGAACTCAGAGCGGTCTGGGAAGCACTAAAAAGGTGCCAACACGAGATTCAGGGACACCACATCAGAGTCTTCTCAGACAACTCGACCACGGTAGCTTTTCTCCTACATCAAGGAGGACCAAGGCACCGTCCACTTCAGGCACTAGCAGAAGAAATATTCTCCTGGGCGGAAAATACCGTAAAGTCCATCACGGCAGTACACCTAAAAGGTTCACAGAACCAAATAGCGGACTTTCTCAGCAGAGAGAAGGTACAGCTGTCAGAATGGTCTCTAAACGAAGAAATCTTTACTCAGTTAATCCAACAGTGGGGCACCCCACAAATAGATTTATTCACCTCAAGGAGCAATACAAAAACGAAAGAATTCTTTTCGCTAAATCCAAGAGACAATCCAACTGGCATAGATGCATTGGCTCAACATTGGGACATGGAACTTGCATACGCGTTCCCTCCACTAGCCCTAATTCCCAGAGTTTTGAGGAAAATTCAGGAAAGTTTAGCCGTAGTAATCCTAATAGTGTCATATTGGCCCAAGAGGAGCTGGTTTCCTCTGCTGAAGTGGATGGCGGTGGAAGACCCAGTGTTACTACCACTAAGACGGGATCTTCTAATACAGGGACCATTGGTCCATCAAAATCTAAAGATGCTACAACTCTCAGCGTGGATCTTGAAAGGGAGATCTTGAGATCAAAAGGACTGTCTGAGTCAGTTATCTCGACCATGAAAAAAAGTAGAAAGCTGGTGACCTCGGCTATATACCAGAAAATTTGGAAGAAGTTTTGTGCACAGACCAATATTCCAATATCCGTTCTCCAACAACCTGATATTCCTCAAATACTAAATTTTCTCCAAACAGGTTTTGATATGGGCTTAAGACCTAGTACGCTAAAGGTACAAATCTCAGCTTTAACTGCCTTTTTATGACTATCCAATAGCGAATCATCCCTGGATAATGAGATACGTTGTGTAGCTTTAATGTATCAGACCAACAATACGAAGCTCAGTACCCTCATGGAACCTCACTTTGGTGCTAAATGAGCTACGGAAAGCTCCATACGAGCCACTTGATCAGGCAGACCTAAAATCTGTGACATTCAAGACTGTTTTCCTCGTCGCAATAACGACAGCAAGGCGAATAGGCGAAATTCAAGCCCTGTCCATAACAGATCCATACTTAAAGATACAAGAAGATTGCATCGTTTTAAAGTTGGATCCCTCATTTCTTCCAAAAGTTGTGACGGACTTTCACAGAAACCAGGAAATTAGTTTTACCCACGTTCTGCCAGAACTACAATAATGAAAAAGAACGTTCTCTTCATTCTCTGGATGTTAAGAGAACAGTGTTGCAGTATCTAAAACTTACAGACAGCTGGAGAATTGACTCTAATCTCTTTATCCAGATGTCCGGGAAAAATAGAGGCAAAAAAGCCTCAAAAGCGACTCTGGCCAGATGGATCAAATCTACCATTTGCGCTGCGTATATTTCAGCCGGTGAATCTCCTCCAGATCACCTAAAAGCCCACTCTCTGAGAGCAGTATCTGCTTCATGGGCAGAGAGTGCGGGTGCATCCATGGACCAAATTTGCCGGGCGGCAACTTGGTCTAGCTCAAATACCTTTTGCAAGCACTACAAGCTGGACGTTCTTTCAAAGCAACAGACTAGCTTTGGGAGAAAAGTCCTCAAAGCTGTAATCCCGCCCTAATAGGAGTTATTTGGTATTTCTCCTGTGGTGCTGTCATGAGGGACGATCTGGAAACTAGGAGTTAGTCATACCGGTAACGGTATTTCCAGGAGTCCATCATGACAGCACCCATTATTTGCCCCCCCTTGAACTACTGTCTAATATGTGATACGAACATGTAGAGAGGAAGTTCAATAAAATTGTGTTGTATCCATCCTGATGTGGTACTTTGTAAAATCACTGAGGGGTGGAGGTGGGGAGGGGCTATTTAACCTCTTCTGTGTTCCTGTCCCTATCAAGGATATGAAGAGCAACCTCCTGTGGGGCTGTCATGATGGACTCCTGGAAATACCGTTACCGGTATGACTAACTCCTAGATTTTTGCAATAAAAAGCGTCTTTTAGTGTGTGACGGCTGCCAATCATAAAAATCCACTAAAAACCCGCTATAAAAGTAAATCAAACCCCCCTTCATCACCCCGTTAGTTAGGGAAAAATTAAAAAAATGTATTTATTTCCATTTTCCCGTTAGGGTTGGGGCTAAAGTTATGGTTAGGGTTTAGATTACATTTACGGTTGGGATTAGGGTTAGGGGTGTGTCAGGGTTAGAGGTGTGGTTAGGGTTACTGTTGGGATTAGGGTTAGGGGTGTGTTTGGATTAGGGTTTCAGTTATAATTGGGGGGTTTCCACTGTTTAGGCACGTCAGGGGCTCTCCAAACGCGACATGGCGTCCGATCTCAATTCCAGCCAATTCTGCGTTGAAAAAGTAAAACAGTGCTCCTTCCCTTCCGAGCTCTCCCGTGTGCCCAAACAAGGGTTTACCCCAACATATGGGGTATCAGCGTACTCAGGACAAATTGGACAACAACTTTTGGGGTCCAATTTCTCCTGTTACCCTTGGGAAAATACAAAACTGGGGGCTAAAAAATAATTTTTGTGGGGAAAAAAGGATTTTTCATTTTCACGGCTCTGCGTTTATAAACTGTATTGAAACACTTGGGGGCTCAAAGTTCTCACAACACATCTAGATAAGTTCCTTAGGGGGTCTACTTTCCAAAATGGTGTCACTTGTGGGGGGTTTCTACTGTTTAGGTACACTAGGGGCTCTGCAAACGCAATGTGACACCTGCAGACCATTCCATCAGTCTGAATTCCAAATGGCGCTCCGTCCCTTCCGAGCCCTCCCATGCGCCCAAACAGTGCCCCCCCCCCCCCCCACATATGGGGAATCGGCGCACTTGGGACAAATTGGACATTGGGGTCCAATTTCTCCTGTTACCCTCGGGAAAATACAAAACTGGGGCTAAAAAATAATTTTTGTGGGAAAAAATTTGTTTTATTTTTACGGCTCTGCATTATAAACTTCTGTGAAGCCCTTGGTGGGTCAAAGCTGTTGTGAATTCCGCTCTTTGGCTCCCTCCGGTGGTTGTAAGTGGTATGGCTGCTCCTTGGATTTAGGTGTCAGCAGCTGCTTCCACTGATCGTCTTTTCTGCTCGGCTATTTATGCGTGGCTCTTTCCTTCAGCCAGTGCCACTTGTAAATGGTTCCTGGTTGGATTCACATCTCTTTGGATTTCCCTGTTATCCTGACCAGTTCAGCAAAGCTAAGTTCTTGCTTGCTCTTTTCTGTCCACAGGTTGTGGACTTATCCGTTCTGTGCTTTCTATGTTTGTTCAGCTTATCAGTAAGAATTAATTCTGTCTTGCTGGAAGCTCTGGGAAGCAGATTTACCCTCCACACCTTTAGTCAGGTGTGGAGATTTTTTGTAAACTCTGCGTGGATTTTTGTAGTGTTTTATACAGACCGCACAGTATTCCTTCCTGTCCTATCTAGCTAGACTGGCCTCCTGTGCTCATTCTGGTTTCATTCTGTGTATGTCTTTTCCCTCTCCACTCAGTCATTATTTGTGGGGGGCTAATCTATCCTTTGGGGATTTTCTCTGAGGCAAGATAGTTTTCCTGCTTCTATCTTTAGGGGTAGTTAGGTCTTAGGCTCTGACGAGGTGCCTAGGGAGAGTTAGGAGCATCCCACGGCTACTTCTAGTGTTGTGTTGAGCTTAGGGATTGCGGTCAGTACAGTTACCACTTCCTTCAGAGCTCGTTCCATGTTGCTCCTAAACCACCGCATCATAACACAAAGCGCTCAAAACACATCTAGATAAATTTCTTAGGGGGTCTACTTTCCAAAATGGTGTCACTTGTGGGGGGTTTCAATGTTTAAGCACATCAGTGGCTCTCCAAACGCAACATGGCGTCCCATCTCAATTCCTGTCAATTTTGCATTGAAAAGTCAAATGGCGCTCCTTCCCTTCCGAGCTCTTCCATGTTCCCAAACAGTGGTTTACCCCCACATATGGGGTATCAGCGTACTCAGGACAAATTGTACAACAACTTTTGTGGTCCATTTTCTCCTGTTACCCTTGGTAAAATAAAACAAATTGGAGCTGAATTAAATTTTTTGTGAACAAAAGTTAAATGTTCATTTTTATTTAAACATTCCAAAAATTTCTGTGAAGCACCAGAAGGATTAATAAACTTCTTGAATATGGTTTTGAGCACCTTGAGGGGTGCAGTTTTTAGAAAATACCCAAGTGCGACACCATTCTGTCATATAGACCCCTCAAAATGACTTCAAATGAGATCCCTAAAAAAAAAAAAAAAAAGTGTTGTAAAAATGAGAAATTACTGGTCAACTTTAAACCCTTATAAATCCCTAACAAAAAAAAAAATATAGTTACAAAATTGTGCTGATGTAAAGTAGACATGTGGGAAATGTTACTTATTAAGTATTTTGTGTGACATATCTCTGTGATTTAATTGCATAAAAATTCAAAGTTGGAAAATTGCGAAATTTTCATAATTTTCGCCAAATTTCCGTTTTTTTTTTTTCACAAACGCAGGTACTATCAAAGAATTTTTACCACTGTCATGAAGTACAATATGTCTCGAGAAAACAATATCAGAATCACTGGGATCCGTTGAAGTGTTCCAGAGTTATAACCTCATAAAGGGACAGTGGTCAGAATTGTAAAAATTTGCCCGGTCATCAACGTGCAAACCACCCTTGGGGTTAATATTCTTAATTTAATCATACTCACCATACTCGATCACCTGCATAAAATTAAAAATAATAAACCTAAAAATAATAAACCGTATACTCACTTTCCGCTGTAGTCCAATTAATAACGAGTGTCCCACAACGATCTCCCCTATAGAACACTGACGTCGGGTGCAAAGCTGTAAGAGAATTTTCCCACACAGCAGTGCCAGAAGTGAGTCTAGGGACTATTTCCAGGACGTCATCCTGACAGCACTCTGGAGGACGTTCTTCCTCCCTTGCTGGGACAGGAAACACACGAGAGTTCAAAAGGTCTGGTCCCACCCCCAAACCTCAGTGTTTTTCCTGTCCCTGCAAGGGACGCATGAGAGCAACTTACCGGAGCTCAGGGGGATTGTGCGGCTCGTCCAATACCCTTCCCCCTGTCAAGAGGCTCAGGGCAGATACCCTCCAGTGGGGGGTCCCTCTGCTCCAAAGACCAGGAGTGGACAAGGCTCCTGGAGGTAGCCGCTCCTCCCGGAGGGAGGCTCTCGGCTGCGGACACTGTTCCTGGAGGCCGGCGGTGCCCGGCTCGGCGTCTTTGAGCGGAAGTTCCCAGGGGCCGCGTCACTTCCGGTTTCGCGGCACCCGTTACCGTCACTTCCGGTAATGCTAATGTACGGGGGAGGTGTGCGTTCCAGCGCGGTTCAGTCGGCGGCTGTAGCGCTTCTGTTGGGAGCTCTGAGGACCTCTGCAAACATGGAAGGAAGCATGCCACCTGAGGAGGGGGTAAGTGCGCATAGCGCAAACTTCCCCACCGGCTCGCACAGACAGGTGTTCCTTACCTATTCCCTATCTTATATCGTTTAAGGATAAGGGTACCCCCGCTGTCCCGCCTGGTCCAGTTAAGAAATCCGGCAAGGCCTCTGGGAAGTCCAGTAGATGCCCCATATGTAGCGTAAAGCTGCCAGACTCGCACGGGAAAACCTTATGTGCAGATTGCACATCCAAGGTTATGAGAAATGAGCAGCCCTCACTGCTATCGGAAATGAGGTCCCTTATACGAGAGGAAGTCCAATCCTCTCTGTCTAGTATGATGGAAAGATCTAGCCCTATTCCTGTCCGCAAGAGGGCCAGAAAGGAACGGGACTTTAAAGAGCCAGAATTTTCCTCTGAAGATAGGTCTGATTCTGAAGACTTTGTCTCTGAAGAGGAAGGGGAGCTTCCTTCGGGAAGCCAGGACCACCAGAGGAAGTACCTCTTCCAGGCTGAGGATACGAATGATCTGGTGCAAGCGGTGCGGAGCACAATGCAAATAGAAGAAACTTCTAAACCGCAATCCAGGCAGGACCTGATGTTTGGGGGACTTATGTCGCGTCGGCAGGCAGTCTTCCCAGTTAGCGAGCATATCAAAGCCATGGTACTCGAAGAGTGGAAGGAGGCAGAACGTCGGCTGGTATTGTCCAAGGACTTTAAGGCTCGTCTGCCGTTTGACTCAGAGGAAGTAAAACTTTGGGACGAGATCCCCAAAGTGGATGTTCCTGTGGCAAAGGTTGCCAAAAGGACTGCTATTCCTTTCGAAGACTCATCAAACTTACGCCATCCCATGCATCGGAAAGCCGACGTACTGTTAAAAAGGACCTGGGAATCCTCTGCGGCGCTAATTAAGACCAACATTGCAGCTACCTCAGTAGCCCGGTCTATGTACCTTTGGTTGGGTCAATTAGAAGAGCATCCCTCTAATAAAACCCCGAGATCCTAAAATCTCTCCCTATAATGAGATCTGCCACGGCTTTTCTGTCCGACATGACGGCTGAATCCGTCAGATTTTCGGCCAGAAATAGTTCATTATCTAATGCGGCTAGGAGGGCGGTCTGGTTAAGATCATGGTCTGGAGATAATGCCTCTAAGACCAAGCTATGCTCAATCCCCTTTTCAGGTACAAGGGTATTCGGTCCATCTCTAGATACTATTCTAGAGTCAGCCTCTGACAAGAAAAAAGGGTTTCCGGAGGACAAGCCTAAGAGGTCGCAGTCCTTTCGGAGAGGGTTCCCCTTCAGGAGACAGTCAGACTTCAGAGGCGGTAGATCTAACAGGGGATTCAACAGGGGTTCACGTACCCAGGGTAATAGAAACAGGAATGTTTTCTTCAGCCCCTCCTCGAAATCTAAGTCTCAATGACGCCACCCTTATAGGGGGGAGGCTTCGTCACTTTTCAGACAGCTGGGCCCAAATCACCAAGAATCAGTGGGTTCTTCGGACTGTGGCAGAGGGCTACAGGATCGAGCTTTATTCCCCTCCACCAGACAGATACATTGTTCCTACGATGGTTCCTCGGGACTCGCCCATGATGATAGACTTAATGGGGATGCTTTCCTCTCAAATCATAATTCCAGTACCATCATTAGAAGTAGGCCAGGGTCACTACTCTTCCCTATTTTCAATAACGAAACCCTCCGGCGATTCTCGCACAATAGTGAACCTGAAACCCCTGAACCATTGGGTCAGGTACAAGAGGTTCCGTATGGAGTCATTTCGTTCGGCAATCCTCCTCATAGATCAGAACGATGTAATGTGCACTTTCGACCTGAAAAGTGCCTATTATCAGGTTCCCATTCACCCTCTTTCTCAGAGGCTTCTGAGGTTTGCGGTAGTTCTGCCATCTGGGACCTGTCACTTCCAGTTTCAGAGCCTTCCGTTCGGCCTTGCATCGGCTCCTCGGATCTTTACTAAGTTGGTGTCGGAGATTGTTGCTTTTCTAAGGAACCAAGGAATCAGAATAATTCCTTATCTCGACGACTTCCTCCTGGTGGCAAGTACTCCGGAGATTCTAGTAGATCACAGCAACCGAACCTTATCTGTGATGGAACAGTTAGGTTGGGTCATAAATTGGCAGAAATCTGACTTAACTCCGGAACACAAGAAGATCTTCCTGGGAGTGTGTTTGGATTTGGTAAACAGAATATCGCTTCTACCAGAGTCCAAGCTGGAGGCAATACGGATCCAGGTCAGACTCTTACTAGAACACAGAGTCTCAGTAAGGATGGCCATGAGAATGCTAAGCCTAATGACGGCATGCATACCATGTGTAAGATGGGCACAGTTCCATTCAAGACCTCTGCAGAGATTAATCCTCTCCAAATGGGACCGGCATCAGTCTTCTCTGGACAATATTTTAAAGCTGACGTATCAGGTACGAAGGTCTCTCCTTTGGTGGACAAACCCAGAGAAGTTAAGGAACGGGGTACTATGGTCCACCGATCCCTATGTGGTAATCACAACAGACGCCAGCGCCTGGGTCTGGGGTGCTCATTTAAAAGGCAGGATTCTACAGGGCAGATGGCCTTCAGACGTCGTTCACAGCTCCTCCAACTTCAAAGAACTGTATGCTGTTTGGGAGGCCTTGAAAAGGAACAATCAGATTCTGGAGAATCGACATGTCAGGATTATATCCGACAATGTGACTACGGTTTCCTTTCTGAAGCATCAAGGAGGTCCAAGGCACTATCGACTTCAGGAACTGGCAGGGAGAATATTTCGCTGGGCAGAAAGATCGGTCCTTTCCATCTCTGCGGTTCACCTAGAAGGCTCCCAGAACATCATTGCAGACTTCCTGAGCAGGAGAAGAGTGTTTCCAACAGAGTGGGAACTCAACCAGGATATCTTCCGGGATTTGTGTCTTCGCTGGGGAACTCCCATTATAGACCTTTTTGCAAACAGAAGAAATTCGAAGGTCTCAAAATCCTTCTCTCTGAACCCGCGGGATCTTCCGGAAGGGATAGACTGTCTGAGCCAGGATTGGACAGAACCTCTCTTATGCCTTCCCTCCTCTGGCATTAATCCCTGCCGTTCTCAAGAAGATCAAGGAAGACCGGGCTCGAGTTATTCTGTTTGTGCCATACTGGCCGAAAAGAAGTTGGTTCTCCCGTCTGGTAGACCTAGCAGTCGAGAACCCAGTAGAGCTGCCTCTCAGGACAGATGTAATCCACCAGGGTCCTGTGTATCACCCAAATCCAGAGAAGCTCCATCTTTCGGCCTGGATCCTGAAGGGATGATCTTGAAGGCCAGAGGGCTATCAAGTCAAGTAATTGCCACAATCAAGGCCAGTAGGAAGCCTGTCACGTCGGCAATTTATTTGAAGATCTGGAGACGATTCTGTCTGGAGGGTGGCAGGTCTGAGATTGCGGCAGGCACTCCCGACTTACCTAGAATTCTAGATTTCCTGCAGTCTGGGTTTGACAAAGGTCTCAAACCAAGCACCCTGAAAGTGCAGCTCTCCGCACTTGGCTCCTTTTTTTGACTATCCTCTAGCATCTCACCCTTGGATAGTCAGGTTTATCAGAACCACCCAGAGGTTACGCCCCACCATTAGGCAACTGTCGCCTTCCTGGGACCTTAATTTGGTCCTCAGATTTCTCTGTAAAGATATTTACGCCTCAGCTGATAATATGCCCATTTCAGTTCTAACACGAAAGACAGCGTTCTTAGTAGCTATTACCACAGCTAAGAGAGTGGGGGAGATTCAGGCTCTGAGTACTAGGGATCCGTACCTTCAGTTTAGAGATGAAAGCTTAATCCTCAAACTTGATCCCTCGTTTATTTCAAAAGTAGCAACTCTTAAAAATAGGAACCAGGAAATCGTGTTACCATCCTTCTGCAATAATCCGGCTAATGCTAAGGAGAAAACTTTGCATTCTCTAGATGTCAGACAGGCTGTCCTTGACTATCTGGCAGCCACCAACTCTTGGCGTATTGATCCAAATTTGTTTATTTTGTTTGGTGGGAGGAATAAGGGCAAAAAGGCTTCTAAGGCCTCTATCGCTCGTTGGATCACTTCGGTGATCTCTGAGGCCTACCGATCAGAGGGGATTCCTCCTCCGGGGGGTCTACATGCACACTCTACTCGAGGGATAGCTACATCTTGGGCAGAGAGGGCTGGTGCCTCTCTAGAACAGATCTGTAGGGCGGCAACATGGGCCAGTGCTAATACCTTTTGTAAACATTATAAACTCTATGTTTTGTCTGGTTATCATACTGCTTTCGGGAGAAAGGTTCTCCAAGCGGTAATCCCACCCTGAGGAGGTGCTTTGGTACTCTCCAGAGCGCTGTCAGGATGACGTCCTGGAAAATGGGTATTAAGCTTACCGTTAATTATGTTTCCAGGAGTCCATCCTGACAGCACGGGTAGTTCCCCCCCCTGGTAATATGGATTGGCATAATATAACTCTGGCAGAGTTGTAGTGTGTTCCTAGCATATGATGTAATATGTGTCTGATATTTAATGTAATATGTTCAATTGACCTTTAAAATATCTTTTCTGCATTTCCTTGAGGCGGTTCTTGTTACAACACTGAGGTTTGGGGGTGGGACCGGACCTTTTGAACTCTCATGTGTTTCCTGTCCCAGCAAGGGAGGAAGGACGTCCTCCAGAGTGCTGTCAGGATGGACTCCTGGAAACATAATTAACGGTAAGCTTAATACCTATTTTTCTCACAGGGGCGTAGGAATACATTGTGGGGAATATATTGTGGAGGGATGCCCTCCATCATTGTATTCCTGGTGAGCGGTCGCATCAGCTGATGCTGCTGGTCTCCACGGGAGACCGTCCAGGGACATGCGTTTTAATTGGATTTCTGTGGATTAGGGAGTATAATGTTTATTTTAATATTTTTTTTTTTACAGGTGACACTGGCTTCGGGGATCAAGGTGACAAGTGATGGTGAGTATGTACTCTATTGTATATGTACTGTATGTGGCATGGTGTATGTTGTGTGGTGCAATGCGCAGGTCAGATGTTGCATGCCACATGGTGCATATTGTATGTTGTATGTCGCTTGTGTTATGTTGCATGTAGTATGTTGCATGGTGTATGTTCTGTGTGTAATGTATGTTGTATGTACTGTATGTGTTTTTTTTTTTTTTTTTTTTTAAATTTCATTTCAACACATTAGCCGGATGATGGGACTACTACTGTCCCATCATTGGCTAATGTGTCACTCTCTGTCACTGTTGCAGGCAGAGCCCGATGGGACTTGTAGTCCCATCGGATGATGCCTGCACACAGTGACACACACACACCCACACCAATGCCCTCCACCCCCTCCTCCGTGCGAAGCTGACCCACTGCACAAAGCAGACCGACCGCACAAAGCAGACCCACCACACAGCCCCCCGCCCGCACACTCCCAGCACCTTCTGCAGACCCACCGCCAGCAGATCCACCGATGGCTGATTCACCACGCAGACCCCCCGCTGCTGCCGCACATCCCAGCACATGAGTGTGGCGGGCAAGCAGACCCGAGCATATCAGCACAGCCCGCAGATCCCAGCCCAGCCCCGCAGTCTGACCCCAGCACTGCCCACAGCACAGTCACTCTTGATGAGTGACCGCTGTCTGTGGAGGCTGGGTCATGCCTGCTCATGAGGTCATGTCAATTTCCAGTGTCTGGAAATTGACGTGATGTCGGCGGAAATTAGCGGCGGCTGCAGCCTGGGGGTCGCGTGACCCGGACTCAGCCGCCATAGCGCCGCTCACAGGCGAAAATGGCACCATAAGGTATTTGTGGTATTGGTGATTTAAGGGCATGAAAATTCAAATGTTCGCCAAATTTCCATTTTTTTTTCACATATAAGTCACATCAAAGAAATTTTATCTGTACAATGTCACGAGAAAACATTGTCAGAATCATCGGGATCCGTTAAAGCGTTAGAACTCGAACTTCTTAAAGGGACAGTGGTCAGAATGGTAAAAATTGGCCTGGTCATTAAAATGCAAATCACCCTTGGGGGGCTAAAAGGGGCTAAAGGGAATGTCACCCCATTTTTGGCCTATAAGCTAAAGGTACCGTTACACTAAACGACTTACCAACGATCACGACCAGCGAGACGACCTGGCCGTGATCGTTGGTAAATCGTTGTGTCGTCGCTGGGGAGCTGTCACACAGACAGCTCTCTCCAGCGACCAACGATCAGGGGAAAGACTTCGGCATCGTTGAAACTGTCTTCAACGATGCCGAAGTCCCCTGGTAACCAGGTTAAACATTGGGTTACTAAGTGCAGGGCCGCGCTTACGTCCTGTCACGTCCCCCGGCATCCACAGGGTTAAAACTGATTTCGGCAGGAGAGCTGCTAATGTACGGGCTTCGGCTGAGAGCTTCCCTGCACTGACTGTGTCTGCGCCGGCCGTAAAGCATAGCACAGCGGTGACTCGAGTATGAGCCTAGGGTGGAAAATGCAGCAGCTACCGGTAAATTTGAAAAATAAAAATATATACCAATAAAAGTAAAATTAATTGAGACATCAGTAAGTTAAGTGTTTTTGAATATCCATATTGAATCCGGAGCCCCATATAATGCTCCATGCAGTTCATGATGGCCCCCATAAGATGCTCCATACAAAATACGCCCCATATAATGCTCCTTGCAGTTCTTTATGGCGCCATAGATGCCCCATATAATGCTCTATGCAGTTCATTATGGCCCCATAGATGCCCAATATAATGCTCCATGCAGTTCTTTATGGCCCCATATAATGCTCCATGCAGTTCATTATGGCCCCATAGATGGTCCATATAAAATTGTGCCACATGTAATGCTGCTGCTGCACTAAAAAAAAAAAAAAAAATTACATACTCTCCCCTCTTGCTGCCCGCTGCTCCTCAGCATTCCGTCTCTCCGCAGTGACTGTCCAGGCAGAGGGCGGCGCGCACATTAATACGTCATCGCATCCTCTGACCTGAACAGTGAGTGCAGAGGATGCGGAAGATGGAGCGTCGGTGGAAAGGTGAATATGAAATACTCTCCTGCTCCGGGAGGTCCCTGCATGTCCTTTGGTCTTCGGGCACGGCAGCTTCTTCCTGTAGTGAGCGGTCACATGGTACCGCTCATTACAGTAATGAATATGCGGCTCCACCCCTATGGGAGTGGAGTGGATATTCATTACTTTAAAGAGCTGTAGAAGTGACCGCTGAACAGGGGAAGAAGCTGCCACGCCCGAAGACCTTGGGATATGCAGGGACCGCGTCGGGAGCGCCGGGATCAGATGACAGGAGGGCCGCGCTTAGTAACCCGATGTTTACCCTGGTTACCAGCGTAAACTTAACCCCTTCCCGACCCATGACGCCACGTAGGTGTCATGAAAGTCGGTGCCAATCCGACCCATGACGCCTATGTGGCGTCATGGAAAGATCGTGTCCCTGCAGATCGGGTGAAAGGGTTAACTCCCATTTCACCCGATCTGCAGGGACAGGGGGAGTGGTAGTTTAGCCCAGGGGGGGTGGCTTCACCCCCCCGGTGGCTACGATCGCTCTGATTGGCAGTTTCACTTTCAACAGCCAATCAGAGCGATTTGTAATATTTCACCTATTATAACGGGTGAAATATTACAATCCAGCCATGGCCGATGCTGCAATATCATCAGCCATGGCTGGAAATACTAATGTGCCCCCACCCCACCCCACCGATCGCCCCCCCCAGCCCTCCGATCTGTCCGGTACACTGCCCCGCTCCCCTCCGTCCTGTAATCCGCTCCTTCCCCCGTGCTCCGTTCCCCCCCCCCCCCCCCCCCGTGCTCCGTTCCACCCCACCTGCGTTCCGATCCACCACCCCCCCCCATGCTCCGATTTCCGTGCTCCCCCACCCCCATCATACTTACCGATCCTGCCGGGGTCAGTCCGTCTTCTCCCTGGGCGCCGCCATCTTCCAACATGGCGGGCGCATGCGCAGTGCGCCCGCCGAATCTGCCGGCCGGCAGATTCGTTCAAAGTGCATTTTGATCACTGAGATATAATCTATCCCAGTGATCAAAATAAAAAAATGATAAATGACCCCCCCCCCCTTCCTTTGTCACCCCCATAGGTAGGGACAATAAAAAAAATATAGAATTTTTTTTTTTTCCCCACTAATGTTAGAATAGGGTTAGGGTTAGAGCTAGGGTTAGGGTTTTGGTATGTGCACACGTATTCTGGTCCTCTGCGGATTTTTCCGCTGCGGATTTGATAAATCCGCAGTGCTAAACCGCTGCGGATTTATGGCGGATTTACCATGTTTTTTCTGCGCATTTCACTGCGGTTTTACAACTGCGGTTTTCTATTGGAGCAGTTGTAAAACCGCCGCGTAATCCGCAGATTGAAGTGACATGCTGCAGAATGTAAACCGCTGCGTTTCCGTGCAGTTTTTCTGCAGCATGTGTACAGCGATTTTTTTTTTTTTTTTTTTTTTTTTTTTTTTTTTTTTGTTTCCCATAGGTTTACATTGAACTGTAAACTCATGGGGAAACTGCTGCGGATCCGCAGCGTTTTCCGCAGCGTGTGCACATACCTTTAGAATTGGGCTATGTGCATACGGTGCGGATTTGGCTGCGGATCCGCAGCGGATTGGCCGCTGCAGATTCGCAGCAGTGTTCCATCAGGTTTACAGTACCAAGTAAACCTATGGAAAACCAAATCCGCTGTGCCCATGGTGCGGAAAATACCGTGTGGAATCCGCAGATGAAATCCACATAAAAAAACACTGGAAATCCGTGGAAAATCCGCAGGTAAAACGCAGTGCCTTTTACCCGCGGATTTTTGAAAAATGATGCTGAAAAATCTCACACGAATCCGCAACGTGGGCACATAGCCTTAGGGTTAGGGTTGGAATTAGGGTTAGGGGTGTGTTGGGGTTAGGTGTTGTGAATTCTGTGGCAGAGCTCCCTCTTGTGGTCACAAGTGGTACTTCGGCTGATTCTCTCTGAGCTTCCGTTGGTGGAGGAAAGTGGTACTGCGGCTTCTGAGTTTCCTTCCTCAGGTGATATGGGGAAGTCGTTAGGTGCTACCCTATTTAACTCCACCTAGTGCTTTGATCCTGGCTTCCAGTCAATGTTCTAGTGTTGGACCTGTTTCCTCCTGGAGTGTTCCTGTGGCCTGCTGATCTGCATAGCTAAGTTCCTCTTTGCTATTTGTTTGCTGTTTTTTCTATTCCAGCTTGTCAATTTGTTTTTTCTGCTAGCTGGAAGCTCTGGGACGCAGAGGGTGTACCTCCGTGCCGTTAGTTCGGTACGGAGGGTCTTTTTGCCCCCTTTGCGTGGATTTTGTAGGGTTTTGTGTTGACCGCAAAGTTGCCTTTTCTATCCTCGCTCTGTTCAGGAATTTGGGCCTCACTTTGCTAAATCTATTTCATCTCTACGTTTGTCTTTTCATCTTAACTCACAGTCATTATATGTGGGGGCTGCCTTTTCCTTTGGGGTATTTCTCTGAGGCAAGGTAGGCTTATTTTCCATTTTCAGGCTAGCTAGTTTCTCAGGCCGTGCCGAGTTGCATAGGTAGCGTTAGGCGCAATCCACGGCTGCCTCTAGTTGTGTTGGAGAGGATTAGGGATTGCGGTCAACAGTTCCCACGTCTCAGAGCTCGTTCTTATTTTTTGGGTTATTGCCAGGTCACTGTATGTGCACTGACCCCTTTGTCCATTGCGGTACTGAATTACATTTCCTAACAGTTAGGGTTGTGGTTAGGGGTGTGTTGCGGTTAGGGTTGTGATTAGGGTTATGGCTACAGTTGGGATTAGGGTTAGGGGTGTGGGGGGTTAGTGTTGGAGGTAGAATTGAGGGGTTTCCACTGTTTAGGCACATCAGGGGTCTCCAAACGCAACATGGCGCCACCATTGATTCCAGCCAATCTTGTATTCAAAAAGTCAAATGGTGCTCCCTCAATTCCGAGCCCCGACGTGTGCCCAAACAGTGGTTTACCCCCACATATGGGGTACCAGCATACTCAGGATAAACTGGGGTCCAATTTCTCCTGTTACCCTTGTGAAAATAAAAAAAATGCTTGCTAAAACATCATTTTTGAGGAAAGAAAAATGATTTTTTATTTTCACGGCTCTGCGTTGTAAACGTCTGTGAAGCACTTGGGGGTTCAAAGTGCTCACCACATATCTAGAGAAGTTCCTTTCGGGGTCTAGTTTCCAAAATGGGGTCACTTGTGGGGGGTTTCTACTGTTCAGCCACATCAGGGTCTCTGCAAACGCAATGTGACGCCCGCAGAGCATTCCATCAAAGTCTGCATTTCAAAACGTCACTACTTCACTTCCGAGCCCCGGCGTGTGCCCAAACAGTGGTTTACCCCCACATATGGGGTATCAGCGTACTCAGGAGAAACTGGACAACAACTTTTGGGGTCAAATTTCTCCTGTTACCCTTGGGAAAATAAAAAATTGCAGGCTAAAATTCTCATTTTTGAGAAAATAATTTTTTATTTTTATTTTCATGGCTCTGCGTTATAAACTTCTGTGAAGCACTTGGGGGTTCAAAGTCCTCACCACACATCTAGATTAGTTCCTTTGGGGGTCTAGTTTCCAAAATGGGGTCATTTGTGGGGGATCTCCAATGTTTAGGCATACAGGGGCTCTCCAAACGCGACATGGTGTCCGCTAACAATTGGAGCTAATTTTCCATTCAAAAAGTCAAATGGCGCGCCTTCCCTTCCGAGCCCTGCCGTGTGCCCAAACAGTGGTTTACCCCCACATATGAGGTAGCGGCGTACTCGGGAGAAATTGCCCAACAAATTTTATGATCCATTTTATCCTGTTGCCCATGTGAAAATGAAAAAATTGAGGCTAAAAGAATTTTTTTTGTGAAAAAAAGTACTTTTTCATTTTTACGGATCAATTCGTGAAGCACCTGGGGGTTCAAAGTGCTCACTATGCATCTAGATAAGTTCCTTGGGGCGTCTAGTTTCCAAAATGGGGTCACTTGTGGGGGAGCTCCAATTTTTAGGCACACGGGGGCTCTCCAAACGTGACATGGTGTCCGCTAAAGAGTGGAGCCAATTTTTCATTGAAAAAGTCAAATGGCGCTCCTTCCCTTCCAAGCCCTGCCGTGCGCCCAAACAATGGTCTACCCCCATATATGAGGTATCAGTGTACTCAGGACAAATTGGACAACAACTTTCGTGGTTCAGTTTCTCCTTTTACCATTGGGAAAATAAAAAAATTGTTGCTAAAAGATCATTTTTGTGACTAAAAAGTTAAATGTTCATTTTTTTTCCTTCCATGTTGCTCCTGCTGCTGTGAAGCACCTGAAGGGTTAATAAACTTGAATGTGGTTTTGAGTACCTTGAGGGGTGCATTTTTTAGAATGGTGTCACATTTGGGTATTTTCAGCCATATAGACCCCTCAAACTGACTTCAAATGTGAGGTGGTCCCTAAAAAAAATGGTTTTGTAAATTTCGTTGTAAAAATGAGAAATCGCTGGTCAAATTTTAACCCTTATAACTTCCTAGCAATAAAAAATTTTGTCTCCAAAATTGTGCTGATGTAAAGTAGACATGTGGGAAATGTTATTTATTAACTATTTTGTGTCACATAACTCTCTGGTTTAACAGAATAAAAATTCAAAATGTGAAAATTGCGAAATTTTTCCAAATTTCCATTTTTATCACAAACGCAGAATTTATTGACCTAAATTTACCACTAACATGAAGCCCAATATGTCACGAAAAAACAATCTCAGAACCGCTAGGATCCGTTGAAGCGTTCCTGAGTTATTACCTCATAAAGGGACACTGGTCAGAATTGCAAAAAACGGCAAGGTCTTTAAGGTCAAAATAGGCTGGGTCATGAAGGGGTTAAAAAAATAAAAACACTACATACTTACATTCCGGTGTCTGTCCTCCGGCGCTGTGCTTTCCTCTGCACTGTGAGCGCCGGCCATATCCCTGGTGTCAGCAGCAGTGGTAAATCAATAAATGATGAGGAATGCAATGTCATTATTGGGGACTCTGACTTCCTGTATCCTGGCTGTGTCATGGGCCCAGTTACATACAATGGGAGATATTGTCAGCATATAAATGATTAGGAGGGTGTTTAGAAGGAAGGTTAAATCTTTCTTCCATAACCATGAGCTCCCTCTCATGGTGGCTAGACGGGTATGATCTGTCATCAGACATTCCATCAATGTCTTGGATCAGCAACATTATTACCACAGATGCAAGCGTGAGTGGTTGGGGAGCACAATTGAGAGATTATGTTATACAAGGTCCTTGGTCAGTATGCAAGGGGAACAAATTCTTTGAACATGAAAAAGCTATTGTCGGTAGAGAAAGCAGTAAAAGGGTTCCTTACCTCTCTCCAGGGCCATCACATCCAGATTCTCAGTCAATCGATCCACACTGGAATATTTCAATCAAGGGGGACACAAGCTCTTGCTCCCTGATGAATTACATAGTAACATAGTTAGTAAGGCCGAAAAAAGACATTTGTCCATCCAGTTCAGCCTATATTCCATTATAATAAATACCCAGATCTACGTCCTTCTACAGAACCTAATAATTGTATGATACAATATTGTTCTGCTCCAGGAAGACATCCAGGCCTCTCTTGAACCCCTCGACTGAGTTCGCCATCACCACCTCCTCAGGCAAGCAATTCCAGATTCTCACTGCCCTAACAGTAAAGAATCCTCTTCTATGTTGGTGGAAAAACCTTCTCTCCTCCAGACGCAAAGAATGCCCCTTTGTGCCCGTCACCTTCCTTGGTATAAACAGATCCTCAGCGAGATATTTGTATTGTCCCCTTATATACTTATACATGGTTATTAGATCGCCCCTCAGTCGTGTTTTTTCTAGACTAAATAATCCTAATTTCGCTAATCTATCTGGGTATTGTAGTTCTCCCATCCCCTTTATTAATTTTGTTGCCCTCCTTTGTACTCTCTCTAGTTCCATTATATCCTTCCTGAGCACCGGTGCCCAAAACTGGACACAGTACTCCATGTGCGGTCTAACTAGGGATTTGTACAGAGGCAGTATAATGCTCTGTAATTGATGAAACCAGTAGAGGGCCTTTTCCAGCTGGCAGAGCAGCAGCTTCTTTCCCTGATGGCTTTACATATAAAGGGGAGGGAGAATGGCAGGACAGAATTCCAACATCGCAACCAACTGAGGCAAAGGGATTGGGTCCTGAATTCGAAGGTTTTTCAGCACATAGTGAGCAGAATTTTTCCATCTTCCTGTTCAGCTTGTTTTAGAACAGATCTATATCCGGGAGCCCTCCAAAGATCCGCTAAGTCCAAGATAAAGCCCTCAAGCTAATAGAAGCCCTTCAGATTCCTTGGGATTTCGGGATGACGTATTCGTTTCCTTCAATAGTAATGATTCCGTAAGTGCTGAAGAAGATCACCGAGGATCATGAGAGGGGTAATCCTAATAGCCCCAGTTTGGCCAGAAAGACCTTGGTTTTCCTGGATGAGGCTAATGTCCGTTTTCGATCTTTGAATCTTGCCATAGATCCAGGATCTACTCACTCAAGGTCCAATCTGTCATTCGTCAGTGAAAGGTTTCCATCTAACAGTATGGAATATTCATCATTATGCGCATATTCATCACTGTAATGAGCGGTACCATGTGACCGCTCACACAGGACCTGCTGCCGGCACTGAGAGCATACATCGCAGGAGCTGGGTGAGTATTTCTCGGCAAGCGGGGGCTGGCGCACAGGGGATGGGAGGTGACCCACAATCTTTATTTTTATCACACTAAAAAAAAACCCTTGATTTTTCATTCCTTCTCTCCAGCGAACGCTGCTGGGGAGAAGTAACGAATGCTGGCTTCAGCACTAAAAGCAGGGGACCGCGCTTAACTGTAGCGCTGTCTCCCTCACGGTCCGTGTGGTCCTCAGTCGGCACACGGCTGCTGCACGTGTGCCACACTGATGTGCTACGTGAGCACACGGACACGGATAACTCCGGTACCGATTTCTCCGGTACCGAAATTATCTGGACGTGTGAAAGAGGCCTAAGGGAGATGACAAACGTGTATACTGAGGTGAAAATGAGGTGTGAGGTGAAAATGAAAAGGTGTGAGTACAAAATGGGAGGAGTGATCGGAAAATGACAGATGTGAGGTCGAAATTACAAGTGTTAAGGGGGAATGAGGAGTGAGGGGGAAAATGAGGTGTGAGGGAGCAAATGAAAGATGTGAGGGGGAAAATGAGAGGCGTGATGGGAAACTAAGTGAGGTGCTATAACTAACCACAGAACCACCAGAAATGCGCTCATTGCCGACCCCCGTCACGTGATCAGGGGTCAGCGATGCGTCTGCATAGTAACCAGAGGTCTCCTTGAGACCTCTATGGTTGCTGATGCCGGCTTGCTGTGAGCGTCACCCTGTGGTCGGCGCTCATAGCAAGCCTGCAATTCAGCTACATAGGAGCGATCTGATGATCCCTGCTATATAGCAGAGCCGATCAGGCTATGCCAGCTTCTAGCCTCCCATGGAGGCTATTGAAGCATGGCAAAATTTAAAAAAACATGAAATAAATAATAAAAAATATATATAAAAGTTTAAATCACCCCCCTTTCGCCCCATTCAAAATAAAACAATAAAAATAAAATCAAATATATACTTATTTGGTATCGCCGCGTTCAGAATCGCCCGATCAATAAAAAAAAAAAAGTATGAACCTGATCGCTAAACGGCTTAGAGAGGAAATAATTTGCAACGCCAAAATCACGTTTTTTTGGTCACCATGACATTGCATTAAAATGCAATAACAGGCGAATAAAAGAACATATCTGCACCAAAATGGTATCACTAAAAACTTCAGCTCGGCACGCAAAAAATAAGCACTCACCTGACCCCAGCTCACGAAAAATGGAGACGCTACGGGTATCGGAAAATGGCCCTTTTTTTAAAAAAACATTTTTTTTTTTAGCAAAGTTTGGAATTTTTTTTTCACTACTTAGATAAAAAATAACCTATACATGTTTGGAGTCTCTGAACTTGTAATGACCTGGAGAATCATAATGGCAGGTCAGTTTTAGCATTTAGTGGAGCTAGGAAAAAAGCCAAACAATTAACACACATGGGATTGCACTTTTTTTGCAGTTTCACCGCACTAGGAATTTTTTTCCTATTTTCTAATACACGACATGGTAAAACCAATGATGTCGTTCAAAAGTACAACTCGTCCCGCAAAAAATAAGCCCTCACATGGCCATATTGGCTTAAAAATAAAAAGTTATCGCTCTGGGAAGGAGGGGATTGAAAAACGAACACGGAAAAACGGAAAATCCCAAGGTCATGAAGGGGTTAAAGATAAAATAAATTTTTTTTGGGTATCACCACACTTGTAATATAAAAAAACAAGATCTTGATTTATATGAAAACATTTTTTTTTTTTTTTTTAAATGTACAATACAATTGTAATGCAGTGTGTGTGTGTGTGTGTAGAACAAGTCATCAGACCATGGCAGATTCTAGTCCCCTAAGACACTGAGGCCATGATTACTTTTTGGTGCGTTTTTAGACTCTTTGCTGCGTCTTACAGTTCCGCAAATCTAATACCCACTGTGTGTTTTTTTTTTTTTTTTTTATTATTTTGTTTTACACAACGTAAACTGACCTGTGGGGACGAGGCTGAAATTGGTTTCTTACTCATCAGTTTATTTGGCAATTTTTTTCTTTTCTGTTTTTTATTGGTTTAACAACAAGAAATAAGCATCATGATAATAACATACAATGCAGCGAGATGCCCTGATGTGAATACACTTAACAATAGCTACAAAAATTATAAAACTGGCACAAAAATGGGCATCAAAGTGGGCACCGACGGGCGTTAATGAAAGGGTTAAATGACTTTGGGCCACTGATATTACACTGCAGATATACAGAAGAGGGCGCCCCACATAAAAACCAGGTCTCTCCAGCCTGGCCCAAATGCATTCTGGGCAAAATAACTGGCATCAAAGTGGGCAGTCGATTTTGGCCATTTTAATAAGTAACTGGTTTTTAAGGAGTTAAATGACTTTGGGCCACTGATCTCACACTATGAATACACATAGTGATGCCCTGCAACAACCCCAGGTCCCTCTAACCTGGCCCAAATGGATTCTGGTCATCAGAACTGCCATCAAATTGGGCAAACAGCCCATTTTCACAGATTTGCATAACTGATTTTTTTAAGGGATTAATTGACTTTGGCCCACTGATCTCACACTAAAAATACACTGGTATGTATTCTAAAGGCTCCTTTTCACTTGCGAGAAATACGTGGACACTTGGGAGCGGTGCATGCGGCTGCATAGCAATACATGGAGCTGCACACTCCGCTCCCAAGTGTTGGCGCCAGAGCTTGGTTTTAACCTGCGAGACTCGGACGTATTTCTTGCAAGTGAAAAGGAGCCCTTAGTGTGAGATCAGTGGCCCAAAGTCAACCTCTGTGTGCACTCTGCTGAATACGCAGATATCTCTGTTCCCAGGCTTCCTCCTCAGCGCCATCTTGCCTCTGCGGGACAGGTGGTGACTCACTCCTCAGTGCAGCCACCGGGTCCACAGCATCCCCCTGGGGCTTCTCCACCCCTCCCCCGGTCTCCACACACAGAACCTCTGGTTCTGTGTCTCCGGACATCAGCAGACTGTCTAGGGGAGGGGGCGAGTTCTTTTCCCAAGTCTGGTGAGGGTTGTATCTGTCCAGAGGTGGAGGTCCTGAAAAGAAGCGCTTTATATCTTGTAGAGGTTGTGCCAGGGTGAAAGGATTAGTATCCTGATGTTCTCTCCTAAAGGTACCATCACACTCAGCAACTTTCTAACGATCACGACCAGCGCTACAACCTGGCCGTGGTCGTTGGAAAGTCCTTGTGTGGTCGCTGGAGAGCTGTCACACAGACAGCTTTCCAGCGACCCGAAGTCCCCGGGTAACCAGGTGTGAGGAAAATGTATATCATAAGTGAGTTTTCTTGCTAGCCTGCGTGGGCTAAGCCCCCCCTTCTTGGAGTGATGCTAGCTTCAAATCCCTTCCCTTTTCCTCAGCCAAGAGCTGCTTTGCCCATGTACTGGGGGAAGTTTTATGGCCGAGAGGAATTTACGACCAGGGTAGAATCTTCCTCCAGCTAGAACAGGAAAAATGGCTCCAAAATTCATGAAAGATCCTTTGTTTGGTTTTTGTACGATATTATGCACCATGTTTACGTTAAGAACACGAAAATATATATTCGTATTCCCACTCGGTGTATCTACCCATCCCTTGAAACTCTGGCTTCTAACTCCATCTGGTAAAGAAGTAGGGATTTCTCTGTAAATATGTATCCCAGATAGGACATATTTGATCTCATTAGAATGCTCACGTTAATCCGAGATGAATGATAGGTTGAGTCTGACTCTGTCATGTTTTGTAGCGAAGTTATATCAAGTAGATAAATTTAAGATTGAAGTACTCAGAATGTAGAGAGAGGAGGGTCTGGATAAGCCAGCCCTTCTGTGATGTCAAAGCCTTAAGGTATTAAGTTGTGGCACACATCCTCAGCTCACCCTTCTGCTGGATTTCTTCTTCTGGACTTCTTGTCCTATTGTCCCAAGAGCTGAGTACATCCCATGGACTGGGATGTATGGAAACTGCACTAGCCAGGGGTGTCCGCCATGCTTTTAACATGTGAGTGTTATCTTTTCTCATTTATTCCCTTTGTTATAATTACCCATGTACATATTTGCAATTGTCTCATTTGTAACATCTTTATAAAATATTTTTGATAAAGCACTGCCTATTATTTTTATGGGATATAATATTTCATATATTAGTTCGTTCATCCATGCTCTAAACGTACCCTGTCTCTTGAAGAGAATTACGCTACTGTGTTGGGTTAGCTTCGGACCCGTTTAATCGAAGCTGGTGGCAGCGAGAAGTGTGCAGACTTTTGGGTTATGTTGTAGCGGCTGCGGCGTTAATAATTATTGTTCCTGCCTGAGTGGGAGTAGTTATCGCGTCGCTGCAGCGTGCCCAATAGCCAGTACATAGCAGGCAGCCTTTCTGGCGACTAATTACCCAGGGTGCAGTACCTAATCTGACCTGAGAGTAAGGGGGGCGCCAGAGAGCTGCAAGTGTTAAGTGGAACTGTAAGCGGGATATACATAAATCCCTGCAGTCCGTGGTATATAGAAAAGCAGTGGGATACCTAAAATAAGCCCCTGCTGTAAACTAAGAGGTCAATAGCCCTGTGTGTGTTTTCTCATCACATTGTTAGCAGTGGAGGGACAACTAAGATAAGCCCCCCTGCACATGTGATAGCTGTCTGTTGGCCTAAAGTCACCCCAAACCGTGACGTAGGGGTGACGGTCACGGTGTGAATCCTGACCAATTGGTGACAGCGGTCAGGGGAATCGTGACACCAGGGTAAACATCGGGTTACTAAGCGCAGGGCCGCGCTTAGTAACCCGATTGTTTACCCTGGTTACCATTGTAAATGTAAAAAAAAAAAACCCCTACATAATTACATTCCGGTGTCTGTAACGTCCCTCGCCGTCAGCTTCCCGCACTGACTGTGAGCGCCGTAAAGCAGAGCACAGCGGTGACGTCACCGCTGTGCTTTACGGCCGGTGCTCAGTCAGTGAGGGACGTGACAGATCCTAATCGCTGCTGCGTGTCAAACTCAACGATATCGCTATCCAGGACGCTGCAATGTCACGGATCGCTATCGTTATTGTTTTAATGTTGTTCAGTGTGAAGGTACCTTTAAAGGGAACCTGTCACCTGAATTTGGCGGGACTGGTTTTGGGTCATATGGGCGGAGTTTTTGGGTGTTTGATTCACCCTTTCCTTACCCGCTGGCTGCATGCTGGCTGCAATATTGGATTGACGTTCATTCTCTGTCCTCCATAGTATACACCTGCACAAGGCAAGATTGCTTTGCACAGGCGTGTACTATGGAGGACAGAGAAGGAACTTCAATCCAATATTGCAGCCAGCGGGTAAGGAAAGGGTGAATTAAACACCCGAAAACTCCGCCCATATGACCCAAAACCAGTCCCGCCAAATTCAGGTGACAGAGTCCCTTTAACACCCATTTGTGGATTTTGTGATTTGAGATAGTGTTGCTGTGGGTTTCTTCAGCATAGGTAAGGAGCGAGGTGAACATGCTTCTCTACTCCTCCATGGCCATCCACATTCCATTTTCCTATAATAGTTTGTGGACTCCATATAGAGTGCCCCTAATTGCTAGAAGAGCAGAATCGACCTTCAAGTGACCCCATTTTGGAAAATATACCCCTGCCAAACATGTGAAAGGTAAAGGTGGTTTATGCATACTGGGGCTCAGAAGGGAGGGGGGCATTTGGATTTGGGATCATAGAATTTGCTGAATTCCTTTTGGGGGGTGAAGAACCATTTAGGTAGCTTTTTCAGAACCTTTGTACTACCAGTAACATGGAAGCCCCCTATACTTCTCGCAACAGATGACGGATCTGAATGAAGACTTGCTTTTTTTTCTTGTACGGTAAAAGTGCTTAGGCGACTTTATTCTTTAAGTCAAGGCAATTACAGCAACACCAGATGTACGTATATTGGGTTTTTGTTTGGCTGCTGTCACACACCGAAAGATGATTTTTTTTTTTTTTTTTTTTTTTTTATTGTAAAAACAAGTTTTTCCATCTCCATATTTTGAGCTATAATTTTTCCATATTTAGGACGACTGTCATGTGAGGTTTTTTTTTTTTGTTGCAGGATGATTTGATATTATTGCTACTATTTTGTAGTTTTTTGATTGCTTTTTATGTGGAGGCTGTATAACAAAAAATCAGCAATTCAGTATTTTTTTTTTTTTTATTTTATTTTTTTTTCCCCATTCTGCTTGTGGTATAATTGATAAGGCAGCTTTATTCTTTGGATCAGTGTGATTACAGCTATACCACATTTATTATCTATCTGAAGTCAGAAGACAAGACTGACTGTCACTTCCAGACTAGTGTGAACAGGTGCATACTAGGAGCAGCCATCTCCATACGAAATAAGCAAAAAAAGTTGCACTCTGTAGTGCTAAAGCATGTCAATATGAATAGCAATACTGCTTCTGGATGCTAGGAAAAAGTGAGACTCTTGGCACATAATTTGGCCAATTCATACATGCCCAGCAGCCAACGACAAGGTGGTCTCAGAGCTTTCTGGGTCGTACGTGTCTAGTGTGAATACCTCTCTAAGACCTAAGTATGAATTCCTGGGTAGATGTGAATACCTCTCTTCAAAGTCTGATTTTAATGGGTAGGTAGGACCCTGTTGCAATTAAAAACCACCACATGCTGGAGGGCGGAGTGCTCGGTCAGAGAGTTAATATACAAATGACAAAAGACTGACTGGGCATGCATGAATTGGCCAAATTAAGTGTTGAGCGTCTCATTTTTCCTAACATCCAGAGGAAGTATTGATATTGATATTTCTTATATTTCATATTGACATGCTTTACCACTACAGAGTGCAACTTTTTTTTTATTGTATATAGAGATGGTTGCTCCTAATATGCACATGTTCACATTAGCTTGTAAGTGCCAGTCAGTGTTTTGTCATTTGTATGTTAGCTCTGTTGATGTGAGCAGGCAGTGATTGGCATCAGGCAGAACAGGCGGGTAGTTGACAACTACCTGCATGGAAGTTTTTAGCCCCATAACGAAAAATAAGTAAAGTCCTGGACAGACCCTTTAAGTGCCTTTTTTGTAATAAATCATTTTATTTATTAATTTCAGGTAACTGCAAGATTGAACCTGGTCTAACTCTCCTCCTGAAAATTCCCGACAAAGCAACACTGCCAAAGTCAACTTTATCGTATCCCATTGTTGACATGGAAGCAGCTTATGGTCTCCTCTAACTTCATCAAAACATTTCCAAAGTAATCCAAAATGACCGAAGACTAGACTTGTGTACTGTTCCCATGCTATATTAAAAAACTGAAGCATAATACCAGACATTCAGCTGGATTGGAAAAAACTGATATAATTAAAAGAAATGCACTCCCCCCCTCTCCCCAGATGTTTTTTCTGAGCTTAATGTACAATGCAGCAGTAAATAATGAAGGTCCCAAAACGGATAGTTAAGTAAAAAAGGAAAACCTATGCCTTGGGACAGAAAGACTAGTAAATCGCAATGCCTAATTTGTATTGATGGTGTGGAAGAGGGCACATTAGAAAGAAGGCAAGACTGGATATTTTTCTGACAAATAGACTTTAATTGGGTCGTGAAATGAATTGACTTTTTTCATCTCTGAGGAAGTGAGAAGAGACTAACAAACGACTTAAATACCATTTAAATCATAACTTGGAGGTCGACTGCTGAAGGGAAAACCTATGCCTGATTTCTCCTTAGGAATAACCAGAAGCTTAAAGTAGCAATTCTGTGCCAGTAACTAGTTTTACTGCCTGATAAATCTAATGATTTAACCATTTTGTGTAAAAAAAAAAAAAAAAAAAAAATAAATAAATTTAGAAATGTAGAAAGGAGATTAGCCAGGCAATACGATAATGAATGTTTTGTTCATGTCTTGGTGTGTAAGGGAGAGCAGAGAAATTGTCAGCTAGCCGGAACATCAGTTGATTGGAGCGACCATGAGAGAGTATCTGCTTCCTATACATAAACGTCTTGTTGGAATCCGTAATGATCGCTGTTTTTCGACTCTCAGTATTTCTGATCGCACAGCTTTGAACATTCTTATCTGGTCGGCTGCATAACCAAAATGATGTGTGCTATAGCTGTACTGTAGAGACATAACAGTTTTTTTTTGTGTTTTTTTTTTTTTTTTCTCAGAACTGGATATTGTTTGGGGAAAAAATTGGGCTGGAAATAATTTTGCACATTTTATGTGCCTTTTCTTTCCTTCTGCGTTTTATGCAAATTTACTTTGGCTTCAAGAACCTGCCACAAAGTGATTTGGAATTGGAATACAATGAGTTAGGACAGTTTGCTGTGCACTTTGGGGCATTTTGTGTCAGTTCTT
Organism: Ranitomeya imitator; assembly: GCF_032444005.1. NCBI lineage: Eukaryota > Metazoa > Chordata > Amphibia > Anura > Dendrobatidae > Ranitomeya > Ranitomeya imitator. The sequence continues at coordinate 177,337,536 of NC_091286.1, read as the reverse complement.
TTAACCCTTAAATACTTGAAACCTTTACAATCCTCTAATTTATGGAATTGTGTGTGACGTTATTGGACTGCTCTATTGCTATCCTGGAACTGGAATCTCAGGCTACATATATTTATGCATAATAATTTGCTGAGGAGACACATTGTGGGACAGAACGAGAAGCAAGACAAGAAACCATGAGTGTCAACCACACAACCTTCACGATAAGAATCCAGACTGCTGGTTAATTTTACGCCAAATTCCTGAAGTTGTTGTGTACCTGGATAACTCTTACTATGCATTACGAGGCTGTTTATGGGCAACTGACCACTTAACATACTTAAGGTCAACTTTAACACTTTGAGAATTGCGGTCTTGTGTAAATGCACCTGACATTTGGAACTCGTTTTATTTACTTTAATTTTAAGAAAATTTTGTGAGGACTGGCAGCAAAACTTTTAAAAGCATGTACGCATCGGTGGAGCATGGTCCTGTACTTTGTAGTGACTCCAACATTTTATGCCTTTCTTGGAAAGGAAGGGTGCCAAAAAGTGAAAAAGAGAAACCAGTGTGTCGAAGGCGCTACTATGAAGAAGGGTGGCTAGCAACAGGCAATGGAAGGGGAGTTGTGGGTGTTACATTTACCCTGAGCCATTGTAGAAGAGACAGAAATGCACCACAGAGAACCAACTTCAACCTTCGAGGTCACAACAGTGAGGTAAGAGTTTTATTTCCTTTCCCAAAAGTTCTAATGTTCCACTTATCAGAATATCGTTTTGGGATTATGCATTGACATGCCGATGATATTTTGGTCTAAGTTTATCACTTATCCCATGTTTTTGTGCAGATAACTAGAGAGAACTGACAGTGAAAGTGGTGGGCCATAAAGTGGGTGGTATAACATACTGAATGTATATTTTGGAACCAGGATTTCTATCATGCTTAATTACTAAGTCATTTCTCAAATTCTCAAATTAAACATTTAGGAGATCCTTTTTTTGATTATAAGTGATATAAACTGATGTATGGCTCCAGGGTAAAGCCATGTCCTAGTTATCTGGATGAAGCCACAAGCTGTTAACTCAACCTGCCTTCTGAAAATGCAACACTTTTTCCACCCTTATGTCATTTACCTCTATTGTTAAAACAAGTCTGGAATTTAGTATCTCCTCCACTCTGCGGAAGCTGTTCACTGATGCTAGGTAACAATTCTACATAGGAGCGATCTGAGCTTCGCTCCTATGTAGCAGAGCCGATCAGGCTATGCAAGCTTCTAGCCTCCTATTGAAGCATGGCAAAAGTAAAAAAAGTTTGAAATATGAAAAAAAAAAAATAAAGTTTAATCCCATATGACGTACTATCCCGTCGAGGTGGGGTGGGCCTTAATTCCTACCGACGGGATAGTGCGTCATAGCGATCGGCCGCGCTCATGGGGGGAGCGCGGCCGATCGTGGCCGGGTGTCAGCTATGTGCCATGAGCGGTCACGGACCGCTCCCGACACATTAACCCCCGGCACACCGCGATCAAACATGATCGCGGTTTGCCGGCGGTACAGGCAAGCATTGCTCCCTGCGTGCTTCCCTGAGACGTGATGTGCTCACCGTGTACCGAGAGTCTTCTCCCTGCAGTCCCCGGATCCAAAATGGCCGCCGGGCTGTATCCGGGTCGACTGCAGGTGCTGGTAAGCCTGCTGCGATGTGAGTGAGATCGCCGATCTTACAGAGTGCTATGCAAACTGTAAGATCGGCGATCTGTGATGTCCCCCCCCCTGGGACAAAGTAAAGTAAAAAAAAAAAAATATTCCCATAAAATTTATTTATCTAAAAAAGTGAACACCGTAAGAAGAAAAAAAAAACGAGCCAAAAAACAACGCTTTACTATCATACCGCCAAACAAAAAGGGGAATAACACGCGTTCAAAAAGATGGATATAAATAACCATAGTACCGCTGAAAACGTCATCTTGTCCCGCAAAAAACGAGCCGCCACAAAGCATAATAAGCAAAAAAATAAAAAAGTTATAGTCCTCAGAATAAAGCGATGCCAAAATAATTATTTTTTCTATAAAATAGCTTTTATTGTATAAAAGCGCCAAAACATAAAAAAGATATAAATGAGGTATCGCTGTAATCGTACTGACCTGACGAATAAAACTGCTTTATCCATTTTACCAAACGCGGAACGGTATAAACGCCTCCCCCAAAAGAAATTCATGAATAGCTGATTTTTGGTCATTCTGCCTCACAAAAATCGGAATAAAAAGCGATCAAAAAATGTCACATGTCCAAAAATGTTACCAATAAAAACGTCAACTCGTCCCGCAAAAATCAAGACCTCAGATGACTCTGTGGACCAAAATATGCAAAAATTATAGGTCTCAAAATGTGGAGATGTAAAAACTTTTTTGCTATAAAAAAAAAAAAAAGCGTCTTTTGGTGTGTGACAGCTGCCAATCATCAAAATCCGATATAAAAAACGCTATAAAAGTAAATCAAACCCCCCTTCATCACCCCCTTAGGGAAAAATAATAAAATTAAAAAAATGTATTTCTATTTTCCCGTTGGGGCTAGGGTTAGGGTTGGGGTTAGGGTTGGAGCTAATGTTAGGATTGGGGCTAAAGTTAGGGTTGGGGCTAAAGTTAGGGTTTGGATTATATTTACGGTTGGGATTAGAATTGGGTGTGTGTCAGGGTTAGGGGTGTGGTTAGGGTTACTGTTGGGATTAGGGTTAGGGGTGTTGTTGGATTAAGGTTTCCGGTAGAATTGGGGAGTTTCCACTGTTTAGGCACATCAGGGGCTCTCCAAACGCGACATGGCGTTCGATCTCAATTCCAGCCAATTCAGCGTTGAAAAAGTAAAACCGTGCTCCTTCCCTTCCGAGCTCTGCCATGTGCCCAAATAGTGGTCCCCCCCCACATATGGGTTATCAGCGTACTCAGGATAAATTGGACAACAGCTTTTGGGGTCCAATTTATCCTGTTACCCTTGTGAAAATACAAAACTAGGGGCTAAAAAAATCATTTTTGTGAAGAAAGAAAAAAAAATTTTTTTTTATTTTCACGGCTCTGCGTTATAAACTGTAGTGAAACACTTGGGGGTTCAAAGCTCTCACAACACTTCTAGATAAGTTCCTCAAGGGGTCTACTTTCCAAAATGGTGTCACTTGTGGGGGGTTTCAATGTTCAGGCACATCAGGGGCTCTCCAAACGCAACATGGCGTCCCATCTCAATTCCAGTTAATTTTGCATTGAAAAGTCAAATGGCGCTCCTTTCTTTCCGAGCTCTGCCAACAGTGGTTGACCCCCACATATGGGGTATCAACGTACTCGGGACAAATTGTACAACAACTTTCGGGGTCCATTTTCTCCTGTTACCCTTGGTAAAATAAAACAAATTGGAGCTGAAATAAATTTTGTGTGAAAAAAAGTTAAATGTTCATTTTTATTTAAACATTCCAAAAATTCCTGTAAAACACCTGAAGGGTTAATAAACTTGAGGGGTGCAGTTTTTAGAATGGTGTCACACTTGGGTATTTTCGATCATATAGACGCCTCAAAATGACTTCAAATGAGATGTGGTTCCTAAAAAATAATGGTGTTGTAAAAATGAGAAATTGCTGGACATCTTTTAACCCTTATAACTCCCTAACAAAAAAAAAATTTTGGTTCCAAAATTGTGCTGATGTAAAGTAGACATGTGGGAAATGTTACTTATTAAGTATTGTGCATGACATATCTCTGTGATTTAAGGGTATAAAAATTAAAAGTTGGAAAATTTCGAAATATAGAAAATTTTCGCTAAATTTCCGGTTTTTTTTTTCAAATAAACGCAAGTTATATTGAATAAATTTTACCACTAACATGAAGTGCAATATCTCAAGAGAAAACAATGTCAGAATCGCCAAGATCCGTTGAAGCGTTCCAGAGTTATAACCTCATAAAGGGACAGTGGTCAGAATTGTAAAAATTGGCCCGGTCATTAACGTGCAAACCACCCTCGGGGCTTAAGGGGTTAAATCACCCCCCTTTTGCCCCATTCAAAATAAAACCATAAAAAAATCAAACATGCACATACTTGGTATCGCCGCATTCAGAATCGCCCGAGCTATTAATAAAAAAAAAAAAAAAAAAAAAAAAAAAAAAAGGAATAAACTGATTGCTAAACGGTGTAGCGAGAAAAAAATTTGAAACGCCAGAATTACTTTTTTTTTTTTGGTCGCCGCGACATTGCTTTAAAATTGGGGCTATCAAAAGAATGTATCTGCACCTAAATGTTAACATTAAAAACGTCAGCTTGGCATACAAAAAATAAGCCCCCACCCCACCCGACCACGAAAAATGGAGACGCTTCGAGCATTGGAAAATTGGAAAATTTTTTTTTTTAATTTTTATTGAGCAAAGTTTGGAATTTTTTTTTCACCACTTAGATAAAAAAAATAACTTAGACATGTTTGGTGTCCATGAACTCGTAATGACCTGGAGAATAATAATGTCAGGTCAGTTTTAGCATTTAGTGAACTTAGCAAAAAAGCCAAGCAAAAAACAATGTGGGATTGCACTTTTTTTGCAATTTCACTGCGCTTAGGAATTTTTTTCCCATTTTCTAGTACATGACATGCTAAAACCAATGATATTGTTCAAGAGTACAGCTCACCCCGCAAAAAATAAGCCCTCACATAGCAATATTGACAGAAAAATATAAAAGTTATGGCTCCAGGAAGAAGGTAAGCAAAAAACGAAAGCGAAAAAATTTAAATACCCCGTGTCATGAAGGGGTTAAAGTGCAGCAGTGCTCTGTATAAAGTGCTAGTGCTAGAAAGGTTTAATCGTATGTGAGCTATACTTATTGCTTGATACAGAAGTGATTGCAGACTTCCATTCCTGGGTGGTAGCCACTCAGGAGTGGGTGTCTCTGATCACTTCTGTATCGAGCAGTAAGTATAGCTCATATACTAATACACGTTTTTTGCTCTAGCACTTTATGCGGGGCCGCTGATGGACCCTAATATCTTTGTTATACCGTAACTTGCCTCAATAACGCATGCTAGAGGCTCAGCCTTGTTCAGTGTTTCCTATGTGAGGTATATTTTTTTTATTTTGCAATTATAACTGTAGTAGCAGTGGTGTGTGAGAGAGACATTTCCCATTCATTAACATTGTGTGCACTCTGTACTGCGGATTTGAGGCAATTTCGCGCATCCAAAAACGCATCAAAATCCGCAGCGTGTGCACATACCCTTAGGAGTCCTGCAGTGTAATATGCATCTATGTTTGCAACAAATAACTGCTGCCTTCAGCTCTTTACAAGCTGAGCTTCAAACCAACGCAAACCTGGAAAATCATTTGCAACTTTTGAAATGGAAGGACAAGGGAAAATATATTGATGTATTTGTGAAATATAATTGGAATTATAACTAACAACGTATGTAGTCTCGCATCCATATAAATTAATATGACCATGTAAGGCTATTTTCACATTTGCGTTGTGCGATGTTGCGTCCGAGACGCAACGCACAACGCAAAACAAAACGCACGCTAAAACGCAGCATTTTGTGATGCAAGCGTCCTTTTTTGCCGATTTTTGGACGCAAAAAAAATGCAACTTGCTGCGTCCTCTGCGCCCTACGCTTGCGGCAAAAAAAAACGCTTGCGTCGCAAAACGCAGCACAACGCATGTCCATGCGCCTCCATGTTAAATATAGGGACGCATGCGTCGCCGTGGTTGCGCCCGACGCAACGCAAATGTGAACGTAGCCTAAAAGGGGAAACTGGACAGTCAATAACTAATTGCATTAAAAACAGAGAAGAACTCTACCGAAAAGGTCAGAAAACTCAGTGTGAAATATGGTAAATCTTTTTTAATGACCAAGTGATGAAAGGATTACAGAAAATTACCATATGAGCCATAAAAACAAAGGGTGCTCCCTGAGGAGAATAGAAAACATATAACTTGTGGGAGATATAATATGTATAAAATTATCATCCTGATAGATGGACGTCACTGTACACTATAATGTATCCCACTACACATAATAACATACATAATGTCTTTTATCCAAACCATAGAATCAAGTAAAGTGCTAGTACATCAAATTATGGCTATTGGTATCATATAAGTGAATGTGCATCGCTGCACAGTGTAGTGACTGACAAGTTTCAGAGACACATAAATGTAAGGAACACTGTGACTGGTAAGGCTAACTCAGTACATGTTTTTCGCTATGTCCTGGATAAGTGAAGCAATGCAGCGCACGGAATGCTTACCGGGACGGGGCGCAACTGCTGACGTGCAGGACCTGCGGCACGTGACTGCAGGGGGTGGAACCGGGGGCGGAGCAATACACCAAAATGTCATCAAGATGGATCACAACAAAACGTCAAAGATCAGCAAACACTACATTAGTGAAATTCTGAAATATGACGGGAACATTAGACCGAACGGCATAACCAGGTTTTCAAAAAGACCCTCGGATGTGAGGAAGGCCGTTTTCCACTCGTCCCGCTCTCAAACCCTTATCAGATTATAGACTCCCCGGAGATCATGTTTGGAAAACCATTTAGCCTCAGTTGATTACATAGATTTGGGATAAGGGGAAGAGGATATGTATTTTTCACGGTTATTTTCTTTAGTTCTTGAAAGTCGAGGCATGGATGTAGGCTGCCATTTTTCTTTTTAACAAAAAAAAAAATCCGGCAGCCACAGAAGACTGAAGGACGTACACTACCGTTCAAAAGTTTAGGTTCACTTAGAAATTTCCTTATTTATGAAAGAAAAGCAGTTTTTTTTTCCAATGAAGGTAACATTAAATGATTCAGAAATACCACATTAACAATGTATACAGTGTAAATCACTATTTTAGCTGCAAACGTCTGGTTTGTAATGCAATATCTTCATAGGTGTATAGAGGCCCATTTCCAACAACCATAACTCCAATGTTCTTATGGTACTTTGTGTTTGCTAACTGTGTAAGAAGGCTAATGGATGGTTAAAATACCCTTGAAAACCCTTGTGCAAGTATGTTAGCACAGCTGAAAACAGTTTGGCTGATTTAGAGAACCTAGAAACCTGACCTTCCTTTGAGCTAGTTGAGAATATGGAGCATTGCATTTGTTGGTTCCATTAAACTCTCAAAATGGCCAGAAAAAAAGAACTTTCATGTGAAACTCGACAGTCTATTGTTACAGCTGCGACGGCAGACGCGGCCCAGCTGATGCCTCTACGTCGCTAGACCACGACGATGTGGGGCGAGCATCCCAGGTGTGTTGTGAATTCTGTGGCAGAGCTCCCTCCTGTGGTCACAAGTGGTACTTCGGCTGATTCTGTCTATGAGCTTCCGTTGGTGGATGTGAGTGGTACTGCGGCTTCTGAGTTTCCTTCCTCAGGTGATGTGGTGAAGTCGTTAGGTGCTGCTCTATTTAACTCCACCTAGTGCTTTGATCCTGGCCTCCAGTCAATGTTCTAGTATTGGTCTTGCTTCCTCCTGGATCGTTCCTGTGGCCTGTCTGCTCTGCATAAGCTAAGTTTTGCTTGTGTTATTTTTGTTTGCTATTTTTTCTGTCCAGCTTGCTTTATTGGTTTGTCTTGCTTGCTGGAAGCTCTGGGACGCAGAGGGAGCACCTCCGTACTGTTAGTCGGTGCGGAGGGTCTTTTTGCCCCCTCTGCGTGGTTATTTGTAGGGTTTTGTGTTGACCGCAAAGCAATCTTTCCTATCCTCGGTCTGTTCAGTTAGTCGGGCCTCACTTTGCTAAATCTATTTCATCTCTGCGTTTGTACTTTCATCTCAACTCAGTCATTATATGTGGGGGGCTACCTTTTCCTTTGGGGTATCTCTCTGAGGCAAGGTAGGCTTATCTTTCTATCTTCAGGGCTAGCTAGTTTCTCAGGCTGTGCTCGAGGCGCATAGGTCTGGTCAGGAGCGCTCCACGGCTACCTCTAGTGTGGTTGGATAGGATTAGGGATTGCGGCCAGCAGAGCTCCCACGTCTCAGAGCTCGTCCTATGTTTTTTGGTAATTGTCAGGTCACTTTGTGTGCCCTGAACTTCAATGTCCATTGTGGTTCTGAATTACCTGTTCATAACACAGGTGGGAACGAAATGTGGACCCATTGGACCACAGAAGAGATCCTGGACCTACCCAGGCTAATAAAGAGTAGCGAGTAGGGTCTGTGGCAGCTGAGCTTGTGGACAAGATGGTGACATGCAGAACTAGATAACACCGCACAACTTCAGGTATGAAGAAAGATGAAGTTTACTCAAACAAAATCACAGTACATAAACAGAACACAATTTATGCCAGGATCCCGGTTCTGCACTTCAAGAAAGGGTACACGTCTCAAGGAAACAGACGAAGGCAGGAGGACATCACGGGTTGATGCAGTCCATGGTTATCTGGCACGGGCATACTAGAACGGCCTCTCTCTCAGGCCTCAGCATAGCACAGGGTGAGCAGGAGAACATCCGACACTGACCTCGGACAGTCTTCTGATGATGGCAGGGGTAATCACGGGTTGATGCAGTCTAGTGTCCTCTGGCACAGGCATACTAGGACAGCCTCTCTCTCAGGCCTCAGGCATAGCACAGGCTCAGCAGGGGAACATCGGAAACACCGACCTCGGACAGACGTCAGACAATTGCAGGGGTCATCACGGGTTGGACCCCGGGGAACCATCGGGACACAGGCTGGACATCGGGACACAGGCTGGACATCGGGACACAGGCATGATTGCCCAGGTAATCGGCTGGGACACGGATGGCACAGAATCAGGCAACTGTGGTCGGGCTCCAGGAACCAGACAGCGGTCCCCGGTCTCCGAACATCGGACCTAGGAAGGAACTCAAGCAGGATGGTGCAAGCACCGCCGGATTGGACCGGGGCCGGACGGAGTTGGTAACGCATAGCAGGCTGAGCACAGCATAGTAAACACTCATCAAAAACACCAGACTCCATCTTTAAAAATCGAACCCAGGTTAGTTCAGTCACTGGATACAGGATTCCAGACACAGAGGGACTTCTGGAACATAACACAGAGGATCAAGCGTTCAGACCTGTGAATGCAGCCCTCAGGGAGCCGAGAAACAAAACACAACAGCATCGGGCCTGGATTAGCAGCCTCCAGGAAAGGAGGATCTGGGTACTCCGCACCCAGAGCAGGCGGAAGAACGGGTATCTGCTTTCCCAGAACTGAACGCAGGCAGAACAGGAGCTGAACACCCCACACACGGCAAGACTCAGAAACTTAATGCGAAGCTCTGTCAACGCCCAAAGAGGGAGTTTATATAGGAGCTGCCCCTCCGCAATAGGCTGGGGAAAGCAACTCGGGTGCACACACTAACCCTAATAAAAGCAGGAATGGTGTGGCCACACGCACCCTAAGCACATACAGAAACTGAGGCTGAGTACCTGGCAGCAGCAGCAAAGACATCAACACATGTACAGCTACACAGCAGAGCAGGAAACTGAGCAGCATCCATACAGGTAACAGACAACAGTATCCCTGCTAGTTAGAGGGAGAGGAGCAAAGGGTTAAAGCAGAGACATGTAGAGTAACGCCGGAGAAACAAGGTACAAACCCACTGGCGTTACATCTATTGTTCTTAGAAATGAAGGCTATTCCATGTGAGAAATTGCCAAAAAACTGAAGATTTCCTACAACGGTATGTACTACTCCCTTCAGAAGAGAGCAGAAACAGGCTCTAACCAGAGTAGAAAGAGAAGTGGGAGGCCCCGCTGCACAACGGAGCAACAAGACAAGTACATTAGTCTGTAGTTTGAGAAATCAACACCTCACAGGTCATCAACTGACAGCTTCTTTAAATAGTACACGCAAAACACCAGTTCCAACGTCTACAGTGAAGAGGCGACTCTGGGATGATGGCCTTCAGGGCACAGTGGCAAAGAAAAAGCCATATCTGAGACTGGCTACTAAAAGAAAAGGACTAATCTGGGCAAAAGAACAGACATTGGACAGAGGAAAATTGAAAAAAAAGTGTTATGGACACAACAATCCAAGTTTGAGGTGTTTGGATCACACAGAAGAAGATTTGTGAGATGCAGAACAACTGAAAAGATGCTGGAAGAGTGCCTGACACCATCTGTTAAGCATGGTGGAGGTAATGTGATGGTCTTGGGTTGCTTTGGTGCTGGTAAAGTGGGAGATTTGAACAAGGTAAAAGGGATTTTGAATAAGGAAGGCTATCACTCCATTTTGCAACGCCATTCCATACCCTGTGGATAGCGCTTGATTGGAGCCAATTTCATCCTACATCAGAACAATGACCCAAAGCACACCTCCAAATTATGCGAGAACAGTTTAGTGAAGAAGCAGGCAGCTGGTATTATATCTGTAATAGAGTGGCCAGAGCAGTCACCAGATCTCAACCCCATTGAGCTGTTGTGGGAGCAACTTGACCGTATGGTGTGCAGAAAGTACCCATCAAGACAAACCAACTTGTGGGAGGGGCTTCTGAATGCATGGGGTAAAATTTCTCCAGAGTACCTTCGCAAATTAACTGCTAGAATGCCAAAGGTCTGCAATGCTGAAATTGCTGCAAAGGGAGCATTCGTTGACAAAAGCAAAGTTTGAAGGAGAAAATTATTATTTCAAATATCTTTTTTTCTAACCTTGTTAATGTCTGGACTAGATTTTCAATTCGTTTGGCAACTCATTTGATAAAAGTATGAGTTTTCATGGAAAACACAAAATTGTCTGGGTGACCCTAAACTTTTGAACAGTAGTGTATATGCCCCTTGCCGAGGCTTTCTGCAATACACTCCTTCATGGCCAAACGCTCAGGACTGGACAAATTGAGCAGACAGGCTTTAGGCAACTTAGTCCCTGGAACCAATTCAGTGACACAATCAAAGGGTGTATGTGGTTGTAAAACCTCAGCCTCGCCTTGAAGTCCTTCTTCAGGTACTCTGGAATCCCCTCCAGACCGACAGTCGAGACAGAGACAGATCAGACAGGTTTAGACAAAAATGCAGATTTATAACAAAGATTGAAACCGTTAGGCCACCATTGAACAATTTCTCCGGTCTCCCAATTGATGACAGGGTTGTGACGTTGCAACCAAGGCATCCCCAACACCAACCCAGCAGGCAGATTTTTCAAGACAAAACTTATTTTTTCAACAAGAACAGAGCTCACCTTTATTGAAAAACGGCCGACACATAGAATCCCTTCCTGGGTGAGGGGAGAAGAGTCAATAGCCACCACTTTAATTGGAGACTTAAGCCTGACTGTCCCTATCTTGCATTGAGAAAGCAACCGAGAGTCGACCAAGTTGATGGACGAACCGCAGTCAACAAAAGCTGTAGAAAAAGGACCATCGTTCGCCAGAAGTTCTACTTGCTGCTAAATTTTAGAAAATGAGGAAAAGTGTACCTGAGGGTCTGGATAGTTTCCTCGTTCACTACCCAGACCTACTCGTTTCACGACACTTTGGTCGATGAAGGGCAGGATGGACAGTCCTTCTTCCAGTGTCCAGACTCCTCACAATAAGAGCACAGCTGCTATTACGACAGCATTTCCTCTCTTTCTCCTTAAGAGTGAGAGCGCCCATGGCAACTCTCTCACTGTGGAACAATGGGGTTTCTAATTGCATGACGTCTTCTCACCCGCAACCTACAGTCCATATGGACAGCCTGGGTCATGGTGTCCTCCAAAGAGTCAGGTGGAGGATGAAGGGCCAAGTCATCTTTCAGGTGTTCAGAGAGGCCCCTGCGGAACAAGCCCCGAAGGGCGGCATTCCAGGAAACCTCAGTGGCCCAGCGTCTAAACTCAGCACCTAACCACTCAGCCGAGTGCTTCCCCTGACAAACACTCATTACCATGTCTTCAGCCAGTCGCACACAATCCGGCTCATCGTAGATATGCCCAAGGGCCTCAAAAATGCATTCACAGACATTCTCTTGGGCTGTGGAAGGGAGAGAAAAAGCCCAAGCCTGCGGGGCTCCCCTTAATAAAGAGATTATGATCCCCACCCTCTGACTTTCATCCCCAGAAGAGCGGGGTCTTCAAAAAAAAAAAAAGCTTACAGCCCTCCTTAAAGGCTCTAAATTTCGCTTTGTCCCCAGCAAATGTTTCTGGCAACATAACTGGAGGTTCAGTCACAAGGAATTAGAGTAACATCTCTAGCTCCTGCCCCCTGAACCCTCGACGACAGGGCTCCTTGCACCGCATCAGATACCAGTTGCGGAGTCTGAGCAAGAGCTTGTAGCTCTATAGTCAATTTCTGCATCATCTGTGTCAGGTGCTTCACCTGCTCAGAAAGGGTTTGCATGGGTCCACACTACCCCCAGCGGCAGGAGACTGTGATGGTCAGTTATAATTTAACCCTAGCATGCATATTGGGGGCCTTTTAGGCCCCCATGCTTACTCTTTTGCTATTATCTGCAAATTTACTTAAGCCCTTCATGACCCAACCTATTTTGACCTTAATGACCTGACCGTTTTTTGCAATTCTGACCAGTGTCTCATTATGCAAACTGTAAAGCGCTGTGGAATATGATAGCGCTATATAAAAAAAGATCATTAATAAAGATTATTATGAGGCAATAACTCGGGAACACTTCAACGGATCCTAACGGTCCTGAGATTGTTTTTTTTCGTGACATATTGGGCTTCATGTTAGTGGTAAATTTAGGTCGATAATTTTTGCATTTATTTGTGAAAAAAATGGAAATGTGACTAAAATTTTGAAAATTTCGCAATTTTCTAACTTTGAATTTTTATTCTGTTAAACGAGAGTTATGTGACACAAAATAGTTAATAAATAACATTACCCGGATGTCTACTTTACATCAGCACAATTTTTGAACCAAAATTTTGTTTTTGCTAGGAAGTTAAGGGTTAAAATTTGACCAGCGATTTCTCATTTTTACAACTACCGTATATACTCGAGTATAAGCTGACCCGAGTATAAGCCGACCTCCCCCCCCCCCCTAATTTTGCCACAAAAATTGGGAAAACTTATTGACTCAAGTATAAGCCTAGGGTAGGAAATGCAGCAGCTACCGGTGAATTTCAAAAATAAAAATAGATGCTCCATACCGTTCATTATTGCCCCATAGATGCTCCATATAAAGCTGTGCCACATATAATGCTCCATACTGTTCATTATTGCCCCATAGATGCTCCATATAAAGCTGTGCCACATATAATGCTCTGCACCGTTCATTATGGCCCCATAGATGCTCCATATAAAGCTGTGCCCCCATATAATGCTCTGCACCGTTCATTATGGCCCCATAGATGCTCCTTATAAAGCTGTGCCATATATAATGCTCTGCATCGTTCATTATTGCCCCATATATGCTCCTTATAAAGCTGTGCCATATAGAATGCTGCTGCTGCAATAAAAAAAAAATAAAATCATACACTCTTCGCTCAGGACGCCGGCGCTTTCAATATTTACCTGCTCCTCGTGCGGCTCTCCAGCACTGACGCTCAGCAGAGGGCGCGCACTTACTACGTCACCGCGCCCTCTAACCTGAGCACCACAGCCAGAGGACGCTGGAGATGGAGCCGCAGCGGAACGAGGAGCAGGTAAATATCGCGCAGCACTCCCCTCCCCGTATACTTACCTGCTCCTGGCGCGGTCCCTGCGCGTCCCTGCTTCTTCCACCGCTACATCTTCCTGTATTGAGCGGTCACAGTTACCGATCATTAGTCATGAATATGCGGCTCCACCTCTATGGGAGGTGGAGCCGCATATTCATGACTGTAATGAGCTGTACCATGTGACCGCTCAATACAAAAAGAATCTGCAGCGCTGGAAGAAGCAGGGACCGCGCCGTGAGTAGGTAAGTATAACTACACAGCCCCCGCTCTCTCTCCCCTGCCGACCCCCAGGCATGGCTCGAGTATAAGCTGAGAGGGGGACTTTCAGCCCCCAAAAATGAGCTGAAAATCTCGGCTTATACTCGAGTATATACGGTAAATTTACAAAACCGTTTTTTTAGGGACCACCTCACATTAGAAGTCAGTTTGAGGGGTCTATATGGCTGAAAATACCCAAAATTGACACCATTCTTAAAACTGCACCCCTCAAGGTGCTCAAAACCACATTCAAGAAGTTTATTAACCCTTCAGGTGCTTCACAGCAGCAGAAGCAACATGGAAGGAAAAAATGAACATTTAACTTTTTAGTCACAAAAATGATTTTTCAGCAACAATTTTTTTATTTTCCCAAGGTTAAAAGGAGAGACTGGACCCCAAAAGTTATTGTACAATTTGTCCTGAGTACGCCAATACCCCATATGTGGGGGGGGGAACCACTGTTTGGGCGCACTACAGGGCTCGGAAGGGAAGGAGCGCCATTTGACTTTTTGAATGAAAAATTGGCTCCATTCTTTAGCGGACACCATGTCTCGTTTGGAGAGGCCCTGTGTGCCTAAACATTGGAGCTCCCCCCACAAGTGACCCCATTTTGGAAACTAGACCCCCCAAGGAACTTATCTAGATGCATAGTGAGCACTTTGAACCCCCAGGCGCTTCACAAATTGATCTATAAAAATGAAAGTACTTTTTTTTTTTTTTTTACAAAAACTCTCTTTTGGCCTCAATTTGTTTATTTCCACATGTGCAACAGGATAAAATGGATCCTAAAATTTATTGGGCAATTTCTCCTGAGTACACAGATACCTCACATGTGGGGGTAAACCACTGTTTGGGCACGGCAGGGCTCGGGAGGGAAGGAGTGCCATTTGACTTTTTGAATGAAAAATTAGCTCCAATCGTTAGCGGACACCATGTCTCGTTTGGAGAGGCCCTGTGTGCCTAAACATTGGAGCTCCCCCACAAGTGACCCCATTTTGGAAACTAGTCCCCCCAAGGAACTAATCTAGATGTGTGGTGAGCACTTTGAACCCCCAAGTGCTTCACAGAATTTTATAACGCAGAGCCATGAAAATAAAAAATAATTTTTTTCCCATAAATAATTTTTTAGCCCCCATTTTATTATTTTCCCAAGGGTTACAGGAGGAAGTAGACCCCCAAAGTTGTTGTGCAGTTTTTCCTGAGTACCCTGATACCCCATATGTGGGGGTAAACCACTGAGCGCATGTCGGGGCTCGGAAGGGAGGGAGCACCATTTGACTTTTTGAACGCAAGATTGGATGGAATCAATGGTGGCGCCATGTTGCGTTTGGAGACCCCTGATTTGCCTAAACAGTGGAAACCCCTCAATTCCAACTCCAACCCTAACCCCAACACACCCCTAACCCCAACACACCAACTAAGAGTAATCCTAATCCCAATCCTTAACCCTAACCACAAGCCTAATCTTAACCCTAATCCCAACCCTAACCCTAATTCCAACCCTAACCTTAAGGCTATGTGCCCACGTTGCGTATTTGTGTGAGATTTTCCCGCACCATTTTTGAAAAATCTGCAGGTAAAAGACACTGCTTTTTACCTGCGGATTTCCAGCACATTTCCAGTGTTTTTTGTGCGGATTTCACCTGCGGATTCCGATTGAGGAACAGGTGTAAAACGCTGCGGAATCTGCACAAAGAATTGACATGCTGCAGAAAATGCAACGCAGCGTTTCCGCGTGGTATTTTCCGCACCATGGGCACAGCGGATTTGGTTTTCCATAGGTTCACATGGTACTGTAAACCTGATGGAAAACTGCTACAAATCCACAGCGGCCAATCAGCGGCGGATCTGCAGCCAAATCCGCACCGTGTGCACATAGCCTAATTCTAACCCTAATTGTAACCCTAATTCTAACCCTAACCCTAGTGGGGAAAAAAAAAATATATATATATATATATTTTCTTCATTTTATTATTGTCCCTACCTGTGGGGGTGATAAAGGGGGGTTCATTTACTATTTTTTTAATGTTGATCACTGTGATAGGTTTTATCACAGTGATGAAAATGTACCTGGAATGAATCTGGCGGATGGCAGATTCGGTGGGCGCACTACGCATGCGCCTGCTATTTTGGAAGATGGTGGCACCAATGGAGTAGACGGACGGACACTGGGAGGGACACCGGAGCTCGGTAAGTATGGGGGGGTGGGATCAGAGCACGGGGGAGCAGACAGGAGGACGGAGGGGAGCGGAGGACAGGATGGAGGACTGGAGAGTAGATCGGTGGCGGGGGCAGATGATATTGCAGTATCGGCCATGGCTGGATTGTAATATTTGACCACTTTTCATAAGTGAAATATTACAAATAGCTCTGATTGGCTGTTTCACTTTCAACAGCCAATCAGAGCGATCGTAGCCATGGGAGGGCGAAGCCACCCCCCCTGGGCTGAAGTACCACTCCCCTTGTTCATGTAGGTCAGGTGAAATTACAGTTAACCCTTTCACCCGACCTGCAGGGACGCGATCATTCTGTGACACAGCGTATGCGTCACAGGTCGGATTAGCACCGACTTTCATGATGCATACGCTATCACAGGTCGGGAAGGGGTTAGGTTAGAATTTTGAAACTCCAGGTAATCCTCAAGTATGTCGTTGTTGGTAATATCCAGTTGTTCATATAATTTTTTTTATATAGGCATTTTGGTGTAACAATGATTTTTTGTTGAAAACCACATCTGTACGGATTGGGGGCATTTTAGGCCCCCATGTATTTTTTTTATCATGTTCTCAGTAGTGTTTGTGTCTCAAGTTACTTTATTTGTACTCGGTAATGCTGGTGGAGTGGCCAGGGAGTGGATAATGCCATATGAGGATGTCATGTGATTTTTGGAGGTAGAGATAAGGCCATGACATCATCTCGGGTCCTTCTGAACACAGTAATGAGCTGTGTAGAGAGTAATGAGGACAGTATACACTGTGAGCTAATTTACTTTTACTGCTGGCAGGGAGTCAAAAATCGTATGATGTTCCAATACGAGAATTATTTCTGGACCCACTTTCTGATCCACACTATAAGGCGACAATGTCAGTGGACAGATTTGATTAAATTAGAAGACACATTCGATTTGATGATAAGCGAACACGTGCATTGAGGCTTGAAGCAGACAAATTAGCCCCTATCAGTTATATCTGGAACATATTTATCAAAAATTGCACCAAACTTTACAATCCTAGTACTAATGTTACAGTAGATGAGCATCTTGTACTGTTCAGAGGACGCTGCAAGTTCATACAATACATGCCCAGCAAGCCAGCCAAATATGGAATCAAAATCTTCTGGATGTGTGATTCTGCAAATTATTATGGCATAAATGGCGTAATTACTGTGGCAAAGAGGTTGGTGCACCAGTACAGAAGGATCTTAAGTCTGAAATTGTCAAAACTCTTGCTGTTCCAATATTCAATTCAGGTAGAAACATTACCATGGACAATTATTTCACCAATGTTGAAATAGGCAATTTTCTGCTTCAAAAAGCTATTAAACTTGTTGGTACTATCAAGTCAGCGAGCACTTTATGAGAGTGTCTTTGGATTCAATAACAAAGCGACTTTGGTATCTTACAAAGCGAAGAACTAGAAATCAGTGATTTTACTCGGTACCATGCATCACAAATGCAGTATTGACAGCTATGACAGAAAATTAAAACCAGAAATCATCCTGCATTACAATAAAACAGAAGGTGTAGACAAAATGGATGAGGTGGTGGGAGAATATTCATGCAAGAGGCAAACTAAACAATGGCCTGTAGTACTTTTTTCAAATATGCTTGATGTAGCAGCCCTAAATTCCATGCACAGAGGAAGGACAGGAGACACCTACTTTTGAAGGACCTTTGTCATGAGCTTTGTAATGCCTCACATGATACAGCAATTCCAGGGCTAGGAGAAAGACACATGAAACCGCGCTTTCTTTTTCTAAGAAACATAGAAAGGAAAACTGAGAGATTTTGTTCAATTTGTAAGGAAAATGTCTGCAAAGAACATTCTTCCGAAAAAATAACGTCAAAATTGTTTGGAAGACTAATATAATAGAAACAAACATAATAGAAATGTAGCTACAGCTAGTTTGGTATAGATTTTTTTTTTTTCATATGTTTGTGTGAAATTTTGAAAACAAAATTTTGGGGGTGTTTTCGGTGAAAAATTATAATTAAAATTTTGTTTACTAATCATATTTTATTTAGCAGTTTTAAAGATTTCTGATGTCACGCATACTATGGTTAAGGAACACCGTGACTGGTAAGTCTCACTCAGTACACGTGTTCCGCTATGTCCTGGATGAGTGAGGCAATGCAGTGCACTGAAAGGTTGTCGGGAAGGAGCGCAACCGCTGATGGGCAGGACCTGCGGCACATGACTGCAGGGAGTGGAACCGGGGGCGGAGCAAGCTGTAGCGCTCCCGGAGAAGACAGCGGAGGATGGTGGGCACCGATAGAACAAGAGAAGTTCAGGAAAGCCGAGGTCAAAACCGAGAGGTCAGCAAGGTACAGGAGCGAGGTACAAAAGAGTAATCAAATACAAGGCCATGTGTCAGAAACCGGAGAGGGCAGCAATAGTACCAGGGGTACAGGCAGAACGAGTAGTTAGAATGGAGCAGAAGTCAGAAACCAGGCAGGACAAATGAGCACTTAAAGAATCAATAGACAACAGTAAAAACGGGGGACAGAACAGAGTCAGTAACAGGATAACACACAAGAGCAGGCACAAGCACACAAGGGTCAAACTGAAAAATCTTAACCCCTGAGGACCCTACCAAAACTTCCAAAAAATCTATGACCATAATCGGGTAAAGTGCTTAGTGCATCATCATGAATAAGGGCCAAGTCACACTCGCTACTATTAGTCAATCAAAAACAGAGTAAGGTGCTAGTGCATGATCACGTGTAAAATACAGATCATACTTGCTGCTATGGATTCCCACTCCTGAATGGCATCCACCCCTACATGCGTTTCAGCTGTCGCCTTTGTCAGGGAGTCACGCGTGTCTGGGTGGACATCATTCAGGAGTGGGAGTCCATAGCAGTGAGTGTGACTTGCATTTTACATTTGATCATGCACTAGCACTGTATAATATGCTTTTGTATAATTAGCATGAAAGTGTGTAATCCCAACAAAAGTTCTACTGTTAGTAGCAGTAAAGGTTTAAAATATAAGTTTTAATAATACTATTAATAAAAATATCAATACCAAAATTGCAAAGTGCGGGACAAACAGTTTAAAAAAAAAAACAAAAAAAACAAAACAATAATGGTACGAAAAATCAATTACGTCAGATCACCGTTTACGATAATGCTCTTCGGCATTCTGTTCCTAGTATGTGTGACACCCTTATCTACTCTCCTGATGAATGAGCAACACGAAACGTGTTGGAAGATCCACCAGCAAAGAGGGGAAACAGTCCAGGATGTGTGTTCATCCATGGATGACTGAGTGAGACTGTTCCACTTTTAACCCCTTCCCAACCTATGACTCATACGCTGCGTCATGAAAGTCGGTGCCAATCCGTCCTGTGACGCAGCGTATGCGTCATGGCGGAATCGCGTTCCTGCAGGCTGGGTGAAAGGGTTAACTGAAATTTCAGCCGACCTGCAGGGACAGGGGAACTTGTACTTTAGCCCAGGGGGGGGGGGGGGGGGTGGCTTAGCCCCCACTTGGCTACGATCGCCCTGGTGACCACTTTGTCACCACCTCCCAGATCTAATTGGAGCCAGCGTCCGTGACGCTAGCTCTCCATTCAGATGTGGAGGGGCGGAGAAAATCATGGCTGCCTCGCTGTCCAGCTTCATGACTTCCATGGAAGCTGAACAGCGAGGTGCCTGTATACTGCCCTGCCACATACAACGATCGCCGCCACTGAAGTGGCCGCCACCGCCAGGTGCTCCCCTCTCCTTCTCTTCCCCCCCCTTCTCTTGCGATGCCATGCCCCCGACCTTCGCTCCCTGCCCCCGGTGATCGCCCCCTCCTCCCTGCCCCGGAGATCACCCCCTTGCTGCTGCCGGCTCCATTTCCTCCTTCTGCTGCATCGCACCTGACAGCCCCCGCCCCAGTGATCCCCCTGATCTCCCCCCTGCCCTGTGGATCACCCCCTGCCCCGTTGATGTCCTCCCCATCCCCGCTGATCTCCCCTCTGCCCCGCGGATGTCCCCTCTGCCCCGCTGATGTCCCCTCTGCCCCGCTGATGTCCCCCCTGCCCCGCTGATGTCCCCCCTGCCCCGCTGATGTCCCCCCTGCCCCGCTGATCATCCCCCAGCCCCAGTTTATCCCATTAGGGTTGGGGCTAAAACTAGGGTTGGGATTAGGGTTAGGATTAGGGTTGGAATTAGGGGTAGGGTTAGGATTAGGGGTAGGGTTGGGATTAGGGGTAGGTGTGTGTTAAGGTTAGGGTTGGAGATAGAATTGGGGGTTTCCACTGTTTAGGCACATCAGGGGTCTCCAAACGCGACATGGCGTCCGATCTCAATTCCAGCCAATTCTGCACTGAAAAAGTAAAAGTGCTCCTTTCCTTCCCAGCTCTCCCGTGCGCCTAAACAGGGGTTTACCCCAACATATGGGGTATCAGCGTATTCAGGACAAATTGGACAACAACTTTTTTTGTCCAATTTCTCTTGTTACCCTTGGCAAAATAAAAATTGGGGGGGCTAAAAAACCCTTTTTGTGGGAAAAAAAATGATTTTTTTGTTTTCACGGCTCTGCGTTATAAATTGTAGTGAAACACTTAGGGGTTAAAAGTTCTCTCAACACATCTAGATAAGTTCATTGGGGGTCTAGTTTCCAATATGGGGTCACTTGTGGGGGGGCTTCTACTGTTTAGGTACATTAGGGGCTCTGCAAACGCAATGTGACGCCGTCAGACCATTCCAGTTGATTCTGCATTCCAAATGGCGCTCCTACCCCTCCGAGCTCTGCCATGCGCCCAAACGGTGGTTCCCCCTCACATATAGGGTATCAGCGTACTCAGGACAAATTGAACAACATCTTTTGGGAACCAATTTCTCCTGTTACCCTTGTGAAAGTAAAAAACTGCGGGCTAAAAATAATTTTTGAAGAAAAAAAAAAAAAGATTATTTTATTTTCACGGCTCTGCGTTATAAACTACTGTGAAGCATTTGGGGGTAAAAAGTGCTCACCACACATCTAAATAAGTTCCCTGGGGGGTCTAGTTTCCAAAATTGGGTCATTTGTGGGGGGGTTTCTACTGTTTTGGCACATCAGGGGCTCTGCAAATTCAACGTGACGCCCGCAGACCATTCCATCAAAGTCTGCATTCCAAATGGCGCTCCTTCCCTTCTGAGCCCCGATGTGTGCCCAAACAGTGGTTTACCCCCACATATGGGGTATCTGCATACTCAGGACAAACTGGGCAACAAATGTTGAGGTCTAATTTCTCCTGTTACCCTTGTGAAAATAAAAAATTGCTTTCTAAAATATAATTTTTGAGGAAAGAAAAATGATTTTTTATTTTCACAGGTCCGCATTGTAAAGTTCAAAGTGCTCACCACACATCTAGATAAGTTCCTTGGGGGGTCTAGTTTCCAAAATGGGGTCACGTGTGGGGGGTTTCTACTGGTTAGGCATATCAGGGGCTCTACAAACGTAACATGATGCCCGCAGACCATTCCATCAGTCTGCATTCCAAAACGTCACTACTTCCCTTCTGAGCCCCGTCTTGTGCCCAAACAGTGGTTCCCCCCCCACATATGGGGTATCGGCGTACTCAGGACAAACTAGACAATAACTTTTGGGGTCCAATTTCTCCTGTCACTTTTGTAAAAATAATAAATAGCTTGCTAAAAGTTAATTTTTGAGGAAAGAAAAATGATTTTTTATTTTCACGGCTCTGTTATAAACTTCTGTGAAGCATTTGGGGGTTCAAAGTGCTCACCACACATCTAGATTAGTTCCATGGGAGGTCTAGTTTCAAAAATGGGGTCACTTGTGGGGGAGCTCCAATGTTTAGGCACACAAGGGCTCTCCAAACGCCACATGGTGTCCGCTAACAATTGGAGCTAATTTTTCATTCAAAAAGTCAAATGGCGCTCCTCTTCCGAGCCCTGCCGCGTGCCCAAACAGTGGTTTACCCCCACATGTGAGGTATCAGTGTACTCAGGAGAAATTGCCCAATAAATTTTAGGATCCATTTTATCCTGTTGCCCATGTGGAAATGAACAAATTGAGGCTAAAAGACATTTTTTGTGAAAAAAGTACTTTTTCATTTTTACGGATCAATTTGTGAAGCACCTGGGGGTTCAAAGTGCTCACTATGCATCTAGATAAGTTCCGTGGGGGGTCTAGTTTCCAAAATCGGGTCACTTGTGGGGGAGCTCCAATGTTTAGGCACACAGGGGCTCTCCAAACGTGACAAGGTGTCCGCTAAAGATTGGTGCCAATTTTTTATTGAAAAAGTCAAATGGTGCTCCTTCCCTTCCGAGCCCTGTCGTGCACCCAAACAGTAGTTCCCCCCCCCCACATATAGGGTATCTGCGTACTCAGGACAAATTGTACAATAGCTTTTGGGGTCTAGTTTCTCCTTTTACCCTTGGGAAAATAAAAAAATTGTTGCTAAAAGATCATTTTTGTGACTAAAAAGTTAAATGTTCATTTTTTCCTTCCATGTTGCTTCTGCTGCTGTGAAGCACCTGAAGGGTTAATAAACTTCTTGAATGTGGTTTTGAGCACCTTGAGGGGTGCAGTTTTTAGAATGGTGTCACTTTTGGGTATTTTCAGCCATATAGACCCCTCAAACTGACTTCAAATGTGAGGTGGTCCCTAAAAAAAAATGGTTTTGTAAATTTTGTTGCAAAAATGAGAAATCGCTGGTCAAATTTTAACCCTTATAACTTCCTAGCAAAAAAAAAGTTTCCAAAATTGTGCTGATGTAAAGTAGACATGTGGGTTATGTTATTTATTAACTATTTTGTGTCACATAACTCTTTCGTTTAACAGAATAAAAATTTGAAAATTGCGAAATTTTCAAAATTTTTGCCAAATTTCCATTTTTTTTCACACAAAAAACGGAAAAATTATCGACCTAAATTTACCACTAACATAAAGCCCAATATGTCACGAAAAAACAATCTCAGAACTGCTAGGATCCGTTGAAGCGTTCCCGAGTTACCTCATAAAGGGACACTGGTCAGAATAGCAAAAAACGGCAAGGTCTTTAAGGTCAAAATAGGCTGGGTCATGAAGGGGTTAATTCTAGCATAAATATGCCAAGCTAGTGTTATGGCTGCACCTTGACATAAAGGTATACAAGTATGAATGTGATGCCTGTAATCTATTGTCATGGTGCTGAGGCCAGATTCTTTGTGGGCTTATGCTGCTGATGTCAGAACTATGGCTAATATATACAACCCCTGGCAAAAATTATGGAATCACTGGCCTTGGAGGATGTTCATTTAGTTGTGTAATTTTGTAGAAAAAAGCAGATCACAGACATGGCACAAAACTAAAGTCCTTTCAAATGTCAACTTTCTGGCTTTAAGAAATACTAAAAAAAAAAAGAACAACAAAAAATGTGGTAGTCAGTAATTGTTACTTTTTTAACCAAGCATAGGGTAAAAATTATGGAGTCACTCAAGTCTGATGGAAAAAATTATGGGATCATGAAAAACAAAAAAACACTCCAACACATCACTAGTATTTTTTTTTTGCACCGCCTCTTGCTTGCAGTCTCTGAGCCATGGACTTACTGAGTGCCAAACAGTACTCTTCATCAATCTGGCTCCAACTTTCTCTGATTGCTGTTGCCAGATGAGCTTTGCAGGTGGAGCCTTGTCATGGACCATTTTCTTCAACTTCCACCAAAGATTTTCAATTGGATTGAGATCTGGACTATTTGCAGGCCATGACATTGACCTTATGTGTCTTTTTTCAAGGAATGTTTGCACAGTTTTTGCTTTATGGCAGGATGCATTATCATCTTGAAAAATGATTTCATCATCCCCAAACATTGCTGGGGTAAGAAAAGTGTCCAAAATATCAACATAAACTTGTGCATTTATTGAAGATGTAATGACAGTCATCTCCCCAGTGCCTTTACCTGACATGCAGCCCCATATCCTCAATGACTGTGGAAATTTGCATGTTCTCTTCAGGCAGTCATCTTTATAAATCTCATTGGAATGGCACCAAACAAAAGTTCCAGCATCATCACCTTGCCCAATGCAGATTTGTGATTCATCACTGAATATGACTTTCATAAAGTCATCCACAGTCCACGATAGCTTTTCCTTAGCCCATTGTAACCTTGATTTTTTTCTGTTTAGCTGATGTTGATGGCTTTCATTTAGCTTTTCTGTATGTAAATCCCATTTCCTTTAGGCGGTTTCTTACAGTTCGGTCACAGATGTTGACTCCAGTTTCCACCCATTCATTCATAATTTTGTTTTGTTCTGCATTTCCTGTTTTGGAGACATATTGCTTTGTTTCCGGTCTTGATGCTTTGTCTTGTTTGGTCTACCAGTATGTTTGCCTTTAACAACCTTCCCATGTTGTTTGTATTTGGTCCAGATTTTAGACATAGCTGACAGTGAACAACTGACATCTTTTGCAACATTGCGTGATGATTTATCCTGTTTTAAGAGTTTGATAATCCTCTTCTTTGTTTCAATTGAAACAGCTCTCCAAGGTGTATTCACTCCTTTTTAGGCTATGTGCACACGTTGAGGATTGGGGTGCAGAATTTTCCGCACAAAATCCGCATCTCCTGGCAGAAAACGCAGATGCGGATTTTGTGCTGTTTTTTTTACCCCTGCGGATTTCTATTATGGAAGGGGTCAGAAACGCTGCAGTTCCGCACAAAAGTAGTAGAAGTCTTTTGTTCCACAGCGGTTTTCATGCGGATTTTTCTGCACCATTAGCACAGCTTTTTTTTTTTTTTATATTGATTTCCATTGTACTGTAAATCACTGTGTAGAACTGCAGCTTTTCCGTGCGGAAAAATCCGCTGCGGATCTGCAGTAATTCCGCATCGTGTGCACACAGCCTTAGATTCAGACTAACGAGCAGATCTAATTTGATGCAGTTGTTATTTTGGGAATGAAAATTTACAGGGCGATTCCATAATTTTTTTTTCCCCTCATAATTGAGTGACTTCATAATTTTTACCCTGTGCTTGGTTAACCCCTTCAAGACGCAGCCCTTTTTCATTTTTGCGTTTTCGTTTTTCACTCCTTTCCTTCCCAGAGCCATAACTTTTTTTACTTTTCCGTCAATATGGCCATGTGAGGGCTTATTTTTTGCGGTACGAGATGTACTTTTGAACGACACCATTGGATTTACCATGTCTTGTACTAGAAAACGGGAAAATAATTTCTAGTGTGGTGAAATTGCAAAAAAGTGCAATCCCACTCTTGTTTTTTGTTTGTTTGGCTTTTTTGCTAGGTACACTAAATGCTAATACTGCCATTTTGATTCTCCAGGTCATTACGAGTTTATAGACACCAAACATGTCTAGGTTTTTTTTTACTTAAGTGGTGAAAACAAATTCCAAACTTTGCTAAAAAAACAAAAACGAATTGAGCCATTCTCCGATACCCGTAGCGGTTTCATTTTTCAGGATCTCTGGTCAAGTGAGGGCTTATTTTTTACGTTTTTAATGATACCAATATTGTGGAGATACATTATTTTGATCGCCCGTTATTGCATTTTAATGTAATGTCGCGGCGACCAAGAAAACGTAATTCTGTTTTTTTAAAGTTTTTTTTTTTTTTTTTTTCTCGCTACGCCGTTTAGCGATCAGGTTAATGTTGTGTTTTTTTTTTTTTTTTTTTTTTTATTGATGGATCGGACGATTCTGAACGTGGCGATGCCAAATATGTGTAGGTTTGATTTTTTTTTTTTTTTTTTAAATTGTTTAAACTTTTATATATATTGTATATACTCGAGTAAAAGCAGACTCTCTCCCCCCCCCCCCCCCCCCCCCTAATTTTGCCACAATAAACTGGGAAAACTTATTGACTTGAGTACAAGCCTAGGGTGGAAAATGCAGCAGCTACCGGTTAATGTCAAAAATAAAAATAGATACCAATAAAAGTAAAATTAATTGAGACATCAGTAGGTTAAGGGTACCGTCACACTATACGATTTACCAACGATCACGACCAGCGATACGACCTGGCCGTGATCGTTGGTAAGTCGTAGTGTGGTCGCTGGAGAGCTGTCACACAGACAGCTCTCCAGCGACCAACGATGCCGAGGTCCCCGGGTAACCAGGGTAAACATCGGGTTACTAAGCGCTGGACCGCGCTTAGTAACACGATGTTTACCCTGGTTACCAGCGTAAAAAAAAACCAAACACTACATACTTATATTCCGGTGTCTGTCCCTTGCCGTCTGCTTCCCGCACTGACTGAGCGCCGGCCGTAAAGTGAAAGCACAGTGGTGACGTCACCGCTGTGCTCTGCTTTCACTTTACGGCCGGCAGTCAGTGAGTGCGGGAAGCAGACGGCAAGGGACCTGACGGACACCGGAATGTAAGTATGTACTGTTTTTTTTTTTTTTTTACATTTATGCTGGTAACCAGGGTAAACATCGGGTTACTAAGCGCGGCCCTGCGCTTAGTAACCCGATGTTTACCCTGGTTACAAGCGAACGCATCGCTAGATCGGTGTCACACATACCGATCTAGCGATGACAGCGGGAGATCCAGCGACAAAAGAATGTTCCAAACGATCTGCTACGACGTACGATTCTCAGCAAAATCCCTGATCACTGCTGCTTGTCAGACACAGCGATATCGTATGGATATCACTGGAACGTCACGAATCGTACCGTCGTAGCGACAAAAGTGCCACTGTGTGATGGTACCCTAAGTGTTTTTGAATATCCATATTGAATCAGGAGCCCCATATAATGCTCCATACAGTTCATGATGGGCCCATAAGATGCTCTATATAAAAATGTGCCACATATAATGATCCATACAGTTCATGATGGGCCCATAAGATGCTCTATATAAAAATGTGCCATATATAATACTCCATACAGTTCATTATTGCCCCATAGATGCTCCATATAAAGCTGTGCCCCATATACAATGCTCTGCACCGTTCATTATTGCCCCATAGCTGTGCCATATAGTGCTCTGCACCGTTCATTATTGCCCCATAGCTGTGCAATATGGTGCGCTGCACCGTTCATTTTTGTCCCATAGCTGTGCCATATAGTGCTCTGTACCTTTCATTATTGCCCCATTGATGTACCATAGAAAGCTGTGCCATTGCTGCTGCTGCAATAAAAAACAAACAAACACATGCTCGCCTTTCTTGCTTGCAGCTCCCAGCGTCCGGTCCCGGCGTCTCTCCGCACTGACTGATCAGGCAGAGGGCGGCGCGCACACTATATGCGTCATCGCGCCCTCTGACCTGCACAGTCAGAGCGGAGAGACGCCGGGAAGATGGAGCCACGCCTGGCGTGTGGAACGGGGATAGGTAAATATGACATACTTACATGGTCCCGGCGTCCGGCTCCTTCTCCCGCACAGCTGATCTAAGGTGCCGCAGCCTCTTCCTCTATCAGCGGTCACCGTTACCGCTCATTAGAGAAATGAATATGCGGCTCCACCCCTATGGGAGTGGAGTCCATATTCATTTTTCTAATGAGCGGTCCCACGTGACCGCTGAAGAGGGGAAGAGCTGCAGCACCCGAAGACCGTGGGACGGCAGGGGGAGCGCCGGGACTAGGTAAGTATGCCTCAGCGCCCTCTCCCCCTCACCCGCCGACCCCACCGCCGACCATGACTCGAGTATAAGCCGAGAGGGGCACTTTCAGCCCAAAAATTTGGTCTGAAAATCTCGGCTTATACTCGAGTATATACGGTATATATATTTTTTCATATATTTTAAAACATTTTTTTTTTATTTTTGCCATGCTTCAATAGCCTCCACATGGGAGGCTAGAAGCTACCAGAGCCTGATCGGCTCTGCTACATAGCAGCGATCATCAGATCGCTGCTATGTAGCTGAATTACAGGCTTACTATGAGCGCCGACCACAGGGTGGCACTCACAGCAATCCGGCATCAACAACCATAGAGGTCGCAAGGAGACATCAGGTTGTCATGCCGACTCATCGCTGTCCCCTGATCATGTTACGGGGTCGGTGATGCGAGAATTTCCGGCCACCTGGCAGGAAGCGGTAGTTAAATGCCGCTGTCGGCGTTTGACAGCGACATTTAACTAGTTAATAGCGGCAGGTGGATCGTGATTCCACCTGCTGCTATTGCGCGCCGTAGCCCACATCAAAGGGGGAGACACGACATGCGCAGTACTAGCATGTCGTGAAGGGGTTTAAAAAAAATTAACCATTACTGACTAACACTTTTTTTTGTTCTTGATTTCTTTTTGTGTTTCTTAAAGCCAGAAAGTTGCCATTTGAAATGACTTTAGTTTTGTGCCATGTCTGTGATCTGCTTTTTTTTTTTCTCTACAAAATGAAACAACTGAATGAACATCCTCCAAGGCCGGTTATTACATAATTTTTGCCAGAGGTTGTAGTATACTGTTATTCAAGTTCCTAAGGTACAAGGTGGGCAGATCCCCGTTACTATTATCTCGTTAATTTACGGCTACATACAATGATGCTGGGGTTGTCCAAAAGCTCATGGGTATCTCAGTGATAACCTTTAGCTTATGCATTTATTGTAAGCAGATGCTGCAATTTTAGCTTTAAAGTATGGTACATCAAATGATCCATGGCTAATGCTGTGAACTCTAAACAGTTACTCTCCTGCTCAAACACCTCCGTGAAGATAGTGAGTTTATTGCTCTGGATAATAATGGTGACTGCTGGTGCCTGTAGTAAACAGTAGTATCTGCCGTACCCTGGTGATTTGTGATCTCAAGTATTGGATCAACCAAATAATACTTTGAACCTTCACCACAAATTAATAGTGTATAGTGAACGGTGATCAGACATAATTGATTTTATTGTACTATTGTTGTTTTTTTGTGGCATTTTGTCCCTCACTTCACACATTTGGTATTGATATTTTTATTAATAATGGCATTAAAAGTTATGCTATTTGGGATGCTGTCCGCTATTTCATCCCTCTTCTCCACTAGATTTCTAAAAATTAACATGGACAAAAAAGAATTCATTATCTTTCCCCATCTCACAAGAACCCCCCCCACGGACCTATCCATTAAAGTGAATGGCTGCCCACTCTCCCCAGTCCCACAAGCTCGCTGCCTTGGGGTAATCCTTGACACTCATCTCTCTTTCAAAACACATATACAAGCCCTTTCCACTTCCTGCCGACATCAACTCTTTGCATTCCTAAACCAAGAATCTGAAAAAACCCTACTCCATGCCCTCATCATCTCCCGCCTTGACTACTGAAACCTCCTGCTCTGTGGCCTCCCCTAGAACACTCTCTTACCCCTCCAATCTATTCTATACTCAGCTGCCCAACAAATCCACTAGTACCCCCGCTATTCCCCGGCCTCTCTCCTCTGTCAATCCCTTCACTGGCTCCTCATTGCCCAGAGACTCCAGTACAAAACCCTAACCATGACAATCAAAGCTATCCACAACCTGTCTCCTCCATACATCTGTGACTTCGTCTCTCGGGATTTACCTGCACGCAACCTCTGATCCTCACAAGATCTTTCTCTACTCCCCTCTTATCTCCTCTTCTCACAATCGCATACAAAATTTTTCTCGCTCATCACCCCTACTCTGGAACTCTCTACCATAACATAGACTCTCGCCTACCATCGAAACCTTAAAAAAGAACCTGAAGACCTACCTCTTCCGACAAGCCTACAACCTGCAGTAACCACCGCTCGACCAAACCGCTGCACGACCCTCGCCTACTGTATCCTCACCCATCCCTTGGAGATTGTGAGCCCTCGCAGGCAGGGTCCTCTCTCCTCCTGTGCCAGTCGTGACTTGTATTGTTTAAGATTATTGTACTTGTTTTTATTATGTATACCCTTCTTCACATGTAATGCGCCATGGAATAAATGGCGCTATGATAATAAATAATAATAATAATAATAATAATGATGCACTAGCACTTTACATTATTATGTCTCTGAAACCAGTCAGCCACTTCACTATATGCAGCAATGCACAATTTGATGTACTAGCACTTAACTTGATTCTATGGTTTTGATGCAGGACGTTATGTATTATATTATGTGTAGTGAGATACATTATAGTGTACACTGACACTCATCTATCAGTATGATATTTTTATACATAATATGGCTCCCACAAGTTATATGTTTTTATTCTCCTGAGTGTGTGCCCTTTGTTTTTATGGCTTACATGGTATTTGTGCTGTAATCCCTGAATGTCTCTCTGAACTGCATTTTCTCTATCCCCATGATGGCACCATGGAGAGAGGGGTCCGCCCCCAGGGACAGGAAACCTACAGATGAAAAAGGGCGTACCTCTCTCCCACATCAGTTGGTTTCCTGTCCCTGACGGGGAACCTACAGCACGTACCTGAAGGATTCTTCGTGGGATTCCAGGGAGCTGGCCGGTCGGTTCCTGACAGGGGGCGCCCTGTCACGGCTGGTTGCAGCGGGTTTTCTCCCCCCTTTTATTCCGACCCTGAAGCACCACCGCTGGGGTCGGCGGGCCCTGTGGGTGAGTGTGTCAGGGGAAGGCAGTGAAGAGGTTCCAGCCTGCCTTCCCCGTGTAA
This sequence comes from Ranitomeya imitator, assembly GCF_032444005.1. Taxonomy (NCBI): domain Eukaryota; kingdom Metazoa; phylum Chordata; class Amphibia; order Anura; family Dendrobatidae; genus Ranitomeya; species Ranitomeya imitator. Next base: position 177,307,027 of record NC_091286.1, on the reverse strand, counting down.
AAAAAAAAAAAAAAAAAAAAAAAAAAAAAAAAAAAAGGGAGGAAGGAGGCAGGTGACGGCGGTCACCGATTCAGCCTCTGTACCGCTAGTCGGTACATGGAGGTAGCGGTGGCTATCTTTCCATGGCGGGCACAGGAGCTCTAGAGCGGAGCGCACCGCCGATCACCGCCGCCCAAACCTGAAGTGCGGGAGCAGGCGGAACGAGAAATCGCGCGCACAGGCGTCCCCAATAATACCTTCCCTATAGGACGCCTGTGCCGCGAACCGGAAGTGACGCGCACGCCTGCGCAGATGGTCGCTTCTGCCGGCGGCAGATTCAAAAACAGAGTTCCCTAAGGTGTAAGCGTGGAAATCCCCTCTTTGTTGGAAAACTGCAGAGTGGAGCCACTATGAGTGGTAGAGAGGAGCAAGAGGCAAAGGAGTGTGCACAACTGTCACCTGAGCAATTACAGGTGCAGCGGCACCCGCGTTCACAGCACCAGCGGAAGGGAAATGCTTCGTCCCAGCAGCGCAGCAGCAGTGGTCGCTCAGGGTCACAACGCAGCCAAGTCTCTGGGAAATGTACACGACCGGCGACGAATCCAGTGGATGTAGTCCCGAGGCCAGAGACGGTATCTCTCATTCACAAGGGGTGAGTGATCTACGTGAAAGTAATAATGTAATATGAGATTACTTTTTTCTTCTAGGGAAGAAAGTGTACAACTAAATCAAAGCACAAAGTTTGTGCGATATGTTCGGAAGAACTACCTTCCTCCTGGGAAAAAAAGCTATGCGGGTCTTGCATAGAAAAAACCATTCAGGAGGAGTCCCCGGCGTTCGCATCAGACCTGATGAAACATTAATAAAAAATCAGGTGGAGAGTGCCCTCAAAGGCATTAAAATTCTGAAGGAAAGACGTAGATCAGGTCATAAATCTCCTGAACCCAGCATAAACGAATCAGAAAGTGAAACATCTGACTCTAATGATTCATCAACATCCGAGACCTCTTCACTATCGTCAGAAGGGGGACGCAGTTGCTTTCCCATCGAAGAGACAGACGCACTGGTAAAGGCTATTAGAACAACCATGGGTCTGGTAGATGAACGTCCCAAAAGAACAGCACAGGACATAATGTTCAGCGGATTAGAACAGAAGAAAAGAAGGGTATTCCCGATAAATGAGAAGATTCATTCTTTAATCAAGAAAGAATGGAAAAAAACGGATAAAAAAGTTCTCTTGACTCCTAAGAGAAAATACCCGTTCGACAACCCAGCCTGCTCATCCTGGAGCAAGGCACCCAAACTGGATGTGGCCATAGCAAAGGCCTCCAAAAAATTTGCCCTGCCCTTCGAGGACATGGGCACTCTAAAAGAGCCGATGGACAAAAAAGCAGACACTTTCTTAAAACACTCATGGGAAGCAGCAGGAGGTGGTGTAAAACCAGCCATCGCAGCCACTTGCACGGCCCGTGCTCTAATGGTATGGCTTGAACATTTGGATTCCCAGCTAAAGGGAAAAGTCTCAAGAGACACAATACAAAAGTCAGTGTCCATGATGAAAGGGGCAGCAGCTTTTCTGGCGGACGCTTCGGTGGACTCAGTGAGATTAGCAGCCAGGTCGGCCTCTTTTTCCAACGCAGCAAGACGTGCCCTGTGGCTAAAGTGCTGGCCGGGGGACTTGCAAACGAAGACCAAGTTATGCTCAATACCTTGCGAAGGGGAATTCCTGTTTGGATCAACATTAGATGACATCCTCGACAAAGCGGGGGATAAAAATAAATCTTTCCCCGGGTTCCCTAACCAGTCATATAGACGTTCCTTTCGGAACATAAAGTTTATGCGGAGAAGACCCCCAAAAGGAAATAAGGATGGATGGGAAGACAGAAGAAATAAAAATAGGGGCTTCTTGTTCAACAAACCCCCCCCCCTCCTGATAATAAAAAATCCCAATGAAGGTATTCCCCAGGTCAGAGGGAGACTAGCCGAGTTTCTTCCAGCCTGGGAAAGAATTTCAAACAGCCCCTGGATCTTAGGCATTATACGAGAAGGCCTCAAATTCAAATTTCGTGTCCCTCCCGGCAACTTCTTCAGAATAACGCCTCAAAAACAGTCACACGAACAGTCAGCTCTCCAGAAGGAAATTCTGAACCTAGTCCAGAAAGGGGTATTGCAAGAAGTCCCATACCAGGAAAGAGGCACAGGGTTCTATTCTCCCCTCTTCCTCCGCAAGAAGCCGGACAGATCATACAGAACGATCATCAATCTAAAAAAATTAAACAGTTTCCTAGAGTTACAACATTTCAAAATGGAGACAATAATATCTTGCGTAAGAATACTCTTTCCCTTGTGTTTCATGACTGTTCTAGATTTACAAGACGCATATTACCATGTGCCCATCCACAGAGATTATCAAAAATATCTCAGACTGGCAGTGAATATCCAGGGGGAGGTAAAACACTTCCAATTCCGGGCTCTCCCCTTCGGGATAGCTATTGCTCCTCGGGTATTCACGAAAATAATGGCAGAAGTAATGGCCCACATACGGGAGCAGAACATCCTAATAGTTCCCTATCTGGACGACCTCCTTGTAGTAGGGAACTCATTCCAACATTGCGAACAACAGTTGAATCAGGTCATGACTTCACTGTCGAGTCTAGGGTGGCTGCTAAACATAGCCAAGTCCAAGATGGTGCCATCCCAGGTACAGATGTACTTGGGGATAGTCCTAGACTCGATCACGCAAACATGCTATCTTCCTCAGGAGAAAATTCAGAAAATGACACAGGCAGTGTTGCAGCTGACGGTATCCCCAGTCACTACCCTGAGGAAAGCAATGTCCCTGTTGGGCTCCATGACTGCCTGTATCCCGGCCGTACAGTGGGCACAATGTCATTCCCGGGATCTACAATGGGAGACTTTAGATTCAGGCATATCTCTGCACGGGAATTTAGACGAGCAGTTAAGTATATCTCCAAACACAATACACTCCCTAGCATGGTGGGCGGACCCAGGGAATCTAACCAAAGGGGTTCCTTGGGCTCTACCGACAGAAAAAATTCTAACGACAGATGCAAGCCCCTGGGGTTGGGGAGCACACATAGACGATCAAGTGGCACAGGGGAATTGGAACAGAAGTCAAAAGCTAGACTCTTCCAACATGAAAGAACTGTTAGCGGTAAAGCTGGCCCTAACACATTTTCTATATCTCCTTCACGGGCATCATGTAAAAGTCTTCTCGGACAACCAAGTAGTGGTCGCATATCTAAACCACCAAGGGGGCACCAGGTGTCGAGCTCTGATGGAGGTAACCCAATCCATCTTCCACATAGCGGAACACAGTCTAAAGTCCTTGACAGCTCTCCACTTAAAGGGCTCAGAAAACCAGACTGCAGACTTCCTGAGCAGGACATGCTTAAAGCAGGGAGAGTGGGAGCTAAATCAGTTGGTCTTCGATCAAATCGTGAATCTCTGGGGTCTACCAGAAATAGACCTATTCGCGAACAGCCAAAACCACAAAGTGAAAACATTCTGCTCAATAGATCCCCGGGAGAACCCTGTAGCTCTAGACGCACTAACAATTCCGTGGAACTATCATCTCGCCTATGCGTTCCCTCCAATGTCGCTCATCCCCTTAGTGTTGAGGAAAATTCGGGAGGAGAGAGCTACAGTGATAGTAATAGCGCCATTTTGGCCCCGCAGAATATGGTTTTCTTGGCTAAGAAACATGTCCATATCGAGTCCTTGGGTTCTACCAGACTCTCCAAAACTTCTGTCCCAGGGTCCAGTATTTCACCCCAATGTAAAAAATTTACACATGACAGCATGGCTTTTGAAAGGAGGTTGCTGAGGGATAAAGGGTTCTCTCCCAACTTGGTGTCCACTCTATTACAGAGTAGAAAACCCGTAACCACTAGAATATATGGGAAAGTGTGGAAAAAGTTTGTCGGTATCAGGGGCAGACCCGTCCGGGGAGATCTCAATAGGGAAAATACTTGAGTTCTTACAGAAAGGTCTGGAAAGAGGTTTAGCTACAAGCACTCTAAAGGTCCAGGTGGCAGCCTTAGGAGCACTGTATAATTACGACTTGGCCAAAAATCGATGGGTCATGCGTTTCATTAAAGCCTCATCTAGATCCAGACCCATTCCCCTCCACAACTCGCCTCCATGGGATCTAAACCTTGTATTAAACGCTCTAACCAAACCTCCCTTTGAGCCCCTGACAGAAGTTCCTTTAAAGATCTTATCCCTAAAAACCACACTGCTAGTGGCCCTAACCTCGGCTCGTCGTGTCAGCGATGTACAAGCGTTATCCTCATGTCCACCCTTTATTCAGATATTTGATGACAAAGTCATTCTTAAAACTGACCCGGCTTACCTCCCTAAAATATCACAGTTTCATAGAACGCAAGAAATTTCTTTGCCCTCCTTTTGCCCCAACCCTAAAAATGAGGGGGAAAGAACACTGCATACCCTAGACGTAAAAAGATGCCTGATCCAATATCTGTCAGCCACTAGGGAGTGCAGGAAGGCTAGGGCTTTGTTTGTCTGCTTCCAGGGTCCACGCAAAGGACAAAAAGCATCGAAAGCCACGTTAGCAAGGTGGATAAGAGACGCCATCGCCCTATCCTACTCATCCTGCGGGACAGCCATCCCGGAGAATATAAAGGCTCATTCGACCAGAGCAGTGGCATCATCCTGGGCGGAGAGAGCTGGCGCTTCGATACAACAGATATGTAGAGCGGCCACTTGGTCTTCCCAGTCTACATTTTTCAAGCATTACCGCTTAGACTTGACCTCCTCTGATACTACCTTTGGGCGAAGGGTTCTAGAGGCAGTGGTCCCTCCCTAAGAGCTATCTATTCAAATCTCTCCGTGGTGCCATCATGGGGATAGAGAAAATGGTAGTTACCTGCCGATAATGGTATTTCTCTGATCCCATGATGGCACCCGTATATTCCCTCCCTTTTCACACACAGGTGTGCACTTGGTAATGTACCAGTAATTAGTTTTAGTCACGGTGCCTCTGTTAAGTCAAATTGGTTAAGTTTAATTTGTGCAAATATTGAGTTGCAGCTGAAGTTCTGTATAAGGCTCTGTAATCCAACTGATGTGGGAGAGCGGTACGCCCTTTTTCATCTGTAGGTTTCCTGTCCCTGGGGGCGGACCCCTCTCTCCGTGGTGCCATCATGGGATCAGAGAAATACCGTTATCGGCAGGTAACTACCATTTTTTTTTTTTCCCTCTGGTATCCACTGAATGTCTCCAGCTCTGCCTAGACCCTGAATGTCTCTCTGAACTGCATTTTTTTCCCTTCTGGTATGCACTGCTCACCTTTCACTTTAGATTCATAATGTATTTCACTTCTCTGGTGTTCTCCATGCATACCCCTGAGCAGTCAGTCTAACCCCCCCCCCCCCTTTATGACCTTTTGTTTAACTCTGAACATGTGTTCTGGCCACACCCCCACATCCACTCACAGCTGAATCCTCTTACTAGCACATATATTCAGATCCAGGAGTCTGATCCACACGTAGTCTGATCCATGCAACTTTCAAATTACATCTTTCAAATTGCATATTTTTAATTACTTTGAATTAGACTGAATTGGACTGGAATTGACTGGAAGGTAATGGAATACAAAACCACTACAATAATTCGGTTTCTTTTCTCTTTCACCCCCATACTACTTTCCTTCTTTAAATCTCCTGCAATCCCTCCACTTAAGAAGTAGTCATTTTTTCCTCCATCCACCCCAGCCATCTCACATTCTCTTCAGAACTATTTCTCCACATACAATCCTTTTTCTCCACACACGGCCGCATCATGTCCTATCCTGCTCCCATCTTTTAACGCTTTGTCTTCTACTCCTCATCGCTGGTGATTTATCCTCAAATCCTGGCCCTCCTCAACACATCCCCACAAAACATTTATAACCCCACTGCCACGATCCTCTGCACGTTTTCCCAACCATGATAACCTTTTACCCATTCATCCAGCCCCACTCCCCCGGTCCCCCTACATGGATCACTATGGAACGCACGCTCTGTCAGCAACAAACTGCCATTTATCCATAACCTCTTCATCACAAACTAACTCTCCTTCCTTGGCATCACTGGAACCTGCCTTTCCCCCTCTGACTCTCCAGCTGCACTTTCTTATGGTGGACTCAATCTCTCTCACACCCGTCGCCCCAGCAACAAACGTGGTTGAGGAGTTGGCCTTCTCCTGCCCAACACCTGCTCCTTTACCGCAATCCCGCTACCACCCTCCACTACTCCCTCTTTTGAGGTGCACTCCTTCCGCATCTGTTCCCCCTCCAACCTCCAGCTGGCTGTCATCTACTGCCCCCTAGAACTAGCCATCTCCACACTTCTCAACCACCTCACCACCTGGCTACTTCATTTCCTCTCTGCTGACATCCCCACTATCATGAGTGACTTCAATATCCCCATTGAAACTTCCACCTCATCTGCCTCTAAACTTTTATCACTGACTTCCTCCTTTGGCCTCACTCAATGGTCCTCTGAGGCCACTCACAAAGATGGCCACACGCTGGACCTCATCTTCAACCGCCTCTGCTCCCTCACTAATCTCACTAACTCACCCTTCCCCCTGTCTGACCACAGCCTACTGACATTCTCTTCCCTTTCCTCTCCTAGTGTGCAACCCCCACTCCACAAACTCACTCACCCTCGCAGAAATCTCAAATGCCTCAATTTACAATCACTGAGTCCTTTCTCCCTCTTACAGACATAGCCTCCCTTCATGACACAGATGCTGCTGCCACTTTTTATAACACCACAATAACAGCAACACTCGATTCAGCCGCCACGCTCATGCCTAGCAAAACTCGTACATTCAACAGGCAGCCCTGGCTGACCAGCCTGACCAAAGAACTGAAACTGGATTCCAGGATCGCTGAGCGGAGGTGGAAGCGATCCCGCTCTGCCGAGCACTTAACACATACAAGCAGTCCCTCGCCAGCTTCCAGTCCACGCTCACTGCTGCAAAACAAACTTGGTTCTCATCTCTCCTATCCTACCTGTCTCACAACCCTAAACAGCTTTTCAACACTTTCAATTCTCTACTCCGTCCCTCCGCACCCCTCCCCTCTCATTTCTGCTGAAGACTTTTCCTCTTTATTTAAACAGAAGATCGATACGATCAGAGAAAGCTTTGGCCCACAGCACGCATTGCCCCTCTTAGCTGCTCAACCTTGTTCCTCCAAAACCAGCTTCTCCACCATGACAGAAGATCAGCTCTCCACCCTCCTGTCAAGATCACACCTCACCACTTGCGCGCTTGACCCGCTCCCGTCCCACCTCATCCCTAACCTTGCCACGGTCTTCATCCCAACCCTAACACACCTCATCAACCTCTCACTCACAACAGATATCTTACCCTCAATCTTCAAAAATGCCAAGATCACACCCATCCTCAAAAAGCCCTCCCTCGACCCATCCTCTTCGTCTAGCTGTCCCCCGATATCTCTTCTCCCTTATGCCTCAAAATTACAGGAACATGTCCATCTTGAACTGTCCTCCCACTTCTCCTCCTGCTCACTCTTTAACCCCTTCCCGACCTTTGACGCATACGCTGCGTCATGAAAGTCGGTGCCATTCCGACCCATGACGCAGCATATGCGTCATGGAAAGATCGCGTCCCTGCAGGCCGGGTGAAAGGGTTAACTCCCATTTCACCCGATCTGCAGGGACAGGGGGAGTGGTAGTTTAGCCCAGGGGGGGTGGCTTCACCCCCTCGTCGCTACGATCGCTCTGATTGGCAGTTTCACTTTCAACAGCCAATCAGAGCGATTTGTAATATTTCACCTAAAAAACTGGTGAAATATTACAATCCAGCCATGGCCGATGCTGCAATATCATCGGCCATGGCTGGAAACACTTATGTGCACCCACCCCACCCCTCCGATCGCCCCCCCAGCCCCCCGATCTGTGGTCCGCTCCCCTCCGTCCTGTGCTCCGCTCCCCCGTCCTCCTGTCCGCTTCCCCGTGCACCAATCACACCCCCCGCGCTCCAATCAAACCCCCCCGCACTCCGATCCCCCCCCGCACACAGCGACCCCCCCCCGTGCTCCGATCCACCCCCCCGCACAGCGATCCCTCACCCCGTGCTCCAATCCTTCCCCGTGCTCCAATCCTCCCTCCCGTGTTCCGATCCACCCCCCCCATGCTCCGATCCACCCCCCCCGTGCTCAGACGCCCCCCCGTGCCCTGATCTCCCCCCCCTTATACTTACCTGGCCGCCCGAGGTCCGTCCGTCTTCTTTCCTGGGCGCCGCCATCTTCCAAAATGGCGGGCGCATGTGCAGTGCGCCCGCCGAATGGCAGATTCGTTCCAGAGTGAATTTTGATCACTGAGATAGGTTATATCTCAGTGATCAAAATAAAAAAAATAGTAAATGACCCCCCCCTTTGTCACCCCCATAGATAGGGACAATAAAAAAAATAAAGAATTTTTTTTTTTTTTCACTAAGGTTGGGGTAAGAACTAGGGTTAGGGGTAGGGTTAGGGCTAGGGTTAGGGCTAGGGTTAGGGTTTCGGTATGTGCACACGTATTCTGGTCCTATGCGGATTTTTCCGCAGCGGATTTGAAAAATCCACAGTGCTAAACCGCTGCAGATTTATCGTGGATTTACCGCGGTTTTTCTGCGCATTTCACTGCGGTTTTACAACTTGCGATTTTCTATTGGAGCAGTTGTAAAACCGCTGCGGAATCCGCAGAAAGAAGTGACATGCTGCGGAATGTAAACCGCTGCGTTTCCGTGCAGTTTTTCCGCAGCATGTGTACAGCGATTTTTGGTTCCCATAGGTTCACATTGAACTGTAAACTCATGGGAAACTGCTGCGGATCCGCAGCATTTTCTGCAGCGTGTGCACATACCTTTAGAATTAGGCTATGTGCACACGGTGCGGATTGGCCGCTGCGGATCCGCAGCAGTGTTCCATCAGGTTTACAGTACCATGTAAACATATGGAAAACCAAATCCGCTGTGCCCATGGTGCAGAAAATACCGCGCGGGAACGCTGCGTTGTATTTTCCGCAGCATGCCAATTCTTTGTGCGGATTCCGCAGCGTTTTACACCTGTTCCTCAATAGGAATCCACAGGTGAAATCCGCACAAAAAACACTGGAAATCCACGGTAAATCCACAGGTAAAACGCAGTGCCTTTTACCCGCGGATTTTTCAAAAATGATGCTGAAAAATCTCATACGAATCCGCAACGTTGGCACATAGCCTTAGAGTTGGGTTGGAATTAGGGTTGTGGTTAGGGTTAGGGGTGTGTTGGGGTTAGGGTTGTGGTTAGGGGTGTGTTGGGGTTAGGGTTGTGATTAGGGTTACGGCTACAGTTGGGATAAGGGTTAGGGGTGTGTTGGAGGTAGAATTGAGGGGTTTCCACTGTTTAGGCACTTCAGGGGGTCTCCAAACGCAACATGGCGCCACCATTGATTCCAGCCAATCTTGTATTCAAAAATTCAAATGGTGCTCCCTCACTTCCGAACCCCGACGTGTGCCCAAACAGTGGTTTACCCCCACATATGGGGTACCAGCATACTCAGGACAAACTGCGCAACAATTACTGGGGTCCAATTTCTCCTGTTACCCTTGAGAAAATAAAAAATTGCTTGCTAAAACATCATTTTTGAGGAAAGAAAAATGATTTTTTATTTTCACGGCTCTGCGTTGTAAACGTCTGTGAAGCACTTGGGGGTTCAAAGTGCTCACCTCACATCTAGATAAGTTCCTTTCGGGGTCTAGTTTCCAAAATGGGGTCACTTGTGGGGGGTTTCTACTGTTTAGCCACATCAGGGGCTCTGCAAACGCAACGTGACGCCCACATAGCATTCCATCAAAGTCTGCATTTCAAAACGTCACTACTTCACTTCCGAGCCCCAGCATGTGCCTAAACAGTGGTTTACCCCCACATATGGGGTATCAGCGTACTCAGGAGAAACTGGACAACAACTTTTGGGGTCAAATTTCTCCTGTTACCCTTGGGAAAATAAAAAATTGCGGGCTAAAATTCATTTTTGAGAAAATAATTTTTTTTTTTTTATTTTCATGGCTCTGCGTTATAAATTCTGTGAAGCACTTGAGGGTTCAAAGTGCTCACTACACATCTAGATTAGTTCCTTTGGGGGTCTAGTTTCCAAAATGGGGTAATTTGTGGGGGATCTCCAATGTTTAGGCACACAGGGGCTCTCCAAACGCGACATGGTGTCCGCTAATGATTGGAGATAATTTTCCATTTAAAAAGCCAAATGGCGTGCCTTCCCTTCTGAGCCCTGCCGTGCGCCCAAACAGTGGTTTACCCCCACATATGGGGTATCTGCATACTCAGGACAAACTGGACAACAACATTTGTGGTCCAATTTCTCCTATTACCATTGGCAAAATAGGAAATTCCAGGCTAAAAAATCATTTTTGAGAAAAGAAAAATTATTTTTTATTTTCATGGCTCTGCATTATAAACTTCTGTGAAGCACCTGGGGGTTTAAAGTGCTCAGTATGCATCTAGATAAGTTCCTTGGGGGGTCTAGTTTCCAAAATGGGGTCACTTGTGGGGGAGCTCCATTGCATAGGCACACAGGGGCTCTCCAAATGCGACATGGTGTCCGCTAACAATTGGAGCTAATTTTCCATTCAAAAAGTTAAAAGGCGCGCCTTCCCTTCCGAGCCTTACCATGTGCCCAAACAGTGGTTTACCCCCACATGTGAAGTATCGGTGTACTCAGGAGAAATTGCCAAACAAATTTTAGGATCCATTTTATCCTGTTGTCCATGTGAAAATGAAAAAATTGAGGCTAAAAGAATTTTTTTGTGAAAAAAAAGTACTTTTTCATTTTTACGGATCAATTTGTGAAGCACCTGGGGGTTTAAAGGGCTCACTATGCATCTAGATAAGTTCCTTGGGGTGTCTAGTTTCCAAAATGGGGTCACTTGTGGGGGAGCTCCAATTTTTAGGCACACGGGGGCTCTCCAAATGTGACATGGTGTCCGCTAAAGAGTGCAGCCAATTTTTCATTCAAAAAGTCAAATGGCGCTCCTTCCCTTCCAAGCCCTGCCGTGCGCCCAAACAGTGGTTTACCCCCACATATGAGGTATCAGCGTACTCAGGACAAATTGGACAACAACTTACGTGGTTCAGTTTCTCCTTTTACCATTGGGAAAATAAAAAAATTGTTGCTGAAAAATCATTTTTGTGACTAAAAAGTTAAATGTTCATTTTTTCCTTCCATGTTGCTTCTGCTGCTGTGAAGCACCTGAAGGGTTAATAAACTTCTTGAATGTGGTTTTGTGCACCTTGAGGGGTGCAGTTTTTAGAATGGTGTCACTTTTGGGTATTTTCAGCCATATAGACCCCTCAAACTGACTTCAAATGTGAGGTGGTCCCTAAAAAAAATGGTTTTGTAAATTTCGTTGTAAAAATGAGAAATCGCTGGTCAAATTTTAACCCTTATAACTTCCTAGCAAAAAAAAATTTTGTTTCCAAAATTGTGCTGATGTAAAGTAGACGTGTGGGAAATGTTATTTATTAACTATTTTGTGTCCCATAACTCTCTGGTTTAACAGAATAAAAATTCAAAATGTGAAAATTGCGAAATTTTCAAAATTTTCGCCAAATTTCCGTTTTTATCACAAATAAACACAGAATTTATTGACCTAAATTTACCACTAACATGAAGCCCAATATGTCACGAAAAAACAATCTCAGAACCGCTAGGATCCATTGAAGCGTTCCTGAGTTATTACCTCATGAAGGGACACTGGTCAGAATTGCAAAAAACGGCAAGGTCTTTAAGGTCAAAATAGGCTGGGTCATGAAGGGGTTAACCGGTTACAATCTGGCTTCTGACTCCATCACTCAACTGAAACTGCCCTAACTAAAGCCACCAATGACCTACTAGCTGCCAAGAGCAAGCGACACTACTCTGTTCTCCTTCTCCTGGACCTTTCTTCTGCCTTTGACACTGTGGACAACTCCCTTCTTCTACAGATCCTCTCATCTCTTGGCATCACAGACTTTGCCCTATCCTGGATCTCGCCATATCTGACAGACCGAACATTCAGTGTCTCCCTCCCCCACTCCACCTCCTCACTCCGCCCCTTGTCTGTTGGTGTTTTTCAAGGCTCTATTCTAGGACCCCTACTCTTCTCCATCTACACCTTCGGCCTGGGACAGCTCATAGAATTCCACGGTATGCAGTATAATCTCTGCCGATGACACGGAGATCTACCTATCCGGACCTTACCTCACCTCCTTACTTACCAAAATCCCACACTGTCTGCTATCTTGGCCTTCTTTTCTGCCCGCTTTCTAAAACTGAACATGGACAAAACAGAATTCATCATCTTTCCCCATATCACTCTACCCTCCACCAGACCTATCTATCAATGTCAATGGCTGCTCACTTTCCCCAGTCCCACACACGCGGTGCCTCAGGGTGATCCTAGACTCTGCCCTCTCTTTCAAGCCACATATCCAAACCCTTGCCTCCTGCCAGCTCAAACTTAAAAATATCTCCAGGATCCGTGCATTCCTCGATTGCGACACCACAAAAACACTAATGCATGCCTTTATCATTTCCCACCTTGACTACTGCAACCTCCTACTCTCTGGCCTCCCCTCTAGCACTTTGGCACCACTCCAATACATCCTACACTCTGCTGCCCGACTAAACTACCTGTCTCCCCACTATTCCACAGCCTCTCCCCTATGCTAAGCCCTTCACTGGCTTCCCATCGCCCAGAGACTCCAGTTCAAAACCCTTACAATGACATATAAAGCCATCCACAACCTGTCTCCTCCATACATCTGTGACATGGTCTTTTGGTACTTACCTACACGCAACCTCCGATCCTCTGAAGACCTCCTTCTCTACTCCCCTCTCATCTCTTCTTCCCACAACCGCATCCAAGACTTCTCCCATGCTTCCCCCATACTCTGGAACTCTCTACCACAACACATCAGACTCTCGCTTACCATAGAAACCTTCAAAAAGAACCTGAAGACTCCCCTCTTCCAACAAAAACCAAAAACACATGGGCTACTTGCACAGGGAACAAGTCTGTAGAAACCTGTGCACACCACCAAAGAACTTGAAAACACAAAGCGCACAGAGAGGTCAAAAATACTCTGTTGTAAAAATAGTCACAGTAAATAAGCAAGTGCTCGTCAAAAAATGAAAAAATACAAGGCATTTAGTTAATGTTTTTTTGCAAAAAAAGTATGTTAAGCTGCTCCACCAATCGCCAAGGTATACCCTGTTGTGAATTCTGTTGTTAAGCTCCCTCCTGTGGTCATGAATGGTACTTCGGCTGGTTCTGTCCATGGGCTTCCTCTGGTGGTTGTGAGTGGGGCTGCGGCTTCTGAGGTTCCTTCCTGTTGTGAATTCTGTGGCCAAGCTCCCTCCTGTGGTCGTGAGTGGTACTTCGGCTGATTCTGTCTATGGGCTTCCGTTGGTGGATGTGAGTGGTACTGCGGCTTCTGAGTTTCCTTCCTCAGGTGATGAGGTTAAGTCGTTAGGTGCTGCTCTATTTAACTCCACCTAGTGCTTTGATCCTGGCCTCCAGTCAATGTTCTAGTATTGGTCTTGCATCCTCCTGGATCGTTCCTGTGGCCTGTCTATCCTGCATAAGCTAAGTTTTGCTTGTGTTATTTTTGTTTGCTATTTTTTTCTGTCCAGCTTGCTATATTGGTTTTTCTTGCTTGCTGGAAGCTCTGGGACGCAGAGGGAGCGCCTCCGCACCGTGAGTCGGTGCGGAGGGTCTTTTTGCGCCCTCTGCGTGGTCTTTTTGTAGGTTTTTGTGCTGACCGCAAAGCAACCTTTCCTATCCTCTGTCTGTTCAGTAAGTCGGGCCTCACTTTGCTAAATCTATTTCATCTCTGTGTTTGTATTTTCATCTTTACTCACAGTCATTATATGTGGGGGGCTGCCTTTTCCTTTGGGGAATTTCTCTGAGGCAAGGTAGGCTTATTTTTCTATCTTCACGGCTAGCTAGTTCCTTAGGCTGTGCCGAGTTGCATAGGGAGTGTTAGGAGCAATCCACAGCTATTTCTAGTGTGTTTGATAGGATTAGGGATTGCGGTCAGCAGAGTTCCCACGTCCCAGAGCTCGTCCTTTATTATCAGTAACTATCAGGTCATTCCGTGTGCTCTTAACCACCTGGTCCATTATTGTCCTGACCCACAGGTCATAACAATTCATACCTTGCTTGTAGTATTTCATTGGGGCGTTTCTCATACATCCTTGAAGTTTTAGTCACGTGCAACGAGGCACTGCATTTAAAGGTCGTTTCGCTGCCCACTGGCGGCTTTGTTTTTTTTTATTTACAGGTCCTTCTTTTCATTGACCTGTCTCCAATATGCATTGCTTTTGTTTGTCTCATCTGAATTGGCTATGCATACGAAGTAATCTTCTAATGACATTGCAAGATTAAGAGACTGACTACTGCATTGTCAACAGGAGCTTACAGCGCATGCGGCACCATTTCTGATGAGACAAACCTAGTCAATGATTGCGACTGTGCAGAATCTCAAGCAGAGCAAGACAAGTCACTGAGAGAAGTGACCGGTCAAAGACCTTAGGTCTCCATGGGGCAGAGAGACGGGAGTGCAGAACTTTCCCTACTGCACTTGCGATTAAAACGTAAAGAATGTCTTTTTAAGAAATGTCCCCAAATGCAGTGTGGCAAGTACTGCACTTTCAGCTCTGCTGAGCTTTCTGCTGGCTGACGGCCTCCGATCTTTGCCACGTCACTCTTCTCTCAGTGACCAATCTCTCCTTGCCCAAGATTGACAGCAACATTATTACTGGGGTTAGTCTCCTCAGAAATAGTAGCATACGTGCAGTAGGCTCCGGTCGACATTGTGGAAGCTGGTCCATTGATCTTGCAACGTAACTATGTGCTTACAGCTCTTGTGCCATCCCTTCTAGTGAAATGAACCCAGGCCATAACACTGCCTGCGTAAGGGAGAAGGCAGTGAAGAGTGATCTCTCAATTAAAGACCTTGGGGTGGGGAAAATGCAGAGAACACCTGGAAGTGCAGTGCACATACAATTACATCTCTGATTATAACTTGGATTTCTCAAAAATGCCCAAGCAAAATTCTACAATCCAGGTATGTATTTAACTAGATGGAGGCCCGATGCTATCGCATCGGGAGGGTGGTAATGTCACGATGGGGGCAGGCTTTTGCAGCGTTGAGTGTCTCTCAACCATATGCTCACCCACCTATCCACTCTTTCCCCATGTGCTGACTTCTCCCGTCTGTGCTCTCTTCTTTGACCTGTCTACCGCATGTGCTATCCCCCTTGTCTTCTGTCTCTCTCCATCCTGTGCTGTGTTCTCCCATCAAAGACAATATTGACATTACAGCAGGAGATCGCAGAGGATACATTTTGAGGTAAAATATTGTTTAAAAAGTCAGTGCAATATCTTACCTGGCAAAAGAAAACCTCTGTGATCCCCTGCTGTAATGTCAGTATTGTCTTTTGCTTCCTCCCCTACCCAGGAGATGTAATGTGCTTCGTACATGGTCAGATACAGACAATTTTTTAAAATGATCTTTCGTTCGTGGAAAAACCCCTTTAACGTGACCGGCTTCCTCTGCCTGTAGACATGTCGCACATCTGCCGCCGGGATCAGCCAAATGATTCACTGCATGCACGAGTTCCACGCAGGTGCAGTAAATCAGACCGCCTCCATCTTTGTGCAGACAGATAGCGGCAGTCACATTAAAACTGCGCATGTACTCCTGTACATAGATGGCAACTGTCAGTGACTCATTTAGCTGATCTCGGCGGCCTGTTCGTGCCGATGTTATGCTTGTGGTACCACGCAAGAGGCTGCGTACGGTGTATACAGTGTGTGTGTGTGGTGCGTACGGAGTATACAGTGTGTGGTGTATATAGTGTGTGTGTGTGTGTGTGGTGCGACGGTGTTCCACTGGTGGTACCGTGCAAGAGGCTGGTACCACCAGCAGTTTTTATATTGAGACACCCATCACTTGGTTGTCCCAATATGGAGGTCTGTGAACTTCCGCTGCTTGGAATTCTGGGATCCGTGTTATGGCTGGCAATCAGGCAACACAGCGTGCAGTAATCAGCGCACATACAGAGATCTGGCAAAAACCCAAAACAATAGGACGAGCTCTGAGACGTGGAATCTCTGTAGACTGCAGTACCTGAACTGTCCTCACACAACTGGAAGCAGCAGTGGATTGCGCCTATCACTACCTATGCAACTCGGCACTGCCTGAGGAGCTGACTAGCCTGAAGATAGAAATACAAGCCTGACTTACCTCAGAGAAATACCCCAAAGGAATAGGCAGCCCCCACATATAATGACTGTTAGCAAGATGAAAAGACAAACGTAGGAATGAAATAGATTCAGCAAAGTGAGGCCCGATATTCTAGACAGAGCGAGGATAGCAAAGAGAACTATGCAGTCTACAAAAAACCCTAAAACGAAAACCACGCAAAGGGGCAAAAAAGACCCACCGTGCCGAACTAACAGCACGGCGGTGCACCCCTTTGCTTCTCAGAGCTTCCAGCAAAAGATAATAACAAGCTGGACAGAAAAAACAGAAAACAAACTAGAAGCACTTATCTAGCAGAGCAGCAGGCCCAAGGAAAGATGCAGTAGCTCAGATCCAACACTGGAACATTGACAAGGAGCAAGGAAGACAGACTCAGGTGGAGCTAAATAGCAAGGCAGCCAACGAGCTCACCAAAACACCTGAGGGAGGACGCCCAGAGACTGCAATACCACTTGTGACCACAGAATTCACAACAGATCCGGACTCATCTGGATGGAACAGGATGTGAAGACATTACAAGGTAAGTATATATTAAGATAGTTAAAGAGGTATTCCCCTCGTGACTTTATTTATCGGTTGAATATCCTGCAGGTCCACTTGAACCTCTTTCACGTGTTACCTACAGTTTAGAACAAATTTGCATCCCATATCTGGCTCACTTTCATTGCTGGCACATTTTCATCCAAGGATTTCTGAGGTATTTTTAGTAATTGCTGTACATCCATCCAATGTACCACAATACACACACAGAAATACCTAACATCTATAATATAACGCTGGGAGCGTCACTCTGTCCGAAGCCTTTATAGACTGCGCAGGCGCAAGCGCCGGCGCAGTCTGGCCCCCACAGAGTGACGTTCCCAGGAGATCGCGGTATGCGTAAGCACTGAACGCATACCGCGATCTCCACCGGAGAGTCATGGACCGTGGACGCGCCAGGAGGGAGGGTAAGTATATTCACCTGTCCTCCGTTCCAGCGCTGCGTGCGGCTCCGTCTTCCGGCTCCTCTGCTGTGACAGTCCAGTCACAGGCAGAGGAGCCGGAGTGTGTGTTCAAGATAATGGCGCCGGAATGCGCGGACTGCGCAAGCGCCGATTCCTGCTGCCGGAATCGGCGCCTGCGCTTTCCGGCGCCATTTTCTTGAAGACACACTCCGGCTCCACTGCAGGTGTGTCTTCAAGAAAATGGTGCCGGAGAGCGCAGACTGCGCAGGCGCCGATTCCTGCTGCCGGAATCGGCGCCTGCGCAGTCCGCGCTTTCCGGCGCCATTTTCTTGAAGACACACCTGCAGTGGAGTCGGACGATAGGTGAGTATGGTATTTTTTTTTTTTTTATATGGCAGCAGCATACGGGGGCATATAATACAATAGTGGCGCAGGATGGCAGCAGCACATGATAGAACGGGCGCAGGATGGCAGCAGCACATGATAGAACGGGCGCAGGATGGGAGCAGCACATGACAGAACGGGCGCAGGATGGCAGCAGCGCATGACAGAACGGGCGCAGGATGGCAGCAGCACAAGACAGAACGGGCGCAGGATGGCAGCAGCACATGACAGAACGGGCGCAGGATGGCAGCAGCACATGATGGAGACCATATACCAATATAAATGCTCGCCACCCGGGCGTAGAACGGGTTCAATAGCTAGTAGTAACATAGTTAGTAAGGCCGAAAAAAGACATTTGTCCATCCAGTTCACCCTATATTCCATCATAATAAATACCCAGATCTACGTCCTTCTACAGAACCTAATAATTGTATGATACAATATTGTTCTGCTCCAGGAAGACATCCAGGCCTCTCTTGAACCCCTCGACTGAGTTCGCCATCACCACCTCCTCTGGCAAGCAATTCCAGATTCTCACTGCCCTAACAGTAAAGACTCCTCTTCTATGTTGGTGGAAAAACCTTCTCTCTTCCAGACACAAAGAATGCCCCCTTGTGCCCGTCGCCTTCCTTGGTATAAACAAATCCTCAGCGAGATATTTGTATTGTCCCCTTATATACTTATACATGGTTATTAGATCGCCCCTCAGTCGTCTTTTTTCTAGACTAAATAATCCTAATTTCGCTAATCTATCTGGGTATTGTAGTTCTCCCATCCCCTTTATTAATTTTGTTGCCCTCCTTTGTACTCTCTCTAGTTCCATTATATCCTTCCTGAGCACCGGTGCCCAAAACTGGACACAGTACTCCATGTGCGGTCTAACTAGGGATTTGTACAGAGGCAGTATAATGCTCTCATCATGTGTATCCAGACCTCTTTTAATGCACCCCATGATCCTGTTTGCCTTGGCAGCTGCTGCCTGGCACTGGCCGCTCCAGGTAAGTTTATCATTAACTAGGATCCCCAAGTCCTTCTCCCTGTCAGATTTACCCAGTGGTTTCCCGTTCAGTGTGTAATGGTGATATTGATTCCCTCTTCCCATGTGTATAACCTTACATTTATCATTGTTAAACCTCATCTGCCACCTTTCAGCCCAAGTTTCCAACTTATCCAGATCCATCTGTAGCAGAATACTATCTTCTCTTGTATTAACTGCTTTACATAGTTTTGTATCATCTGCAAATATCGATATTTTACTGTGTAAACCTTCTACCAGATCATTAATGAATATGTTGAAGAGAACAGGTCCCAATACTGACCCCTGCGGTACCCCACTGGTCACTTCGACCCAGTTAGAGACTATACCATTTATAACCACCCTCTGCTTTCTATCACTAAGCCAGTTACTAACCCATTTACACACATTTTCCCCCAGACCAAGCATTCTCATTTTGTGTACCAACCTCTTGTGCGGCACGGTATCAAACGCTTTGGAAAAATCGAGATATACCACGTCCAATGACTCACCGTGGTCCAGCCTATAGCTTACCTCTTCATAAAAACTGATTAGATTGGTTTGACAGGAGCGATTTCTCATAAACCCATGCTGATATGGAGTTAAACAGTTATTCTCATTGAGATAATCCAGAATAACATCCCTCAGAAACCCTTCAAATATTTTACCAACAATAGAGGTTAGACTTACTGGCCTATAATTTCCAGGTTCACTTTTGGAGCCCTTTTTGAATATTGGCACCACATTTGCCATGCGCCAGTCCTGCGGAACAGACCCCGTCGCTATAGAGTCCCTAAAAATAAGAATTAATGGTTTATCTATTACATTACTTAGTTCTCTTAGTACTCGTGGGTGTATGCCATCCGGACCCTGAGATTTATCTATTTTAATCTTATTTAGCCGGTTTCGCACCTCTTCTTGGGTTAGATTGGTGACCCTTAATATAGGGTTTTCATTGTTTCTTGGGATTTCACCTAGCATTTCATTTTCCACCGTGAATACCGTGGAGAAGAAGGTGTTTAATATGTTAGCTTTTTCCTCGTCATGCACAACCATTCTTTCCTCACTATTTTTTAAGGGGCCTACATTTTCAGTTTTTATTCTTTTACTTTTGATATAGTTGAAGAACAGTTTGGGATTAGTTTTACTCTCCTTAGCAATGTGATTCTCTGTTTCCTTTTTGGCAGCTTTAATTAGTTTTTTAGATAAAGTATTTTTCTCCCTATAGTTTTTTAGAGCTTCAATAGTGCCATCCTGCTTTAGTAGTTCAAATGCTTCTTATTACTGTTAATTGCCCCTCTTACTTCTTTGTTTAGCCACATTGGGTTTTTCCTATTTCTAGTCCTTTTATTCCCACAAGGTATAAACCGCTTACAGTGCCTATTTAGGATGTTCTTAAACATTTTCCATTTATTAACTGTATTCTTTTTTCTGAGGATATTGTCCCAGTCTACCAGATTAAGGGCATCTCTAAGCTGGTCAAACGTTGCCTTCCTAAAGTTCAGTGTTTTTGTGACTCTCTGACAAGTTCCCCTAGTGAAAGACAGGTGAAACTGTACAATATTGTGGTCGCTATTTCCTAGATGCCTGGCCACCTGCAGATTTGTTATTCTGTCAGGTCTATTAGATAGTATTAGGTCTAAAAGTGCTGCTCCTCTGTTTGGATTCTGCACCAATTGTGAAAGATAATTTTTCTTGGTTATTAGCAGAAACCTGTTGCCTTTATGGGTTTCACAGGTTTCTGTTTCCCAGTTAATATCCGGGTAGTTAAAGTCCCCCATAACCAGGACCTCATTATGGGTTGCAGCTTCATTTATCTGCTTTAGAAGTAGACTTTCCATGATTTCTGTTATATTTGGGGGTTTGTAACAGATCCAAATGAGAATTTTGTTACCATTTTTCCCTCCATGAATTTCGACCCATATGGACTCGACATCCTCATTTCCTTCGCTAATATCCTCCCTTAAAGTGGACTTTAGACAAGACTTTACATAGAGACAAACCCCTCCTCCTCTCCGATTTTTACGATCCTTTCTAAACAGACTGTAACCCTGTAAGTTAACTGCCTAGTCATAGCTTTCATCTAACCATGTCTCGGTTATTCCCACTATGTCAAAGTTACCTGTAGATATTTCTGCTTCTAGCTCTTCCATCTTGTTTGTCAGGCTTCTGGCGTTTGCGAGCATGCAGTTTAGAGGATTTTGTTTTGTTCCAATCTCCTCGCTGTGCATTGTTTTAGAAATGTTCTTACCTCCCTTCTGAGTATGTTTTCCTGGGTCTTCTTTGTTAAAGTCTAATGTTTTTCTTCCCGTCCCCTCTTCTTTCTTCTAGTCTCCTCTTCTTCTGCTTATGTTTACACGTGGCTGGCTATACAATCTTTCTTGTACATTTGAATGGTATAGTTTCAGTGTTGAATAAATGGATTTTTGTGCAAAATCTATTCTGCTAAATGTTTTATAATTATATCTTCATGAAACATTGATTTTATTTGTATATTGATATATCTGTTTTTCTCTCTTTTTTTTTTTTTTTTCTGGGTTATGATTTGAGCGTTATGACAGTTGTGCAAGTGCTTTTTCTCCAGTCACCTTCCACGACCGCAGTATCGGAGGATGTCTCCCCGGTGAAATACCCCTCCCCTTCCTGCAACCACCAGTATTTTCCTGTCCCCTATGGCAAGAGGTTTCTGATAGTGCTGCCGTGGCCGTCGATCGGGAGCGCTGTTACCTGCATGCGCTGGGCAGTCGAGGTCGGGGGTTCCGCTCTCCTCCTGTGACTGCTTCCATCTCCGCGTCCGCTGTACCTATGCGTTCCACCCTGGAGCGCACGTTCTCCGGTTGGCGTCCTGACCCAGCGGCAGGCATGACGGGCATTTCTTGCATCACCCCCTATGGACCCTAGGGAGGAGGAGCACTAAATCTCACTGGCGACCTCGATGCTATATATTCCTGGTCGGGGGAAAAAGCCTCCAGGTAAGGCCCATTTGTCTATGTCCTTCGGTGACTGACCGTATGGACGGCGACAAACCCCTGCACTCTGCTTCTGCAGAGCCCAGCATTCACCCTCCTACTGTAAGTGGTGAATGAGGCCCCTTGCTGTCCAGATAATTATAAAGTGACTTAGTTCACCTTTCTCTTTTTAGGGAGACATGGTCCCTGCCCATAAAAAGGATAAGATGCCCACCAAGTGGCATGTGTGTCCAAGCTTCCCTCATAAGAAAAAGCTCTGCTAACCATGCACGGATGAAGTACTGCGTAATGAACAGCCCTCTCTTCTGGACATCAACAGAACCCTCATCAGACAGGAGGTTCAGTCCTCTATGGTGGCCCTTTCCCAGGCCCCGACATCACAGCCCCCTCCTCCTAAGAAAAGGAAGATGGCTCCTGTGTATTCTGACTCAGGCGAGATCCGTACCTCGGGTTTGGAGGACATTTGGGAGAATGAGGGTTCTACTTCCACCCCCAGACCAAATAATAAAAAATATCTTTTTTCTTCCAAAGATATGGAAGACCTAATTTCTATGGTGAGGAGCACCATGAGGATGGAGGAGAAGGTAGCAAGCCACTCCGTTCAGGATGATATGTTTGGGGGGTTAAAACCCAGAGCCCCGAAAAGGTTCTGGAAACATTGAGAATCTTGACCTTCATGAATAGGGCCTACCTGAGAGAGGTTTGAGTGTCCCGTCAGAGTTAAAGAATCGATTTCCTCTTGATGGGCACTGTTCTTTATGGGAGATACCTAAAGTAGGTGCACAGGGTAACCAAAAAGACGATTCGTCCTTTTGAAGATTCCTCTCAGCTCAAAGATCCTATGGATTGGAAAATCGAGAGCTTGTTAAGGAAATCCTGGGACACATCCACTAATCTACTAAAAACAAATGTGGCCTCAACATGTGTTGCCAGATCCCTATTCCTCTGGCTACGTACATTAGAAAATCACCTTTCTCAGGGCACTTCAAGGGAAGAGATACTAAACTCTCTACCACTTCTTCAGAAGGCAAGGGGGTTAAATGCGGATGCTTCCGCTGAGTCTGAACGTGTAGCCGCTAGGTCTGCAGTTCTCTCCAATTCAGCTAGGAGAGCTCTATGGCTTAAATCCTGGGGAGGTGACATTACCTCCAAGTCCAAACTATGTGGTATTCCTTTTCAGGGACATTGTGTTTGGACAAGCCCTTGATGAAATTTTAGACAAGGCTACAGATAAAAAGAAAGCTCTTCCAGAGCAGAGAAGCTCTTTTCGTCTCTCCCGTGAGAAAGCTCCCCAGAGAGATTACAAGGGTAAAGGTAAAACAGGTCGGTGGAGACACCCAAAAGGGGGTAAAACCAGGAACATCCTTGTCCCCCAACATCAGCAGGCCCCTTAGAAGCAATGACTGCTCTCCGGTCGGGGGCAGACTCTCAGGCTTTCTCTCCCAATGGCAGGCCATCACCACAAATCAGTAGTTCCTGCGTACCATACAGGAAGGCCTGAGGTTAGAATTCGAGAGTCCTCCTCCTCATCGCTTGACAATTACCTCCCTACAGTCTCCACACCTTCGAGAATCCCTGATTTCAGATCTTCACTGTCTGCTCCAGGCAGGGGTGATTTCCTGGGTATCATATCAGGAAATGAAAGAGGGTCACTATTCTCACCTGTTTTTGGTAAAAAAAAAAAAGCCCTCTGGGAAACACCGGATCATCATAAACCTGCAACCCATAAATCAGGTGATCAAATATTGAAGATTTAATATGGAATCAATTAGATCAGTAATTGGGTCAGGATTGGGTTATGTCTACGGTAGATCTGAGGGACGCATATTATCATGTGTTGATACATCCCGACCACAGGAAGTTCCTCAGATTTGCAGTGGCCAAAGACCATCGGGTCAGCCATTATCAATTCAATGTCCTTCCATTCGGCAACTCGTCAGCTCCATGGGTTTTTACCAATATCATGTCAGAAGCAGTGATCTTCATCCGTCAACAGGGGGATCTGTATCATCCTGTATCTGGATGATTTTCTTATTGTCGCTCCATCCATTCCTCATCTGAATCTGGATGTGACTAAGGTCCTGGATATCCTGAGATCCTTGGGGTGGATTCCGAAATTGGAAAAGTCAAATCTCCATCCATCTTCGAAGAAAAATTTTTTGGGAGTTCTTCTGGACTCAGGGGAAAGAATGTCCTTCTTACACAGGGTCCGTCAACTCGACCTCGTCCAGAGGATTTCCAGATTCAGGAATCGGAGGACCCCGACCTTTAGAGACTCTATGTCAATCCTGGGCTCGTTGACATCATGCATCCAAGCAGTCCCCTGGGCCCAGGCCCACACAAGAGTCCTTCAATCCCACATCCTGCTGCATTCGAAAGGACACCAGAATGCATTAACCAGGAGGATTCCTCTCCCCAGTCACGTGAAATCCGACAACACGACTATACTGGCCTACCTCTGACACCAGGGAGGCACGACATACACCAGCCTGAAATTAACTGCTGCAAGGATTTTTTCCTGGGCAGGAAAACACCTCCTATTCATCACAGCAGTGCACATAAAGGAATCAAACCATGCCCAAGCGGACTTCCTCAGCAGGAGGGACTTCCATCCTGGGGAGTGGTCTCTAAACCAAGAGGTATTCCTATCCCTGGTCCGGAGATGGGGAAGTCCCAACGTGGATCTGTTTGCCAACAGTCAGAACACGAAGTTGAGCACTTTCTTCTCCCTCAACCCCTCAAGCGAAGCGCAAGGACTGGATGCCTTCTCCCATCCTTGGAAGTTCGCTCTGGCATACGCCTTCCCGCCAATTCCTATGTTACAATTCTGGTGGCACCCATGTGGCCAGGAAGAAGCTGGTACGGTGCATTGACAGATGTCTCTAGAGGGTCCGATACTTCTGCCCCAGATAGTTGACCATCAGCAGGGACCCCTGCTACACTCAGATTTACACAGGTTGAAACTGGCGGCCTGGTTGCTGAGGCTGAGATTCTGAGAGCCAGAGGTCTCTCAGATGACGTAATTCAGACCTTACAAAAAGTAGGAAACCAATAACCAACGCCATCTATGGCAAGGTTTGGAAAAATTTTCATTCTGGTGTTTCCCAAACAACCCCGATCCGTTCCATCCCAATATTGCACAAATCTTAGAGTTTCTCCAGAAGGGACTGGATCTAGGACTCTCACCTAGTACCCTTAAGGTTCAGGTGTCGGCACTTAGTTCATTCTTTGATCAGGATTTAGCAAGCCACCGCTGGATTAGACATTTCATGACATCTGCAACTAGGATTCCCCCTAGGCTCCTTGTCCAGACCCCTCCTTGGGATTTGAAGCTAGTCCTGAATAGTCTGACCGGGGACCCGTTTAATCCTTTATCAACCATCCGCTTAAAAATCCTGACCCTTAAGACCGTCTTCCTAGTAGCAATCACTACCGCTAGGCGTATAGGAGAGCTGCAGGCCTTGTCAGTACAGGAGCCATACTTAACCATCACCATAGCTAGCATAAACTTTAAGCTAGACCCTTCCTTCCTTCCTAGACAGCACGGTGGCGCAGTGGTTAGCACAGCAGCCTTGCAGCGCTGGAGTCCTGGGTTCAAGCCCCACTAAGGACAACATCTGAAAGAGTGTTCTCTCCGTGTTTGCGTGGGTTTCCTCCGGGCACTCCGGTTTCCTCCCACATTCCAAAGACATACTGACAGGGAATTTAGATTGTGAGCCCCAATGGGGACAGCAATGATAATGTGTGTAAAGCGCTGCGGAATATGTTAGCGCTATATAAAAATAAAGATTATTAAAAAAGAAAAAATAAAGATTATTATTCCTTTATGCCTAAGGTGGTCTCAGATTTTCACAGAAGTCAGGATATCATTTTACCCTCATTCTGTCCAAATCCTAATCCGAAGGAAGAAGCCTTTCACACCTTGGATGACCGCCGGGTGGTCCTTTTCTGCCTCCAACAAACGGAAAATTGGAGGATAAATCAAAACCTATTCGTCCAGTTGCAAGGACGGAATAAAGGCAAAAAGGCAGCTAAAAGTACAATGGCTAACTGGATCAAACAAGCCATTTTGTCTAAGCGTATTCATCTCCGAAGCTGAAAGCCCACTCCACCCGTTCAGTCTCAACTTCCTGGGAAGAGATAGGTAACACATCATCTGAGCAGATATACAGAGCCACCACCTGGTCGTCAGTCCACACATTCACCAGGCACTACAGACTAAATTTCAATAGGGACCTATCGTTTGGCAGACGTGTTCTGCAGGCAGTTGTCCCTCCCTAAGAAATTAGCTGTTGGCATTACTCCGATACTGCTGGCTGGAGACTGGAGAAAATAGAATTAGTCTTACCGGTAATTCGGTTTCTAGGAACCTTCAACGACAGCACAAATTTTCCTCCCTATCTGATATTCTTATTGGATGATTCCTGCACTTAAGTGGTAACTAAACGTGCTACAGTGTCCAGAAAAAACACTGGTGGTTGCAGGAAGTGGAGGGGTATTTAACCTCTGTTTCCTGTCTCCTATTAGGGCAGGGAGACATCCTCCGATACTGCTGTTGTGGAAAGTTCCTAGAAACCGAATTACCAGTAAGACTAATTCTATTTTATTTCTTCATTTTTGACATTCTGAATATTTTACTTCTGATCAGGACTATGGTGCACACTGCAGATAAGAAATATATTTCCTGTCATTAAAATATTACCGATATGCATTGTATAGTTTGTTTCATGCCTTCTCTCAAGACTCCACTTGTTTTGTTGTGGAATGAATGAAAATGTGCTGCACCTTGGTGCTTGCAGAGAAATCTTGCATACATTTTCTAAGTGGGAGGATGAAGGAAGGCTTGCAGGAGAAAAAAAAAAATAAATCCACAGCTATTTATGGCTTCTTCTCCTGAGGGCACTGAATGACTGAAGAGGGATGCCTGAGGTTTGAAACCGGCTTGAATTTACGAGATGAAGCACATAATATGTCATATAGGAGTTCAGTAATTCATTCTGGTCCCAGCAAAAAAGCATTTAATTGAGAAATTATATACGTATATAATTTTGCTGTTTGCACAAACTCTTCAGCTATGGTCTGTTTAGAAGAAAACTGTGCTATCAGTATATATATATTTATAATTTGTAAAGTGCTGCGGAATATGTTGGCGCTATATAAATAAAATTATTATTATTATTATATTGAAACATATACTGTTTAGGTGGCACAAATAAACAATGCCAGAATTGTTTAGATCTAACATATGATTTCAGACCTGCCAGAAATCTAATAAATTCATGCTATGTCAGTTGATAGTCTGCCTTGTCCAACCACGCATTCTTCTATTAATATTATTATTATTATTATTATGCATTTTTATAGCGCCGTTTATTCCATGGCGCTTTACATGTGAAAAGGGACAAATATAGACAAATACATTAAACCTGAGCAAAAAACAAGGAACACAGGTACATAAGGAGGGAGGACCCTCCCCGTGAGGGCTCACAGTTTGCACGGGATGGGAGGATACATTAGGAGAGGGTAGAGCTGGTTGTGTGGCAGTTCCGTAGCTTGAGCATCACTGCAGGCTGTAGGCTTTTTATCTCACCAAAAGGAGACATGTATAGCCTCTGGAAACCGTTTCCTAGCCAGTATTATGGCTTAACATTGGAGATCTTCCAACATGTTATATAAATAACTTATTTTAATGTTTTCTTATGTTACATAGTTGCTGTACAATAATGGTGGAATATATATCAAAATATTTATACAAAACTGTGCAAAAAAACCCCCAACATGAATACACAAAGAAAAATGCTACATAAAGAGAAAACAAAAACCAGGGGTTTATCATCCCTTAGGCCTTCCTTGTGTTGCTCAACTACAACTCCCAATAGCGTAAAAAAAAAAAAAAAAAATTAATCAAAATTGGGTTGTAGTCTGGCAGAACATGGAAAGCTGAAGGTTGAAAAGTCCCAGGCTACATTCACAGCACTGACACAAGACAGGACAGATAGGACGCCACCCTGCCAGCTTGGCATTCTCCCCTTTAGCGAGAGAAAAATAATAAAAGAGCACTTTTACCCATAGTGCTTACCAATGCATAAAATGCATGGAGAAATCATTTTGAACGAAGCGTCCTAACTTTTGTTAGAATGATGACAAGTTAAAAATTTGGTGGTTTCTTGTTCAGTCCATAGGCCTACATCATGTGGCAAACCGGTGAGCATGTGGCTCTATTAGTATAGGAGATACCTGAAAACATATCACACTTTTCCCCATAGTGCTTTTACCAATGCATAAAATGCATGGAGAAGTCATTTCGAACGAATCGTCCTCAGTTTTGTTAGAATGATGACAGGTGGGGGGCGTGGCCTGGACTGCTATGGTGTAGGTTGTGCGGTGCTGGTGCTCCTGAGGAAAATCCTCTATAATCAACCAAAATCACCTAAAAACCATTTTTATTGTCAAATTAGTATATTGAGCTTATGTTCATCAACAAAGAGGATGTTGCTCGGAAGCGAGTAACACGGACGTTTTCCCCCAACAGGTGAAGTGAACCCCTTCAAGTGGACATTCCAGTTTATTATTTATTGTTACCACTTGTATTAAACACTTATAGGTCTAAGATTTTCTTCACAGGTTTGCAAAATAGGCATCCATATAATTTAGATCATAATGAGTTTAAAACTACTATCCTACAATGTAAGAGGACTTAATAGTCCACACAAAAGACATACACTTTGGAAAGAAATAAGTAAAATAATTTGTATACAGGAATCCAAATTCAAAAACAAGGCCAACCCAAAATTCTCACATAAAAATTTCCCATATATTTACAAGTCTGACAATGTGAAAAAGAAAGCCGGTGTGATCACAATCATCAAAGGCACAATTTCATTTGAATTCATAGAGGAAGTCAAAGATGTTAGATTCCATATTCTTATTTGTTCATTAAACAACCAGGTATGCACAATTATCAATATCTACGCCCCCAATACGGGTCAAATAAATTTCCTGAACAAAATAAATAAAAAAGTCATGTCAGTTAAGAGAGGTGCCATGATTTGGCTGGGAGATTTCAATCTGGTCCCAAACGCAAATATGGACTCCTCCACCTCAAATAGATACAGACCAAACAATTTAGACAACTGGATCCATCATAACGAATTATTTGACATCTTTAGGTGTCTTAACACCACATCAATTGAATTCTCCCGTTTTTCTGACCCTCACCAATCAGCGTCACGTATTGACTTAATTTTATCAGACATTTTTACACTTCCCAAGTTCCATAGAATTAATATAGAAAGGAAAACCTTCTCGGACCACTCTCCAGTATCAGCTGAAGTACAAATAGGCCACACAATTAACAAAAATTCATTATGGAAATGCGACTCTAATCTGTTACACCACCCTGAATATAGATTACCAATAGAAAAATCATTAATAAATTATTTTACAGAAAACTCTCCTACAGATACAACCCCATTCATAAATTGGTGCGCCCATAAGGCGGTTATAAGAGGTACCATGATACAGATCTCTGCCAAAAGGAAAAGAAAATTTAGGACTCAGATTGAGGACCTTCAAAACAAAATAAAAGACAAGGAAAACGAGCAAATAAATTTAAATTCCCCCTCTACACAAATCAAAATTGATTTACTAAAACTCAGGCAGGATCTCAAAAGAATCATATTTTCATCATACCATACCATGGTCAAAAACTTCAAAATGAAGCCATACTCTTCAATAAATAAGCCAACACGATACATGGTTAATAGATTGAAAAAGACTAGACAATCAAATAGGATCAACAAAATAAAAAACCAAAATGGAATAACGGTATCTCATCCTCAAGACATAGCTAATTCCTTCGCTGATTTTTATAATAAATTATACAATTTACAGTCACAAACTTCTACCCCAA
Organism: Ranitomeya imitator; assembly: GCF_032444005.1. Lineage (NCBI taxonomy): Eukaryota > Metazoa > Chordata > Amphibia > Anura > Dendrobatidae > Ranitomeya > Ranitomeya imitator. Next base: position 177,277,482 of record NC_091286.1, on the reverse strand, counting down.
AACCCAATACCTCTGACATTGAAAAATTCTTGTCCACAATTGAACTCCCCAAACTGACCCATGACGATTTAGAAAACCTAACTTCCCCATTCTCCCAAGAAGAAATTGAAAAGACCATTCTTCAACTCAAAGATTTTAAATCACCAGGGCCGGACGGTTTCGGGAATGAATACTACAAATCCTTCACCAAAATACTTTCCCCACACTTAAAAAAAAATCTTTAATATAGCTGGTTCCTCAGGAAATTTCCCAGAAGAAATGTTAGAATCCACAATAATATTGATCACCAAACACAATTCCGACCTGACTCTTGTAAATAATTACAGACCAATTTCCCTCATAAATGCAGATTTGAAGATTTACTCCAAATTAATAGCGAATTGGCTCAAATCCTACCTACCATCATTGATAAATAAGGATCAGATAGGTTTTATCAAAGGTCGTCAAGCGACAGATGGCACTAGAAGACTGATTAATTCAATCAAGCTGATACACTCCTCTAAATTGCCAACGGTAATTATAACTTTAGACGCCGAAAAGGCTTTTGACTGCCTAAATTGGCTCTATCTAACATCAGTTCTAAGTAAATTTGGTTTTATTGAAAAATATATTAACAGCATCATGGCGCTTTACTCTAGGCCAAAAGCCAGAATATATACTAACAATTATTCTTCTGCACTATTTGACATATCAAATGGTATAAGACAAGGTTGCCCCCTTTCTCCACTTCTTTTTATACTGTCAATGGAACCATTGGCGCAATCGATCAGACAAAACAATAACCTAAAATGTTTGAAAACACAAACACGTCAGTATAAGATTGGCCTTTTTGCCGACGACCTGATACGCCTTACGAATCAATCACAGAACTGCAAAAAACCCTTAAATCTTTCTCAAATATTTCCTTTTTTAAGATTAACGAAAATAAATCAAAAATCTTGCCATTTTATTTGAGCGACTTAGAAACGAAGAAAATTGAGAACATATCTTCACTAAGCTGGTCAGAGGGGGACTTAGAATATCTAAGCACGATCATCTCAAAAAATTTAGAGGCAATAATGAAGAAAAATCTGGACAAACTCTTAAAGACAATTAACAATGACCTTAATTTCTTTGGTACAAAAGACCTATCATGGTGGGGTAGAATATTGGTTATCAAAATTTTTATCATCCCAAAAATCTCTTATATACTAAGAACACTCCCCCCTAAAAGTCAACACATCTTATCTAACCAGTATACAATCCACAATTAATTTGTTCATCTGGAATAAAAAAAGGGCCCGAATACCCACAAACATATTATATAAGTGCAAATAATTTGGGGGTATAGGCCTACCCAATATAACCACCTTATACTTATCGAACCTTATCAAACAAAGCCAATATTGGTTCATGCAAGAGGACTATCCAAATTGGCTTGATCTAGAAATTACCCACAATCATAATAAATCTCCCAAAGAATTAGTCTTCAACCATATTCTAAACAGAACCAACAATATTCACGTTAAACACCCTATTTTGTCTTCCATTATATATGCATGGGACAAACTTTCTAAAAGGGAAAGAGGATCCAACAAGAAAATTCTTCTCTACAATACCCCTATAGATATTATTACGCTTACCCAAAATGCTGACCCCTCTCCCATGTGGCGAGAAAAAGGGATCCCAAAAATTAAGCGATATTCATGATGGGGTTAAATTTATCATTTTCAGCTCCTTGAAAGAAAAATTTAAAATTCCCTCCTCAGCCTTTTTTCCTTATAAAACACTGAAAGAACAAGCCCAAAATTTTATCATTAAAAAAAAAACAAAAATCTCCGAAGTTACTACTAATTTATTACTAATTTATTAAAAAACCCCAAACATTACTTATTTTGGAGTAATAAGCAAATTTATTGGTGGTTCAACAACGACACTAAATTTGACAAGTTATCTTACATGAATAAATGGGAAAATGATTTGAACACGACATTTACTCCAGAACAGTGGGAAAACGCGATCCATTTCACCTATGCATCAAATATTTGCATGACACTACAAGAAGCATATTTTAAAATCATCACAAGGTGGTACTTCACTCCTGCTCGCCTTTCCCACCTACCATCGGGAGGGTCTCCCCTGTGCTGGAGAGAATGTGGAGAATACGGAAGTTTGCTACATATGTTTTGGAAGTGTCCAAGGGTGAAACCCTTATGGAGACAGGCCACAAAACTAATCAACAAAATATTAACCCCCTTCGCGCCATGCGCCGTACTAGTACTGCGCTGCCGGCACTGCATTTGTGCCAGCAGCAGTACTAGTACGGCGCACCGATCACCGCGGTCTCGCGCTGAGTTCCGCGGTGATCGGGAGCGGGTGTCAGCTGTATATGACAGCTGACACCCCGCAGCAATGCCCACGATCGGCGCTATCGCAGATCGCGGGCATTTAACCCCTCTGATGCCGCTGGCAGTAGTGACAACGGCATAGAGGGGGATCGTGCAGGGACTGATGAGATCGCGTTGCTCCGGTGACCCGGAAGGAGTCCCCGGATCCAAGATAGCCGCCGGACTCCTTCCGGGTCATGAAATGACCTGGCTAGCCGGCGCCTGCTGAGAGTTGCTGAGAGCAGGCGCCGGAAAGCCAGCTAAACTGTCTGTCAGATCGTTGATCTGACAGAGTGCTATGCACAGTGTCAGATCAACGATCTGATCTAATACAGAGATGTCCCACCCTGGGACAATAGTAAAAAGTAAATAAAAAAAAATAAAAAAAAATAGAATGTATAAAAAAAAAAATCCGCAAATAAAAAACAAAACCATTTCCCAGTAAATCCATTTATTTATGTAAATTAAAAAAAAATAATAAAAGTACACATATTTGGTATCGCCGCGTCCGTAACGACCCGCTCTATAAAACTATCCCACTAGTTAACCCCTTCAGTGAACACCGCAAAAAAAATAAAAAACAAGGCAAAAAACATTGCTTTATCATACAGGCGAACAAAAAGTGGAATAACACGCGATCAAAACGACGGATATAAATAACCATGGTACCGCTGAAAACGTCATCTTGTCCCGCAAAAAAAAAGCCGCCATACAGCATCATCAGCAGAAAAAAAAAAAAGTTATAGCTCTCAGAATAAAGCGATGCAAAAACAATTATTTTTTTATATAAAATAGTTTTTATTGTGTAAAAGCGCCAAAACATAAAAAAAATTACATAAATGAGGTATCGCTGTAATCGTACTGACCTGAAGAATAAAACTGCTTTATCCATTTTACCACACGTGGAACGGTATAAACGCCCCCCCCTAAAAGAAATTCAGGAATTGCTGATTTTTGTTCATTCCGCCTCCCAAGAATCGAAATAAAAAGCGATCAAAAAATGTCATGCGCCCGAAAATGTTACCAATAAAAACGTCAACTCGTCCCGCAAAAAACAAGATCTCACATGACTCTGTGGGACAAAATATGGATAAATTATAGCTCTCAAAATGTGGTGATGCAAAAACTATTTTTTGCAATAAAAAGCGTCTTTTAGTGTGTGACAGCTGCCAACCCTAAAAATCCGCCAAAAAAACGCTATAGAAGTAAATCAAACCCCCCTTCATCACCCCCTTAGTTAGGGAAAAATAATAAAATGTAAAAAAATGTATTTATTTCCTTTTTCCCGTTAGGGCTAGGGTTAGGGCTAGGGTTGGGGTTGGGGCTAGGGTTAGGGTTGGGGTTAGGGTTTCAGTTAGAATTGGGGGTTTCCACTGTTTAGGCACATCAGGGGCTCTCCAAACGCGACATGGCGTCCAATCTCAATTCCAGCCAATGCTGCTTTGAAAAAGTAAAACAGTGCTCCTTCCCTTCCGAGTTCTCCTGTGCGCCCAAACAGTGGTTCCCCCCAACATTTGGGGTATCAGCGTTCTCAGGACAAGTTGGACAACAACTTTTGGGGTCCAATTTGTCCTGTTACCCTTGGGAAAATAAAAACATAAAGGATAAAATATCATTTTCGTGGAAAAAAAAATATTTTTTATTTTCACGGCTCTGCGTTATAAACTGTAGTGAAACACTTGTTGGTTCAAAGCTCTCACAACACATCTAGATAAGTTCCTTGGGGGGTCTAGTTTCCAATATGGGGTCACTTGTGGTGGGTTTCTACTGTTTAGGTACATCAGGGGCTCTGCAAATGCAACATGACGCCTGCAGACCAATCCATCTAAGTCTGCATTTCAAATGGCGCTCCTTCCCTTCCGAGCTCTGCCGTGCACCCAAACAGTGGTTCCCCCCAACATATGGGGTATCGGCGTTCTCAGGACAAGTTGGACAACAACTTTTGGGGTCCAATTTATCCTTTTACCCTTGGGAAAATAAAAAATTTGGGGCAAAAAGATCATTTTTTGTGAAAATTAATATAAATTTTTTTTTACGGCTCTACATTATAAACTTCTGTGAAGCACTTGGAGGTTCAAAGTGCTCACCACACATCTAGATTAGTTCCTTAGGGGGTCTACTTTCCAAAATGGTGTCACTTGTGGGGGTTTCCACTGTTTAGGCACGTCAGGGGCTCTCCAATCGTGACATGGGCTCTGATCTCAATTCCAGCAAATCTTGCATTGAAAAGTCAAATGGCGCTCCTTCCCTTCCGAGTTCTGCCATGTGCCCAAACAGTGGTTTACCCCCACATATGGGGTATCTGCGTACTCAGAAGAAATTGGACCACAAAAGTCGTTGTACAATTTGTCCTGTTACCCTTGGTAAAATGAAACAAATTGGACCTGAAGTAAAAATTTTGTGAAAAAAAGTTAAATGTTCAATTTTTTTAAACATTCAAAAAATTCCTGTTAAGCACCTGAAGGGTTAATAAACTTTTTGAATGTGGTTTTGAGTACCTTGAGGGGTGCAGTTTTAAGAATGGTGTCACTTTTGGGCATTTTCTGTCATATAGACCCCTCAAAGTCACTTCAAGTGTGAGGTGGTCGGTAAAAAAAAAATGGTTTAGCAAATTTTGTTGCAAAAATGAGAAATCGCTGGTCAACTTTTAACCCTTATAATTCCCTAACAAAAAAAATTGTTTCCAAAATTGTGCTGATGTAAAGCAGACATATGGGAAATGTTGTTTATTAACTATATTATGTGATATAACTCTCTAATTTAAGGGCATAAAAACTAAGAGTTTGAAAATTGCTAAATTTTAATAATTTCCGACAAATTTTTGTTTTTTTCACAAATAAATGCAAGTCATATCGAAGAAGTTTTACCACTATCACGAAGTACAATATGTCTCGAGAAAACAGTGTCTTCCCGGTTTCCATCGTCACTCCATTCCTTTTAGCAATCACGTGACTTGTATTCCGACTTGCCAGCTTACTCATGGTATAAGTGTGACCCAAAAGTTGCTTGTACAACGCAAGTCTATGGAGTGTCAGAATGATGCACCATAGATTTACATTATAAAAGTAAATCACCAGTGTCAGAATCACCAGGATCACCAGGATCCGTTGAAACGTTTCAGAGTTATGACCTCATAAAGTGACAGTGGTAAGAATTGTAAAAATTGGCCCTGTCACTTAGGTGAAAACAGGCTTTGGGGTGAAGGGGTTAAAAGATAATATCATAGTTACCCCAGCAATGGCCTTGTTGTCTTTACAATGGGAAAGCGTTGACACAAATGTGAGACCTATTATAATGCACATTTGTTTAGTGGTTAAACAAATTATAGCATTCCATTGGAAAAATCCATTTTTACCAGCCTTTACTGAAATCATAGACCAAATTAATCTACATAAAGCATATGAAGAAAACTTCGCAATAGCAAATAACTATTATAAGAAATATGATAGGAAATGGAAGAAATGGGTTGAGGTATATCCCAACTTACCACATTAAAAGGAAAGGTGACAATTAATGTATACCTGTGAAGGTAATATATGTTAACCTGTTAATAATTGGGGGGTTGAAGGCCCAAGCCAGGTTTATATAGATTTGGGGATGTCTGGCCAATTAGATTAAAAAAAATCCTGTTTCTGAGCATGCTCAGTAGAAAAAAACGTATTGCAGCGCTGCATTGCGTCGTACGACGTGTCTCGACGCATCCGTAGCTCATAGACTTTCATTGTAGCAAAAGACGCATGCCGCAGGATGCGCCGAGACACGTTTTTTTGTCGGAGCCAAAAAAACGTTACAATCTACGTTTTTCCAGACGACGTGTCGCCTAATTTCGACGCATCCGTCGAAAGACGTATACCGACGAATGCAAATCCGTTGCAATGTGTCGCCAATACAAGTCTATGGGGAAAAAACGCATCCAGCAAAATATTTTGCTGGATGCGTTTTTTCGGCAAAACGACGCATTTTAACGTATTGCAGTCAACGCTAGTGTGAAAGTAGCCTTAGCCAGTTTAAGTACATGTGGTGGTTGCCTGGTTGCTAGGGAATCCCTACATGTACTTATGCTGGCTAACAGATGTAACTCATTCAGCTGCGGCGAGAAAAACGAAATCTCCGAGCACTAAAAAATATTCGGAGGACCCACGAGCATTCTCGAGACATCTCGACATCTCTTTTAAGTGCAGCTCTGAGTTCCTCCTAAACTTTGCAAATTTTCAAAGCTTTTCAACAGAATTCTGCCGTGAAAGCTGTGATGAATTGGGCCCATTGTCTTTAATTTGTTAGAATGCTTATAAGAGAGGACAGAACTGGATATTTGAACCTTCCCAACATTTTAATTCCTTCCTACAGGATATTTAAAAAAAAAATGTATTTTTGAATAGAGATCTTTAGGCCGGGTGCCTTTGATCCAGAAGTAGCAGCGCTTTGGATGCAGCGCATGTTTGCTGCGTCCAAAGCTCTGCCTTCTAGTGAATGCAGGTTAATGCACATGTGTTCACTCTTTTGCAGATTTCTCGCATCTAATACATTCTATTGATATAGTTTCGGTCTGGAAAGATGTGCCTCATTTAAGTCTAGAAATCCCATCCACTATTGCTGTAACAGCTGGCTGCTGTGGGTTTGACGCTGCATAAGTACACAGCGTCAAATCGGCAGCAACTCTGGATCGTGAGCACATAACTTTACAATTTTCAAAATAAAACTAAAAACATACACACAATGACAAAACAGCCCACCATACATAACCAATAAACTGTCTACAGTGTATCATTTATGCATGGCAGGTAATAATAATCTTTATTTTCATATAGCGCTAACATATTCCACAGCGCTTTACAGTTTGCACACATTATCATCGCTGTCCCCGACGGGGCTCACAATCTAAATTCCCTATCTGTATGTCTTTGGAATGTGGGAGGAAACCGGAGTACCCGGAGGAAACCCACGCAACCTTGAAGAGAACATACAAACTCTTTGCAGATGTTGTCCTTGGTGGGGTTTGAACCCAGGACTCCAGCGCTGCAAGGCTGCAGTGCTAACCACTGCATGACTGTGCTGCCCAGGTACTTTGAAAGAAAATGTTGGAAATCTCTGTAAAGCTGGTTTCACACTTCCGTTTTTTTTTCCGGTACCAGAGATGTCCATGTTTAGGTGCATGGTAGAGCTCGGAAGGGAAGGAGCGCCTTTTGACTTTTTCAACACAAAATTGGCTGGAATTGAGATTGGACTCCATGTCGCATTTGGAGAGCCCAAGATGTGCCTAAATAGTGGACCCCGCCCCATTAGTGACCCCATTTAGGAGAATAGAACCCCCAAGGAACTTATCTAGATGTGTGATGAGCACTTTGAACCCCCAGGAGCTTCACAGAAGTTTATAACGTTGAGCCGTGAGAATAATAAAATCACATTTTCCTCACAAAGATGTTATTTAAGCCCCAAATTTTGCATTTTTAGAAGGGTAACAAGAGAAATTGCACCATAAAATTTGTTGTGCAATTTCTCTTGAGTACGCCGATAATCCATATATGGGGGAATACTACTTTTGAGGCACAGTGCAAAGGTCAGAAGGGAAGAGACTTAACAAATCACGCGAGACATCAGCACTATTTTCAATGGAGCACGGTGACCCGCTCCACTGCGCAGGCGCCAGATTTCCAGTCCCGCAGTGTGAATACATCATAACACACTGCTGGGCGGGATCTGGGGCCTCCGCTACATGCAGGCGCGATATCCTTACATCACCTGATGTAAGTTCATGGGCAGCACGCACGGCGCATGCCCGAGAACTGATTGCAGAGTAAGCGCCGGTGACGTCACGAGAAAGAGAAGAGGCGGCACACAGGACAGAGCGGGATGATGGACGGCTGCGAGGCGGTTGAGTTAGGGGGAGAAAACATACCTCCCTGACTCAATAGAGGTATGGCGGGAAATTTATAAAATTCATTATTCAGCATTCCTAGGGATAATAAACATAAGAGCCACCTTCACAGAATGCAGCCTTAGTGCTGCTGACGGTGGCTATTTTACTTTAATAGGCCCTGGGGGGGTGATGTGTTCCCTTTAAGTTTTTACTTTCTCTAAGGGCTAATAGGACAATTTATTTTACAACAAACAAATTTTATCTTGAGTGTGCCAATACCCCATATAATGGGGAAATAGTTTTCAAGCACAGTGCAAAGTTCAGAAGGCAAGGAGTGCCAGATTTTACTGTTATGGTTTGCAGGTGCCATCTGTGAGAGCACATGAGGTGCCAGAACAGCAGAACCCCCCATAAGTGACCCATTTTACAAACTACACCTCTCAATGAATTCACATGATAGTGCGCAAAATGTCCATTACAATACATGAGGCGCAGAGTTTTGGTATTGCTGAATTGAATCTCTTTTGTTTCCTCTATTCATGAGGGTATAAATGAAAATATGCATAGATCAACCTGCGCATACTGACATTTGGCTTAGGGTAAAGGGTATTACCCACTTGTAGTGTTAGATGAGGAGGCATGATTAAAAGGTTTACCTGATAAGGTTTATCAGAATCTGCGCCTCATGTATTGTAATGGACATTTTGCTCACTATCATGTGAGAAGCGGCACGATTGAAGGAGTGTCCGCGAACCGGATATGACGTTACGGCACAGCGTGTCTGCGTCTCAGTTGCCGGGAGTGATGTGCGCATCATCGCATGGTGCACTGTTATGACCTGGTGGTTAGGAGCATCCGGAATTACCTGATAGTTAAACCTCATACAGGACGAGCTCTGGGATGTGGGAGCTCTGCTGACCGCAAGCCCTAATCCTATCACACACACTAAAAATAGCCGTGGAGCGCTCCTGACCAGACCTAGGCGCCTCGTCACAGCCTAAGAACTATCTAGCCCTAGAGATAGAAAATAAAGCCTACCTTGCCTCAGAGAAATTCCCCAAAGGTAAAGGAAGCTCCCCACATATATTGACTTTGAGTAAAGATGGAAGTCACAAACGCAGAGATGAAACAGGTTTCAGCAAAGGGAGGCCAGACTTACTAAATAGACAGAGGATAGGAAAGGTAACTTTGCGATCAGCACAAAAACCTACAAAAGACCACGCAGAGTGTGCAAAAAAGACCTCCGCACCGACTCACGGTGCGGAGGGGCCAATCTGCATCCCAGAGCTTCCAGCTAGCAAGACAAAATCATGATAACCAGCTGGACAAGAAAACAGAGAACAAATAATGACTATCAGGAACTTAGCTTCTGCAGGAGAAGGCAGGTCACCAGAGAGATCCAGGAGCGAACTGAACCAATGCAAAAACATTGACAGCTGGCATGGAGTAACGATCTGAGAGGAGTTAAATAGAACAGCCAACCAAAGGATAAACCACGTCACCTGTGTAAGGAACCTCAGAAGCTGCAGCTTTACTCATAGCCACCAGAGGGAGCCCATAGACAGAACTCGCCGAAGTACCATTCACGACCACAGGAGTGAGTTCGACAACAGAATTCACAACAGTGCACTGCACGCGCTCCAACAAACCGGAAGTCCGGTGTGTGGCGTCCGGAAACACGCAGCCCTAAATGCCGGTGAGCACTAGATATAAGGCTAGTAAGATGAAGGTACTCTAGCGATTGCTCATTTGAACTGAACACATGCCATAATCCCCTGATGAGTCTATACAGGATAAAACGCGTTGGGAGGCATTCTTTAATAAATATGACCTGAATGAAAGGATGTGGATTTACTTGAAAGCTGCAAGAAGGTTCAATTGAACTCAACCTGCATGAGACTGGGAAAGTAACCAAGAAATGACAGATGAGTATAAAATGATTTATATTGACTTATACATAAATCCCACATAACAGCTGATGTGAACGTATACCCCAAAGAGTTTCTGTATGGGAAACGGTATAGTTGTATTCTAGCTGTATTTACTGGAATTCTGGTGTTTAGGATTAAAGGGGGCTGAGTCCGGGTCACGTGACCCCCAGGCTGCTGCTGCCGCTAATTTCTGCCGACGTCATGTCAATTTCCAGACTCTGGAAATTGACGTGACGTCAGCAGCAGACGTGACCAGCCTCCACAGTCAGAATCACTCAAGAGTCGGGCCACAATCTAGTGTATATATACTAGATTGTGGCCCGATTCTAACGCATCGGGTATTCTAGAATATGCATGTCCCCGTAGTATATGGACAATGATGATTCCAGAATTCGCGGCAGACTGTGCCCGTCGCTGATTTGTTGAGGCAACCTTTATGACATCATCATCGCCATGGCAACCATTATGACATCTACGTCGATACTTTGCCCGTCGCTTAATCAGAAACGTGGGATTTCTACGTCCTTTATGACATCATCGTCGCTGTGTCAGTCGCTGATTGGTCGAGACCTGGCTGCCTCGACCAATCAGAGACGCGGGATGTCTACGTCCTTTATGACATCATCGTCGCCATGCTGTGCCCGTCGCTGATTGGTCGAGGCCGCTAGGCCTCGACCAATCGGAGACGCGGAATTTCCAGGACAGACAGATGGAAAAGCCCTTAGGCAATTATATATATAGATCTATACTAGCTATTGAACCCGTTCTACGCCCGGGTGGCGAGCATTTATATTGGTATATGGTCTCCATCCTGGTATGTGCTGCTCCATCCTGCGTCCCCATCCTGTCGTGCTGCTCCATCCTGCGTCCCCATCCTGTCATGTGCTGCACCCATCCTGCGTCCCCATCCTGTCATGTGCTGCACCCATCCTGCGTCCCCATCCTGTCATGTGCTGCACCCATCCTGCGTCCCCATCCTGTCATGTGCTGCACCCATCCTGCGTCCCCATCCTGTCATGTGCTGCTCCCATACTGCGCCCCCATTCTGACATGTGCTTCACCCATCTTGCGCCTCCATTCTGTCATTTGCTGCTCTCATCCTGCACCTCCATTCTGTCATGTGCTGCTCCCATCCTGCGCCCCCGTTCTGTCATGTGCTGCTTCCATCCTGCGCCCCCGTTCTGTCATGTGCTGCCCTATTCTGTCATGTGCTGCTCCCATCCTGCGCCTCCATTCTATGTGCTGCTCCTATCCTGCGCCCCCGTTCTGTCATGTGCTGCTTCCATCCTGCGCCCCCGTTCTGTCATGTGTTGATGCCATCCTGCGCCCCCGTTCTGTCATGTGTTGATGCCATCCTGCACCCTCGTTCTGTCATGTGCTGCTCCCATCCTGCGCCCCCGTTCTGTCATGTGCTGCCCTATTCTGTCATGTGCTGCTCCCATCCTGCGCCTCCATTCCGACATGTGCTGCACCCATCCTGCGCCTCCATTCTGTCATTTGCTGCTCTCATCCTGCGCCCCCATCCTGTCATGTGCTGTTCTCATCCTGCGCCCCCATCCTGTCATGTGCTGCTGTCATCCTGCGCCCCCGTTCTGTCATGTGCTGCTGCCATCTTGCGCCCCCGTTCTGTCATGTGCTGCTCCCATCCTGCGCCCCCGTTCTGTCATGTGCTGCTCCCATCCTGCGCCCCCGTTCTGTCATGTGCTGCTCCCATCCCGCGTCACCATTCTTTAATTTGTTGCTCCCATCCATATGACCCATACGCTGCTCCATAAAGGTTTATGGCCCCCATAAAATGCTCCATAGTATATGCCCCGTACACTGCTCCATAAAGGTTGATGGCCCCCATAAGATGCCCCATAGTATATGCTCCCGTACACTGCTCCATTATGGTTTATGGCCCCCATAAGATGCTCCATAGTGTATGCCCCGTACGCTGTTCCATAAAGGTTTATGGCCCCCATAAGATGCTCGATAGTAGTAACTGCCCCGTACACTGCTCCATAAAGGTTGATGGCCCCCATAAGATGCTCCATAGTAGTAAATGCCCCGTACACTGCTACATAAAGGTTGATGGCCCCCATAAAATGCTCCATAGTAGTAAATGCCCCGTACACTGCTCCATAAAGGTTGATTGCCCCCATAAGATGCTCCATAGTAGTAAATGCCCCGTACACTGCTCCATAAAGGTTTATGTCCCCCATAAGATACTCCATTGTATTATATGCCCCAAATGCTGCTGCGATATTTTAAAAAAAACAAAAAAAAAACATACTCACCTATCTTCGCTGGGCGCCGAGTGCTGGGGGGCCTGAGCAGGCAGGGACACCGGCGCGCTGTGGGGGCCAGGTGCCGGAGTCGCCGCTAGCTCAGGCCCCCGACACTTGCTATATTCACCTGTCTGGCCCCGTTCCAGCGCTGCGTGCCGCTTCTTCCGGGTCCTCCGGGCTGTGACTGTTCAGTCAGAGGGCGGCGCGCATTAAGCGCGTCATCGCGCCCTCTGAACTGTGAACGTCACAGGCAAAGGACCCGGTACAATTTATGGGCAAGTAGAGATGATTACCGCCACCTGCAAGGTCAATGGGAGGAGTGCAAGATCAGTCTGGATGCAGCCACATCCATACACTAAACAAAGAGAAAAAAACAACAACCAGCACTCCCAATGTGAACACATGCAAGCTGTATCATATAGATATAAAGAAACACAGCAGCACATGTATATGAATCTAGGCCATGTGAAAACACAGACAAATATTCGATATGAATCATACTACTCAAAAATATTTTTTCATAAAATTTTTTTCAAAAAACTTACTTATAGATAAAATGAAGATTCTTAGCGCATAAATTGGCCAATTCATGTGTGCCCATCAACCATGGCAAGGTGATCTCCCTCTGATGGGTCCTAACTCTACTGTACATGCCACGTGGTTGATGGGCACACATGAATTGGCCAATTTATGCGCTAAGAATCTTCATTTTATCTATAACTAAGTTTTATGAAAAAAAAAATTTTGAAAAATTTTTTATGAAAAGATATTTTTGAGTAGTATGATTCATATCGAATATTTGTCTGTGTTTTCACATGGCCTAGATTCATATACATGTGCTGCTGTGTTTCTTTATATCTATATGATACAGCTTGCATGTGTTCACATTGGGAGTGCTGGTTGGTTTTTTTTCTCTCTCTCTCTCTCTCTATCTATCTATCTATCTATCTATCTATCTATCTATCTATCTATCTATCTATCTATCTATATATATATATATATATAGTGTACACATTTATTCAACCTATTCTATTGTAAGCTGTCAGTGTGATTTTACTGTACACCGCACTGAATCGCCGACTTTTCTCTCTAACACCGCTGCGTATTTCTCGCAAGTCACACTGTTGGTCCGTGTGTAATCCGTATTTTTCTCGCCCACATAGACTTTCATTGGCGTATTTTTTTTTGCTGACAAACGCAGCATGCTGCGATTTTCTACGGCCGTAGAAGACCGTATAATACGGATCAGTAAAATACGGCTGATAGGAGCTGGGGCATAGAGAAGCATTGTACCGTATGCAATCCGTATTTTCAGCACCTCTCTTACTTCCGTAAAACACGGTAGTGTGACGCCGGCCTTACTCTGGACTACATCTGACCTCTGTTCAGCCGTGTCCTTTTCAGAAGTGCACAAAACTGTGTCAGACGTCGCTTTATGCAATCCTAAAAAAGACGGACACCGCTGCATCACAGGTCCACAGTGCCTCCATCTGCCTCATTTTAGGGAATCTTTCGCCAGAGGTTCCGTCTGAATCACGTTCAGAGATTTACACGGAAACCCCAGTGCATGTACTCAGCACAGGATAAATCTGCGCCAAGCCTTACTGCGATCTTAGGGAGGCAGAATGAAAAAAAAAAAAAAAATAGCATGTGAAGAATTGGTTTTATTTATTTTTTGCACCTTGTGTCGTGTAGTATAAATGATTAGGTAACTTTTATTCTTCGGGTCGATGCGATTGCAACAATACCAGATTTAGGTGTCTTTCACACGTCCGTGTCTCCGGTATGTGTGGTGACCGTTTTCATGTGTACCGGAGACACGTACACATGTAGATCCATTCAAGTGAATGGGTCTGTGCACATGTCAGTGTTTCCACAGACCAGGTGTCCGTGGGCAAAACAGGCTAAGGCTATGTGCACACGTCAGTATTTTTTCCTGGCAAAATCCTGAGAATTCTGCCAGAAATCCGCGTGCTTTTTTAGCGCGGACTTTGCAAGTTTTTGACGTGTTTTTTGCGCGGAGTTGTTTGCGGATACTCCAATTTGATGGGAAATCCGCAAAAAATCCGCAAAAATAATGAACATGTCCGTTTTTTTTTTGCAGTATGCTTTTTTTGCGGAAAAAAACGCAAACATATGCACAAAAAATGCGGAATGCATTCTAAATGATAGGATGCATAATGTTTGCGTTTTTTTTAGCGATTTTATTGCGAAATTCCGCAAAAAAAAACGCTAAAAATCCGGACGTGTGCACATATCCTTAGGCTGTATGCACACATTCCGGATTTTTAAAGTTTTTTTGAGTTCTATCTATCTATAAAAACGTGATAAAATGCATAGAAAAACTCATACATATGCATCCCATCATTTAGAATGCATTCCGCAATTTTTGTGCATATGTTGCGTTTTTTTCCGTGAAAAAAACGCGTTGCGGTAAACACAGCATGGTCATTAATTTTGTGGATTTTTTGCAGATTTCCCACTATATTATTGCATTGGGAACCTCCGGAAAAATCCGCAAAATAAAATAAACCCGCAATAAAAACGCATGCGGACTTCTTGCAGAAAATGTCCGGTTTTGTTCAGGTAATTTCTGCAAGAAATCCTGACGTGTGCATATAGCCTAACATGTCCATTTTTTAATGTCAGCACGGGCGGCAAAACGTCCCACAAACAGAAAACACACATGGATGTCACCCGTGTGACACACATCGGCGTTACAGTAAGCGCTCACGGTCCTAGCGGGGATCTCACACGGGTCACGGCAGTTTTGTCTAGCGTGGAACACAGCCTCAGTGACTGGCAGTAAGCTCGATGATGTCATTGCCGGGCACTGACGCTGCAATTGCAGCCGCTCAGTTACCAGTGGTTCTCAGCCTGGACGGTCGCATCTTGGCACTGTCCAGGTTGAAAATTATTTCTCCCCCAGACATGGATTATTGCATGGGACAGAATGACTGAAAGGTGAGGGATATTGTTTTTTTTAATTTTTGGTTTATTAGAGGATAACGTGGACTTTAGTGGAATTAGGAGTTAGGTCAGTATAGCTGTGTTTGTTGTTTTTAAATAAAAATGAAAAACTGTGTTTTGTTTTATTTCGAAAAAAATACTTTATTCTGGCTGTGTCTTTACCATACAACTACAGGATTATTAATGGATAGGTGTCTTATAGACGCATCTCCATTGCTAAGCTGTGGGCTTGATGTCACCTGACAATACCCCCCACAAATATGAACCCCACTTGCCACCACTACAATGCAAGTGGGAATAGCTGGGCAAAGCCTTTTCTGGGTGGCTGGGGGGGGGGGCAATATCCATGGCCCCTTACCAGCCTGAGAATACCAGCTATCAGCTTTAGCAAGGCTGATTGTCAAAAATTGGGGGGGACCCCACGCCGTTTTTTAAAATGATTTAAATAATTAAGCAAAACCGCATGGGGACCCCTCGATTCTTGATAACCAACCTTGCTGAAGCTGACAGCTGAGGATTGCAGCCCCCAGCTGTGAGTTTTGCATAGCTGGTTATAGAATATACAGGGGAACCCACGCTGTGGCGTCTGATGAATACCCCTATCAGCCGCTCCTGCTTTCACTGTTATTAGCGGCAGCATGAGTAGGCTGATAGGAGTAATAGTCCCATCAGCCGCCGCCTGCTGTCTCTTTTATCACTTAAATATGACTCTCATCATTCTTCCCTGTTCGCGTTGATCCCCGGCAGAACAGGGGAGAATGATGAGAGGTGTTCAGCACCCAGCACTGGGGAACAGCGCTTACTGTAACGCTACTTAGCTGGCACCCGTCCGTGTTGTACTGATGCGGCAAATGGATGCCACACATGTGCTGCTAGGTGCACGGTCTCCGCTACCGTTTTTTTTCCGGTACTGGTATTATCAAGACATGTGAAAGACTCCTTATAGCGAGTTTTTCTGTTTGGCTTCTGTCACACACTAAAAGACTATTTTTATTGCAAAAAAATAGTTTTTGTATCCACATATTTTGAGAGCTATCATTTTTTCCATATTTTAGCCCACAGTCATGTGAGGTCTTTTTTTTTTTTTTTTGTGGGACGAGTTGATGTTTTTATTGGTACCATTTTCAGGCACATGACTTTTTTTTTTTTTTTATTGCTTTCTATTCTGATTTTTGGGAGATAGAATTAACAAAAAAATCAGCAATTCAGGAATTTTTTTTTTTTGGGGGGGAGGGGTTATGAGAAGGTAGTTTTATTCTTCAGGTCAGTACGATTACAACGATACCTCATTTATTTTTTTTATGTTTTGGTGCTTTTATACAATAAAAACACTTTTATAGAAATAATAATTATTTTTGCATCGCTTTCTTCTGAGAACTATACCTTTTTTTTATTTTTCCGCTGATAAAGCTGTATTTTGGCTTGGTTTTTGCGGGACAAGATGACATTTTCACTGGTACCATGTTTATAGATGTATTTTTAACCCCTTCCCGACCTTTGACGCACCGTATGTGTCATGAAAACCTGTGCCAATCCGACCTGTGACGCAGCATATGCGTCATGGTCGGATTGC
Organism: Ranitomeya imitator; assembly: GCF_032444005.1. Taxonomy (NCBI): domain Eukaryota; kingdom Metazoa; phylum Chordata; class Amphibia; order Anura; family Dendrobatidae; genus Ranitomeya; species Ranitomeya imitator. The sequence goes on along the minus strand of NC_091286.1, from coordinate 177,260,515 downwards.
GCTCCTGCAGGCCAGATGAAAGGGTTACCTTTAATTGCACCCGGCCTGCAGGGACAGGGGGAGTGGTACTTTAGCCCAGGGGGGGGAGGCTTCGCCACCCCCCCCGTGGCTACAATTGCTCTGATTGGCTGTTGAAGGTGACGTTTCACTTTCAATCAGAGCGATAGTAATATTTCACCAATGAAAATTGGTGAAATATTACAATCCAGCCATGGCCGATGCTGCAATAGCATCAGCCATGGCTGGAGATCGTGATCTGAGCCCCCCCCCCCCCCCCCCCCCCCCACCACGATCTCCTCCCCTCCGGTCCTCCATCCGGTAATTGCCTGTCCTCCGCTCCCCTCCGTCCTCCTGTCCCTCCCCCATGCTGTCCGATCACCCCCCCACCCTCAGACCTGTGTCCCTCCCGGTGTCCGTCCGTCTGTTCGATGGGTGCCGCCATCTTCCAAAATGGCGGGCGCAGTCGCAGTGCGCCCCCCGAATCTGCCGGCCGGCAGATTGGTTACAGGTACTTTTTGATCGTTGTGGTTCTATCACAGCGGTCAAAATAAAAAAAAATAATAAATAACCCCCCCTTTATCACCCCCATAGGTAGGGACAATAATAAAATAAAAAATGTTTTTTGTTTTTTTTTGCCCCACTAGGGTTAGGCTGGAGTCACACTAGCGAGTTTTACGGATGTACGAGCGCAGAAAATACGTCCGTAAAACTCGCCAAACAAATGTCCCAATTATTCTCTATGCCCCTGCTCCTATCTGCCGTATTTTACTGATCAGTATTATACGGCTTTCTACGGCCGTAGAAAATCGCAGCATGCTGCGTTTGTCACCGTATTGCGCAAAAAAAACGCCAATTAAAGTCTATGGAAGCCCCAAAAATACGGATTACACACGGACCAGCAGTGTGACTTGCGAGAAATACGCAGCGGTGTTAGAGAGAAAAGCCGGCAATTCATTGCGGTGTACAGTTAAATCACACTGACAGCTTACAGTAGAATAGGTAGAATAAATGTGTACACATAGAATAGGTATATATCTATATATCTAATTGTCTAAGGGTTTTTCCGTATGTCTGTCTGTCCTGGAAATCCCGCGTCTCTGATTGGTCGAGGCCGCCAGACCTCGACCAATCAGCGACGGGCACAGCGACGATGATGTCATAAAGGACGTAGAAATTCCGCGTCTCTGATTCAGCTACGGGCACAGTATTGACGTAGATGTCATAATGGTTGCCATGGTGACGATGATGTCATAAAGGTTGCCTCAACCAATCAGCGACGGGCACAGTCTGCCGCAAATTCTGGAATCATCATTGTCCATATACTACGGAGACATGCATATTCTAGAATACCCGATGCGTTAGAATCGGGCCACAATCTAATGCATATATATATATATATATATATATATATATATATATATATATATATATATATATATATACACACACACAGTGGGGCAAAAAAGTATTTAGTCAGTCAGCAATAGTGCAAGTTCCACCACTTAAAAAGATGAGAGGCGTCTGTAATTTACATCATAGGTAGACCTCAACTATGGGAGACAAACTGAGAAAAAAAAATCCAGAAAATCACATTGTCTGTTTTTTTAACATTTTATTTGCATATTATGGTGGAAAATAAGTATTTGGTCAGAAACAAAATTTCATCTCAATACTTTGTAATATATCCTTTGTTGGCAATGACAGAGGTCAAACGTTTTCTGTAAGTCTTCACAAGGTTGCCACACACTGTTGTTGGTATGTTGGCCCATTCCTCCATGCAGATCTCCTCTAGAGCAGTGATGTTTTTGGCTTTTCGCTTGGCAACACGGACTTTCAACTCCCTCCAAAGGTTTTCTATAGGGTTGAGATCTGGAGACTGGCTAGGCCACTCCAGGACCTTGAAATGCTTCTTACGAAGCCACTCCTTCATTGCCCTGGCGGTGTGCTTTGGATCATTGTCATGTTGAAAGACCCAGCCACGTTTCATCTTCAATGCCCTTGCTGATGGAAGGAGGTTTGCACTCAAAATCTCACGATACATGGCCCCATTCATTCTTTCATGTACCCGGATCAGTCGTCCTGGCCCCTTTGCAGAGAAACAGCCCCAAAGCATGATGTTTCCACCACCATGCTTTACAGTAGGTATGGTGTTTGATGGCTGCAACTCAGTATTCTTTTTCCTCCAAACACGACAAGTTGTATTTCTACCAAACAGTTCCAGTTTGGTTTCATCAGACCATAGGACATTCTCCCAAAACTCCTCTGGATCATCCAAATGCTCTCTAGCAAACTTCAGACGGGCCCGGACATGTACTGGCTTAAGCAGTGGGACACGTCTGGCACTGCAGGATCTGAGTCCATGGTGGCGTAGTGTGTTACTTATGGTAGGCCTTGTTACATTGGTCCCAGCTCTCTGCAGTTCATTCACTAGGTCCCCCCGCGTGGTTCTGGGATTTTTGCTCACCGTTCTTGTGATCATTCTGACCCCACGGGGTGGGATTTTGCGTGGAGCCCCAGATCGAGGGAGATTATCAGTGGTCTTGTATGTCTTCCATTTTCTAATTATTGCTCCCACTGTTGATTTCTTCACTCCAAGCTGGTTGGCTATTGCAGATTCAGTCTTCCCAGCTACAATTTTGTTTCTGGTGTCCTTTGACAGCTCTTTGGTCTTCACCATAGTGGAGTTTGGAGTCAGACTGTTTGAGGGTGTGCACAGGTGTGTTTTTATACTGATAACAAGTTTAAACAGGTGCCATTACTACAGGTAATGAGTGGAGGAAAGAGGAGACTCTTAAAGAAGAAGTTACAGGTCTGTGAGAGCCAGAAATCTTGATTGTTTGTTTCTGACCAAATACTTATTTTCCACCATAATATGCAAAAAAAATGATAAAAAAACAGACAATGTGATTTTCTGGTATTTTTTTTTCTCAGTTTGTCTCCCATAGTTGAGGTCTACCTATGATGTAAATTACAGACTCCTCATCTTTTTAAGTGGTGGTACTTGCACTATTGCTGACTGACTAAATACTTTTTTGCCCCACTGTATATAATATAGTGTGTGTGTGTGTGTGTATATATATATATCAGTGAGACACAAATATGTATATATATATTACTTCATACAGCGCTAGATAGCTTTAAAGCCGGTAATTCAATTACCGGCTTTTGCTATCTCCTTCCTAAACCCGACATGATATGAGACATGGTTTACATACAGTAAACCATGTCATATCACCTTTTTTTTGCATATTCCACACTACTAATGTTAGTAGTGTGTATGTGCAAAATTTGGCCGTTCTAGCTATTAAATTAAAGAGTTAAATGGCGGAAAAAAGTAAGCCAAATTAATAATGGAGAGGCGTCAATTATGACACCTATCCATTATTAATCCAATAGTAGTAAAGGGTTAAAAAATACACAAACACATTATTAAAAAGTATTTTAATGAAAAAATCACAAAGGTTGTTGTAATATTTTATTCTACGCTCAATCCACTCACTGAAGACCCTCGCTCTGTAACAAAAAAAAAACAAAAAACAACAATATACATACCTTCCGAAGATCTGTAAAGTCCCACGATGTAAATCCATCTGAAGAGGTTAAAATATTTTGCAGCAAGGAGCTCTGCTAATGCAGCGCTGCTCCTTGCTGCAAAACCCCGGAGAATGAAGGTAAAGTAGGTCAGTGACCTATATTTACCTTCATTTGCGGTGAGGCGCCTTCTGCTGGTTGTCCCTAGATCGTGGGAACTTTCCTAGAAAGCTCCCAGGCTCGAGTTCATATGAGGACAACCAGCAGAGGGTGCCTCTTATGAACTCGAGCCTGGGAGCTTTCTAGGAAAGTTCCCACGATCTAGGAACAACCAGCAGAGGGCGCCTCACCGCAAATGAAGGTAAATATAGGTCATTGACCTACTGTTGTGAATTCTGTGGCTGAGTTCACTTCTGTGGTCACAAGTGGTATTGCAGTCTCTGGGCTTCCTCCCTCAGGTGTTTTGGTGAGCTCGTTGGCTGCCTTGCTATTTAGCTCCACCTGAGTCTGTCTTCCTTGCTCCTTGTCAATGTTCCAGTGTTGGATCTGAGCTACTGCATCTTTCCTTGGGCCTGCTGCTCTGCTAGATAAGTGCTTCTAGTTTGTTTTCTGTTTTTTCTGTCCAGCTTGCTATTAACTTTTGCTGGAAGCTCTGAGAAGCAAAGGGGTGCACCGCCGTGCTGTTAGTTCGGCACGGTGGGTCTTTTTGCCCCTTTGCGTGGTTTTCGTTTTAGGGTTTTTTGTAGGCTGCATAGTTCTCTTTGCTATCCTCGCTCTGTCTAGAATATCGGGCCTCACTTTGCTGAATCTATTTCATTCCTACGTTTGTCTTTTCATCTTGCTAACAGTCATTATATGTGGGGGGCTGCCTATTCCTTTGGGGTATTTCTCTGAGGTAAGTCAGGCTTGTATTTCTATCTTCAGGCTAGTCAGCTCCTCAGGCAGTGCCGAGTTGCATAGGTAGTGATAGGCGCAATCCACTGCTGCTTATAGTTGTGTGAGGATAGATCAGGTACTGCAGTCTACAGAGATTCCACGTCTCAGAGCTCGTCCTATTGTTTTTGGTTATTGCCAGATCTCTGTATGTGCGCTGATTACTGCACGCTGTGTTGCCTGATTGCCAGCCATAATACCTACTTTACCTTCATTCTCCGGGGTTTTTCAGCAAGGAGCAGCGCTGCATTAGCAGAGCTCCTTGCTGCAAAATATTTTAACCCCTTCAGATGGATTTACTGCGTGGGACTTTACAGATCTGCGGAAGGTAAGGATATTGTTGGTTTATTATGTTTTTTTTTGTCACAGAACGAGGGTCTTCAGTGATTGGATTGGGCGTTAAATAAAATATTACAACAACTTTTGTTTTTATTTCATTAAAATCATTTTTAATAATGTGTGTATTTTTTTAACCCTTTACTAGTATTGGATTAATAATGGATAGGTGTCATAATTGACACCTCTCCATTATTAATCTGGCTTAATGTCACCTTACAATAGCAAGGTGGCATTAACCCTTCATTACCTCATATCCCACCGCTACACGGGAATGGGAAGAGAGTGGCCAAGTTCCAAAATAAGCGTATCTTCCAGATGTGCCTTTTCTGGGGTGGCTGGGGGCAGATGTTTTTAGCCAGGGGGGCCAATAACCATGGACCCTCTCCAGGCTATTAATATCTGACCTCAGTCACTGGCTTTCCTACTCTGGCGGAGAAAATTGTGCGGGAGCCCACGCCAATTTTTTCCGCCATTTAACCCCTTAATTTACTAGCTAGAACGGCCAAATTTTGCATATACACACTACTAACATTAGTAGTGTGGAATATGCAAAAAAAAAAGGTGATATGAGATGGTTTACTGTATGTAAACCAGGTCTCGTATCATGTCGGGTTTTAGGAAGGAGTTAGCAAAAGCCGGCAATTGAATTACCGGCTGTAAAGCTATCTAGCGCTGTATGAAGTAATAATATATATACATATATGTGTCTACTGATATATATATATAACCCTTTGGGTCTTGTACGGTATCCTAACAGCAGGGGAACCGACTGGTTGTGGCCTTTTGCTTGGGGTCCGATTAATTGTGACACCCAGTGGTTTTGGATTGCGTATTTTGGTGTCCAATCAGTGCATCAGGCTGTTCTGTATGATCACTTGGCCAGATGCTTATATCTTATATCTTTTGTATATCAAACTGCATTATGTCTGGAATACCTGTATTATGAATGAGTGTTATATTAAGGGGATCCGTACATGTATGTTTAACCCTTGGGAGCGTTTAGACATGGTTTACAAGCACTACAGCACCTTATTATAAATTATATCCCTAAAACATCTAATAAGGGACAGGTTAGTGGACAGTCGTCGTTGAGCGGGGGCGCCACTGTCGTACCACCATAGGGTGCCAACCTCCGCTGACAGGTAGGGGTAGAGTAGGGAGTATTATAGACTCTCCCCTCCTTTCTTTCTATCATACATACGATTGTAGTTTTGTATGACTGTTCATGTGTTTCCATCCCATCCTATTAGGGCCCAATAGGGGTAAGAGGGATAGTTGATGGTGAGCGGGGGCACCAATTGCGCAGGACTATAGGGTGCCAACCTCCGCTGATAGGCAGGGTGCAGGTAGTGCAATATAGGGCTAGGCACCACCCTGGTCTTTTTTATGATATGCTGTTGTCATGGTGACGGTTTACGTTAAGTGCACTTATTTTTGATAGGTTTTAAAATTAAATAATAAAGGTATTTTTAATCTAGTTTACACTGGGGATTTTTTTTTCTGTGAATTTTGTAAGGATATAGGTCCCCATAGATATATTTTTTCTTCTCTGTAAGTGTGTGACATAGTCAGAAAAAGGCGCTGGTGAAGCGGAGACCCGACGCGTCTTGCCCCACTCAAGAGGCTTCGCCATTTGTATGACCTTCACTTTTCTCTTGTGTCTTTTGGTTATGCATATGTTGTAGGTCAGGGTGATCCCTCTTTATAGGCCATGGTGCCCCCTCAACATATATGTCTAGACTGAATACTATTAATCCCCCAAAAGTGGATTATGGTGTGGGACAGAACATCAGACAGGTGAGGGATATTGCTGTTTTTTTATTTTTGTTTTATTACAGGAGGCGAGGGATTCAGTGGAATTAGTTGTTAGGTGAGTATAACTGCTTGTTGTTTTTAAAGGGACACTGTCACCTGGATTTGGAGGGAACAATCTTCAGCCATGGAGGCGGGGTTTGGGGGTTTTTGATTCACCCTTTCCTTACCCGCTGGCTGCATGCTGGCTGCAATATTGGATTGAAGTTCATTCTCTGTCCTCCATAGTACACGCCTGCGCAAGGCAAGATTACCTTGTGCAGGCATGTACTACTGAGGACAGAGAATGAACTTCAATCCAATATTGCAGCCAGCGGGTAAGGAAAGGGTGAATCAAAAACCCCAAAACCCCGCCTCCATGGCTGAAGATTGTTCCCTCCAAATTCAGGTGACAGTGTCCCTTTAAATAACAATGGAAAACTGTTTTTATTTTTTATTTCTAATAGAATACTTTATTCTAGCTGTGTCTTTATTTACCAGCTCACTATTGGATAAGTAATAAATAGGTGTCTTATAGACGCCTCTCCATTACTAAGCTGTGGTCTTGATGCCACCTGACAGTACAAAGGTGACACCAACCCCACAAATATGAACCCCACTTGCCACCGCTAGAGGGCAAGTGGGAAGAACCAGAATTGGCACCTCTAATAGATGTGCCTTTTCTGGGCGGCTGCAGGCTGCTAATTTTAAGCTGGTGGGGTCAATATCCATGGCCCCTTACCAGCCTGAGAATACTATTTTTTTTTTTTAACTATCCAGGCAAAACTGACAGCCGGGGGCTGTAACCCTCAGCTGTCAGTTTTAGCAATGCTGGTTGTCAAAAAAAGGGGGGGGGGGGAGGGGGGGCACACTGTTTTTTTTTTAATTAGTTATTTAAATAATTTTAAAAAACTGTGGGACCCCGCTGTTTTTGATAACCAGCCTTGCTTAAACTGGCAGCTGAGTGTTACAGCCCCCAGCTGTCAGTTTTGCCTGGCTAGTTAAAAAAAAAACAAACAAAAAAAAAACAGGGTAACCCATGCTGTTTTTTTTTTTCATTTACTTAGAGCGCTTGCTACTGGTGAGGAATACTCCCATTGGCCACTCCTGCTGTCACTTTTTTTAGTGGCAGCAGGTTGTAGGCTGATGGGAGTAATAATCTCATCAGTCGTCGCCTGCTGTCACTGTTCTCGCTTGATTATAACTCTCATCGTTCTTCCCTGTTTGTGCTGATCACTGGCAGAGCTGGGGAGAATGATGAGAGCCGTCTTCACCACCAGGCGCTGTGGAGCAGCATTTACTGTACTGCTTCTTCCCTGGCACCGGTGCGGGTTACACAGATGACATCCACGTGTGTCATCTGTGTGCACGTGTGCGGGACATTTGCGGCCACGGTCCGTGGAAACACACTGACTTGTGCACAGACCCATTCATTTGAAAGGGTCTATGTGTGTAAGTGTCTCCGGTACGTGTGAAAGCTGTCACCACTCCTACTGGAGACATGGACGTGTGAAATAGGCCATATAAAAATATAAAGGTGAGTATTGCCTCTCACATAACAAATGTCTTCTTTCCAGAGTCATACATGCATCAGATAAATAAGTCTGAAATCTTAAACCCTTTTTTGTTTATTGGCTTGCCTTTAAAGATCACTAAATATTTCTGAATGTAGTGATTAATAGTTGACCGCTACAACTACAGAAGATAAGTTAGAAGTTAATGAATCCTAACAAGGAAAGATGTCCTAAACTCATGCACAGGCTTGCATAATACTGATTGATCTTTTTTTTGTTGATTTTCAGGTGGTGCTAGTGAGATGGAACGAACCTTTTCAAAAGTTGGCAACCTGCGATGCAGATGGGGGTATATTCGTATGGATCCAGTATGAAGGTAGATGGTCTGTGGAACTGGTCAATGATCGTGGAGCACAGGTGGGTGATAAATCTGGTGTCCGTTCTATGAACGAATGAGATTTGCTATATTGAAAGTAATTTTCCTTTAAAGAGCTCAGATATGTGGGCAACAGTTAATGGTGTGTAGACTCAAGTTTGTTAATGATAGAGTGAACCTGTCATGTCAAGAAACACTATTTGCATGCAAATAAAGGGTTACTGTGCATGTATATAGCGTGAAAATCCTGTCTGATGCTTTACTGGAGCAATGCCTACAGGGAGAAAATTATTCAAATGATTTATTATTTTAAATAATGTATACTATATTGTGAGTGTGGCTGTATACACAGCCTACTTTTTCTGCAAGACCACACTTTTTTCTTTTAGACCTCGTTCACATGTTATTTGGTCAGTATTTTTACCTCAGGATTTGTGAGGTTAAACTTGGAGTAAAACAATCCGAGGAACAGTATTTTAGAAACACATCACCACTTCTGTATTTTCTGCCACTCGTGGTTTTGTCTCATAAATACGGAGGTAAAATACTGACCAAATACTGATCTTGTGAATGTGTCCTTATACACAACCTCTTACTGGAGCAGCACCTCACTTCTCTCATTTCCCCATCGCGCCTCTTATTTTCCCCCTCACATCTTTCATTTTCCCAGTCACATCTCTCATTTTCCCCTCACTCAACTGTCATTTTCAAATCAGTCCACTATTTTCCCCTCACTACTCCCATTTTCCATTCACACCTCTTCATTTTCACCTCACACCTCTTTTTCCCCTCACTCCACTATTTTCCCCTCACTCTTCTCTTCCCCTCACACATGCACAGCACCTTCCTCTTATGAGCACAACAGTGTAATCCATGAGGCTCCTCCCTTTCCCTTGACGTCATGCCTCACAGGAACAACCCCATTCTAGACATGACGGAGCTAGATGTGGCCTGTGCCTACCATGTACTCTAACTATGCGGAGTGGGCGTGGCTTGAAACACACACCCTCAGAGAGAGGTGTATATATATATATATATATATATATATATATATATATATATATATATATATATATATATATATATATATATATATATATATATATATATATATATATATATATATATATATATATATATATATTTTAAATGGATGTGTGTGTGTATATATGTGTGTGTATATGTATATATATATATATATATATATATATATATATATATATATATATATATATATATATATATATATATATATATACACACGCATACATAAACACCTTCTCATTTAAAGTTTTTTCTGTATTTTCATGACTATGAAAATTGTACATTCACACTGAAGTCATCAAAACTATGAATTGACACATGTGGAATTATATACTTAGCAAAAAAGTGTGAACCAACTGAAATTATGTCTTATATTCTAGGTTCTTCAAAGTAGCCACCTTTTGCTTTGATGATTGCTTTGCACACTCTTGGCATTCTCTCTCTTGATGAGATTCAAGAGGTAGTCACCGGGAATGGTCTTCCAACAATCTTGAAGGAGTTCCCAGAGATGCTAGGCACCTGTTGGCCCTTTTGCCTTCACTCTGCGGTCCAGCTCCCCCCCAAACCATCTCGATTGGGTTCAGGTCTGGTGACTGTGGAGGCCAGGTCATCTGGCGTAACACCCCATAACTCTCCTTCTTGGTCAAATAGCCCTTATATAGCCTGGAGGTGTGTTTGGGGTCATTGTCCTGTTGAAAAATAAATGATGGTCCAGCTAAACGCAAACCGGATGGAATAGCATGCCGCTGCAAGATGCTGTGGCAGCCATGCTGGTTCAGTATGCCTTCAGTTTTGAATAAATACCTAACAGTGTCACCAGCAAAGCACCTCCACACCATCACACCACTTCCTCCATGCTTCACGGTGGGAACCAGGCATGTAGAGTCCATCCATTTACTTTTTTCTGTGTCGCACAAACACACGGTGGTTGGAACCAAAGATCTCAAATTTGGACTCATCAGACCAAAGCACAGATTTCCACTGGTCTAATGCCCATTCCTTGTGTTCTTTAGCCCAAACAAGTCTCTTCTGCTTGTTGCCTGTCCTTAGCAGTTGTTTCCTAGCAGCTATTTTACCATGAAAGCCTGCTGCACAAAGTCTCCTCTTGACAGTTGTTGTAGAGATGTGTCTGCTGCTAGAACTCTGTGTGGCATTTACCTGGTCTCTAATCTGAGCTGCTGTTAACCTTCAATTTCGGAGGCTGGTGACTTGGATAAACTTATCCTCAGAAAGCAGAGGTGACTCTTGGTCTTCCTTTCCTGAGGCGGTCCTCATGTGAACCAGTTTCTTTGTAGCACTTGATGGTTTTTGCCACTGCACTTGGGAACACTTTCAAAGTTTTCCCAATTTTTCAGACAGACTGACCTTCATTTCTTAAAGTAATGATGGCCACTCGTTTTTCTTCATTTAGCTGCTTTTTTCTTGCCATAATACAATTTCTAACAGTCTATTCAGTAGGACTATCAACTGTATATCCACCAGACTTGTGCACAACACAACTGATGGTCCCAACCCCATTTATAAGGCAAGAAATCACTTATTAGACCTGACAGGGCACACCTGTGAAGTGAAAACCATTCCCGGTGACTACCTCTTAAAACTCATAAAGAGAATGCCAAGAGTGTGCAAAGCAGTCATCAAAGCAAAAGGTGGCTACTTTGAAGAACCTAGAATATAATACATAATTTCAGTTGTTTCACACTTTTTTGTAATTCCACATGTGTTAATTCATGGTTTTGATGCCTTCAGTGTGAATAACAATTTTCATAGTCATGAAAATACAGAAAAATCTTTAAATGAGAAGGTGTCCAAACTATTGGTCTGTACTGTGTGTATGTATGTGTATACGTATATATATATATATATATATATATATATATATATATATATGTATATATATGTATATGTATGTATATATATATATATATATATATATATATATATATATATATATATATATATATATATATATACACACAGTGGGGCAAAAAAGTATTTAGTCAGTCAGCAATAGTGCAAGTTCCACCACTTAAAAAGATGAGAGGCGTCTGTAATTTACATCATAGGTAGACCTCAACTATGGGAGACAAACTGAGAAAAAAAAATCCAGAAAATCATTGTCTGTTTTTTTTTAACAATTTATTTGCATATTATGTTGGAAAATAAGTATTTGGTCAGAAACAAAATTTCATCTCAATACTTTGTAATATATCCTTTGTTGGCAATGACAGAGGTCAAACGTTTTCTGTAAGTCTTCACAAGGTTGCCACACACTGTTGTTGGTATGTTGGCCCATTCCTCCATGCAGATCTCCTCTAGAGCTGTGATGTTTTTGGCTTTTCGCTTGGCAACACGGACTTTCAACTCCCTCCAAAGGTTTTCTATAGGGTTGAGATCTGGAGACTGGCTAGGCCACTCCAGGACCTTGAAATACTTCTTACGAAGCCACTCCTTCATTGCCCTGGCGGTGTGCTTTGGATCATTGTCATGTTGAAAGACCCAGCCACGTTTCATCTTCAATGCCCTTGCTGATGGAAGGAGGTTTGCACTCAAAATCTCACGATACATGGCCCCATTCATTCTTTCATGTACCCGGATCAGTCGTCCTGGACCCTTTGCAGAGAAACAGCCCCAAAGCATGATGTTTCCACCACCATGCTTTACAGTAGGTATGGTGTTTGATGGATGCAACTCAGTATTCTTTTTCCTCCAAACACGACAAGTTGTGTTTCTACCAAACAGTTCCAGTTTGGTTTCATCAGACCATAGGACATTCTCCCAAAACTCCTCTGGATCATCCAAATGCTCTCTAGCAAACTTCAGACGGGCCCGGACATGTACTGGCTTAAGCAGTGGGACACGTCTGGCACTGCAGGATCTGAGTCCATGGTGGCGTAGTGTGTTACTTATGGTAGGCCTTGTTACATTGGTCCCAGCTCTCTGCAGTTCATTCACTAGGTCCCCCCGCGTGGTTCTGGGATTTTTGCTCACCGTTCTTGTGATCATTCTGACCCCACGGGGTGGGATTTTGCGTGGAGCCCCAGATCGAGGGAGATTATCAGTGATCTTGTATGTCTTCCATTTTCTAATTATTGCTCCCACTGTTGATTTCTTCACTCCAAGCTGGTTGGCTATTGCAGATTCAGTCTTCCCAGCCTGGTGCAGGGCTACAATTTTGTTTCTGGTGTCCTTTGACAGCTCTTTGGTCTTCACCATAGTGGAGTTTGGAGTCAGACTGTTTTAGGGTGTGCACAGGTGTCTTTTTATACTGATAACAAGTTTAAACAGGTGCCATTACTACAGGTAATGAGTGGAGGAAAGAGGAGACTCTTAAAGAAGAAGTTACGGGTCTGTGAGAGCCAGAAATCTTGATTGTTTGTTTCTGACCAAATACTTATTTTCCACCATAATATGCAAATAAAATGTTAAAAAAACAGACAATGTGATTTTCTGGATTTTTTTTTCTCAGTTTGTCTCCCATAGTTGAGGTCTACCTATGATGTAAATTACAGACGCCTCTCATCATATATATATATATTCATTCATTCATTCATTCATTCATTCATTCATTCATTCATTCATTCATTCGTTCGTTCAGTACAGACCAAAAGTTTGGACACACCTTCTCATTTAAAGATTTTTCTGTATTTTTATGACTATAATTTTCAGCGATGTGCCCTATTGCCTCCTCTCAACAATTTGCTTTTGTCTCCATGAGAGCAGTGAATTTGGGCTGGAATCTGTCTGTACCTTACTGGCTCTGATGTTTGTCCTAATATATCCGTAATCCACTGCAGAATTCCACTAATTCCCTGCAACCCAGAATTTGTCATTACCCTCTCTAATTATGCTGGCCAGTAAATGAAATAGGCTTTCAGAAAATTAGCGTTTCTTCCCATACTAAGCAGTAAACATTTTCTGGCCAAGAATAGATAACTGCAGATATGCTAAAGGTACCGTCACACTAGACGATATCGCTAGCGATCCGTGACGTTGCAGCATCCTCGCTAGCGATATCGTCCAGTTTGACAGGCAGCAGCGATCAGGCCCCTGCTGTGCTGTCGCTGGTCGGGGAAGAAAGTCCAGAACTTTATTTGGTGTCTGGACTCCCCGTAGACATCACTGAATCGGCGTGTGTGGCACCGATTCAGCGATGTCTTCGCTAGTAACCAGGGTAAACATCGGGTAACTAAGCGCAGGGCCGCGCTTAGTTACCCGATGTTTACCCTGGTTACCATCCTAAAAAGTAAAAAAAAAGACGCTACATACTTACCTACCGCTGTCTGTCCTCGGCGCTCTGCTTCTCTGGTCTGGCTGTGAGCACAGCGGCCGGAAAGCAGAGCGGTGACGTCACCGCTCTGCTTTCCAGCTGCCCGGCGCTCACAGCCAGACCAGAGAAGCAGAGCGCCGAGGACAGACAGCGGTAGGTAAGTATGTAGCGTTTGTTTTTTTACTTTTTAGGATGGTAACCAGGGTAAACATCGGGTAACTAAGCGCGGCCCTGCGCTTAGTAACCCGATGTTTACCCTAGTTACCAGGGACTTCGGGATCATTGGTCGCTGGAGAGCTGTCTGTGTGACAGCTCTCCAGCGACCAAACAGCGACGTTGCAGCGATCCGGATCGTTGTCGGTATCGCTGCAGCGTCACTTAGTGTGACGGTACCTTAAGTCCTAGTAAAGGCTCATTCAAATGTATTTTCTTTTATTCAGATGACTGCTACCCATGTTTTCAAAGATGGCACTCTTGTACCAATCACAGTATATGAGGTAATTCACGTGTCAGATTTTTTCCGTGGAAAATTATCCACACAAAGGCTCTGACCAGACTTTGATGGTCAAAAATTGACACTCTGACCAAACTCAGAAAATCACTAATGTCTGAATGAGCCCTTATTCAACCAGTTCTTAACTAGTGTATTTGGTACTTAGTAGAACATTCCAAATGTGATATATTCGGCCATGCTCACTGGACGGGTCACTAGTCGGGGCCTCGGCCTGAATCTATTCAAGTGTATGGAGTGAGGCCAGGCACATTAGACGTTCTCTGTCCAGGAGTTTGTATAACTCATACATCATTGCCGCTCCCAGCTCAAAAGCCAGCTGAGAGGATTCATAAATCTGCAGTCACACAGAGTGACTGCATACTTATGGAGTTGGCGATATGTGACTGTCAACAATATGTCACGGATCGGGGGTGACCTTTGGCCAGCACACGGCTATCACATGTGCAGGGAGGCTTATCTTATTTATCCCTCCACTGCTACAATGTGATGAAAAGACAAACAAGACTATAGACCTGTCAATTTACCGCAGGGGCATATTTTAGTTATCCCACTGCTGCTACAATATCACGAACAGCAGGGATTCATGTATATCCCGCTTTCCAGTTTGGAACTTGCAGCTCTCCAGCGCCCCCCTCCGGGTCAGTCAGGGAACTACACCTGGGATAATTAGTCGCCGGACGGGCCGCTTCACTGTGGACTGGCTAGCAGGCACGCTGCAGCAAGGGAATTATAAATGCTCAGGCCGCAGCCAGACAATAGCTTATAAAACCCCGTTCTGTCGCTGCCAGCGGTACCCACCTAGCCCAGAACACACTTCGCTGCCACCAGCTCACATTTCTCACAGAGAGGGGTTCGAGCAGCACAGTGGCTCAGTGGATAGCACTGCAGCCTTGTAGCGCTGGAGTCCTGGGTTCTAATCCCACCTTGGACAACATCTGCAAGGGTTTTGTTTGTTCTCCCTGTGTTTGCGTGGGTTTCCTCCGGGTTCTCCTGTTTCCTTCCACATTCTAAAGACATACTGATAGGGAATTTAGATTGTGAGCCCCATCGGGGACAGTGATGATAATGTGTGCAAAAAACTGTAAAGGGCTGCGGAATATGTTAGCGCTATATAAAAATAAAGATTATATTATTATTTGGCTGGAGAACCCTTTAAGGACCTGGCATTTTTTGTTTTTGCGCTATCATTTTTTCCTCCACTTCTTCCAACTTCCATAAGTTTTTTTTATTTTTTAGTTGACGCAGCCATAAGAGGGCTTGTTTTTTGTAGGGCAATTTGAACGTTTGAATGACAACATCCATTTTATCATTTGATGTACTGGAAGGTGGGAAATTACAAGTCTGGCAAAATAGTAAAAAAAGCAAAATTACACAAATGGTTTGTTGTTTTTTTTATATCTTCAGCTTTAATTTTACGGTAAAATGACCTGGCAATATGATACTCCAGGTCAGTATAATGAAGATACCAAATATGAATAGGTTTTGTTTTATTTACCGTAAGTGTTGAAAACAAAATTTCAGAAATTTGTAAATGAAAAAATGTGAGAGCAGTAATGCTGTTAATTTTAGGGATTTGGAGCTATGTGAGGGCTTAGTTTTTTTTTTTAGTTTTTTTTTTTTTAGAGCCGACGTTTTTATTGATATGATTTTTGGGTAGATACGATGTTTTGATCACCTCTTAATTTTTTTTGTGTTGTTGCGACTGCCAAAAGAAAAAAGCAATTCTGGCATTTGTTTTTCTTTCTCGTTACTCCAATTGACAGCGGCATTTGACAGCTTAACAGCCACGGGTAGAGCTTCGCTCCACCTGCAGCTCTTACAAGCAGATGATGCTTGAGTAAATTATCCATCCTCTGCTGGCAAAAATGTGGTCTCACTTTTTGAGTTTGGAGATCCCCTAAGGTGCCTAAACAGTGGAAACTCCCCACAAGTGACCCCATTTTGAAAATTAGACCCCCATTATCTAGATGTGTGGTGAGTACCTTGAAACCCCCAGGTGCTTCACTGAAATTTATAACGTTGAGCCATGAAAATAAAAGTTTGTTTCCCACAAAAATGTTCTTTGAGCCCCAATTTTTTTTTTTTCAAAACGGTAAGCGGAAATGGGACCCCACAATTGGTTGTGCAGTTTTTCTGGAGTACGCTGATACCCCATATGTGGAAGAAAACTACTGTTTGGGTGCACGGCAGGGCTTGGAAGGGAAGGGGCGCCATTTGGAATACAAAATTGGCTTAAATCAATAGCCGACGCCATGTCACATTTGGAGAGCCCCCGAGGTGCCTAAACAGTGGAAACCCCGCACAAATTACCCCATTTGGAAAACTAGACCCCCCAAGGACTTTATCTAGATGTGTGATGAGCATCTCGAAATCTCAGGGGCTTTGCAGAATTTGATAATGTTGAGCCGTGAAAAGTAGAAAACAACACATTTTCCCAACAAAAATGTTGTTTCAGCCCCATTTTTATTTTTTATTTTTACAAGGGTAACAGGAGAAAATGGATGCCAAAATTGGTTGTTCTATCCTACTTTTTGTTCAGCAGCATGATGAAAAAGCAAAATGTTTTTTTTGTTTGTTTTTTTTTTACAGTGTGTACTGAAGGAGATAACTAGTGTGAAAGTTTTTATATGTCAGCTCGTTCATAAATACAGTGGGGCAAAAAAGTATTTAGTCAGTCAGCAATAGTGCAAGTTCCACCACTTAAAAAGATGAGGCGTCTGTAATTTACATCATAGGTAGACCTCAACTATGGGAGACAAACTGAGAAAAAAAATCCAGAAAATCACATTGTCTGTTTTTTTTAACAATTTATTTGCATATTATGGTGAAAAATAAGTATTTGGTCAGAAACAAACAATCAAGATTTCTGGTTCTCACAGACCTGTAACTTCTTCTTTAAGAGTCTCCTCTTTCCTCCACTCATTACCTGTAGTAATGGCACCTGTTTAAACTTGTTATCAGTATAAAAAGACACCTGTGCACACCCTCAAACAGTCTGACTCCAAACTCCACTATGGTGAAGACCAAAGAGCTGTCAAAGGACACCAGAAACAAAATTGTAGCCCTGCACCAGGCTGGGAAGACTGAATCTGCAATAGCCAACTAGCTTGGAGTGAAGAAATCAACAGTGGGAGCAATAATTAGAAAATGGAAGACATACAAGACCACTGATAATCTCCCTCGATCTGGGGCTCCACGCAAAATCCCACCCCGTGGGGTCAGAATGATCACAAGAACGGTGAGCAAAAATCCCAGAACCACGCGGGGGGACCTAGTGAATGAACTGCAGAGAGCTGGGACCAATGTAACAAGGCCTACCATAAGTAACACACTACGCCACCATGGACTCAGATCCTGCAGTGCCAGACGTGTCCCACTGCTTAAGCCAGTACATGTCCGGGCCCGTCTGAAGTTTGCTAGAGAGCATTTGGATGATCCAGAGGAGTTTTGGGAGAATGTCCTATGGTCTGATGAAACCAAACTGGAACTGTTTGGTAGAAACACAACTTGTCGTGTTTGGAGGAAAAAGAATACTGAGTTGCATCCATCAAACACCATACCTACTGTAAAGCATGGTGGTGGAAACATCATGCTTTGGGGCTGTTTCTCTGCAAAGGGGCCAGGACGACTGATCCGGGTACATGAAAGTATGAATGGGGCCATGTATCGTGAGATTTTGAGTGCAAACCTCCTTCCATCAGTAAGGGCATTGAAGATGAAACGTGGCTGGGTCTTTCAACATGACAATGATCCAAAGCACACCGCCAGGGCAACGAAGGAGTGGCTTCGTAAAAAAGCATTTCAAGGTCCTGGAGTGGCCTAGCCAGTCTCCAGATCTCAACCCTATAGAAAACCTTTGGAGGGAGTTGAAAGTCCGTGTTGCCAAGCGAAAAGCCAAAAACATCACTGCTCTAGAGGAGATCTGCATAGAGGAATGGGCCAACATACCAACAACAGTGTGTGGCAACCTTGTGAAGACTTACAGAAAACGTTTGACCTCTGTCATTGCCAACAAAGGATATATTACAAAGTATTGAGATGAAATTTTGTTTCTGACCAAATACTTATTTTCCACCATAATATGCAAATAAATTGTTAAAAAAACAGACAATGTGATTTTCTGGATTTTTTTTTCTCAGTTTGTCTCCCATAGTTGAGGTCTACCTATGATGTAAATTACAGACGCCTCTCATCTTTTTAAGTGGTGGAACTTGCACTATTGCTGACTGACTAAATACTTTTTTGCCCCACTGTATATGCATTTTATGTTGTAGTATTTTTTCTTCTTTATTTATAGTTTAAAAGCATTTTTTTAAACTTTTTTTTATTTAGTCCCTGTATGGAACTTCAATTCTTATTTCTATGATCGCTGGTCTCATACAATGCAATACACATGTATCGCATTGTATGAGACCTGTCAGTGTTACACAGGCAGATCTCTTGTGAGACTCAGATGCAGGCTGAGTCTAATACCAGGGGTCCCCAACTCCAGTCCTCAAGGCCCACCAACAGGTCATGTTTTCAGGATTTCCTTTGCATTGCACAGGTGATGCAATTATTACCTGGGCAAGACTAAGGAAATCCTGAAAACATGACATGTTGGTGGGCCTTGAGGACTGGAGTTGGGGACCCCTTTAATAAACCACTGTAGCAGGCAGACCCGGATGACATCATGTGACCTCCAGCTGCTGACACAACGCGGGAACCCCAATGATGTGATCAGATCACGGGGGGGCTTTGGAGAGGCGAGTAAACCAGTGGCCTCCCACTACTATCTTCCAAATGCAGCGATCATGGTTTCTAGAAGATAGCAAAGGATTAACATTAGGGTTGATCGAATACTTTAGGATAAGTGCTTATCCGAGTAGCTATAGCGCTTATGAATAGCTGCCTCGGTAACCTGGATACCTGGAGCGCTCATGATAATCAGCTGTTCTCTGCCGCAGCTGCATGTGTAGCAGCTGTGTGACAGTCACAACACATGCATGGAAAGACCAACAGACAGGCTCTCCATTTATGTGTTTGACTGTCACAGAGCCACAACACATGCAGCTGCGGTGCCGAACAGCTCATTATCGGGAGTGCTCCAGGTATGCAGGTTACCGAGGTAGCTATTAGGTAAGCGCTATTGTGGCACCCCAGGAGTCCGGATGCCACAGTGGCAATGCCTTCCTCACAGGGGATAATGCCATGCCTAGAATCAAGAAGGGATCCCCTTAACAGGTAACACTAGCATGCAACACTTTCCTGACTCCAGACCAGAAGAGGGAGCTGTAAACCCAGTTTCAGGGGAGCTTCCCTGATAAGTTCTGGTTTGGAGGCGGGGTTAGTCAGCTAGTCCGTGCTAGTGAATTAAGAGGAATCAAGTGAGGAGAAGCTGGGGATAGGAGCTGCGATTGGGCTCACCCCAGGACTGATCACAACAGACTACACACCAGAGTCTGTGGTTGTGTGGGAACTGTATGCCCCGCAACTGAATCCGGAGAACGGAAGATTGCAGGTCTCCTGGCCACATCTGACGCCTGAAGGCACAGCAGCAAACTAGAGAACCTGGAGCCACCACGAGGAAGTGTTGTCAGGAAAAGGCTCGAGCTGCCTACCATGCGGGTAGTGGTATTCCACTTAAAGGACAGACTGAGATTGGGACTTGAAGACCGCATAAGGCATCAATAACCTAAAGAACAGCGCAGTACGGAGGCTTCCAACCTCACCTGGCTAGGAGGATTCTGAACTGCTACCAGGCTTCCCTAGATTTCCAATACCACCTATACCTGTGCTCCAGAATGCACCTACAATTAAAGGTAAAGAAACTACAGGCCCTGTGTCCTCCAATCATTCCTGCACCTCAACTTTCACAACCCCTCATAGACTGGTCTGGTAGCCCTGGAGCCTCGCTCCACCTGTGGGGATCAGGACCATCCAAGCTGCATCACCATCAGCCCCAGCGGTCCCTTTAAGCGGCGTCGGCCATCTATAGCCGAGTACCTCAGGTGGCATCACGAACAATCCCCTATAAACATTCCCGCATCCTTTTTAATTGCATGCCCAGGGCCACAGACCGGGTCACTGCTGCCGTGCTTTAAGAACAGTCCGACCCGGTTCCGAGTACCCCACGGCCCTAGCGGATGTTGCACTATAGCTATTAGTTTAAGCCCGAAGCTTTTTGATCAACCGTAGTTAACATCATTAGGTCGTAATCCAATCAGGTCCCGATGTTGTTACCTGTCAGAGCCACCGCTCTGCACAGGAACTGCAGCGCTTGCATGACTCTGGGGGTCCTGAGCGCTGCGAGACCACTGAACACTCATAAACACCTCCCGAAGTGGGCGGTCAGGAAGCGTTTAAAGAAGCACTCCCATCAAAATCCTTGTCCTCTCAATACACTGCTCAAAAATATAAAGAGAGCTCTTAAACATCACAATGCAACTCCAAGTCAATCACACTTATGTGAAATCAACCTGTTATGAAGCACCACTGATTGTGAATTAATTTCTCCAGCTGTTGTGCAAATGAAACAGACAACGGGTAGAAATTATAAGCAATTAACAAGACAACCCCTATAAAGGAGTGGTTCTGCAGGTGATGACCATAGATCATGTCACTGTTCTCATCCTTTTTGGCTGTTGTTTTGGTCACTTTTTCATTTTGTCACTGCTCTCATCCTTAGAGGTACTGTACAGTAGCATGAGGCGGTTTCTACAACTTACAGAAGTTGCTCAGGTATAGCAGCTAGAGTAGTTGTCTGTCAGCTCAATGTCCAGAGCATGATGCAGATACCAGGAGATAGGCCAGTGCACCAGGAGACGCGGAGGGGCCATAGGAGGGCAACAACCCCGCATCAGGACCGCTACCTCCTCCTTTGTACAAGTAGGAGCAGTGCCAGAGCCCTCCAGCAGGCCAATAGCATCCATGTGTCTGCTCAAACGGTCAGAAACAGACTCCATGAAGGTGGTATGAGGGCCCTACGTCCTCAAATGGGTGTTGTGCTTATAGCCCAACACTGTACTGGGCGATTGGCATTTTCCAGAGAACATCTAGATTGGCAGATTTGACATTGGGTGCTCTGTGCTCTTCACGGATGAGAGCAGGTTCACACTGAGCACATGTGACAGGGTCTGGTGACACCTTGGAGAACGTTTTGAGACCATCCTCTAGCATGATTAGTCTGGCAGTGCATCAGTAATGGTGTGGGGAGGCATTTCTCTGGAGGGCCACACAGCCCTTCATGTGCTAGCCACAGGTACCCTGTTTCACAGATCCCCACCGTGCTGCTAACAATTTGTCACATACCCGTTCTCCGCACTTGGGGTTGTGCCTACAAGGGTTTATCTATCTCCCCTTTCTCAGTCCAGCATTCAACATCTGTCCTGTGCTGCAGTGGGAGCATAAATCACACACTGACCCAGGCCACACACCCGCTCATACACTCTGCCACTACTCACCGAACACACGGGCGATGAGTCCCGGAAATATTACTAAAACGGTCTACCACTCATAAGGGTCAAACACTTTAAGGCTATGGATTCTTTAGAACATACACGGTTCAACTGTTAAAGTTTTATGCTTTAATACAAAAGGTACAGTGCTTATAGTAAAAAAGAATCTAAAAATATGGTAATAAAAAGACATACAGGTATGCAAAACCGTATAAAATAAACAGGATAAAATTTACAGAAATAGCTAACGTGTAGTCTGCTTCTGTAAACTATGAATTAACACATGTGGAATTATTTACTTAACAAAAAAGTGTGAAACAACTGAAATTATGTATTGTATTCTAGGTTCTTCAAAGTAGCCACATTTTGCTTTGATGACTGCTTTGCACACTCTTGGCATTCTCTTGGTGAGCTTCAAGAGTTAGTCACCGGGAATGGTTTTCACTTCACAGGTGTGCCCTGTCAGGTCTAATAAGTGATTTCTTGCCTTATAAATGGGGTTAGGACCATCAGTTGTGTTGTGCAGAAGTCTGGTGGATACACAGTTGATAGTCCTACTGAATAGACTGTTAGAAATTGTATTATGGCAAGAAAAAAGCAGCTAAATGAAGATGATATACAGTACAGACCAAAAGTTTGGACACACCTCAGTTAAAGATTTTTCTGTATTTTCAGGACTATGAAAATTGTACATTCACACTGAAGGCATCAAAACTATAAATTAACACATGTGGAATTATGTACTTAACAAAAAATGTGAAGCAACTGAAAATATGTCTTATATTCTAGCTTCTTCAAAGTAGCCACATTTTGCTTTGACTGCTTTGCACACTCTTGGCATTCTCTTGATGAGCTTCAAGAGGTAGTCACCGGGAATGGTTTTCGTATCAATCATTTTTATTGGTCATAGCAATAAAGAATAAAGGTAAACAATACAAACTAGTAAATCAGTGCAATGATAGACAATGGTTACAAGTAAGTCAAGTGAGGCATTGTGACAACATTTAGGTC
This sequence comes from Ranitomeya imitator, assembly GCF_032444005.1. Lineage (NCBI taxonomy): Eukaryota > Metazoa > Chordata > Amphibia > Anura > Dendrobatidae > Ranitomeya > Ranitomeya imitator. The sequence continues at coordinate 177,237,756 of NC_091286.1, read as the reverse complement.
TTGTAATTCAACTTTCTGGTAAATAATGTTGTTGGTTATCCCGAGATTATGAAGTGTTAATAAAAAGAAACAGCAGGGATAATAGATAGCCATTATTAAATTTCTTTGTAATCATTTGACAGTATAACATGCATTCAAACTGAGTAAGAGGAAGACAAACAAAGTAAGATAAGGGAAAGAAAGAGGGGTAGAAAGAAGGAGAGGAGTGGATGGGGGAGTGGGGAAAAGGTGTGGCTGCCAACCCGCTCCAGCGGCCAGAGCGCAGGTCGAGAAACGGCTCGGGAGTGCACGCGAATGAGCTACATAATGCGTCAAGTTCTGGAAATCCAGCGATCTAATTCAGAGGTTTCCCTAAAAGCAATCCAGGGAGCCCATGTGTTGTAGGTTTTTTCCGCATTACCTGTAGACTGATTTATCAGCTGCTCCATTCTATAAATGTCATTAAGTTCTGCCACAAATTCTGCATGGGAAGGGAATTTTTCTTGTTTCCAAAAACGTGGAATTAGATTCCTGACTGCAGTAAGAAAGTGTCTGAGGATGCCCCTCTTGAACCTAGATATCGACAAGTTACACAATGACAACAATGCTAGACTTGCTGAGGGTTGGATCCGTGTGATAGACATTCTATTATGAAGTTCAAAGACGGCCAGCCACAAATCCTTTATGGGGGGGGGGGCAGTCCCACCAAATATGCATGTAAGAGCCTATTTCCTTTAGGCACCTCCAACAGGTGTCAGGAGTCGTAGGAAACACTGCATGCACCATGGAGGGGCATCTATACCATCTTGCTAGAATCTTATAGCTCCTCTCCTGTGATACTGCGCCTAATGACGATCTGAACGAGAAGAGAAGAATTTTTCCCCTATCTTCAGATGACAAGGGTCTTCCCAGATCACCCTCCCATTTCGAGAAAAACATTGGCCAACCCTGCAGTGGAGCCCTCCCTTCTTGGAAGATTTTATATAGCAGCGAGACAGTATGGTCCGGGGGGGTTTGTTGATATGCAAAGCATCTCAAAGGGAGTTAACGGCCTGCTGATATTGGTTTGTTTAAAAATTGTGTGGATAAAACTTTTTAGTTGTTCATAGAAGAACCAATCAACAGAGTGTGTTTCCTCCTCTGGGAATAATTCCCGAAGAGACTTCATCCCAGTTTCCTTTAAATAGTCATGGATGATGGGTTTGGAATCTTTTCTCTTGTTTAGATACATCTCTCTATTTAGTCCCGCCGGAAAAGCAGGACTATCATAAATTGGAATCAAGGGTCCCGGGAGAGTTGTAATCTGAAGGTCTTTGTTCCTGTTTTTAATAAGAAGCAATATGTTTCGTGTGAGGAAGGGTATGTAGACGCCTGGCCCCACCCCCTTACCTCCGGACCAAAGAACAACTTGGGAGTCGCATCCATTAAGGTCGTTTTCTAGATTTACCCACTTTTTGCTATATTTCGTGTGATAAAGGTCCAGGATACATGATCCTATTGAAGCATAACTGTAGACCGCAAGATCTGGGAGGCCCAAACCACCTGTCAGTTGAGATCTACTTAAAGATGTAAATGAAATACGTGCCCGACTATGAGACCAAATAAAACGAGTGATTATTTGTTTGAGGCGGGAAAAGAAGGAAGCTGGTAGGTATAGGGGAATTGTTTCAATGAGATATAGGAGGCGAGGTAGGAGGTCCATTTTAACTGCATTGATCCTACCCAGCCAAGATAATTGGAGTCTTTGCCATTTCTCCAAGTCCAAGTTTGTTTTTTGTAGGGCTGGCGTAAAGTTGGCCTCAAACAGTTTAGACGTTTTGCTTGTAATTTTGATACCCAGATAAGTGAGAAAGTCAAATCGCTATTTAAATGGAAAGGCCGTCCTTAATTGATCAACCAAGGGGAGTTGTAGTGAAATGTTTAGGATTTCGGATTTATGGGAGTTTATTTTAAAATTGCTTAGGAGACCAAATTTATGTAATTCTGAAATAATGTTTGGTAGGCTCGTAGAGGGAGACGTGATGTATAGGAGGATGTCATCTGCAAAAAGTGCTAACTTATGTTCATCAGAACATATTTTTATACCATTAATTGAGGGGTTATTTCTCAGTGCTACAGCCAAATGCTCCATTGTTAAAATATATAGGAGGGGAGAAAGTGGGCACCCCTGCCTTGTACCATTTCTGACCAGGAACACATTCGATAATGCTCCGTTAACCTTGACCTGGGCACTAGGAGAAGAATAAAAAGCGGAGATCCTACGCAGCATATTTTCTTTTAGGCCAATTTCCTCTAGAGTCTGAAAAATAAATTCCCAATGAACCCGGTCAAAAGACTTTTCAGCGTCGATTGACATGATACACAGGGGGTCCCCCTCTCTGCTCGCTCTATCAAGTAAAGAGATAGTTCGGATTGTGTTGTCTCTCGCCTCTCGTCCTGGAACTCCGGAAATGGTTTTTACTTTACAGGTGTGCCCTGTCAGGTTTAATAAGTGGGATTTCTTGCCTTATTAATGGGGTTGGGACCATCAGTTGTGTTGAGCAGAAGTCTGGTGGATACACAGCTGATAGTCCTACTGAATAGACTGTTAGAATTTGTATTATGGCAAGAAAAAAGCAGCTAAGTAAAAAAAAAGAGTGGCCGTCATTACCTTGAGAAATGAAGGTCAGTCATTCTGAAAAATTGGGAGAACATTAAAAGTATCCCCAAGTGCAGTTGCAAAAACCATCAAGCGCTACAAAGAAACTTGCTCACATGAGGCCTGCCCCAGGAAAGGAAGACCAAGAGTTACCTCTGTTTCTGAGGATAAGTTTATCTGAGTCACCAGCCTCAGAAATTGCAGGTTAACAGCAGCTCAGATTAGAGACCAGGTCAATGCCACAGATATTTCTAGCAGCAGACACATCTCTACAACAACTGTTAAGAGGAGACTTTGTGCAGCAGGCCTTCATGGTAAAATAGCAGCTAAGAAACCACTGCTAAGGACAGGCAACAAGCAGAAGAGACTTGTTTGGGCTGAAGAACACACTGAATGGACATTAGATCAGTGGAAATCTGTGCTTTGGTCTGATGAGTCCAAATTTGAGATCTTTGGTTCCAACCACCATGTCTTTGTGCGACGCAGAAAAGGTGAACGGATGGACTCTACATGCCTGGTTCCCACCGTGAAGCATGGACGAGGAGGTGTGATGGTGTGGGGGTGCTTTGCTGGTGACATTGTTGGGGACTTTTTCAAAATTGAAGGCACACTAAACCAGCATGGCTACCACAACATCGTGCAGCGGCATGCTATTCCATCCGGTTTGCGTTTAGGTAGACAATCATTTATTTTTCAACAGGACAATGACCTCAATCGCCTCTCCAGGCTGTGTTAGGGCTATTTGACCAAGAAGGAGAGTGATGGAGTGCTGCGCCAGATGACCTGCCCTCCATAGTCACCAGACCTGAACCCAATCAAGATGGTTTGGGGTGAGCTGGACCGCAGAGTGAAGGCAAAAGGGCCAACAAGTGCTAAACATCTCTGGAAACTCCTTCAAGATTGTTGGAAGACCATTTCCGGCGACTACCTCTTGAAGCTCATCAAGAGAATGCCAAGAGTGTGCAAAGCAGTCAACAAAGCAAAAGGCGGCTACTTTGAAGAACCTAGAATATAAAACATATTTTATATATCAATCAGACACAGGAAATACGTTCCTAATGGGAATTATTAGAAAAAATTGTACAATGACCGACCGATATAATGCAATGATGATATACACGATGGAACCTCTAAATAGAGCGGTCCAGGTCTGAATATAATTAATAACATCAATGTCCCAATAAACCATCAGCTATTCCCATTATCCCATAATGAATATGGATTACCTGTGCCTGAAAGTGCTATGTGCCCCCTTGGTTCTGTTCACGATCGGCGTCCACTCACCCCGACGTACGTTTCGCCACCAGCTTCTTCCGGGGGCGTGTCAGGGTGAGGGGCAGCCGGGTATAAATATAGCGCACCACCAATCAGCGCCTTGCTAAGGGAAGGAATCTATGCAAGCCTGTACTAGTGCATAATGCATGCGCCCGCCTCCTACTTGGGGCGCTTCCCTAGTAACGCTCAATGGCACGCAAGGTGTGACGCCTGCGTGTCAGTGCGTGAGCGTCTCGGGAAGTCCCAGGAGGCCGGAGTGCACGTGCATGCAAAAAAGGCATATCGACACCGATGGAGATAGGAAGCTATGTACACAGGAAAATACATAATAGCAGTCAGTGAATCAATCAAAAAAATAAGTATAACGCAGACTCTGATAAATAGTGCTTATTATTAATAAATAACCACCACCGAAAGATATGAATAAATAAGGGGAATAGTGTGAAAATGTGTGTACAAGAGGAGTGTGAAAGAAGTGTAAGGCCATGTTCACACGTAGCGTCGGGTCCCTGAGGGTTGTCCCGCAGCAGATTTGATAAATCTGCAGGGCAAATCTGCTGCGGTTATCCCTACAGATTTATCACGTTTTGTCCTGTGGTTTCCGCTGTGGGATTTACTCCTACTATTGATGCTGCATATGCAACAATATGCAGCATCAATAGTAATGTAAAAAAAAAAAAAAAAATGGTTATACTCACCCTCTGACGTCCCGATCTCCTTGGTGCTGCAGGCGGCCGTCCGGTTCCAAAGATACTGTGCGAGAAGGACCTTCGTGACATAACGGTCATGTGACCGCAACGTCACCGCAGGTCCTGCTGGCATAGCAACCTGAGACCGGATGGCCGCGTGCAGAGCTGAGAGGTGAGTATAGCATTATTTTTTATTTTAATTCTTTTTTTTTTTTTTACACAAATATGGTTCCCGGGGCCTGGAGGAGAGTCTCCTCTCCTCCACCCCGGGTACCACCCGCACATTATCCGCTTACTTCCCGCATGGTGGGCACACCCCCATGCGGGAAGTAAGCAGATCAATGCATTTCTATGTGTGCAGAATCGCTGCGATTCTGCACAAAGAAGTGACATGCTGCGGGTTGTAAACTGCTGCGTTTCTGCGCGGTTTTTCCTGCAGCATGTGCGCAGCGGTTTGCGGTTTCCCATTGGCTTACATGTTTACTGTAAACGCAATGGAAACTGCTGCGGACCCGCACCATCAAAATTGCTGCGGTTCCGCGGTAAAAACCGCAACGTGTGCACATAGCCTAAAGCGGTAAATAGGTCATTCAAAATAATGACCAATTAATATCAATATATTGTTTTATTAAAAAGAATAAAGAAATGAATGCAGTGAATACAAAAATAAATTAACCCGTGGTGAACTACCATAAAGTGACGGTGCAAAATTATGAATATCAATTCATTAATTTGTGACCAATTAAATATACTAAGGATCAATCAATGACCCAATTTAATACAGAAATCTCAATAAATTAGTGACAGTTTGAATATATAATACACACAATTCACCCCCCAGTTCCATATATTAAAATTACCATATCTTAATAATATAAAGTGACAGTGCACATAATTGGTGATCCAATTTGATGCCACACAATTTACCCCCCAAATCAATATACCGTATATACTAGAGTATAAGCCGACCAGAGTATAAGCCGAGACCCCTAATTTTGCCACAAAAAACTGGGAAAACTTAATGACTCGAGTAAAATCCTAGGGTGGAAAATAGATCCAGATATACTTGTAAGATGTTCGGGTGGTTTACTCAACGCGTTTCGAAGCTCATGGCTTCTTCTTCAGGAAGTTTCCACACAAAGATATCTTTGTGTGGAAACTTCCTGAAGAAGAAGCCATGAGCTTCGAAACGCGTTGAATAAACCACCCGAACATCTTACAAGTATATCTGGATCTATTATTTGTCGCAGCAGCGTGGATGTAATCCACATTTCATCTATTATAACGGTTCTGAGAGGTCGCAGCGGCGACCTGTGGATCTGCAGCAGCTGACAAACTACACGCTTGTACTGTGTACCACCAGGTGAGCAGTTCTCTCACTATTGATTAGAAACAATCCTGGGGATAAGACCCTATTTGCGCTTTTTTTGTCTCCTCCTATTTTTCTATACCAGGGTGGGAAATGCAGCAGCTACTGGTAAATTTCAAAAGTAAAAATAGATACCAATAAAACTAAAATTAATTGAGACATCAATAGATTAAGTGTTTTTGAATATCCATATTGAATCAGGAGCCCCATGTAATGCTCCATACAGTTCATGATGGGCCCCATAAGATGCTCCATACAAAATACGCCCCATATAATGCTCCATACAGTTAATGATGGGCCCCATAAGATGCTCCATACAAAATACGCCCCATATAATGCTCCATAAAGTTTATGATGGGCCCCATAAGGCTACTTTCACACTTGCGTCGGTACGGGTCCGTCGCTAAGCATCGGTGTGACGTACCAACGCACGTTGTGAAAATTTGTCACGACGTGGGCAGCGGATGCAGTTTTTCAACGCATCCGCTGCCCATTCTAAAGTCCGGGGAGGAGGGGGCGGAGTTCCGGCCGTGCATGCGCGGTATTAAATGGCGGATCGATGTACGAAAAAACGTTACATTGAACGTTTTTTCGTGCCGACGGTCCGCCAAAACACGATGGATCCAGTGCACGACGGAGGCGACGTATGGCCATACATCGCGATCCATCGGCAACACAAGTCTATGGGATAAAATGGCATCCTGCGGGCACATTTGCAGGATCCGTTTTCCCCCCCCCAAAAAAAGATTGCGACGTACGTCACATGCCGCAAGTGTGAAAGAAGCCTTCGATGCTCCATATTAAAATATGCCCCATATAATCCTGCATAAAGGTTAATAATGGCCCGATAAGATGCTCCATAGACACATTTGCCCCGTATAATGCTGCACAAATGTTGATTATGACCCCATAAGACGCTCCATAGAGATATTTACCCTATATAGTGCTGCACAAACGTTAATTATGGCCCCATAAGATGCTCTATAAAGATAGTTGCCCCATACAGTGCTGCACAAACGTTGATTATGGCCCCATAGGATGCTCCATACAGACACATTTGCTCCATATAGTGCTGTATAAACGTTGATTATGGCCCTATAAGATGCTCCATTAAGATATTTGCCCCATACATTGCTGCACAAACGTTGATTATGGCCCCATGATATACTCCATACAGACACATTTGCCCCATACAGTGCTGCACAAACGTTGAATATGGCCCCATAAGATGCTCCATAGAGATATTTGCCCCATATGCTGTTGCTGAGATTAAAAAAAAAAAGACAAAAAAAGTCACATACTCACCTCCAGTCGCTCTGGCACCTGGCACTTTCAATATTCACCTCTTCCCTTTCCGGGCGCCGCTCCGTCTTCAGCGTCTTCCGCACTGACGTTCAGGCAGAGGGCGCGCACTAACCATGTCATCGCGCCATCTGACCTGAGCGTCACTGCAGAGGACGCTCCCTCTCCCCATTATACTCACCTGCTCCTGGCACGGTCCCTGGTTCCCCGGCGCCCGCAGCTTTTTCCTGTAGTGAGCTGTCACCGTTACCGCTCATTATAGTAATGAATATGCGGCTCCACCCCTATGGGAATGGAGTAGGGTCCATATTCATTACTGTAATGAGCGGTACCATGTGACCGCTCACTACAGGATGAAGCTGCGGCGCCGGGAGAACTAGGGACCTGCAGGGACCGTGCTGGGAGCAGGTATGTGACTCCCCTCCTCTGCTGTCCCCTGGGTATAACTCGAGTATAAGCCGAGAGGGGGACTTTTAGCCCACCAAAATTGGCTGAAAATCTTGGCTTATACTCGAGTATATACGGTATTAGAATTATTATATCCAAGTAATCTAAAGTGACGGTGCATATAATAAATAATAAAAATAAAAAATATTCCTGTCATAATGATATATAAATATTATTATTATTATTTATTATTATAGCGCCATTTATTCCAATAATTATAAATACTTAATAATCAATAATTTCATCTATTCAACACCTATTTCATAAATTATAGAGTACAGAGGGATGATAGTATAATGAAACTCCCGATGTATATAGGACCCCTCATAATATTATACGTTGATAGTCCATACATAAACCGACATGCCATTCAAAATCATTGCGGCTTTAAGAATTGAAAATATGAAGAGTCCAAATCCACCGCTATCCTTCCCATAGGACTTACAAATGAATAATAACTGTTTAGTGTCTTAGGCACAATAAATGTAAAGTTCACAGTGCATAGTATCTGGTCTTGACGAAACGTGTGTTGGGGCGGCGGGGACTGCTTGTTACCGTTACATTGCCTTCTCACATTAAGTAAGTATGCCACATTTCTTAGTTATGTTTGTACTGTGTGCTCTTGCAGTTTATTCTGGACCAGATACTATGCACTGTGCACTTTACATTTATTGTGTCTGATTGCTGCTAATGCATATGTCAGTACTGATAGATTTGAATTACCTATGTAGCAAATATTGTATTGTGTCATTATAGTGTTTACTGACCAATATTGCTAGAAGAAATGTTGCAATAATTCTATAAAAAGGCTAAAAGATGTGCTGGTTACATCTTGTCCCTGGATGAATGGTGTCCAGTAGTTCTAATTTTAATAATTTTTGAATCTGTACTTTATAAATAAAGATGTGAATTTAGGCTACGTTCACACTAGCGTTCGGCTAGTGTGCGTCGCGCTAGCGTCGGGCGACGCAGCGGCGACGCACGCGTCATGCGCCCCTATGTTTAACATGGGGGACGCATGCGTTTTTGCTTGTTGCGTTTTCCGACACGTGCGTCTTTTTTGACGCTCGCGTCGGACCAAGAAAACGCAACAAGTTGCATTTTTCTTGCGTCCGATTTTCGTCAAAAAACGACGCACGCGTCGAAAAACGCAGCGTTTTTGCGTGCGTTGTGCGTCGCGTCGCCGACGCAGCGGCGCACAACGCTAGTGTGAACGTAGCCTTAAGGATTATACTCGATATGTGGTCTTTATGCTCCATGTTTTCTGAAGTGAAACTTCCTTTAGTAGTCAGCCGTACCCAGGAAGGACAGTATCTGCTTCTTAGTTTGTGGGGTGGGCCAGGCTGTAATGGCTTCTACCTTCCCTGGCTCAGGTTTTAGCAGTCTTCCTCCACCCGGTGTCCTAGGTATTGTACTTCCCGCATGGCTACCTTATACTTCCCTGGCTTAACAGTAATCCTGCAGTTGCAACACCTTTGCAACACCTGCGAAAGATGTACGAGGTGTTCCTCCAAAGAATTACTAAAAATGGCTATGTCTTTGAGATAAGCGACAGCAAAACCATCACATCCTTCCAATAAGTGATTGATTGACCAACCTCTGGAAGGTGGCAGGGGCATTCTTCATACCAAATGGCATTACCAGAAACTCAAATAGCCCGAATGGCATTACAAAGGCAGACCTCTCCAGAGCTTCTCTGGTCAGGGGTATCTGCCAGTATCCCCAACTTAGGTCCATGATGGTGAGGTATGATGCTTTAGCTAGCTGCTTTAACAGCTCGTCTATCCTCAGCATGGGGTAGACCTCACATGTAGTCAGTAGACTTAATTTCCTGTAGTCTACACAGAATCGGGTAGTATGGTCCTTTTTCGGGACAAGAACCACAGGCGAGGCCCAGGCACTCGGGGATTTTTGTATTACCTTGAGGTTCAGTATCTCCTCTACCTGTTCCCTCATGTGTGCCTTCACCCCTCCTGACACACGATATGCAGACTGCCGTGCTGGGGGATTAGTACCAGTGTCCACATGGTGAGCTGCTAAGTGCCTTCCAGACTCCCCTGTGAAAACTTCGGTGAAATCGCTGAGCGACCCCATCAGCTCAGACCTCTGCCTGTGGGATAGCTCAGGGTTAAACTCTGCTGACTCCAGGGACTCCATGTACTGAGTCCCAGCCCTCACACCTTGTAACAGATCAGCCTCCCCCTTTTGAGGCAGGCTACTGACAGGTAAGACACATGTCTCCCTGTCATGATGAGCCTTCAACATATTTTCATGAAATACTTTCTGACGCTTTGCATGCTTTTCTAGTGTCACCACATAATTAACATCATTTAGCCACTTGTGTACATTGTATGGTCCTTCCCATGCGGCCTGTAATTTATTCTGTAACATAGGGACCAACACCCAAACCTTCTGCCCCTCCTCGTAGGCCCTCAGTCTGGCATTACGGTCGTACCAGACCTTCTGGTTGATTTGGGCCTGAGTCGTGTTTTCATGGGTCAGGTTGCTCAGTTCATACTTTCTCTGAGCTGCAGTACATATTCAACCACTGAGACTCCCGTACTTTTGGGGTCGTCCTCCCAACAGTCCTTAATCAGATCAAGTGGCCCCCTGACCCTCCTGTTATGGACCTGGTGGTTAGGAGCACCCGGCACGACCTGATAGTTAAACTCACACAGGACAAGCTCTGGAATGTGGGAGCTCTGCTGACCGCAACACCTAATCCTATCACAACAACTAGAAATAGCCGTGGAGCGTTCCTGACACTCCCTAGACGCCTCTTCACAGCCTAAGAGCTAGCTAGCCCTAGAGATAGAAAATAAAGCCTACCTTGCCTCAGAGAAATTCCCCAAAGGAAAAGGCAGCCCCCCACATATATTGACTGTGAGTAAAGATGAAAGTCACAAACACAGAAATGAAACAGGTTTCAGCAAAGGGAGGCCAGATTTACTAAACAGAGGATAGGAAAGGTATCTTTGCGGTCAGCACAAAAAACTACAAAAGACCACGCAGACTGTGCAAAAAGACCTCCGCACCGACTAACGGTGCGGAGGTGCCACTCTGCATCCCAGAGCTTCCAGCTAGCAAGGCAAAATCATGATAACCAGCTGGACAAGGAAACAATGAACAAATAATAACTAGCAGGAACTTAGCTTCTGCTGGAGCAGACAGGTCACCAGAAAGATCCAAGAGCGAACTGAACCAATGCAGGAACATTGACAGCTGGCATGGAGTAACGATCTGAGTGGAGTTAAATAGAGCAGCCAACCAAAGGATAAACCACGTCACCTGTGTAAGGAACCTCAGAAGCAGCAGCTCCACTCACAGCCACCAGAGGGAGTCCATGAACAGAACTCGCCAAAGTACCATTCACGACCACAGGAGGGAGTTCGACAACAGAATTCACAACACCCTCCTCCCATAAACCAGTTCAAAGGCGGAGAATCCTGTAGACGCCTGGGGTACCTCTCTGTATGCAAACAACAGATGGGGGAGGTACCGCTCCCAGTCTCTCCCTTGAGTCTCCACCAGCATTTTGAGCATTTGCTTTAATGTTCCGATAAAACGCCCCCAGAGTCCGTTGGTTTGGGAATGATAGGCGCTTGCCACAACATGCTGCACTTGTATTTTCTCGCAGATGCTTTCCATCAGACTGATGGAGAAGGGTCCCCGTTTGGCTTACCTCCCTTCCAGCTGAATCCCGATGGCTTCCGCACCTCAGGCATCCTGTTAGGCCTCGTTCACACTTCTGTCTTTTTCCTCCCGTCGAAATCCGTTGAGTTTTGAAAAAACGGGATCCTGCAAATTTTTCTGCAGGATCCTGTTTTTTCCCATAGTCTTGCATTAGCGACTGATTGCAACGGATGGCCATCAGTTTCATCCGTCGTGCACTGGATCCGTCAGAAAATAGAGGTCCGTCGTGCAGAGAATACGTTCAGAGGAACGTTTTTTCTGCATGTCGGAAAATCGCTCAGCGACGGGCACTACGCTGCCCGTCGTCGGCTATAATGGAAGCCTATGGATGCAGGATCCGTCGCTGACCGTCAAATACAGGAATCCAGCAACGTATCCCGTTTTTTCACTCTAAGCATGCCCGGAAGGATTTTCAAGTCAGGGAAAAATCTCTTTCTCTCTCTCTCTCTCTCTCTCTCTCTCTCTCTCTCTCATCTTGTACCTGAAAATGCAGGCAGGAACTCCTTCGACGCATCAGTCATAACACTGAATGCGTTGAATACGTTTTCCTCTATTTTTTCAACATCCGTCGGAACGTCGCTTCACTGCATTAGAACACACCCCGACCGACGGAAGTGTGAAAGAAGCCTTAGCCACATAGCAGTCTGCAATCTTTGCAGCCAGATCTGCAGTTTGTGGCTCCCGATCACACACACATTGTCGTACATCCGTGGGGCACATGTGAAGAAATTGATCCTTGACCATAAGGTCTGTTAACCCCTTAGTGACAGAGCCAATTTTTTACAATTCTGACCACTGTCACTTTATGAGGTTATAACTCTGGAACGCTTCAACGGATCCCGCTGATTCTGAGATTGTTTTTTCGTGACATATTGTACTTCATGTTAGTGGTAACATTTCTTCGATATTACTTGCAATTATTTATGAAAAAAAAAACCGGAAATATGGCGAAAATTTTTAAAATTTTGCAATTTTCAAACTTTGTATTTTTATGCCCTTAAATCAGAGAGATATGTCACGAAAAATAGTTAATAAATAACATTTCTCACATGTCTACTTTACATCAGCACAATTTTGGAAACAAAATTTTTTTTTGTTAGGGAGTTATAAGGGTTAAAAGTTGACCAGCAATTTCTAATTTTTACAACACCATTTTTTTTTTTTTAGGGACCACATCATATTTGAAGTCATTTTGAGGGGTCTATATGATAGAAAATAACGAAGTGTGACACCATTCTAAAAACTACACCTCTCAAGGTTCTCAAAACCACATTCAAGAAGTTTATTAACCCTTTACGTGCTTCACAGGAACTGAAACAATGTGGAAGGAAAAAATGAACATTTAACTTTTTTTTGCAAACATCTTAATTCAGAACCATTTTTTTTATTTTCACAAGTGTAAAAACAGAAATGTAACCATAAATTTTGTTATGCAATTTCTCCTGAATACGCCAATACCCCATATATGGGTGTAAACCACTTTTTGGGCGCACCGCAGAACGTGGAAGTGAAGGAGCGCCGTTTGACTTATTCAATGCAGAATTGGCTGGAATTGAGATCGGACACCATGTCACGTTTAGAGAGCCCCTGATGTGCCTAAACAGTGGAAACCCCCCACAAGTGAAACCATTTTGGAAACTAGACCCCTTAAGGAACTTGTCTAGATGTGTGGTGAGCACTTTGAACCCTCAAGTGCTTCACGGAAGTTTATAATGTAGAGCCGTGAAAATAAAAAATCCTATTTTTTGTCCACAAAAATGATCTTTTCGCCCACAAATTCTTATTTTTACAAGGGTAACAGGACAAATAGACCACAAAAGTTTTTGTGCGATTTCTCCTGAATACGTTGATACCCCATGTGTGAGGGTAAACCACTGTTTGGGCGCACCGCAGAGCTTGGAATTGAAGGAGCGCCGTTTTACTTTTTCAATGTAGAATTGTCTGGAATTGAGATCGGACGCCATGTTGCGTTTGCAGAGCACCTGGTGTGCCTAAACAGTGGAAACCCCCCACAAGTGACACCATTTTGGAAACTAGGCCCCTTAAGGAACTTATCTAGATGTGTGGTGAGAACTTTGAATGCCCAAGTGCTTCACAGAAGTTTAGAATGCAGAGTTGTGAAAATAAAAAATATATTTTTTTCCACAAAAAAGATATTGTAGCCCCCAAGTTTTTATTTTCACAAGGGTAACAGGAGAAATTGGACTGCAATAGTTGTTATCCAATTTATCCCGAGTACGCTGATGCGCCATATGTGGGGGTAAACCACTGTTTGGGCGCACGGCAGAGCTCGGAAGGGAAGGAGCGCCGTTTTGGAATGCAGACTTTGATAGAATGGTCTGTGGGCGTTATGTTGCGATTGCAGAGCCCCTGATGTACCTAAACAGTAGTAACCCCCCACAAGTGACCCCATTTTGGAAACTAGGCCCCTTAAGGAACTTATCTAGATGTGTGTTGAGAACTTTGAATGCCCAAGTGCTTCACAGAAGTTTAGAATGCAGAGTCGTGAAAATAAAAAATATTTTTTTTTCCACAAAAAAGATATTGTAGCCCCCAAGTTTTTATTTTCACAAGGGTAACAGGAGAAATTGGACCCCAGAAGTTGTTGTCCAATTTATCCCGAGTAACCCACTGTTTGGGCGCACGGCAGAGCTCAGAAGGGAGGGAGCACCATGTGACTTTTGATTGGCTGTCGTGTTTGGAGACCCCCGATGTAACTAAACAGTGGAAACCCCCCAATTCTAGCTCCAACCCTAACCCCAACACACCCCTAACCCTAATCCCAACCCGATCCACAATCCTAATCACTAACCCTAACGATAATCACAACCTTTACCCCAAAACAACCCTAATGTCAACCCTAACCATAACCCTAATCAAAACCCTAAATCCAACACACCCCTAATCCTAATCTCAACCCTAACCTCAAACCTAACCCTAATCCCAATACACCTCTAATCACAACCCTAACCTTAACCCTAATCCCAAACCTAACCCTAATCCCAAGCGTAACCCTAATGCCAACCCTAACCCTAATACCAACTCTAATCCAAACCCTAACCCCAAATCTAGCCCTAACTTTAGCCCCAACCCTAACCCTAGCCCTAAGGCTACTTTCACACTTGCGTCGTTTGGCATCCGTCACAATCCGTCGTTTTGGACAAGAAACGGATCCTGCAAATGTGGCCGCAGGATGTGTTTTTTGCCCATAGACTTGTATTGCCGACTGATCGTGACGGATGGCCACACGTCGCGTCCGTCGTGCACTGGATCAGTGTTTTGGCGGACCGTCAGCACAAAAAAAAACTTTCAATGTAACGGTTTTTTGTACGTCGCATCCGCCATTTCTGACCGCGCATGCGTGGCCGTAACTCCGCCCCCTCCTCCCCAGGACATAGATTGGGCAGCAGATGCGTTGAAAAACTACATCCGCTGCCTACGTTGTGCACAATTTTCACAACGTGCGTTGGTATGTCGGGCCGATGCATTGCGATGGCCCCGTACCGATGTAAGTGTGAAAGAAGCCTAACCCTAAATTTAGCGCCAACCCTAACCCTAAATTTAGCCCCAACCCTAACCCTAAATTTAGCCCCAGCCCTAACCCTAAATTTAGCCCTAACCCTAATCCTAACCCTAAACCTAGCCCTAACCCTAACCCTAGCTCTAACCCTAATTTTAGCCCCAACTGCTCTTCTCCTGTCGGCCGGCAGATGGAGACAGATGGCGGGCGCACTGCGCATGCGCCCCCATTTTCTTTTCCCCAGAAGACGTCGGCGGCCAGGAGGAGCAGCAGGAGGACCCAGGGACACCGGTGAGTATTATAGGGTCCCCGAATCCCCCTATTTCTCTGTCCTCTGATGTGCGATCACATCAGAGGACAGAGAATTACACTTTGCTTTTTTTTTTTTTTTGCGGTCGCCGGTAAACAGTTAATTACCGGCGATCGCAAAACAGGGGTCGGTAAAACCGACCCCCGATCATGCTCTTTGGGGTCTCGTCTACCCCAGGTAGCCGAGACCCCAAAGATTCTCCCGGGGCCGGCCGGGAGCCACGAGGAGCACCGGGGGAGATAGGTGAGTATCGGGGGGGGGGGGGGGGGAGATCGGGGACCCCTTTTCTCTGTCCTCTGATGTGCAATCACATCGGAGGACAGAGAAATTAAAAAGAAATCTCGTTTTTTTTTTTTTGCGATCGCCGGTAAACGGTTAATTACCGGCGATCGCAAAAGCGGGGTCGGTAAAAAACCCCCCGAATCATGTTCTCTGGGGTCTCGGCTACCCCCGGCAGCCGAGACCCCGGAGAAAATCTGACTCTGGGGGGCGCTATTTACTTTTTCCAACTGTGGTTTAAGTACCCTTAGCGGCCACCGTTAAAAGGCGTATCGGCGGTCGCTAAGGGGTTAAATCCTCAAAACTATTTACAGAAAGTCCCCTGATCCATTGGTGGAACGTGGTCCTCAAGGTGCTCACAACATCTGCATAGCTATCAGTTGATCCACGTTGTAGGTTCCGGAACATTCTCCGATACACTTCTGGTGTTAGGTTGTATTTCCTGATCACGGCCTCTTTTATGGCATCATAGTTCCCATCTAGCTGTGGTGGGATTCAAACTTACAGGGCTTTGCCTCTCAACCCTGGTGTTAGATACTGCGCCCACTGCTCACGGGTTAGATGGTATTGCCTGCAGGTTTTTTCAAACCCCTGAAGGAAAGTATCCAAGTCCTTATCCTTCTCCATCACGGGGAAGTTTTCCAGACGTGGTCTCCTCGTATTTATGTCCTGGGAGGGGGTTAGCTGAGGACCGATACCCCATTCTATTTGAGCCACCTGAAGCTGGAAAGCTCTCTCCTCCTGGCGTTCTGCAGCCTCTCTCTCAGCCCAGTCCCGGTGTTCTGCAGCAGCAGCCTGTCGGTGCTGTAGAATAAGCTGCTTGCGCAGATTGGGATCACTTGTTCCCACCTGTTGTAAGTCCATTTTTAAAGCAGAGTCCATATGTTCCTCAGCACTGGCACGTCAATCAAATATCTCTGGTGCAAGAGCTGGCATTGCTTGGTCTCTCTGAGACGAACTATCTCCTTGCCCAGATATCCCAGAACTTTGCTCCATTTTCTGCTCGACCAAGGTGCGTGTCAGCAGTTCCTTGGATTTCTCGGCCGTCTCTATTCCTCCCTGCTCACAAAGGTCAGTCAGAGCATCTTTGCTCTGCTTCTGGTACTTCTTACCATATCGATGAACAGCCTTTGCCAAATAAAAGATAGAAAAGAAAAACGGGGAGGGGAAGCTGTTTGCCAGTATGTCTAAGTAAGCACTGAGTTGAACATTGTAGAACTGGTGCATTCCTCACAAGGATTCCAATTCTTTAGTACATGGAATAATTGCTTAAACCATGCACTAATGCTCTAATAGAAATAATTCTCTCCCACTGCTCTGCCACCAATTGTCACAAATCCCCACCTTGCTGCTGCCAAGTTGTCATGTACCCGCTCTCAGCACGTGACTTGGGGTTGTGCCTGCAAGAATTAATCTATCTCCCCTCTCTCAGTCCAGCGTTCAACCTCTGTCCTATACTGCAATGGGAGCATAAATCACACACTGACCCAGGCCACACACCCGCTCATACACTCTGCCACCACTCACCGAACACACAGGCAATAAGTCCCGGAAATATTACTAATACTGTCCACCCTTCATAAGGGTTAAACACTTTAAGGCTATGGATTCTTTAGAACATAAAAGGTTCAACTTTTAAAGTTTTATGCTTTAATACAAAAGGTACAGTGCTTATAGTAAAAAAGAACATAAAAATATGGTAATAAAAAGACATACAGGTATGCAAAACAGTATAAAATAAACAGGAGAAAACTTACAGAAATAGCTAACTTGTAGTCTGCTTCTGCTCCCTGGGGGGTGGGGGAGTGAATATGGACTGGATCACATCAGCTAGGCTGACCCTCAATCTGTGAACAATTTTGAATGTATACAAGCCAAATTTATCTCAACCACCCCGCGTTGTCGCTCCGACCCCAATACTGGACCCACTGAGGCATTGCGGGTCAGTGCATTTCATGCAGTAACGTGCATATTCGTTCTTTTAAGCACCAATTGCTCCCACACACTTGGATTCAGCTCACTGGTTTTCCTTGCTGGCACATTGTGATGCAATAAAGACATAGCACCGGCACTGCAGCGGCGCAACACCATTAAGTTTTCTTTTATATTTGGGACATATTGTGCTACTTTTTCTTGTTACTTGATACAATTGATAAGTTAGCGATCAGTAATTAGTACATCTATAAAAATTGGCCACTCATTAATAATTGGCATATATACAAAGTACTAAAACATCAAGGACAATATAGAAACATCCTTCCAACCAATTATTGATGTTTTTTATTCATTCATTTATTTATCTATTTTGAATAGGTTAGCGCGGTGACCTTTGTTATAAATGTTTTTTGCTTTTCTTTGGTATTGACAGACTGAGCGCAGCCGCTGTCTAGGCACCAGCAGCTTCAACTTATATCTAGAATTTTTGGGAGCGCCGATGTGCCTAACATTATGTAATTGACATCTCTCTTCCAAAGAGCTGAATGTGTGAAGCTCTTCCTCTCCTTCCTGGTCCTAGCTAGGCCCCCTGGCGAGATTGGAGACAGAAGTCTGCTGTCTCAGGATAATACATATTAACACCTGGGTGAGACATGCAGCCTTTAGGACAGATGTTAAATAATTACTAGTCACACAATAAACCTATACATAGTTCACTGCACACATATATTTATACATATTTCACTACACCCTGACTGCCATTAGGTATCGGGATGAGATTCCCATTGTGAGATGATATACAGGTGCAGTGTGCACTCGGTTCCTTCTGATGCATGACAATGTTAGGCCTCATGTGTCTGAAGTGCGTCTGCAGTTCCTACGTGATGAAGTCATTGATGCTATGGACTGGCCTGCTTGTTCCCCATAGCAAAATCCAACCAAGCAAATGCGGGACATCATGTCTTGTTTCATTCATTAAACGCCACATTTCTTCACAGGCTGTCCTGGAGTTAACTGATGCTTTAATCCAGGTCTGGGAGGACCTCAGGAGAAAGTCCACCGCCTCATCAGATGCATTCCCAGGTGTTGTAGAGAGGTCATACAGGCACATGGAGGCCACACACACTACTAATCATCATTTCCTTGTCTTGAGTAATTTCCACTGAAGCTGGATAAGCCTGTAATTTGATTTTCCACTTTGATTTTGAGGATCATTCAAAATCCAGACCTCTATGGGATATTAATCTGTATTTATATTGATAATTTTTATGTTTTATTGTTCTCAACACATTTCACTATGTTAATGAATAAAGATTTGCAACTGGAACATTTCATTCAGTGATATCTAGGATGTGGTATTTTAGTTTTCCTTTTATTTGTTTGAACAGTGTATATTGCAGTCATATTATAGCACTGTGTACTTACAATTGCTTCTTTTGCCCTTCTACACAGTTAATTCTTCTGTTAGGAAGTCTATTTCTCCTGTATGAGTTGTCCTCAATGTTGATGGCAATATGTTAAGATAATAAAAAACATTGATGGGAGTGCTTCTTCAATTAGAAGAGGTCTCCTACTGATACCAAATCTGTCTTACTAATTATTAAAATTCACCATTCTCTAATTTCACCATCAATGTTTGTGCGAAACATTTCTGGTGCAAGCAATTACCTTCATAAGTCACATGCTTAGTGAAGGGAAGTCCACCTGTGTGCAGTCTAAGAGTCACATGGTGTGTCAGTATATACACAGCTTTTCTGAAAAGCCACAGAGGCTGCAACACCAGTTAAGCAATAGGCACCACTAACTAAACACCATGAAGACCAAGGAGATCTCCAAACAAGTCAGGGACAAAGTTATTGAGAAATACAAGTCAGGGTTGGGTTATTAAAAAAATATAATAAAATGAAAAAAATAGTCCAGTCTGTGATGATGCCCCGGAGCACCATCAAATCCAATATCATCAAACGAACATGGTATCGCAATAAACCTGCCAGGAGAGGGCCGTCCACCAGAACTCTCAGCCCAGTGTAACAATGCTGCTCACTTGGGTGCGGAATGAGGAATCACAGAAACCGTTTCTCTTTTAAAAGTTTGATTTGTTTATTTCACTCTACATAAACTGCATCACAGGAAACTTAAATACAACCTTTTCCTGGCACAAAGTGACACATACAGAAAAAATCAATATAGTAGTGAGGGTTCCTCAGCTTGGGTTAAGGTACCTTCACACTAAGCGAGGTCGCTAGCGAGATCGCTGCTGAGTCACAAGTTTTGTGACGCAACAGCGACCTCAGTAGCGATCTCGCTATGTTTGACACGTAGCAGCGACCAGGCCCCTGCTGTGAGATCGCTGGTCGTGTCGGAATGGCCTGGACCTTTTTTTGATCGTTGAGGTCCCGCTGGGTAGCACACATCGCTGTGTTTGACACCTTACCAACGACCTCGTTGACGACTCAGGCACCGACACATAGGCGTGCATTTGCGTTGCCTTTTCCGCACCCCTCAGCTCCGATTGGTGGTCGCTACTGCGTTCTGATTGGCGGTCATGCCTTCAACAGAAGGCGACATAGTAGCGCTTCCATCCTAGGTGTCAGAAGAACCGTTGAAGAATAGATAAATCGAAGAAGAGTCGCAGGCCGGAGAACTCTACAACGATCTGCAAACCACCACGCGGTCAGGAACAAAGGACGGAAGGGCTATTGTCGCCTCATAAGGCAAGGCTGCCACCAATCAGAACGCAGTAGCGACCACCAATCGGAACTGAATGGGCGCGGAAAAGGCAACGCAAATGCACGCCTGTGTGACTACAACATCACACAGGACGTCCCTCATCGAGGTCTGAATCGTCATAATAGCTGCCATGTGACAGGGTCACAACGACCAACGACATCGTTGTACAGGTCGCTACAGGTCGATGCATCGCTGCTGCATCGTTTGGAAGATCTCACTGTTTGACATCTCACCAGCGACCACATAGCGACGCAGCAACGATCCCTGACAGGTCGTATCGTTGTCGGGATCGCTTTAGCGTCGCTAAGTGTGACTGGGCCTTTAGAGTCCAGCTGCATAATTCTTTAGTAAAGATACACAATTCTGTAGGTCTGCATACCCCCACACACAGTTGTGACGCAAATGGGCTACATTTTACCATATGAATCACACACAGAGGTGGGGTATGTGGGCAGCCAGACCCGCCCAATTCCCTCTGCCTGGAAACATATCCTGGATGTCCTACAAACCTCTTAGTAGTATGTGTACTTGAGCATTACTCCAGGTTTATATCACAGAGGAGAAACATCTCCCTTGTAATTAACTCCCTTCAGCTATCTGTCTGGCAGCCATCTTTCATCAAGCAATGAGGGCATGAATCAAAGGGACAGCACAGATACTAAAGGTAACCTTGAAGGAGCTGCAGAGTTCCCAAGTATAGACTGAAGTATCTAAAGCAACACTCAAGTGGTTTGAGGGGAAACTTGTAAATGTTTTGGAGTGGCCTAGTCAAAGCACAGAACTTTATCCAATTGAGAATCTGTGGTTAGGCTGTTCACCAAAGGATATCATGTAGTTTGAAGGAGCTGAAGCGGTTTTGCCTTTGAGGAGTGAGCAATAATCATAGTGGCAAGATGTGGAAAGCCCAAAGAGACTTATGCAAAGTGACTTGCAGCTGTAATTGCTGCAAAAGGAGGCTCTACAAAGCACTGACTTCAGGTAGATGAATAGTTATGCACACTGAAGTTTTAAGTTATTTTGTCCTATTTGTTTGCTCTACAAAAAAAGAAAAACAAATTTTTACAGCTGTAGGCATGTTCTTTACATGAACTGATGCAAACCTTATAAAAATAGTGAAAATCCAGGTTGTAAGGTAGCAAAACACACAAAAAATTTGCATGTCACTGTAACTCTCTAACGACCGCCGATAAACTTTTTAACGGCGGTCATAAAATTCTGTTATTCCTCAGCACCGTTTTGAATCCAGGGCATTGTGAACTGTAAGATGACGTCTATATAAGCAGTGTCTCACAGGCTGTGTATTTGACTCACTGACACGACTCTGGCACTGCAATACACAAGTACTGCAATGTACTGTATGAGACCAGCAATTAAATTATGCATGTCCCACAATGTGACTTAGGCTACTTTCACACTGGCGTTTTTTGCAATACGTTGCAATGCGTCGTTTATGGCAAAAAACGCATCCTGCAAAGTTGTTTGCAGGATGCGTTTTTGCCCCATAGATTAACATTAGCGACGCATTGCCACACGTAGCAACCGTCATGTTGTGGCGGACCGCCGGGAGCAAAAAACGTTAAATATAATGTTTTTTGCTGCCGACGGACCGCTTTTTCCGACCGCGCATGCACGGCCGGAACTCCACCCCCACCTCCCCGCACCTCACAATGGGGCAGCGGATGCGCCGGAGAAATGCATCTGCTGCACCCATTGTGCGGCGCATCAAACGCTAGCGTCGAAATCTCTGCCCAACGCATTGCGACGGGCAGATTCCGACGCTAGTGTGAAAGTAGCCTTAGTGGAAAACGCTAAAAAAAAAAATCGCGAAAAGCCATTTCCTTATAAAAAATAAAAAAAATGCAGCCTTTGTAATAAAACAAAGTTAAATAAAAAAAAATGCACATAATTGGTATTGCCGCATCTGGAAAGACACAATCTATTAAACTAAGATGCTATTTATTCTGTAGGGCGGACACTGTAATTAAAGAGGGGGGGGGGGGGGGGAAAGCTAACAATATTGCTTTTTATCATATTGACAGATAAAAAAATTAAAAGTGAAGAAAATTATATGTATAAAAAATTGTACAAAAGTAAAAGCCAAATTTCCCACAAAATCAAGCCTTAAAGGGAAGGTACCGCGTTTGTAGGTCATTAATAAATCACTGTAATGTAGCATAACATGCTGCTATAAGCAAGTTTGAAATGCATGTGAAACAGATTTCATGTGTTATATGAGTTTAAAGAATGCACTGGGGGCTGACATCTTGGTTTTGCAGCAGTAGCAGAGCACTATCAGTGTCAGATTACGGCACCCCATGGACATAGGGTCAGCGCCGGTCTATTATCTCCTATCTGTAACATTGCAGCAGCATTAGCAGTGAGCTGGGCATGCCTCTGTGGGCTGCACAACTCACTGCTGTAGGTGTGACTAGCTGCCATTTTATTATAGCCCTGTGCTATATGCCGAGCTCCACTTACTCTCTATCGCAGGACAGAAGAAGCCCTCACTGCTCCTCTACTCCAAGCAGGCACATCCTCTGCTCCTCACACACTGCCCTGTGTGCTTCTCCTGCTGTCTCCGCCTCCCCCTCACACACAGTCCCTGTGTTCTCCGGTAAGCTGCACTCACAGCCTGCAGATAGGGAGCTGACACCTGGAGAGAGAGAGAGCAAGGCAGCTGACAGGACAGGGATTAAGGTGGGGGATGGCAAGATTGTTATTCACAAAAAATGCTGCTGAGTCCACTGTGTTCTGCTCCTCTGTAAACAAGCTGTGCCTCTGATGCAGTAACTGCTGGTGATAGCAGGTCACAGGGCAGTCATACACAGAATGGTGCTGCCCTGTGATGCTGCTCTTTATTCTGCCCCAGGGATATTAGACCACCCAAAAGGGGAGGGGAATGGTGATGTCAGCAGTTACTGCCCCAATTTTGTTGCTGGTAAATCTTACTATAGCTGCTTGAGGTCTAAAACGGTAAATGCTCCCCCTAGTGGTAAATATGTATATTTGTAGAAAAATATATAATATTTTTCATATAGAAATGTTTGCAAACAGTGCAAACATTGCATTAATACATTTTAATTACTATTTTAAGCTTAATTTCACAAAAAAACTAAATACAAGAAAACTGGTGGCTCCTTCCCTTTATTATGGCTCATAAGGCAAGCAAAATATAGTTAGTTTTTAGAATGTGGCGGTGCAAAAATAAATTCATTTTTGTAAAATATTGTTTTTAGTCTGTGAAAGTAGCAAAACATAAAAAATTAAAACTATTGTCTGCTTTTGTTTATTCTGCCTCCCAAAAATCAGAACAACGTTAGGCTTATATTTATCCTGTGCTCTCCACTGAGTGTTTACGTTGGGGTTTCCAGTTCAATCCCCAAAAATGTGATTCACACAAAACGTCTGACAGAAGCACTCACATATGAGGCACATGGAGTCTCTTTGGACTCCATCTTGTTTCTCATCCGGTGCTTTACCATCATTTTAGGTGATAATCATTGTGCTTATCACATCATTAGCACACAAGTGGGGTTGACCACATTTCTGTGCTTACCTAAAAATATGGATACCATCAGAGTAGAAGCCAAACTGAGTCCAAAGGGTCTCCACCTGCCTCATTATAGTGAGTGGTTGCATCGGGGTTGTCATCTGCATCTTGTTTTGTGGGATTTACATGGAAACCTTGACGCAAGTGCTCAGTGTAGAACACAAGAATGTGATCCCACATGATACTGAAAGCGATCCAATAATGTTATGTACCCCAAAATGTTACTAACAAAAAACCTAACTTATCCAGCATAAAACTAGCCCCCACCCAGGTCCGTCATCTGCCACTGGAAATATAGAGAGTTCCAACGTTACTGGTAGAACAAAGACTCTAGAAAAAAAGACATAGCTTCTGCCGCCTCAAATATAAATCCAATGAAATCTATGCTCTCCAATCCAAATGCCCCCTCCTTCTGAGCCCCATTTTGCCTAAACGCAGTAAACGGTCACATGTTTGGCATTATTATAGCCGGAGAGTGCATAGAACAATTTACCTGGTGCATGTCACTTGAAGCACAAGCTGGGCACTACAATATATGGGGGCTCTACACTATATGGCGGCATATGTATGGGCACTAAACTAGCAGATTTCCAATTCTCCCAAATAAAGCATGGCGTGGATGTTATAAAATAGTCACTGCAGCCATAGGTTAATTCATTGAGATGTGGAGTTCTTACAATGGGTGACTTTTAGGGTTTTTTCTGCTGTTCTGGCACCTTTGGGGCCCCGCATATGTCGCCTACAAACTATTCTAGCAAAATCTGTACTCCAAGTGCCTAATAGTGCTCCTGCCTTCTCAGCCCTGAAGTCTGGCCTAACAGTTGTTTCCGACCACATATAAGGCCATCGCCACGTTTGGAATAAATTGCGCCATAAATTGTGGGGTTTCCATTATTAACCCTTGTGTAACTGAGAAATTTGCAGCAAATAGAAAAAAATTATTTGTATTACTAAAATGTTATATTTCCACATCTCATTGTTATAAAATTCTGAGAGGCACCTATTTTCTTCAAAATTCTCAATACACCCCCAGATGAATTCCTTAACAAGTGGAGTTTCCAATATGGTGTCCCTTCTGGGGGTTTCTGCTGATCTGGCATTTCTGGGGTTCTGCTCTGCTAATGGCGCCCTCAATCTATTCAAATGGTGTCTGAGTTCTAAAAGCCAAGTAGCGCTTCTTCCAATCTAATCCCTGCCGTGGGCTCAAACAGTAGTATGCAACCACATATGGCATACTGCCACGTTTAGTAGAAATTGCATAACAAATATTAGGGTTCATTTTTCTCCCATCACCCCTTGTGTAAATTATAAATTTGGTTCTAAAGCAGTATTTTAGTGGAACAAATGTACCGTATTTTTCTGACCATAAGACACATTTTTTTTCCTCCAAATTTGAGAGGAAAGTGTGGGTGCGTCTTATGGTAGGGATGTAACGTGGGGAGGGGGCAGCAGCGAGTGGGTTTGCACTGTGAGGCAGGAGGCAGAAAAATGTCCCTGCTGGGCTTCAGGAATCAGCTGAGGAAACCACATGGTCCCGATCATTAAAGTACAGTGAATATTCATTAGCTACTTCCCCGCCCACCTGTCAGCTGAGCAGTGAGCCAGGAGCAGCAAATGAATACTCCTTCACAGGGACACACATGGTTTCCCCAGCGCTGGATTCCTGCAGCAGCTAGGGAGATCTGTGTGTCTGGTGGAGGAGGGGGCAGCAGCAGGGGCCAGAGGGGACAAGATCACTGCATACCTGCCTGCTGGGGCTGTGCTGGATGGATGCTGAGTGCTCCAGCACAAGGACCTGTGTGATGTAATGAATAGGGCGGGCTGGAGCATCACATGGCAGCACAGAGCCCTCCCTCTTCTGATGTCATCACAGGTCCTGAAGACACCACACTACAATCTGCAAGCTTACTCCTGTGCTGTGGAGAGGCAACAAGAGGGAGGGCTCTGTGGTGTCATGGGATGGGATGCTCCAGCATTTTACCTCACCACAGAGTGGCTGGCTGCCACAATTAAAATGTTAGTCACTACAACACACAATAAAGCACTCTGCTACTTCTGTGGTGAACTATAACTCCCAGCATGCCATAGGTTCTGCAGGACATGCTGGGAGTTATAGTTCTCCCAACGGGATCTCAAAGCAGCACTCCACTGTTATATTTTTAGTGCTGGAGTGGTGCTTTAAATATATGCCCTGTGCCCCCATTCTTATACTCACCCTCCAGCATCTTCATACAGTACTTTACAGACACCACACTGGTCCTGCAGCACCATCTTCTACCTGCAGCTTCCAACATAATAACATACTATTATATATAATAACAATGCATATAATAGCTTCAATTGCTTCAAATATATTTTTCCCTATTTTCCACCTCTAAAACCTGGGTGCGTCTTATAGTCCGATGCGTCTTATGGTCCGAAAAATACGGACTTTTTTTGTTTTCACATGTAAATGTTATAACGTTTTGTGGATCACCTGTAGGTTAACAATGTTCAGTAGTTCGCTAGATGAATTCCTTGATGTATCTAGTTTCAAAAATGGGGTCACTTGTGTTTCTGCTGCTTTGTCAAGGACCCTGCAAATGTGACTTGAGATTCACAATCTATTCCTGAGAAATTTACACTCCAAAAATCAAATTGTGCTCTTTCCATTCAAAGCCCTGCCATGTGGCCAAATAGCAGTTTTTGGCATGTATGGGGTATCGTCCCGTTAAGGAGAAATTGCATAACAAATTATGAGGTCCGTTTTCTCCTATTATCTATTATGAAAATTACAAATTTCTGGCTAAAACAAAATTTTAGCTGAAAAAACATAATTTTCGTTTTCTCACCTGCATTATAAAAAGTTCTGTGAAGCACCTACGGGTTCAACAAGCTCAACACCACCATAGATGAATGGTCTAGTCTTCTCCAAAATAGTCATTGTTGAGGGTTACCTGAACTGTAAATTTCGGACTTCGTACTGGACAAGAAGTGTCTGGTACCAAACACCGAACACTGACTAATTACTGTACGTCCGTGTAGCTGTCCAGGTTTGGCAGTCTAAGGGTACGTTCCCGCAGTCAGTAAACGCTGTGGGTTGGACGCTGCGTACATTAGCAGCGTCCAACCCGCAGTGTCCAGATGTTACAGCATAGTGGATGGGATTTCAAGAAATCCCATGCCCACTATGCGTGCACCAAAGCCCACGGCTTCCCTGCAGAGACGAACATGCGGTGCGTCTTAACTGACCGCAGCATGTCTATTTATCTCGCGGAGACGCTCAATCTCCGCAAGATAAATCTCACCCATACAATGTATTGGACACGGTGATTCCGCACGGTTCAATGAACACCTGCAGAATCGCCTGTGTTCAAAAGCTGGCAGCGCTTTGGACAGAGCAAACGTACTGCATTCAAAATACTGCCAAGTACTGATAGTGTGCACCCGGCCTAATAAAGCTTGTTGAAAGGCTGCAGCGCAAAGTTTCTTTTTTCGTGTCGTCTTGGTTTATGAATTAAAAATTAAACCAACGGTTACTCTTTAACTTGTCAAGTACTGATCACCTCGTAAATTTAGTAACATTTTAGTCTTTTTGTTCTTATTATATTTTATATGTAGTGTCAGAGAAGCCAGGTTAGTCTTTGAAAAAGAAATATGGTTTGAAATGCGTTTTCATGTGGGTTGTTTTTATGATTTGCTTGGAGGACTTGGATAAAAAGGAAATATAATTTTCTCTTACGCTGTTAAGCAGAGCGCGTTTTTTTTCTCTTTAGAATATAGGATTAGTACTTTCCAATGGGCATGCACCCAAAAAAGGAGTTCTTGCAGATGTGGTGAGCAGATTTTTTTTTCTTATTTATGGTAATAGTGTAATAAAAATGTGGTAACCTTAGCATTTTTTTTTTTACATTTTTTTTTTAAATGCAGGAATTATTTTTATCATATGGCCTAGAATAATGAAGCCAAGTATTATAGTAACATGAGGATAATCATGCATATAATGACTGTTTACACGAGGCGATCTAGCTAAATTAACCAAACTGGTCAGAGATCTATCATTATTTTCTCTGTGTGAAATTGCATAGCCTTTTGTATTATAGATTATTTTATTTGCATGTGAGGCACGCACAACTAGCTATTTACATAGTTACATAGTTACATACGGTAGTTATTAAGGTTGAAGGAAGACTATAAGTCCATCTAGTTCAACCCATAGCCTAACCTAACATGCCCTAACATGTTGATCCAGAGGAAGGCAAAAAAAACCCATGTGACAAGAGTAAGCTCCACATTGGGGAAAAAAATTCCTTCCCGACTCCACATACGGCAATCAGACTAGTTCCCTGGATCAACGCCCTATCAAGGAATCTAGTGTATATACCCTGTAACATTATACTTTTCCAGAAAGGTGTCCAGTCCCCTCTTAAATTTAAGTAATGAATCACTCATTACAACATCAAACGGCAGAGAGTTCCATAGTCTCACTACTCTTACAGTAAAGAATCCACGTCTGTTATTATGCTTAACCCTTTTTTCCTCCAAACGCAGAGGATGCCCCCTTTTCCCGGTTTCAGGTCTATGATTAAAAAGATCATCAGAAAGGTCTTTGTACTGTCCCCTCATATATTTATACATTAACATAAGATCATCCCTTAGTCTTCGTTTTTCCAAACTAAATAGCCCCAAGTGTAATAACCTATCTTGGTATTGCAGACCCCCCAGTCCTCTAATAACCTTGGTCGCTCTTCTCTGCACCCGCTCTAGTTCAGCTATGTCTTTCTTATACACCGGAGACCAGAACTGTGCACAGTATTCTAAGTGTGGTCGAACTAGTGACTTGTATAGAGGTAAAATTATGTTCTCCTCATGAGCATCTATGCCTCTTTTAATGCATCCCATTATTTTATTTGCCTTTTGTAGCAGCTGCCTGACACTGGCCACTGAATATGAGTTTGTCATCCACCCATACACCCAGGTCTTTTGCCCAGAGTTTTAGAATTAAGCACATAATTATACATCTAGTTACGTCTACCCAAGTGCATGACCTTACATTTATCCCCATTAAAGCTCTTTTGCCATTTATCAGCCCAAGCTTCTAGTTTACATAAATCATCCTGTAATATAAAATTGTCCTCCTCTGTATTGATTACCCTGCAGAGTTTAGTGTCATCTGCAAATATTGAAATTCTACTCTGAATGCCCACTACAAGGTCATTAATAAATATGTTAAAAGAAGAGGGCCCAAAACTGACCCCTGTGGTACCCCACTGCTAACCGCGACCCAGTCCGAGTGTGCTCCATTAATAACCACCCTTTGTTTCCTATCCCTGAGCCAGCTCTCAACCCACTTGCACATATTTTCCCCTATCCCCATTATTCTCATTTTATGTATCAACCTTTTGTGTGGCACCGTATCAAAAGCTTTTGAAAAGTCCATATACACTACATCCACTGGGTTCCCTTGGTCCAATCCGGAACTTACCTCTTCATAGAAACTGATCAAATTAGTCTGACATGAACGGTCCCTAGTAAACCCGTGCTGATACTGGGTCATGAGGTTATTCCTCTTCAGATACTCCAGTATAGCATCCCTTAGAATGCCCTCCAGGATTTTACCCACAGTAGAGGTTAAGCTTACTAGCCTATAATTTCCGAGTTCAGTTTTTGTCCCCTTTTTGAATATTGGCACCACATTTGCTATACGCCAGTCCTGTGGTACAGACCCTGTTATTATGGAGTCTTTAAAGATTAAAAATAATGGTCTATCGATGACTGTACTTAATTCCTGCAGTACTCGAGGGTGTATCCCATCCGGGCCCGGAGATTTGTCAATTTTAGTGATTTTTAGACGCCGCCGCATTTCCTGCTGGGTTAAGCAGGTGACATTTAATGGGGAATTTTTATCACTAGTCATTTTGTCTGCCATGGGATTTTCTTGTGTAAATACTGATGAAAAAAAGTCATTTAGCATATTAACTTTTTCCTCATCCTCATCCACCATTTCACCCAGACTATTTTTAAGGGGGCCAACACTATCATTTTTTAGTTTCTTACTATTTATGTAGTTAAAGAATATTTTAGGATTATTTTTACTCTCTCTGGCAATGAGTCTCTCTGTCTCAATCTTTGCTGCCTTGATTTGCTTTTTACAGAATTTATTTAATTTTCTGTATTTATTTAATGCCTCATCACTACCTACTTCCTTTAATTCTCTAAATGCTTTCTTTTTGTCACTTATTGCGCCCCTTACAGCTCTATTTAGCCATATTGGTTTCCTCCTATTTCTAGTATGTTTATTCCCATACGGTATATACTGTGCACAGGTCCTATCCAGGATGCTAATAAATGTCTCCCATTTTCTTTGTGTATTTTTGTGTCTCAGGATATCGTCACAGTTAATTGCACCAAGATCCTCTCTCATCCGTTGGAAATTTCCCTTCCTGAAGTTTAGTGTCCTTGTAACCCCTCTATTACACATCCTTTTAAAGGATACATGAAAACTTATTATTTTGTGATCGCTATTACCCACGTGACCCCCAACCCTTATATTTGATATGCGGTCTGGCCTGTTGGTTAATATTGGGTCTAGCAGTGCCCCCTTCTTGTTGGGTCCTGAACCAGTTGTGAAAGGTAATTGTCTTATAGTTGTCAAAAACCGATTACCTTTGCTGGAACTGCAGGTTTCTGTTCCCCAATCTATTTCAGGGTAGTTGAAGTCCCCCATAATAATGATTTCTCGCAGGATGGGTTTTAAGGACGATTTTACATATAGACACACCCCACCCCCTTGCTTATTTGTACGGCCATTTCTAAACAGACTATAGCCCTGCAAGTTAACAGCCCAGTTAGATTTTAAGTGTGGTGCAATTTACTAGTTGGAAATGTGTTAGGCTATGTGCACACGTTGCGGATTAGGCTTAGGAATTTTTGGTGCGGATTCTGCTTCTCCTCGCAGAAAACGCACCTGTGGATTTGTCCCATTTTTGTGCGTTTTTGCTGTGGTTTTCTTGCGGATTTGCTGCGTTTTTTACTCCTGCGGTTTTCTATAATGGAATGCAGCTCCCTTATACACAGTATGATGGGGCCACAGCTCCCTTATACACAGTATGATGGGCCCACAGCTCCCTTATACACAGTATGATGGGCCTGCAGCTCCCCTATACACAGTATGATGGGCCCGCAGCTCCCTTATACACAGTATGATGGGGCCACAGCTTCCTTATACACAGTATGATGAGCCCACAGCTCCCTTATACACAGTGTGATGGACCCGCAGCTCCCTTATACACAGTATGATTGGGCCACAGCTTTGTTATACACAGTATGATGGGCCCGCAGCTCCCTTATACACAGTATGATGGGGCCACAGCTCCCTTCTACACAGTATAATGAGCCCACAGCTCCCTTATACACAGTATGATGGGCCCGCAGCTCCCTTATACACAGTATGATGAGCCCGCAGCTCCCTGTCATGATTTGGCAGTCTGCTTTCATATAAAGTGACTGCAGACATTTATTCCATGCCTTTATCAACTTTATAGTATTAAATTGCTTATTATTAAAGCACCACTCTAGCAGGGTTTTTTTTCCCACCGCTGGAGTGGTGCTTTAAGCGCAAGTCCCCATCCTCGGTCATTTACTCATCCTCCGGCGTATTCACTATTTTGTGGCACTGCTACAGTCCCACGGCTCATTCTTGTGAGTGCAGTTTCTGACTGGCCAGAAGTTAGAAGCTATGTCACAAGCGCTCAGTGTAAGACTGTGAGGCTATGTGCACACGTTGCAGATTTTTCTGCACCACTTTTGCAAAGTGCTGCGTTTTACCTGTGAATTTACCGCAGATTTCCTGCATTTTTTGTGAGGATTGTGCCTGCATTTTTACACCTGTGGATTCCTATAAAGGAGCAGGTGTAAAACGCTGCAGAATCCGCGCAAAGAATTGACATGCTGTGGAAAATACAACGCAGCGTTTCCGCGCGGTTTTTTCTGCACCATGTGCACTGCGGATTTGGTTTTCCATAGGTTTCCATGGTACTGTACACCACATGGAAAACTGCTGTGAATCCGCAGCGGCCAATCCACTGCGGATCCACAGCCAAATCTGCAACATGTGCAAATAGCCGGAGAGTGAGAAAGAGGCCAGAACGAGGCTCCCATAGACTCACATTGATTAGTGACCTCTGCGCTGCTCCATGAAACACTGGAGCAGCGGACAGGTCACTAACTGCAGGTGACTGAGCCGAGCAGAGACAAAAACAGATAAAAACGCCAAAGGTGAGTATCAGACAGAGGGCAGCGGACTTGGATTTTCAGCACCGCTCCAGCAGTGAAATAAAAAAAATGCCGGAGTGCAGCAAATATTACGTGATGGAGCACATATAATATCATAACAAAACATTATAATATTCAGCCCCCAGTGACCTGTTCCCACTCCCCCACTTCAGCCCCAATGCCCCCATCAACTCACATCCACCCCCTCAGTGCCCTGTCCCACTTCACCCACCTTCAGCCCCCACAACACCCCCATGGTCTCACATTTACCCCCCAGTGCCCTGTCTCCCCTCCCCCACATCGGTACCCAATACCCCCATCATCTCACATCCACCCCCTCAGTACCCTGTCCTCCCTCACCCACTTTCAGCACCCACAATACCCCAATGGTCTCGCATTCACATCACAGTGACATACCTAAAATGTTCCATCCCCACTTACTGATAAAGTTTGTAGGCAGGACCAGGAAGTGTCTAGGTGAAATGCAAGCTGTGGGCACTAGGACCCAGCGTGCCTGAGCCAATCCCAGCGTACACAGAGTGAAGATAACTGCAGCTGGGGAAAACCTGCATGATCAGGTCAAACAGGGAAACCATTCACTGCAGGAGGGAGACTGCAGCCGGCCACTGTGCTAATAGCCAGCTTGCAGAGTCTCTGTCAGATGGGAGCAGACATTATACTGCTCTGCTCCTATGCTGTGTTCTGCCTCGTCACAGAAGTGGCCCTGGCCCCAGTGGGCCCCTTCATGTGACAGGGCCCGGGGCGATGGCCCCCTCTGCCCCCCCAGTAACTACGCTACTGGGCTGTTATGATCTGGTGGCCTTGGAGCAGCATGAGACGTACTCTGGAGAATGTGGTCCCTGTACTGACCGCAAACCCTGAACCTAGCAGCGCAACTAAAAGCAGCCGTAGGGGGTACCTAACACTCCCTAGACCCCTCGGCACAGCCTAAGATCTAACTACCCCTAAAGACAGAAACAGGAAACCTATCTTGCCTCAGAGAAAATCCCCAAAGGATAGATAGCCCCCCACAAATGTTGACTGTGAGAGGAGAGGGAAATAACATACGCAGATATGAAATCAGATTTTAGCATAGGAGGCCATACTAGCTAAAAAGAAAGAATAGAACAGAGTACTATGCGGTCAGTATAAAAACACTAGAAAATATCCACCGCAGAAAATACGAATCACCACATCTGACTAAAGACATGGGGGGTATATCTGCATCTCCAGAGAAATAGCTAGGCTGCAAAAAATCCTTCACAGACCAAGCTGGACAAGACAAAAATATGAAAATGCACAGAACTATAAGGTCCACTGCAGGTGGAAAGCAAAAACAAAGCCAGGACATATCTTTGTAGAAAAACACAGCAAACTGGAGAGACCAGCAGGGAAGTGAATCCTTCAAGAACAATGGACAACTGGCACTGACTAAAGGATCCAGCAAAGCCCATATATATATATATACCATATACCCCAGTCAGTCCTGCAATTAGTAGATACACATGTCCACTCCTGCAATCCAGGCACAACTGCATTACCCTCTACAAACACCGGAGGGAGCCCAAAAGCTGAATTCACAACACTGGGCCTCCCCATGGCCAGCATCTGAGGCCCACACGACCTCCCCATGGCCGGCATCTGAGACCCACGCAGCCTCCCCATGTCCAACATATGAGGCCCATGCAGCCTCCCCATGTCCAGCATATGAGGCCCATGCAGCCTCCCCATGTCCAGCATATGAGGCCCAAACAGCCTCTCCATGTCCATGCTAAGACCCCCATAGCCTTCCTATGTCCATGATAAGACCCCATAGTCTCCCCATTTTCAACCAAACATCCCATACACACAAATTATTACATAAAAAAAAAACACTGCATACTCACGCTCTCTCGTTCCCACTGCTCTGCTTCTGTTTCTGGTGCGCTGACTCATCGCAGTACACAACTGACGCAATTACATCAACTGTTTCACACGTTGATTGGTGGAGGAAAGATTCGGAGGCCTTTCCTGCGCCAATGCAGTCAGTGTGCATGGAGAGTGACTGTGGAGACAGCGAGCGGGAAGGTGGAGACAAAAGGACTCGGTTGTCTCAGTCCTAGACTGGAACAGCCAGAGGGCCAGATGTGGCCCATGGGCTGCACTTTGCCCAGGTCTGATATGGAGGACTAAATGACAGCAGGTTTATTAGTTCTCTAGTGATCATCTGCTGATAGAAATGAGTTGTTTTGTTTTTTTTTTAAAACTGTAGCAAGCAGCCCAGGAAGTGACACATCACTGGAAACGGGGTCAATATCTCTACCGTATGCTGCACTCAGATTAGTTGGGCAGAAACCTCATGACAGATTCCCTTTAACCCCTTAGCGACCGCCGATACGCCTTTTAACGGCGGCTGCTAAGGGTACTTAAACCACAGCGCCGTTAATTAACGGCGCTGTGGATAAAGCGTATAGCACCCCCCAGAGTCCGATTTTCTCCGGGGTCTCGGCTGCCGGGGGTAGCCGAGACCCCAGAGAACATGATTCGGGTTTTTTTTTACCCACCCCGCATTTGCGATCGCCGGTAATTAACCGTTTACCGGCGATCGCAAAAAAAAAAAAAAAAAAACGCGATTTGCGTTGTGTTTCTCTCCCTTCTAATGTGATCGGACATTAGAGGGGAGAGAAATAGGGTCCCCCGAGCCCCCCACGGTACCTAATGTACCGGTGAAGGTGCCCCCCCCGGTCCCCGACCCTCCTCCTTCCTGTGCGGGCTCCAAAATGGCGGGCGCAAGTGCAGATGCGCCCGCCAAAACCTAGCTTCCCCCGCAGTGTATTGGGGTCGGTTTTTACCGACCCCTGGAGCGATCGCAATCCCGGGGGTCTTTACAGACCCCCGGGGATTGCGATCGCTGCAAATAGTTTGTAAAAAAAAAAAATGCTTTGCATTTCTCTCCCCTCTGATGTGATCGCACATCAGAAGGGAGAGAAATAGAGCCCCCGAGCCCCCCACCATACCGCCTGCACATCAGTGCTCCTGTCCCCGGTCCTCAGCCCATGGTCCCCGGTCCTCAGCCCACGGCTCCTGGCCCCCCTTCTTCTTCTCTGCTGGAAGAAAATGGCGGGCGCATGCGCAGTGCGCCTGCCATGATCTGCCAGCAGAGACCCAGCAACCTATGAGAATTTTCTCATTGGCTGCTGGGTTTTGATTACTGTAATATGTCCAATTACAGTGATAAAAACCCCTAATATTTGATAAACATGGTAGCACTTGGGCTGTACCTTTCTCCTCTCTCCTTGTAGTTGTTCTAGGAGAGAAGAGAGAGAGAGACTACAGTTCAAGTGCTGCCCTGTCAGTTACAAAAAACATAATATCTGCCTCCGCCAGCATCCAATTTACCCACCCCCGTTCTCCGTAATCCCTGCATCATCAGCAGAGGATTATAAAAAAAAAAAAAAAAAAAAAAAATTTTTTTTTTTAATTTTTTTTTAGGGTTAGGGGAGGAATTAGATAAAATGGCCCGCAGAACTTTTAGCGCGGAGCAAGCTTACAGCCTGCTTTGCTCCGGCAGCGAAACAGATTCTGCCCCTGAAGTTGAGCAGTTTTCAGACAGTGATGACGACTCTTCCTCCACGGGATCCCCCAGCCCGGTGGTAGCGGAGTCGGTCGTCACTGCTGAAGCTTCAGAGGCAGGACCAAGTACCGCAGTCCCCCCACCGCTGTGGTATAATGACACCTCATTTTCCCCTCAAATTCCCCCTTTTTCTGCAGTCCCTGGAATAAAAGTAGATGTCGCCAATTTTACCCCCATTGATTTTTTTGAAATTTTCATTAGCCCCGAAGTCCTGCAATTAATCGTCCACCAAACAAATCTATATTGCCGGCAATATATTTCCCAAAAACCCACTGCCTTTCATTCCCGTTCCTGGATCCCCACAAATGTCCCTGAAATAAAAAATTCTTAGGCCTCACCCTGAATATGGGTATAGTAAAAAAACCCACTCTCCGCTCTTACTGGGCAACAAAAGCTGTCCACTGCACCCCTGTATTTGCAGCCATCATGTCCCGAGCCCGTTACGAAGCCCTGATGAGATTCCTCCACTTCAGTGACAATTCCCAAGCTCTCCCAAGAACTGACCCCAACTACGATCGGCTAAATAAATTAAGACCCCTAATTTCCTTTCTAAATTCCTATACCCCAGAGCAAAATATGGCAGTCGACGAGTCCTTGATGAGCTACAAGGGCCGTCTGTTATTCCGCCAATTTATTCCCTCCAAGAGGGCCAAATACGGCGTAAAATTATATAAAGCTTG
Source organism: Ranitomeya imitator (assembly GCF_032444005.1). NCBI lineage: Eukaryota > Metazoa > Chordata > Amphibia > Anura > Dendrobatidae > Ranitomeya > Ranitomeya imitator. Next base: position 177,201,494 of record NC_091286.1, on the reverse strand, counting down.
CGAGAGCTCATCAGGGTACACGTCCACCTTCCTAATTTATGAAGGTAGGGACCGCCAAATAAACCCCCCAAACTGCCCCCAGACAATTGGTATCCCAGGCAAAATTGTCTGGGAGCTAATGACGCCCTTTCTCAATCAAGGGTACCACGTGTATACCGATAACTATTACACGAGTATCCCCCTATACAAATCCCTCCATGCTGCAAATACAGGGGCCTGTGGGACAGTGAGGAAAAACAGAGTGGGGTTTCCGTCACAGTTGGTGTCCAGACGTTTGGAGAGGGGGGCGTCATTTTCACTTGCAAGCGACCAACTTCTTGCAGTGAAGTGGAAAGACAGGAAGGACGTCTATATGCTTTCCACACTGCATACGGACACCACTGTGACGGTCAGAGAGAGGGGTGCCACCAGGGACAAAGAAAAACCAGTCTGCGTCACAGACTATAACAGACATATGGGTGGCGTAGACCTGTCAGACCAGGTTCTGCAACCATACCTGGTCAAGAGGAAGACCAGGGCGTGGTATAAAAAGGTGGGAATCTATCTAATTCAGACTGCCACCTACAACAGCTTTGTCCTATATAAAAAATCTCAAGGACCGCTAACTTTCCTGCACTTTCAGGAAAAAGTAGTAGAGAGCCTCATATTTGAGTCCATGGCACCGGGGGAAGCCTTTGACTCTGAGGATTCCCGGAGACTGTCAGAACGCCATTTTCCTCACCCTGTCCCTGTCACTCCTACCCAAAGGTATCCTCAAAAAAGGTGCCGAGTTTGCAGAAAGCATGGCAGGCGGAGTGATTCCCGATTCTATTGCCCCACATGCCCATCCCAACCAGGCCTTTGTATCTCCCCCTGTTTTGAGACCTACCACACCACCTACAATTATTAGTTTGCTTTTTTTTCAATAATTTTTATTTTCTGCTTAGTGGCCCCAGTAGTACAATTTGGAACAATTGATAAATAATATTTTAATTAGTAGATCCCATTTTACCCCATTTCACAATTAATTCCAGAACTTGATCAATCCCATACTAAACTACTATCCCAACAAATTCTCGTCCACGTACCCACGTCTGTACGCTCTAGAGTGTGGACCCCACAAATGTTCTTGCAAAGTCAGATCATCTGAAAATTCTACGACTCGATCAATCCCATACCAAACTACTATCCCAACAAATTCTCATCCACGTACCCACGTCTGTACGCTCTAGAGTGTGGACCCCTCAAATGTTCTTGCAAAGTCAGGTCATCTGAAAATTCTACGACTCGATCAATCCCATACCAAACTACTATTCCAACAAATTCTCGTCCACGTACCTATGTCAATAAGCGTTAGAATGTGGACCCCAGAATTGATCTTGATAAGTGAAATCATCTGAAAATGAATTCTAGGACTTGATTACTCACAAACATTTTTGACCATTTATCTAACTTTGACTGTTTTATGACTCTTGCTACACAAAACTTGGGCTTCCATTTATATTACTTATATTTATGTTGATGATACGGGCATGATCGTTTTATTGTAGGATTTCTAAAAAAAATTAGGAAGTTCCGTATTTATACACTATTGGCTTTACTTTATGGTTCTTGCCGAACCTCTGGTACCAGACAATACTTTCTATAGAGAACTGGTTGTTTTGTGTATATAGCGGTTCTGACCTTGGCGAGTGGGAGCTTGCTATGGTGTACCACGTCTATTGGCACATTCGTCTCTCATATAGGGATTGATGGAGCTAAAAGGACGTTGTACGACCAGTCTCTGAAAGTGTCTGCCATTCTAGCCCTGATGGTGTTCTTTCATCTTTGGAACAAACTCCGCTTTGCCACATAGTTGGCTGCATTTTCCTACACATTTTGCCCTTCATTCCAGTACAGTTTATTCTTCCTGCTATAATATACGCAAATGCGGGACAACTGTTTTGTTAGCAAGACCAATTTTATAGTCAGCCATTGTGTTTTAGGAGCATGCCTCCCTCTGTGAGTAATAATTCCTGGAAGGATTTTCTTTTTTGCTCAATGTCTCTAGAAGCTTTGAATGGGTCCTGGATCTTCAATTTCAAATAAAGCCAAATTTGTCACATTGTGCCCCATTCTGTCCAAGCCCTGCCATTTGTCCAAACAACTTTTTGACTACATATTGGATATCGCTGCGCTCATAATAAAGTGGGTAACGAATTGTGGGGTCCACTTTTTGATGTTATTTCTGAAAAAGTGAGACATTCAGGTCTAAAACAAGATTCTCGTGGAAAAAAATGAATTTTTTCAATATGACGACCTAATGTTATCAAACTCTGTGTCATACATGTGGGTTCAAATTGCTCAATATACCCCTGATTAAAATCTTTGAGGGGTGTAGTTTCCAAAACGGGGTCAGTTGTGGGGGGTTTCTGCTGTTAGGCACATCTACAAACCCAAAATGGCGTCCGCTCTCACAATTAAGAGATTAAAAATTCAAACGGCGCTTCTTCCCTTCCAAGCTCCGCAGTGCGCCCAAACACAGGTTTACCCCCACATACGGGGTATCGACATACTCAGGACAAATTGCACAACAACTTTTGGGAACCAATTTCTCTTGCTACCCTTAGGAAAATAAAAAATTTGGGGTGAAAAGATCATTTTTGTGAAAAAAAAAAAAGATTTTTAATTTTTTCGGCTCTACGTTATGAACTTGTGTGAAGCACTTGGGTGTTCAAAGTGTTGACCACACACCTAGATAAGTTCCCTAGGGCAGTGTTTTTCAACCAGTGTGCCGCGGCACACTAGTGTGCCGCGGGGAACGGGAGTCAGCTGTATTCTGTGCCGACTGTCAAGCTGACAGCCGGCACAGAGAAGCTGCAGCGCGCCGGCTCCCGGAGATCAATTGTACTCGCAGACATCTACCAGCTGCGAGTACAATTGAGGCTCTGACCGCTGGGTCAGAGCGACGCCAGCAGCGTGATCAAGTCATGTGATCACGCTGCTGACGTCACTATCCGGCGCGCAGGAGAAAGAAGAGACTTGGTGGTAAGTGCTCCTGTGCTGTGGAGCTGAAGACACCGAAGATTCAGCGTGGGGCGGGTTTATGGGGAGTATGTGGGGGGATTTATTAAGTGTGTGGGGGGATTTATTCAGTGTGGGGGGGGATTTATTCAGTGTGTGGGGGGGATTTATTCAGTGTGTGGGGGGGATTTATTCAGTGTGTGGGGGGGATTTATTCAGTGTGGGGGGGGGATTTATTCAGTGTGGGGGGGGATTTATTCATTGTGTGGGGGGGATTTATTCAGTGTGTGGGGGGGATTTATTCAGTGTGTGGGGGGATTTATTTAGTGTGGGGGGGGATTTATTCAGTGTGTGGGGGGGGATTTATTCAGTGTGTGGGGGGGATTTATTCAGTGTGTGGGGGGGATTTATTCAGTGTGTGGGGGGATTTATTCAGTGTGTGGGGGGATTTATTCAGTGTGTGGGGGGGATTTATTCAGTGAGTGGGGGGATTTATTCAGTGAGTGGGGGGATTTATTCAGTGAGTGGGGGGATTTATTCAGTGTGTGGGGGGATTTAATCAGTGTGTGGGGGGATTTATTCAGTGTGTGGGGGGGATTTATTCAGTGTGTTCGTTGGGGGGGGCTGGAATTTATTTAGCATGTGTGGGGCAGGGTGCATTGATTCTGTGGAAGGGCAGTGGATATATTCTGTGGGGGTGAGTGGGGAGATGGGGGTGGACACAGTAGCGAAGGGAAAAATGTGTGCTGACAGTACTGGGAGCAACGGTGATGGGATGTGTGGACAGTATGGGGAGTCGGGGGAATGTGTGAGGGGGGAATGTGTGAGGAGGAAATATGGAGAGAGCAAAGGGGTATGTTAGCAGGGGGGGGATGTACAGGAGGAGGCTATTAGAAATGTGTGCAGACAGTATGGGGGGATGAAAGTGTGAGTGGATACAGAATAGATACTGAGTAGTGTGAGGGTAACAGCCAGGAGGAGACAGTATGCCAAGTAGGAGGAGTGTAATGAAGGGGCACAGTAGAGAGACTGGGCTCTCTATGAGGGACACCGTATGAGAAGGCAGTGTGAAGTATGGAAAAGAGAGAGAGGGTAGTGTGGATGGCATGTACCATAAGAGGGACAGTGAGGGTCATATTATGTGCTGGGAATAAAGTGAGGGGCAATAATTTACTCAGGGGCTCAGCCTAGGGCAGATATTGTTATTCCGGAGCATTATAATAACACTGCTATCTTTAAGGGTGTTGTGTTGGGATGTGCTGCAGAAGACAGGAGAAGATGGAAGTCTGCAGAAACGAGCTCTGCCGGTGGATGAGAAGAGTCATCATGGCATCTGGACAAGGTGAAGATGAAAAGAAAGAGGCGACTCCACAAACAACGTCATCTATCAGGTACCTGGATGTAAATGTGTTTTTTTTGTGATACTAATTCTCATTTTTATTTGTTAGGAACATTAAAGGGGATGTCCAAGGTTGTGATGAGTCTGCAGTCATACTATGTGACTGCAGACTTCTGAATTCTCACAGTGCACACTGCTATCATAATTCTCTGATGTTGGTGGTTTACATACATGCGGTCACGTGCTGACTAGACATGTGTGGCCTCATTCAATGAAAATGAATTGACTGAGGCCGGACACGTCTAGTTAGAATGTGACCAGAAGTATCCAAATCACATACTTGTGCTGTCATGACCATCCACTCTGGCCACCGGCAAGGGAGAATCCTGAAAGTGTGCAGTGCTTGCGCTGTGAGAATTCAGAAGCCTGCAGTCACATAGAATGACTGCAGACTTTCATCTCAAACCTGGACGCACCATTTTGTGCCATTTTGGTTGGTGGTGCGCCTCGGGATTTTTTAAGTATAAAAAGTATGCCGCGGCTCAAAAAAGGTTGAAAATCACTGCCTTAGGGGGTCTAGTTTCCAAAATGGTGTCACTTATGGGGGGTTTGCACTGTTTAGGCACATCAGCGGCTCTCCAAACGCGACATGGTGTCCGATCTCAATTCCAGAGAATTCTATGTTGAAAAAGTCAAATGGCGCTCCTTCCCTTCTGAGCTCTACTGTGCATCCAAACAGAGGTTTACCCCCACATACGGCGTATCAACATACTCAGGACAAATTGCACAACAACGTTTGGGGTCCAATTTGTCTTGCTACCCTTGGGAAAATAAAAAATTGGGGGTGAAAAGATCATTTTTGTGAAAAAAAAAATGATTTTTAATTTTTTCGGCTCTACGTTATAAACTTGTGTGAAGCACTTGGGTGTTCAGTGTTGACCACACACCTAGATAAGTTCCTTAGGGGGTCTAGTTTCCAAAATGGTGTCACTTGTGGGGGGTTTCCACTGTTTAGGCACATGAGCGGCTCTCCAAACGCGACATGGTGTCCGATCTCAATTCCAGAGAATTCTATGTTGAAAAAGCCAAATGGCGCTCCTTCCCTTCTGAGCTCTACTGTGCACCCAAATAGTAGTCCTTCCCCACATATGGGGTATCGGCATTCTCCGGACAAATTGCACAACAAATTATGTGGTTCATTTTCTTTTTTTACACTTGTGAAAATAAAAAAAATTGGTTCTGAAGTAAAATGTTTGTGAAAAAAAGTAAAATGTTCATTTTTTCCTTCCACATTGCTTCAGTTCCTGTGCAGCAACTGAAGGGTTAATAAACTTCTTGAATGTGGTTTTGCGCACCTTGAGGGGTGCAGTTTTTAGAATGTTGTCAATTTTGGGCATTTTCTGCCACATAGACCCCTCAAACTGACTTCAAATGTGAGGTGGTCCCTAAAAAAAAATGGTTTTGTAAATTTTGCTGTAAAAATAAAAAATTGCTGGTCAAATTTTAACCCTTATAACTCCCTAATAAAAAAAAAAATGTTATTCCAAAATTGTGCTGATGTAAAGTAGACATATGGGAAATGTTATTTATTGACCATTTTGTGTGACATATCTCTTTGATGTAAGGGAATAAAAATCCAAATTTTGAAAATTGCTAAATTTTCAAAATTTTCGCCATATTTCCGTTTTTTTAATAAATAATCGCAAGTAATATCGAAGAAATGTTACCACTAACATGAAGTACAATATGTCACGAAAAAACAGTCTCAGAATCAGCGGGATCCGTTGAAGCGTTCCAGAGTTATAACCTCATAAAGTGACAGTGGTCAGAATTGCAAAAATCGGCTTGGTCATTAAAGGGAACCTGTCACCCCGTTTTTTGAGATTGAGATATAAATACTGTTAAATAGGGCCTGCGCTGTGCGTTACTATGGTGTATGTAGTGTACCCTGATTCCCCATGTATGCCGAGAAATACATTACCAAAGTCGGCGTTTTCGCCTGTCAATCAGGCTGGTCTGGTCAGGTGGGCGTGTTCACAGCGTTCTTTTCTTCCCCAGGTTTCCGTTGGTGGCGTAGTGGTGTGCGCATGTCCAAGGTCCGGATTCCCTGTGCCCACGTGAAGACACAGCGCGCGATCTGCGCTGTCATTCCTTTCATCGGTGCGGGCGGCCATCTTCCTGGGGCCGCGCGTGCGCAGATGTAGTGCTCTGCTGCACGGGGCTTCAGGAAAATGGCCGCGGGATGCCGCGCGTGCGCAGAAGAGATCGCGGCGGCCATTTTCCCAAAGCCGAGATGCAAACTCGGCTTTGGGAAAATGGCCGCCGCGATCTCTTCTGCGCACGCGCGGCATCCCGCGGCCATTTTCCTGAAGCCCCGTGCAGCAGAGCACTACATCTGCGCACGCGCGGCCCCAGGAAGATGGCCGCCCGCACCGATGAAAGGAATGACAGCGCAGATCGCGCGCTGTGTCTTCACGTGGGCACAGGGAATCCGGACCTTGGACATGCGCACACCACTACGCCACCAACGGAAACCTGGGGAAGAAAAGAACGCTGTGAACACGCCCACCTGACCAGACCAGCCTGATTGACAGGCGAAAACGCCGACTTTGGTAATGTATTTCTCGGCATACATGGGGAATCAGGGTACACTACATACACCATAGTAACGCACAGCGCAGGCCCTATTTAACAGTATTTATATCTCAATCTCAAAAAACGGGGTGACAGGTTCCCTTTAAGTACCAAATTGGCTCTGTCACTAAGGGGTTAAAGTGACTGTGATATAAGATCACATACTGTAGGGAAAATAAGTATCTGATACACTGCTGATTTTGCAAGTCTTCCCACCTACAAAGAATGAAGAGGTCTGTGATTTTTATTGTAGGTACACTTAAACTGTGAGCGACAGAATCTAAAAAAAAATCAGGAAATCACATCATATGATTTTTACATAATTAATTTGCATTCTATTGCATGAGATAAGTATTTGTTACAATATAAAAATAGGAGAAAAAAAGCAACAAAGATCAGCTCACCTCTCATTCCCACCGCGCGGATCATGCAGTGCTGCAAGTAGTATGAAGGTGAAGCATAAGTCCAGCGTGGGTCATATCCATAAAAAATAACTTTTATTCCATTTTCATTAAAAGCACATAGGTCCAAAATCCATATTTATATGCACAGATACAAAAATGGGTAATTCATACCAGTTACAGTCACAGGCTTAAAATGCATTTAACCCCTTTACCCCCAAGGGTGGTTTGCACGTTAATGACCGGGCCAATTTTTACAATTCTGACCACTGTCCCTTTATGAGGTTATAACTCTGGAAAGCTTCAACGGATCCCAGTGATTCTGACACTGTTTTCTCGTGACATATTGTACTTCATGATAGTGATAAAAATTCTTTGATAGTACCTGCGTTTATTTGTGAAAAAAACGGAAATTTGACGAAAATTATGAAAATTTCGCAATTTTCCAACTTTGAATTTTTATGCAATTAAATCACAGAGATATGTCACACAAACATAACATTTCCCACATGTCTACTTTACATCAGCACAATTTTGGAACCAAAATTTTTTTTTTGTTAGGGAGTTATAAGGGTTAAAAGTTGACCAGCAATTTCTCATTTTTACAACACCATTTTATTTTAGGGACCACATCACATTTGAAGTAATTTTGAGGGGTCTATATGATAGAAAATACCCAAGTGTGACACCATTCTAAAAATTGCACCCCTCAAGGTGCTGAAAACCATATTCAAGAAGTTTATTAACCCTTCTGGTGCTTCACAGGAATTTTTGGAATGTTTAAATAAAAATGAACATTTAACTTTTTTTCACAAAAAATTTACTTCAGCTCCAATTTGTATTATTTTACGACGGGTAACAGGAGAAAATGGACCTGAAAAGTTGTTGTACAATTTGTCCTGAGTACACCGATACCCCATATGTGAGGGTAAACCACTGTTTGGGCACATGACAGAGCTCGGAAGCGAAGGAGCGCCATTTGACTTTTCAATGCAAAATTGACTGGAATCGAGATGGGACACCATGTTGGAGAGCCCCTGATGTGCCTAAACATTGAAACCCCCCACAAGTGACACCATTTTGGAAAGTAGACCCCCTAAGGAACTTATCTAGAGGTGTGGTGAGCACTTTGACCCACCAAGTTCTTCACAGAAGTTTATAATGCAGAACCGTAAAAATTAAAAATCATTTTTTCACAAAAATTATCTTTTCGCCCCCAATTTTTTATTTTCCCAAGGGTAAGAGTAGAAATTGGACCCCAGAAGTTGTTGTACAATTTGTCCTGAGTACGCTGATACCCCACATGTGGGGGTAAACCACTGTTTGGGCGCGTGGGAGAGCTCGGAAGGGAAGGAGCGCCGTTTGACTTTTCAATGCAAAATTGACAGGAATTGATATGGGACACCATGTTGCGTTTGGAGAGCCACTGATGTGCCTAAACATTGAAACCCCCCACAAGTGACACCATTTTGGAAAGTAGACCCCCTAACGAACTTATCTAGATGTGTTTTGAGCGCTTTGACCCACCAAGGGCTTCACAGAAGTTTATAATGCAGAACCGTAAAAATAAAACAAAAATTTTTTCCCACAAAAATTATTTTTTTTAGCCCCCAGTTTTGCATTTTTCCGAGGGTAACAGGAAAAATTGGACCCCAAAAGTTGTTGTCCTATTTGTCCTGAGTACACTGATACTGCATATGTTGCGGTAAACCCCTGTTTGGGCGCACGGGAGAGCTCGGAAGGGAAGAAGCACTGTTTTACTTTTTCAACGCAGAATTGGCTGGAATTGAGATCGGACGCCATGTCACGTTTGGAGAGCCCCTGATGTGCCTAAACAGTGGAAAACCCCCAATTATAACTGAAACCCTAATCCAAACACACCCCTAACCCTAATCCCAACAGTAACCCTAACCACACCCCTAACCCTAATCCCAACCCTATTCCCAACTGTAAATGTAATCTAAACCCTAACCCTAACTGTAACCCTAACCATAGCCCTAACCCTAGCCCTAATGGGAAAATGGAAATAAATACATTTTTTTAATTTTTCCCTAACTAAGGGGGTGATGAAGGGGGGTTTGATTTACTTTTATAGCGGGTTTTTTAGCGGATGTTTATGATTGGCAGCCGTCACACACTGAAAGACGCTTTTTATTGCAAAAAATATTTTTTGCGTTACCACATTTTTGAGGTATAATTTTTCCACATTTTGGTCCACAGAGTCATGTGAAGTCTTGTTTTTTGCGGGACGAGTTGTCGTTTTTATTGGTAACCTTTTCGGGCACGTGACATTTTTTGCTCGCTTTTTATTCCGATTTTTGTGAGGCAGAATGACCAAAAACCAGCTATTCATGAATTTCTTTTGGGGGAGGCGTTTATACCGTTCCGCGTTTGGTAAAATTGATAATGCAGTTTTATTCTTCGGGTCAGTACGATTACAGCGATACCTCATTTATATCTTTTTTTATGTTTTGGCGCTTTTCTACGATAAAAACTATTTTATAGAAAAAATAATTATTTTTGCATCGCTTTATTCTCAGGACTATAACTTTTTTATTTTTTTGCTGATGATGCTGTATGGCAGCTCGTTTTTTGCGGGAGAAGATGACGCTTTCAGCGGTGCCATGGTTATTTATATCTGTCTTTTTGATCGCGTGTTATTCCACTTTTTGTTCGGCGGTATGATAATAAAGCGTTGTTTTTTGCCTCGTTTTTTTTTTTTTTTCTCACGATGTTTACTGAAGGGGTTAACTAGTGGGCCAGTTTTATAGGTCGGGCTGTTACGGACACAGCTATACTAAATATGTGTACTTTTATTGTTTTGTTTTTTTAATTTAGATAAAGAAATGTATTTATGGGAATAATTTTTTTTCTTTTCATTATTTAGGAATATTTTTTTTTATTTTTTTTTTACACATTTGGAAACTTTTTTTTTTTAACTTTTTTACTTTGTCCCGGGGGGGACATCACAGATCGATGATTTGACAGTTTGCACAGCACTCAGATCACCGATCTGACTTACAGCACTGCAGGCTTCACAGTGCCTGCTCTGAGCAGGCTCTGTGAAGCCACCTCCCTCCCTGCAGGACCCGGATGCCGCGGCCATCTTGAATCCGGGCCTGGAGCAGGGAGGGAGGTGAGCAGACCCTCGCAGCAACGCGATCACATCGCTTTGCTGCGGGGGGCTCAGGGAAGCCCGCAGGGAGCCCCCTCCCTGCACGATGCTTCCATGTACCGCCGGCACATCGCGATCATGTTTGATCGCGGTGTGCCGGGGGTTAATGTGCCGGGAGCGGTCCGTGACTGCTCTTGGCACATAGTGCCGGATGAGCGCTGCCGATCGCATATGACGTACTATCCCGTCGGTAGTCATAGGGGCCCACCCCACCTCGACGGGATAGTATGTCTGATGTCAGAAAGGGGTTAAAATCAGCAATGTAAAAATAGAACTTAATATTTGGTACAGAAACCTCTGTTTGCAATTACAGAGGTCAGACGTTTCCTAGTTCTTCTCCAGGTCTTTCAGGTTTTGGGGCTGATGATTCGTAACATTGAGTTTAAGCTCCCTTCAAAGATTTTATTTTTGATTAAGATCTAGAGATTGACTAGGTAATTCCAGGACCTTGAAATCATTTTAGGCTGTGTTCACATGTTGCAGATTTTTCGCGCTTTTTTCGCTATAAAAACGTGAAAAAAAGCATACATTATGCATCCCATCATTTAGAATGCATTCCACATTTTTTGTGCACATGATGCGTTTTTTTGCGCGAAAAAAACGTATCGGGGTAAAAAACGCAACATGTTCATTAATTTTGCGGATTTCCCACTATATTATTGCGCTGGGAAACTTTGGAAAAATCAGCAAAAAAAAACGCGGTAAAAACGCGAGAAAATGCAGAAAATGTCCTGTTTTGCTCAGGAAATTCCTGAACGTGTGCACATATCCTAAAGGGAGCTATTCCTTAGTTGCCCAGTCTGTTTGTTTTGGATCATTGTCATGCTGTTACCAGAAGAAGATTGTTGTGCTAAACTCTCACGATTTATAACCTCACCCATCCTTTCTGCTTCACAGTTGGGATGGTGTTCTTGGATTGTTCTCATGCTTCTTCTTCCTCCAAACAAAGCAAGTGGAGTTGATATTAAAAAGTTCTATTTTGGTCTCATGTGACCACATGACCTTCTGCCATGCCTCTGGGTCATCCAGAAAGTCTTTGGTGAACTTCAGGCTATGTGCACACGTTGCGGATTTTGATGCGTTTCCACAGCGTTTTTGGATGCATGGAATTGCATCAAATCTGCAGTGTAGTGCACAAGCAATGTTAGTCAATGTGAAATTGACATTTGGTGTGCACATGCTGAGGAAAAAAATTACAGAATCGCAGCAGGTTTTTTTCCGCAGCATGTCAATTCTTTTTGTGGATCTGCAGCGTTTCTGCACCCATTGACTTCCATTGTGTCAGGCCAGTCCGCTGCAAAACCACAGGTTTAAAAAAGATCTGTGGATTTGCTGCCGTTGTGCCTGCGAAAAACACTGCAGATCTGGAGGGGAAAGAGTGTGTGGGTGGAGTGTGTGTGTGTGGGTGGAGACTGTGTGTGTGTCTGTATGTGGGTATCTGTGTGTGTGTGTGCGGTACTGTGTGCGCGCGCGGCTGTGTGTATGCGCGGCTGTGTGTAGGCAGGCATCGTTTGATGGGACTACTAGTCCCATGCAGCTATGCCTGCTACAGTGACAGGTAGCTGGATGATCACATAGAAAAAGTTAACCACCAGCACTCGGATGCAGGATGCACGCTCAAGGGTCCCAGGATCCAATCGGGCCCGAAATCACAAATGAAGAAAAAAAGCAGCATCCATACCAGGTGAATTGTGTCCAAGAAACGGTCTTTATTCAGCCATAAAACAGCATACAACGGCATTGTGGCCGAAACGTTGCATCTGTTTTATGGCTGAATAAAGACCGTTTCTTGGACACAATTCACCTGGTATGGATGCTGCTTTTTTTCTTCATAGGTAGCTGGATGATGGGACAGTAGTAGTCCCATCATCCGGCTACTGTGTTCAAGTGTAAAAACAAACAAAAAAAACCCCACGCACACACGTATAGGCATACAGTACATACAACATATACAGTACATACTCACCAATCACCTAGTCCCTCTATCACCTGTAAAAAAAAAATGTAAATAGGTGCAATAGGTATAATCTGCTGCAATAGTTATGATCTGAGATATGGAACACCAATCACACAGGGAGGATAAAGCGCCGGGGTATGTGGCAACATCAGTTGCAGAGGCAAAGTGCTGTGTTCGAATCAGTGAGGAGGAAGCGTGGCAACGTGCTGTGCAGCAGGAGCCTCCCTGTGTGATTGGTGTTCCATATCTCAGATCATACCTATTGCAGCAGATTATACCTATTGCAGCAGGCTGTTATATAACCTATATAATCTGTGGACGCTCCTTATACCTTCTTAGATTGCTTCTACATCCAGTTCACACTAAAGAATTGTCTGATGAAGGTCCTTTGCCGGCCCGAAAATGTTTTTTTCGTCAATTGTGTCTGGATGCATTAATAATAAAAAGAAGCAAAATAATTTTTCTCACTACAGAGTGCCAAGTTTTTTCTATTAAATAAAAAAACAACAGTATACTCCCTGATCTGATGTAATCCATTTAATAACTAGTGTCCCACGACGATCTCCCGTGGAGAGCTGTCACATCGGCATATGCAATCGCTCTCCAGGGGCTTCGGGGTACAATAACAGAAGGTATCCTTCCCCACTGTATCCCTCCGCCGCTGTGAGTACAGTATAGTTCGTACTGTCACTTGCGGCACCGCTGCGTGAGAAAATTCTCACGCCGCAGTTCTGTAAAGTGAGAGACCATTGAACCCTCAGTGATAACACTGTAGGTGCCATTGTCTCATGTCAGTGTGTCACTGGAGGCCTATAGTGCCGTCACATCTCCTGACGTGACAGCTCTATAGGGGAGATCGTCATGGGACACTCGTTATTAAATGGACTGCGTCGGACCAGGGAGTATTTGTTTTCGTCTATTATTTTTCCTTTTTTTCCTGGAGATTGAGGGCATTGCATGGATTGGCAGAAAAATAAAGATGGCAAAACTGTGTGGTGTTTTATTTAATTAAAATGCTTTATTCTGCATGTGTGTGTGTGTTTATTTAACCCATTAACAACTATAGGATTAGTAATGGTTGTGTCTTACTGATGCCACTCCATTACTAAGCCGGCTTGATGTCACCTTACAATTCAAAGGTGACATTAACCTCCTATTACCTCATATGCCATTGCTACAGGCAGTGGGAAGAGAGAGGCATCATTCTGGGGTGGCTGAGTGCTGGTGTTTGTAGACGGGGGGGGGGACAATATCCATGGCCCCTTCCTAGGCTATGAATATCAGCCTGCAGCTTATCTGCATAGCCTTTTCTGGCTATTAATTAAAGGGGGACCCCATGACATTTTTTTTGGGGGTGGGGTTCCACTATTTTAATAGCCAATAAAGGCTAAATATATAGCTGTGGGCTGATATTCATAGCCTGGCAACATCCATGGGTATTAACCCCTTCCCAGGCTATAAACATCGGCCCCTAGTTCGCTGGCTTTCCCTCTCTGGTGCAGAAAATTGCACAGGAGCCAACGCCATTTTTTTGGGTTATAAATTATACAGATATTGTGTTTAAGGCCGGGATCACACATGTGAGTAACCCGCACGAGTCTCTCGCATCAATACCCGGCACTCGGGAGCAAAGTGTGCGGCTGCATGTATTTCTATGCAGCTGAACGCTCCGGTCCCGAATGCCGGTGGCAGTGCTGGGTATTGAGGTGCGAGACCCTTGCGAGTTTCTCGCAAGTGTGACCCTGGCCTAACGCAGATTTTGTGTGTGTGTGTGTGTCTTCATTTAACTCTTTAGGTACCATTTTATGTTTATTACTAAACATTGGGCTAGGTATTATCTATCTATAGATATATCCAGGGCCGGACTGGGACTAAAATTCAGCCCTGGCATTTGAAGTTACACAGGCCCACTTGTCACATGGTGACTGTATAATCTCTTTGTACACTTGTAGGTTACAAGACGTGAGGGGAGTGTAACACGACTATATAACATAATTACAGCTGTATCCAGCATTACAGCTCAGTCCCCGTAGAATGTAATACAGCACAGCCACCATAGAATGTAATACAACACAGCCCTAATAGAATGTAATACAGCACAGCCCCCATAGAATGTAATACAGCACAGCCCCCATAGAATGTAATACAGCACAGCCCCCATAGAATGTAATACAGCACAGCCCCCATAGAATGTAATACAGCACAGCTCCCATAGAATGTAATGCAGCCAGCCCCCATAGAATGTAATACAGCACAGCCCCCATAGAATGTAATACAGCACAGCTCCCATAGAATGTAATGCAGCACAGCCCCATAGAATGTAATGCAGCACAACCCCCATAGAATGTAATGCAGCACAGCCCCCATAGAATGTAATACAGCACAGCCCCATAGAATGTAATAAAGCTCCCCCATAGAATGTAATACAGCACAGCCCGTATAGAATGTAATACAGCACAGCCCCATAGAATGTAATGCAGCCAGCCTCCATAGAATATAATACAGCACAGCTCCCATAGAATGTAATGCAGCCAGCCCCATAGAATGTAATGCAGCACAGCCCCCATAGAATGTAATACAGCACAGCCCCCATAGAATGTAATGCAGCACAGCCCCATAGAATGTAATGCAGCACAGCCCCATAGAATGTAATGCAGCCAGCCCCCATAGAATGTAATGCAGCCAGCCCCCATAGAATGTAATGCAGCCAGCCCCCATAGAATGTAATGCAGCCAGCCCCATAGAATGTAATGCAGCCAGCCCCCATAGAATGTAATGCAGCCAGCCCCCATAGAATGTAATGCAGCCAGCCCCCATAGAATGTAATGCAGCCAGCCCCCATAGAATGTAATGCAGCCAGCCCCCCATAGAATGTAATGCAGCCAGCCCCCATAGAATGTAATGCAGCCAGCCCCCATAGAATGTAATGCAGCCAGCCCCCATAGAATGTAATGCAGCCAGCCCCCATAGAATGTAATGCAGCCAGCCCCCATAGAATGTAATGCAGCCAGCCCCCATAGAATGTAATGCAGCCAGCCCCCATAGAATGTAATGCAGCCAGCCCCCATAGAATGTAATGCAGCCAGCCCCCATAGAATGTAATGCAGCCAGCCCCCATAGAATGTAATGCAGCCAGCCCCCATAGAATGTAATGCAGCCAGCCCCCATAGAATGTAATGCAGCCAGCCCCCATAGAATGTAATGCAGCCAGCCCCCATAGAATGTAATGCAGCCAGCCCCCATAGAATGTAATGCAGCCAGCCCCCATAGAATGTAATGCAGCCAGCCCCCATAGAATGTAATGCAGCCAGCCCCCATAGAATGTAATGCAGCCAGCCCCCATAGAATGTAATGCAGCCAGCCCCCATAGAATGTAATGCAGCCAGCCCCCATAGAATGTAATGCAGCACAGCCCCATAGAATGTAATGCAGCACAGCCCCATAGAATGTAATGCAGCACAGCCCCATAGAATGTAATGCAGCACAGCCCCATAGAATGTAATGCAGCACAGCCCCATAGAATGTAATGCAGCACAGCCCCATAGAATGTAATTCAGCCAGCCCCCATAGAATGTAATGCAGCCAGCCCCATAGAATGTAATGCAGCCAGCCCCCATAGAATGTAATGCAGCACAGCCTCCATAGAATTTAATGCAGCACAGCCCCCATAGAATGTAATGCACCCCCCCCCCATAGCCCCACAATCCAGTTATCACTCATTGATGTATATATAAGAAAAAAAACACTTTACTCACCTTTCCTCTTGCCCCACGCTGCTCCAGGCTCCGGTCTCAGCAGCTGCAGTCTGCCCGACACACAGCAGATGACGTCATCGCGCACCCGCAGTGTCAAAGGCAGAGCAGGGAATGATGGGAGAGGGAGCGACAGCAGACGCTCTCTCCTCCATGATTGCATTCAACTGTACCGGCGTCATAGTTGAATGCGGGGCACCGGGGAGTGTGCCGAAAGCGGGGGGAGTGTGCCAACAGTGGGGGGAGTGTGCCGAGAGTGGGGGGAGTGTGCTGAGAGCGGGGGGAGTGTGCCAACAGCAGGAGGAGTGTGGGGGGAGTGTGCCGACAGTGGCACACTCGAGCGGCCCACTACTGCCAGCGGCCCTTCTAGCATTTGCCAGAACTGCACGATGGCCAGTCCGGCCCTGGATATTTCTATAGATAGATGTATAGATATACTTATAGATAAATAGACAATAAATATATCTATAGATAGATGGATAGATAGATTTATCTATCTATTATCTATCTATAGATATATCTATCTACCTATCATCTATCTTCCTGTGTGTAAACATTATTGTTCAATGGAGTATGTATAGTTATATGAAAAAGTTTGGGCACCCCTATTAATCTTAAGCTTAATGTTTTATAAAAATTGTTTTTTTTACAACAGCTATTTGTTTCATATATCTAATAACTGTTGAACACAGTAATGTTTCTGCCTTGAAATGAGGTTTATTGTACTAACAGAAAATGTGCAATCTGCATTCAAACAAAATTTGACAGGTGCATAAGTATGGGCACTCCACCAGAAAAGTGACATTAATATTTAGTAGATTCTCCTTTTGCAAAAATAACAGCCTCTAGTCGCTTCCTGTACCTTTTAATGAGCTCATGGATCCTGGATGAAGGTGTTTTTGACCATTCCTCTTTACAAAAC
Organism: Ranitomeya imitator; assembly: GCF_032444005.1. Taxonomy (NCBI): domain Eukaryota; kingdom Metazoa; phylum Chordata; class Amphibia; order Anura; family Dendrobatidae; genus Ranitomeya; species Ranitomeya imitator. The sequence continues at coordinate 177,184,332 of NC_091286.1, read as the reverse complement.
AATTCCAGTTCAGTTAAGTTTGATGGTCGCCGAGCATGGACAGCCCTCTTCAAATGATCCCAAAGATGTTCAATCATATTCAGGTCTGGGGACTGGGATGGCCATTCCAGAACAGTGTAATTGTTACTCTGCATGAATGCCTGAGTAGATTTGGAGCGGTGTTTTGGATCATTGTCTTGCTGAAAGATCCATCCCCTGCATAACTTCAACTTTGTCACTGATTCATGAACATTATTGTCAAGAATCTGCTGATGCTGAGAGGAATCCATGCGTCCCTCAACTTTAACAAGATTCCTGGTGCCGGTATTGGCCACACAGCGCCAAAGCATGATGGAACCTCCACCAAATTTTACTGTGGGTAGCAAGTATTTTTCTTGGAATGCTGTGTTTTTTGGCCGCCATGCATAACGCCTTTTTGTATGACCAAACAACTCAATTTTGGTTTCATCAGTCCAGAGGACCTTCTTCCAAAAAGAAATTGGCTTCTCCAAATGTGCTTTTGCATAACTCAGCCGACTTTGTTTGTGGCGTGCTTGCAGGAACGGCTTCTTTCGCATCACTCTCCCATACAGCTTCTCCTTGTGCAAAGTGCGTTGTGTAGTTGACCGATGCACAGTGACACCATCTGCAGCAAGTTGATGCTGCAGCTCTCTGGAGGTGGTCTGAGGATTGTCCTTGACTGATCTCACCATTCTTCTTCTCTGCCTTTCTGATGTTTTTCTTGGCCTGCCACTTCTGGCCTTAACAAGAACTGTACCTGTGTTTTTCCATTTCCTTACTATGTTCCTCACAGTGGAAATTGACAGGTTAAATCTCTGAGACAGCTTTTTGTATCCTTCCCCTGAACAACTATGTTGAATAATCTTTGTTTTCAGATCATTAGACAGTTGTTTTGAGGAGCCCATGATGCCACTCTTCAGAGGAGATTCAAACAGGAGAACAACTTGCAAGTGGCCACTTTAAGTAGCTTTTCTCATGATTGCATACACCTGGCTATGAAGTTCAAAGCTCAATGAGGTTAGAAAACCAAAAAAGTGCTTTTTTAAGGCTTCTTTCACACTAGCGTCGGAATCTCCCCGTCGCAATGCGTCGGAGAGAGAGATTCCGACGCTAGCGTTTGCTGCATTGCACAATGGGTGCAGCGGATGCATTTTTCCGGCGCATCCGCTGCCCTATTGTAAGGTGCGGGGAGGTGGGGGCGGAGTTCCGGCCGCGCATGCGCGGTCGGAAAAAGCGGTCCGTCAGGAGAAAAAAACGTTACATGTAGCGTTTTTTTCTCCTGACGGGCCGCCAAAGCACGACGCATCCGTCGCAAGACGGATGCGAAGTGTGGCAATCCGTCGCAAATGCGTCGTCAATAGAAGTCTATGGGGAAAAAACGCATCCTGCAAGCACTTTTGCAGGATGCGTTTTTTCTGCAAAACGACGCATTGTGACGGATTTTAAAAAAAAACGCTAGTGTGAAAGTAGCCTAAGTCAGTAAAAAGTAGGTAGGAGTATTTAAAACAAGAAAATAAGGGTGCCCGTACTTATGCACCTGTCAAATTTTGTCTGAATGCAGATTGCACATTTTCTGTTAGTACAATAAACCTCATTTCAAGGCAGAAACATTACTGTGTCCAACAGTTATTAGATATATGAAACTGAAATAGCTGTTGCAAAAAAAACAATTTTTATAAAACATTAAGCTTAAGATTAATAGGGGTGCCCAAACTTTTTCATATAACTGTAAATGAAGAAGTTGGACAAGAAATGCAAGAGATGCAGATTCTGTACAGAAAATTCTGCAGGCAAATCTGCAACGTGTGCACGTACCCTCGAACTGGCCTGGACATGTGTTGGCGATTACAGGGGGGACCTTAAGTGCCCTGCAGGGTAATAATCCATGACGGTGTAGTGTGCCATTAATGGTAATGTTTGAGACTATGGTCTCGGCTCTCTTCAGGTCATTGTCCAGATCCTCCCGTGTAGTTCTGGGCTGATTCCTGACCATTCTCAGAATAATCCTAACCGCACGAGATGAGATCTTGCATGGAGCCCCAGACATAGTCATCTTGTCTTTCTTCTATTTCCTAATAATTGTGCCATCACCTGTTGTTTTCTCACCAAGCTGTTTGCCTATTGACCTGTAGCCCATCCCACCCTGAGGGAAAGGTCTACAATTTTGTTCCTGGTGCTCTTAGACAGCTCTTTGGTCTTGGCCATGGTGTAGAAGTTGGAGTGTGATTGATTGTTTGGATCGGTGTCTTTTATATAGGTAACGACTTCAAACAGGTGCAATTAACCCCTTCTCGACATGCCCCGTACTAGTACGGCGCATGTCGGGTCCCCTGGTTTGATGTGGGCTCCGGCGGTGAGCCCACATCAAAGTCGCGACATATCAGCTGTTTTGTACAGCTGACATGTGCGCGCAATAGCAGCGGGTGAAATCGCGATTCACCCGCCGCTATTAACCTGTTAAATGCCGCTGTCAAACGCTGACCGTGGCATTTAACTGGCGCTTCTGGCCGCGCGGCCAGGAATGACCTCATGTCGACCCCCGTCACATGATCGGGGTCGGCGATGCATCAGGATGGTAACCATAGAGGTCCTTGAGACCTCTATGGTTACTGATGCCGGCCTGCTGTGAGCTCCCTCCTGTGGTCGGCGCTCATAGCAAGCCTGCATTTCTGCTGCATAGCAACGATCTGATGATCACTGTTATGTAGCAGAGCCGATCGAGTGGTGCTAGCTTCTAGCCTCCCATGGAGGCTATTGAAGCATGGCACAAGTGAAAAAATTTTTTTTAAAAAAAAATATGAAAAAACTAAATATATAAAATTTTAAATCACCCCCCTTCGCCCCATCCAAAATAAAACAATAAAAAAAAAATCAAACCTACACATATTTAGTATCGCCGCGTTCAGAATCGCCCGATCTATCAATAAAAAAAATGCATTAACCTGATCGCTAAATGGCTTAGTAAGAAAAAAAAAATTGAAACGCCAGAATTGTTTTTTTGGTCGCTGCGACTTTGCATTAAAATGCAATAACGGGCGATCAAAAGAACGTATCTGCACAAAAGTGGTATCATTAAAAACGTAAGCTCAGCATGCAAAAAATAAGCCCTCACCCGACCCCGGATCACGAAAAATGGAGACGCAACAGGTATCGGAAAATGGCGAATTTTTTAAAGCAAATTTTTGAATTTTTTTTCACCACTTAGATAGAAGTCGTGATGTGGTCGCTGGGTGTCTGAGTTGCCATGACAACCGAGGGTTTGCTGAAGACCCCTGTGCCGATCATTGTGATCCATCTGGCCTGTGGCTGGTGTTCATAGGAAATTGTGATTTTCGCTATACATAGTAGTGCTGATGCAGTGCTATGTATTGCACAGGTGATCAGATGATCGCAGCTTTAAGTCCCGTAAGGGAACTGTAATGGGGTCTACCACTCTGGGGTACCTCTTTCAGTACCACCCCGTGTTTTCGGAGGTCTGCTCTGCGTTGACTGGAGTCTGAATGAAGGACGCTGGCTGGAATTCCTTGGTTACATGGGTGCATATAAAAGATCACTTCTTCTCCATGTATTTCCAGTCTGACAACACTTTACTCACAGGACACAGAATATATATAACACAGATACTGAGGGCAGGACAATAGACAAGCGGCAGGCCAGACATACATTACAATAGTCGCAAGTGGCCGGAGCCTGCTGATATTTACTGTGGGAACTACAAAGGTGGGGGGGGGGGGGGGGGGTCGGACAAAAGGGGAATAGCGTGTCCCCTCTGCCCAGGGGCGCAGCCTGTTGGCTGATGCATTAGCGACATGCATCTCACATGGAACCTATTATACATACATATAACTGCACAACATATTCTGGGTGCTGAGTGGTTCTGTAACACTGCTCCCCTTTTCAGCGACGCGATCGGCATACACAGTCTGATCCTTAACTGATTGGTTTGGGGATGACCGAAGTTTATGGGGTTGGTACAAGTTCCGTTTGTCGACTTAGTCCATCGGTGTTACCGTTTTGTTTCCCGGGTCTGTAGTGGATGGTGAAGTCCAGAGGTTGTAGGGCTAAACTCCACCGCAGCAATCTGGTGTTGTCTCCGGAGACCCGATTAAGCCAGGCTAGGGGATTATGGTCCATTAGGAGGGAAAACTGTCGTCCATACAAATATGGTTGCAACTTTTTGAGTGCCCATACTACCGCCAGGCACTCATTTTCGATGGCCGCATAGCTTACTTCACGGGGCAGTAGTTTCCGACTCAGATAAGCTACTGGGTGTTCTTGGCCACCCAGCCCGACTTGGCTCAGTACTGCCCCCATTCCAGACATAGAAGCATATGTGTGAACAAGGAAACGTTTATTTGGATCGGGTGTGGCCAATACAGGGGTATTGGTGAGGGCGTCCTTTAGTTGGCGGAAGACTTCCTCACACTCTGGGGTCCAGGTTACCTGGCTGGGTTGGTTCCTACGGGTCAGATCAGTGAGGGGCTTGGCTACACTGCTGTAATTGGGAACGAATTTCCTGTAATACCCCGCTGTCCCTAGAAACTCCATGACCTGGGTTTTAGTGCGTGGGATGGGCCCTTTGGCTATGGCCTCAATCTTGGCTGGTTCTGGTCGCTGTTTCTCACTCCCACCCAATGCCCTAAATACTGAACCTCTGCTTTTCCCACGTGACACTTGTTTGGATTCAGGGTGATTCCGGCCTTGTGGATCCTGTCCAATACTGTCTCTAGGTGATTTAGATGCTCTTCCCATTTCGCACTGTAGATGGCGATGTCGTCCAGGTAGGCACAAGCATAGTCCTGGAGACCATCCAGAAGCCTGTCAGCCAGCCTTTGGAAGGTCGCCGGGGCATTCTTCATCCCGAATGGCATAACTCGAAACTGGAATAAGCCGAACGGGGTGACAAATGCCGACTTGGGAATAGCGTCGGGACTAATGGGAATCTGACAGTAGCCTTTGCATAGATAGATGGTGGTCAAATACTTTGCCCCCGCCAGCCGGTCTAACAACTGATCCACACGTGGCATGGGATATGCATCCTTCACTGTTTTCTCATTGAGCTTACGATAGACTACACAAAACCGTGTAGTCCCATCCTTCTTGGGCACTAACACTACGGGGGATGCCCAGGGACTATCTGACTCTTCAACCACCCCTAAACGCAACATCTCTTGTATCTTTTGTCGCATCCCTTCTCGTATAGACTCAGGGACGCGGAAGGGGTTTTATCGCAGGGAGGTCTGATCCTGGGTCTCAACCTTGTGTTGTACCAGGCAAGTGTACCCTGGTCTCCCCGAAAACATTCTCTGTCGCTGCCTCGACAACTCCTCCGCCTGCTGTCTCTCCCGGGGACCTAGGTCTTCACCCAAGTGTACCTGGTCCCCTGTTTTAGACTGAGTCCTTTCCCCTAAGACATCCGGTAAGGGTAGTCCGTCTCAATCCTCTGCTTCAGGTGCACAGATGGCCAATACCTCTTCAGGGCGCTCCCGGTAGGGCTTCAGCATATTCACGCGGAACATGCGGATGACCCTGGGGTCGTCACAATCGGCGACATTATAGGTTGTGTCGGCTATTTTCCCCGCTACCTGGTAGGGTCCCTGCCATGCAGCTTGAAACTTGTTCTGCTTAGTGGGCTCTAACACCAGGACCTTCTGTCCTATTTCCAAGGTGCACTCTCTGGCCCTCTGATCGTACCATACGCGCTGGCGCCGCTGGGTCACCTGCATGTTCACATACAGCCTGGGTCAGCTCCTGTAGGCGGTCCCGGAATTCCAAAACATAGGGTACAATAGGTACCCCTTCTATGAGGCCTTCCCCTTCCCAGTGTTCTGGCACTAAGTCTATAGGTTCCCTTTCCTGTCTCCCATATACCAGCTCGAACGATGAGAACCCCGTGGATTCTTGGGGCACCTTCCGATAGGCAAACAGGAGGTGTGGTGTTGGGGGATACAGCAGAGAAATATAGTACAGCCCACGTAGTATGTAACACAGCCCACGTAGTATGTAACACAGCCCACGTAATATATAGCACAGCCCACGTAATATATAGCACAGCCCCCATAATATATAGCACAGCCCACGTAGTATATAGCACAGCCCACGTAGTATATAGCACAGACACATACACTGTGTGCAGAATTATTAGGCAAGTTGTATTTTAGAGGATTATTTTTATTATTGATCAACAACTATGTTCTCAATCAACCCAAAAGACTCATTAATATCAAAGCTTAATATTTTTGGAAGTCGCAATGTTTTTTTTTTAGATTTGGTTATCTTAGGAGGATATCGGTTTGTGCAGGTAACTATTACTGTGCAGAATTATTAGGCAACTTAATAAAAACCAAATATATTCCAATCTCACTTTGTTTTTAACCAAGTAAACCAATATACCGTATATACTCGAGTATAAGCCGAGATTTTCAGCCCACTTTTTTTTGCTGAAAGTCCCCCTCTCGGCTTATACTCGAGTCATACCCGGGGGTTGGCAGGGGAGGGGGAGCGGGGGCTGTGTAATCATACTTACCTTCTGCTGGAGCGGTCCCTGCTTCTTCCAGCGCTGCATCTTCTTCCTGTATTGAATGGTCACATGGTACCGCTCATTACAGCAATGAAGAGGTGGAGCCGCATATTCATTACTGTAATGATCGGTAACTGTGACCGCTTAATACAGGAAGAAGATGCAGCTGTAGAAGAAGCAGGGACCGCGCCAGGAGCAGTAAAGTATACGGGGAGCGCAGTGCGATATTTACCTGCTCCTTGTTCCGGTGCGGCTCAGTCTCCGGCATCCTCTGGCAGTGACGCTCAGGTTAGAGGGCGCGGTGACGTAGTCAGTGCGCGCCCTCTGCTGAGCATCAGTGCTGGAGACGGAGCCGCACGAGGAGCAGGTGAATATTGAAAGCGCCGGCGTCCTGAGCGAAGAGAGGTGAGTATGTGATTTTTTTTTTATTGCAGCAGCAGCATTCTATATGGCACAGCTTTATATGGTGCATCTATGTGGCCATAATGAATGGTGCAGAGCATTATATATGGGGCACAGCTTTATATGGAGCATCTATGGGGCCATAATGAACGGTGCAGAACATTGTATGTGGCACAGCTTTATATGGGGCCATAATGAACGGTGCAGAGCATTATATGTGGCACAGTTTTATATGGGGCCATAATGAACGGTACAGAGCATTATATGTGGCACAGCTTTATATGGAGCATCTATGGTGCCATAATGAACGGTCCAGAACATTGTATGTGGCACAGCTTTATATGGGGCCATAATGAACGGTGCAGAGCTTTATATGGGGCCATAATGAACGGTGCAGAGCATTATATGTGGCACAGCTTTATATGGGGCCATAATGAACGGTGCAGAGCATTATATGTGGCACAGCTTTATATGGGGCTATAATGAACGGTGCAGAGCATTATATGTGGCACAGCTTTATATGGAGCATCTATGGGGCAATAATGAACAGTATGGAGCATTATATGTGGCACAGCTTTGTATGGGGCCATAATGAACGGTGCAGAGCATTATATGCGGCACAGCTTTATATGGAGCCTCTGTGGGGCAATAATGAACAGTATGGAGCTTTTTATGTGGCACAGCTTTATATGGAGCATCTGTGGGGCAATAATGAACAGTATGCAGCATTATATGTGGCACAGCTTTATATGGAGCATCTATGGGGCAATAATGAACGGTATGGAGCATCTATTTTTATTTTTGAAATGCAACGATAGCTGCTGCATTTCCTACCCTAGGCTTATACTCGAGTCAATAAGTTTTCCCAGTTTTTTGTGGCAAAATTAGGGGGGTCGGCTTATACTCGGGTCGGCTTATACTCGAGTATATACGGTAACTGCACAAAATTTAGAAATAAATATTTCTGACATGCAAAAACAAAACCCCCTAAAATTAGTTACCAATATAGCCACCTTTATTTATGATGACACTCAACAGCCTTCCATCCATAGATTCTGTCAGTTGCTTGATCTGTTTACGATCAACATTGCTTGCAGCAGCCACCACAGCCTCCACGCTGTTCCGAGAGGTGTACTGTTTTCCCTCCCTGTAGATCTCACATTTTATGAGGGACCACAGGTTCTCTATGGGGTTCAGATCAGGTGAACAAGGGGGCCATGTCATTATTTTTTCTTCTTTTAGACCTTTACTAGCCAGCCACGCTGTTGGGTAGTTCGAAAATCATGTTTTTCTTGAATGATACCGACTTCTTCCTGTACCACTGCTTGAAGAATTGTCTTCTAGAAACTAGCAGTAGGTCTGGGAGTTGAGCTTCACTCCATCCTCAACCCGAAAAGGTCCCACAAGTTCATCTTTGATACCAGCCCATACCAGTACCCCACCTCCACCTTGCTGGTGTCTGAGTCAGAGTGGAGCTCTCTGCCCTTTACTGATCCAGCCTCTGGCCCATCAAGAGTCACTCTCATTTCATCAGTCCATAAAACCTTTGAAAAGTCAGTCTTAAGATATTTCTTGGCCCAGTCTTGACGTTTATCTTATGTTTCTTGTTCAAAGGTGGTCGGATTTCAGCCTCCTTATCTTGCCCATGTCCCTGAGTAATCGCACACCTTGTGCTTTTTGTTACTCCAGTAACGTTGCAGCTCTGAAATATGGCAAAACTGGTGGCAAATGGCATCTTGGCAGCTTCACGCTTGATTTTTTTCAATTCATTGGCAGTTATTTTGCGTCTTTTTTGCCCAGCACGCTTCTTGCGAACCTGTTGGCTATTTGCCATGAAACGCTTGATTGTTCGGTGATCACGCTTCAAAAGTTTGGCAATTTCAAGACTGCTGCATCCCTCTACAAGACCTCTCACAATTTTGGACTTTTCAGAGCCCGTCAAATCTCTTTGACCCATTTTGCCAAAGGAAAGGAAGTTGCCTAATAATTAAGCACACCTAAAGGTACCGTCACACTCAGCGACGCTGCAGCGATATAGACAACGAGCCGACCTAAACTTGATCGCTGGAGCGTCGCTGTTTAGGTCGCTGTAGAGACGTCAAACACAGCAACTCCATAACGATGCAGGAGCGATCCAGTGACGTAACAGCGACTCACTTCTCGTTCTCGCTGGTTGTTAACTCCATGTCAAACAGCCGGAGTGTACTGATCCGACAAACATCTAGGTTCCCTATGCTCGTTGCTGGCATCGTTGCTTTTGATGTCAAACATGACGATACACGCCGACCTGGCGACTAAATAAAGTTCTGGACTTCTAGCTCCGACCAGCGATGGCACAGCGGGATCCAGATAACTGCTGCATGTCAAACACAACGACATCGCTATCCAGGATGCTGCAACGTCACGGATTGTTGTCTTTCTCTTTGCAAAGTTGCTGAGTGTGATGGTACCTTTTATTTAGGGTTTTGAAGTCATTAGACAACACCCCTCCTCATTACAGAGATGCTCATCACCTGATTTACTTAATTGATAGTTGGCTCTCAAGCCTGAACAGCTTGGAGCAGGACAACCTGTATAAAAAGTATCATGTGATCAAAATACAACTTGCCTAATAATTCTGCACACAGTGTAGTATATTGCACAGCCACGTAATATATTGCACAGCCACATAATACAGGTCCTTCTCAAAAAATTAGCATATAGTGTTAAATTTCATTATTTACCATAATGTAATGATTACAATTAAACTTTCATATATTATAGATTCATTATCCACCAACTGAAATTTGTCAGGTCTTTTATTGTTTTAATACTGATGATTTTGGCATACAACTCCTGATAACCCAAAAAACCTGTCTCAATAAATTAGCATATTTCACCCATCCAATCAAAAGTGTTTTTTAATAACAAACAAAAAAACCATCAAATAATAATGTTCAGTTATGCACTCAATACTTGGTCGGGAATCCTTTGGCAGAAATGACTGCTTCAATGCGGCGTGGCATGGAGGCAATCAGCCTGTGACACTGCTGAGATGTTATGGAGGCCCAGGATGCTTCAATAGCGGCCTTAAGCTCATCCAGAGTGTTGGGTCTTGCGTCTCTCAACTTTCTCTAAACAATATCCCACAGATTCTCTATGGGGTTCAGGTCAGGAGAGTTGGCAGGCCAATTGAGCACAGTAATACCATGGTCAGTAAACCATTTACCAGTGGTTTTGGCACTGTGAGCAGGTGCCAGGTCGTGCTGAAAAATGAAATCTTCATCTCCATAAAGCATTTCAGCCGATGGAAGCATGAAGTGCTCCAAAATCTCCTGATAGCTAGCTGCATTGACCCTGCCCTTGATGAAACACAGTGGACCAACACCAGCAGCTGACATGGCACCCCACACCATCACTGACTGTGTGTACTTGACACTGGACTTCAGGCATTTTGGCATTTCCTTCTCCCCAGTCTTCCTCCAGACTCTGGCACCTTGATTTCCGAATGACATGCAAAATTTGCTTTCATCAGAAAAAAGTACTTGGGACCACTTAGCAACAGTCCAGTGCTGCTTCTCTGTAGCCCAGGTCAGGCGCCTCTGCCGCTGTTTATGGTTCAAAAGTGGCTTTACCTGGGGAATGCGGCACCTGTAGCCCATTTCCTGCACACGCCTGTGCACGGTGGCTCTGGATGTTTCCACACCAGACTCAGTCCACTGCTTCCTCAGGTTCCCCAAGGTCTGGAATCGGTCCTTCTCCACAATCTTCCTCAGGGTCCGGTCTCCTCTTCTCGTTGTACAGCGTTTTCTGCCACATTGTTTCCTTCCAACAGACTTACCATTGAGGTGCCTTGATACAGCACTCTGGGAACAGCCTATTTGTTGAGAAATTTCTTTCTGGGTCTTACCCTCTTGCTTGAGGGTGTCAATGATGGCCTTCTTGACATCTGTCAGGTCGCTAGTCTTACCCATGATGGGGGTTTTGAGTAATGAACCAGGCAGGGAGTTTATAAAAGCCTCAGGTATCTTTTGCATGTGTTTAGAGTTAATTAGTTGATTCAGAAGATTAGGGTAATAGGTCGTTTAGAGAACCTTTTCTTGATATGCTAATTTATTGAGACAGGTTTTTTGGGTTATCAGGAGTTGTATGCCAAAATCATCAGTATTAAAACAATAAAAGACCTGACAAATTTCAGTTGGTGGATAATGAATCTATAATATATGAAAGTTTAATTGTAATCATTACATTATGGTAAATAATGAAATTTAACACTATATGCTAATTTTTTGAGAAGGACCTGTATATTGCACAGCCACGTAGTATATAGCACAGAGACGTAGTATATAGCACAGAGACATAGTATATAACACAGCCCATGCAGTATATAACACAGGCCACGTAGTATAGAGAACAGCGATGTATTACATTGCCCAGCCACGTAATATATACCACAGCCACGTAGTATATAGCTCAGAGATGTAGTATATAACACAGCCCACCCAGTGTATTGTCCAGCCACGTAATATATTGCACAGCCACGTAGTATATAACACAGGCCACGTAGTATAGAGCACAGCGATGTAGTATATTGCCCAGCCACGTAATATATACCACAGCCACTTAGTATATAGCACAGATATGTAGTGTATAACACAGCCCATGCAGTATCTAACACAGCCCACGTAGTTTATAGCAATGTGGGCACCATATCCCTGTTAAAAAAAAAAAAAAAAAAAGAATTAAAATAAAAAATAGTTATATACTCGCCTTCCTTCGGCCCCAGATCCAGCCCAGGCATTTACCGATGCGCCTCGCGACGCTTCAGTCCCAAGATTGGATTGTTGTCTCGCAAGATGATGACGCAGCTGGAAAGGCGATGGAAGGTGGGAATATAATGATTTTTTATTTTGTTTATTTTTTTAACATTAGATCTTTTTACTATAGCCAGCATCAATAGTAAAAAGTTGGTCACACAGGGCTAATAGCAGCGTTAACGGACTGCGTTACACCGCGGCATAACGCGGTGTAACGCAGCCATTAACCCTGTGTGAGCGCTGACTGGAGGGGGCGAATTCGCAGCCGGACTGTGCCTGTCGCTGATTGGTTGCGGCACCAATCAGCGACGTGGGATTTCCATGACAGACAGACAGACAGACGGAAGTGCCCCTTAGATGATTATATATATATATATATATATAGATAGATAGAATATATATATATATATACACATACATACATAAAACATGTATATGATAGTCATCCTCTCATGTTCTACTTACTATAAAAAAAACTACCACATGCCACTTTTTTGTAGAATATATATATATATATATATATATATATATATATATATATATATATATATATATATATATATATATATATATATATATCTTTTTGTAATGTGTGTTGTTATATACAAGAAGTATCCAAACTATTGTATGCAAATGGATTAAACCCTTTATTACCCAGTACTTCAATGGGTTAAAGATTCGCATGTAATACTTGTTTCATTCTGATGACATTTTAAATGGGACCTGTCAATAGGATCAACCCTCATAAGCCATCTGAGTATGTAGGTCAAAGGAAGCTGAATAAAATGAGACCTTGATATCTGCGATCGGATGTTTTATTTCAGAGAAATCAAAATTTTTATAATATAAATGAGGTGTTAAGATCTATTGGCAGGACAAAGATCTGTCTGAGAATCTGCCTCCAGAGCTTGTTTTTAATGAAAGGGCATGTTAACAGTGAGACATGTTATGATTGACAGTCTGCTCTTCTGATCTCACTGCAGAGCTGTGTGTAAGGCTTTGTTTCCACGGTCAGGAAACGCTGTGTGTTTTTTACGCTGTGTAGAGCCGCAGCGTCAAACACGCAGCGTCCAGATGTTACAGCATAGTGGAGGGGATTTCATGAAATCCCATCTCCACTATGTGTTAAAGACGCAGGCGTCAGACCCGCGTAAACGGACATGCGGCGCGTCTTTTCAGAACTCAGCATGTCTGTTTACAATGCAGTGACCCTCCGTCGCCGCATCGTAATTTACCATAGACAATCATTAGATGCTGTAAAACCTCATCTAATGATTAGTCACATGCGTAGTAACTGCGTAAACGCAGCTTACTACGCATGTCTACTAATTTACATGCGATCTTACCTGTCCCACCACCGGACGTCCGCGTCCACTTCCGTTCTCACGGTAAGCTAAGTTTTCGCGATAGCTTAGCTTACCGCGAGAACTGCCGTGCACTTGACGGGGGGTTATCTCCGGTCACTAGTCCGGTTCTCACGGTCAGATGATCAGCTGATTGTGAAAACACTGCAGTGTAGGTGATCACTGCAGAGTTGTCTCCGGCGGTTATCTACAAGCTCTGCTATGTCTGGATGTCAGGCATCCAGAAGTAGCATCAGTATACTCAAATTAAACTGGACAACAACTTTTGGGGTCCAATTTCTCCTGTTACTCTTGTGAAACTAAAAAATTGCAGGCTAAAAACTAATTTTTGAGGAACGAAAAATGATTTTTTATTTTCACGGCTCTGCGTTATAAACTTCTATGAAGCATTTGGGGGTTTAAAGTGGTCACCTCACATCTAGATTAGTTACATGGGAGGTCTGGTTTCCAAAATGGGGTCACATGTGGGGGAGCTCCAATGTTTAGGCACACAGGGGCTCTCCAAACGCAACATGGTGTCCGCTAACGATTGGAGATATTTTTTCATTCAAAAAGTCAAATGGCACTCTTTCCCTTCCGAGCCCTGCCGTGTGCCCAATCAGTGGTTTACCCCCACATGTGATGTATCCGTTTACTCAGGAGAAATTGCCCAATAAATTTTAGGATCCATTTTATCCTGTTGCCCATGTGGAAATGAACAAATCGAGGCTAAATGAAATTTTTTGTGAAAAAAAAATATTTTTTCGGATCAATTTGTGAAGCACCTGGGGGTTCAAAGTGCTCAAAATGCATCTAGATAAGCTCCTTGGGGGGTCTAGTTTCCAAAATAACATAGTAACATAGTTAGTAAGGCCGAAAAAAGACATTTGTCCATCCAGTTCAGCCTATATTCCATCATAATAAATACCCAGATCTACGTCCTTCTACAGAACCTAATAATTGTATGATACAATATTGTTCTGCTCCAGGAAGACATCCAGGCCTCTCTTGAACCCCTCGACTGAGTTCGCCATCACCACCTCCTCAGGCAAGCAATTCCAGATTATCACTGCCCTAACAGTAAAGAATCCTCTTCTATGTTGGTGGAAAAACCTTCTCTCCTCCAGACAACCATTCTTTCCTCACTATTTTTTAAGGGGCCTACATTTTCAGATTTTATTCTTTTACTATTGATATAGTTGAAGAACAGTTTGGGATTAGTTTTACTCTCCTTAGCAATGTGCTTCTCTGTTTCCTTTTTGGCAGCTTTAATTAGTTTTTTAGATAAAGTATTTTTCTCCCTATAGTTTTTTAGAGCTTCAATGGTGCCATCCTGCTTTAGTAGTGCAAATGCTTTCTTTTTACTGTTAATTGCCTGTCTTACTTCTTTGTTTAGCCACATTGGGTTTTTCCTATTTCTAGTCCTTTTATTCCCACAAGGTATAAACCGCTTACACTGCCTATTTAGGATGTTCTTAAACATTTCCCATTTATTATCTGTATTCTCATTTCTGAGGATATTGTCCCAGTCTACCAGATTAAGGGCATCTCTAAGCTGTTCAAACTTTGCCTTCCTAAAGTTCAATGTTTTTGTGACTCCCTGACAAGTCCCCCTAGTGAAAGACAGGTGAAACTGCACAATATTGTGGTCGCTATTTCCTAAATGCCCAACCACCTGCAGATTTGTTATTCTGTCAGGTCTATTAGATAGTATTAGGTCTAAAAGTGCTGCTCCTCTGGTTGGATTCTGCACCAATTGTGAAAGATAATTTTTCTTGGTTATTAGCAGAAACCTGTTGCCTTTATGGGTTTCACAGGTTTCTGTTTCCCAGTTAATATCCGGGTAGTTAAAGTCCCCCATAACCAGGACCTCATTATGGGTTGCAGCTTCATCTATCTGCTTTAGAAGTAGACTTTCCATGCTTTCTGTTATATTTGGGGGTTTGTAACAGACCCCAATGAGAATTTTGTTACCATTTTTCCCTCCATGAATTTCAACCCATATGGACTCGACATCCTCATTCCCTTCGCTAATATCCTCCCTTAAAGTGGACTTTAGACAAGACTTTACATAGAGACAAACCCCTCCTCCTCTCCGATTTTTACGATCCTTTCTAAACAGACTGTAACCCTGTAAGTTAACTGCCCAGTCATAGCTTTCATCTAACCATGTCTCGGTTATTCCCACTATGTCAAAGTTACCTGTAGATATTTCTGCTTCTAGTTCTTCCATCTTGTTTGTCAGGCTTCTGGCGTTTGCGAGCATGCAGTTTAGAGGATTTTGTTTTGTTCCAATCTCCTCACTGTGGATTGTTTTAGAAATGTTCTTACCTCCCTTCTGAGTATGTTTTCCTGGGTCGTCTTTGTTCGAGTCTAATGTTTTTCTTCCCGTCCCCTCTTCTTCTAGTTTAACGCCCTCCTGATGAGTGTAGCGAGTCTTCTGGCGAATGTGTGTTTCCCAGGTTTGTTGAGGTGTAGTCCGTCTCTGGCGAGGAGTCCATCATACCAGTAATTCACACCGTGGTCCAGGAATCCAAATCCTTGTTGTCTGCACCATCGTCTTAGCCAGTTGTTTGCATCAAGGATCCTGTTCCATCTCCTGGTGCCATGCCCGTCTACTGGAAGGATAGAAGAAAAAACTACCTGTGCATCCAGTTCCTTTACTTTCTTCCCCAACTCTTCAAAGTCCTTGCAGATTGTCGGTAGGTCCTTCCTTGCCGTGTCATTGGTGCCAACATGTATCAGAAGAAATGGGTGGACGTCCTTGGAGCTGAAGAGCTTTGGTATCCTATCGGTCACATCCTTGATCATCGCACCTGGAAGGCAGCATACTTCTCTTGCAGTTATGTCCGGTCTGCAGATGGCTGCTTCGGTGCCTCTCAGTAGTGAGTCTCCCACCACCACCACTCTTCGTTGCTTCTTGGCTGTACTTTTTGCTGTCACTTGTTGCTGTGTGCCCTTTTCTTTTTTGCTTGCTGGTATTGCTTCATTCTTAGGTGTGCCATCTTCATCCTCTACAAAGATTTGATATCGGTTCTTCAGTTGTGTGGTTGGTGATTTCTCCATGGTCTTCTTGCTTCTTTTGGTCACATGCTTCCACTCATCTGCTTTTGGAGGTTCTCTGACACTTTTTGCACCTTCTGTGACCAGTAGAGATGCTTCTGTTCTGTCTAGAAAGTCTTCATTCTCTTTGATGAGTTTCAAAGTTGCTATTCTTTCTTCCAGACCCCGCACCTTTTCTTCTAAAAGGGCCACTAGTCTACACTTCTGACAGGTGAAATTGGATTCTTCTTCTGGTCGATCTGTGAACATGTAGCACATGCTGCAGCTCACCATGTAGGTTGTCACATCTGCCATGTTGCTCCTAGATCCTGCTGACTTGCTGTGTGTTTTCCTTCTTGTGTAATCTACTCAGCCAAGCTCTCTTGCAATAATGTCCTACAGGCAAAAATTCGCGCGCCTTACGGCGCGCGGTTTGGTGATGCTTTCGAAGCAGCTGGTCCCGGCTGTACCCAACGATCTTCTAGCTTAGGGAGACTTCGCTTCTCCCAGAAGGCACCTGGAATATGCAAATTAGCCTCCTGAAGCTTGAATCCCTGGTTTGGTGATGCTTTCGAAGCAGCTGGTCCCGGCTGTACCCAACGATCTTCTAGCTTAGGGAGACTTCGCTTCTCCCAGAAGGCACCTGGAATATGCAAATTAGCCTCCTGAAGCTTGAATCCCTGGTTTGGTGATGCTTTCGAAGCAGCTGGTCCCGGCTGTACCCAACGATCTTCTAGCTTAGGGAGACTTCGCTTCTCCCAGAAGGCACCTGGAATATGCAAATTAGCCTCCTGTGTGTTTTATTAACCCTTTAACAACTATAGGATAAGTAATGGTAGGTATCTTATTGACGCCTCTCCAGTACTAAGCCGGCTTAATGTCACCTTACAAAGGTGACATTAACCCCTTATTACACCATATGCCACCGCCAGGTACGGACTGGGACTGAAATTCAGCCCTGGCATTTGAAATCACACAGGCCCATGCTGTCCCCGTCCCCAAGCACCAGATGGAATATATTACTAATATTTCCCTGGATGGAGGTAAGTAAGATTCACTACAAGACCAATATACTAATGTTACCCGTGGCCTGCTAGGGTGTTGTGAGTTCTGTTTTTGGGCTCCCTCTGGTGGTTACTGATGGTACTGGGTGATTTGTGTTCTGCTGTCTCTGGTGTCCACCTGTTCTATTAGGATTTGGGAGTTTCCTATTTAACCGGGCTTTCTTGTCATTTCCCCGCCGGCTATCAAGGTTATCAGAGTGTTTTGTTACCTCAGCTTCTGGCTTCAGTAATCTTCAGGACAAGCTAAGTTTTGATTTTCTTGTTCCACGTTTTGCTTTATTTTTGTCTTGTCCAGCTTGCATATAATTGTCTCTTTGCTGCTGGTTGCTTTAGTGGGCTGTAATTGCTCCTCATGTTCCATGAGTTGGAACATGAGTTCAAGTAATTACAGGATGGTTTTTTGAAGGGTTTTTTGCTGACCGCGCAGTTTGCTTTTGTATCCTCTGCTATCTAGTTTTAGCGGGCCTCATTTTGCTGAATCTGTTTTCATACTGTGTATGTGCCTTCCTCTCATTTCACCGTCATTATATGTGGGGGGCTGCTATTTCTGTGGGGTATTTCTCTGGAGGCAAGAGAGGTCTGTGTTTCTTCTAATAGGGGAAGTTAGATCTTCGGCTGGTGCGAGACGTCTAGGATCAACGTAGGCACGTTCCCCGGCTATTGTTATTTGTGTGTTCAGGTTTAGGGTCGCGGTCAGCTCAGGTTCCATCACCCTAGAGCTCGTTGGTGCTTGTCCTTTTGTGATTCCCTGCCATTGGAATCATGACACTAGGGTAAGTGATGGAGTCAGCGACTTTGTGCTCCATCACAATTCTTAACAGTATGGCTGTCTTGAGAACACTGATTCTGTCAACAATGTTGCAGACAAGGCAGCCCACAACCAGACAGGCCCTTCTGGCATTTGCCAGAATTGCCAAATGGCCAGTCCGGCCCTGGCCACCGCTACAGGGCAGTGGGAAGAGAGTGGCTAAGTGCCGGAATTGGCTTACAGATGCGCCATTCCTGGGGCGGCTGGGAGCTGGTATTTGTAGCCAGGGGAGGCCAATATCCATGGTCCCTTCCTAGGCTATGAAAATCAGCCCACAGCTGTCTGCGTAGCTTTTCTGGCTTTTTTGTGGGGGTACCCTTATTTTTATAGCCAGGAAATGCTAAATATACAGCTGCGGGCTGATATGCATAGCCTGCAAAGCTCCATGGGTATTAACCCTGTTGTGAATTCAGCTTTTGGGCTCCCTCCGGTGGTTGTAGAGGGTAATGCAGTTGTGCCTGGATTGCAGGAGTGGACATGTGTATCTACTAATTGCAGGACTGACTGGGGTATATAGCTTTGCAGGATCCTTTAGTCAGTGCCAGTTGTCCATTGTTCTTGAAGGATTCACTTCCCTGCTGGTCTCTCCAGTTTGCTGTGTTTTTCTACAAAGATAAGTCCTGGCTTTGTTTTTGCTGTCCACCTGCAGTGGACCTTATAGTTCTGTGCATTTTCATATTTTTGTCTTGTCCAGCTTGGTCTGTGAAGGATTTTTTGCAGCCTAGCTATTTCTCTGGAGATGCAGATATACCCCCCATGTCTTTAGTCAGATGTGGTGATCCGTATTTTCTGCGGTGGATATTTTCTAGTGTTTTTATACTGACCGCATAGTACTCTGTTCTATTCTTTCTTTTTAGCTAGTATGGCCTCCTATGCTAAAATCTGATTTCATATCTGCGTATGTTTTTTCCCTCTCCTCTCACAGTCAATATTTGTGGGGGGCTATCCTTTGGGGATTTTCTCTGAGGCAAGATAGGTTTCCTGTTTCTGTCTTTAGGGGTAGTTAGATCTTAGGCTGTGCCGTGGGGTCTAGGGAGTGTTAGGTACCCCCCACGGCTACTTTTAGTTGCGCTGCTAGGTTCAGGGTTTGCGGTCAGTACAGGGACCACCTTCTCCAGAGAACTTCTCATGCTGCTCCAAGGCCACCAGATCATAACATAACCCCTTCCCATCCTACAAACATCGGTCCCCCATTCGCTGGCTTTCCCTCTCTGGCGCAGAAAATTACGCAGGAGCCCACACCATTTCTTTTCACTTTTTTTTTTTTTTAATTAAACAGATATTGCATTTAAGGCCAGGCTCACACTAGCAAGAAACTCACACGAGTCTCCCGATTCAATACCTTGCACTGCCGCCGGCACTCGGGACCGGAGCCTTCACCTGCATAGAAATACATGCAGCCGCACATTCCGGTCCCGAGTGCCGGCGGCAGTGCCGGGTATTGAGGTGCGAGTTTCTTGCAAGTGTGACCCCGGCCTAAGGAAGATTTCGAGGGTGTCACACATGCGAGAAACTCAGACAAGTCTCGCATCTTAATACCCGTCCTCGGGAGCTCCCGAGTGTCGGTGGCAGTGCCGGGTATTAAGATGCAAGACTCGTCCGAGTTTCTCACATGTGTGATCCCGGCCTAACTCTTTATTAACATTTTATTTTGTTTATTACTAAACATCGGGCTTGGTATTATCTATCTATCTATCTACTATCTATTATCCATCTATCAATATAGCTATCTATAGGTATATCTTTCTATGGATATATATATCTATCGGTAGATAATAGATAGATATTAGATAGATAGATACGATAGATAGATAGATACGATAGTTAGATCTGTCTATCGTATCTATCTATTATCTATCATCTATCTATTATCTATCTATAGATGTATCTGTGTGTCTAAACATTATTCTTCAATGGAGTATGTAAATGAAGAGGTTGGACAAGAAATGACATCACAATTCTTTTTTTTGTATATCTTCATTTAGCTTACAAAAACACACACACAAATCCACATGAATGTGCATCAAAAACGCAGGTGACCTGCCAGTGACCTCGGTGCAGAATTTACCTGCGTCAAATCCTGAGCAAAGCCTGATGCAATCCTGACCTTAGGCTATGTGCACACGTTGCGGATTTTGCTGCGGATCCGCAGCGTTTCCGCAGCTGCAGATCCGCAGCAGTTTCTCATGAGTTTACAGTACAATGTAAACTTATGGGAAACCAAAGACGCTGAAACACTGTGCCCATGCTGCGGAAAAAGCCGTGCGGAAACACAGCGGATTATTTTCCGCAGCATGTCAATTCTTTGTGCTGAATCCGCAGCAGTTTTACATCTGCTCCAATAGAAAAAGGCAGATGGAAAACCGCAGCAGAATCCGCATTAAAACCGCGATAAATCCACAGTAAAAACCGCAGTGGTTGCAGATTTTTCTACGTGTGCACATAGCCTTAGAGTATTTTGTGAGTTTTTCACATCATTATTTGTAAGCCAAAACCAGGACTGGAACAGTCAGAGGAAAAGTATAACAGAAACACATCCAACATACAGTTATATGAAAAAGTTTGGGCACCCCTATTAATCTTAAGCTTAATGTTTTATAAAAATTGTTTTTGCAACAGCTATTTCAGTTTCATGTATCTAATAACTGTTGGACACAGTAATGTTTCTGCCTTGAAATGAGGTTTATTGTACTAACAGAAAATGTGCAATCTGCATTCAAACAAAATTTGACAGGTGCATAAGTATGGGCACCCCACCAGAAAAGTTACATTAATATTTTGTAAATCCTCCTTTTGCAAAAATAACAGCCTCTAGTCGCTTCCTGTAGCTTTTAATGAGTTCATGGATCCTGGATGAAGGTATTTTTGACCATTCCTCTTTACAAAACAATTCCAGTTCAGTTAAGTTTGATGGTCGCCAAGCTTGGACAGCCCTCTTCAAATGATCCCACAGATGTTCAATGATATTCAGGTCTGGGGACTGGGATGGCCATTCCAGAACAGTGTAATTGTTCCTCTGCATGAATGCCTGAGTAGATTTGGAGCGGTGTTTTGGATCATTATCTTGCTGAAAGATCCATCCCCTGCGTAACTTCAACTTTGTCACTGATTCATGAACATTATTGTCAAGAATCTGCTGATACTGTTGTGAATTCTGTGGCTGAATTCACTCCTGTGGTCACAAGTGGTACTGCAGCTTCTGAGCTTCCTCCCTCAGGTGTTCTGGTGAGCTCGTTGGCTGCTTTGTTATTTAACTCCACCTGATTCTGTCTTCCTTGCTCCTTGGCAATGTTCCAGTGTTGGATCTGAGCTTCTGGATCTTTCCTGTGGCCTGCTGCTCTGCTTAGATAAGTGCTTCTTTGCTTTTGTTGCTACTTTTTCTGTCCAGCTTGTCAATTCGTTTTGCTGGAAGCTCTGAGACGCAAAGGGTGTACCGCCGTGCCGTTAGTTCGGCACGGTGGGTCTTTTTGCCCCCTTTGCGTGGTTTTTTGCTTTAGGGTTTTTTGTAGACTGCAAAGTTCTCTTTGCTATCCTCGCTCTATCTAGAATATCGGGCCTCACTTTGCTGAATCTATTTCATCCCTACGTTTGTCTTTTCATCTTGCTAACAGTCATTATATGTGGGGGGCTGCCTTTTCCTTTGGGGTATTTCTCTGAGGCAAGTCAGGCTTGTTTTTCTATCTTCAGGCTAGTCAGCTCCTCAGGCTGTGCCGAGTTGCATAGGTAGTGTCAGGCGCAATCCACAGCTGCCTTTAGTTGTGTTTAGGTTAGGTTCAGGTATTGCGGTCTACAGAGATTCCACGTCTCAGAGCTCGTTCTATTGTTTTTGGGTTATTGTCAGATCACTGTATGTGCTCTGATTGCTGGCACACTGTGTCACTGGATTGCCTACATAACAGATACTGAGAGGAATCCATGCGTCCCTCAACTTTAACAAGATTCCCGATGCCGGCATTGGCCACACAGCCCCAAAGCATGATGGAACCTCCACCTAATTTTACTGTGGGTAGCAAGTGTTTTTCTTGGAATGCTGTGTTTTTTGGCCGCCATGCAGAACGCCTTTTTGTATGACCAAACAACTCAATCTTGGTTTCATCAGTCCACAGGACCTTCTTCCAAAAAGAAATTGGTTTCTCCAAATGTGCTTTTGCATATCTCAGCCAACTCTGTTTGTGGCGTACTTGCTTCTTTCGTATCACTCTCCCATACAGCTTCTCCTTGTGCAAAGTGCGTTGTATAGCTGACCGATGCACAGTGACACCATCTGCAGCAAGTTGATGCTGCAGCTCTCTGGAGGTGGTCTGAGGATTGTTCTTGACTGATCTCACCATTCTTCTTCTCTGCCTTTCTGATGTTTTTCTTGGCCTGCCACTTCTGGCCTTAACAAGAACTGTACCTGTGTTTTTCCATTTCCTTACTATGTTCCTCACAGTGGAAATTGACAGGTTAAATCTCTGAGACAGCTTTTTGTATCCTTCCCCTGAACAACTATGTTGAATAATCTTTGTTTTCAGATCATTAGACAGTTGTTTTGAGGAGCCCATGATGCCACTCTTCAGAGGAGATTCAAACAGGAGAACAACTTGCAAGTGGCCACTTTAAAGCGACTGTCACCCCCTCCAGCAGTTAGAAACTAAAAAAGCTACCTTGTGCAGCAGCAATGCTCAATGAGGTTAAAACACCAAAAAAAGTGCTTTAATAAGTCAGTAAAAAGTAGGTAGGAGTATTTAAAACAAGAAAATGATAAGGGTGCCCATATTTAGGCTAGGTTCACATTGCGCTAGGGGAGTCTGTCTAACGGACACGTTTTTAAGTAGTGAAAACGCAATGTAACGGACATTGTAAGGCACTCATAGACTTGCATTGTCTGACGCATCGTGATGCATGCCTAAATTGGCATGCGTTTGCCACATTACATTTTTTGATGACGGACCTTCGAACGCGGCTTGTTGCGTTTTCGAGTCCGGTCAAGCTAACGCAAGACCAACGGAAGCGTCAATTCTGCTATTGAAGGCTATTGCAAACGCAGCCAGACGCAAATCATGCAAAATTTCCAAATAAAACCATACGTTTGAATTGCGTTAATGAGGGTGGTCCATGTGGACATGTGACAGGAAATATGATTTCAGCCATTTTTAGGAGGAGGGACACTACAACACATTGTCAACACACCTACAGCACAGTGTGAGTGTCTTGCAAGCGATCAGAGGCAATGTAAGTACAATTCTATATATTATATATCTCTGTATACATCATGTGAGTGTGTAGTGCACGTCGGTTGTGTGTGTAGTAAAAATGTATTGTTTTGTTTGCACACAGATGTCGGATAGTGAGGGAAGCAGCAGTAGCAGCAGCAGTGTGTCTGCGGTATTCTCCCAATCGGTATGCTTTCACTTTAAAAAGCCACAATAATGTTGTGTGTCACTCCAGTGTATTGAGGTAAGCATGTTTTTATTGCAAATAGGAGTCTTCGGAGCCCGAACCTGCTAGGCAACCCCCCAAGAAACAGGCAAAAGTGAGAAAGGTAAATGCCGCATGTTTTGTGTGTTTCACCCATAAATTTATTGATACCAGAATTATTATTTATTTATTAATTTTTTTTAAACTACACCATAGGTTGTTGAACAAGGACACAAGAAAAAAAAACAGCCTCGCCGCCTGTCGTCGCCACACCTACCAGCGGTAAATATCACGCTATTAATGTTCCTTTTTGACCCAAAAAAAACAAAAATAAGTTTCCCTTTTTTTTTGTATTAAAAAATCTAACCTACTTAATCAAACATAGTACAAGAAACATATATCTAAACAACGTGTAAAACCCTGGTTAAAAAACTACATATCACAACATAAACAAAACCCAACAAGGACAAGCAACCAAAACAAACATTGCAAAATTATTTATGAAAAGTTAAGTGTTTTAAAAAAGGGAAAAATGTAGGATAAAATGAATAATAAAATATATTTTTGCGATGAGATACTATTTCTATACAACCCAAAATGAACGTATACATTGTAATATTACGTTTTGTGTTTATTTTCATAGTCCAAGCAGCCCGCCAAAAAAAAGAGGAACATTGTGGTTGACGAAGAGCCCTTGGACATACAGAACGAGACGCTGATCACTCTAGTGGAAGCCAATCCGTCCATATGGGACCAAAGTGACAGCTCCCTCCACGATATAATGAAAAACAGGAAGTTGTGGGATAAAATCATGTGCCATTTTGACCCACGATATATGGAGAAGTCGGCATCCTCTAAGAAAAAAATTGGTAAATATTGATGAAGTTAACTTGCGAAATGTAAAGATTGCAAGCTGTCAAAAAAATTTTGTAATTTTTTTATTTTTTATTTTAAAGCCGATGCTGTCCATACCCGTTGGAGATCTATTAGGGATCGCTTTGTACGGGACTTCCGCAACAGCCAAAACACACCTAGTGGATCTGGTGGCAAACGGGTCACCCCTTATGTGCATTATGAGTAATTGCTGTTTCTACAAAAAACTTTGTCGCAGCGCTCGTAAGTGAAAAGATTTAGGTGTGAGAGACAAAATAGTATAAATTAAAATAATTAATTTTTTTTTTTTTTTTTTTGTAATAGAACAATATGCAGTTCCACTGCGTCAAGAGAGGCAGAGGAACCGGAGCCATCTTCTCTGGAACCAAGCCTGAGCGAGCCACGATCTGTGGAGAGAAGTACTGTGGCTTCTGTTGTCAGTGCCCGTTTGCAAGCACAGCGCGTACGCAAGCGAGCATCCAAAAAAGATGAAGCTGATGCCATAATTGTAGATGGACTCCAACGGGTAGAGGATCTGTGTCGCAGTGAGCACAGAGACCTGAGGCGGGAAATTACGGACTTGCAATCCCGTGAGTCTGTATATGCAGCCAATGAGTGGAAGCTCCTGCTTTTGTCCTATGTGCCTGTAGTTCAAAATATCCCGGCGCACAGAAATATTATGTTTAGGCAAAGACTTAATGACCTAGTTGAAAAATTTTTGGGCCCCCAGGAACCCACTTCCTCGAGAACAAGAAGCATGGACATGCCGGCCTACAACCCACAATACAGAGGCCGGGGTGAACCGAGCATGGAACAGCAGAGGCAATGTAGCAGTCCATCATACAGTGGGGCAGACAATACGCCCGCGCAATATCACAGTCTATAAGTACTGTTCACTTTCACCAACCTGTTGCAATTACAGCGTTTACATTTTTTGGGTTTAATTTTAGTTCACCAAAGTTTTTTGTGTATGTTTTTGTTCATCCCTATGGGATATCATATGTTAAAATGTCTACCAATACTGAGGTTGGAATATTTTCTATGATTTATAGTAAACTGTTACTTTAAAATTTCATATTCTTGTATGACTTGAACTTTTTACTCTAGATAAGGTTATGGAAACTCAAACAAACAAAAATTGCCCCACACATTTCATCAATATCATCAGGCTTCAACATTTTCACACGTGTATGTCTTGCCATGGAACAAGGCCTTCATGTGTGAAGTAATTAGCAAATTGATCACGAATCCTCATAATTTCAACTGTAGACCGAATAGCAGTCGAATCTATGCTGATGAGGTTCGAATCACAATCATCGGGGTCAACCACCTGGGGTTCATGCCTGGAAACAAAATTGTGCAGACAGATGCGTGCCTTCACTACACGGTCCACATTTTCAGGTTGCAGTTGCATGCAAGTTAGTAATATACGCCATTTCAAGGTCAAAATACCAAATGTACACTCCACATAACATCTTGCCCAGCTAAAGCAATAATTAAAAATGCATCTTGTGGAGTTTAGACTACGGCTTGAGTATGGAACGCCTCATCCCCAACTAAAACATAGGGCAAACTTGGTCCTTCGGTCCCCGGAAGAGGTCGTGCTGAGGGTATGTTGAAGTTGTTGCTGTACAAACATCTCCCCATGTTGGAGTCTTTGAAGACTCTGGAATCGTTCGTCCGTCCATACGCACCAATATCCACAGCAACAAAACGGTATCTAGCATCCGCAATAGCCATCAATACAATAGAAAAGGATTTTTTGTAGTTATAGTATAGGGATCCACTATGCGCTGGTTTCTGAATACGAATGTGCTTGCCGTCCACGGCACCAATGCAATTGGGAAAATTAGCCACATCCTCGAAATGTTGGGTAATCGCTAGCCACATTTCTGTTGTCAGGGTTGGTAGCACAAGTGGTTGCAAGTTGTTCCAAATGGCATCACAAGTTTCACGAACGGTTGACTTCCCAAGTCTAAATTGAAAATGCAGTGATGCAAATGATTCTCCGGTAGCCAGATATCTGTCGGCAATCACAAAGAAAAAAAATATATATATATATTGTTAGGATTTTAAAGGACATCTAACAAAAAGTCAAATTTAAATGGAATGCTACATTTGCCTAAATGTACATAATTATGCCCCGCGATAAATTACATCTTGTCTTTGTCAATAGAAGAATGTTCAAAAAATGTATAATTACCTCAGAGTCACCACTACACGTTGCTCCGCACAAATGCTTTCACGGAAAGTGCTGCGCTGATGATGTATCTTATCCTTCACATGCGAGAGCAGAACATCAAAGGTCTCAATGGACATCCGTAGATAACGTTGAAATTTAAAGGGATGATCGCGAAGCTGAACATACAGGGTGTGAAAGGCACCATATGTATTCCATAATAAATTCACTTCATGGATCCAATATCTCCTTTGAGAAATACGCTTTCTCTTGCGAAGTCGCAACTGCATCAAGTGAAATCTAACGAGCTCAGACACAAACATCTTGCTAGCAGAAGTTCACTCAATGTTTTCAAAATGGAGAATGTGTATGCACCCACACCCGACGCTGACAAAAGGAAAAAAAAAGAAATGAGTACAACTTTAGTGACAGTGCCAAACGCAGACAAACGAATGCTTCACGAACGGACATCAGAAAGACATAAACGCAGTCACGTGCGTTAACGCAAGCGTTAACGTGAAGCCATGTTTTCAACAAATTTGGCTCTTTTCTGTACATGCGTTTAACGGATCCGTTTAACGGTATGTACTTAACGCAATGTGAACCTAGCCTTAGTTTGAAATCCTCCGATCATTGGACTTTGTGCTAGAATTACCCTTGTTTGATGCACTTTTCTTTCTCTTTACTTATTTATAACAGACTAGATGGAGGCCGAATGCTATTGCATCGGGAGGACGGTTATGTCACTATGGCTTTGCAGCATTGAGAATCTCTCCCCCATGTGCTCACCCACCTATCCACTCTCTCTTTCCCCATGTGCTGACTTCTCCTGTCTATGCTTTCTTTTTTGACCTGTCTACCCCTGTAGTGTAGCTACCGGGGGGCAGAGGGGCGCGCGCCCCGGGCCCCACGCTCTGAGGGGGCCCACCCGGAGCTACGCTACTGTAACTGTACAGTTACATTCTGCGGCAGAGCAGGGAGAATCAATCTCCCTGCTCTGCCGCTATGGGGCCCCTGAGCAGGTGGGGGGGGGGCCCAGTGCCAGCAGTGGGCCCCCCGCCCATCATCGCATGGTGAGCTGTATCGGCAACTAGCCGATACAGCTCACCTCATTGATGAGGGAAGGAGCGCTGTGCTGTTTCCCCATCATGCCATCAGCATCTGACGTCACTCGCAGACGCCGACACTGACAGCGGGCACGGTGACGTCACCACCCGGCGCCTGCTGTCAGGACAAGAGCTGGAGCAGGGAGCACCGCTGGAACGAGGAGGAAGAAAGGTGAGTATTTATTTAGTTTTTATTATGGGGGCTGCCTTATACACTACAGGATCTGCCTATGGGGGGAGTACTGCCTTTTTACACTACAGGATCTGCCTATGGGGGTAGTGCTGCCTTATACATTACATGATCTGCCTATGTTGGGGAGTGCTGCCTTTTTACACTACAGGATCTGCCTATGGGGGGAGTGCTGCCTTATACTACAGGATCTGCCTATGGGGGGGGGGTGCTGCCTTTTTACACTACAGGATCTGCCTATGGGGGTAGTGCTGCCTTATACATTACATGATCTGCCTATGTTGGGGAGTACTGCCTTATACTACAGGATCTGCCTATGGGGGGAGTGCTGCCTTTTTACACTACAGGATCTGCCTATGGGGGGAGTGCTGCCTTATACATTACAGGATCTGCCTATGGGGGGGAGTACTGCCTTATAGTACAGGATCTGCCTATGGGGGGAAGTGCTGCCTTTTTACACTACAGGATCTGCCTATGGGGGGGGGGAGTACTGCCTTATATACTACAGGATCTGCCTATGGAGGGTGCTGCCTTATACACTATAGGATCTGTCTATGGGGGGGTTTGCCTTATACGCTACAGGATCTGCCTATGGAGGGGGTTCTGCCTTATACTACAGGATCTGCCTATGGGGGGTGCTGCCTTATACTACAGGATCTGCCTATGGGGGGAGGTGCTGCCTTATACCACAGGGTCTGCCTATAGGGGTACTGTCTTATACTACAGGGTCTGCCTATAGGGGTACTGTCTTATACTACAAGGTCTGCCTATAGGGGTACTGTCTTATACCACAGCGTCTGCCTATAGGGGTACTGTCTTATACTACAAGGTCTGCCTATAGGGGTGGGGTTCTGTCTTATACCACAGGGTCTGCCTATAGGGGTACTGTCTTATACTACAAGGTCTGCCTATGGGGGGAGTTCTGCCTTTTTACACTACAGGATCTGCCTATGGGGGGAGTGCTGCCTTATACATTACAGGATCTGCCTATGGGGGGGGAGTACTGCCTTATAGTACAGGATCCGCCTATGGGGGGGGAGTGCTGCCTTTTTACACTACAGGATCTGCCTATGGGGGGAGGGGGAGTACTGCCTTATATACTACAGGATCTGCCTATGGGAGGTGCTGCCTTATACACTATAGGATCTGTCTAAGGGGGGGGGGAGGTTCTGCCTTATACACTACAGGATCTGCCTATGGAGGGGGTGCTGCCTTATACTTATAGGATCTGCCTATGGGGGGTGCTGCCTTATACTACAGGATCTGCCTATGGGGGGTGCTGCCTTATACTACAGGATCTGCCTATGGGGGGAGGTGCTGCCTTATACCACAGGGTCTGCCTATAGGGGTACTGTCTTATACTACAGGGTCTGCCTAAGGGGGACTGTCTTATACTACAAGGTCTGCCTATAGGCGTACTGTCTTATACCACAGGGTCTGCCTATAGGGGTACTGTCTTATACTACAAGGTCTGCCTATAGGGGTGGGGTACTGTCTTATACCACAGGGTCTGCCTATAGGGGTACTGTCTTATACTACAGGGTCTGCCTATAGGGGTACTGTCTTATACTTCAAGGTCTGCCTATAGGTTTACTGTCTTATACCACAGGGTCTGCCTATAGGGGTACTGTCTTATACTACAGGGTCTGCCTATAGGGGTACTGTCTTATACTACAAGGTCTGCCTATAGGGTTACTGTCTTGTACTATATTGAGGACTATCTGGTACATTATACTATATGTAGGTTATCTATGGGGCCATCATGCAGTGTGGGGATTACAGTGAAGGGGCCATCATACAGTGTTGGAGCCATCAAACAGTTTACAGTGTACTAAAGGGTCAGTATACTGTATGGGTGGTACTATACAGTGAGGGGCATCATACTGTGTATAGAGGAGCTGTACAGGGGGAGACTCGGGACATTATTAAATATAAAGTGTGCACTTATTGTTATAGGGGAACTCAAGTTACTGTGACTATCAAAGGGGCACTCAGGGCAATATTACTTTCTAGGGGGCAAAATATGTTTTCTAGGGCACTTGCACCCGGCATTACTATATCATAGATGGGTGCTTTAGAATTTAGACAGCAGGTGCAGTAATAGGTACACATACTGCAGCATCGGCTCAGTATTAGGGTATCAGGTGCAGTAATAGGGACATACGGCAGCAGAGGCTCAGTATTGGGGTATCAGGGGAAGTAATAGGGACACATACGGCAGTAGAGGCTCAGTATTGGGGTATCAGGGGCACTAATGGGGACACATGGCAGCAGATGCTCAGTATTGGGGTATCAGCAGGATGAGGATTTTGTGCAGGTTGGGAATAGATGGTGATGGGGCTAGAATGTGAGAAGTGAAATGTGTCTTTGTTGTTTTCTCTGCAGACGAGTCTTGGCTGGAAGAAGTTGTCATGTCAGTCTAGGCCAGATGGAAAAGACGGGAAAAATGAACAATTCCATCAGATTACGTCAGCGGTAAGTCATTATCAGTAACTGTGCTGTGATCTGTTATATGTTCTGTAGGGCTGGTATCTACCACTGACCATATGGCGGTAATATCAATGTTGGTTTTTATATAGAGATTATCTTCAGTAATAGCGTGGTCATCTGCTGAGGTTCACCTCCAGTATTAGGGCGCGTCACCGTATTGTAATCAAGGTTACCTGGTTAGGGGCCCACTCAGAAGCTTTGCCCCCCTGAACCAAAACCTTAGCTACGCCTCTGGTCTACCCCATGTACTATATGCATTATTTTTGTCGCAGCGATGCTGTTGCTCTTCAAGAGTCTCATTTTCCCTTTGTTGTCTTTGACGTTGTGCCTTTGCTGCTTTCCTTTCATTGTCGTTCGTGTACTTTTTAGGAGGAGCCATGTTGGCGTTTAGATTTTCTTTTTAAATGTGGTTTTCCCACAATAGAAAGTTCAGTTTAAAAATTGTCTGTGTCTGACTGTGTACAGAACATACCACAGCTCTTGTGCAGGGGAGGAAGCAAAAGTCGATACTGCCATTACAGCAGAAGATCGCAGAGGATACATTTTGTGAGGTAAAATATTGTTTAAAAACAGTCAGTGAAATATTTTACCTGACAAAATGAATCATCTGTGATCATCTGCTGTAATGTCAGTATTGACTTTTGCTGCCTCCCCTGCCCAAGAGATGTAATATGCTTCGTACACAGTCAGACACGGACAATTTTTAAAATGAACTTTCGTTCTTGGGAAAACCCCTTTAATGTGACCGGCTTCCTCTGCCTGTAGACACGTCGCTTATCTGCTGCTGGGATCAGCCGAATGATTCACGGCGCCTGCTCTGAATTTGCGCAGGCGCAGTAAATCAGACTTCTGCCATCTTTGTGTAGACAGATAGCGGCGGTCACATTAAAACTGCGCATGCACTCCTCCTGTACATGGATGGCGGCGGTCAGTGAATCATTCGGCTGATCCCGGCGGTGTGCTCGCGACGTGTTCTGCTGGTGGTACCGTGCAAGAGGCTGCGTACGGCTTATACAGTGTGTGTGTGGTGCATACGGTGTATACAGTGTGTGTCTGGTGCGACGGTGTTCCGCTGCTGGTACCACGCAAGAGGCTTATACCACCAGCAGTTTCCATATTGAGACACCAATCACTTGAGTGTCCCAATATGGCTGTCGGTGAACTTCCGCCACTTGAAATTCTGGGATCTGGACACATCTGGACAGAAGAGGATGTGAAGACATTAGTATATATTAAGATGACAACTTTAAAAATAAAATTCTGGAATCCGTTTTCATCTTGTGAGCACATATTTATTGCAGTATTCTTAAAGAGGTCCACTATTTTATAATTGATGACCTATCCTTACGATAGGTCATCAATGTCTGATCGGTCGGGGTCTGACACTTGGCACCCCCAAGTTGGTCTCTGCGGTGGTGGTCGCTGGTTGGAACTGCCCAATTGCAGAGCTGCTCTGTCTTCTCACAGTGGCTGCCGCTGGTACTGCACATCCGCCTCCTACTCAAATCAATAGGAGGAGGATGGGCGGTACACTGTTGTCGCGGTCACTGTCAGAAGACGAAGCGGCTCCACAATTGAACAGTTCCCGCCAGCTGCCAACACCGAGAACTCTTAGTCAACTGCTGGGTGTCAGAAAATTACTGATCAGACATTGATGACCTATCGTAAGGATAGTGGACAGCCTCTTTAGTATTGGAGACAAACTAATCATGTTTGTTTCTTTTATCCTTAATAGGTTAGTGACTTTACTTGGAGTCACGATGGCACGCAAGCATTGATATCATACCGAGATGGATTTGTACTTGTGGGATCAGTGAGTGGTCAACGACATTGGTCATCAGAGATAAACTTGGAAAGTCAAATCACCTGTGGCATTTGGACACCAGATGATCAGCAGGTATCATGAAATTACAAAACTGTATTCATATTTACATTTCTGAAAGGATGCACAATATTAAGCCCCATAATGACCAAGTCACTTTATGTTTTAACCCCTTTATGACCCCAACTTTGTTGTACTTTTGAATGACACCATTGGTTTTACCATGTTGTGTACTCGAAAACGGGAAAAAAAATTCCAAGTGCGGTGAAATTGCAAAAAAAGTGCAATCTCACACTTGTTTTTTGTTTGGCTTTTTTGCTAGGTTCACTAAATGCTGAAACTGACCTGCCATTATGATTCTCCAAGTCAATACGAGTTCATAGACACCAAACATGTCTAGGTTACTTTTTATCTAAGTGGTGAAAAAAAAATTCCAAAGTTTGCTAAAAAGGAAAAAAAAAAAATTGCACCATTTTCCGATACCCGTGGTGTCTTTTTTGTGATCTGGGGTTGCCTGGGGGCTTATCTTTTGCGCACCGAGCTGATGTTTTTAATTATACCATTTTGGTGCATATATGTTATTTTTATCGCCCGTTATTGCATTTAATGCAATGTCGCTGCGACCAAAAACACCTAATTCTGCTATTTTTACTTTTTTTTTTATCTCTACACTGTTTAGCTATCGGGTTAATCCTTTTTTTTATTGATAGATCAGGCGTTTCTGAACGCGGCGATACCAAATATGTGTAGGTTTGAATTTTTTTTTATTTTAGCTTGAATGGGGCGAAGGAGGGTGATTTAAAGTTTTATATATTTATTTGTTTCAGATTTTTAAAAAGATTTTTTTCTAATTTTGGCATGCTTCAATAGCCTCGATGGGAGGCTAGAAGCTGCCACAACTTGATCGGCTCTGCTACATGGAGGCGATGCTCAACTCGCCCCTATGTAGCAGAATTACATGTACCGACTACAGGGTGGCACTCATAGCAATCTGGCATCAACAACCATAGAGGTTGTTGTTATGCCAACATGCCGATGACCCCCAATCATGTGACGGGGGTCACCAGTGCACGCATTTCCGGAAGGGTGGGAAGCACTTGTTAAATGCCGCTGTCAGAATTTGACAGCTGCATTTAACTAGTTGATAGGTGTTGGTGGATCGTGATTCTACCCTTTTGTGGGCACATGTCAGCTGTTCAAAACAGCTGACATATTCCGACTTTGATGCGGGCTCACCGCCGGAACCCACATCATAGCGGGGGTTCTGCCCTCGGTCGTACTATTCCATCTGCGGGCAGAAAGGGGTTAATGACCAGGCCTCATTTTTTAAATTTGACATTTTGAGGTAATAACTCTGGAACGCTTCCTCGAATCCCAGTGATTCCGAGTTTGTTCTTTGTGTGACACATTGTACTTCATGATAGTGGTAAAATATCTTCGATATAACTAAAAAAACTAAAATTTTGTGAAAATTTTGCAATTTTCAAACTTTGAATTCTTATTCCCTTAAACCAAAGGTCATCAAAATAGTTAATAAATAACATTTCCGACATGTCTAATTTAAATCAGTCTAATTTTTGAAACATATTTTTTTTGTTTAGGAATTTTTTTGTTAGGAATTTTTCCAAACCATTTTTTTGGCACCATATCACATTTGAAGTGACTTTGGGGGCCTAAATGTCAGAAAATACTCCCAAATGACACCATTTTTAAAACTGCACCCTTCAAACTACTCTAAACCAAATTCAAGAAGTTTATTAACCCTTAAGGTGCTTCGCATGAATTAATGCAACGTGGAAGGAAAAAGTTTACATTCTACTGTTTTGTTTTTTCTTCACAAAAATGTTACTTTAGCCCCAATTTTTTTTAATTTTCGCAAGGGTTACAGAAGAAATTTTACATCAAAATTTGTTGTGTAGTTTCTCCTGAGTATGCCGATACCCTATTTGTGGGGGAAAACTACTGTTTGGTTGCATGGTAGAGCTCAGAAAGGAAGGAGCACCACTTGACCTTTTTAACTAAAAAATGACTGGAATTGAGAGTGGACGCCATGTCGCATTTGGAGAGCCCTTGATTTGCCTAAATGGTGAAACACCCCTGCATGTGACCCCATTTTGAAAAATACATCCCTCAAGGAATGTATCTAGTTGTGTGAGTCACAGAAGTTTATAACGTAGGGCCGTGAAAATAAAAGAAAATTCTCACAAAAATGTTATTTTAGCTCCAATTTTTTTATTTTCACAAGGGTAACAGGAGAAAATGTACCGTACAATTTTTGTGCAATTCCTCCTGAGTACACCAATGCCTCATATGTAGTCGACAACTGCTTTTGAGGCACAGCGCAAAGCTCAGAAGGAAAGAATCGCCATATTGGAGTTCAGATTTTGCTGGGTTTGAGGGTGCCATGTTAGATTGGCAGTGCCAGAACAGCAGAATCTCCCTGTAAGTGACTTTTTTTTACAAGCTACACCTCTCAATGAATTTATCTATGGGTGCAGAGATCATATTAAGACCATGGGTGTGTCACACAACCTTACACCATTGGGCAGCGAAGAGAAAAGGATTACATTTTTACTACAGAAATTTTGTTTTAGCCCTAAATTTTACGTTTTCACATGAGGAAACTGATAAAGATGGCACCAAAATTTGTCACACAATTTCTGCTGAACATAATACCCCATATGTTTGTCAGGATTCCCCTGACCGCTGGCCCCAATTGTCACGATTCGGGGTGACTTTAGGCCAGCAGACTACTATCACATGTGCAGGGGGGCTTATCTTAGTTATCCCTCCACTGCTAGCAATGTGATGAGAAAACACACACAAGGCTATTGACCTCTTAGTTTACAGCAGGGGCTTATTCTAGGTATCCCACTGCTTTCAATATACCACAAACTGCAGGGATTTATGTATATCCCACTTACAGTTCCACTTAACACTTGCAGCTCTCTGGCGCCCCCTTACTCTCAGGTCAGATTAGGTACTGCACCCTGGGTAATTAGTCGCCAGAAAGGCTGCCTGCTATGTACTGGCTATTGGGCACGCTGCAGCGACGCGATAACTACTCCCACTCAGGCAGGAACAATAATTATCAACGCCGCAGTCGCTACAGCATCACTCAACAGTCTGCACACGGTATCGCCGCCACCAGCTTCGATTAAACGGGTCCGAAGCTAACACAACAGTAACAGTAGCGTATTTCCCTTCAGAAGACTTAGGGTACGGTTTAGAACAGGAGAACGAACTAATATTAAATATTATATCCCATAAAAAATTAGGCAGTGCTTTATCAAAAATATTTTATAAAGATATTACCAATGAGACAATTACAAATATGTACACGGGTAATTATAACATAAAGGGAATAAAGGAGAAAAGATAACACTCACATGTTCAACGCATGGCAGGCCCCCAGGCTAGGGCAGTTTTCCATACGTCCCAGCTCATGGGATGTACTCAGCTCTTCCAGGAAAAAAAAGGACAAGAAGCAAGAGCTGGGGATCTGGGCAGACAGTTATAGCTAAGCCTGTAACATCCCAGAAAGGGGTTGGATCACCTCGTCCCTCCTACCTCTTCAGATAACTCATTTTATCCTAATCTATATCTACTTTCGATAACTCCGCTACAAAACATGTTATAGTCCTAACAAATCCATCATTCATCTCGGATTAACGTGAGCATTCTAATGAGATCAAATATGTCCTATCTGGGATACATATTTACAGAGAAATCCCTACTTCTTTACCAGATGGAGTTAGAAGCCCGGGTTTTGCGGGATGGGTAGATACACCGAGTGAGAATAAGAATATATATTTTCGTATTTCTAGCTTAAATCGTTTGCCTAATATCTAACAAAAACTAAACAAAGAATCTTTCATGGATCCTTGAAGTTTCTACTTCACTTATAGCTGAACAAGAGCTTACACAGCAAATGCCGGTCGTAAATACTTTTGGCTCTCCTAACCCCCACACTCTCTGAGAAGGAAAGCCAGGAATTTGCAGCTACAACTGTTGCAGTATCACTCCAAGAAGGGGGGCTTAGCCCACGCAGGCTAGCAAGAGAACTACTTATGATATTTCATACTATATCGTGACACCTCCCCCTTTTGGTGTGCGCTAGGGAGGCAGTACCCCACGGTATGCCTCCATGGGCACCTCAGTAGGTTCACCCTGGCGGGAGAGTCCATCTGCATTCCCATGCTCTTTGCCCGTTTTGTGTTCAATGGTGAAGTCAAACTGCTGAAGGGCAAGGCTCCAGCGTAGCAACCTGCCGTTGGTTCCACACATGGCGTTTAGCCAGCGCAGAGGGTTGTGGTCGGTCACCACAGTGAAGGGGCGACCGTACAAGTAGGGCTGCAAGCGCTGCAGGGCCCAGACTATGGCCAGGCACTCCTTCTCGATGCTGGAGTAGGCCACTTCCCTCGTCAAAATCTTCCAGCTCAGGTATAACACGGGGTACTCTTGGTCCTCCGAGTCAACCTGGCTGAGCACAGCACCAAGGCCAAACTCGCTGGCGTCGGTCTGCACCAAGTACGGTCGACTGCTGTCGACTGCTTTCAACACAGGGGCGTTGCACAGTGCAGTTTTCAACGCCTGGAAGGCCCCCTCACAGCCATCTGTCCAGTTGACGATGTGGGGTAGCTTCTTCCTGGTGAGGTCCATCAAAGGTTTTGCCAGGCTACTATAGTGCTGTACGAAGCGCCTATAGTACCCTGCAGTGCCCAAGAAGGACATCACCTGTTTCTTGGTCACGGGAGTGGGCCAGTTCACGATCACTCCCACTTTGTCAGGCTCTGGCTTCAGGGTGTTCCCGCCTACCCGGTGCCCCAGGTAGTGAACCTCCCTCATGCCCATCTGGCACTTTCCGGGCTTGATAGTCAGTCCTGCTTGGTGAATTCGCCTGAGCACCTCCTCGAGATGCTGCAGGTGTTCCTCCCAGGAGAAACTGAAGATGGCCATGTCATCCAAGTACGCCACTGCGTACTTCTCCAGTCCCTGAAGCAGGAGGTTGACCATCCGCTGGAAAGTGGCAGGGGCATTCTTCATGCCGAAGGGCATGACCGTGGACTCGTACAGTCCAAAGGGTGTGATAAAGGCGGACTTCTCCTGCGCCTCGGGGCTCAGGGGAATCTGCCAGTATCCTCGACTCAGATCCATTATTGTTAGGTAATTTGCACCAGCTAACTTCTCAAGCAGCTCCTCGATGCGCGGCATGGGGTGCGCGTCAGAGGCTGTAATGGCGTTGAGCCCCCTGTAATCCATGCAGAATCGGGTGGTCCGGTCCTTCTTTGGCACAAGATCTACAGGTGATGCCCACGCGCTCGTTGACCGTCGAATCACCCCCAGCTGTAACATCTCATCGATCTCTTGGCGCATAATCTGCTGCACCTGGTCAGAGATTCGATAGGGTGTTCGCCGTAGTGGGGCGTGATTCCCGGTGTCCACCTCGTGGACGGCTAACTCAGTCCTCCCAGGTCGGTTGGAGAACACGACCCGGAAGGGTTCCAGTGTGGTTTGCAACTGCAACCGCTGGGGTTCAGTTAACGAGGCGCTTACCTCCACGTCCTCGATGGACCCATTGACGTTGGCTTGGGCCAGCATGTCCAGGAGGGTGTCTTCCTCACCGTCTTCGGGCAAGCTGCAGACCGGTAGGACGAAAGGTTCACGTTCGTGATGAGCCTTCATCATGTTGACGTGAAAGGCCTTTCGCCTACCCCGAGCGTGGTCAAGCGTGACCACGTAAGTGACCGGGTTGAGCTGTTGGTGGACGACGTACGGGCCCTCCCAGGCTGCCTGAAGCTTATCCGTTGGTACGGGGACCAGCACCCACACCTTTTGACCCACATGGTAGGTCCGCTCCCGGGCGTTCTGGTCGTACCAGTGCTTCTGATCAGCCTGAGCCTGCGTCATGTTGTCATGCACCAGCTGCGTCAAGGTCTGCATCTTGTCACGGAAGCGCATGACATACTCCACTATGGACACTTCAGAAGGGTTCGGCTCCTCTTCCCAGGATTCTCTTACCAAACCGAGGGGTCCCCGGACTCGCCTGCCATACAGGAGCTCGAAGGGGGAGAACCCTGTCGAGGTCTGCGGAACCTCTCGGTAAGCGAATAGCAGGTGTGGGAGGTACCGCTCCCAGTCGCGCCCTTGTGTCTCAACCAGCATGCGTAGCATCTGTTTGAGGGTACCATTGAAGCGTTCACACAAGCCATTGGTCTGTGGGTGATACGCACTCGATACCAGGTGCTTCACCTGCATTCTCTTACAGAGAGCCTCCATTAAGCGAGACATAAATTGGGTCCCTTGATCAGTAAGCATTTCCCTGGGAAGTCCTACACGTGAAAAGATGGCCAACAGGGCATCCGCCACCTTATCTGCCCTAGATGACGACAGAGCTACTGCCTCTGGGTACCGGGTAGCGTAGTCTACCACAGTAAGGATGTATTGCTTTCCAGAGCTGCTGGGGACGGCCAGCGGGCCCACAATGTCCACCGCGATCCTCTGGAAAGGCTCCTCTATCACTGGCAAAGGGATCAGGGGAGCCTTAATAGCAGGCCCCGCCTTCCCCACTCTTTGACAAGTGATACAGGAGCGGCAGTAGTTTGACACATCTGTCCCCATCTTAGGCCAATAGAAGTGTTGAGACAGCCGGGCCTTAGTTTTGCTGATCCCCAAGTGTCCAGCTAGCGGGATCTCATGGGCAATCCGCAACAACTCACCCCTGAATTGCTGCGGGACGACCAGCTGTCTTTCCCTCAACCACTCCTTTTGTTATTCTCCGGGTACTGTCTCCCGGTACAACCTTCCTTGTTCCCAGAACACCTTCTCCTTATCAGTCTCGGAGAAGCGCGTCCTGGCGAGTTATCTCAAACTCTCTAGGCTCGCATCTGTGTGCAGAGCGGCCTGAAACTCCTGGCTAGGGGAAGC
The DNA here is from genome assembly GCF_032444005.1 of Ranitomeya imitator. NCBI lineage: Eukaryota > Metazoa > Chordata > Amphibia > Anura > Dendrobatidae > Ranitomeya > Ranitomeya imitator. The sequence goes on along the minus strand of NC_091286.1, from coordinate 177,145,370 downwards.
CAGCAGCGAAGTCAGGGTCCCTTCCCCACGGGAACCATCTTGGACCTGCTCTGGGTCCACCTCTGGTTCAGTCACAGTGGTGACTGAGGAGGGTCCGGAAGGCTGACAGTTATCTGCGTTCCGGGCACTCTGACTGCGGGTGACAGCAGCTACGTAGGCTGTCTCCCCGGGGATTTCTAAAGACCCATCAGCCGGCGCTGCTATGGGCTCTACCTCCCCATCCACCCCCAACACTCCAGGGGCAGTGCTACTTATGGGCCAGTTACCTTCCTCGGTGGCACTGGTCACTTTCATGGCATCACCTTTCTCACGGTTCCCATGCATCTCCCCATTTCCTGTAGCACCGACACTTGCCCCTGTTAGGGGTTTCTCAGCCGTCTCACTCCACAGAGCGACGTGGCTGAGCACGCCTGTACCTATGGACACATTAACCTTCACAGAAAAATCATCATCAGGTTCAGCTGGCACAGGTACAACATTTTCACCATCAATCCTAGGACAAAAATGGTTAAAATATGCATCATTACAAGATAAAGCATGGTCAGGTAACACATGCGATTTCCCATCATCATCATCATCAGGGTTAACGTTACCCTCATTAGTAGATTGGGGAGGGGTGTCAGAGACGTAGTGTGCAACCAACCTCCCCAAATCAGTCCCCAACAAAACATCAGTGGGCAAATTATCAGACAGCCCCACTTCCTTCACCCCGCTCCCGGCACCCCAATCAATAAAAACCCGGGCCATCGGTAAGGGACAGCTGATGCCCCCAATCCCAGTGACAGTTAGGGTTTTCCCCGGAATGATTTCTTCAGGGGCCGCCAGTTCGGGTCGGATGAGGGTTCGTTCAGCCCCGGTGTCCTTGAGGCCTGTAGCAACATGGCCTCCCACAGTGACGTGCTGTACGTTGTCACACACCCTCCCAACCACACCACCCACCAAATGAACTGCTGCATTAGGCCCTGGGGCCTTGGCTGGAGTGTTCTTCTGCTTGGTTGGGCAGGAGGGACTGATATGACCAGTCTGATGGCAGGTGAAACACTTGCGAGGTTCGGTGGTAGGTCTGGTGCTGTTGGCTACGGGGACAGGACCTCTGGAGTGCTGGCTGGCAGGGATACTGGCGTTGGTTGCAGGCTTACCCCCTCTCCAGCTGGTGGTGACTGGCTTCCGCACTTCCGATCTACGGTTGGCCTCATAGGCATCGGCAATCTGCGCTGCTTTCGTCACGTCTTTGGGTTCTCTGTCCATCACGAACTGTCGCACCTCAGCTGGGCAAAGATGAAAGAACTGGTCTTTGATCATCAGGTCTCACAGCTGTGCAAAGGTGGTCACTGACAGTCCTTGGATCCACTGGTCCAAGTGGGTCCCCAGTCCATGCACCACATCACTGTAACTGTCGTGTGGGCCACGTTGGAGGGTCCGGAACTTTCTACGGTACACCTCGGGTGTAAGCTGGTACTTGGCTATCAGAGCCTGCTTGATGGCCTCATAGTCACCATCTTGTTCTTGAGGGAGGGCAGCAAACGCCTCCAGAGCTTTACCTCTCAGCCCTGGTGTCAGGTATCGTGCCCATTCATCTGTAGGCAGCCGGTACTGTCTGCAGGCTTTCTCAAAGGCCCGCAGAAACGTGTCCAAGTCTCCGTCCTTCTCCATAACCGGTAAGTGATCGGGCCGGGGCTTAGGCATCTGAGCGCTGCTGGGCTCACGGCTGGACTGGGACGACCCCTGCATTTGCAGTCGGGCCATCTGCAGCTGGTACTCCCGCTCCGCTTGCCGCTCGGCTCGCTGGGCCTGGGCCTCTCGCTCAGCTCGGGCGTCTCTCTCAGCTCGGGCCTCTCTCTCGGCTTGCTGGGCCTGGGCCTCCTGCCGGTATTGCTGAATCAGCTGCCGGTGTCCCTCATGGTCGTCAGTGGGGAATTCATTCAAGGCCGCCTGCAGGTGGGGGTCCAATTCGCCCGGATTGCTAACAGGGCCGGCATTCAGTGGTTGGACCTCTGCTGCAGCACCATGTTCGCTGGTGCTGGCTTCTGCGGCCTCTGGGCTCTGTGACCTGGCTTGGTCTGCTTCGAATTGCACCAAGTCAGCGACCATTTGAGCCTTGGACTTGTCCTGGGGGTTCAGGCCATGGTACATGCATATCCCAGCAAGAACGTCCTTCTTCTGCTGGTTGTACCAGGCTTCCCCTTTCGCAGCCATGGTTGCCAAATAAAAGATAGGATAGAAAAACGAAGAGAAGGGAGGGGATAATTACCAGTACGCAATTGTCTCAAGACTAATAAAACACTGAGTTCGTTCTCCAAACTTATTTGCGCAGAGTCCTCTCAAGAACTTATATTGCATAGCAAAAGTCTGCAAGGACTTTAGTCTGCAGTGTGATCCCTTAGAAGTGTGTCCTTAAAAGTGTGGATTACAGTAGAATTAAAACCTGAATTGAACCTGAAGGGAACTGAAGGTAACTGGCCAGTCACTATAAACAATGTTTCTGTTTGTTTTCACATTCACCCCTATAATCCTTCACTTTCTGCTACCTCCCCTAACCCCTACTCCTAGTAAGGAACTGTTCATCTCCTCTTCAATCCTCCCCATCCACCTCACCTCCTCCACAGAACTGTTCCTTAACATACAAACTTCTGTCTCCAAGCACAGACAGCCCCCTCATGCCCTCTCCTGCTCCCACTTGCTAACACTTTCTCTGCTCCTTCTTACTGCTGGTGATATCTCTCCAAATCCTGGTCCTCCTCACCATATTCCCACAATCATTTCTACCTCCCATCCATGCTCTATCACAAACTTCCGTAACCTCTCTAACCTTATACCCATTCGCCCAGCCCCCGCCTCCCCAGTCCCACTAACAGGAGCTCTGTGGAACGCTCGCTCTGTCTGCAACAAGCTCTCCTACATCCATGATCTCTTTGTTACTACCAAACTTTCCTTCCTCGCCATCACCGAAACCTGGCTCACCCCTTCTGACACAGTCTCCCCTGCTGCACTCTCTTACGGTGGCTTCCACCTTTCTCACACACCCCGCCCCAGCAGTAAACATGGCGGAGGAGTTGGTTTTCTCCTGTCAGATAACTGCTCCTTCGCCCCAATCCCACTGCCACCCTCTGTCACTCTCCCTTCCTTTGAGGTGCACTCTATGCGCATCTACTCCCCCACCAACCTCCAACTGGCTGTCATTTACCGCCCCCCAGGGCCAGCCACCACCTTCTTTGACCACTTCACCACCTGGCTACTTCATTTCCTTTCTGCGGACATCCCCACTATCATCATGGGCGACTTCAACATCCCCATTGACACTTCCCTCTCAGCTGCCACTAAACTTCTAACTCTCACTTCCTCCTTCGGCCTCACTCAATGGTCCTCTGCAGCCACTCACAAAGACAGTCACACACTGGACCTCATCTTCACCCGCCTCTACTCTCTATCTAACCTCTCTAACTCACCACTTCCACTCTCTGACCACAACCTTCTCACATTCTCATCTCTCTCCACTCCATGTCTACAATCCCCACCCCACAAACTTTCACACCCTCTCAGAAATCTGAAACATCTTGACCTACATTCATTCTCTGAATCCCTCCTCCCCCTCACAGGCATAAGTTCCTTACACAATGCGGATGACGCTGCTGCTCTATATAACACCACAATAGCTGTAGCTTTGGAATCTGGTGCCCCACTTACACATACCAAAGCTCGCAAAATCAACAGACAGCCCTGGCACACCAGCCTGACCAAAGAACTGAGGCGAGCTTCCAGGGCTGCTGAGCGCAGATGGAAAAGATCCCACTCCAACGAGCACTTCATCGCATTCAAACAGTCCCTCACTACTTTCAAGACCACACTCGCCACAACTAAACAAACGTACTTCTCATCTATCATATCCTCTCTCTCACAACGCTAAACAGTTATTCAACACCTTCAATTCTCTCCTCCGTCCCCCAGCACCTCCTCCCTCCCCACTTATCTCCGCTGAAGACTTTGCCTCATTTTTCAAGCAGAAGATTGATAGCATTAGAGACAGTTTTGGTCAACAACCCTCAGAGCCCTTCCTCCCGATTTCCCAGCCCTCCACCTCCAAAACCAACTTCTCCACCATTACAGAAGATCGACTCTCCACTCTACTCTCAAGATCGCATCTCACCACCTGTGCACTTGACCCGCTCCCATCCCACCTCATCCCAAACCTCACCGCAGTCTTCATCCCAACCCTAACCCATCTCTTCAACCTATCACTAACAACTGGTGTTTTCCCCTCAAGCTTTAAACATGCCTCCATCACACCTATCCTCAAAAAGCCCTCTCTTGACCCATCCTCTGTATCTAGCTATCGCCCTATATCACTTCTCCCCTATGCCTCCAAACTACTGGAACAACACATTTACCTTGAACTGTCCTCCCATCTCTCTTCTTGCTCCCTCTTTCACCGCCTACAATCTGGCTTCCGGTCACACCATTCCACCGAAACTGCCCTAACTAAAGTCACCAATGACCTCTTAACCGCCAAGAGCAAGCGACACTACTCTATCCTCCTCCTCCTCGACCTGTCGGCTGCCTTTGACACAGTGGACCATTCCCTATTAATACAAACCCTCTCATCCCTTGGCATCGCAGACTTGGCCCTATCCTGGATCTCATCATACCTAACAGACAGGACATTCAGCATCTCCCACTCACACACCACCTCCTCACCTCGCCCTCTATCTGTCGGAGTCCCACAAGGTTCAGTCCTTGGGCCCTTGCTCTTCTCCATTTACACCTTTGGCCTGGGACAGCTCATAGAATCTCATGGCTTTCAGTATCACCTCTACGCTGACGACACACAGATCTACATCTCTGGACCAGATATCACCTCCCTTCTAACCAGAATCCCTCAATGTCTGTCTGCTATTTCATCCTTCTTCTCCACTAGATTTCTAAAACTTAACATGGACAAAACAGAATTCATCATCTTTCCCCCATCTCACGCGACCCCCCCAATGAACCTATCCATTACAGTAAATGGCTGCCCACTCTCCCCAGTCCCACATGCTCGCTGCCTCGGGGTAATCCTTGACGCTGATCTCTCCTTCAAACCACATATCCAAGCCCTTTCCACTTCCTGCCGCTTTCAACTCAAAAATATTTCACGAATCCGTTCTTTCCTCAACCATGAATCTGCAAAAACCCTAGTCCATGCCCTCATCATCTCTCGCCTTGACTACTGCAACCTCCTGCTCTGTGGCCTCCCCTCTAACACTCTCGCACCCCTCCAATCTATTCTAAACTCTGCTGCCCGACTAATCCACCTGTCCCCCCGCTATTCCCCAGCCTCTCCCCTCTGTCAATCCCTTCACTGGCTCCCCATTGCCCAGAGACTCCACTACAAAACCCTTACCATGACGTACAAAGCCATCCACAACCTGTGTCCTCCATACATCTGTGACCTCGTCTCCCGGTACTTACCTACACGCAACCTCCCATCCTCACAAGATCTCCTTCTCTACTCCCCTCTTATCTCCTCTTCTCACAATCGTATACAAGATTTTTCTTGCGTATCACCCCTACTCTGGAACCCTCTACCACAACACATCAGACTCTCGCCTACCATCGAAACCTTCAAAAAGAACCTGAAGACCCACCTCTTCAGACAAGCCTACAACCTGCAGTAACCACCGATCGACCAAACCGCTGCATGACCAGCTCTACCCTCACCTACTGTATTCTCACCCATCCCTTGTAGATTGTGAGCCTTCGCGGGCAGGGTCCTCATTCCTCCTGTACCAGCTATGACTTGTATTGTTTAAGATTATTGTAGTTGTTTTTATAATGTATACCCCTCCTCACATGTAAAGCGCCATGGAATAAATGGCGCTATAACAATAAATAATAATAAATAATAATAATAACTTTATGCAAGTTTTTAGTGAGAGGAATGATTACTCAAACCAAATCACTAATGCTCTAAGATATCCCACTGCTGCCACCAAATGTCAGGATTCCCCTGACCGCTGGCCCCAATTGTCACGATTCGGGGTGACTTTAGGCCAACAGACAACTATCACATGTACAGGGGGGCTTATCTTAGTTATCCCTCCACTGCTAGCAATGTGATGAGAAAACACACACAAGGCTATTGACCTCTTAGTTTACAGCAGGGGCTTATTCTAGGTATCCCACTGCTTTCAATATACCACAAACTGCAGGGATTTATGTATATCCCACTTACAGTTCCACTTAACACTTGCAGCTCTCTGGCGCCCCCTTACTCTCAGGTCAGATTAGGTACTGCACCCTGGGTAATTAGTCGCCAGAAAGGCTGCCTGCTATGTACTGGCTATTGGGCACGCTGCAGCGACGCGATAACTACTCCCACTCAGGCAGGAACAATAATTATCAACGCCGCAGTCGCTACAGCATCACTCAACAGTCTGCACACGGTATCGCCGCCACCAGCTTCGATTAAACGGGTCCGAAGCTAACACAACAGTAACAGTAGCGTATTTCCCTTCAGAAGACTTAGGGTACGGTTTAGAACAGGAGAACGAACTAATATGAAATATTATATCCCATAAAAAATTAGGCAGTGCTTTATCAAAAATATTTTATAAAGATAATACCAATGAGACAATTGCAAATATGTACACGGGTAATTATAACATAAAGGGAATAAAGGAGAAAAGATAACACTCACATGTTCAACGCATGGCAGGCCCCCAGGCTAGGGCAGTTTTCCATACGTCCCAGCTCATGGGATGTACTCAGCTCTTCCAGGAAAAAAAAGGACAAGAAGCAAGAGCTGGGGATCTGGGCAGACAGTTATAGCTAAGCCTGTAACATCCCAGAAAGGGGTTGGATCACCTCGTCCCTCCTACCTCTTCAGATAACTCATTTTATCCTAATCTATATCTACTTTCGATAACTCCGCTACAAAACATGTTATAGTCCTAACAAATCCATCATTCATCTCGGATTAACGTGAGCATTCTAATGAGATCAAATATGTCCTATCTGGGATACATATTTACAGAGAAATCCCTACTTCTTTACCAGATGGAGTTAGAAGCCCGGGTTTTGCGGGATGGGTAGATACACCGAGTGAGAATAAGAATATATATTTTCGTATTTCTAGCTTAAATCATTTGCCTAATATCTAACAAAAACTAAACAAAGAATCTTTCATGGATCCTCGAAGTTTCTACTTCACTTATAGCTGAACAAGAGCTTACACAGGAAATGCCGGTCGTAAATACTTTTGGCTCTCCTAACCCCCACACTCTCTGAGAAGGAAAGCCAGGAATTTGCAGCTACAACTGTTGCAGTATCACTCCAAGAAGGGGGGCTTAGCCCACGCAGGCTAGCAAGAGAACTACTTATGATATTTCATACCATATCGTGACAATGTTGCTTTACAGTACTGCTTGGCCATACGGCGAGATTCGGGAGGGAGAGTGCGCTATTCACCTCCTGGTGCTCAGATTTTCCTATTATACAGTATTTTGTGGACTCAATATACAGAGCGCCTAAGTCCTAGAAGAAAAGTATATCCCCCTCAAGTGACCCCATTTTGGAAATTACACCCCTTCCAAATATGGGGACACTAAATGTGGTTTAGGCAAACTGTGAGGCTCAGAAGGGAGGGGACATTTAAGTTTGGGAGTACAGAATTCACTGGATCTCTTTTGAGCAGTGGGGAGTTCATAGCTTTTTTCCAAAGCCTCTGTACCATCAGTAACTTGGAAGACCCCTATATTTCAGATGACAGACATGAGTGGAAACTTGCTTTTTTGTGGATTGGGTTGAAGCTTTTGTTGGGAACATTTTTTTTAACATTTTGGATCACTTTTATCCTGCGCTCTACTCTGAGTACTTATATCGGGGTTTCCATCTAAATCTCCAAATTGTCTCTTCAGAGAGGAAGAGGACTAGAACTCTAGTGCCACCTATTGGAAGTAGCAATCCTAACAGTCAATGTTGACTCTTTAACGAGCCTTGTCACATGACTTAGGATAATAGCCAAACCAGAATCTAAATTTGCAGACACTGTGTTTCGGGTTACTGCCCCTCGTCCGTGCAAAGTGGAGATCTGGTTTGGCTGAATGAGAGGTGTCTGACCGGAATCCAAGAAGTATCGTTTCTCCTTGTGGAGAGTGACATGATAAGCATGTCGAGGTGAGGAGACTTAAAGCCGCAATGCTCCGAATGACGTGATTCAGATGAAACCCTCAAAGGATACATTCACTAGAATGAGGCAGCAGAGTTACTCTGGACTCAGTCTAGCCTTTGTTCAGCGGATTACAGGTCAGATGACGTCCACAGTGTCCCCATCTGCCTTATTATGTGGAATCTTCTGCCATTACAGCGACACCAGATTTCTATAGTTTTTTCAGCTTTACTGCTGTCACACACTTTTTTTTTTTTGCAAAAACAAATTTTTGCATTGCCATACGTTGAGAGCTATAATTTTTCCATTTTTCTGCCTACAGAGTCACCTGAGAGAGGGCTTTGTTTTTGCAGGACTAGTTAATATTTTTATCAGTGCCATTTTCGGGCACAGTACATTTTTTGATCGCTTTCTATTTCCATTTTTGGGAGTCATAATGAATAAAAAACAGCAATTCACGAATTGTTTTTTTTACTTTTTTATGCTGCTTCGCAGGTGATAAAATTGATAAGGCAACTTTATTCTTCAGGTCAGTATTACTGCAATTATACCTCATTTATGTAATTTTTTTATGTTTTGCACTTTTACACAACACACAGCAAATAGATGAAGCTGCGACTCAAGGAGAAGTCATTATTATGGGGGACTTCAACTACCCTGAAATAGATTGCAGTTCCAGCAAAGGTAATCGTTTTTGACAACTATGAGAGACAATTACCTTTTACAACTGGTTCAGGACCCAACAAGAAGGGGGGCTGTTATGATCAGGTGACCTTGGAGCAGCATGAAAACTTTCACTGGAGTAGGTGGTAACTATACTGACCGCAAACCCTGATCTTATCACCGCAACTAGAAGTAGCTGTGGGGTGTACCTAACAAAACCTAGACACCTCGACACAGCCGGAGGACTAAATACCCCTATAAATGGAAATAGGAATTTCTACCTTGCCTCAGAGCAGAACCCCAAAGGATAGGCAGCCCCCCACAAATATTGACTGTGAGTAGTAGAGGAAAAGACACACGTAGGCAGAAAACAGGATTTAGCAAATGAGGCACACACTAGCTAAATAGGAAAGGATAGGACAGGATACTAAGCGGTCAGTATTAAAAATCCTTCCAAAAATATCCACAGCAGAAAATACAAAAACTCCACCATCTAACTAAAGATGTGGAGTGTATCTCTGCATCTCCAGAGAATCCAACAAGACCGAGAAAACACTGACAGTCTAAGCTGGACAAGAGAAAAACAAATGAATAGCACAGAATATAAGCACACTGCATGTGTGCCACAGGAACAAAAACCAGACACTTATCTTTGCTGAATTGACAGCTGAGCAGGAGAAGCCAGAAAGTGATCCAACACTTCAGAAGAAACATTGACAACTTGCAAGGGCTAATAAATCCTGCACACTTAAATATCCCAGTCAGAACAGCAATCAGCAGATACACCTGGCCAGGACTGTGACTCAGAGACAACTGCATTCCCACCTACAACCACTGGAGGGAACCCAAGAGCAGAATTCACAACAGGGGGCACTGCTAAACCTAATATTAACCAACAGGCCAGACTGCATATTCAAATATAAGGGTTGGGGGTCATTTGGGGAATAGTGATCACAAAATAATAAGATTTCATGTATCCTTTAATAAGATGTGTAGTAGAGGGGTTACACGGACACTAAACGTCAGGAGGGCAAATTTCCAACGGATGAGAGATGATCTTGGTGCAATTAACTGGGATGATATCCTGAGACATAATGTCACGCTCACGCCCTGACTGGTGGGCGTGAGCTCGGGGGGTTTGTGGCCCCACTGAGCCACAAACCAGACTACCCTGGAAGGGGCGTGACTATGACAGCTGCCTGGGTTTTCACTGGAGCCTCTGATGGTGAGGACAGGCTTGTGCAGCAGGCAGCTGCCAGGCGCTACTCCACGGTGGTGTCTGGCTGTGGCTGCTGATCCCACTTGGGAGACAGGAACACCTGGATTGGTGCGGGCATTAGGCAGCACTGGCAGAAGAGCACGGCTGGAACACAGATGAGTAGGCTGGCACGGCTGAGACAGGGCTGGCAGAGACACGGCAGAGAACTCAGGGCTGGCAGAGACACGGCAGAGAACTCAGGGCTGGCAGAGACACGGCAGGAAACAGGACTGGCTAGGACAGCAGGAACACAGGACTGGAAGGCAGGGCAGGAACGGCAGGACTGGCAGGAACACAGGATACACAGGACTGGTTGATGTGTATGAATCAGGCTGCACTCTGATGACACCCGAGTGCAGTCCTATTGTGAGTGTGATGAAGGAACAGGTAGGGACCTGTACACACAGAAGATGCAGGTACGGAAACAAGCCAGAAGGAAAGGGGAATGAAGGAACAGGTAGGGACCTGTTCACACAGGAGGACCAATTAACAAGTAGAAGGTGGAACTAAGAGAAGAGAAGGAGAAGGCAGAGCCAAGGACGGAGCCGCAGGAGGCGGAGCCAAGGGCGGAGATGCTGGAGGCGGAGCCAAGAGCGGAGATGCTGGAGGCGGAGCCAAGAGCGGAGATGCTAGAGGTGGAGCCAAGAGCGGAGACGCTGGAGGCGGAGCCAAGAGCAGAGACGCTGGAGGCGGAGCCAAGAGCAGAGACGCTGGAGGCAGAGCCAAGAGCAGAGACGCTGGAGGCGGAGCCAAGAGCGGAGACGCTGGAGGCAGAGCCAAGAGCGGAGACGCTAGAGGTAACGCCAAGAGCGGAGATGCTGGAGGCGGAGCCAAGAGCAGAGATGCTGGAGGCGGAGCCAAGAGCAGAGACGCTGGAGGTAACGCCAAGAGCGGAGACGCTGGAGGCGGAGCCAAGAGCAGAGATGGAGCCAAGTGCAGAAACACAGGAGGCGGAGCCAGATAGTACCGCAAAGAGCGGAGCCAGATAGAACCGCAAAGAGCGGAGCCACAGAGCAAAGCCAGAGAGTGTGAAGCAAGGTCTGAGTGCAGAGCCGCAAGAGTGCGGAGTTAAGCAGACAGAAAACACAAGGAAAGAAAGCCGGGAAGGAAGCCACAGATAAGGAGACCGAGAAAAGACAAAGTACAGACAAGGCAATAGAACAAGACACAGGGACAAAGACACAGGGACCAGGATATTCTGCCTCCTGGAGGGCGGACTACAAGAACAAGGCAAAAGCACAGAGAAAAGCTCAGAGGGAGTAACTCAGAGCAAGGCCAGGCAAACTCAGCAGCTAAACACAAACTGAGCTAACACATTGCACAGGCCCAGACCACAGGGTGGAGCTGCACTATATACAGGAGGCCTCTTGGTAATTGGTCAGGAACTGATTGGACAGGTGCACCTGATTCCTATAAGAACCAGAGAGTTCAGGCGCCGGCCCCCTATACACATAGCCATGAGGCATGCAGAGCGCAAAGACACAGAACATGGAGCTGGCATTAAAGAGAAAGCACATCATGTCCTGGAGCAGTGGGTAAGATTGTGTGAGAGATGTGAGGCCATGCTGTGATGCCAGCAGAGTTGTTACACATAAAAATACACAAAGAAAATAGGAGACGTTTATTAGCATCCTGGATAGGACCTGTGCACAGTATATACCGTATGGGAATAAACATACCAGAAATAGGAGGAAACCAATATGGCTAAATAGAGCTGTAAGGTGCACAATAAGTGACAAAAAGAAAGCATTTAGAGAATTAAAGGAAGTAGGTAGTGATGAGGCATTAAATAAATACAGAAAATTAAATAAATTCTGTAAAAAGCAAATCAAGGCAGCAATGATTGAGACAGAGAGACTCATTGCCAGAGAGAGTAAAAATAATCCCAAAATATTCTTTTACTACGTAAATAGTAAGAAACTAAAAAATGATAGTGTTGGCACCCTTAAAAATAGTCTGGGTGAAATGGTGGATGAGGATGAGGAAAAAGCCAATATGCTAAATGAATTTTTTTTCATCAGTATTTACAAAAGAAAATCCCATGGCAGACAATCTGATCAGTGATAACAAAAATTCCCCATTAAGTGTCACCTGCTTAACCCAGCAGGAAGTACGTCGGCGTCTAAAAATCACTAAAATTGACAAATCTCCGGGCCCGGATGGGATACACCCCCGAGTACTGCAGGAATTAAGTACAGTCATCGATAGACCATTATTTTTAATCTTTAAAGACTCCATAATAACAAGGTCTGTACCACAGGACTGGCGTATAGCAAATGTGTTGCCAATATTCAAAAAGGGGACAAAAACTGAACTTGGTAATTATAGGCCAGTAAGCTTACCCTCTACTGTGGGTAAAATCCCGGAGGGCATTCTAAGGGATGCTATGCTGGAGTATCTGAAGAGGAATAACCTCATGACCCAGTATCAGCACGGGTTTACTAGGGACCGTTCATGTCAGACTAATTTGATCAGCTTCTGTGAAGAGGTAAGTTCCGGACTGGACCAAGGGAACCCAGGAGATGTAGTGTATATGGACTTTTCAAAAGCTTTTGATACAGTGCCACACAAAAGGTTGATACATATAATGAGAATAATGGGGATAGGGGGAAATATGTGTAAGTGGGTTGAGAGCTGGCTCAGGGATAGGAAACAAAGGGTGGTTATTAATGGAACACACTCGGACTGGGTCACGGTTAGCAGTGGGGTACCACAGGGGTCAGTATTGGGCCCTCTTCTTTTTAGCATATTTATTAATGACCCTGTAGGGGGCATTCAGAGTAGAATTTCAATATTTGCAGATGACACTAAACTCTGCAGGGTAATCAATACAGGGGAGGACAATTTTATATTACAGGATGATTTATGTAGACTAGAAGCTTGGGCTGATAAATTGCAAATGAGCTTTAATGGGGATAAATGTAAGGTCATGCACTTGGGTAAAAGTAATAAGATATATAACTGTGCTTAATTCTAAAACTCTGGGCAAAACTGTCAATCAAAAAGACCTGGGTCTATGGGTGAATGACAAACTCATATTCAGTGGCCAGTGTCAGGCAGCTGCTACTAAGGCAAATAAAATAATGGGATGCATTAAAAGAGGCATAGATGCTCATGAGGAGAACATAATTTTACCTCTATACAAGTCACTTGTTCGACCACACTTAGAATACTGTGCACAGTTCTGGTCTCCGGTGTATAAGAAAGACATAGCTGAACTGAAGCGGGTGCAGAGAAGAGCAACCAAGGTTATTAGAGGACTGGGGGGTCTGCAATGCCAAGATAGGTTATTACACTTGGGGCTATTTAGTTTGGAAAAACGAAGAATAAGGGGTGATCTTATTTTAATGTATAAATATATGAGGGGACAGTACAAAGACCTTTCTGATGATCTTTTTAATCATAGACCTGAGACAGGGACAAGGGGGCATCCTCTACATCTGGAGGAAAGAAGGGTTTAGGCATAATAACAGACGCGTATTCTTTACTGTAAGAGCAGTGAGACTATGGAACTCTCTGCCGTATGATGTTGTAATGAGTGATTCGTTACTTAAATTTAAGAGGGGACTGGATACCTTTCTGGAAAAGTATAATGTTACAGGATATGTATACTAGATTCATTGATAGAGCGTTGATCCAGGGAACTGGTCTGATTGCCGTATGTGGAGTCGGGAAGGAATTTTTTTCCCCAATGTGGAGCTTACTCTTTACTCTTACTCTTTGGTTTTTTTTTGCCTTCCTCTGGATCAACATGTTAGGGCATGTTAGGTTAGGCTATGGGTTGAACTTGATGGACATATAGTCTTCCTTCAACCTTAATAACTTTGTAATTATGTTAAAACTTTTATAGAAAAAATAATTTTTTTCCATATCTGTATTCTGAGAGCTGTAAAAATTTTATTTTTCCTCTGATGGAGCTGTGAGGTGGCTTGTTTTTTGCAGGACAAGATGATGTTTTAAGCTATACAATTTTTATTTTTCATTTGTCTTTTTGACCGTGTTTTATTTCACTTTTTTTCCAGCAGTATGATGAAAAAGTATAGTTTGTCACTTTGTTGCTTTTTGCAGCGTTCACTGGTGAGGTTAACTAGCATCACGCTTTTATAGATCTGGTCTTTCCAGTCATGGCAATAGAAATATGTGGGTTTTCTCTAGTCACCTTCCACGATGGCATATGGAGGTTGTCTCTTTGCCCTAATGGGGAACAGGAAACACAGAGAGGTTTAAAAGGACCTCCCACCTGCCAGTGTCTTTCCTGTTCCCCATGGGACAGAGAGAGTGTTATGGACCTGGTGGTTAGGAGCACCCGGCACGACCTGATAGTTAAACTCACACAGGACAACCCCTAATCCTATCATAACAACTAGAAATAGCCGTGGAGCGTTCCTGACACTTCCTAGACGCCTCTTCACAACCTAAGAGCTAGCTAGCCCTAGAGATGGAAAATAAAGCCTACCTTGCCTCAGAGAAATTCCCCAAAGGAAAAGGCAGCCCCCCACATATATTGACTGTGAGTAAAGATGAAAGTCACAAACGCAGAAATGAAACAGGTTTCAGCAAAGGGAGGCCAGACTTACTAAACAGACAGAGGATAGGAAAGGTATCTTTGCGGTCAGCACAAAAAACTACAAAAGACCACGCAGAGTGTGCAAAAAGACCTCCGCACCGACTAACGGTGCGGAGATGCCACTCTGCATCCCAGAGCTTCCAGCTAGCAAGGCAAAATCATGATATCCAGCTGGACAAGGAAACCATGAACAAATAATAACTAGCAGGAACTTAGCTTCTGCTGGAGCAGACAGGTCACCAGAAAGATCCAAGAGCGAACTGAACCAATGCAGGAACATTGACAGCTGGCATGGAGTAACGATCTGAGTGGAGTTAAATAGAGCAGCCAACCAAACGATAAACCACGTCACCTGTGTAAGGAACCTCAGAAGCAGCAGCTCCACTCACAGCCATCAGAGGGAGTCCATGGACAGAACTCGCTGAAGTACCATTCACGACCACAGGAGGGAGTTTGACAACAGAATTCACAACAGTACCCCCCCTTGAGGAGGGGTCACCGAACCCTCACCAGAGCCCCCAGGCCGATCAGGATGAGCCAAATGAAAGGCACGAACTAGACCGGCAGCATGAACATCAGAGGCAACAACCCAGGAATTATCTTCCTGACCATAACCCTTCCACTTGACCAGGTACTGGAGTTTCCGTCTCAAAACACGAGAATCCAAAATCTTCTCCACCACATACTCCAACTCCCCCTCGACCAACACCGGGGCAGGAGGATCAACGGAGGGAACCATAGGCGCCACGTATCTCCGCAACAACGACCTATGGAACACATTATGGATGGCAAAAGAAGCTGGAAGGGCCAAACGAAATGACACAGGATTGAGAACTTCAGAAATCTTATACGGACCAATGAAACAAGGCTTAAACTTAGGAGAGGAAACCTTCATAGGAACATAACGAGATGACAACCAAACCAAATCCCCAACACGAAGTCGGGGACCAACACAACGCCGGCGGTTAGCGAAACGTTGAGCCTTCTCCTGGGACAATGTCAAATTGTCCACCACATGAGTCCAAATCTGCTGCAACCTGTCCACCACAGTATCCACACCAGGACAGTCCGAAGGCTCAACCTGCCCTGAAGAGAAACGAGGATGGAAACCAGAATTACAGAAAAAAGGAGAAACCAAAGTAGCCGAGCTGGCCCGATTATTAAGGGCGAACTCAGCCAAAGGCAAAAAGGACACCCAATCATCCTGATCAGCAGAAACAAAGCATCTCAGATATGTTTCCAAAGTCTGATTAGTTCGTTCGGTTTGGCCATTAGTTTGAGGATGGAAAGCCGAAGAAAAAGACAAATCAATGCCCATCTTAGCACAAAAGGACCGCCAAAACCTCGAAACAAACTGGGAACCTCTGTCCGAGACGATGTTCTCCGGAATGCCATGCAAACGAACCACATGCTGGAAAAACAATGGCACCAAATCAGAGGAGGAAGGCAATTTAGACAAGGGTACCAAATGGACCATCTTAGAGAAGCGATCACAAACCACCCAAATGACCGACATCCTTTGAGAAACAGGGAGATCAGAAATAAAATCCATGGAAATATGCGTCCAGGGCCTCTTCGGGACCGGCAAGGGCAAAAGCAACCCACTGGCACGAGAACAGCAGGGCTTAGCCCGAGCACAAGTCCCACAGGACTGCACAAAAGAACGCACATCCCGTGACAAAGAAGGCCACCAAATGGATCTAGCCACCAAATCTCTGGTACCAAAGATTCCAGGATGACCCGCCAACACCGAACAATGAACCTCAGAGATAACTCTACTAGTCCATCTATCAGGGACAAACAGTTTCTCCGTTGGACAACGATCAGGTCTATCAGCCTGAAACTTCTGCAGCACGCGCCGCAAATCAGGGGAGATGGCAGACAAAATTACCCCCTCTTTGAGAATACCCGCCGGCTCCGGAACACCCGGAGAGTCAGGCACAAAACTCCTTGACAGGGCATCAGCCTTCACATTCTTAGATCCCGGAAGGTATGAAACCACAAAATCAAAATGGGAGAAAAAGAGCGACCATCGAGCCTATCAACCTTTTGGCAGACTCGAGATAAGTCAAATTCTTGTGGTCCGTCAAGACCACCACGCGATGTTTAGCTCCTTCAAGCCAATGTCGCCACTCCTCGAATGCCCACTTCATGGCCAACAACTCTCGATTGCCAACATCATAATTGCGCTCAGCAGGCGAGAATTTTCTAGAAAAGAAGGCACATGGTTTCATCACTGAGCCATCAGAACTTCTTTGCGACAAAACAGCCCCTGCTCCAATCTCAGAAGCATCAACCTCGGCCTGAAACGGGAGCGAAACATCTGGCTGGCACAGCACAGGGGCAGAAGAAAAACGACGCTTCAACTCCTGAAAAGCCTCTACAGCCGCAGAGGACCAATTGACCACATCAGCACCTTTCTTGGTCAAATCAGTCAACGGTTTAGCAATACTAGAAAAATTAACGATGGAGCGACGGTAAAAATTAGCAAACCCCAGGAACTTCTGCAGGCTCTTCACAGATGTCGGCTGAGTCCAATCATAAATGGCCTGAACTTTAACAGGGTCCATCTCGATAGTAGAAGGGGAAAAAATGAAACCCAAAAATGAAACCTTCTGAACTCCAAAGAGACACTTTGACCCCTTCACAAACAAGGAATTCGTACGAAGGACCTGGAACACGATTCTGACCTGCTTCACATGAGACTCCCAATCATCCAAAAAGACCAAAATGTCATCCAAATATACAATCATGAATCTATCCAGGTACTCTCGGAAGATGTCTTGCATAAAGGACTGAAACACAGATGGAGCATTAGAAAGCCTGAATGGCATAACCAGGTACTCAAAATGGCCCTCGGGCGTATTAAATGCTGTTTTCCATTCATCGCCCTGTTTAATTCGCACAAGATTATACGCCCCTCGAAGATCTATTTTGGTGAACCAACTAGCCCCCTTTATCCGAGCAAACAAATCAGACAGCAGCGGCAAAGGGTACTGAAATTTGACTGTGATCTTATTAAGAAGGCGGTAATCAATACAAGGTCTCAAAGAGCCATCCTTCTTGGCCACAAAAAAGAACCCTGCTCCCAATGGTGACGACGACGGGCGAATATGACCCTTCTCCAAGGATTTCTTTATATAACTCCGCATAGCGGCGTGCTCTGGCACAGATAAATTAAACAGTCGGCCCTTAGGAAACTTACTACCAGGAATCAAATTAATAGCACAATCGCAATCCCTATGAGGAGGTAGGGCACCGGATTTGGGCTCTTCAAATACATCCCGGTAATCTGATGAAAACTCAGGGACTTCAGAAGGAGTGGAAGGCGAAATTGACAACAATGGAACATCACCATGTACCCCCTGACAACCCCAGCCGGACACAGACATAGATTTCCAATCCAACACTGGATTATGGACCTGTAGCCATGGCAACCCCAAAACGACCACATCATGCAGATTATGCAACACCAAAAAGCGGATATCCTCCTGATGTGCAGGAGCCATGCCCATGGTAAATTGAGTCCAGTACTGAGGCTTATTCTTGGCCAAAGGCGTAGCATCAGTTCCTCTCAATGGAATAGGATACTGCACGGGCTCCAAGAAAAAACCACAGCGCCTGGCAAACTCCAAGTCCATCAAATTCAGGGCAGCGCCTGAATCCACAAATGCCATAGCTGAATATGATGACAGAGAGCAAATCAGAGTAACGGACAAAAGAAATTTAGACTGTACCGTACCAATGGTGGCAGACCTAGCGAACCGCTTAGTGCGCTTAGGACAATCGGAGATAGCATGAGTGGATTCACCACAGTAAAAACACAGCCCATTCCGACGTCTGTGTTCTTGCTGTTCAGCTCTGGTCAAAGTCCTATCACATTGCATAGGCTCAGGCCTATGCTCAGAGAATACCGCCAAATGGTGCACAGCTTTGCGCTCACGCAAGCGCCGATCGATCTGAATGGCCAAGGACATAGACTCATTCAGACCAGCAGGCGTGGGAAATCCCACCATGACATCCTTAAGGGCTTCAGAAAGACTCTTTCTGAAAATTGCCGCCAGGGCACACTCATTACACTGAGTAAGCACAGACCACTTTCTAAACTTCTGACAGTACACCTCCGCTTCATCCTGACCCTGACACAAAGCCAGCAAGATTTTCTCTGCCTGATCCACTGAATTTGGTTCATCATAAAGCAATCCAAGCGCCAGAAAAAATGCATCAACATCACGCAATGCAGGATCTCCTGGCACAAGGGAAAATGCCCAGTCTTGAGGGTCACCACGCAACAAAGAAATAATGATTTTCACTTGTTGAACGGGGTCACCAGAGGAGCTGGGTTTCAAAGCTAGAAACAGTTTACAATTATTTTTGAAATTCAGGAACTTAGATCTATCCCCAGAAAATAAATCAGGAATAGGAATTCTAGGCTCTAACATCGGATTCTGAACCACAAAATCTTGAATGTTTTGTACCCTTGCAGTGAGATGATCCACACAAGAGGACAGACCTTGAATGTCCATATCTACACCTGTGTCCTGAACCACCCAAAGGTTAAGGGGAAAAGAAAGACAAAACACAGTGCAAAGAAAAAAAAATGGTCTCAGAACTTCTCTTATCCCTCTATTGAGATGCATTAATACTTTGGGCCAGCTGTACTGTTATGGACCTGGTGGTTAGGAGCACCCGGCACGACCTGATAGTTAAACTCACACAGGACAAGCTCTGGGATGTGGGAGCTCTGCTGACCGCAACCCCTAATCCTATCACAACAACTAGAAATAGCCGTGGAGCGTTCCTGATACTCCCTAGACGCCTCTTCACAGCCTAAGAGCTAGCTAGCCCTAGAGATAGAAAATAAAGCCTACCTTGCCTCAGAGAAATTCCCCAAAGGAAAAGGCAGCCCCCCACATATATTGACTGTGAGTAAAGATGAAAGTCACAAACGCAGAAATGAAACAGGTTTCAGCAAAGGGAGGCCAGACTTACTAAACAGACAGAGGATAGGAAAGGTATCTTTGCGGTCAGCACAAAAAACTACAAAAGACCACACAGCGTGTGCAAAAAGACCTCTGCACCGACTAACGGTGCGGAGATGCCACCCTGCATCCCAGAGCTTCCAGCTAGCAAGGCAAAATCATGATATCCAGCTGGACAAGGAAACCATTAACAAATAATAACTAGCAGGAACTTGGCTTCTGCTGGAGCAGACAGGTCACCAGAAAGGTCACCAGAAAGATCCAAGAGCGAACTGAACCAATGCAGGAACATTGACAGCTGGCATGGAGTAACGATCTGAGTGGAGTTAAATAGAGCAGCCAACCAAAGGATAAACCACGTCACCTGTGTAAGGAACCTCAGAAGCAGCAGCTTCACTCACAGCCACCAGAGGGAGTCCATGGACAGAACTCGCCGAAGTACCATTCACAACCACAGGAGGGAGTTCGACAACAGAATTCACAACAGGAGAGGTCTCCATGTGCTGTAGTGGCTGGCGACTGCAGTACCTTGTACAGGCTTTGCCTGTTTAAGCCGGGCAGCTGATGGTCGCGCTCCGCCTCCTCCGGTGCTGCTCCCGTCGTCCTGCTTGCAGGTGCCTCGGGACCCCCTCCTGGCCTTCCTGTGCCCCCACGAGGGCAAAGCAGGCCTGGGATCCCTCGCCGGGTTCCTCCAGGAGCTTCCCGGCGTTCTCCCCCTCCATTCTGTCGGCTCGGCGTTCCGGAAGTGACGTCAGCGGTCGCGCGCGCGTCACTTCCGGTTTTTCGTATCATCTGGAAGCTGGTACTTCCGGGTTCGCCGGCCGGCGTGTCGGGCTGATGGCGTCCCCTCACATGGATTCTAGAGGGGGAACATTTGATTGCTGGAGACAGGTGCTGGACGGCGTTCTTAAATCCTGCTGAACCACCACTGAAGAAAGGCTATTTCCCCAGTATGGATGGTTCTTTGTGCCCGGCGTCTGCGGAGCCCAGCGCTACCCCTGTTACAGTGAGTGTTTGCAGGGATAAGATCCGGGAGGTAGTACCTTTAGGGGGTTTCGTTGTCCTCTCTCCTTTCACCCTTTCTGTTTCAGGGAGAAAAGTCTGCCCCTACAGCCGCTAATAAAAAGAAGTGCCCAGTCTGTTTTGCTAAATTCCTTCTTAACTGGGATGAACAACTCTGCCAGCCATGTACTGACAGGATTGTAAAAGCCGAGCAACCATCTCTGCTGGATGAAATTCGCTCCCTAGTAAAACAGGAGGTGCAATCTTCATTGGCAGCTTTTACTCCTCTACCACCGCCACCACATTCCCCAGCTAAAAAGAGAAAAATTTAGGTCGTTGAATCTGATTCTGATTCAGATCGCTCTCATACCTCATCTGTGGGCTGGGAACATCCAGTATCGCCTAAAGCTGAGATAAGGAAATACCTCTTTTCCTCAGATTACATTGAGGATCTAGTATCTGCTGTCCGTAATACTATGGGCCTAGAAGAGGAACCTGAACCACAGTCCATACAGGATCAAATGTTTGGTGGGCTCAGATCGGAGAAGAGAGTGGGGTTCCCAGTGCACGCTAACATTGTTAGTATGATTGATCAGGAATGGGAACAGCCTGAGAAACGCCTCAGTACCCCTTCAGAAATGAAGCATAGATTTCCTCTATAGGGTGAAATTATCAAATTGGACATTCCAAAGGTTGATGTGCAGGTGTCTAGAGTCGCCAAAAGAACAGCACTCCCTTTTGAGGATTCTTCGCAATTAAAGGATCCTATGGACAGGAAGATTGAAAGTCTCCTAAAAAAATCATGGGAAACTTCTACATCTGTCCTTAAGGCTAACGTCGCTTCTACTTGTGTTGCCAGGGCCCTCTCCTGCTGGCTAGAAAAATTAGAGTCTCACATATCTCAAGGTACCTCAAGAGGCGAGATATTAGATTCACTCCCCATTCTACATAAAGCTACTGGGCTTCTGGCTGACGCTTCTCTGGAATCTGTTAGAGTGGCCGCCAGATCCCTGGTGCTTTCCAACTCTGCCAGAAGAGCCCTCTGGCTTAAGATATGGAGCGGTGATATCACCTCTAAAGCAAAGTTGTATGCCATACCCTTTAAGGGAGATTATGTTTTCGGTCCGGCCTTAGATGACATTCTTGACAAGGCTTCCGACAAGAAAAAGTCACTCCCGGAGCAAAAACAACCTAGGAAACGTTTTTTTCGTGCCCCACAGTCTCAGCCCTCTCAAGCAAGAGGTAAAGGCAAAACCAGCAGGTGGAGTTACGCAAAGGGTAGAGGGAAAAATATTTTTGTCCAACAGCAACAGCAGCAGCAGTCCCAACAGGACAAACAATGACTCCGACCCGGTGGGGGGGAGACTCTCAAAATATGTGGGTCAGTGGGAAAATATCACCAGTTCCCACTGGGTCCTCAATGTTATCAAGAAGGGCCTATTGATAGTTAATTTCTTCCCCCCCTCAGGGTCTAAAAGTTACTACCCTTCTGACATCGAGAGATCACAGTTTATTGACATTGGGTCTCAGAGATCTTCTGAAATCAAATGTGATCTCCCCAGTTCCACAATCGGAACGGGGAAAAGGACATTATTCCCGACTGTTTTTGGTACCCAAACCTTTAGGGGACGTACATATTATTATAAACCTGAAAGGTCTAAATCAACATGTGAAATATCGCTAGTTCAAGATGGAGTCTGTAAAATCTGCAATTCCTCTGATAGAACATCACTCCTTTATGGCAACCATCGACCTAAAGGATGCATATTTTCACATTCCTATTCACCCAAGACACACAAAATATCTCAGGTTTGCGATACAGGGGAGTCATCGAGTGGAGTCCTTCCCTTTGGCATTTCCTCAGCACCGAGGGTGTTCTCCAAAATCATGGTCATTTATCCGGAAACAAGGTGTCTGTATAGTGCCCTATCTGGACGATCTCCTGATAGTAGCTCCCACCGAGATGACCCTGATATCCCATGTGTCAACCACTTTAGAGATATTGATGTCTCTGGGTTGGATTCCAAATATGAATAAATCTCAGCTTCAACCCTCAAAAACAAGGAAGTTTTTGGGTGTGGTTCTGGACTCGGCAAAACAGATGTCCTTTCTCCCAGACGATCACAGGCTACCATTAGCAAAAATCAGAAGATTCAAAGAGATGAGATCTCCTACTCTTCGAGAAGGAATGTCTCTCTTAGGCTCCATGACAGCCTGCATACAATCGGTAGCTTGGGCTCAAGCTCACTCAAGAATTCTCCAAACCCACATTCTAGACAAGTGGGATGGTCGACCTGGCACTCTAACAAAAAGGATCCACACACCCAAGTGAGTGAAAGCATCCTTAACATGGTGGATGAATTCCAGAAACCTCCTGAAGGGCGTGAGCTGGATTCAGCTTCCACTAACCACGATCAAGACAGATGCCAGCAAGAGGGGCTGGGGAGCCATATGAAACATATTCCTTACCAAGGTCTTTGGAACCAGTCGATCAGCGAGAAATCGTCAAATTTCAGAGAGCTCAAAGCTTTGGAAGAGGCCCTGTTAGCAGCAAGCCGTCAGATTTCTGGTCAACATGTCCAGATATATTCAGACAACATGACCAAGGTGGTTCACATCAAGCTCCAGGGCAGTACAAAATTCCTCAGTTTATAAAAGATCTCCGCTCGAATTTTTTATTGGGCCGAAAAACACTTACTGTCCCTGACGGCAATTCACTTAAAGGGGGCTGCAAATATTCAGGCAGATTACCTGAGTCGCCAGGACATTCATCCTGGCGAATGGAGCCTAGATCTTCAAACGTTCAATATACTAGTACAAAAGTGGGGTCTTCCAGATGTTGACCGCTTTGCCTCTCACCAGAACGCAAAAGTCGAAACCTTTTTTTCCTTGAACCCAAGAGGCAATCCCAGAGGAGTGGATGCCCTAGTCCAAGATTGGCATTTCCAGCTAGCCTACGCATTTCCACCAATCCCAATTCTTGCAAAGGTTCTACGGAAGATACTGATAGAAATGACTCCGACTATTCTGATAGCTCCTTTTTGGCCCAAAAGAAGTTGGTTCAACTTGATCATCCAACTACAAGTGGATGGGGCGGTAATGTTACCACTAAAAGACAATCTCCTCTCTCAGGGTCCCATTCTCCATGCAGACCCTCAGAAATGGAACTTAGCGGCGTGGTTACTGAAGCCCAGGTTTTCAAAGCAAAAGGATTATCGGACCCTGTTATAGCTACTCTCCAAAAATCGAGAAAGCCAGTAACCAACGCCATCTCCAACAAAATCTGGAAAAAGTTTTTGTCGTTTTGTCTGCCTAACCTTCCAGACCCTCTCAAGCCAAATATACCTAACATATTAGATTTTTTACAAAAAGGCTTGGAGATGGGTCTTAGACCCAGTACTCTCAAAGTCCAGGTCTCTGCACTTAGTTCTTTTTTTGATCAAGATCTAGCAGGTCATCGCTGGATCAAAAGGTTTTTAACATCGGCAACTAGTATGAATCCTAGAAAACAGATCATAGTTCCCCCATGTGATCTCAATGTGGTGCTCCAAGGTCTTACAGGCCCACCTTTTGAACCTTTGTCCTCCTGCTCTCCTCAAAATCTTGCCTATAAAACTGTGTTTTTGGTAGCCATAACTTCGGCTAGAAGAGTGGGTGAACTGCAGGCCTTATCTATACGAGAGCCGTATCTTCTAGTGAGAGATGATTCAATAGTACTTCGTCTGGATCCTTCTTTTCTTCCGAAGGTAGTCTCTGAATTTCATCGTTCCCAAGAGATTGTTCTACCGACCTTTTGCCCTAAACCTGCAAACTTGGAAGAAAGAAGATTCAGCACTCTGGATGTACGACGTATTCTGCTGCAATACTTGGATCAGACCCGTGCTCTCAGAATCGATCATAACCTCTTTGTCCATCTCTCAGGGCAAAATAAGAGGAAAAAAGTAGCTAAAAGTACCATTGCTACATGGATCAAAAAAGCCATAACGGAAGCCTACCTTGCTCAAAACAAAATACCTCCAGTAGGGATCAAGGCCCATTCAACAAGATCTACGTCAGTTTCCTGGGCAGAAAGAGCAGGTGCATCTCCGGAGCAGATCTGCAGGGCAGCAACGTGGTCTTCACTCCATACCTTCTCTAAGCATTATAGATTAGATGTATTGTCCAATAAGGACTTAGTCTTCGGCCGTAAAGTTCTCCAGGCCGTTGTCCCTCCCTAGTGCCAAATTAGTTGGTATTCCTCCATATGCCGTCGTGGAAGGTGACTTGAGAAAATAGAATTATTCTTACCGTTAATTCGGTTTCTAGGAACCTTCCACGACGGCGCTAATTTCCCACCCGATACATAATCCTGGACTAGTTCTGGGATTTCGAAGGTAAACCGGTGCTATGGTCTCAGTTGTAAGTCACTGGCAGGTGGGAGGTGGGAGGTCCTTTTAAACCTCTCTGTGTTTCCTGTTCCCCATTAGGGCAAAGAGACAACCTCCATATGCCGTTGTGGAAGGTTCCTAGAAACCGAATTAACGGTAAGAATAATTCTATTTTTTATTTGTTTGTTTTTTTTTATACATAAAAATGTGTAATTTATTAGTGTAATATTTTTAATTATTTTGTATTTTTTTTTTTCACTTTGTAATTTTTTTTATCTGGTCTCACTATGGGACTTCCGCTTTTTTTTATTTTTGTTTTTTTAACTTTGATCGCAGGTGTAATGCTTTGCAATGCACCAGCATTGCAAATGCGTTATACATATACAGAAGCTTCGATCATGGTCTAATAAGCTTCCCGTACCTTGGTGACCTGGGAGTCACTATGGCAAAAATCGGGCTCTTGCAATGACATCGTGGGAGCACTCATACGTAGGCAGATGGACCTCTCTCCTTTTAGGTACCGTCACACTAAGCGACGCTGCAGCGATACCGACAACGATGTCGATCGCTGCAGTGTCTCTGTTTGGTCGCTGGAGAGCTGTCACACAGACAGCTCTCCAGCGACCAACGATCCCGAGGTCCCCGGTAACCAGGGTAAACATCGAGTTACTAAGCGCAGGGCCGCGCTTAGTAACTCGATGTTTACCCTGGTTACCAGCGTAAACTTTAAAAAAACAAACACTACATACTTACCTTCCGTGTCTGTTCTCCGACGCTGTGCTTTCCTCTGCACTGTCAGCGCCGGTCAGCCGGAAAGCAGAGCGGTGACGTCACCGCTCTGCTTTCTGGCTGGCCGGCGCTGACACAGGATGCAGGAGAAGTGCAGAGAAGCAGAGCGCCGGGGACAGACAGCTGAAGGTAAGTATGTAGTGTTTGTTTTTTTAACGTTTACCCTGGTTATCAGTGAAGACATCGCTGGATCAGTGTCACACACGCCGATCCAGCGATGTCAGCGGGAAGTCCAGCGACGAAATAAAGTTCTGGACTTTCCTCAGCGACCAACGATCTCCCAGCAGGGAGATCGTTGGTCGCTGTCACACATAACGATTTCCTTAACGATATCGTTGCTACGTCACAAAAAGCAACGATATAGTTAACAATATCGTTATGTGTGACTGTACCTTTTGCCTGGTTCCTAATTGTTGTGATCGTTTACACACAGTGACAGTTTAATCCCTTAACGACCGCCATATACCTTTTAACGGCGGCAGTTTTAGGTACTTGTGCATCAGCGCTGTTTTATAACGGCACTGAGAAATAAGTGTATAGCGCCCCCAGAGTCTGGGGAGGAAATGTGCTCCCGCCGAGTTATGCCGGCCTATTGTTGACTTTCTTTATTAGAAAGTCAATTTTACATCACTGCAAAATCATTGGTGGGGAGAAGAGCGTAGCTGCTGCGTCATGAGTTGAAGAGGGGTGGAGCTGGGCTACCAGGGATTTTGCAGCGATGTAGAATTCAGCTAGTCTGTTTTTAATCACGTGTCATTGACCTAATTGAAAAGAGAAGAATTAACTGAGTAGAAGGGCAAAATGAGCAATTGTAAGTACGCAGTGCCATAATGTGATGATTGCAATATGTTAAGAGGATGAAAACTTTGAAGCGAGTGCTTCTTTAAATCATAAGGCTTTACTATTCATTAAAAAATAAGTTGCCAAATATTTACAATTCTTAAATTTCAGCCCCTTTCAGAACCCTTTATATTTGATAAGAATATATGCCATTAATTAAGATCCTATTAAATTGTGGCTATGTCTTCTGGTCATAAACCGGTTATCAGTGAGAAAATAGCACAAGTTTTTTTTTTTTTTTTATAAGACCTGTTGGACAAAATAATGGAAACACCTAATGTTTTGGCATCATAATCTTCGAACATGTGATAAACACGCAAACCGTGACATATGGTAATATTTTGTAGTTGATTATTTGTGTTATGTGATATGTGTATGTAAATTAACTGTTTGTTTTGCATAATTTTAAGAACATTGATGAGAACCTGATACCAATTGCAGGATTTTCAAAGAGGCCAAATTGGCAGGCGTTAGTGTATCATTAAGTGCCCGAATGCTTGGCGTGTTAAGAGGTACTGTCTCCAAAGTAATGACTGCGTTTGAAAGAGAAGGAAAAACGTCCGCAGCAAAGCACAGGTCCATCCGAAAGTCAAAGTTGACTGAGCGAGACCGTCGTACTCTAAAGCGAATTGTGAGAGAGGATCGCAAGACCACGGCTCCGAAAATCACTGCTGAGCTCAATGAACATCTACAGAACCCAGGTTCCACGAAAACTATTCATCGGGAGCTGCACTTCGCTGGATTCCACGGAAGAGCTGCAATTAGAAAACCGCTGCTCTCAATGACAAATGTTTCCAAGCGTTTAGAGTGGTGTAGCCAGCCACAGTCTACTAGGCCAGCCACAGCCTTCCAGGCCATCAGCCAGCCACAGCCTCCCAGGCCAGCAGCCAGCCACAGCCTACCAGGCCAGCCACAGCCTACCAGGCCAGCTACAGCCTACCAGGCCAGCCACGAAGTCAACTAGTCTAGCCGCCAGTCAACCAGGCCAGCCGCAGCCTACCAGGCCAGCCACAGCCTACCAGGCCAGCTACAGCCTACCAGGCCAGCCACGAAGTCAACTAGTCTAGCCGCCAGTCAGACTGTGGCTGGCCTGGTTATCAGGCCAGTCGCCTGCCAACCAGGCCAGCCACCGGCCAACCACAGCCTACCAGGCCAGCCACAGCCAACCAGGCCAGCCGCCAGCCAACCAATGTCTTCTTCTGGGAGCATTCCCTCGCATCGTCAGTGATGTGAGGTAAATAGATAAATATATATTTTTTCTTTTTGTTGATGTTAACGAAATATGTATAGATTATTAATAAATAATTGTTTAACAGGAACCTGCAGTATCAGAGGTGTTTCCAGAAGGAGACGGACGGGGTGAAGAAATACCCGGAGCTGGCTTGCATTTAGTAAGTTTCTTACATGCATCGCAGAAACAAATCATCACAGACCTCACAGTATACACAACACATAAAAAACAAATCATCGCAGACATCACAGTAGACACAACACATAAATCAGATCATCACCGACATCACAGTACACACAATACATATCCAAACAGATAATATTGTTTTTTTTTTTTTTTTTTTTTAGTCTTCCGATTCTGGGTCTCGACGTAGAGGTCCTCAAAGCACATCCCACGTCGGGGTGGTCATCACAAAGTAAGTACCTCAACTTCATGTTGATGATTTGTGCCTAACGTTTTTGTTTTTTTTGTCTTTATCAGGCTACAAAGCGTGCTCTGGACTCTGACGGTGAGGAGGCCGGTTTAGATATCGACCTCCTCATCGATATAGTCCGAGAGCGGGAGCCGCTGTGGAACACGGGGGATCGCTGCCACGCTGATCAAGGTGTGACCCGACGGCTCTTGGAGGAAGTATGTCACAAAGTAGTGGACAATTGGGAGGACCTTGAGGGTCGGGCCCAGAATCAAGCGCATAAGTATTCCCAGTTCAGTAACTTATGTTGCTTGATGTAATGTGTTGAAAACTAACTAATTTGTGCTTTCACTTCACAAGGGACAGAGTTATGAACCGGTGGCGTTGGCCTGTTACATGTGTAACCTTTTTTTTTGGGTTTCAGCCAGAGCCAAGCAATAACAATATATTAATTAACATATATACTCGAGTATAAGTCGAGATTTTCAGGCCATTTTTTGGGGCTGAAAGTCCCCCTCTCTGCTTATACTCGAGTCATACCCAGGGGTCGGCAGGGGAGGGGGAGCAGCAGCTGTCTAATAATACTCACTTACTCCTGGCGCGGTCCCTGCAGGTCCCTGGCTTCCCGGGGCTGACCGCTTCTTCCTGTACTGAGTGGTCACATGGTACCGCTCATTACAGTAATGAATATGCGGCTCCACCTGCCATAGGGGTGGAGGTGTATATTAATTACTGTAATGAGCGGTAATGGTGACCGCTCAGTACAGGATGAAGCTGCGGTGTCGGGGAAGCAGGGACTGCACCGAGCCAGGAGCAGGTGAGTATAATGGGGAGGGGAGCGCAGCGCTGCGCGATATTCACCTGCTCCACGTTCCGGCGCTGCTCCATCTTCAGTGTCTTCTGCAGTGACGCTCAGGTCAGAGGGCGCAGTGACGTGGTTAGTGCGCGCCCTCTGCCTGAACATCAGTGCAGGAGACGTTGAAGATGGAGCGGCGCCGGCAGCACTATATGGGGAAAGTGTCTGTATGGGGCATCTTCTGGGGCAATACCGTTTGTGCAGCACTATATGGGGCAAGTGTCTGTATGGGGCCATACCGTTTGTGCAGCACTATATGGGGCAAGTGTCTGTATGGGGCCATAATGTTTGTGCAGCACTATATGGAGCCATAATCAATGTTTGTGCAGCACTATATGGGGCAAATATCTTTATGGAGCATCTTATGGGGCCATAATCAACATTTGTGCAGCATTATATTGGGCAAATGTGTATATGGAGCATCTTTTGGGGGCATTATTAACCTTTATGCAGGATTATATGTGGCATGTTTTAATATGGAGCATCTTATGGGGCCATCATAAACTTTATGGAGCATTATATGGGGCTCCTGTTCAATATCGATATTCAAAAACACTTACCTACTGATGTCTCAATTAATTTTACTTTTATTGGTATCTATTTTTACTTTTGACATTTACCGGTAGCTGCTGCATTTCCCACCCTAGGCTTATACTCGAGTCATTAAGTTTTCCCAGTTTTTATGTGGCAAAATTATGGGGGTCGGCTTATATTCGGGTTGGCTTATACTCGAGTATATACGGTACTCTTTTTTTTCTTTTTTCTACAGCACCGTCTGCAGCACTCGGGAGCCTGCAGAGTTGAACCCTTCTGGAGCGATCCCTCAGGAGTCCGCCATCGGGGACCACTTCGACAGACCGACCCATTTGCACCTTCCATGCCTTCCCTCACATCTGGTCTCTCTGTCCCATCCACCTGCGCTGGAGCATCGTGGCAGACTTCGTTACATGAAGCTTCTGGTGAGGATATAGCTTTTCCTTTATCCCACCCCTCTGACACTGTTGCCACCATTAGAACACCTTTAGGTTCTGGGCGGCAGCACCAGAGGGATCAGGAAAAGAGCTATGCGCCCAAGTTCTTGAATCTAAATGCATCCTTCCAGAACTCATTCAAACTGTTGTCAGCAAACCACTGCTGGATTCAACCTACTGAACAGCAGTTTGCTTGAGTTGAGCACACGTCTGGATAGACATCTGCATTGAGATGGAAGTAAATCGCCAAATTACTCATTTTTCCGAGTGCATAGATGAGCTATCTCCTGACCAGCAGATGCATGTAATGCAAGCCTAGTGCAGGTTCGCTCCCAAGCCCCTCCACCCGCCCCGGTAGTTTCTCCCGCACTTGTTCCCCCTCCAGCCACTGTCCCTCCTCCCCCTCCTATACAATACCATCTTCCTGCCCCAAACCAGCTTCCTGCCCCATACCAGCTTCCTGCTCTGTACCAGCATCCTGCCCCATACTAGTTCCCAACCACATCATCTGTGCCTCCACTCCCTGCCTATCCTGTACTCCCTGCCCACACTACCAACAGTCTCCTTCCACACCCATCATGCCCCAAACACAACCCTCTTCTCCACCCACCACCTCTTTTGCCTCCCAATCCCTCCACTCCACGCCTGAAAGTTTACAATATCCCATCCCTAATCCCGTTTTTTATTCCTCCCATTCTCTTTCTTTCTCTACCCCTTCACCCTCTGTTTTACCTTCTGATCCGTCACCACCACAATCCTCTCTCCGACAGTGGGAGTGTGAAGTGGTCCGATCTGCCAGCCCCTCCAGTACTATCTCCACCCCACACTACATGAATTTATAAATGTTTTATAAATTAAAAAAGTTTTCTAAAATTTATAAAAGATTTATTTTTTGTTTAAAAAGCTTTGTCTTTCATTTATTTAATTATAAGGTACAATACTTTGTGTAAACTTTGGGTAAAACCCAACCAGGTACAATACTTTGGGTAAAAACCGGTACAATACTTTGGGTAAACTATGAGTAAACCCAACCAGGTACAATACTGTGGGTAAAAACAGGTACATTACTTTGGGTAAACCAGGTACAATACTTTGGGTAAACTTTGGCTAAAACCCAACCAGGTACAATACTTTGGGTAAAAACAGGCACAATACTTTGAGTAAACCATGTACTATACTTGGGGTAAAACCAGGTCCAATACTTTGGGTAAAACAAGGTCCAATACTTAGGGTTACAAGGTGCAAGGTCCAAGACAAAGCTTTCAAACTATCTCATCTTGCCAGTATGATAATCATTCAAGGTGGTTTCATCGATGTTGTCATCCATGGTAATATGTTCCTTGCATATTATGAAATTGTGCATGACCACACAAGCTTTCACCACCTCAGTGTCAGTCTTCAGGTTGATAGCGGTCAACAGAACACACCATTTGGATGTTAGAATGCCAAAAGCGCTTTCCACCATTCTTCTCGCTCGTGTTAGGCGGTTATTAAAAACTCTTTTAGTTGGCGTCAATCTACTACTTGAGTATGGCTTCAGCTGGTGTTCTGAGAGTTGGAACACTTCATCTCCAACACATACAAATGGCATTGGTGGCCTAGAGGTTTCAGGCAGCGGTCTTGGTGGTGGAAATTGGAGGGTGTTTCCATATAGCTTGCAGACACTTTAAAAACTTGCGAGTCATTGGAGTGGCCATAAGCCCCAATATTGGCCGCTATAAACTTGTATTCTGCGTCTGCGATGGCCATGAGCACAATGGAGAAATATTTCTTGTAATTGAAATATTCTGAGCCAGATGCAGCAGGTTTGACGATGCGGATATGTTTCCTGTCCACTGCACCCAAGCAATTGGGAAACTGACACATTTTTTGTAATTTTTCTGCAATATCCAGCCAAATCTCCGTTGTGCGATGTGGGATAAATTCTTGATGCAAACAGTCCCACAATACGCGGCAGGTGTGCTTAACAATCCCCGATATGGTGGAAATCCTGAGTCTAAATTGAAAATGGAGTGAGGAAAGGGATTCTCCAGTTGCAAGGAATTTGTGAAAAAAGGCAAGGCAATAATTAGTACAAAATACCAGCAACAACATTACAGTTATAAGTGTGCTTTAACAGTAGGAGATACAATAAAAATGGCTTACTGAAGAGTCATCATCAGACGCTCCGTCGGTGAAATGGAGAAGCGCCAATATGTGTCACTAATTCGGATGATGTTTCCAATCCGTTCCACCAAAAAAATCGAAGTAGTCCGGTTTCGAACGTAGCTGAAAAGCTTTTCCGGGTTTCCTCTTAACTCCTTGTATAATGTTGAATAGACCCCACGTGTCATTCTCTGTGTTGTGATTGGGTGGATCCAAAAATGACGCTGATGCATGGTGCGCTGTCTTTCTCGCTCCTTCTCTAGAACAATCGCTTCCAGACGATTAGCCTAAAAAGTGAAATCCACATAAATCTTCATAATGTTTGCCATCATGCCTTCCATCTTTGCACCACTTGCTCTACAGCCTGTCAAAGATGGACTGTAGAAACATTATATATAGGTTTTCAGTAGCCAATAACGTTTGTGAGCCTCCCATGGGCGATTTTAAAAAATGGATCCGTCGAAGAAACTGATGTAAAACTAATGTGACGGATCCATTTTTTTGTCAGATCCGGCAGTCGGATCCGTCACATCAGAGTTTTTCACAATTTACGACGGATTGTTGAGCCAACGAATTGTGACTGACGGCAAAAAAAATGTGTGAAAGCAGCCTAAGACCTTCATTCCATCTACACTTCTTGCTGTCAATGCTGTATCATCTGCATATTTAAGGTTGTTGATGATTCGTCCAGCAATTTTGATTCCTTCTTTTTTTGGCAAGTCCAGCCTTCCTGGTAATAGCTTATGCATAAAAATTTAATAGAAATTATGACCGGATACAGCCTTGTCTGACCCCTTGCTCTACTTTGAACCATGCTGTGTTTTCCGTTTGGATTATTACTTCTTGGTCAATTTCAAGGTTCCTAATTAGGCTGATCAGATGGTTCGGCACACCCATACCTTTCATGGTATTTTGAAGTATCTGGGGATCATCACAGTCTAAGGCTTTGCAGTTTTCGAAGATTCAAAAATCAATCTCCTTTTGTTGTTTTCTTTTACCTTTTGCATTATTCATCTAATATTAGCCATTACATCTCTTGTTCCTCTGCCTTTTCTAAATCCTGCTTGCTACTCTGGCAGCTCTTTGTCAAAGTAAAGCTGTAGACTTCTTTTTAAGATCTTCAGTAGTTTTTTGCTGGCATGAGGATGGGAACAGTAGTAAGATAGTTTCCAAAGTCTGTAGCATCTCACTTCTTCAGAATAGGAATAAACACATATCTTGTCCAGTCCTTGGGCCATTTACCAGTTGTCCATATCTGTAGGCACAAGCATTTGATAACATCAACTGCTGCTTCAGAAGACTTTATTAGCTCTATTGGAATATTGTCACATTCTTGTAACGTCGTTTTTTTGGCAAAAATGTTATCATAGCAATGACATGTTCTTTAACCCCTTCACAACATGTAAAGTCTATTTACTTGATATTTCGTGTAAAAAAACAAATCAGTATAGTAGGGTTTAGTGTAAGAAAAACCAAGTGTAAAGCAAAACCAAGTGTGAAGGAAAAAAAAAACCCTTAAAAAATAACTTGTATTTATAAAAAGCGAAATATACAAAAAATTCTCTTTTTAGAAAGAGGAGTTATAGAGGGTCTGGTAATGATAATCCCATAGAGTTTATCCACTGGGATACAAAACACAAAAACAGCACATTGATTTGGCGCTAAAGAGTAAATGACAAAATAGGAAGAGTCTAGGGAAGATAAATTGTGTTACCCTATATGTATCCCTTCCTATCAGCAGACGTTGGCACCACCCTGTATAGCGAAATAGCGCCTCCACTCAACGTCGATTGGCCCTCCATGACCCTCACCGAGACTCCTTAACCCCTTCCCGACCCATGACGCCACGTAGGCGTCATGAAAGTCGATGCCATTCCGACCCATGACGCCTATGTGGCGTCATGGAAAGATTGCGTCCCTGCAGATCGGGTGAAAGGGTTAACTCCCATTTCACCCTATCTGAAGGGACAGGGGGAGTGGTAGTTTAGCCCAGGGGAGCTACGATCGCTCTGATTGGCTGTTGAAAGTGAAACTGCCAATCAGAGCGATTTGTAATATTTCACCTATTATAACTGGTGAAATATTACAATCCAGCCATCGCCGATGCTGCAATATCATCGGCCATGGCTGGAAACACTAATGTGCCCCCACCCCACCGATCGCCCCCCAGTCCTCCGATCAGTGCTATGCACCGCTCCGTCCTGTGCTCAGCTCCCCCCGTGCTCTTGTCCGCTCCCCCGTGCTCCAATCACCCCCCGGGCTCCGATCCAACCCCCCTGCACTCCGATCCACCCCCCGTGCATCATCCACCCCCCGTGC
This sequence comes from Ranitomeya imitator, assembly GCF_032444005.1. Taxonomy (NCBI): domain Eukaryota; kingdom Metazoa; phylum Chordata; class Amphibia; order Anura; family Dendrobatidae; genus Ranitomeya; species Ranitomeya imitator. The sequence continues at coordinate 177,110,825 of NC_091286.1, read as the reverse complement.
TCTGATCCACCACCCCCGTGCTCCGTTCCACACACCCCCCGTGCTTTGTTCCACCCCCCCGCGCTCCGATCCTCCCCCATGCTCCGATCCACCCCCTGCATCATCCACCCCCCGTGCTCCGATCCACCACCCCGTGCTCTGTTCCACCCCCCCGTGCTCCGTTCCACCACCCCCGCGCTCCGATCCCCGCCCCCATGCTCCGATCCCCCCCCCCCGTGCTCCCCCCCACCCCATCATACTTACCGATCCTGCCGGGGTCCGTCCGTCTTCTCCCTGGACGCCGCCATCTTCCAAAATGGCGGGCGCATACGCAGTGCGCCCGCCGAATCTGCCGACCGGCAGATTCGTTCCAAAGTGCATTTTGATCACTGAGATATAATCTATCACAGTGATCAAAATAAAAAAATTAATAAATGACCCCCCCCCCCCCTTGTCACCCCCATAGGTAGGGACAATAAAAAAAATAAAGAATTTTTTTTTTCCACTAAGGTTAGAATAGGGTTAGGGCTAGGGTTAGGGTTACGGTTAGGGTTAGGGTTTCGGTATGTGCACACGTATTCTGTTCCTCTGCGGATTTTTCCGATGCGGATTTGATAAATCCGCAGTGCTAAACCGCTGCGGATTTATCGCGGATTTGCCGCGTTTTTTCTGCGCATTTCGCTGCGGTTTTACAACTGCGATTTTCCATTGGAGCAGTTGTAAAAACGCTGCGGAATCCGCAGAAAGAAGTGACATGCTGCAGAATGTAAACCGCTGCGTTTCCGTGTAGTTTTTCTGCAGCATGTGTACAGCGATTTTTGTTTCCCATAGGTTTACATTGAACTGTAAACTCATGGGAAACTGCTGCGGATCCGCAGCGTTTTCCGCAGTGTGTGCACATACCTTTAGAATTAGGCTATGTGCACACGGTGCGGATTTGGCTGCGGATCCGCAGCGGATTGGCCGCTGCGGATTCGCAGCAGTGTTCCATCAGGTTTACAGTACCATGTAAACCTATGGAAAACCAAATCCGCTGTGCCCATGGTGCGGAAAATACCGCGCGGAAACGCTGCGTTGTATTTTCCGCAGCATGTCAATTCTTTGTGCGGATTCCGCAGCGTTTTACACCTGTTCCTCAATAGGAATACACAGGTGAAATCCGCGCAAAAAACGCTGGAAATCCACGGTAAATCCGCAGGTAAAACGCAGTGCCTTTTACCCGTGGATTTTTCAAAAATGATGCTGAAAAATCTCACACGAATCCGCATTGTGGGCACATAGCCGTAGGGTTAGGGTTGGAATTAGGGTTGTGATTAGGGTTATGGCTACAGTTGGGATTAGGGTTAGGGGTGTGGGGGGTTAGTGTTGGAGGTAGAATTGAGGGGTTTCCACTGTTTAGGCACATCAGGGGTCTCCAAACGCAACAGGGCGCCACCATTGATTCCAGCCAATCTTGTATTCAAAAAGTCAAATGGTGCTCCCTCACTTCCGAGCCCCGATGTGCGCCCAAACAGTGGTTTACCCCCACATATGGGGTACCAGTGTACTCAGGACAAACTGTGGAACAATTACTGGGGTCCAATTTCTCCTGTTACCCTTGTGAAAATAAAAAAATTGCTTGCTAAAACATCATTTTTGAGGAAAGAAAAATGATTTTTTATTTTCACGGCTCTGCGTTGTAAATGTCTGTGAAGCACTTGGGGGTTCAAAGTGCTCACCACATATCTAGATAAGTTCCTTGGGGGGTCTAGTTTCTAAAATGGGGTCACTTGTGGGGGGTTTCTACTGTTTAGGCACACCAGGGGCTCTGCAAACGCAACGTGACGCCCGCAGACCATTCCATCAAAGTCTGCATTTCAAAAGTCACTACTTCCCTTCTGAGCCCCGACGTGTGCCCAAACAGTGGTTTACCCCCACATATGGGGTATCAGCGTACTCGGGAGAAACTGGACAACAAATATTGGGGTCAAATTTCTCCTGTTACTCTTGGGAAAATTAAAAAATTCTGGGCTAAATAATTATTTTTGAGGAAAGAAAACGTATTTATTATATTCACGGCTCTGCATTATAAACATCTGTGAAGCACTTCGGGGTTCAAAGTCCTCACCACACATCTAGATTAGTTCCTTTGGGGGTCTAGTTTTCAAAATGGGGTCATTTGTGGGGGATCTCCAATGTTTAGGCACACAGGGGCTCTCCAAACGTGACATGGTGTCCACTAATGATTGGAGCTAATTTTCCATTTAAAAAGCCAAATGGCGTGCCTTCCCTTCCGAGCCCTGCCGTGCGCCCAAACAGTGGTTTACCCCCACATATGGGGTATCAGCGTACTCAGGACAAACTGGACAACAACATTTGGGGTCCAATTTCTCCTATTTCCCTTGGCAAAATAGGAAATTCCAGGCTAAAAAATCATTTTTGAGGAAAGAAAAATTATTTTTTATTTTCATGGCTCTGCGTTATAAACTTCTGTGAAGCACCTGGGGGTTTAAAGTGCTCAATATGCATCTAGATAAGTTCCTTGGGGGGGTCTAGTTTCAAAAATGGGGTCACTTGTGGGGGAGCTCCAATGTTTAGGCACACAGGGGCTCTCCAAACGCGACATGGTGTCCGCTAACAATTGGAGCTAATTTTCCATTCAAAAAGTCAAATGGCGCGCCTTCCCTTCCGAGCGCTGCCGTGTGCCCAAACAGTGGTTTACCCCCACATATGAGGTATCGGCGTACTCGGGAGAAATTGCCCAACAAATCTTAGGATCCATTTTATCCTATTGCCCATGTGAAAATGAAAAAATTGAGGCGAAAAGAATTTTTTTGTGAAAAAAAAGTACTTTTTCATTTTTACAGATCAATTTGTGAAGCACCTGAGGGTTTAAAGTGCTCATTAGGCATCTAGATAAGTTCCTTGGGGGGTCTAGTTTCCAAAATGGGGTCACTTGTGGGGTATCTCCAATTTTTAGGCACACGGGGGCTCTCCAAACGTGACATGGTGTCCGCTAAAGAGTGGAGCCAATTTTTCATTCAAAAAGTCAAATGGCTTTCCTTCCCTTCCAAGCCCTGCCGTGCGTCCAAACAGTGGTTTACCCCAACATATGAGGTATCAGTGTACTCAGGACAAATTGGACAACAATTTTCGTGGTTCAGTTTCTCCTTTTACCATTGGGAAAATAAAAAAAATTGTTGCTAAAAGATAATTTTTGTGACTAAAAAGTTAAATGTTCATTTTTTCCTTCAATGTTGCTTCTGCTGCTGTGAAGTACCTGAAGGGTTAATAAACTTCTTGAATGTGGTTTTGAGTACCTTGAGGGGTGCATTTTTTAGAATGGTGTCACTTTGGGGTATTTTCGCCATATAGACCCCTCAAACTGACTTCAAATGTGAGGTGGTCCCTAAAAAAAATGGTTTTGTAAATTTCGTTGTAAAAATGAGAAATCGCTGGTCAAATTTTAACCCTTATAACTTCCTAGCAAAAAAAAAATTTTGTTTCCAAAATTGTGCTGATGTAAAGTATACATGTGGGAAATGTTATTTATTAACTATTTTGTGTCACATAACTCTCTGGTTTAACAGAATAAAAATTCAAAATGTGAAAATTGCGAAATTTTCCAAATTTTCGCCAAATTTCCGTTTTTATCACAAATAAACGCAGAATTTATTGACCTAAATTTACCACTAACATGAAGCCCAATATGTCACGAAAAAATAATCTCAGAACCGCTAGGATCCGTTGAAGCGTTCCTGAGTTATTACCTCATAAAGGGACACTGGTCAGAATTGCAAAAAACGGCAAGGTCTTTAAGGTCAAAATAGGCTGGGTCATGAAGGGGTTAACAAAGCCACCACCAAACATCTAAGTAAAGTGCTTATAGTGCATAATAAAGTGTGTGATCCTATGTGCCTAGTCTCTACTGAGCTGTGCAGGAATATGGCTCAATATTACAGAGGAGATGTAATACTCGCATAGGTATATATTTTGTATGTCTTTATATATGCTAATATCTCAGTGTGGTGTAAAGATGTTGAGAAACCAGGACAATCTGATGATAAATGAGCTACTGGAACAAACCATACATGGTCAAGGCAAGAGACCCTGCATCTGATGAAATGCTACTATTACAGCAGACCAAATGAGAGAGGATATATGAAGCGCATGAGGAAACTCTGGATGGATACAAGACCTAAATGTCCACTGACTTTGAAACAACTAGTCACCCAACTTACAACTAGTCACCCAACTTTTCAATGTCATTAAGAGAAAGCTGATAGCAGAGGCTCTAAGTGCCAACTCGTAGTAAATAGAGCAGTCGCTCAAGACTCAAGATCCAGACAGACCAATCTCAACACAACCTGGATTGACTACAGGAAAGCTTATGAATCAGTGCCACACACACATGGATCTGTGAATGCTTGGCTCTCTACAATGTCAACAGGAAATTTAAGAACCTTCCTCAGAAACTCAATGGGGCTCTGGACAGCAATATTGGAAGTCAACTCAAGACAACTAGTACAAATGATCATCAAATGCGGTATATACCAAGGTGATGCACTGTCTCCATTGCTGTTCTGCATAGGCTTGAACCACTTCAGTCAGATAATTACAGAGTCGGCTATGGATACAAGTTCAAGAGTGGAAACACCATAGGCCACCTCCTCTACATGGGGGACATCAAGCTGTATGCAAAAAATGAACGTGACATCAATTCATTGATCACACTGACAATGATCTACTGCAAAAACATTGGCATGTCCTTCGGACTGGTGAAGTGCAGCCGATTGGTAATAAAGCGAGGCAAGATAGTCAGGACTGATTAAATGGATTTACCAGAAGGGCAAATGGCAGATGTGCAGACATGCTACAAGTACTTCTGCATCCCACAGGGATACGGTAACCATGATGAGGAGGCAAGGAAACCAGCAACTTCCAAATACCATAAAAAGGGTAAGACAGGTCCTGAAGAGCCAGCTCAATGGGGAGAATAAAATCCGCACCATCAATACATATGCCCTGCCAGTTATCAGATACCCTGCTGGCATAGTGTTTTGACCAAAAGAAGAGATGGAAGCTGCAGATGTAAAGACATGAAAGCTCCTCACAATGAATGGAGGTCTTCACTCCAAGTCTAACATCCGAAGATTGTATACCAACAGAAATGAGGTTGGTCGAGGCTTGATAAGCATCAAAGCCACCATCACTGATGAAACCAGGAGTATCCAGGGATACATCAGAAAAATGGCACCAACAGATGAGATGCTGAGAGCCTAAGGCAGCAACAACAACAACAGTTCTGGAAAGACGAACATGAACATGAAGCGCCAGGGGAAGACAAGCCGCTGCATGGGATGTTCCATCGACAGATGATGGCGGTGGCTGACATTTAGAAATCCTACCAATGGCTGGAGAAAGCTGGACTCCAAGACAGCACCGAGGCACTTTTCATAGCGGCATAAGAGCAAGCACTAAGTACTAGATCCATAGAAGCAGAAATCTACCAGACAAGACAAAACCCAAGGTGCAGACTATGCAAAGAAACCTCAGAAACAGTCCAACACATAGTGGCAGGATGAAAAATGCAAGCAGGAACAGAGTATACCGAATGCCACAACCAAGTATCGGGAATTGTATGGAGTAACATCTGCGCAGTCCATGTGGAAGACGCCAGAGCAAGTGGTGGAGAATGAAAGGGCTAAAATCATGTGGAACTTCAAGATCCAGACGGATAAGCAGGTGTTGGCTAATCAACCAGACATTGTGATTGTAGACAAGGATCAGAAGACCGCAATGATAATAGATGTTGCCGTGCCAAGTGACAGCAATATCAGAAAGAAGGAATATAAGAACCTGGAGAAATACCAGGGCCTCAAAGGAGAACTGGAGAAGATGTGGAGGTGAAGGCAACAGTGATTCCAGTGGTGATAGGAGCACTAAGTTGGGAAAATGGCTACAACAGATCCAGGAAGCAACATCTGAACTCTCTATCCAGAAAATTGCAATGCTGGCAACAACTAAGATCCGGGCAGAACCCTCAAACTCCCAGGCCTTTGGTAGAAGACCCGATAATGAGAAAGGACAACAAAGACCACCCCCATTGGGGGGGGGGGGGGTGAGAAGGAAGTTTTTTACATCTATGTGAATAATACCTCTCCTCTGTACTATTGAGCCATATTCCTACATGGCTCAGTATAGACAAGGCACATAGGATTAGACATTTTATTAGGCACCATAAGCACTTTACTTAGGTGTTTGGTGGTGGCTTTGTTAAGGAGTCCTGGTGAGGGTCAAGTAGGGCCAGTTGACGTGAAGTGGGGGTGCCATTTCACTACCCAGGGTGCAAACCTCCGCTGTTAGATGCTGTCACCCTATATGTATCCCTTCCTATTTTCCCTAGACTCTTCCTATTTTGCCATTTATTCAGTAGCACCAAATCAATGCTCTATTTTTATGTTTTGTATCCCAGTGGATAAACTCTATAAGATTATCTTTACCAGACCCTCTATAACAACTGTGTAACCCCTTTCTGACATATGAGGTACTATCCCGTCGAGGTGGGGTGTGCCCGTATGACCACCGACAGGATAGTACCATCATATGCGATCGGCCATGCTCACGGGGGGAGCGCAGCCGTTCGCGGCCGGGTGTCAGCTGACTATCGCAGCTGACATCCGGCACTATGTGCGAGGAGCGGTCACGGACCGCCCCGACACATTAACCCCCGGCACACTGCGATCAAACATGATCGCAGTGTGCCGGCGGTATAGGGAAGCATCGCACATGGCGGGGGCTCCCTGCGGGCTTCCCTGAGACCCCCAGAGCAACGCGATGTGATCGCGTTGCTGTGAGGGTCTCTTACCACCTCCTCCCTGCAGCAGGCCCGGATCTAAGATGGCCACGGCATCCGGGTCCTGCAGGGAGGTGGCTTCACGGCGCCTGCTCAGAGCAGGCGCCGGGAAGCCAGGAGAAGTGCACGTCAGATCGCTGATCTGACACAGTGCACAGCAAAGTGTCAGATCAGCGATCTTACACTATAACATGACGCCCCCCCTGGGGCAATGTTATAGTGTAAAAAAAAAAATATTCACATGTGTAAAAATAAAAAAAATAAAAATTGCAAGAAAAAAATTTTCTTCCTATAAATACATTTCTTTATCTAATTAAAAAAAAACAATAAAAGTACACATATTTAGAATCGACGCCTCCGTAATGACCCCACCTATAAATCTATATCACCAGTTAACCCCTTCAGTGAACACTGTAAAAAAAAAAAAAAAAAGAGGCAAAAATCAACGCTTTATTCTCATACCTGTTGTGACTTCCGCTCTTGGGCTCCCTCCGGTGGTTGTAAGTGGAATGGCTGCTCCTTGGATTTAGCAGTCTGCAGCTGCTTCCACTGATTGTCTTTCTGCTCGGCTATTTATGCCTGGCTCTTACATTCAGCGAGTGCCACTTGTCAATGGTTCCTGGTTGGCTTCACATCTTTGCTTGGATTTCCCTGATATCCTGACCAGTTCAGCAAAGATAAGTCCTTGCTTTGCTCTTTTCTGTCCACATGTTGTGGACTTATTCGTTCTGTGCATTCTATGTTTTGTCCAGCTTGTCAGTATGGATTAATTCAGTTAAGCTGGAAGCTCTGGGAAGCAGATTTACCCTCCACATCTTTAGTCAGGTGTGGAGATTTTTGTAAACTCTGTGGATTTTTGTAGTTTTTAATACTGACCGCACAGTATTCTATCCTGTCCTATCTATCTAGCTAGACTGGCCTCCTGTGCTACATCCTGGTTTCATTCTGTGTATGTCTTTTCCCTCTCCACTCACAGTCATTACTTGTGGGGGGCTATCTATCCTTTGGGGATTTTCTGTGAGGCAAGATAGTTTTCCTGCTTCTATCTTTAGGGGTAGTTAATTCTCAGGCTGTGACGAGGTGCCTAGGGAGTGACAGGAGCATCCCACTGCTACTTCTAGTGTTGTGTTGAGCTTAGGGACTGCGGTCAGTACAGGTACCACCTCCTTCAGAGCTCGTCCCATGTTGCTCCTAAACCACCAGTTCATATCACATACCGCCAAACAAAAAGTGGAATAACACGCGATCAAAAAGACTGATATAAATAACCATGGTACCGCTGAAAACGACATCTTGTCCCGCAAAAAACGAGCCGCCATACAGCATTATCAGCGAAAAAATATAAAAGTTATAGTCCTCAGAATAAAGCGATGCAAAAATAATTATTTTTTCTATAAAATAGTTTTTATCGTAAAAAGCGCCAAAAATAAAAGAATTATATAAATGAGGTATGGTTGTAATCGTACTGACCCGAAGAATAAAACTGCTTATCAGTTTTACCAAACGCAGAACGGTATAAACGCCTCCCCCAAAAGAAATTCATGAATAGCTGTTTTTTGGTCATTGTGCCTCACAAAAATCGGAATAAAAAGCGATCAATAAATGTCACGTGCCCGAAAATGTTATCAATAAAAACGTCAACTTGTCCCGCAAAAAACAAGACCTCACATGACTCTGTGGACCCAAATATGGAAAAATTATAGCTCTCAAAATGTGGTAACGCAAAAAATATTTTTTGCAATAAAAAGCGACTTTCAGTGTGTGACGGCTGCTAATCAAAAAATCCGCTAAAAACCCGCTATAAAAGTAAATCAAACCTCCCTTCATCACCCCCTTAGATAGGGGAAAAAAAAATGTATTTCCATTTTCCCATTAGGGTTAGGGCTAGGATTAGGGCTAAGGTTAGTGTTGGGGCTAGGGTTCAGGCTACAGTTAGGGTTGCGGCTACACTTACGGTTGGGAATAAGGTTGGGATTAGGGTTAGGGGTGTGTCAGGTTTAGGGGTGTGGTTAGGGTTACCGTTGGGATTAGGGTTAGGGGTGTGTTTGGATTAGGGTTTCAGTTATAATTGTTTTTTTTTCACTGTTTAGGCACATCAGGGGCTCTCCAAACGCGACATGGCGTCCGATCTCAATTCCAGCCAATTCTGCGTTGAAAAAGTAAAACAGTGCTCCTTCCCTTCCGAGCTCTCCCGTGTGCCCAAACAGGGGTTTACCCCAACATATGGGGTATCAGCGTACTCAGGACGAATAGGACAACAACTTTTGGGGTCCAATTTCTCCTGTTACCCTTGGGAAAATACAAAACTGGGGGCTAAAAAATAATTTTTGTGGGAAAAAAAGAGATTTTTTATTTTCACGGCTCTGCATTGTAAACTGTAGTGAAACACTTGGGGGTTCAAAGTTCTCACAACACATCTAGATAAGTTCCTTGGGGGGTCTAGTTTCCAATATGGGGTCACCTGTGGGGAGTTTCTACTGTTTAGGTACATTAGAGGCTCTGCAAATGCAATGTGACGCCTGCAGACCATTCCATCTAAGTCTGCATTCCAAATGGCGCTCCTTCCCTTCCGAGCCCTCCCATGCGCCCAAACAGTATTTCCCCCCCCACATATGGGGTTTCAGCGTACTCAGGACAAATTGGACAACAACTTTTGGGGTCCAATTTCTCCTGTTACCCTTGGGAAAATACAAAACTGGCGGCTAAAATATAATTTTTGTGGGAAAAAATGTTTATTTTTATTTTTACGGCTCTGCATTATAAACTTCTGTGAAGCCCTAGGTGGGTCAAAGTGCTCACCAAACATCTAGATAAGTTTCTTAGGGGGTCTACTTTCCAAAATGCTGTCACTTGTGGGGCGTTTCAATGTTTAGGCACACCAGTGGCTCTACAAACGCAACATGGCGTCCCATCTCAATTGCTGTCAATTTTGCATTGAAAAGTCAAACGGCGCTCCTTCCCTTCCGAGCTCTCCCATGCTCCCAAACAGTGGTTTATCCCCACATATGGGGTATCAGCGTACTCAGGACAAATTGTACAACAACTTTTGGGGTCCAATTTCTTCTCTTACCCTTGGGAAAATAAAAAATTGGGGGCGAAAAGATCATTTTTGTGAAAAAATGATTTTTTATTTTTACAGCTCTGCATTATAAACTTCTGTGAAGCACTTGGTGGGTCAAAGTGCTCACCACACATCTAGGTAAGTTCCTTAGGGGGTCTATTTTCCAAAATGGTGTCACTTGTGGGGGGTTTCAATGTTTAGGCACATCAGTGGCTCTCCAAACGCAACATGGCGTCCCATCTCAATTCCTGTCAATTTTGCATTGAAAAGTCACATGGCGCTCCTTTGCTTCTGAGCTCTGTCATGCGCCCAAACAGTGGTTTACCCCCACATATGGGGTATCGGCGTACTTAGGACAAATTGTACAACAACTTTTGGGGTCCATTTTCTCCTGTTACCCTTGGTGAAATAAAACAAATTGGAGCTGAAGTAAATTTTTTGTGAAAAAATGTTAAATGTTCATTTTTATTTAAACATTACAAAAATTCCTGTGAAACACCTGAAGAGTTAATAAACTTCTTGAATGCAGTTTTCAGCACCTTGAGGGGGTGCAGTTTTTAGAATGGTGTCACACTTGGATATTTTCTATCATATAGACCCCTAAAAATGACTTCAAATGAGATGTGGTCCCTAAAGAAAAAATGGTGTTGTAAAAATGAGAAATTGTTGGTCAACTTTCAACCCTTATAACTCCCTAACAAAAAAAAATTTTGTTTCCAAAATTGTGCTGATGTAAAGTAGACATGTGGGAAATGTTATTTATTAACTATTTTTCGTGATATATCTCTCTGATTTAAGGGCATAAAAATACAAAGTTTGAAAATTGCAAAATTTAAAAAATTTTCGCCATATTTCCGTTTTTTTCATAAATAATCGCAAGTAATATCGAAGAAATGTTACCACTAACATGAAGTACAATATGTCACGAAAAAACAGTCTCAGAATCAGCGGGATCCGTTGAAGCGTTCCAGAGTTATAACCTCATAAAGTGACAGTGGTCAGAAGTGTAAACATTGGCTCGGTCATTAAGTAACAAATTGGCTCTGTCAATAAGGGGTTAACAGACCTTATGGTCAAGGATCAATTTCTTCACATGTGCCCCACGGATGTACGTGGGGCACATGTTCCTTCCACATTGTTTCAGTTCCTGTGAAGCACGTAAAGGGTTAATAAACTTATTGAATGTGGTTTTGAGAACCTTGAGAGGTGTAGTTTTTAGAATGGTGTCACACTAAGTTATTTTCTATCATATAGACCCCTCAAAATGACTTCAAATGTGATGTGGTCCCTAAAAAAAAAATGGTGCTGTAAAAATGAGAAATTGCTGGTCAACTTTTAACCCTTATAACTCCCTAACAAAAAAAAATTTGGTTCCAAAATTGTGCTGATGTAAAGTAGACATGTGGGAAATGTTCCTTATTAAGTATTTTGTGTGACATATCTGTGATTTAATTGCATAAAAATTCCAAATTTTCGCCAAATTTCCGTTTTTTTCACAAATAAACGCAGGAAATATCAAAGAAATGTTACCACTAGCATGAAGTACAATATGTCACAAGAAAACGATGTCAGAATCACCAGGATCCGTTGAAATGTTCCAGAGTTATAATCTCATAAAGGGACAGTGGTCAGAATTGTAAAAATTGGCCTGGTCATTAAAGGGCCTCTGTCACCCCCTCTAGCCGTTATAAACTAAAAGAGCCACCTTGGGCAGCAGTAATGCTGCATTCTAACAAGGTGGCTCTTTTAGTTTTTGGTGCAGTTATTGTCAAAATAAAGCGTTTTATAGTTTCGCCAAAATACCTTTCTTTAGACAGGGAGGCAGGTCTTAACCCCGCTGCTGGAAACGCCACACTGCAAACATGATGTTTGTTGTATGTGGAATTTCCTGAAGAAGAGGTCGCACTGACCTTGAAACGCGTTGAATAAACCACCTTTTAAATTTATTATCCTTAGAACTTCATCATTAAGGCAGCGCAGATTTAACCTACACCTCCTGCACAGTTTATATTGTCATACGGCTGTTGATCGGCTTGTGGATCTGCAGCAGCCGAAATCGCTACATGCTTTTCATTCAACAAAATCAGGTGAGCAGTTCTAAGAAAGCTCTCTTGGTTATCTAGAGGATAAGACCCTATTTTGCACTTTGTGTCTACATTTTTTTCTCCTATAGCACTGTTTAGGTACATCAGGTGGTTTCCAAGCGTGACATGGCGCCACCATTGAATCCAACCAATTTTTACGTTCAAAAAGTCAAACAGTGCTCCCTCCCTTTTGAGCTCTGCCATTCACCAAAGCAGTGATTTACCCCCACATATGGGGTATCAGCATACTCAGGACAAGTTGCACAACAATGTTGGGGTTCCAATTTCTCCTTTTACCCTTGGGAAAATAAAACTTTTGGGGCGAAACAATAATTTTTGGGGAAAAATTATTATTTATTTTCACGGCTCTACATTATAAACTTCTGTGAAGCACTTTGGAGTTCAACGTGCTCACCACTAGTGATGAGCGAGTATACTCGTTACTCGAGATTTCCCGAGCACGCTCAGGTTTCCTCCAAGTATTTTTTAGTGCTCTGAGATTTAGTTTTCATCACCGCAGCTGAATCATTTATATCTGTTAACCAGCTTGATTGCATGTGGGGATTCCTGTTGTGAATTCTGTTGTCGGGCTCCCTCCTGTGGTCATGAATGGTACTTCGGCTGGTTCTGACCATGGACTTCCTCTGGTGGGTGTTTCTGAGTTTCCTTCCTCAGGTGACGAGGTTAATTCGTTAGCTGGCTGCTCTATTTAACTCCACTTAGATCTTTGCTCCATGCCACCTGTCAATGTTCCAGTATTGGTCTAGTTCACTCCTGGATCGTTCTTGTGACCTGTCTTCCCAACAGAAGCTAAGTTCCTGTTTGTTTTTCTTTGGTTTGGTATTTTTCTGTCCAGCTTGCTATTTTTATTGCTGTCTTGCTTGCTGGAAGCTCTGGGACGCAGAGGGAGCGCCTCCGCACCGTGAGTCGGTACGGAGGGTCTTTTTGCGCCCTCTGCGTGGTCTTTTTGTAGGTTTTTGTGCTGACCGCACAGCAACCTTTCCTATCCTCGGTCTGTTCAGTTAGTCGGGCCTCACTTTGCTAAATCTATTTCATCTCTGTGTTTGTATTTTCATCTTTACTCACAGTCATTATATGTGGGGGGCTGCCTATTCCTTTGGGGAATTTCTCTGAGGCAAGGTAGGCTTTATTTTTCTATCTTTAGGGCTAGCTATTTCCTTAGGCTGTGCCGAGTTGCATAGGGAGCGTTAGGCGCAATCCACAGCTATTTCTAGTGTGTGTGATAGGATTAGGGATTGCGGTCAGCAGAGTTCCCACGTCCCAGAGCTCGTCCTTATTATCAGTAACTATTAGGTCATTCCGTGTGCTCTTAACCTCCAGGTCCATTATTGGCCTGACCACCAGGTCACAACAGATTCCCTAGCAACCAGGCAACCCCCACATGTACTTATGCTGGCTTGCAGATGTAAATCATGCAGCTGCGTCAACAAAAACTAAATCTCTGAGCACTTACAAATACTCGGAGACCTTCCGAGCAACGAGTATACTCGCTTATCACTGCTCCCCACACATCTAGATACAATAAGTTCCTTTGGGGGTCTAGTTTCGGAAACGGTGTCACTTGTCGGGGTTTTTCACTGTTCAAGCACATCAGGAGCTCTCCAAACGCGACATGGCATCCGATCTCAGTTCCAGCCAATTCTGCGTTGAAGAAGTCAAACGGCGCTCCTTTCCTTCCAAGCTCTGTCGTGTGCCCAAATAGTGGTTTACCCCTATATATGGGGTATCAGCGTATTCAGGAGAAATTGCACAACTTTTGTTTGTTAATTTTCTCTTTTTACAAAAAAAATTGGGTCTGAAGTAAAATGTTCGTGAAAAAAAGTTAAATATTCATTTTTTCCTGTGAAGCATGTAAAGGGGTAATAAACTTCTTGAATGTGGTTTTGAGCACATTAAGGTGTACAGTTTTTAGAATGTTGTCACTTTTGGGTATTTTCTGTCATGTACACCCCTCAAAGTGACTTCAAATGTGATGTGGTCCCTAAAAAAAATGTTTTTTAAATTTTGTTGTAAAAATAAGAAATCGCTGGTCATCTGTTAACTTTTGTTTCCAAAATTGTGCTGATGTAACGTAGACATGTGGGAAATGTAATTTATTAAGTATTTTGTGTGACATATCTCTCTGATTCAAGGGCATAAAAAGTAAAAGTTTGAAAATTGCTAAATTTTACAAATTTTCACCATATTTCTGTTTTATTCATAAATAAATGCTAGTCATATTGAAGAAATTTTGACTCTAACATGAAGTTAAATATGTCATGCAAAAAACAGTCTTAGAATCAGCGGGATCCATTAAAGCGTTCCAGAGTTATGACCTCCTACAGTGACAGTGGTCAGAATTGGATAAATTGTCTCCGTCCTTAAGTACAAAATTGTCAGTCACTAAGGGGTTAAAATTGTTTTTATTGTCTAAAAGCGCCAAAGCATAAAAAAAGATATAAATGAAGTATCGCTGTAATCATACTGACCCGAAGAATAAAGCTGTCTTACAAATAATGGATATAATGGAACTAGGTCTAGTACAAAGGGGGAAAACAAAATTAATAAAGGTGATGGGGGAACTACAATACCCAGAGAGATTAGCAAAATTAGGATTATTCAGTCTAGAAAAAAAGACTGAGGGGTGATCTAATAACCATGTACAGTGCCTTGCGAAAGTATTCGGCTCCCTGGAACTTTTCAACCTTTTCCCACATATCATGCTTCAAACATAGATACCAATTGTAAATTTTTGGTGAAGAATCAACAACAAGTGGAACACAATTGTGAAGTTGAAGGAAATTTATTGGTTATTTTTAATTTTTGTGGAAATTCAGAAACTGAAAAGTGGGGCGTGCAATATTATTCGGCCCCTTTAACTTAATACTTTGTTGCGCCACCTTTTGCTGCGATTACAGCTGCAAATCGCTTGGGGTATGTCTCTATCAGTTTTGTACATTGAGAGACTGAAATTCTTGCCCATTCTTCCTTTGCAAACAGCGCGAGCTCGGTGAGGTTTGATGGAGATCGTTTGTGAACAGCAGTTTTCAGCTCTTTCCACAGATTCTCGATTGGATTGAGGTCTCAGGTCTTTTGCAGACTCCCAACAGGTTTTCTTCAAGAATGGTCCTGTATTTGGCTCTATGCATCTTCCCATCAATTTTAACCATCTTTCCTGTCCCTGCTGAAGAAAAGGCAGGCCCAAACCATGATGCTGCCACCAACTTGTTTGACAAGTGGGGATGGTGTGTTCAGGGTGATAAGCTGTGTTTCCTTCACGCCAAACATATCGTTTGGCATTGTTGCCAAAAAGTTCGATTTTGGTTTCATCTGACCAGAGCACCTTCTTTCCACATGTTTGGTTTGTCTCCCAGTTGGCTTGTTGCAAACTTTAAACAACCCTTTTTATGGATATCTTTGATAAATTGCTTTCTTCTTGCCAATCTCCATAAAGGCCAGATTTGTGCAGTGTACAACTGATTGTTGTCCTATGGACAGACTGTCCCACCTCAGCTGTAGATCTCTGCAGTTCATCCAGAGTGATCATGGGCCTCTTGGCTGCAACTCTGATCAGTCTTCTCCTTGTTTGAGATGAAAATGTAGAGAGACGGACGGGTCTTGGTAGATTTTCAGTGGTATGATACTTCTTCCATTTCAATATGATCACTTGCACAGTGCTCTTTGGGATGTTTAAAGTTTTGGAAATCATTTTGTATCCAAATACGGCTTTAAACTTCTCCACAACAGTATCACGGACCTGCCTGTTGTGTTCCTTGGTCTTCATGATGCTCTCTGTGCTTCAAACAGAATCCTGAGACTATCACAGAGCAGGTGCATTTATACGGAGACTTGATTACACACAGGTGGATTATATTTATCATAATTAGGCATTTAGGACAACATTGGATCATTCAGAGATCCACAATGAACTTCTGGAGTGAGTTTTCTGCACTGAAAGTAAAGGGGCCGAATAATATTGCACGCCCCACTTTTCAGTTTTTAAATTTCCCAAAAATTTTTAAATAATCAATAAACTTCGTTTAACCCCTTAGCAACCACCGATATATCTTTTAACGGCGGTAGTTATGGGTACTTAAACAACAGCGCCGTTAATTAACTGGATGTGGAAAAAGTGTATAGCGCCCCCCAGAGTCGGATTTTCTCTGGGATCTCGCTTGCCGGGGGTAGCCGAGATCCCAGAGAACATGATTCGGGTAGTTTTTTTCCCGACCCCCGGATTGCGATCGCTGGTAATTAACCGTTTACCGGCAGCAGCAAAAATAAACACCGTGATTTGCCATTTAATTTCTCTGTCCCCTAATGTGGTCGCACATCAGAGGACAGAAAAATGGGGTCCCCGATGCTTACACGTGTCCCCAGGTGCTCCTCGTGGTTCCTCATGGGCGCTACCATCTTCTTTCGGCCAAAAAATGGCGACACCCGGCAGACCTTTGGGGTCTCGGCTGCCGGGAGTAGCCAATATCCCAAAGAACATGATCGGGGTCATTTTTTACCGACCCCTGTTTTGCAATCGCCGGTAACTAACTGTTTACCGGCGACCGCAATAAAAGAAATGCAATGTTTCTGTCATTTTCTGTCCTCTGATGTGATCACACATCAGAGGACAGAGAAATAGAGGGATCGGGGACCCTGTCATACTTACCTGTGTCCCTGGGTCCTCCTACGTCCCCTCCTTGGCCACCTTCTTCTTCCTCCGGAAAGAAAATGGCGGGTGCATGCGTAGTGCGCCTGCTGTGATCTGCCGGCCAGCAGAGGAAGATTCTTCCTCTTGTTTCATTTTGGTCACTGTGATAGATCCTATCACAGTGATCAAAATAAAAATAAAATAGTATTTAACCCCCCTTTATCACCCCTTTAGTTAGGAAAAATAATAAAATAAAAGAAATGTATGTATTTCCATTTTACAATTAGGGTTTCAGTTGGGCTAAACGGAGTTGGGCTAAAGTTAGGGCTAGGGTTAGGGTTGGGTCTAAAGTTAGGGTTGGGGCTAAAGTTAGGGTTGGGGCTATGGTTGGGGCTAAAGTTAGGGTTAGAGTTAAGGTTAGGGAAGGGTTGGGATTAGGGTTTGGGTTAGGGTTAGGTTTGAGATTAGGTTTAAGGTTTGGTTTGGGATTAGGGTTAGGGGTGTATTGGGATTAGGGTTGGGATTAAGGTTAGGTTTGAGGTTAGGGTTGAGATTAGGATTGGGTATTTTGGGTTTAGGGTTTTGATTAGGGTTGGGATTAGGGTTAGGGGTGTTTTGGGGTTAGGGTTGTCATTAGGGTATGGCTAGGCTCTTGATTAGGATTATGGATCGGGTTGGGATTAGGGTTAGGGGTGTGTTGGGGTTAGGGTTGGAGTTAGAATTGGGGGTTTTCCATTGCTTAGGTACATCAGGGGGTCTCCAAACGTGACAGCCAATTTTGCGCTCAAAAAGTCAAATGGTGCTCCCTCCCTTCTGAGCTCTGCCGTGCATCCAAACAGTGTTTTACCTCCACATATGGGGCATCAGCATACTCAGGACTAATTGGACAACAACTTTAGGGTCCAGTTTCTCCTGTTACCCTTGTACAAGGTCTGACTGGGGTGTCTTGGGCCCACCAGGTTAATGGACTCTAGGGGCCCACCCTACAGTTATATGCAAATATCTGTCAGTAGTTATCCTGATTATAATGGACCATTGGCTGTAAAACACAGGTGCTCCTGCACATCTACTGTGCGCCCCCATAGCTGGGATGTATAATTACAGTAGTTTACATTAATGGGGTTGTTTGGTTAAAACAAGTTATCATTGATCCATGGGCTTCACAGGATAGTTGATTGCTTAAGTCCGACCATTAGAAACTGCACCGATCGGAATAATGAGGAAGTTTTGTCGTTGATAGGACACCTATCCCCATTTTAAAATGGAGCTGCAGGTGGGATGTCTGACCGCAGCTACATTCATCCTCTTTGGGGCTTCCAGAAAAAAGCAAGATCAGCCACTGATCTTGACAGTGATTGACAGTGATTTTACATGCCACTCCAGTCTAATGGGGCTAAAAAGTTCCACATTCTGCCGATTAGATCCAAGTAGTCAGACCCCTCCAATCAATACGTTATTGCTTATACTGTGAAGAGGTGATTACTTTTTTTCATAGGAAACCCCCTATAAGTGCATCTCCGCCGCTGTGTACAAGTATTTAATCTTTAATGAAAATAAAGAATCTTCTCCTAATTAATATCAGAGAGAACAAATGACTGCCACACACAACACAATCCCCTATACCAAGACCACATGCAGGAAGAAATACCACCACACCATGACTAGACCACATAGTGACCGAATAATACAACATACAAGGGACAAATACTGCCACACCATGACCAGACCACATAGTGAATAATAATACATACAAGGAACAAATATGGCACACCATGACCAGACCACATATTACCACCACACAGTGAACCGAATAATACCACATACAAGGAAAAAATATAGCCACACCATGACCAGAACACACATTAGCACCACACAGTTACCGAATAATATCACATACAAAGAACAAATATGCCACACCATGATCAGACCATATAGTGACTGAATAATGACATATTACCAGCATATAGGGACGAAATAATACCACATACAAGGAGAAATACTGCCACGCATGACCAGTCCACAATTTACCACCACATAGTGACCGAATACTGCAATACTGATCATAAATACATACCTCAATACTAATACTGTTATTACCACCAGTGGCATTATACACAGGAGCTCAGTATATAGTGTCAGTGTACAGGTAAAACAATGATCACCAGTGACATTATACACAGGAGCTCTGTATATAGTGTCAGTGCACAGGTAATACAGTGATCAACAGTGACATTATACACAGGAGCTTTGTGTATAGTGTACAGGTAATACAGTGATCACCGGTGACATTATACACTGAAGCTCTGTATATAGTGTCAGTGTACAGATAATACAGTGAGCACCAGTGACATTATACGCAGGAGCTCTGTATATAGTGTCAATGTACACATAATACAGTGAGCACCAGTGATATACACAGGAGCTGTGTGTAGTGTACAGGTAATACAGTGATCACTGGTGACATTATACACAGGAGCTCTGTATATAGTGTCAGTGTACAGATAATACAGTGAGCACCAGTGACATTATACACAGGCACTCTGTATATAGTGTGTGTACAGATAATACAGTGAGCACCAGTGACATTATACACAGGAGCTTTGTGTATAGTGTACAGGTAATGCAATGATCACCGGTGACATTATACACAGGAGCTTTGTATATAGTGTCAGTGTACAGATAATACAGTGAGCACCAGTGACATTATACACAGGAGCTTTTTATACAGTGTCAGTGTACAGGTAATACAATGATCACCAGTGACATTATACAAAAGAGCTCTGTATATAGTGTCAGTGCACAGGTAATACAGTGGTCACCGGTGACATAATACACAGGAATTCTGTACACAGTATATAGTGTATAGTGTGTGTGTACATGTAATACATTGATTCACCAGTGATTCTCTAGTTGAAGTCGTTCATCTTTGCTTTTCTTCAACCAGCACAGACTGCCATCTCTTCTTCCAGCCAGGACTCGTCTCTGCAAAAAATATCATCAATAGCTGATCTCTTCCAGAGCGCTTCCCCACTTTTTCACTGACTTCTACACCACATCAGATGAAGAAAAAAAAGCGACGCAGTACCACCCTGCACAGTAACAGGACACCCATTTTACTCCATCCATTGAAAACAGTTTCCTAAAAAGTAAATTATATTACAGTAGTAATGTCCCTAAATAGACCCTAAAGAAATTATGTTCCCCACTTATCACCATAAACTAATATAGCATGTTTCTCATCCTTTCCCTCAAACAGTAATTTAGTCCCTCATCTTGGTCAACTTTATTTAATCTTGCCCAGCCTTGCCTCCTTTATTTTATAATATGCCCCAGCCTGTTCCCCTGTGTCCCTTGTCCAGCCTGGCCCCCAGATATCCATCCTGCCCCCTCAGCTATACATACTGGCCCTCATATGTCTCTTATCCTGCCCCCCATATTTCTTTCCTGGACCCCATATATCCTTCCTACTCCCCTGTCCCGGCTCCCCCATATATGCAACCTGCCCCCCATGTATATCCATCCTGGCCCATCCCTATATATATCCATCCTCCCCCCATATATCTATCTCATGGCTCCCCCATATATGCATCCTGAATCCCCCACATATGCATCCTGGTCCATTGTTCTGCCTCACACCCCCCCCCCCCATAAATATATATATATATATATATATATATATATATATATATATATATATATATATATATGCACACACACACACACACACAGTTAGGTCCTTATATATTTGGGTAGAGACAACATTTTTCTAATTTTGGTTCTAGACATTACCACAATGAATTTTAAACAAAACAATTCAGATGCAGTTGAAGTTCAGCCTTTCAGCTTTCATTTGAGGGTATCCACATTAAAATTGGATGAAGGGTTTAGGAGTTTCAGCTCCTTAACATGTGCCACCCTGTTTTTAAAGGGACCAAAAGTAATTGGACAATTGACTCCAAGGCTATTTCATGGACAGGTGTGGGCAAACCCTTCGTTATGTCATTCTCAATTAAGCAGATAAAAGGCCTGGAGTTGATTTGAGGTGTGGTGCTTGCATTTGGAAGGTTTTGCTGCGAAGTAAACATGCGGTCAAAAGAACTCTCCATGCAGGTGAAATAAGCCATCCTTAGGCTGTGAAAGCAAAAAACTGGGTCACTAGTGTTTTTTGATGATGTGACACAGGACAGAAGCAGCCGAATGAATTCTGACGTATTCAGAGCCATACTGTGTGCTCAGATCCAGCCAAACGCAGCCCAACTGATTGGTTGTCGTTTCATACTACAGATGGGCAGTGACCCAAAACATAAAGCCAAAGCAACCCAGGAGTTAATTAAAGCAATGAAGTGAAATATTCTTGAATGGCCAAGTAAGTCACCTGATCTCAACCCATTTGAGCATGCATTTCACTTTTTAAAGGTAACCTGTCACCTGAATTTGGCGGGACCGATTTTCGGCATATGGGCGGAGTTTTCAGGTGTTTGCGCAGGCGTGTACTACGGAGGACAGAGAATGAATTTCAGTTCAATATTGCAGCCAGCATGCAGCCAGCGGGTAAGGAAAGGGTGAATCAAACACCTGAAAACTCCGCCCATATGACCGAAAAACCGATCCCGTCAAATTCAGGTGACAGGTTCCCTTTAAAGACTAAACTTCAGACAGAAAGGCCCACAAACAAATAGCAACTGAAAACCACCACAGTGAAGGCCTGGCAGAGCATCAAAAAGGAGGAAACACAGCGTCTGGTGATGTCCATGAGTTCAAGACTTCAGGCAGTCATTGCCAACAAAGGGTTTTCAACCAAGTACTAGAAATGAACATTTTATTTACAATTATTTAATCTGTCCAATTACTTTTGGTCCCATTAAAAACAGGGTGGCACATGTTAAGGAGGTGAAACACCTAAACCCTTCATCCAATTTTAATGTGGATACCCTCAAATAAAAGCTGAAAGTCTTAACTTCAACTGCATTTGAATTGTGTTGTTTAACCCCTTTACCCCCAAGGGTGGTTTGCACGTTATGGACCAGGCCAATTTTTACAATTCTGACCACTGTCCCTTCATGAGGTTATAACTCTGGAACGCTTCAACGGATCCCGGTGATTCTGACATTGTTTTCTCGTGACATATTGTACTTCATGATAGTGGTAAAATTTCTTTGATATTACCTGCGTTTATTTGTGAAAAAAACGGAAATTTGGCGAACATTTTGAAAATTTCGCAATTTTCCAACTTTGAATTTTTATGCAATTAAATCACAGAGATATGTCACACAAAATAATTAATAAGTAACATTTCCCTCATGTCTACTTTACATCAGCACAATTTTGGAACCAAAATTTTTTTTTTGTTAGGGAGTTATAAGGGTTGAAAGTTGACCAGCAATTTCTCATTTTTACAACACCATTTTATTTTAGGGACCACATCTCATTTGAAGTCATTTTGAGGGGTCTATATGACAGAAAATACCCAAGTGTGACACCATTCTAAAAACTGCACCCCTCAAGGTTCTACAAACCTCATTCAAGAAGTTTATTGACCCTTCAGGTGTTTCACAGGAATTTTTGGAATGTTTAAATAAAAATGAACATTTAACTTTTTTTCACAAAAAATTTATTTCAGCTCCAATTTGTTTTATTTTACCAAGGGTGACAGGAGAAAATGGACCCCAAACGTTGTTGTACAATTTGTCCTGAGTACGCCGATACCCCATAAGTGGAGGTAAACCACTGTTTGGGCGCATGACAGAGCTTGGAAGCGAAGGAGCACCATTTGACTTTTCAATGCAAAATTGACTGGAATTGAGATGGGACACCATGTTGCGTTTAGAGAGCCACTGATGTGCCTAAACATTGAAACCCCCCACAAGTGACACCATTTTGGAAAGTAGACCCCCTAATTAACACAACACCCAAACCCCTTGTGGTGGGAGTGGGTCAATAAAAACCTGGCCCGAAAAAATCAAGGCTTTGTACGATCAGACTAGTTGTTTCATTGGTGAATTACCAACTGGCATCTGTTTGGTGTTTATTATCACTCTGTGGGCCCTAGGTTGTGGGCTATCTATTAGCATTGGTAGTGATATAGTATTCCCACATGGGTATAGGGACTTACAGGGTTTGAAGGGTCAGCCGACGAGGAGCGGGTGCGCCATATTGCGTCCAAGAGGGTGCCAACCTCCGCAGACAGGCAGGGAGTATCTTAGGGACGTGTAGTATTTGCATTTCGTCCATTTACCCCCACCCTCTGCCCTTGATTTTTTCGGGCCAGGTTGTTATTGACCCACTCCCACCACAAGGGGTTTGGGTGTTGTTAGTTTTTAATCCTAGTTTGTTTAATAAAGTTATTGGATATATTCGTTTTTTTTTTTTCTCGTTTTCTTTGTTGAATACTAATTTGGACTATCAGACAGCATACTTTTTTTCAGATTTTTTGTGATTATGGCTGGTTTTTTATCAGGGCCTATCTGTTCTGAATCATGGGTGAGTGAGGCGGATCGGGTGTTTTCAGTTGACTCAGGCTACACAGGTACCGACTCGAGCCCATCTATATATTCCACATTTAAAGAACTTACTGGGTATTATAAAAAATACTTGAAATCCCTATGGGAAACAAAAGCATTAGAGAATTATATTAAGAACAATATCGTACCGAAGGGATTACGAGTGAATATCTCGCCATCACCACGAGTAAGTAACCCCGGCCTTCTAAAGGCCTGGCGGGAGGAGTCCATAGCCTCATCTGTTTGGTTTATGAAATTATTGTTAGAGGAAGAGAAAAAGATTTTAGAGACTACATCTAAACAACTAAACGAGTTGATAGAGAAAACGTTACAGTTTAAGTCCGACCCTGAGTTTAATAAAAAGGAGAGTAATCTGCAAATCTCAGTGGAACGCTATCAAAATCAACTAAAGAATCGTAAACATACACAATTTATGCGAGACTCTGAAGAGTTTAAAACCAACAGTGCGTATAATTTCTTAGGAGGCGTGGACACCGTCTCTGAGATTTATTCCTCTGAGGCAGAGGGCTCCGACACAGAGAGGCCGGGGGGATACTGGAGACAAAGAGGGAGAGGTGGGTCTTCATCATATGGGGTAAAGGAAAATGGCAGAAGCAAAGAGGTTATACGGGCAGGTACCAAGGAGGCAGAGGTCGAGAGCAGGGCTTCATGGGCCAAGGGAATGGAGCCAGTGGCTTTGGGGCACCCGCAAGATCTCTAGTCCCAGTATCATCTTCCTCCTCATCCACCTCTACACCCTCCTCCTCTTTTTTAGAGCAGAGGGCCCCAGTGGGGTACGATTTGAGGAAACGAATGTAAGAAACATGTATGAGGACAATCAGATTATAAATCTTAGTAGTCATACTTTGTCGTCTGTAGAAGTCAGTGTATTAAGAAAGGAACTCACATTTGTTCCCACAACATGGTATAACACATTTTCTTGGGTTAAGGATTTAAATCTCTGTCATAAATTAAAATGGAAAAAAAAATTTTTCTTTACATAACAAACAACAATGTTTAGAACTTGATATATCTGAGGAGGATCTGGAGGGGTTGAATGTTCTGACAGACCTCCTGGAGGACAATGAGAGGGAGAGAGGATTGGGTCCACACACTGACCTAAAATTAAAGAGTAACATAATGCCTCCCCCGGGTGATTACGCTAATATCGACATCTTTCTGAAAGTGGTCGAGGATGACCTTAAAAAAATAGGCCGATTGAATGGAGATAAATCACCAAATTTGAGTAGTGAAGAATGGGAGGCCTTAGAGAAATTGGAGAAAAATGACCAAATTATCGTCATGTCATCTGATAAAGGAGGCAATTTGGTCATCCTCGACCATAAGAGATATGTGGGAATGTGTAAATCTATCCTGAACGACAGAGAGACGTATGGCATACTTGAGAATGACCCTACAGAAAGATTTATTGGGTCATTGATGACTATTTTAGATGCTGGTCTACATGATAAATTGATTTCTTACAATGAATTTAAGCTTTTGGCTCCTCCTACCCCGATGATTCCAACTTTTTATGCCCTCCCTAAAGTCCACAAAGGTCTCTCCCCCCTGAAAGGACGCCCAATAGTTTCAGGTGTTGGTTCATTGAGTCAGAATGTCGGCATTTACATAGATAACATCTTACGTCCGTTTGTTATATCATTACCCTCATATGTGCCGGACACATCGGACCTACTCCAAAAGATAGACGGCGTTGTGGTGGAACAGGGGACCATTTTAGGTTCAATCGATGTCGAGGCTTTATACAGTAGCATTCCCCACAGTATGGGCCTTAAGGCATTAGAGTATTATTTAAGGACGAGAGCCGTCTTTTTTGAGAAACACAATAAATTTGTTGTGGAGTTGATGGAGTTCGTTTTAACCCACAACTATTTTCTTTTTGACGGTAAGTACTTCCACCAGCTCAGGGGGGCTGCGATGGGTTGCTCTTGTGCACCCTCGTATGCAAATCTCCTCCTGGGCTGGTGGGAGGAAACCGTAGTGTTCTCTGGGGTAGAGG
Source organism: Ranitomeya imitator (assembly GCF_032444005.1). Taxonomy (NCBI): domain Eukaryota; kingdom Metazoa; phylum Chordata; class Amphibia; order Anura; family Dendrobatidae; genus Ranitomeya; species Ranitomeya imitator. Next base: position 177,085,701 of record NC_091286.1, on the reverse strand, counting down.
AATGGTGGACCAATAAAATATCGGCTTGGTACCGATATATAGATGATGTCCTGGTCATATGGAGTGGTACAGAAACGGAGTTTAACAGCTTTGTACAAGGGTTGAATGACAATGGTTTTGGCCTAAGATTCACGTCAGAGAATGATAGATGTGAACTGGCATTTCTGGATGTTAAAATCACCATCAACACTAATGGGGTACGTTGGATACAAGGCTGTTTCGTAAGCAGACAGCCACCAATGCCCTTCTTCGGTGGGAGAGTCATCACCCGGCTCCCCTGAAGAGGGGTATCCCTCGGGACCAATACTTAAGGGCAAGGAGAAATTGCTCCAGTCCTGCCACTTTTAGGACACAAGCATACGATCTGAGAGAGCGATTCCGAGATCGGTGATATCCGGATGAGGTCCTAGATCCGGCCTTTAGGAATGCTATGGGTAGAGAGAGACAGACTCTCCTACAGACGAACAGAAAACCAGAGGTTGAAAATATCCCGAGGATTATTGGAACCTATGATAATCAAACTAATCGGGTTTTCAGTGTCCTCAAAAAACATTGGGGTATTTTGCAGTTGGATGAGACTCTGGCAGATATCATCCCGGATAGACCCGAGATTACCTTCCATAGAGGACGGTCTTTGAAAGATCAACTTGTGCACAGCCATTATAAAAGACCGAAACAGGAAGGAACCTGGCTTGATAGACGTATCAATGGTACGTTTAGGTGCGGAAACTGTTCATTTTGTGATTATATAACACCAGGCAAGAGCTTTATTAGTGCATATAATGGAAGACACTTTTTTTGCAGGGACTTTGCTAATTGTAAGACCACTGGTGTGGTCTATATGGCTACGTGTACATGCCCGAAAAACTATATAGGGAAGACCAAAAGAGAACTGAGGAGGAGGATCGGGGAACACCTGGGAGATATCAAGAATAACAGAGACACTCCCGTAGCACGTCACATCTGGGAGACACATCAGGGTGACATTAAGACTCTTTCTTTCTGTGTTCTGGAAGTGATAAAACAAAATGGTAGGAGAGGTGACTGGGATAGGGTTATCCTGCAAAAGAAAACCCAGTGGATATGTAGGATGGAGTCAGTGGTCCCGGGAGGACTCAACGAGCGGTTAACCTATGGTTGCTTTGTGTGAATTATTTTCGTCGGTTTCGGTTTTGCTCCCCTTCTCCCCTGGTATGAATGAGACAGCGCTGCAGACCTAGTAGACGGCTTGCAGCAAACTAGATAAGGACATAGGAGTTTGATGCCTAATATGTATACTCCAGATTATCTGTTTATAATGGACTTAGGATAATATGGTTGTGGGTGTTGGGTCTTGCTGACTGACACCATATGTTACTGCATACTTACCATGTGTGCACATTTTGGTCCCCTATTCAGAGGGTATTTTCTCTAAGATCAATATCCCTTGGGGGCGCCATATACATGACTATGACAAGAACATATCTGTATGTGCTGTTACCTTTAAATATATGTAATGCGCCTCCAGAGAAATTCATTAGATTTAATGTTGGTGCGCACTATAGTGTACTATCATTTCAGTATGTGGGTGGTTGTGATATTTGGAGGCCCACTATAATTGTGTGTGAGAAATGGGCCACACACAGATGGGAACATAGTACCAGGAACCAATTTGATTTGTGGATGTTATCGCTTTGTGTTACTTACACACGGAGCCTAGCTGTGGGACAGGGTGCCGCTATACCTAATGGGGCCGAGTGGAGCCGTCCACAATATAATGTAGGCAGGTAACACATATGCGGCTGTGTAATCAGTGGTTAGACCTATATGGTCTTTGAAGCGGCATATGTATAGTTAAAACATGCCAGCACAACCGCCGTGCTTATATGGTCTTTGAAGCGGCATATGTATAGTTAAAACATGCCAGCAGAACCGCCGTGCTTTTATCGTGCTGAGTGTGTTGGTAACAAGGCGGAGCATGTGTAGATGATGGACGTCAGCGCGATTTACTATGGGCGGAGTTTTCTGCCGGTGTCACGGCGCCTGCGCAGTAGTTTTTTGGTGTATAATCCGATCCACAAGAAAATGGCGCCCAAGCACATGCGCAGTTGGAAATCTGGCAATTAGACCTCTAGGGCCAGAAACCTGCGCGTGCGCAGAGAGTAGAGGACGCCGAGAGACGGGGATAATGGCGGCCAGAGTACTGAATCAGAGAGTCTGAAGCCCGGTAACCAACCCCAAGTTTGGGACATTTTTGGAGCGGCACATACAGGTAGTAATTAGCCCGTAATTCTTTATCTCCAAGGTGGGGTCTATTTAATGCTGGATTTGCCAGTGTATTCCCTGCACCTGCAACCAGGCACAGCATGCATCTCTGATGTGATTCAACCACACGGAACTCCATTTTCCCATATGCCTCCTGAGGAACCACATCATGGGGGGTAAACGCGTAGAGGCGAAACTTGAACACAGATGTATCAAGTTTTTTTTAACTGTTTTTTTTTGTTTTTTTCACCATCTGTGCATTTGTAACCAGTGTATATATATATATATATATATATATATATATATATATATATATATATATATATATATATATATATATATATATATGTACTTGACCATCTGTGATATAAATTTAAACTGTACCTGCTAGTCACTAGGTATACCCTAGTTATTGCTGGTTTATGTGTTTTCAAACAATCTTTATGTTTCTCTATGGTCTGACCGAGTTACAGGGGTCCGTCACTATAGGTCACTAGTGTAGCCCCTAAGGCACCACCCGTGTACAGGATTTCTAATCTTTGCAGGGATTCAGTCAGGGTGAGCAGGGGCAGCCGCCGAGGAGCGGGAGCTCCATTTGTGTTCAAGAGGGTGCCAACCTCCGCTGATAGGCAGGCATGTCCGGCTAGGGACTCTATAGGGCGTACTAGCCTTAGGAATAGGCGGTGTATTTAAGTGTATAGGGCTTTGTACGGTCAGACTAGTTGTTTCGTTGGTGAATTACCACCTGGCATCTGTTTGGTGTTTATTATCACTCTTTGGGCCCTAGGTTGTAGGCTATCTATTAGCATTGGTAGTGATGTAGTATTCCCACATGGGTATAGGGACTTATAGGGTTTGAAGGGTCAGCCGACGAGGAGCGGGGGCGCCATATTGCGTCCAAGAGGGTGCCAACCTCCTCAGACAGGCAGGGAGTATCTTAGGGACGTGTAGTATTTGCATTTCGTCCATTTACCCCCACCCTCTGCCCTTGATTTTTTCGGGCCAGGTTTTTATTGACCCACTCCACAAGGGGTTTGGGTGTTGTGTCAGTTTTTAATCCTAGTTTGTTTAATAAAGTTATTGGATATATTAGTTTTTTTTTTTTCGTTTTCTTTGTTGAATACTAATTTGGACTATCAGACAGCATACTTTTTTTTCCAAAGTAGACCCCCTAAGGAACTTATCTAGAGGTGTGGTGCACACTTTGACCCACCAAGTGATTCACAGAAGTTTATAATGCAGAACCGTAAAAATAAAAAATCTTTTTTTTTCACAAAAATTATCTTTTCGCCCCCAATTTTTTATTTTCCCAATGGTAAGAGAAGAAATTGGAATGAAAAAGTTGTTGTACAATTTGTCCTGAGTGCGCTGATACCTCATATGTGGGGGTAAACCACTGTTTGTGCGCATGGGAGAGCTCTGAAGGGAAGGAGCGCCGTTTGACTTTTCAATGCAAAATTGACAGGAATTGAGATGGGACGCCATGTTGCGTTTGGAGAGCCACTGATGTGCCTAAACATTAAAACCCCCACAAGTGACACCATTTTGGAAAGTAGACCCCTAAGGAACTTATCTAGATGTGTGGTGAGCACTTTGACCCACTAAGAGCTTCACAGAAGTTTATAATGCAGAGCCGTAAAAATAAAAACAAATATTTTTTCCCCCCAAAATTATTTTTTAGCCCCCAGTTTTGTATTTTCCCGAGGGTAACAGGAGAAATTGGACCCCAAAAGTTGTTGTGCAATTTGTCCTGAGTGCGCTGATACCCTATATGTGGGGGGGAACCACCGTTTGGGCGCATGGGAGGGCTCGGAAGGGAAGGAGCACCATTTGGAATACAGACAGATGGAATGGTCTGCAGGCGTCACATTGCGTTTGCAGAGCCCCTAATGTACCTAAACAGTAGAAACCCCCCACAAGTGACCCCATATTGGAAACTAGACCCCCAAGGAACTTATCTAGATGTGTTGTGAGAACTTTGAGCCCCCAAGTGTTTCACTACAGTTTATAACGCAGAGCCGTGAAAATAAAAAATCTTTTTTTTTCCCACAAAAATTATTTTTTAGCCCCCAGCTTTGTATTTTCCCAAGGGTAACAGGAGAAATTGGACCCCAAAATTTGTTGTCCAATTTGTCCTGAGTACGCTGATACCCCATATGTTGAAGTAAACCCCTGTTTGGGCGCACAGGAGAGCTCGGAAAAGAAGGAGCACTGTTTTACTCTTTCATCGCAAAATTGGCTGGAATTGAGATCAGACGCCATGTCGCGTTTGGAGAGCCCCTGATGTGCCTAAACAGTGGAAACCCCTAATTCTAACTGAAACCCTAACCCAAACACACCCCTAACCCTAATCCCAACCATAACCCTAACTTTAATCCCAACAGTAAATGTTATCCAAACCTTAACTTTAGCCCCAACCCTAGCCCCAACCCTAAGGCTATGTGCACACGATGCGGATTTTGCTGTGGATCCGCAGCGTTTCCGCAGCTGCGAGTCCACAGCAGTTTCCCATGAGTTTACATTACAATGTAACGCTGTCCACATGCTACGGAAAAAAAAGTGCGGAAACGCAGCGTTTTACATTCCGCAGCTTGTCACTTCTTTCTTTCCGCAGTGGTTTTACACCTGCTCCAATAGAAAACCGCAGTTGTAAAACCGGTGTGAAATCCGCAAAAAAAAAAAAAAACATGGTAAATCCACGATAAATCTGCAGCAAAAACGCGTTTTTTGCCCGCAGATTTATCAAATCCGCTGCGGAAAAATACGCAGTGCACCATTCTATGTGTACACATTCCTTAACTGTAGCCCTAACCCTAACTTTAGCCCCAGCCCTAACCCTAACTTTAGCCCCAACCCTAAGGCTGCCGTCACACTAGCAGTATTTGGTCAGCATTTTACATCAGTATTTGTAAGCCAAAACCAGGAGTGGGTGATAAATGCAGAAGTGGTGCATATGTTTCTATTATCCTTTTCCTCTAATTGTTCCACTCTTGGTTTTGGCTTACAAATACTGATGTAAAATACTGACCAAATACTGCTAGTGTGACGGCAGCCTAACCCTAATGGGAAAATGGAATTAAATACATTTTTTAGGCCATGTTCACACGTTCCTGATTTCCCTGCTGTTTTTTCGGCACTAAAAACCGCAGCTCTTGGCAGAAAACGCAGGTGCGTTTTTTTGGTGAGTTTTTGGTGCGTTTTTTGATGCGGTTTTTAGTGCAGATTTTTATGCAGTTTTCTCTGCAGAGTCTGTGTGTTTTCTAGGAAGTTTTTTTAGGGTTAAAATGGCTGAAAATACCCTAACCGTACCCCTAACCCTAACCCTACCCCTAACCCTAACCCTAGTTCTAACTGTAGTGGGGGAAAAAAAAAATTCTTAATTTTATTATTGTTACTACCTATGGGGGTGATAAGGGGGGGGGGGGGGGGTAATTTACCTTTTTTTAATTTTGATCACTGTGAGGTTATCACAGTGATCAAAATGTGCCTGGAACGAATCTGCCTGCCGGCAGATTCGGCGGGCGCACTGCGCATGCGCCCGCCATTTGGGAAGATGGCGGCGCCCAGGGAGAAGACGGTCGGACGGACATCGGGAGGCCCGGTAAGTATAAGGGGGGGAGATGAGGGCACGGGGTGGCATCGGAGCATGGGGGGGTGGGATTGGGGCATGGGGGGGCAGCCACACTCCGCCCACGCACTTCCTGCTGCAGCGATTCTGCACCACAAACCGCAGAAAACCCGCAGATATTTTTTTCGTCTGCGGGTTTTACTGCGGGTTTGACCTCACAATGGAGGTCAATGGGTGCAGAACCGCTGCAGTTCCGCACAAAGAGGTGACATGGTACTTCTTTTTTACCGCAGCTATTCAGCTCGGCTTTTTTAGTGCATTTCCGCAATGTGGGCACAGCGGTTCCTGTTTTCCATAGGGTACATTGTACTGTACCCTGCATGGAAAACAGCTGCGGACCCGCAGCGGCAAAATCGCGGCGGTTCCGCAGTTAAAAACGCATAGTGTGAACATGGCCTTAAAATTGTATTATTTTTTCCTAACTAAGGGGGGTTTGATTTACTTTTATAACTGCTTTTTTAGCGGATTTTTATGATAGGCAGCCGTCACACACTAATGGACGCCTTTTTTTTGCAAAAAATAGTTTTTTCATCTCCACATTTTGTGAGCTATAATTTTTCCATATTTTGGTCCACAGAGACATGTGAGGTCTTGTTTTTTGCGGGACAAGTTGACGTTTTTATTTGTATCATTTGCGGGCACGTGACATTTTTTGATCACTTTTTATTCCGATTTTTGTGAGGTAGAATGAACAAAAAACAGCTATTCTTGAATTTCTTTTGTGGGGGGGCTTATACCGTTCCATGTTTGGTAAAATTGATAAAGCAGTTTTATTCTTCGGGTCAGAACTATTAAAGCCATACCTCATTTATTTCATTTTTTTTTTATGTTTTGGCACTTTTATACGATAAAAACTATTTTATATAAAAAATTTTTGCATCGCTTTATTCTGAGGACTATAACTTTTTTATTTTTTCGTTGATGATGCTGTGTTGCGGCTCGTTTTTTGCGAGACAAGATGACGTTTTCAGCAGTACCATGGTTATTTATATCCGTCTTTTTGATTGCATGTAATTCCACCTTTTGTTTGGAGGTATGATAATAAAGCTTCGTTTTTTGCCTCGCTTTTTTTTTTACGGTGTTCACTGAAGGGGTTAACTAGTGGGACAGTTTTATAGGTCAGGTCGTTACGGACGCTGCAATAATAAATAAGTGTACTTTTATTTTTTTTTTATCTAGATAAATGTATTGGAACAATTTTTTTTTTTTTTAATTTAGGATTTTTTTTATTTTTTTTTTTAACACCTGTGAATTTTATTTTTTTTCTCTTTATTACATTGCCCTAGGGGGGGATATCGCATTATATTGACAGATCGCTGATCTAAAGGTACCTTCACACATAACGATATCGTTAACGATATCGTTGCTTTTTGTGACGTAGCAACGATATCGTTAAGGAAATCGTTCTGTGTGACAGCGACCAATGATCAGGCCCCTGCTGGGAGATCGTTGGCCGCTGAGGAAAGTCCAGAACTTTATTTCGTCGCTGGACTCCCAGCAGACATCGCTGGATCGGCGTGTGTGACACCGATCCAGCGATGTCTTCACTGGTAACCAGGGTAAACATCGTGTTAATAAGCGCAGGGCCGCACTTAGTAACCCGATGTCTACCCTGGTTACCAGCGTAAAAGTTAAAAAAACAAACACTACATACTTACCTACCGCTGTCTGTCCCCGGCGCTCAGCTTCTCTGCACTCCTCCTGCACTGGCTGTGAGCGTCGGTCAGCCGGAAAGCAGAGCGGTGACGTCACCGCTCTGCTTTCCGGCCGCTGTGCTCACAGCCAGTGCAGAAGGAGTGCAGAGAAGCAGAGCGCCGGGGACAGACAGCGGTAGGTAAGTATGTAGTGTTTGTTTTTTTAACTTTTACGCTGGTTATGTTATCTGAGGCGAAAGCAAGAGTAGACCCTCTGGACCGTGGTAAGGTACTACCTCCGGGCGAGCTGACCTGGTGTTACCCAACCCCTATACAGGGACTGGCTGGGGCAGGCCCGAAGAAGACCAAACCACAGTAGCAGATACCAGAAGGGACGGCTCAGGAGCAAAACAATAGAGGAAAACAAAAACGGAATCACAGGAGCGGGAACACACAGGAGCGGGGAAGGAGGCAAAAAACAACGGAAGACACAGAGACTGGAAATCAGGCTGTACTGAGGAAAAGCTGAGACAGAGGCGAAACTGTAGAGAGAAAGAGAGAGAGAGGACGGGATAAATGGAGGCACAATAACGAGAGGCAAGCGTAGAACACAGGGCTAGCACGAAGCACAAGGCGAGAAGGGACCAGAGGCAAAAGCACAGGCAAATGACACTCAGGCACCTCCTAGCAGGGGAGGTGGCCTGAAATACTGTGTCTTACCGGGATTGGTTGAGACTACTGGATCCCAGCACCCGGAGGCAGGAGATCCAGGACTGGAGCGCAGGTGCCCGCCGTCGAACCCTGCGCGCTGGCGCAGATGTCCGTGCGCCGGCGCAGATGCCGAACCTCCCCAGCAGGATGTGGAGGAGGAGCCTGCTGAGGACGAGCGCGCCGCCCCCCAGAGGCAGGACAGCGGGGACGAACAGCGGCGGAAGGAGTCGGCGTCGCTGGAGAGGCAGGAGGAACGGCACGCCGGAACCCGGAAGAGGAGCAGCCGAAGCAAGCAGGGACAGCGCACCGGCGACCAGAAGCGGAGCGACGAGGGTAAGTAGCGGCCGTAACAGTTACGATCATGTTTGATTGCAATGTTCTGGGGGTTAAAGTGCCGGGAGCGGTCCGTGACATGACTGCTCCTGGCACATAGTGCCAGATGTCAGCTGTAATAATCAACTGACACCTGGCGGCTATCAGCCGCGCTTCCCCCGTGAGCACGGCCGATCGCCTATGATGTATTATCCCGTCACTGGGAATTAAGTCCCAACTCACCTCGACGGGATAGTATGTCATATGGGATTAAGGGGTTAAGGAAGGCCCGCACAGAAGAGTAGTCACTTCTAAGGTGACCTTTGCTTGCTGGATTCGATATGCCATTCTAGTATCATATTAAGCTAAGGCCAGATCTCCCCCATTCAGGGTTAAGGATCACTGTTCTCGGGCTCTGGGAGCCTCCTGGGCAGTCCGATGGTAGCCATTTGTTTTAGACCTTTGTATGGCGGCTACTTGATCACTGGTTTACACATTTTTTTTTCTTAATCAGATAATTTTTATTGATTATTTTATTTTGTAAGCAATTACGTACATTATAGTACAAACACAACAAACTCTATAAATAAGTTTAACCCTTAATGTTTATATAGTCCTATACCTGCCAAGGTAGGCCATGCCAAACAAACTTATTAGTTTTGTCCAAATGAAGAATTTCCCAAAGACTGGTGAAACGTTATTAAATACAGGGATTATACCAAAACTAGTATTGGCTGTATGTTCACTAACAGCATGCTTACAAACAGAAAATTATTGGTATCTATATGTCCTCAACATACAATATTTGAAAAGCCAAAATAACCAAACGGTCTAATACAGTTATTCTGAGTAGGTCCACAAACGCCACCCCAGGGGTGGCCAGCCACTGCTCCAATATATTTATAAACTTTTTTTAGTGAGTTCCTTTTAATGTAAGTACCTCTCTCCAGGCATATGATAATATTAATTTTGGCTTTCAATTCCTCCAATGTTGGGGGATTACAGTCTAACCGGTGCAATTTCTTAGCAATAAACAGTATTCTCAGAATTGCTGTTGTCACAGGGGATTTTAAATCTACCCCCACCCCAGAAGGCCCAGTATGCACACCCTAGGATTAAGTTGTATATGTATCCCGAATACCCTTTTAATAAGAAAGGCCACTCCCACCCAGTAGTGGCCTATATCAGCACATTCCCATAGCATATGCATCAGATGGGCCCCATTCATACCGCATCTCGGACATGAGTCTTCAGTACGAACCCCAATTTTAATCAATATATTAGGTGTCTTATATACTCTGTGGATAGGGAAATTTTTAGATTTTCTTTGGGACTTGGATAAAGATAGTATAGGTGTTGTTTCTAGTATTTCATTCCATTGTTCTTCAGATATGGGGCCAACATCCTCTTCCCACTGTGATCTGACCAACATGGGATAAGGGTAATAAAATCCTGTAAATGGAGGAAATAAGGCACTTCGTATTAGATGCTGTAGCGATTAAATCTAAGATATAGTGATTAGTGATATCTACCTTAATAGTCTTAAATTGTGTCTGGAAGGCATGACGAAGCTGCAAACATAGAAGGCTCTATGTGGAATGCCAAACCCAGAGTGAATCTGATGAAAACTTTGGATTCATGCGTCACATACTATGGGGACAATAGCAAAATCCCTCCGCTTTCCTATTCACCGAAGCCCTCTAGTTGAGCTATTTCACTTAGTTTAGAATTGTGCCACAGAGTGGAATAGTTTATTAATCCCTTGATACGGAGAATGTCCTTGCCCCTATCTGAGATTTTATAGATCAAATATAGAGTGTGAACCTTTGTCTCATTTTCCATGAGAAAACCAGACTCAAGAGCTAATATTGATATCTCCCATTTAGTGCCCTCCTTTATTAGCGAACACGAAGCTCCACAGTGGTCAGTTGTACCCCAGCCCAGAAACTGCTGTAGCTGTGAGGCTATGACCTATAGTCAAGCAGTTGGAACTGCTAGGCCATCATTATCCTTTCCCCTTTGCAGGATTTCAAGTTTAATTCTGAGTTGCTGTTTTTTCCAGATGAGTTTCCGTAACAGCCCATGTATTTTGTGAAAGAAAGATGTAGGAATCCAAATCGGAGTATTATGAAGAAAATAAAGGAGTTGTGCCATTAGGATCATTTTCAAAAGATTACTTCTTCCAACTGGAGACATCAGGAGGCGACACCATATATCCACCTTTGACCTATATTTTAACAGCAGGGGGGCAAAATTATGTGAAAGAAAGTCCTGGGGGTTAGCAGAAACTATTACCCCCAAATATTTAAAAAAGTTTACTATTTGAATTTGTGTATGTTCCAATGAGTATTCCTCTGGAAGAGGATCAACAGGCATAAGTTCCTATTTGCTCCAGTTAATTAGAAGGCCCAACCATTTCCCGTATGTTTTAATTATGTCCATTACTGGTCCTATAAAAGTGCCTAGGTCCCCCCCAGAAAGAAGCATATTATTCCTGTATAGAAAGATTTTTATCTCTATTGGCCCACACTGAAAGCCAGAGATTGCAGGATTATTTTGTAACAGGCAAGTGGCTCCATGGCTATTGCAAAAAGGAGTGACGGGACAACCCTGCCGTCTTTCCCTTCCCAAATAAAACGATCCCGATATATAACCCTTAACCCGAAGTTTTGCCTTTGGAGAACAATATAATAACTGGATCATTGAAATAAATTTATCTCATGCCCTTTAACACAGCCCACAAAAAGTTCAGTTCAGCTCTGTCAAATGCCTTGGTGGCATCTAAGTAAAGGATCGCCCTTGTTCCCTTGGATTTTGGACTAAGCCGCGTATATAACCTTATAGCCTTATATTATATCAGGTGGATTTGTTTTGTATAAATCCAGTTTGATCATTGTGTATTACCCTTGTAATCACCTTGGATAATCTATTTCCAAGAATTTCAGCTAGCAGTTTGACATCGGTTTGGAGGAGGGAGATGGGTCTATAAAAATCAGGCAGGGATGGATCTTTTCCAGGTTTCAATATCAATCCCAATACCGCCTCTTTCATAGATTCTCTGAGGTTACCAATTCTAATACTTTCTTGACAAGCTTCCAGTAAATTTGGAAGCAATATTTCTTGATATGTTTTGAGGAATTCCCCTGGTAACCCATCTGAGCATGGGGCCTTCTCATTTTGGGATCCTTGAATGGTCTCCTTCAATTCCTCAAGTTCAATTGGTTTGTCTATTATGCCCACTCTAGATTTGATAATTGTGGTAATAAATGGTTGCTAAAAAGTTCTCTTTTTCTTCTGAATTGGTGACGCTTCTAGAAGAATAAATACTAGAAAAGTAATGATGCAGATTGTGGAGAATGTCTCCATCCTCCGTAACCATGACCCCAGTGTCAAAGACTAGTCTAGAAATGCACGAGAACCCATTTTGAGCTTTAACAATAGTTGCTAGCAAGTAGCCCGCATTTTCACCCTCCATAAAATTTTTGTTTTGCAAAAAAACCTGATTTTGTACAGCTAGTCCCAATAGGTGATTTTTCCCTTCCCCCATGACGGCACACCTGAGAGAGGGGATCCGCCCAGCCAGGACAGGAAACCCTACTGAAAATAAAAGGGCAGTACCTCTCCCTCGCTTCAGTTGGGTTTCCTGTCCTGACAGGGACCCTCTTACTGAACACGGCGGTTCACTTACCCAGGTCCCGTCCCGGCGTGGAAGAACAGGCAGCGCCTGTGCGTCGGGTTCGGGGGTCTGGAAGCGCCGTCCGCAGGTCCTCCGGGTCTTCGTCCGAGCGGGCGTTGAGCAGCGTGGTCAGAGGGCTGGGTTCCCTTCCATGGCTGCCACGCCGCCCTCCCCTCTCTGCCGGCGTCCAGGTGCGGTGGCCGCTTCCGGGTCGCTCGTCTGACGTCACGCGCAAGGCACGCTGGGAATGGGCGTGCCCGCGTGACGTCGGGGGCGGGCGCCGGATCCAAGATGGCGGCGCCCATGATGAGAACGCCGGCCGGTGAAAGGGAACTTCGGCGGCACGGCAGAGAGTGGGAGGGGGTTAATTTGGGCACCGAAGGAGACGGGGAGTGCAGTGGTCCCCCCATAAAAGGGGGTTAGACCACAGAAGACGCGCTCATGTCCATAAACTTCACCATGGAAGTAGGACAACAGGAGCAGCAGCAGCAGCAGCCGCCTTCACAGCAGCAGCAAATGGAGCTCTCACCAGATGCCTTGCCGAGCCACCAGCATACCAAGAGCAGCCGCTCAAGTGCTAGAAACAGCAGTCGTTCTGTCCGGCAGGATTCGTTGGCGTCCAGGAGGGACGCTTCACGTGCATCTGTCCAGCCTCCAAAATCGGTACCCTTGATTGTCGGTAGTAGTGAGTGATCTACGTGAATGTCACCCTTATGGTAACAGTGTCCATTTTTGTCTGTTTTTGATCACTAGGGGTCCAGGAAAGCGGTTGGTAAAACAAAGAACCGAGAGTGTGCCCTTTGTAGAAACCCGCTTGCAGTTCAGTGGCAGAAGGATCTCTGTGCTGACTGCATTAATAAAACTATACAAGAAGAGACCCCTAATTTTGCCACTAGCCTAAAAGCCATAATACAGGCTGAAATAAGACTCCTTGAAATTGGCCCTTAGCGAACCAAGAAGGAGAAGCCGTAAGGCGTCCACAGACTCAGATGCCTCTCAGAGACAGGGGAGTCATAAAACATCCGGGTCTCCCTCTACCTCCTCGGCCTCTGTCCAGTCTTCAGATTCCTCCTCGGACAGTGATTCAGGAGGTCGTCCATGTTTCCCAACTGAGGACGTAGATAAATTGGTTAAAGCAGTTAGATCTGCAATGGGGCTTAAAGAGGAGAAGACACCTAGGTCACTAGAAGATGTCATGTTTGGTGGCCTAGAAGAGAAAAGGAAACGCACGTTTCCGGTTAATGCAAAAATAAAAGCATTAATTGAGAAAGAGTGGAAAAAGCCCGAAAAAATGGGTTCCTTGCCCTCTTCATCCAAAAGGAGATATCCTTTTGAGGATAAAGACTCCGAGTCCTGGGAGAAAATCCCTAAGATTGACGGGGCAGTAGCCAAATGTTTAAAAAGATCATCCCTTCCGTTAGAGGACTCTGGTGTTCTCAAAGACCCGCTTGATAAAAAAAGCAGATAGTTTCCTGAGACACATCTGGGAAGCCTCAGCCGGGGGCCTTAAGCCGGCGATTGCGGGAACATGTACGGCCCGTGCCCTAATGGTCTGGCTACAACAGATAGAAGATCAGCTGAAAAACAAAGTACCCAGAACTGACATCCTTGCAAATATTTCTTTGCTACAAGGAGCAGCAGCTTTTTTGGCAGACTCTTCTGCGGATTCCGCAAGACTAACCGCAAGAGCCGCGGGTTTGTCCAACGTGGCAAGAAGAGCCCTTTGGCTCAAAGGCTGCCCGGGGGATTTGCCATCTAAACACAAACTGTGTTCTATTCCATGTGACGGCCAACTTCTCTTCGGGAAGAAACTTGAAGACATCCTGGAACATGCAGGAGATAAGAAGAAAGGTTTTCCCAACATCCCTAAAGATCCTAAAAAAACTTTTTTTCGTAGGAGAAGATATAATAGAGGTCGCCCCCCAGGGGAGAGAAAAAATTGGGACTTTAGAGATAAAAGAGGATCGGGCTATATGTTTAAAGGGCCCTCCACATCGGCAAAAAAATCCCCCCAATGACATTACGCCAGAAGTGGGAGGAAGACTCTCCCTCTTCTTTCCGGCCTGGGTAAATATCTCTCCCAGTATCTGGGTCACGAACATCATCAGAGACGGCCTAAAAATAAAATTTGTCTGTCCTCCCAGACGAAACTTCATAATAACTCCCCGACGGAAGTCTCAGCAGGAACAATCTGCCCTAGAAACCGAGATCTTGGGACTTGTCCACAAAAAGGTTCTTCAGGAAGTCCCGGTTCAGGAAGAGGGAGACGGGTTTTACTCCCCCCTCTTCTTGATCCAAAAACCAGATGGTTCTTGGAGAACTATTATAAATCTAAGGAAGCTCAACCAATCCATAGAAAACTACACTTTCAAGATGGAGTCTATAAACACAACCATAAAACTTCTCTTCCAACACTGCTTCATGGCAGTAATAGACTTAAAGGATGCTTACTACCATATACCAATACATCAGGAATATCGGAAATACTTGAGGGTAGCTCTCTATATTCAAAATCAGGTAAAGCATTATCAATATACAGCTCTTCCATTCTGCCTGTATACAGCCCCCAGAGTTTTCACCAAAGTGATGGTGGAAGTAATGTCATACCTCCGGTCCCGGGATGTAGTAATTGTCCCATATCTGGACGATTTCCTGGTAATAGGGAGGTCAGAGTCCCACTGCACTCATCAAGTATCAGTGGTAACATCAACTCTAATGGAGCTGGGTTGGATAATAAACATCCCCAAATCCAGACTACTGCCAGTAAAAATACAGTCCTTCCTGGGGTTAATACTGGACTCCGAGCGTCAGCTCTGCCTCCTTCCACAAAACAAAGTGGACAAGACAATAAACCTGACCAGTACAGCAATACGTCAACCCGCAATGACTCTCAGAAAGGCGATGTCCCTTCTAGGCTCGTTAACATCGTGTATACCGGCAGTAGAATGGGCGCAATTCCACCTAAGACAACTACAGTGGGAAGTTCTCTCAGCTCAAAGACTGTTAAGAGGGCATTTAGAAGGAAATCTATGTCTCTCCCTGAGCGTAAGGGATTCCCTAGCTTGGTGGACTGTAGAACACCACCTGACAAAGGGGGTCCGGTGGAAAAATCCGGTCATAGACATCATCACGACCGACGCAAGCGGTACAGGTTGGGGAGCTCATCTGAGATCTCACTCTGTACAAGGTACCTGGTCCATAAAAGAAAAATACTATGGATCAAATGAAAAAGAGCTATGGGCAGTGGAGAAAGCCCTAAGACATTTTCTCCCTTTACTCCAGGGTCGCCATACTCGAATCCTAACAGACAATCGAGCAGTGGTGGCGTATGTCAATCATCGGGGGGGACGAGGTCCAAAGGCCTCATGAATGCGTCAAAACTCCTCTTCCAACTGGCAGAACAACACCTGTTTTCTCTGTCGGCACTACACATCAGGGGCATAGAAAACACTCAAGCAGACTTCCTGAGTCGCAGAGGCTTAAGACAGGGGGAATGGTCCTTAAACCCCCAGATATTTCAGCAAATAGTCCAAGCCTGGGGCTCACCAGAAATAGACTTGTTTGCCAACTCGCACAACAAAAAAGTCAGAAAGTTCTGCTCCTTAAATCCAAAAGAACATCCCTTCGCAGTAGATGCCCTACTAATACCTTGGAAGTTTTCTCTAGCCTACGCATTCCCCCCGATAGTGATGATCCCAGCTGTGATCCGGAAGATCAGAGCGGATCAGGCGAAAATTATCCTCATAGCTCCATTTTGGCCAAGGAGACCATGGTTCTCCCTTTTAAGGCAGATGTCGGTAACAGATCCATGGATTTTGCCAGAAATTCCGGACCTACTAACCCAGGGCCCAGTAACCCACTCTCAGGTGAAGGGCTTCCATCTGGCAGCCTGGAATTTGAGAGGGCGTTACTAAGTCGCCATGGATTCTCACCAGGATTAATCTCCACCCTGTTGAAAAGCAGAAAACCCATAACTTCTAGAATCTATGGTAGGACACGGAAAAAATTTCTTGACTTCCTGGGTGAACCATTGGGGGAGGTGGCTCCAGTGGGTCCTATCCTTGAATTTCTACAAGCAGGATTACATGTTGGGTTAGCAACCAGCACCCTTAAAGTTCAGGTTTCAGCCTTGGGAGCCCTGTATAACTGTAATCTTGCCTCAAATAGATGGGTTTCACGATTCATAAAATCTTGCAGTAGATCTCGGCCGGTCGTTATCCCAAAAATCCCTCCTTGGGATCTAAATTTGGTCTTAGAAGCTCTAACTAAACACCCTTTCGAGCCCTTACAGGAGTTATCACCTAAGTTACTTACCCTTAAAACAGTTCTTCTAGTAGCCCTAACATCGGCACGTAGGGTAAGTGATTTGCAAGCCCTGTCAATATCCCCTCCTTATACTCAGGTTTTTGATGACAGGATCGTTCTAAGACCAGACCCGGCTTATCTCCCCAAGGTGGTTCAAAAGTTCCATAGGAGTCAAGAGATTACCTTACCATCTTTCTGTAGTAATCCCAAAAATCCAGGGGAACAAAAGTTCCACATGCTAGATGTGAGAAGATCTATGTTACAGTACATATCTATGACTAGTCAGTGGAGGAAAGACCAAACCCTATTCATAGCCTTTCAGGGTAGCAAAAGAGGGTGTGGGGTAGCTAAAAGTACTATTGCTAGATGGATTAGGGAGGCCATTAGTTTATCCTACTCTGCGGGTGGCACTCCGGTTCCTGAAGGCATCAAGGCTCACTCTACCAGAGCCATGGCTACCTCCTGGGCGGAAAAGGCTGAGGTATCGATTGATCAAATTTGCAAGGCTGCTACCTGGTCCTCACCTTCAACTTTTTTCAAGCACTACCGGCTAGACCTTTCCTCCTCTGCTGACCTAACCTTTGGTAGAAGGGTACTCCAAGCGGTGGTCCCTCCCTAAGGTTTCATTCTACAAAAGTCTCTCAGGTGTGCCGTCATGGGGGAAGGGAAAACACCAGGGTTACTTACTGGTAACAGGTTTTTCCGGAACCCATGACGGCACCCGTATATTCCCCCCCTTTATCACCTTTTCGGTGTGCACTATTGTTTTGGGTGCTTTTTTAGTTAATATGATGTGGTGTTGGATTGCCATGTGTACTAACCAGGGGGGCCTCTCATGCTCTGAAAACCAACTGAAGCGAGGGAGAGGTACCGCCCTTTTATTTTCAGTAGGGTTTCCTGTCCTGGCTGGGCGGATCCCCTCTCTCAGGTGTGCCGTCATGGGTTCCGGAAAAACCTGTTACCAGTAAGTAACCCTGGTGTTTTCATTATTTTTTGAGATTCTTTCATATTACAGTGCTAGTTGAGGGGTTTGATATAAATTCTGATTCTACTAGGCCGACCTTATTGTGTAACTTTTTGTGTATTCACTTGTTTTAGTTTTCCGTTCACTAATTTCACCAATATAGAGTCCTCTAACAAATACTTTCATGGCATCCCATACTATTAAATTCGAAGTGGAGTCCATATTAATGCTAAAGTATTCCCCGCAATCTGTCATGTAGAGAATCCCCAATAGTCTGAATCCAAAATGGGTTTAACTGCCATATGTTCTTGGTGACCAAGCCCTCCATACCCAACCTCAGTTGTACCTTTTATAGGGGAATGATCTCACACGGTTCTTGGTAAATATTCAACCTCCTTTACCAGAGACATCATTTTCACATTTCCAACCACCAAGTCAATTTTGGATAACGAATGCTAAGACGTTGAATAACAAGAGTATGTCACTGTCAGATCTTCCGAACCTCCTAGAGTGAACCCACAGGACCGCGACAACGAACCTCCCAAGGGTAAGCTAACCAGGTGGAGCGTTATGGGCAGGCCCGAGGGAGACTATTGCCATGGAAGCTGATACTCGGGGACAGAAAGTAGGAGCAGAGAAGGCGCTGAACTGGCTAAAACGGAGACACAGAGCAGACAGGGTATGGCGGTAACACAGAACAGGCAGGGTAAGATAAATGCATAAGACTGAGCTAGGTATGGTGGATGCACAGGACAGAGCAAGGTATAGCGTGACCTGGGTCAAATGAGAACAATTGACAATCAGGCATAGAGTAGGAGGAGAGGCTACCTGATATAGCAGGAGTTGCGCAGCACTTCCGGGTCAGGATCCATCCAGGATCAGGAAGGGGATGAGCGGAGACCAGCCTGAGGGAGTGCGCGTGCGCCGACTGAGCAGTAAGGAGAAGTGCGCACGCGCTGGCGCCAGGAACCAGGGTCGAGCGAGGAAGGAAGAGGAGAGGAGACCAGGCGGTGCACGGACAACCCGGGAGTGCGCAGAGATGAATACGCAAGCCGGGAAGAAGACCTAGGAGAAGCGGCAGCAGCAATGCGCCGGGACAGGTAAGTATGAGAAGAGCCTGAGGGGAATGCGGCAGACATGACAGTACCCCCCTCCTTACGCCCCCTCCTCCTAAGCTTAGAAAGAAACTTAGCTAGAATTCGAGGATCCTGGATGTTTTTTCGAGGCTCCCAAGATCTCTACTCAGGACCAAAGCCCTTCCAATCAATTGAAAAGAGGGTCCTACCTCGAGATTTCTTCATAGCCAATATGTCCTTAATGTCAAAGACATCTTGTGCGGAAATGGGTAGAGGCGACTGGCCAATGGTATGGTGAAATTGGTTAAATATGACTGGCTTGAGTAGAGAAACGTGAAACAAATTTGGAATGCGAAGCGAGGCGGGTAACCTCAACTTGTAAACAACATCATTAATACGAGCTAACACCTCACATGAACCGATATACCGTGGACCTAACTTATACGAAGGGATCTTAAGCCGATTAAACTTGGAAGACACCACACTTTATCACCAGGTTGAAAAGACGAAGAATCCAGACGCCTCTTGTCTGCATGTTTTTTAATTCTGTCTCCAGCTCGTTCGAGTGCGGTTTTGGTCTCCTGCCAGACCTTAGAAAACTCCTCAGACAGAAGATCGACCGCCGGCACACCCGAGGCAGGGGGTACTGGCAGAGGTACAGCAGGATGTTGCCCGTAGATGACAAAGAAAGGTGACTTGGAAGATGATTCATTATTGTGGTTGTTGTATGCAATCTCGGCCCAAGGAAGTAGACTAGACCAGTCGTTTTGATGGACGTTAGAGAAATGACGAAGATGGGTGACCAGGATTTGATTTGTGCGTTCTGCCTGACCATTAGTTTGAGGGTGGTAGGCAGAGGAGAAGTCCAAAGTCACGTCCATTAGTTTGCATAATGCACGCCAGAAGCGCAAGGTGAATTGAACTCCTCTGTCCGAAACTATGTGCTGAGGAAAGCCGTGAATTCGAAAAATATGAGCGATGAAGATCTTTGCCAATTCGGGAGCAGAAGGTAAACCAGGAAGAGGAACGAAATGAGCCATCTTGGAAAATCGATCCATGACTACAAAGATAACTGTATGACCTGAGGACCGAGGCAGATCAATGATAAAGTCCATTGCAAGGTGTCGCCAAGGAGACCAGAGGGTAAATGTCTAGGAACTTTGTTGCTTGGATCCACGATATGTGAAGGTTTCTCCTCAACATCGGTTGTCAGAAAGGATCTGGATAGGGCGTCGGCTTTGAATTTCTTATTGCCAGGGCGGAAATATAGCTCAAAATCAAATCGGACAAATAACAGCGTCCACCTGGTTTGTTCTGGATTCAGTCTCTGTGCAGAGCGGGTGTATGCCAGATTTTGTGGTCTGAGTAGATCTTAACAGGATGAACAGCTCCTTCCAACAAATACCGCCACGCCTCCAACGCCAATTTGATAGCCAGCAACTCTCTGTCACCAATGGTATAGTTCCTCTCAGCCGCATAGAAGGTCGTAGAGAAGAAGCTGCAGGTAACCAGCCAACCAGAGGAAGACCTCTGGGAAAGAACTGCTCCCGCTATGATTGCAGAAGCATCCACCTCCAAAATGAAGGGTTTGCTAATCTCTGGACGATGGAGAACGGAAGCTGTAGCAAAGGCTTGTTTCACAGACTGGAAGGCGTTCTCGGCCTCCAGGGACTAGGAGTGAGGGTTAACTCCCTTGCGGATTAAAGCAGAGATAGAGCTGGACAGGGTAGAAAAGTGTGAGATGAACTGCCGGTAGTAATTGGCAAATCCAAGGAATCGTTGGTTCACCTTGACGCCTTGAGGACGCGGCCAGTTCAGCACGGCGGACACTTTTCCCGGATCCATATGTAGACCAGAGTCAGATATGATGTACCCTAAGAATGGTAGGGATGACTGTTCAAAGACGCACTTTTCTAGCTTGGCATACAGACGATTCGCTCTAAGACGTAAGAGGACTTGACGGATGTCTCTTCTGTGGGTAGAAAGATCTGGAGAGAATATAAGAATATCGTCTAAGTACACGACCACACAAGAATAAAGTAGATCCCGGAACACATCGTTCACGAACTCCTGGAAGACAGCGGGAGCCTTACACAGACCAAAGGGCATAACCAAGTACTCGTAATGACCATCCCGGGTGTTGAATGCTGTTTTCCACTCATCTCCAGGACAGATACGGATGAGATTGTAGGCCCCATGGAGATCCAATTTAGTGAAGATACGCGCACCACGGAGACGGTCAAATAGTTCTGGAATGAGAGGAAGTGGGTGCTTGTTCTTAATCGTGATATTATTGAGACCTCGGTAGTCGATGCAAGGACGAAGGGTTTCATCTTTCTTCTTGACAAAAAAGAACCCAGCACCAGCGGGAGAAGAAGATTTTCAAATAAAGCCCTTGGTTAAGTTCTCTTGGACATATTCAGTCATAGCTTGGGTCTCAGTAGTGGACAGAGGGTAGATCCGGCCCCTTGGAGGAGTGGAACCTGGAACAAGGTCAATCAGGCAATCATATGGACAATGCGGAGGAAGGATCTCCGCCTCTCTTATTGAAGACGTCAGCAAAGGCCACATAGGCAGATGGTAAATCTGGAGACAGATGTTGATTGAGAAGAAGTTTTAAACTGGATGGGATGCAAGCACTGATTTTGGCAGAGATGTCCCCAACGCATAATGTCCCCAGACCGCCAGTCGAGAGTAGGCTCGTGCTTCCTCAACCAAGGGAGACTGAGAAGAATAGCATGAGACAAGGAGGGTAGTACGTAAAAGACAATTCTCTCGATGTCGAACTCCGATCTGTAATTCCAGTTCTTCGGTAACCTGAGTAACAGACTCCCGCAGGGGTTGACCATCGAAGGAAGTTATCTGCCGAGGAGTCTCCAGGTACCTGACAGGAAACCGAAGTCTTCTAACCGCCTCGAGCTGAATGAAATTTCCGGCCGAACCTGAATCAATATAGGCTACTTCAGAGAAACGCTTAGAACCTAAATGCAAAAGAACAGAAAGAGTCATAGGTGGAGAGGAATTAGAATCACCTAGGAAGTCCTCTCTTACCTGTCCTAGGCAGAGGCGTTTCACGGCCTCAGGGGACAAGAACGCAGGAAATGGGAAGCACTGCCGCAGTAAAAACAGCCCTTGAGCGAGTCTCTCTTTACGACGCTGCTCTACTGGCTTGACTCGGTCCACCTGCATGGGTTCTGGAGCAGGAACAGCTGGGGAAGACACAGCACAAGAACGAGAGGAACTAGAGGTACGGAGGAACACGAGGAAATCTCTCCCTAGCGGCTTCACGGGAGCGCTCCTGAAAGCGTAAGTCTATACGGGTTGCCAGGGAGATCAGGTCCTCTAACGATGTCGGAGTATCCCGACCAGCCAGCTCGTCCTTGATCCGGGATGAGAGAGCACACCAAAAAGCTCCCACCAATGCCTCATTGTTCCAATTTAACTCTGAAGACAGGGTGCGGAACCGAATGGCGTATTGGCCCACAGAGAGCGATCCCTGGTGAAGATTAAATAGTGATTCTGTAGCAGAGGCCAGACGACTAGGCTCGTCGAATACCTTGCGGAATGTATCGAGAAAGGTGGAAAGCTGAGAGACTAAAGGATCATCACGCTCCCAGAGAGGATTTACCCAGGCTAAGACCTCCCCCTCTAAATAAGATACAACAAAAGCCACTTTTGCCCGGTCAGTGGGGTACTGCTGAGGCAGCAACTCAAAATGTAGTTGGCACTGATTAAGAAACCCTCTACACAACTTGGGGTCTCCGCTGTACCGTGGCGGCTTCGCCAAACGGGGCAAAGGGTGAGGGGTTGTAGCCTGGGGCGAGACAGGGGCGGCGGACTGAAGAGCAAGCAGGCGACCATCCACCGATGCCATATAATTCAGAATGTGGGCCTGGGTATCACGCTGCTGAGCAAGCTCCTGTTGGAGACCGGCCAACTGAGTAGCGCTCCCAGGATCAGAGGTCTGAAGGGCCGACAAACGGGACTCCATGGTCTTTAGGAAGGACATAATTCTTGACTGATTCTCCTGTAAAAATAGAAGTTCTTTTTGGGTGGGGGGCGGAGTATCAGCGGGGTCCATGGCCTGATTGTACTGTCAATGTCAGATCTTCCGAACCTCCTAGAGTGAACCCACAGGACCGCGACAACGAACCTCCCAAGGGTGAGCTAACCAGGTGGACCACTCCCAATACAGGGAGTGTTTTTGAAGTTTTTGAATTTCCACAAAAATTTAAAATAACCAATAAATTTCGTTCAACTTCACAATTGTGTTCCACTTGTTGATTCTTCACCAAAAATTTACATTTGGTATCTTTGTTTGAAGCATGATATGTGGGAAAAGGTTGAAAAGTTCCAGGTGGCCGAATACTTTCACAAGGCACTGTAACAGGTTTCCCTGAATAATGCCTTGGCCAAATAGCTTGACCAGGTCCATGCTTACTTTTATTTTGCTTTATAACTCACAGGCGTCCTACTGTAACCAAAAAGCATTCCAGCAGGTCTAAGGCTACGTTCACATTTGCGCCTTTGGACGCTGCGTCGCCGACGCAACGCACGACGCACCAAAGACGCATTTGAAACGCACACCTTTTCGACGCAAGCGTTCAACGCATGCGTCGTGAACGCAGCGTTTTTTTTTAAAAAAACGTTGCGTTTTGTTTAAAAACGCAGCGTTTTTAGACTCATGCGTTTTCCTAAAGTGATGTAATTGTTTAGCAATTACAAATAAAAAAAGGCCACAATTACTGTCTAGACACTAGATAAAGACCACCAATGGCTACAAGAGGGTGGGTGTAGGGTATATATACACTGGCAGAGATGAATTCCTCAGATTTTCCTTGTGTTTCCAGCATCAAGATGGAGCGTCCCATGGAGAGTATCTACATGAATATGGAGTTGGATTTTGCCTTGGCTAATGCTTATGCTATTGCCTATTACGAGCAAAGGAAAAGGGATAAACGGAGAAGGAGTCATCGGCGCTTTCGGCTACACTCTATCGTTGAAGTGCAGGAGATCCGTGGAGCCTACCATTGCTTGTTTGGCGAGCTAAATGGCAACCTGGAAAAATATTACGAGTATACCAGGATGTCTCAAGACAGCTTCCGCTATCTGCTGCGTCTGGTGGAAGGAGCCATTACCAGGCAGGACACACAGCTCCGGAGATCAATTTCTGCTGAGGAACGGCTGTTGGTGACTCTACAGTACGTATGTAGCTCTGAACGACTGATCTGTTCTTCCCTTTTTTTTTTTCCTGTAAATATTTTGTTTGGGGTTGGTTGGGTATAGTAAATGTATTTTTTATTAATACAATGCACTTTAATTCAATTTCTTTATTTTTCATCTTGGCAGTTTCCTGGCAACCGGAGAGACCTTAAGATCCTTGCATTTCCAATTTAGGATTGGAGTCTCCACACTTTCTGGAATTATTGCCGACACATGCTGCGCTTTGTGGGACAATCTCCGGGATGAATTTTTACCCCTCCCTACAACAGACATATGGGAGGCCAACGCCAAGAAATTTGAACAAGTGTGTTCTTTCCCTAACTGTATTGGAGCTGTGGATGGGAAGCACATTAGGATTATAAAGCCAGCAAGAAGTGGATCTCTTTTTTTCAACTACAAAAAATATTTTTCCACAGTGCTCATGGCAATTGCAAGTGCGGACTGCAGGTTTCTGGCTGTGGACATTGGAGCATTTGGCCGTGCAAATGACTCGCGTACATTTAAGGACTCTGATATGGGCCAAAGGTTGTATGGGAACAATTTTAATTTGCCCCAGCCACGGCCTCTTCCCAACACCGAAGGCCCGGCAATGCCATTTGTTGTGGTTGGGGATGAGGCATTTCAAATGTGTGCCAACCTATTGAAACCATACTCTAGTAGGGGCTTGGACCACACAAAAAGTATTTTTAAGTACAGACTGTCCAGGGCCAGAAGAACTGTGGAGTGCGCCTTTGGCATCCTGGTCTCCAAATGGCGTATTTTAGGATCCGCCATTAATCTTAAAATTGAGACAGTGGATGAGGTGGTGAAGGCTTGTGTGGTTCTCCACAATTATATTATGGCCAAAGAGAGACTGAACGTGGAACTCGATGAACCCATACCAAACCCATTGCCCGATTACCAAGATCACCCTTTGAGAACAACTGTGGAAATAGTGCAGATGAGGGATCGATTTGCATCCTATTTTGTATCTGATGTTGGCCGTGTGTCATGGCAAGATACAATGTTGTAGTGCTTATGTTTTGTACTCTCATACTTTGTTCAGCTTTTAAATCTAAAATTAATACCTTTATAGTGCAAAAAATATGTATAATGCTAAAGATTGATACACTATTATGTCCAATAAAAGTCACCAGTAAAGGTGCCTAATAATGTAATGTTATGTTAAATTTGGCAGCTACCTATATGTAAATAATTTTTTCTTTTTGACTAAACTTACTTTAATGTGCCCTTCTTAAAAATTGCTATCCTTTTTTAAAAAAGTTGTGTTTAATAAACAATTTTTTTACATTTCACAAAACTCCATTTGCCTACCAACTGCTGTCGCCGAAAATGTTCAGAGGTGATCACCATCTCCCATATTTACTGAGCCAAAACACCGTACTTTTGTTGACATGGCCGTGTGTTCGATAGTTGAGCGAACTTCATCGGCTCCCTCCTTGGCAAACTGTCAAGCTTCCAGACTAGTTGGCTAGGGAACACGGCTTCATTGAGCGCACTGGCTGATCAACAATTTTCACCCACCGCAGCAGTATGTGTGGCGGGAGTGTGACAGGCACTACTCATGCATGGCGAGGCCAACAAATCGGCTACGGTTGTTCATGTGTTGTGCTAGTCACACATCCTTGAAACATGCGACAGCGGTGACGGACATAAAGCAGATCAACCGCACACATGGAGCCGGGTCCATATGCAAGTAGTTGAAAAGTGTGTCTCTGATAACCCACTGTCATTGCTGGATCGGCGTGTTTGACGCCGATCCAGCAATGTGCTTGTACCCAGGGTAAAGACCGGGTTACAAAGCGCAGTGCCGCGCTAGTAAAGTAACCCGATATTTACCCTGGTTACCCGGGTGATGCAGGGGGATTTCGGCATTGTTGAACACAGTTTCAACAATGCCGAAGTCTTTACCCTGATCGTTGGTCGCTGTAGAGAGCTGTCAGTGTAGCTCCCCAGCAACCACACAACGACTTACCAACGTTCCTGTATGTGGACAATCTGTCATATTTGTGTTTGTAAACACCTCATAGAACAATGAGAGACAACCAAAAAACTATACTTAAAAAGGGACAAAATAGTGTCTGACATTGCATATATGAGGTATATAAAACACAAAATGTGTGTAGACGTCGCACGGTGAGTTGCCGATACTATAGTTGCCAATAAAAACCAAAATTGATAATAAAAAAACAATTTTATTTGGGGGAAACAGAAAGAAAAAGGGATGAATAAAACTAGGGGCTATCAACTGTAGCAACTAATGGGGATTTGTAACTCCCTGCTTCCGAATGGCGAGAGGAGGAAGCAGAGGCTATTGAGGAGCCATAGTCCAGTAGACTCGAGGGCAAGTCCAAGGCATCATCATCATACTGGGGGGAAGATACTGCAACCACTGTAGGGGAGGGAGGAGGCAAAACCAGTCTGCTGGATCGTGACTGGCTTTGGCTGCTCCTGCTGCGTCTAGACCCTTGCCGCTTTGAAGGTGTCTGTGTTGGAGCAGCCAGAGCCGCAGAATTCTGTTCTCCTTCGCTTCTTCCTCCTTCTCGCTTCTCCCGCGGCGGCTTCCCCAGCAGGACGGGTACGGGAGGTTGAGGGCCTAGCAGGAGCAGGACTCGGTGGATCAGTGTGGTAGTGTCTGTGGTGGCGTCCCTCAGCACGCAGACCCCGGTGGAGTGGATGGAGTGGCTGTGCAGCAGGAGTCGGAGTCATGGTAGCCAGCGATGGCACTACGGGCAGTGCAGTCGCTGACTGCATGATCCGAGCCTGCTGAAGAGCACTCATGTAGGCATTGTTGCAGGCCTGCATCACCGAAATCTGGAGTTCCGGCGTAAGGTGTTCCACCATGCCCTTTGCAATGGCACTAAAAAAGTGTTTTGCCGGCCTCGAGAGCTCGGATTCCATTGAATCAAGGCGCCGGTCGATAGTGGCCAGACCAGTCTCCATTCTATCTCCCAGCACCTTGAAACAAGTCTGGAATACCATGCCCAAATGAAAATACTCGGGCATTAGCGGCCTGTCCGAGGCCCGCTGTCGCTGGCGTGAATAGCCAAAGGAAGGAGCGACAGAGGCCTCGGTCAGGGGAACACCGGATGGACCGGCTGCCGGTTCTCCAGAAGGTTGTTCAAGCCTGCTCTCGCTGTGGGATGGCTGTGATGGGTCAGATGGCGATTCATGAAGGCCCGCTCTAGAGGGCCGATCAGGTTCGAGGGTGCTGCTGTGAGTTCTGTTAAAAGAAGAGGAAATCATTAGTGTGGAAAAAATACCATCACATACGCCAACTCCTGTAATAGAATAAGGTTAACATTGCATTACACAACAATAGATTGCAATCCTCTGTCTCTCTATCTGTCTGTCCTTCAATCATTCGCTGATTGTTATCACCAGCTGCTGACGAGACCAATCTGCGAATGGCCTAGTGCAGAAGACAAAGAGCGCTCCTTCCAGCTGCCAATGCCTTTCCGCCCGCATAGTCAACACTGTCATCGCCGAACACACGGCTGGCATTTAAATCTTTTTCTAAATAAAAAATTGGTGTCATAAACTCTTTAGTATTGACGCTGCCTATGCCGCATCAATATTAAACAATTTAAAGTTACTAATTTGATCTTTAAAAAAAATAATGCTATGCTTGCACGGTAGTTGCATTTCAGACAGACAACTGCCATTCTTTACGCTGATCGCAGGACCTGCCATGACGCCACGCCAATGTGATTGAGACGTAATCACAATTCCTGCTATCAGACCTACCCTAGCTCGGAACGGAACATGTCATGGACTACAAGGACTCACGCGGTTAACTAATAAAAATATTTTAAAAAAATGGATGTGTAATTTACCATGCCACTAGGGAAAAAGTACTGTGGATGACCAATATACTACGTGTACTACGTGGATGGGCTATACACTATGTGGCTGGTCAATATACTATGAGGATACGTGGCTAGGACATGTACTATGTGCCTGCGCAATAAACTTTGTGGCCTCGCAATATACTAGGTGGGTGCGCAAGGTTATACGTTGTTGGCAATGTACGATGTGGATGTGTAATGCTATGTGCCTGTGCAATATGGTATGTGGGCATGCATATTGTGCAGTACCCGATACGTTAAATACTTACTGTTGGCGGGCAAGGATCGGTCTCATAAATTGCAACGCCCTGCTATATTTGTAGCGAATGGACCTTCCCGCTGCAGCACCACTTCGAACCTTCTCCTCTTGACGAAGGACCTTATTGAAACGGTCCTTCATGGATCGCCATCTGGTCTTCAACTTTTTGACTGTGAATGCAAAACCAAAAAAAAAGGTTAGATATTTTACATTTCCATATGATAACACAACCGTGTGCGATGCAAAGTTGAAGGCATTGATTGCATTACACACTGTTGTGTTATCCTGGCCAGATGGGTCTGATCGGAGTTTAACAAATACTTACCAAAGTTTGATTTTTCCATAGTGGAAGCGCTATCAAAGCCATCCCACAGCGTTTTTGCCACCTCTACCCACATCCGCCTCAAAACGACCTGGTCCGCATGACGGGGGTCA
Organism: Ranitomeya imitator; assembly: GCF_032444005.1. Lineage (NCBI taxonomy): Eukaryota > Metazoa > Chordata > Amphibia > Anura > Dendrobatidae > Ranitomeya > Ranitomeya imitator. Next base: position 177,057,386 of record NC_091286.1, on the reverse strand, counting down.
CGGGTGTCCCACAACGGCCCATGCTCCTGTATGCTGGAGATTAGGAGGTCCACGTCTATCGCTGGCCCGTTGTGAAACCTAGAATATTCGAAAAACATAAAGGATATGAAGGTTTGTAAAAATTTACATCAAATACCACCACCACCCAACACCCCCCCCCACTCCCCCGAGAAGAAAAGGAATTAAGAATAATGAAAAAAAAATTTTTGTTTTCAAGAACACTTACTTGCCGCCACAGCTTGTCCCCGATGTCGCTGTTCCTGCGGTGTCCCTTCCTCCTCACTTGCAGAAGTCTATAAAAATAGATTTAAAAAAATTTGTGCCAAGTCTGCAAATGACAGCGAATAATAAGCATCTGTACATAATTACTCACTGAGCTCCCCTGCGCCGAGTGGCTTGATGGTGAGTCCGTCGCCATTCTTGCAATTAAAAATTCTGCAAGGAAAAATTTAAACAAATATTACATTATTTCAAAACACAGCCAGATACAAGAAAATAGAGAAGAAAAAAAAACCAAAACATCATAATAACATTACTACCACAACATACTGTTCACTCATAGGACAATGCAAACTCAACTATCGCTGATCATACCACAAAACCATACATTGTAGTAAAAATCAATAGCAGATACGACACAATCCAGAGTATAGCAAAAGGTGTCATCCAGAATAGACATAAATAAATAAAAATTTAACTACAAGAGCCCCCTATGTACAAATCCCCCCCCCCAAAAAAAAATTAACCTTTATTGCGTACACCAAAAATTAAAAAAAATATACAAAGGGCCAAAAAATACCAATCTAGTCTAAAACGCCATACTTTACAATAAAATACAGCAAGACATGAGCCAAGAAAATGCCATACGGTTAACCCCAGAAATAGAAACAAGAATAAACACATACACCAGAAATATACAATAAAATGCTTAGAAAAAACAAAAAGGAACAAACGCATGATAACAGAACAACCCAAAATACAAACCAATCCAAAAAAAAGCAAGGCCTGAGACAAGAAACACCATCATATAAAACGCCAGAAATACATAAAAATAACAAATTTTCACTAAAAACCCACATTGGCATGACCGTACAAAAGCACAGACCAAACATTGCACAAATTTCATTCAAAAATCAAGAAATAAAAACACAGAAAAAAAAGGCAATGAAAAATTATTATACTTACAGGTTTTGAAAGCAGATCCTCACTGGCGTCTCAGGTGTCTGATGTGTCCTTGTGTCCTGATGGCAATTGAAAGACAATGCCAGCCCCTTTTCTTTATATATGTAGGGTCTTATCAGTGTCTACACACAGTCTAGACACTAATTCTATTTTTTGATTAAAAGAATGCATGCGTCGTACAACGCACAACAACGCAAGTACGTGCGTCTACTGCGTCGCCAATGCAATTCAATGGGTTTTTTGACGCATCGATGACGCAAACGCGACGCAAGTGCGACGCGTGCGGTTTTTTAAAAATTTGTGACGCCAAAAAAATGCAACATGTTGCGTTTGCCGCGCCCTGACATGTGCGCTGAAACGACGCATGCGTCATGAAACGCACCGAAACGCATGAAAACGCACGCACATGCGTCCCCAATGTTAAAGATAGGGACGCATGACGCGTGTGTTGTTTTGCGACGACGCTGCGTTCAAAGACGCGAATGTGAACGTAGCCTAATAGGACTCCGTCCGCATCCTGGGAGATACATATCGACCGTCGCATACGATCCCCCTCACTGCCTCACAGGAGGAAGAAAAATTCCACACCTTAGATGTAAAGAGGTGTTTGGTTCAGTACCTAGAGTCCACACAGGGATGTTTGAAGGAAGGATCTCTATGTTTTCAGGGGCCTAGAAAGGGACTCAAAGCCTCCAAAAGTACCCTGGCGAGATAGATAAGAGATGCAATATTGTTGTCCTACTCATCTAGTGGGAATATTGCCCTGGAGGGTATGAGAGCTCATTCTACAAGACCAGTGGCAATCTCCTGGGCAGAAAGGTCTGAGGTTTCAATAGAGCAGATCTGTAAGGCTGCCACCTGGCCATCACCTGGTCTTTAAGTAATATGATAAAGATATTTAATCGTTGTCAAAAACCAGGAGATCATCCTATGCTCCGTAAACCAACTGATGCGAGGGAGAGGTACCTCCCTTTTGTCTGAAGGTTTCCTGTCCCTGAAGGGCAGATCCCCTCTCTCCGTGGTGCTATCATGGGATCTGAGAAATCCCGTTAGCGGTAAATAACTAGTTCTTTTGCAGCTACACAGAGTTTAGCTGGATAAAGCATTGAGTAGGGCACTTGACTATCTCTGTCTCTTATTAAAATAAAAAAAACTTTGCTTGCCTCTTTTGTATTTCTGCAGAAAAGTCCGGGTAAATGGAAGTTTTATATCCATTAATAGAAAGATATTTAAGTCCCCTGTTTTTTTTTTTTTTTAGAATAAGCGTCTCTGTCAAGGTAGTGCAACATGCGGATAATGACTGGACGTAGGGGAGCACCTGGTTGGAGGGGTCTGCTGGGCACCCTGTGCACTAGTTCAGTTGCAAAAACTGACGAGTGCCTCCTTTCCTGTGGTGTAAAATATCCACTTTTCAAAAAATCCCACAGGATCCTTTCCTTCCACTTTTTCAGGGACCCCCACCAGCCTTATATTATTTCTGCACATCCTATTTTCTAAATCGTCTGTTTTATCAAACAGTAGGGAAATGTTCTGCGCAGTTTATTTAACATCTTCAATGATTTGTGGCATTTTATGCTCCATACATCCTACCCTCTCCTCCGGCTCCTTCACTCTTTCATTTACTGTATGGAGGTTCTGTTTAATACAGTGAATATCCTCCTTCATGCTACCCATTTGTTCACTAATTGTTGCTAGAGTAGTGTTAGACAAGGAGACTGCTGCAAACCCATCTCTCATAGTTGGTTCAGGGCATCATCCTGTGAGGGAACACATAGCACAGACATGCTCCCTTTGGTCTGCAGGGGTGATCTTTCCCCACATGCTGTGAGTGTCTTCCCCATGTTCTCATCTTGTGACTCTTTTTCCATCCCCAGTTGCTGCTCAGTGCTATTGTGAGCATCCTCCAAGCCTGATTTTGCCTCAAGCTGCAGGGGAGTCACAGAGACATTTGCAAAACCTTTTAGTCTTGCAGCAGCATCTGCTGCTCTGTCTCAGGCTGGAGTACCTTGTGTAGGAACCATTTGGAGGATTTATCTTATCTTGGCTGGGTCTCCTTCTCTCCCACTTTCCTGCTGTGTGTTATGATTTATCTCCTCAGCGATGTCCCTGAAGGACAGACCGCAGTTAGAGGAGACATACTGGTCAAGTTCTGGGCTGCAGGAGTAAGTCTAAAGCTAGGTAACCAAGGATTTTTCACAATGGAAGGCAGGAGCTATGTAAAACACGTCTTCGTCACATGCTGTCCAGGCCACGCCCCGGTTCACACATTTTCTAACTTTTACAAGGTTCATAACTTTTTATTGTAAGACGCAAGGCAAGTCTTCTTGTCACTTGGCTATTGGCCTGAGTAAGAGCAATTCTTCCTGTGGTAATACTATAATTTTTGTGATTCCACACCCCAAGAACTGCTTTAGAATGATTCACAGTTCCTGAGAAATGAAGAATTTTTGGGAAGTACTGCTGATGGGTGTTTGTTTGCATGCTCAGTTGAGTACTGAGCAGTGATGAATATCTCATGGTGCTCAGGTCCTTGTATTATTTTTTCCCTCTTTTTCCCTCTCTTTCTCTACCTCCCTCCCCTCTCCCTTCCTCCTTCTCTCTCCCCCTCCCTCTCTCCCTCCCTCTCTCTCCCTCTCTCTACCTCCCTCTCTGTCCCATCCTCCCCCTCTCTTCCTCCCTCTCCCTTCCTCTCTCTCTCCCTTTCTATTCCTTCCTCCCCTCTCTTTTCCTCCCTCCTTCCCTCTCTCTCTCTCCCTTTCTATTCCTCCCTCCCCTCTCTCTTCCTTCCTCCTTCCCTCTCTCTCTCCCTCCCTCTCTCTCCCCCCCCTTTTCCCCTCTCCCTTTATTACGGTATCTTAGAGTGGTCTAGTTTTCCTCCTTTTATGTATAAACGTTCCTGTTCCCTTACACTATGTAACGTGTGTGGCTATTCACAACACTTGGTGTATGTAAAGTAAAACAAGATTATTATTACAAATTATACTGAATAAAGAAATCATACATAATTATAATACCGTCACCATCCCATAGGAATCACTTTACCCACCCATGTCCCAATACCACTTGACAATGCAGAAGTATCCATATTTTTTTTTAAGGGGAATATAAGGATAAGAAGAAACAGATAAGAGAGGTTATAGGATGAGATAATAGACAGGAGAGGAAGTAATTAATGCAGGGGGAATTGGTAAATATGGAGAAAATAAACCATGGGCTGTTGAATGGGAGAGGAATCGGGTTAAGTGGATTCTCAGGAAGGTTGAAGAGGAACTTGAGGAAAGATCTGCAGGATTGATGGTATGCTCCTCTTGTGGTGGTGGTCAAAGAAAACAAATGTGTCCAGTTTGTCACAGTGGTAACTCTCGCATGCCTCTTCAGCTCCACTCATCATGGTCACCACGCACCTGGCTTCTCGGGTCAGGCCGACTCGCTGAGTTTTGCCTCTTGCAGCACTGCTGCATCTGAATGTGTTGCCATTTGGCTTTAGTGGGGTGTGGACAGTCTCTGCAGGAATGCAACCTTGCTGTGTCTTTCAGAGATTAAGTTCCCCGGCCAATCCCATGCAAGCAATCTCTATTTTAGGCAGCTCCTCCCACTGCTCTTGGTCCGAATGTTGGTTTCTAGTCTCTTTGCCTGCTAGCGTCCTGTTTATGCGTGTGTTTTTATTTCTCCCATTATGGACCCGTGTTGCCTACCTGTCCTGTCTGATCTTTTCTATGCTCATCTCAGCTAAGCATTCTGATCCTGTGCAGTGGGACAAGCCAAACATTCTATAAAAAAAAAACCACAGCGAAGGTATCATGACAAAGTATGCATGTTCTTTTGAAGCCCCCGGCGCCTTTAGACAGTCTTGAGAGATGACCCTGGATGGGAAAGTTAGCTTTCCAAAGTTTTGACCCAAGTCGCCGCATTTGGGGAGAGAGGTCTCTCTCCATGGCAGATTATTTAGACTCCGGGTCCGTTGCCAACCTAATCTATCCTGACCTGGTTCGTTAGCTTCCTGCGCAACAGCTTCTTCGTCCCCGGGTTGTTGCCTCCATTGACTGACAACCCCTGGTGCAGCATATTTGTCATGTCATGCTGTCTGTCACCCTGCAAATTGGAACCCAGCACTCAGAATCTTTTTTTTATGTGCTACCTAGATCTGTAAACTCTGTTTTTTTGGGTCTTCCATGGTTTCGTCTACACACACCAGTTATTGATTGGTCCATTGGTCAGTTGCTACAATGGGGGTCATCATGTTCTACCAACAGGTTGCCAACGTCATGCCCAAGTCCCCGCCTTCTATGCCTACGGTCCTGCCTTCCCTAACTGAGACTCGTGTTTTGTCACGATCCTTTGACACATCTAATTCTGAGGAGGAATCTCAGCACATCTTTAACCCGGTTAAGATTGTTGAAGCGGCTCCTGTTCTGTAAAAGACTTCCCTTGGGATAAGACCTTAGCTTCAACTAGGTAGAGAAGAATTCAGTCCAGGACATGAATCCATGCCAGCCAAGGATGTTTGGGACCTTATAGCCACCTATCCACAATGCGCTAGTAATAGTGAGTCCTCCAGGTACAAGCCTGCAGAAAATGTCTGTACCCCTACTATTCCTTAGATGTTTCATCGGTGAACTTTAAACCCGTGATCCTATATAAATAGGCAGTAAGCACTTCAGTATACAATACATCACATTTTTTTACCAGAAATGGTACAAAGTGACAAAAGAATGTTTGAGTAAAAGAATATTTTTTATTAAGTACAAAAAATTAAAAACCGAATTTTAAAAAGACAGGGGAAAAGGAAAAACCTCCAAAAAATCAGGGAGAAGATACAGTTAGATGGAATGAATTTACAAACACTGCAAATCAAAAAATGAAAAGATGTATAAGCAGTTTTTATTTTTTTGTACTTAATAAAAAATATTCTTTTACTCTTAAATGTTCTTTAGTCACTTAGTACCATTTCTGGTAAAAAAAAATGTGATGTTTCATCGGTGGTCTGACTAAAAAGGGAAAAGTGTACAGTTTCGGCGGTAAATCACATGCATCCTCATCTCTGCCTTACTGACCGTAGGTCACCACGCAGCTTCTCCACGCGTCAGGCTGGCTCGCTGAGCATCTTCTCATGTCAAGCTGGCTCGCTGAGCTTTTCCTCTCACAGCAATGCTGCATCTGAATGTATTGTCATATGGCTTTAGGGGGGCGTGGACGGTCTCTGGAGGAATTTAGCCATGCTGTGTCTTACAGAGATTAGGTTCCAAGGCCAAACCTGTGCAACCAAGGGCTATATTAGGTAATGCTCCCACCATTCTTTACCTGAATGTTGGTTCATAGTCAGCTTGCCTGCTAGTGTCCTGTTTGTATTTGAGTGTTTTGGTTTTTCCTGATACTGACCCAGCTTGCCTACCTGTCCTGTCTGGCTTCTTCACTCCTGACCTCGGCTACGCATTCTGATCCTGTGTTGCCTGTCCCGACCTTGAACTGCCTGAACACGTTTTTCTCTTTACCCTCTTGTAACATGTACCCACACCTCTGATTTTCCAGTCTGCTGCAGCAGTCCTAGTGACTTCCTTGGAATGGTACTTGGTGTCTACCAGCTGCCCATCATATCCTCATCATCAGAGGCTCTAGTTAAGATCTGATAGACACCTAGTCATGCCCCTTCAAGGTAATCCCGGCCTATGGCGCAGTGCATCCAGACCCACCAGTGTTACTAAGTTCTTGGGCTTTTAAGCCCCGTAGATAAGGGACAGTATCCAGATTCTGGTGTGCGGGGGATGGCTTGTTTTGTTCCTTGCCTTTTGAATAAGCTTTACTCCCCCCACCCCTGGCGTTGGGCAAGGATGTATCATTGTTATCTCAGCTGATAGGACAGACTGGAACAACTGGTTTATTACCAGCCCCAATCCTGTTTACTCAAACTGCTGCAACAAAGGCTGAATGTGCCCTGCACCCAGCTGGTTTAGAGCTTTGATGTCTTCTTACTTCAGCTGATAACACAGAATTTATGAAGTTTTTACCATCTTCACTCTGTCCTAAGGGGTCAGGAAGTGGACTGGGCAGTGTGTATATGTATATAGATATAGGTATATCCATATGCATGTATGCACGCTGAAAACACTTACCTTTACAGGGGTACACTGCACTTTCTCTTGATTGCCCTTTTGGGTGTGCATTTATTTTGTTTTCCTCTCTGGCTGGTTGTCCTTTTCCATTGTTCTTTTGCTTCTCCTTCCACTTTCCACAGAGTAAATTGGTGCTGGTAGGCTAGGTAATGTATCTTAGGGAGGCGACTACTTTTTTGTTTAGGTGTATTAGAATGGTCAGCCTCCAGGTGGCAACAGACTTAGCCCATGGTTTCATTTAAGGCTATGACAGAGATTTTAGGGTGTGGCAAAAAAAATTCCACCAATGCTTTTTAAACGCTACATATATTCTTAGTCCTGATGTTAGTGTGTGGTTTACTTTCACTGAAGTACAATAAATACAATTTCTAAATAGGTGTTCCACCCATCTTTAAATACCCTCAATATAATCGACACATCTGGCATGATTGTACTATTATCAAAAAGCCTTAACTTAAAAAAACAACTTTGTGTCCACATTTAACCCCTTAACGACCAATGGTATTTTGGTTTTGCATTTTAATTTTTTGCTCCCCTTCTTCTTCCCAGAGCCATAACTTTTTTATTTTTTGGTAAAAATGGCCATGTGAGGGCTTGTTTTTGCAGGACAAGTAGTACTCTTAAACGACACCATTGGTTTTACCATGTTGTGTACTCGAAAACGGGGAAAAAATTTCAAGTGCGCTGAAATTGCAAAAAAAGTGCAATCCCAGACTTTATTTTTGTTTGTTTTTTAACCATGTTCACTAAATTCTAAAACTGACCTGCCATTATGATTCTCTAAATCATTACAAGTTCATAGACCCAAACATGTCTAGGTTTTCATTTTTATCTAAGTGGTGAAAAAAAATTCCAAACTTTGTTTAAAAAAATAAATTAAAATGGCACCATTTTCCGATAATCGTAGCGTCTCCATTTTTCATGATCTAAGGTTGGGTGAGGGCTTATTTTTTGTGGGCCGAGCTGACGTTTTTAATGATACCATTTTGGTACAGATAGAATCTTTAGATCGCCCGTTATTACATTTTAATTCAATGTCGCGGTGACCAAAAAAAAAAGTAATTCTGGCGTTTTGACTTTTTTCTCGCTACGTCGTTTAGCGATCAGGTTAATCCTTTTTTCTATTGATCAGGCGATTCTGAATGCAGCGATACCAAATATGTCCTATGTTTGATTTTCTTTTTATTGTTTTATTTTGAATGGGCCAAAAAGGGGGTGATTTGAATTTTTATATATTTTTTAAAACATTTTTTTTTTTTTTTACTTTTGGCATGCTACAATAGTCGCCATGGGAGACTAAAAGCTGCCATAACCCGATCGGCTCTGTTACATGCAGGGGATGATCATATCACCTGCATTTAGCAGAATACCTCACTTTCTATGAGCGCTGACCACCGGGCGAAAAAAATGGATTCAATCTCTAATACCCATATGCTGTTGAACGTAAGATGTAAATGTCTATGTGAGTGCATTTTGTTTACTTTATGTAAAGAGATTGAATCTTTTTTTTTTCGTTTTATATCCCAGTCTGAGGAAGGTCTATGACAGACCGAAACGTTACAATTCCATTGAGATTTTTTTCATATTAATTAGAGATCATTCATGTTATGAAGAGTGCCAGAGTTTTTTGAAGTGCAGAAACAACCATGTGACCTCTGGAACCATTATCTGAAAATGAGAAGCATTCGCCTTGTATTGCTTCTGCAGGACACAGTTGGGATTGTGACATACTATCTCCTTTGTGCTATTTCACAATGAATACATTGGTGCACACATATGTAGGTGGATACATGCCCTATTGGCTGGTTTCTCTGCACACATGCATTAAACTCTTCGGGTCATTTTTAGGTTTTGCATTTCTGGTTTTTGCTCGCCTTGTTCCCAAAGTCATACCTTTTTTTTTAGTTGGACTTTTGAACGACGCCATTGATTTTACTATGTAACGCTACGTTCACACTAGCGTTGTGCGCCGCTGCGTCGGCGACGCGACGCACAACGCACCGAAAAACGCGTGCAAACGCTGCGTTTTTTGACGCGTGCGTCGTTTTTTGACGAAAATCGGACGCAAGAAAAATGCAACTTGTTGCGTTTTCTTGGTCCGACGCTAGCGTCAAAAAAGACGCACGTGTCGGAAAACGCAACAAGCAAAAACGCATGCGTCCCCCATGTTAAACATAGGGGCGCATGACGCGTGCGTCGCCGCTGCGTCGCCCGACGCTAGCGCGACGCACACTAGCCGAACGCTAGTGTGAACGTAGACTTATGTACTGGAAAACGGGAAAAAAAAAATCCCAAGTCCTTTGAAGTTGCAAAAAAAAAGTGCAATTCCACAATTGTTTTTTTTTGTCTTTTACCATGTACTCCAAATGCTAAAACTGACCTGCCATTATGATTCTCAAAGCCATTACGAGTTCGTAGATACCAAACATGTCTAGGTTCTTTTTTATTTAAGTGGTAGAAAAAAATTCACAGTTTGTTACAAAGAAAAAATATATATACATTGCGTAATTTTCTGAGACCCCAAGCGTCTCCATTTTTCAGGATCTGAGGCTGAGTAAGGGCCTTTTTTTGTGTGCTGAGCTTACGTTTTTATTGATAAATTTTTTGCGTAGATACAAAGTTTTGATAACCTTTTATTGCATTTTAATGCAATGTTTCGGTGACCAAAAAAACGTAATTCTGATGTTTTGATTTATTTTTCTCATTACAATGTTTACTGATTGGATTAATTCTTTTTATATATTGATAGATCTGGTGATTATGAACTCGATGAAACCAAATATGTGTATTTTTAATATTTTTTGTAATTGTTGTATTTTGAATAGGGACAATGGAGAGGTGATTAAACTTTTTTTTTTTTTTAAACGTTTTATAATTTTAAAAACATTTTTTTTTTTTTTACTTTTAACTTGCTTCTGTAGTCTCCATGGGAGACTAGAACCTGCGATCATCCGATCACCTGTGCTACACATAGTAGGACTTCATCACAATACAAAGATGTGTTCAGTTCACAGACCCTGTATAATGGCACATGAAATCCTGCTGGACGCCTAAACTTCGTTTCGATTAAATTATTTTGTGTAACATTGCGTTGGAATTGAGCTGTCGTTAACTATAGCGTTCATTTCGTGAGTATAGTTTATTTTTTTCATTTTTATTTTTTCAAATTTTTTGTCAGTGGTTATTGGGAGGTGTTGGACCTCTGTCTGGTTTCTCCTGCTTAGCTGCCAATTCAGCAAAGATAAGTGTCTGGTTTTTTTTTCTTTGGCACACATGCTGTGTGCTGGATTTTTGATTGTATTTCTGCTCTGTGTGTAGGATTCTCTGGAGTTGCAGATATACGTTCCACATCTTTAGTTAGATGGAGGAATTTTTTGTATAATCTGCTGTGGATATTTTTGGAAGGGTTTTAATACTGACCGCACAGTGTTCTGTCCTATCCTTTCCTATTTTAGCTAGAGTGGCCTCTTTTGCTAAATCCTGTTTTCTGCCTGTGTGTGTCTTTCCTCTCCTACTCACAGTCAATATTCGTGGGGGGCTGCCTATCCTTTGGGGTTCTGCTCGGAGGCAAGATAGTATTCCTATTTCCATCTATAGGGGTATTTAGTCCTCCGGCTGTGACGAGGTGTCTAGGGTTTGTTAGGCACACCCCACGGCTACTTCTAGTTGCGGTGTTAGATCAGGATTTGCGGTCAGAACAGTTACCACCTACTCCAGTGAAAGTTATTCAAGCGGCTCCAAGGTCACCGGATCATAACAGTACAACTAGCCCTTAATGAGTTAAATGCATCTCAGAAGAAGGAAGAAAGGTGTTGAGCCATTTTTTTTTCTCTGCAGTCTGCTTGGTCTTCTCTTCCCTCTTTATCTTTGGGTGGCTGAGGAGTCTCGTGCTAGGATGGATGTTCAGGAATTAGCTTCTCGTGTAGACCAGCTTGCTGCTAGGGTACAGGGTATTTCAGATTATATTGTTCAGACTCCTGTTTTAGAACCGAAGATTCCTACTCTTGATTTGTTTTTTGGTGACAGGTCCAAATTTTTGAGTTTTAAAAACAACTGTAAACTGTTTTTTGCTCTGAGACCTCGATCCTCCGGTGATTCCATTCAGCAGGTTAAAATTGTCATCTCCCTGCTGCGTGGCGATCCGCAGGATTGGGCGTTTTCCCTGGAATCTGGGAATCCGGCTTTGCTTAATGTAGACTCCTTTTTTCAGGCTTTAGGATTATTATATGATGAACCCAATTCTGTGGATCAAGCTGAGAAGACCTTCTTTGCCCTGTCTCAGGGTCAAGAGGCGGCAGAATTGTATTATCAGAAATTCAGAAAATGGTCTGTGTTGACTAAATGGAATAATGATGCTTTGGCGGCAATTTTCAGAAAGGGTCTTTCTGAATCCGTTAAAGATGTTATGATGGGGTTTCCCACCCCTTCCGGTCTGAGTGATTCTATGTCTCTGGCCATTCAGATTGACCGGCGCTTGCGGGAGCGCAGAACTGTGCGCGCTGTGGCGTTGTCCTCAGAGCAGATTCCTGAGCCAATGCAGTGTGATAGGATTCTGTCTAGAACGGAACGACAAGGATTCAGACGTCAGAATAGGTTGTGTTATTATTGTGGCGACGCTTCTCATGTCATTTCAGTCTGCCCTAAGCGGACAAAGAGGATCGCTAGTTCAATTACCATCAGCACTATACAACTTAAATTTCTGTTATCTGTGTCCTTGATCTGCTCATTGTCGTCATTTTCTGTCATGGCGTTTGTGGATTCAGGCGCCGCCTTGAACTTAATGGACTTTGAGTTTGCCAGGCGTTGTGGTTTTCCCTTGCAGCCTTTGCAGAACCCTATTCCTTTAAGGGGCATTGATGCTACACCCTTGGCTAAAAATAAGCCCCAGTTTTGGACACAGGTGACCATGCGCATGGCGCCAGCCCATCAGGAAGATTGTCCATTTCTGGTGTTGCATAATTTGCATGATGCTATCGTGCTGGGTTTTCCGTGGTTGCAGGTACATAATCCTGTGTTGGATTGGAAGTCTATGTCTGTGACTAGTTGAGGTTGTCAGGGCGTTCATAATGATGTTCCTTTGATGTCAATCTCCTCTTCTTCCTCTTCTGAAATTCCAGAGTTTTTGTCTGATTTTCAGGATGTATTCGATGAGCCCAAGTCCAGCTTCCTTCCACCGCACAGGGACTGCGATTGTGCTATTGACTTGATTCCAGGCAGTAAGTTTCCTAAGGGTCGACTTTTCAACCTGTCTGTGCCTGAACATACCGCCATGCGGAGCTATATTAAGGAGTCTTTGGAGAAAGGGCATATTCGGCCATCTTCTTCACCGTTGGGAGCGGGATTCTTTTTTGTTGCTAAAAAAGATGGCTCCTTGAGACCCTGTATTGATTATCGCCTCTTGAATAAGATCACGGTCAAGTTTCAATACCCTTTACCTTTGCTTACCGATTTATTTGCTAGGATTAAGGGAGCTAGTTGGTTTACGAAGATTGACCTTCGGGGGGAATATAATCTTGTTCGTATTAAGCAGGGTGATGAATGGAAAACTGCGTTTAACACGCCCGAAGGCCATTTTGAATACCTTGTGATGCCATTCGGGCTCACTAATGCTCCATCTGTTTTTCAGTCCTTCATGCATGATATCTTCTGGACTTATATTGATAAATTCTTGATTGTATATTTGGACGATATTTTGATTTTTTCCGATGATTGGGAGTCTCATGTGGAACAGGTCAGGATGGTATTTCAGATCCTTCTTGACAATGCCCTGTTTGTGAAAGGGTCTAAGTGTCTCTTTGGGGTGCAGAAAGTCTCTTTTTTGGGCTTCATTTTTTCTCCCTCGTCTATAGAGATGGATTTGGTGATGGTTCAGGCCATTCATAATTGGATTCAGCCCACATCCGTGAAGAGCCTTCAGAAATTTTTGGGTTTTGCAAATATTTATCGCCGTTTCATTGCTAATGTTTCCAGCGTGGTTAAACCCTTGACCGATTTGACGAAGAAAGGCGCTAATGTGGCGAATTGGTCCTCTGCGGCTGTCTCTGCCTTTCAGGAGCTTAAACGTCGATTTACATCTGCTCCGGTGTTGCGCCAACCGGATGTTTCTCTTCCGTTTCAGGTTGAGGTTGACGCTTCTGAGATTGGGGCAGGGGCTGTTTTGTCTCAGAGTGATCCTGTTGGTTCCTTAATGAACCCGTGTGCCTTCTTTTCCCGTAAGTTTTCGCCTGCTGAACGCAATTATGATGTCGGCAATCGGGAGTTGTTGGCTATGAAGTGGGCGTTTGAGGAGTGGTGACATTGGCTTGAGGGAGCTAAGCACCGTATTGTGGTCTTGACCGATCATAAGAATCTGATTTACCTCGAGTCTGCCAAAAGGCTAAATCCTAGACAGGCTCGATGGTCCTTGTTTTTGTCCCGTTTTGATTTCGTGGTCTCCTACCTTCCGGGTTCTAAGAACATTAAGGCTGATGCCCTCTCTAGGAGTTTTTTGCCTGATTCTCCTGAGATCTTGGAACCGGTCGGTATTCTGAAAGAAGGGGTGGTCCTTTCTGCCATTTCCCCTGATTTACGACGGGTTCTTCAGGAATTTCAGGCTGACAGACCTGACCGCTGTCCTGTGGGGAAACTGTTTGTTCCTGACAGATGGACTAGTAGAGTGATTTCTGAGGTTCACTGTTCCGTGTTGTCTGGTCATCCTGGCATTTTTGGTACCAGAGACTTGGTTGGTAGGTCCTTTTGGTGGCCTTCTTTGTCACGTGATGTGCGTTCTTTTGTGCAGTCCTATGGGACTTGTGCGCGGGCCAAGCCTTGTTGTTCCCGTGCTAGTGGGTTGCTTTTGCCATTGCCGGTCCCTGAGAGGCCCTGGGCGCATATTTCTATGGATTTTATTTCTGATCTTCCGGTTTCCCAGAGGATGTCGGTTATCTGTGTTGTTTGTGACCAGTTCTCTAAGATGGTTCATTTGGTGCCTTTGCCTAAATTGCCTTCCTCTTCGGATTTGGTTCTGTTGTTTTTTCAGCATGTGGTTCGTTTGCATGGTATTCCGGAGAATATTGTGTCCGACAGAGGTTCCCAGTTTTTTTCTAGGTTTTGTGCTAGGCTGGGCAATGATTTGTCTTTTTCTTCTGCGTTTCATCCTCAGACAAATGGTCAGACCGAGCGAACTAATCAGACTTTGGAGACTTATTTGAGATGCTTTGTGTCTGCTGATCAGGATGATTGGGTGGCTTTCTTGCCATTGGCCGAGTTTGCCCTTAATAATCGGGCTAGTTCGGCTACTTTGGTTTCGCCTTTCTTTTGTAATTTTGGTTTTCATCCTTGTTTTTCTTCTGGGCAGGTTGAGCCTTCTGACTGTCCTGGTGTGGATTCTGTGGTTGACAGGTTGCAGCATATTTGGGCTCATGTGGTGGACAATTTGGTGTTGTCTCAGGAGGAGGCTCAACGTTTTGCTAACCGTCGTCGGTTTCTTGGTTCCCGGCTTCGGGTTGGGGATCTGGTCTGGTTGTCTTCCCGTCATGTTCCTATGAAGGTTTCTTCTCCTAAGTTTAAGCCTCGGTTTATTGGTCCTTACAGGATTTCTGAGATTATCAATCCGGTGTCCTTTCGACTGGCGCTTCCGGCCTCTCTTGCGATCCATAATGTCTTCCATAGATCTTTATTGCGGAAATATGTGGAGCCCGTTGTTCCCTCTGTTGATCCTCCGGCCCCTGTGTTGGTTGATGGGGAGTTGGAATATGTTGTTGAGAAGATTTTGGATTCCCGTTTTTCGAGGCGGAGGCTTCAGTACCTTGTCAAATGGAAGGGTTATGGCCAGGAAGATAATTCTTGGGTTTTTGCCTCTGATGTCCATGCCGCTGAATTGGTTTGTGCCTTTCATCTGGCTCGTCCTGATCGGCCTGGGGGCTCTGGTGAGGGTTTAGTGACCCCTCCTCAAGGGGGGGTACTGTTGTGAATTCTGCTTTTGGGCTCCCTCCAGTGGTTGTAGGTGGTAATGCAGTTATCCATGGGCTGCAGTCCTGGTCAGGTGTATCTGCTGATTGCAATTCTGACTGGGGTATTTAGATTTGCAGGATTCATTAGTCCTTGCCAGTTGTCAATGGTTATTGGGAGGTGTTGGACCTCTGTCTGGTTTCTCCTGCTTAGCTGCCAATTCAGCAAAGATAAGTGACTGTTTTTTTTTCTTTGGCACATATGCTGTGTGCTGGATTTTTTATTGTATTTCTGCTCTGTGTGTAGGATTCTCTGGAGTTGCAGATATACGTTCCACGTCTTTAGTTAGATGGAGGAATTTTTTGTATAATCTGCTGTGGATATTTTTGGAAGGGTTTTAATACTGACCGCACAGTATTCTGTCCTATCCTTTCCTATTTTAGCTAGAGTGGCCTCTTTTGCTAAATCCTGTTTTCTGCCTGTGTGTGTCTTTCCTCTCCTACTCACAGTCAATATTCGTGGGGGGCTGCCTATCCTTTGGGGTTCTGCTCTGAGGCAAGATAGTATTCCTATTTCCATCTATAGGGGTATTTAGTCCTCCGGCTGTGACGAGGTGTCTAGGGTTTGTTAGGCACACCCCACGGCTACTTCTAGTTGCGGTGTTAGATCAGGATTTGCGGTCAGTACAGTTACCACCTACTCCAGTGAAAGTTATTCATGCGGCTCCAAGGTCACCGGATAATAACAGAATATGTCAGGCTAAGTAAAGGTACCTTCACACTAAACGATATCGCTAGCGATCCGTGACGTTGCAGCGTCCTCGCTAGCGATATCGATCAGTTTGACACGCAGCAGCGATCAGAATCTTTCTGTGATGTCGTTGGTCAGGGCTAGAAGGCCCGAACTTTATTTGGTTGCTGGCTCTCCCGCTGACATCGCTGAATCGGCGTGTGTGACACCGATTCAGCGATGTCTTCGCTGGTAACCAGGGTAAACATCGGGTTACTAAGCGCAGGGTCACGCTTAGTAACCCGATGTTTACCCTGGTTACCATCCTAAAAGTAAAAAAAAACAAACGCTTCATACTTACCTTCCGCTGTCTGTCCTCCGGCGCTGTGCTTTCCTGCACTCACTGTGAGCACAGCGGCTGGAAAGCAGAGCGATGACGTCACCGCTCTGCTTTCCGTCCGCTGTGCTCACAGCCAGTACAGAGAAGCACAGCGCTGAGGACAGACAGCGGAAGGTAAGTATGAAGCGTTTGTTTTTTTTACTTTTAGGATGGTAACCAGGGTAAACATCGGGTTACTAAGCGCGGCCCTGCGCTTAGTAACCCGATGTTTATCCTGGTTACCGGCATCGTTGGTCGCTGGAGAGCTGTCTGTGTGACAGCTCTCCAGCGACCAAACAGCGACGCTGCAGCGATCCGGATCGTTGTCTGGATCGCTGCAGCGTCGTTTAGTGTGAAGGTACCTTAAGGCTGCAAAACGTCAACGAGAAACAACAGATCAGCGTCAATCACGACTCGGTGCTCAGCAATCACGCGATTACAACCGCCTTGCATTCCGGTAGAACCCACCTAATGATTATAGTTTGAGCCAACATATTCTCATCGGCACTATGACTGAAATGTGTCATTATTGCAAGGCTCTGAAATTTAATGGATAAACAAAAGGAATGTGTTGCGCCGCTGGAAAATGTAATCTGCTTCAACTTGGAAAACCACCAGAGCCATTAAAAACTGCAAAACAATAGATCAGCTGCGATATTTTCATATGAATTGCCGGAAATTGGGAACGGAAAGGTGCCGGTTGATCTGACGTCAGGATGAATTTTATTACCTCATAACTTCTGCAGTTTTGTGGCATCAAAAGGAGAATTTATTGAAAAAGTATTTCCCAATATTCAAACCAATTATAAGAATCACGACTGGCTGAGTGAACGAGCTATTCTTGCCGCGAAGAACAAAGACGTCTACGAACTTAACAATATTATTCAGTCTAACATTCAAAATAAGGCAGTCACATACAAGTCCGTCGACACTGTTGTGGAAGCAGATGAAGCGGTTAATTATCCAACAAAAATATTTTAATTCACTCTATCTGCCAGGAATGTCACCGCACGTACTGCAATTGAAAATTGGCGTGTCAATTTCATGTTGCGAAACATTAAACAGCCAAAGCTTTGCAATGGCACGCGGCTTGCAGTAAAAAAATTAATGAACAACGTCATAGAAGCAACAATCTTGACAGGACCTTTCGAAAATGAAGATGTCCTTATTCCTCGCATTCCTATGATTCCAACGGATGTGCCATTTCAATTTAAGATATTGCAATTCCCAATTCGATTGGCGTTTGCAATCAGCATCAACAAAGCTGAAGGCAAATCTTTAGAAATGTGTCATTTAGATGTAGACATGCATGGCTTCTCACATGGACAATTATAAGTTGGGTGTTCTAGAGTCGGCAAACTAGACAATCTCTATATCTACACAGACAATGGAACAACTAAAAATATTGTATACCCACAAGCATTGTAAAATTAAACATATTAGAAATGTTTGTTTTCTCTTTTTTCTTTTTTTTCTATTTAACCAAACTGAACCACAGCAACACGTGGCCGGGTACAGAAAGTTATTAACCCTGCTGTTCTGTTGGTCAAAAATGACCGACTTTGAACTTCAATATTCTTTAAAATATTCAAGATGCGGCTCTGAAACCCGTGGCCTACCGACCCATCCTCATTTAAGTCAATCAACCACAAGTTTCAGAACCACATCTTGAACACCCCCAAAAATACCAAAGTTCAAAATTGGTCTCCCCAGACCAAACAGAACAGCAGGGTTAATAACCAGCAAAGTCAAGTCAGACAGCTGTTGGCTGATATTAATAGCCGATAAAGGGGCCATGGATATTGGCCTCCTCCCAGACTAAGAATATGAGCCCTCAGCCTCCCCAAAAATGTGCATCCAATAGATGCCCCAATTCTGGCGCTAATCCTTGGCTCTTCCCACTTGCCCTGGTGCGGTGGCAAGTGGGTTAATAGTATTGGGGTTGATGTCAACTATGTAATGTCAGCTGGCATCAAGCCCAGGCGTTAGTAATGGCGGGGCATCTATAAGACACCCCCGCTACCAACCCCATAGTCAAATTATATAAAGACAAACACAGAATAAAGTCTGTTATTTTAAATAAAAACTCCCTGACCCTCTTTTACCCATTTATTAATATCCAAATAAAAATATAAAAACAAAGACATTCTTACCTGTCCGCCTATAAGCCATTTGTCCCGCGATGAGCATCTAGTTGACACTGAGCTGCGCATGCGAATGACAAAGCTTCAGTGCCGAGTGCTGACTTCAGTAAGACGAATTTGTCATGCATCGAGTGATTACGACAGTGAGTGGAGTTCATCTGTAAACTCCAGTTACCCTACTGACTTCAGCGCCTGGCACTGACATCAGAGCTCAGCACTGAAGCTGCGTTCGCATGCTCAGCTCAGTGTCTTCTGGATGCTGAGCTCAGCGATCACATTTTATGTAACTGCTCAGCAAAGCATCCAGATTTAGCGGATTTGGGCTCATCACAGGACAAAAAGGGTCTTGGAGTTATTTCAATTAAAGGACTTTACTCTGTCATTACAAAGCTGCCATTAAACCCAATTCTATTACCTCACTTGCCACTGCAAGTGGTAGAGTGGTGACTAAGCTTTAGAATTGGCGCTTGTAATGCATTCGCCATTTCTGGGGTGGTTGAGTGCTGGGAGGCGGCCAATATCCATGACCCTTTGCTAGGCTATTAATTAGTGTGCAGCTGTCTGCCTAGCCTTTGTTGGTTATTAATTGTGAGGGGACTCCATTTCATTTTTTTGCTGTGAGCTGATATTCATAACCTGGCAGGCTCCATGTTTATTACTCCATTTCCAGACTTGAAACATCAGCCCCAAGCTGCTGTCTTTTCCTCAACTAGTGAAGGATAATATGGGGGACCCCACACCATTTTTTTCTTCTCTCTCTCTCTCTCTCTCTCTCTCTCTATCTATCTTTTATTGTATTCTAAAAGTAAGGGTTCCAGAGGGCAATATCTCTATAAATGGTAATAGTCAGATTATAAAGGGATAAACGTATCATTTAGATGCAATTTACTATTTTAAAATAGCAAGCTGAGGCTAGAGTGAACCCGAAGTACACTACTGAAAAAAAAAATAAAGTGAACACTAAAATCCCACATCCTAGATATCACTGAATGAAATATTCCAGTTGTAAATCTTTATCCATTACATAGTGGAATTTGTTGAGAACAATAATACCTAAAAATTATCAACGTAAATCACAACTAATATCCCATGGAGGTCTGGAGTTAAAATGATGCTCAAAATCAAAGTGGAAAATGAAGTTATAGGTTGATCCAACTTCAGTGGAAATGCCTCAAAACAAGGAAATGGTGCTCAGTAGTGTGTGTGTGGCCTCCACGTGCCTGTATGACCTCCCTACAATTCCTAGGCATGCTCCTGATGAGGTGGCGGATGGTCTCCTGAGGGATTTCTTCCCAGACCTGGACTAAAGCATCAGCCAAGTTGTGGACAGTCTGTGGTGCAACATGACGTTGATGGATGGTGCGAGACATGGGCCAACTGCATCAGCATATGGTCTCACAAGGGGTCTGAGGATCTCATCTCGGTACCTAATGGCAGTCAAGCTATCTCTGGCGAGAACATGGAGGGCTGTGTGGCCCTCCAAAGAAATTCCACCCCACACCATTACTGACCCACTGCCAAACCGGTCATGCTGAAGGATGTTGCAGGCAGCAGATCGCTCTCCATTGCATCTCCAGACTTTCTCACGTCTGTCACATGTGCTAAATGTGAACCTGCTTTCATCTTTGAAGAGCACAAGCCATCAGTGGCGAATTTGCCAATCCTGATGTTCTGTGGCAAATGCCAAGCAATCTGCATGGTGTTGCGCTGTCAGCACAACCACCTTCCGAGGACGTCGGGCACTTAGACCACCCTCATGGAGTCGGTTTCTAACCGTTTGTGCAGACACATGTACATTTGTGGCCTGCTGGAGGTCATTTTGCAGGGCTCTGGCAGTGCTCCTCCTGTTCTTTCTTGCACAAAGGCTGAGGAAGCGGTCCTGCTGCTGGGTTGTTGCCCTCCTACGGCCCCCTCCATGTCTCCTGGTGTACTGGCCTGTCTCCTGGTAGCGCCTCTGGACACTACGCTGACAGACAAGGCAAACCTTCTTGCCAGAAAGCATTGGTACTGAGATGTGGTCTGTGGTCCCCACCTGCAGAACCACTCCTTTATTGAGTGTGTCTTGATAATTGCCAATAATTTCCATCTGGTTTCTGTTCCATTTGCACAACAGCATGTGAAATTGATTGTCAAACAGTGTTGCATCATAAGTGGACCGTTTGATTTACTTGGAGTTACCATATATACTCGAGTATAAGCCGAGAATTTCAGCCCATTTTTTTAGGCTGAAATGGCCCCACTCGGCTTATACTCAGGTCATTCCCAGGGGTCAGCAGGGAAGGGGGAGCGGCAGCAGTCTAATAATACTCACATGCTCCTGGCGGGGTCCCTGCAGGTCCCTGGTTCTACGGGCGCTGACAGCGTCTTCCTGCATTGAGCAGTCACATGGTACCGCTCATTACAGTAATGAATATGCAGCTCCACCCCTTTGGGAGTGGAGTCGGGTCCATATTCATTACTCTAATGAGCGGTACCATGTGACCGCTCAATACAGGAAGAAGCTCTCAGAGCCCGGAGAACCAGGGACCGCGCCAGGAGCAGGTGAGTATAATGGGGGCATATTCACCTGTTCACGTTCCACCGTCGGCGCCGCTCCATCTTCCGCATCCTCTGCAGTGACGCTCAGGTCAGAGGGCGCAATGACGCGATTAGTGTGCGCGCCGCCCTCTGCCTGAACTGTCAGAGTAGAGGATGCGGAAGACTGAGCGGCGCCGACGGTGGAACGTGGGACAGGTGAATATAGCAATGTCTGGGGCCTGAGCGACGAGAGGTGAGTATGTGACTTTTTTTATCGCAGCAACAGCATATTGGGCAAATATCTCTATGGAGCATCTTATGGTGCCATGTGCAGCATTATATGGGGCAAATATTTCTATGGAGCATCTTATGGGGCCATGTGCAGCATTATATGGGAGCAAATATCTATGGAGCATCTTATGGGGCCATAATCAGCATTTGTGCAGCATTATATGGGGCAAATGTCTGTATGGAGCATCTTATGGGGCCATAATCAGCATTTGTGCAGCATTACACGGGGAAAATGTGTCTATGGAGCATCTTATGGGGCCATAATCAGCATTTGTGCAGTATTATATGTGGGCAAATATCTCTATGGAGCATCTTATGGGGCCATAATCGGCATTTGTGCAGCATTTTATGGGGCAAATGTCTCTATGAAGCATCTTATGGAATCATAATCAACATTTCTGTATCATTATATGGGGCATATTTTAATATGGAGCATCTTATGGGGCCCATCATGAACTGTATGGAGCATTATATGGGGCTCCCGATTCACTATGGATATTCAAAAACACTTAACCTACTGATGTCTCAATTAATTTTACTTTTATTGGTATCTATTTTTATTTTTTACATTTATCGGTAGCTGCTGCATTTTCCACCCTAGGCTTATACTCAAGTCATTAAGTTTTCCCAGTTTTTTGTGGCAAAATTAGGAGTCTCGGCTTATACTCATGTCAGCTTATACTCAAGTATTTACGGTATATTCTGTTGTTGAAGTGTTCCCTTTATTTTTTTGAGCAGTGTATATAAACTAAAATACTAGGAATTAAAAATAGCTGGATTTCATGCACCTCTTAATGAATGAGGAGTATCTGACTTCAAAATGCTCCCTCGTCAAGATGAATCGATGCCATGGTGCACCAAGTTACAATATTAATTTGTAATTTAAGCTCTTAAGTGTATGGAAAACTGAAATTCCAAGCAACCAAAGTATATAAGAAAAAACATAAAAATCAAGGTTAAAATAACAAGCAGATAACTCATTGTTACAAGTCAAACTAGTTCTTATGAACAAAAAGGACATGGATTTTCTCAACCGTCTTTATAATAAAGTCATCTTGTATAACAATGATTTGAAGCTGCTGTCACCTGACGTTTTCAGGAGCAACTTTCATCCTGGCACAGTAAAATATAGAACATGTAGTGTCATAAAATATTGCAAAAAGATGCTACTAGACAGTCAACGTGTGCATACACTTCAGTAGTACTAGTGTTTTACTAGTGAAATGCTCATGCGCTGCAGATCTGAATTGTCTGACACTATATGTTGAAATGTGGTTTGCTTGTCCAAGAAAAGACCGTCGTATGTTGAAAGTAATGAAAACTGATAAACTGCTGTAAAACAAAATTGTTCTCCGAACTGGTATTCAAGGTAATACAGATAAAAAATGTCTGTTCTTTTGTTTGCTAGGTTCTGTTTGGCACTGCAGATGGCCAGGTTATAGTCATGGACTGTCATGGCAGGATGTTGGCACATGTTCTCTTACATGAGTCAGATGGCATTCTGAGCATGTCATGGAATTACCCCAGCTTCTTGGTGGAAGATAGCAGTGAAAGTGACACTGATTCTGATGACTATTCTCCACCACAAGGTAACAGACCACATATGTATACCTCTTGTCTAAAAAAAAAAAGGAACAAAGTGGATAAACACTATATTCCTCATGTTGGGCTTATATTGTTAGTAGGTTAATGAAATGGTGTTGAAAAATCAAATCATTGTGTTTTGGTCCACACTTTGATTGTTCTGGATGCTTTACATTCCCTATTTCAGCAAATTTAAGAATATTCATGTCATAACGCTATATTAATCCATGATTATCCTGCACATCTTCTTGATATTAAAAACTTTTTCTTCATTCAAATCCTCTTAAAAACATAGTTAGAGATCAAGACAGAAAGGGATAGCTAATCCCACTTGCGAATTAAAACTTTACACGTTTCGACCCATGTGTGGGTCGTTATCAGGGCCGGCTCCAGGTTTTTGAGTGCCCCGGGCGAAAGAGTCTCAGTGGGCCCCCCTTTAACACATAAAGCAATTCATGATGCACAAATACAGAAGTGAAATATAGGTATAGTACAATGCCAGGTTTCACTTCTTACATGAGTGATAGCTATTGTAAATTCTATAATACCATGCAGCAGAGGGGCTTTATAGCACAGCCACGTAATGTATAGCACAGTCATGTAGTATATACACAGCCACGTAGTATATAGCACAGCCATGTAGTATATAACACAGCCACATAGTATATAGCACAGCCACGTAGCATATAGCACAGCCACGTAGAATATGGCACAGCCACGTAGTATATAACACAGCCACATAGTATATAGCACAGCCACATACTATATAGCACAGTCACGTAGTATATAACACAGCCACGTAGTATATAGCCCAGTCACGTAGTATACAACACAGCCACGTAGTATATAGCACAGCCATGTAATATATAACACAGCCACGTAATATATCACAGCCCATGTAGTATATAGCACAGCTACGTAGCATATAGCACAGCCACGTAGTATATAACAGCCACGTAGTATATAGCACAGCCGAGCACAGCCACGTAGTATATAACACAGCCACGTAGTATATAGCACAGCACCGTAATATATAGCACAGTCATGTAGTATATACACAGCCACGTAGTGTATAGCACAGCCATGTAGTGTATAACACAGCCACATAATATATAGCACAGCCACGTCATATATAACACAGCCACGTAATATAAAACAGCCCATGTAGTATATAGCACATGCCGCGTCCAATCAGCTACAGGTACTGTGCCTCCTCCCTACTCCCCTCCAATCAGTGCCCCCTGCGTGCGTCACTGCTGACACATGACCCGCACACGGTGCACAAGGTTATAATGGGGAGGAAGCAGCGAGCGCTCACAATGCGGGACACGGAAATACAACTGGGAGATCACAGCAGCCGCCATCATCTGACCTGTGCCCGGAGCTCCGCAAACTCCCAGGAGCAGCCACGATGTCGTCCGCCAGCAGCGGCCTCCGTGCCGCACTACAGGTAGGGCGGACTATCACCCCGCACACAGCTCTTCGGAGCCAGCCCATGTGCCGACACTGTGAAGTCCCGCAGGGCGCCCCATGTGAGCCACACTCCCGGCCGGGCCCTCGGCTTCTCCGTCATCTACACACATGTCCTGTTATTGTTATGCGTGGACCATGTGCTGTTCCTGCACTGCCAAAGATGGCGCCTCCGCCGCTCTCACAACCGCCCGTACATCTGCTCCTCTCATGGACGGATGACCTGGGAAGGCCTCCAGAAAGCTGCCGCCACCGCCCCCCTCCACACTCCCCTCCAGTGTTATATAACGTCTCTGTGCTATATACTTTGTGGGCTGTGTTATCTACTATGGGGGCTGTGTTATCTACTACGTGGGCTGGGCTGTGTTATCTACTACGTCGGCTGTGTTATCTACTACGTCGGCTGTGCTATATACTACGTTGGCTGTGCTATATACTACGTGGCCTGTGCTATGTACTCCGTGGGCTGTTAAATACTACGTGGCCTGTGCTATATACTACGTGGGCTGTGTTATCTACTACGTGGGCTGTGTTATTACTACGTTAGCTGTGCTATATACTACATGGCCTGTGCTATATACTGCGTGGACTGTGCTATATACTGCGTGGGCTGTGCTATATACTGGGTGGCCTGTGTTATATCCTGCGTGGGCTGTTATATACTGCGTGGGCTGTGTTATATACTGCGTGGGCTGTGTTATATACTGCGTGGGCTGTTATATACTGTGTGGGCTGTGTTATATACTGCGTGGGCTGTGTTATATACAGCGTGAATTGTGTTATATACTGCGTGGGCTGTGTTATATACTGCGTGGGCTGTTATATACTGTGTGGGCTGTGTTATATACTACGTGGTTGTGCTATATACTATGTGGGTGTGTTATATACTGTGTGGGCTGTGCTATATACTATGTGGCTGTGTTATATGCTACGTGGGCTGTGTTATATGCTACGTGGGCTGTGTTATATGCTACGGTGGGCTGTGTTATATGCTACGTGGGCTGTTATATACTGTGTGGGCTGTGTTATATACTGCGTGGGTTGTGTTATATACTGCGTGGGCTGTGTTATATACTGCGTGGGCTGTGTTATATACTGCGTGGGCTGTGTTATATACTGCGTGGGCTGTGTTATATACTGCGTGGGTTGTGTTATATACTGCGTGGGCTGTATTATATACTGCCTGGGCTGTGTTATATACTGCGTGGGCTGTTTTATATACTGCGTGGGCTGTGTTATATACTTCGTGGGCTGTGCTATATACTACTGTACATATTCTAGAATACCCGATGCATTAAAATTGGGCCACCATCTAGTTGCTCATATACCTTCAAGTTCTACATGTTTTGTGGCTACATTAATAGGAGCCTTTTGTTGCCAACCAATTTGATCTTCTGTACTGAAATTAACCCTATTCATGTGGTCACTTGGAGACAGTACATTCCCGATAGTTAGACCCCTTTTTGAAACAGTCTGACAAAACATGTGGAACTTGCAGGTATATGAGCAATGTTAAACAGTTTGTTTCTTATCAGACAGGAGAAGCTATCAATATAAAATCGATGATGAATCCAGTGTACCTTATCTCATGTGAGAAAGGCAGAGTGCAGTTTGTTGGGTGCACCACCAGAACACTGCGCACACAGTTATCAGAACATATTTATGATGCACAATACCGTACAACACACAGTTTGGTGTTTCAAAGCATTTTCTGTATATTCACTCCGGCGATATGTTTGATTTAAAAAATCACTGCAATCGAAAAAATAAATATGAGAAATATTTAATGCATGAAATGCATAATTGGATTCTGCGTTTAAACACTAGAGCTCCCTTAGGTTTGAATCAGAAAACAGATTTGTTATTTTTAATAATTTTTTTTCATACAGAAATTATCTTTGGGATATCAAATCAGGAGCTTTGTTTTTTACTCATTATGATTAAGACCCACATATGGGTCGAAAAGCGTAAAGTTTTTTTTCTCATGTGGGATTAGCTATCCCTATCTGTCTTGATCTCTAACTATGTTTTTAAGAGGATTTGAATAAAGAAAAAGGTTTTAATATCAAGAAGTTGTGCTGGATAATCATGGATTAATTTTGCATGCAGGCTATTCCATGCACCTTTGTGGATAACTGCACCTGCTGTGGATTCAAGTTGAGCTGATAAACTTTTCTTTATATTTCATGTCATAATGCTGTTGGTTACATATATGGTTAATCAGTTGTTAGCAACAATCTGGCATAACCCAGGCTCACAAAGAGGTCATGCCCGAATAATTGAAAAAGATAGATGTTGCAATATGTTGCCAACTTGTTAATTCCATGTCTAGGAGGCTTTGGGCTTTACTTAAAAATCGTAGCCGTCATACAAAATACTAGATGTTGTAGTTTTGATGTGGGGTGTATTAATTTTTGCATCAACTAATTTGAGAAAAATAGCAGATTTTAGAATGAAAGATAGATTTAACTTTAGTTTCATGCTATGGGGTAAAAAAGTGTTCTTTGAACTTCAGAGTTGTCAAAATAAAATTGTGGAAATTGTTCTTGTATTTTGTATTGTCGTCTTGAACCAATCCAATGGCCGCACTAAAAAAGATATATTACCCTCTGTGACATTTATGGCATATTGAAAGTATATTCCATAAATTTCTGATGGGTGCAAATTTTACTTACAGGACTCTTACCTTTACCAATAAGCACTGCACTCCAAGGGTATATGCACATGTTGCAGATTTGCCTGTGGAATTTTCTGCGCAGATTCTGCATCTCTTGGCACAAAAGGCAGGTAAAAATCCGCGTTGACCTGATGGGTTTTTGACTCGTTTTTGATGCGGATTTTCATGCGTTTTTTAATGCTGATTTATATGCGTGTTTGTAAGCTAAATAGAGATCTATTATTTACCAAAAAAAAATGAATTGTGATGTCATTTCTTGTCCAACCTCTTCATTTTACATACTCCATTGAAGAATAATGTTTACATAGATAGATAGATAGATGGGCTATTAAATTTTGAGCATCTTCTAAACTTTAATCTACAATGATGTTCTGCCTCTGATTTTTGGACCCCTACAATAAGGTTTGGTACATGCCTGTGGGGGCCTTGCACCCTAATTTTCCTTTTTGTCTTTTTGTGCTGCTTTTAATCTTTTTGCAACTAGATAGATAATAGATAGATCTATCTACATATCTATATAGATATATCTATCTCTATCTATTTCTCGCTATCTATAGATATATATTTGTTTTAACTCAAATAGCTTTTTATTAAGTATAATATCACAATAATCATTTTACAACAATACAGGCATTTTTTTATTTTTTCAGCAACAACCCTAAGCATTACCAGAATCATTTTAATAAGATTGACTCACTGACAAGTGCAATTTAGACCAAGCCCCTACCTTTGCATTAAGAACCCCCAGCACAGGAGTCAAATTCTGTCTGCAATAATAATAGTCTGTAATCGGCATAGAGATCCATATCCCCAAATGCTTAAATTGATCTGCCACTTTAAGTCTACCCCCATCTGCTTCATCTCCCACCTCATCCCTTAAATTATCCACCTTGAACAAAGTTGATTTATTCATCAACCCCGACAAAGCTCCAAATCTCTCAATAAGCTGAATAGCATTTCCCAATGAGACATGCAGATCGCCCAAGAAAAGCAGTATATCGTCCGCGTATAGCGCTATCTTTTCTTTTATTGACCCATACTTAAACCCAGACCCTTCGGCAGACTATCTAATCTTGGCTGCCAATGGTTCCACAGCCAAAGCAAACAAAAGATGGGAGAAAGGACACCCCTGTCTTGTCCCTCTATGTAATGTAAAATCCACCGCACTCCCTTATGTGGAATATCTTAGAACAGAAATGTAACTCTTTTGAAATTTGCTAATTTATTCAAGTAAATCAATAACATCGGATCAAACATAAGGCAATTGTTACAAATTGTGTATGCGACTCAGAGTGGTGACGTTTCGACCCTCCCGGGTCTTAATCTAGGGTCGCACTAGATCCAGTTTTTTAGGGAAATAATAGAAAGGATGTCGTCCCTGTGGTGTCCAGGGGCAGGTATTACTTTCTAATGAGTATAGCCTAGTGGGTGATCCGTCTCTAGGTGCAACCTTGTCTGAAAATAGCAGCGGCGCAACAGCGTCTTGCTGATAATTTAATGGTAGATACGGCCCAAGTGGTAATCTGTTTGTGGGTATAGCCTTATTAAGGAATAATGGAAGCGTATTCGCGTCTTGTTGATGATAGGACCATTTAAACAGCCTAAAGGGGGATCCGTGTAGGGGTATAACCTTAATAATGAAAAACAGCGGCGCGTCTGCATCAGTTTTAGCGAAAAATATGGCCAAAAGGGGAATCCGTAATAGGGTAGAGCCTTGATAGGGAGGAACTGCGGCGCAACTGCGTCTTGCTGATGGAGAAGGCGTAAAACCCTGGGAGGTGTGTGAGCGGCGCTCCTGCGTCCTGTTGTGTGGCCATTTTCCAAGCGTACAAACCATACAACTGTCGCACAATAAATTCCTCCAGCTCTCCAAACACCAGCTCCTCACTACTCCAGGTCTTTCAAGCAAGTGCTATCTCAGACAAGGATCTGACCAGAAGGCCTAGCTTTTATAGAAGAGAGGAGTGGCTAACCGAGCACAGCTGAAAGCAGGAATTTCCACAAGCCTATTAACCCCTGTCCTGCTGAAAGAAAACAAAACACTTTTAATACACAGGAGAAGCGCTTCTTCTCACGATGAAGCAGAAGCCATCAGACGCCGTGGTCTTCTGGTACTAATCTGTCACGGTAACTCCGTGACAGTCGTACTCTCCACAGATCAATCATGCCAATTTCCCAACATATGTACCAAACTCAGTAGTATGGCCTTCAGACCTATTCTGTACGTTTTTATTTCTGTCCCAGAAGTCATCACATATATTATTGAGGTCCCCAATAATTAGAAGCGACATCGAGTCTCCCCGTCCAACCAGCTCAAACACTTCTCCTTCTCTAATTTTCTTGATGGAATAAGGAGGTGGAATATATATAGCCACTACACACAGCAATACCCCAAACATTTTGGACTTCACCGCCACATATTGGCCATCCGCATCAACATATACCTTCACCTCATCATAACGCACACCCACGGAGACCAGTACCGACACTCCCCTTGAGTTAGTAGAGAAGGTAGAGTGATACATTTTCTGTATCAAGCTCCTACATACAGTAAGACATAAACCTTCTCGCGCACCAAATGTGTCTCAAGCAGGCATATCAATGAGGCCCTTTGATCTCGAGCGTACTGTAAAACCGCCGCCTGTCTTGTCTTATCTGCTAGGCCTCCTACATTCCAAAAAAACACCATAAGAGGAAAAAACCTCCACTATTCTTGACAAATAACTAGTACACAGGCAGAGATGCTTACCTGTCCAAGGCCTCCAAACAATTACACTAACCAAAGTGCAGCGGACCCAAGTTAAGATGGTAGATGACAGATGCACAGGTGCAATAATACCAATAATGCAGCCAGCCTACAATCAGGATTTGGCCACATGGACCCAAGTTAAGATGGTGGGTGCCACATACAGATTATTTTGCACAGGTGTGCCAGGCGGCCAAATCCTGATTGTAGGCTGGCTGCATTATCGGTATTATTGCACCTGTGCATCTGTCATCCACCATCTTAACTTGGGTCCGCTGCAATTTGGTTGATATAATTTTTTGGAGGCCTTGGACAGGTAAGCATCTCTGCCTGTGTACTGGTTTTTTGTCAAGAATAGTGGAGGTTTTTTCCTCTTATGGTGTTTTTTTGTTAGAGTAGGACTGGCAATACGTAAGGACCCTTGTTGTGAGTTGTCAGCTTAAGTATTGTGGCCATAATATCAACCAATACCTTGCATACATGTTATATTTTTGGGCACGTTATTTTTTCAGGGTGCAGCTGGGCCCTAGATGGCTCTGTAAACTGTGACCTCTGTTCACACAGGATGCATTATAGCAATGGCTGGCCCGCTATATGGCGTTATTAATGCCTTGAGCCATATGCTCTGCACTTCTGTGTGAACATGCCTCATACAGATCATTTTGCACAAGTGTGCCAGGCGGTCACAGTTTACAGAGCCATCTAGGGCCCAGCTGCACCCTGAAAAAATAACGTGCCCAAAAATATAACATGTATGCAAGGTATTGGTTGATATTATGGCCACAATACTTAAGCTGGCAACTCACGTCAAGGGTCCTTACGTATTGCCAGTCCTACTCTAACAAAAAAACACCATAAGAGGAAAAAACCTCCACTATTCTTGACAAAAAACCAGTACACAGGCAGAGATGCTTACCTGTCCAAGGCCTCCAAACAATTACACTAACCAAAGTGCAGCGGACCCAAGTTAAGATGGTGGATGACAGATGCACAGGTGCAATAATACCGATAATGCAGCCAGCCTACAATCAGGATTTGGCCGCCTGGCACACCTGTGCAAAATAATCTGTATGTGGCACCCACCATCTTAACTTGGGTCCATGTGGCCAAATCCTGATTGTAGGCTGGCTGCATTTTCGGTATTATTGCACCTGTGCATCTGTCATCCATCATCTTAACTTGGGTCCGCTGCACTTTGGTTAGTGTAATTGCTTGGAGGCCTTGGACAGGTAAGCATCTCTGCCTGTGTACTGTTTTTTTTCTCCTACATTCCAACTCAGTATTTTAATATGGTTCCCCATCACACCACTCATAATCCTTACTACTTAGCCTGAGCTGTCTAATCCCCCCCCCTTTAAACTCCCACCCCTGCCCCCCCCAAATAAAGCTTCTTCCTCTCTTCGAGAGTGGGGCTCCTCTGCCCATTAGAGACACTCTCCCTTAGCTTACATTCTCCTTCCGCCTCCCGCCACCATTAAAACCACAACTCTTTTCATTTATCAAAAACATTTCAAAGCATACAGTGAGATAAAGAGATTACAATACACATTCACAGAACACCCTTTTAACTGCTCCCCTACCCTCCATATTATCTATTACAACACTGGCCAAGTAACCAGAATGGCCAAACTCAACTCTTCCAGAATTGAAAATAACACAAGAGTTGAACAGGTATATAATTAACCCAATTCTCCTCTTCCAAAGACAAAGAAATATCGCATATCCATGTCCCAATGGATTCTCAGTCTCCTTTAGCTTGTATTTTCTTAGCATTAATATCGATCCACTGGGCAGTTTCCTCAGGTGCCAGGAAAAAATTAACTCTGTCAAAAGCCACCACTCTTAACTTCGCAAGAAAAAGCATGGAGTATTAGGCCCCCATCTCTCTGCCGTCTCTTGACACCAGAAAACTGCATTTTCTGTTTCTGGATCGCAGCGGAGTAATCCGGGTAAATGGCAATCCTCTGTCCGCCAACCGTGAGATCCTCCATTTCTCTGGCATTCCTGAGTACAATATCTCTGTCCCTATATTTTTATATCTTGGCCAACATGGTACGGGGATTAGCTCCAGGGGTAGGGGGCTGCAGTGGAACCCTGTGAGCTCTTTCAATGGCAAAAACTTTTGTCAGAACCTCAACTCCAATCTTCTCCCTTAGCCAGTTTTCAATAAACTCAGCAGGATTTCTCCCCTCTGTTTTTTCAGGCAGACCCACTATTCGGAGATTGTTAATTCTGGATCTATTTTCCAGATCCTAATTTTTTGCCGCCAGTTTTGATATCTTTTGAGCAAACTTTTGCTCTGCGTTTTGCAACTATACTGCATGATCCACTGCAGTGCTCACCTCTCTTCCACTACCCCCTGCGTTTTTGCCATCTTTGTAGGGCAGCATTTATATGTACAATCTCCCCATTAACCTCCTGCACCTGGAGGGTCAAGCCATTTAGGCACTGCTTACATGAGGAAACAAGTATAAAGATGTCCCTCAGGGTCGTCTTTCCTCTCAGTTCCACTTCTTTTTGAATCTCTGCAACTGCAGCCATGCCACCTTCTCTTTCCCCCTTCTGTTCCTCGTTCTCTCCTGCAGAGATCGTTTCATCCTTCTCCCCTTCAGATCCATCTCCAGCAGGCGACTTTGCCTCTTCCACTCCGTCCACCTGGGCAAACTTTCTTAGTTTTGCAGCAGCCTCCAAGTGTCGCTGACATGCGGCATTTGCATTGTCACATTCTTCATGGCCGTGGCGCCATCTTGGATCGCGCTGCCCTCTCCAGCACCCGCATCTTTCTGCCTCCTCCTGGTCATCTCTTCCTCCACAGGGCTTTCACGCAGTGCTCCTCCGCACCCAGGATCTTCAGCCAGCAGGTACGGCACAATTTAAGGCAGACAGTGGTGTCTGCACAGGATTAGAGCAGTAATGGCAATGAATGCGCTCTCCTATGCGTCCGCTCACATGGCCAGCTAGGACCCACCCCATCTATAAACATATCTATCTCTCTCTAGCTATCTATAGATATATCTATCCATTTATAGATAGATGGATAGATAATACCAAGCCCAATGTTTAGTAATAAACATAATATAAAATGGTACATAAAGAGTAAAATAAAGACACGCACGCACACAAAATCTGCGTTAGGCCTGGGTCATACTTGCGAGAAACTAGCACGTGTCTCGTACCTCAGTAACCGGCACTGCCGCCGGCACTTGGACCGAAGCGTTCAGCTACATAGAAATACATGCAGCCGCACACTTCGGTCCCGATTGCAGGCGGCAGAGCCGGGTATTGATAAAAGAGACTCGTGCGAGTTTCTCTTAAGTGTGACCCCGGCCTTAAACGCAATATGTGTTTAATTGAAAAAAAAATTTGTGGGCTCTCGCAAAATTTTCTGCGCCAGAGAACGAAAGCTAGTGACTGGGGGCCAATGTTTATAGCCTAGGAAGGGGTTAATACCCATCGATCTTCCCAGGCTATGATTATCAGCCCGCATCTGTATATTTAGCCTTTACTGGCTTTTAAAATAGGGGCAGCCCCTTAAAAAACATGATGTTCCCCTATAATCAATAGCCAGAAAAGGCTATGCAGACAGCTGCGGGCTGATATTCATAGCCTAGGAAGGGACCATGGATATTGGACCCCTCATGGATACAAACCCCAGCACACAGCAGCCCCAGAAGTGGCGCATCTATTTAATGAAATAAAACACTACACAGTTTTGCCATCTTTATTGTTCTGCCAATCAATGCAACACCCTCGATCACCTGTAAAATAGAAAAAAATAATAAACTAACACAAATACTCCCTGGTTCGAGACAGTCCATTTAATAACTAGTGCCCCATGACAATCTCTCCTATAGAGCTGTCACATCAGGAAACTTGACCACTCTACAGGGCCTCCAGTAACACACTGACAGGAGACAATGGTTCCTGCAGTGTTATCACTTTATGGCACTGCTGCGTGAGAATTTCCCCATGCAGCAGTGCCGCAAGTGAGTGACCTCTGACGGCGGAGGGATACACTGCTGGAGGATACCTGCCGTCCGTATATCCCCGGAGCCCCTGGAGAGTGGTCACATCTGCCGATGTGACAGCTCTCCACAGGAGATCGGTGTGGGACACTTGTTATTAAATGGATTACATCGGACCAGTGGGTATACTGTTGGTTTCTTTTATTTGTTTTACAGGTGATCGAGGTCTTCAGGGACTAGGTGTATGGTGAGTATATATTGTATGTAATAATAATAATAATAATAATAATCTTTATTTTTATATAGTGCTAACATATTACGCAGCGCTTTACAGTTTGCACACATTGTCATCACTGTCCCCGATGGTGCTCACAATCTAGATTCCCTAGTAGTGATGAGCGAATATACTCGTTACTCGAGATTTCCCGAGCACGCTCGGGTGTCCTCTGAGTATTTTTTAGTGCTTGGAAATTTAGTTTTTATTGCCGCAGCTGAATGTTTTACATCTGTTAGCCAGCATAAGTACATGTGGGGGTTGCCTGGTTGTGAGATAAATATGGATTACACACGTACCATATGTGTGACTTGTGAGAAATATGCACCAGTGTTCTATAGAAAAGCCGGCAATTCAGCGCGGTGTACAGTAAAAACACACTGACAGGTTAAAATAGAATATATAGAATAAATGTCTACACATAGTATATGTAGCAAAGGGGGAGGAAAAAATCCAAAAGATAACCTATGGTCTTTGGTAAAATATGCTTTATTGTGGAAGGCAAGGAAACGATGGCAACAACAGAATCACCCAACAAACTGTAAAATGTAAAAAGGGCACTGAAAACCATACATGCCATATTATCTATAAAGTACACATTCTGTATAGGTAACAAAAGGGCATTAGATGTATCCACAAAGGCATGTGAGAGAAAAAAAGAATACAAAATACGCCAAATAGAAACAAAAGAAGTAAATATATCAGGAATACATCACCCCAAAATGCAGGCAAGTGCTGGCAGGTAAGCGGTCCCAGTGCCCGCCCCAAAGCACGTTTCGGAACACCTTCGTCAGGGGGCGCATAGTATAACACACAAAAGCGGTATAAAAAGGCCACACACAGGAAATGAACCGTACTAATGCCCTGGAAGTACCTCTGCGCTCCTTAGCAACCACCCACACAACAGAGAGAGCGGCGCAGTCCAGGCTGTGCGCGCAGAAACACGTGGGGCCCCACGTGATCGGCTAGCAACAAATCCATGGACATCGCCGCCCGCAGAGGAAAAGTGGGTAGGCGCATGCGCTGAAGAAGATCCGAGGCTGGAGCCACCATCAATTCTAAGGGCAAAACATAGCCTGCCTTAGAGATAGCAAAAGACAGAGTTAATAACCGCAATGGCTCCATTATTAATATGTCACCTCTCAAAGCACTAGAGTTAGTAGAAAACCAACATAACAATCTACAAATAAAGTACATCATACTAAAAAAAAAGGACAACAGGTGTAAAGATACATAATATAGTGTAACACTGTTATCCATTTCATAACCCATCGCATATATAGATAATATTCGTAAAGTCAAAATAAGTATCATACAGTTGTTGGTATATAGAAGATTACATCATGGGATATATATATATATATATATATATATATATATATATATATATATATATATAAATAGCGCGAAGTAGATCGTAGTCTTTCACAAATATTGCTCCATAAAGATGTCCAAACGGATAGTGTGTTGGATAATTTCATATCTTCAATCTTGTGCCATAGAGAAGGCAAAAAAATCCGTAACCATGGCCAAAAAATACAGTAGAATATGGATCTAAAAATATGAAAATATTGTTAAAACAAGTCTGTTGACAATCCACTGCAACAAGAGAACCTCACAGTCCAAAGATCTCAAGAAAGGGGCAAAGCTAAGGTTTTCATTTAAACCAAGGGGATGTGTAGTCCGTAGTGTCCATATCCATCTAGATTCAAGCCGTGCCAGTTTAGTAGAAAGTTTGCCACCCCATATTCCGACATCTAAAGAATCAAATCCCCTAAACCTAATCAACCTACCATTACTCCCATGGAATTTTTTGAAGTGTCTTGGGAGTATCTTAAATAGAAATATCAGTGCAACTTGCTGCTGTACGCGGACTTTCAGTTGGCGGGACGTAAGCCCTACATAAATTAAGCTACAAGGGCAAGTAGCATAATAAATCACGAACCGTGTAGTACATGTGATTGCTTTTTTTAACCCCTTTCTGCCATTGGACGTAATATTCCGTCCATGTGGGGTGGGCCTTAATTCCCAAGGACGGAATATTACGTCCAGCGCGATCGGCCGCGCTCACGGGGGGAGCGCCGCCGATCGCGGCCGGGTGTCAGCTGCTTATCGCAGCTGACATCCGGCACTATGTGCCAGGAGCGGTCACGGACCGCCCCCGGCACATTAACCCCCGGCACACCGCGATCAAAGATGATCGCGATGTGCCGGCGGTGCAGGGAAGCACCGCGCAGGGAGGGGGCTCCCTGCGGGCTTCCCTGAGACCCCCGCAGCAACGCGATGTGATCGCGTTGCTCCGGGGGTCTCCTACCTCCCTCCCTGCAGTAAGTCCCGGATCCAAAATGGCCGCGGATCCGGGTCCTGCAGGGAGGGAGGTGGCTTACCAAGTGCCTGCTCAGAGCAGGCACTTGGTAACGCTGCACTGCTCTCAGACAGATCGGTGATCTGTCAGAGTGCTGTGCAAACTGGCAGATCACCGATCTGTATTGTCCCCCCCTGGGGCAAAGTAAAAAAGTAAAAAAAAAAATTTCCAAGTGTGTAAAAAAAAAAAAAAAAAAAAAAAAAAAAAAATCCTAAATAATGAAAAAAAAAATATATATATTATTCCCATAAATACATTTCTTTATCTAAATAAAAAAAACAAAACAATAAAAGTACACATATTTAGTATCTCCGCGTCCGTAACGACCCGACCTATAAAACTGGCCCACTAGTTAACCCCTTCAGTAAACACCATAAGAAAAAAAAAAAAAAGAGGCAAAAAACAACGCTTTATTATCATACCGCCAAACATAAAGTGGAATAACACGCGATCAAAAAGACGGATATAAATAACCATGGTACCGCTGAAAGCGTCATCTTGTCCCGCAAAAAACGAGCCACCATACAGCGACAACAGCAAAAAAATAAAAAAGTTATAGTCCTCAGAATAAAGCGATGCAAAAATAATTATTTTTTTCTATAAAATAGTTTTTATCGTATAAAAGCGCCAAAACATAAAAAAATGATATAAATGAGGTGTCGCTGTAATCGTACTGAACCGAAGATTAAAACTGCTTTATCAATTTTACCAAACGCGGAACGGTATAAACGCCTCCCCCAAAAGAAATTCATGAATAGCTG
The DNA here is from genome assembly GCF_032444005.1 of Ranitomeya imitator. NCBI lineage: Eukaryota > Metazoa > Chordata > Amphibia > Anura > Dendrobatidae > Ranitomeya > Ranitomeya imitator. The sequence continues at coordinate 177,020,263 of NC_091286.1, read as the reverse complement.
GTTTTTGGTCATTCTGCCTCACAAAAATCGGAATAAAAAGCGATCAAAAAATGTCACGTGCCCGAAAATGTTACCAATAAAAACGTCAACTCGTCCCGCAAAAAACAAGACCTCACATGACTCTGTGGACTCAAATATGGAAAAATTATAGCTCTCAAAATGTGGTAACGCAAAAAATATTTTTTGCAATAAAAAGCGTCTTTCAGTGTGTGACGGCTGCCAATCATAAAAATCCGCTAAAAAACCCGCTATAAAAGTAAATGAAAAAAATGTATTTATTTCCATTTTCCCATTAGGGTTAGGGCTAGGGTTAGGGTTAGGGCTAGGGTTAGGGCTAGGGTTAGGGTTAGGGCTAGGGCTAGGGTTAGGGCTAGGGCTAGGGTTAGGGCTAGGGTTAGGGCTAGGGTTAGGGTTGGGACTAGGGTTAGGGTTGGGGCTAGGGTTAGGGCTAGGGTAAGGGCTAGGGTTAGGGTTAAGGCTACAGTTAGGGTTGGGGCTAAAGTTAGGGTTAGGGTTTGGATTACATTTGCGATTGGGATTAGGATTAGGGGTGTGTCTGGGTTAGAGGTGTGGTTAGGGTTACCGTTGGGATTAGGGTTAGGGGTGTGTTTGGATTAGGGTTTCAGTTATAATTGGGGGGTTTCCACTATTTAGGCACATCAGGGGGATCTCCAAACGCGACATGGCGACCGATCTCAATTCCATCCAATTCTGCATTGAAAAAGTAAAACAGTGCTCCTTCCCTTCCGAGCTCTCCCGTGTGCCCAAACAGGAGTTTACCCCAACATATGGGGTATCAGCGTACTCAGGACAAATTGGACAACAACTTTTGGGGTCCAATTTCTCCTGTTACCCTTGGGAAAATACAAAACTGGGGGCTAAAAAATAATTTTTGTGGGAAAAAAAGAGATTTTTTATTTTCACGGCTCTGCGTTATAAACTGTAGTGAAACACTTGGGGGCTCAAAGTTCTCACAACACATCTAGATAAGTTCGTGGGGGGGTCTAGTTTCCAACATGGGGTCACTTGTGGGGGTTTCTACTGTTTAGGTATATTAGGGGCTCTGCAAACGCAATGTGACGCCTGCAGACCATTCCATTTAAGTCTGCATTCCAAATGGCGCTCCTTCCCTTCCGAGCCCTCCCATGCGCCCAAACGCTGGTTCACCCCACATATGGGGTATCAACGCACTCAGGACAAATTGGACAACAACTTTTGGGGTCCAATTTCTCCTTTTACCCTCGAGAAAATACAAAACTGGGGGCTAAAAAATAATTTTGAGGGGAAATTTTTTATTTTATTTTCGCGGCTCTGCGTTATAAACTGTAGTGAAATACTTGGGGGCTCAAAGTTCTCACAACACATCTAAATAAGTTCCTTGGGGGGTCTAGTTTCCAATATGGGGTCACTTGTGGGGGGTTTCTACTGTTTAGGTACATTAGGGGCTCTGCAAACACAATGTGACGCCTGCAGACCATTCCATCTAAGTCTGTATTCCAAATGGCTCTCCTTCCCTTCCGAGCCCTCCCATGCGCCCAAACGCTGGTTCTCCCCCACATATAGGGTATCGGCGCACTCAGGACAAATTGCACAACAACTTTTGGGGTCCAATTTCTCCTGTTACCCTCAGGAAAATACAAAACTGGGGGCTAAAAAATTATTTTTGTGGGAAAAAAATTTTGTTTTATTTTTACGGCTCTGCATTATAAACTTCTGTGAAGCTCTTATTGGGTCAAAGTGCTCACCACACATCTAGATAAGTTCCTTAGGGGGTCTACTTTTCAAAATGGTGTCACTTGTGGGGGGTTTCAATGTTTAGGTACATCAGTGGCTCTCCAAACGCAACATGGCGTCCAATCTCAATTCCTGTCAATTTTGCATTGAAAGGTCAAACGGCGCTCCTTCCCTTCCGAGCTCTCCCATGCGCCCAAACAATGGTTTACCCCCACATATGGGGTATCAGAGTACTCAGGACAAATTGTGCCACAACTTTTGTGGTCCAATTTCTTCTCTTACCATTGGGAAAATAAAAAATTGGGGGCGAAAAGATAATTTTTGTGAAAAAAAAAATGATTTTTTATTTTTACGGTTCTGCATTATAAACTTCTGTGAAGCACTTGATGGGTCAAAGTGCTCACCACACCTCTAGATAAGTTCCTTAGGGGGTCTACTTTCCAAAATGGTGTCACTTGTGGGGGGTTTCAATGTTTAGGCACATCAGTGGCTCTCCAAACGCAACATGGCGTCTCATCTCAATTCCTGTCAATTTTGCATTGAAAGGTCAAACGGCGCTCCTTCCCTTCCGAGCTCTCCCATGCGCCCAAACAATGGTTTACCCCCACATATGGGGTATCAGAGTACTCAGGACAAATTGTGCCACAACTTTTGTGGTCCAATTTCTTCTCTTACCATTGGGAAAATAAAAAATTTGGGGCGAAAAGATAATGTTTGTGAAAAAAAATGATTTTTTATTTTTACGGTTCTGCATTATTAACTTCTGTGAAGCACTTGGTGGGTCAAAGTGCTCACCACACCTCTAGATAAGTTCCTTAGGGGGTCTACTTTCCAAAATGGTGTCACTTGTGGGGGGTTTCAATGTTTAGGCACATCAGTGGCTCTCCAAACGCAACATGGCGTCCCATCTCAATTCCAGTCAACTTTGCATTGAAAAGTCAAATGGCGCTCCTTCCCTTCCGAGCTCTGCCATGCGCACAAACTGTGGTTAACCCCCACATATGGGGTATCAGCGTACTCAGGACAAATTGTACAACAACTTTTGGGGTCCATTTTCTCCTGTTACCCTTGGCAAAATAAAACAAATTGGAGCTGAAGTAAATTTTTTGTGAAAAAAAGTTAAATGTTAATTTTTATTTAAACATTCCAAAAATTCCTGTGAAGCACCTGAAGGGTTAATAAACTTCTTGAATGTGGTTTTGAGAACCTTGAGGGGTGCAGTTTTTAGAATGGTGTCACACTTGGGTATTTTCTATCATATAGACCCCTCAAAATGACTTCAAATGAGATGTGGTCCCTAAAATAAAATGGTGTTGTAAAAATGAGAAATTGCTGGTCAACTTTTAACCCTTATAACTCCCTAACAAAAAAAAATTTTTGGTTCCAAAATTGTGCTGATGTAAAGTAGACATGTGGGAAATGTTACTTATTAAGTATTTTGTGTGACATATCTCTGTGATTTAATTGCATAAAAATTCAAAGTTGGAAAATTGCGAAATTTTCAAAATTTTCGCCAAATTTCCGTTTTTTTCACAAATAAACGCAGGTAATATCAAAGAAATTTTACCACTATCATGAAGTACAATATGTCACGAGAAAACATTGTCAGAATCACCGGGATCCGTTGAAGCGTTCCAGAGTTATAACCTCATAAAGGGACAGTGGTCAGAATTGTAAAAATTGACCCGGTCCATAACGTGCAAACCACCCTTGGGGGTAAAGGGGTTAATGTTAAATGTTTTTCCACCACTGGAGTCAGAGAATGTATTAATGCGATCCACGCCACACAGTGACCGCACGGAAAGGAACCACACCATGAGGAGGCATTGTCTAGAAAGGTGACCCTTGGTATTCCTTCATAATGACTCTGTGTCAAATATAAGTTCCTGGCCCGCCTAAAGGACATAAGGGGATGATCCGGTAAGATTTTAAAATTAGTCTTATGCACCTTAACCCTTTCATGACTTTGGGATTTTCCGTTTTTCTGTGTTCTTTTTTCGCTCCCCTCCTTCCCAGAGCCATAACTTTTTCATTTTTCCATCAATATGGCCATGTGAGGGCTTATTTTTTACGAAACAAGTTGTACTTTTGAATGACATCATTGGTTTTAGCATGACATTTACTAGAAAACGGGAAAAAAATTCCAAGTGCGGTGAAATTGCAAAAAAAAACCTGCAATCCCACACTTGTTTTTTGTTTGGCTTTTTTGCTAGGTTCTCCCGGTCATTACGAGTTCATAGACACCTAACATGTCTAGGTTATTTTTTATCTAAGTGGTGAAAAAAAATTCCAAACTTTGCTAAAAAAAAAATAAAAAATTGTGCCATTTTCCGAATACCGTATCGTCTCCATTTTTCATGATCTGGGGTCGGTTGAGGGCTTATTTTTTGCTTGCCGAGCTGGCATTTTTAATGATACAATTTTGGTGCAGATATGTTCTTTTGATCGCCCGCTATTGCATTTTAATGCAATGTCGCGGCGACCAAAAAAAGTAATTCTGGTGTTTGGAATTTTTTTTCTCTGTACGCCATTTAGCGATCAGGTTAATCCTTTTTATTTATTGATAGATCTGACGATTCTGAATGCGGCGATACCAAATAAGTGTAGGTTTGATTTTTTTTTTTTATTGATTTATTTTGAATGGGGCGAAAGGGAGGTGATTTAAACTTTTATATTTTTTTTTATTTTTTTAACTTTTTTTTAACTTTTTTTTTTAAAAACTTTTGCCATGCTTCAATAGCCTCCATAGGAGGCTAGAAGCTGGCACAACTCGATCGCCTCTGCTACATAGCAGCGATCATCAGATTGCTGCTATGTAGCTGAATTGCAGGTGTGCTATGAGCGCCGACCACAGGGTGGCGCTCACAGCTAGCCGGGATCAGTAACCATAGAGGTCTCAAGGACCTCTATGGTTACTATGCAGAAGCATCGCTGACCCCTGATCATGTGACGGGGGTCAGCGATGCGCTCATTTCCGGCCGGATGGACGGAAGTGCAGGTTAAATGCCGCTGTCAGCGTTTGACAGCGGCATTTAACTAGTTAATAGTGGCGGGTGAATCGCGATTTCACCCGCCGCAATTGCGGGCACATGTCTGCTGTTCAAAACAGCTGACATGTCCCGGCTTTGATGCGGGCTCACTGCCGGAGCCCTGCATCAAAGCGGGGTATCTGACCTCGGACGTACTATCCCGTCCGAGGTCAGAAAGGGGTTAAGAATAGGCCAAGATTTTAGTAATGCCTCACGGATTTTAGTAGCCTGAGAATTGAAGTTAGTTACAAACCGCAACTGTTTGTCAGACTGCGAGGATCTACTTGCTGGATTATTGTAGATAAGGGCTTCCCGAGGGGTTGTCCTAGCCCTATTATAGGCCCTCTTAATAGACCGCTTACTATATCGACGGTTAAGGAATCTCGCCTGTAGCTCTTTAGCCTGCCGTTCAAAATCAAGCTCTGTTGAACAAATGTTTCGCAAGCAAAGGAATTGCCCAGTTGGTACAGCCCTGATAATGTGAGATGGATGGCATGATGATGCATGTAATAAAGTATTTGTTGATGTTGGCTTACGAAACGTGTCAGTTTGTACCATGCCAGAAGGTTCCTTCTTTACCATGACATCCAGGAATTCAACTTTTTCCATACTCCAATTATATGTCAGGTGAATGTTCAGATCCTTGTCATTCAAAGCTGCCCTAAATGTGGAAAGTTCATCAGATGAACCCTGCCAGATCATGAGTACATCATCAATGTACCAGGTCCAAAGAAGGACCCGGGCTATTGACGCCCAACGATCTGACAGGAAGAGGTCCCTCTCCCACAGCCCCAAGAACAGATTAGCATAGGAGGGCACAAAGGCCGCCCCCATGGCTTTTCCCTGGAGCTGTAAGAATAAGGACCCCTTAAAAACAAAAAATTATGTGTTAACGCAAATTCAAGTAATTCAAGGATCAAGTTTCCAAACTCAGAGGAAGATCCAGATAGACCAAGAAAAAACGTATAGCATTTAAACCATCTTGATGTTTAATGTTAGTATACAATGATTCTACATCAGCTGTAGTCAAAATGGTATCTCCGTCCAAACGGACAGAGTCAACCTTCAGCGGCAGAATCAAGAATATTGTCCAATTAAACACTAAAGGCCGACAAGGGATTAAAGGTCAGTTTCTTATAACACACAGCATTATGAAGTTGCCGGTAGGCCTCTTTTTCGTACATAACTTTAGGCCAGATGACCACATTACCTCCCTTGTCGGCCGGTTTCAGTACAATATCTTGAATGCTTTTTAGATATTGCAGCCTCAACCTTTCCTCTCAACTGAGATTATCCCTCCCAAGATGTTGTGGTATCTTAAGGAGATCCTGGGTGACCACCTGGACAAACATATCAATGTGGGTACATGCAGAGAATGGGGGAAACTTCCTCGACTGTGGTCTAATAGAAGGTGGGATCTTACCTCCCTCAGCAATATTTTCCCGCCAACTGAAAGTCCGCGTACGCGAACACGTGTTAGATATTGAAGCAGCAGCAAGTTGCACTGATATTTCTATTTTGAAGACACTCCCAAGACACTTCAAAAAATTCCATGGGAGTAATGGTAGGTTGATTAGGTTTAGGGGAATTGATTCTTTAGATGTCGGAATACGGGGTAGCAAACTTTCTACTAAACTGGCACTGCTTGAATCTAGATGGATATGGACACTACGAACTACACATCCCCCTTGGTTTAAATGAAAATCTTAGCTTTGCCCCTTTCTTGTGATCTTTGGACTGTGAGGTTCTCTTGTTGCAGTGGATTGTCATCCGACTTGTTTTAATAATATTTTTATATTTATAGATCCATATTCTACTGTATTTTTTGGCCATGGTTACTCTAGTGCTTTGAAAGGTGACCTTAATACTGGAGCCATTGCGGTTATTAACTCTGCCTTTTGCTATCTCTAAGGCAGGCGATGTTTTGCCCTTAGAATTGATGGTGGCTCCAGCCTCGGATCTTCTTCAGCGCATGCGCCTCCCCACTTTTCCTCTGCGGGCGGCGACGTCCATGGATTTGTTGCTAGCCGATCACGTGGGGCCCCACGTGTTTCTGCACGCACAGCCTGGACTGCGCCGCTCTCTGTGTTGTGTGGGTGGTTGCTAAGGAGCACTGAGGTACTTCCGGGGCATTAGTAGGGTTCATTTCCTGTGTGTGGCCTTTATATACCGCCTTTGTGTGTTATACTATGTGCCCCCTGACGAAGGTGTTCCGAAACGTGCGTTGGGGCAGGCGCTGGGACCGCTTACCTGACAGCACTTGCCTGCATTTTGGGGTGATTTATTCCTGACATGTTTAGGCCGGCGTCACACTAGCGAGTTTTACGGACGTATGAGAAGCGCTGAAAATACGGATTGCATACGGTACAATGATTCTCTATGGCCCAGCTCTTATCTGCCGTATTTTACTGATCCGTATTATACGGTCTTCTATGGCCGTAGAAAATCGCAGCATGCTGCGTTTGTCACCATATTGCGCAAAAAAAATCGCCAAAGAAAGTCTGTGGGGGCGAGAAAAATACAGATTACACACGGGCCAACAGTGTGACTTGCGAGAAATATGCAGCGGTGTTCTAGAGAAAAGCCGGTAATTCATTGCGGTGTACAGTAAAATCACAAGGACAGGTTACAATAGAATAGCTAAAATAAATGTCTACACATAGTATAGGGGTATATATATGTCAGTGAGACATAGATGGTGGCCCGATTCTAACGCATCGGGTATTCTAGAATATGCATGTCCACGTAGTATATTGCCCAGCCACATAGTATATTGCCCAGCCACGTAGTATATTGCCCAGCCACGTAGTATATTGCGCAGCCACGTAGTATATTGCCCAGTGACATAGTATATTGCCCAATGACGTAGTATATTGGCCAGCCACGTAGTATATTTCCCAGTGACGTAGTATATTTCCCAGCCACGTACTATATTGCCCAGCTACGTAGTATATTGCCCAGTGACGTAGTATATTGGCCAGCCACGTAGTATTTTGCCCAGCTACGTAGTATATTGCCCAGTGACGTAGTATATTGCACAGTGACGTAATATATTGCCCAGTGACATAGTATATTGCCCAGTGACGTAGTATATTGCCCATCCACGTAGTATATTGCCCAGCCACGAAGTATATTGCCCAGTGACGTAGTATATTGCACTGTGACATAGTATACAGCACAGAACCATGTAGTATATTGCCCAGTCACGTAGTATATTGCCCAGTGACGTAGTATATTGCCCAGTGACGTAGTATATTGCCCAGTGACGTAGTATATTGCCCATCCACGTAGTATATTGCCCAGCTACGTAGTATATTGCCCAGTGACGTAGTATATTGCACTGTGACATAGTATACAGCACAGAGCCACGTAGTATATTGCCCAGCCACGTAGTATATTGCCCAGTGACGTAGTATATTGCCCAGTGACGTAATATATTGCCCAGTGACGTAGTATATTGCCCAGTGACGTAGTATATTGCCCATCCACGTAGTATATTGCCCAGCTACGTAGTATATTGCCCAGCCACGAAGTATATTGCCCAGTGACGTAGTATATTGCACTGTGACATAGTATACAGCACAGAACCATGTAGTATATTGCCCAGTCACGTAGTATATTGCCCAGTGACGTAGTATACAGCACAGATCCACGTAGTATATTGCCCAGTCACGTAGTATATTGCCCAGTGACGTAGTATATTGCACTGTGACATAGTATACAGCACAGAACCATGTAGTATATTGCCCAGTCACGTAGTATATTGCCCAGTGACGTAGTATACAGCACAGATCCACGTAGTATATTGCCCAGTCACGTAGTATATTGCCCAGTGACGTAGTATATTGCCCAGTGACATAGTATATTGCCCAGACACGTAGTATATTGCCCAGACACGTAGTATATTGCCCAGTGACATAATATATTGCCCAGTCACATAGTATATTGCCCAGTGACGTAGTATATTGCCCAGTGACATAATATATTGCCCAGTCACGTAGTATATTGCCCAGTGACGTAGTATACAGCACAGAGCCATGTAGTATATTGGCCAGTCACATAGTATATTGCCCAGCTACGTAGTATATTGCCTAGCTACGTATGTCACAGGTTAAAAAATAAACATATACTCACCTTCCGAGGGCCCCTTGTAGTTTGGTCACATGACCGTGACGTCTTGGCAGGTCCTTCTCGCTCAGGACTTGTGATGACGTCAGCACAGGCCCTGCGCGCCTGCACGAGATGGACCTGCCATGACGTCACGGTCATGTGACCGGAACGTCATCACAGGCCCTGCGCGAGAAGGACCTGTGACGTCATGGCAGGTCCTTCTCACACAGGGCCTGTGATGACGTCGCGGTTACATGGCCATGACGTCATGGCAGGTCCTTCTCCCATACATGGCATCGGAACCTGCCACTTGCATGGAGTGGTCACCGGAGCATCGCGTGAGTATATAATGATTTTTTATTTTTAACATTAGATGTTTTAACTAGTGATGCTGCATAGGCAGCATCAATAGTAAAAACTTGGTCATACAGGGTTAATAGCTGTGGTAATGGAGTGAGTTACCCGCAGCATAATGCGGTTCGTTACCGCTGGCATTAACCCTGTGTGAGCGGTGACTGCGGGGAGTATGGAGCGGGCGCTGACTGCAGGGGAGGGACTAATCGGACTGTGGCCGTCGCTGATTGGTCGTGGCAGCCATGACAGGCAGCTGGCGAGACCAATCAGCGACTTGGATTCCATGACAAACAGAGGCCGCGACCAATGAGTATCCGTGACAGACAGAAGGACAGGCAGACAGAAAGACGGAAGTGACCCTTAGACAATTATATAGTAGATATATATATGTATGTATAGATATCTATATACAGTGGGGCAAAAAAGTATTTAGTCAGTCAGCAATAGTGCAAGTTCCACCACTTAAAAAGATGAGAGGCGTCTGTAATTTACATCATAGGTAGACCTCAACTATGGGAGACAAACTGAGAAAAAAAAATCCAGAAAATCACATTGTCTGTTTTTTTAACATTTTATTTGCATATTATGGTGGAAAATAAGTATTTGGTCAGAAACAAAATTTCATCTCAATACTTTGTAATATATCCTTTGTTGGCAATGACAGAGGTCAAACGTTTTCTGTAAGTCTTCACAAGGTTGCCACACACTGTTGTTGGCATGTTGGCCCATTCCTCCATGCAGATCTCCTCTAGAGCAGTGATGTTTTTGGCTTTTCGCTTGGCAACACGGACTTTCAACTCCCTCCAAAGGTTTTCTATAGGGTTGAGATCTGGAGACTGGCTAGGCCACTCCAGGACCTTGAAATGCTTCTTACGAAGCCACTCCTTCGTTGCCCTGGCGGTGTGCTTTGGATCATTGTCATGTTGAAAGACCCAGCCACGTTTCATCTTCAATGCCCTTGCTGATGGAAGGAGGTTTGCACTCAAAATCTCACGATACATGGCCCAATTCATTCTTTCATGTACCCGGATCAGTCGTCCTGGCCCCTTTGCAGAGAAACAGCCCCAAAGCATGATGTTTCCACCACCATGCTTTACAGTAGGTATGGTGTTTGATGGATGCAACTCAGTATTCTTTTTCCTCCAAACACGACAAGTTGTGTTTCTACCAAACAGTTCCAGTTTGGTTTCATCAGACCATAGGACATTCTCCCAATACTCCTCTGGATCATCCAAATGCTCTCTAGCAAACTTCAGACGGGCCCGGACATGTACTGGCTTAAGCAGTGGGACACGTCTGGCACTGCAGGATCTGAGTCCATGGTGGCGTAGTGTGTTACTTATAGTAGGCCTTGTTACATTGGTCCCAGCTCTCTGCAGTTCATTCACTAGGTCCCCCCGCGTGGTTCTGGGATTTTTGCTCACCGTTCTTGTGATCATTCTGACCCCACGGGGTGGGATTTTGCGTGGAGCCCCAGATCGAGGGAGATTATCAGTGGTCTTGTAGGTCTTCCATTTTCTAATTATTGCTCCCACTGTTGATTTTTTTCACTCCAAGCTGGTTGGCTATTGCAGATTCAGTCTTCCCAGCCTGGTGCAGGGCTACAATTTTGTTTCTGGTGTCCTTTGACAGCTCTTTGGTCTTCACCATAGTGGAGTTTGGAGTCAGACTGTTTGAGGGTGTGCACAGGTGTCTTTTTATACTGATAACAAGTTTAAACAGGTGCCATTACTACAGGTAATGAGTGGAGGAAAGAGGAGACTCTTAAAGAAGAAGTTACAGGTCTGTGAGAGCCAGAAATCTTGATTGTTTGTTTCTGACCAAATACTTATTTTCCACCATAATATGCAAATAAAATGTTAAAAAAACAGACAATGTGATTTTCTGGATTTTTTTTTCTCAGTTTGTCTCCCATAGTTGAGGTCTACCTATGATGTAAATTACAGACGCCTCTCATCTTTTTAAGTGGTGGAACTTGCACTATTGCTGACTGACTAAATACTTTTTTGCCCCACTGTATATAATTGTCTAAGGGTTTTTCCGTCTGTCTGTCTGTCTGTCTGTCTGTCCTGGAAATCCCGGCTCTCTGATTGGTCGAGGCCGCCAGGCCTCGACCAATCAGAGACCGGCACAGCATCGACGTAGAAATCCCGCGTCTCTGATTGGTCGAGGCCACCATAATGATGTCATAATGGTTGCCATGGTGACGATATCATAAAGGTTGCCTCGACCAATCAGCAACGGGCACAGTCTGCCGCGAATTCTGGAATCATCATTGTCCATATATTACAGGGACATGCATATTCTAGAATACCCGATGCGTTAGAATCGGGCCACAATCTAGTATATATATATATATATATATATATAGATAGATAGATAGATAGATATACATATGTCAGTGAGACACACACACATATATATATACATATATATCTATATATATAATTGTCTAAGGGTTTTTCCGTCGGTCTGTCTTTCTGTCTGTCTGTCTTTCTGTCTGTCTGTCTGTCCTGGAAATCCCGCGTCTCTGATTGGTCGAGGCCGCCAATCAGCAACGAGCACAGCGACGATGATGTCATAAAGGACGTAGACATCCCGCGTCTCTGATTGGTCGAGGCCGCCAATCAGCAACGGGCACAGCGACGATGATGTCATAAAGGACGTACACATCTCACGTTTCTGATTCAGCGACGGGCACAGTATCGACGTAGATGTCATAATGGTTGCCATGGCGACGATGATGTCATAAAGGTTGCCTCGACCAATCAGCGACGGGCACAGTCTGCCGCGAATTCTGGAATCATCATTGTCCATATACTACGGGGACATGCATATTCTAGAATACCCGATGCATTAGAATCTGGCCACAGTCTAGTATCTATATATATAATTGTCTAAGGGTTTTTCCGTCTGTCTGTCCTGGAAATCCCGGCTCTCTGATTGGTCGAGGCCACCATAATGATGTCATAATGGTTGCCATGGCGACGATGTCATAAAGGTTTCCTCGACCAATCAGCAACGGGCACAGCGACGATGATGTCATAAAGGACGTAGACATCCCGCGTCTCTGATTGGTCGAGGCCACCATAATGATGTCATAATGGTTGCCATGGCGACGATGTCATAAAGGTTGCCTCGACCAATCAGCAACGGGCACAGTCTGCCGCGAATTCTGGAATCATCATTGTCCATATATTACAGGGACTTGCATATTCTAGAATACCCGATGCGTTAGAATCGGGCCACAATCTAGTATATATAATTGTCTAAGGGTTTTTCCGTCTGTCTGTCTGTCTGTCTGTCTGTCCTGGAAATCCCGGAAATCCAGGCTCTCTGATTGGTCGAGGCCGTCAGGCCTCGACCAATCAGAGACCGGCACAGCATCGACGTAGAAATCCCGCGTCTGATTGGTCGAGGCCGCTAGGCCTCGACCAATCATCAATGGGCACAGCGACGATTATGTCATAATGGTTGACATGGCGATGATGATGTCATAAAGGTTGCCTCGACCAATCAGCGACGGGCACAGTCTGCCGCGAATTCTGGAATCATCATTGTCCATATACTACGGGGACATGCATATTCTAGAATACCCGATGCGTTAGAATCGGGCCACAGTCTAGTATATATATAATTGTCTAAGGGTTTTTCCGTCTGTCTGTCTGTCTGTCCTGGAAATCCCGCGTATCTGATTGGTCGAGGCCGCCAGGCCTCGACCAATCAGCAACGGGCACAGCGACGATGATGTCATAAAGGACGTAGACATCCCGCGTCTCTGATTGGTCGAGGCCGCAAGGCCTCGACCAATCAGCAACGGGCACAGTATCGACGTAGATGTCATAATGGTTGCCATGGCGACGATGTCATAAAGGTTGCCTCGACCAATCAACGACGGGCACAGTCTGCCGCGAATTCCGGAATCATCATTGTCCATATACTACGGGGACATGCATATTCTAGAATACCAGATGCGTTAGAATCTGACCATAGTCTAGTATATGTTAGGTCTCGAGTTCCCGCTTCTGCACAGGGGGAATCTCGAGCCATCTCCGCTGCGGTCTCCCATTCTTATCCAGCCGAATGGCTGAGTGGAGTCTGCTCAGCAGGGACGTCGGTCCCAGCGTCTTGCTCAGTCTCACTCTGTACAGAGAGTTACTGCTGCTTCTTCAGCTTCTGCCATTAAAGCCAGTGCTGGTCAGCAGCGAGCGGACTTCTCTGGGACTAAGTCCTTGTCTGCACACACTGAGCATGCCCAGGGCAAGATCTCCCGTTGGAGATCGAGGGTCATGTGCTCAGGCCCTGCAGCACATTCCATTGGTCCTCTTGGCAGGTCTTGGAAGGGCAAAGTTTCTGTGGAAACTTCCTGTGCTGCAACTATATAAACTGCCCATGACCGCACGGCCATGCGCTAGTGTACATTTGCTTACGTGTGTTTGTTGTGAGTGCAAGTCGTCCTTGGATACCCCTTCCCTATTGAATGACTGTTCGCGGAAGGTGTATGGTTGCTATCTAGCGCCCGACTTATCCTACAGCACGAATCACACAGTACAGCGTCCAGTTGCTGTGACCGTCAGTACGGCGCTGTGCACTTCCTCTGTGCTTTCCTTACCCAAGCCTGGGTGGTTAGTGGCGTTCGTCAGTGCGGCACCGCATGCACTCTTGTGCCCTAATATTTAGCTTCCTTACACACCCAGTTGCGCTGTTGTGCCAGCAAGGGTCTAATCAGACTTCAATCCTAGTTGGGGTTGAGTTCGCTGACTACTTGCTCGCGCTCTATGTGCGGTACCGCGATCCTGTGACGCAACAGGATCGCTTCCTTCACGCTGGGTGAAGTTTAACCCACGTGTGTATACTTATGAGTACCGCCATATAGTCCGTCATTACTTGGCAGCAGGTTCCATCTCTGCACGGTGGACCCCGGGCTGCGAACGCACCATACTCTATCTGTCCTATTATTTGGTGCGTTCCGCTAGCCCTAACAGTATATATATATATATATATATATATATATATATATATATATATATACATATATATATATATATATATATACTAGCTGAAGCTGAAGAGCCCGGCGTTGCCTGGGCATAGTAAATATCTGTGGTTAGTTATAGCACCTCACTTCTCTTATTTTCCAATCACGCCTCTCATTTTCCCAATCACATCTTTCATTTTCCCCCTCACACCTCTCATTTTCTCCCTCACCCCTCTCATTCCCCCCTAACACTTGTCATTTCAACCTCACATCTGTCATTTTCTGATCACTCCACTATTTTTCCTCACTCCTCTCACTTTGCACTCACACCTTTTCATTTTCACCTCACACCTCTCATTTTCACCTCATCACCTCAGTATATACATGTTTGTCATCTCCCTTATATATAGTATACATCTGTATGTCATCTCCTGTATATAGTATATACCTGTATGTCATCTCCCCTGTATATAGTATATACCTGCTGTGTCATCTCCCCTATATATAGTATATACCTGAATGTCATCTCCTTCTATATATAGTATATACCTGTATGTCATCTCCTCCTGTATATAGTATATACCTGTGTGTCATCTCCCCTGTATATAGTATATACCTGTGTCATCTCCCCTGTATATAGTATATATCTGAGTGTCATCTCCTCCTGCATATAGTATATACCTGCATGTCATCTTCTATATATAGCATATACCTGTATGTCATCTCCTCCTGTATATAGTATATACCTGTATGTCATCTCCTCCTGTATATATATGTACCTATATGTCATCTCTTCCTCTATATAGTATATACCTGTGTGTCATCTCTCCTGTATATAGTATATATCTGTGTGTCATCTCCCCTGTATATAGTATATACGTGTGTCATCTCCTGTATTTGACCTCGTTCACACGTTATTTGCTCAGTATTTTTACCTCAGTATTTGTAAGCTAAATTGGCAGCCTGATAAATCCCCAGCCAACAGGAAGCCCTCCCCCCGGCAGTATATATTAGCTCACACATGCCATGACAGAAAATGACGATAATGAGCAGATCAAGGTCACAGATAACAGAAATTTAGGTTGTACAGTACAGATGGTAACAGAATTAGCGATCCTCTTTGTACGCTTAGGGCAATCAGAAATAACATGAGCAGAATCGCCGCAGTAAAAACACAACCTATTCTGACGCCTGAATCTTTGACGTTCAGCTCTAGACAAAATCCTATCACACTGCATAGGCTCAGGGCTCCGCTCAGAGGACAACGCCACAGTGTGCACAACTCTGCGCTCGTGCAAGCGCTGATCAATCTGAATGGCCAGAGACATAGAATCACTCAGACCAGCAGGCGTGGGGAACCCCACCATAACATCTTTAACGGATTCAGAAAGACCCTTTCTGAAAATTGCCGCCAAGGCATCCTCATTCCATTTAGTCAGTACAGACCATTTTCTAAATTTCTGGCAATACGATTCTACCGCTTCTTGACCCTGACACAGGGCCAACAAGATCTTCTCAGCTTGATCCACAGAATTAGGCTCATCATACAATAACCCCAATGCTTGAAAGAAAGAATCGACATTAAGCAAAGCAGGATTGCCAGTTTCCAGGGAAAATGCCGAATCCTGTGGGTCACCACGCAGCAGGGATATGATGATTTTAACCTGCTGAATAGGATCACCAGAGGACCGGGGTCTCAATGCAAAAAACAGTTTACAGTTATTTTTGAAACTCAAAAATTTGGATCTGTCACCAAAGAATAAATCAGGAGAGGGAATCTTAGGTTCTAAGGCAGGAGTCTGAACAATATAATCTGAAATACCCTGTACCCTAGCAGCAAGCTGATCCACACGAGAAACTAACTTCTGAACATTCATGTTATTACTAGGTTCCATAGCCACCCAGAGATTAAGAGGGAGAAAAAAACAGGCTAAGGAAAAAAAAATGGCTCAAAACCTTTCCTCCCTTCTTCTGAGATGCAATTAACTCATTGTTGGCCAGTTGTACTGTTATGATCTGGTGGCCTAGGAGCAGCATGAGACGTACTCTGGAGAAGGTGGTATCTGTACTGACCGCAAACCCTGAACTTAGCAGCGCAACTAGAAGTAGCCGTGGGGGGTACCTAACACTCACTAGACCCCTCGACACAGCCTAAGAACTAACTTCCCCTAAAGATAGAAACGGGAAAACTATCTTGCCTCAGAGAAAATCCCCAAAGGATAGACAGCCCCCCACAAATATTGACTGTGAGAGGAGAGGGAAATAACATACGCAGACATGAAATCAGGATTTAGCATAGGAGGCCATACTAGCTAAAAAGAAAGAATAGGACAGAGTACTATGTGGTCAGTATTAAAACACTAGAAAATATCCACCACAGAAAATACAAATCACCACATCTGACTAAAGACATGGAGGGTATATCTGCATCTCCAGAGACACAGCTTGGCTGCAAAAAATCCTTCACAGACAAAGCTGGACAAGACAAAGCATGAAAATGCAGTGAACTATAAGGCCCACAGCATGTGGACAGCAAAAACAAAGCCAGGACTTATCTTTGTTGAAAAGCACAGCAAACAGGAGAGACCAGAAAGAGATGTGAATCCTCCAAAAACAATGGACAACTGGCACTGACTAAAGGATCAAGCAGGACTAAATAGCGGAGTCCAAATTGCAAAAAGTGAACACACCTGATAAATGCTGCGATCCCAAGACAGCAGCACTACCACTCATAACCACCGGAGGGAGCCGAAGAGCAGAATTCACAACAGTTGATGCCTTTGCCCAAAAAGCTCTAATTTTGTCTCATCTGACCAGAGAAAATTCTTCCAAAACGTTTTATGCTTTTTTAGGTAAGTTTTGGCAAACTCCAGCCTGTCTTTTTTATGTCTCGGGGTAAGAAGTGGGGTCTTCCTGGGTCTCCTACCATACAGTCCTTTTTCATTCAGACGCCGACGGATAGTACAGGTTGACACTGTTGTACCCTCGGACTGCAGGGCAGCTTGAACTTGTTTTGATATTAGTCGAGGTTCTTTATCCAACATCAGCACAATCTTGCATTGAAATCTCTTGTCAATTTTTCTTTTCCGTCCACATCTAGGGAGTTTAGCCCCAGTGCCATGGGCTTTAAACTTCCTGATGACACTGCGCACGGTAGACACAGGAACATTCAGGTCTTTGGAGATGGACTTGTAGCCTTGAGATTGCTCATGCTTCCTCACAATTTGGTTTCTCAAGTCCTCAGACCGTTCTTTGGTCTTCTTTCTTTTCTCCATGCTCAATGTGGTACACACAAGGACACAGGACAGAGGTTGAGTCAACTTTAATCCATGTCAACTGGCTGCAAGTGTGATTTAGTTATTGCCAACCCCTGTTAGGTGCTACAGGTACGTTACAGGTGCTGTTAATTACATAAATTAGAGAAGCATCACATGATTTTTTTGAATAGTGCCAATACTTTTGTCCACTCCCTTTTTATGTTTGGTGTGGAATTATATCCAATTTGGCTTTATGGCAATTCTTTTTGTGTTTTTTTCATTTAAGACAATTTAAATGAAGATAATAATAGCGAAGAATTTGTGTTTGCAATCATTTTCAGGAACAAAATGAGTATTATCAGATAGAATTGCAGGGGGGTCAATACTTTTGGCCATATCAATCTTTACTTAAAATAGACATGCCACTGAAGCGAGCTTATTTGACCAGATGGGAAAAAGAATTAGGATACTCCCTTACTGATTCACAAATCAAACATTTACAGATACTCACACGGTCCCTCAAAGTGTGTGCGGATCCAAGAAAATTCTTTTAAAATTATCACTAGATGGTACATTATGCCCAAACAAGTCCAAAGATGGCATCACGCTACATCCCCTAACTGCTGGAGATGTGGAACCGGAGAAGGTAGCTACATACATATATGGTGGTCCTGCCCGATGCTCGCCCCCTTCTGGAGCGACGTTAATTCTACCATACATAAGATATTAAATAAACGTATTACCTTGAAACAAGAAAATGTCTTTCTAAATATTCCAATCTGGTCAAATGATAGGTTTGCTAACAAATTAGTTAAATTCATTATAGCAGCGGGGAAATCTTTGATCCCGATAAACTGGAACTCCAAGACAATACCCACTGCTAACCAACTACATATCAAAATAGAACAATTATATCACATTGAGGAATTAGCTGCAAGAGTCAATCTCAATATTGATAACTTCAATCATATGTGGAAGTCCTGGACCCAATATAGGACACGGCATACATTCTACACGGCAATATTGCCATAGAGCGATAACCTCTCACCCTAAGGTGCTACTATCTTCTCTCCCCCCACTGAGCCCCCCCCTTTCCCTTTTCAATGCCCCATCTCATCCTTCTCTCCCCTAACACTTGGACTCTCCTATCCCTTTTTTTCCCTTTTACTTTAAATATAAATTTTGAGAAGATACTTCTTTAATTGTTGTAAGGTGACTGTATAACTCTGACATCAACGGTACTTACGATAATTGAAACAATTAGAGCTACATGTACCAGTTATACTCTTAAATCTTTGAACTATGTTATAGTCACTTCTGTTGAATTTGTTTGTTATGCATCAAATTTTCAATAAAAAGAACATTGAAAAGAAATGATAAGGAATTTTTAATTTTTCCTGCAACATTTACAAAAACATTTTTTTAGGGACCACATCACATTTGAAATTACTTTAGGGGCGCCCATATGACAGAAATTACTCAAAAGCGACACAATTCTAAAAGCTGCATCCCTCATAACCACACTCAAGAAGATTATTAACCCTTCAGTGCTTCACGGAATTAATGCAATGTCAAAGGAAAAAAGAAACATTTTACTTATTTTCACACAAATTTTACTTTAGCCGTAAATATTTTATTTTCACAAGGGTAACAAGAGTAAATGAACCCCAAAATGTGTTGTGCAAATTCTCCTGAATACGCCAATACCCCATATGTAGGGAAATTTATGACAGGGCTCGGAAGGGAAGGAGCACTATTTGACTGTTTGAATGAAAAATTTGCTAGAATCATTAGTTGCATTTGGAGAGCCATTGATGTGCCTAAATTGTGCAAACCCCCCACAAGTCAGCCCATTTTGGAAACTAGTCCCCCTCAAGGAATATATCTAGCTATGTGGTGAACACCTGGAACTCCGTGGTGGGTGCTTCACAGAAATTTATAATGTAGAGCCATGAAAATGTCACATTTCCCACAAAAATGTTATTTTAGCCCCAGATTTTCCATTTTCACAATGCTAATGTCACACTAGGGACGTCCTAGCTATCCCTGCTCCACAGATTTCTTCCGATGATGAAGAAGCTGTGGCCACGTACAATTGCTGTACTCCTAAATCTGCCTCTCATGATTCAGGACTGGGTTTTCTCTTTATCCCGTCCTGGTCAGACAGAGACTAATTATATCTGCCTCTCTCTGTAGTGAGGGCAGCTTTTTAGTTGCCATATGACCAAGGTCTGGTGTCGGTGATAGTTTCCGGTCCCCTCGGCCTGAGCAGCTGACCTAGGTTACTCTGTTGGTAATCGTGTTTTTCTGTATGCGTGCTCGCTTTTGTGTGTTTGTCCTGACTTGCTCCCTAACCTGTTTCCATCCTCCGTTTTGGTATCGTTTAGCTTGCTTCGGTTTTCTGACCTCCTGGCTTGCTTCTGACTACCCCTTCGGCTTCTCCCCCTGGTACCTTACTCCCGTCTGGTTCTTACCTGTTGGCAAGCTTCTGACCATGTGTTTGCTTAGACCTCTGGTGCTACGTTTGACCGCTTGTTGCTGACTTAGCTAGTTTTGACGATTCTGCTGCCACCTGGTGGTAGCCCTGCTGCAGTTTTGCAGGTCTGCCCTGGGAGTGTGCAGTTTTTCCTCCACTTTATTGCCATCTGGTGGAGCTTGGACAGACCTGCATTGCAGCTGCATGACATTATCACTGACCTCACATTAAATCTAGTGGAGGTCTATTTATTTTACTCTGCTTTGTATCCACTCTGCACTTTGACTGAGCAGGTGACCAACCTGACCCAAATGATGCGGAATCTGTCCTTGAAGCAGAGGGCTTTGGCTGCCTCTCACCAGCAGGTGCAAAGAGAGTTTGCTGAGACGGTTATAACTGTTCAGAGTGTTTCCCCTCTGACGGGCAGTAAGAATGGTACTGTGTCTGATGTGTCTTTTTCTTCCCCTGAACCCTCTGTCAAGCTCCCTGACAATTTTTCTGGGGAAAAAGAGAAATTTTGGGTATTTAGGGAGAGTTTTAAATTGCTGTTCTCCCTCAGGCCTCGATCCTTGGGTGATGAGTCAGCAGGTGGGGATAGTAATGTCATTACTTTGGGAGGGTCCGCAGGCTTGGGCTTTCAACTTACCCCCATCGCCCTTGAGAGAATGTCTGTTGAAAAGTTCTTTGAAGTTCGAAGATGGGGCCCTTCTCACTCTACAAGAACTACGCAAAATCCCTGGGCTATCGGGCCTTACCTTTCTGCAACATGGAAAGCTTTCCTACCTTCTTTGCCAACGAAACCACCCGATCGATTTCAATAGAGCTTTAATCCCCTATGAGATCTTATGTGCCAGGATAAATTCCCCTACCAAAACTCTCTCAACAATTTACCAGTCTTAAGATGGATAAACCTCTGAAACGGGCATATTTAGCCCATTGGGTAAAAGACATGAGTACCTCCTTTTCTGAATCACAGATTAAACATATCTACAGAAACTCCCATGGCCCATCGAACTGTGTACATATTCAGGGAAACTCGTTCAAAATTATTACCAGATGGTATATTACGCCTAAACATATCCACAGATGGCACCATGCTACAGCTGCTAACTGTTGGAGATGTGGAGCGAATGATGGCAGCTATATCCACATCTTATGGTCTTGTCCGATATTTTTTGGAATGAGGTGTCTTCAATCATACATAAGTTGCTGGGCAAGCGTGCCGTCTTGAAACCTGAGAATATCTTTCTAGACCTTCCACTTTGGAAAAATGAAAGATATGCTACTAAACTGGCTCAATTCATTCTGGCGGCCGGGAAATCATTGATCCTGACAAATTGGAACTCAACTATCCTACCCACCACACAACAACTTTACTCCAAAAGCGAACAAATATACCATAAAGAGGAGTTAGCAGCAAAAGTCAATCATACTTCTGCTAATTTTCAAAATATCTGGAGGACCTGTGTTGTGAATTCTGCTCTTGGGCTCCCTCCGGTGGTTGTAAGTGGCACTTTTGTGAGTTCTGCTCTTGGGCTCCCTCTTGTGGTTTCTAGTGGTATGGCTGCTCCTTGGAGTTAGCTGTCATCAGCTGCCTCCACTTATCGTCTCTTCTGCTCGGCTATTTAAGTCTGGCTCTTTCTTCAGCCTGTGCCACTTGTCAATGTTTCCTGGCTGGATTCACATCTCTGCTTGGATTCTCCTGGTTTCCTGACCAGTTCTGCAAAGATAAGTTCTGGCTTTGCTCATTTCAGTCCACATGTTGTGGACTTATTGTTCTGTGCATTCTATGTTTGTCCAGTTGTCAGTATGGATTTTTTCTGTTAGCTGGAAGCTCTGGGAAGCAGATTTACCCTCCACACCTTTAGTCAGGTGTGGAGATTTTGTAAACTCTGTGTGGATTGTTTTGTAGTTTTTATACTGACCGCACAGTATCCTTTCCTGTCCTATCTATCAAGCTAGACTGGCCTCCTATGCTAAAATCTGATTTCATTTCTGCGTATGTTATTTTCCCCTCCTCTCACCGTCAATATTTGTGGGGGGCTATCTTTCCTTTGGGGATTTTCTCTGAGGCAAGATAGGTTTCCTGTTTCCATCTTTAGGGGAAGTTAGATCTTAGGCTGTGCCGAGGGGTCTAGGGAGCATCAGGTACCCCCCACGGCTATTTTTACTTGCGCTGCTAGGTTCAGGGTTTGCGGTCAGTACAGATACCACCTCCTTCAGAGCTTGTCTCATGTTGTTCCTAAACCACCAGATCATAACAGACCTGGACCCAATTTAGGACACAATCTTCCTTTTACTCTACAGTTACGCCATAATTATTTAATCATCCCAAGGTGCTTCTACAACCTCTCCTACCCCTACCCCCTCCCCTCCCTCTCCTATACTCTTCCCCCTACTTCTATCCTCCCCTACTGTTCTGATTCCTCTGATGCTCATCTCATTCTCTCCATAAAATTGGAAGTCTCTGTAAATCCACTGTTTACGGTAATTAAGTTTCTGCATGCTAGATATTGGCTGTTCATTTTACCGGAAATACTATTATAGTTTCTGTTTTCTGTTATTGTTACTTTCTCTAATTATATTTGTTATACAATAATTTCCCAATAAAAAGAACATTGAAAGAAAGAAAAAAGTACTTTTGGGGTTTCCCATAAGAAGCTATCCCCGTCCAGGGGGAAACGTTTTTTTTTTTTAGCTCTGAGGGCACGCTAAGTCCTTGTTAGGATTTGAACCTGCGACTCTTTGTTTGCTAGTCTGTTCCTTTGCTTGGTGAGCTATTTGGAACTTGCTTGACTTCTGCCTGAAACCATATGAACTTCGTCTGAGATAGAGATCATCACCTGCCCTGCTGATTTGTCCCCACCCTGATTGAGCTTGATTGGACCTGCTATATATACCTGGCCCTGTGCACCTTCCTGTTGCTGAGTATTTTGTGTGCTCAGTCTAACTGAGTGAAGCAATCTCTGGTTGGAAGGTGTCTTGCTGGCATCTTTCTGCTTCCTATTGACTTTCTGCTGCTACTACCCTGAACTCCTGCTGCTCATACGGACTTTGTGCACGTGTGGGATCCAGGCCGGCCCTGGCTTGGGCTGGTCCCTGCATCTGCGGATATATTGAACTGCCACTGCCATATATTGCATCTCCCGAGGTCTTTCCACAGTCCGGTCACTTGTATACATCTGCAACAACAAACAAGATGGCTACCGCACTTCACAAGCAGGAGCGCACGTCTAGGTCCCGGGAACCACCTAGGGCCATACGAAGTCCAAAATATAGAAGTGACAGCGCTCCATCCGGGTGTATTCCAAAATTCAAAACTTTATTGAAGCCATAAAAACAGCAGACAGCTGCTTCGGCCACTGACCTTCAGTCCTGTATCGCCAGTAATGTGACAGGATACTCAGCCCAAAAATGGAGACCGCTGGGGCAGAAACTATGGAGACACGTGTCAGAAAACTGCAGTGTGCAATGTCCAATCTGCACGGCGAACAGATGAATGGAAAAGCACGGATGGACGCATTTATTATACAAAACGACCATAATGTCCAGAATCTCCAACAAACTATCCAAGATTTGCAGAATATGGTACAGGTGTTGACTGTCCTAATTACACAGCTAGAAGGACAAGCTTCCGTCTCAGCGTCTGACAGGCCCCCTAAATTGCCACCGTTTCGTTTTGGAGGAGATCGAGATAAATTTAGTAGATTTTTGAACCAATGCTATCTGTTCTTCGATACACATCCTAATCAGTTCCCGACCGATAGGTCAAAGGTGTTATGCATCATTATGCTGTTAACCCACAAAGCGATCGCTTGGGCGAATCCTCTGATTGAGACTCGGGACGCACGTTTAGACAATTTGAATGAGTTTATTCGGGCGATGCAGCAGATGTTTGATGACCCAAATCGTGCAGCTACAGCTGAATCAACGTTGCTGGCATTACGACAAGGCAAACGTCCGTCGCAGAATATGCTATGGAGTATAGGAGGTGGGCCGTCGACACTGAATGGAATAATGCAGCAAAAGTAACCTTCTTTAAAAGAGGACTTTCTAGTGCAGTAAAGGATGAACTTGCCCGTGGAGAGACCCCTTCAGATCTGGATGATGTCATCAAACATTGCGTCCGGATTGATACCCGTCTGTCTGAACGACGACAAGAGAAG
Source organism: Ranitomeya imitator (assembly GCF_032444005.1). NCBI lineage: Eukaryota > Metazoa > Chordata > Amphibia > Anura > Dendrobatidae > Ranitomeya > Ranitomeya imitator. The sequence goes on along the minus strand of NC_091286.1, from coordinate 176,996,159 downwards.
TGGAATTCCATGAATCGCTCAACAAACTCATATAATTCTTCCCTGCCATCGGTCATCAAAGAAGTGCCTAGCCGGAATCCCCGGGATACAGAATCAGAACCGATGCAAGTAGATGCGATCCAAAGACGAGCGAGTGCAGAACGAAGAGAACAAAGATTTAAAGAGAATCTATGTCTGTACTGCGGGGAAGCAGGACATTTTCTCATTAACTGTCCAAGTCGTCCCACAAGACGTTCACGAAAAATGGTGGCGGCCATAATGGACCCTGACTCCTCTGACGAGGAGTCTTAGATTTCAGAGACTGACTATGCTAAGGATGAGATCCAGTCTATATCATCCATAGCTCCACATGTTAGGAAAGAGAACCGAGAATCGCATTATTTTATAACTATTAAACTGAAGGTCAACTCCATGTGGATCACCGCATCAGCCATGATCGATTCTGGGGCCAGTGGGACTTTCATGGATTCTGCGTTTGCTCAAAAACATGGCATAGATGTGCAGAAAAGATGTTCACCTATTGTGATGGAGACAGTAGATGGATCTCCACTGAATTTGGGGCCAGTGGACCATGAGACAGGACTTTTGGAGATCTATATTGAGCCACAGCACCGCGAGATGTTGACATTCCTAATTATTTCTTCCCCACATTTTCCCATTATTTTAGGTCTGCCCTGGTAACAGAAGCAAAATCCTTGCATCGACTGGGAGATGAAAAAGATCAGTTTCCCCGTAATGAACGTTCGGGTGGAAGTTCCAAGTGAGTCAACATTAGAAACAGCCCAGAATTCAGAATTACCTCAGCTACCAGCGGTGTATGAAGATTTTCTAGATGTCTGTGACAAGAGGGGGGCGGATACCCTTCCCCCGCATCGACCATACGACTGCCCAATAGAGCTACTCCCGGGGGCGGCTATACCATTTGGAACTATCTACCCTCCAGCAGGTCCTGAACTAAAGGCTCTCAAAGAATTTATTGAAGAAAATCTAAACAAAAAATTCATTCGTCCATCATCCTCTCCCGCTGGAGCTCCAATATTCTTCGTTAAAAAGAAGGATGGAACACTTCGGCCAGTAGTGGACTACAGGGAGCTTAATAAAGTGACGATTAAAAATCGTTATCCCTTACCGTTGATCCCGGAACTCCTAGAAAAGGTGCGATGTGCGAAGATCTTCACTAAGTTAGATTTACGTGGGGCATATAACTTAGTACGTATAAGACCTGGGGATGAGTGGAAGACAGCTTTTCGTACCCGATATGGACACTTTGAGAGTCTAGTGATGCCCTTCGGACTTTGCAATGCTCCAGCTACTTTCCAGCACTTGGTGAATGATATTTTCCGAGACCTGTTGGACCAGTTCATGGTCGTTTATCTAGATGACATCCTGATTTTTTCTAATTCTGTGGAAGAACATCAGACGCACGTAAGACGAGTGCTAGAACGTTTAAGAGAGAATTCATTGTACATTAAATTAGAAAAATGTGAATTCCATCGAGAAGAGATCCAGTTCCTCGGATACATCATTTCACCTCAAGGATTACGGATGGATGCTAAGAAAACGCAAGCTATCACCGAGTGGCCTATCCCTACAAATGTGAAGGAGGTCCAGCGTTTTGTGGGGTTTGCCAACTTTTACAGATGTTTTATTAAAAAATTTTCAGAAATTGTGGCACCCATCACGCAACTGACAAAAAAAGGAGCAAATTTCATCTGGACTCCACAGGCGCAAGAAGCATTCTCTCGTTTAAAAATGAAATTCACGACGGCTCCCATATTACGCCATCCTGACCCAGAATTGGCATTCATCATTGAGGTGGATGCCTCAGATTGTGCGGTCGGTGCAATCCTCTCTCAGAGGACAGGGGAAAAGAAGTTGCTGCATCCATGTGCATTTTTCTCACAACGTATGTCCTTAGCCGAAAAGAACTATGACGTGGGTAATAAAGAATTGCTCGCCATTATATCAGCATTCAAAGAGTGGAGACATCATCTTCAAGGGGCTGCACAGCAAATTTTGGTGTTGACTGATCATCGCAATCTAGAGTTTATTAGGTCTGCAAAATGCCTCTCTCCTCGGCAGACCCGTTGGAGTCTGTTTCTGAATCAGTTTAATTTTGTAATTTCGTATCAACCAGGCTCCCGCAACAAGAAGGCAGACGCATTATCCCGAATGTTTTCAAGTGATGTTAACCTCGTAACAAAACCCAAGCCTATTGTGGCCGATACTAAAATTGTGGGAGTAATACATGATGGAGATTTGCTGGAAGATCTAAAAGCAGCATACGAAACAGACTCTTTTCTATCACGTCCATCAGGAGACGTACACCTATTTTTCAAAAATCAAGTATGGACTGATGGTCGACGATTATATGTGCCAGAAGCAGCTCGGTTAAAAGTTCTACAACTAGTGCATGACTCTAAAGTTGCAGGGCATAAAGGGGTACAGAAAATGCAGGAGTTTTTGTCACGTTTCTTTTGGTGGCCGAACTTTCAAGAAGACGTGAAGAAGTACGTTAAGTCTTGTGACATCTGTGCCAGACATAAGACCCCACGTGTATCTCCTATGGGACTGCTGCAGCCTCTTGCCATTCCAACACGGCCATGGGGATCGATTTCAATGGACTTCATAGTGGATCTACCTGATTCCAAGGGAAAGACATCCATTCTGGTAGTAGTGGATCGACTTACGAAAGCAGCGCATTTTATCCCGTGTACAGGTCTGCCTTCAGCAAAAGATACAGCTGATCTGATAATTTGCAATGTTTTTCATCTCCACGGAGTGCCAGATGAAGTCGTCTCAGATCGAGGTGTACAATTTACATCTAAATTTTGGCGCAGTCTGTGCTCAGCACTAGACATCAAGGTACGATTGTCAACCGCTTATCATCCGCAATCTAACGGTCAAACAGAACGTACGAATCAGACGCTGGAGCAGTATCTTCGTTGCTATATTTGCCATCTGCAAGATGACTGGGTAGATTTGTTGCCATTTGCGGAGTTTTCATACAACAATTCACAGAATGCTTCTATGAAACAGACGCCATTTTTTGCAAATCTTGGATATCATCCAAACATCCTTCCCAAGAATCCTGTGGCGCCATTAATACCAGCAGTCGCAGAAAGAATCTCTCTCCTACAAAAAAATCTGAATGTCCAGAAAGACACATTAAGGGAAGCTCAGGAGAAATATAAAAAAGCTGCTGACAGGTATCGTAGACCCACTCCCACTTTTAGGATTGGAGATCGAGTGTGGTTATCCACTAAGAATTTGAAACTGAAGATTCCTTCTCCTAAATTAGGACAGAAGTTTGTGGGACCATACAAAATCAATAAGATTGTGAGTCCATTGGCTGTTCGTTTACAGCTACCAAAATCAATGAAGATTCATCCCGTATTCCACGTGTCTTTGTTGAAAGCCACCACAGCCAATCCATTCCCAGAGCGATCCCCTCCGCCTCCTGATTCAATTGAAGTGGACGGACAGGAGCAGTTTGTGGTGGAGATCTTGGATTCTCGAATTCATAGAAATGGTTTACAATATTTGATCAAATGGCAGGGCTACGACACGGAAGAAAATTCATGGGAACCGGTAGGCAATGTCAATGCTCCCCGTTTGATTAGACAATTTCATCAGCGGTATCCTGCAAAGCCTGGGCAAGTTGCGTCCAGAGGCCGCCATTAAGAGGGGAATATTGTTAGGATTTGAACCTGCGACTCTTTGTTTGCTAGTCTGTTCCTTTGCTTGGTGAGCTATTTGGAACTTGCTTGACTTCTGCCTGAAACCATATGAACTTCGTCTGAGATAGAGATCATCACCTGCCCTGCTGATTTGTCCCCACCCTGATTGAGCTTGATTGGACCTGCTATATATACCTGGCCCTGTGCAGCTTCCTGTTGCTGAGTATTTTGTGTGCTCAGTCTAACTGAGTGAATCAATCTCTGAGCTCCTGGTTGGAAGGTGTCTTGCTGGCATCTTTCTGCTTCCTATTGACTTTCTGCTGCTACTACCCTGAACTCCTGCTGCTCATACGGACTTTGTGCACGTGTGTGATCCAGGCCGGCCCTGGCTTGGGCTGGTCCCTGCATCTGCGGATATATTGAACTGCCACTGCCATATATTGCATCTCCCGAGGTCTTTCCACAGTCCGGTCACTTGTATACATCTGCTTCGGCCACTGACCTTCAGTCCTGTATCGCCAGTAACGTGACAGTCCTTTTTCATGGAGGCCCCATTCATGGAGGATCAGACTCTGAACATTTTCGTGTACAGGAAACCCTTTTGATCTTTGAGCTTCAGACCCCCAAATATTTTGTCTCTATCCTGTACCATGAATTTAACTTCTTCCTCCTCCACCCCCATGGTGCCTCTCGCCATACTGATCAGCTCACGCATATCTTCGGAACTAAAGTAGTATTTTTGCTCTCTGGTTTAGGGGTAGAAGTGGAAGTGGAACCCTCATTCTCCCAAATGTCCTCCGGACCCGAGGACTGAATCTCACCCAAGTACAAGTCAGATTCTATCAGAGCCTTCTTCCTCTTTATAGAAGGAGGTGGTTGATGTACCGGTATCTGGGAGAAGGTAGAAATGGAGGTCTGGACCTCGTGTTTAATGAAGGATCTGATGCTATCCAGGAAAGAGGGCTGCTCGGAGCATAAGACCTCATCTGTACAGGACTGGCAGAGCTTTTTCCCATATGTAGAAGGAAGCCTGGCAGCACACATTTTACACTTGCGTCTGGTCCTCTTAGGGTCAGAGACCTTTTCTCCCTATAAGAGAGAGAGAAGGTTTGCTAAGCCACTTGAGAGAATAAACGCTGGATAGCCGGGGCTGACACCTGCTACTTACAGTAAAGGGGGGTACACTGGGCTCCGCAGACGCAGAGAAAGAGGGCTGGTCACCATCCATGTCCGTGTGTCCACAGCGTCAGCCAAAATGTCTTACCTGGTGACTCCCCACTCGGATCTTTAAAAGAATCGAGGGTCCAGCGTCATCTGAGCTCCTTCTCCCCCCTCTTGGCCCAATGGGGGGAAACCACCTTGGAACGTCCCCTGATGTTGCCGCCAATGCTGGGAAGAAAGCGCCGGCTGGCTCCCGTGTGAGTTCCACCCAGAAACGTACAAGGGAAAGATCGGAAGTGACGTGCGCCCCAGCGTGGCACGCACAGCGATGACCTGAAAGTGGAGGCGCTCCACCTCCGGCCAGCGCGCGCTCCCCAGAGATGGCAGCATGGGGGAGGAGGAAATCGGGGAGCTACTGGAGGCCCCTGGTGCACACATCACTGCCCTGCTTTACCCCCGGGGTCGCAGGAGAGGCGGGAAGGTCCCGAGTCCCGCAGGAGTGAGGAGACGGGAGCAGCTACCGGAGGAGGAGAGATGAAGCCCCCGACCTCAGCTGCCCAGCTTCCGAAGGTAATGTGGGGTGCTCCAGTCGCCGGCCACGGCAGCACCATCAGAGATCCTCTTCATGCCCCGCAGGAGACAGGGAAACACTGGTGGTTGCAGGAAGGGGAGGGGTATTTAACCTCTTTGTGTTCCTGTAAACTATTAAGGCGGGGAAGACATCTTCCGAAGTGGCCGTCGTGGAAGGTGACTGGAGAAATAATGTTTTTCTTTTTGGGGACCACCGACCGAGATTTCAATTCACAAATATATTGTTACAAAAATCGGATTCAGTTGAATTCACTATATAGTTATGGTATTAATCTTGGACAGCTCACCATATTTTGTTCACATATTGAAAAAACATTAAAGGGAACCTATCACCACATTTGGCCTATTTAAAGTATTAATATGGGTATACATATTAGAGACCGCTGAAAAAGTCATGATATGTGCCTCATATCAGATGCTGTGTTGTTGGGAAATCATCTGGTGTCACTCAATATTAATGACTGCTTCCAGGCTCTGAGGAGGATGTTGCCTGGAAGATAACTCTGTTTCCAGAGATTATTTTCATGAAGGAGGTGTTCACAGTGTGATGTGTAATGGCCGCTCTCTTCTCTCCTGATCTCCCTGTAGGGCTATGTTCACACGTTCCTGATTTCCCTCCTTTTTTTTCAGGACTAAAAACCGCAGCTCTTGGCAGAAAACGCAGGTCCTTTTTTTGGTGCGTTTTTTGATGCGTTTTTTATGCAGTTTTCTATGCAGAGTCTGTGTGTTTTTTAGGAAGTTTTTTAGGGTTAAAATGGCTGAAAATACCCTAACCCTACCCCTAACCCTACCCCTAACCCTAACCCTACCCCTAACCCTACCCTTAACCCTAACCCTACCCCTAACACTAACCCTAACCCTATTCTAACCTTAGTGGGAAAAAAAAAATTCTTAATTTTTTTATTGTCCCTACCTATGGGGGTGACAAAGGGGGGGGGGGGGTCATTTACTATTTTTTTTATTTTGATCACTGACATAGGTTATATCTCAGTGATCAAAATGCACTTTGGAACGAATCTGCCGGCCGGCAGATTCGGCGGGCGCACTGCGCATGCGCCCGCCATTTTGCAAGATGGCGGCGCCCAGGGAGAAGATGGCCGGACGGACACCGGGAGGCCGGGTAAGTATAAGGGGGGGAGATGAGGGCACGGGGGGGGGGGGCGTCGGAGCACGGGGGGATGGCATCGGAGCATGGGGGGGTGGGATTGGGGCACGAGGGGGGCAGCCACACTGCAGCGGTTCTGCACCACAAACCGCAGAAAACCCGCAGATATTTTTTTCGTCTGCGGGTTTTACTGCGGGTTTGACCTCACAATGGAGGTCTATGGTTGGCAGAACCGCTGCAGTTCCGCAAAAAGAAGTGACATGGTACTTCTTTTTTACCGCGGCTATTCAGTGCGGCTTTTTTCGCGATTTTCCGCAATGTGGGCACAGCAGTTCCTGTTTTCCATAGGGTACATTGTAATGTACCCTGCATGGAAAACAGCTGCGGACCCGCAGCGGGAAAATCGCGGCGATTCCGCATGAAAAAAAGGATGGTGTGAACATGGCCTAGAGCTGTGTGTGGTTATACCTGACACATCTTGCCGGTTCCTCTCAGCTTTAGTTTCCATCTCACAAACAGACAAGGTTGTAATATTGTTGCAATACATCAGAGCACAAAGGCTTCAAAAAATGTTTGCAAGAAGACAAATTTTATTTCTCGTGTTTTGTGTTACGGTACTTTTCTCACACTGGGGACACCTCCTTCATGTAAAATAAGATCTGTATGCAGAATTTTCTTCCAGGCAACATCCTACCCTTAGCTTGGAAGAGTTCATTTATATAGTGATGAAAAATAATTCTCCCCAACAAGGCATCTCATGTGAGACATACAAGTATCACTCTTCTCATCAGTCAGATGTGTTGAAAGAGTCCCTTAAAAAGATTAAGATATTTTTGCAGAAATGATTTTATTAGGTTTGCTTTAGAAAGGATCATACAAAGAAAAACAACAAAAGTATCAATAAGATAAGCTGAAGCAATAAGTAAACCTTGACGTAAATGGAGGGTAGATCTGAAATTTGAAACTAGCAACACTTTGTGATTTGTTTTCCTGTATATACTTTTGTATAAGCCAAGGCACCCAATTTTGCCACAAAAAAATGGGAAATCTTATTGACTCGAGGTTAAGCCGGGTATGCATTGTTCACTCATCCCCATCCTTGTATGCATGGTTCCTTATCCCCATCCTTATCTGTCTGGCTACTTATCCCCATTTTTGTCTGCATGGCTCCTTATCCCTGTCCTTGAATGCGTGGCTCCTTATCCCTATCCTTGCATGCATGGCTCCTTAAAAGCATAAAAAAGAATATCCTACTTGCCTTCCCTGCTCACCCTCGCATTATCTTGTTCCTGTGTCAGCCGCTCCTGCAGCCGAGCGATCACGTGTCATTGCTCATTAAAGGAATGAATATTCACCTCTCTGCATGCCTGTACCCGTAGCGTCTCCATTTTTTGTGATCTGGGGTTGGGTGAGGGTTTAATTTATGCACACCGAGCTGACGTTTTTAATTATACCACTTTTGTGCAGATACGTTATTTTGATCGCCCGTTATTGCATTTTAATGCAATGTTGACCAAAAAAACGTAATTTTGGCATTTTGATTTTTTTCTTGCTACACCATTTAGCGATCAGGTTAATCCTATTGATCGAGCGATTCTGAACACAGTGATACCAAATATGTGTAAGTTAGATTTTTTTATTGTTTTATTTTGATTGGAGTGAAAGGGGGGTGATTTGAACTTTTATATTTTTAAACACTTTTTTTAAAAAACAATTTGGCATGCTTCAATAGCCTCCATAGGAGGCTAGAAGCAGGCACTACTCAATCGCCTCTGCTACATAGAGGTGATGCACAGATCACCTCTATGCACCAGAATTACAGGAGAGGAGACCTCTGGTTGTGATGGCAATGCACCGATGACCCCCCGATCACGTGGCAGGGGACAGCAGTGCGAGTACTTCCAGCCGCACGGCCAGCAGCGCTTGTTAGATGCGGCTGTCAGAGTTGACAGCGGCATTTAACTAGTTAATGGGCGCTGGCGGATCGCGTTTGGAAAACAGCTGACATGTTGCGGAGCCCACCTCAAAGCGGCGATACTGCCAGCTGACATTCTATTCCGTCAACTGTCAGAAAGCAGTTAATGAGCGGGCACCCGTGATAGCCCACCAGCTGCGGCTGTAACTGCCCTTGCTTTACTAGAAATGAATACTCATTGCCAGCGCACTGAATATTCATTTTTCCTTTTTGCAGCGGGCACAGGATTTAGCTGCAGTTGCTGTCTCCTGTGACCCGCTGATCCCCCTCCCCAGCTGTCTTCAAAATATGGAAGCTCACTAATAGGCTGTGAGCCAGATGCTCTGCATCTCCTGTGTGTGTGACCATTGCTTGGTGTTTTTTATAGATTTTACTGGGGAACACAATTTTTTAAGAGTTAGGTCAGACAACTGTTCTTAATTAATTTTTGGATGCTGAATCCAGAAATGATCTCAGTTTTTCTCTATCACGTCAAGTTTTTGAACTATAGGATTTTTGTCTTCTCAAAACTATGTAAACTACTGTACCTAAAAAGTGTTTTTGTTTTTTTAAATAGTACAAATATGAACAAAAAATGAAATATATAAGAAATAGGCATGACAAAGTTGTGACTACTCTTACAAGTTGCCACGTAGCTCTATATGAGTCGAATTGTAATCAGATAACAAGTCTTATTACAGATATCAGTGCAATTTTGCTTCTCTGGCAGGTAAGTTGTGTAGGAAAAACTTGATGTGCTAAAAATAAACGGACTACATTTTTGGAATCAGCATGCCAATTTTAGTATAAATCAACTCAAAAACCTAACTCAACAGAAATTTTTTTTCAAATTGTTCCCCTGTGTTTTTGGAGGATTTTCAAGTCCTCTTTTTGTGGTTTTGATGTCATAGCAGGACTTACAAGCGTGAGGACCCGTGACGTGGGTTGTGAGCTTCCGTATTTTGGCCAGAATATTAACTAACACCTCACATATATTGCTATGTGTTTTTTGCACTTTATATCTTTTCACGGTGCAGTTGGGCCCAGATGACTCTTTAAACTGTTGCCTCTGTTCAGACAGGATGCATTTTAGTTAGCACTGGGCAGCCCGCATGATCTAAGAGTATAGGCGTCATTAACCCCTTTCTGACCTCAGACGGGATAGTACGTCCGAGGTCAGATCTTCTGCTTTGATGCAGGGCTCCGCAGTGAGCCCGCATCAAAGCCGGGACATGTCAGCTGTTTTGAACAGCTGACATGTGCCCGTAATAGGCGCGGGCAGAATCGCGATCTGCCCGCACCTATTAACTAGTTAACCCCTTAATCCCATATGACGTACTATCCCGTCGAGGTGACCTGGGACTTAATTCCCAGTGACGGGATAGTACATCATAGTGTTTAATGCGACATCGCGACTTAAGTCGCGGTGATTGCATTAAATTTCCGGCGCCATCTTACCTGGAGGAAGATGGCGCCGACATCCCCGGGCATGGCTTCGCCCCCTAGGCATCTGGATCGCTGTTATTGGCTGTTCAATTCTGAACAGCCAATCACAGCGTTCCTCATTGTTTCAGCCAATCGGAGCGGCTGAAACAATGAGGTCGCAGGCTAGGATCGAGTACCGATGTACTCGATCCTAGGGCCGGTGCCTGGCAAAACTCCCCCGGATTGGCGCGATCGCCGATCGTATCGATCGCGCCAATCGCAGGGCACAGCGGCGGTATTACCGCCGCTGTGCCCTGCTGTACTGGCCTGGATCGGTGCTGCAATAGCACCGATCGTAGGCCAGAGCCTAGTGCAGGCCCAGCAGGGCCTGCAGGAGCTGATTGGCGCGAACGACGATCGCGCCAATCACAGGGCACAGCGGCGGTATTACCGCGCTGTGCCCGGCTGTTCCCTGCCCCGTGCCCGGCTGTTCCCTGCCCCCTGCTGTCCCCTGCTCCCATACCCCCTGCTGTAGCGGCCTGGATCGGTGCTGCAATGGCACCGATCCCAGGCCAGTGACTAGTGCAGGCCCTGCAGGGCCTGCAGGAGCTGATTGGCGCGATCAACGATCGCGCCAATCACAGGGCACAGCGGCGGTCATGTTGTGACTGCTGTGTGCCTTGCTGGTGACCTGGCAGTGACCTGCCTAGGATCAGAGGGATCCTAGGCAGTTGCCATGGTCACCAAGCCCTGCAGGGATTGGTGGGATCGATGTTATCATTCGATCCCACCAATGACAGCTCACAGCAGCGGTGTGACCGCTCTGTGACCTGTCTATCACCTGCAGGTGACCTGTGTGACCGCTCTGCAGGGGTCCTCACTCTAGCTGAGGGAGTCCTGCTGAGCAGTCACACAGCCAGATCCTATCTTGCTGGGCCTTGTGGAAGTGTGTGACTTCCAGGAAGCAGGATACCCCAGCGCCACACTTAGAGGAGCCCTTTTTGGGACCTAATTTCAAACTTTCAAACAGTATCAGCTACTCAGTTTGAGAAAGACCCGGAATTGGGTCGAAACGTCACTTTTTTTCTTATCCTGCTGTATGTGTACATATATTTGAATGTCAAACACATGTGAATAAATACACCACTTTGCAAGCTATAACCCAAGAGAGTGCGGCTGTTTTATCGTTTATTTGACTGGTATTGGGTTCTTTACAAGTACAGCCTGCACCACCTGATTTGCTGAGTGTGCTCCATTCCCTTGAACTTTGGTAAGTGACGCGGTTCATTTATCAGAGCTCTCGTGCCTACGGGTTTTTTTTTCACATCCCCGTTCACACACCCAGCAGCCACTAAACTTTGATAAGTGATGCGGTTCATTTATCAGAGCTCTTGTGCCTGCGTTTTTTTTTTTTTTTCACATCCCCGTTCACACACCCAGCAGCCGCCAAACTTTGGTAAGTGACGCGGTTCACTTATCAGAGCTAGGGCCTGCTGTTTTATACTTTTCTTTCACAGGTATTTTTTTTTCCTTTAGCTTTTTCTTTTCAGAGTAGTTTGCACCAAGCACTATCCCCCCACACTTACACATAGTTACCAATAAAGTACACCCAAGCACCACACTTACAAAAAAATGTCCCGCTCGTCCCGTTCGTCCCAACAGCGCTATTCAGTGGAGGAGGCATATGCTTTCCTTGCCTCCGACACTGATAGCGAGGGAGAGGATCCTACTTTTCTTTATTTTTCTGATTCTTCCTCATCCTCTTCCCACTCCTCATCTTCCTCTTCCGGCCCTGCGGAACCGCCACGCAGACGCCGCAGGACAGAAGATGAGGCTAGGCCCATCTTTGATGAAGATGAAGCGCCCACCATTGCTGAAGACGAACCAGCACACCCCACTGTGGATCCCATATGGACCACACCCCCCGAAAATTACGAGCCACTGATTCCTGATTTTGTGGCAGAATCAGGAATCAAGTTTGACACCACCGGCCTCACAGAACTAGACTTTTTCAAAGTCTTTTTCTCTGAGGCTTTCGTCAACCTCATGGTGGAGCAAACTAATGTGTATGCTCGGCAATTTTTGGACCAAAACTTGGGTTCATCATATTCTAACTGGTCTCCTGTAGACGCAGTTGAAATGATGCAGTTTTGGGGCCTGGTCCTCCATATGGGGATTCTGAAGAAGCCTGAACTTCGGCAATATTGGAGTGTGGATATTTTATATAACACTCCAGTATTCAGATTGGTCATGTCCCGGATGCGTTTCGAGGCCATCCATAAGTTCCTGCATTACAACGATAATGCACGGTGTCCCGCACGAGATGACCCCAACTTTGACCGTCTGTTCAAAGTTCGACCGGTCATCGAACACTTCAACAAAAAGTTTGCAGAAGTGTACGTGCCTCAAAGGGACATCTGCGTGGATGAGTCCTTAATTCATTTTAAGGGGCGGCTCGGATTCCGTCAATACCTGCCCAGCAAGAGGGCCAGGTACGGAATCAAACTCTACAAGCTGTGTGAGAGTACCTCAGGGTACACCCACAGCTTTAGAGTCTACGAAGGGAAGGACAGCAGGATTGAACCGCCTGAGTGTCCTTCTATCCTGGGAGTGAGTGGGAAAATTGTGTGGGATTTGGTGCACCCACTGCTGGATAAAGGTTATCACCTCTATACCGATAACTTTTATTCCAGCATCCCACTCTACAAATCTCTCTTTGCGCGAGGTACCGCAGCCTGCGGTACTGTCCGCAAAAATCAGAGAGGCCTCCCGAAGATGCTACTTGGGCAGATTCTCAGAAAAGGTGAGATCAAAGCCCAATGTAGCGACCGCCTGCTGGTTGTCAAGTACAAGGACAAAAGGGATGTCCTTCTGTTGACCACCATACACGGTGATGGCAGCGCCCTCAGCACTGTTCGGGGTACCTCTGCACAGGTCTTCAAACCGGACTGTGTACTTGGGTACAACAAAAAAATGGGGGGCGTTGATCTCTCCGATCAACTCCTCCAACCGTACAGTGCTTTGAGAAAGGCCAGGGTTTGGTCCAAAAAGCTGTCCGTGCACATCGTACAAATGGCAATGCTTAACGCTTTCCTGCTGTCACGATGTGCACGCAACACCGATACGTCGTACCTTCATTTCCAGGAGGTAGTGGTTAAGGCCCTGATGTTTGGCACGAAGGCAGGAGCGGGCCCCAGTACTTCTGGAACTGAAGGTGCACGTATCGTACCAGGCCAGCATTTTCCTGGGGTGGTCCCACCAACTGATAGAATAGATAAGCCGCAAATAAGGTGCCGAGTGTGGTACAAAAGAGGAATTCAAAGGGACACCATCTATCAATGCGACACCTGCCCTGACAAACCTGGCCTGTGTATGAAGGATTGCTTTAAATTGTACCACACCTCCATGCACTACTAATTTACTTTCCAGGAAATAGAATAATTCCAAAGTTGGCACATCTAGGTAAGTTCTCTGGGGGTCTACTTTCCAAAATGTTGTCACTTGTGGGTTTTTTTCCTGTTTAGGCACATCAGGGGCTGTGCAAACGGAACATGATGCCCGCAGACGATTCCATCAAAGTCTGCATTCAAAAACGTCAGTACTTCCCTTTTGAGCCCCAACGTGTGCCCAAAGAGTTTTTCTCCCACATGTGGGGTACCAGCGTACTCAGGGCAAATTGGACAACAACTTTTATGGTCCAATTTTGTCTTGTTACTCTTGGGAAATTAAAAAATTGGGGACTAAAAGATCATTTTTGTGGACAAAAAATAGGATTTTTTATTTTCACACCCGGGCGTTATAAACTTTAGTGAAACACTTGGGGGTTCAAAGTTGTCACCACACATCTAGACAAGTTCCTTAGGGGGTCTAGTTTCCAAATTGGGGTCACTTGTGGGGGGTTTCCACTGTTTAGGCACATCAGGGGCTCACCAAACGCGACATGGAGTCCGATCTCAATTACAGCTAATTTTAGCTTGAAAAAGTCAAATGGCGCTCCTTTCCTTCTGAGCCCTGCCATGCGCACAAACAGTGGTTCCCCCCCACATATTGGGGTATCAGCGTACTCAGGACAAATTAGACAACAACTTTAGCAGTCCAATTTCTCCTGTTACCTTTGGGAATATAAAAAAAATTGTTGCTAAAAGATCGTTTCATGACTAAAAAGTTAAATTTTCATTTTTTCCTTCAACATTGCTTTAGCTCTCACGAAGCACCAGAAGGGTTAATAAACTTCTTGAATGTGGTTTTGATCAGCTTGAGGGGTGCAGTTTTTAGAATGGTGTCACTTTGGGGTATTTTTTGCTATATAGACCCCTAAATGTGACTTCAAATGTGAGGTGGTCCCTAAAAAAAATGGTTTTGTAAATTTTGTTGTAAAAATGAGAAATTGCTGGTAAACTTTTAACCCTTATAACTCCCTAACAAAAAAAAATTTGTTTCCAAAATTGTGCTGATGTAAAGTAGACATGTGGGAAATGTTAATTATTAAGTACTTTGCGTGACATATCTTTGTGATTTAAGGGCATAAAAATTCAAAGTTGGAAAATTGCGAAATTTTCTAAATTTTCGCCAAATTTCAATTTTTTTCACAAATAAACGCAGGTAATATCAAAGAAATTTTAGCACTATCATGAAGTACAATATGTCACGAGAAAACAATGTCAGAATCGCCAAGATCCGTTGAAGCGTTCCAGAGTTATAACCTCATAAAGGGACAGTGGTCAGAATTGTAAAAATTGGCCCGGTCATTAACGTGCAAACCACCCCCGGGGCTTAAGGGGTTAAATGCCGCTGTCAATCGCAGACAGCGGCATTTAACTACCATTTCCGGCCAGGCGGCCGGAAATGACGTCATCGCCGACCCCGTCACATGATCGGGGGTCGGCGATGCTTCAGAATAGTAACCATAGAGGTCCTTGAGACCTCTATGGTTACTGATCCTCGGCAGCTGTGAGCGCCACCTTGTGGTCGGCGCTCACAGCACACCTGCAATTCTGCTACATAGCAGCAATCTGATGATCGCTGCTATGTAGCAGAGCCGATCGTGCGATGCCTGCTTCTAGCCTCCCATGGAGGCTATTGAAGCATGGCAAAAGTAAAAAAAGAAAGTTAAAAAAAATGTGAAAAAAATAAAAAAAATATAAAAGTTTAAATCACCCCCCTTTCGCCCCAATCAAAATAAATCAATAAAAAAATATCAAATCTACACATATTTGGTATTGCCGCGCTCAGAATCGCCCGATCTATCAATTAAAAAAAAGCATTAACCTGATCACTAAACGGCGTAGTGAGAAAAAAATGCAAAACGCCAGAATTACGTTTTTTTGGTCGCTGTGACATTGCATTAAAATGCAATAACGGGCGATCAAAAGAACGTCTCAGCACCAAAATGCTATCATTAAAAACGTCATCTCGACACGCAAAAAATAAGCCCTCAACTGACCCCAGATCATGAAAAATGGAGACGCTACGGGTATCGGAAAATGGCGCCATTTTTTTTTTTTTTTTTTTTTTAGCAAAGTTTGGAATTTTTTTTCACCACTTAGGTACAAAATTACCTAGTCATGTTAGGTGTCTATGAACTCGTACTGACCTGGAGAATCATAATGGCAGGTCAGTTTTAGCATTTAGTGAACCTAGCAAAAAAGCCAAACAAAAAACAAGTGTGGGATTGCACTTTTTTTGCAATTTCACCGCACTTGGAATTTTTTTCCCCGTTTTCTAGTACACAACATGCTAAAACCAATGATGTATGTCGTTCAAATGTACAACTCGTCCCGCAAAAAATAAGCCCTCACATGGCCATATTGACGGAAAAATAAAAAAATTATGGCTCTGGGAAGGAGAGGAGTGAAAAACGAACACGGAAAAACGAAAAATCACAATGTCATGAAGGGGTTAATAGGCTGTGAGCCAGATGCTCTGCATCTCCTGTGTGTGAACCTTGCTGCATACAGACTGTATAATTTTGTGCAATGGTGTACCAAACGGCCAATCCCTGATTGTAGGCTGGCTGTCTCATCGGTTTTACTGCACCTGTGTAGCCACCATTTTTAATTGGGTCCACTGCGCCCTGTTAGGGTATGTACATACGCTGCGGATTTTGCGGCAGATCTGCAGCGGATTGGCCGCTGTGGATTCGCGGCTTTTTTCCATGAGTTTACAGTACCATGTAATCCTATGGAAAACAAAATCTGCAGTGCACATGCTGCGAAAAAAAAACGCGCGGAAATGCAGCGTTGTTTATTCCGCAGCATGTCAATACTTTGTGCGGATTCCGCAGCGGTTTTCACCTGCTCCATAATGGGAATCCACAGGTGAAAAGCCGCATGTGAAATCCGCACAAAATCCTCAAAAACATTGCGTCAAATCCGCGGTAATCCGCAGTGTTGTTTACTTGCGGATTTACCAAAATCAGCCCAGAAAAATCTGCAGGACTTTCCGTAACGTGTGCACGTAGCCTTAGTGCATTTGGTTTGAGGCCTGGGCAGGTAAGCGTCTCTGCCTTTTTCTTAGTAGTTTTTTTATAGATTTTTTGGATAATTTTCAAGTCCTCTTTTTGTGGTTTTGATGTCAGGCATGTAATGTGCAATATGTTGGATCAACCACACGCAAATGAAAGCAGAGAATTAAACAACATGTATCAGGAGCCGCTACTGGTAACAGCAATGATAAACGCTCTTTGTAAGGGCTCATCTCCACTTGTGAGAAAAATGGACGAGTGCAATCCGATAAAAAATCGGATTGCACTCGGACCAATGTTAATCAATAGGTGACATTCCATTAGCGATTTTTTTCTCAGCCGAAAACGGACTGAGAAAAATCTGTCGGCTGAGAAAAAAATCGCAGCATGCTGCGTATTGCTGAGATTCTCGGACGAGACTCGCCAATGCAAGTCAATGGGTGCGAGAAAAAAAACGCACAGCACTCGCACCATGCGAGTGCTGTCCGATTTTTACGCACCCGTGTCCTTATAAAAGCCGGCAATTCAGCGCAGAGTACAGTAAAATCACACTGACAGGTTAGATGAGAGTAGATATATACTCATAGAATAGGTATATATACATATATATATGTCAGGGAGACACCTATATATATATATTTATATTTAATGCAGCGTGAGATAGCTTTAAAGCTGGTAATTCAATTACCGGCTTTTGCTTTCTCCTTCCTAAACCCGACATGATATGAGACCTGGTTTACATACAGTAAACCATCTCATATCACCATTTTTTTGCATATTCCACACTACTAATGTTAGTAGTGTGTATATGCAAAATTTGGGCGTTCTAGCTATTATATTTAAGGGTTAAATGGCGGAAAAAATTGGCATGGGCTCCCGTGCAATTTTCTCCGCCAGAGTAGTAAAGCCAGTGACTGGGGGCAAATATTAATGGCCTGGAGAGGGTCCATGGTTATTGGCCCCCCCTGGCTAAAAATACCTGCCCCCAGCCACCCCAGAAAAGGCACATCTGGAAGATGCGCCCATTCTGGCACTTGGCCACTCTCTTCCCATTCCCGTGTAGCGGTGGGATAAGGGGTAATGAAGGGTTAATGCCACCTTGCTATTGTAAGGTGACATTAAGCCCAATTAATAATGGAGAGGCGTCAATTATGACACCTATCCATTATTAATCCAATTGAATGAAAGGGTTAAAAAAACACACACACATTATTAAAAATTATTTTAATGAAATAAAAACAAAGGTTGTTGTAATATTTTATTTAACGCCCAATCCAATCACTGAAGACCCTCGTTCTGTAAAAGGAAAACATAATAAACCAACAATATACTTACCTTCCGCAGATCCGTAAGGTCCAACGATGTAAATCCATCTGAAGGGGTTAAAATATTTTGCAGACACGAGCTCCGCTAATGCAGGCTGCTCATTTCTGCAAAACCCCGGAGAATTAAGCTAAATATAGATCAATGAGCTATATTTAGCTTCATTTGCGGTGAGGCGCCCTCTGCTGGCTGTTCCTAGATCGTGGGAACTTTCCTTGAAAGCTCCCAGGCTTTCTAGGAAAGTTCCCACGATCTATGAACAGCCAGCAGAGGACGCCTCACCGCAAATGAAGCTAAATATAGCTCATTGATCTATATTTAGCTTCATTCTCCGGGGTTTTGCAGGGAGGAGTAGCATTGCATTAGCAAAGCTCCTGGCTGCAAAATATTTTAACCCCTTCAGAAGGATTTACATCGTTGGACTTTACAGATCTGCGGAAGGTAAGTATATTGTTGGTTTATTATGTTTTTTCTTTTACAGAACGAGGGTCTTCAGTGATTGGATTGGGCGTTAAATAAAATATTACAACAACCTTTGTTTTTATTTCATTAAAATAATTTTGAATAATGTGTGTGTGTTTTTTTTAACCCTTTCATTCAATTGGATTAATAATGGATAGGTGTCATAATTGACGCCTCTCCATTATTAATTAGGCTTAATGTCACCTTACAATAGCAAGGTGGCATTAACCCTTCATTACCCCATATCCCACCGCTACACGAGAATGGGAAGAGAGTGGCCAAGTGCCAGAATAGGCGCATCTTCCAGATGTGCCTTTTCTGGGGTGGCTGGGGGCAGATGTTTTTAGCCAGGGGGGGGGCCAATAACCATGGACCCTCTCCTGGCTATTAATATTTGCCCCCAGTCACTGGCTTTACTACTCTGGCGGAGAAAATTGCGCGGGAGCCAATTTTTTCCACCATTTAACCCTTAAATATAATAGCTAGAACGCCCAAATTTTGCATATACACACTACTGACATTAGTAGTGTGGAATATGCAAAAAAAATGGTGATATGAGATGGTTTACTGTATGTAAACCAGGTCTCAAATCATGTCGGGTTTAGGAAGGAGAAAGCAAAAGCCGGTAATTGAATTACCAGCTTTAAAGCTATCTAGCGCTGCATTAAATATAAATATATATATATAGGTGTCTCCCTGACATATATATGTATATATACCTATTCTATGTGTATATATCTACTCTAATCTAACCTGTCAGTGTGATTTTACTGTACTCTGCGCTGAATTACCGGCTTTTCAAAGGACACGGGTGCGTAAAAATCGGACAGCAATACGGATGTCATACGGATGTTGCGATAAAAAAATCGCATGACACTCGCATGGCACTCGCATGGCACTCGCAGACGTTACATCAGTTTTTTCGGTCCGTAGATCGGACCGTTTTTTTCTCACACAAGTGGAGATGAGCCCTAAGGAGTGTCCAGACACTTCAAGAAGGTTCATGGTGGTAAAATTACTTCTATGAGAGTAACTGCCATTGAACAAATAAAGAGGGCAGTCAGATGAGGGGACACAGTATCTACTTTGTGAGCCAGAGAAGCAGCTTGGATCTTAAAATTAGACACTTGCTTCCCCAAAGGACGGAATTATAAAACAGATCTGATGTACTTTTATTAAGTGATGCTTTCATGTATAAATGTAATAAAGATATGTGGTTTATTCATATGTGTGTGTATATATATATATTGAGGAATGATATTGTTGTATTTTTAATATTTGTATTTGCAATATTGTATATAGATTTAGGGGCTAAAATAATTGTGTAACACTCAGGTTGGGCTGGGTGTGCGACTTCTTCCACCAGGTATTCAGGTGTTTGGTATAATGTTAATTGACATGTATTGTGATTGTTTGTAGCCTTATATTATGTGCCTTTACATATTGTGTTGTAGCATGTTTTTTATTATGACTAAGGGCAGTATTGCCTGAAACACGTCAGCTTGTTTTTATGATGCACCAATAAAGGACAAGACTTTATTCTATTTTCATCTCCTCCACTCAATATTTGCATGAGCTGGGTACGTGAGTTAGTTACAACAAAGGTTTGGTTTACTTTTGTACTTTTATCTAATGCAGACCAGTATTGCATAATATTAGCAGCTCATATAATCAGTAAAAGAGGCCGGGGGAAAGGATTATTAGTTTATGTACCTGGTATAATGATAGTTCAGCAAGATGTCATGGTGCACAGCGTATTGTCTGTTGTATTCTCATTATTTTGATTGCATTATTAGTTTCCTGCTTACTTTGCATTGATTGAACATTGTAGATGGCCCTTCTGCATATCCCATCCCAGTGGAGAATATCAAGCCGCTACTTACTGTTGGATTTACATCTGGAGATATAAGCTTGATGAACAACTATGATGACCTGTCACCAACCATCATTCGCTCAGGATTGAAAGGTAGTAACATTGCTTACATTTGTTTTCATTCTTCAATTTTCCAAAAGTTATAACTGGAAGTCATTTTCCTTTAATGCAATTGATGACACCTATTGGAAATAATTCTTCATCTGGTAAATTACCGTATATACTCGAGTATAAGCCGAGATTTTCAGCCCAAATTTTTGGGCTGAAAGTGCCCCTCTCGGCTTATACTCGAGTCACGGTAGCGATGCGGTCGGGGGGTGAGGGCGCTGAGGTATACTTACCTAGTCCCAGCGATCCTCGCGCTGTCCCTGCCTTCCTCCCCGTCTTCTGTGCTGCAGCTTCTTCCCCTCTTCAGCGGTCACGTGGGGGGAGCCGCCTATTCATTTCTCTAATCAGCGGTGCCGGTGACCGCTGATAGAGGAAGAGGCTGCAGCACAGAAGACTGGGAGGAAGGCAGGGACAGCGCAAGGATCGCTGGGACTAAGTGAGTATGTTATATTTACCTGTCCACATTCCAGCCGCCGGGCGCCGCTCCATCTTCCCGGCGTCTGCGCTCTGACTGTTCAGGTCAGAGGGCGCGATGACGCATATAGTGTGCGCGGCGCCCTCTGCCTGATCAGTCAGAGCGGGGAGACGCCGGAACGAGACGCTGGGAGCTGCAATCAAGAGAGGTGAGTATGTGTTTGTTTGTTTTTTATTGCAGCAGCAGCGGCCATGGCACAGATTTATGTGCAGCATCTATGGGGCACAATGAACGCTGCAGAGCACTATATGGGGCATCTGTGCAGCATCTATGGGGCACAATGAACGGTGCAGAGCACTATATGGGGCATCTGTGCAGCATCTATGGGGCACAATGAACGCTGCAGAGCACTATATGGGCATCTGTGCAGCATCTATGGGGCACAATGAACGCTGCAGAGCACTATATGGGGCATCTGTGCAGCATCTATGGGGCACAATGAACGCTGCAGAGCACTGTATGGGGCATCTGTGCAGCATCTATGGGGCACAATGCACGCTGCAGAGCAATATATGGGGCATCTGTGCAGCATCTATGGGGCACAATGAACGCTGCAGAGCACTATATGGGGCATCTGTGCAGCATCTATGGGGCACAATGAACGCTGCAGAGCAATATATGGGGCATCTGTGCAGCATCTATGGGGCACAATGAACGGTGCAGAGCACTATATGGGGCATCTGTGCAGCATCTATGGGGCACAATGAACGCTGCAGAGCACTATATGGGGCATCTGTGCAGCATCTATGGGGCACAATGAATGCTGCAGAGCACTATATGGGGCATCTGTGCAGCATCTATGGGGCAATATGAACGGTGCAGAGCACTATGGGGCATCTGTGCAGCATCTATGGGGCAATATGAACGGTGCAGAGCACTGTATGGGGCACAGATATTGGGCAAAAATGAACGGTGCAGAGCATATATGGGGCACAGATATGGGGCAATATGAACGGTGCAGAGCACTATATGGCACAGCTATGGGGAAATAATGATCTATTTTTATTTTTGAAATTCACCGGTAAATGCTGCATTTCCACCCTAGGCTTATACTCGAGTCAATAAGTTTTCCCAGTTTTTTGTGGCAAAATTAGGGGGGTCGGCTTATACTCGGGTCGGCTTATACTCGAGTATATACGGTAGATTTAGACATTTTTTTTCCTCAAAGCTTATTATGTTTGACTTTTCTTTCCATGCAGTGTAAGTTAATAGCAGTATAAGAGCATAGTAAATTACTGAATGCAAAATCAAGATGTAATGAGAATTTAAAGAAAATCTGTCACAATAATAGACCTGTTAAAATTAAGACATATTTAATATCAAGGATATAGTTTATCTTGCCTGAATTATATAAATTATGCATTATACGTAGGAAATAATAGCATTTTTAAACTTTGGACCTTAACATGTTGCTAACCACATGGATAAGCCATTATTGGGCAGCACGGTGGCGCAGTGGTTAGCACAACAGCCTTGCATCGCTGGGGTCCTGGGTTCTAATCCCACCCAGGACAACATCTGCAAAGAGTTTGTATGTTCTCTCCGTGTTTGCGTGGGTTTCCTCCGGGCACTCCGGTTTCCTCCCACATTCCAAAGACATACTGATAGGAATTCTAGATTGTGAGCCCAATCGGGGACAGTGATGATAATGTGTGCAACCTGTAAAGCGCTGCGGAATATGTTAGCGCTATATAAAAATAAAGATTATTATTATTATTATTATTATTATGGACTTTTGACATGTTGTTGCAAAAAGACATTTGGGCAGTAAAATGGTGTGTCCTAATTGTTAAAATTAGCAACCCCATACTGTCGGGGACCAGCCAGGGGATCAAGCAGAGAATCCCGCCTTTGCCATCAATTGACAATGGTCAATGGACAGCTGGAGGATCACACATGTAACCCACTACTGCCGCCAATTTGTCAAAGATCAGTACACAATGCCTCCATTCATCAGGACAATCACGCAATTGACTGATGATTGATAGACAAGGACACACCTGCTATTGTGCGCTTTTCAGTAAATGTGTGGCTTAGTAGTTAGCACTGCAGCCTCGCAGCTCTGGGGTCCTGGGTTCAAATCCCATCAATGACAACATCTACAAGGTGTTTGTATGTTCTCCCATTGTTTGCATGGATTTCCTCAGGCTACTCCAGTTTCCTCCCACACCCCAAAACATACTGATAGGGATAGATAATAATATATACAGTACAGACCAAAAGTTTGGACACACCTTCTCATTTAAAGATTTTTCTGTATTTTCATGACTATGAAAATTGTACATTCACACTGAAGGCATCAACACTATGAATGAACACATGTGGAATTATATACTTAACAAAAAGTGTGAAACAAGTGAAAATATGTCTTATATTCTAGGTTCTTCAAAGTAGCGACCTTTTGCTTTGATGACTGCTTTGCACACTCTTGGCATTCTCTTGATGAGCTTCAAGAGGTAGTCACTGGGAAAGGTCTTCCAACAATCTTGAAGGAGTTCCCAGAGATGCTTAGCACTTGTTGGCCCTTTTGCCTTCACTCTGCGGTCCAGCTCACCCCAAACCAACTTGATTGGGTTCAGGTCTACTGATTGTGGAGGCCAGGTTATCTGGCATAGCACCCCATCACTCTCCTTCTTGGTCAAATAGCCCTTACACAGCCTGGATGTGTGTTTGGGGTCATTGTCCTGTTGAAAAATAAATGATGGTCCAACTAAATGCAAACCGGATGGAACAGCATGCCGCTGCAAGATGCTGTGGTAGCCATGCTCGTTCAGTATGTCTTCAATTTTGAATAAATCCCCAACAGTGTCACCAGCAAAGCACCCCCACACCATCACACCTCATCCTCCATGCTTCACTGTGGGAACCAGGCATGTAGAGTCCATCCATTCACCTTTTCTGCGTCGCACAAAGACACGGTGGTTGGACCCAAAGATCTCAAATTCGGACTCATCAGACCAAAGCACAGATTTCCACTGGTCTAATGTCTATTCCTTGTGTTCTTTTGCCCAAACAAGTCTCTTCTGCTTGTTGCCTGTCCTTAGCAGTGGTTTCCTAGCAGCTATTTTACAATGAAGTTTACAATGAAGCTGCACAAATTCTGCTCGTAACAGTTGTTGTAGAGATGTGTCTGCTGCTAGAACTCTGTGTGGCATTGACCTGGTCTCTAATCTGAGCTGCTGTTAACCTGCAATTTCTGAGGCTGGTGACTCGGATAAACTTATCCTCAGAAGCAGAGGTGACTCTTGGTCTTCCTTTCCTGGGGCGGTCATCATGTGAGCCAGTTTCGTTGTAGCACTTGATGGTTTTTGCCACTGTACTTGGGGACACTTTCAAAGTTTGCCCAATTTTTTGGACTGACTAACCTTCATTTATTAAAGTAATGATGGCCACTTGTTTTTCTTTACTTATCTGCTTTTTTCTTGCCATAATACAAATTCTAACAGTCTATTCAGTAGGACTATCAGCTGTGTATCCACCAGACTTCTGCACAACACAACTGATGGTCCCAACCCCTTTTATAAGGCAAGAAATCCCACATATTACACCTGACAGGGCACACCTGTGAAGTGAAAACTATTCCCGGTGACTACCTCTTGAAGCTCATCAAGAGAATGCCAAGAGTGTGTAAAGCAGTCATCAAAGCAAAAGGTGGCTACTTTGAAGAACCTAGACTATAAGACATACTTTCAGTTGTTTCACACTTTTTTGTTAAGTATATAATTCCACATGTGTTAATTCATAGTTTTGATGCCTTCAATAATAATAATAATAATCTTTATTTATATAGCGCCAACATATTCCGCTGCGCTTTACAGTTTAACAGTTTTCAAACACAAAAGTCATAAGTAACAACGTTAACAATACAATAATTAAAGCAAAATAAGACGACCCTGCTCGTGAGATCTTACAATCTACAATGAGGTGGGGAAGATGCAAAGTACAGGTGTGTATTTACAATGATGTATTTACAATCATGGTCCAGCCATCTTCAGGGGTTGGGGAATAGATGGGGATAGTGAATGGGCTACACACACACAAACATAACATAACTTTTATTAGTGAACGTGATAGGCCGCTCTGAACAAATGTGTTTTGAGCGAGCGCCTAAAACTATGCAAATTATGGATGGTCCTAATATCTTGGGGTAACCAAGATTGACCCCACATAGTAGTATCTCTTAGTTCGGTAACTGGAAACTCACAGCAGTCAAAGTAATGAGACAGCAAAGAGCCCAATGACAGTCTTTCCTTCTTAAAACTTTAATAGTTATTATTACTAAAAAATTAGAATTTTTTTTTTTTATTATTTTATATTATATATGAGTGAATGTTTTTACATTTTGGCTCCTTTAACTTCTTTAAGCTTTTCGGATGTGATAGTTCCTCTTTAGGTACCGAAGTGTACCTTTTTTGGAAGGGAGTGGAGGAGTGACAGTATTCTGCCATTTGATGTAGTGCTCTTTGGTGAACTTTTAGGCTTTTTTCTATAAGCCAACTAACAACACCATCTTAATCACACAAAAAAAAACATAGTACGCCTTACTAGAGGTATTACTAGGGTCAGAAATGATCTGGAGGTCAAGGCCTGAGGCATATGTAAAGGAAAGAACACCAAAGTGATAGCCCTCTAAGAAAAGGTAATACAATAATGCAGTAGATGCTACCTGTAGTCCTTAGTTAGGCTACATTCCCACCTGAATTAGGCTCTCTTTTTGTCTGTTTCACATTTAGAAACATAGAAAACAGATAGATTACATAACTTATGGAAAAGATAACTGTGTTGAGAATTATGGGGTTTATTTGGGTTTCACTGTATGTAAGCTTTAAGGCTTAACAAAAAAAGTTATGCATGATAGTAACATAGTAACATAGTTAGGCCGAAAAAGACATTTGTCCATCCAGTTCAGCCTATATTCCATCATAATAAATCCCCAGATCTACGTCCTTCTACAGAACCTAATAATTGTATGATACAATATTGTTCTGCTCCAGAAAGACATCCAGGCCTCTCTTGAACCCCTCGACTGAGTTCGCCATCACCACCTCCTCAGGCAAGCAATTCCAGATTCTCACCGCCCTAACAGTAAAGAATCCTCTTCTATGTTGGTGGAAAAACCTTCTATCCTCCAGACGCAAAGAATGCCCCTTTGTGCCCGTCACCTTCCTTGGTATAAACAGATCCTCAGCGAGATATTTGTATTGTCCCCTTATATACTTATACATGGTTATTAGATCGCCCCTCAGTCGTGTTTTTTCTAGACTAAATAATCCTAATTTCGCTAATCTATCTGGGTATTGTAGTTCTCCCATCCCCTTTATTAATTTTGTTGCCCTCCTTTGTACTCTCTCTAGTTCCATTATATCCTTCCTGAGCACCGGTGCCCAAAACTGGACACAGTACTCCATGTGCGGTCTAACTAGGGATTTGTACAGAGGCAGTATAATGCTCTCATCATGTGTATTATTATTATTATTTATTTATATAGCACCATTGATTCCATGGTGCTGTACATGAGAAGGGGTTACATACAAGTTACAAATATCACCTACAGTAAACAAACTAACAATGACGGACTGATACAGAGGGGCGAGGACCCTGCCCTTGCGGGCTTACATTCTACAGGATTATGGGGAAGGAGACAGTAGGTTGAGGGTTGCAGGAGCTCCGGTGTTGGTGAGGCGGTAGCTCCGGTGTTGGTGAGGCGGTAGCTTCGATGGTGATGAGGCAGCAGCGGTGTCAGTGCAGGCTGTAGGCTTTCCTGAAGAGATGAGTTTTCAGGTTCCGTCTGAAGGATCCGACTGTGGTTGATAGTCGGACGTGTTGGGGCAGAGAGTTCCAGAGGATGGGGGATATTCGGGAGAAGTCTTGGAGGCGATTGGATGAGGAGCGAATAAGTGTGGAGGAGAGAAGGAGGTCTTGGGAGGACCGGAGGTCACGTGAGGGAAGATATCGAGAGATTAGTTCTGAGATATATGGAGGAGACAGGTTGTGGATGGCTTTGTAGGTCAGTATTAGCAATTTGAACTGGATACGCTGAGGGAATGGGAGCCAGTGAAGAGATTTGCAGAGGGGGGAAGCGGAGGAGTAGCGAGGAGAGAGATGGATTAGTCGGGCAGCAGAGTTAAGGATGGACTGGAGAGGTGCAAGGGTGTTAGCAGGGAGGCCACAGAAAAGGATGTTGCAGTAGTCAAGGCGGGAAATGATGAGGGCGTGCACAAGCATTTTAGTAGATTGGGGGTTGAGGAAAGGACGGATCCTGGAGATATTTTTGAGCTGGAGGCGACAGGAGGTGGAAAGAGCTTGGATGTGTGGTTTGAAGGACAGGGCAGAGTCGAAGGTTACTCCGAGGCAGCGGACTTCGGGTACAGGGGAAAGCATGATGTCATTGACTGCGATAGATAGGTCAAGTAAGGAAGATTTGTGGGATGGAGGAAAGATGATGAGTTCAGATTTGTCCACATTGAGTTTGAGGAAGCGAGAGGAGAAGAAGGAGGATATGGCTGATAGGCACTCTGGGATTCTGGACAGCAGAGCGGTGACGTGTATCCAGACCTCTCTTAATGCACCCCATGATCCTGTTTGCTTTGACAGCTGCTGCCTGGCACTGGCTGCTCCAGGTAAGTTTATCATTAACTAGGATCCCCAAGTCCTTCTCCCTGTCAGATTTAGCCAGTGGTTTCCCGTTCAGTGTGTAATGGTGATATTGATTCCTTCTTCCCAAGTGTATAACCTTACATTTATCATTGTTAAACCTCATCTGCCACCTTTCAGCCCAAGTTTCCAACTTATCCAGATCCATCTGTAGCAGAATACTATCTTCTCTTGTATTAACTGCTTTACATAGTTTTGTATCATCTGCAAATATCGATATTTTACTGTGTAAACCTTCTACCAGATCATTAATGAATATGTTGAAGAGAACAGGTCCCAATACCGACCCCTGCAGTAGCCCACTGGTTACAGCGACCCAGTTAGAGACTATACCATTTATAACCACCCTCTGCTTTCTATCACTAAGCCAGTTACTAACCCATTTACACACATTTTCCCCCAGACCAAGCATTCTCATTTTGTGTACCAACCTCTTGTGCGGCATGGTATCAAACGCTTTGGAAAAATCGAGATATACCACGTCCAATGGGTCACCGTGGTCCAGCCTATAGCTTATCTCTTCATAAAAACTGATTAGATTGGTTTGACACTTTTTTGTTAAGTATATAATTCCACATGTGTTAATTCATAGTTTTGATGCCTTTCAGTGTGAATGTACAATTTTCATAGTCATGAAAATACAGACAAATCTTTAAATGAGGAGGTGTCCAAACTTTTGGTCTGTACTGTATATAACATATTTTTCGGACTATAAGACGCTCTTTTTTCCCCCAGAAAATTTTGGGGAAGGCAGGGGTGTGCATCTTATATTCGGAATATACCGTACTTACAATTAGCGAGGTGGCAGCAGGAGTCAGGTTATTCTTCCTTTGGTCCTACGTTGCAGGGCAATGATCTCACTCCTATCCGGATGCGGGGGCTCCGCCGACATTTTGTGAAAGCCCGGGGCCCACACACTTCTATTGCCTCGATGCTTTGGCCTCTGGGAAAATGGCCTCCAGAGACGGCGCATGCGCAGATTGAGATCTCGGCAACAAGATCTCGTCCCACACGGGATGGGATTTCCTGGAGACCACCAATGGATGTGCGTGGGCTCCAAGCTTTCACAAAATGCCGACGGAGCCCCCCACACCACCAAGCACCACCGGAACTGCTGCACCAGTGACTCCGCTCCACTGGCGCTGCTGATCCCCCCCAGAGGTAAGCTGAATTCAGGACTGTAAGGCTGGAGTCACACTCAGTGCAGGGAAATACGGTCTGTATTTTACATGCATAATACGCAGAAATGTTCCCAAAATAGTGATTCGTATGACATCCATAGGCAGGGTGTGGCAGCGTATTTTGCGCATGTAAACCTCTGTATGTAATTCGTATGGCATCCGTACAGCGAGATTTTCTCTAGTCACCTTCCACGACAGCATATGGAGGTTGCCTCTTTGCCCTAATGGGGAACAGGAAATGGAGAGGTTAAAAGGCCCTCCCACCTCCCTCTCACTAGTGTCTTTCCTGTTCCCCATGGGACAGGAGAGGTTTACTTCATATGCAGTGGTGGCCGGTAACTACTGTTTCCACAGGCTCTGGCCTAATGATACCGGGCAGCATGGGGTCGTACCTTACCTCCCCCTTATGCTGCTCCCGCCGCTCTGCGGTGTCCTCGGGACCTGTTCCTAGCCTTCCCGCGCCCCCGTGAGGGCAAAGCAGGCTAGCGTTCCTGACCGGAGTCCTCCTGGAGCTCTCCGGTCTCCTCTCCTCCACATGCCGCTGGCGACCCGGAAGTGATCGCGCCCGTCACTTCCGGTCTTTTCTGCGCTCCCTGGAGGCACTTCCGCCAGCGGTGTCTCGTGCAGGACGGCGTCCTCCACCCTGGACCATGGAGGGGAGGAGGATTTTTCGTAATCGCTGGGGGCAGGGACATGCCGCAGAGCATAAAACCTTCCAGAAAACGTCGCAGGTAAGACTGTCCTGACATGGAGAGCAGTACCTGCCCTGCTCTTGCAGAGCCCAGCGCTGCCCCTGCCACAGTAAGTGCTGCAGGGACAGGGGTCCTTAGTTAGTGACTTGGGGGTATTATTAGTCATGACTCTCTCTCCCCTCTCATTGCATGGAGAAAAGTTTGCCCCCAAAACTACTACTAAAAAGAAGTGTGCCATCTGTAACATTAAGCTGCCACCATTATGGGTGAAAAAACTCTGGAGGACCTGTACTGACAAGATTGTCAGGGCAGAGCAACCTTCTTTACTAGAAGAAATCCGCTCTTTGGTCAAGCAAGAGGTGCAATCTTCCCTAGCGGCCTTTACCTCCCCCTCCCCCCTCCGCCACTCTCTCCAGCTAAAAAAAGAAAAATCCAGGAGGAGGATTCTGAATCTGAATCAGACCTCTCATATGCCTCATCCTCGGGTCGACGGGAGGAACCTACGTCCCCTATAACCTCTGAAGCTAGGAAGTATCTTTTCTCTTCAGACTGGGTTGAGGATTTGGTGGCTGCCGTACGCAGCACTATGAGGCTGGAGGAAGAGCCAGAACCACAGTCCATACAAGACCAGATGTTTGGTGGTATAACCAAGGGTAAACGGGTGGGGTTCCCAATCCACCCAAATATATCTGATATGATTCATCAAGAGTGGGAACTACCTGAAAAACGTCTCAGTACTCCATCCGAGATGAAGCATAGATTCCCCTTAGAAGGGGATTTGGCCAAATGGGATGTTCCTAAAGTTGATTCACAGGTAGCAAGAGTGGCTAAGAGAACGGCTTTTCCGTTCGAAGACTCGTCTCAATTAAAAGACCCAATGGACAAAAAAATAGAAAGTCTATTGAAAAAATTGTGGGAGACATCAACGGTAGCCCTCAAAGCCAATATTGCATCAACATGTGTAGGGTACGTCTAGAGCTGAATTGTTGGAATCTCTACCCAGTCTCCTTAGAGCCACGGGTTTTCTAGCAGATTCTTCTATGGAAACTATCAGAATTGCTGCTAGGTCATTAGTACAGACTAATTCGGCTAGAAGGGCGCTTTGGTTAAAAATGTGGTCTGGCGATATCACCTCCAAGGCCAAATTGTGCGCCATACCGTTTAATGGTAAGTACGTCTTCGGGCCTTACCTGGATAACATCTTGGAAAAGGCAACCGATAAAAAGAAAGCCCTCTGTTGTGAATTCTGTGGCAGAGCTCCCTCCTGTGGTACTTAGGCTGGTTCTCTCTGTGAGCTTCCGTTGGTGGAGGAAAGTGGTACTGTGGCTTCTGAGTTTCCTTCCTCAGGTGATGTGGTGAAGTCGTTAGGTGCTTCTCTATTTAACTCCACCTAGTGCTTTGATCCTGGCTTCCAGTCAATGTTCTAGTATTGGACCTGTTCCCTCCTGGATCGTTCCTGTGGCCTGCTGCTCTGTATAGCTAAGTTCCTCTTTGCTATTTGTTTGCTGTTTTTTTCTGTCCAGCTTGTCAATTTGTTTTTTACTGCTTGCTGGAAGCTCTGGGACGCAGAGGGTGTACCTCCGTGCCATTAGTTCGGTACGGAGGGTCTTTTTGCCCCCTTTGCGTGGTTTTTGTAGGGTTTTGTGTTGACCGCAAAGTTACCTTTCCTATCCTCGCTCTGTTCAGAAAGTTGGGCCTCACTTTGCTAAATCTATTTCATCTCTACGTTTGTCTTTTCATCTTAACTCACAGTCATTATATGTGGGGGCTGCCTTTTCCTTTGGGGTATTTCTCTGAGGCAAGGTAGGCTTATTTTCTATCTTCAGGCTAGCTAGTTTCTCAGGCCGTGCCGAGTTGCATAGGCAGCGTTAGGCGCAATCCACGGCTGCCTTTAGTGTGGTTGGAGAGGATTAGGGATTGCGGTCAACAGAGTTCCCACGTCTCAGAGCTCGTTCTTGTTTTTTGGGTTATTGCCAGGTCACTGTATGTGCGCTGACCTCTATGTCCATTGTGGTACTGAATTACCTTTCATAACAGCCCTCCCAGAACAAAAAACTCCCAAAAAGAAGTGTTTTCGTCCCTTTCAGGCCCAAACCTCTCAGAGAGGGGAAGGCAAGTCCGGGAGGTGGAGTTACCCGAAGGGAGGGGGGAGAAACATCCTTATCCCTCAGCAACAGCAGTCTCAACAGGAGAAGCGGTGACTTCGACCCGGTGGGGGGGAGACTCTCAATTTTTGTACCCCAGTGGCAAAACATCACCAATTGCCCCTGGGTCCTCAACGTCATCAAAGAGGGTCTTCTAATAGAATTCATTTCATCCCCCCCACGGGGTCTAAAGATTACCTCCCTTCCCTCCTTGAAAAACTTGTCCATTCTAGAGTCAGGTCTCAGGACCCTAAAAATGTCAAATGTGATATCTCAGGTTCCGGAATCAGAGAGGGATCAGGGACACTACTCTCGTCTGTTTCTGGTTCCCAAACCATCGGGCGAGTCCCGTATTATTATAAATCTAGAGGGCCTCAACCGGCATGTCAAGTACCGAAGATTCAAGATGAAATCTGTGAAAAATGCTATTCCCTTGATAAGTCCGCACTCCTTCATGGCCACTATCGATTTGAAAGATGCATACTTTCACATCCCCATTCACCAGAGACACCGCCAGTATCTCAAATTTGCAGTGCAGAAGGGACGTCTGATAGAGCACTATCAGTTCAACGTCCTTCCGTTTGGAATCTCCTCTGCTCCAAGAGTATTTTCCGAAATAATGGGGGAAGTAGTCTCCTTCATCCGGAGGCAAGGCGTCTGTATAGTGCCGTATCTAGACGACCTTTTGTTAGTGGCTCCCACCAAACAAACCCTGGAGTCTCATGTATCAAAGACTCTCGATATTTTGACATCTCTTGGATGGGTGCCGAATTTAGAAAAATCTCACCTATGACCCTCCAAATGCAGGAAATTCCTGGGAGTTCTTCTGGACTCTGCAAGACAAATGTCCTTCCTCCCATTGGAACATCGTCTGACCCTACTATCAATGGTCAAGACGTTCAGAGACACCAGATCCCCTACAATCAGAGAAGGCATGTCTCTTCTAGAATCGATGACAGCCTGCATCCAATCGGTACCATGGGCCCAAGCCCATTCCAGAATTCTTCAGGCACATATCCTGCAGATTTGGGACGGTCATCCCAGTTCTTTGAACAAGAGGTTGTACACACCGGGCCGTGTCAAGGCCTCCCTGGCGTGGTGGATAACTCCAAAAAATTTACAAAAGGGAGTCAGTTGGACACAAGTCCCACTGACTACGGTTACAACAGATGCCAGCAAAAGGGGCTGGGGGGCCATGATAATTCACACCCCTTTTCAAGGTCTCTGGGACCAATCGACAAGCAGGAAGTCATCCAACTACAGAGAACTAAAAGCTGTAGAGGAAGCCCTTCTAGTAGGGGGTCATCTTATCAAGGGACATCACGTTCGAATATATTTGGACAATGTGACCACGGTGGCTCACATCAGACATCAGGGCAGTTCAAAGAACAAC
This sequence comes from Ranitomeya imitator, assembly GCF_032444005.1. Classification (NCBI taxonomy): domain Eukaryota; kingdom Metazoa; phylum Chordata; class Amphibia; order Anura; family Dendrobatidae; genus Ranitomeya; species Ranitomeya imitator. Next base: position 176,963,475 of record NC_091286.1, on the reverse strand, counting down.
AACCTGAAGAACATATCTGCCCGACTATGCTCCTGGGCAGAAAGACATCTGTTATCCCTGACGGCAGTTCACCTGAAAGGCTCATCCAACACTCTGGCAGATTATCTAAGCTGCCAGGACATACATCCCGGGGAATGGTGTTTGAGCATCCAAAGTTTTGAGATGCTGGTGAACAAATGGGGTCTTTCAGAAATCCACCTCTTTGCATCGCGGCAAAACGCGAAAGTCGAAGCCTTCTTCTCCCTGAACCCCAAAGACTGCTCCAGAGGAGTGGATGCACTGGCACAGAAATGGAATTTTCAGCTGGCCTATGCGTTTCCACCAATTCTGATATTGGCAAAAGTCTTGCAGAAGGTTCGGGAAGAACAGACACCAACTATGTTGGTAGCCCCGTTGTGGCCAAAGAGGAGTTGGTACAACCTGATAGTGGATTTACAGGTGGATGGGCCGTTCCAGTTTCCGATGGAAGAAAACCTTCTTTCTCAAGGACCAATCCATCTCCTAGATGCCCACAAATGGAATCTGCTACTGAAGCCCAGGTATTGAGAGCCAAAGGACTATCAGAGGCAGTGGTTTCCACACTTCAAAAATCAAGGAAACCGGTAACCATTGCTATATACAATAAAATCTGGAAGAAATTCTCATAATTTTGTCTTCCTGAAGTACCAGATCCCTTCAATCCGAATTTATCACAAATTCTAGACTTTCTGCAAAAAGGCTTAGAAATAGGCCTCAGGCCTAGCACCCTAAAGGTCCAAGTCTCCGCCCTCAGTTCAATATTTGATCAGGATCTGGCAAATCATCGCTGGATTAAGAGGTTCATGATATCAGCTTCTAGGATGAACCCTAAAAACGAATAACAGTACCATTATGGGACCTGAATCTGGTATTACAAGGGCTTACAGGTCCACCCTTTGAACCATTATCCTCCTGCTCTCAGAAAAATCTGATTTATAAAACAATTTTTGTAGTGGCCATTACCTCAGCAAGGAGGGTGGGAGAATTACAGGCCCTCTCAATGAGAGAACCATACTTGTCCATTTGAGATGACTCTATAATACTGCGCCTTGACCCTTCCTTTCTTCCAAAGGTCGTATCGGATTTCCACCGCTCTCAGGAAATTATTCTACCTTCTTTTTGCCAAAATCCAACAAATCCAAAATAAGAGAGATTTCATACGCTGGATGTCAGACGCATTGTATTATTTTACCTAGAGCAAACCAGCTCTTACAGAATTGATCAGAATCTATTTGTCCATCCATCAGGACAAAATAAAGGAAAGAAAGTAGCAAAAAGTACTATTGCCATCTGGATCAAGAAAGCGATAGCAGAAGCATATCTTGCTCAAGATAAAACCCCTCCTGTTTGAATCAAGGCTCATTCGACTAGATCAACCTCAGTCTCCTGGGCAGAAAGAGCAGGTGCATCAACAGAGCAAATCTGCAGGGCAGCTACTTGGTCTTCGTTGCATACTTTCTCCAGACATTATAGACTAGACGTAATGCCCAACAAGGATTTAGCCTTCGGCCGGAAAGTACTCCAGGCCGTTGTCCCTCCCTAGCGCCAAAATTAGTTGGTATTCCTCCATATGCCGTCGTGGAAGGTGACTAGAGAAAATAGAATTATTCTTACTGTTAATTTGGTTTCTAGGAACCTTCCACGACGGCGCTAGTTCCCTCCCTATACTCCTGGATTTAAATCTGGGATTCAAGGTAAATCGGCGCTATGGTTTTCAGTTATAAGTCACTGGTGAGAGGGAGGTGGGAGGGCCTTTTAACCTCTCCATTTCCTGTTCCCCATTAGGGCAAAGAGGCAACCTCCATATGCCGTCGTGGAAGGTTCCTAGAAACCAAATTAACGGTAAGAATAATTCTATTTTCTCGCCGGCTTGCAAAACACATACAACGGATCCATGGGCTCAAAAATTCATGAAAACATATATACAGTCTCTATATATGTGTATATGTGTCAGTGAGACACATATATATAAAGATATATATATCTTTATATTTAATACAGCGCTACATAGCTTAAAAGCCGGTAATTCATTTGCCGGCTTTTCCTATCTCCTTCCCAAACCCGACAGGATATGAGACATGGTTTACATACAGTAAACAATTTCATATCCCTTATTTTTTAACATATTCCTCACTAATAATGTTCCAAGTGTCTGTGTGCAAAATTTGGGGGCTCTAGCTGTTAAAATAAAGGGTTAAAGGGACTCTGTCACCCCCTCCGGCCGTTAGAAACTAAAAGAGCCACCCTGTGCAGCAGTAATGGTGCATTCTGACAAGGTGGCTCTTTTAGTTATTGGTGCAGTCAAAGCAGAAATAAAGCGTTTTATAATTTCGCAAAAATACCTGTCTTTAGTCGTGGAGGCAGGTCTTAACCCCCCTGCTGCACACGCCACACTGCCGTCACTCAAGGCTTCTTCGGCGCCGGGCGCCGCCCCCTCCGCGCTATTTTCAAATCAAATCCGGCGCCTGCGCTGTTTTGTTCTGCCTAGAGCAGGCGCAGCGAGCGCTGCCCGTCTGACCTCAGATGCAGTCTCGTAGACTGCGCCTGTGCGGCCACCCAGCTTGTGAATCCCAGCCCCGCAGTGTGTTATGCATTATGCACAGTGTGGGGCTGGGATTCACAAGCTGGGTGGCTGCACAGGCGCAGTCTGTTAGACTGCATCTGAGGTCAGACGAGCAGCGCTCACTGCGCCTGCCCCAGGTTATGCCAGCAGGGGGCACAGCACCACAAGTCTTGGTAGCTACGTTCCCCTGCTATCCATTCATTCCCCAGTTTTTACAGGCAGGGGCGGCTGCATTAGCAGGCTTCTGTTTGTAAAATTATTTAACCCCTTCAGATGGATTTACAGCGTGGGACAAGACTGAACGACGGAAGATATGAGATATTGTTAATTTTTCTATTCGCCACGACAGCACCCACTGAGAGAAGGGTTCCGCCCCTAGGAACAGGAAACCCTACGGAGAGATAAAAGGGGCGGTCCCCCTCGCTCCCACAGTTTTGGTTTCCTGTTCCTACTGGAAGATCCACGGAGAAGAGGATGCCCAGCCTGGATGCCGCTTGCGCTGTTTACCTGTGAGGACGGCAAGGGCTCCAGAGCTGGAAGCAGCGTCGGGGGTCCTGGCTCAGTTTCCCCCCTCTGCTGGCAGACGCCGTGAGGCCAGGACGGGCGGTTGCTGCCTCACGGGAATCCATCCGGCTTGTCTGCAGGGAGCAAGCGCCGCAGTAAGGAGCGTTGCGCCGTCCTCGACGGACGCTTAGGCAGCGTGAAGCCCCGGTGTGTTCCCCCGGAAGTGCAGGTAAGCTTCCGGGGTGATGGAGGAGGGAGACGGCGCCTGCGCTGATGCCGGCGGCAGAGCATAGAATAGAATATGGCCGCAACCTGGAGGTGGTTAGCACTTCCGGGTTCAACAGGAAGAAAATGGCGGCCCCCATGTGAAAAGGACGCCGGCGCTGACAATCCGGCGTCCAATATGGATTCTGCGCAGGACCCTGCGATGCCTTCCGTGGAAGTCACCGCTATCACTCCACGCAGCCATAACAGCAGCAGTCGCTCTAGACAGAGCGGATCTTCTAGGAAGAAGTCGGATCGACCTATTCCTCTACCTACGCCTCAGTCTCCTCCTCAGCCGGTACCTTGACAGACAGCTTGACTGGGTGAGTGTGCATCTACCCCACTAAGCTGATTATTGTTCCCTCTCCCTCTATACACCCTAGGCAAAAAGAACTGAAAAAACGAAACTCAAACAGTGTGCGTTATGTCTCCATCCCTTTCCAGATAGTCACACTAAGAGGCTTTGTAAACCATGCATTGATACTACCTTACGGGAGGAAGCCTCAGTTAAATCAGAAGACATTAGAGTCATGATTAGGGAAGAATTACGAGCCCTGCATAGTTCTGACAAGGAGCCGCGTACTAAGGGAAAAAGGGGATACGTTTCCCCTATATCTGACCAGTCTTCTGATATAGAGAATGCAGACTCTGATAAATCCCAAGAATATGTTTCCTCAGACGAGGATCGAGATACATGCTGTCCCACTGATAGTATTGATAACCTTGTGAAATCCGTTTCTAACACCATGGGCATCGAGGATTCCAAGGTCCCTAGAACACAGCAAGACATAATGTTTGCTGGTCTATCCGAAAAGAAAAGACCCTCCTTTCCGGTATAGCAGCAGTGAAAAATTTAGTCAAAAAAGAGTGGGAAAGCCAGGGGCAAAGGGGATTACCACAGTCTTCAAAAAGGCGTTATCCCTTCAATGATGAAGAGTTTTCGACATGGTCAAAAGCCCCGAAGTTAGACGCTGCAGTGGCGTCCACATCCAAAAAATCCTTGCTGCCTGTGGAGGATTCGGGCTCATTACAAGATCCACTGGATCGTAAGGCCGACTCTCTTTTAAAAAGAGCCTGGGAGACTTCTACGGGGGCTTTTAGACCGGCTATATCGACTACATGCACCGCTAGGTTCATGCTAGTCTGGCTAAGTGACTTGGAGGAAGGGCTGAAAGGAGGTCTCTCTCGAAAAATTATTATGCTTTATACCCCTAATTAGGGGTGCTACAGCCTTCCTGGCGGACTCATCTGCTGACTCCATACGCCTGGCAGCCAAGTCGGCAGGACTGATGAATGCAGCACGTAGGGCCCTGTGGCTTAAGGGCTGGAAGGGTGATCCCCAAACAAAATCCAAATTCTGTGGCCTCCCATGTCAGGGTGAGTACCTGTTTGGTACTAAACTGGACGAGATTCTAACCAAAGCGGGAGAGAGAAAAAAGGGCTTCCCTAATAATAATAATTACCTTCCATTCTATAGGAGAGCGTTCCGAAAGCCTGCGTTTAATAAAGGGAAGGATTTTAAGAACCAAGACCGCTGGGCCATAAGAGACACCAAACAAAGAGGTGCATTCTTTGGGAAGCGCCCTTTCACCTGTGGGAGGTAGATTGTCCTCCTTCTCAAATTAGTGGCGAGCGATAACCTCAAATGTTTGGGCAAATAGCCTCATCACCTCTGGCTTAAGATTAAAATTTTCCCGAGTCCCTCCGGACTCATTTCTATTGACTTCTTTAAAGTCTCAGTTGCAACAGGAGGCATTGGAGCAGGAAGTAATGAATCTTCTATCCAATGGAGTTTTGGTGGAAGTTCCATTCCTTCAGGAGGGAAAGGGATTCTATTCCCCATTATTTTTTATTTCAAAACCGGATGGATCTTTCAGAACCATTATAAACCTTAAAAAGTTGAACATCTTCTTAGAAAATCAAACCTTTAAAATGGAGTCTATCCGGTCCACCATAAAACTCCTGTTTCCCCATTGCTTTATGACGGTTCTTGACCTTAAAGATGCGTATTACCATCTACCAATCTATATAGAACATCAACAATATCTCCGCGTGGCGATTGTATTGAATGGGTATATGCGGCACTTTCAGTGTGCCGCAATGCCCTTTGGACTATCAATAGCTCCAAGAGTGTTCACTAAGTTAATGGCGGAGGTAATGTCATTCCTAAGGTTAAAAGACACCCTCATAATTCCATATCTAGATGACCTTTTGGTAGTAGGAAATTCCCCTTCACAATGTCAGCAACGATTGTGTGATATGATTTCATCTCTACAAGAATTAGGGTGGTTAATAAACTGGGAAAAATCTAGGCTATTCCCAACAACTCGGCAAATTTTTCTGGGGATTATATTAGATTCTATAAGCCAGAGATGTTTCCTTCCGGAAACTAAACAAATAACGGTTGGAAATAAGGTTCAGTCTGTAATAGATACACCTCTAATTTCTTTGAGAGAAGGCATGTCCCTTCTTGGTTCCTTCACGTCATGTATCCCAGCTGTTTCATGGGCCCAATTCCATTCGAGGCGTTTACAGTATGCAATTTTACATGAAGAGGTAAAATCACAAGGTCGTTTAGACAGTAAAATTTCCCTTTCTGGTGAGGTAATCCAATCTCTGAACTGGTGGCTAGAATCAAAAAACTTGGTTAGTGGAGTCCCCTGGGTAGTTAAAACCTCAAACACAATATGTACGGATGCCAGTCCTAGTGGTTGGGGAGCACATTTAGGAGACCACCTAGTCCAAGGACTGTGGTCAGTTGCGGAGTCAGACGACTCTTCTAATATAAGAGAGCTAAAAGCTATCTATCATGCTCTATGTGAATTCCTTCCGCAGCTATATGGGACACATACCAGAATTCTGTCAGACAACATGACATCAGTGGCTTATATCAATCATCAAGGAGGAACAAGATCAGGAACTCTCATGTCTATAGCCGAAGACATTCTAACTATAGCCGAAGAACATCTTCTGTCCCTGTCAGCGCTACATGTCAGAGGAGTGGACAACTCAAAAGCGGACTTCCTCAGTCGTCATACCCTCCACCAAGGGGAGTGGGTTCTAAATCAGCGAATTTTCAAAATGATAACCGTGAAATGGGGTATACCCGATATAGATCTCTTCGCTACAAGAGACAACAGGCAGTTAAAAAGATTTGCTTCAATGTTCCGGGCCGACAATCCCGATATTCTCGATGCCCTTCAGGTTCCATGGACATTTCAGAAAACATATGCTTTTCCTCCTTTGATTCTTCTTCCAATAGTAATCAGGAAGATAAGGGAGGACCGAGCAAATATAATCCTGATTGCCCCATTTAGGCCAAAGAGATTTTTGGTTTTCCCTGCTCAGAGCCATGTCCATCTCAGATCCGTGGATTCTCCCAGAGGATCAGGATCTTCTCTTCCAGGGGCCCTTCAACCACCCTCATGTGAAGGGTCTACGGTTGACAGCGTGGAATTTGAGAGGCAGCTGTTAAAACTAAGAGGCTTCTCTGATAAAGTAATTAATACCTTATTGTCAAGTAGAAAAAAATCCACTACATCCATATATGTGAGAGTGTGGAAGAAATTTCTAAGTCTCTATCCATCGGCCTTGTCAAATGAAATTCCCGTCTCTACTATTCTAGAATTTCTTCAAAAAGGACGTGTTTTAGGCCTTTCAGTTAATACTCTAAAAGTACAAGTTTCTGCTCTAGGGGCCTTGTATAGTCACAACGTTGCGGGTAATAGGTGGATAGCCAGATTTATTTCAGTCTGCCAGAGATCAGAACCAGTTCAGATTCCCCAGATACCTCCTTGGGATATTAATTTGGTCCTGGAAGCCTTGACAGGTCACCCGTTTGAGCCTCTAGACTCAGCTCACATTAAATGTGTTTCCCTCAAGACTGCTCTTCTTGTCGCTCTGGTGTCGGCAAGAAGGGTAAGTGACATACAGGCACTATCAGTAGATCCTCCCTTTATGTCAATATTTCCAGATAGAATTGTCCTGAAAACAGACCCTTCCTACCTACCTAAAATGTGTATTAAATTTCATAGGTCTCAAGAAATCCTTCTTCCTTCTTTCTATAATAACCCTACAAATCAGGAGGAGGAAAAGTACCATACTTTAGATGTGAGAAGGGCCATAATAGCTTATCTAGACAGGACTAGCGCCTGGAGGAAGAGCAGGGCTCTCTTTGTTTCCTGCCAGGGTCAAAGGAAAGGATCTGTTGTTACAAAAGGCACATTATCCCGATGGATTCGGGAAGCGATATACCTGGCCTATTCGTCTAAAGGGGAGAATCCACCTGAGGCTGTGAAGGCACATTCCACCCGGGCGATAGCATCATACTGGGCTGAGCGAGCAGAGGTTCCTATAGAACTCATATGTAAGGCCGCAACCTGGTCTTCTCCTACTACCTTCTATAGTCACTATAGATTAGATCTATCTACCTCCACTGACTTGTGTTTCGGTAGATCAGTTCTTAATTCAATAATCCCCCCCAAATTACTATCTCTGAAAGTCTCTCCGTGGGTGCTGTCGTGGCGAAGAGAAAACACCGGATTACGTACCGATAATGCTCTTTTATAGAGCCACGACAGCACCCCTTCACTTCCCTCCCATTTACATATATTAGTTTGCATATGAGCACTGTTAAGGGTGGTTGGTTCTTGTAAATTATACGTAACTAAGTTAAAATAAATGATGGTATAGAATTACCTACTAAAACTGGTGGGCGGTTCCTCGCAATCTCTGTAACCCAAACTGTGGGAGCGAGGGGGACCGCCCCTTTTATCTCTCCGTAGGGTTTCCTGTCCCTAGGGGCAGATCCCCTCTCTCAGTGGGTGCTGTCTTGGCTCTATAAAAGAGCATTACCGGTACGTAATCCGGTGTTTTTATTTTAACTTTGTTTCAGGTGACAAGAGTCTTCAATTGGATTGAGAGTATAATAAACTATTACAACACCATGTGTCTTTATTTCATTAAAATACTTTATTCCTAATGTGTGTGTGTTTTATTTACCATTTACTACTATTGGATTAATAATGGATAGGTGTCTTATTGACACCTCTCCATTATTAACATGGCTTAATGTCACCTTACAATAGCAATGTGACATTAACCCTTTATTACCCCATATCCCACTGCTACACGGGAGTGGGAAGAGAGAGGCTAAGTGCCAGAATAGGCACATCTTACAGATGTGCCTTTTCTGGGGTGGCTGGGGGCAAATGTTTTTAGCCAGGGGGGGGGGGTCCTATAACCATGGTCCCTCTCTAGGCTATTATCTGCCCTCAGTCACTGGCTTTCCCACTCTGGTGGAGAAAATTGTGCGGGAGCCCGCGCCAATTTTTTCCGTGATTTAACTCTTTATTTTATCAGAGCCCCAAATTTTGCACACAGACACTTGGAACATTACTGTGAGGAATATGTTAAAAAATAAGGGATATGAAATGGTTTACTGTATGTAAACCATGTCTCATATCCTGTTGGGTTTGGGAAGGAGATAGCAAAAGCCGGCAATTGAATTACCGGCTTTTCCGCTATCTAGCGCTGTATGAAATATAAATACATATATATATTGTAGCATGGCTAACGGGTGTGTGGTCGACGGGAGGTATGTGTCACAAAGGTACCTTGTCGCTGTAATGTAGCCCGGAATATTTCTTTGTTTTACATAACCATATATTTGTGTTTCAGGACCTGTGGTGATGTCAGACCACATGGCTAATCATGTGATAGATTACTGGGTGTGATTAGTCCTATGTAAGACAGGCTAATGCTTAACAGTAGATATGTGAGGAGGTGAAACCCTCCTGAGTGTGTCAAGGCTCCAGGACTGAGCCGGAAGGACTGGACATTTGTTTTTCTTTCCTGAGCCAAAGGCTATTTGTTTTCTGTTATTTCGCCACGTGGTTTATGATGCAATAAACCCTATGAACTTTTCAAGAAACGTGCCTCCTGAGTCTCAGACGTCGCACCCGAGTGAGTGAAATCCCTACAATATATATATATGTGTGTGTGTGTGTCTCACTGATATATATATATATATATATATATCCCTATACTATGTGTAGACATTTATTTTAGCTATTCTATTCAGACCTGTCAGTGTGATTTTACTGTACATCGCACTGAATTGCCGGCTTTTCTATAGAACACCGGCACGTGTTTCTCGCAAGTCGCACTGTTGGTCTGTGTGTAATCCATATTTTTCTCACCCCCATTGACTTTCATTGGTGGAATTTTTGCGCAATATGGAGAAAAACGCAGCATGCTGCGATTTTCTACGCCCGTAAAATACGGCAGAGAAATATACGGCAGATAGGAGCTGCCCCATAGAGAATCATTGGTCCGTGTGCAATGCGTAGTTTTTGCGCCTCTCATACGTCCGTAAAACTCGCTGATGTGACCCCGGCCTTAAGACAGACCCCCATTTGAATCATTATTTTTTTTTTCCCCCATTTTCCTTCTGAAAATTTGGGTGCATCTTATGGTCCGGTGCGTCTCATAGTCCGAAAAATACGGTACTTCTTTGTGGTCACCGTTAACTTTACATTATATACAATCACATAAAATAAAAGTGGATAGCAAAAAAAAAGTGCTCGACCTGATCTCACAGGAATGGTGCAGATCTTAGTTTAGGGGAACACTCCAATTGGAAAATGGTGCAGTCCTACCGTAAGCTGTATCTCCCAGTACTGAAAATAACTGATTCAAAATCTGCTTCTATTAGAAAAGCTCCTCCCACATACCTCCCCTCAGATGGGGCTAGTCAATGGGATGCAGCTAGGTCCTAAAAAATTAGGAGATTCACCAACCTTCAGGATATCTCCTTCCTTCTGGAGGTCCCAGGCGGGAGATATTAATGACCTACAGTATCTCCCATCATGATTTTAGCTTTCTATAGATAGGAGACATGTCATATCTAATTTTATTAATCTGGACGATATTAATTCAGTGCTGATGTGCAGACTGCACAGTGATGCTTTAAGTTCACCACTTTGTAACAAAAATATGTCTCCCATAACCATATGACCTACACCTGTCTCACAAAACCAAATATTCATAACTGGACTTTGGTGCCATAGCGTCTAACTGTAATTTTTTTGAATGTTGGAAGCCTTATCTCCTCAGGCACTAAAAAGTGTCATGTCTCAGCCTTTGCTCTACACTTTGTGACTGCTCTCCATCAGATAACCCACTTCAGGGGTCATGTGGAGTATTTAGAGTGCTAGCTCTTGTTCCCTTTCCAAGTTATGATGAAGCCATGTTTCAGTCAACAATATGCGAGTCAAACGTCCCCTCTCAGGAGATTGCTTTATAGATTTGTCCAATTTTTTCATTACATCTATGATACCTCCCCTTTTTAGAGATGGCATTGGAATTGTCTCCTAAGCCCATCTACCTGCACAACCTCTCTGTATCCAGGACCGGCGTCAGCACCCGGCGTACCCGGGCAAATGCCGGGGCCCTGGCGAGATGGGGGGGCCCATTTACGGTGCGCAGCTGAAACAGGAATACTCACCTCCAGGAGTCGGGACCATCACCATGGATACGCAGAGTGAGTCACTTCCGGGCCGGGCCTGGGACTGAGTTTCACGCAGTTGCAAAACTCACCAGTCAAGGCCGGCGCCGCCATCACCATGGATACGAGTCACTTCCAGGCCGGCAGTCGCTCTGTCCTGCCACTTCCGGTCGTGTGAGAGCTCAGAGAAGAGATCCAGCTACAGGCGCAGGCAGCGCCAACCAGAAAGAGGAGCAGGAGCAGCAGTCAGGTGCACGGAGGGTGCACCCGGTCCCAGGCTGTGTCCACAACGGAACGTAACCAACGGCGAAGTGAGGCAGTGAGTTAAGAGTGAGTCTTCCTCCAAGTTACTGCCTGGCGCTCACAGCCAGAGCAGAGAAGCCCAGCGCCGGGGACAGACAGCGGTAGGTAAGTATGTAGCGTTTGTTTTTTTTACTTTAACGATGGTAACCAGGGTAAACATCGGGTTACTAAGCACGGCCCTGCGCTTAGTAACCCGATGTTTACCCTGGTTACTTGGGGACTTCGGCACCGTTGAAGACAGTTTCAACGATGCCGAAGTCTTTCCCCTGATCGTTGGTCGCTGGAGAGCTGTCTGTGTGACAGCTCTCCAGCGACCAAACAGCGACGCTGCAGCGATCCGGATCGTTGTCGGTATCGCTGCAGCGTCGCTAAAGTGTGACGGTACCTTTACACTTTTCCATCATCCTGACAGGCTTGAACTAACACACTCCCATCACCAGGACACTTCCCAATTACCCTGACAGGATGTGGGTATGACTTATCTGCCATCCTGACAGGCCGTGGGCAACACTTTTTCCACCATCCTGACAGGTAATGGGTAGCACTTTCCTATAACCTTGACAGGTTGTGGGTAAAACTTTCCTATATCCTGCCAGGCTGTGGATAACTCTTTTCCATCACCTTGAAAGGCTGTGGGTAACTCCCACCAACCTGACAGGCTGTGGGCGACACTTTCCCACTATCCTGCTGGCTGTGGGTATCACTTTTCCACTATCCTGCCACGCTGTGCATACCACTTTCCCATTATCTTCACAGGTGACTTCACTTTCTCGCATAATACCTCAGGATCAGTGATATTCAGGGTGCAGCTACCACCGACCCTCTCACAGTCCGTTATGACACTGGCCAGCTGCAAGTGACCACGTTCCTCATGTTTCAAGTACATGTCCCCATCACCCTTAGCAATGATTCTTACTACTTTAAAGGGGATCCCCAGCAACATCACCCCGCAGCATGACATGGCAGAGTTATCCTGTACAATGAAACACATCATCCTCATGCACAACATTGACATCCATATTAGCAACATTTGGATTACATGCAGTGTCATATCTGGGAGGTTTGTAAGGACCATATTGAGCGGCCAACCATCACACAATGGTCCCCAATAAAAAATCTGAGTTGAGGTTGTCGGACTCCGCCACTTTCCTCAACCTCCTACAAGCACCCTAGTCTACGAAAACCCGGCCCATCAGTAAAGTTCAGTGAATATACTGTGACAGGGTCACTGGCTCCGTATGTGAGGGGAGATATGTGTCGCAAGAGGTTTTATCCTGTGTGATGTGAAAGCTATAGGTTTCCCACCAGCATGATATGTGCTGAGAGTGTCGGGGTCGTCACGACAATACCCTTCATTCACCAGTCATTCCAAATTAGACTATGAGCATTGGTACCGGGTAAGAATGAGTCAGACAAAGTGCTGGTTCAATCTCAGTGCATGCTCGTGCTTCTACAAGTATTTGCAACGGTCACAGCAACTGACTTTATTTCCTGATACACAGCATTATATGCTCTATGAGGGGAAGGCGTGCAATAGGCGGGGTTAGGCGGGGTTAAGCAATATGTGTCTAGTATCCGGTCTTTCTGGTTGGTCCTGAAGTCATCTGGTGGATCCTCCTCTCTCCACGTCACTCAGGTTTCAATTTCAGCAGAAATGATACTTAGCTTCTCAGAAACGAAACTAGGGCATAGGTGAATATTGGCAGCCATCTTAAATACAGTTACATTTGCATCAGCAAGCAAAGGGGAAAACTTATTGTTTCACAGCACAAGAATATAAAAGTACAAAAAGTGTATAAAGATATATCTTTTCACCTTGACAAGAGTAAATCAATAATTTCTAGGGTCTGGGTTACGGTGAGTAGGTTAGAGATGGACTGGACACCTACCCACCATATCTCCACCTCAAAAGTGTGGTTGGAGGGAGTTAGATGTCCAGCGAGACTATTTTTTTCGGTCTGTGCTATTTGGAGGAAGGAAGGCTCCACACTGAAGCTCAAGTGAGAGCTGCTGTGCGTGTTTGTTCCAAAAGGAGGGAGCCACACTAGGAAGGACTTCGTATGGACATTTTATTTTCATTTGTGCCAGAAAGGCTGTTTTTGTTACTATTTTGGACTTTATAGTTTATGAAGTAATAAACCACCCATAGACTTTAACCTAAAGTGTTCCTGTGTCAACCTCGGGGAGCAGCTAAGTGAGCCGACCATCCACAACCTCCAATCCCAGTTACAGTCAGGGTTTTTCCATCATACATGACGGCACCACGAGCGAGGGGATCCGCCCTTCAAGGACAGGAAACCTGCAAGATAAAAGGGGCAGCTCCTCTTTCCGCATCAGTTGGTTTCCTGTCCTTGATGGGGAACCCTCAAGATGGAAGATCTTGAAGATAGAAGACCATCGACCAAATCTGTAAGGCGGCCACTTGGTCCTCTCCATCTACAGTTTTTAAACATTATAGGTTAGACCTACCTGCTACAGTTGTGGCCAAAAGTATTGACACCCCTGCAATTCTGTCTGATAATACTCGGTTTCTTCCTGAAAATAACTGCAAACACAAATTCTTTGTTATTATTATCTTCATTTAATTTGTCTTAAGTGAAAAAAGACAAAAAGAATTGTCCTAAAGCCAAATTGGATATAATAACACACCAAACATAAAAAAGGGGGTGGACAAAAGTATTGGCACTGTTCGAAAAATCACGTGATGCTTCTCTAATTTGTGTAATTAACAGCACCTGTAACTTACCTGTGGCACCTAACAGGTGTTGGCAATAACTAAATCACACTTGCAGCCAGTTGACATGGATTAAAGTTGACTCAACCTCTGTCCTGTGTCCTTGTGTGTACCACATTGAGCATGGAGAAAATAAAGAAGACAAAGAACTGTCTGAGGACTTGAGAAACCAAATTCTGAGGAATTATGAGCTATCTCAAGGCTACAAGTCCATCTCCAAAGACCTGAATGTTCCTGTGTCTACCGTGCGCAGTGTCATCAAGAAGTTTAAAGCCCATGGCACTGTGGCTAACCTCCCTAGATATGGACGGAAAAGAAAAATTGACAAGAGATTTCAACGCAAGATTGTGCGGATGTTGGATAAAGAACCTCGACTAACATCCAAACAAGCTGCCCTGCAGTTCGAGGGTACAACAGTGTCAACCCGTACTATCCATCGGCATCTGAATGAAAAGGGACTGTATGGTAGGAGACCCAGGAATACCCCACTTCTTACCCCGAGACATAAAAAAGCCAGGCTGGAGTTTGCCAAAACGTACCTGAAAAAGCCTAAAACGTTTTGGAAGAATATTCTCTGGTCAGATGAGACAAAAGTAGAGCTTTTTGGGCAAAGGTATCAGCATAGAGTTTGCAGGAGAAAAAAAGAAGCATTCAAAGAAAAGAACACGGTCCCTACAGTCTAACATGGCGGTGGTTCCCTGATGTTTTGGGGTTGCTTTGCTGCCTCTGGCACTGGACTGCTTGACCGTGTGCATGGCATTATGAAGTCTGAAGACTACCAACAAATTTTGCAGCATAATGTAGGGCCCAGTGTGAGAAATCTGAGTCTCCCTCAGAGGTGATGGGTCTTCCAGCAGAACAATGACCCAAAACACACTTCAAAAAGCACTAGAAAATAGTTTGAGAGAAAGCACTGGAGACTTCTAAGGTGGCCAGCAATGAGTCCAGACCTGAATCCCATAGAACACTTGTGTAGAGATCTAAAAATGGCACTTTGGAGAGGGCACCCTTCAAATATCAGGGACCTGGAGCAGTTTGCCAAAGAAGAATGGTCTAATATTCCAGCAGATCATTGTAAGAAACTTATTGATGGCTACCGGAAGCGGTTGGTCGCAGTTATTTTTGCTAAAGGTTGTGCAACCAAGTATTATGCTGAGGGTGCCAATACTTTTGTCTGGCCCATTTTTGGAGTTTTGTGTGAAATGATCAATGTTTTGCTTTTTGCTTCATTCTCTTTTGTTTTTTTTCATTTAAGACAAATTAAATGAAGATGATAATACCAAAGAATTTGTGATTTCAATCCTTTTCAGGAAGAAATTGAGCATTATCTGACAGAATTGCAGGGGTGTCAATAATTTTGCCCACAACTGTACCTCTGATCTCACATTTGGGAGAAGAGTGTTACAAGCAGTGATTCTGTAACTCTCTCATGGTGCCGTCATGTATGATGGAAAAACACGGGTATTGCATACCTGGTAATGTGTTTTTTCATGAGACATGACGGCACCCTTATATTCCCGCATTTTTGATCACGTCATTAGTTGGGTGCATTGTTAAGATTATACACTCCCTCGGGTATTGGTAATTAGGCTTATAAAGGATGTATTATTTATCTGTATACTAATCTGTGGAGTTCCCCTCGTGCTCTGTAAAACAACTGATGCGGAGAGAGGAGCTGCCCCTTTTATCTTGAAGGTTTCCTGTCCTTGAAGGGCGGATACCCTCTCTCGTGGTGCTGTCATGTCTCATGAAAAAACACATTACCAGTTATGTAATACCCGTGTTTTCCTAAGGTTAAAGTGTTCCCTATTTATTCCCTATGGCCGGACAACCCCTTTAATAACCATTAAATACTCTTCATATCTGACAACACCATAGCCTCACATGAGTTTTTATAGTCAATCATCTAAATCGGATACTAAGTGCCAGTAGAGTTGAGCGACTTTTACTTTTTTAGGATTGAGTCAGGTTTCGCGAAACCCGACTTTGTCAAAAGTCGGGTCGGGTGAAATTGGCCGATCATTGCGAAAAGTCGGGGGCCGACCGAAACACGAAACCCAATGCAAGTCAATGGGGAATGAAAGTCGGCAGTGAGTGGAGGACAGGAAAACACCTACAGTGCCCATTTTAATGCCAAAAACATCAATTCGTATTTCTTAAGCTTTTCAATCTTAATTTACTTTATAATAATAGTTAGGCATTTAAAACAGGGGCTCATTTGGCTAAAGTTGTGGGGGGGGTAGGGCTGGCTCAAGATTTTTGTGGTCCCAGGAAACGCGGCATACATCACGGCGGTGGAGGAGGGAGAGGTAAGTATTTCAACTTTGCAAGTGCTGCGATCCTGAGCAAGCAGGGGGGCCCAATAGTTGGCACTGGCACAGGGCCCCTCATAGTACGGCGGTGTGTTTGACGGTGGGCGGCGCCTCCCACTGCCAGAGACATTTTTGCGTACTATGAGGGGCCCTGTGCTAGTGCCAACGAGTATGCCCCCCCACCTGATGAAGGAACCTGCACTTTCATGTGCACCTTCCTCTTTGTCCCAGTGTAAGGTGGTATAGTATGCAGGAAGGGGAACCTGACTTTCAGCAGAGTCAGATTCTGGCTGTGTAGAGTGTTATGATCTGGTGGTTTAGGAGCAACATGGGACGAGCTCTGAAGGAGGTGGTACCTGTACTGACCGCTGTCCCTAAGCTCAACACAACACTAGAAGTAGCCGTGGGATGCTCCTGTCACTCCCTAGGCACCTCGTCACAGCCTGAGAACTAACTACCCCTAAAGATAGAAACAGGAAAACTATCTTGCCTCAGAGAAAATCCCCAAAGGATATATATCCCCCCACAAGTAATGACTGTGAGTGGAGAGGGAAAAGACATACACAGAATGAAACCAGGATGTAGCACAGGAGGCCAGTCTAGCTAGATAGATAGGACAGGATAGAATACTGTGCGGTCAGTATTAAAAACTACAAAAATCCTCAGAGTTGACAAAAATCTCCACACCTGACTGAAGGTGTGGAGGGTAAATCTGCTTCCCAGAGCTTCCAGCTTAACTAAATTAATCCATACTGACAAGCTGGACAAAACATAGAATGCACAGAACGAATAAGTCCACAACATGTGGACAGAAAAGAGCAAAGCAAGGACTTATCTTTGCTGAACTGGTCAGGATATCAGGGAAATCCAAGAGAGATGTGAATCCAACCAGGAACCATTGACAAGTGGCACTGGCTGAAGGAAAGAGCCAGGCATAAATAGCCGAGCAGAAAGACAATCAGTGGAAGCAGCTGCAGACTGCTAAATCCAAGGAGCAGCCATTCCACTTAAAACCACCAGAGGGAGCCCAAGAGCAGAACTCACAAAAGTGCCACTTACAACCACCGGAGGGAGCCCAAGAGCGGAATTCACAACAGTACCCCCCCCCCTTGAGGAGGGGTCACCGAACCCTCACCAGAGCCCCCAGGCCGATCAGGACGAGCCAAGTGAAAAGCACGAACCAAATCGGCGGCATGGACATCGGAGGCAACAACCCAAGAATTATCCTCCTGGCCATAACCCTTCCGCTTGACAAGATACTGAAGCCTCCGCCTTGAAAAACGAGAATCCAAAATTTTCTCAACCTCATATTCCAACTCTCCCTCAACCAACACCGGGGCAGGAGGATCAACCGAGGGAACAACGGGCACCACATATCTCCGCAACAAAGATCTATGGAAAACATTATGAATGGCAAAAGAGGCTGGAAAAGCCAAACGAAAAGACACCGGATTGATAATTTCAGAAATCTTATAAGGACCAATAAACCGAGGCTTAAACTTAGGGGAAGAAACCTTCATAGGAACATGACGAGAAGACAACCAAACCAAATCCCCCACACGAAGCCGGGGAACAACACACTGACAGCGATTAGCAAAACGTTGAGCCTTTTCCTGAGACAACGTCAAATTGTCCACCACATGAGTCCAAATCTGCTGCAGCCTGTCCACCACAGAATCCACACCAGGACAATCAGAAGGCTCAACCTGCCCCGAAGAAAAACGAGGATGAAAACCAAAATTACAAAAGAAAGGTGAAACCAAAGTAGCCGAACTAGCCCTATTATTAAGGGCAAACTCGGCCAACGGCAAGAAAGCCACCCAATCATCCTGATCAGCAGACACAAAGCATCTCAAATAGGTTTCCAAGGTCTGATTAGTTCGCTCAGTTTGGCCATTAGTCTGAGGATGAAACGCCGAAGAAAAAGACAAATCAATGCCCATCCTAGCACAAAAGGCCCGCCAAAACCTAGAGACAAACTGAGAACCTCTGTCAGAAACGATATTTGCCATGCAAACGAACCACATGTTGAAAAAACAATGGAACCAGTTCTGAGGAGGAAGGCAACTTAGGCAAAGGTACCAGATGGACCATTTTAGAGAACCGGTTACAAACATCCCAGATAACAGACATCTTCTGGGAAACAGGAAGATCCGAAATAAAATCCATGGAAATATGCGTCCAGGGCCTCTCAGGGACCGGCAAAGGCAAAAGCAACCCACTAGCGCGGGAACAGCAAGGCATGGCCCGGGCGCAAGTCCCACAGGACTGCACAAAAGCACGCACATTGCGCGACAAGGAAGGCCACCAAAAGGACCTAGCAACCAAATCTCTGGTACCAAAAATCCCAGGATGACCAGCCAACACTGAACAATGAACCTCAGAAATTACCTTACTTGTCCATCTATCAGGAACAAACAGCTTCCCCACTGGACAGCGGTCAGGCCTATCAGCCTGAAATTCCTGAAGCACCCGCCGCAAATCAGGGGAGATGGCAGAAAGAATTCATTTTTGGCCACTTGTACTGTTATGATCTGGTGGTTTAGGAGCAACATGGGACGAGCTCTGAAGGAGGTGGTACCTGTACTGACCGCAGTCCCTAAGCTCAACACAACACTAGAAGTAGCCGTGGGATGCTCCTGTCACTCCCTAGGCACCTCGTCACAGCCTAAGAACTAACTACCCCTAAAGATAGAAACAGGAAAACTATCTTGCCTCAGAGAAAATCCCCAAAGGATAGATAGCCCCCCACAAGTAATGACTGTGAGTGGAGAGGGAAAAGACATACACAGAATGAAACCAGGATGTAGCACAGGAGGCCAGTGGCACTGGCTGAAGGAAAGAGCAAGGCATAAATAGCCGAGCAGAAAGACAATCAGTGGAAGCAGCTGCAGACTGCTAAATCCAAGGAGCAGCCATTCCACTTAAAACCACCGGAGGGAGCCCAAGAGCAGAACTCACAAAAGTGCCACTTACAACCACCGGAGGGAGCCCAAGAGCGGAATTCACAACAGTAGAGTGCAAGGGGAATGTAGTGGTCTGGGTCAATGTACCAGCAGACACATCTAGCAGTGGCTGGGCAATGGGCAGGATGAGGAGGAAACAGAAACATAGGCTCAAAATAAAAAAGTAGGCTAAAAGCAGTTCAAAATTGGTGACAGGACTAAACAGGCGGCATAGCTTTGTTTAGTGGAGGGCAACTGTAATGAGTGGCTGACACAGTTACTAGGCCCAAATAAGTAAGTAGGCTAAATGCAGTTAAAAATTGGTAACAGGAGTACACAGGCGGCATTGCTTTGTTCAGTGGAGGAGGACAACTGTAATGAGTGGCTCAGACAGGCTTAGTAGGCCTAAAATAAAAAAGTAGGCTAAATGCAGTTCAAAATTGGTAAAAGGAGTACACAGGCGGCATAGCTTTGTTCAGCGGAGGACAACTATAATGAGAGGCTGACACAGTTACTAGGCCAAAAATAATACAGTGGGCTTAATGTCTGCCAAAAAAATAGTTCACAAATAAACAGGTGGCATAGCTAGGTAAAGGGGTGGACTCCTCTGCTGAGTAGCAGACAGTGGTAGTTGACGCAAAGTATTAACTGGTCTAAATGGAGGCCAAGGCCCCTGTATATTTTTACTATCATCTATCATTTCAACAAATTTGTATTGGCAGTGCCATTGAAGGATTTAACAGCACAGACTACACAATGGTGGAGCAGGGAGAGGTAAGTATTGCAAGTGGTAGAGCACAGTTCGATCTGGGGGGGAAACACTCTCTCGTGGGCAGTGGTACTGACAGAGGGCCCCTCATATTACGACGGTGTGTCTGATGTTGGTTGTGCACCACCACCATCAGACACTTGATTGTACTATGAGGGACCCTGTGCCAGTGCCGTCGCCCAAGAGTGGGCACACCCACCTGTCCAGGCAAACGGCACTCGCACGGGTGCTTGCGCTAAGTGGTGACCACGGCCCTGTGGGGGGAGTCAGCCCATTTAGGGAGGTATAAAAGTGGCCTATGGTGGACATTCAGCAGCTGCAAATGGAGGAATTGGAGCAGTCATTCAGAGGAGGCCAAAAGCAAGACATTTTTCAGGCAAGCTACGTGTCAGCAGGGGGAGGTGGGGCAAAATAATTTGAAATCCATGATTGGTTCATTTTAATGAAGGTTATAGATCATCAACATTTCTGATAGCCAGACGTGTCCTTTTTTCGGTCAGTATTGAACCAGAAGCACTGAAGACTCTTTCTGATAGCACACTAGCAGCTGGGCAAACGAGCTAATGTAATACATATTCTGCAAATACAGGGCAGGTGTCTATTTTAGATGCCCAGTAATCAAAGGGCAATGTGAGGGAGAACATCGATAAGGGAGGAAAAATAGTTCATAACCATACTGGACAAATGCTGTCTCCTGTCACTTTGAATCGATGCAGCAGTACCTGTCAAGTCTGCAGTCATTGCGAAATCACTTCACAAACCTGATCATAAAACCCCTCTGTCCAACGCCACTTCGGATTTGTGCACCTCTAACACCTTTGCCATGTTGCCCCCTACAGCTCATGTGAGAACCATCACCGCCGCTGTGTGCTGGGAATTCCTGAACCAAACGGTCTACAAGAGTTCCTTGTTTGGTAGCCAATATTTGCTCAAGGTTCTCATGTGGCATGATGTTATGCAGTTTCCCCTTATAGCGTCGATCCAGGAGGCAGGCCAACCAGTTATCGTCATCGGTCATCATTTTTATAATGCGGGGGTCCCTTTTTAGGATACGCAAGGCATAATCCGCCATGTGGGCCAATGTTCCAGGTGTCAATTCACTGCTTGTGCTGGGTTGAGGAGCACTTCCTTGCAAATCAACATCACTTGTGGCCCGCAAAAACCCTGTACCTAACCTTGCAACGCCGCCAGTTTCTATTGCCCCCTGAGAAGCATCCTCCCATAAATATTCATCCCCATCATCCTCCTCCTCTTCTTCGTCCGCCACCTCGTCCAGGAGAGTTCCCTGAGCAGACAATGGCTGACTGTCATCAAGGCTTCCCTCCTCCTCGGCTGCAGACCCCTGCTCCTTAATGTGCGTCAAACTTTGTATCAGCAGACGTATTAGTGGGATGCTCATGCTTATGATGGCGTCATCTGCACTTACCAGCCATGTACATTCCTCAAAACACTGAAGGACTTGACAGAGGTCTTGGAGCTTCGACCACTTCACACCAGACAACTCCATGTCTGCCATCCAACTGCCTGCCCGTGTATGTGTGTCCTCCCACAAATAAATGACAGCACGCCTCTGTTCGCACAGCCTCTGAAGCATGTGCAGTGTGGAGTTCCACCTTGTTGCAATGACGATTATTAGGTGGTGCTGGGGAAGATTCAGCGATCGCTGATGGTTCAGCATAAGGCTGGAGTGTACCTTCAGGAGCAGGGCTGGTAACTCCGGATAATTTTTCAGGAAGCACTGCATCACCAGGTTCAAGGTGTGAGCCAGACAAGGTATGTGTTTCAGTTCTGAAAGGGCTATGGCAGCCATAAAATTCCTTCCGTTATCACTGACTACCTTGCCTGCCTCAAGATATACACTGCCCAGCCATGACTGAGTTTCTTGCTGCAAGTACTCGGCCAGTACTTCCGCGGTGTGTCTGTTGTCCCCCAAACACTTCATTTGTAGCACAGCCTGCTGACGCTTACCACTAGCTGTTCGATAATGGGACACCTCGTGTGCAACACTGGCAGCTGCGGATGGAGTGGTCATGCCATGACTGTGCTCTGTGGACGAGCTTTCGCTTCTGGAGGAGGAGAGGTGACGATCGCCTACAGCCAACTGTTTCCTACACCGTGGGCTAGGCAGAACTGTCCCACTATGGCTGTCCCCTGTGGACCCTGCATCCACCACAATAACCCAGTGCGCTGTGATGGACACGTAACGTCCCTGGCCATGCCTACTGGTCCATGCATCTGTTGTGAGGTGCACCTTTCTACTGACTGATTGCCTCAGTGCATGGACAATGTGGTCTTTGACATGCTGGTGTAGGGCTGGGATAGCTTTTCTTGCAAAGAAGTGTCTCCTGGGTAGGTCATAGCGTGGCACTGTGTAGGCCATCAGGGCTTTGAAAGCTTCACTTTCAACCAACCGTTAGGGCATCATCTCTAATGAGATTAGTCTAGCAATGTGGACATTCAAACCCTGTTTACGTGGATGAGAGGATGAGTACTTTCTTTTCCTAACGACAGTCTCTTGTAGGGTGAGCTGGACTGGAGAGCTGCATATGGTGGAACTAGCGGGGGTGTTGGTGGACATGGCAGATTGAGAGAGGCTTGGTGATGGTATTCTTGATGTTGGCCTACATACAGTGTTTCCTACCAAGAACCTTGTGATTCCCTGACTGCTTTGGCCTTGCGACGATACCTCCACATTTGCTGCTGGTGGTGTCCTAACCGGTGGGCTTACAGTGAGGGAAGCAATGTAGCGTTGCTGACTACCTTCATTCTGAGCATGTGCACCAACGGTACGGGACGTTTGGTAGTTAGTCCAGGCTTGCAAGTGCATGCTGGTTAAATCTCTAAGCATGCACATTGTATTTAAATTTTGAAGATTCTTCCCTCTGCTAAAGGTCTTTGGGCATTTCTTACAGATAACTTTGCACTGATCATTCGGAACTTGGTTAAAAAATTCCCACACTGCACTCTTCCTACTATGGAATACCTGTTCAGGCATTGCACGCTGTGCTACTTACACCGGATGGCCACGCTGTCCTAAAATTGTTTTTGATTTTGACAAATGTTTTTGGCCAGAGACGGGCTTGCCAGATGAAAGCTGTTGCAATGTAGATGGCTGCTGCGGATCATCCTCCTCCGCTTTTGAGCTACAGGCAGCGACACCCTCTTCCCCCAGTGGCTGCCAATCTGTGTCAACAACTGGGTCATCTATCACCTCCTCTTCAATGTCATGTGCACCTTCCTCTGTGTCACTGTGTAAGGTGCTAAAGCGTTCGGGACGGGGCACCATTGTCTCATCAGGGTCAGATTCTGGTCTGGCTCAGTACACTGTGAGGGCAATGTAGTGATCTGAGTCAATGGAACAGCATAATAATCTAGCTGTGGCTGTGCATCTGTGCACTCCATGTCCGATTCATCTTGTAATGGGCTTTTAACAATTTCCCTCTCTAACCCAGGCACGGTATGTGTAAAGAGCTCCATGGAGTAAACTGTTGTGTCACCTGCTGCATCCTTCACTTTTGGTTTGGGTGAAGGACACAAGGAAGCGACTTGTTCCTGAACGGGAGCATCCACTGACGACTCGCTGCTTTTATATTTGGAACTTTCCGAAGAGGAGGCGAAGAGCTAGAGGCTGAGTCAGCAAGGAAAGCCAAAACTTTTTCCTGCTGTTCCGGCTTGAAAAGCGGTTTTCCTACTCCCAGATAAGGGAGCCTTCAAGGCCTTGTGTAGCCAGACGATGACGCTGGCTCAACACCTCGAGCCTTTGGTGCTATTTTGCTTTTCCCACTACCACCAGATGCTCCACCACCACCATCAGTACCAGCTGGCAATGACCGCCCACTGCCTCTTCCACCAGATTTCCTCATTTTTGGAAAAATCTAACCAAAATAACAACCGTTATATGGTACTGTAAAACAAGGTAGAAGGTGTATATAAACTTGTTGAGAATTAAAATCTCCCTTTTTTGGGGGGGAGACTGCACCAAAATTCAGGCCCAGTCTATTATACTACACAATGTAAGTGGCAGAACGTGGCTGGAAGATATACGACAAACTAACAGAACTGACGTAGATTCACTTAGAGCCAATTTAAATCTCCCTTTTTTGCGGGGGAGACTGCAACAAATCTCATGCGCAGTGTATTAAACTACACAATGTAAGTGGCAGAACGTGGCTGGAAGATATACGACAAACTAACAGAACTGTGACGTAGATCCACTTAGTGCCAATTTAAATCTCCCTTTTTTGGGGGGGAGACTGCCACAAAACTCAGGCCCAGTGTATTACACTACACAATGTAAGTGGCAAAAAGTGGCTGGAAGATATATCAAGAAATACAAGGGCTGTAGTACAATTTCCATCTCCCTACAATGATCTCAGGTCAAGTATGGCAGCAATAAAAAGGACTGCTGCACACAAAAGTGTGGACAAATAAATAAGATACAGTAACTGTGCAGAAAGGAGCAACAGGATTTTTGCTTTAAAAAAAGCAGTTGGTTTGCACAGCAGCGTGCAAACAGCAATGCAGCTATCAGGGAGCCTTATAAGGCAGCCTAATAAGCTACAGAGCTGATGCACAAAAATATGAACTCCAGTGTCCCTGCAAAGAAAAGGTTGTGTTGGACAGTGGAAATTGCTAGAGCACAAGCAGTTTCGGGGTAAATCTTCCCTCCCTAACTATATCCCTTCTTCTGATGAAGCTGCAGCAACCTCTCCCTATGCTAAGATCGGCAGAAGTAAGATGGCGGTCGGTGCGCACGCCCCTTTATAGCCCCTGTGACGCCGCAGAAAGCAAGCCAATCACTGTCATGCCCTTCTCTAAGATGTCATCACGCTGCCCACACTCTGCGCCCTCCTTCATTGGCTGAAAAATGGCGTTGTAAAAGTCATACGAAACGCGACGTTGGCGCGCTGATCGCCGACCTCATGGCCGATCCCACACTAGGATCGGGTCGGGTTTCATGAAACCCGACTTTGCCGAAAGTCAGCGATTTTTTTAATTTGTCTGATCCGTTTCGCTCAACCCTAAGTGCCAGCACTGCAAAATGTTTTTATTTAGCTACAATATTACAAGGTTATATGATAGAACAAAAGAACAAACATCATGTTTCACTGTTCATTATTACTATATGGCAAAGTTAATCCTGCCTTTAACACACCATGGGTTTAATATCTTGACCAAAAGCATAAAACACATCAGGCACCCAATATAACATAGAAGAAAATCCAGCTCACCACCTGCAATTCCACACTTCTGGGTCACAGATAGCACCTGGGCAGGGTGCAACATCTAATGAAGAGAGCAGAAAAATCCAGCTCACAGATGAAGTTCTAAAAAGTGCGACATGCTCTTTGTCAAGATCGCGTCAAAGGATGCCTGTACTCTCTTTTTTGTGAACACACAATTTTATGTACACTGGCTGTTTTACATCCGGAATAGCTGCGGATTGAACACTACGTAGAGCCGCAGCGTTTAAGCCGCAGCGTTCAATCCGCAGCGTCCAGATGTTCCAGCATAGTGGAGGAGATTTTATGAAGTCCCATCTCCACTATGCGTGGAAACATGCATCCGGCGGCCCTGCGATTCCGGACATGCGGTGCGTCTTTTTAGATCACAGCATGTCCGTTTAGCTTGCGGCGACGCTGCGCCGCCTCAAGGTAAAACACAGGGCCCTATGTGTGGGGTGCGATGATTCCGGATGTGTGCAATGAACACATCATCGCGTCTACAGAAGGGGGTGGAGCTTTGGGCGGAGCTAGTTTTCCGCTCCATCCAAAGCGCCGGCCATCCTGAACGTGGACACGTACCCTAATTTTTGCTTCATGTGCCTTGGAAAATAAAATGCACTTTTTTGGACTTCATCTGTGAGCTGGATTTTTCTGCTCTCTTCACCAAATATAACATATTCTAATCATGAGAGAATAATCCTCTTTGCCTGGAGACTAACGTGAATCAAACTAAGGATTCCATACTTTTTCAGTTTTTTTTGATGAGGACAATGTTTATTCTTGTATTCCACCCATTCACAGGAAGCTGCGGTGTTTACCATATTGACCCAATGTGAAATCTAGAGGGATCTTCTTTCCATCCATCACTAGGTGACAGCCTTACAGGCCGTAAACAAAGTATCACTGAGAAGAGAGCAAAGTTTGAGGCCAGGAATCCTCTTCAAGGATACCCAATAAGCACACATTATGACACAATGGTACAGGAGATTTTATGATCTCGATGAGGATAGTGAAGACCTCTTTCCAAAAATCTACAATAGGAGGGCAACGCCACATCAAGTGTATAAAATCTGCCACCTCCTTACGACACTTATGGCAATCTGCAATGGTGGATCTACCCATTTTATGTAATTTTTTAGGTGTCGGGTAGCATTGATGGACTATATACATTTGGATTAGTTTGTTATTAATTGCAGTTAAAGTGAACCTGTCAGTAGGATTGTGCAGAGTAATCTAAAGACAGTGTCAGGTTGGCGCTATTATACTGATAAAAATGATACCTTATGTGATAAAGTCCATTTTGTGGTTGTTGTTTAATCTTTATTTTCAGTTAATGAGATTCTCGCTCTTCGGGTCGGGCCTATGGGGCGGGGCTTTATGTGATGCCATTTTGGCAGAGAAAAAAAAATAGGCTACATCAAGATGGTGCTGGCGGCGCCTGCGCAGTAGCATCTATCGGAATGATGCTACTGCACAGGTGCCGCGTGTGCCATGTTGATAAAGCCTTTTTTTTTCTGCCAAAATGACACCGGTAGTGCAGTAGCATCTATTTCTTTCTAACGGATGCTACTGCGCAAGCTCCGCCGGCGCGATCATGATGAAGCCTAATTTGTTTTTCTCTGCCAAAATGGCACTGCCAGTGGCTCCTGCGCAGTAACATATATCGGAATGCGATAGATGCTACTGCGCAGGTGTGGCCGCCGATGCAATTTTGTTTAATCATTTTTTTTTTTAATAATTCTATATGTGTAAATAAAATTAAAATATGTATATTATCCCCCATGTCATGCTACATCGCAGGCCCCACCGCCTGCCTGTTGAATGTGATTTTTTTTTTTCAAACCATATTATATTCAGTATATAAAATAGGGGGCATGTCACTGAGGGATCAGTGACCTGTCATAAGCCGTACAGATGAATATCTAAGCAGAGCATCACATAGAGCCCCGCACACATGCCCCGCCCCAGAGCACGATAATCTCGTTAACTGAAAACTACACATACAAATTAAACAACCACAAAATGGTTTTCATCAACCCAGGTATAAGGCTATGTGCACACGTAGGAAATGTGGTGCAGAATTTTCTGCACTAAATCTGCATCTCCTGGCAGAATCCGTTGGTGCGTTTTTTATGCGGTTTTAGTGTGTTTTTTGTGCGGAATTGATGCGGATTTTGTGCAGTTTGTAAATCACATTGCAGTTCTGCAGCGTTTCTTCTGCAGAAAAAAACGCTGCAGATCTGCACTAATTCTGCACTAATTCTGCATCGTGTGCACATACCCTTACAGCGCCAAACTGACACTGTCTGTAGTTTACTGAGCACAATCCGCTGACAGGTTCACTTTAAAATATATTGCAGGTAGGCCAAGGCCTCACCCCAATCCTTCTTTGATAGGGAGGGTATTATTGCCTTCCATTTGGCCTCTACTAACTATTCCAATGAGAAGTGTCTTCTGCTCATTCACTGGGAATATAAAAAAGGAGATTAACTCCTTGGGTCCCTGGCTCCTTAATATCCCAATCGAGTATGAGGATTTGAGAGCTTTCAATATCTGTAAACTGGATATTGAGCACATTCCTTAGTTAGAGATACCTAAAGAAAGTGTATATCCTGCAAAAAACATGGAATCTAAAGCCCACTGTGTAAAATGGACAAATAGTTTATTAAATACAACAAAAAGTGGCAAGAAACTAAAATAGATTGTAAAGACACAGGTGGTATGTGGAAGAGATAAATACACATACAAGAATGGGAGGGGCAGTATAGATACCCCTGAGCACATACATCAATTCTGAAAGTGAAATCTGTAGTTTTTTTTTTTTATAAATTTTCAAAGATTAAAAAAAAATTAATTTCTATGTTGCATGCCTTTAAGTTTCTCCTTATAACTCAAACCAGAACCAAGACAGAGAAACTGAAAAAGACTCCATTCCACTCTGTTCATGCTTCCACCCGATATGTCACAAGAGTATCTTTGTTAATGTTTTACCCATGCATTTCCAAAAAACTACACTGCTCAAAATAAAAGGAACACTAAAATCCCACATCCTAGAGATCACTGAATGAAATATTCCAGTTGTAAATCTTTATTCATTACATAGTGGAATGTGTTGAGAACAATAAAACCTAAAACTGATCAAGGTAAATCACAACTAATATCCCACGGAGATATACCGTATTTTCTGGTGTATAAGACGACTGGGCGTATAAGACGACCCCCAGCTTTTCCATATAAAATATGGAATTTGGGATATGCCCGCTGTATAAGACGGGGGTCATCTTATACGCCCAGTCATCTTATACGGCGTGTGCGGTGCGTATGGTTCCCAGGGTCTGGAGGAGAGGAGACTCACCTTCAGGCCCTGGGATCCATATTCATGTAAAAAATAAAGAATAAAAATAAAACATATGGATATACTCACCCCTCCGACGGACCCTGGCTCTCAGCGGTGCAAGAGTCTGCCTCCGTCCTAAGAATGCAGTGAGTGAAGGACCTTCGATGACGTCGCGGTAACGCAACCGCTCACATGACCGCGACGTCATCGAAGGTCCTTCTCTCACTGCATTCTTAGGAACGGAGGCATACTCTTGCACCGCTGAGAGCCAGGGTCTGTCGGAGGGGTGAGTATATCCATATGTTTTATTTTTATTCTCAGAACTGTAGACACTGGATCTGCAGAGTGTGAATAAAGTGCAGGTTTTTTTTCACACATGTGAAACGGGGGGGTAGTACCATGTGATGTTTTATCGAATAGCACTCGCCCCAGTGTTATTCTATGGGGAAGAGCAGTTCAGCGATTATTTTCTCATGCTGAATCGGCATGAGAGAACAATGGCAGCATGCTGTAATTGGCAGTATGCTCTGCTCACTCGCACCCCCATACAAGACTATGGGTCTGAGTGAAACATCACACTGCACTCGGATACCACCCCAGTGCAATCCGATATACACCGAGTCAGTCCATGGAGCAGACGGAGAAATTTTCTCCTGCTCTGCTTCAGTGCTGTGATTCTCTCATGTGAGAGCGTCAGAGCACTGACACTCGGATCACACTCCCAGCTGAGCAGAAGCTGAGTGTTATTAGCATATCGCATCCAATGTGACACAATAGTATAACTCCAGCCTTATGCCCTGTGTCCACGATGAGATTTTGGTGAGTTTTTGGTGAATCATAATTTTGTTGCATCAAAAATGCAGCACCTTACAGTTCAGAAATGTGGATGGGATTTACATTATTAAAATCTTCTGCCCACTGGGCTTTTTTATGCAGTGTAAACTGACCTACGGTGCGTGCTTCAAATTCGCAACATGTCAATTCTTCTTGCAGATATGATAAATTTTGGGCAGAATCGGATTAATTAAAATTATAATTCTTCCCAAATGCTTATATATGCTGGAACATACATCGTTAAGGATCCCTAAAAGTTTTTTTTAGGAAAATACATAGCATGATGCCAGCATTTATATGGGGTCTGTCAAGACCTAAATTAAGTATTGGATCCCTGCAGAGGCCCAAAGACCAAGGTGTATAAGCGGGCCCTGACTTATATTTGTATTATCTGGCTGGTCAACTACGCTACTTAAAATACTGGGTAAATCAAGATGGACTTAATAATGCAGAAGATCATCTTATGCATTTTTTGGGTAGGAATACACCGTGGGCAATATTGGAGTGTTCATATAGACCACCCCAGTGTTTATTTGCGCATAGCTTAGCAATACAGCTTTGGCAAGAAAGTAAACTTATTTTGAAATTCACGATCAAATTGTTGAAATTCATATATGAAATAATCCCGAGTTCCCGCGCCTTCAAAATTTACAGGACTCGGGTTTCTGGAAACAAAATAGAATAACAACACTTAATCAGTTTTTTGAAAATGAAACTTTATTATCGTTTGAACAAATCCATGTCCGGTTCGGAATTCCCTACAGAGACTTTTATAGAGATCTACAACTAAGACACGCCATGATGTACCAGTTCCCATTTCCTAGAATGAGAATATCTAAATACCCACTGATAGGAGTATTATCAACTCAAGGACCCACAGGTGTGATATCCTCTCTCTATACCTTTCTGTTAAACTTTAAATTCGCATCCACTCAGCTCGCTGTAGAGAGTAAAGGTACCGTCACACTAGACGATATCGCTAGCGATCCGTGACGTTGCAGCGTCCTCGCTAGCGATATCGTCCAGTGTGACAGGCAGCAGCGATCAGGCCCCTGCTGTGCTGTCGCTGGTCGGGGAAGAAAGTCCAGAACTTTATTTGGTCGCTGGACTCCTCGTAGACATCGCTGAATCGGCGTGTGTGACACCGATTCAGCGATGTCTTCACTGGTAACCAGGGTAAACATCGGGTAACTAAGCGCAGGGCCGCGCTTAGTAACCCGATGTTTACCCTGGTTACCATCCTAAAAGTAAAAAAAAACAAACACTACATACTTACCTACAGCCGTCTGTCCTCCAGCGCTGTGCTCTGCACTCCTCCTGTACTGGCTGTGAGCGTCGGTCAGCCGGAAAGCAGAGCGGTGACGTCACCGCTCTGCTTTCCGGCCGCTGTGCTCACACAGCCAGTGCAGGAGGAGTGCAGAGCACAGACGGCTGTAGGTAAGTATGTACTGTTTGTTTTTTTTTACTTTTAGGATGGTAACCAGGGTAAACATCGGGTTACTAAGCGCGGCCCTGCGCTTAGTTACCCAATGTTTACCCTGGTTACCGGCATCGTTGGTCGCTGGAGAGCGGTCTGTGTGACAGCTCTCCAGCGACCAAACAGCGACGCTGCAGCGATCCGGATCGTTGTCGGTATCGCTGCAGCGTCGCTAAGTGTGACGGTACCTTAAGTGGCTACACTTATTACCATCTATTACTGATGATCAGTGGAGCGATAGCCTAGAGGCACATGCGATGGTGTCACCTGCTGCAAATAAGTTAATGGTGTCACCTGCTGCAAATAAGTTAATACAGTTGTATATTCTTCACCAATCCTATCTGACCCCAAGTAGATTACATAAATTTGGTAGAGGAGTGACTGATGAATGTCACAGGTGTGGGGAATCCTGGGCTGATTTCTGGCACCTTATTTGGAACTGCAGGATTATACGGAGATATTGGATTGTGGTCGTTGCTACATTGGAGCGGATAATAGGGATTCCGATCGAATGTAGAATTGTGCATCCTGGGTGTCGTGGATGAGGAGATATGGGTCCACCATGATAGAATATTTTGGGAAGTTCTATTTATGGCTAGGAAAGCTGTAGCATTGAGGTGGATGGAGGGGGGAATCTCCTTAGATTAATCAGAAAATTGTCTCTTCAGAGAGGAAGAGGACTAGAACTCTAGTGCCACCTATTGGAAGTAGCAATCCTAACAGTCAATGTCGACCCTTTAACGAGCCTTGTCACATGACTTAGGATAATAGCCAAACCAGAATCTCAATTTGCAGACACTGTGTTTCGGGGTACTGCCCCTCGTCAGTGCAAAGTGGAGATCTGGTTTGGCTGATTGAGAGGCGTCTGACCGGGATCAAAGAAGTATCGTTTATCCTTGCGGACAATGTCCACCTGATGAAGACGGTGTTAACCGTTTAAATGCGTTGTGGCTTAAATATAACCTGGTGTCCAAGTATTCCTTCCGCGCTCCTGGGACCGAATTCTACTTTCTTTGTTCTTGAGTCCTCCATCAGAGGTATTCGGCTGGAAGCTGCGGGGGACTCTGCAATTTGGTTCTCTTTCCCTCCCTCCCTGGGTCTACTCTTGGCGCTCCACCACCAAACCGCCTAATACTGAATTCTGTAAGGCTCGTTAAAGGGTCAACATTGACTGTTAGGATTGCTACTTCCAATCTAATAGGTGGCACTAGAGTTCTAGTCCTCTTCCTCTCTGAAGAGACAATTTGCATGTTTCCCAGAGGAGCATTGCGGCTTTAAGTCTCCTCACCTCGACATGCTTATCATGTCACTCTCCGCAAGGAGAAACGATACTTCTTGGATCTAGATTAATCAGTGGAAGAAACTAGTGAATGACATAATTCCTTATAAAAACATTATACAGAAACAGAGGATGTCCCCAGAAATTTCAGAAGATTTGGGAAAGGTGGTGTGACTAGCCATTGACGCATTTGGCTCTTGTCACTATGGTCTCTTCAATCTCGTGATATAGTCCCTGATGTACTGTATAGCTATTCTGGACCATGAAAGTGATGATTTGTGTTGGATTAATAACATGTGTCCATTATAACCTTACCTGGTACGAGCATAAAAACTTTTATAAAGGCTTCGTTGATTAGGAAATGCAATGCCTGGTAGAATATATTATACTGAAGGTTATGTTTTATTTTTGTTTGTAAACTTTATTATTGAAGGAATTATGTCATGTCTATGTCAATGTGAACGTTGATACATGGATTATTTTGACTCTATGCTATGTTGCCATATGTGTGTTCTCTTATTTTGTGGCATCTTTCAATAAAAAGTTTTAAAAAAAAAGATATGCTAAATTTCTGTGCACATTTTTCTCATAGAAGCGAAATATAGGTAATGTGGCCACTTTGGACCAGACCGTAGCTCAATGGAGAGTGCAGCTTCATCTTTATTATCTACGAGACCCCGCTCTGTGTGCAAAGTAGTAACTTTTCTTGGTATTGCAACTAAGGCTAGAATGACACGAATGTATAACATCAGATACAAGAGCATTGGATGCGATATCCTATTGACCCTCGGCTCCAGCTTTGCTGCAAGCGTGATCCGAGTGTCAGTGCTCTGTGCTCCGATCCTCTCACAGTGGGAGAATTAGAGCACAGCTAGGGAGGAGACGGAGAAAGTAATTTCTCCATCTCCTCCATTACCTGTCTCGACGTATATCGGACTACACTGGAATGACATCTGAGTGCAGTCCGATGTTCCACATGCATCCATAGACTTGTGTGGGTGTGAGTGAGCCAAGTCTCTGTGCCAATCGCAGCATGCAGCAATTGTTCTCTCATGCCGAATCAACATGAGAAAATAATCGCATATCTGAGCTGCACCAAAGGATAACACTGGGCCAAGGGCTATGCGATGTTTTATCACATAGCTCTCAGCCATGTTATACGCTTGTGTGACCCCGGCCTTTGAGCAATAAATAGGACTGAACTGTAATATTGGACCATCTGGGACTGCATGTTATATAGTCGTGTTAAACTCGCATCATGGGCGTACCCACTGTGGGGCAGGGGGAGCGCTGCGCGCCTATCATGATGAGGCCTGGCCACCTGTTTTTCCTGCTGCCGGCCATTTAAATCTTCAGGCACGGAGGCTTTACAGGTGCACGCATCAGTGCGTCAGTGGCCCGGGTTCCCTGCACAGAGGGGTTAAGAACGCCTGACGTTGAACGTCAGGACGTTCTTTATGGGCGGAGAGAGCGCGTTCTGCTCTCCCCGCCTCCTGCCCCTGGCTGCAGCGAGCCACTGAACGTATCAGGATCAGGTCTCAGGCATCCGGAGAAGCTCTTAGTACCCGCACACTTCCTAAGACAATCGCTACAAGTGCTGAGCTGGGGGCTGGGCTGATGTATATACAGAGGCTGGCTGTGGCTGGGCTGATGTATGTAAATGCAGGGGCTAGGGGCTGGCTGGGCTGATGTATATACAGGGGCTGGCTGTGGCTGGGCTGATGTATGTATATAAAGGGGCTGGGGGCTGGTTGGTCTGATGTATATACAGGTGCTGGGTGCTTGGGCTGATGTTTACACAGGGGCTGGCTGTGGCTGGGCTGATGTATATAGAGGGGCTTGCGGCTGGCTTGTCTGTATATACAGGTGCAGGGGGCTTGGGCAGATGTATACACAGGGGCTGGCTGTGGCTGGGCTGATGTATAAACAGGTGGTGCTGGGCTCAGTGGGCTGGTGTTGATATATACAGGTGGTGCTGGGTTCAGTGGGCTGGGGCTGGTGATGATGTATATACAGGTGCTGGGCTCAGTGGGCTGGGGCTAGTGATGATGTATATACAGGTATGGTGCTCATTATACTATATGGAGTATTATATGGGGCACATTATACTGCATGGAGCAATATATGGGAATCATTATTCTGCATGGAGCAATATATGGGGCATGTTATTCTGCATGGAGCGCTATGTGGTGCCCATAATATTGTATGGAGCAATATATGTGGCTTATTATTCTGTATGGAGCAATATATGGAGCTCATTATTCTTTATGGAGTAATATGTGGGGCTCATTATACTGTATGGAGCACTATATGGTACCCAAAATACTGTGTGGAACAATATATGGGGCTCATTATACTATATGCAGCAATATATGGGGCTCATTATTCTGTATGGAGCGCTATGTGGTGCCCAGAATACTGTATGGAGGACTAAGCTGTCTGATTTATGACCTATTGTAGACTGTACAATAGTTATAACTCATGTGATGTATGGGGGGACTGTATATGAGATGGGAGCCCTATGGGGGGCTGTATACATGTTTGTGGGGGGTGCCCTTTTGAAGTTCGCCTCAGGCAGCAGGGTGGATAGGTTTACCCCTGCCCATAAATTATCATGTTATCAGCAGCATTTCTACAGTTTTCCCTGGACAATGTTTTGCTGAGAACAGTGTTTTTGTTCAGGCATAAACAATCCAATCACTCAATGAATAGGCAGTATTTTGCTTGTTTAGTATAATACACGCCATAGTCCTCCACCTAGCATAATGTGGACCACATTTCTCAATATTGTATAATGCACACCCCATAGTCCTCAAGATAGTATAGTGTGTGTGCCACAGTCATCCATATTGTATAATGCACACATCCATATAGTATAATGTGCTACATAGTCCTCCATATAGTATTATACACTCCCCATAGTCATATATGTTGTACAATGCACTCCCCATAATATAATGCACCCATAGTTCTCCATATATTAAATACATTCTTCGTAGTCCTCCAAACAGTATAATGTACTTCTCATAGTCCTCTATATAGTATAATGCACCCCCCATAGTTCTCCACGTAGTACAATGCACTCCCCATAGTATACTGCACCCCATAGTTCGTCATATAGTATAATGCATTCAAAATGGTCCTCTATACAGTATAATGCAGCCCCCCTCAGAGTACAATGCAGTCCCTCCATAGAATATAATGTAGCCACCCCATATAATGTAATGCAGCTTCCTTATAGTATAGTGCAGCCCCTATAGAATATAATGTAGCCCCCTCATATAGTGTAATACAGCCCCACATAGAATATAATGCAGCCCACCCCCATAGAATATAATGCAGCCGCCCACAGAACTTAGTGTAGCCCCCTCAGAGTATAATGCAGCCCCCCCATAGAATACATTTTTGCTCCATCACATAGTATAATGCAGTCCTACAGTATTATGGTCACCACGTACTCACTCAAGCACAGATGTGTATATATACAAAATACAAAAAATTTACAATATTCACCTCTACTGCTCGTTCCCCCGCTGCTCCAGGCTCTACAGAGTGTGCGATGAAGTGATGTCATCGTGCACTCGCTGTGTCAGAGACAGAAGGGAGTGATGGGTAGAGAGCGTCATCTGACGCTTTCTCCTCAAACATTCCTTCCAACTGTATTGGCATATATGCTACTGATGCAGTGGAATGCTGCGTGCGAAGGGTGGTGCTGGCAACGGGCCTCCCTGACTCATGTCTGCCTGCCCCTAACACCTGTCCTGACTGTATGATAGCCTCCACAGTATCCTTCAAACTGTATTATGGCCCTCACATTAGCTATCATAATGTATAATGGCCCTCACATTAGCTCCCATGCTGGATGATGGCCCTTACATTAGCTCCCATGCTGTATAATGCCCCCACATTAGCTCCCATGCTGTATAATGGCCCTCACATTAGCTCCCATGCTGTATACTGTGTTATGATCTGGTGACCTTGGAGCTGCAGGAGAACTTTCACTGGAGAAAGTGGCCACTATACTGACCGCAATCCTGAACTTAACACCGCAACTAGAAGTATCCGTGGAGTGTACCTAACACAGACACCTCGTCACAGCTGGAGGACTAAATACCCCTAAAGATGGAAATCGGAATACTATCTTGCCTCAGAGAAAATCCCCAAAGTATAGACAGCCCCCCACAAATATTGGCGGTGAGTCGGAGAGGAAAAAACATACACAGGCAGAAAAAACAGGATTTAGCACAGGAGGCCACTCTAGCTAGATAGGACAGGATAGGACAGAGTTCTGTGCGGTCAGTATTAAAACCCTTCAAAAAATCCACAGCAGAATATACAAAAAACTTCCTACATCTAACTAAAGATGTAGGAGCGCATATCTGCAACTCCAGTGAATCCTACAAACAGAGCAGGAATAAAACTGAAACAAGCACCCAGCAGTGTGCCACAGACACAAAAAAACAAACACTTATCTTTGCTGAATTTGGCAGCCAGCAGGAGAAGCCAGAAAGTGATCCAATACTTCACAAGTAACATTGACAACTGGCAAGAGCTAAAGGATCCTGCACACCTAAATATCCCAGTCAGAATTGTAGTCATCCGATACACCTGGCCAGGACTGCGAGTCAGAGACAACTGCATTCCCACTTACAACCACTGGAGGGAACCCAATAGCAGAATTCACAACAGTACCCCCCCTTGAGGAGGGGTCACCGAACCCTCACCAGGAATAATAATAATAATAATCTTTATTTATATAGCGCCAACATATTCCGCAGCGCTTTACAGTTTAACAGATTGAAACACAAAAGTCATAAGTAACAACGTTAACAATACAATAATTAAAGCAAAATAAGATGACCCTGCTCGTGAGAGCTTACAATCTACAATGAGGAGGGGGAGATGCAAAGTACAGGTGTGTATTTACAATGATGTATTTACAATCATGGTCCAGCCATCTTCAGGGGTTGGGGAATAGATGGGGATAGTGAATGGGCTACACACACAAACATAACATAACTTTGATTAGTGAACGTGATAGGCCGCTCTGAACAAATGTGTTTTGAGCGAGCGCCTAAAACTATGCAAATTATGGATGGTCCTAATATCTTGGGGTAGAGCATTCCAGAGGATTGGCACAGCAAGGGAGAAGTCTTGGAGTCGGGAGTGGGAGGTACGGATTAGTGCAGAGGTTAAGCGAAAGTCATTTGTAGAGCGCAGTGGTCTGTTAGGCTGATAGACAGAAATGAGGGAGGAGATGTAAGGGGGTGCCGCACTGTGGAGAGCTTTGTGGGTGAGAACAAGTACTTTGAATTGTATCCTGTAATGAATGGGTAGCCAGTGTAAAGACTGGCGAAGAGCGGACGCGTCCGAGTAACGATTAGCCAGATGGATGACCCTGGCTGCTGCATTAAGGATGGACTGGAGAGGGGAAAGTCGAGTAAGGGGGAGGCCAATTAATAGAGCGTTACAGTAGTCCAGGCGGGAGTGGATCAGGGCGACAGTGAGGGTTTTAGCTGTCTCCATGGTGAGGAAAGGGCGGATTCTAGAGATGTTCTTTAGGTGTAAGCGGCACGAGCGGGCAAGAGATTGTATATGGGAGGTGAAGGAGAGATCGGAGTCAAACATAACACCCAGACAGCGCGCCTGCTGCCGGAGTGTTATTATGGTGCCACCCACCAGGACCCCCAGGACGATCAGGACGAGCCAGATGAAAGGCACGGACCAAATCAGCAGCATGGACATCAGAGGCAAAAACCCAAGAATTATCCTCCTGGCCATAACCCTTCCATTTGACCAGGTACTGAAGCTTCCGCCTCGAAAAACGGGAATCCAAAATCTTCTCAACAATATATTCCAACTCCCCATCAACCAACACAGGGGCCGGAGGATCAACAGAGGGAACAACGGGCTCCACATATTTCCGCAACAAAGATCTATGGAAGACATTATGGATAGCAAAAGAGGCCGGAAGCGCCAGACGAAAAGACACCGGATTAATAATCACAGAAATCCTATAAGGACCAATAAACCGAGGCTTAAACTTAGGAGAAGAAACCTTCATAGGAACATGACGGGAAGACAACCAGACTAGATCACCAACCCGAAGCCGGGAACCAACACACCGACGACGATTAGCAAAACGTTGAGCCACCTCTTGAGACAACACCAACTTGTCCACCACCTGAGCCCAAATCTGCTGCAACCTCTCCACCACAGAATCCACACCAGGACAGTCAGAAGGCTCAACCTGCCCAGAAGAAAAACGAGGATGAAAACCAAAATTACAAAAGAAAGGCGAAACCAAGGTAGCAGAACTAGCCCGATTATTAAGGGCAAACTCGGCTAATGGCAAGAAGGCCACCCAATCATCCTGATCAGCAGACACAAAGCATCTCAAATAAGTCTCCAAGGTCTGATTAGTTCGCTCGGTCTGGCCATTTGTCTGAGGACGAAATGCAGAAGATAAAGACAAATCAATGCCCAGCCTAGCACAAAAGGCCCGCCAAAACCTAGAAACAAACTGGGAACCTCTGTTGGACACAATATTCTCCGGAAAACCATGCAAACGAACCACATGCTGAAAGAACAACGGAACCAAATCTGAAGAGGAAGGCAATTTAGGTAAGGGCACCAAATGAACCATCTTAGAGAACCGCTCACAAACAACCCAGATAACAGACATCTTCTGGGAGACCGGAAGATCAGAAATAAAATCCATCGAAATATGCTTCCAGGGCCTCTCAGGGATTGGCAATGGCAAAAGCAACCCACTAGCACGGGAACAACAAGGCTTGGTGTTATAAACTGGTGGATTAGGAGCAACATGGGACAAGCTCTGAAGGAGGTGGTACCTGTACTGACCGCAGTTCCTAAGCTCAACACCACACTAGAAGCAGCCGTGGGATGTTCCTGTCACTCCCTAGACACCTCATCACAGCCTGAGAATTAACTACCCCTAAAGATAGAAACAGGAAAGCTATCTTGCCTCAGAGAAAATCCCCAAAGAATAGATAGCCCCCCACAAATAATGACTGTGAGTGGAGAAGGAAAAGACATATACGTAGAATGAAACCAGGATGTAGCATAGGAGGCCAGTCTAGCTAGATAGATAGGACAGGACGGAATACTGTGCGGTCAGTATTAAAAACTAGAAAAATCCACCACAGAGTTTACAAAAATCTCCACACCTGACTAAAGGTGTGGAGGGTAAATCTGCTTCCCAGAGCTTCCAGCTTAACTGAATTAATCCATACGGACAAGCTGGACAAAAACATAGAATGTACCAAACAATGAAGTCCACAACATGTGGACAGAAAAGAGCAAAGCAAGGACTTATCCTGACCAGTTCAGCAAAGATATCAGGGAAATCCAAGCAGAGATGTGATTCCACACAGGAACCATTGACAAGTGGCACAAGCTGAAGGGAAGAGCCAGGCTAAATAGCCGAGCAGAATAGACAATAAGTGGAAGCAGCTGCTGACTGCTAAATCCAAGGAGCAGCCATTCCACTTAAGACCACCGGAGGGAGCCCAAGAGCAGAACTCACAAAAGTGCCACTTACAACCACCGGAGGGAGCCCAAGAGCGGAATTCACAACAGTACCCCCCCTTGAGGAGGGGTCACCGAACCCTCACCAGAGCCCCCAAGCCGATCAGGACGAGCCAAGTGAAAAGCACGAACCAAATCGGCGGCATGGACATCGGCGGCAACAACCCAAGAATTATCCTCCTGGCCATAACCCTTCCACTTGACAAGATACTGAAGCCTCCGCCTCGAAAAACGAGAATCCAAAATTTTCGCAACCTCATATTCCAACTCTCCCTCAACCAACACCGGGGCAGGAGGATCAACCGAGGGAACAACGGGCACCACATATCTCCGCAACAAAGATCTATGGAAAACATTATGAATGGCAAAAGAGGCTGGAAGAGCCAAACGAAAAGACACCGGATTGATAATATCAGAAATCTTATAAGGACCAATAAACCGATGCTTAAACTTAGGGGAAGAAACCTTCATAGGAACATGACGAGAAGACAACCAAACCAAATCCCCCACACGAAGTCGGGGACCAACACACCGACGGCGGTTAGCAAAACGTTGATCCTTTTCCTGAGACAACGTCAAATTGTTCACCACATGAGTCCAAATCTGCTGCAGCCTGTCAACCACAGAATCCACACCAGGACAATCAGAAGGCTCAACCTGCCCCGAAGAAAAACGAGGATGAAAACCAAAATTACAAAAGAAAGGTGAAACCAAAGTAGCCGAACTAGCCCTATTATTAAGGGCAAACTCTGCCAACGGCAAGAAAGCCACCCAATCATCCTGATCAGCAGACACAAAGCATCTCAAATAGGTTTCCAAGGTCTGATTAGTTCGCTCAGTTTGGCCATTAGTCTGAGGATGAAACGCCGAAGAAAAAGACAAATCAATGCCCATCCTAGCACAAAAGGCCCGCCAAAACCTAGAAACAAACTGAGAACCTCTGTCAGACACAACATTCTCCGGAATGCCATGCAAATGAACCACATGCTGAAAAAACAATGGAACCAAATCTGAGGAGGAAGGCAACTTGGGCAAATGTACCAGATGGACCATTTTGGAGAACCGGTCACAAACCACCCAGATAACAGACATCTTCTGGGAAACCGGAAGATCCGAAATAAAATCCATGGAAATATGCGTCCAGGGCCTCTCAGGGACCGGCAAAGGCAAAAGCAACCCACTAGCGCGGGAACAGCAAGGCTTGGCCCGGGCGCAAGTCCCACAGGACTGCACAAAAGTACGCACATTCCGCGACAAGGAAGGCCACCAAAAGGACCTAGCAACCAAATCTCTGGTACCAAAAATCCCAGGATGACCGGCCAACACTGAACAATGAACCTCAGAAATTACCTTACTTGTCCATCTATCAGGAACAAACAGCTTCCCCACAGGACAGCGGTCAGGTTTATCATCCTGAAATTCCTGAAGCACCCGCCGCAAATCAGGGGAGATGGCAAAAAGAATCACCCCTTCTTTAAAAATGCCAACCGGCTCAAGGACTCCAGGAGAGTCAGGCAAAAAACTCCTAGAGAGGGCATCAGCCTTAACATTCTTAGATCCCGGAAGAAAAACAGAGACCATCGAGCCTGTCTAGGGTTCAGCCGCTTGGCCGACTCGAGGTAAATCAGATTCTTATGATCAGTCAAGACCACAACACGGTGCTTGGCTCCCTCAAGCCAATGTCGCCACTCCTCAAATGCCCACTTCATAGCCAACAACTCACGATTGCCGACATCATAATTGCGCTCCGCAGGCGAAAACTTTCTGGAAAAAAAAGCACACGGTTTCGTCAAAGAACCATCAGAATTCCTCTGAGACAAAACGGCCCCTGCCCCAATCTCAGAAGCGTCAACCTCAACCTGAAAAGTAAGAGAAACATCCGGCTGACGCAACACAGGGGCAGAAGTAAATCGGCGTTTAAGCTCCTGAAAGGCCTCAACAGCCGCAGAGGACCAATTCGTCACATCAGCGCCTTTCTTCGTCAAATCTGTAAGGGGCTTAACCACACTGGAAAAGTTGGCAATGAAACGGCGATAGAAATTTGCAAAGCCCAAAAATTTCTGAAGGCTC
Source organism: Ranitomeya imitator (assembly GCF_032444005.1). Lineage (NCBI taxonomy): Eukaryota > Metazoa > Chordata > Amphibia > Anura > Dendrobatidae > Ranitomeya > Ranitomeya imitator. The sequence goes on along the minus strand of NC_091286.1, from coordinate 176,921,783 downwards.
TTCACAGATGTGGGTTGAATCCAGTCATGAATGGCTTGGAGCTTAACAGGATCCATTTCTATAGACGAGGGGGAAAAAATAAAACCCAAAAAAGAGACCTTCTGAACTCTGAATAGGCACTTAAACCCCTTCACAAACAAAGCATTATCACGAAGGATCTGGAATACCATCCTGACCTGCTTCACATGAGACTCCCAATCATCGGAAAAAATCAAAATATCATCCAAATATACAACCATGAATTTATCAAGATAATTGCGGAAAATATCATGCATGAAGGATTGGAACACAGATGGAGCATTAGAGAACCCGAATGGCATCACAAGATATTCAAAATGGCCTTCGGGCGTATTAAATGCAGTTTTCCATTCGTCACCCTGTTTAATACGGACAAGATTATATGCCCCTCGAAGGTCAATCTTGGTAAACCAACTAGCCCCCTTAATCCGAGCAAACAAATCAGAAAGCAAAGGCAAGGGGTATTGGAATTTGACCGTGATCTTATTAAGAAGACGATAATCAATACAGGGTCTCAAGGAGCCATCCTTCTTAGCAACAAAAAAGAAACCCGCTCCCAATGGTGACGAAGACCGTCGAATATGCCCCTTCTCCAAAGACTCCTTAACATAACTCCGCATGGCGGCAGATTGAAAAGTCGGCCCTTAGGGAACTTGCAGCCAGGAATCAAGTCAATAGCACAATCACAAGTCCCTGTGCGGTGGAAGGGAAGTGGACTTGGGCTCATCAAATACATCCTGGAAATCAGACAAAAACTCAGGGACCTCAGAAGAGGGGGAAGAGGAAATTGACATCAAAGGAACGTCACTATGCACCCCTTGACAACCCCAACTAGTCACAGACATAGTTTTCCAATCCAGCACCGGATTATGTTCCTGTAACCACGGAAAACCCAGTACAACAACATCATGCAGGTTATGCAACACCAGAAAACGGCAATCTTCCTGATGTGCTGGAGCCATGTACATGGTCATCTGCGTCCAGTACTGAGGTTTATCCTTGGCCAATGGTGTAGCATCAATGCCCCTCAAAGGAATAGGGCTCTGCAAAGGCTGCAAGGAAAAGCCACAGCGCCTGGCGAATTCTAAGTCCATTAAGTTCAGGGCAGCGCCTGAATCCACAAATGCCATGACAGAAAATGACGATAATGAGCAAATCAGGGTCACAGATAAGAGAAATTTAGGCTGTACAGTTCTGATGGTAACAGACCTAGCAACCCTCTTAGTACGCTTAGGGCAATCAGAAATAACATGAACAGAATCACCACAGTAAAAACACAGCCTATTCTGACGTCTGAATTCCTGCCGTTCTGTTCTAGTCAAAATCCTATCACATTGCATAGGCTCAGGACTCTGCTCAGAGGACACTGCCATATGGTGCACAGCTTTGCGCTCGCGCAGACGCCGATCAATCTGAATGGCAAGAGACATAGATTCGCTCAAACCAGCAGGCGTAGGGAAGCTCACCATAACATCTTTAAGGGCTTCAGAAAGACCTTTTCTGAAAATTGCAGCCAAAGCATCCTCATTCCGTTTAGTGAGCACAGACCATTTTCTAAATTTCTGGCAGTATAATTCGGCCGCTTCCTGACCTTGACACAGGGCCAGCAGGGTTTTTTCTGCATGATCCACAGAATTAGGTTTGTCATACAATAATCCGAGCGCTTGAAAAAATGCGTCTACATTCAGCAATGCCGGATCCCCTGACTCAAGGGAAAATGCCCAGTCCTGAGGGTCACCACGCAGCAAGGATATAATGATTTTATCTTGCTGAATGGGATCACCAGAAGAACGGGGTTTCAAAGCAAAAAACAATTTGCAGTTATTTTTAAAGTTCAAAAACTTGGATCTGTCCCCCCCAAAAAATCAGGAGTAGGAATTCTAGGCTCCAAAGCCGGAGTCTGGACAACATAATCTTGGATACTCTGTACTTGCAGTAAGTTGATCCACACGAGAAAACAAACCCTGAACATCCATGTCAGCGCCAAAATCCTGAAGCACCCAGAAGTCAAGAGGAAAAAAAAGACAAAACAGAGTGCAAAAAAAAAAAAGGCTCAGAATTTCTTTTTCCTTCTTTTGAGATGCATTTAATTCATTTGGGGCCACTTGTACTGTTATGAACTGGTGGTTTAGGAGCAACATGGGACGAGCTCTGAACGAGGTGGTACCTGTACTGACCTCAGTTCCTAAGCTCAAGACCACACTAGAAGCAGCCGTTGGATGTTCCTGTCACTCCCTAGACACCTCGTCACAGCCTGAGAATTAACTACCCCTAAAGATAGAAACAGGAAAGCTATCTTGCCTCAGAGAAAATCCCCAAAGAATAGATAGCCCCCCACAAATAATGACTGTGAGTGGAGAGGGAAAAGACATACGTAGAATGAAACCAGGATGTAGCATAGGAGGCCAGTCTAGCTAGATAGATAGGACAGGACGGAATACTGTGCGGTCAGTATTAAAAACTAGAAAATCCACCACAGAGTTTACAAAAATCTCCAAACCTGACTAACGGTGTGGAGGGTAAATCTGCTTCCCAGAGCTTCCAGCTTAACTGAATGAATCCATACTGACAAGCTGGACAAAAACATAGAATGTACCAAACAATGAAGTCCACAACATGTGGACAGAAAAGAGCAAAGCAAGGACTTATCTTTGCTGAACTGGTCAGGATATCAGGGAAATCCAAGCAGAGATGTGAATCCAACCAGGAACCATTGACAAGTGGCACAAGCTGAAGGGAAGAGCCAGGCTAAATAGCCGAGCAGAATAGACAATAAGTGAAAGCAGCTGCTGACTGCTAAATCCAAGGAGCAGCCATTCCACTTAAAACCACCGGAGGGAGCCCAAGAGCAGAACTCACAAAAGTGCCACTTACAACCACCGGAGGGAGCCCAAGAGCTGAATTCACAACAGCTTGGCCCGCGCACAAGTCCCACAGGACTGCACAAAGGAACGCACATCACATGACAATGAAGGCCACCAAAAGGACCTACCAACCAAATCTCTGGTACCAAAAATGCCAGGATAACCAGCCAACACGGAACAGTGAACCTCAGAAATCACTCTACTAGTCCATCTGTCAGGAACAAACAATTTCCCCACAGGACAGCGGTCAGGTTTGTCAGCCTGAAATTCCTGAAGAACCCGTCGTAAATCAGGGGAAATGGCAGAAAGGACCACCCCCTCTTTCAGAATACCGACCGGCTCTAAGACCTCAGGAGAATCAGGCAAAAAACTCCTAGAGAGGGCATCAGCCTTAATATTCCTAGAACCCGGAAGGTACGAGACCACGAAATCGAAACGAGAAAAAAACAAGGACCATCGAGCCTGTCTAGGATTCAGCCGTTTAGCAGACTCGAGGTAAATCAAATTCTTATGATCAGTCAAGACCACAATACGGTGCTTAGCTCCCTCAAGCCAATGCCGCCACTCCTCAAACGCCCACTTCATAGCCAACAACTCCCGATTGCCGACATCATAATTGCGTTCAGCAGGCGAAAACTTATGGGAAAAGAAGGCACACGGTTTCATTAAGGAACCAACAGGATCCCTCTGAGACAAAACGGCCCCTGCCCCAATCTCAGAAGCGTCAACCTCAACCTGAAACGGAAGAGAAACATCCGGTTGGCGCAACACTGGAGCAGACGTAAATCGACGTTTAAGCTCCTGAAAGGCAGAGACAGCCGCAGAGGACCAATTCGCCACATCAGCGCCTTTCTTCGTCAAATCGGTCAACGGTTTAACCACACTGGAAAAATTAGCAATGAAACGGCGATAAAAATTTGCAAAACCCCAAAATTTCTGAAGTCTCTTCACGGATGTGGGCTGAATCCAATCATGAATGGCCTGAACCTTAACCGGATCCATCTCTATAGACGAAGGATAAAAAATGAAGCCCAAAAAAGAGACTTTCTGCACCCCAAAGAGACACTTAGACCCTTTCACAAACAGGGCATTGTCACGAAGGATCTGAAATACCATCCTGACCTGTTGCACATGAGACTCCCAATCATCGGAAAAAATCAAAATATCGTCCAAAGATACAATCAAGAATTTATCAAGATAAGTACGGAAGATATCATGCATGAAGGACTGAAAAACAGATGGAGCATTAGAGAGTCCGAATGGCATCACAAGGTATTCAAAATGGCCTTCGGGCGTGTTAAACGCAGTTTTCCATTCATCACCCTGCTTAATACGAATCAGATTATATGCCCCTCGAAGGTCAATCTTGGTAAACCAACTAGCTCCCTTAATCCTAGCAAACAAATCGGAAAGCAAAGGTAAAGGGTATTGAAACTTGACCGTGATTTTATTCAAGAGGCGATAATCTATAGAGTCTCAAGGAACCATCTTTTTTAGCAACAAAAAAGAACCCCGCTCCCAACGGTGAAGAAGATGGCCGAATATGCCCTTTCTCCAAAGACTCCTTAATATAGCTCCGCATGGCGGTATGTTCAGGCACAGACAGGTTGAAAAGTCGACCCTTAGGAAACTTACAGCCTGGAATCAAGTCAATAGCACAATCGCAGTCCCTGTGCGGTGGAAGGAAACTGGACGTGGGCTCATCGAATACATCCTGAAAATCAGACAAAATCTCTGGAATCTCAGAAGGTGAAGAAGAGGAGATTGACATCAAAGGAACATCATCATGAACCCCCTGACAACCCCAACTAGTCACAGACATGGACTTCCAGTCCAACACAGGATTATGTACCTGCAACCATGGAAAACCCAGCACGATAACATCATGCAAGTTATGCAACACCAGAAATGGACAATCTTCCTGATGGGCTGGCGCCATGCGCATGGTCACCTGTGTCCAAAACTGGGGCTTATTTTTAGCCAAGGGTGTAGCATCAATGCCCCTTAAAGGAATAGGGTTCTGCAAAGGCTGCAAGGGAAAACCACAACGCTTTGCAAACTCAAAATCCATTAAATTCAAGGCGGTGCCTGAATCCACAAACGCCATGACAGAAAATGATGACAATGAGCAGATCAAGGACACAGATAACAGAAATTTAGGTTGTACAGTACTGATGGTAATTGAACTGGCGATCCTCTTTGTCCGCTTAGGGCAGACAGAAATGACATGAGAAGTGTCACCACAATAATAACACAACCTATTTTGACGTCTGAAACCTTGTCGTTCCGTTCTAGACAGAATTCTATCACATTACATAGGCTCAGAAATTTGCTCTGAGGATAACGCCACAGCGCGCACAGTTTTGCGCTCCCGCAGGCGTCGGTCAATCTGAATGGCCAGAGACATAGAATCACTCAGACCGGAAGGCGTGGGAAACCCCACCATAACATCTTTAACGGATTCAGAAAGCCCCCTTCTGAAAATTGCTGCCAAAGCATCATTATTCCATTTAGTCCACACAGACCATTTTCTGAATTTCTGACAATACAATTCTGCCGCCTCTTGACCCTGAGACAGGGCCAACAAGGTCTTCTCAGCTTGATCCACAGAATTAGGTTCATCATATAATAGTCCTAAAGCCTGAAAAAAGGAGTCAATATTAAGCAAAGCCGGATTCCCAGATTTCAGGGAAAACGCCCAATCCTGCGGGTCGCCACGCAGCAGGGAGATTACGATTTTTACCTGCTGATGGAATCACCAGAGGATCGAGGTCTCAGGTCAAAAAAACAGTTTACAGTTGTTTTTAAAACTCAAAAATTTAGACCTGTCACCAGAAAACAAATCAGGAGTAGGAATCTTCGGTTCTAAAGCAGGAATCTGAACAATATAATCAGAAATACCTTGCACCCTAGCAGCAAGCTGGTCTACACGAGAAGCTAATTCCTGAACATTCATGCTTGCACCAGGCTCCTCAGCCACCCAGATATTAAGAGGGAAGAGAACACAAAACAGACTGGAGAAAAAAAATGGCTCAAGACCTTTCTTCCCTTCTTCTGAGATGAATTTAACTCATTGTTGGCCAGTTGTACTGTTATGATCCGGTGACCTTGGAGCTGCATGAGAACTTTCACTGGAGAAAGTGGCCACTATACTGACCGCAATCCTGAACTTAACACCGCAACTAGAAGTATCCGTGGAGTGTACCTAACACACCTAGACACCTCGTCACAGCCGGAGGACTAAATACCCCTACAGATGAAAATCGGAATACTATCTTGCCTCAGAGAAAATCCCCTAAGGATAGACAGCCCCCTACAAATATTGGCGGTGAGTCGGAGAGGAAAAAACATACACAGGCAGAAAAAACAGGATTTAGCACAGGAGGCCACTCTAGCTAGATTGGACAGGATAGGACAGAGTTCTGTGCGGTCAGTATTAAAACCCTTCAAAAAATCCACAGCAGAATATACAAAAAACTTCCTACATCTAACTAAAGATGTAGGAGCGCATATCTGCAACTCCAGTGAATCCTACAAACAGAGCAGGAATAAAACTGAAACAAGCACACAGCAGTGTGCCACAGACACAAAAAACCAAACACTTATCTTTGCTGAATTTGGCAGCCAGCAGGAGAAGCCAGAAAGTGATCCAATACTTCACAAGTAACATTGACAACTGGCAAGGGCTAAAGGATCCTGCACACCTAAATATCCCAGTCAGAATTGTAATCATCCGATACACCTGGCCAGGACTGCGAGTCAAAGACAACTGCATTCCCATTTACAACCACTGGAGAGAACCCAAGAGCAGAATTCACAACAATACTGGCCCCCACATTAGCTTTCATGCTGTATATTGGACCACACATTAGTTACCATGCTGTATAATGACCCCTACAGTAGCCTCCAGCCTGTGTAATTGGCGTGCATTAGCTTCCAGGCTGTATAATGTCCTCTGCATTAGCTTCCAGGTAGTATATTGGCCCGCGCTTTGGCTTCCAGGCTGTTTAATGGCACCTGCATTACATTCCATGCTGTATAATGGCCCCACAGTATCTCCCTAACTGTTTTATAGCCACCACATTAGCTGAAACGCTGTATAATGGCCCCCGCATTAGCTACAATGCTGTATAATGGTTCCCGCATAAGCTCCCATATTGTACAGTGGACCCCAAATTAGCTCCCATGCTGTGCAATGGTGCCCGCATTTCCTCCAATTCCTTGGATTTCGATCTTTGTCCCTTTCTGTGGTCTGCAACTTACAGAAAGTAAAAACAGCCAGTAGGTGCATCCAGAATCCATCATATGGGTATTGGTCCCTGAATGTCTCCAGGTATACCAAAGGCTATGTGCACACGTTGCAGATTTTGTTGCGGATCTGCAGCGTTTTTTTCGCATGGAATTGCACCAAAACCACAAAGGGTAGCTGAAGCAATGTTAATCAGTGGGTATCCAGAATTGGTGTGCACATGTTTCGTAAAATTCCACACTGATTTGCAGCGTTTTATTTTCCGCAGCATGTCAATTTTTTTTGTGGATCTGCAGTGTTTCTGCACCCATTGACTTACATTGAGTCAATAAAATCTGCAGCTAAACTGCAGATGTGAAAAGGCTTGCGGATTTGCTGCAGATTTGCATTACAAAACCGCTGCAGAAAGGAAAGAGGAAGAGTGTGTGGGTGAAAAATATGTGTTAGAGCGGAGACTGTGCGGGTCTGTCTGCATGTGACTGTGTGTGTGTGCGTGTGTGTTTGCAGGTGTCTGTCTGCGTGTGTCTGTCTGCAGGTGTCTGTGTGTGTGTGTGTAGCCAGACATCGTCTGATGGAACTACTACTCACATCTGGCTATGTCTGCTGTCACATATAACAGTGACAGCATGAGCCAATCATTAGGCAACTGTGTTCAATTGTAAAACAAAAAAAACAAATTCGTACTCGACAAACCGCTAATCCCCGACGCCCGCGTCTCCTGCAGCATAAATAAAATAATAAACCAACATATACTTACCTTTCCGTCGTAGTCCATTTAATAACGAGTGTCCCATGACAATCTCACGTGTAGAACAGTCACATCGGGAAATATGACCGCGCTACCTGGCCTCCAGCGATACACTGACAGGAGGTAATCCTCCCGCAGTGTATCTCTGTGCCGCCGTGAGAGTTCACGGAGTTCGTGCTGTCACTTGCAGCACCACTGCATGAGAAAATTCTCACGCAGCGGTGCCTTAAGTGACTGCACGAACTCCGGTAAACTCTCAGTGATATCTTGCGGGAGTGATTACCTCCTGTCAGTGTATCATCGGACACGGGGTAGAGCGGTCATATCTTCCGATGTTACTGTTTCACACGTAAGATCGTCATGGAACACTCGATAAATATACTACGTCAGACAGAGAGTATTTATGTTGGTTTATTTTATTATTTTTGTAGGAGGATTAGGTGATGCAGTAAGTATGGTAAATTAAGATCAATAATGGAGTCTGTGTGATTATTTCAATTAAAGGACTTTATACTGGCTGTGTCTTCATTTACCATATAACTATAGGATTAGTAATGGATAGGTGTCTTATAGACACTTCTCCATTACTAATCCGTGTGCTTGATGTTACTGGACAATACAAGGTGACATCAACCCCACTAATATTACCAAGGGCCGTATTGAGAGTTTCTGCTGCCCTAGGCACTTTCAGGGCTGCCTCCCCCTTTGGTGAGTATGACACTATTGGCAGTGACTTTGGCAAGAATCGCTGATGTGAAAGTAGCCTTTTGCAGCAGATCCAGCAGTTTTTCTGCATCTGCCGCATAACGGATCACTTACGGCAACAATGCGTTCGGCCTCATTCATTCCCTATGGGATTTGCGACACTTGCTGTGATCTGGCAAATGCGGTATCATACCTCCCAACTTTTGAAGAAGGGAAAGAGGTATAAAGTTTGCAGCATGCGTAGTGCGCTGCGGCAAATTTTAGGCCATGCCTCTGACCACACCCATTTCACAACTAGTCACACCCATATCCATGTCCCAACCACACCCATTTATCACTGCTGATCACACTGTTTTATATACAATAATTATAACCAAAAACAAATATGACCACACAGTACTCCATACTGTATAATGGCCACACATGAAGCTCAATACTGTATAATGGCCACACATGATGCTCCATACTGTATAATGGCCACACATGATGCTCCATACTATATAACGGCCACACATGATGCTGAATACTGTTTAATGGCCATACGTGATGCTCCATACTGTATAATGGCCACACACAGTTCTCAATACTGTATAATGATCCCACATGATGCTCAATACTGTATAATGGCCACACATGATGCTCCATAGTGTATAATGGCCACACATGATGCTCAATACTGTATGATGGCCACACATGATGCTCCATAGTGTATAATGGCCACACATGATGCTCAATACTATATAACGGCCACACATGATGCTGAATACTGTATAACGGCCACACATGATGCTCCATACTGTATAATGGCCACACACAGTTCTCCATACTGTATAATGATCCCACATGATGCTCAATACTGTATAATGGCCACGCATGATGCTCAATACTGTATAATGGCCACACATGATCCTCAATACTGTATAATGGCCACACATGATGCTCAATACTGTATAATGGCCATTGGCCACACATGATGCTCCATACTGTATAATGGCCACACATGCTCCATAATGTATAATTACCTCACATGATGTTCCATACTGCATAATTGCCCCACGTGATGCTCAATACTGTGTAATGGCCACACATGATGCTCCATACTGTATAATGGCCAAACATGATGCTCCATACTGTATAATGGCCACACATGATGCTCCATACTGTATAATGGCCACACATGAAGTTCCATACTTCATAATGACCACACATGATGCTCCATACTGTATAATGACCCCACATGATGCTCAATACTGTATAATGCCCCCCTCCCATCTTGTATGCATGGCTCATCTCCCCCCATCCTGTATGCATGGCTCATATCCCCCTCCTGTATGCATGGCTCATCTCCCTCCCATCCCATATGCACGGCTCATATTTCCCCCCCTCCTGTATGCATAGCTCATATTCCCCCCTCCTGTATGCATGGCTCATCTCCCTCCCATCCCATATGCATGGCTCATATCCCCCCCCCTGTGTGCATGGATCATATTCCCCCACTCCAGAATTACGTTTTTTTGTCGCCGCGACATTGCATTAAAATGCAATAACGGGCGATTAAAAGAACATATCTGCACCAAAATGCTATCATTAAAAACGTCATCTCGGCACGCAAAAAATAAGCCCTCAACCGACCCCAGATCATGAAAAATGGAGACGCTACGAGTATCGGAAAATGGCGCAATTTTTATTTTTTTTAGCAAAGTTTGGATTTTTTTTTTTTCACCACTCAGGTAAAAAATAACCTAGGTGTCTATGAACTCGTACTGACCTGGAGAATCATAATGTCAGGTCAGTTTTAGCATTTAGTGAACGTAGCAAAAAAGCCAAATGAAAAACAAGCGTGGGACTGCACTTTTTTTGCAATTTCACCGCACTTGGAATTTTTTTCCCGTTTTCTAGTACACGACATGCTAAAACCAATGATGTCGTTCAAAAGTACAACTCGCAAAAAATAAGCCCTCACATGGCCAAATTGACGGAAAAATAAAAAAGTTATGGCTGTGGGAAGGAGGGGAGCGAAAAACGAACACGGAAAAACGAAAAATCCCAAGGTCATGAAGGGGTTAAGGTGATGAATATGCGTCCATATTCATCACCTTAATGAGCGGTACCACGTGACCGCTGAGGACAGGACGAGCTGCCGGCGCTGAAGGAGGGTGAGTATGAAGTCTTCAGGGAGGGGGCGAGAGGGAGGGAGGGGGTGAGAGGGAGGTAGAGGGGGCGGGCGCTTGACCCCGGACTTTATAAAAAAGAAAAAAAAACTTGCTCAAGTGCGCCCCGCACCCCCCCCCCCGCATCCTGCCGCCCTAGGCACGTGCCCTTAAGTAACTCTATATAGAAAAGAAATACCATTAATATTCAAAATGTAACCAAATAGTAATTATTACAATAAATATATACCCCAAAAAAATATTTACTGACAAACCAATCAATAAGTTTTAATCAAATTATTTATTTTTAAAAAGGACATGAACACAATAAACAACACTATTTTATAAAAAAAAATTACATGTATATATATATATATTTATTAAGATAAAAATAAAATAAAATGCAATAATAACTAGCATTTGAGGGGGCTGTGACACGCTAAGACTGATTGATTAAAAAAAACTATGCATAAATAATCAAATAAATATATTACATCAAATAAATACAAATATAAATAATACATAATTATTACACGGCTGACAAAATAATATATATTCACAATGAAATGCAGTAAGAAATATATAAATAATATTAAATAAATATTTCATGTGATAATTTCAATATAAAATATAAATATATACATGTGAATGTACCTGAAATAAATAAACTCTAATCACAATATAAATCCAGAATCAAATTATATCAAGTAATAATTTTTCACATATGGTAATACCTATGAATAATATATAATTGGTGACATGATGTGAAGATAATATATGTGCTAAAAAAAAATTTCGAATCATGAAAAAAATATTTTAAAAATGACCAATGTGAACACAATTAATAATTAATAAGGTGAAATTATACTAACCGAAATATGAGAAAGAGTATGTGAAGGGGTGTAGCCAGTGTAATATATGCCACAAAAATAGGTTTAATATATATATCTAATAGAAAAAAAGTATATATATGTGTGTAGTGACAAAACGTGAGCAAAATGATAAAATAAATAATTAATTGTGAACACAATATATAATAGTGTTGAAAATTCATGCACCATTGGAATAAAATAATAAAATATTATGTAACTAGTGCAATCGTGCCACAAAGAACCAGTATTTTGGAAAGAAATATATCTACTACTAGCTGAAGAGCCCGGCGTTGCCTGGGCATTGTAAATATCTGTGGTTAGTTATACCACCTCACTTCTCTTATTTTCCCATCACGCCTCTCATTTTCCCAATCACATCTTTAATTTTCCCCCTCACATCTCTCATTTTCTCCCTCACACCTCTGATTTTCTCCCTCACTCCTTATTCCCCCCTAACACTTGTCATTTCGACCTCACATCTGTCATTTTCCGATCACTCCACTATTTTCCCTCACTTCTCCCATTTTGCACTCACACCTTTTCAATTTCACCTCACACCTCTCATTTCACCTCAGTATATACATGTTTGTCATCTCCCTTATATATAGTATACACCTGTATGTCATCTCCTGTATATAGTATATACCTGTATGTCATTTCCCCTGTATATAGTATATACCTGCTGTGTGTCATCTCCCCTGTATATAGTACATACCTGTATGTCATCTCCTCCTATATATAGTATATTCCTGTATGTCATCTCCTTCTATATATTGTATAGTATATACCTGTATGTCATCTCCTCCTGTATATAGTATATACCTGTGTGTCATCTCCCCTGTATATAGTATATATCTGTGTGTCATCTCCTGTATATAGTATATACCTGTATGTCATCTTCTATATATAGCATATACCTGTATATCATCTCCTCCTGTAAATAGTATATACCTGTACGTAATCTGCTCCTGTATATAGTATATACGTGTGTCATCTCCTCCTGTATATAGTGTGTACCTGTATGTCATCTCCTCCTCTATATAGTATATACCTGCGTGTCATCTCTCCTGTATATAGTATATATCTGTGTGTCATCTCCCCTGTATATAGTATATACCTGTGTGATCTCCTGTATTAGACCTCGTTCACACGTTATTTGTTCAGTATTTTTACCTCAGTATTGGTAAGATAAATTGGCAGCCTGATAAATCCCCAGCCAACAGGAAGCCCTCCCCCTGGCAGTATATATTAGCTCACACATACACATAATAGACAGGTCATGTGACTGACAGCTGCCGTATTTCCTATATGGTACATTTGTTGCTCTTGTAGTTTGTCTGCTTATTAATCAGATTTTTATTTTTGAAGGATAATACCAGACTTGTGTGTGTTTTAGGGCGAGTTTCGTTTGTCAAGTTGTGTGTGTTGAGTTGTGTGTGGCGACTTGCATGTAGCGACTTTTGTGAGATGAGTTTTGTGTGGCAACATGCGTGTAGCAACTTTTTGTGTGTCGAGTTGCATGTGACAGGTTAGTGTAGCAAGTTGTGTGCAGCAAGTTTTGCGCATGGCGAGTTTTGCACATGGCGAGTTTTATGTGTGGTGCCTTTTGAGTATGTGCAAGTTTTGTGTGAGGCAACTTTTGCATGTGTTGCAAATTTTGTGCATGTGGCAATTTTTCCGCCTGTGCAAGTTTTACGTGTGGCGAGTTTTCCATGAGGTGAGTTTTGCACTTGTGGCGAGCTTTGCGTAAGCCTAGTTTTTACATGTGGCGAGTTTTGCGCGTGGCGAGTTTTGAGCGGCGACTTTTGTGTTTCGACTTTTATGTGGCGGGGTTGGTGTATTTATGGTGAAATGTGTGCTGAGGGTAATATGTGTTCAAGCACGTGGTAGTGTGTGGCGCATTTTGTGTGTGTGTTCATATCCCCGTGTGGGGTGAGTATCTCATATCGGGGCCCCACCTTAGCAACTGTACGGTATATACTCTTTGGCGCCATCGCTCTCATTCTTTAAGTCCCCCTTGTTCACATCTGGCAGCTGTCAATTTGCCTCCAACACTTTTCCTTTCACTTTTCCCCCTTTATGTAGATAGGGGAAAAATAGTTTGGTGAATTGGAAAGCGCGGAGTTAAAATTTCACCTCACAACGTAGCCTATGACGCTCTCAGGGTCCAGACGTGTGACTGTACAAAATTTTGTGTCTGTAGCTGCGTCGCCTCCAACACTTTTCCTTTCACTTTTTTCTCCATTATGTAGATAGGGGCAAAATTGTTTGGTGAATTGGAAAGCGCGGGGTTAAAATTTCGCCTCACAACGTAGCCTATGACGCTCTCTGGGTCCAGACGTGTGACTGTGCAAAATTTTGTGGCTGTAGCTGCGACGGTGCAGATGCCAATTTCGGACATACACATACACACATTCAGCTTTATATTTTAGACTAGCTGAAGAGCCCGGCGTTGCCTGGGCATAGTAAATATCTGTGGTTAGTTATAGCACCTCACTTCTCTTATTTTCCCATCATGCCTCTCATTTTCCCCCTCACACCTTTTCATTTTCACCTCACACCTCTCATTTTCACCTCAGTATATACATGTTTGTCATCTCCCTTATATATAGTATACACCTGTATGTCATCTCCTGTATATAGTATATACCTGTATGTCATCTCCCCTGTATATAGTATATACCTGCTGTGTGTCATCTCCCCTGTATATAGTATATAGCTGTATGTCATCTCCTCCTGTATATAGTATATACCTGTGTCATCTCCCCTGTATATAGTATATATCTGTGTGTCATCTCCTCCTGTATATAGTATATACCTGTATGTCATCTTCTATATATAGCATATACTGTACCTGTATGTCATCTCCTCCTGTATATAGTATATACCTGTAGGTCATCTGCTCCAGTATATAGTATATACGTGTGTCATCTCCTCCTGTATATAGTATATACCTGTATGTCATCTCCTCCTGTATATAGTATGTACCTGTATGTCATCTCCTCCTCTATATAGTATATACCTGTGTGTCATCTCTCCTGTATATAGTATATATCTGTGTGTCATCTCCCCTGTATATAGTATATACCTGTGTGTCATCTCCGCCTGTATTAGACCTCGTTCACATGTTATTTGCTCAGTATTTTTACCTCAGTATTTGTAAGCTAAATTGGCAGCCTGATAAATCCCCAGCCAACAGGAAGCCCTCCCCCTGGCAGTATATATTAGCTCACACATACACATAATAGACAGGTCATGTGACTGACAGCTGCCGTATTTCCTATATGGTACATTTGTTGCTCTTGTAGTTTGTCTGCTTATTAATCAGATTTTTGTTTTTGAAGGATAATACCAGACTTGTGTGTGTTTTAGGGCGAGTTTCGTTTGTCAAGTTGTGTGTGTTGTGTTGTGTTGTATGTGACGACATGCATGTAGCGACTTTTGTGAGATGAGTTTTGTGTGGCAACGTGCGGGTAGCAACTTTTTGTGTGTCGCGTTGCATGTGACAGGTTAGTGTAGCAAGTTGTGTGCAGCAAGTTTTGTGCATGGCGAGTTTTGCGCGTGGCGAGTTTTATATGTGGTGCCTTTTGAGTATGTGCAAGTTTTGTGTGAGGCAACTTTTGCATGTGTTGCAACTTTTGTGCATGTGGCAATTTTTCCGCGTGTGCAAGTTTTGCGTGTGGCGAGTTTTCCATGAGGTGAGTTTTGCACTTGTGGTGAGTTTTGCATGAGCCTAGTTTTTGCATGTGGCAAGTTTTGCGCGAGGCGAGTTTTGAGTGGCGACTTTTGTGTTTAGACTTTTATGTGGGAGGTTGGTGTATGTGTGGTGAAATGTGTGCTGAGGGTAATATGTGTTCAAGCACATGGTAGTGTGTGGCGCATTTTGTGTGTGTGTTCATATCCCCGTGTGTGGTGAGTATCCCATGTCGGGGCCCCACGTTAGCAACTGTACGGTATATACTCTTTGGTGCCATCGCTCTCATTCTTTAAGTCCCCCGTGTTCACATGTGGCAGTTGTCAATTTGCCTCCAACATTTTTCCTTTCACTTTTCCCCATTATGTAGATAGGGGCGAAATTTTTAGTGAATTAGAAAGCGCGGGGTTAAAATTTCGCCTCACAACAAAGCCTATGACGCTCTCGGGGTCCAGACGTGTGACTGTGCAAAATTTTGTGGCTGTAGCTGCGATGGTGCAGATGCCAATCCCGGACATACACACATACATAGATACATATACACATACACACACACATTCAGCTTTATATATTAGACTAGCTGAAGAGCCCGGCGTTGCCTGGGCATAGTAAATATCTGTGGTTTGTTATAGCACGTCACTTCTCTTATTTTCCCATCACGCCTCTCATTTTCCCAATCACATCTTTAATTTTCCCCCTCACATCTCTCAATTTCTCCCTCACACCTCTCATTTTCTCCCTCACTCCTCTCATTCCCGCCTAACACTTGTCATTTCGACCTCACATCTGTCATTTTCCGATCACTACACTATTTTCCCTCACTCCTCTCATTTTGCAGTCACACCTTTTCATTTTCACCTCACACCTCTCATTTTCACCTCAGTATATACATGTTTGTCATCTCCCTTATATATAGTATACACCTGTATGTCATCTCCTGTATATAGTATATACCTGTATGTCATCTCCCCTGTATATAGTATATACCTGCTGTGTGTCATCTCCCCTGTATATAGTATATACCTGTATTGTTGTGAATTCTGTGGCCAAGCTCCCTCCTGTGGTCGTGAGTGGTAATTTGGCTGGTTCTGTCTATGAGCTTCCTTTGGTGGGTGAGAGTGGTACTGCGGCTTCTGAGTTTCCTTCCTCAGGTGATGAGGTTAAGTCGTTAGGTGCTGCTCTATTTAACTCCACCTAGTGCTTTGATCCTGGCCTCCAGTCAATGTTCTAGTATTGGTCTTGCTTTCTCCTGGATCGTTCCTGTGGCCTGTCTTCCTGCATAAGCTAAGTTTTGCTTGTGTTATTTTTGTTTGCTATTTTTTCTGTCCAGCTTGCTATATTGGTTTTTCTTGCTTGCTGGAAGCTCTGGGACGCAGAGGGAGCACCTCTGTACCGTTAGTCGGTGCGGAGGGTCTTTTTGCCCCCTCTGTGTGGTTGTTTGTAGGGTTTTGTATTGACCGCAAAGCAATCTTTCCTATCTTCGGTCTGTTCAGTAAGTTGGGCCTCACTTTGCTAAATCTATTTCATCTCTGCGTTTGTATTTTCATCTCAACTCAGTCATTATATGTGGGGGGCTGCCTTTTCCTTTGGGGTATTTCTCTGAGGCAAGCTAGGCTTATTTTTCTTTCTTAGGGCTAGCTAGTTTCTCAGGCTGTGCTCGAGGCGCATAGGACTGGTCAGGAGCGCTCCACGGCTACCTCTAGTGTGGTTAAATAGGATTAGGGATTGCGGTCAGCAGAGTTCCCACGTCTCAGAGCTCGTCCTATATTTTTGGTAATTGTCAGGTCACTTTGTGTGCTCTGAACTTCAAGGTCCATTGTGGTTCTGAATTACTTGTTCATAACACTGTATGTCATCTCCTCCTATATATAGTATATACCTGTATGTCATCTCCTCCTATATATAGTATATACCTGTATGTCATCTCCTCCGATATATATATAGTATATACCTGTATGTCATCTCCTTCTATATATAGTATATACCTGTGTGTCATCTCCCCTGTATATAGTATATATCTGTGTCATCTCCTCCTGTATATAGTATATACCTGTATGTCATCTTCTATATATAGCATATACCTGTATGTCATCTCCTCCTGTATATAGTATATACCTGTAGGTAATCTGCTCCTGTATATAGTATATACCTGTGTCATCTCCTCCTGTATATAGTATATACCTGTATGTCATCTCCTCCTGTATATAGTATGTACCTGTATGTCATCTCCTCCTTTATATAGTATATACCTGTGTGTCATCTCTCCTGTATATAGTATATATCTGTGTGTCATCACCCCTGTATATAGTCTATACCTGTGTGATCTCCTGTATTAGACCTCGTTAACACGTTATTTGCTCAGTATTTTTACCTCAGTATTTGTAAGATAAATTGGCAGCCTGATAAATCCCCAGCCAACAGGAAGCCCTCCCCCTGGCAGTATATATTAGCTCACACATACACATAATAGACAGGTTATGTGACTGACAGCTGCCGTATTTCCTATATGGTACATTTGTTGCTCTTGTAGTTTGTCTGCTTATTAATCAGAATTTTATTTTTGAAGGCTAATACCAGACTTGTGTGTGTTTTAGGGCGAGTTTCGTTTGTCAAGTTGTGTGTATTTAGTTGTGTGTGGCGACATGCATGTAGCAACTTTTTGTGTGTCGAGTTGCATGTGACAGTTTAGTGTAGCAAGTTGTGTGCAGCAAGTTTTGCGCATGGCGAGTTTTGCGCGTGGTGAGTTTTATGTCTGGTGCCTTTTGAGTATGTGCAAGTTTTGTGTGAGGCAACTTTTGCATGTGTTGCAAATTTTGTGCATGTGGCAATTTTTCCGCATGTGCAAGTTTTGCGTGTGGCGAGTTTTCCATGAGGTGAGTTTTGCACTTGTGGCGAGTTTTGCGTGAGCCTATTTTTTGCATGTGGCGAGTTTTGCGCGTGGTGAGTTTTGAGAGGAGACTTTTGTGTTTCGACTTTTATGTGGCGAGGTTGGTGTATTTGTAGTGAAATGTGTGCTGAGGGTAATATGTGTTCAAGCACGTGGTAGTGTGTGGCGCATTTTGTGTGTGTGTTCATTCATATCCCCGTGTGTGGTGAGTATCCCATGTCGGGGTCCCACCTTAGCAACTGTACGGTATATACTCTTTGGCGCCATCGCTCTCATTCTTTAAGTCCCCCTTGTTCACATCTGGCAGCTGTCAATTTGCCTCCAACACTTTTCCTTTCACTTTTCCCCATTATGTAGATAGGGGAAAAATAGTTTGGTGAATTGGAAAGCGCGGAGTTAAAATTTCACCTCACAACATAGCCTATGACGCTCTCAGGGTCCAGACGTGTGACTGTGCAAAATTTTGTGTTTGTAGCTGCGACGCCTCCAACACTTTTCATTTCACTTTTTCCCCATTATGTAGATAGGGGCAAAATTGTTTGGTGAATTGGAAAGCGCGGGGTTAAAATTTCACCTCACAATATAGCCTATGACGCTCTCGGGGTCCAGATGTGTGACTGTGCAAAATTTTGTGGCTGTAGCTGCGACGGTGCAGATGCCAATCCCGGACATACACACATACACACACACACACACATTCAGCTTTATAGAGTAGATATAAAGCTGAATGTGTATGTGTGTGTGTGTGTGTGTATGTATGCATGTCCGGGATTGGCATCTGCACCGTCGCAGCTACAGCCACAAAATTTTGCACAGCCACACTTCTGGACCCCGAGAGCGTCATAGGCTATGTTGTGAGGTGAAATTTTTAACTCCGCGCTTTCCAATTCACCAAACAATTTTGCCCCTATCTATATAATGGGGAAAAAGTGAAAGGAAAAGTGTTGGAGGCAAATTGACAGCTGCCAGATGTGAACAAGGGGGAATTAAAGAGTGAGAGCGATGGCGCCAAAGAGTATATACCGTACAGATGCTAAGGTGGGGCCCCGACATGGGATACTCACCACACACGGGGATATGAACACACACACAAAAGGCGCCACAAACTACCACGTGCTTGAACGCATATACCACCCTTAGCACACATTTCACCACACATAGCACACATTTCACCACACATACACCAACCTCACCACATAAAAGTCGAAACACAAAAGTCGCCGCTCAAAACTCGCCACATGCAAAAACTAGGCTCTTGCAAAACTTGCCACAAGTGCAAAACTCACCTCACGGAAAACTCGCCACACGCAAAACTTGCACATACTCAAAAGGCACCACACATAAAACTCGCCATGCGCAAAACTTGCTGCACACAACTTGCTACACTAACCTGTCACATGCAACTCGACACACAAAAAGTTGCTACACGCATGTCGCCACACAAAACTCATCTCACAAAAGTCGCTACATGCATGTCGCCACACGCAACTCAACACGCACAACTTGACACATGAAATTCACCATAAAACACACACAAGTCTGGTATTATCCTTCAAAAATAAAAATCTGATTAATAAGCAGACAAACTACAAGAGCAACAAATGTACCATATAGGAAATACGGCAGCTGTCAGTCACATGACCTGTCTATTATATGTATGTGTGAGCTAATATATACTGCCAAGGGGAGGGCTTCCTGTTGGCTGGGGATTTATCAGGCTGCCAATTTAGCTTACAAATACTGAGGTAAAAATACTGAGCAAATAACGTGTGAACGAGGTCTAATAGAGGAGGAGATGACACACAGGTATATACTATATACAGGGGAGATGACACACAGATATATACTATATACAGGAGAGATGACACAGGTATATACTATATAGAGGAGGAGATGACATACAGGTACATATATATACAGGAGGAGATGACATACAGGTATATACTATATACAGGAGATGACACACAGGTATATAGTATATACAGAAGCAGATGACTTACAGGTATATACTATATACAGGAGGAGATGACATATAGGTATATGCTATATATAGAAGATGACATGCAGGTATATACTATATACAGGGGAGATGACACACAGGTATATACTATATACAGGAGGAGATGACATACAGGTATATACTGTATATAGGGGAGATGACACACAGCAGGTATATACTATATACAGGGGAGATGACATACAGGTATATACTATATACAGGAGATGACATACAGATGTATACTATATATAAGGGAGATGACAAACATGTATATACTGAGGTGATGAGGTGAAAATGAGAGGTGTGAGGTGAAAATGAAAAGGTGTGAGTGCAAAATGAGAGGAGTGAGGAAAAATAGTGGAGTGATCAGAAAATGACAGATGTGAGGTTGAAATGACAAGTGTTAGGGGGGAATGAGAGGAGTGAGGGAGAAAATGAGAGGTGTGAGGGAGAAAATGAGAGATGTGAGGGGGAAAATGAAAGATGTGATTGGGAAAATGAGAGGCGTGATGGGAAAATAAGAGAAGTGAGGTGCTATAACTAACCACAGAAATTTACTATGCCCAGGCAACGCCGGGCTCTTCAGCTAGTACCGTAATAAAAATGACCTATGTGAACACAATTAATAATTAATAAGGTGAAATTATACTAACTGAAATGTGAGAGAGTATGTGAAGGGGTATAGCCAGTGTAATACAGTGGGGCAAAAAAGTATTTAGTCAGTCAGCAATAGTGCAAGTTCCACCACTTAAAAAGATGAGAGGCGTCTGTAATTTACATCATAGGTAGACCTCAACTATGGGAGACAAACTGAGAAAAAAAAATCCAGAAAATCACATTGTCTGTTTTTTTATCATTTTTTTTGCATATTATGGTGGAAAATAAGTATTTGGTCAGAAACAAAATTTCATTTCAATACTTTGTAATATATCCTTTGTTGGCAATGACAGAGGTCAAACGTTTTCTGTAAGTGGAATCTAGTATTATTATCACATACTAGATATTATTGCATTTTATTTTACTTTTATCTTAATAAATAAATATATATATATATATATATATATATATATGTAATTTTTTAATAAAATAGTGTTGTTTATTGTGTTCATGTCCTTTTTAAAAATAAATAATTTGATTAAAACTTATTGATTGGTTTGTCAGTAAATATTTTTTGGGGGGTATATACGTGCCCTTAAGTGCCTAGTGGCAAATACGGCCCTGATATTACGCTGCAGGGCAAGTGGGAAGAGCGAGGCTAATTGCCAGAATTGGCGCATCTATAAGATGCACCATTTCTGGGGCGGCTGAGAGCTGGTGTTTTTAGCTTGGGGGGTGCCAATATACATGGCCCTTTCTGAGGCAATTAATATCAGCCCGCAGCTGTCTGCCTTTACTGGTTCGATTTTATAGGGGGACCCCATGTCAATTTTTTTTCTGGGATTCCCCTGTAAACTAGCCAGTAAAGGCTAACATACTAAAACTTAACCTTTATTAGGTATAGCATTAAAGTGGACCAATATATAACCAAAAAGAGGAGGACAACAAACTCAAAAAAGGACAGGGGGGAAGGGACCACAATCTAAGCAAAAACCCTATTACCTAAAAAAATGAACAAAACCAAAGTTAAGAAGGTGCTGACAGCGACTCTCGTCCATATAATAATCCGACCTGATAAACATTTGATTATTCCTGCTTGTGGGAATGTTTATACAGCATCCAGAAAAACCAGAAAAATCACCAATGCCTTATAGGTAGGTCTCAAACTATAGGAGCTGTGCATATGTATGTGTATATGTATATATATATATATATATATATATATATATATATATATATATATATATATATATATATATATATATATATATATATATATACACACACACAGTACAGAGCAAAAGTTTTGACACACCTTCTCATATAAAGATTTTTCTGTATTTTCATGACTATGAAAATTGTACATTCACACTGAAGGCATCAAAACTATGAATTAACACATGTTGAATCATATACTTAAAGGGAACCTGTCACCCGCCCCAGGCGTTTGAAACTAAAAGAGCCACCTTGTGCAGCAGTAATGCTGCATTCTGACAAGGTGGCTCTTTTAGTTATTGGTGCTGTAACTGCAGAAATAATCCGTTTTGTAATTTGTCCTAAATACCTTTCTTCAGTCCTGGAAGCAGGGCTTTTTCCCCCTGCTGCAGATGCCACACAGCCGTCACTTAAGTCTTCTTGGCGCCGGGCGCCGCCTCCTCAGCGCTGTTTGAAATCAGCCGGTGCCTGCGCTCTTTTGTCATGCCTGGGGTAGGCGCAGTGAGCGCTGGCCGTCCTCTGACCTCATATGCAGTATAGCTGACTGCACCTGTGCAGCCGCCCTGCCTGTGAATCTCAGCCCCGCAGTTTGAATAAATCAGAAGACACTGCGGGGCTGAGATTCACAGGCAGGGCGGCCGCACAGGCGCAGTCAGCTAGACTCTCATATGAGGACAGAGGACGGGCAGCGCTCACTGCGCCTGCCCAAAGCATGACAAAGGAGCACAGGCGCCGGCTGATTTCAAAACAGCGCTGAGGAGGCGGCGCCAAGAAGACCTGAGTGACGGCTGTGTGGCGTCTGCAGCAGGGGGGTGAAAGGCCTGCCTCCAGGACTGAAGAAAGGTATTTAGGACAAATTACAAAACGGATTATTTCTGCAGTTACAGCACCAATAACTAAAAGAGCCACCTTGTGAGAATGCAGCATTACTGCTGCACAAGGTGGCTCTTTTAGCTTCAAACGCCTGGGGGAGTGACAGGTTCCCTTTAACAAAAAAGTGTGAAACAACTGAAATTACCGTATATACTCGAGTATAAGCCGACCCAAGTATAAGCCGACCCCCTAATTTTGCCACAAAAAACTGGGAACACTTAATGACTCGAGTATAAGCCTAGGGTGGAAAATGCAGCAGCTACCAGTAAATGTCAAAAGTAAAAATAGATACCAATAAAAGTAAAATTAATTGAGACATCAGTAGGTTGTGTTTTTGAATATCCATGTTGAATCAGGAGCCCCATATAATGCTCCATAAAGTTTGATGGGCCCCATTAAATGCTCCATATTAAAATATGCCCCATATAATCCTGCATAAAGGGTAATAAGGGCCCCATGAGATGCTCCAAACAGACACTTGACCCTTATAGTGCTGCACAATCGTTATGGCCCCATAAGATGCTCCATACAGTCACTGCCCCTTATAGTGCTGCAAAATCGTTATGGCCCCATAAGATGCTCCATACAGTCACAGCCCCTTATTATGCTGCACAATCGTTATGGCCCCATAAGATGCTCCATACAGTCACGGCCCCTTATAGTGCTGCACAATCGTTATGGCCCAAACAGATGCTCCATACAGTCACTGCCCCTTATAGTGCTGCACAATCGTTATGGCCCCATAAGATGCTCCATACAGTCACTGCCCCTTATAGTGCTGCACAATCGTTATGGCCCCATAAGATGCTCCATACAGTCACGGCCCCTTATAGTGCTGCACAATCGTTATGGCCCCATACAGATGCTCCATACAGTCACTTGCCCCATATGCTGTGGCTGCGATAAAAAAAATAAATCATATACTCACCTCTCCGTTGCTCATTACCCCGGCACTTTTACATGCTCCTCGTTCGGGTGCGGCTCCGTCTAGCACTGACGTTCAGCAGAGGGCGCGCACTGACAACGTCACCGCGCCCTCTGACCTGAGCGTCACAACCAGATGACGCTGAAGACGGAGCCGCACCGGAACGAGAAGAGGTACATATTGTGCAGCGCTGCGCTCCCCCTCCCCGTATACTTACCTGCTCCTGGCGCGGTGCAGTCCCTGCTTCTCCCGGTGCTGCATATTCTTCCTGTACTGAGCGGCCACCTCGCTATGGGAGGTGGAGCCGCATATTTATTACTGTAATGAGCGGTACCATGTGACCGCTCAGTACAGGAAGAATATGCAGCGCTGGAAGAAGCATGGACGCGCAGGGACTGCACCAGGAGTAGGTAAGTATAATTAGACAGCCCTCGCTCCCCCTCCCTTCCGACCCCAGCATATGACTCGAGTATAAGCAGAGAGGGGGACTTTCAGCCCCCAAAAAATGGGCTGAAAATCTCGGCTTATACTCATAGTAACATAGTTAGTGAGGCTGAAAAAAGACATTTGTCCATCCAGTTCAGCCTATATTCCATCATAATAAATCCCCAGATCTACGTCCTTCTACAGAACCTAATAATTGTATGATACAATATTGTTCTGCTCCAGGAAGACATCCAGGCCTCTCTTGAACCCCTCAACTGAGTTCGCCATCACCACCTCCTCAGGCAAGCAATTCCAGATTCTCACTGCCCTAACAGTAAAGAATCCTCTTCTATGTTGGTGGAAAAACCTTCTCTCCTCCAGACGCAAAGAATGCCCCCTTGTGCCCGTCACCTTCCTTGGTATAAACAGATCCTCAGCGAGATATTTGTATTGTCCCCTTATATACTTATACATGGTTATTAGATCGCCCCTCAGTCGTCTTTTTTCTAGACTAAATAATCCTAATTTCGCTAATCTATCTGGGTATTGTAGTTCTCCCATCCCCTTTATTAATTTTGTTGCCCTCCTTTGTACTCTCTCTAGTTCCATTATATCCTTCCTGAGCACCGGTGCCCAAAACTGGACACTGGTACTCCATGTGCGATCTAACTAGGGATTTGTACAGAGGCAGTATAATGCTCTCATCATGTGTATCCAGACCTCTTTTAATGCACCCCATGATCCTGTTTGCCTTGGCAGCTGCTGCCTGGCACTGGCTGCTCCAGGTAAGTTTATCATTAACTAGGATCCCCAAGTCCTTCTCCCTGTCAGATTTACCCAGTGGTTTCCCGTTCAGTGAGTAATGGTGATATTGATTCCTTCTTCCCATGTGTATAACCTTACATTTATCATTGTTAAACCTCATCTGCCACCTTTCAGCCCAAGTTTCCAACTTATATAGGATCCATCTGTAGCAGAATACTATCTTCTCTTGTATTAACTGCTTTACATAGTTTTGTATCATCTGCAAATATCGATATTTTACTGTGTAAACCTTCTACCAGATCATTAATGAATATGTTGAAGAGAACAGGTCCCAATACCGACCCCTGCGGTACCCCACTGGTCACAGCAACCCAGTTAGAGACTATACCATTTATAACCACCCTCTGCTTTCTATCACTAAGCCAGTTACTAACCCATTTACACACATTTTCCCCCAGACCAAGCTTTCTCATTTTGTGTACCAACCTCTTGTGCGGCACGGTATCAAACGCTTTAGAAAAATCGAGATATACCACGTCCAATGACTCACCATGGTCCAGCCTATAGCTTACCTCTTCATAAAAACTGATTAGATTGGTTTGACAAGAGCGATTTCTCATAAACCCATGCTGATATGGAGTTAAACAGTTATTCTCATTGAGATAATCCAGCATAACATCCCTCAGAAACCCTTCAAATATTTTACCAACAATAGAGGTTAGACTTACTGGCCTATAATTTCCAGGTTCACTTTTAGAGCCCTTTTTGAATATTGGCACCACATTTGCTATGTGCCAGTCCTGCGGAACAGACCCTGTCGCTATAGAGTCCCTAAAAATAAGAAATAATGGTTTATCTATTACATTACTTAGTTCTCTTAGTACTCGTGGGTGTATGCCATCCGGACCCGGAGATTTATCTATTTTAATCTTATTTAGCCGGTTTCGCACCTCTTCTTGGGTTAGATTGGTGACCCTTAATGTAGGGTTTTCATTGTTTCTTGGGATTTCACCTAGCATTTCATTTTCCACCGTAAATACTGTGGAGAAGAAGGTGTTTAATATGTTAGCTTTTTCCTCGTCATCTACAACCATTCTTTCCTCACTATTTTTTAAGGGGCCTACATTTTCAGATTTTATTCTTTTACTATTGATATAGTTGAAGAACAGTTTGGGATTAGTTTTACTCTCCTTAGCAATGTGCTTCTCTGTTTCCTTTTTGGCAGCTTTAATTAGTTTTTTAGATAAAGTATTTTTCTCCCTATAGTTTTTTAGAGCTTCAATGGTGCCATCCTGCTTTAGTAGTGCAAATGCTTTCTTTTTACTGTTAATTGCCTGTCTTACTTCTTTGTTTAGCCACATTGTGTTTTTCCTATTTCTAGTCCTAGGTTCATCAAAGTAGACACCTTTTGCTTTGATGACTGCTTTGCACACTCTTGGCATCCTCTTGATGAGCTTCAAGAGCTAGTCACCGGGAATGGTCTTCCAACAATCTTGAAGGAGTTCACAGAGATGCTTAGCATTTTTTGGCCCTTTTGCCTTCACTCTGTGGTCCAGCTCACCCCAAACCATCTCGATTGGGTTCATGTCTGGTGACTAATCCTAAAAAGGACACGGCCAGAACACAGGTCCTATGACATCCACTGTGCCTCGATCTGCCTCATTATAGAGAATCTTCCGCCAGAGGTTCTGTCTGAATCACGTATTTCAGATATTTACACACAAATCCCAATGTAAGCTCTCAGCTTAGAGGGCAAATTAAATGTACGCCAAGTTTTACTGCGATCTTTGGAAGGCAGAATGAAAAAATCAACAGCAGGTGAAGAATTAGATTTATTTATTTTTTGCACCGTTCCTCATGCGATATAAGTGATTAGGCGAATTTATTCTTCGGGTTGGTACAATTACAGCGACAACAGATTTAAGCCAGGTTTTTATGTTTGGCTGCTGTCACACACTAAAAGACGATTTTTATTGCGAAAACTAGTTTTTGTAACACAATATTTAGACAGCTATAATTTTTCCATATTTTGGCCAACAGAGTCATGTGAGGGCTTGTTTGATTTTTGTGGAACGAGCTGACGTTTTTATTGGTACATTTTCGGGCACGGTGGCATTTTTTGACGGCTTTCTATTTAAGTTTTTGGGAGACAGAATAAAATTGATAAGGCAGCTTTATTCTTTTGGTCAGGACGATTACAGTGAAACCCAGTTTATATTTTTTTTATGTTTTGCTGGTTTTACACAATAAAAACTATTTAATTGAAAAAATAATTATTTTTGCATCGCTTTATTCTGAGAGCTAAAACTTTTTTCTTTTTTCGCTGATGGAGCTGTATAACGGCTTTTTTTTTCCGGGACAAGATGATGTTTTCAGCGGTCCTATTTTTATTTACCGGGACATTCATCTTTTTTATAGTGTTTTATTGCAATTTTTGTTTGGCGGTGTGATGATAAAGCATCATTCTTTGCCTTTTTTTACGGTGTTCACTGAAGGGGTTAACTAATGGGGCAGTTTTATAGACCGGGTTGTTACAAGAGATGAGCGAATATTAAAATGTTCGTATTGGTCTACATTTGCCGAATTTGCTATATTCGCCGATTAATTTGTCGAATATTCGCCGAACATAACCAAACGCCATTCACGTCAATGGGAGGCAAAAACAAACGCATACTCAGCAGCTTAGAACGGCCCCAAATGCTGCCAAAACACATCAAATGAGGGACAAACACCAGGAAAGTGGCCTCAATTCACCCACAGTACAGATTTTAGCATGGCACTGCAGCAATCAGCGAGTCATGAGGTATCGGGGTCTGGGACAGCATTTACAGCTTTCAATTGAACGTCACAGTAAGACGAGGTGGGTGAGGGATCGGTGTAGGGCCCCTTTGCTGAGAACCTTGTTACCACATGCAGCACCTCTACCTGCTTTCATGCTGAGCCACACTCAGGTGGCACAAATATCAGTTTTGTAGACAACCATTGTGAGAAAAATTTAAAGATAGTAACACGGGTAGTTAAATCCAATAAAGAGGAGGCCTACTGCTACAGGCAACACGCATTAAGGAGACCCAACCAGGAATGTTCACATTTCCAAACATTATTGGCAGAAACCACCAAAGTGGCATCAATTTCACCACAGTAGAAACGGTATAATAGGGAACGACAGGTCTTTCACCCTACCCAATCCAGCAGATGGACACCCAACCAGGAGTGTTCACATTTCCAAAAATTAGTGGCAGACACCAACAAATGGGCATCAATTGCAATAAAGTAGAATTAGTATAGTGGGTACCGACCCCTCTTCCACTACAGCCAACCCAGCAGATAAAGACTGTAACGGGCAAGGTGGTGGAATCACTGTTCCATATCCCTCTGAAAGCCTGGAAGGGGCGTAACTAGATGGCCTACCAAATCCCTACTTGGATAAGTGGCAGCAGTTGAAAACTGCGACCCAATGTTTATTTATATCCGTCTTTTTGATCGTATGTTATTCCACTTTTTGTTCAGCGGTATGATGATAAAGCATTGTTTTTTGCCTATTTTTTATTTTTTATTTTACGGTGTTCACTGAAAGGGTTTACTAGTGAGACAGTTTTATAGGTCGGGCGGTTACAGACGCGGCGATACTAAATATGTGTACTTTTATTGTGCGTTTTTTAATTTACATAAAGAAATGTATTTATTGGAACAATTTTTTTAATTTATTTATTTCGGATTTTTATTTTTTGTACACCTGTAAATACCGTATATACTCGAGTATAAGCCGACCCGAGTATAAGCCGACCCCCCTAATTTTGCCACAAAAAACTGGGAAAACTTATTGACTCGAGTATAAGCCTAGGGTGGAAATGCAGCAACTACCGGTGAATTTCAAAAATAAAAATAGATCATTATTTCCCCATAGCTGTGCCATATAGTGCTCTACACCATTCATATTTCCCCATAGCTGTGCCCCATATAGTGCTCTGCACCGTTCACTGTGCCCCCTAGCTGTGCCATATACAGTGCTCTGCACCGTTCACTGTGCCCCATTGCTGTGCCATATACGGTGCTCTGCACCGTTCACTGTGCCCCCTAGCTGTGCCTTATACGGTGCTCTGCACCGTTCACTGTGCCCCCTAGCTGTGCCTTATACGGTGCTCTGCACCGTTCACTGTGCCCCCTAGCTGTGCCATATACAGTGCTCTGCACCGTTCACTGTGCCCCATTGCTGTGCCATATACGGTGCTCTGCACCGTTCACTGTGCCCCCTAGCTGTGCCTTATACGGTGCTCTGCACCGTTCACTGTGCCCCCTAGCTGTGCCTTATACGGTGCTCTGCACCGTTCACTGTGCCCCCTAGCTGTGCCTTATACGGTGCTCTGCACCGTTCATTGTGCCCCCTAGCTGTGCCTTATACGGTGCTCTGCACCGTTCATTGTGCCCCCTAGCTGTGCCTTATACGGTGCTCTGCACCGTTCACTGTGCCCCCTAGCTGTGCCTTATACGGTGCTCTGCACCGTTCACTGTGCCCCCTAGCTGTGCCTTATACGGTGCTCTGCACCGTTCACTGTGCCCCCTAGCTGTGCCTTATACGGTGCTCTGCACCGTTCATTGTGCCCCCTAGCTGTGCCTTATACGGTGCTCTGCACCGTTCATTGTGCCCCCTAGCTGTGCCTTATACGGTGCTCTGCACCGTTCATTGTGCCCCATAGCTGTGCCATATACGGTGCTCTGCACCGTTCACTGTGCCCCCTAGCTGTGCCTTATACGGTGCTCTGCACCGTCCATTGTGCCCCCTAGCTGTGCCTTATACGGTGCTCTGCACCGTTCATTGTGCCCCCTAGCTGTGCCTTATACGGTGCTCTGCACCGTTCATTGTGCCCCATAGATGCTCCACATTAATCTGTGCTGCCGCTGCTACTGCTGCAATAAAAAAAAAAAAAACACATACTCCCCTCCCTTGATTGCAGCTCCCCGCGTCTCGTTCCGGCGCCTCCATCTTCCCGGCGTCTCTGCTCTGACTGATCAGGCAGAGGGCGCCGCGCACACTATATGCGTCATCGCGCCCTCTGCCTGATCAGTCAGAGAGCGCAGACGCCGGGAAGATGGAGGCGCCGGCCGGGAAGATGGATCGGCGCCCGGCGGCTGGAACGAGGACAGGTGAATATAACATACTTACCTAGTCCTGGCGATCCTCGCGCTGTCCCCTCCTGTCTTCGGCGCTGCAGCTTCTTTCTCTATCAGCGGTCACCGGCACCGCTGATTAGAGAAATGAATAAGCGGCTCCGCCCCTATGGGAGGTGGAGCCGCTTATTCATTTCTGTAATGAGCGGTCCCACGTGACCGCTGAAGAGAGGAAGAAGCTGCAGCGCCGAAGCCCGTGGGACGGCAGGGACAGCGCGAGGATCGCTGGGACTAGGTAAGTATACCCCAGCGCCCTCAGCCCCTCACCTGCCGACCCCACCGCTACCGTGACTCGAGTATAAGCCGAGGGGGGCACTTTCAGCCCTAAAATTTGGGCTGAAAATCTCGGCTTATACTCGAGTATAT
Organism: Ranitomeya imitator; assembly: GCF_032444005.1. Lineage (NCBI taxonomy): Eukaryota > Metazoa > Chordata > Amphibia > Anura > Dendrobatidae > Ranitomeya > Ranitomeya imitator. The sequence goes on along the minus strand of NC_091286.1, from coordinate 176,891,261 downwards.
ACGGTATATATTTTTTAACTTTTTTAACTTTACTTTGGGGGACATCATGTTAAAGTGTCAGATCACTGATCTGACACTTTGCAATGCACTGTCAGATAAGCGATCTGACAGGCACTGCATGAGGCTTGTCGGCGCCTGCTCCGAGCAGGAGCTTGCAAGCCACCTCCCTGCAGGACCCGAAACAAGCCACGTGGCCATCTTGGATCCGGGACCTGCAAGGAGGAGACGCTCGGAGCAACGCGATCACATCGTGTTGCTCCGAGGGTCTCAGGGAAGCACGCAGGGAGCCCCCTCCCTGTGCGATGCTTCCCTATGCTGCCGGAACGCAGCGATCATGTTTGATCGCAATGTTCCAGGGGTTAATGTGCCAGGAGTGGTCTAATGTCAGATAATAAACTTAATAAACTTCTTAAATGTGGGTTTGAACACCCTAAGGGAAGCAGTTTTTAGAATTGTGTCGCTTTTAATGCATTTTCTGTCATATGAGCCCCTAAAAGTCACTTCAAAAGTGATTTGGTCCCTAAAAAATATGGGTTTATTAATTTTGGAAAAAAATGAGAAATCGCTGGTAAACTTTTAACTCTTATAACTTCTCCTAACAAAAAAAAAGTATGTTTCAAAAATTGTGCTGCTGTAATGTAGACATGTGGGAAATGTTTTTGATCAACTATTTTGTGCGAGAAAACTCTCTGAATTAAGGGCATACACATGTAAAGTTTGAAAATTGTGAAATTTTTGCCAAATTTGTGATTTTTTTCACAAACTAAGCAAATAAACGCAAGTCATATTGAAGGAATTTTACCACTATCTTGAAGTTCAATATGCCATAAAAAAAAAACAGTCTCAGAATCGGTGGGATCCGTTGAAGCTTTCCAGAGTTATTACCTCATAAAATGACACTAGTGAGAGTTAAAATATTAGGCCTGGTCATTAATGTACAAAGTGGCTCGGTCCTTAAGGTACATTCACACATAACGATTTAGTTAACGATATCGTTGCAACGTCACGATTTTTGTGACGTAGCAACGATCCCGCTAACGATCTCGTTATGTGTGACAGCGACCAACGATCAGGCCTGATCATTGGTCTTTGGGAATGATCAGGACCTTTTTTAGGTCGCTGATCACCCGCTGCCATCGCTGGATCGGCGTGTGTGACGCCGATCCAGCGATGTGTTCACTTGTAACCAGGGTAAATATTGGGTTACTAAGCACAGGGCCGCGCTTAGTAACCCGATATTTGCCCTTGTTACCATTGTAAAAGTAACGGTAGCGGTGTTTGCTCTGCTTTACGGCCGGCGCTGACAGTCAATGCAGGGAAGCTGACGGCGGGGGACGTGACAGACATCAAAATGTGAGTTTGTACTCTTTTTTTTTTTTTTTACTTTTACAATGGTAACCAGGGTAAATATCGGGTTACTAAGTGCGGCCCTGCATTTAGTAACCTGATGTTTACCCTGGTTACCCGGGGACTTCGGCATTGCTGAAGACAGTTTCAACGATGCCGAAGTCGTTCCCCTGATCGTTGGTCGCTGGAGAGAGCTGTCTGTGTGACAGCTCCCCAGCGACCACACAACGACTTACCAACGATCACGGCCAGGTCGTATCGCTGGTCGTGATCGTTGGTAAGTCGTTTAGTGTAACGGTACCTTTAGGCTCACTTGCTTAATGTTGTTGTGAATACCTTATGCTATATACTATAATACTATAATATAATACTATAATATATATATAACATTATAATATTATGCTATAATACCTTATGCTCTTACTGCAGCTTGTGCCTCACTTAGTAGCATAATCCTCTATTTCTCTTCTGTTCACTCTGCAACTAGCTTTAGGGGCTGCTCAATCAGTACAAGTTTGTATTAGACAAGAAATCAGAGACTTCCATCTTTTTTTTAGGTTTTGTACTCAACACAAATAGCAGGAATACCTTCAATAAAGATGACTTGAAATGGATTGTATAGCCACAGTATTTCTTACATAGATCGGTTTGTCACATCAATAAACAATTGTCTGAATAGAAAATACAATGGTTTCTTGCTGTATTTGTTTTAAGGCTGATATGTTTGATTTTCAGATGTAGTGGTTCAGTGGTGCACACAAGGAGATTTGCTAGCTGTTGCAGGTATGGAGAAACAGAATCTCTTACCCGATCTTGGCAATGGTCCATCCCTTAAAAGTGCCAAAATCAAGTTCTACAATATCCGAGGAGAACATATCTACATTCTGGAGACTCCAGTGCAGGTAGGAAAAATTCTGAGCTAACCTTTTTTTCACACCTGAATCTATTTAAAGGGAACCTGTCACCCTGTTTTTTCAGATTGAGATAAAAATACTGTTAAATAGGGCCTGCGCTGTGCGTTACAATAGTGTATGTAGTGTACCCTGATTCCCCACCTATGCTGTGAAATACATTACCAAAGTCGCCGTTTTCGCCTGTCAATCAGGCTGGTCAGGTCAGGTGGGCGTGGTGACATCGCTGTTTCTTCCCCAGCTTTCCGTTGGTGGCGTAGTGGTGTGCGCATGTCCAAGTGCCGAATCCACTGCGCGCAAGAAAAAGTGCGCTATCTGCGCTATTACCCTTGTCATCGGTGGGGGCGGCCATCTTCCTGAGGCCGCGCGTGCGCAGATGGAGTGCTCTGCTGCATGTGGCTTCAGGAAAATGGCCGCGGGATGCCACGCGTGCGCAGATGGAGATCGCGGCTGCCATTTTCCTGAAGCCGAGATGCAAACTCGGCTTTGGGCGAGTGTCATGCGAGTACAAAGTGATTTTTTTATCACCTAGCATCCGTTTGACATCTGTATGTAATCCATATACAATGCATTTTTGTCATCAGCTTTTACATACAGTAATTCTCTGCCATTTCAAGCCAATTTACTAAGAAATATAGATGATAGCTATGGCATAGATTGATGGATGTCATTGAGATATATAATCAGTGCGTGGGGTGTGTAGTTTACTGTACAAGTATTTAGATAATTCAATAAATTAAAGATAAAAATGGCATGGGATCCACCTACTTTTTCTTAACTAGCTGACATGCTGAGGGCTGATTTTACAGCCTGGGAAGGGGGTAATAGCCTGGGAAGCTCCATGTTTATTAATATCAACTCACAGCTGTCTACTTAGCCTTTACGTATTATTTAAGATAGTTGACCCCCCAAAAAAAAATTATGTGGGGTCCCCCTATAATTGACCCACAAAGGCTAACCAGACAGCGGCAGGCTGATATTCATAGCCATGAAAGATGTCATGGATATTGGCCCCCTCCCAGACCAAGAGCATCAGCCCTCACCCGACCTAGAAATGGCGCTTAGCCTCCGCTCTTTCCACTTTCCCTGGTGCGGTGGCAGGTGGGTAAATAGCATTGGGTTGATGTCCGCTTTGTATTGTCAGCGGACATCATGCCCAGAGGTTAGTATTGGGGAGGCGTTTATAAAACGCCCCCATTACTAACCCTATACTCAAATATAATACAGACACACACAGCATAAAGTACTTAACCCCTTCACGACCTCCGCCTTACTAGTACGGCGGAGGTCGGATCCCCTGCTTTGATGCGGGCTTCCGAGGTGAGCCCGTATCAAATCTGGAACATGTCAGCTGTTTCGAACACCTCATCCCTGCTGAGGTGGGAAGCTGTGCCTGCTGGAAGGTAGATATTATCTCTGATTTTGGTAACACGTATATATTATTTGATGCACCTTATGCATTCTAAGGCAGCAAGTGTTAACCGGCCAGTGTATAAGAGTATAGTTATCACCTTGCAGTGGGTTCTATTATTGTTGAACCGATGTTTATATTGCATATGATTATTCAACTCCCCACCTTGTGTTAGGGCGCCTGTGCACTATTTTTGCACTACTATAAATTTTAACTGTTTCTTAATAAAGTCTTGCTGATTTTACTTTATTATTTTATTATTTGGATGTCTTCGTTTCGGCTGTCTGTAAAAAAATAATCAAACCTACATATATTTGGTATCTCCGTGTTCAGAATCGCCCGATCTATCAATAAAAAAAAAGGATTAACCTGATCGCTAAACAGCGTGGCGAGAGAAAAAAATGCAAACGCCAGAATTACTGTTTTTGGTCGCCATGACATTGCATTAAAATGTGATAACGGGCAATCAAAAGAATATATATGCACCAAAATGGTATCATCAAAAACGTCAGCTCGGCACGCAAAAAATAAGCCCTCACCTGATCCCAGATAACGAAAAATGGAGACACTACAGGTATCAGAAAATTGCACAATTTTTTTTTTACCTCTTAGATAAAACATAACCTAGACATGTTTGGTGTCTATGAACTCGTAATGACCTTGAGAATCAAAATGACAGGTCAGTTTTAGCATTTAGTGAACCTAGCAAAAAAGCCAAACAAAAAACAAGTGTGGGATTGCACTTTTTTTGCAATTTCATCGCACTTGGAATTTTTTTCTCGGTTTCTAGTGCGCGACATGGTAAAACCGATGGTATCGTTCAAAAGTACAACTTGTCCCGCAAAAAAATAAGCCCCCACATGGCCATATTGACCAAAAAATAAAAACGTTGTGGCTCTGGGAAGGAGGGGAGCAAAAAACGAAAACGCAAAACCGAAAAAGGGCAAGGTCTTGAAGGGGTTAATTTGAAATAAAGACACAGACTCCTTTGTTTGAAATAAATACTCTCCACCCTCGTTTACCTATTTATTACTGTTAAAATAAAAAATAATGAAACACCATTTTCCTCACTTGTTTGCAGATCATCCCTATAATATGCTGTCCAACGAAGTTCAGCTCTGCTACATCCGGATGGTTTGTTGAGCAGTGGCATGATGCGACCGTTCAGCAATCGAGCAAGAACACACTTAAGGTACCTCCACACATAACGATATCGTTAACGATATCGTTGCAACGTCACGTTTTTTTGTGACGTAGCAACGATCTCGCTAACGATCTCGTTATGTTTGACAGCGACCAACGATCAGGCCCCTGCTGGGAGATCGTTGGTCGTGGGGAATGATCAGGACCTTTTTTTGGTCGCTGATCACCCGCTGTCATCGCTGGATCGGCGTGTGTGACGCCGATCCAGCGATGTCTTCACTTGTAACCCGATGTTTACCCTGGTTACCCGGGGACTTCGGCATCGTTGAAGACAGTTTCAACGATGCCGAAGTCTTTCCCCGGATCGTTGGTCGCTGGAGAGAGCTGTCTGTGTGACAGCTCCCCAGCGACCACACAACGACTTACCAACGATCACGGCCAGGTCGTATCGCTGGTCGTGATCGTTGGTAAGTCGGTTAGTGTAACGGTACCTTAACACAAAGGTAGGAGCTCAGCTGATGTCTGTAAAGTGCTGTGGAATTAGTGGCTCTGTATAAGTGAGAAAAATAAATATAGATGTAGACTGAAGATTAAGTAGTAGCCCTATGGAACAAAAGAACAGAAACCTGGAGTTATATGACCCAGAAGGCTGCTACTACACAGGAGGAGTGAGCTGTGACCTGGTAGTAGAACCCTAGCTGTGCCCAATTCTCCACATTTTCATATCGATGCCAGTGAACAACAGTAGCCCTAGAAGTGGTAAGACCTCTGCATGATCTTTCTGGGTTGACCTGCAAGGCATCCAATTGTCTACACAGGGCTGTGAGAGAGATGGAGAATTCTACAGCTCTGACGTTATCAGACTCTGTAAGAATCTGTTAGAGAGATGAGGGGAAGTACCTAAATGAAGGCACACAGTCTCCTCATTAAGATGTAAGGCTGAGAACATTTTGGGAGAAAGAAAGGAGCTGAACTCAAGATCACTGTGTCCTTAGAAAGAGGGAGGAAGGCAAGAGCCACCAATCAGAGCCTCACCTGATGAAAGAGATCGTAAAGACGAAAAATTCACCCTGCCGGAAAGCCAGAATGGAGACATATCTCTGATCAGCATTAAGGGAGAGGACTTATGGGCTTCCAAGACCAGAATGAGGTCCTCAAGAAGCAGGGGGTATAATACGATGAACCTGAGTTAGCCCTGCACTATTGGGCAGTCCTGACCTAATCCCATAAGTCAAGTTCTGCTAGACAAAGATAGCCAAGGTAGAAAGCTAGCCACTGGGAGTCTACCCTGGCTCAAGATTGGAATGCAAAAATTAAAAAGGAGGATAGTGCCGTTAGCTTGATGCCACTAGGATTTCACCTATGGAAAGATACCTTCTAAATGAAATGGGATAAATCATAGTGAGAACAACCTAATCAGAAAACCTTCAGAAATGGTACACTCTACAGTCCTGCCAGTAAATTAAATGACAGAGAATTTGGGTAGACGTGGACTCCATTGGGAAAGGTCCATCTGGATACCATGGTGCAGGCATTCAAAGGTTTTAGTTTAAACTGGGGCAAGGAGAATCTTGCCTTGATAGGGAAAGACCAAGATTCCTCTGCAATGTAAAAGAGCTTTCATCTCTGTCCTGAACCATTACCTACCAGAGAAAATTCTAGTGGACAAAGTAGGTGTCATGGGAGACAGACACCGTCTCCAAATACCCTGGTCATTCAGGAAGCACAACAAAAGTCGACCATCTGAACAACTTGTGCTAAGACTTGAATGAGACGTACCTGACCAGCGCCATAGGAGGTGAATAGATGGAAACACTCCTAGTATTTTCTAACCCAGTCACTTTAGACTATAGGCAAAAAGTACTACACTATGGTGGCGTCTGCCTTGGGGATGGAGATAGTATAAGGGATAAAAATACAGTTATGCTCAAAAGTTTATTTACCCCGTCAGAATTTTTGCTTTCTTGGCCTTTTTTCAGAGAATATGAATGATAACACAAAACTTTTTCTCCACTCATGGAAGCCATTTATTGTCAAACTAGTGTTTTCTCTTTTTAAATCGTAATGACAACAAAACATCCTAATGACCCTGTTCAAAAGTTAACATATCCTGGTGATTTGGGCTGGATAAACATGCACAGAAGTTGACACAAATGGGTTTGAATGGCTGCTAAAGGTAACATCCTCACCTGGGACTTATTTGCTTGTAATCAGTGTGTGTGCATAAAAGCTGAGTGAGTTTCTGGGATCCAGACAGACTCTTGCATCTTTCATTCAGCCACTGACTTGAAAAGGTAGTTGAACTGTATAAAACAGGAAAGGAATGCAAAAAGATATCCAAGGAATTGATAATGTCAGTCAGCAGCGTTCAAACTGTGATTAACAAATGGAAAATCAGGGGCTCTGTAAAAACAAAACCACAGTCAGGTAGACCAACAAAGCTTTCGTCCACAATTGCCAGGAAAGTTGTTCGGGATGCAAAGAAAAACCCACAAATAACATCAGCTGAAATACTGGACTCTCTGAAAACTAGCGGTGTAGCTGTTTCAAGATGCACAGTAAGGAGTCAGTTGAAGAAAAATGGGCTGCATGGTCGAGTTGCCAGAAGAAAGGCATTACTGGCATTTAAAATTAAGGATACAAAGAAACTGAAATTGATACAAAGGGATTTAAAGGGGAAAATTAAGAATGCCCGTGAGGCGTTCCGAATTAAATTAGAAAATAAATTGCTACACAACAATTCCATGGAGGTGTGGTCAGGCATGAAACAGCTAAGGCTGGTTTCACATTTGCGTTTTTTTTTTTTTGCGTTTTTGCGCAAAAAAACGCATGCGTTTTTTTCCTATACTTAACATTACAAAACGCATGCGTTTTTGCATGTGTTTTGACGCGTTTTGATGACGCATGCGTTTTTTCTCTGCATGCGTTGTGTTGCAGAAATGCAACATGCAGTAATTTCTAGCAGCGTTTTTTTGCCGCAAAAAAAGCCTGCGTTTTTTTGCAGCAAAAAAAGTATTGATGTCTATGTAAACGCATGCGTTTTTAAGCACATGCGTTTGCATGCGTTTTGATAGAAAAACACAAGAATACACACTGATAAGCCACCCCCCAGCCCTAACCCTAAGGGATCCTAAGCCTAAGGGTTAGGGTTAGGATCCCTTAGGGTTAGGGTTAGGATTCCTAGGGTTAGGGTTAGAGTTTGTGTTAGGGTTAGGGTTAGGATCCCTAGGGTTAGGGCTAGGATTAGGGTTAGAGTTTGGGTTAGGGTTAGGATCCCTAGGGTTAGGATCCCTAGGGTTAGGGTTAGAGTTTGGGTTAGGGTTTGTGTTAGGGATAGAGTTTGGGTTAGGGTTAGAGTTTGGGTTAGGGTTAGGGTTAGGGTTTGTGCTAGGGTTAGATTTTGGGTTAGGGTTTGTGTTAGGGTTAGAGTTTGGGTTAGGGTTAGAGTTTGGGTTAGGGCTAGGGTTAGGGTTAGAGTTTGGGTTAGGGTTAGAGTTTGGGTTAGGGTTTGTGTTAGGGTTAGAGTTTGTGTTAGGGTTAGAGTTTGGGTTAGGGTTAGAGTTTGGGTTAGGGTTAGGGCTAGGCTTAGGGTTAGAGTTTGGGTTAGGGTTTGTGTTAGGGTTAGAATTTGGGTTAGCGTTAGGGTTAGGATCCCTAGGGTTCTAGGGACCCTAACCCTAGATATTTCTGTTTATAGTGGGTTTTCTAGTTGATTTTGATGATTGGTAGCTGTCACACACTTCTCATGCGTTTCAAAAACGCAAATGCTGGAAAAAACGCATGTAAACACGTCAAAACGCAGCGTTTGTGTTAAAACATGCAAAAACGCTAGCGTCTAAAAAACGCAGCGTTTAAACACGTTTTTTCACCAAATGCGTTTGCGTTTAAAACGCTGCGTTTTTAAACGCAAATGTGAAACCAGCATAACTGGGTTTAAGGCAAAGCCGGAGCATGGAGAAGTGGATCTGCCCTTGCCTTATGAAGCGAATGAGTTTTTCAGCAGATTCTCTAACACAAGCACAGCGTTATCAGGAATGGAGGATGGAGCTGAGAAACGATTGGCAGCATTGACATTGGAGGATAAACTGCCTGCTTTCACTGTCTCCCAAAGCGATGTGAGAAAACAGTTTAGTAGACTAGTTATCGGCAAAGCAGCTGGGCCTGATGGCCTCAGCCCATGTGTCCTCAGAGCATGTGCAAACCAACTGTGTACTGTTTTCCAGCACCTGTTTAACTGGAGCCTTCAATCACAGGGTATACCAGAACTGTGGAAGACCACCTGCCTGGTGCCGGTTCCGAAGTCTACTTTTCCAACTTCCCTACAAGACTATCGTCCAGTGGCCTTAACATCACATGCTATGAAGTCCTTGGAGAGAATAATACTTGCCTACTTGTGCCCGAGGGTGAGGGCATTTACTGACCCCCAAAGTTTGCGTACCAACAGAGATTGGGGGTGGATGCTGCTGTAGTGTCTCTGCTAAATACAGTACATTCATTCTTGGACAATAATGGAACTGTAGTGCTCAACATGTTCTTTGACTTCTCAAGTGCTTTCAATACCTTACAGCCGCTCTTACTACGTAATAAGCTGACTGATATGGCAGTGGATGAGGGGATGGTGAACTGGATAAACAACTACCTGACGGACAGGCTGCAATTTGTAAGGATGGGGGAGGTGGTATCTAGCAGTGTTGGAGCCCCTCAGGGCACAGTGCTGTCGCCCTTCCTCTTCACATTGTATACAGCTGACTTTCAGTATAAATCAGATTTTTGTCACCTTCAAAAATTCTCAGATGACTCAGTGATTGTAGGGGGCATTGTGGGGGGCCGGGAGGAGGAGGAATATTGAAGGGTGGTTTCTGAGAAATGTTTGGTAAAGAAAACCAAGGAGTTGGTGGTGAGTTATAGAATGAAAAAGGAGGATTGCTTACCAATCAATATTGCTGGCAAGCAGGATTAGATTGTTGAGAGCTACAAATATTTGAGGGTTAACCTTGACAGTAAACTCGATTGGAGGTGTCATATAGAAAAGGTTTACAAGAAGGGAATGAGAAGACTGGAGTTTCTTCGGAAGCTCAGGTCATTCAATGTGTGCGGTAAAATGCTGGAAATGTTCTACCAGTCCTTTGTGGCAAGTGCCATTTTACTTGCTATCATATGCTGGGGCAGTAGGGTGTGAGTATCTGACACTAATAAGCTCATCAAACTTATCAAGAAGGCAAGTGCGGCTGTTGGCCCCCATTTGGACTCTTTTGAGGAGGTATTGGAGGATAGAATTCTGACGAAGTGTAGAGCTATAATGAATAATGATCAATAATACACACCCACTGTACGAGCTGTTCTTGAAGCAGAAGAGCACATTTAGCAGCCATCTAATTCTACTAAGGTGTTAGAAGGAGAAATTCAGGAAATCATTTGTACCTACTGCTATGGAGATGTATAATAATTTCCTAAGGGTGGTAGACAACAATGACTGATTGCAGGTGTACTAATGTCTATTAGTGAATTATATACCTGAACTACCCACATTTATTTGTTATGTAATTTTGGTATACTTGTGCAAGATTTGTGTCCTACTATTTTATGTACTGCTGTTTGTATTGCTGCTGTAATACTGTAATTTCCCCCGGGATCAATAAAGTTTATTGTATCGTACTGCGCAAATGCCACAAAGTATCTCCCCTACAATACACAAAACAGCACAGAGACAAGCCTCAAAACTTCTGGAACAAGGCAATTTGGAGTGATGAGACCAAAATTTAACTTTTTGGAAACCACCATAAACGTTACATTTAGAGAGAGGTCAACAAGGCCTATGATGAAAGGAACAACCACTTCTACTGTAAAGCATGGAGGTGGATTGCTGATGTTTTGGGGATGTGTGAGCTTTTAGGGTATGTGTCCACGTTCAGGATAGCATCAGGATTTGGTCAGGATTTGACGCAGGTAAAATCTGCACCAAATCTGTACCTGAGGTCACTGGCAGGTCACCTGCGCTGTTCATGCGTTGTTTGAGCATTGTAAGGATATGCTGTGTTCTGAAAAGATGCGCCGCATGTCCGTTTCCGCGGGTCTGCCGCATGCGTCTTTTAATTCATAGTGCTTTAGAAAAACAAGAAAAAGAAGACATACACAGAACCGGGGATCACCAAAAAGGACAACAATAATCCCTATACAAAAATCATAAATTTTATTAAGGTCAAACAAAGACACAACAGACGGTTAAAAACAATGTTAAAAACAGTAACAGTACATCCCCAGATGGGGAATGCTCCCCAAGACCAGGAAAAAGTTAATGCGGGAATAGATGTACAAAGATACACAATCCAGATAGCATACAGATTGCATGTAGAAACAAAAATATATATATAAATATAAACATATATACACACAACTGCTCAGAAGGACAGGACGAAAAAACTATATACGCCCTATAGGCATGTGATTGTTATGGCCATAACAAAATAAAGAAAAATATAGTACTGTAACATTCACTAATTAGTTTTGATCAGTATCATAGCCACCGAGTAGTTAAATATATAGAATAGACCTAGCCCAAACTATATGGATATTGATAATACATATGCGGGTACACTGAAAAAGGTACTGACCACCATATCATGTAGCTAGATCAACTGATATAAGTATATATGGGTGTACCATGTATAATACAAAGACCCCAAATGTATATAAAGTGCGAAATGCAAAAAATTATATATCCATGGAATGCGCTAAGAGGAATACCTGAACCCCACAAGCTGGCAATGTAATATCTATAAGCCAAAAATAATAATAAAAGGCATATCAATGTAACACCTGCCAAAAGGCAGTAATTACAAATAGAAGAAGAGGCATACAGGTATACACCGAAGGGGGCTGGAACGAGCTGAAAAAAGGAGCCATACAATTACGATATAGCCTGTCCAGAGCTGCAAGCAGCACTCAAAAAAGCATGACACCGGTTAGGGGTGACAAAGGGAGCCCAACGCGTGTCGCCACAGCGTGGCTTCGTCAGGAGCAGAAGTACTGTTGTCCACATATTGAGTCCTATTTATACCTCTGAATCAAAAGCCGTTACATACCAGCTGTGTGGGTCTTCCACGAGGGGAACGGAGGAGTGAATCGTACTACACGCTGCGGCGCCATGTTGAAAACCGGAAATGTCCCAGCGTCATAGACACCTGACCGGCAAGGAGTACCAAGATGGCGGGCGATGTCGCAAATGCGTATGCGCCGAGACCGCTTATAGGTTCATAGTCATTCATTGCAGGAGTACCAAGATGGAGACATGCCGAACAGAAGCTGGCGCTATATATATATGTCCCAAAGGGGAAACGTCAAGAAAATAATAATACATAAGATACATAATGGCGCAAAACATTGTACAAAGATCCCGCAGCAAAATACCAATCTACATTATAGGGGATGTCAAGATAAATGGTGCAGCAAAAAAGTAGCTCCCAGAGTGCATTACACATGCAAGCAGATTCAATATGCTGCACATGAGCAAATGAGAAATAGCCGCTCCGTACTAGGGATAGTCATGGCAAAATGCCTAATTTGTCCAGCACCCCCACACAAATACATATAGGAGACTGAATGTAAGAATGGTCTATTGTACATCCAGTTTGTAATGATGTCGTATGCAAGGGCATAGATATTACACCAACACACACGGTATGGGTACAGTAAGGGTAAATGCTTATATATGAAAAAATTCCCCAATATAAAAGGCCCGTGCAGCCAGAAACCAGAGGAACCAAGAGCATGATGGCACTCCTGTTAAGCGGCTAGATGAAAAGAATATATGTATATATACATAAGTATACATATAAAGAGAACATCGCAAAAAAGAGGGGCTGTGTGACGGTCACAGCAGTGAATTCACCAATGTGACACATACACACCCCATGAAGCATGACACTAGAGACGATAGACACATCTGGGGATGTACTGTTACTGTTTTTAACATTGTTTTTAACCGTCTGTTGTGTCTTTGTTTGACCTTAATAAAATTTACGATTTTTGTATAGGGATTATTGTTGTCCTTTTTGGTGATCCCCGGTTCTGTGTATGTCTTCTTTTTCTTGTTTTTCTAAAGTACTCTTGTTGGACATGCCCCGGGTTGATCCCAGTTTGATAAGATATGATTATAATGGTGCCCTCCGCCCCTTTTGCTTTGTGTCTATTTTAATTCATAGTGGAGATGGGATTTCATGAAATCCCCTCCACTATGCTGTAACATCTGGATGCTGCGTTTTTGACGCTGCAGCTCTATGCAGCGTCAAACACGCAGCGTTTCCTGAACATGGAAACATACCCTAAGGGCACAGGAAATTTGGTCAAAGTTGAAGAAAAGATGAATGCTGCACTTCCGACATGACAACAATCCAAAACAAAAGGCCAAGTCGACCTGTCATTAGCTACAGCAGAACAACGTGAATGTTCTGGAGTGGCCATCTCAGTCTCCAGACGTTAATATCATTGAGCCAGTCTGGGGAGATCTCAAGCGCGCAGTTCATGCTAGACGGCCCAGAAATTTAAAGGAACTGGAGGCTTTTTACTAAAAAGAGTGGGCAGCTTTACCATCTGCGAAAATAAAGAACCTCATCCACAACTACCACAAAAGACTTCAAGCTGTCATTGATGTTAGAGAGGGTAATACACGGTATAAAGAAATTTGGTATGTGAACTTTTGATCAGAGTCATTTGGATTTTTTAGGTTGTCATTATCATTTAAAAAGAGAAAGCACAGTAGTTTGACAATAAAAGGCTTCACCCAACCACTAACCATAAGTGGAGAAAAAGTTTTGGTGTAACCATTCATATTCTCTGAAAAAAAGGCCAATAAGTAAACTTATGAGCACCTTTATGAGTACTGAACTAGCCCCCTCAATGGCTTCCTTCATTAGACACCTAATGCATCTAAAATGGTGCCCTTTTTAGGGATGATCAATGTACTTCCTGAATAAATGACTTCCATTGGCAGGAAGGTCAGACCATCGAGAGGATGCGAAATGACCCCACTTTAAGGCTTCTGGGAACGTCAATCATGGTGTATCTGATCTGTGGTTTAGGATACCATGAACTAATGGAAGCACTAGCTGTTAAAGCCAAATCAAGTGTAATCGCCACTACATACTGAAAAAGGCTAGCTGAGTGAGGCAGTCACCCCTGCTTCTAGAATTCTAGAATTGGAGGAAATGTTCCTGCTAAAGGTTGGAATCCTTAACCAAAAGTGAGCTGGAGCAAAGCTGCCTGGATTGCTTGATCAATGCACAAGAAGTCTCTTCCAGAGGAAAACATTTATTTTGGCTGCAATTTAAAGATGCGCACAGAAGTCTTGCGACTTTGCCAAACCGAGAGTTCTCAGTTGCCTGGTTGGTAGGGAATCTCCACATGTACTTAAGCTGGCTAACAGATGTAAATCATTCAGCTGTGGCAAGAAGAACTAAAACTCTGAGCACTAAAAAATACTCGGAGGACCCCCGAGCATACTTGAGAAATCTCGAATAACGAGTATATTCGCTCATATTCATTATACTATATGCGGGCTGCATTATACACTATTGAAGACCATGGGGGCTGCATTATAATATGTGGTGGCTGCATTATATCAAGAATTATAGGATGTGTATTATACTGTGTGTACTATATGTGGGCTGCATTATACTGTATCGACGACTTTGGGGAGTGCATTTTACTGTATGGAGGACTATGATGAATGCATTATAGTGTAAGGAGGGCTATGGGTAATGCATAATGCAATACAGAGGACTATGGGATACATTATACTTTATTGAGGACTATGGGGAGTTTATTATACTATATGGAGGTCTATGGTATGCATTATCCCCTTCTTGGCCGGTGCTTTTTTCGGTTTTACGTTTTCGTTTTTCCCTCCACTTCTTTCCAGATCCATAACTTTTTTATTTTTCCGTCAATATGGCTATATGAGGGCTTATTTTTTGTGGAACGAGTTGTACTTTTGAACGACATCACTGGTTTTAGCATGTCGTGTACTCGAAAATGGGAAAAAAAAAATTCCAAGTCCGGTGAAATTGCAAAAAAAAGTGCTATCCCACACTTGTTTTTTGTTTGTCTTTTTTGCTAGGTTCACTAAATGCTAAAACTGACCTGCCATTAAGATTCTCCAGATCATTACGAGTTCATAAGCACCAAAAATGTCAAGGTTCTTTGGTGAAAAAAAAAATTCCAAAGTTTGCTAAAAAAAAAAATTGTGCCATTTTCCAATACCCCTAACGTATCAATTTTTCGTGATCTCGGTTTGGGTCAGGGCTTATTTTAATTCAAACTCCCATGACGACACCATGAGAGAGGGAGGGGATCCGCCCATTAGGAACTGGAAACCTACAGATGCAAAACGGGCGGCACCTCTCCCACATATCAGTTGGTTTCCTGTTCCTAAGGCTGCCATCACAGTAGCCGTATTTGGTCAGTATTTTACTTCAGTATTTGTAAGCCAAAACCAGGAGTGGGTGATAAATGCAGAAGTGGTGCATATGTTTCTATTATACTTTTCCTCTAATTGTTCCACTCCTGGTTTTGGCTTACAAATACTGATGTAAAATACTGACCAAATACTGCTAGTGTGACGGCAGCCTAAAGGGACTGGATCCTACAGAAAAACATTAGGAATCCCAGGCCGGCCGGTTCAGGTAGCGGGGGGGGGTCTCCTACCTCGGCCGGTGCGGAGTTCCTGAAGTGCTCACGGTGGTCCTGGAAGGGCTGCACGGCGGTGGCATATGCAGCAGGGAGCGGTCACCAGGGGGTGTCCTGTCTCCAGGGCTAGCGCGAGGTAAGTATTTCGGTTCCCCTCTCATGCGGTGCCGTACGGGGCTCTGTTGGGGCGGCAGTGTCATGGTGGTGCCTCCCGGGGGTGTAGCTGGCTCCATCTCCATCCCACGTTGCTCGCAGCGCTGACAGGGAAGTACTGCGGGCCGGGGTGATGTCGGTGAGCGGAGCCGGCGGTTACTTCCGGGCCGCGGGGGTTCTTCGCATGCACAGTAACTCCAAGATGGCGGCGCCCACCAGAAAGTAACAGGCCGCTCACCCTCAGGCCCTGGAGCGGTCTCTCGCAGCTGGGGGGGGGGGTTGGATGATGTCCCAGAAGGAGCGCTGAGCAGATCTGCTGACCGGGGGAGGGGCTATATAAGAGCGCTCCAGGTGCGTGTTCCCTGCTTCTGGCCTCCAGTTAAGGATGGAATCGGAGCAGGATCAGCAGCCTCTGCTGCTCGAAGAGTTATCACAGAAGCCCAAGGATAAGGAACACAATAAAAGGAGCGATGGATCTGGCCGCAAAAGCTCCTCCAGACAGGGGTCTGGAGCATCAGCCAGAAAGGATCCCCCTCGTACTCCGGTATCTCTCTGATTTTGGGCAACCACTGGTAAGTGATCTTCGAGAAAGTTCACCCAGTGACTAGTCTCCCCTCGTGTGTTTTATTATAGGAGAAGAAGAGCGTCAGTAAGGCGAAACATAGGGAATGTGCCATCTGCGGGGTTCCCTTACCTGATTCATGCCCTAAAAAACTATGTGACCCCTGTGTCCAGCAGACAGTGAGGTCCTGGAAAGGGGGAGTGGATAGCAGCATAGATCTATATAGACTAGATTGCTTTGCTTGCCCCCTCAGGTAACGGAGGAATCCTCTTCTATTGCCGCCAGCCTGAAAGAAATGGTCAGGATGGAGATTAAACAGTCCATTAAAGACCTATCTCATGCAGGAAGCTCTAGGCAAAAAAGCCAGTGGATATCCGATTCGTCTGTGGACGAAGATAAGGATGACATTTCCGGCGATTCGGCTGCATCATCCTCCTCTTCGGATGAAGACGCTGCCCATTTCTGCTTACCCCTGGAAAGGATAGACAAATTAGTGAAAGCAGTCAGAGGAACAATGGGTATAACAGAACCCAGGCCTCAACTATCCAAGGAAGACATGATGTTCAGTGGACTAGAACAAAAGAAACGCAGAGTTTTTCCTTTAAATGAAAAAATACAGCAACTAATCAACAGGGAGTGGAAGAAATCGGAAAAAAAAGGTTCCTTGCCACCAGCACAAAAACGTAGGTATCCCTTTGATGACCCAACAGTCAGCAATTGGGAAAAAGCCCCCAAGTTAGATGCAGCAATTGCCAAAGTGGCAAAACGAACCTCTCTCCCATTTGAGGATATGGGATCCCTCAAAGACCCCCTGGACAGGAAAGCTGACACCTTTCTAAAGGGTAACTGGGAGATGGCAGCTGGTGCCTTAAGACCTGCGGTAGCATCGACCTGTACTGCAAAGTCAATGATGGTTTGGCTGGACCAGTTAGAGACTCAGTTGTAGCAGGGGGCTTCTAGAGACTCTTTACTAGCGGCGTTACCAGTAATTCAGGAGGGGTCGGCTTTCTTGTCAGACGCTTCCATTGATTCCATTAAGATGGCAGCTAGAACAGCAGGACTCTCCAATGCCGCTAGAAGAGCCCTATGGTTAAAGTGCTGGCCGAGGGATATGCAAGCAAGAGCAAAGCTCTGTGCTATTCCTTGCAAGGGAGAATATTTATTTGGGCCCACCTTGGACGAACTCCTGGAGAAAGCAGGAGATGACAAAAAGAAATTTCCTAGTTTATTTGGGTCATATCGTCGTCCCTTCAACAAAAGGAAGTTCAATCGGGGAGGGAAGCGCACCTTCTCACCAGTTAGAGATCGGTCCAGATGGGATGATAGAAGGAAATGAGATACAGGATTCATGTTTCCCCATTCTTCGAGAGAAAGAAAAAACCAGACCAATGACTAGAAAGACCAGTGGGGGGGGAGATTGTTACACTTTACTGCAGAGTAGTTAAAAATTACAAATAGTGTTTGGATACAAGACACTATTTCCCAGGGACTCAAACTAGAGTTCATTCATACCCCACAGGAGAAATTTAAGTTAACCACCTCACGTTCTTCTGCTGTGATGACTCTCTGTTCTAAAAATGTCCTGATAGAGGTCCCACGCTCTGAAAGAAGAAAAGGTTTTTACTCTCCCCTATTCTTGATTCAAAAACCTGACAAAACTTATAGGACTATTATAAATCTTAGAGGTCTCAATAGATTTTTGGTTAAGCATACTTTCAAAATGGAGTCCATCAACTCAACAATAAAAATGCTTTTTCACAACTGTTTCATGGTAGTAGTAAACTTAAAAGATGCCTATTATCATGTACCCATTCATGCGGGTTTCCAAAAATACCTGAGAGTAGTGGTATTAATGGGGGGGAACGATTAGGCACTTTCAGTACAGGGCACTTCCCTTTGGCATAACTTCGGCCCCCAGGGTATTTACAAAAATAATCACTGAGGTCATGGCACATTTGAGGGAATCAAATGTCCTTATAATCCCCTATTTAGATGATTTCCTCGTCGTTGGGAATTCAGTTCATCACTGCCTGTCACAATTGGAAATAACTAAGACTAAATTTGAACGCCTAGGTTGGGTCATAAACTACGAGAAATCTAAGTTACAGCCCCTAAACATTCAAAAATGTTTGGGGTTAATATTGGATTCAAAAACGCAACAGTGTCTTCTCCCTATAGAGAAATTAGATCAAATTCAAAGTCATGTCTTAAAAGCGATTAATACACCCTCTATGACGCTTCGACAAGCCATGTCCCTACTCGGGTCCCTTACGTCGTGCATCCCAGCAGTTAAATGGGCTCAATTTCACACCAGATCCCTGCAAAAAGAAGTCCTGTTCCATGACAGAGTTTTGGGGGGTGCGTTAAATAAAAAAATAACGTTGGGATCTATAACATTAGAATCCCTTAGATGGTGGCTAGATAGAGAAAATGTATCAGCGGGGGTTCCCTGGATAGTGGATATTACTCGGGTGATAACCACAGATGCTAGCTCTTCAGGGTGGGGAGCCTACATGGAGGACATCGTGGTCCAGGGGCAACGGGATCCCTTCACAACATCCTCATCCAATCAAAGGGAATTATTGGCGGTTGAATTAGCTGTTTAAAAATTCCTCATATATCTGCAGGGCCAGCACGTCAGAATCCTATCGGACAACCAAGTTGCAGTCACTTATATAAACCGTGAAAGGGGAACACGTTCCGAGGCTTTAATGCAGATCACGGATCGTCTATTTCAAATAGCAGAGACACATTTTCGATCTTTGACGACGCTCCACATCAAAGGAAAAGAGAACGTAACAGCAGATTTCCTCAGCCGCAATACACTAAAACAAGGAGAATGGTCTCTAAACAAGGACGTTTTCAATCATATTGTCCGCAGATGGGGTCAGCCAGTGGTGGATCTGTTTGCCACCAGAGGCAACAAAAAAAGTGAAAAGTTTCTGCTCACTGAATCCCAGAGATTATCCCCTGGCGGTGGACGCATTTCTAATAAAGTGGGATTTTCCGCTGGCCTATGCTTTCCCACCGTTGAACCTTTTACCTCAAGTGGTAAGGAAAATCAGGGAAGACCGAGTGAAAGTCATTCTTTTCGCCCCTTTCTGGCCCAGAAGAACCTGGTTCGCCTGGCTCAGGACAATGTCGGTGTCGGCTCCCTGGGTGTTGCCGGAGATTCCGGACATGCTTTCTCAAGGGCCGATCTGCCATCCACAAGTGGCAGCACTCCATTTAACGGCTTGGAGTTTGAGCGGTCATTATTAGAACATAGAGGCTTCTCTCCAAAATTGGTAGACACACTCCTGAGAGTAGGAAGCTGGTAACAACAAGAATTTACTCCAGAACCTGGAGGAAGTTCTTGTCCAGTTCAGATTTCAATATCCAGGAAGGGGTGGCGATACGTCAAATCTTGGAGTTTCTACAGAGAAGGCTAGAATTAAATCTCTCTACCAGTACCTTTAAAGTGCAGGTGTCAGCCCTGGGTGCCCTGTTTTCCTGCAATATTGCTAACAACTATTGGGTGGCAAGATTCATTAAGGCAGCCCATAGAACTAGACCATTACATAAAGATAGGATGGTTCCGTGGGATCTAAATCTAGTTCTTTCATCCCTAACGAAACCCCCCCTTTGAACCTCTTCCAGAAGCCTCAATCAAAATGTTGTCCCTCAAGACAGCTTTTCTAGTGGCCATAACATCAGCTCGCAGAATAGGGGACATCCAAGCACTTTCCAGACTGCCCCCATACACGGAGTTCTTATCAGACAGAGTAATTCTTAGACCAGACCCTGCGTACTTGCCGAAGGTCGTAACACGGTTTCATACATCACAAGAGATAGTTCTACCATCATTTGTACCTAATCCTTCTAATCCTAAAGAGGAAGAGCTTCATACACTGGACGTTAAAAGATGTATTTTACAGTGTATCTCAGTCACCAATGGTTGGAAAAAAGATAATGCACTATTTTTTTCCTTCCAAGGTTCTAGTAAAGGGGGTAGAGCATCGAAGTATACACTAGCTAGATGGATTAGGGAGGCTATCTCTCTCGCCTACACAGCAGGTGGGGGTCCAGCACCGCAGAATCTGAAGGCACATTCCACCCGGGCCATGGCGTTGTCTTGGGCGGAAAGGTCTGGAGCGTCACTAGATCAGATATGTAAGGCGGCCACATGGTCATCACCTTCCACCTTTTTTAAACATTGTCGGTTGGACTTGGGGTTCTCTTCTGATCTCAACTTCGGGCTAAGGGTGCTTCAGGCTGTTGTCCCTCCCTAAGATGGTTTACGTCTCTGTAAAATCTCTCGTGGTGCCGTCATGGGAGTCCGAATAAAGCATTAAGCTACTCACCGGTAGCAGTTTTTTTTTGGATGCCCATGACGGCACCCTTAGTTCCCTCCCTTTTCACGTGGGGGTTGCACACCCTTAAAAGTAAAATAAAAAAAAAATAGAGAGTTTTCTTTTTCACCGGGAGATACCTGGATTGTTAATTTATTAAAAAATGTTATATTGTATATTATCCTTGTCCTTAACCACGGTAGTCCTCTCAGGCTCTGTAAAACAACTGATATGTGGGAGAGGTGCTGCCCTTTTGTATCTGTAGGTTTCCTGTTCCTAATGGGCGGATCCCCTCTCTCTCTCGTGGTGCCGTCATGGGCCTCCGAAAAAATCTGCTACCGGTGAGTAGCTTAATGCTTTTGCGCGCCGAGCTGAAGTTTTTAAGGATACCACTTTTGTGCAGATACGTTCTTTTGATCGCCCGTTATTGCATTTTAATGCAGTGTCGCAACGTCCAAATAAAATGTAATTCTGGCATTTCGATTTTTTTGCTTGCTACGCCGTTTAGCGATCAGGTTAATCCTTTTTTTTATTGATAGATCGGGCGATTCTGAACTTAGCGATACCAAATGTGTATATTTGATTTTTTTTTTTATTGTTTTTTTTGAATGGGGCAAAAGGGGGTGATTTACACTTTTATTTTTTTTATTATTTTTATATTTGAAAAGCTATTTTTCTTTACGTTTTAGCATGCTTCAATAGCCTCCATGGGAGGCTAGAAGCTGCCACAACTTGATCGGCTTTGCTACATAGAGTCGATGCTAAGATCGCCTCTATTTAGCAGAATTACTGCATTGCTATGAGCGCCGACCACAGGGTGGCACTCGTAGCAATCCGCCATCAACAACCATAGAAGTGTCAAGGAGACCTATGGTTGCTATGCCGACGACCGATGACCCCCGATCACGTGACGGAGGTCAGCAGTGCACGTATTTCTGGTCCGATTGCCGTAAGAGCGCGTTAAATGCTGCTGTCAGAGTTGGTCAGCGGCATTTAACTAGTTAATAGGCGTGGGCGGATCGCGGGCACATAAAAACTGTTGGAGGAAAATAGCACAATAGGGTTTTATCCGAGATGGTAAAAGCACTCACCAGACGTCGCTTAAAACAAGCATTGGAGAAATTCAATGCCGCAGATCCACGGATCTACGAGGGACCGGCCGTTAGGAATACAATGTAGGAGAACGTGGTCAAATTCTGCGCTGCTGAATTATGTAGTCCAAAGGGATTATTAAAAGTCGTCTTTATTCAGTGCGTTTCTGAGTTTCAAAGAACTCTTTCATCAGGAAATACCACATAAGAATCTACTGCAGGCACATGTCAGCTGTTCAAAACAGCTGACGTGTCCCGGCTTTGATGCGGGCTCACCGCCGGAGCCCACATCAAAGCGGAGGTACAACCAATGGACTACTATCTGGTCCAATGGCAGTAAGCGGTTATACTATGTGGAGTAATATAGTTTGCATTATTAAACAAGCAACATGCTGCCTATTCATTGTTTATGTTAATTGTTCTCAGCAGCACATCACCCGATGAAAACTGCAGATATACTGCTAATAACATGATACTAAGAACATATGAGAAAAGAAGAAGCGCACCAAGAATTATACAAAAAAAGGGGGTACTTTATTGAATAACATACAGCAAATATATAAAAACATTAAAAAGCAGGAAAGAACCAAAAGATATAAGGTGGTAAGCCAAAATGTGGCACCACCGCTTTCACAGGATAGAAGTTAAATAAAGAAAGCCAGCATATAGTAAAACATAACCATAAACAGGAGATCATTTCAGGATATTACAAACCCAACGTGGACATAAACATGTAAATCATGAGCTGAAGTGCAATAGTGCAAAAGTGAATGTGTGCTAGCCACAAGGGAAGACCTGAGTATATAAATACAAATTGCTATGCTGTGAAGTGGAGAGACAACATTACCTGTAGATAGCGATGGTTCCACTTACCTGGCGTGCGTTTCGGCGACGTGCCTACCTCAGGGGGAGTGGCATCATGGCATATCCAGGCTCGATAAATACCCAGACCCTATCTCCCTAGCCTATAATGGCGGTCATCAAAAGTAGCGGCCGAGCACTGTGATTAGGAGTTATTTCTCAGTGTGGTAGTGGCGCATAAAGCGCCGACGTCATCTGGAATCCTGGAGACAGGCGTCAATGGGGGCTGGCCCATTGTGACATCATACGGCAACTCCCACATCTGTGACCGAAGCAGCTGGGTGGCACGCCACCAGGAGCAGACGGCATCAGATGCTCCGGTACTGGAGCGTCGACGCGCATGCGCACCATCAAGAAAACTGACTACAGTAAGTATAAAAATAACAGTGTAAGTGCGCATCAGTAAAACAACCAAAGTAAACAGTGAATTTGGTGAGTGTATATATACAGTGCCTTGTGAAAGTATTCGGCCCCCTGGATCTTTTCAACCTTTTCCCATATATCATGCTTCAAACAAAGATACCAAATGTACATTTTTGGTGAAGAATCAACAACAAGTGGAACACAATTGTGAAGTTTAAGGAAATTTATTGGTTATTTAAAATTATTGTGGAAATTCAGAAACTGAAAAGTGGGGCGTGCAATATTATTCGGCCCCATTAACTTAATACTTTGTTGCGCCACCTTTTGCTGCGATTACAGCTGCAAGTCGCTTGGGGTATGTCTCTATCAGTTTTGTACATCGAGAGACTGAAATTCTTGCCCATTTCTTGGCAAAGAGCTCAAGCTCAGTGAGGTTTGATGTAGATCGTTTGTGAACAGCAGTTTTCAGTTCTTTCCACAGATTCTCGATTGGATTGAGGTATGAACTTTGACTTGGCCATTCTAACACCTGGATACGTTTATTTGTGAAGCATTTCATTGTAGATTTTGCTTTCTGTTTGGCATCATTATCTTGTTGGAAGACAAATCTCCATCCCAGTCTCAGGTCTTTTGCAGACTTCCAACAGGTTTTCTTCAAGAATGGTCCTGTATTTGGCTCCATCCATCTTCCCACCAATTTTAACCATCTCCCCTGTCCCTGCTGAAGAAAAGCAGGCCCAAACCATGATGCTGCCACCACCATATTTGACAGTGGGGATGGTGTGTTCAGGGTGATGATCTGTGTTGCCTTTACACCAAATATATCGTTTGGCATTGTTGCTAAAAAGTTCGATTTTAGTTTCATCTGACCAGAGCACCTTCTTCTACATGTTTGGTGTGTCTCCCAGGTAGCTTGTTGCAAACTTTAAACAACACTTTTTATGGATATCTTTGAGAAATGGCTTTCTTCTTGCCACTCTTCCATAAAGGCTAGATTTGTGCAGTGTACGACTGATTGTTGCCTATGGACAGACTGTCCCACCTCAGCTGTAGATCTCTGCAGTTCATCCAGAGTGATCATGGGCCTCTTGGCTGCATCTCTGATCAGTCTTCTCCTTGTTTGAGATGAATGTGTAGAGGGACGGCTGGGTCTTGTTAGATTTGCAGTGGAATGATACTCCTTCCATTTCAATATGATCGCTTGCACAGTGCTCTATGGGATGTTTAACACTAGAAGTCCCAGAGACAGGTCATTTGACATTTCTACCTTTGAAACCCAGAGAAGGGTCAAATGACCTAAAGGACTTTATCTATAGCTTATCTTATCTCTATTCACTGTCTTTTGTTCTGTAATTAAGGCCATTACTGTTGCACCACAGGAGGTTGTTTGCTGTTTTCCATTGAGTTTACCCATGTAGTTTCAAGTAAAGGTACCTTCACATTAAGCGACGCTGCAGCGATACCGACAACGATCCGGATCGCTGCAGCGTCGCTGTTTGGTCGCTGGAGAGCTGTCACACAGACAGCTCTCCAGCGACCAACGATGCCGGTAACCAGGGTAAACATCGGGTAACTAAGCGCAGGGCCGCGCTTAGTAACCCGATGTTTACCCTGGTTACCATCCTAAAAGTAAAAAAAACAAACAGTACATACTTACCTAACGCTGTCTGTCCTCCAGCGCTGTGCTCTGCACTCCTCCTGTACTGGCTGTGTGAGCACAGCGGCCGGAAAGCAGAGCGGTGACGTCACCGCTCTGCTTTCCGGCTGACAGACGCTCACAGCCAGTACAGGAGGAGTGCAGAGCACAGCGCCGGGGACAGACGGCTGTAGGTAAGTATGTACTGTTTGTTTTTTTTACTTTTAGGATGGTAACCAGGGTAAACATCGGGTTACTAAGCGCGGCCCTGCGCTTAGTTACCCGATGTTTACCCTGGTTACCAGTGAAGACATCGCTGGATCGGTGTCACTCACGCCGATCCAGCGATGTCAGCAGGAGTCCAGCGACGAAATAAAGTTTTGGACTTTGTTCAGCGACCAACGATCTCCCAGCAGGGGCCTGATCGTTGGTCGCTGTCACACATAACGATTTTATTAACGATATCGTTGCTACGTCACAAAAAGCAACTATATCGTTAACAATATCGTTATGTGTGAAGGTACCTTTAGTTCTGTTCAGTTTATTGTATTTGATAATATAAAGACTATACATATTGTATTTAGTTTAGTATTATTTGTGCAAAAAAGCGCTGAAACAATGAGTCATTTTTTATATATTTTAAATAGAGAATTAGAAATTTTAGAGCAAGGTACAGCTGTGAGTAATGACCAGAAGCATTTGTGTCTAAAGGTACCGTCACACTAAACGATATCGCTAGCGATCCGTGACGTTGCAGCGTCCTGGCTAGCGATATCGTTCAGTTTGATACACAGCAGCGATCAGAATCCTGCTGTGATGTCGTTGGTCGCTGCAGAAAGTCCAGCACTTTATTTCGTCGCTGGACTTCCTGCTGACATCGCTGAATCGGCGTGTGTGATGCCGATTCAGCGATGTCTTCGCTGGTAACCAGGGTCAACATCGGGTTACTAAGCGCAGGGCCGCGCTTAGTAACCCGATGTTTACCCTGGTTACCAGCGTAAAAGTAAAAAAAAAACCAAACACTACATACTTACCTTCCGCTGTCTGTCCCTCGGCGCTCTGCTTCTCTGCCCTGTGTGAGCACAGCGGCCGGAAAGCAGAGCGGTGACGTCACCGCTGTTCTTACACAGGGCAGAGAAGCAGAGCGCCGAGGGACAGACAGCGGAAGGTAAGTATGTAGTGTTTGTTTTTTTTTTTTACTTTTACGCTGGTAACCAGGGTAAACATCGGGTTACTAAGCGCGGCCCTGCGCTTAGTAACCCGATTTTTACCCTGGTTACCGGCATAGTTGGTCCCTGGAGAGCTGTCTGTGTGACAGCTCTCCAGCGACCAAACAGCGACGCTGCAGCGATCCAGATCGTTGTCGGTATCGCTGCAGCGTCGCTTAGTGTGACGGTACCTTAAGGCTATGTGCACACTTTGCGGATTCCACTGCGGATTTTTCCGCAGCAGAATTCCAAAATCCGCAGTGAAAACCCGTTGCGGTTTTTACTGCGGATTTATCGCGTTTTTTGCTGCGGTTTCTTCTGCGGATTTTCATCTGCAGTTTCCTATTGGATCAGGTGAAAATCCGCAGAAAAGAAGTGACATGCTGCGGAATGTAATCCGCAGCGTTTCCGCGCGGATTTTTCCGCAGCATGTGCACAGCGTTTTTTGTTTCCCATAAGTTTACATTGTACTGTAAACTCAGGGGAAACTGCTGCGGATCCGCAGCGGTCAAAGGTACCGTTACATGTTATGATCTCGTCGACGATATAGTTAGAAATGTCACGTGATCACATCGTTCGTGCAATCAGTTTTATCGTCCAAGAGGCGTCACATGCAACTATCTTGTTAACGATGTAAATTTTGGCTCCGCGTTAGCCTCATTGCAAACATTTGCAGAACGATTTTTCACAATGGCAGGAATAGGAGAATTACACTGAACGATGCTGCACATCTTCTGACACATAATTGGACGAGGATCGTCAGATTTGAGATCCTGACCTCAAATCTGCGATCAGCGATCTAATGATGTGTTCGTCCGATATCTTCACGTTACACGCAACGATGTGAAAATGACATCGCATGAACGACGTGATCACGTGACGTTTTCAAACGATATCGTCAACAAGACCTTTTTGATGATCTTTTTAATTATAGACCTGAAACAGGGACAAGGGGGCATCCTCTGCGGTTGGAGGAAAAAAGGTTTAAGCATAATAACAGACGCGGATTCTTTACTGTAAGAGCAGTGAGACTATGGAACTCTCTGCCGTATGATGTTGTAATGAGTTATTCATTACTTAAATTTAAGAGGGGACTGGATACCTTTCTGGAAAAGTATAATGTTACAGGGTATATACACTAGATTCCTTGATAGGGCGTTGATCCAGGGAACTAGTCTGATTGCCGTATGTGGAGTTGGGAAGGAATTTTTTTCCCCAATGTGGAGCTTAGTCTTTGCCACATGTTTTTTTTTTGCCTTCCTCTGGATCAACATGTTAGGGCATGTTAGGTTAGGCTATGGGTTGAACTAGATGGACATATAGTCTTCCTTCAACCTTAATAACTATGTAACTATGTAATGTGTAACTGTACCTTTAGGCCTCAATCACACTAGCGGAAAAAAATCGCAGCATGTTCATTCTTGTGCAAATTTGGCGCGAAAAAAATTTGCACAAGAGGACTGAAATTTTAGTGTGAAAAATATACAAAAGAACAACTGTTATTTGTTTCGATGCTTTTTATTTTTTTTTAAAAACCAATAAGATTTTTTTTTCACTAAAGGGTTATTTCACACCAACATCAAACAAATAGTCACATTTTCAAGATGAGCAGTGTATAAGCGGCATGGCCAAACAAATGCGATAAAACAGTGAACAAGAAAACAATATAATCAAATTATACAACAGGGAGGGATGTTGGTGGAGGAGTGGGAAGAGGGAAGGGGGGAAAGGGTAAAGGATGCTTTTTATTTTTGTTATAAAAATGTTAAAAAAAATACAAGGAATAAAACAATTCCACACATATTTTCAATAGGCTGCAGTGGGGGGCTCTGTGTGTGTGAGTGGCTTGTTCTTGTGTGACTAGCATTTCAGCACTCACTCAGCAGTCTGTCTGAACATGTCGGAACATACCTGGCACTGCCTGGGTATGTCCCTGATACATTTGTCACACGTGTATTTGTAGCAGTCAACACATCTCTCAGTTGCACAATTGTTCGTGCATCAATGGTTGACCTGACACTTCACCCTTTTGCCAGGGCTGGGTGTGCAAGGAAGTTGCCAAAGGAGTTTCTCCTTGCGTGCCTTCTTTTCAGTCACATGACGGCCACCTAACTCTTTTGCAAGCTGAACCAGGAAGTCCACCCGTCTCTCCCGCACCCCAGTGCATGCCTGATAAAGAACATGAGCATTGAGTGCTGCCATGTCAATCATGTTGTAGAACACTATTTAAAAATTATTATTATTATTATTATTAGAACACGGCGACTGGCCATCTCCGTGTTCCTGCACGCACGCTGTACTCCCGCACCATTTGGTCCATTACATCCACACCGCACTTTGTGTGGTTGTATTGTGTGACCATGTTTGGCTTCCTTTTGTTGGTATCCTCAGTCTCAACCACGCTGTGCATGCTGCTGAGAATGTAGACGGCCTTCTTTCGTTTGGGTGCATACACTGTCAGTGTGGCACCAGTGGTTGAAAACACCTGAGTGGTGAATTCAGTGCGATCCATCTGTCTAGCGGATTGAGAAATTTCCCGGCGACTCTTGTTGACTGTGCCAAGGATAGTGGTTTCCCGGCTAAGCAGTCGTTGTGCAAGTGACAATGATGTAAAGAAATTGTCCGTGGTTACAGTTCTGCGGTTTCGGGTCATAGTGGCAATGATCCTTGGGTTTCCCAGGTTTGCTGACCAGCTGTCACGTAGTGATGGAACCTTGGTCACCCCCCGCAAGATAATGACTGAAATAAATGCCATTAGTTCCGGGAGACCCATGAACCAATCCACCTGCTCCGTGTGACGTGCATGTTGAGTAGTCCATTCTTCAATGCTACGAAGCATGTCAAGACTGATAAAACAGAGGAAGCTCTGAAGGCGACTCTGGACACTTCGTCTGGCCTTAGCACTTGGCTCTCCATCTGTAGGGTACGGTTCTATTGGGGTCAAATGGAGATGTTTCCCTACTTGTACTTCATGCCACACTGTGCCATCTTTTGCGGTCTATGTCGGCTCACTCGCCAACCGAGCTCTCTTTTTTGGTAGAGGCGGAGTCTCCTTATCTGCAAGATAAATAATTTCAAATAAGCATTTTGTTTTGGTTCAAAATGAAAAAGATAGTCAGGAAATAAAATAGGTTACTCACACTGCCTTTTCTGGCATCCTGTTCTGTCCGTTTTTGAAACAAGCAGAACAGGATCCCTTTTGGCCCCCATGCACCGTGGGTGATGTCCGTGTGCTATCCGTGAATCCACAGATAGCGCTGTCTGCTGTCACCACATACTCACCTCCCTCCAGAGCCTCTTCTCCTCTCACTTCCGGTTCACTCTTGGGCTCAATGAAGTGAATATTCATAACCTAATGAGCGGCACCAGAAGTGAGAGGAACTGTCAGCGCTGGACTGAGGTGAATATGAAATTCTTTATTTTTAGGCTTTTCACTTTCTTCCGTGGTCCGTGCACACGGAAGTCACACGGATGACATCTGTGTGCATGGACGTTTTTGGCAAAAAGCGGTCCGTGCTTCCGCAAAACAACGGACATGTCTCTGTGTGGAGCAGACGGACACGCATGTGCTCCACACAGAGACACAGTTCGTGCGGAATGGGGCCATAGGGGAACATGTGTCCCGTATGTCCGTGCCTACGGCATGTGTCAGCACAGACCCCACATGTGCCAGTTGAAGGACTATGTCTTTTCCATCTGAGTCTGAAGGTGATGTGTTGCTCAGAATCAGCTCCAATGCCTCTTCAATGGTGTGCCTTCTCTCCATTTTCTTTCCTGTGAACAAAATAGGTTTCTCCCCCACACTCAGGGAGAAACCAAAATAGGTTTTTCTTGTGAGCAGCAACCCCCACAATAGCTTGCATTCTTCAGTCTACACACTCTTATCTTAGATAATCCCCCCTGCAGATTCCTCAGGCAAGATTACATTTACAAATGAAAGGATGCTAATTAAGGTGTCAATATGGACTGAGGGTCATTTGACCCTCTCTCAGGACTTCAGGGAGGATCTTGAAATTCCCGTGACTTTTAAGGTACCGTCACACTAGACGATATCGCTAGCGATCCGTGACGTTGCAGCGTCCTCGCTAGCGATATCGTCCAGTGTGACAGGCAGCAGTGATCAGGCCCCTGCTGTGCTGTCGCTGGTCGGGGAAGAAAGTCCAGAACTTTGTTTCGTCGCTGGACTCCCCGCAGACATCGCTGAATCGGCGTGTGTGACACCGATTCAGCGATGTCTTCGCTGGTAACCAGGGTAAACATCGGGTTACTAAGCGCAGGGCCGCATCAAAAAGGAGGAAACACAGCATCTGGTGATGTCCATGAGTTCAAGACTTCAGGCAGTCATTGCCAACAAAGGGTTTTCAACCAAGTACTAGAAACGAACATTTTATTTAAAATTATTGAATCTGTCCAATTACTTTTGGTCCCTTTAAAAACAGGGTGGCACATGTTAAGGAGCTGACACTCCTAAACCCTTCATCCAATTTTAATGTGGATACCCTCAAATGAAAGCTGAAAGTCTGAACTTCAACTGCATCTGAATTGTTTTGTTTAAAATTCATTGTGTTAATGTCTATAACCAAAATTAGAAAAATGATGTCTATGTCCAAATATATATGGACCTAACTGTATATATATATATATATATATATATATATATATATATATATATATATATATATATATATAGGGAAAAAAACAAATCAGCACTTCCAATGTGAACACGTGCAAGCTGCAAACTGCAACACAGAGACAAAAAAAAGACCACAGCAGCACATGCACATGAATCGGCCATGTGAAAAAAAAAATTTTTCATGAAACTTACCGTTAAAATGGAGATTCTTAGCGCATAAATTGGCCAATTCATGTGTGCCCATCAACCACGGCAAGGTGATCTCCCCCTGATGGGTCCTACTCTACTGTACATGCCACTCTTGGGCCACCAGCCTACAACTTCGGACAAACATGTCACTCTGGGCTAGACCTACAATTTATGGGCAGGTAGAGTTGATTACCGCCACCTGCAAGGTCAATGGGGGGAGTGCAAGATAAGTCTGGATGTTGCCACATCCATACAAATAGAGGGAAAAAACAAATCAGCACTTCCAATGTGAACACGAGCAAGCTGCAAACTGCAACAAAGAGACAAAAAAAGACCACAGCAGCACATGCACATGAATCGGCCATGTGAAAACACAGACAAATATACATTTCACAAAAATATTTTTTCATAAAAATTTTTTCCAAAAATTTTTTTTCATAAAACTTAGTTAAAATGGAGATTCTTAGCGCATAAATTGGCCAATTCATGTGGGCCCATCAACCACGGCAAGGTGATCTCCCCCTGATGGGTCCTACTCTACTGTACATGCCACTCTTGGGCCACCAGCCTGCAACTTCGGACAAACATGTCACTCTGGGCTAGACCTACAATTGGCCAAATTATGCGCTAAGAATCTCCATTTTAACTGTAAGTTTTATGAAAAAAAAATTTTTGAAAACATTTTTATGAAAAATTATTTTTGTGAAATGCATATTTGTCTGTGTTTTCACATGGCCGATTCATGTGCATGTGCTGCTGTGGTCTTTTTTTTGTCTGTCTATATATATATATATATATATATATATATATATATATATATATATATATATATATATATATATATATGTATACATATTGATGAGCTTCAAGAGGTAGTCACCGGGAATGGTCTTCCAACAATCTTGAAGGAGTTTCCAGAGATGCTTAGCACTTGTTGGCCCTTTTGCCTTCACTCTGCGGTCCAGCTCACCCCAAACCATCTCGATTGTGTTCAGGTCTGGTGACTGTGGAGGCCAGGTCATCTGGTGTAGCACCCCATCACTCTCCTTGTTGGTCAAATAGCCCTTACACAGCCTGGAGGTGTGTTTGGGGTCATTGTTCTGTTGAAAAATAAATGATGGTCCAACTAAACGCAAACCGGATGGAATAGCATGCTGCTGTAAAAGATGCTGTGGTAGCCGTGCTGGTTCACTATGCCTTCAATTTTGAATAAATCTCCAATAGTGTCACCAACAAAGCACCCGCACACCTCCTCCTCCATGCTTCACGGTGGGAACCAGCCATGTAGAGTCCATCCATTTACTTTTTTCTGTGTCGCACAAACACACGGTGGTTGGAACCAAAGATCTCAAATTTGGACTCGGCAGACCAAAGCACAGATTTCCACTGGTCTAATGTCCATTCCTTGTGTTCTTTAGCCCAAACAAGTCTCTTCTGCTTGTTGCCTGTCCTTAGCAGTGGTTTCCTAACAGCTGTTTTAACATGAAGGCCTGCTGCACAAAGTCTCCTCTTAAAGGGACACTGTTGTGAATTCTGTGGCTGAGTTCACTTCTGTGGTCACAAGTGGTATTGCAGTCTCTGGGCTTCCTCCCTCAGGTGTTTTGGTGAGCTCGTTGGCTGCCTTGCTATTTAGCTCCACCTGAGTCTGTCTTCCTTGCTCCTTGTCAATGTTCCAGTGTTGGATCTGAGCTACTGCATCTTTCCTTGGGCCTGCTGCTCTGCTAGATAAGTGCTTCTAGTTTGTTTTCTGTTTTTTCTGTCCAGCTTGCTATTAACTTTTGCTGGAAGCTCTGAGAAGCAAAGGGGTGCACCGCCGTGCTGTTAGTTCGGCACGGTGGGTCTTTTTGCCCCTTTGCGTGGTTTTCGTTTTAGGGTTTTTTGTAGACTGCATAGTTCTCTTTGCTATCCTCGCTCTGTCTAGAATATCGGGCCTCACTTTGCTGAATCTATTTCATTCCTACGTTTGTCTTTTCATCTTGCTAACAGTCATTATATGTGGGGGGCTGCCTATTCCTTTGGGGTATTTCTCTGAGGTAAGTCAGGCTTGTATTTCTATCTTCAGGCTAGTCAGCTCCTCAGGCAGTGCCGAGTTGCATAGGTAGTTATAGGCGCAATCCACTGCTGCTTATAGTTGTGTGAGGATAGATCAGGTACTGCAGTCTACAGAGATTCCACGTCTCAGAGCTTGTCCTATTGTTTTTGGTTATTGCCAGATCTCTGTATGTGCGCTGATTACTGCACGCTGTGTTGCCTGATTGCCAGCCATAACAGTACAAGGAGCCACACCAATGATTCCCAATAGAGGGAAAAAAGAAATCCTGACATCATTTTTTTTTCTTAGCTCTGTCTTCAGTCTTTTTTTTCCCCTAGACATTAGAGTGCTTCAGGACACAGCTGTGGACATGGATATTCAGGCTCTGTGCTCCTCAATGGATAATCTTGTTGTAAATGTACAAAAGATTCAAGATACTATTGATCAGAAATCGATGCTAGAACCAAGAATTCCGATTCCTGATTTGTTTTTTGGTGACAGAACTAAGTTCCTGAGCTTCAGAAATAATTGTAAGCTATTTTTGGCCTTGAAACCTCATTCTTCTGGTAATCCTATTCAACAGGTTTTGATTATTATTTCTTTTTTGCGCGGCGACCCACAGGACTGGGCGTTTTCTCTTGCACCAGGAGATTCTGCATTGAGTAATGTTGATGCATTTTTCCAGGCGCTGGGATTGCTTTACGATGAGCCTAATTCAGTGGATCAGGCTGAGAAAAATCTGCTGGCTTTATGCCAGGGTCAGGATGATATAGAAGTATATTGTCAGAAATTTAGAAAGTGGTCAGTACTCACTCTGTGGAATGAATCTGCACTAGCGGCTTTGTTCAGAAAGGGTCTCTCTGAAGCTCTTAAGGATGTAATGGTGGGATTTCCTATGCCTGCTGGTTTGAATGAGTCCATGTCCTTGGCCATTCAGATCGGTCGTCGCTTGCGCGAGCGTAAATCTGTGCACCATCTGGCGGTATTGTCTGAGAGTAAACCTGAGCCTATGCAGCGCGACAGGACTATGACTAAAGTAGAACGGCAAGAACACAGACGTCTGAACAGACTGTGTTTCTATTGTGGTGATTCTACTCATGCTATTTCTAATTGTCCTAAACGCACTAGGCGGTTCGATAGCTCTGCCGTTATTGGTACTGTACAGTCCAAATTCCTTTTGTCCATTACCTTAATGTGCTCTTTGTCATCGTATTCTGTCATGGCGTTTGTGGATTCAGGCGCTGCCCTGAATCTGATGGATTTGGATTATGCTAAACGTTGTGGATTTTTCTTGGAGCCTTTGCGGTGTCCTATTCCGTTGAGAGGAATTGATGCTACACCTTTGGCCAAGAATAAGCCTCAGTACTGGGCCCAGCTGACCATGTGCATGGCTCCTGCACATCAGGAAGTTATTCGCTTTCTGGTACTGCATAATTTGCATGATGTGGTCGTGTTGGGGTTGCCATGGCTACAAACCCATAATCCAGTATTGGATTGGAACTCTATGTCGGTAACCAGCTGGGGTTGTCAGGGAGTACATGGTGATGTTCCATTTTTGTCTATTTCGTCATCCATTCCTTCTGACATCCCAGAGTTCTTGTCGGACTTTCAGGATGTATTTGAAGAGTCCAAGTCTGATGCCCTACCTCCGCATAGGAATTGTGATTGTGCTATCGATTTGATTCCTGGTAGTAAATTCCCTAAGGGTCGTTTATTTAATTTGTCCGTACCTGAACACACCGCTATGCGCAGTTATGTGAAGGAGTCCCTGGAGAAGGGACATATTCGCCCATCGTCGTCACCATTGGGAGCAGGGTTCTTTTTTGTAGCCAAGAAGGATGGTTCGCTAAGACCGTGTATTGATTACCGCCTTCTTAATAAGATCACTGTTAAGTTTCAGTATCCCTTGCCATTGATTTCTGACTTGTTTGCTCGGATTAAGGGGGCTAGTTGGTTCACCAAGATAGATCTTCGTGGTGCGTATAATCTGGTGAGAATCAGGCAAGGAGATGAATGGAAAATGGCATTTAATACGCCCGAGGGTCATTTTGAGTATCTGGTGATGCCGTTTGGACTTGCCAATGCTCCATCTGTTTTTCAGTCTTTTATGCATGACATTTTCCGTGAGTATCTGGATAAATTCTTGATTGTTTACTTGGATGACATTTTGATCTTCTCTGATGATTGGGAGTCTCATGTGAAGCAAGTCAGAATGGTTTTCCAGGTACTGCGTGCTAATTCCTTGTTCGTGAAGGGATCAAAGTGTCTCTTCGGTGTGCAGAAAGTTTCATTTTTGGGGTTCATCTTTTCCCCTTCTACTATCGAGATGGATCCGGTTAAGGTTCAGGCCATCCAGGATTGGACTCAGCCGACATCTCTAAAAAGTCTGCAGAAATTCCTGGGCTTTGCTAATTTTTATCGTCGCTTCATCTGTAATTTTTCTAGCATTGCCAGACCATTGACCGATTTGACCAAGAAGGGTGCTGATTTGGTTAATTGGTCTTCTGCTGCCGTGGAAGCTTTTCAGGAGTTGAAGCGTCGTTTTTGCTGTGCCCCTGTGTTGTGTCAACCTGATGTTTCTCTTCCGTTCCAGGTCGAGGTTGATGCTTCTGAGATTGGTGCAGGGGCGGTTTTGTCACAGAGAGGTTCTGGTTGCTCAGTGTTCAAACCATGTGCTTTCTTTTCCAGGAAATTTTCTGCTGCTGAGCGTAATTATGATGTGGGCAACCGAGAGTTGCTGGCCATGAAGTGGGCATTCGAGGAGTGGCGTCATTGGCTTGAGGGTGCTAAGCATCGCGTGGTGGTTTTGACTGATCATAAGAACCTTACTTATCTTGAGTCTGCCAAGCGCTTGAATCCTAGACAGGCCCGTTGGTCGTTATTTTTTGCTCGTTTTGATTTTGTGGTTTCATACCTTCCGGGCTCTAAAAATGTGAAGGCGGATGCTCTGTCTAGGAGTTTTGTGCCCGACTCTCCGGGGTTATCTGAGCCGGCGAGTATCCTCAAGGAAGGAGTCATTGTGTCTGCCATCTCCCCTGATTTGCGGAGAGTGTTGCAGAAATTTCAGGCTAATAAACCTGATCGTTGTCCGGCCGAGAAACTGTTCGTCCCTGATAGGTGGACTAGTAAAGTTATCTCTGAACTTCATTGTTCGGTGCTGGCCGGTCATCCAGGAATCTTTGGTACCAGGGAGTTGGTTGCTAGATCCTTCTGGTGGCCATCTCTGTCACGGGATGTGCGTGCTTTTGTGCAGTCCTGTGGAATTTGTGCTAGGGCTAAGCCCTGCTGTTCACGTGCCAGTGGGTTGCTTTTGCCCTTGCCGGTCCCGAAGAGGCCTTGGACACATATTTCGATGGATTTCATTTCTGACCTTCCCGTTTCTCAAAAAATGTCGGTCATTTGGGTGGTCTGTGATCGCTTTTCTAAAATGGTCCATCTGGTGCCCTTGGTTAAATTGCCTTCCTCCTCTGATTTGGTGCCTTTGTTCTTCCAGCATGTGGTTCGTTTACATGGCATTCCTGAGAATATTGTTTCTGACAGAGGTTCCCAGTTTGTCTCGAGGTTCTGGCGAGCCTTTTGTGGTAGGATGGGCATTGACCTATCTTTCTCCTCGGCCTTCCATCCTCAGACTAATGGCCAGACCGAACGAACCAATCAGACCTTGGAAACATATCTGAGATGTTTTGTTTCCGCTGACCAGGATGATTGGGTGTCATTTTTGCCGTTGGCTGAGTTCGCCCTTAATAATCGGGCCAGCTCGGCTACCTTGGTCTCTCCATTTTTCTGCAATTCTGGGTTCCATCCTCGTTTCTCTTCAGGACAGGTTGAGTCTTCGGACTGTCCTGGTGTGGATTCTGTGGTGGACAGGTTGCAGCAGATCTGGACTCAGGTGGTGGACAATTTGACCTTGTCCCAGGAGAAGGCTCAGCTTTTCGCTAATCGCAGACGCCGTGTGGGACCCCGACTTCGTGTTGGGGATCTGGTTTGGTTATCTTCTCGTCATATTCCTATGAAGGTTTCCTCTCCTAAATTTAAACCTCGTTTTATTGGTCCGTATAGGATTTCTGAGATTCTCAATCCGGTGTCTTTTCGTCTGACCCTCCCAGACTCCTTTTCCATACATAATGTATTCCATAGGTCGTTGTTGAGGAGATACGTGGCACCTATGGTTCCATCTGTGGAGCCTCCTGCCCCTGTTTTGGTGGAGGGGGAATTGGAGTATATTGTGGAGAAGATTTTGGATTCGCGTGTCTCTAGACGGAAACTCCAGTATCTGGTCAAATGGAAGGGTTATGCTCAGGAAGATAATTCCTGGGTTTTTGCCTCTGATGTCCATGCCCCAGATCTTGTCTGTGCCTTTCATGTGGCTCATCCTGGTCGGCCTGGGGGTTCTGGTGAGGGTTCGGTGACCCCTCCTCAAGGGGGGGGTACTGTTGTGAATTCTGTGGCTGAGTTCACTTCTGTGGTCACAAGTGGTATTGCAGTCTCTGGGCTTCCTCCCTCAGGTGTTTTGGTGAGCTCGTTGGCTACCTTGCTATTTAGCTCCACCTGAGTCTGTCTTCCTTGCTCCTTGTCAATGTTCCAGTGTTGGATCTGAGCTACTGCATCTTTCCTTGGGCCTGCTGCTCTGCTAGATAAGTGCTTCTAGTTTGTTTTCTGTTTTTTCTGTCCAGCTTGCTATTAACTTTTGCTGGAAGCTCTGAGAAGCAAAGGGGTGCACCGCCGTGCTGTTAGTTCGGCACGGTGGGTCTTTTTGCCCCTTTGCGTGGTTTTCGTTTTAGGGTTTTTTGTAGACTGCATAGTTCTCTTTGCTATCCTCGCTCTGTCTAGAATATCGGGCCTCACTTTGCTGAATCTATTTCATTCCTACGTTTGTCTTTTCATCTTGCTAACAGTCATTATATGTGGGGGGCTGCCTATTCCTTTGGGGTATTTCTCTGAGGTAAGTCAGGCTTGTATTTCTATCTTCAGGCTAGTCAGCTCCTCAGGCAGTGCCGAGTTGCATAGGTAGTTATAGGCGCAATCCACTGCTGCTTATAGTTGTGTGAGGATAGATCAGGTACTGCAGTCTACAGAGATTCCACGTCTCAGAGCTTGTCCTATTGTTTTTGGTTATTGCCAGATCTCTGTATGTGCGCTGATTACTGCACGCTGTGTTGCCTGATTGCCAGCCATAACAGGACACTGTCACCTGGATTTGGAGGGAACAATCTTCAGCTATGGAGGCGGGGTTTTGGGGTTTTTGATTCACCTTGATTCAATTTTGCCTTGCGCAGGCGTGTACTATGGAGGACAGAGAATGAACTTCAATCCAATATTGCAGCCAGCATGCAGCCAGCGGGTAAGGAAAGGGTGAATCAAAAACCCCAAAACCCCGCCTCCATGGCTGAAGATTGTTTCCTCCAAATCCAGGTGACAGTATCCCTTTAACAGTTGTTGTAGAGATGTGTCTGCTGCTAGAACTCTGTGTGGCATTGACCTAGTCTCTAATCTGAGCTGCTGTTAACCCGCGATTTCTGAGGCTGGTGACTCGGATAAACTTATCCTCAGAAGCAGAGGTGACTCTTGGTCTTCCTTTCCTGGGGCGGTCCTCATGTGAGCCAGTTTCTTTGTAGCGCTTGATGGTTTTTGCCACTGCACTTGAGGACACTTTCAAAGTTTTCCCAATTTTTCGAACTGACTGACCTTCATTTTTTAAAGTAATCATGGACACTCATTTTTCTTTACTTAGCTGCTTTTTTCTTGCCATAATACAAATTTTAACAGTCTATTCAGTAGGACTATCAACTGTGTATCCACCAGACTTCTGCACAACACAACTGATGGTCCCAACACCATTTATAAGGCAAGAAATCCTACTTATTAAACCTGACAGGACACACCTGTGAAGTGAAAACCATTCCCGGTGACTACCTCTTGAAGCTCATCAAGAGAATGCCAAGAGTTTGCAAAGCAGTCATCAAAGCAAAAGGTGGCTACTTTGAAGAACCTAGAATATAAGACATAATTTCAGTTGTTTCACACTTTTTTGTTAAGTATATAATTCCACATGTGTTAATTCATAGTTTTGATGTCTTCAGTGTGAATGTACAATTTTCATAGTCATGAAAATACAGAAAAATCTTTAAATGAGAAGGTGTGTCCAAACTTTTTCTCTGTACTGTGTATATATATATATATATATATATATATATATATATATATATATATATATATATATCTTAATACATACTTACCTTGTAATGTCTTCACATCCTGTTCCGTCCAGATGTGTCCAGATCCCAGAATTCCAAAGAGGATGAAGTTCATCGACCTCCATATTGAGACACCCAAGTGATGGTTGTCTCAATATGGAAACTGCTGGTGGTACCAGCCTCTTGCGCGGTACCACCAGCGGAGCACAAAGATGGCGGCAGTCTGATTTACTGCGCCTGCGCGAATCTCCTTGGCAGGGGAGGAAGCAAAAGGCAATACTGACCTTACACCAGGGGATCACAGAGCATTTCTTTTGTCAGTTAAAATATTTTACCTCACAAAATGTTTCCTCTGTGATCTCCTGCTGTAATGTCAGTATTGTCTTTTGCTTCCTCCCCTGCCCCGGAGATGTGATATGCTCCATACACGATCAGACACAGACAATTTTTAAAATGAACTTTCATTCGTGGGAAACCCTTTTAAAAAGCAAATATCAATGCCAACATGGCTCCTCCTAAAAAGTACTCCAATGACAATGAAAGGAAAGCAGCAAAGGCACAACGGACACATCTGGATGGAACAGGATGTGAAGACATTACAAGGTAAGTATATATTAAGACATATATAATACATAGATACAGGGATAGATAGATAAATAGATAGACATAGATTATAGAATAAAATGTGTTTTTTTCCTTATGTGGATACAATGTAAATTAAAGCACCTTTGTTATAAATTTTTCCATGTTAATAAAATGTTACCTTTACCTACTTTGCTTTCATTTTAACACACGTGGAGGGATGAGTGCACATAGGAAACAGGACACACAGGGGGAGACAGCTCAAAGGAGAGAACACATGAGGGAAGAAGACTTTTTGAGCTGTCTCCCCCTGTGGTGGAGAGAGAGCAGACAAGGGGGAGAGCACATCGGGTACAGAGGTCAAAGAAGAGATGACATGAGAGGAGAAGACAGCAGATAGGGGAGAGAGAAAGCTCACAGGGTGGAGACAGCACAGGGGGAGACGGCTCAAACGGGACAGCACATGAGGGGAGAACACCGCACAGGAAGGAGAGAGACAGCAGACAAGGGGGAGAGCACATGGGGTAGACAGGTCAAAGAAGAGCGCACAGACGGGAGAAGTCAGCACAAGGGGAAAGAGAGCATGGATAGGTGGGTGAGCACATGGGGGGGAGAGATTCTCAATCCTGCAAAGCCATCGGGCCTCCATCTAGTGTATGTGACATACCGGCCTCCTCTGACGCTGCGGCCGCTTCTCCTATCAGTCCCGCTCTCTCCATTTCTCCTCGCCGCTCTGTGTCGCGCCGGTTCCCCGCGTCCTCTTCCTGCTGCTCGGGGATTTCGGCGTGGGGTGCGCGCTCCTCTTCCCTCCCGTCCTGTACCTGCTCCACACATGCGCCTTAGGACGCGGGCGTGCACTTCTTCCTCCAGTTAACCATTTCGGACCCTCCCTGCTCCTGTCTCCTCCAATCAGGTACTTCTTTGGGCTATATCAGGCCTCGCCTCCATAATGGAGGTGCCTGATTGTTGTGTGCAGTTTGTACCTTTGTTTGGCCCTGTCTGGTTCAGATCCTTTTCTGCTCCGGTCTGGTCCGTTTTCTCAGGCTCATTCTCCTCCTGTCTTCCCTCCGTTTTCCCAGCCTGTCTCCCTTGGTTCGTCCCTTCCTCCCCTCTCCCTTTTACTTTCATTCCCAGGATTTCTCCTCCACTTCCGTCCTTCCCTTCTGTCCTTTCCAGAGCCGTCCCTCTTGGTGCCAGCTGTTGCGGTATTGTTCCCCTCGGGCCTGCTCCCCAACTATCCCTGTATAGGGGTTGTCATCTCGGGTTCGCTCGCCCCTGGGTGTATCATTACCGTGACCCAGAGGGTCCACTCTCTGTCCGGTTCTTTCGTCCTCACGGTCACTATAGGACTGCGCTCAGATTTCATCAGAGTGCAGTCAGATTGTCTGTCTTCCGTCCTCACGGTCACTATAGGACTGCGCTCAGATTTCATCAAAGTGCAGTCAGATTGTCTCAGTCTTCCGTCCTCACGGTCACTATAGGACTGCGCTCAGATTACATCAGAGTGCAGTCAGATTGTCACAGTATGTATGTGTGTGTATATATATATATATATATATATATATTGTAAGATTGCTCTCACAGAGTGTATTGGGGGACATTCGCTTAGCACGGGATTCACGTACACGGGCACGGTTTTTTCAAACAAAAACAGTCCACATGGTTTATTATGGCATCATAAACCACAGAAATACGCACAACCAGCAAACAGTCTTTACATCACAGTATACGGCTTTGAAACGTGGTCACTAAACACGCTGAACCTCTGTGTCCAGTTATCGTGGGTGACCGCACGCCATACCGTTCCTTAATGTCAATGGAGCACAACAGGCACCAACACATACGATTTACGGTTGTAGTAACTAAACACGCTGGTCCTCCTGACCAGTTGCCGTGGGTTACCACACAGTTCATATATTATAGCAAGCAATTAGCACCAACAGACTATGGTACCTTCTGGGAGCTCCTGCTCCACCTGCTGACTCCTTGTCAGTCCTCACTCTTCCGGGAAAGCTGCCAAACGGGGATCACCAACTTGCCTGGTCGGCACACATTAGTCAGTCCAGACCCATCGAAGGACTGTAGCTTCCCCACACAGTAGCTGACACTGGCTCTGCAGATCCCGGTTTTCACCTCGTGCTATTCAGGGATCCGGTCCTACTCCCAGGACCTCCCAACACCCAGGTTACACAGGATCACACAGGTGGCCAGTCCGGGTACTATTCAGGACGTCCATCCCCAGCTGGGACCATCCAATACCCAGGCCACCAGGTCTGAAGCCCCACCATGTACTATTCAGGAAGCCTCCTCCCAGGTCTTCCAACAGAGGCTCACACAGGTCACTCACAGTGACCATACACAGGCACTCCATGTGACCCACACCCTGGTCACATTATATACCTTGAACCACTCCCCTGGATGGGAGTGTGGGTGTGTGGCTAGTTTGTCCCGCCCATCTCACATAACTAGCCCTGCCAAACCTCCCATGACTATTATACAACACTATACTTGTAGGACTACAGGTCCCAGAACACCATATCACTTCAGGCTGGCAGCGCAGAGTCCACTCCTCTGCGACACATATATCGGCCATTCACCACAATGCCGGACTTCTGCATCACAATATATATATATATATATATATATATATATATATATATATATATATATACTAGATGGTGGCCCGATTTTAACGCATCTGGTATTCTAGAATATGTATGTAGTTTATTTATGAAGTTTTCAGAATAATGCAATTTATACACAGGATTCGACTGGCCGGGCTTGACCAATTAGCGAAGCGTGGTTCAAATTCCGCGCCAATTCCTAGCCAGACTGCGCCAGTCGCTGATTGTTCACGGACGGGCGTGACCAATCAGTGAAGCCAGGGCCGGCTCCAGGTTTTTGAGGGCCCCGGGCGAAAGAGTCTCAGTGGGCCCCCCCTCTTTAACACATACCACGATTCATGATGCACAGATACAGCAGACAAATATACCACAGCCAAGTAACATATAACATAGCCCACGAAGCATATAACACAGCCCACGCAGCATGCAGCACAGCCACGTAGCATATAGCACAGGCCACGCAGTATGTAGCACAGGCCACGTAGTATATAGCACAAGCCACGTAGTATATAACACAGCCTACGTAGCATATAGTACAGCCCACGTAGCATATAGCACAGCCATGTATATAGCACAGCCCACGTTGTATATAGCACAGCCCATGCAGCATATAGCACAGCCCATGCAGTGTATAGCACAGCCCACATAGTATATAACACAGCCCACACAGTGTATAACAGCCCACGTAGTATATAGCACAGCCCACACAGTGTATAGCGCAGCGCACACAGTATATAACAGCCCACATAGTATATAACATAGGCCACGTAGTATATAACACAATCCACGTAGTATATAACACAGCCAAGTAGTATATAGCACAGCCACATAGTATATTGCCCAGCCATGTATATTGCACAACTACGTAGTATATAGCACAGCCCACTGTTGTGAATTCTGTGATCGAACTCCCTCCTGTGGTCATGAATGGTACTTCGGCGAGTTCTGTCCATGGACTCCCTCTGGTGGCTGTGAGTGGAGCTGCTGCTTCTGAGGTTCCTTCCACAGGTGACGTAGTTTATTCTTTGGCTGGCTGCTCTAATTAACTCCACTCAGATCGTTACTCCATGCCAGCTGTCAATGTTCTTGTACTGGTTCAGTTGCTCTTGGATCTTTCTGGTGACCTGTCTACTCCAGCAGAAGCTAAGTCCCTGCTAGTTAATTATTTGTTCATTGTTTCCTTGTCCAGCTTGCTATCATGATTTTGCCTTGCTAGCTGGAAGCTCTGGGATGCAGAGTGGCACCTCCGCACCGTGAGTTTGTGCGGAGGTCTTTTTGCACACTCTGCGTGGTCTTTTTGTAGTTTTTTGTGCTGACCGCAAAGATACCTTTCCTATCCTCAGGTTTCAGCAAAGGGAGGCCAGACTTACTAAACAGACTGTTTCATTTCTGTGTTTGTGACTTTCATCTTACTCACAGTCAATATATGTGGGGGTTGCCTTTTCCTTTGGGGAATTTCTCTGAGGCAAAGGTAGGCTTTATTTTCTATCTTTAGGGCTAGTTAGCTCTTAGGCTGTGAAAAGGCGTCTTGGCAGTGTTAGGTACGCTCCACGGCTATTTCTAGTTGTGTGATAGGATTAGGGGTTGCGGTCAGCAGAGCTCCCACTTCCCAGAGCTTGTCCTGTGTGAGTTTAACCATCAGGTCGTTCCGGGTGCTCCTAACCACCAGGTCCATAACAGCCCACATAGTTTATAACACAGCCACGTAGTATATAGCACAACTCACCTATATAGCACAGCTCACACAGTATATAACACAGCCACTCAGTATATTGCCAAGCCACATAATATATTGTACAACTATGTAGTATATAG
The DNA here is from genome assembly GCF_032444005.1 of Ranitomeya imitator. Classification (NCBI taxonomy): domain Eukaryota; kingdom Metazoa; phylum Chordata; class Amphibia; order Anura; family Dendrobatidae; genus Ranitomeya; species Ranitomeya imitator. The sequence continues at coordinate 176,847,492 of NC_091286.1, read as the reverse complement.
CACAGCTCACGTAGTATTTAGCACAGCTCACGCAGTATATAACACAGCCCACGTAGTATATTGCCCAGCCATGTAATATATTGCACAGCCCACGTAGTATATAGCACAGAGACGCCGTTTTTAACACAGCTCACACAGTATATAACACAGCCCACGTAGTATATAGAACAGCGATGTAGTATATAGCACAGGTCACGTAATGTATAGCACAGAGACGTAGTATATAACACAGCCCATGCAGTATATAACACAGCCCACGTAGTATATAGCAATGTGGGCACCATATCCCTGTTAAAAAGAAAGAATTAAAATAAAAAAGTTATATATTTACCTTCCGTCGGCCCCCGGATCTAGGCGAGGCGTTCAGCGATGCTTCTCGCGACGCTCCGGTCCCAAGAATGCTTTGCGGTCTAGCGAGATGATGATGTAGCGGTCTCGCGAGACCGCTACGTCATCATTTCGCGAGACCGCAATGCATGGCCCGGAGCGTCGCGAGGAGCCAGAAAGGCGCCAGAAGGTGAGTAATGATTTTTTATTTTTTTTATTATTCTTAACATTCGATCTTTTTACTATTGATGCTGCATAGGCAGCATCAATAGTAAAAAGTTGGTCACACAGGGTTAATAGCAGCGTTAACGGACTGTTACACCGCGGCATAACGCGGTGTAACGCAGCCATTAACCCTGTTTGAGCGCTGACTGGAGGGAAGTATGGAGGGGACACTGACAGAGAGTAGGAAGGGGCGAGACTGCTAAGTCATCTGGGTAATTTCGCAATGCATCTCTGGGAACGGAAGCTGACGGCAGCCTCGCCACTCGCGCGCATCGGTGGATGCTGGAGGATGAGAATAGCACCATTTTTTATTTTTTTAAATTATTTTTAACATATCTTTTTACTATTGATGCTGCATAGGCAGCATTAAGAGTAAAAGGTTTGTCACACAGTGTTAATAGCAGCGTTAACAGACTGCGTTACACCACGTTATGCCGTGGTGTAATGCAGTCTGTTTAACGGACTGCGAAAACACTATGTGGGTGGCTGGCGCTTATTGGAGGTTTGTATGGAGCGGACACTGACTGCAGGGGAGTAGGGAGCGGCCTTTTCACGGCTGGACTGTACCTGTCGGTGGCCGCGACCAATCAGCGACTTGGAATTTCCGTGACAGACAAACAGACAGACAAACAGACGGAACTGCCCCTTAGACAATTATATGTATAAATGATGTTCCTTGTAGTCCTACTTCATATACATACGATGATCCATAAGATGAGATTCCACTTCATTTAGGAAAACTGGTCCATAGCATAAGAAAAATGGTTAGAAATGATGTAAAAACCAACGTTCAGAGGAGGTGAGAAGACCCCCAAAAGTCCGTAACAGCATATGGTTGATGATCATAGGATAAGGGAAATGGCTAGGTACTAAGAGCAATGTAAAAAAAAAACATGATAAAATACTAAATTAAAATGAGCAGACATACAACACACTCACAAAAAAACACAAACAAAACATGCCTAAAAAAGCCCTACCAATGTGCGGGGCCAGCGCTCAGAGGAAATGACAAACCCCAAAGATTCATTAAGGCCAAGTGGTTGTAGAGTCTTTAGAGTCCATATCCATCTAGACCAGTGTTTCTCACCTCCAGTCCTCAAGAGCCACCAACATGTCATGTTTTCTGGATATCCTTAGTATTGCACAAGCGATAATTTCATCACCTGCTCAAGCATTAATTCCAACACCTGTGCAATACTAAGGATATCCTGAAAACATGACATGTTGGTGGCTCTTGAGGACTGGAGTTAAGAAACACTGATCTAGACTTTGAGACAATAGGTGACTAAAATTCCCCCCCCCCCGAAGATCCGATTGAATGTGATCAATCCCCTGGACATGAAGACCTGATGGATCATAAGAGTGGAATAGCTTGAAATGTTTTGGGATTGTCAACCATAGCAGTTACAACAATATCACACACATGCTCACGTGTTCTAATTTTTAGTGATCACGTAGTCATACCTATGTATATCAATGAAAATGGGCATGTTGTGTGATAAATCACTGTTCTACTAAAACAGGTAATCGGATGAGTGATTACAAAAGTCCTACCATCTGATGATACAAATTCCTCAGTCCTTTCAATGTTATGGCAAGCAATGCAATTACCACAGGATCGACATCCCCAATTATTGCGTTGGCCATTCAGTTGGTCAAAAATTAATCTGGGTTGATTAGTGGGCATATAGTAACTTCTCACTAGTTGGTAATGTAAATTGTTGCAGCGCCGAGGTGTGATGGCAGGTTTAGATGTTACCATAAGTATTGCTGCAACATCTGATACGCCAAAAGAATTGGGCAATGGTTATTGAGAATACTGTACATCTTATTCCACTGAGAGTGGTATTGAGTGATTAGTCTGATTACATTGGTTTTTGAAGTTTTCTTGTTTGGGTATACCAAACCCTGTTGGTTTAAATTTCTTGCTCTATTATAAGCATGTTTGATACTGCGATTACTCTAACCCCCAATCAAGAAATCTCTTCATTTCTTGTGCACGTTCTTAAAAAACTGTATCTGCTGAACAGATACAATGAAGATCTGATAACATGGGCAGGATGTGATGATGTTGCATGCAAAATAGAATTTACGAATGTTTCTTTTCGGCAGATACCAGTTTTGAATTAGGCCCGATTTGTCCCTCTTAGTAAGAACATCCAGGAAATCTATTGTTAAAGCTAGCGGAACGCACCGAGTAAATATAGATGTTTTATTGTAATTGATGCGTTCGCAGCCCGGGGTTCACCGTGCAGGAGAACCTGCTGCTAGCAATGGCGGCACTATATGGCGGTATGAACTAGCTCTGTTATTTCACAGAGTAGCTGTGGAAGCAAAGCACTGCACCCTGTTAGACTTCACAGAGGCACAGGCTAACTGCCCAACAGAGAGCAGTCAATGGTCATGCATGCACACAAAACTCCTCGCCGGAGGTGCCAGCATTCTAGAGGCTTATTTCAACCTGGTCCCTGAATACATACAAACACACAATCTCCTCGCCGGAGGTGCCAACATTCTAGGGGCTTATTTCAGCCGGGTCCCTGAACACAATCTTACATGACCACACTGGCGCAAAGCACATAACTTAGAAAGATACTAGCGCATGGCCGTGCGGCCATGCGTGCCTTAAATAGTTGCAGCAAGTACAGGACCTTCCTAAAAGGACCAATGAGAGGCTGCTACAGAGCCTGAGCACCTAAAGGACCTTCCTGGAGGACCAATGGATCTAGCTGCAGTATCTGAACATGTGACCCTTGATCTCCACTGAGAGATCTTACTCTGGGCATGCTCAGAACGAGAAAAGCAGGACTCAGTCCTAGAAGCGTCTGCTCGCCGCTGCCCAGCACTGGCTTCAATAGTAGAAGCAGGAAAAGCAGTAGTAACTCTTTGTACAGAGTCAGACTTAGCGAGACGCTGGGACTGACGTCTCCGCTGAGCAGGCTCCACTGCGACAGGAGAAGAATGGGAGACCGCAGCGGAGATGGCCCGAGATTCCCCCTGTGCAGAGGCGGGAACTCGACCCCCAACATCTATTTCCATGTAATCAAATTTATAGGTTAACTTGTATGTTCAGGTTTTTAGTGTTGATTAGTGTAGAGCCGTAGTTCTTCGGGTCTGCCTTGCCAGATCATGAAGACATCATCTATGTGTCGGGTCCAGAATATGACCTGGTCCATCAATGAGCACTGATCTGACTATAATAGGTCCCTCTTACACAGCTCCAGGAACAGGTTGGCATAGGAGGGTGCACAGGCCACTCCCATGGCTGTCCCCAGGAGCTGTAGGTAGAAGGACCCATTACAAAAAAAAAAAATTGTGAAAATAAATTCTAATAACTGAAGAATGGATTGTTTTTCTTCCTTAGTAAACGGAGTCATAGGTAAAAAAAAATTGTGATACTGCCCTCAGTCTATCACTATGCCACATACTCGTATATAGTGATTCCACACACAAGTAACTAGGATCATGTTCTCGTCAATGTGCATGGAATCAATTTTTTTGTAAAAGTTCAGATTTGTCCCGCAAGAAAGATGGAATAGGGAAGGTCCTGGCACTGCGGTGGATGGGGAGTTCAGAACCATCTATAAGAACTTGGATTGACCTGATTAACTCGATAATTCCATATGAACGCACGCTATATCAAAATAGAGGCTGCCCGGGCAAATTTGAAAAAATTTGGGGTAGATGGAATGCTTCCCATCTTACTCTATAGACTTGTTGGGGACGGGAGATGTCACACAGGGGGACAGGCACGAGGTAATGCGGCGTATTAGAGGTTAGAATAGATACAGTTGTAACTCAAGAGTTATGGTTTTCTTTATGTTCTATTTACCTAAATGACCCATATGTTACTATTGGAAAACAAGCATAATAATAATCACAAGATAACATTGGCTATAAACGAAGATTGCATTTTATTACATGTTTAATCATACGCAGTTTATATGTATTGCATACTATGCTTGATAACCTTGGATGCAAATATGTTTGTAACAATTTATTTTATTGTCAATAAACGAATTTAAAAAAAAAAAGAAAGATGGAATAGTTTCCACTAAAGGTTTGAGGAAGTAGGCAATATATTTTGCAATGTCTTCAGTCAAGCTACCCATCCCAGAAATAATGGGCCTAGCTGGTGGAATATAAATATTATTATGCACTTTTGGCAATAGATATAATGTTGCAATAGATGGTTCTTTGGTCAATAGAAGGTCCCATACTTCCTGTATGATGATATTGTCATTTAAAGCTGCATCCAATTTTTTACCCAGTTGTTCCCTAAAGGACGATAAAGGGTTGAATGTCAATTTTTTGTAACATGATGTGGCCTTAATAGACAATGTGCCTCAGCTTCGTACATCTTATGGGGCCATACCACGATGTTACCACCTTTATCTGCTGGTTTAAATATCACGTCCTTGAGTTTCTTCAACTGTTTTAAACTGGCCCATTCAGTGGAGGTCATATTATCCATATTGATGTTTGAAGGTATATCATCAAATTCTTTAGTTACCAGTTGTACAAATATTTTTACATTTGGACAAAGTGAAAGAAGGAATCATTTTTTAGATTTTGAAAGAATGGATATTGGGATCTTACCTAAAGATGGGCTTTCATGTTTAATTGCCAGTTCTTCAAGGGTTTGTAATGCATCTTGTTCCTCCAGTATTGGAAACATTTTCATGATCTCATCGTTATGGAACAATTTTTTCAAAACTAGAGCTCTAGAAAAAATCTGAAGATCCTGATGGCTGTATCTCAGCTCTGAGATCTCATCTCCCGAGATCTTGATGCCGAGATCTCCATCTGCGCATGCACCGCCCCCCGGCAGCCATTTTCAGGGAGTTCACCACATAGGAAACCATGGAACTGTGGGGGCTCTGGCTCTGACCCGCAGCACTGGCCACCCGCAGCGGCAAACCGCACATCTGAACACTCCCTCATACCGGCCCGGAGCAATGCTACACTCTTGCCTCCTCCAGCAGCGACCCTGGGACTCCGCTTCACCACAGCCAACACCCCCGGTAAGCAATAAGACGCATGGATTATAAGAAGCACTACCATTTTATTCAAAAAAGTTTTTTTCCTATTTTTCTCCTCATAATTTGGGGGTGCGTCTTATAATCTGAAAAATACAATATATAATATATCACCAAAAAGACCGTGCCTGGACAATTATTCATAAACAGTTTAGCGCCAACCAGATATAAAGAACATATGAGAAAATCTGTATGGGGACAGATTGATCTACACTCCCTGACAGAAGTTATGTTGCTTATCCATGTTATGTAAATAAAAGCTTATAACCTGACGTTAAATTCATCCATTAGTTGCATAAATTATTCTTTTCAAAGCTGAAACCCTCCGACATGTGATTTAGGTTAAGAAAATAAATTGGCATCAATGCAGAAATATTGATCAGTTAATTGGACACAGAATGGTCAGATTTTGGCAAGACAAACGTTTTGTTGCCCACAGAAAGTAATGTGATATTCAAATAAATAATTAACTTAAAATACAAATATATGTTGCATAACATTGATGAATGAAGTTGTGGTGCTATTAGAGTCATATTTAATATTTTATGTGACTTCCATGAGCTCGAAGGACTGCATCAGTTCAACAATGATTCATACAATTTATTAATGAAGTCATCAGGAATAGCCAAGAATACAGTCTTACATGCCTCCCAGAGTTCATCTAGATTATTTGGATTTGTCTTCCAAGCTTCCTCTTTCATCCAACCCCAAACATGCTCAATGATGTTTTTATTATGTATACCCCTCTTCACATGTAAAGCGCCATGGAATAAATGGCGCTATAACAATAAATAATAATGATAATAATAATAATGATGTTCATGTCTGGTGACTGGGCTGGCCAGTCCTTGAGCACCTTGATCTTTTTTGCCTGGAGGAACTTTGTTGTAGAGATGAATATATGAGATGGAGCACCATCCTGCTGCAGAATTTGGCCCCTTTTATGATTTGGAATATAAGAGATAGCTAATACTTCTTGATATTTAAGGCTATTGATATTGCCTTCCACCTTGCAAATGTTTCACCCCCCCCCCCCCCCATACTGAATGTAACCCCAGACCATGATCTTTCCACCACCAAATTTAACTGTTTTCTGGGTGTATTTTGGATCAATACGGGCTCCAGTAGGTCTCCTGCAATATTTGCGGCAGCTGTGGTGTAATTCTACTGAAGATTCATCAGAGAAATCCACCTTCTGCCACTTTTCCAGCGTCCATCTGTTTAGCAGGCTGTGGGACCTAGCAAATGCCACACGGTTTTTTATTTGCCTTTTGTTTAGTGCTGGCTTCTGGGCACTGATTTGACCATTGGAAGCCATTTCGAGACAGAATCCTACAAACTGTTCTAGTTGACACAGGATCTTGAGATGACCAGGCCTGTTGGAGCTCTGCTGCAGTGGAAGAGGGGCTTGCTTTGGATTTTCTAACCAACAAACGTTTCTCCTGAGCAGTTGTCTTGCAGGGTCTGCCAGACCTGGGCTTATCAAACACATCTCCAGTCTCTTCAAATCTTTTTTTAAATCTTTGTACTTAACGCTGAGACACATTAAATGTATCAGCCACCTCTGCAGTGGATCGTCTTCAGCTTCTTGATAATCCAGGTTTTGGTCGCAGGGTGGATTTTTGGCATGTTGTCAGAGCTCAAGTTGCTGTTCAAGTGAAGGTCTGGGGTGCTGGGTTTCTTTTTATACACACACTAATTAACCGATCATTTACTGAGCACAGGTGAGGATGTAAACTAGGATTGGGTGCATTATATAACCAGGCGACAAAAAAATTTTCTTGCCAAAATCTGACCATTCTTTGTCCATTAACTGATCAATATTTCTGCATTGATTCCAATTTATTTTCTTAACCTAAACCACATTTCGGAGAGTTTCAGCTTTCAAAAGAATAATTTATACAACCAATGGATGAATTTAAAGTCAGGTTATAAGCTTTTATTTACATAACATGGATAAGTGACATAACTTCTGTCAGGGAGTGTACTAGTGATTGTTCTGTGCCCATCATTCTTCTTCAGCCGATGTAAAAAGGATGGGAAAGAAGCGTCGAACAACTTCAATTTTGTCAATCATGCTTGTTTAAATGTATGAACTTGGCACATACAACCGAAATTTTGGTGCAAACACATTTGAGGCCCACTGTAAACTTTTGCTTAGGGCCCCACTTTGCCTAAAACCCGACCTTCCTACTAGAGGGTTACTCACCCTGTATAGTGGTCATAGTGCTGATTAGATTACATGCATAACAAGTCCAATGAGAGGGCTTGCTACTTATGCTGACCTGCTGAGAAAAATGGCCATAGTACTGCCTGTGTGATATCCAATACAGAGGGTCTCAGTTTGACTAGCTTACCTATGAAGAGGCACTTGCACTGTGAGATAAGTCCCATCAAGATTGGTTACGTGCTACCTTCAGATGAGGAGTCTGAGCTCCGTGGTCTGACTCATCCAAGGAAGCAGCAAAAAAGGCAGACACAGTTCTGGGATGTAGTAAGAGAACCATAGAGTAATTATCCCCCTCTACTCCCCTTTGGTCAGACCTCATCTGGAATATATTGTCCAGTTCTGGGCACCACATTTTAAAAAAGACATTAAAAAAAACTGGAGCAAGTTCAGAGAAGAGCTACCAGGATGGTAAACGGACTGCAAACTATGTCCTATAAGGAACGGTTAAAAGATATGGAAATGTTTAGCTTGCATAAAGAAGGCTAAGAGGAGACTTAATAGCTGTCTACAAATTAACGCATACAGAGAAATAAATTCATGTAGTGTAACCACTCAAAATATAACATTTATAAATCTGATGCACAGCTTATATAGTAAACAATGAAATTGTATTAATTACCAAATCATTAGGTCAATAAAAACATAAAGGAACAAACTTAATCAAGAATAAAATTGACTTGTCATATGATATAATAATCAAAAAGATTACTGGTATGCATCAATTAACAGCTAACATAGAAAAACTCAAATAAGACATACCATAAGATATGGCCTTCCCAAAACCCTGTCTGATAACAAACGCATATCTAGCAGGATGCAGCAGGCCTCCACTGATATAGGCAAGGGGCAGCACAGGTGCAAGCTACTGATAAAAACAGCCACCCCCACACCTACCAGACCATGGAGGGGTTGGCTGCCTAGTAGAAAAAATTGCACATTGATATGGCTTGCATAGGACGCGAGTCACACATATAAGTGTGATGCAAAGTGTCTGGTTTGCAGCCTATTAATGACGCCCTTGTATTAACAGGTGGGCTGCCCAGCACTATAGTATGCAACACACAGGGACAGACGCCCCAATAGGTAACACACCAGAAACATCTCATGATGGGTAAAACCAGTGAGCTGTCTCAACAACTTGACTCCCTTATTATTGCAAAACATGTTGGCACTGGGTACAGAAGAATTTATAAACTACTGAAGGTTCCAGTGAGCACTGTTGGGGTCATAATTCAGAAGTGGAAAGAGCATCATTCTGACCATATACATATTCTTCCACACAAACTTCAAATCCTGAAGGTTCTGTGGGCTCCTTCTATGAACGCTGAACTTTCGTTTCTTCCATAAATCTTGTATTGAATCCAAGTCAGGCGATTGTCTGGGTCATTCTAGCAACTTTAAGGTACCTTCACACTCAGCGACGCTGCAGCGATACCGACAACGATGTCGATCGCTGCAGCGTCGCTGTTTGGTCGCTGGAGAGCTGTCACACAGACAGCTCTCCAGCGACCAACGATCCCGAGGTCCCCGGGTAACCAGGGTAAACATCGGGTTACTAAGCGCAGGGCCGCGCTTAGTAACCCGGTGTTTACCCTGGTTACCAGCGTAAAAGTAAAAAAAAAAAACACTACATACTTACCTACCGCTGTCTGTCCCCGGCGCTCTGCTTCTCTGCACTCCTCTGCACTGACTGTGAGCACAGCGGCCGGAAAGCAGAGCGGTGACGTCATCATTTCCCATAGACGATAAGAGGCTGTGCACTGACCCATAAACGTCACAGTCGGCTCACGATCACATGATCAGAGCCGCAATTCAAAATACCCTGTGAGCTCCCTATTGATCAGACCAGCTCAAGGTTCAATACATCCACAGCAGTGCATGTCAGCACATAGACGTGGATGCTGCCCTTTCAATGAAGGTAATGTGCAGATTTACACCGCCCACATCCTTCCTATACCAAAGAAGGAGTGTTGGTTCTTATAGTGTCTCATTCTCCGTGTAGTCCATTCACATAGATGTCCGGTTCTTAAGGGAGATATAATATCATAATAATGAATGTGCAACCATGGTATGGTGTTTTTGGGTGATATTCAGTACCTTTTGGCCTCCAAACTTTGTCTGTATTATGGCATCCAAAGAGATCTTCTAATCAGACTACAGTCTCACAGTATTTCGCATGCTATTTTCATACTCACACGAATGTACTTTTTGTTCAGCAATTGAGTCTTGCGTGTTGAGTGTGCATACAAGCCATGGAGGTTGAGAGCATTACTTATAGTTTTCTTTGAAACAATGCTTCCTGCTGATTCCAAGTATATCTGTAGCTCTCTAAATGTGGTTCCAGGCTCTTGGACAACTTTTGTGATGATTCTTTGGACTCCCCTGTCTGAAATCTTGTGGTGAGCACCTTGTTGTGTTCGGTTTATGGTGAAATTATGTTCTTTCCAATTACAGATTATGGCCCCAACAGTGCTCACTGGTACCTTCAGTATTTTAGAAATTCTTCTGTAACCAACGTGATTCAATACAATACACTTTATTGATCCCTGGGGAAAATTACAGTATTACAGCAGCAATACAAACAGCAGTATATAAACTATTTGGACACAAATCTTGCACAGGAATACCAACATTACATAACAAATAAATGTGGGTGGTTCAGGTATATAAATCACTGTTAATTGACATTAGTACACCAGCAATCAGTCATTATTGTCTACCACCCTTAGGAAATTATTATACATCCCCATAGCAGTAGGTACAAATGATTTTATGAATTTCTCCTTCTTGCACCTTAGTAGGATTAGTCGGCTGCTTCAAGAACAGCTTCAAGAACAGGCCGTATAGTGGGTGTGTATTATTGTTCATTATAGCCCTACACTTCTTCTGAATTCTATCCTACAATGCCTCCTCAAAAGAGTCCAGATGAAGGCCAACAGTTGCACTTTCCTTCTTGATAAGTTTTTTGAGCTTATTAGCATCAGCTACTCGCACACTACTGCCCCAGCATATGATAGCAAAGAAGATGGCGCTTGCCACAAAGGACTGGTAGAACATTTCTCACCCATTCCTTTTAGATTGTGAGCCTTCACGGGCAGGGTCCTCTCTCCTCCTGTACCAGTTATGACTTGTATTGTTTAAGATTATTGTACTTGTTTTTATTATGTACTGTATACCCCTCCTTACATGTAAAGCGCCATGGAATAAATGGCGCTATAACAATAAATAATAATAATTTCCAGCATTTTACTGCACACATTGAATGACCTGAGCTTCCGAAGAAAGTACAGTCTGCTAATTCCCTTCTTGTAAACCTTTCCTGTATGACACCTCCAATCGAGTTTACTGTCAAGGTGAACTCCCAAATATTTGTAGCTCTCAACAATCTCAACCTCCTGGCCAGCAATACTGATCAGTAAGTAATCCTCCTTTTTCTTTCTATAACTCACCACCAACGCCTTGGTTTTCTTTAGATTTAGTTCTAGACAGTCTGGCATCAATCCACAAAGTCAGAAACCAACCTTCAGCTGTATACAATGTGAAGAGGAAGGGCGACAGCACTGGACCCTGAGGGGATCCAACACTGCTCTGTACACTGCCAGATACCACCTCCCCCATCTTTACAAACTGCGGCCTGTCCGTCAGGTAGTTGTTTGAGTTGCTTAGAGAACTAGTAGTCACTTGACAATAATATAGTATATATTGGGCACTCTTACCTGGATTGATGTATGTATTCATATAGATAGATAAATTACCGTGCTGGGCAATCTTCCGGGGGTGTCGTATTTCTCTTCTCTACACTGGCTGGAGTTGCTTAGAGAACTAGTAGTCACTTGACAATAATATAGTATATATTGGGCACTCTTACCTGGATTGATGTATGTATTCATATAGATAGATAAAATACCGTGCTGGGCAATACATGTAGATCCTATAGGCTCTACAATATTTTGAGTTTACCATTTGTGGGTAGATTACTTTGCAGTATTAGAGTCCTTCCTAGTTGGGGCACTTTGATAAATTTTATGAAGTGTGTGTATACATTTTTAGAATACTTTAATAAAATATTGTTTTATGTTTTAATTAAAAATCTGGATCTCTTCTTACGGCTTCCGGTAGAGAGTTAGTCCGTATTTGTGTTATATGTTGCTAATGCAGTGCCAGTCTTGTTATTATTTGGACTAAACTTTGTTATTTAGGTGGTCTTCCACAGTTCTGGTACCCCCTGTGATAGAAGGCTCCAGTTAAACAGGTCCTGGAAGACAGTACACAGTTGGTTTGCACATGCTCTGAGGACACGTGTACTGAGGCCATCGGGCCCAGCTGCTTTGCCAATAACAAGTCTACCAAACTGTCTTCTCACATCGCATTGGGAGACGGTGAAAGCAGGCAGCTTATCCCCCAATGTCAATAATGCCGATGTTTTCCCAGCTCCATCCCCGATTCCTGATGACGCTGTGTTTGTGTTGGTGAATCTGTTGAAAAACTCATTCATTTCATTAGCCAAGGGCTGATCCACTTCCCCACGCTCTGGCTTTGCCTGAAACCCAGTTCGCTGTTTCATGCCAGACCACACCTCCATGGAATTGTTGTGTGACAATTTATTTTCTAATTTAATTCAGAACGCCTCACGGGCATTCTTAATTTTCCCCTTTAAATCCCTTTGTATCAATATCAGTTTCTTTGTATCCTTAATTTTAAATGCCAGTTTTTTCTTGTTTAGTAAGTGTTTCAATTCTTTTTTAATCCAAGGCTTGTTATTTGCATTACATTGAATCTTTTTAGCTGGTACAACAGTGTCAGTACAAAAATGTCTATAATCCGTTACTCGCCTGACAATATCATTTACATCATCATGCTCTCCCCTGTCGCATATCACCTCCCAGTCTGTGAGGTCAAACCAGTCTTGTAGAGCCTCCTCTGCTGCTGGAGTGCACTTTCTAATTAGTTTTATTGTCACTGGTTGTTTACTGACAACAGGTTGGCATGATGAAGACAATAGTATGAGGTTGTGGTCTGATTTCCCCAGGGGGGGCAGTGCAGATGATGAATAGGCGTCTTTAACATTCCCATAGAGGAGATCCAATATACTGTTGTCCCTTGTGGCACATTTTACATATTGATAGAACTTTGCAAGAGCCTTTGAGATCTTTACTCTGTTAAGGTACACTCAGCGACGCTGCAGCGATATAGACAACGATCTGACCTAAACTAGATGGCTGGAGCGTCGCTGTTTAGGTCGCTGTAGAGACGTCAAACACAGCAACTCCAGAACGATGCAGGAGCGATCCAGCGACGTAACGGCAACTCCCTTATCGTTATCGCTCCATGTAAAACGTTGCTGGCGTCGTTGCTTTTGATGTCAAACATGACGATACACGCCGATCTAGCAACGAAATAAAGTTCTGGACTTCTAGCTCCGACCAGCGATATAACAGCGGGATCCAGATCGCTGCTGCGTGTCAAATACAACGAGATTGCTATCCAGGACGCTGCAACGTCACAAATCGTTGTCGTTCTCGTTGCAAAGTTGCTGAGTGTGATGGTACCTTTAAAGTCCCCAGAGATTACAGTTAACGAGTTTGGGCGCTTTGTCTGAATGCGGTCTAACACCCCAGACAATACTTCCCCAGCCGCCTCTTGGTTTGCAGATGGAGGTATATACACGACTACAGTAATGCAAATGGAGAATTCCCTAGGTAGATAATAGGGAATCACTGCTAAGAGTTCAGTGTTTTGACTGCAGTGACTTTCCATAACAGTAATATGACACTGATTGCACCTTTTGTTATTAATGTATAATATCACCCCACCACCCTTTTTCTTACCACACTTAGCTTTGTCTCTATCAGCCCGGATCATGTGAAACCCTGGAATTGAGACACTTGAATCAGGGACCTCCCCGTGTAACCAGGTTTCTGAAAAGCACATGAGACTGCATTCCTTGAACTCCTTCTGGGTTTTACACAGGGCTAGCAGTTCATCCGTCTTATTTCCCAGCGAGCGTACATTACCCATGATAATGGATGGGAATGCTGGTTTAAACCTTCTTCTCCTGGACTTCACCTTTTTTCCTGCTCTGCAGCCTCTGAAAGGTCTCCACACTTAATGTGGAACAAGTGGTATGGCCACGGCTGGAGTAGCGTTCATCCTGCTCAGCTCCGGAAGTCGATCCCTTGAATACACAACACATTTAGTGACAGACTTAAGGTACCTTCACACTAAACGATATCGCTAGCGATCCGTGACGTTGCAGCGTCCTCGCTAGCGATATCGTTTAGTTTGACACACAGCAGCGATCAGAATCCTGCTGTGATGTCATTGGTCGGGGCCAGAACTTTCTTTGGTCGCTGGCTCTCCCGCTGACATCGCTGAATCGGCGTGTGTGACACCGATTCAGCGATGTCTTCGCTGGTAACCAGGGTAAACATTGGGTAACTAAGCGCAGGGCCGCGCTTAGTAACCCGATGTTTACCCTGGATACCATCCTAAAAGTAAAAAAAACAAACACTTCATACTTACCTTCGGCTGTCTGTCCCCGGCGCTGTGCTTCTCTGCTCTGGCTGTGAGCACAGCGGCCGGAAAGCAGAGCGGTGACGTCACCGCTCTGCTTTCCGGCCGCTGTGCTCACAGCCTGTACAGAGAAGCAGAGCGCCGGGGACAGACAGGGGAAGGTAAGTATGAAGCGTTTGGTTTTTTTACTTTTAGGATGGTAACCAGGGTAAACATCGGGTTACTAAGCGCGGCCCTGCGCTTAGTAACCCGATGTTTACCCTGGTTACCTGCATCGTTGGTCGCTGGAGAGCTGTCTGTGTGACAGCTCTTCAGCGACCAAACAGCGACGCTGCAGCGATCCGGATCGTTGTCTGGATCGCTGCAGTGTTTAGTGTGAAGGTACCTTTAGGGGCAACCAGCAGATTAGTGTCCCTGTCCTTTGCTCCAGTCCGCACCTTATCTGACTGTTTCCAGTGTTCTCCTCTGTACACAGATGGTTGCATCAGTAACCAACAAGGTAGAAGCTGTGTGTATTGTGGAACTGTAGCTGGTAGTGGTTGCATTAGATACATGTCCATGGGTGCGTCACATTACTGGTATCCATTTAGGAGTTGCATGTACCTGTAGGGGGATGTACGTAGTAGTGGCAGATCCGGGTGCTGATCCAGTGCTGTGTGTCCAGAGGCAGTTGGTTGTATGGGTGAATGGTTTCCGCCTTCCCACAATGGTCCGTCTTACAGGAACAGTGCGATCCACAGAGTATAAACCATCCATCAATCCGCGATTTCTACCTGAAATCCGCATGCATTTTTACCGCGATTTTGACGCGTTTTTGACGCATTTTTTGTGCGTTTTTTGTGCGTTTTTCCCAAATGCATAGAATTGTGGGAAAACGCAGAAAATCTGCAAAAATAATGAACATGCTCATTTTTTACCGCGATGCGTATTTTTCGCAGAAAAAAACGCATCCATGTGCACAAAACATGCAGAATGCATTCTAAATGATAGAATGCATAATGTATGCGTTTTTAATGAGTTTTTATAGCGTTTTTAGCGCAAAAAAACGCAAAAAAAACTGTACGTGTGCACATAGCCTAAAGGTACCAAACCCAGTAGAAAGTCCAAAAGAACAGACAGCATACAGAGACAAAAGAAACAAAAGAGTAGCTGCTGCTGCAATGGGCTGCCAGTAGCATGGCGCCGTGTTATCTCCTCTGACTTGCAGAAAGCAGATAGGCATGTCTGCTCACTCCGACGTCTAGAGAAATGGCATCAGTATGTTTTGCAAAAATTTGGTTGTGAAGGTCTTGAGATAGCTCACTGGCTTTATCCATCATGAGATGTTTCTAATGAGACCCCTTTTTCTAGGCCATCAGTTGAAACAGCTGAGATTATTTTTCACTAAGTGGCAGGATTGCTTTCTAATTACTGATAGATTTCAGCTTGTGTCCTAAATTCCATGGCTATTTACACCTCTTTCTTCTTGTGCTCAATACATTTTCCCTGTGTCATTTTTCATTATAACACATAACTTAATTTATGGACGTCTATGGTTTGATTTGTTTGCCTGTGTGAATTGGATGGATTGTTACCGCTGTCTGGTAAGAATTTAATGTCACTAGCACCTTTAGAAATAGATTTACTTAGATAATTGGCGACGTGTTCAATACTTGTTTCAGCTGCTGTATAGGGTATTGGCGTACTTGGAGAAATTGCATTACAAATTGTAGGATTCATTTTCTTCAGTTACCCCAAGTGCAAATAAAAAATGTGGGACTATACCAAATTTATTGTAAGGAAAAACTTTTTTTTTTTGCTGTGAAATACCTGTCAGTTATAAATTCTCACTACACTCTTGATTGAGCTTAATTGATTGATTGGCGCACTATCCAAAAAAGAATTAGTTGTGGCAATTCTTTGCAGTTTTTACACCTTAGGGGCACTGCATCTGGGACATGACATCCAGAATTTATTCCAGCCAAAATTACACTCACAGTGCTTCGCTTTTGAGCCTTGTCACGTGCCCAAACAGAATTTTCTGACCACATTTTCTGAACACATGTTTATTTATATTGATTTATACTGGAGAAATGTCATGACAAAATTTTCCACTCCTAGCATTACAAAATATATATACAGTACAGACCAAAAGTTTGGACACACCTTGTCACTTAAAGATTTTTCTGTATTTTCATGACTATGAAAATTGTAAATTCACACTGAAGGCATCAAAACTATGAATTAACACATGTGGAATTATATACTTAACAAAAAAGTGTGAACCAACTGAAAATATGTCTTATATTCTAGGTTCTTCAAAGTAGCCACCTTTTGCTTTGATGACTGCTTTGCACACTCTTGGCATTCTCTTGATGAGCTTCAAGAGGTTGTCAGCGGAAATGGTCTTCCAACCATCTGAAAGGAGTTCCCAGAGATGCTTAGCACTTGTTGGCCCTCTTGCCTTCACTCTGCGGTCCAGCTCACCCCAAACCATCTCGATTGGGTTCAGGTCTGGTGACTGTGGAGGCCAGGTCATCTGGCGTAGCACCCCATCACTCTCCTTCTTGGTCAGATTGCCCTTACACAGCCTGGAGGTGTGTTTGCAGTCATTGTCCTGTTGCAAATTAAATGATGGTCCAACTAAACGCAAACTGGATGGAATAGCATGCCGCTGCAAGATGCTGTGGTAGCCATGCTGGTTCCGTATGCCTTCAATTTTGAATAAATCCCCAACAGTGTCACCAGCAAAGCACCCCCACACCATCACACCTCCTCCTCCATGCTTCACGGTGGGAACCAGGCATGTAGGGTCCATCCGTTCACCTTTTCTGCGTCGCACAAAGACACGGTGGTTGGAACCAAAGATCTCAAATTTTGACTCAACAGACCAAAGCACAGATTTCCACTGGTCTAATGTCCATTCCTTGTGTTCTTTAGCCCAAACAAGTCTCTTCTGCTTGTTGCCTGTCCTTAGCAGTGGTTTCCTAGCAGCTATTTTACCATGAAGGCCTGCTGCACAAAGTCTCCTCTTAACAGTTGTTGTAAAGATGTGTCTGCTGCTAGAACTCTGTGTGGCATTGACCTGGTCTCTAATCTGAGCTGCTGTTAACCTGCGATTTCTCAGGCTGGTGACTCGGATAAACTTATCCTCAAAAGCAGAGGTGACTCTTGGTCTTCGTTTCCTTGGGCGGTCCTCATGTGAGCCAGTTTCTTTGTAGCGCTTGATGGTTTTTGCAACTGCACTTGGGGACACTTTGAAAGTTTTCCCAATTTTTCGGACTGACTGACCTTCATTTCTTAAAGTAATGATGGCCACTCGTTTTTCGTTATTTAGCTTCTTTTTTCTTGCCGTAATACAAATTCTAACAGTCTATTCAGTAGGAATTTTTCTTGCCATAATAAAACTTCTAACAGTCTATTCAGTAGGAATATCAACTGTGTATCCACCAGACTTCTGCACAACACAACTGATGGTTCCTACCCCATTTGTAAGGCAAGAAATCCCACTTATTAAACCTGACAGGGCACACCTATGAAGTGAAAACCAATCCCGGTGACTACCTCTTGAAGCTCATGAAGAGAATGCCAAGAGTGTGCAAAGCAGTCATCAAAGCAAAAGGTGGCTACTTTGAAGAACCTAGAATATAAGACATATTTTCAGTTGGTTCACACTTTTTTGTTAAGTATATAATTCCACATGTGTTAATTCATAGTTTTGATGCCTTCAGTGTGAATTTAAAATTTTCATAGTCATGAAAATACAGAAAAATCCTTAAATGAGAACGTGTGTCCAAACTTTTGGTCTGTACTGAATGTAAAGCACTTGTGGGTTCAAAATGGTCATTATACCCAAAAATATTTTCTAAAGGGGTATAGTTTAAAAAATGGGGTCATTTTTTAAGGTGTCTGCTGTTTCTGCACATCAGGTATTCTGCTTATGTGACCTGTTGTCCACAATGTACAGTAGCATGTAAAAGTGTGGGCACTCTTGATCATAATTACTGTTTATTTTGAATAGCTACGTAAGTTGAAGACAAAATTAGCTCTATAAGATGTCAAGTTCAATATAACAAAAATCCTTTGTATTTTAGGCGCAAATATTTACTATTTATTTTCATTTATTTATATAGCACCATTGATTCCATGATGCTGTACATGAGAAGGCGTTACATGCAAATTACAGATATCACTTACAGTAAGCAAACTAACAATTACAGACTGATACAGAGGGGCGAGGACCCTGCCCTGCGGGCTTACATTCTAGAGGATGGTGGGGATGAAGACAATAGGTTGAGGGTTGCAGGAGCTCCGGTGTTGGTGAGGCGGTAGCTTCGGTAGTGGTGAGGAGGCAGCAGGGTCAGTGCAGGCTGTAGGCTTTCCTGAAGAGGTGGGTTTTCACGTTTCGTCTTAAGGATTCGAATGTGGTTCATAGTCGGACGTGTTGAGGCAAAGAATTCCAGAGGATGAGGGATATTCGGGAGAAGTCTTGGAGGCGGTTGGGTGAGGAGCGAATAAGTGTGGAAATATATATAAATATATATATATTTTTTTTTTAGCACTCTGTATGCTTAGCACCCCCATATGAAAGGATTACAGTGTAAATGCCTTTTGTAGCCAGCTACACATGTTTGAGGAATTTTTATCCATTCTTCCTTGGAAAATGAGATTCCTGGGTCATCTTGCATGCACTGCTATTTTGAGGTCTAGCAGCAGATTTTCAAGATCTAATTTGCCTTTCTAGCAATCTTACGAGCAGCTCTCAGTGAAATTTTGCTTGGTTTTCCAGACCTTCTCTTGACCTCCACTGTTCCTGTTAACTGCCATTTCTTAATTACATTTCAAACTGAGGAAAGGGCAAATTGAAAATGCTTTGCTATCTTATAGCCTGTTCCTGTTTTCTTGGCCTCCACCATTTTTATTTTCAGAGTGCTAGGTAGCTGCATAGAGGAACCCATGGCTGTAGTTTTCTGGCACAAACATAGAGGATATTAACTACACAAAATTCCGTTTCAGCTAAAGAATGGCACTTCAAAAGAGCATATCAACATGATATGAGTTGAGACCTTCAGATAAAATAAGAAACGCTCAATTCAAAGAAGAGATCCATTATAAAATATGGTTAATTGATAAACTTTAACCCCTTCCCGACCCATGACGCCACGTAGGCGTCATGAAAGTCGCTGCTAATCCGACCCATGACGCCTATGTGGCGTCATGGAAAGATCGCGTCCCTGTAGATCCGGTGAAAGGGTTAACTCCCATTTCACCCGATCTGCAGGGACAGGGGGAGTGGTAGTTTAGCCCAGGGGGAATGGCTTCACCCCCCCCCCGTGGCTACGATCGCTCTGATTGGCTGTTGAAAGTGAAACTGCCAATCAGAGCGATTTGTAATATTTCACCTATTATAACTGGTGAAATATTACAATCCAGCCATCGCCGATGCTGCAATATCATCGGCCATGGCTGGAAACACTAATGTGCCCCCACCCCACCGGTCGCCCCCCCCAGTCCTCCGATCAGTGCTATGCACCTCTCCGTCCTGTGCTCAGCTCCCCCCGTGCTCTTGTCCGCTCCCCCCGTGCTCCAATCACCCCCCGTGCTCCGATCCAACCCCCCTGCACTCCGATCCACCCCCCGTGCTCTGATCCACCACCCCCGTGCTCCGTTCCACACACCCCCCCCGTGCTCCGTTCCACCCCCCCGCGCTCCGATCCTCTCCCCATGCTCCGATCCCCCCCCGTGCTCCCCCTCACCCCATCATACCGATCCTGCCGGGGTCCGTCCGTCTTCTCCCTGGGCGCCGCCATCTTCCAAAATGGCGGGCGCATGCGCAGTGCGCCCGCCGAATCTGCTGACCGGCAGATTCGTTCCAAAGTACATTTTGATCACTGAGATATAATCTATCACAGTGATCAAAGAAAAAATAAATAAATAAATGACCCCCCTTCCCTTGTCACCCCCATAGGTAGGGACAATAAAAAAATAAAGAATTTTTTTTTTTCCCACTAAGGTTAGAATAGGGTTAGGGTTAGGGCTAGGGTTAGGGTTAGGGTTTCGGTATGTGCACACGTATTCTGTTCCTCTGCGGATTTTTCCGCTGCGGATTTGATAAATCCGCAGTGCTAAACCGCTGCGGATTTATCGCGGATTTACCGCGGTTTTTCTGCGCATTTCGCTGCGGTTTTACAACTGCGATTTTCCATTGGAGCAGTTGTAAAACCGCTGCGGAATCCGCAGAAAGAAGTGACATGCTGCAGAATGTAAACCGCTGCGTTTCCATGCAGTTTTTCTGCAGCATGTGTACAGCGATTTTTGTTTCCTATAGGTGTACATTGAACTGTAAACTCATGGGAAACTGCTGCGGATCCGCAGCGTTTTCTGCAGCGTGTGCACATACCTTTAGAATTAGGCTACGTGCACACGGTGCGGATTTGGCTGCGGATCCGCAGCGGATTGGCCGCTGCGGATTCGCAGCAGTGTTCCATCAGGTTTACAGTACCATGTAAACCTATGGAAAACCAAATCCGCTGTGCCCATGGTGCGGAAAATACCGCGCGGAAACGCTGCGTTGTATTTTCCGCAGCATGTCAATTCTTTGTGCGGATTCCGCAGCGTTTTACACCTGTTCCTCAATAGGAATCCACAGGTGAAATCCGCACAAAAAACGCTGGAAATCTGCGGTAAATCCGCAGGTAAAACGCAGTGCCTTTTACCCGCGGATTTGTCAAAAATGATGCTGAAAAATCTCACACGAATCCGCAACGTGGGCACATAGCCTTAGGGTTAGGGTTGGAATTAGGGTTGTGGTTAGGGTTATGGCTACAGTTGGGATTAGGGTTAGGGGTGTGGGGGGTTAGTGTTGGAGGTAGAATTGAGGGGTTTCCACTGTTTAGGCACATCAGGGGTCTCCAAACGCAACATGGCGCCACCATTGATTCCAGCCAATCTTGTATTCAAAAAGTCAAATGGTGCTCCCTCACTTCCGAGCCCCGACGTGCGCCCAAACAGTGGTTTACCCCCACATATGGGGTACCAGTGTACTCAGGACAAACTGCGCAACAATTACTGGGGTCCAATTTCTCCTGTTACCCTTGTGAAAATAAAAAAATTGCTTGCTAAAACATCATTTTTGAGGAAAGAAAAATGATTTTTTATTTTCACGGCTCTGCGTTGTAAACGTCTGTGAAGCACTTGGGGGTTCAAAGTGCTCACCACATATCTATATAAGTTCCTTGGGGGGTCTACTTTCTAAAATGGGGTCACTTGTGGGGGGGTTTCTACTGTTTAGGCACACCAGGGACTCTGCAAACGCAACGTGATGCCCGCAGACCATTCCATCAAAGTCTGCATTTCAAAAGTCACTACTTCCCTTCTGAGCCCCGACGTGTGCCCAAACAGTGGTTTACCCCCACACATGGGGTATCAACGTACTCAGGAGAAACTGGACAACAACTTTTGGGGTCCAATTTCTCCTGTAACCCTTGGGAAAATAAAAAATTGCAGGCTAAAAGATCATTTTTGCGAAAATATTTTTATTTTCATGGCTCTGCGTTATAAACATCTGTGAAGCACTTGGGGGTTCAAAGTCCTCACCACACATCTAGATTAGTTCCTTTGGGGGTCTAATTTTCAAAATGGGGTCATTTGTGGGGGATCTCCAATGTTTAGGCACACAGGGGCTCTCCAAACGTGACATGGTGTCCGCTAATGATTGGAGCTAATTTTCCATTTAAAAAGCCAAATGGCGTGCCTTCCCTTCCGAGCCCTGCCGTGTGACAAACTGGACAACAACATTTGGGGTCCAGTTTCTCCTATTTCCCTTGGCAAAATAGGAAATTCCAGGCTAAAAAATCATTTTTGAGGAAAGAAAAATTATTTTTTATTTTCATGGCTCTGCGTTATAAACTTCTGTGAAGCACCTGGGGGTTTAAAGTGCTCATTAGGCATCTAGATAAGTTCCTTGGGGGGTCTAGTTTCCAAAATTGGGTGACTTGTGGGGGAGCTCCAATGTTTAGGCACACAGGGGCTCTCCAAACGCGACATGGTGTCCGCTAACGATGGAGATAATTTTTCATTCAAAAAGTCAAATGGCGCTCCTTCCCTTCCGAACCTTACCATGTGCCCAAACAGTGGTTTACCCCCACATGTGAGGTATCGGTGTACTCAGGAGAAATTGCCCAACAAATTGTAGGATCCATTTTATCCTGTTGCCCATGTGAAAATGAAAAAATTGAGGCTAAAATAATTTTTTTGTGAAACAAAAGTACTTTTTCATTTTTACGGATCAATTTGTGAAGCACCTGGGGGTTCAAAGTGCTCACTATGCATCTAGATAAGTTCCTTGGGGCGTCTAGTTTCCAAAATGGGGTCACTTGTGGGGTAGCTCCAATTTTTAGGCACACGGGGGCTCTCCAAATGTGACATGGTGTCCGCTAAAGAGTGGAGCCAATTTCATTCAAAAAGTCAAATGGCGCTCCTTCCCTTCCAAGCCCTGCCGTGCGCGCAAACAGTGGTTTACCCCCACATATGATTTATCAGCGTACTCAGGACAAATTGGACAACAACTTTCGTGGTTCAGTTTCTCCTTTTACCATTGGGAAAATTAAAAAATTGTTGCTAAAATATAATTTTTGTGACTAAAAAGTTAAATGTTCATTTTTTCCTTCCATGTTGCTTCTGCTGCTGTGAAGTACCTGAAGGATTAATAAACTTCTTGAATGTGGTTTTGAGTATCTTGAGGGGTGCATTTTTTAGAATGGTGTCACTTTTGGGTATTTTCGCCATATAGACCCCTCAAACTGACTTCAAATGTGAGGTGGTCCCTAAAAAAATGGTTCTGTAAATTTCGTTGTAAAAATGAGAAATCGCTGGTCAAATTTTAACCCTTATAACTTTGTTTCCAAAATTGTGCTGATGTAAAGTATACATGTGGGAAATGTTATTTATTAACTATTTTGTGTCACATAACTCTCTGGTTTTAACAGAATAAAAATTCAAAATGTGAAAATTGCGAAATTTTCAAAATTTTCGCCAAATTTCCGTTTTTGTCACAAATAAATGCAGAATTTATTGACCTAAATTTACCACTAACATGAAGCCCAATATGTCACGAAAAAACAATCTCAGAACCGCTAGGATTCGTTGAAGCGTTCCTGAGTTATTACCTCATAAAGGGACACTGGTCAGAATTGCAAAAAACGGCAAGGTCTTTAAGGTCAAAATAGGCTGGGTCATGAAGGGGTTAAAATAACTTAACATAATTACATTTAAGCAGACGATGTTATAATAGGGGATGCTGTGGAAAACAATAAATACTTCTATGTGTTTTTTATCTTTTATGAGGAGAATGGCTTAATTGCCATTATCATTCTCAATATCATTAAATCTCATTTAACCAATAGAGAAGACGCTGGCGGCGAAAGGCGCGCATTGGGGTGAGGGGACACTGTGGAGGTCACTACTTGATGGAAAATACGGACACACTTAAAAGGTAACCTTAATATACTGACATTGCTAAATGCAAGAGAGATAATCTACATGAATTACTGCTTCATATAATTGTATACTTCAGTTGATCCAACTCCCTAGGATACGTGATTAATACAGTATTTGGTACATATATAGATGTTGTATGTCACTTTAGTTGCACACAAGCACTTTACAAATACTTGTATCTGACATACACACTGTTCCACTTACCCTATTCTTTTAACCCCTTTGTTCTTGTTTATATCTATGCCTTTGGGAGTAAATGGTTAATTAATATACAAACCCATTTTTTCCCAACAGTGTATGTAATTGATCTATGTGATACTATTATCTATTGATTAATTGAGAATGATATTGGCAATTAAATGAACCTGTCAACCTCAAAATCGAAGATGAGTTAAGCCCACCAGCTTCAGGGGCTTATCTACAGCATTCTGTAATGCTGTAGATAAGCCCCCGATGTATCCTGAAAGATAAGAAAAAGAGGTTAGATTATACTCACCTGAGGGGGCGGTCCGATTCAATGGGCGTCGCGGTCCGGGGCCTCCCATCTTCATAGGATGACGTCCTCTTCTTGTCTTCACGCTGCGGCTCTGGCGCAGGCGTACTTTGTCTGCCCTGTTGAGGGCAGAGCAAAGTACTGCAGTGAGCAGGCGCCGGGCGTCTCTAACCTTTCCCGGCGCCTGCGACAAAGTACGCCTGCGCCGGAGCCACAGCGTCAAGACAAGAAGAGGATGTCATCCTATGAAGATGGGAGGCTCTGGACCGGACCGCCCCTGGGTGAGTATAATATAACCTCTTTTTCTCATCTTTCAGGATACATCGGGGGCTTATCTACAGCATTACAGAATGCTTAGCTCATCTTAGCTCAGCTTATCTTCTATTTTGGGGGTAACAGGTTCCCTTTAAGTCATTCTCCTCATAAAAGAAAAAAACACATAGAAATATTTATTCTTTTCTGCAGCATCACCTGTTATAACTTCTTCTGCTTAAATGTAATTATTAGCTAATTACATTAGCTAATGATATGAGTTGAGACCTTCAGATAAAATAAGAAGCGCTCGATTCAAAGAAGAGATCCATTATGAAATAGTTTATTGATAAATCTTAGCTAACTATGACCAGGGGTGCCCAAACTTTTACATGCCATTGTAGACTTACCAAAGTTGCACTCCAACAGTCAAATAGTGTCTTTTCACTTTTAAGCCCTGCCATGTTCCCAAACAATTGTTTTGGCCACATATGGGGTATTGCCTTGATGAAAAATGTAGGAATAATGTAATATGTTGTTTTCACAGCCTACTTCTAGAATTCTGTGATGCACAAATGGTTTCACGATGCTCCACACATCTCTAGATCAGAGGTCCCCAACTCCAGTCCTCAAGGCCCACCAACATGTCATGTTTTCAGGATTTCCTTAGTCTTGCCCAGGTAATAATTGCATCACCTGTGCAATGCAAAGGAAATCCTGAAAACATGACCTGTTGGTGGGCCTTGAGGACTGGAGTTGGGGATCTATGCTCTAGATGAATTCTTTGAGAAGAATTAGGGGCTCTAAACATGCGATATGGTATTGGCAATCTATTTCATCTGAATTTACACTAAAAAGACAAATGACAGTCCTTCCTTTCTGAGCCCAGCTACTTGCCCAAACTTGTTTCTGATCACACATAGAGTATTGCTGTTCTGGCACCTCAACTTTGTTTCCTAAGAAAAGCGAGTTGACAGACCGCTAAACTCTTTCCTATCGATGCATTGAGGTAGATGCAGGGAGTAGTGATGAGCGAATACACTCGTTGCTCGAGATTTCCCGAGCACGCTCGGGTGACCGCCGAGTATTTTTTAGTGCTCTGGGATTTAGTTTTCCTGACCTCAGCTAAATGATTTACATCTCTTAGCCAGCTTGATTACATGTGGGGATTCCCTAGCAACCAGGCAACCCCCACATGTACTTATGCTGGCTAGCAGCTGTAAATCATTCAGCTGCGGCAATGAAAACTAAACCTTCGAGCATTAAAAAAGACTGGGAGGTCTCCCGAGCATGCTTGAGAAATCTCGAGTAACGAGTATATTCCCTCATCGCTAGCAGGGAGTCTTTTACAACTTTTATTGATATGATCAGTTTAAAACTACAAAAAAAAATGAAAGTACTCAGTACAAGGCATACAACATATCTAAAGTACATAGCATTATGTATGGTACAGGACACTCAGAGCGTAGTTACACAACATGGTGATCTCACAGCGTAATTACACAACATGGTGAATAGTAGCAGAAGACTATCTACTATATAATTGTCTAAGGGTCACTTCCGTCTGCCTGTCTGTCTGTCACAGTTATTCATTGGTCGCAGCCTCTGTCTGTCATGGAAATCCAAGTCGCTGATTGGTCGGGGCAAAACAGCCACGAGCAATCAGCGACGGGCACAGTCCGGAAGAAAATGGCCACTCCTTCCTTCCCGCAGTCAGTGCCCGGCGCCCGCATACTCCCCTCCGGTCAGCGCTCACACAGGGTTAGTGGCAGCATTGACCGCGGTGTAACGCACTCCATTAACGCTGCTATTAACCCTGTGAGACCAACTTTTTACTATTCATGCTGCCTATGCAGCATGAATAGTAAAAAGATCTAATGTTAAAAATAATTTAAAAAAATAAAAAATCGTTATATACTCACAGTCCGTCGGCCCCTCGGATCCACAACAGGCCTTTCCCGCTCGCGATGCTCCAGTAACCGGTCCATGCTGCAATCTCGCGAGACCGCAATGCACTCTTCAGACCGGACCGCGCGAGGACCATCGGTAACCGGCCGCTTCGATCCGGAGGCTCTGGATGGTGAGTATGTAACTATTTTTTATTTTAATTCGTTTTTAACAGGGATATGGTGCATACTACGTGACTGGCCAATATACTACGTGTCTGTTCTGTATACTACGTGGCTCTGTGCTGTATACTACGTGACTGGGCAATATACTACATTACTGGGCAATATACTACGTGACTGGGCAATATACTACGTGACTGGGCAATATACTGCGTGGCTAGGCAATATACTACGTGACTGGGCAATATACTACGTGACTGGGCAATATACTACATGGCTGGGAAATATAGTATGTGGCTGGGCAATATACTATGTGGCTGGGCAATATGCTATGTGGCTGGGCAATATGCTATGTGGCTGGGCAATATACTATGTGGCTGGACAATAGACTACGTGGCTGGGCAATATACTATGTGACTGGGCAATATGCTACGTGGCTGGGCAATATGCTACGTGACTGGGCAATATACTACGTGACTGGGCAATATACTACGTGACTGGGCAATATACTACGTGACTGGGCAATATACTACGTGGCTGGGCAATATACTACGTGACTGGGCAATATACTACGTGGCTGGGCAATATACTACGTGACTGGGCAATATACTACGTGGCTGGGCAATATACTACGTGACTGGGCAATATACTACGTGACTGGGCAATATACTACGTGACTGGGCAATATACTACGTGGCTGGGCAATGTACTACGTGGCTGGACAATATACTACGTGGCTGGACAATATACTACGTGGCTGGGCAATATACTACGTGGCTGGGCAATATACTACGTGGCTGGGCAATATACTACGTGGCTGGGCAATATACTACGTGGCTGGGCAATATACTACGTGGCTGGGCAATATACTACGTGGCTGGACAATATACTACGTGGCTGGACAATATACTACGTGGCTGGGCAATATACTACGTGGCTGGGCAATATACTACGTGGCTGGGCAATATACTACGTGGCTGGGCAATATACTACATGGCTGGGCATTATACTACGTGGACATGCATATTCGAGAATACCCGATACGTTAGAATCGGGCCACCATCTAGTTTTGATATAAACATATAGAACAGAGTAGCTACATCATACAATGTGAGCTCTAACAAGGGGGAAATAATAACTCACCGACTGTGCTATGTGAAGGTAAACAACCAGATGGCCTGAAAATCAGAGAGAGATGATCAGCATGTCAGCATCCTTGAGGTCAAATTGGCTGCTGGAGAAGAAGGGGGCAAAGCTAATGCAGAGGCTGATGGGAAACTACGGAAGCATTGATGAGCAAAGATTAAATTGCATAGTAAGCAATGAAACAGGACGTAAAGCTGTAATGAGAACATTGTCAACAGATGGCCCTGTTGGATAAGTTATCACAATACAGTGATTCAATCTTATCAATACACTACAATTCAACATTACAAAGCATTGTGAACTGACTATGCATTTGTATAGAGGCATGACAATTGCCACATTCAGAAGAAATTGCGTAACAAATTGTGGGGTCCGTTTTCTATTGCCATTGGTGAAAAATAAAAAATATACGGTAATTTTTCATACCACATTTTATTAATTTCTGTGCAGTAACTGAAGGATTAAAACCTTGTCTGAATGCATTTTTGAATTGTTTGTGAGGTGCAGTTTTAAAAATGGGGAACTATTTAGGGGTTTTCATATATGCCTCTCAAAATCACTTCAAAAGTGAAGAGGTCCGTAAAAAAAGTTTGTGTGAATTTTCTTAAAAAATTAGATTTCTGCTAAATTCTTAAGCTTTCTAACATCCTATCAAAATAAAAAGACATTTCAAAAATGATTTTGAGGTAGACTTGAGAATTGTTATTTATCGACTCTTTCTGTGATACAACTGTTTTAATTAAATTCAGATGTTAAAAGTTGTTAATATTTATATTAAATACGGTAAATACAAATCATATCTGCCTAAATTTACCGCTAAGATAACGTACAATGTGTCATTACACAACATTCTCAGAATCCCTGGGATAAGTAGAAGCATTCCCGAGGTATTACCACATCACACAGATTTTAAAAATGTAGGCTGGTCAGGAAGGTGAAACTTGGCTACGGCAGAGTGGGGTTAGTTGATAAATGGAAGAATAGAAGACAATCCAAAAATGTAGTTTTGTTACAGTTTTTTTTTTAGTTTGAGACAAGCTGCTGCCTTATGTTAAGTTGACTTTGATTGGGGAATATTTTGTGTAACAGTAAACCAAGAAATGGAAGAAATGTGAAACTGCAAGTAACACTTTACATACTAAAACACTTTCTGACTACTCCAGCAAAGTAACTGTTGTATCACTTGTGTTCTTTAGCGTCCGATCACTTCTATATGTTGGGGCCACAGAAATTCCCGCCTATTCCTGGCTTCTGGTCCAGCTCTCTATGTTGTTCGTGTGGAGCATAGAATTGCTAATTTGCAGCTTCTCTGCCAGCAAGCAATTGCCAGCTCTCTCCTTGATGACAAAGATATCGCCAAACTTTCCCTGCCTCCTCGTCTCTGCTCTTACCTCACCACCGCCTTTATACCTACTATTAAGGTCAGTATGAATGTTTACTTTGGCTACATTAGTTATATTAAAAAGAAAAGTTGTCACTAGATTCATGCTGCCTGTTCCACGGCTAGCATGACAGAGCCTGACTACACGATTGCAACCAGATATGGCTTTTTTAAATACTGCAGTATTTCAGTGAAGGCATAGTTTGAAAAGCCCACCAAAGGCTATAGTGAGAGACCTGACTAGTCCAGCATAGCCCCTTGCCAGCTTCTCGCTTTTTCGCTCTGCTCCAGTTGACTGACTGGACTCTCCCAAGGGACTACAAAGCAAGAGACCGGTCAGTCACCTAGATCAGGACTAGGAGAAGCTGGCCAGTGCCTAAATGGGCTTCTCCCTATAATCTCTGGTCTGCTTTCCAAACTGTGTTTTCTCCGAAATTCCAGAGGGTTTCAGACTAAAATGTACCTAGCTTAAATCTTACATCCAGGGTCTGACTTATGCTGCCTGTGGTTTGGTCAGCATGAATCTAGTGACAGGTCCCCTTTAACACCAGAATGTGCACAGTATAATGAGAACCACTATTATGGATGTAGTTAGAAAGTGCCAGATTTATTGTAAAACATGTTTAAAATTCACTAATGAGAATTTAGTTTAAAGTATTTGCTGAGGTTGCTCATAAATTATATTGTAACCAGTATTGGGCTGTTCTAAGCTGCTCACTGGATAACGGACTTCTAAAACCTGGTAGTTTTGTGTTCTCCATTGTGTCTCTTGTTAAGCTGATTTTTTTAATACATTTTCTATTAAACATTATCCACATTTATACTGGTTTTTTTGTTCTGTTGTAGAAGTCAGG
Organism: Ranitomeya imitator; assembly: GCF_032444005.1. Classification (NCBI taxonomy): domain Eukaryota; kingdom Metazoa; phylum Chordata; class Amphibia; order Anura; family Dendrobatidae; genus Ranitomeya; species Ranitomeya imitator. The sequence continues at coordinate 176,817,486 of NC_091286.1, read as the reverse complement.
AAAGGCCGTACTGGGCCCCTGGCCCTCAAGGGAGGCCAGCATGACGGGGTCACGGGGAATGGCAGAGCCTCAGGGTGGGCAAGGGCAAGTCGGGGTTAAATAGTTTGCTTGGGCTGTGTACTTTTGAATTTGGACAGGGGGGGGCGGGGTTTGGATAAGGCAGGAAGCAGCAAGTGGGGGGAGCTTACTGAGGGTGATTTGGATAAGAAACCGACAATTTCACCTCAACTGCCACGCTCACCTGCTGGTCCGGCGGTGGCTGAACTCCCCAGTGATGGACGTGGAGGCCTTATTGCAGAGACTGCGCGAACAGGCCAGCACACAGGGCACCGAATGGCTGCAGCAGTCTATAAGCAGCTTTCTGGATGGAGTGGTGACGGGACCAGCCTAGGAATTTGCAGAGGAACGCCGGCCGCGGAGGTCCAGGCCTCCGGCGCGCTTAAACCCCGACGTCACCCCTCGGGCCCGGCGTCGTATCAGGAGCCCCTCTAGGGACCCTCCAGCAGGAGACGCGAGCGGCGGTGCAGCAGCGGCCCGCGGCAGAGTTGGGAGGAATCCGGCAGCACGGCGGGGCCTGCAGCAGGGGGAGGTGTCAGCCTCCTCCTCGGTGCGTGTGACTCACCAGGTGTCGGGACCAGGAGCGACGGGCTGCGCCAGGTCAGGTGAGCCTGCTCGGCGCAGAGGACTAGGCGCTTCCAGGAAGCGGGGGCCTTATTCCCAGGTCTCTCGGCATGTGGCATCTAACGGGCGGCGTTCTGCTGGCCCTGTCAGCAGCGCTCTGCCTGGGACGGGGCAGGGAGCTGGAGGGCTGACTTTCTCTAGCCAGCGCAGGCCGAGGCTGAGTCCATCCAAGGGGTCTGGCCATGTCACAGCTGCAGATAGGAGCACTTCCCAGCACGGGCAGCGTTACGCTGGCTCAGGCATCTTCACAGTGGCGGCGTCAGCAGCAAGGGACCCTGCACCTTCGGATGGGGTGTCACAGGACGGCAGTCGGCCATCTGACTTACCCGGGGACCAACGGATGGGAGAGCTCAGGAGAGAAGCACGTACGTCTGGCTTCAGGATCTTCGGCTGCCGGGTCCACAGCGCTCGGGCAGCTAGGTGAGGACAATCCTTTTCTTTCATGTACCCCTGTGTTAGCTCCCTCTGTCAGTGTTAGTAGGGATGTATTTATGGGGGGAGTCGGGGGGTTAGGGCTTATCATGCATGGGCTTAGAGATCTGGCGGCGCTATAGGGATCGGGGGGTTCAAACCTGGGGTCTTCTCCTTCTGCGGCATGGCTTGGGAATCCGGGGGAAGTTTTGAGTTTGAGGGGTTCTCTGGGGGGGTTCACTGATATGAGTTCTAGGAGTATGTCGTCAGATAACGTGGGGAATGATTCTGCAGCGACGAGTGCCGCCGTACCTTCAGTTAGCATGTCTGTTGCCAGTCAGGCAGGGGATGCGGAAAAAGATACCTCAGTGCGTTTGGATGACGCAGCCCGTGGGGAGGTATATGTTTGTTTCGAGGGACCGATGGGGGCACACTTAAAAAGTGAAACTAGGGAAAAAATTTGGAAAGGGGAATACGTGGAAATATTCTTGTTATTACCACTAGAGCTTTTTCAATTGGACCGGCTGCGCAAAGATGATTTAAAAAAAGAGGAGGAAGAAAAAAGGCGTTTTAGGCTGATTCCTAGGACGTTTTCTAATTGGTTACAGGCATTCGCCATTTTGGCGAGTATGATTGGTGAGAGGTCCCCCGAGAACTGCTCGGTGCTTTTTTGTTACATGGAAGCTTATCAGACTTACGGGGGCCAAGGTTGGCTCAGATACGATGAGCAATTCCGGCAACGGAAGGCCATTGGGCCCAGTATTCGGTGAGATCACAAAGATATAGCTTTGTGAATGAAGGTTATGGTCCCGTCAAGCTTCGGGTCAGGCAGCCAGTCATTTCCTGGAAGCGCTGGGGGTTCAGGGCAGTCGGGACACTCAGCGGCAATGCAGAGAGGACTGTGCTTTGCATTCAATGAAGGGTCATGTAAATTTAAGGGAAAATGCAAATTCAAGCTGAATGTGCAACTTGCGGGGGACCGCACAGGTCATCCAAATGTTTTAAGGGTGGCAGACAGAGAAGCCGAGACGGTTCTGAAAAAAGGAATGACGCCAATTCGTCTGGACTTGATGGTGCCATTTCTAAATAGGTACCCTGATTCACCAGCTGCAGCTTTGTTAGAAGGAGGTTTTCGGGATGGTTTCCGTATTCCATTCGTGGATGTGGAACATAAATTTTCCACAAAAAATTTGAAATCGGCTCTGCAATTTCCTGACGTGTTAATCCATATACAACAACGGAGTTCAAGTCCAGATTAGTATATAAAAATATCAATTTTATTACTCTTCAATGTTAATAACAATCATAATAAAATACTATATATCTGACATTACATGCTCAGCAAGGGAAAGCAACAACGGTACCAGACCTGTGTGATCAGCCACTCACTGCCATAATCAAAATAAAGTGCTTAGTGCTACTGTCCAATATAGTGGGACAGGAAAAAGAACCCCAGGACCAAATATTATTATATATCTAACATCAAATGTAACTTATTCCTCCTGGCACTTTTCCTTACCCATGTAGCAGGCAGCGGATGGTCACACAGCTAGCCCCAACGCGCGTTTCGCGTTGGCTTCTTCAGGGGGCGGTCAATTTCCTGACGTGGTTGCTAAAAAGCTGGAAAGCGAAGTTAACCCTGCTGTTCTGTTCGGTCTGGGGAGACCTATTTTGAACTTTGGTATTTTTTGGGGTGTTCAAGATGCGGTTCTGAAACTTGTGGTTGATTGACTTAAATGAGGATGGGTCGGTCGGCCACGGGTTTCAGAGCCGCATCTTGAATATTTTAAAGAATATTGAAGTTCAAAGTCGGTCATTTTTGACCAACAGAACAGCAGGGTTAAATTGGGTAGGATGGCCGGCCCTTTTCCAGTGGCGCCTATACGCAATCTGAGGGTTTCCCCATTGGACGTGGTACCAAAAAAGGAACCCAATAAATTCAGATTGATTCATCATCTGTCCATTCCGAAATGGTCCTCAGTAAATGACGGAATTGAACCTCAGTTATGTACGGTGATTTACACTTAATTTGATGCGGCTATGGATTGGGTGCGGGTATGTGGGGGTGGCGCACTGTTTGCAAAAACAGATATCGAAGCGGCTTTCAGGCTACTACTGGTTCACCCGGAGAGTATGCATCTCCTGGGTTGCTATTGGGATGGAGGTTTTTACGTTGATTGCTGTCTCCCCATGGGTTGTTCCCTTTCCTGCGCGTACTTCGAAACTTTTAGCACCTTTTTGGAGTGGGTGGTGAAAGACGTGTCGGGCTTGAAATCCTGCATTCACTATCTGGATGACTTCCTGTTTATAAGCCCGGCTCAAAGTACCGATTGCTTGGTGCTATTGCACACTATGGAGAGAGTGTGCAAGATTTTCGGGGTTCCTTTAGCTCCAGACAAAACTGTGGGTCCAGTTACTGTTCTGAGTTTTCTGGGTTTAGAAATCGATACCTTAGAAATGGGGTGCAGGTTGCCTGGGGATAAGGTTAGCGCTCTGAGCGAAGAGGTGTCTAGGGCATGTAGTGCTAAAAAATTGAAGCTGAGGGAGGTACAATCTTTGCTTGGCAAATTGAACTTCGTTTGCCTTATTATGCCGATGGGAAGGGCATTCTGCCGCAGGTTGTCGTTGGCGACCAGGGGCGTTCGATCTCCAGTTCATTTTATCAGACTAATGAAGGAATTGCGTGAAGATTTGGCAGTATGGGCAAATTTTTGGGAAAATTACAACGGAAAGTCTATCTGGATAAAACCGGTTGTGAATTCAGATGATTTCGGTTTCATCATTGCCATGGTGGATGATGGTGGTTTTGGTTTGTTTTTTCAAGGCAGTTGGTTGTTGGCTGAATGGCCTGGTTTCTGGCAGGAGCAAGATTGGCTACAAAATGGGGTTCTTCCTCATTTGATCGCTATCGTTGTTGCGTTGTCGTTATGGGGTAACAGTGTGCGAGACAGGAAGATTCGTTTTCCATGTGGGTCCGATGCGTTTGCCGTGGCGATAAATTCACTGTCGGCTGATTCACCGGCGGTAGTAAAATTTTTACAGTGTTTGGTGTTTTTGGGCTTATCTTTGAATTTGTGGATTGTGGCGGAGGTCAGGTCGATGGCTTCTAACCCTGTCTCTGTTGCTCTTTCTCACTTGCAGGGAGATCGTTTTCGAGAATTGGTACCTCAGGCGGAGTCGACAGGCCGAGAGTGCCCAGCGGAGTTATGGAAGCTTCCTGGCGGGCAGTAGATTATCTGTTTCAGAACTCTTTATTGGCTAGGTCGTGGAGTCAGTATCAGCAGGCATGGGGTACTTGGGAAGAGTGGGGTGTTTCTTTAGGGGTGGGACTACAGGATGAGAGCAGATTATTGTTGATCGGGCATTTTAAAGAGTCAGGTTGGTCCGTGTCTAGACTGAACAAGTTGTTGGCGGGCATTGCATTCGGTTTCAAGGCTCGGGGCCTTAAGGATGTCACAAAGTCTTTTTTCGTAGTTCAGACGTTAAAGGGATGGAGAAAAGGTTGGGCGGTGAGCGATAAAAGACGCCCGGTATCATACGAGGTATTGTTAATTTTGGGCAATCAGTTAGCTTCGGTCTGTTCATCGCAATGGGAAATAATTCCTTTTAAGGCGGCCTTCGCATTAGCGTTCTTTGGAGCCTTTCGATTAGGGGAGTTGGTCAGCCCCTCTAAAAGAACCAAAGGTGGTTTGCTGAGGGACGACATGGACGTGTATATTGATAGGGTAGTCATTCGGCTTCAATTTTCTAAGACAGACAGTCAAGGTAAAGGCTGTAAAGTGGTGTTATTTAAGGTGGCCAGTTCCCCGTTATGCCAGTCCTGTGTGTCAATGCTTTCATGGGGATGGGCGGAGGATTCTCCAACACCCTTTTGGTCCATGAGGACGGTTCCTTTTTATCTCGATTTCAGTTCATAGCGGTTTTTAAGAAATGTTTGATCACAGGGGGAATTTCAGCGGGGGATTACAGTGGGCACTCATTTGGAATTGGCGCAGCGACGGAAGCTGCCAGGAGGGGCCTGGGCGAGGAGGTGGTAAAAAAGATCGGTCGGTGGGAGTCGAGGAGATTCATTTCCTATATCCGCCCGAACTTGGTCTAATGGTTTAATAGTTGAATTGTTTTTTTCTTACTGTTGTGTTATCTATTTCAGGCCGCGAGCATCGGCTGGTGTGGATCATGGGCCACTCTTTTGTTTTTTGGGCGGCTTTGCGGGCCGCAATTCGGCTGGACGGGTGGCAACTGGGGTTCTCAAGAGAGACAGCGATTCTGCGGTGGATCGGGAAACGCGAAATTATATGGAGCCTGCTTTTGCCGGAGCTCCACCAGTTTGTTCGTTTGGATCGAGCTTCGGATGTGGTAGTAATTCATTTGGGCGGGAATGACTTGGGCAAAAGGCCCTGTAGGGAATTGATAAAGGACATAAAGTTCGACATTTTAAGACATTGGGCAGTGTTTCCGAAGTTGTTAGTTGTCTGGTCGGATATTATCCCGGGGAAGGTGTGGCGAGGTGCTCACTCGATTGAGGGGATAAATAAGGCCAGAATAAAAGTAAATAGGGCGGTATCTCGGTTCATGGCGCGGAATGGGGCATTGGTAGTGCGTCATGTAAATTTGGAATCCGGAAAGGGCAAATATTGGAGGGCGGATGGCGTGCATTTAAATGCAATCGGGGTTGACATGTGGTGTCTCGCTGTTCAGGAAGGAATTGAGACGGGTTTGAAGGTTTGGAGGGACACAAATTTTTGAGGTGTCAAAACATTTATGTTGGGGAGGTAGGTCCTCGAAGTTGGTGGAAAGAGGGGAATGGCAGATTCTAGGGGGGGGACCTCTAGTGGTCCTGGACTCCCCCGGAGTGGATTGCGAGTGGATGTGGTAGATTAGCCCGTGGAGGGGCTGATTAAAGGATTTGGTAATCGGTTGGTTTGGTCGGGTTGGTCATTATCTGCCTCCGAGTTGGTGCTCAGCGGCTGGAGGCAAGACTAAAGGTACCTTCACACATAATGATTTCGTTAACGATATCGTTGCAACGTCACGCAGGCCCCTGCTGGGAGATCGTTGGTCGTTGGGGAATGATCAGGACCTTTTTTTGGTCGCTGATCACCCGCTGTCATCGCTGGATCGGCGTATGTGACGCCGATCCAGCGATGTGTTCACTTGTAACCAGGGTAAATATCGGGTTACTAAGCGCAGGGCCGCGCTTAGTAACCCGATATTTATCCTGGTTACCATTGTAAAAGTAAAAAAAAAAAAAAAAAATACATACTCACATTCTGATGTCTGTCACGTCCCCCGCCGGCGTCCACAGGGTTAAAACTGCTTTCGGCAGGAGCGCTGCTAATGCACATGCTCCGGCCGTCAGCTTCCCTGCACTGACTGTCAGCGCCGGCTGTAAAGCTGAGCACAGCGGTGACGTCACCGCTGTGCTCTGCTTTACGGCCAGCGCTGACACAGTCAGTGCAGGGAAGCTCTCGGCAGCAGCGGGTGCATTAGCAGCGCTCCTGCCGAAAGCAATTTTAACCCTGTGGATGCCAGCAGGGGACATGACAGACATCAGAATCTGAGTATGTAGTGTTTTTTTTTTTTTTTACTTTTACAATGGTAGCCAGGATAAATATCGGGTTACTAAGCGCGGCCCTGCACTTAGTAACCCGATGTTTACCCTGGTTACCCAGGTGCTGCAGGGGGACTTCGGCATCGTTGAAGACAGTTTCAATAATGCCGACGTCGTTCCCCTGATCGTTGGTCGCTGGAGAGAGCTGTCTGTGTGACAGCTCCCCAGCGACCACAAAACGACTTACCAACGATCACGGCCAGGTCGTATCGCTGGTCGTGATTATTGGTAAGTCGTTTAGTGTAACGGTACCCTAAGCCTGGAGGCCAAAGTACACAATTTGAATTTCTGCAAGGTTATTTTTGAGGCTTCGAGGACCACCACTCCCTGGGGGGATATTGTTTACATGTTGTATTTATGTTTAATAAAAGGCTGCTGTGGCCATTTAATCCAAATCTGGTGTAATGTCGTTATTCAGGAGGGGATCTTACGATAAGGCAGTTTACGAGAGATCCGATGCAGTAAGTAATTAAGGTTAGGCGTTTAAGTCAGTAAAGGCGGTCATGAGTCACGTGTACCCCTTACGTCAAGTAGCAACCAGATTAAGCTGTATAAGAATCAAGTTGTGATCATATTATAGCAGTATTTTTGTTGCTAGCATTATGCAGTAAAACATTCTTTTACTGCATGACAAAAACAAGGTTTAAACTAACCCTAATCCAGCCACTATACACCTTCTTGCTAGGCCAAGCATGCCTGTTTATTTCTATGGATGGAGGGTATAATGCTCTGCAAGAGATCCCAGGCAGCGACTTATCTACTGCAGGTCTCAACAGTCACATATAGAGAAATTCATCATACCTGACCCTACCATCTACTATATAATTGTCTAAGGGTCACCTCCGTCTGTCTGTCTTTCTTTCTGTCTGTCACGGATATTTATTGGTCGTGGCCTCTGTCTGTCAAGGAAATCCAAGTCGCTGATTGGTCGTGGCAAAACGCCCACGATCATTGCCACGACCAATCAGCGATGGGCACAGTCCGGCGGCAAAATGGCCGCTCCTTCCTCCCCGCAGTCAGTGCCCGCACCATACTCCCCTCCAGTCAGCCCTCACACAGGTTTAATGACAACTTTAATGAACCGCGTTATGCCGCGGTGTAACGCACTCCATTAACGCAGCTATTAACCCCGTGTGACCAACTTTTTACTATTGATGCTGTGTATGCAGCATCAATAGTAAAAAGATCTAATGTTACAAATAATAATAATAAAAAAAAGGTTATTCTCACCCTCCGACGTGGCGCGCTGTCCTCGGCAGTGCAAGCGGCAGGTTCCGGTGCCAAGGATGCTATGCGAGAAGGACCTTCCATGACGTCACGGTCATGTGACTGCGACGTCCTCACAGGTCCTGCGCTCATACCAACCCTGGGACCGGAAGCTGCCGCATGCACCGCACACAGGCACCAGGACTTCAAGGGGCCTACGGAAGGTGAGTATATGTTTATTTTTTATTTTAAGTCTTTATTAACCACGGATATAGTGCCCACATTGCTACGGTACATACTACATGGGCTGTGTTACATACTGCGTGGGCTGCGTTATATACTACATGGCTGCTATGTACTACGTGGGCAGTGTTATATACTATGTGGGCAATGTTATACACTGCGTGGACTACGTTATATACTACATGGCTGCTATATACTATGTGGGCAGTGTTATATACTATGTGGGCAATGTTATATATGCGTGGGCTGCGTTATATACTACATGGCTGCTATATACTACGTGGGCAGTGTTATATATTGTGTGGGCTGCGTTATATACTACATGGCTGCTATATACTACGTGGGCAGTGTTGTATACTATGTGGGCAGTGTTATATACTGTGTGAGCTGCGTTATATACTGTTTGGGCTGTGTTATATACTGTTTGGGCTGTGTTATATACTGTGTGGCCACTGTTATATACTGCATGGCCTGTATTAATGCATCGGGTATTCAAGAATATGTCGTGGCCTGTGCTATGTACTATGTGGCTGCTATATACATACATATTCTAGAATACACGATGCGTTAGAATCGGGCCACCATCTAGTACGTAACATATTGCTCAATATATAATGATGTAAAACTAGTTAGTAAGACAGCTAGTATTTATACTCCTTTATATTGTGCTGTTTTTCTATGATTATCGATATTTGTTTGGTTTACATTCTATCTAGCCTCCCATACCAGACCCTAATAATATGAGAGATTTTGTCAGTTATCCGACATCCGGAAATGAGAGGCTGCACTGCACTATGAAGAGGACAGAGGATGACCCAGAGGTTGGGGGGCCATGCTACACACTTTATTTGGAATACGTGGGTGGATTGGTGCCTGTTCTCAAAGGACGTCGGATTAGCAAGCTGCGCCCTGAGTTTGTGATCATGGATCCTAAAACAGATGGCAAAACAGGTATTTCTCCTGCTTTATTAACAGGATGTAATCTTCTAAACTTAAATTTCTTGTGATCATAAAGTAAATTTTTTAGCAAACGAAAACTTTATTTCTCAAAAGAGAAAACCTAAGCCTGCACAATTCTCGTTTCTCCCCCCCCCCCCCCCCCCCATAAAAAAAGAATACTTGATGGCTCTTTAAGGGAAGCTCTCACCACATTTGATCTCTCTAAACTTTTAATATGGGCATACAGGCTATAGGCAGCTGAAAACAGTCCTCCATCTGTGTCTCATATCAGTAGTGGTGTTGCTGAGAAATCCTCTTTTATCACTTTATATAAGTGACCTCTTCCAGGCTCTGGGAGGATGTTGCCTGGAAAATTACTCCCCTGAGCTTGTTTTTTTTTAATTCATTTATTAAACATCAAAAGAAAAAGAACAATAAGACGTACATGTTGCTTGCAACCAAGCCAGTACAAATGTATAGCACAAGTCATATAAGCACATATCTTGGTACATAGACCCAGTCGCAGAAAACTTAAAGTAATACAGTATATCCACGGACCTGTAATAAAACTCTAAAACTGTCTTGCTGCCAAAACCAATTCCATTTTAATTGTGTTTAAATGTTGAAATGAGGCGCGAACCAATGTAGAATTCTACCATTTATTATAATGAGGCAAGGCTATCTGTCCCGTGATGACATGGTGAGGTATGATGAGTTCCATATATCCCAGATCTTTTCAAATTTTCCCATGCAAACCCTATTCTGGTATAATGTGCGTTCATAAGGTATAACTGAATTTACCAGATCAATCCAGGCCCTAAGGGACGGGTGATAGTTTCCCATCCAGAGCAAAGCTATTATTTTCCTTGCCAGAAAAAGCGTTTCTCTCAAAAAAATTTCAACATGGTGCCCCCACGTCTTTTCTTCCAGCACCCCGAATAAACATATTAATGGGTTCAAAGGAACGGGGATATGTACAAGGGAGGTTAGTAATGATGTCACCTCACTCCAAAAGGATTGAATAACTGGACATCCCCATATGTAAAAAATCTGCTTCGCCATATGGCATCTCAGACATTCTGAATAGTCCAACCCATTTTAAATAGTCGTGACGGGGTTAAATATGATTGATGTATTATATATAGTTGGATCATCTTACTGTTGGCTGAAGGGGACACCCTAGATGGGGATTCAAGAATTGTCTCCCAGTCCTCATCTTGAAGGTCAGGAACTAGGAGTTTCCATTTTTATTTAACCGGCAATACCGTCGAGTAGTGTTGAGCCACCTCCCTAGTGTTCGGATTCGGTTCGTCGATCAGGGAAGTGTTCGCCGAACTGTTCGTTGAACGTTTGACGAACACCGTCGAACCCCATTGAAACCAATGGCAGGCAAACACATGGAAAACACATGGAAAACACATAGAAAACACCTTAAAAGGTGTCCAAAAGCTGACAAACTGCTCAGAAGACACAACAAACATGGAAAAGTCACAACTGCATATAGTCATGTGAAAAGAAAAGAGGTGGAGGAGTAAAAGAATGAGGAGACACAGATATAGGCATGTCATGCCCTTCTAAAATCAAGAAAGGCTGGAGTAAAAATCTAAACTCACTCTACCAACACCCAGACGTCTTGACAAAAAAAATAAAAAATATATCTTTAGGTAGAATGGCGGCGGGTCCATTCAGAGCACTTTTCTTAGAAGACGTAGTGGTACCCCCATTGGGAGTTGTGCCAAAAAATGAACCCAATACATCCAGACTAATCCACCATTTGTCATATCCAAGGGGCAGGTCAGTAAATGTACTGTACCTCCTTTGACGAGGCAATCAGGCGGGTCAAGAAGTTGGTAAGGGGCACCCTAATGGCCAAAACAGACATTGAGGGGGCGTTCCGGTTACTACCTGTGCCTCCGAATAGTGTCTTCCCATTGGGCTGCTTCTGTGAAGGAGCATACTACATAGATCGCTGTTTGCCCATGGGGTGCTCCATATCCTGCTCACTATTTGAGGCGTTTAGTTGCTTCCTTGAATGTGTCGTCATGGACGTTTGTAAGGCGGCACATATTATCCATTGCCTCGCCCAAAAGATTCGCCACAGTGTGAAAACACGCGGTAGTCCACCTGTGAGAAGGAGAGAGCTGGAGGTAGAGTGGACACTCCAGAGCCGAGGGGTTAGATTGAGAAAGAAAGAAGGAGGTGTAGCTTGCTTCATGGGTGGGGTACTTTGCTGAGTAGGAGAAATTGCTACTAGGCCCAAAAGGATTTCCTGGGCCAGATGCCGTTAAAAAATAGTACTTAGGTAAACAAGCGGTGTAGCTTGCTTCATGGGTGGGGTACTCTGCTGAGTAGCACAAAATGCTATCAGGTACAAAACGATTTCCTGGGCTAGATGCAGGTAAAAATTAGTAATTGGATCAACAGGCGGTGTAGCTTGCTTCATGGGTGGGGTACGCTGCTGAGTATCACTAAATTCTACTAGGCCCAAACGGATTTCCTGGGCTAGATGCAATTACAAAATAGTAGTTAGGTAAACAGGCCTTGTAGCTTGTGTTATGATCTTGTGGCCTAAGAGCAGCATGAGACGTACTCTGGAGAAGGTGGTACCTGTACTGAACGCAGACCCTGAACTTAACAACACAACTAGATGTAGCCGTGGGATGTACCTAACGCTCCCTAGACACCTCAACACAGCCTGAGGACTAAATACCCCTAAAGATAGAAACGGAAAACTATCTTGCCTCAGAGAAAATCCCCAAAGGAATGACAACCCCCCACAAATATTGACTGTGAGAGGAGAGGGAAATGACATACGCAGACTGAAATCAGAATTTAGCAGAGGAGGCCATTCTAGCTAAATATAAAGTATAGTACAGAGAACTATGCGTTCAGTATTAAAACACTAGAAAATATCCACCACAGAAAATACAAAACTCCACATCTGACTAAAGACATGGAGGGTATATCTGCATCTCCAGAGATACCGCTTGGCTGCAAAAAATCCTTTCACAGACAAGCTGGACAAGACAATACATGAAAATGCACAGAACTAAAAGGCCCACAGCATGTGGACAGCCGAAACAAAGCCAGGACTTATCTTTGAAGAAAAGCACAGCAAACAGGAGAGACCAGAAAGGGATGTGAATCCTCCAAAAACAATGGACAACTGGCACTGACTAAAGGATCAAGCAGGACTAAATAGCTGAGTTAAAATTGCAAAAAGTGAACACACCTGATAGATGCTGTGATTCACAGACAGCAGCACTACCACTCATAACCACCGGAGGAAGCCCAAGAGCAGAATTCACAACAGTACCCCCCCCTTGAGGAGGGGTCACCGAACCCTCACCAGAGCCCCTAGGCCGATCAGGACGAGCCAAATGAAAGGCACGAACCAAATCGTCAGCATGAACATCGGAGGCAACAACCCAAGAATTATCCTCCTGGCCATAACCCTTCCATTTGACCAGATACTGAAGCTTCCGCCTCGAAAAACGAGAATCCAAAATCTTCTCAACCACATACTCCAACTCCCCATCAATCAACACCGGAGCCGGAGGATCAACAGAGGGAACAACGGGCACCACATACTTCCGCAACAAAGATCTATGGAAAACATTATGGATGGAAAAAGAGGCTGGAAGGGCCAAACGAAAAGACACTGGATTGATAATCTTAGAAATCTTACAAGGACCAATAAACCGAGACTTGAACTTCGGGGAAGAAACCTTCATAGGAACATGACGGGAAGACAACCAGACCAAATCCCCAACCCGAAGCCGGGAACCAACACACCGACGACGGTTAGCAAAACGCTGAGCCTCCTCCTGAGACAACACCAAATTGTCCACCACATGAGCCCAAATCTGCTGCAACCTGTCAACCACAGAATCCACACCAGGACAGTCAGAAGGCTCAACCTGCCCAGAAGAAAAACGAGGATCAAAACCAAAATTACAAAAGAAAGGCGAAACCAAAGTAGCCAAACTAGCCCAATTATTAAGGGCAAACTCGGCCAATGGCAAGAAGGCCACCCAATCATCCTGATCAGCAGACACAAAGCATCTCAAATAGGTTTCCAAAGTCTGATTAGTTCGCTCGGTTTGGCCATTTGTCTGAGGATGAAATGCGGAAGAAAAAGACAAATCAATGCCCAGCCTAGCACAAAAGGCCCGCCAAAACTTAGAAACAAACTGGGAACTTCTATCGGACACAATATTCTCCGGAATGCCATGCAAACGAACCACATGCTGAAAAAATAACGGAACCAAATCAGAAGAGGAAGGCAATTTAGGCAAAGGTACCAAATGAACCATCTTAGAAAATCGGTCACAAACCACCCAGATAACAGACATCCTCTGGGAAATCGGAAGCTCTGAAATAAAATCCATAGAAATATGCGTCCAAGGTCTCTCAGGGACCGGCAAAGGCAGAAGCAACCCACTAGCGCGGGAACAGCAAGGCTTAGCCTGCGCACAAATCCCACAGGACTGCACAAAAGAACGCACATCCCGCGACAAAAAAGGCCACCAAAAGGAACTACCAACCAAATCTCTGGTACCAAAAATCCCAGGATGGCCAGCCAACACAGAACAATGAACCTCAGAAATCACTTTACTAGTCCATCTATCAGGAACAAACAGTTTCCCCACTGGACAGCGGTCAGGTTTATTAGCCTGAAATTCCTGAAGAACCCGTAGTAAATCAGGGGAGATGGCAGAAAGAATAACCCCTTCCTTCAAAATGCCGACCGGCTCAAGAACCCCAGGGGAATCAGGAACAAAACTCCTAGAGAGGGCATCCGCCTTAACATTCTTAGTACCAGGAATGTATGAGACCACAAAATCAAAACTGGAGAAAAACAGGGACCATCGAGCCTGTCTAGGATTCAGCCGTTTGGCAGACTCGAGGTAAATCAGATTCTTATGATTGGTCAGGACCACAATACGGTGCTTGGCCCCCTCAAGCCAATGTCGCCACTCCTCAAATGCCCACTTCATAGCCAACAACTCCCGATTGCCGACATCATAATTGCGTTCCGCAGACGAAAACTTCCGAGAAAAGAAGGCACACGGTTTCATCAAGGAACCATCAGAATTCCTCTGAGACAAAACGGCCCCTGCCCCAATCTCAGACGCGTCAACCTCAACCTGAAATGGAAGAGAAACATCCGGCTGACGCAACACAGGGGCAGAAGTAAATCGGCGTTTAAGCTCCTGAAAGGCAGAAACAGCCGCGGAGGACCAATTTGTCACATTAGCACCTTTCTTTGTCAAATCGGTCAGAGGCTTAACCACACTGGAGAAGTTGGCAATGAAACGACGATAAAAATTAGCAAATCCCAAGAATTTCTGAAGGCTCTTCACAGATGTGGGTTGAATCCAATCTAACTGGGTCGAAGTGACCAGTGGGGTACCGCAGGGATCAGTATTGGGACCTGTTCTCTTCAACATATTCATTAATGATCTGGTAGAAGGTTTACACAGTAAAATATCGATATTTGCAGATGATACAAAACTATGTAAAGCAGTTAATACAAGAGAAGATAGTATTCTGCTACAGATGGATCTGGATAAGTTGGAAACTTGGGCTGAAAGGTGGCAGATGAGGTTTAACAATGATAAATGTAAGGTTATACACATGGGAAGAGGGAATCAATATCACCATTACACACTGAACGGGAAACCACTGGGTAAATCTGACAGGGAGAAGGACTTGGGGATCCTAGTTAATGATAAACTTACCTGGAGCAGCCAGTGCCAGGCAGCAGCTGCCAAGGCAAACAGGATCATGGGGTGCATTAAAAGAGGTCTGGATACACATGATGAGAGCATTATACTGCCTCTGTACAAATCCCTAGTTAGACCGCACATGGAGTACTGTGTCCAGTTTTGGGCACCGGTGCTCAGGAAGGATATAATGGAACTAGAGAGAGTACAAAGGAGGGCAACAAAATTAATAAAGGGGATGGGAGAACTACAATACCCAGATAGATTAGCGAAATTAGGATTATTTAGTCTAGAAAAAAGACGACTGAGGGGCGATCTAATAACCATGTATAAGTATATAAGGGGACAATACAAATATCTCGCTGAGGATCTGTTTATACCAAGGAAGGTGACGGGCACAAGGGGGCATTCTTTGCGTCTGGAGGAGAGAAGGTTTTTCCACCAACATAGAAGAGGATTCTTTACTGTTAGGGCAGTGAGAATCTGGAATTGCTTGCCTGAGGAGGTGGTGATGGCGAACTCAGTCGAGGGGTTCAAGAGAGGCCTGGATGTCTTCCTGGAGCAGAACAATATTGTATCATACAATTATTAGGTTCTGTAGAAGGACGTAGATCTGGGTATTTATTATGATGGAATATAGGCTGAACTGGATGGACAAATGTCTTTTTTCGGCCTTACTAACTATGTTACTATGTTACTATGAATGGCCTGAACCTTAACCGGATCCATTTCTACAGATGAGGGAGAAAAAATGAAGCCCAAAAAAGAAACCTTCTGCACTCCAAAGAGGCACTTCGACCCCTTCACAAACAAAGCATATCACGGAGGATCTGAAATACCATACTGACCTGCTTCACATGAGACTCCCAATCATCGGAAAAAATCAAAATATCATCCAAATATACAACCATGAATTTATCAAGATAACTCCGAAAGATATCATGCATGAAGGACTGGAACACAGATGGGGCATTAGAGAGTCCGAATGGCATCACAAGGTATTCAAAATGGCCTTCGGGCGTATTAAATGCAGTTTTCCATTCGTCACCCTGCTTAATACGAATAAGATTATATGCCCCTCGAAGGTCAATCTTAGTAAACCAGCTAGTCCCCTTAATCCTAGCAAACAAATCAGTAAGCAAAGGCAAAGGGTATTGAAATTTGACCGTGATCTTATTCAAGAGGCGATAACCAATACAGGGTCTCAAGGAGCCATCCTTCTTGGCAACAAAAAAAAAACCTCCCAATGGTGAAGAAGATGGCCGAATATGCCCCTTCTCCAAAGACTCCTTAATATAGCTCCGCATAGCGGCATGTTCTGGCACAGACAGGTTGAAAAGTCGGCCCTTAGGGAACTTACAACCTGTAATCAAATCAATAGCACAATCACAGTCCCTATGCAATGGAAGGGAACTGGATTTGGGCTCATCGAATACATCCTGGAAATCTGACAAAAACTCAGGAATTTCAGAAGAGGGGGAAGAGGACATTGACATCAAAGGAACGTGACCATGAACCCCCTGACAACCCCAACTAGTCACAGACATAGATCTCCAATCCAACACCGGATTATGTACCTGTAACCATGGAAAACCCAGCACAATATCATCATGCAAATTATGCAACACCAGAAAATGACAAACTTCCTGATGGGCTGGCGCCATGCGCATGTTCAGCTGTGTCCAAAACTGAGGTTTATTTTTAGCCAACGGTGTAGCATCAATGCCCCTTAAAGGAATAGGGTTCTGCAAAGGTTGCAAGGGAAAACCACAACGTCTGGTAAATTCTAAGTCCATTAAGTTCAGAGCGGCGCCTGAATCGACAAATGCCATGACAGAAAATGATGATAATGAGCAGATCAAGGTCACAGATAACAGAAATTTAGGTTGTACAGTACTGATGGTAACAGAAGTAGCGATTCTCTTAGTACGCTTAGGGCAATCAGAAATAACATGAGCAGAATCGCCGCAGTAAAAACACAACCCATTCTGATGCCTGAATCCTTGACATGCAGCTCTAGACAAAATCCTATCACACTGCATAGGCTCAGGACTCCGCTCAGAGGACAACTGTTATGACCTGGTGGTCAGGACAATAATGGACCTGGTGGTTAAGAGCACACGGAATGACCTGATAGTTACTGATAATAAAGGACGAGCTCTGGGACGTGGGAACTCTGCTGACCGCAATCCCTAAACCTATCAAACACACTAGAAATAGCCGTGGATTGCGCCTAACGCTCCCTATGCAACTCGGCACAGCCTAAGAAACTAGCTAGCCCTGAAGATAGAAAAATAAAGCCTACCTTGCCTCAGAGAAATTCCCCAAAGGAAAAGGCAGCCCCCCACGTATAATGACGGTGAGTAAAGATGAAAATACAAACACAGAGATTAAATAGATTTAGCAAAGTGAGGCCCGACTTACTGAACAGACCGAGGATAGGAAAGGTTACTTTGCGGTCAGCACAAAAACCTACAAAAAGACCACGCAGAGGGCGCAAAAAGACCCTCCGCACCGACTCACGGTGCGGAGGTGCTCCCTCTGCGTCCCAGAGCTTCCAGCAAGCAAGACAACAAATAAATAGCAAGCTGGACAGAAAAATAGAAAACCCAAGAAATACAAGCTGGAACTTAGCTTCTGATGGGAAGACAGGTCACTAGAACGATCCAGGAGTGAACTAGACCAATACTGGAACATTGACAGGTGGCATGGAGCAAAGATCTAAGTTTGGTTAAATAGAGCAGCAGCTAAGGAATTAACCTCGTCACCTGTGAAACTCAGAAACACCCACCAGAGGAAGTCCATGGACAGAACCAGCTGAAGTACCATTCATGACCACAGGAGGGAGCCCGACAACAGAATTCACAACATTACCCCCACCCCCTTGAGGAGGGGTCACCGAACCCTCACCAGAGCCCCCAGGCCGACCAGGATGAGCCAAATGAAAGGCACGAACCAGATCGGCAGCATGAACATCAGAGGCAAAAACCCAGGAATTATCTTCCTGACCATAACCCTTCCACTTGACCAGGTACTGGAGTTTCCGTCTCGAAACACGAGAATCCAAAATCTTCTCCACCACATACTCCAACTCCCCCTCAACTAACACCGGGGCAGGAGGATCAACGGATGGAACCACAGGCGCCACGTATCTCCGCAATAACGACCTATGGAACACATTATGGATGGCAAAAGAAGCAGGAAGGGCCAAACGAAATGACACAGGATTGATAACCTCAGAAATCTTATACGGACCAATGAAACGAGGCTTAAACTTAGGAGAGGAAACCTTCATAGGAACATAACGAGACGACAACCAAACCAAATCCCCAACACGAAGTCGGGGACCCACACAGCGCCGGCGGTTAGCGAAACGTTGAGCCTTCTCCTGGGACAATGTCAAATTGTCCACCACATGAGTCCAAATCTGCTGCAACCTATCCACCACAGTATCTACACCAGGACAGTCTGAAGACTCAACCTGCCCTGAAGAGAAACGAGGATGGAAACCAGAATTGCAGAAAAACGGCGAAACCAAAGTAGCCGAGCTGGCCCGATTATTAAGGGCGAACTCAGCCAACGGCAAAAAGGACACCCAATCATCCTGATCAGCAGAAACAAAGCATCTCAGATATGTTTCCAAAGTTTGATTAGTTCGTTCGGTTTGGCCATTTGTCTGAGGATGGAAAGCCGAGGAAAAAGACAAATCAATGCCCATCTTAGCACAAAAGGATCGCCAAAACCTTGAAACAAACTGGGAACCTCTGTCAGAAACGATGTTCTCCGGGATACCATGTAAACGAACCACATGCTGGAAAAATAATGGCACCAAATCAGAGGAGGAAGGCAATTTAGACAAAGGTACCAAATGGGCCATCTTAGAAAAGCGATCACAAACCACCCAAATGACCGACATATTTTGAGAGACGGGGAGATCCGAAATAAAATCGATAGAAATACGCGTCCAGGGCCTCTTCGGGACCGGCAAGGGCAAAAGCAACCCACTGGCACGAGAACAGCAGGGCTTAGCCCGAGCACAAGTCCCACAGGACTGCACAAAAAAAACGCACATCCCGCGACAAAGACGGCCACCAGAAGGATCTAGCCACCAAATCTCTGATACCAAAGATTCCAGGATGCCCAGCCAACACTGAACAATGAATCTCAGAGATAACTCTACTAGTCCATCTATCAGGGACAAAAAGTTTCTCCGCTGGGCAACGGTCAGGTCTATCAGCCTGAAATTTTTGCAGCACCCGCCGCAAATCAGGGGAGATGGCAGACAAAATTACCCCCTGTTTGAGAATACCCGCCGGCTCAGGAACACCCGGAGAGTCAGGCACAAAACTCCTTGACAGGGCATCAGCCTTCATATTCTTAGATCCTGGAAGGTACAAAACCACAAAATCAAAACGGGAGAAAAATAACGACCATCTAGCCTGTCTCGGATTCAACCGTTTGGCAGACTCAAGATAAGTCAAATTCTTGTGATCTGTCAAGACCACCACGCGATGCTTGACTCCTTCCAGCCAATGACGCCACTCCTCGAATGCCCACTTCATGGCCAACAATTCACGATTACCAACATAATAGTTACGCTCAGCAGGCGAAAACTTTCTAGAAAAGAAAGCACATGGCTTCATCACCGAGCCATCAGAACTTTTCTTCGACAAAACAGCCCCTGCTCCAATCTCAGAAGCATCAACCTCAACCTGAAACTGAAGCGAAACATCTGGCTGGCACAACACAGGGGCAGAAGAAAAACGACGCTTCAACTCCTGAAAAGCCTCTACAGCCGCAGAAGACCAATTGACCACATCAGCACCCTTCTTGGTCAAATCAGTCAACGGTTTAGCAACAGTAGAAAAATTAGCGATGAAGCGCCGATAAAAATTAGCAAAGCCCAGGAACTTCTGTAGGCTCTTCACAGATGTCGGCTGAGTCCAATCGTAAATGGCCTGGACTTTAACAGGGTCCATCTCGATAGTAGAAGGGGAAAAAATGAACCCCAAAAATGAAACCTTCTGAACTCCAAAGAGACACTTTGACCCCTTCACAAACAAGGAATTCGCACGAAGGACCTGGAACACCATTCTGACCTGCTTCACATGAGACTCCCAATCATCCGAAAAGACCAAAATATCATCCAAATACACAATCAGGAATTTATCCAGGTACTCTCGGAAGATGTCATGCATAAAGGACTGAAATACTGATGGAGCATTAGAAAGCCCGAATGGCATAACCAGGTACTCAAAATGACCCTCGGGCGTATTAAATGCTGTTTTCCATTCATCGCCTTGTTTAATACGCACAAGATTATACGCCCCTCGAAGATCTATCTTAGTGAACCAACTAGCCCCTTTAATACGAGCAAACAAATCAGACAGCAACGGCAAAGGATACTGAAATCTGACTGTAATTTTATTAAGAAGGCGGTAATCGATACAAGGTCTCAAAGAACCATCCTTCTTGGCCACAAAAAAGAACCCTGCTCCTAACGGTGATGACGACGGGCGAATATGGCCTTTCTCCAAGGATTCCTTTATATAACTCCGCATAGCGGCGTGTTCTGGCACAGATAAATTGAACAATCGGCCCTTAGGAAACTTACTACCAGGAATCAAATTAATTGCACAATCGCAATCCCTATGAGGAGGTAGGGCACTGGCTTTGGGCTCATCAAATACATCCCGATAATCCGACAAAAACTCTGGAACTTCAGAAGGAGTGGAAGACGAAATAGACAAAAATGGAACATCACCATGTACCCCCTGGCAACCCCAGCTGGACACAGACATAGATTTCCAGTCCAATACTGGATTATGAACCTGTAGCCATGGCAACACCAAAACGACCACATCATGCAGATTATGCAACACAAGAAAGCGGATATCCTCCTGATGTGCAGGAGCCATGCACATGGTCAATTGGGTCCAATACTGAGGCTTATTCTTGGCCAAAGGCGTAGCATCAATTCCTCTCAATGGAATAGGATACTGCAAGGGCTCCAAGAAAAAACCACAGCGCCTAGCATACTCCAAGTCCATCAAATTCAGGGCAGCGCCTGAATCCACAAATGCCATAACAGAATAGGATGACAAAGAGCAAATCAGAGTAACGGACAATAGAAATTTAGACTGTACCGTACCAATGGTGGCAGACCTAGCGAACCGCTTAGTGCGCTTAGGACAATCGGAGATAGCATGAGTGGAATCACCACAGTAAAAACATAGCCCATTCCGACGTCTGTGTTCTTGCCGTTCAGCTCTGGTCAAAGTCCTATCACATTGCATAGGCTCAGGCCCATGCTCAGATAGTACCGCCAAATGGTGCACAGCTTTACGCTCACGCAAGCGTCGATCGATCTGAATGGCCAAGGACATAGACTCATTCAGACCAGCAGGCATGGGAAACCCCCACCATGACATCCTTAAGGGCTTCAGAGAGACCCTTTCTGAAGATTGCTGCCAGGGCACATTCATTCCACTGAGTGAGCACAGACCACTTCCTAAACTTCTGACAATATATCTCCGCTTCATCCTGACCCTGACACAGAGCCAGCAAGATTTTCTCTGCCTGATCCACTGAATTAGGTTCGTCATAAAGCAATCCAAGCGCCAGGAAAAACGCATCAAGATCACGCAATGCCGGATCTCCTGGCGCAAGGGAAAATGCCCAGTCTTGAGGGTCACCACTTAACAAAGAAATAATGATCTTTACTTGTTGAACAGGGTCACCTGAGGAGCGAGGTTTCAAGGCAAGAAACAATTTACAATTATTTTTGAAATTCAAGAACTTAGATCTATCACCAAAAAACAAATCAGGAATTGGAATCCTAGGCTCTGACATCGGATTCTGAACCATAAAATCTTGAATGTTTTGTATCCTTGTAGTGAGATTATCCATCCAAAAGGACAGACCTTGAATGTCCATGTTTACACCAGTGTCATGAACCACCCAGAGGTAAAGGGGAAAATAGAGACAAAACACACTGCAAAGAAAAAAAAATGGTCTCAGAACTTCTCTTATCCCTCTATTGAGATGCATTAGTACTTTGGGCCACCTGTACTGTTATAACCTGGTGGTCAGGACAATAATGGACCTGGTGGTTAAGAGCACACGGAATGACCTGATAGTTAATGATAATAAAGGACGAGCTCTGGGACGTGGGAACTCTGCTGACCGCAATCCCTAAACCTATCAAACACACTAGAAATAGCCGTGGATTGCGCCTAACGCTCCCTATGCAACTCGGCACAGCCTAAGAAACTAGCTAGCCCTGAAGATAGAAAAATAAAGCCTACCTTGCCTCAGAGAAATTCCCCAAAGGAAAAGGCAGCCCCCCACATATAATGACGGTGAGTAAAGATGAAAATACAAACACAGAGATTAAATAGATTTAGCAAAGTGAGGCCCGACTTACTGAACAGACCGAGGATAGGAAAGGTTATTTTGCGGTCAGCACAAAAGCCTACAAAAAGACCACGCAGAGGGCGCAAAAAGACCCTCCGCACCGACTCACGGTGCGGAGGCGCTCCCTCTGCGTCCCAGAGCTTCCAGCAAGCAAGACAACAAATAAATAGCAAGCTGGACAAAAAAATAGCAAACCCAAGAAATACAAGCTGGAACTTAGCTTCTGATGGGAAGACAGGTCACAAGAACGATCCAGGAGTGAACTAGACCAATACTGGAACATTGACAGGTGGCATGGAGCAAAGATCTAAGTGGAGTTAAATAGAGCAGCAGCTAACGAATTAACCTCGTCACCTGTGAAACTCAAACACCCACCAGAGGAAGTCTATGGACAGAACCAGCTGAAGTACCATTCATGACCACAGAAGGGAGCCCGACAACAGAATTCACAACAGACAACGCCACAGTGTGCACAACTCTGCGCTCGCGCAAGCGCCGATCAATCTGAATGGCCAGAGACATAGAATCACTCAGACCAGCAGGCGTGGGGAATCCCACCATAACATCTTTAACGGATTCAGAAAGACCCTTTCTGAAAATTGCCGCCAAGGCATCCTCATTCCATTTAGTCAGTACAGACCATTTTCTAAATTTCTGGCAATACGATTCTGCCGCTTCTTGACCCTGACACAGGGCCAACAAGATCTTCTCAGCTTGATCCACAGAATTAGGCTCATCATACAATAACCCCAATGCTTGAAACAGAGTCAACATGAAGCAAAGCAGGATTGCCAGTTTCCAGGGAAAATGCCCAATCCTGTGGGTCACCACACAGCAGGGATATGATGATCTTAACCTGTTGAATGGGATCACCAGAGGACCGGGGTCTCAATGCACAAAACAGTTTACAGTTATTTTTGAAACTCAAAAATTTGGATCTGTCACCAAAGAATAAATCAGGAGTGGGAATCTTAGGTTCTAAGGCAGGAGTCTGAACAATATAATCTGAAATACCCTGTACCCTAGCAGCAAGCTGATCCACACGAGAAACTAACTCCTGAACATTCATGTTATTACTTATTTCCGCAGCCACCCAGAGATTAAGAGGGAGGAAAAGAAAAAACAGGCTAAGGAGAAAAAAAATGGCTCAAAACCTGTCCTCCGTTGTTCTGAGATGCAATTAACTCATTATAGGCCAGTTGTACTGTTATGATCTGGTGGCCTAGGAGCAGCATGAGACGTACTCTGGAGAAGGTGGTACCTGTACTGAACGCAGACCCTGAACTTAACAACACAACTAGATGTAGCCGTGGGATGTACCTAACGCTCCCTAGACACCTCGACACAGCCTGAGGACTAAATACCCCTAAAGATAGAAACAGAAAACTATCTTGCCTCAGAGGAAATCCCCAAAGGAAAGACAGCCCCCCACAAATATTGACTGTGAGAGGAGAGGGAAATGACATACGCAGACTGAAATCAGAATTTAGCAGAGGAGGCCATTCTAGCTAAATAGAAAGTATAGTACAGAGAACTATGCGTACAGTATTAAAACACTAGAAAATATCCACCACAGAAAATACAAAACTCCACATATGACTAAAGACATGGAGGGTATATCTGCATCTCCAGAGATACCGCTTGGCTGCAAAAAATCCTTTCACAGACAAGCTGGACAAGACAATACATGAAAATGCACAGAACTATAAGGCCCACAGCATGTGGACAGCCGAAACAAAGCCAGGACTTATCTTTGAAGAAAAGCACAGCAAACAGGAGAGACCAGAAAGGGATGTGAATCCTCCAAAAACAATGGACAACTGGCACTGACTAAAGGATCAAGCAGGACTAAATAGCTGAGTTCAAATTGCAAAAAGTGAACACACCTGATAGATGCTGCGATCCACAGATCGCAGCACTACCACTCATAACCACCGGAGGGAGCCCAGGAGCAGAATTCACAACAAGCTTGCTTCATGGGTGGGGTACGCTGCTGAGTAGCACTAAATTCTACTAGGCCCAAATGGATTTCTTGGGCTAGATGCCATTACAAAATAGTAGTTAGGTAAACAGGCAGTGTAGCTTGCTTCATGGGTGGGGTACGCTGCCGGGTAGCACTAAATTCTACTAGGCCCAAACGGATTTCCTGGGCTAGATGCCATTAAAAATAGTAGTTAGGTAAACAGGCGGTGTAGCTTGCTTCATGGGTGGGTACGCTGCTGAATATCACTAAATTCTACTAGGCCCAAACAGATTTCCTGGGCTAGATGCCGTTACAAAATAGTAGTTAGGTAAACAGGCGGTGTAGCTTGCTTCATGGGTGGGGTACTCTGCTGAGTAGCACAAAATGCTATTAGGTACAAAACCATTTCCTGGGCTAGATGCAGTTAAAAAATAGTACTTAGGCAAACAGGCGGTGTAGCTTGCTTCATGGTTAAAGTACGCTGCTGAGTAGCACCAAATTCTATTAGGCCCAAAAGGATTTCATGGGCTACATGCCATTAAAAATAGTACTTAGGTAAACAGGCGGTGGGTGGCTGGGCTACTCTGCTGACTAGCAGACACTGAAGCTTTGGAGCAGACCTCTGAATCCCAGGCCATAGTATGAGGAAACAACTCTGCAGACGACCCCACCCACCTGGAATTGACGATGGCAACGTCATGTAAAACTCAGCAAGGGGACTAAGTTTTTTAAAACAGTTGGTGAGGTGATTTTCAAAAATCATCAAGCTTTTAGTCTCCCCAAGATGACACAGGGGTAGAAAAGTCCTTGCAGATCCAGAATTTGTTCATCTTGATGAACGATAGTCTGTCTACATTGTCACTGGACAGCCGCGTGCGCTTATCTGCCAGCACACCACCAACAGTGCTGAACACATGTTCAGAGAGAACGCTGGCTGCGGGGCACGACAAGATCTCCAAGGCGTGAGTGGCGAGCTCAGGCCATTTTTCAAGATTGGAAGCCCAAAATGAGCAAGGGTCCAGTTCCACAGTCATGACATCGATGATAACTTGGAGATACTCTTGTACCATCCTCTCTAGGTGTTGGCTGTGTGTCAGACTTCTTGTCTCCTGTGGACTTGCAAAGGATCGTCTAAAAAAAATCTTAAAACGATTGGAAGAAATTGCTGTTACCACCAGATACGATGTTACTGTTACGGTTTGAGTGATGACTCGATAGTCCCATGGTTGGCAAGTTAGAACTCAGAGATTGACTACGTGCACCACTGGTGTTTTGTGGAAAAGCAGATGTTAGATTCTGTAACAGTCTCTGCTGATACTCCTGCATGCGTGAATCCCTTTCTATGGCAGGAATTATTTCGCCAAATTTGCTTTTGTACCGGGGATCTAAGAGTGTGGCAACCCAGTAGTCGGCATTACTTCGGATTTTGACATTCCAAGGGTCATGTTGCAGGTAGTGCAGCAAGAAGGCACTCATGTGTCTTGCGCATCCAGGAGGACCAAGTCCTTGTTGTCTTGGTGGTGGCGAGGTGAGAATCATGCTTCCTTCGTCTGCCCTCTCCCCCCAATCTCGCACAACAGAAGTTTGATCAAGGTCTCCCTCATCTGATGAGTCTTCCATGTCCAGCGCCAGTTCGTCCTCCACTTTTTCCTTGCCTCCTGCACCTTCCTCAACAGTTTGGCTGCTACCATGCTTCTTCGGTAACCCCTCTCCCCCAGCCTCCAATGCCAGTCGCCTTGGTGCTGCCAACCTTCTTGGCCTTGGAGATATGATCCAGTAGTGTATAATAGCCATGATCCGTCAAACTCAATCTGACAGGTGCCCCGCCCCTATCAAAGTGTATCAAAGTGTCTAACCCCTCCCCTCCCCTTGTCTGACGGCTGGTATCCAGCTGTCCCTCCTTGTTTGATTTCCCCTTTTGATATAGTTTAATATAGTTTAATTTGTTGTAGTTTTGATATTATTCCCGTATTTTGTGGAATAACACATGTTTATAATTATAGCCTAGTCGTGTATTTATTTTACACGTGGTTTATAACACCTTTCTCATTTGTTTTATAATAGATTTTATACGTATCCCCGAGTTTGATTCTGTAAGCTTTTGTTTTATTCACAGTGTATTCATATAGTGGAGAACTTAAAGCTGTTTATATGTGTCTCTACTGAACACTATGGTGAACATTAACTAAATGTTTATTTTTCACAAACAGAGAATCTGCTGTGGGTATTTGCAGTGTATTCATATAGTGGAGAACTTAAAGCTATCTATTTGTTTTTGTAAATGGTGAACACTAACTAAATGGTGAACATTACCTAAATTAGGTTAACTGTGGCTCAGAGGTTTATAGCACCTAGGTCAAGCAATTGTTGTTGTATTTGCGTACCCCATAAATGTTTATTCTCACAAACAGAAAAGTTATTGTGTCCTGAAGATGACATCTGAGGTTATTTGTTTTTTGTATTAGCTTTCTCAGAAAACAGCTGTGTTATCGGAGGGTCAGATATTTTTGTACAAACTCATGCTGTTTGGTGATCTTTGTGAAGCAGAACTTTGTTTTATAACACATTTGTACTTGTATTGTACCTGGATTGATATTTGCTTTCTCTTTTTTGTGTCCTGAAGATGGCATCTGCAAAGTTATTTGTTATCTACTGAGGCCATTGCAAGTTGTGTTTATTCACATTGTAGCAGGTTTTATCCTTGTGGCTGCCTTATATACACAGAAGAGATATGCACCAATGTCACAACACAAGTTATAATATGACCCAATGTTACAACACAAGTAAGAAGCGGCGTGTTTTATACGAATAAAAACCAAAGACACGATATTGTAAAAAAAAAAAAAAATTTAAAAGATTTATTTCTCACGATAAAACAGCATCTCAAAGACATTTCAACACTATAAAAAATTCTTACAGAATATAAAAAGTAAAAACATTAAAATAGTACAATGAACAATTACACTTCTTACAAAATAATTAATATAGAGTTACAAGGCGAGTACAGCATTTTAGCCAGTACATTCTTTACATCGTGAGCCACATGGTTTGCAGCATCGGTAGAGACCTTTTTTAGGTAGCAGAGTTCCACGTGTGGTACCTAATGACGGGGAATGTAAAGATTGAATTGTACGGGGAACCGCCGCTAACTTCAGCGGTGTAGATACAGAGCGTGTCTCACTGTTGGTAATTTTTAATTCATCTAAAAGCTTCCTAGTAGCGGGGTTACCCACAACTGTAGACGGCATATTTAGTTCGGCCATAGCCTGCATAAATGAATCCCAACCCGGTGGTAAATTTCTACTGTTCAGAGCATGGCTCTGCGTTGTACTACGTACCAAATCCAGTAAGTTAGACCCTGGTATTACGGATCCTTTGAAAATAAATTCAGCATTATTATTCCATGCTGTGACATTTTTATTCTGCAGCAGCCTGTTTAGTAAAAATTCAGCATTCTTTTTATATCTCTGGTTTATATGGCTGACAATTTCAGCGATCTCATGATTTTTATCAGAGTCGGTATGATTTTTATCAGAGTCGGTATTTGGCAATTGATATATATATATATATATATAATATGACCCAATGTTACAACACAAGCAAGTAAGAAGCGGTATGTTTTATACGAATAAAAAAACCAAAGACACGATATTGTAAAAATAGAAAAAGATTTATTTCTCACAATAAAACAACAGCTCGAATTTTAACATGAAATAGACATTTAGGACTTATGTTATTATCTTTATGCACGTTGCCTGTGCTGTCTATAATTTGACTCTATCCTTGTTTTGTTGAAAATAACTGGACATACATAAGAAACCGGGCAATATATCTTTATAGAAATAACACTTCTGCACTCTTTGTGCATTTCTATCAGTTTTATTCATGCATTTATAACACACCATGTTTGATATTGGTAATTTGATTCTGGGAACACATTTTAAGTTACATCTGCACATGTATTACTGTTTTTAGGCCATATAAATAGAAAATTATGTAGAAACCCAAAGTTTTGATAAGTGTATGAAAATACACCAATATTAACTATTTGTGCTATTTTAGGCGTAAATTTGTCCTATATGTATAGCAGTCAGGAGTTGGGGCGATGAAATATGTGTTACAAGCGTAGTGAATTGCAGATATATTCTACAGTGTATGTCATTTTGAGAAATGTGTGGCATAACCAATGTATACAGTAACAGGCGGAATGACTGAGTGTAATACTGCACTCAATACTGTGCAAAGGGTCTGAATACTTATGACCGTGTGATATTTCAGTTTTCTTTTTAATAAATTCGCAAAAAATCTACATTTCTGTTTTGTTCAGGCATGATGGCGTGCAGAGTGTACATTAATATATATATATATCTCAGAATGCAACTGAATAGTATTGCTAATTAGGCCATATAAATAGAAAATTATGTAGAAACCCAAAGTTTTGATAAGTGTATGAAAATACACCAATATTAACTATTTGTGCTATTTTAGGCGTAAATTTGTCCTATATGTATAGCAGTCAGGAGTTGGGGCGATGAAATATGTGTTACAAGTGTAGTGAATTGCAGATATATTCTACAGTGTATGTCATTTTGAGAAATGTGTGGCATAACTAATTACCTATTACGGCCACATTTCTATGCAGTGTATTTTAGAACCAGTGTTTCTGGCTGCAGACTGTAATGTGTAAGGTATTCTCATTTTTATATATTGTATTTTATAACACACCATGCCGTTTATATAATAATCACAGTTGTGTCTCTACAGGACAACGTGGCTTACAAAGACATTTCATTAATATAAGTGTGAAACTGACAGACAAGCACAGCTGTGTCTCTACAGGACATGCTGGTCACTAGACAGCCAGAGTTTCTGTGGGGGAGATATACTAACAGAGGTTCTGTTGACCCAATAAACCGGTGTAGAACGTACACAGAGAGCAACTTGCAATATTTACTAAGGTAGCGGAAATGAGTTTACTGCAGTTATCAGAGCATTGTATTTTATTTGACAGCCACAAGTCACACAGGTCATGATGATAGTGTATCTGCAGCATGTTATTTGGAAATAAAGAAGCCTTTTATGTATTCGCCCGCATTTTATATAAAATCTGCATAAAAAAATCTTCTTGGCTACACCAAAACACGTAAGAAACAAATGTATAACTTTTAGATCTACCGCATCCACAGATATTATTCCAGCGTTCTTTAATTCTACATTATTTTAGCACATATTAATTTCACAACTTTTATATGATATTTATAACACTCATTTTATATGAGTTTTCTAACACATTCTCACGGGAATATTATATATATATATTTTGTGTTTTGCGCAATTATTTGACACTGTAATTGGCATTTTATATAAAATATGCATAAAAAATCTTCACATTCTCACGGGAATATTATATATATATTTTGTGCTCTGCATCATTATTTGACACTGTAATTCGCATTTTATATAAAATCTGCATAAAAAATCTTCTTGGCTGCACCAAAACACGTAAGAAACAAATGTATAACTTTTAGCGCTGTCGCATCCGCAGATATTATTCCAGCGTTCTTTAATTCTATATTATTTTATCACATATTAATTTCACAACTTTTATATGATATTTATAACACATTCTCATTTATAAGGGATTTATAACACAATATTGTAAAATCATTTATTGGTTCGCGGCCTTACTAATATCCTTTGAAAATAAATTCAGCATTATTATTCCATGCTGTAACATTTCTATTCTGCAGCCTCCTGTTTAGTAAAAATTCAGCATTCTTTTTATATCTTTGGTTTATATTATATTAGCTTTTTGATAATCCCGGGAGTGCCATCTATCTAGCCCTAGTATTTTTGTTATCTCAAAAGGGTGTGACACAGTCCCATATATTATTCCAGCATTCTTTAATTCTACATTATTTTAGCACATATTAATTTCACAACTTTTATATGATATTTATAACACTCATTTTATATGAGTTTTCTAACACATTCTCACGGGGATATTATATATATATATATATATACTGTATATATTTTGTGTTATGCACCATTATTTGACACTGTAATTCGCATTTTATATGCCGCTGCTTTTTCTTGTTTTTGTGTAAAAATCTCTGGCAGACAGGCACAGCTGTATCTCTACAAGACATGCGGGACACACCAGAGACATTGGAAATTGGGGGTTATAATGTCGAATTCAGAAAATAACCATTTTATATTGAATGACTAATGATTTCTATAGGCCTACTTTACTATGAAATTATGCATAAAAAATCTTCTTGGTTAACCCAAAACCGTAAGAAACAAACGCATAACTTTTAGCTCGAACACATCAGCATATATTATTACAGTTTTTTGCTGAATTAAAAATTATACAGTTATTTCATATTTTTGGGGCTTCATGACAGGAGAAATTATTGATAGAAACCCAGAGTTTTGATACGTGTATGAAAATACACCAATATTAACTATTTGTGCTATTTTAGGCACAAATTTGGTCTATATGCATAACAGGCAGGAGTTGGGGCGAAGAAATATGTGTTACATGCGTAGTGAATTGCAAATATATTCTGAAGTGTATGGCATTTTGAGAAATGTGTAGCATAACCAATTACCTATCACGGTCACTAGATGGCAGAATATCATATTAATTATACATTGGGGTTTACTTTTGGAAGCTTATAAAGGCGGTGTGTATGTGCACAGGATGACTTATTTTGTTTTTATAGTCACTAATATCCATATTAAATGACTCTTTAGCTTTATGAGTAAGAGACAACATACAAATAGAATCCTTTTCCCTAGTAGTTTTATATTCTATGTCTGGTATATTTCTACACAAAGCTACAAAACTATTTTGTAGTTTATAATGTATCACAGTAGTTTCATGTGAAGTTACATCTTAGGTTCTGTTCAGACTATTGTAATATCTATAGCTTAAAATAGAGCCAAATAGCTACTTTCAAACACGGACATACACCATTGATTTTCGTCACAAATGGATCCAATATATCTCGTGTCACGGTTTATTTTTACCGCGTTGCGGTTTAAAGTTATAAGCATTTAAATAATAATTTTCTCATTAGATATGTGACTCGCGATATTTATTTGCTTAGGTTAGATCATTTTCAGTTTAACAATACATTTTATCACAAAAATGACCTTATTTGGGGCCCTAGAAACAACATAGCAGCATTAGTAAGCCCCTTTCTTTTTACATTATCAAGAATCCCTGGGTTAAGATAACGTAAGTTTATATGCATAAAGCATTTAATATAGTGCACCAAACATGATATGGTTTTTGATTTCTATGAACTGTCGCGAACAAATCATATAAGGTTAAAAATATGAATATTATTGAATATAATGTTTTACTATTGTTTACAGTATTTTATTTTCCGGGTGTTACTTTTGTTCATGTACTACTGGTTTCTTCCTCAGTTGTGATTTTTACCTTTTCTATATAAATATGGGTAAATGAATTGGCCATTATAGATTTATGGCGCTGTAAAGAGAGAGGAGAATTACAGAAAGGAGATGGCTGCAGGCAAACACACACACACAACAAACACACATAACATACAGAAAACACACAACACATACAACAAACATACATACACAACATACAGAACACACACACACACACAACACAGAACCCACACACCACAAACACACATAACATACAAAACACACACACACAACACATACAACAAACATACATACACAACATACAGAACACACACACACACACAACAAACACACATAACATACAAAACACAACATAACATACAGAAAACACACAACACATACAGCATGTGTTGTATGTGTTCTGTGTGTTGTGTGTGTGTGTGTGTATGTTGTATGTGTTGTGTGTGTTTTGTATGTTATGTGTGTTTGTTGTGTGTGTGTGTGTTCTGTATGTTGTGTATGTATGTTTGTTGTATGTGTTGTGTGTTTTCTGTATGTTATGTTGTGTTTTGTATGTTATGTGTGTGTTCTGTATGTTGTGTATGTATGTTTGTTGTATGTGTTGTGTGTGTGTGTTTTGTATGTTGTGTGTTTGTGGTGTGTGGGTTCTGTGTTGTGTGTGTGTGTGTGTGTGTGTTCTGTATGTTGTGTATGTATGTTTGTTGTATGTGTTGTGTGTTTTCTGTATGTTATGTTGTGTTTTGTATGTTATGTGTGTTTGTTGTGTGTGTGTGTGTGTTCTGTATGTTGTGTATGTATGTTTGTTGTATGTGTTGTGTGTGTGTGTTTTGTATGTTATGTGTGTTTGTGGTGTGTGGGTTCTGTGTTGTGTGTGTGTGTGTGTTCTGTATGTTGTGTATGTATGTTTGTTGTATGTGTTGTGTGTTTTCTGTATGTTATGTGTGTTTGTTGTGTGTGTGTGTTTGCCTGCAGCCATCTCCTTTCTGTAATTCTCCTCTCTCTTTACAGCGCCATAAATCTATAATGGCCAATTCATTTACCCATATTTATATAGAAAAGGTAAAAATCACAACTGAGGAAGAAACCAGTAGTACATGAACAAAAGTAACACCCGGAAAATAAAATACTGTAAACAATAGTAAAACATTATATTCAATAATATTCATATTTTTAACCTTATATGATTTGTTCGCGACAGTTCATAGAAATCAAAAACCATATCATGTTTGGTGCACTATATTAAATGCTTTATGCATATAAACTTACGTTATCTTAACCCAGGGATTCTTGATAATGTAAAAAGAAAGGGGCTTACTAATGCTGCTATGTTGTTTCTAGGGCCCCAAATAAGGTCATTTTTGTGATAAAATGTATTGTTAAACTGAAAATGATCTAACCTAAGCAAATAAATATCGCGAGTCACATATCTAATGAGAAAATTATTATTTAAATGCTTATAACTTTAAACCGCAACGCGGTAAAAATAAACCGTGACACGAGATATATTGGATCCATTTGTGACGAAAATCAATGGTGTATGTCCGTGTTTGAAAGTAGCTATTTGGCTCTATTTTAAGCTATAGATATTACAATAGTCTGAACAGAACCTAAGATGTAACTTCACATGAAACTACTGTGATACATTATAAACTACAAAATAGTTTTGTAGCTTTGTGTAGAAATATATCAGACATAGAATATAAAACTACTAGGGAAAAGGATTCTATTTGTATGTTGTCTCTTACTCATAAAGCTAAAGAGTCATTTAATATGGATATTAGTGACTATAAAAACAAAATAAGTCATCCTGTGCACATACACACCGCCTTTATAAGCTTCCAAAAGTAAACCCCAATGTATAATTAATATGATATTCTGCCATCTAGTGACCGTGATAGGTAATTGGTTATGCTACACATTTCTCAAAATGCCATACACTTCAGAATATATTTGCAATTCACTACGCATGTAACACATATTTCTTCGCCCCAACTCCTGCCTGTTATGCATATAGACCAAATTTGTGCCTAAAATAGCACAAATAGTTAATATTGGTGTATTTTCATACACGTATCAAAACTCTGGGTTTCTATCAATAATTTCTCCTGTCATGAAGCCCCAAAAATATGAAATAACTGTATAATTTTTAATTCAGCAAAAAACTGTAATAATATATGCTGATGTGTTCGAGCTAAAAGTTATGCGTTTGTTTCTTACGGTTTTGGGTTAACCAAGAAGATTTTTTATGCATAATTTCATAGTAAAGTAGGCCTATAGAAATCATTAGTCATTCAATATAAAATGGTTATTTTCTGAATTCGACATTATAACCCCCAATTTCCAATGTCTCTGGTGTGTCCCGCATGTCTTGTAGAGATACAGCTGTGCCTGTCTGCCAGAGATTTTTACACAAAAACAAGAAAAAGCAGCGGCATATAAAATGCGAATTACAGTGTCAAATAATGGTGCATAACACAAAATATATACAGTATATATATATATATATAATATCCCCGTGAGAATGTGTTAGAAAACTCATATAAAATGAGTGTTATAAATATCATATAAAAGTTGTGAAATTAATATGTGCTAAAATAATGTAGAATTAAAGAATGCTGGAATAATATATGGGACTGTGTCACACCCTTTTGAGATAACAAAAATACTAGGGCTAGATAGATGGCACTCCCGGGATTATCAAAAAGCTAATATAATATAAACCAAAGATATAAAAAGAATGCTGAATTTTTACTAAACAGGAGGCTGCAGAATAGAAATGTTACAGCATGGAATAATAATGCTGAATTTATTTTCAAAGGATATTAGTAAGGCCGCGAACCAATAAATGATTTTACAATATTGTGTTATAAATCCCTTATAAATGAGAATGTGTTATAAATATCATATAAAAGTTGTGAAATTAATATGTGATAAAATAATATAGAATTAAAGAACGCTGGAATAATATCTGCGGATGCGACAGCGCTAAAAGTTATACATTTGTTTCTTACGTGTTTTGGTGCAGCCAAGAAGATTTTTTATGCAGATTTTATATAAAATGCGAATTACAGTGTCAAATAATGATGCAGAGCACAAAATATATATATAATATTCCCGTGAGAATGTGAAGATTTTTTATGCATATTTTATATAAAATGCCAATTACAGTGTCAAATAATTGCGCAAAACACAAAATATATATATATAATATTCCCGTGAGAATGTGTTAGAAAACTCATATAAAATGAGTGTTATAAATATCATATAAAAGTTGTGAAATTAATATGTGCTAAAATAATGTAGAATTAAAGAACGCTGGAATAATATCTGTGGATGCGGTAGATCTAAAAGTTATACATTTGTTTCTTACGTGTTTTGGTGTAGCCAAGAAGATTTTTTTATGCAGATTTTATATAAAATGCGGGCGAATACATAAAAGGCTTCTTTATTTCCAAATAACATGCTGCAGATACACTATCATCATGACCTGTGTGACTTGTGGCTGTCAAATAAAATACAATGCTCTGATAACTGCAGTAAACTCATTTCCGCTACCTTAGTAAATATTGCAAGTTGCTCTCTGTGTACGTTCTACACCGGTTTATTGGGTCAACAGAACCTCTGTTAGTATATCTCCCCCACAGAAACTCTGGCTGTCTAGTGACCAGCATGTCCTGTAGAGACACAGCTGTGCTTGTCTGTCAGTTTCACACTTATATTAATGAAATGTCTTTGTAAGCCACGTTGTCCTGTAGAGACACAACTGTGATTATTATATAAACGGCATGGTGTGTTATAAAATACAATATATAAAAATGAGAATACCTTACACATTACAGTCTGCAGCCAGAAACACTGGTTCTAAAATACACTGCATAGAAATGTGGCCGTAATAGGTAATTAGTTATGCCACACATTTCTCAAAATGACATACACTGTAGAATATATCTGCAATTCACTACACTTGTAACACATATTTCATCGCCCCAACTCCTGACTGCTATACATATAGGACAAATTTACGCCTAAAATAGCACAAATAGTTAATATTGGTGTATTTTCATACACTTATCAAAACTTTGGGTTTCTACATAATTTTCTATTTATATGGCCTAATTAGCAATACTATTCAGTTGCATTCTGAGATATATATATATATTAATGTACACTCTGCACGCCATCATGCCTGAACAAAACAGAAATGTAGATTTTTTGCGAATTTATTAAAAAGAAAACTGAAATATCACACGGTCATAAGTATTCAGACCCTTTGCACAGTATTGAGTGCAGTATTACACTCAGTCATTCCGCCTGTTACTGTATACATTGGTTATGCCACACATTTCTCAAAATGACATACACTGTAGAATATATCTGCAATTCACTACGCTTGTAACACATATTTCATCGCCCCAACTCCTGACTGCTATACATATAGGACAAATTTACGCCTAAAATAGCACAAATAGTTAATATTGGTGTATTTTCATACACTTATCAAAACTTTGGGTTTCTACATAATTTTCTATTTATATGGCCTAAAAACAGTAATACATGTGCAGATGTAACTTAAAATGTGTTCCCAGAATCAAATTACCAATATCAAACATGGTGTGTTATAAATGCATGAATAAAACTGATAGAAATGCACAAAGAGTGCAGAAGTGTTATTTCTATAAAGATATATTGCCCGGTTTCTTATGTATGTCCAGTTATTTTCAACAAAACAAGGATAGAGTCAAATTATAGACAGCACAGGCAACGTGCATAAAGATAATAACATAAGTCCTAAATGTCTATTTCATGTTAAAATTCGAGCTGTTGTTTTATTGTGAGAAATAAATCTTTTTCTATTTTTACAATATCGTGTCTTTGGTTTTTTTATTCGTATAAAACATACCGCTTCTTACTTGCTTGTGTTGTAACATTGGGTCATATTATATATATATATATATATATCAATTGCCAAATACCGACTCTGATAAAAATCATACCGACTCTGATAAAAATCATGAGATCGCTGAAATTGTCAGCCATATAAACCAGAGATATAAAAAGAATGCTGAATTTTTACTAAACAGGCTGCTGCAGAATAAAAATGTCACAGCATGGAATAATAATGCTGAATTTATTTTCAAAGGATCCGTAATACCAGGGTCTAACTTACTGGATTTGGTACGTAGTACAACGCAGAGCCATGCTCTGAACAGTAGAAATTTACCACCGGGTTGGGATTCATTTATGCAGGCTATGGCCGAACTAAATATGCCGTCTACAGTTGTGGGTAACCCCGCTACTAGGAAGCTTTTAGATGAATTAAAAATTACCAACAGTGAGACACGCTCTGTATCTACACCGCTGAAGTTAGCGGCGGTTCCCCGTACAATTCAATCTTTACATTCCCCGTCATTAGGTACCACACGTGGAACTCTGCTACCTAAAAAAGGTCTCTACCGATGCTGCAAACCATGTGGCTCACGATGTAAAGAATGTACTGGCTAAAATGCTGTACTCGCCTTGTAACTCTATATTAATTATTTTGTAAGAAGTGTAATTGTTCATTGTACTATTTTAATGTTTTTACTTTTTATATTCTGTAAGAATTTTTTATAGTGTTGAAATGTCTTTGAGATGCTGTTTTATCGTGAGAAATAAATCTTTTAAATTTTTTTTTTTTTTTACAATATCGTGTCTTTGGTTTTTATTCGTATAAAACACGCCGCTTCTTACTTGTGTTGTAACATTGGGTCATATTATAACTTGTGTTGTGACATTGGTGCATATCTCTTCTGTGTATATAAGGCAGCCACAAGGATAAAACCTGCTACAATGTGAATAAACACAACTTGCAATGGCCTCAGTAGATAACAAATAACTTTGCAGATGCCATCTTCAGGACACAAAAAAGAGAAAGCAAATATCAATCCAGGTACAATACAAGTACAAATGTGTTATAAAACAAAGTTCTGCTTCACAAAGATCACCAAACAGCATGAGTTTGTACAAAAATATCTGACCCTCCGATAACACAGCTGTTTTCTGAGAAAGCTAATACAAAAAACAAATAACCTCAGATGTCATCTTCAGGACACAATAACTTTTCTGTTTGTGAGAATAAACATTTATGGGGTACGCAAATACAACAACAATTGCTTGACCTAGGTGCTATAAACCTCTGAGCCACAGTTAACCTAATTTAGGTAATGTTCACCATTTAGTTAGTGTTCACCATTTACAAAAACAAATAGATAGCTTTAAGTTCTCCACTATATGAATACACTGCAAATACCCACAGCAGATTCTCTGTTTGTGAAAAATAAACATTTAGTTAATGTTCACCATAGTGTTCAGTAGAGACACATATAAACAGCTTTAAGTTCTCCACTATATGAATACACTGTGAATAAAACAAAAGCTTACAGAATCAAACTCGGGGATACGTATAAAATCTATTATAAAACAAATGAGAAAGGTGTTATAAACCACGTGTAAAATAAATACACGACTAGGCTATAATTATAAACATGTGTTATTCCACAAAATACGGGAATAATATCAAAACTACAACAAATTAAACTATATTAAACTATATCAAAAGGGGAAATCAAACAAGGAGGGACAGCTGGATACCAGCCGTCAGACAAGGGGAGGGGAGGGGTTAGACACTTTGATACACTTTGATAGGGGCGGGGCACCTGTCAGATTGAGTTTGACGGATCATGGCTATTATACACTACTTGATCCCTTCCACATACGACTCCTCCTAAACCCTCCTCCTCCTCGTGTTCCACCACCTGACTCCAAACACTGTGTAAGGTGTGCTCCAGCATGTAAATCACCGGAATGGTCATGCTGATAATAGCATTGTCAGCACTAAACATCTTCGTTGCTATTTCAAAACTGTGCAGAATGGTGCATAGGTCCCTGATCTGAGACCACTCCTGCAGCGTGATTTTACCCCACCTCTTGATCTCGTTGGCCCAGGCTATACATCATAACATATTGCACCAGGGCTCGTCGGTGCTGCCACAGTCGCTGCAACATGTGCAGAGATGAATTCCACCGTGTGGGCACATCGCATTTCAGCCAGTGAACTGGCAGGCCCAACGACTTCTGTAGAGATGCAAGTTGTCGAGCTGCGGGATGCGAACGGCGGAAGTGAGCACACAGCGACTGTGCCCTCTGCAGAAGCCCATCTAGTCCGGGATAGTCGGATAAAAATTGCTGGACAACCAGGTTCAAAACGTGAGCCATACAAGGCACGTGTGTGACATTGCCCTGGCGAAGGGCCGCACCCAGGTTTGCAGCATTGTCGCACACAGTCTTCCCTGGCTGCAGGTTGAGTGGAGACAACCATTGATGGAACTCAGTCTCCAGAGCTGACCACAACTCCTCTGCTGTGTGACTCACATTTCCCAGTCATTTCAATGTAAACACTGCCTGATGCTGTTGAGCCCTGGTGACAGCATAGTGAAGAGTTGTGCAGGATTCCTTCTGCGCATTTACAAGGCTGGTGGCATTACCAGACAGGCTTTGGGTGCAGGTGGAGGACCTAGAGGAGGTTGAGGAGGCAGAAGCAGTGGAGGAACTTCTAGATACAGAGGATCGACGAGCAACTCGTGGCGACGGCAAGACTTGGATAGCAACCCTTCTTCTGATATCGCCGTAGTTACCCAGTGCCCAGTCACTGACATGTAACGCCCCTGTCCATGTCTACTTGTCCAAGTGTCTGTGGTGAAATACACCCTGTCACACACAGAGTTTCTCAAGGAAGCGGTGATGTTGTGTGCGACATGCTGGTGTAGCGCAGGCACAGCTTTCTTTGAAAAGTAGTGGCGACTGGGCATCTGGTACTGGGGCACTGCAACGGACATAAGGTCTCGAAAATCCTCTGTGTCCACCAGGCGGAAAGGCAGCATTTCTGTAGCCAACAGCTTGCTGATGGAGAAATTCAACTTCTTAGCTTTGTCATGGCTAGGAGGAGATGGTCTTTTTCTTGTCCACATCTGAGGGAATGAGGGCTGGCTGCCGTGCTTAGACAGAGTTGAGGAGGGTGTCCCTGGCAAACTGCTGGTCTGAGAGGAAGGTGCAGGCGGAGATGTTATGTTGCCTTGATCAAAATGTGGTGTCGATGTTGGAGAGCGCTCAACACCAGCAGGTGTTTCCACTAGCAAATGTCTTGACGACCTGCCAATCACACTGGCTGTTGCGGGTAATGAGGTGGAAGGTCTGCATCCAAAACCATGTGCGACTGCTGTCCCCACAGTCACAGAGGATGAAGAGGACGCGGATGCACTTGATGGGACAGACGGTGGTTGACCCGGCCCACTAGGCTGCATTATAGCACAGTGAGCTTACCACTGCAACTTATGCCTCATATCCATGTGAGGGTTCATGCAAGAAGTACTCAAGCTAGTGATTTTTTGGCCTCTACTGAGATTTTATTGACAAATCTTACAGACAACAGGAGTTGGATCATCCTTTGCAATGTCAAAAAATGCCCAGGCTATGCAAGGCTTAGAGCCCGTGCGACCTGAAGAGCCACCACAACTTCTGGTCTGAGGCACATTTGGGGTTGAGGATGCAGTTGTTGACGTGCTTCCAGTAGATCATTTCCTCGTCTGGATTCACAGAAGCTCTGGAGCTGACCTCTGATTCCCAGGCTTTAGTATGCATAAACAGCTCTACAGACTCAACCATGTGTGTTACCCCATGCTCAGACGGGCAGCTGGAAACTTGGGAGCTGTGAGTAAGCAAGAGCGATTGGGGTGACAACTCTGACGACTGGAGTAGTTGTGATGTTGAAGTTGACATGGAGGAGAGCCCACTTGAACGAGCACTTGATATCCGTTCAAGCACCTGCTGTTTTTGTGCCTCATCTGGAATTTTTGGCGATGCTTGTAGCGATGGTCGTAAGAAAGGGATCATATCAGATTGTCCACAAAAAGAAGTAGACATCTTACTTTGGCTGGAAGATGGCCTTTCTTCTGCAGATGTTACTGTTGCTTTACCACCTACCCCACGGACACAACCTTTTTTTCCCTTTCCAACATGCCTATTCTCCTTTCCACCAGCAGCAGGCCTTTTGCCACTCATTTTAGTGCTTAACTAATTGGCAACTCTGTATCTGTAGTTGTTGGCTCAACAACTGATGGATGAAAACCGAGCAGAACTGAGTGGCCAAACTGTGGTACTAGGCCCAAATTTAATAACTGGATTAGATGCAGTGAAAATTGAGGTATACAGGCGGTATAGTTTGTTTCACACGTGGGCTACTCTGCTGACGTGCAGACACTGCTCCTAGGCCCTAAACTAATAACTGGATTAGATGCAGTGAAAATAGAGATACACAGGCGGTATAGTTTGTTTCACAGGCAGGCTACTCTGCTGATGTGCAGACACTGCTCCTAGGCCCCAAACTATTAACTGGATTAGATGCAGTAAAAATAGAGATACACAGGCGGTATAGTTTGTTTCACAGGCGGGCTACTCTGCTGACGTGCAGACACTGCTCCTAGGCCCTAAACTAATAACTGGATTAGATGCAGTGAAAATAGATACACAGGCAGTATAGTTAGTTTCACAAGCGAGCTACTCTGCTGACGTGCAGACACTGCTCCTAGTCCCTAAACTAATAACTGGATTAGATGCAGTGAAAATAGAGATACACAGGCGGTATAGTTTGTTTCACAGGCGGACTACTCTACTGACGTGCAGACACTGCTCCTAGGCCCTAAACTATTAACTGGATTAGATGCAGTGAAAATAGAGATATACAGGCGGTATAGTTTGTTTCACAGGTGGGCTACTCTGCTTACGTGCAGACACTGCTCATAGGCCCTTAACTATTAACTGAATTAGATGCAGTGAAAATAGAGATACACAGGCGGTATAGTTTGTTTCACAGGTGAACTACTCTGCTGACGTGCAGACACTCCTCCTAGGCCCTAAACTATTAACTGGATTAGATGCAGTGAAAATAGAGATACACAGGCAGTGTAGCAAGCTTCACAGGCGGGCTACTCAGATGACTATCAGACAATGCTACTAGCCCAAAAGGATTGGCTGAGCTAGATTCCACCAAATGCTGTGACAAACACTTGCACAGCACTGGCACAGACCTGCTATGAACTGCTGTAACCTACCCTGAAAAGGGCTGATATTACAACTAGTCCCGACTCCTCCCGACTCCCTAAACCTATCTCTCTGACAATTTGCTCCAAAAAAACACTCTTTGTCTGTATAGCGGCCACAGCAGCAGCGGTGCCGTCTAACACTAAGCTGCAGCAGTGAGGAAATTGTGGAGACGGGGCAAATGGCTGGTTCTTATAGGGCAAGGACATGTGACATACACAGCCAATGACACATGCCCTTGCTTGTGTGCATCACATGCACATTGCTGTGTGTGTGCACACTGCTAATAGGCTGAGAGACTGCACCGCCCCACTGTAATTGCGGGAAAGAAAAAAAAATGGAGATCGGCGTTATTTCAGCACAGATCTATCCCCCGCCCAGTATACACTGAAACAGTCTATTAACAATGATAAACAGTTTTAATGTGCAAATCAAGCGAGGCTTTTGCTGAACGAACAGAAACTCGAACAGCCGAATTTTAAGCAAATTGTTCGGGTTTGTCGAACGACTCGAACACCGCCCAAAACAGCTCGAATTTGAGATTGGCGAACAATTCGATTCGGAACACCGCTTATCTCTACCGCCGAGTCCGCACTTACGGACAGCATATGAGTGTACAATGTGGATATAAGACCCCGGGCCCCTGTGATTTAAGGATCCCTATTAATGGAAGGGATGATATTATTAGCACGGCATTTACTGCGCATGTACGATTGTATTGCTGATTTGAGTTGCAGATAGCAGAAGAGTTGGGGCCTTGGTATATCATGCTTAGTCTGTAGCTGTTCGAAAGACATTAAGACGCCCTGCTAATACAAATTATTAATGGAAACAACACCGCATGAGGTCCAGAGTAGATGGTGATAGGGTGGTTCAGGCATTTCGGCTATAATACCGAATTATATCTATAACCCTGTATATAACCCCTTTTCACATGTACAGCACCATGGAATTAATGGTGCTATATAAATAAATAATAATACCTTCAAAATGAATGGCCCTTTTCACCTGCTTCCAAACCAATCTCACTAAGCGGAGAAGCGGTAATAATTTAGAGGTGTTGGGTCTATCAATTTCTAAAAAGCCTAACGGGCAATCAAGCTTCGTAGCGTGCGCCAGATGACTCTCCGAGTTTGGTAAATGACCCCCAGGCATCCACTTACCAAGAGCCCTAAGTTGTCCGGCCAAATAATAAGGAAAAATTCAGGTAGCGCCACACCTCCCATTTGCTTGGATCTATGTAAAGTAGATAATTTAAGTTTAAGCCTGGCTTTCCCCCATATAAAGGATGAGATTAACGAATTTAGATTTGAAAAAAAGGATCTGGGTACAGGAACTGCACTGTGCTGAAGGGAATAATTGAGCTTCGGAAGTAATATCATCTTGATCACTTTTTTTTTTACTAGAAACCGACAAGGGTAATTTACTCCACACCGCAAATTTATGTTTAACTAGATACAATAACGGGAGGACATTAAATTGTAGGTCAAATCTACGGTATTTGTGTATAATTATCCCTACATTTTTAAGTGGGACACCACTGGCAATAAGGATAGCTCTTTAAGATGATCTGCTGAAACATGGGAGAGAGGCATTAAGCGGGATTTGTCCCAATTTATATACAATCCCGAGTATTTACTAAATCTATTTATGGTGGTTATCACATGCGGCAGTGTCTCGTCTACATCATCCATGAATATTACCATATCATCGGCGTATAAGCCAATAACCTCCACGCGGTCTGCTATCTCAATACCTCTAATGGATGGAGTGGATCTCATACGTATTGCTAGTGCTTCAATTGCAAGAGCAAAAAGGGCCGGTGAAAGGGGGCAACCCTTTCGAGTTCCCCTATTCAGGGAGAATGTCTCTGACATGGAGCTATTAATAATTATCCGGGTTTTAGGTTTTATGTATATTGCATTGATCCATTTTTGAAATTTGGGGCCAAATCGGTATCTCTGTAAACATGCGGACAGGAAGTGCCATTCAAGGGAGTTGAACGCCTTGCCTGCGTCCAGCGAGGCTAAAGCCCATCTATTCTCCAATACCAGTGAGCTATATTGGGCAACCAACTGGAACCTCCTAATATTAATGGACGTGTTTTTACCTGGCATGAATCCGGTCTGGTCTGGGTGTATTATGTTTAGTATTACCGTATTTAACCTAGTGGCTAATATTTTAGTGAAAATTTTATAATCTACATTTACCAATGAGATAGGGTGATATGATCCACATTCCAGGGGGAATACCTTACTTTTTTAAAACAATAATATTTGCTTCATAATAGGAGTCTGGCAAAGAACCTCCTCTCCAAATTCCTTGAAACACCTTCGAAAGACATGGTGCTAAAATATCCCGGTATTTGCTATACATTTCTATGGGGAACCCGTCTGGGCCTCTGGGCCTGGTGCCTTTCCAGAAGCCATATCCGCTATAGCCGCATTAATCTCTTCCAGCTTGAAATCTGCATTTAGAAAAGCTTGTTGTGTAGGGCTCAACATAGGGAACTCAGTGTCTGATAAATTG
Organism: Ranitomeya imitator; assembly: GCF_032444005.1. Lineage (NCBI taxonomy): Eukaryota > Metazoa > Chordata > Amphibia > Anura > Dendrobatidae > Ranitomeya > Ranitomeya imitator. The sequence goes on along the minus strand of NC_091286.1, from coordinate 176,773,193 downwards.
TCTAAACAACCTGGTGTATCGAGGTCCCTCTGAGAGCGATACAGCTCTTTATAATATTCATGAAAGCATTGAAGAATATCATTTGTGGAAGTCACTATTGCAATATCTGGTTTCCGGATTTGAAGTATAGTATTAGATGTATTGTGTTGTCGTACCATGAATGCTAATAGTTTACTCGATTGATTCCCCAACTCAAAGTATGCTTGTCGAGTAAAAAAGAGTTTTCTTTTAGACTTAGTATCTACATATTGAGTATATAATCTATGGGAAATCGCTGGTTTGGCTAGTAATATAGGCCTCTTCTGAGTCTCTCAGTCGTCTCTCCATCTCATCATCTTCCTGTGAGGTCATACGTTTAATGTAGGAAATTGTAGAGGTCAAGCATCCTCTCAAATACACCTTAAGAGCATCCCAAAACATATTTATATTCTGTGGCTCCGGGTCAGATGATATGAAACAGTCTAGTTGGTCTATAGTGCTATCATTAGGGCCTATCAGCTTGAGCCAGAATGGATTTAGTTTCCAGACCGCATTATATCTTGTCTGACCAAAGTTGAGTTTAAGTATTACCGGGCTATGGTCTGAAATGCCCGTTTCCATGTTCTATCTCCCCCACCCACATCGCCAAGTTACTAGAGCCAAAAATATAATCCAAGCGGGATAGGGTGCGTCTAACGGACGAGTGGCAGGTGTATTCTTTTTCATCCGGATGACATATTCTCCAAAGATCTAGCCACCCACTACCCTCCATGAATGTGGACAAACGGGAAGGGGAGGGAGTCACCCCCCAAAACCTCGCCATCCAGCCCTCATCCATAACCAAATGGAAGTCTCCCATGCATAAGATATATGCATCCGGATAATTCAGAGCAAAACTCAGCGCCTTTTTTATGATGGACATATTAGCAGGAGGGGGTTGTATATACAAATTATAACATAGTCTTTCAAGTTAATCCATTCATGTACAAAGATAAACCTTTCTTTAGGATCCCTCCGTACCTCCCCAACCTTCCATCTAACATCCTTATGAATTAATAAAGAGACCCCCCTAGAATAACTAGTATGGAATGTATGTACAGACCATTGTACCCACGGTTTTTGTACATAGCGGGCCGTGTCTCTGGTCAAGAGTGTTTCAACTAGGGTTACAATATGAGGATGGTGACGTCTTATTTGAGAAAATACTTTAACTCTCTTTCGGGGTGATCCAAGACCTCTCACATTCCAGTTAAATAGAAGCTCAAGGCAAGGGATGCGTAAATACCTAATATTTTAGTGTAGTAGTCAAAATAAATAAAATATTAAATTTACATATATGGTTTATACGTATCCCATAATGGACGAAAATAAAGGACAAATCGGGAGAAAATATACAAAAGAAAAAAGAGAACACAAAAAAACGAACAAATGCCCAGATAATTATATTCACAATAAATTTATTATGTAAGTAAATACACCAAATGGTAAGGGGGGAAAGAAAACCATTAAGAAGGCACAATACCAAGAGGACGGAGCAAATAAACAGTCCTGCTATAATGTGATAATGGGGTGATACAAAATTAAAAATATATATAACCCCACAGGACTGAAAATTATAAATGCACATAAACAAGAAATAAATTGCACAGAAGAAATAAAGTGCAATGTATCATAAATGGCGGTGCACCATTAAGAAATGGCCTGAAATACTCAAAGGGCTAAAGTGTATAAAAAAGTTTCAACTGCCATATAAGTGTCATAAAAATATGTGTCATTTAAAATACATCGGCATAAGGTGCAACCAGTGCTGAAAGAGTGCGGCCAGGATACAAATGTATATAGATATGAGGTGCAGATGTGCGGCCACCAACAATTACGCTGGTAACAAGGAAGTAAATGCAGGTACCTGCTGAGTGAATACAGGCCACAATTGGTAACACATGAAATTATTAATAAATATGAGAAAGTAATGGGCCTGGAGCAGGTATTACCTCTGGTGCTGCCGTCTCTTGGATGTGCCACTCCCCGACGCGCGTTTCGGCGTCAGCCTTCGTCAGGGGTCAATTCCAGGTCAAACATGTAAGATCAGGTGCCATACCTCCTCATCCACAAATAATACACATTGTCTCGCCAATCACATTTCTGGTATACAATGGAAAAAAACATGGCAGCAATTCTTATATAACTAATTCCTAACAATACTAAAACAAGATAAAGCAAAATACGCTTCAAGAGGGAGCAAAGTTTCTTACTCCTATCGCTGTCCAAAAAATAGAGGGTACCATCTCTGAAAGCAGAGTCCGGTATAGTTGTTTTCTTGGACTTTGACAGAAAGAGCTCTTATCATTAAAAATGGAAGAAAAAATAAAAGAAGAAAACCCAGTGAAAGAGTTCCATTTCCGGAGTATCTATATGTAAAGACGGCAGGTAATTTTGGATTTTCCCCCCCATTCGCTCCCACATGAGATCACATCCAATGTTCGGCTTCTGCTGGGGTCATAAAGAAAGAGGAGGAACCCTTGTAAATAATCTTGAGACGGGCTGGATAAATCATTGAATATAAAATGTTGTTTTTCCTGAGTTGCTTCTTTATCTCCATGATTTGGGCATGTTGTTTCTGCAATTCCATAGAGAAATCCAGGAATATTGATATAGTGGCATTATTAAATTTTATGGGGCTTTTTTGTCTTGCATTGCAGAGCACTGCATCTCTATCCCTGCAATTCAAAAGGCGCGCCAAAAAGGGTCTCGGTGGGGCACCCGGGGGAAGAGTTTTTGTTGGTACTTTGTGAGCCCTTTCCACAGAGAAGGTAGAAGAGAATTCGTCTCCCAAAGTGTCTTTAAGCCAACTCTCCAGGAATTGTTCCGGTTGCTGACCCTCTGAGCGTTCTGGGAGCCTAATAATGCAGATATTTTTCGGACTATTCTAGGCTATTTTCCAGGTCGTCCGCCTTTTGCTTCCAGGCATTTATAGAGCCAGCCACTGTTGTCAATTTAGTTTACATGGGCACAGAGTTGTCTTCAAGGCAAGATACCCGGGACTCCACCTCCGTAATGCGGCCCCTCGTAGATTGCATGTCCTGTCGCAGGCGTCCCACCTCAGTGTGCACCTCCTCTATTTTCCCCAGTTAAGGATGTCCTGATTAGTGATATAGCCTGCATTAACTGCTCGGACGCTTGTTTCAAAGTTAAATCCTCCCGATCTCCATCCTCCTCACTATCAGAAGCACGTTTTTTTGGCTGACTAGCAGTCTTGGCCCCAGGTGAATTATCTTTATTCAACCGCAGGTTATCAGGGGGGTCAGGTCGTGCATATTTTCTCAACTTTTCAGTTGAGTTTCTGCATAGTTAATGTTTTGTGAAATAAGGTCCAGGCACTGTTGCACTATAATTAAATACAGTCACTACTTAGTTAATGCAGCAATGTGTTGCAGAGCAAATAAGTCTGTGTTAAGTATCTACACAGCCTACAGAAGATCCTTACGGAGGAAGCAGCGTGTGTCACCAAGGATTTATGGCAGCTGCTGCACTTATTACCCTGGGGGGAGGTGCAAGTCAGGGGTACAAAGCCGAAATTAATAAAGCTCAATGTTTATCAAGAGATATAGGGTCCTCTGTTATGATCTGGTGACCTTGGAGCCGCATGGAACTTTCTCTGGAGTTGGTGTAAACTGTACTGACCGCAAATCCTGAACTTAACACCGCAAATAGAAGTAGCCGTGGGGTGTGCCTAACAAATCCTAGACACCTCGACACAGCCGGAGGACTAAATACCCCTATAGATGGAAATAGGAATTCTACCTTGCCTCAGAGCAGAACCCCAAAGGATAGGCAGCCCCCCACAAATATTGACTGTGAGTATTAGAGGAAAAGACACACGCAGGCAGGAAACAGGATTTAGCAAAAGAGGCCACTCTAGCTAAAATAGGAAAGGATAGGACAGAATACTAATTGGTCAGTATTAAAATCCTTCCAAAAATATCCACAGCAGAAAATACAAAAAATTCCACCATCTAACTAAAGATGTGGAGCGTATATCTGCAACTCTAGAGAATCCAACAAGACTGAGAAAACACTGACACAGTCTAAGCTGGACAAGAGAAAACAAATGAATAGCACATAATTATTAAGCACACAGGATGTGTGCCACAGAAACAAAAACCAGACACTTATCTTTGCTGAATTGGCAGCAAGGCAGGAGGAACCAGACAAAGATCCAAAACCTCCCAGAACCATGGACAACTGGCAAGGGCTAATGAATCCTGCACACCTAAATACCCCAGTCAGAACTGCAATCAGCAGAAACACCTGACCAGGACTTCAACTCAGGGACAACTGCATTACCACCTACAACCACTGGAGGGAACCCAAAAACAGAATTCACAACAGTACCCCCCCCCCCCCCTTGAGGAGGGGTCACCGAACCCTCATCAGGACCCCCAGGACGATCAGGACCAGCCAGATGAAAGGCACGGACCAAATCAGCAGCATGGACATCAGAGGCAAAAACCCAAGAATTATCCTCCTGGCCATAACCCTTCCATTTGACAAGGTACTGAAGCCTCCGCCTCGAAAAATGAGAATCCAAAATCTTCCCACATACTCCAACTCCCCATCAACCAACACAGTGGCCGGAGGAACAACAGAGGGAACAACGGGCACCACATATTTCTGCAATAAAGATCTATGGAAGACATTATGGATAGCAAAAGAAGCCGGAAGCGCCAATCGAAAAGACACCGGATTAATAATCTCAGAAATCCTATAAGGACCAATAAACCGAGGCTTAAACTTAGGGGAAGAAACCTTCATAGGAACATGACGGGAAGACAACCAGACCAGATCCCCAACCCGAAGCCGGGAACCAACACACTGACGACGGTTAGCAAAACGTTGAGCCTCCTCCTGAGACAACACCAAATTGTCCACCACATGAGCCCAAATCTGCTGCAACCTGTCAACCACAGAATCCACACCAGGACAGTCAGAAGGCTCAACCTGCCCAGAAGAAAAACGAGGATCAAAACCAAAATTACAAAAGAAAGGCGAAACCAAAGTAGCCGAACTAGCCCAATTATTAAGGGCAAACTCGGCCAATGGCAAGAAGGCCACCCAATCATCCTGATCAGCAGACACAAAGCATCTCAAATAAGTCTCCAAAGTCTGATTAGTTTGCTTGGTCTGGCTATTTGTCTGAGGATGAAATGCAGAAGAAAAAGACAAATCAATGCCCAGCCTAGCACAAAAGGCCCGCCAAAACCTAGAAACAAACTGGGAACCTATGTCGGACACAACATTCTCCGGAATACCATGCAGACGAACCACATGCTGAAAAAACAACGGAACCAAATCTGAAGAGGAAGGCAATTTAGGCAAAGGCACCAAATGAACCATCTTAGAGAACCGGTCACAAACAACCCAGATAACAGACATCTTCTGGGAAACCGGAAGCTCTGAAATAAAATCCATAGAAATATGCGTCCAGGGCCTCTCAGGGACTGGCAATGGCAAAAGCAACCCACTAGCATTGGAACAACAAGGCTTGGCCCGCACACAAGTCCCACAGGACTGCACAAAAGAACGCACATAACGTGACAAAGAAGGCCACCAAAAGGACCTACCAACCTAATCTCTGGTACGAAAAATACCAGGATGACCAGCCAACACAGAACAGTGAACCTCAGAAATCACTCTACTAGTCCATCTGTCAGGAACAAACCGTTTCCCCACTGGACAGCGGTCAGGTCTGTCAGCCTGAAATTCCTGAAGAACTCGTCGTAAATCAGGGGAAATGGCAGAAAGGACCACCCCTTCTTTCAGAATGCCGACCGGTTTAAGGACCTCAGGAGATCAGGAAAAAAACTCCTAGAGAGGGCATCAGCCTTAATATTCTTAGAACCCAGAAGATACGAAACTACAAAATCAAAACGGGAAAAAAACAAGGACCATCGAGCCTGTCTAGGATTCAGCCTTTTGGCAGACTCGAGGTAAATCAGATTCTTATGATCGGTCAAGACCACAATATACGGTGCTTAGCTCCCTCAAGCCAATGTCGCCACTCCTCAAACGCCCACTTCATAGCCAACAACTCCCGATTGCCGACATCATAATTGCGTTCAGCAGACGAAAACTTACGGGAAAAGAAGGCACACGGTTTCATCAAGGAACCAACAGGATCCCTCTGAGACAAAACGGCCCCTGCCCCAATCTCAGAAGCCTCAATCTCAACCTGAAATGGAAGAGAAACATCCGGTTGGCGCAACACCGGAGCAGAAGTAAATCGGAGCTTAAGCTCCTGAAAGGCAGTGACAGCCTCAGAGGACCAATTCGCCACATCAGCGCCTTTCTTCGTCAAATCGGTCAAGGGTTTAACCACGCTAGAGAAGTTAGCAATGAAACGGCGATAAAAATTTGCAAAACCCAAAAATTTCTGAAGGCTCTTCATGGATGTGGGTTGAATCCAATCATGAATGGCCTGAACCTTAACCGGATCCATCTCCATAGAAGAGGGAGAAAAAATGAAGCCCAAAAAAGAAACCTTCTGCACCCCAAAGAGACACTTAGACCCCTTCACAAACAAAGCATTGTCACGAAGGATCTGAAATACCATCCTGACCTGTTGCACATGAGACTTCCAATCATCGGAAAAAATCAAAATATCGTCTAAATATACAATCAAGAATTTATCAAGATAAGTCCGAAAGATATCATGCATGAGGGACTGAAAAACAGATGGAGCATTAGTGAGCCCGAATGGCATCACAAGATATTCAAAATGACCTTCGGGCGTATTAAACACAGTTTTCCATTCATCACCCTGCTTAATACGAACAAGATTATAAGCCCCCCCCGAAGGTCAATCTTAGTAAACCAACTAGCCCCCTTAATCCTAGCAAACAAATCAGAAAGCAAAGGTAAAGGGTATTGAAACTTGACCGTGATCTTATTCTAGAGGCGATAATCAATACAGGGTCTCAAGGAGCCATCCTTCTTAGCACCAAAAAAAAATCCTGCTCCCAACGGTGAAGAAGATGGTCGAATATGCCCTTTTGCCAAAGACTCCTTAATATAATTCCGCATGGCGGTATGTTCAGGCACAGACAGGTTGAAAAGTCGACCCTTAGGAAACTTACAGCCTGGAATCAAGTCAATAGCACAATCACAGTCCCTGTGCGGTGGAAGGGAACTGGACTTTGGCTCATCGAATACATCCTGAAAATCAGACAAAAACTTAGGAATTTCAGAAGAGGAATAAGAGGAGATTGACATCAAAGGAACATCATTATGAATCCCCTGACAACCCCAACTAGTCATAGACACAGACTTCCAGTCCAACACAGGATTATGTACCTGCAACCACGGAAAACCCAGCACAATAGCATCATGCAAATTATGCAACACCAGAAATCGACAATCTTCCTGATGGGCTGGCGCCATGCGCATGGTCACCTGTGTCCAAAACTGGGGCTTATTTTTTGCCAAGGGTGTAGCATCAATGCCCCTTAAAGGAATAGGGTTCTGCAAAGGCTGCAAGGGAAAACCACAACACCTGGCAAACTCAAAGTCCATTAAGTTCAAGGCGGCGCCTGAATCTACAAACGCCATGACAGAAAATGATGACAATGAGCAGATCAAGGACACAGATAACAGAAATTTAGGTTGTACAGTACTGATGGTAAATGAACTAGCGATCCTCTTTGTCAGCTTAGGGCAGACAGAAATGACATGAGAAGCGTCGCCACAATAATAACACAACCTATTCTGACGTCTGAAACCTTGTCGTTCCATTCTAGACAGAATCCTATCACACTGCATTGGCTCAGGAATTTGCTCTGAGGACAATGCCACAGCGCGCACAGTTCTGCGCTCCCGCAAGCTCCAATCAATCTGAATGGCCAGAGACACAGAATCACTCAGACCGAAAGGCGTGGGAAACCCCACCATAACATCTTTAACGGATTCAGAAAGACCCTTTCTGAAAATTGCCGCCAAAGCATCATCATTCCATTTAGTCAACACAGACCATTTTCTGAATTTCTAACAATACAATTCTGCCGCCTCTTGACCCTGAGACAGGACCAACAAGGTCTTCTCTGCTTGATCCACAGAATTAGGTTCATCATATAATAAACCTAAAGCCTGAAAAAAGGAGTCTACATTAAGCAAAGCCGGATTCCCAGATTCCAGGGAAAATGCCCAATCCTGTGGATCGCCACGCAGCAGGGAGATGATGATTTTAACCTGCTGAATGGAATCACCAGAGGATCGAGGTCTCAGAGCAAAAAACAGTTTACAGTTGTTTTTAAAACTCAAAAATTTGGACCTGTAACCAAAAAGCAAATCAGGAGTAGGAATCTTCGGCTCTAAAACAGGAGTCTGAACAATATAATCAGAAATACCCTGTACCCTAGCAGCAAGCTGGTCCACACGAGATGCTAATTCCTGAATATCCATGCTGGCACAAGACTCCTCAGCCACCCAGAGAAAAAGAGGGAAGAGAAGACAAAACAGAGTGCGGAAAAAAAAATGGCTCAACACCTTTCTTCCCTTCTTCTGAGATGCATTTAACTCATTATTGGCCAGTTGTACTGTTATGATCCGGTGACCTTGGAGCCGCATGGAACTTTCTCTGGAGTTGGTGTAAACTGTTCTGACCGCAAATCCTGAACTTAACACCGCAACTAGAAGTAGCCGTGGGGTGTGCCTAACAAATCCTAGACACCTCGACACAGCCGGAGGACTAAATACCCCTATAGATGGAAATAGGAATTTTACCTTGCCTCAGAGCAGAACCCCAAAGGATAGGCAGCCCCCCACAAATATTGACTGTGAGTAGTAGAGGAAAAGACACACGCAGGCAGGAAACAGGATTTAGCAAAAGAGGCCACAATAGCTAAAATAGGAAAGTATAGGACAGAATACTAAGCGGTCAGTATTAAAATCCTTCCAAAAATATCCACAGCAGAAAATACAAAAAATTCCACCATCTAACTAAAGATGTGGAGCGTATATCTGCAACTCCAGAGAATCCAACAAGACTGAGAAAACACTGACACAGTCTAAGCTGGACAAGAGAAAACAAATGAATAGCACAGAATTATTAAGCACACAGCATGTGTGCCACAGAAACAAAAACCAGACACTTATCTTTGCTGAATTGGCAGCAAGGCAGGAGGAACCAGACAAAGATCCTAAACCTCCCAGAACCATGGACAACTGGCAAGGACTAATGAATCCTGCACACCTAAATACCCCAGTCAGAACTGCAATCAGCAGAAACACCTGACCAGGACTTCAACTCAGGGACAACTGCATTACCACCTACAACCACTGGAGGGAACCCAAAAGCAGAATTCACAACAGTCCTCCTCCAAACAATGTTTGTATGCGGTGAATTTATATCTCAATCTCTGTGTGGTGCTTGGCAGGTCAGGCACCCGCCAGGCACCACAGTGTCCGCAGTTACACTCTGAATGGCGGGAGCGGAGGGAGGTACATCCGTTTGGGAGCAGACTGTTGTGAATTCTGTGGCAGAGCTCCCTCCTGTGGTCACAAGTGGTACTTCGGCTGGTTCTCTCTGTGAGCTTCCGTTGGTGGAGGAAAGTGGTACTGCGGCTTCTGAGTTTCCTTCCTCAGGTGATGTGGTGAAGTCGTTAGGTGCTGCTCTATTTAACTCCACCTAGTGCTTTGATCCTGGCCTCCAGTCAATGTTCTAGTATTGGACCTGTTCCCTCCTGGATCGTTCCTGTGGCCTGCTGCTCTGCATAGCTAAGTTCCTCTTTGCTATTTGTTTGCTGTTTTTTTCTGTCCAGCTTGTCAATTTGTTTTTTTCTGCTTGCTGGAAGCTCTGGGACGCAGAAGGTGTACCTCCGTGCCGTTAGTTCGGTACGGAGGGTCTTTTTGCCCCCTTTGCGTGGTTTTTGTAGGGTTTTGTGTTGACCGCAAAGTTACCTTTCCTATCCTCGCTCTGTTCAGAAAGTTGGGCCTCACTTTGCTAAATCTATTTCATCTCTACATTTGTCTTTTCATCTTAACTCACAGTCATTATATGTGGGGGCTGCCTTTTCCTTTGGGGTATTTCTCTGAGGCAAGGTAGAGTTATTTTCTATCTTCAGGCTAGCTAGTTTCTCAGGCCGTGCCGAGTTGCATAGGGAGCGTTAGGCGCAATCCACGGCTGCCTTTAGTGTTGTTGGAGAGGATTATGGATTGCGGTCAACAGAGTTCCCACGTTTCAGAGCTCGTTCTTGTTTTTTGGGTTATTGCCAGGTCACTGTATGTGCGCTGACCTCTATGTCCATTGTGGTACTGAATTACCTTTCATAACAGTACTGGAGGCCCAAAGTACTAATGATTCCCAATAGAGGGAAAAAAGAAGTTCTGAGACCTTTTTTTTTTCTTTGCACTGTGTTTTGCCTTTTTTTCCCCCTAGACATTTGGGTGGTTCAGGACACAGGTGCAGCAATGGACATTAAAGGTCTGTCTTCATGTGTGGATCAGCTCACGGCAAGAGTACAAAGTATTCAAGACTTTGTGGTTCAGAATTCTATGTTAGAACCGAGAATTCCTATTCCTGATTTGTTTTTTGGAGATAGAACTAAATTTCTGAGTTTCAAAAATAATTGTAAACTATTTCTGGCTTTGAAACCTCGCTCCTCTGGTGACCCAGTTCAACAGTTAGGATCGTTATTTCTTTTTTGCGTGGCGACCCTCAGGACTGGGCATTTTCTCTTGCGTCAGGAGATCCTGCATTAAGTAATATCGATGCATTTTTCCTGGCGCTCGGATTGCTGTATGATGAGCCTAATTCTGTGGATCAGGCAGAGAAGAATTTGCTGGCTCTGTGTCAGGGTCAGGATGAAATAGAGGTATATTGTCAGAAATTTAGAAAGTGGTCCGTACTCACTCAGTGGAATGAAGGTGCGCTCGCAGCTATTTTCAGAAAAGGTCTCTCTGACGCCCTTAAGGATGTCATGGTGGGATTTCCTATGCCTGCTGGTCTGAATGAGTCTATGTCTTTGGCCATTCAGATCGGTCGACGCTTGTGCGAGCGTAAATCTGTGCACCATTTGGCGGTATTATTTGAGCTTAAACCTGAGCCTATGCAGTGCGATAGGACTTTGACCAGAGTTGAACGGCAAGAACACAGACGTCTGAATGGGCTGTGTTTCTACTGTGGTGATTCCACTCATGCTATCTCTGATTGTCCTAAGCGCACTAAGCGGTTCGCTAGGTCTGCCACCATTGGTATGGTACAGTCAAAATTTCTTCTGTCTGTTACCTTGATCTGCTCTTTGTCATCGTATTCTGTCATGGCATTTGTGGACTCAGGCGCTGCTCTGAATTTGATGGACTTGGAGTATGCTAGGCGTTGTGGGTTTTTCTTGGAGCCCTTGCAGTGTCCTATTCCATTGAGAGGAATTGATGCTACGCCTTTGGCCAAGAATAAGCCTCAGTACTGGACCCAGCTGACCATGTGCATGGCTCCTGCACATCAGGAGGTTATTCGCTTTCTGGTGTTGCATAATCTGCATGATGTGGTCGTGTTGGGGTTGCCATGGCTACAAGTCCATAATCCAGTATTAGATTGGAAATCCATGTCTGTGTCCAGCTGGCGTTGTCAGGGGGTACATGGTGATGTCCCATTTCTGACTATTTCGTCATCCACCCCTTCTGAGGTTCCTGAGTTCTTGTCTGATTACCGGGATTTATTTGATGAGCCCAAGTCCGATACCCTACCTCCGCATAGGGATTGTGATTGTGCTATCGATTTGATTCCTGGTAGTAAATTCCCAAAAGGTCGATTGTTTAATTTATCTGTGCCTGAGCACGCCGCTATGCGGAGTTATGTGAAGGAGTCTTTGGAGAAGGGGCATATTCGCCCGTCATCGTCGCCATTAGGAGCAGGGTTCTTTTTTGTAGCCAAGAAGGATGGTTCACTGAGACCTTGTATAGATTACCGCCTTCTAAATAAGATCACGGTTAAATTTCAGTACCCCTTGCCATTGTTATCTGATTTGTTTGCTCGGATTAAGGGGGCTAGTTGGTTCACCAAGATAGATCTTCGTGGTGCGTATAATCTTGTGCGTATTAAGCGAGGCGATGAGTGGAAAACTGCATTTAATACGCCTGAGGGCCATTTTGAGTATCTAGTAATGCCATTCGGACTTGCCAATGCTCCATCAGTGTTTCAGTCCTTTATGCATGACATCTTCCGAGAGTACCTGGATAAATTCCTGATTGTGTACTTAGATGACATTTTGATCTTCTCGGATGATTGGGAGTCTCATGTGAAGCAGGTCAGAACGGTGTTTCAGGTCCTGCGTGCTAATTCTTTGTTTGTGAAGGGATCAAAGTGTCTCTTTGGTGTTCAGAAGGTTTCATTTTTGGGGTTCATCTTTTCCCCTTCTACTATCAAGATGGATCCTGTTAAGGTCCAAGCCATCCATAATTGGACTCAGCCGACATCTCTGAAAAGTCTGCAAAAGTTCCTGGGCTTTGCTAATTTTTATCGTCGCTTCATCTGCAATTTTTCTAGTATTGCTAAACCATTGACCGATTTGACCAAGAAGGGTGCTGATGTGGTCAATTGGTCTTCTGCTGCGGTGGAAGCTTTTCAAGAGTTGAAGCGTCGTTTTTCTTCTGCCCCTGTGTTGTGTCAACCAGATGTTTCGCTTCCGTTCCAGGTCGAGGTTGATGCTTCTGAGATTGGAGCAGGGGCTGTTTTGTCGCAGAGAAGTTCTGATTGCTCGGTGATGAAACCATGCGCCTTCTTTTCCAGGAAGTTTTCGCCTGCTGAGCGAAATTATGATGTGGGCAATCGAGAGTTGCTGGCCATGAAGTGGGCATTCGAGGAGTGGCGTCATTGGCTTGAAGGAGCTAAGCATCGCGTGGTGGTCTTGACTGATCATAAGAACTTGACTTATCTCGAGTCCGCCAAGCGGTTGAATCCTAGACAAGCTCGTTGGTCGTTGTTTTTTGCCCGTTTTGACTTTGTGATTTCATACCTTCCGGGCTCTAAAAATGTGAAGGCGGATGCTCTGTCTAGGAGTTTTGTGCCCGACTCTCCGGGTGTATCTGAGCCGGCGGGTATCCTCAAAGAGGGAGTAATTGTGTCTGCCATCTCCCCTGATTTGCGGCGGGTGCTGCAAAAATTTCAGGCTAATAAACCTGATCGTTGCCCAGCGGAGAAACTGTTTGTCCCTGATAGGTGGACGAATAAAGTTATCTCTGAGGTTCATTGTTCGGTGTTGGCTGGTCATCCTGGAATCTTTGGTACCAGAGAGTTAGTGGCTAGATCCTTTTGGTGGCCATCTCTGTCGCGGGATGTGCGTACTTTTGTGCAGTCCTGTGGGATTTGTGCTCGGGCTAAGCCCTGCTGTTCTCGTGCCAGTGGTTGCTTTTGCCCTTGCCGGTCCCGAAGAGGCCTTGGACACATATCTCTATGGATTTTATTTCAGATCTTCCCGTCTCTCAAAAGATGTCAGTCATTTGGGTGGTCTGTGATCGCTTCTCTAAGATGGTCCATTTGGTACCCTTGTCTAAATTGCCTTCCTCCTCTGATTTGGTGCCATTGTTTTTCCAGCATGTGGTTCGTTTACATGGCATTCCAGAGAATATCGTTTCTGACAGAGGTTCCCAGTTTGTTTCGAGGTTTTGGCGAGCCTTTTGTGGTAGGATGGGCATTGACTTGTCTTTTTCCTCGGCTTTCCATCCTCAGACTAATGGCCAGACCGAACGAACCAATCAGACCTTGGAAACATATCTGAGATGTTTTGTTTCTGCTGATCAGGATGACTGGGTGTCCTTTTTGCCTTTGGCTGAGTTCGCCCTTAATAATCGGGCCAGCTCGGCTACCTTGGTTTCACCGTTTTTCTGCAACTCTGGGTTCCATCCTCGTTTCTCTTCAGGGCAGGTTGAGTCTTCGGACTGTCCTGGTGTGGATACTGTGGTAGACAGGTTGCAGCAGATTTGGACTCATGTAGTAGACAATTTGACTTTGTCCCAGGAGAAGGCTCAACGTTTCGCTAATCGCAGACGCTGTGTGGGTCCCCGACTTCGGGTTGGGGACTTGGTTTGGTTATCTTCTCGTCATATTCCTATGAAGGTTTCCTCTCCTAAGTTTAAACCTCGTTTTATTGGTCCGTATAGGATTTCTGAGGTTCTTAATCCTGTGTCTTTTCGTCTGACCCTTCCAGATTCTTTTTCCATACATAACGTATTCCATAGGTCATTGTTGTGGAGATACGTGGCACCTATGGTTCCATCTGTTGATCCTCCTGCCCCGGTTTTGGTGGAGGGGGAGTTGGAGTATATTGTGGAGAAGATTTTGGATACTCGTGTTTCAAGGCGGAAACTCCAGTATCTGGTTAAGTGGAAGGGTTATGCTCAGGAAGATAATTCCTGGGTCTTTGCCTCTGATGTCCATGCTCCCGATCTTGTTCGTGCCTTTCATATGGCTCATCCTGGTCGTCCTGGGAGCTCTGGTGAGGGTTCGGTGACCCCTCCTCAAGGGGGGGTACTGTTGTGAATTCTGTGGCAGAGCTCCCTCCTGTGGTCACAAGTGGTACTTCGGCTGGTTCTCTCTGTGAGCTTCCGTTGGTGGAGGAAAGTGGTACTGCGGCTTCTGAGTTTCCTTCCTCAGGTGATGTGGTGAAGTCGTTAGGTGCTGCTCTATTTAACTCCACCTAGTGCTTTGATCCTGGCCTCCAGTCAATGTTCTAGTATTGGACCTGTTCCCTCCTGGATCGTTCCTGTGGCCTGCTGCTCTGCATAGCTAAGTTCCAATTTGCTATTTGTTTGCTGTTTTTTTCTGTCCAGCTTGTCAATTTGTTTTTTTTCTGCTTGCTGGAAGCTCTGGGACGCAGAGGGTGTACCTCCGTGCCGTTAGTTCGGTACGGAGGGTCTTTTTGCCCCCTTTGCGTGGTTTTTGTAGGGTTTTGTGTTGACCGCAAAGTTACCTTTCCTATCCTCGCTCTGTTCAGAAAGTTGGGCCTCACTTTGCTAAATCTATTTCATCTCTACGTTTGTCTTTTCATCTTAACTCACAGTCATTATATGTGGGGGCTGCCTTTTCCTTTGGGGTATTTCTCTGAGGCAAGGTAGGCTTATTTTCTATCTTCAGGCTAGCTAGTTTCTCAGGCCGTGCCGAGTTGCATAGGGAGCGTTAGGCACAATCCACGGCTGCCTTTAGTGTTGTTGGAAAGGATTAGGGATTGCGGTCAACAGAGTTCCCACGTCTCAGAGCTCGTTCTTGTTTTTTGGGTTATTGCCAGGTCACTGTATGTGCGCTGACCTCTATGTCCATTGTGGTACTGAATTACCTTTCATAACAGCAGACACTGGAACTATCAGGCACTATACCGTCTTGAGGATGGGGGGGAGCGCAGGACCCAATTCTCAGGGCTCACACCACGTGTTCCCCCTGTCGTACCTCCCGGAGCTTCGCCTGCGTCCAGCTAACTCCCCTTGAGCCGAGTGCGGCTGCTCCACGTCCTTCACCACCGGCGCACGCGGCAGGTAAAATGTCCGCCGTCTCCTTCAAAGCCCGTCCACTGTCCTGGCTTCCCCGGCGCTCACACCGCCAGAGCTGCACACCTCCTCTGAAGCCGTGCGCCTCCAGGTATCCAGGGGAACACAGCGGCAGCCGAAGGAACCCTCCTAGGTGAGTATATTGCAGGATTCAAATCAGGATCACAGGAGCTCCAGCCAGACACGTCCTCTCCGCTCTGCTACATAGCCACGCCCCCCTCCGGAGCTTGTTTTACATGAAGGGACAAGTAACTAATACAGAACAGGAGAAATAAAATTTGTCTTTTTGCAAACACATTTTCTGCTTTTCTTTGAGCTTTGCTGTATTGCAACTATATTGCAGCCTTCTCTGCTTGTGAGATGGACAATGAATCTGAGAGGAACCTGCAGATGTGTCAGTTATAATCACACACAGCTCTGCAGAGAGATTAGGAGAGCAGAGAGCTGCCATTACACATCACAATGGTAAATATTGAATATCACACTGGTAACTCCTCTGGGTGCCATCACTCCAGAGCCTAGAAGAGGTTCTTATATAAAGTGATAAAAGAGGATTTTTCAACAACAAGACATCTGAAACACTCATGTAGGACTGTTTTCAGCATTCTACAACCTGTGTAAGCCCATATTAATAGTTTAGATAGGTCAAATGTGATGAAAATTTCCGTTTAAAGAGTTATTTTCTTCAGTGTTATGAAACTGATCACTTATTTTCTAGGCTTGGGGGAGTTACGGAGCTTAGTGTACTGTGCTAGATTGAACTCCACAAGAAAATTGCATTACGGTTATACAATTGGTGGTTGTAAACAGCTAGAATTTGGTCATTTAAACTTTCCACTGCAGAGATTCAGAGCTCTGTCTCTAAAATAATGCCACAGCTTTAAATAGGGGAAAATTTAGACAGCTGCTAAAATGATGAAACCAATAAATATTATTCCTCTGCCCAATTGTAACACTTAGGCTAAGTTCACATTTGCGTTGTGCGCTGCTGCATCGGCGAAGCAACGCACAACACAAACAAGAACGCATGCAAAACGCATAGTTTTGCGACACATGCGTCCTTTTTTTTGCCGGATTTTGGACGCAAAAAAAAATGCATCTTGCTGCGTCCTCTGCGCCCTAACGCTTGCGGCAAAAAAGACGCATCCATCGCAAAACGCATGCAAACGCATGTCCATGCGCCCCCATGTTAAATATAGGGGCCCATGGCGCATGCGTCGCCGCGGCTGCGCCCGACGCAGCCCGGCAGAACGCAAATGTGAACGAGCCTTAGGAGCCAAAAGTGACCAAGTGATTTTGTTAAAAAAAAACATAAATTTAAATATAACTTGCCACTCGATTTGTGGTGCCCATATCATGGGTAGCATGAATCAAAGCCTGGCTGCACAATTGCAGACAGGTATGTTTTTATCTGAAACGCTCCGATATTTCAGAGAAAGCATAGTCTGATGACGCGGCTGAGGACTATTAGGGAGAGACAAGACTACTATGGCTTTTCCCCACATCACTCATGGTGATTGACAGGTTTTCATGTACATACACGTGTGTAACCTATCAATCAACTGAAGGTGGGAAAGGAGGAGAATCTGTCCATGGGTGGCAACAGATTTTTCAGTAGTCAGGTCTCTCCCTAAAGTTCCCAGCTACTCGTCAAACTATATTTTCTCTGAAATGCCAAAGAATTCCCTTTGAAACATGACATAGCCACAACTAAAGGAAGCATATGATGTTACTTTGTGATTAACCTCAATGAATGAGAATGTCCAGCAAATATCTACACTCCAACGGTAACTGAATGAAAATGCTCTTGTCAATTAATTTCGAGCCTCCAGTCAATCCACAGTGAAAAGCCTGCTTCCAGTTTTTCAACTATGATGAATGTGAATAAATTCATAAGATACCTAACAACTAAGAATTTTTTTTTAAATGATGAACCAACCTCTAATCACTAAATACTGAATTCACACCTGAAAAAGGAATTCATTAACTTGAAATTCATGGAACAGTTTACTCTGACCAATTTATGATTCCACTACAGAGTCTTCTACATTACATGATTATAATTTTTTCAACAGGGTACCTAATCAAACAATTTACCCCTGTGACAAAGTCACTGGCAAAGTACTGCAGGGGAGATATGTAGCACTGAGGTTGTTAGCTATACTAATATAAACCTAGGAAAATGCTTCAGCACACTAAGTGCTGAGAGGGGTTAATTGGCCATGTTTAGTGCTAGGTTGATTGTACAGCTCTAGAATGGGAGGAGTCCAGAGGATAAATACCCAGCAGTCTAGAGGATTCAGCATGGGGTGGGCCTGGAAGTGCAAAGCTCTGGAGCTGTATTTTGATGTTTAGGAAGACTAAAGCTCGTGTTGTTTGTTCCTGAAGCTGTAGTATTCCCGTAGCAACAACAACTGTGCCATACGTTATGTTTTTGTTTTCCTGTTAGGTCAGGAAGGCCGTGTTTGTGTTGCTAATGTTGCACTGGTTTATGCAGTATTTTTAAATAAACCAGTGGAAGATTTATAGAGGCACTGTTTTTGTGTATACCTGTATGTGCAGCCGAGTGAGCTGGTCTACCAGACACCCTGCAGTCATGCAGTCTATTCATGGTAGAAGAAGAATATAAAAACTACATAAAAAAAAAAAAAACATTTTCAAAAACATTTTGCCATGGGTGAACAACAAGCATTAAAACAATTGCAAATTAATGACAATGTCATCGTTAAAAATGCGGACAAAGGGGGTTCCATTGTTTCTATGGACAAAGGTCTATATGAGAAAAAAATGTAAATATGTTAAAAGATTCAAAGGTTTATCAGCAATTGGTTTCTGATCCTATCAACCAAATTAAGGAATCTTTACCAAACCTTCTGGATGAAGGAGTACGACTTGGTCTTATTACAACTAAATAAGCTGAATATTTAAATCCTCCCTTTCCGAGAACTCCATGCTCTCCCAAAAATGCACAAGGAGAAATTTCCACCACGATTCAGACTTTTTGTGTCTGGCATTGGATACTTGTTGGAAAATCTGTTAGTGGTTAGATGATATTAATAATCTTTATTTATACAGCGCCAACATATTTCGCAGCACTTTACAATTCAACAGTTCATATACAAGTCATAATTAGCAACATTTAAAGTAATACAATAATTAAAGCAAAATAATGATGTCCCTGCCCGTAAGAGATTATGGTCTACACACACACACACACACACACACACACACAAAAGGACTTTGATTAGGGAACATGATAGGCCGTTTTGAACAGATGTGTTTTGAGGGAGCGCCTGAAGCTATGTAAGTTGTGGATAGTCCTAATTTCTTGGGGTAGAGCATTCCAGAGGATTGGCGCAACATGGGAGAAGTCTTTGAGCCGGGAGTGGCAGGTACAGGTTAGTGCAGAGGTTAGTTGAGAGCCTTTTGCAGAGCATAAAGAGCGGGTAGGCAGAAATGAGGAATTCTATAATGAATGGGCAGCCAGTGCAATGATTTGCACAGAACAGATGCGTCCGAGTATCGATTAGCCAGTTAGACAACTCTGGCTGCAGCATTAAGGATGGACTGGAGAGGGGAAAGTCAAATAAGGGGGAGGCCAATTAATAGAGCATTACAGTAGCCTAGGTGAGAGTGGATCAGGGCAACAGTGAGGGTTTTTGTTGTTTCTATGGTGAGAGATGGCTGGATTCTAGATATGTTCTTTAGGTGTAAGCGGCAAGACCAGGCAAGATATTGTGTGTGGGAGGTGAAGAAAAGATTGGTGTCAAACATGACACTCAGACAGTGTGCCTGCTGCCTGGGCGTTGTTATGGTGCCACCCATGGAGAGGGAGATGTCAGCTTTAGGGAGGATAGTAGATGGCAGGAGCAGAAGATGTTCAGTTTTGGACAGGTTGAGTTTCAGATAGAGAGCAGACATAGTGTTGGATACTGAATAACAGAGAGTTACTGGTGTTCTCTAATACAACGGGGGTAAGGCCAGGAGTTGACGTGTATAGTTGCGTGTCATCAGCTTAAAGGTGGTACTGAAAGCCAAATCTGCTGATGGTCTGTCCAATTGGGGCCGTGTAGAGAAGAGAAGGGGGCCAAGGACTGAGGCCTGAGGGACCCTAACAGTGAGAGGAAGAGGAGATGAAGTGGAGCCAGCGAACGATACACTGAAGTAGCAGTCAGAAAGATAGAAAGAGAACCAGGAGTGAGCAGTGATCTTTATGCCCATTGACTGGAGCATAGAGAGTAGGAGATGGTGGTGAACAGTCTTGAAAGCTGCAGAAAAGCAGAGGAGAACAGAGAGTGGTCATCGTTAAGTTTTACTGTCACAAGGTTAGTGGTCACTGTAGAAGGGAAGTGCTCCAAAATGTATATCTTTACGCATAGATGTGTTTAGTGATATATAATTCCCCCACATGTGCTCAGTAGCACCCTCCTCAAGCTGGTATATCAGGTTTCATTTAGGACTTAGGCCAGTGGACAATAGATTTGTGACCTCATCCCCACACACCTGGGGCTGGACACACATCTTCTAGCTGGATATAAAAGGCACAAGACACATGTGCTCTGCCTTTTTTGCTGTGCCTGCATGCTGGAATGATGATGGACCCATGTGGCTTAAGTATACTCTGTATCCCCTTTTCTTAATAGGCCCAGTACTATTCCTTTCGGGTTAGCTAGCCATAGGTGGGAGGGCTGATATTGTATGTGTGATTTGGGCAATCGGGCAGTTAATTGATTGTTGTGATATTACTGGTTATTGTGGGTTATTACTGTGTGATACTGTTGGGATATCACGGTATACTGTAGTGATATTACTATATCAGAGTTGTGATATCCGTATATTTGTGTGTATATATATATATATATATATACATATTTATAGTTTAGCTTTCCTAGGGTGTTAAGTAGCTGCGAGGGTTGTATGTTACTCTTTTGAATTGTGGAAAACTGGTAGGGGTGTCTGTATAGGAAACAGAGGCAATTGACTAGGATCGTACTGTAAGAAAATTGCATTCATTTTGTGGGGTTCAGGAAAGTTGAGGCATTAGCTAATTAGTGGGCAGCTCAAGAAAGGTTAACAGGGGAAGATCTCCCAGAAGTAAAAGTATAAAGAATGAGTGAGTTTGGGGGGGACAGGGAAGCATCAAATAAGGATATTTACTAACTGCACTGGGAGATCTCCAAGAGAGTATTGTTCCTTTTGTCCCATTTTAGGTATCTATGTAGAAGAGCACCTATCACTCCAGAGAAGAAGTCATGACCTTTGCCAAGATGCCCCTGAGAGACTCCAGAACACCCCTCTTATGTTTGGTGCTGAGCTGAAACATCTATTCTCAGATTTCAGCCATGAGGAGGAGACTGTAATAAAACCTAATGCCACTTCGTCCTGTCATTTTCCTCCTGGTCATTATCTAATATATAAAGCTGAATGTGTGTATGTGTGTATGTATGTGTGTGTGTGTGTGTATGCATAGCTCCCAACCGTCCCTCATTGAGCGGGATTGTCCCGGTTTTGAGCCTTTGCCCTGCTGTCCAGCACGGGACGCTCTGTTCCCACAGAGCGCAGACAGCAGGACCGACACGCCCCCTTGTGTTAAGCCATGCCCCGGGCCCTTACCCTTCCGTATGGCTGCCTGCTTTCTGTGCACAGGACCTGTGATGAGGTCACAGGAGGGGAGGAGTCAGCGGTCACATGATCGGGACCTCCATGGATTGCAGGACTCGGCTGCCTGTGCTGGTTGCCAGCTTGCTGCCACATGGTGCTGCAGCCGCAGGATGAGGTAAGTATGCTGCCTTGTGTGGGGTCAGGAGGTGTACAGTGTGGATGTAGCAGAGCCGTGTGTGTGCGAGGTGTACGGAGCGGAGCCGTGTCTGTGCGAGGTGTATGGAGCAGAGCCGTGTGTGTGCGAGGTGTACGGAGCGGAGCCGTATGTGTGCGAGGTGTACCGAGCGGAGCCGTGTGTGTGCGAGGTGTACGGAGCGGAGCCGTGTGTGTGCGAGGTGTACGGAGCGGAGCCGTGTGTGTGCGAGGTGTATGGAGCGGAGCAGTGTGTGTGCGAGGTGTACGGAGCGGAGCCGTGTGTGTGCGGGTTGTACGGCATGGAGCCGTGTGTGTGCGAGATGTACGGAGCGGAGCCGTGTCTGTGGAAGGTGTACGGAGCAGAGTCGTGTGTGCGAGGTGTACGGCGTGGAGCCGTGTGTGTGCGAGGTGTACGGAGCGGAGCCGTGTGTGTGCGAGGTGTACGGAGCGGAGCCGTGTGTGTGCGAGGTACTATGTGTCGCCATTATATGGAGCATCATGTGCGGTCATTATACAGTATGGAGCATCATGTGCGGCAATTATACAGTATGGAGCATCATGTGGGGTCAATATACAGTATGGAGCATCATGTGGGGTCAATATACAGTATGGAGCATCATGTGGGGTCATTATACAGTATGGAGCATCATGTGCAGTCATTATACAGTATGGAGCATCATGTGCGGTCATTATACAGTATGGAGCATCATGTGTGGCCAATATACAGTATGGAGCATCATGTGCGGCCATTATACAGTATGGAGCATCATGTGCGGTCATTATACAGTATGGAGCATCATGTGCGGTCAATATACAGTATGGAGCATCATGTGCGGCCATTATACAGTATGGAGCATCATGTGCGGCCATTATACAGTATGGAGCATCATGTGCGGTCATTATACAGTATGGAGCATCATGTGCGGTCATTATACAGTATTGAGCATCATGTGGGGTCATTATACAGTATGGAGCATCATGTGGGGTCATTATACAGTATGGAGCATCATGTGCGGTCATTATACAGTATTGAGCATCATGTGGGGTCATTATACAGTATGGAGCATCATGTGGGGTCACTATACAGTATGGAGCATCATGTGCGGTAATTATACAGTATGGAGCATCATGTGCGGTCATTATACAGTATGGAGCATCATGTGCGGTCATTATACAGTATGGAGCATCATGTGTGGCCATTATACAGTATGGAGCATCATGTGTGGTCATCATACAGTATGGAGCATCATGTGTGGCCATTATACAGTATGGAGCACTGTGTGGCCATATTTTTGTGTTGTATTATTGTATATGAAACAGTGTGATCAGCAGTGCTAAATGGGTGTGGCTGGGATGTGGAAATGGGTGTGACTAATTATGAATGGGTGTGGTCAGGGGTGTGGCTTAAAATTTGCCGCTTTGCCCCTCTTTCCCATCTTCAAAACTTGGGAGGTATAGTGTATGTCCGGGATTGGCATCTGCACCGTCGCAGCTACAGCCACAAAATTTTGCACAGTCACACGTCTGGACCCTGAGAGAGTCATAGGCTATGTTGTGAGGTGAAATTTTAACCCCGCGCTTTCCAATTCACCAAACAATTTTGCCCCTATCTACATAATGGGGAAAAAGTGAAAGGAAAAGTGTTGGAGGCAAATTGACAGCTGCCAGATGTGAACAAGAGGGACTTAGAGTGAGAGCGATGGCACCAAAGAGTATATACTGTACAGATGCTAAGGTGGGGCCCCGACATGGGATACTCACCACACACGGGGATATGAACACACACACAAAAGGCGCCACAAACTACCACGTGCTTGAACGCATATGCCACCCTTAGCACACATTTCACCACACATACACCAACCTCGCCACATAAAAGTCGAAATACAAAAGTCGCCGCTCAAAACTCGCCACATGCTAAACTAGGCTCACGCAAAACTCGCCACACGTGCAAAACTCACCTCATGGAAAACTCGCCACACGCAAAACTTGCACACGCGGAAAAATTGCTACATGCACAAAAGTTGCAACACATGCAAAAGTAGCCTCACACAAAACTTGCACATACTTAAAATGCACCACACATAAAACTCGCCACGCGCAAAACTTGCTGTACACAACTTGCTACACTAACCTGTCACATGCAACTCGACACACAAAAAGTTGCTACACGCATATCGCCACACAAAACTCATCTCACAAAAGTCGCTACATGCATGTCGCCACATGCAACTCAACACACACAACTTGACACATGAAACACCCTAAAACACACACAAGTCTGGTATTATCCTTCAAAAATAAAAATCTGATTAATAAGCAGACAAACTACAAGAGCAACAAATGTACAATATAGGAAATACCGCAGCTGTCAGTCACATGACCTGTCTATTATGTGTATGTGTGAGCTAATATTAACTGCCGGGTGAGGGCTTCCTGTTGCCTAGGGATTTATCAGGCTGCCAATTTAGTACTATATACAGGAGAGATGACCCACCGGTATATACTATATACAGGAGCAGATGACACACAGGTATATACTATATACAGGAGCAGATGACACACAGGTATATACTATATATTGGAGGAGATGACTTACCGGTATTTACTATATACAGGAGGAGATGACACACGTATCTATATATATAATTGTCTAAGAGTTTTTCCGTCTGTCTGTCTGTCTGTCCTGGAAATCCCGCGTCTCTGATTGGTCGAGGCCTGGCGGCCTCGACCAATCAGAGACCGGCACAGCATCGACGTAGAAATCCCACGTCTTTGATTGGTCGAGGCCGCCAGGCCTCGACCAATCAGCGACGAGCACAGCGATGATGATGTCATAAAGGACGTAGATATCCCGCGTCTCTGATTGGTCAAGGCCGCCAGGCTTCGACCAATCAGCAACGGGCACAGCGACGATGATGTCATAAAGGACGTAGAAATCCCACGTTTCTGATTCAGCGACGGGCACAGTATCGACGTAGATGTCGTAATGGTTGCCATGGCGACAATGATGTCATAAAGGTTGCCTCGACCAATCAGCGACGGGCACAGTCTGCCGCGAATTCTGGAATCATCATTGTCCATATACTACGGGGACATGCATATTCTAGAATACCCGATGCGTTAGAATCGGGCCACAATCTAGTATACTATATACAGGAGGAGATGACACACAGGTATATACTATATACAGGAGGAGATGACACACAGGTATATACTATATACAGGAGGAGATGACACACATATATACTATATACAGGGGAGATGACACAGGTATATACTATATACAGGAGGAGATGACATACAGGTATATACTATATACAGGAGGAGATGACATCCTGGTATATACTATATACAGGGGAGATGACATACAGGTACATACTATATACAGGGGCGATGACACACAGGTATATACTATATACAGTGGAGATAACACACAGGTATATACTACAGTTAGGGCCAGAAATATTTGGACAGTGACACAAGTTTTGTTATTTTAGCTGTTTACAAAAACATGTTCAGAAATACAATTATATATATAATATGGGCTGAAAGTGCACACTCCCAGCTGCAATATGATAGTTTCCACATCCAAATCGGAGAAAGGGTTTAGGAATCATAGCTCTGTAATGCATAGCGTCCTCTTTTTCAAGGGACCAAAAGTAATTGGACAATGGACTCTAAGGGCTGCAATTAACTCTGAAGGCGTCTCCCTCGTTAACCTGTAATCAATGAAGTAGTTAAAAGGTCAGGGGTGGATTCCAGGTGTGTGGTTTTGCATTTGGAAGCTGTTGCTGTGAGCAGACAACATGCGGTCAAAGGAACTCTCAATTGAGGTGAAGCAGAACATCCTGAGGCTGAAAAAAAAAGAAAAAATCCATCAGAGAGATAGCAGACATGCTTGGAGTAGCAAAATCAACAGTTGGGTACATTCTGAGAAAAAAGGAATTGACTGGTGAGCTTGGGAACTCAAAAAGGCCTGGGCGTCCACGGATGACAACAGTGGTGGATGATCGCCGCATACTTAATTTGGTGAAGAAGAACCCGTTCACAACATCAACTGAAGTCCAGAACACTCTCAGTGAAGTAGGTGTATCTGTCTCTAAGTCAACAGTAAAGAGAAGACTCCATGACAGTAAATACAAAGGGTTCACATCTAGATGCAAACCATTCATCAATAACAAAAATAGACAGGCCAGAGTTAAATTTGCAGAAAAACACCTCAAGAAGCCAGCTCAGTTCTGGAAAAGTATTCTATGGACAGATGAGACAAAGATCAACCTGTACCAGAATGATGGGAAGAAAAAAGTTTGGAGAAGAAAGGGAACGGCACATGATCCAAGGCACACCACATCCTCTGTAAAACATGGTGGAGGCAACGTGATGGCATGGGCATGCATGGCTTTCAATGGCACTGGGTCACTTGTGTTTATTGATGACATAAGAGCAGACAAGAGTAGCCGGATGAATTCTGAAGTGTACCGGGATATACTTTCAGCCCAGATTCAGCCAAATGCTGCAAAGTTGATTGGACGGCGCTTCATAGTACAGATGGACAATGACCCCAAGCATACAGCCAAAGCTACCCAGGAGTTCATGAGTGCCAAAAAGTGGAACATTCTGCAATGGCCAAGTCAATCTCCAGATCTAAACCCAATTGAGCATGCATTTCACTTGCTCAAATCCAGACTTAAGACTGAAAAACCCACAAACAAGCAAGACCTGAAGGCTGCGGCTGTAAAGGCCTGGCAAAGCATTAAGAAGGAGGAAACCCAGCGTTTGGTGATGTCCATGGGTTCCAGACTTAAGGCAGTGATTGCCTCCAAAGGATTTGCAACAAAATATTGAAAATAAAAATATTTTGTTTGGGTTATATTTATTTGTCCAATTACTTTTGACCTCCTAAAATGTGGAGTGTTTGTAAAGAAATGTGTACAATTCCTACATTTTCTATCAGATATTTTTGTTCAACCCTTCAAATTAAACGTTACAATCTGCACTTGAATTCTGTTGTAGAGGTTTCATTTCAAATCCAATGTGGTGGCATGCAGAGCCCAACTCGCGAAAATTGTGTCACTGTCCAAATATTTCTGGCCCTAACTGTATATACAGGTGGAGATGACATAAAGGTATATACTATATAATGGAGGAGATGAGACACAGGTATATACTTTATACAGGAGCAGATGATTCACAGGTATATACTATATACAGGAGGAGATGACTTACAGGTACATACTATATACAGGAGGAGATGACACACATATATACTATATACAGGAGGAGATGACATGCAGGTACAGTGGGGCAAAAAAGTATTTAGTCAGTCAGCAATAGTGCAAGTTCCACCACTTAAAAAGATGAGAGGCGTCTGTAATTTACATCATAGGTAGACCTCAACTATGGGAGACAAACTGAGAAAAAAAAATCCAGAAAATCACATTGTCTGTTTTTTTAACATTTTATTTGCATATTATGGTGGAAAATAAGTATTTGGTCAGAAACAAACAATCAAGATTTCTGGCTCTCACAGACCTGTAACTTCTTCTTTAAGAGTCTCCTCTTTCCTCCACTCATTACCTGTAGTAATGGCACCTGTTTAAACTTGTTATCAGTATAAAAAGACACCTGTGCACACCCTCAAACAGTCTGACTCCAAACTCCACTATGGTGAAGACCAAAGAGCTGTCAAAGGACACCAGAAACAAAATTGTAGCCCTGCACCAGGCTGGGAAGACTGAATCTGCAATAGCCAACCAGCTTGGAGTGAAGAAATCAACAGTGGGAGCAATAATTAGAAAATGGAAGACATACAAGACCACTGATAATCTCCCTCGATCTGGGGCTCCACGCAAAATCCCACGCCGTGGGGTCAGAATGATCACAAGAACGGTGAGCAAAAATCCCAGAACCACGCGGGGGGACCTAGTGAATGAACTGCAGAGAGCTGGGACCAATGTAACAAGGCCTACCATAAGTAACACACTACGCCACCATGGACTCAGATCCTGCAGTGCCAGACGTGTCCCACTGCTTAAGCCAATACATGTCCGGGCCCGTCTGAAGTTTGCTAGAGAGCATTTGGATGATCCAGAGGAGTTTTGGGAGAATGTCCTATGGTCTGATGAAACCAAACTGGAACTGTTTGGTAGAAACACAACTTGTCGTGTTTGGAGGAAAAAGAATACTGAGTTGCATCCATCAAACACCATACCTACTGTAAAGCATGGTGGTGGAAACATCATGCTTTGGGGCTGTTTCTCTGCAAAGGGTCCAGGACGACTGATCCGGGTACATGAAAGAATGAATGGGGCCATGTATCGTGAGATTTTGAGTGCAAACCTCCTTCCATCAGCAAGGGCATTGAAGATGAAACGTGGCTGGGTCTTTCAACATGACAGTGATCCAAAGCACACCGCCAGGGCAACGAAGGAGTGGCTTCGTAAGAAGCATTTCAAGGTCCTGGAGTGGCCTAGCCAGTCTCCAGATCTCAACCCTATAGAAAACCTTTGGAGGGAGTTGAAAGTCCGTGTTGCCAAGCGAAAAGCCAAAAACATCACTGCTCTAGAGGAGATCTGCATGGAGGAATGGGCCAACATACCAACAACAGTGTGTGGCAACCTTGTGAAGACTTACAGAAAACGTTTGACCTCTGTCATTGCCAACAAAGGATATATTACAAAGTATTGAGATGAAATTTTGTTTCTGACCAAATACTTATTTTACACCATAATATGCAAATAAAATGTTAAAAAAACAGACAATGTGATTTTCTGGATTTTTTTTTCTCAGTTTGTCTCCCATAGTTGAGGTCTACCTATGATGTAAATTACAGACGCCTCTCATCTTTTTAAGTGGTGGAACTTGCACTATTGCTGACTGACTAAATACTTTTTTGCCCCACTGTAGGTCCTTAACATAAATTTGTAGGATGAAGTCTTCTGGTGTGTGTTTTCCTCCATTAGTGTTCAGCACTCCTAGAGCATCGCTGGAGAAATCGAGTTTGTGATGTGATAGACTAAAATCTTTGGTACAATTGTCCCCCAGGTATATTTGTGATTTTGAACATGTTTTAATTGTTTTGAAGGACATTTAATGGTTTGAAAATTATACCTTGGTAACGTGTGATATAAATGCACTGCACACCTCGATACAGCATAAATTAGCATTCCTTTTTTGGACTGATCAAATGTGCAAATTTATTGATTATTATAAGGAACTACCGCAATTTATACTTAGGTTGCTCACTTTTTTTTCTGGGCAAATTTTTTTTACAATGCCAGGGAAAAAGTGTTTGCCCCCTTCCTGATTTCCTATTCTTTTGCATGTTTGTCACGCTTAAATGTTTCACATCACCAAACAAATTTAACCCCTTAGTGACCGCCAATACGCCTTTTAACTAACCTGAGATATAAGAGACTTATATCCCCATACAGGTGACAATCCAGTAGCTGTCAGCTGTCCACTATAGCTGACAACTTGCTGCATCAGCCATGATCAGTGTTTGCACCGTCCAAATCTATTTAACCCCTTAGATGCTGCTGTCAATAGTGACTACATCATTATAAACGGTTAACAGACTGTGGGGGCTTCCTCTTTATCCCAATTGGTGGTCTCAGATCATGATTTTGTGGTCCTGATGTTTGTCATGGAAATTCATGACCAAATAGAGGCCTTAGAGTCTGTCGGCTGTAGTAACCTGTTCAGAAGTTAGTGACATTTAGGTGATAAAAATACACATTTTCATTTTTCTCATGCCACTTTGCATTAATTCCTGAAAATCACCCGAAGGGTTAACAAATGACCTGACTGCAGTTTTCAATATGTCAGGGGGTGTGTTGTGAATTCTGTGGTCACAAGTGGTATTGCAGTCTCTGGGCGTCCTCCCTCAGGTGTTTTGGTGAGCTCGTTGGCTGCCTTGCTATTTAGCTCCACCTGAGTCTGTCTTCCTTGCTCCTTGTCTATGTTCCAGTGTTGGATCTGAGCTACTGCATCTTTCCTTGGGCCTGCTGCTCTGCTAGATAAGTGCTTCTAGTTTGTTTTCTGTTTTTTCTGTCCAGCTTGTTATTATCTTTTGCTGGAAGCTCTGAGAAGCAAAGGGGTGCACCGCCGTGCTGTTAGTTCGGCACGGTGGGTCTTTTTTGCCCCTTTGCGTGGTTTTCGTTTTAGGGTTTTTTGTAGACTGCATAGTTCTCTTTGCTATCCTCGCTCTGTCTAGAATATCGGGCCTCACTTTGCTGAATCTATTTCATTCCTACGTTTGTCTTTTCATCTTGCTAACAGTCATTATATGTGGGGGCTGCCTATTCCTTTGGGGTATTTCTCTGAGGTAAGTCAGGCTTGTATTTCTATCTTCAGGCTAGTCAGCTCCTCAGGCAGTGCCGAGTTGCATAGGTAGTGATAGGCGCAATCCACTGCTGCTTCCAGTTGTGTGAGGACAGTTCAGGTACTGCAGTCTACAGAGATTCCACGTCTCAGAGCTCGTCCTATTGTTTTGGGTTTTTGCCAGATCTCTGTATGTGCGCTGATTACTGCACGCTGTGTTGCCTGATTGCCAGCCATAACAGTACAAGGAGCCCCCTTCCATTTGACCAGATACTGGAGTTTCCGTCTAGAGACACGAGAATCCAAAATCTTCTCCACAATATACTCCAATTCCCCCTCCACCAAAACAGGGGCAGGAGGCTCCACAGATGGAACCATAGGTGCCACGTATCTCCTCAACAACGACCTATGGAATACATTATGTATGGAAAAGGAGTCTGGGAGGGTCAGACGAAAAGACACCGGATTGAGAATCTCAGAAATCCTATACGGACCAATAAAACGAGGTTTAAATTTAGTTGAGAGGAATTGATGCTACACCTCTGGCCAAGAATAAGCCTCAGTACTGGGCCCAGCTGACCATGTGCATGGCTCCTGCACATCAGGAAGTTATTCGCTTTTTGGTACTGCATAATTTGCATGATGTGGTCGTGTTGGGGTTGCCATGGCTACAAACCCATAATCCAGTATTGGATTGGAACTCTATGTCGGTAACCAGCTGGGGTTGTCAGGGAGTACATGGTGATGTTCCATTTTTGTCTATTTCGTCATCCATTCCATCTGACATCCCAGAGTTCTTGTCGGACTTTCAGGATGTATTTGAAGTGTCCAAGTCTGATGCCCTTCCTCCGCATAGGAATTGTGATTGTGCTATCGATTTGATTCCTGGTAGTAAATTCCCTAAGGGTCGTTTATTTAATTTGTCCGTACCTGAACACACCGCTATGCGCAGTTATGTGAAGGAGTCCCTGGAGAAGGGACATATTCGCCCATCGTCGTCACCATTGGGAGCAGGGTTCTTTTTTGTAGCCAAGAAGGATGGTTCGCTAAGACCGTGTATTGATTACCGCCTTCTTAATAAGATCACTGTTAAGTTTCAGTATCCCTTGCCATTGATTTCTGACTTGTTTGCTCGGATTAAGGGGGCTAGTTGGTTTACTAAGATTGATCTTCGTGGTGCGTATAATCTGGTGAGAATCAGGCAGGGAGATGAATGGAAAACGGCATTTAATACGCCCGAGGGTCATTTTGAGTATCTGGTGATGCCGTTCGGACTTGCCAATGCTCCATCTGTTTTTCAGTCTTTTATGCATGACATTTTTCGTGAGTATCTGGATAAATTCTTGATTGTTTACTTGGATGACATTTTGATCTTCTCAGATGATTGGGAGTCTCATGTAAAGCAAGTCAGAATGGTTTTCCAGGTACTGCGTGCTAATTCCTTGTTCGTGAAGGGATCAAAGTGTCTCTTCGGTGTGCAGAAAGTTTCATTTTTGGGGTTCATCTTTTCCCCTTCTACTATCGAGATGGATCCGGTTAAGGTTCAGGCCATCCAGGATTGGACTCAGCCGACATCTCTAAAAAGTTTGCAGAAATTCCTGGGCTTTGCTAATTTTTATCGTCGCTTCATCTGTAATTTTTCTAGCATTGCCAGACCATTGACCGATTTGACCAAGAAGGGTGCTGATTTGGTTAATTGGTCTTCTGCTGCCGTGGAAGCTTTTCAGGAGTTGAAGCGTCGTTTTTGCTGTGCCCCTGTGTTGTGTCAACCTGATGTTTCTCTTCCGTTCCAGGTCGAGGTTGATGCTTCTGAGATTGGTGCAGGGGCGGTTTTGTCACAGAGAGGTTCTGGTTGCTCAGTGTTCAAACCATGTGCTTTCTTTTCCAGGAAATTTTCTGCTGCTGAGCGTAATTATGATGTGGGCAACCGAGAGTTGCTGGCCATGAAGTGGGCATTTGAGGAGTGGCGTCATTGGCTTGAGGGTGCTAAGCATCGCGTGGTGGTTTTGACTGATCATAAGAACCTTACTTATCTTGAGTCTGCCAAGCGCTTGAATCCTAGACAGGCCCGTTGGTCGTTATTTTTTGCTCGTTTTGATTTTGTGATTTCATACCTTCCGGGCTCTAAAAATGTGAAGGCGGATGCTCTGTCTAGGAGTTTTGTGCCCGACTCTCTGGGGTTATCTGAGCCGGCGAGTATCCTCAAGGAAGGAGTCATTGTGTCTGCCATCTCCCCTGATTTGCGGAGAGTGTTGCAGAAATTTCAGGCTAATAAACCTGATCGTTGTCCGGCCGAGAAACTGTTCGTCCCTGATAGGTGGACTAGTAAAGTTATCTCTGAACTTCATTGTTCGGTGCTGGCCGGTCATCCAGGAATCTTTGGTACCAGGGAGTTGGTTGCTAGATCCTTTTGGTGGCCGTCTCTGTCGCGGGATGTGCGTGCTTTTGTGCAGTCCTGTGGAATTTGTGCTAGGGCTAAGCCCTGCTGTTCACGTGCCAGTGGGTTGCTTTTGCCCTTGCCGGTCCCGAAGAGGCCTTGGACACATATTTCGATGGATTTCATTTCTGACCTTCCCGTTTCTCAAAAGATGTCTGTCATTTGGGTGGTCTGTGATCGCTTTTCTAAAATGGTCCATCTGGTGCCCTTGGTTAAATTGCCTTCCTCCTCTGATTTGGTGCCTTTGTTCTTCCAGCATGTGGTTCGTTTACATGGCATTCCTGAGAATATTGTTTCTGACAGAGGTTCCCAGTTTGTCTCAAGGTTCTGGCGAGCCTTTTGTGGTAGGATGGGCATTGACCTATCTTTTTCCTCGGCCTTCCATCCTCAGACTAATGGCCAGACCGAACGAACCAATCAGACCTTGGAAACATATCTGAGATGTTTTGTTTCCGCTGACCAGGATGATTGGGTGTCATTTTTGCCGTTGGCTGAGTTCGCCCTTAATAATCGGGCCAGCTCGGCTACCTTGGTCTCTCCATTTTTCTGCAATTCTGGGTTCCATCCTCGTTTCTCTTCAGGACAGGTTGAGTCTTCGGACTGTCCTGGTGTGGATTATGTGGTGGACAGGTTGCAGCAGATCTGGACTCAGGTAGTGGACAATTTGACCTTGTCCCAGGAGAAGGCTCAGCTTTTCGCTAATCGCAGACGCCGTGTGGGACCCCGACTTCGTGTTGGGGATCTGGTTTGGTTATCTTCTCGTCATATACCTATGAAGGTTTCCTCTCCTAAATTTAAACCTCGTTTTATTGGTCCGTATAGGATTTCTGAGATTCTCAATCCGGTGTCTTTTCGTCTGACCCTCCCAGACTCCTTTTCCATACATAATGTATTCCATAGGTCGTTGTTGAGGAGATACGTGGCACCTATGGTTCCATCTGTGGAGCCTCCTGCCCCTGTTTTGGTGGAGGGGGAATTGGAGTATATTGTGGAGAAGATTTTGGATTCTCGTGTCTCTAGACGGAAACTCCAGTATCTGGTCAAATGGAAGGGTTATGCTCAGGAAGATAATTCCTGGGTTTTTGCCTCTGATGTCCATGCCCCAGATCTTGTTCGTGCCTTTCATGTGGCTCATCCTGGTCGGCCTGGGGGTTCTGGTGAGGGTTCGGTGACCCCTCCTCAAGGGGGGGGTACTGTTGTGAATTCTGTGGTCACAAGTGGTATTGCAGTCTCTGGGCGTCCTCCCTCAGGTGTTTTGGTGAGCTCGTTGGCTGCCTTGCTATTTAGCTCCACCTGAGTCTGTCTTCCTTGCTCCTTGTCTATGTTCCAGTGTTGGATCTGAGCTACTGCATCTTTCCTTGGGCCTGCTGCTCTGCTAGATAAGTGCTTCTAGTTTGTTTTCTGTTTTTTCTGTCCAGCTTGTTATTATCTTTTGCTGGAAGCTCTGAGAAGCAAAGGGGTGCACCGCCGTGCTGTTAGTTCGGCACGGTGGGTCTTTTTTGCCCCTTTGCGTGGTTTTCGTTTTAGGGTTTTTTGTAGACTGCATAGTTCTCTTTGCTATCCTCGCTCTGTCTAGAATATCGGGCCTCACTTTGCTGAATCTATTTCATTCCTACGTTTGTCTTTTCATCTTGCTAACAGTCATTATATGTGGGGGCTGCCTATTCCTTTGGGGTATTTCTCTGAGGTAAGTCAGGCTTGTATTTCTATCTTCAGGCTAGTCAGCTCCTCAGGCAGTGCCGAGTTGCATAGGTAGTGATAGGCGCAATCCACTGCTGCTTCCAGTTGTGTGAGGACAGTTCAGGTACTGCAGTCTACAGAGATTCCACGTCTCAGAGCTCGTCCTATTGTTTTGGGTTTTTGCCAGATCTCTGTATGTGCGCTGATTACTGCACGCTGTGTTGCCTGATTGCCAGCCATAACAGGGGTGCTGTTTTTAAAATTGTATCACTTGTGGGGATTTCTCTATATATAGGACCCCCAAATTCACTTCAAACATGGATAGGTCCCTAAAAAAATACATTTTGTAAATTTCCTTGAAAAAAATTTAAATTGTTGATACATTTTTAATCCTCCTAAAATGCTAACAAAATAAAATAACATTTTGCAAATGGTGCTGTTGTAAAGCAGACATGTGGGAAATGTTATTTATTAATGTTTTGCTGTGGTATGACTATCGGGATTAAAGGGATAATCATTCAAA
This sequence comes from Ranitomeya imitator, assembly GCF_032444005.1. Taxonomy (NCBI): domain Eukaryota; kingdom Metazoa; phylum Chordata; class Amphibia; order Anura; family Dendrobatidae; genus Ranitomeya; species Ranitomeya imitator. The sequence goes on along the minus strand of NC_091286.1, from coordinate 176,738,925 downwards.
GTTTGAAAATTGTAAATTTTTTAACATTTTTTTCAAATTTCTGATATTTTTTATAAATAAACATAAAGCATATCAACCTAAATTTACCATTATCATAAAGTATAATGTGTCACGAAAAAACAATCTCAAAATCACTGGGCTTTGTTGAAGCATTCCAGAGTTATTACCACATAAAGTAACACTGGTCAGATTTCAAAAATTTGGCTCCGTCACTAAGGGGTTAAATATCAGACACAGTTCACGGAAGAAAACACCAGATAAAGTTTTTAACTGAAGATCTTTGTTATTAAGGGCAAAAGAAATCGAAACCTACAGGGCCCTGTGTGAAAAAGTGATTTCCCTCTTCCCCCCTTAAAGCAAATTAATTGTGGTTTATCACATCTTTGGGAAGCTGAATTCAAATTCCCTTTACACTGAAGCATGATTACTGCCACACCTGTTCTCAATCAAGAAATCACTCAAATATTATTATTATTTATTGTTATAGCGCCATTTATTCCATGGCGCTTTACATGTAATGAGTGGTATACATAATAAAAACAAGTACAATAATCTTAAACAATACAAGCCATAAATGGTACAGGAGGAGAGAGGAACCTGCCCACGAAGGCTCAAAATCTACAAGGGATGGGCGAGAATACAGTAGGCGAGGGTAGAGCTGGTCATGCAGCGGTTTGGTCGATCGGTGATTACTGCAGGTTATAGGCTTGTCGGAAGAGGTGGGTCTTCAGGCTCTTTTTGAAGGTTTCGATGGTAGGTGAGAGTCTGATATGTTGTGGTAGAGAGTTCCAGAGTAGGGGTGATGCGCGAGAGAAATCTTGCATGCGATTGTGGGAAGAGGAGATAAGAGGGGAATAGAGAAGGAGATCTTGTGAGGATCGGAGGTTGCGTGCAGGAAAGTACCGGGAGACGAGGTCACAGATGTATGGAGGAGACAGGTTGTGGATGGCTTTGTATGTCATGGTTAGGGTTTTGTACTGGAGTCTATGGGCAATGGGGAGCCAGTGAAGGGATTGACAGAGGGGAGAAGCTGGGGAATAGCGGGGGGACAGGTGGATTAGTCGTGCAGCAGAGTTTAGAATAGGACCTGCCTGACAAAGGGAAGTAGACCAAAATACCCTCAAAAGCTATACATCATGCCACGGTTCAAAGAAATTCTGGAACAAATGAGAAACAAAATAATTGTGATCTATCAGTCTAGAAAAGGTTATAAAGCCATTTCTAAAACTTTGGGACTCCAGCAAACCACATTGAGAGCGATTATCCTCAAATTGGCGAAAACAAGGAACAGTGGTGAACCTTCCCAGGAGTGACCGGACGACCAAAATTACCCCAGGAGCACAGCGACAACTTATCCAAGAGGTTACAAAAGAGCCCAGAACAACATCCAGGCCTCAATTACCTCAGTTGAGATCAGTGTTCATTACTCCACGATAAAGAGACTGGGCAAAAATGTCATGCATGGCAGAGTTCCAAAACGAAAACCCACTGCTGAGCAATAAGAACATAAAGGCTCATCTCCGTTTTTGCCAGAAAACATCTTGATTATCCCTAAGACTTTTGGTTAGAATGCTCTATGGACTGACGAGACAATAGTTGAACTTTTTGGAAGGTGTATGTCCCATTACATCTGGCATAGAACTAACACAGCATTTCAGAAAAGGAACATCTCACCAACAATAAAATATTGTGGCATTTTGTGTTTACTTGTGTTATCTTTGTCTAATATTTAAATTTGTTTGCTGAGCTGAAACAAATAAGTGTGACAAACATGCAAAAGAATAGGAAATCAGGAAGAGGGCATACACTTTCACACAACTGTATATATACCGGTACCTCATTTAATCCTTATGTGTCTGATGTTTTGCTGGTATGGTCATAGATGACGACCTTACTGAATTTCATCAGATACATAAATAACAACGCTGATAATATTTTGTTCCCATTCAACAGACATCCTGCTCATATTCCTGTTTTGGTTTTTTTGTTATATGGAGAGATGTTAAAAATTAAAAGGTTTGCACAGAAATTTATAGAAAACCAATAGCTGGTAATTCTATGTTTTATGCTACTAGTTGTCACCCAAGACATGTCATACAGAATCTACTAGTAGGATGATATGTGAGGGCAAAGAGATGCTGTACCACAGAAAAACAATATTCACATGAATGTTCTATTATAGATAACCGTTTTTTGTTTTTAAAGAGGATATTCAGAGCAAGCTTTAGGCTGTGTTCACACGTTGCGTTTTTTTAGCGTTTTTTTCGCGTTTTTTCCCGATAAAAAAACACTATAAAACCGCAAAAAAAACCGCATACAATAAGCATCCCATCATTTAGAATGAATTCCGCATGTTTTGTGCACATGATGCGAAAAAAAGCATCGCGGCAAAAAAACGCAGCATGTTCATTAATTTTCCGTTTTTTTGCGGATTTCCCACTCCAAAATGCATTGGGAAGTGTCCGGAAAAAAACGCGTCAAAGCCGCGGCAAAAAACGCGTCAAAACCGCGGCAAAATCGTGGCAAAAACGCATGCGGTTTTCTTGCGGATTTCTTGCAGAAAATGTTCGGAATTCTCAGAAATTTTCTGCAAGAAATCCTGACGTGTGCACATAGCCTTAGGCTATGTGCACACGTCAGGATTTCTGGCAGAAATTTTCCTGACAAAAACCTGACATTTCTCCCGGAAATCCGCATGCGTTTTTCTTGCGTTTTTGATGCGTTTTTTCTTGCGTTTTTTCCAAATGCTTTAAATACAGTGAAAAAAACGCAAAATTAATGAACATGCTGCTTTTTTTTTACCGCGATGCGTTTTTTATCGCGGAAAAAAGCGCATTTTGTGCACAAAAATTGCAGAATACATTGTAAGTGATAGGATGCATATGTCTGCAGTTTCTAATGCGGTTTTATCGCGTTTTTATCAGGAAAAAACGCGAAAGAACCTGAACGTGTGCACATACCCTTAATCTCAGCAAAAATAGCTAATTCCTAATCAATAACATACACAAAAAAAGGCAAAATATACATAAAATAATCCTATATTTTTCCACTCAGTATAGTAATTCTTAATATCAAATTACCAATATTATTAAAAAAATATTTACCTGATTTGTACACTGATAATTCTTTGCAAAATATTCTACAAACACTTAACAAATTTGTTTCTAGGTGGAACCACTATAAGTAACATTATATTCTCAAATGACCATACTAATAAACAGGGATGGACACTGACAGCTTTGGGCCCCTGTGCAAGAAATGTGTCTAGGCTCTCCTCTTTTTATGGCGACAAAGCTACAGATGCATATACAGTTATATGAAAAAGTTTGGGCACCCCTATTAATCTTAAGCTTAATGTTTTCTAAAAATAGTTTTTTTTGCAACAGCTATTTCAGTTTCATATATCTAATAACTGTTGGACACAATAATGTTTCTGCCTTGAAATGAGGTTTATTGTACTAACAGAAAATGTGCAGTCTGCATTTAAACAAAATTTGACAGGTGCATAAGTATGGGCACCCTTATCATTTTCTTGTTTTAAATACTCCTACCTACTTTTTACTGACTTACTAAAGCACTTTTTTTGGTTTTCTAACCTCATTGAGCTTTGAACTTCATAGCCAGGTGTATGCAATCATGAGAAAAGCTACTTAAAGTGGTCACTTGCAAGTTGTTCTCCTGTTTGAATCTCCTCTGAAGAGTGGCATCATGGGCTCCTCAAAACAATTGTCTAATGATCTGAAAACAACGATTATTCAACATAGTTGTTCAGGGGAAGGATACAAAAAGCTGTCTCAGAGATTTAACCTGTCAATTTCCACTGTGAGGAACATAGTAAGGAAATGGAAAAACACAGGTACAGTTCTTGTTAAGGCCAGAAGTGGCAGGCCAAGAAAAACATCAGAAAGGCAGAGAAGAAGAATGGTGAGATCAGTCAAGGACAATCCTCAGACCACCTCCAGAGAGCTGCAGCATCAACTTGCTGCAGATGGTGTCACTGTGCATCGGTCAGCTATACAACGCACTTTGCACAAGGAGAAGCTGTATGGGAGAGTGATACGAAAGAAGCAAGCACGCCACAAACAGAGTTGGCTGAGATATGCAAAAGCACATTTGGAGAAACCAATTTCTTTTTGGAAGAAGGTCCTGTGGACTGATGAAACCAAGATTGAGTTGTTTGGTCATACAAAAAGGTGTTCTGCATGGCGGCCAAAAAACACAGCATTCCAAGAAAAACACTTGCTACCCACAGTAAAATTAGGTGGAGGTTCCATCATGCTTTGGGGCTGTGTGGCCAATGCCGGCACCGGAAATCTTGTTAAAGTTGAGGGACGCATGGATTCCTCTCAGTATCATCAGATTCTTGACAATAATGTTCATGAATCAGTGACAAAGTTGAAGTTATGCAGGGGATGGATCTTTCAGCAAGACAATGATCCAAAACATCGCTCTAAATCTACTCAGGCATTCATGCAGAGGAACAATTACACTGTTCTGGAATGGCCATCCCAGTCCCCAGACCTGAATATCATTGAACATCTGTGGCATCATTTGAAGAGGGCTGTCCATGCTCGGCGACCATCAAACTTAACTGAACTGGAATTGTTTTGTAAAGAGGAATGGTCAAAAATACCTTCATCCAGGATCCAGGAACTCATTAAAAGCTACAGGAAGCGACTAGAGGCTGTTATTTTTGCAAAAGGAGGATCTACTAAATATTAATGTCATTTTTCTGGTGGGGTGGCCATACTTATGCACCTGTAAAATTTTGTTTGAATGCAGATTGCACATTTTCTGTTAGTACAATAAACCTCATTTCAAGGCAGAAACATTACTGTGTCCAAAAGTTATTAGATATATGAAACTGAAATAGCTGTTGCAAAAAAAAACATTTTTTATAAAACATTAAGCTTAAGATTAATAGGGGTGCCCAAACTTTTTCATATACCTATATATCTACTATATAATTGTCTAAGGGTCACTTTCGTCTGTCCTTCTTTCTTTCTTTCTGTCAAGGATATTCATTCACTGATTGGTCTCGGCAGCTGCCTGTCATGGCTGCCGCGACCAATCAGCGACGGCCACAGTCTGATTAGTCCCTCCCTAAAACCCTGCAGTCAGTGCCCAAGCTCGCAGTCTCACCCTCCGCAGCCGCCGTACATGCCCTTCATCATCCCCGCAACTGTCTGATCACTGGTAATCACCGATCACTGCGCAGTTTTCCCTCTCCCCTGCTATTCATTACATGGTATAATGTCACCGCCAGTGATGATGTCACCAGTGATGACGTCCCTTCCCTTCAGGCGCTGCACATGCTGTCATCTCACCTGTACATATGCGGTCAGCGCGGCTGCAGGCTCCCGGGGCGGTGCGTGGACATGGTGACCTCCTCACGGTACCGGAGCCAGTGTCTCGGGCTCTCATGCAGCGGCGGCTGTGGCGGAGACCCCGGAGCATGAGAGGCGCCTGGTGAGTGGCTGACATTGCTCTTGCTTTGCTGAGAAGGAGCAGGGAAGAGGGAAGCACCGGCCGGAGGAGGAGGCTGCTTCTTCCTTACTACTGTGTCTTGCACCTTACTGTCCTATATTCCAGCCCATAGTTCTAAATTTGGGAACTACAAGTCCCAGCAGTCTGTCCAGAAGGATGATGGCATTATAGACCCACACCATACCTTCGTGTTGTGTTTTTTTTGTAACCTGTTACATACGTGGCTGCGCAATATACTACGTGGCTGGGCAATATACTACGTAACTGGGCAATATACTACGTGGCTGGGCAATATACTACGTGGCTGTGCTATATACTACGTGGCTGGGCAATATACTACGAGGCTGGGCAATATACTACATAACTGGGCAATATACTACGTGACTGGGCAATATACTACGTGGCTGGGCAATATACTACGTGACTGGGCAATATACTACGTGGCTGGGCAATATACTATGTAATTGGGCAATATACTACGTGGATGGGCAATATACTACGTGGCTGGGCAATATACTACGTGGCTGGGCAATATACTATGTAACTGGGCAATATACTACGCGGCTGGGCAATATACTACGTGGCTGGGCAATATACTACGTAACTGGGCAATATACTTCGTGGCTGTGCTATATACTACGTGGACATGCATATTATAGAATACTCGATGCGTTAGAATCGGGCCACCATCTAGTATATATATATCTTTCATAGTCTCCTTTATTATGTATATTGCTGTCCCTTATTACACAGCATGTACAGCACCGTACCTTACATATCGGATTATTTATAGCACCATTTTCTATATTACATACTGTTGTCTCTTGTTAGATATAAACTGCAGTGATAGCTGATGGAGCATGTGAAAGCTTCTTTTCTAATGGATGAGCTAATGGGCTGGTCTTCTGGTAAGATACTGCTCCACCAGTAGTCATTTTATATCTAACAAGAGATAATAAAGAGATGAAGTCGTAATTAACAAAAATACACTATGTAAGGGACAGAACTGTACATAACAAAAGAGGATGTTTTATAATAAGGTATCACCCTATACATAACTAGAAAGGATGGTACATAATAAGAGACAGTTGTTCTACATAATAAAAGAGGAAACTAAGGACGGCGCTATACATAATAAGTGAGTACACTATATACTAAGGGACTGTGCTATACATAATAAGGCTACATTCCCATATCCGTGTGCAGTGTCAGTGTGCTGCCCTCTTTTAGAGACGCATTGAGCATGTCCTATTCTGATCCTCAAAATTTGATCAGAACATGGATCTCACGACTACATATGAAATTTAATGTTTTTTATTTGATAAATTAAGGATATAATACCAAAATAAGAAATCAACAGAAAACAGAGGGATTTGAAGCAAAAAAGGGGCATCTACTTAGATTATGTTAATTTAATTATGATTAATTATAATGGTCTATGTATATGGTGCATATTATCAAAGTGTTTTGTCCAGTGTTTTTATCAGCAGTTATTTTTATATTTGCTTATTACTTATTATTATATTTGTTTAAATAAATTCCTGATGAAATAAGGATATCTCTTTAGATATTAGATGTTATTTAATGTTTACCAGCAACAATGGTTATAATTAACCATAATGAACTTAGCATAATCTAAGTAGCTATTATTTTGTTTTTGTTTTGAATTTATCAAATAAAGCATGTAAATTTCATATGTAGTCATGTTTCATATTTCTAGGTTGTATATTAGGATATGCAGCACATGTGCGCACATAGCTTTAGTGTCCTGTGTCCTGACTATTTAATAAAAGACCTTGAAAGCATCATAATGAATTTGGGGGTGGGAGAACATATTATTAGGTACTTAACATTCTCTGCCTCCTCCCAATTCAATTTAAGTCCCCGACAGTGTCTTCTCCCACTTTACAATTCATTTACAAAGTGTCTATGCACCTTACCCTCTCATTTCCCACTCTACTCCGCATTTTCCTCTACCACACATCCACATCCTATCATTTCCCTCTCATCCACATCCTATCATTTTCCTCTTCTCCACATCCCATCATTGTCCTCTCCTCCACATCCTATCATTGCCCTCTCCCACACATCATTGCCCTCGACTCGACATCCCATCATTGTCCTCTCCCATATATCCCATCATTGTCCTCTCCACACATCCCATCATAGTCCTCTCCCACACCACACACCACCCTTTCCTACACATCATTGCCCTCAACTTGACATCCCATCGTCCTCTCCCACATATCCCATCATTGTCCTCCTCCACATCCTATCATTGCCCTCTCCCACACATCCTTGCCATCAACTCAACATCCCATCGTTGTCCTCTCCCATTTATCCCATCATTGTTCCCTCCTCACACATCCCATCATTGTCCTCTCCTCCACATCCTATCATTGCCCTCTCCTACACATCATTGCCCGCAACTCGACATCCCATTTTTGTCCTCTCCCATATATCCCATCATTGTCCTCTCCACACATCCAATCATTGTTCTCCGTCTCAAATCCCATCATAGTCGTCTCTCACACAACACACCACCCTCATTGTCCACTCTGCAGTGCATTGAAAAAAACACACTCACCTCTCCGTCTGTTACCCTGAAGCATCGCTGCTTCTTTCTACAGCGCCAGCAACTTTCTATCTGACACAGGCCCGCACTGGATGGTGATGTCATCAAGCCTGTGTCAGAGAGAAAGCCCTAGGAAAGAAGCAGAAGACAGATTTGTGCAGCTGCGCTGTAATTCTCTTCTGTAAGCAGCAAAGCTGCAGAGATCGCTCCCTGCCTTCTGCATATGATGTAGGCAATTTGGCCATGGTCCCCCTGGAGCCGTGGGCTCCGAGCAATAGGCCATATTGCCCTCAGTATTACAAGCCTGCAAGAGCCCCCCTCCACAAGCTGCATTGGCTATATTTCCGCCCCTGCTAATCAAAATATAAATAAATATAAAACATCTAAAAACTGGTTATCAACTAATGCTTCTTACAAATGTGGCAAAAAAGCTTGCAGTTTATGTCCCTATATAGCTGACACAAAAAACTGTACTTTCACATCTACTAATAAAGAATTTAAAATGAATGCCTTCAATAATTATAGTACTCCAAAAGGAATAAATATTAAATGAGATCTTATGTATATCTATTGAAGTATCATATTCCATAAAGTACTCATTTATTATGAAGGGAAGAGAAAGGAAGGAGAAGGAAAGAAAAAATATACATTTTTTTTTTTCAATGCACAAATGTCTATCTTTTTATTTAGATACTACCTGAAGAGCCCGGCGTTGCCTGGGCATAGTAAATATTTGTGGTTAGTTATAGCACCTCACTTCTCTTATTTTCCCATCACGCCTCTCATTTAGCACCTCACTTCTCTAATTTTCTCCCTCACACCTCTTATTTTCCCCCTCACTCTTAATTCCCCCTCACTCCTCTCATTCCCCCCTCACTCCTCTCATTCCCCCCAACACTTGTCATTTCGACCTCACATCTGTCATTTTCCGATCACTCCACTCCACTATTTTCCCTCACTCCTCTCATTTTGCACTCACACCTTTTCATTTTCACCTCACACCTCTATTTTCACCTCACACCTCTCATTTTCCCCTCAGTATATGCATGTTTGTCATCTCCCTTATATATAGTATACACCTGTATGTCATCCTCCTGTATATTGCATATACCTATGTGTCATCTTCACCTGTATATAGTATATATCTGTATGTCATCTCTTCTGTATATAGTATACATAGTATATGCAATTGTTACCATCCACCTCTCGTGTCTCCCCTTTTCCTCATAGTTTGTAAGCTTGCGAGCAGGGCCCTCATTCCTCCTGGTATCTGTATTGAACTGTATTTCTGTTATGCTGTAATGTCTATTGTCTGTACAAGTCCCCTCTATAATTTGTAAAGCGCTGCGGAATATGTTGGCGCTATATAAATAAAAATTATTATTATTATTATTATATACCTGTATGTCATCTCCTATATATAGTATATACCTGTATGTCATCTCCTGTATATAATATATACCTGTATGTAATCTCCCCTGTATATAGTATATACCTGCTGTATGTCATCTCCTCCTGTATATGCCTATGTGTCATCTACTCTTTTATATAGTATATACCTGTATGTCATCTCCTCCTGTATATAGTATATACCTGTGTCATCTCCTCCTGCATATAATATATAAATGTATGTCATCTCCTCCTATATATAGCATATACCTGTATGTCATCTCCTGTATATAGTATATACCTGTATGCCATCTCAGACTCCTCCTGTATATAGTATATACCTGTATGTCATCTCCTCCTGTATATAGTATATACCTGTAAGTCATCTCCTCCTGTATATAGTATATACCTGTGTGTAATCTGCTCCTGTATATAGTATATACCTGTGTGTCATCTCCCCTGTATATAGTATGTACCTGTATGTCATCTCCTCCTGTATATAGTATATATATCTGTGTATCATCTCCTCCTGTATTAGACCTCGTTCACACGTTATTTGGTCAGTATTTTTACCTCAGTATTTGTAAGCTAATTTTGCAGCCTGATAAATCCCCAGCCAACAGGAAGCCCCCCTGGCAGTATATATTAGCACATACCCATAATAAACAGGTCATGTGACTGACAGCTGCCGTATTTCCTATATGGTACATTTGTTGCTCTTGTAGTTTGTCTGCTTATTAATCAGATTTTTTATTTTTGAAGGATAATACCAGATTTGTGTGTGTTTTAGGGCGAGTTTCATGTGTCAAGTTGTGTGTGTTGAGTTGCGTGTGGCAACATGCATGTAGCGACTTTTGTGAGATGAGTTTTGTGTGGCGACATGCGTGTAGCAACTTTGTGTGTCGAGTTGCATGTGACAGGTTAGTGTAGCAAGTTGTGTACAGCAAGTTTTGCGCGTGGCGAGTTTTATGTGTGGTGCATTTTGAGTATGTGCAAGTTTTGTGTGAGGCTACTTTTGCATGTGTTGCAACTTTTGTGCATGTGGCAATTTTTCCGCGTGTGCAAGTTTTGCATGTGACGAGTTTTCCATGAGGTGAGTTTTGCACATGTGGCGAGTTTTGCGTGAGCCTAGTTTTGCATGTGGCAAATTTTGCGCGTGGCGAGTTTTGAGTGGTGTCTTTTGTGTTTCGACTTTTATGTGGCGAGGTTGGTGTATGTGTGCTCAGGGTGGTATATGTGTTCAAGCACGTGGTAGTGTGTGGCGCATTTTGTGTGTGTGTGTTTATTTCCCCGTGTGTGGTGAGTATCCCATGTCGGGGTCCCACCTTAGCAACTGTACGGTATATACTCTTTGGCGCCATCACTCTCATTCTTTAAGTCCCCCATGTTCACATCTGGCAGCTGTCAATTTGCCTCCAACACTTTTCCTTTCACTTTTTCCCCATTATATAGATAGGGGCAAAATTGTTTGGTGAATTGGAACGCGCGGGGTTAAAATTTTGCCTCACAACATAGCCTATGACGCTCTCGGGGTCCAGATGTGTGACTGCGCAAAATTTTGTGGCTACAAAACTGGGGATGTGAGAACCACAAAAAACGACCACAACTGGTAATATACATAAAACTACTTTTATTTAGAACATATACACAGTAAAAAACAGACAAAGATGAAACAAAAGTGAACACATGGTGCGAAACACCACACCGAGCCGCCACTATGCAAAAAACATACCGACTGTATGACCTAGGTCCCCAAATCAAAGATGTATCTATAGATAATATAATATTATTACCTCTGGTAGAGGACCCTCGGTTGCAGCCCGGTCACAGACAGTACGTCTGTGACCGGGCTGCAACCGAGGGTCCTCTACCAGAGGTAATAATATTATTGTGCTAAGCGGGTGCTGTTTGCGACTAGTGGAGATACATGGTCATTTTGAGCTTATGCCTCTGATGGCGGTAGCATGAGGATGATGCACTTTGGTGTGGTGCACCGGATCTCTGTTTACTATGTGTATTCTGGGGCATCTTTTGCCCATATCTGGGCTGGGGTCGTTCAGTTAGAACCCAGTGGGGAATATTTGTATACAATGGTATGGACATTACCCTTCATCCCCGGAGTTACACTGGATACTGTTACATCTTTATAGTTGCATACTTGCCATAGGTATACCCTCTCTTTGGTTGCTGTATCCCCCTATAGATACATCTTTGATTTGGGGACTTAGGTCATACAGTTGGTATGTTTTTTGCATAGTGGCGGCTCGGTGTGGTGGTTCGCACCATGTGTTCACTTTTGTTTCATCTTTGTCTGTTTTTTACTGTGTATATGTTCTAAATAAAAGTAGTTTTATGTATATTACCAGTTGTGGTAGTTTTTTGTGGTTCTCACATCCCCAGTTGTGTTGTCTTTCTAACGACTTGGTGTATTATATATATCCGTTATAGACGCAATATTTTGAGTACTGTTACGTAATGTTGCTATATAATACCTTTCCTTTTGTAAAATTTTGTGGCTGTAGCTGCGACGGTGCAGATGCAAATCCCGGACACACACACACAGCTTTATGTATTAGATAAAATGGATTCTGTACATATTGGGATTGTACTATGAATAAGAACTGAATTGTTTGAAGCGCCTAAAGATCATTCCGAATATTTTTTACACTGTTTTTCAAGAATGTTTTTAATCTTTAATTGTAACATGGAATAATAGAAGACTTTGATTTTAATCATTACCTGTGGATGTGTTATTGGATTCACCCAACATTTGCACCTGCTGCCAGACAGTCTACAATTTTTGTTGTTTTTTTAACAAAGTTGATTTTTTTTTAAATTTGGAAAGGTTTTGCAGAGTCCTAAATAAATCTTAACTTTTACAGCTTGACTTTGTGGCTACGGAGGTTATGCTGAATGTGAGCTAGACATTTAAGTCGATCATATTATATAACTGTGCCTGGGGTATGTAGAAATATGTGGTGCATACAGAGAAAGCAGTAATCATACATGGGGGAAAAAAGTATTTTAATGTATTAAATTACTAATATTAAGGTTTAATTTACTGTTGTTCCACTGTCCAAAATGTTCTTCGCAGTACTGGAAAGAAGTGAAACATTCCCACAATTTTCCTGTTGTGCTTGTTTCCTTGCTTTTCTTCATCTGGTTGTGTACCAGCTGTAGGTTAATTATGATGGTTAGAATTTTGCATCCTTATGGACAAACCAGCGAGAGTGGGTTGTTAATAGCTAGGACGGATTGTTTGTATATAATAAGTAATTGGAGCAAGGTCTACATTATTTGAAGATGTGATGCCCTACCTTAAAATATTTCATATTTTCTTTTTCTGTTTTTGCCAGATGAAATTTACAGCAAAGGATTGATATCAACTGTTATTGATAGCTGTAATTGTTCTGACTCCAGTGACATCGAGTTGAGTGATGACTGGGCGGCCAAGAAATCTCCAAAGATTACAAGAGCAAGCAAATCCCCCAAATTACCCAGGTCTTGGAACACTATTTTTATTTATATCTTTACAGGAAAAAGTGCCAGTGATGCCCATAGCAGAGAATGAGATCAATAGTTTTCATACTGGGTTCACGTGAGCAGTAGAGTGGCACTCAGCACAATGGCTATAGTTGTGTGGTGCAATTATTGCCTATGTGGATTTTACAGTTGAAACATATTTCTTGATTGTTTCACCTATAAAATCAACCTCACTGACACTGGTCAGTTCCATTGAGTCACACCACCTTATCGTGAGCCCGCCCTTATTTCTCTTTTTATGCATGAACCCCTTGTGTCAGCTGGTGAGAAGTGGTATGTTGCCTGTCTGTGCTTCTTTTTAACAAACTGATACCTGTGTGCATGGTAAATTGATATAGGCATTTTCAACACTACATGTCTAGGTTGGTATGTACATCTTGGCTAATTAGTAAATTTAACCATGTAATTATTGTACAGGTTGTCACCTTTCCGGTTTATAAGATTTCTGCCTTGCTAGTTGTCAGATGGAAAGTGAATGCATTGTCCCAAGAGTAAAATTTGATTGAAGAGAAAAATTGGCCTTAGATTAGTCATGAATATAAATTTTGGGGATTTAAAGAGTACAGCACAATTTTGTATTGGGCAGTAACACAGATTAAATTTATACCTTTGACAAAGAAATCTGCTTTGTAGTTCTTTAATCCCTTCACAACATATGACATACATTCACATATGTCGTGCCCCTGAATTTGATGCTGGCCGATACTGTGACCCCGCATCTTTCCCAGCAAATGATGGCTGATTCAATCAGTCATCACGTGCCTTTGGCAACTGTGGGTGGAGCTTTGCCTGCAGCTGTTAACCTGTTAAATGTTGCTGTCAATCTCTGACCACAGCATTTAACATGCACCAGCAAGGGGCTGCATCATTCCAATTGCCCATCGCCTGTGATGTGATCGCAAGGCATCGATGGGTTTCCATGACAGCCAAAGGACTGCTGAAGACCTCCGTGCTTGTACCACATCACATTTGAAGTCACTTTGAGGGGTCTATATGATAGAAAATACCCAAGTGTAACGCCACTCTAAAACTGCATCCCTTAAGGTGCTCAAAACCACATTCAAGAAGTTTATTAACCCTTCAGGTGTTTCACAGGAATTTTTGGAATGTTTAAAAAAATGAACATTTAACTTTTTCACAAAAAATTACTTGATATCCAATTTGTTTTATTTTACCAAGGTTAACAAGAGAAATTGGACCCCAAAAGTTGTTGTACAATTTGTCCTGAGTACAGTGATACCCCATATGTGGGGGGGAACCACTGTTTGGGCGCATGGCATAGCTCAGAAGTGAAGGAGCGCCTTTTGACTTTCCAATTAAAAATTGGCTGGATTTGAGATAGGACGCCATGTCTCGTTTGGAGAGCCCCTAATGTGCCTAAACAGTGGAAACTCCCCACAAGTGCGCTTATTTTGGAAAGTAGACCCCCTAAGAAACTTATCGAGATATGTGGTGAGCACTTTGACTCACCAAGTGCTTCACAGAAGTTTATAATGTAGAGCCGTAAAAATAAAAAATCACATTTTTTCACAAAAATGATCTTTTTGCCCCCCAATTTTTTATTTTCCCAAGGGTAACAGGAGAAATTGGACACAAAAAGTTGTTGTGCAATTTATCCTAAATACGGTGATACCCCATATGTGCGGGGTAGACTACTGTTTGGGTGCATGACAGAGCTCGGAAGGGAAGGAGCGCCATTTGACTTTTCGTTGCAAAATTGACTGGAATTGAGATATCACGCCATGTCGCGGTTGGAGAGCTCCTGATGTGCCTAAACAGTGGAAACTCCCCACAAGTGACACCATTTTGGAAAGTAGACCCCCTAAGGAACTTATCTAGATGTGTTGTCAGAACTTTAAACCCCAAGTGTTTCACTACAGTTTATAACGCAGAGCCGTGAAAATAAAAAATCATTTTTTCCTAAAAAAAAAAAAATTTTTTTTAGCCCCCAAATTTTTATTTCCCCAAAGGTAACAGGAGAAATTGAAGCCCAAAAGTTGTTTTCCAATTTGTCTTGAGTACACGGATACCCCATATGTGGGGTGGAACCACCGTTTGGGTGCATGGCAGAGCTCGGAAGGGAAGAAGCGCCGTTTGGAATGTAGACTTAGATAGAATGGTCTGCTGCTGTCACATTGCGTTTGCAGAGCCCCTGATTTACTTAAAGAGAAGAAACCCCCCACAAGTGACCCAATATTGGAAACTAGACCCCCCAAGGAACTTATCTAGATGTGTTGTGAGAACTTTGAACCCCCAAGTGTTTCACTACAGTTTATAACGCAGAGCTGTGAAAATAAAAAAAAATTCCCACAAAAATGATTTTTTTAGCCCCCAAATTTTTATTTTCCCAAGGGTAACGAGAAATTGGACCCCAAAATTTGTTGTACAATTTGTCTTGAGTACGCAGATACCCCATATGTGGGGGGAACCACTGTTTGGGCGCATGGCTGAGCTCGGAAGTGAAGGAGCGCTGTTTGATTTTCCAATTCAAAATTGGTTGGAATTGAGATTGGACGCCATGTCACGTTTGGAGAGTCCCTGATGTGCCTAAACAGTGGAAACCCCCCAATTCTAACTCCAACCCTAACCCAAACACACCCCTAACCTTAATCCCAACCCTAACCACACCCCTTACCCCGACACACCCTTAACCCCAACACATCCCTAATCCCAACCCTAGCCACACCCCTAAACCTAATCCCAGCCATAACCCTAACCACACCCCTAACCCTGACACACCTAACTCTAATCCCAACCGTAAATGTAATACAAACCCTAACTTTAGCCCCAATCCTAACTTTAGCCCTAACCCTAATGGGAAAATACAAATAAATACCTTTTTTAAATTTTATAATTTTTTCCCTAACTAAGGCGGTCATAAAGGGGGGTTAGATTTACTATTTATAGTGGGTTTTTATATTTGGCAGCTGTCACACATTAAAAGACGCTTTTTATTGCAAAAAAGTCATGTGACGTCTTGTTTTTTGCGGGACGACTTGGCATTTTTATTGGTACCATTTTTGGGCACGTGACATTTTTTGTTCCCTTTTTATTCCGATTTTATTGAGGCAGAATGAACAAAAACCATCAATTCCTGAATTTCTTTGGGGGAGGCGTTTATACCGTTCCACGTTTGGTAAAATTGATAAAGCAGTTGTATTCTTCGGGTCAGTACGATTACAGCGATATCTCATTTCTATCATTTTTTTATGTTTTGGCGCTTTTATACAATAAAAACTATTTTATATAAAAAATAATTATTTTTGCAACGCTTTATTCTGAGGGCTATAATTTTTTTATTTTTTCGCTAATGACGCTGTATGGCGGCTCGTTTTTTTGCTGGACAAGATGACGTTTTCAGCAGTACCATGTTTATTTATATCCGTCCTTTTGATCGCGTGTTATTCCACTTTTTGTTCGGCGGTATGATGATAAAGCATTGTTTTCTGCATCGTTTTATTTTTTTTTACAGTGTTCACTAAAGGGGTTAACTAGTGGGATAGTTTTATACGTCGGGTCGTTGCGGACGCGGCAATACTAAATATGTGTACTTTTATTGTTTTTTTTATTTACATAAAGAAATGTATTTATTGGAACAATATTTGTTTATTTCTTTCTTTATTTAGAATTTTTTTTAATATATATTTTTTAGACAGTGTAAATTTTTTTTTTTTTACTTCGTCCCAGGGTGGGACATCACGGTATAGTGTCAGATCACTGATCTGACACTTTGCAGAGCACTGTGTCAGATCTGCGATCTGACAGGCAGTGCAGGAGGCTGCAATCATGTTTGGTCGCAGTGTTCCAGGGGTTAAAGTGCCTGGAGCGGTCCGTAACCACTCCTGGCACATAGTGCCGAATGTCAGCTGTGATAATCAGCTGACACCCAGCCGCGATCGGCCGCCCTCCCCCCATCAGAGCGGCTGATCTGGTATGATGTATTATCCTGTCCATGGGAATTAAGTCCCAGGACATGTTTGGTATCTGCGTACTGACCTGGAGAATCATACTGCCAGTCAGTTTTACTGTGCACAAGATCTGATTAGCAGAAAACTTAAAATGATGATTAAAAACAACAACAAATTACTATTCCCGTCTATATTCATTACCCTCCACTCTACCCATAGACCAGATTGATAGATCTGAAAGACTCAAAACTTACTTGGACTCCTGTCAATTACCAGCCTTGAGTGCGGAAGCCCTTTTAACACTAAACAACATAATAACCGAAGAAGAACTGGAGAATACAATTAAAGAATTGCCCCAGGACCTGATGAGTTCACATATTTATACTACAAAACATTCCAGAAAGAATTAATGGCTTTTGTTACCGCT
This sequence comes from Ranitomeya imitator, assembly GCF_032444005.1. Taxonomy (NCBI): domain Eukaryota; kingdom Metazoa; phylum Chordata; class Amphibia; order Anura; family Dendrobatidae; genus Ranitomeya; species Ranitomeya imitator. The sequence continues at coordinate 176,721,596 of NC_091286.1, read as the reverse complement.
CTTTAATTCCTTCATGTCGGGTTCTCCCATTCCCCCCTCTATGCTGAGTTCACATATCACAGTAATACATAAAGAGGGAAAGGACCCTGCTGATTGCGCCAGCTATTGTCCTATATCCCTACTAAATGCCGATCTTAAAATATTTACTAAAATCCTGGCTAACAGATTGAGTTTGCTTCTTCCGGATTTAATCCATAAAGATCAGGTCGTTTTTGTGGCAAATAGGCAAGCAGGTGATAACACTAGACGTACTATAGATCTTATTGATGTCCTTGAAAAAAATGGGCAATCTGGTCTTCTGCTCAGTTTAGATGCTGAGAAGGCATTCGACCGACTGAGTTGGCCTTTTTTATTTGCGTCTTTACGCAGGTTTGGCCTGTTGGGTCCATTTCTTCAGGCTATACAAGATTTATATTCCTTGCCCAATGTTGTGGTTAAACTCCCACATGCGTCTTCCTCTCGTATCAATATCTGAAATGGATCTAGACAGGGGTGTCCTCTCTCTCCCCTGCTGTTTGTCCATTGTATAGAGCCCTTGGCTTCCAAAATAAGGAATAATCCAGATATCCAGGGCATTAAGGTACGGGAGCGAGAGAGTTCAAGTTGTCTCTATTTGTGGATGATATTTTCCTCACCAACCCACACATTTCCCTCCCCAATCTTCAATCTACTTTGACAGAATATGGACTACTCTCAGGGTACAAGGTAAATACAACAAAGGCTGAAGCTCTCCCAATTAACTTACCGTGCGCAATGGTGGACGCTCTGAAATCAAAGTTTAAATTTGCTTGGAAGGACACCAAAACTTAAATATTTGGGTATTTTCCTGACTGGCTCTTACGACTCCCTTTATAGACATAATTTCCCAGCCTTCTTTCAAGAGAATAATGGCTTACTTTCTAGATGGTCTAAACTTCCTCTCTCACTTTTTGGCAGCGCAAATGCGATCAAGATGTCTATTATACCTAACATTATACCTATACATGGAGGTTTTGCCGGTGCAGATCGCACGAGCAGTGTTGAGGAGGTTTCAGACTGTGCTTCTTAATTTTTTTTTTTTGGGGGGGGGGGGGTCAGAGACGTCATCAAATAGCTAAATCAGTCCTCACATCTCCAAAAACGCAGGGGGGTATTGCCTTTCCAGACATCTGGGGATATTACTTGACCATGCACCTTAGTAGGATACCAGCTTGGGCCTCCTTGCGGGCTTATAGCAAATGGGTAGAAATCGAGAAACTTTGGATGGCTCCAGCGCATCCCAATTCATTGCTATGGGGAGATGGGAGTACATGCTCCTCAATGCCACTGCTGGGCTCTATTGCATTTACAATAAAAATTTGGAGGATAAGCAGCAAGGCCTTTCCATTGATCTCCCCCAAGTCCCCTATGATCTCCTTCCTTTTTACACCCTCCATACCCGATAGTCTTACTGCAGCTATGACAGAACCATGGCTTCAAGCACAATTATTTTATTATTTTATTGTAGACCCCTTTAATAGAAATATTCTTCCTTTTCAGACTCTTAGAGAGCGGATTAAACTTCCACTTAGGACCTACTTCTCTGTAGTGAATTCTGTGGCAGAGCTCCCTCCTGTGGTCACAAGTGGTACTTCGGCTGATTCTTTCTGGGAGCTTCCGTTTGTGGAGGAAACTGGTACTGCTGCTTCTGAGTTTCCTCCCTCAGGTGATCTGGTGAGGTCGTTAGGTGCTTCTCTACTTAACCCCACCTAATGCTTTGATTCATGCTTCCTGTCAATGTTCCAGTGTTGGACTTGTGTTTCTCTGGATCATTCCTGTGGCCTGCTGCTCTGCATAGCTATGTGCTTCTTTGCTATTTGTTGCTATTTTTTCTGTCCAGCTTGTCAATTTGTTTTGCTGGAAGCTCTGGAACGCAAAGGGTGTACCTCCGTGCCGTTAGTTCGGTACGGAGGGTCTTTTTGCCCCTTTGCGTGGTTTTCTTTAGGGTTTTGTGTAGACCGCAAAGTTATCTTTCCTATCCTCGTTCTGTCTAGAATATCGGGCCTCACTTTGCTGAATCTATTTCATCCGTACGTTTGTCTTTTCATCTTACTCACAGTCATTATATGTGGGGGGCTGCCTTTTCCTTTGGGGTATTTCTCTGAGGCAAGGTAGGCTTATTTTTTCTATCTTCAGGCTAGTTAGTTTCTCAGGCTGTGCCGAGTTGCATAGGTAGCGTTAGGCGCAATCCACGGCTGCCTCTAGTTGTGTTTGGAGAGGATCAGGGATTGCGGTCTGCAGAGTTCCCACGTCTCAGAGCTCGTTCTATTATTTTGGGTTATTGTCAGATCACTGTATGTGCTCTGACCTCCATGTCCATTGTGATACTGAATTGCCTTTCATAACACTTCTCATACATACTTACAAATCCGCCACCTGGCCTTAACTTTATATAAAAACACAACGTTCCCTTTGAGCGACTCTGTAAAGGTAATCCCTCTACGAAGGGTTTGTTCACAGACATTTATAGTATACTGTTCACTCCGCCATCAGACCCCCCTCCTAAACATGCTTACATGATTAAGTGGGAGACATACCTGGGGAGGGAACTTCCACTTCCTATCTGGCAGGTCATATGGTCTAAGGCAGCTAAATCGTCACCATGCAAAGCACAAAAGGAAAATCAGTACAAGATACTGATGCATTGGTATCATACGCCGGAGGTTTTACATAATATTTACCCTGCCACGTCGGATAAATGCTGGAGATGCCTGGGGGCTGTGGGCTCATTGCCACATATATTCTGGGATTGCCAGACTATATCCCCATTCTGGAAGAGACAGGGCCGGCGTCAGCACCCGGCACAGCGGGCAAATGCCGGGGCCCTGGGGAGAGGGGGGGGCCCACTCATGCTGTCATAGATACAGCTGGGAGAGCAGAGCAGGAGATAACATGCTCTCTCCCCCCACAAAGTCACGCTGGCTGCGTTCTCTTAACCCCTATGTGCCAGCTCTGACACAAGGATCTTCTCACTCAGTCAGTGCAGCCAGGCAGGCACACATAGGGGTTAACAGAAGGCAGTGTGACATTGTGGGCGGAGAGAGCACGTTCTCTGCTCTCCCCCCTGGGTGGCTGCAGACAGTGCTGAAGTTTATCAGATTCCGGAGCTCAGTCCTACTAGTGCCTGTCTGAGTGAGTGTTATGGTATCCAGCAGTGGTTGCAGTTGTGGCTCAGTCTGCTGCTGTCTTTCTCCACTGCCTAAAAATGTGGGTGATGTCTGGAGGAGCAGCTGGTGGGGTGCAGCCTGTAGCCGCCCAGCTCACCCAGAATACATGCATGCTGCACCAAACCTGCACCAGTGGGGTAGGAAGAAGCTTAACCCCTTCCCATCTGTATGAAGGTTATTGCTGAACCTTAAAGATAACAATCCGACCCGCATAAATGGGGTTAACCAGATGCCAGGAGGAAGGGGAGCTGCTGCCATGGATAAAACTGAGCTGTGGGCTGTAGGTTGGGGCCCCGTGGCCCCAGGCTGGTGACTGGAGGGACTCTGCCCAGTGCTGGCATGTGGGTGATTTCTGCTCTGGAGTCTCAGCTTCTCTCCTCCAGGTCACACTGTGCAGTCACAGCAACATTGGTTGTCTCTGTCCAGGTCCCAGCAGCTGCCACTGCTTCCACCAAGGACATGGCATCACTTAACCCTTCCCCTGCAGCCACCGGCAACAAATCCACATTATTCCTTGATTAAATCAGGTTCCAACCCAATAGAGGAGCAGACATTTCCTGCTGCCATTAGGGTCCGGGAGGGGGTGACATTGGCTGCCCTGCTACTCTGTAGTGGGAGGTGACAAGTGTAACATGGGGTAACGATGACAGAGAAATGCACAGGATAATAGTGAGCGCGACAGAGGGCAGTGTATGGTATGGAGCAGTCAGGGGGTGGGCTGCAGGATCCCCCCATACTGTACATGACTGCTCGGGACAGGGAGGCGTTTAATGAGCTTCTAATGACGGGGCACTAATTGGGTCATTAGGGTTTGTGGAAAGGATTCAGCATCAGGTCCCTCATTAATGCCCGAGCCGCCTGTTACTTTGTAGCACAGATCTGTTAGGGCCGCAAAACCAAACAATGTTGTTTATGTAGAAAAGTCTTTGTTTCATAGAAAAACTCAAAACAGAAAAGCACCTCTCCTGTATATATACACTGCACAGCACCTTTCCTCCTGTATATATACACTGCACAGCACCTCTCCTGTATATATACACTGCACAGCACCTTTCCTCCTGTATATATACACTGCAGAATCTACAATAGCTGTCACTCATGTAAGAAGTGAAATCTGGCATTGTACTATACATTTCTCTGCCGTATCTGTGCATCATAAATCGGGGTATGTGTTAAAGGGGGGGGCCCACTGAGACTCTTTCGCCCGGGGCCCTCGAAAACCTGGAGCCGGCCCTGGGAAGAGAGTACAGGGGTTGATTTCTCAGGTGTTAGATGTAGAGATTCCTCTGGATCCTGTGACTTTTTTGCTTAATGTTCCCCCCCCCCCTTCCGTGCCCATGACAAAGGGCCCTGCCAGGCTGCTCCTCTATATCCTAACATCAGGGAAGTGTCTATTAGCCTCGTACTGGAAGAAAAGATCAGCTCCCACTATGAAAAAAACTCCGGGTGAAGATTAAAGAAATGAGACGAATGGAGAATCTTACGGCCTGTATTAATAATCAACTTGATTTGTTCAATCGCATCTGGGCTCCATGGGATGACTATGTAACTAAGCTAACCAACTGATGTTACGTGCCTTTTTTCTTTCTTTCTGTGTCTTTTCCCCTCCCTGACTTTTTCCCTATCACTTCCCTGTACCCCTTCTACTCTTAGATGATGCATTAGATGTTTACCCTAATTTTAGTAGGAGCAGCAGAGTTGTGCACTGTGTCAGTGGAAGAAACATCTAAAATGTTTTTCATTGTTTAGCATAATTTTGCTACAACTATACTTATGTTTATGATGTTATTTGTACGAGAAAAAGGAAAATCTTTCAAAAATAAACAGTTAAAAAAAACAACAACAACATAGATTTCTAAAACCAGTAAAATAAATTTATCTAGATTATAATACCATTACAGCCATGTTTTTTTTCTTTACATTACATAATCGTGCTGACAGTTTCGCTTTAAAGGGAACCTGTCACCCCCCTCAGGTGTTTGTAACTAAAAGAGCCACCTTGTGCAGAACTAATGCGGAATTCTGACAAGGTGGCTTTTTAGTTACAAACGCCTGCACACACTGAAATAAACACTTATAAAATGTGCCCCCTCATACTCTGAAATCGTCCCGGGGCGGGACTTCCCTTCCTAATTAGACGCAGCACAGCCATCACTCCGGAGCTGTGTGCGCCGGGTGCCGCCTCCACTTCTCACCAATCACACATTAAGGCCGGGGTCACATTTGCAAGTTCAATGTGGGAAACTGGCACTGCGGCCGCCACACGGGACCGGAGTGTGCGGCTGCATAGAAATATATGCAGCCGCAAACTCCGGTCCAGAGTGCCGGCTTCAGTGTCGGAACTTGATGCAAGTTTCTTGCATTGAATTTGCAAGTATGACCCCAGCCTAACCGTTCCCATCACGAGATAACACACACATATAGCCAAAAAATTTTTTGAGCCTCCACCACGACAAGGTAGACTCTTTTGGTGGGACCCTACTCTACTCTAACCTATTAATCATTTCTTATAATATCCAATACAATTTTGGTGTATTTTTATTTATTTTTAAAGTTTTAAATTGACCAATAATATCACATACAAGGGACAAATACCACCGCACCATGACCAGACGCCACTGCACCATGACCAGACGCCATATTACCACCACATAGTGACCTATAATACCACATACAAGGAATAAATACCGCCACATCATGTCCTGATCACATATTACAACCACAGTGACCAAATAATATCACATACAAGGAACAAATACCGCCACATCATGTCCAGACCACATATTACCACCACAGTTACCGAATAATATCACATACAAGAAACAAAATACCACCACACCATGTCCAGACCACTTATTACCACCACAGTGAGCGAATAATACCACATAAAAGGAACAAATACCGACACACCATGTCCAGACCACATATTACCACCACAGTGACCGAATAATATCACATACAAGGAACAAATATCACCGCACCATGTCCAGACCATCTGTCCCATGATCCTGCCCCATCTGTCCCATGATCCTGCCCCATCGTATCCATCCTACCCCATAATTCTGAGCCATCTGTCTCCATACTTGCCCCCTGTGTCTTCATTCTTGCCCCCTGTGTCTTCATTTTTGCCACTGTGTCTTTATTCTTGCCCAAGTGTCTCCATTCTTGCCCCCTGTGTCTCCATTCTTGCCCCCTGTGTCTCCATTCTTGCCCCCTGTGTCTCCATTCTTTCTCTGTGTCTCCATTCTTTCCCCCTGTGTCTCCATTCTTTCCCCGTGTCTCCATTTTTGCCCGTGTCTCCATTCGTGCCCATCTCAATTCTTGCCCTGTGTCTCCAGTCTTGCCCCGTGTCTCCATTCTTGCCCCTGTGTCTCCATTCTTTCCCCCTTTGTGTCTATTCTTTCCCTCGTGTCTCCATTTTTGCCCGTGTCTCCATTCTTGCCCGTGTCTCCATTCTTGCCCGTGTCTCCATTCTTGCCCCGTGTCTCCATTCTTGCCCCGTGTCTCCATTCTTGCCCCGTGTCTCCATTCTTGCCCCATGTCTCCAGTCTTGCCCCGTGTCTCCATTCTTGCCCCTGTGTCTCCATTCTTGCCCCTGTGTCTCCATTCTTGCCCCCTATGTCTCCATTCTTGCCCCGTATGTCTCCATTTTTGCCCCCTGTGTCTCCATTCTTGCCCCCTGTCTCTATTGTTCCCCCTTGTCTCCATTCTGGCCCCATGTCTCTATTCTTCCCCTTGTGCCTCCATTCTTGCCCCTTGTGCCTCCATTCTTGCCCCTTGTGCCTCCATTCTTGCCCCATGTCTCCAGTCTTGCCCCCTGTGTCTCCATTCTTGCCCCTGTGTCTCCATTGTTTCCCCGTGTCTCCATTTTTGCCAGTCAAGTAAATAAGGCAGCACAGTGCAGCGCTAAAACATGCAAACATGAAACACGAAAATTGAACTGCATTAATGCACTAGAAATATGAAAAATGAGAGCGTTTAGCGCATAAAAATGGCCAATTTTATGTGTACCTGGTAGCCACTTTACGGCATCTCTCTTATACCAGGTCCTAGACTTGCCTTTCCTCGCTGAGAATAAACGTCTCCATCTGAATGGGTACATGTGAAACCTCTTCTTAGACTAAAATTCTCTTTCTCTATGGAGGGTGTTATGAAAGGTAATTCAGTACCACAATGGACATAGAGGTCAGCGCACATACAGTGACCTGGCAATAACCCAAAAAACAAGAACGAGCTCTGAGACGTGGGAACTCTGTTGACCGCAATCCCTAATCCTCTCAAACCACACTAAAGGCAGCCGTGGATTGCGCCTAACGCTCCCTATGCAACTCGACACGGCCTGAGAAACTAGCTAGCCTGAAGATAGAAAATAAGCCTACCTTGCCTCAGAGAAATATCCCCAAAGGAAAAGGCAGCCCCCCACATATAATGACTGTGAGTTAAGATGAAAAGACAAACGTAGAGATGAAATAGATTTAGCAAAGCGAGGCCCAACTTTCTGAACAGAGCGAGGATAGGAAAGGTAACTTTGCGGTCAACACAAAACCCTACAAAAACCACACAAAGGGGGCAAAAAGACCCTCCGTACCGAACTAACGGCACGGAGGTACACCCTCTGCGTCCCAGAGCTTCCAGCAAGCAGGAAAAAACAAATAGACAAGCTGGACAGAAAAAAACAGCAAACAAATAGCAAAGAATAACTTAGCTATGCAGAGCAGCAGGCCACAGGAACGATCCAGGAGGATACAGGTCCAATACTAGAACATTGACTGGAGGCCAGGATCAAAGCACTAGGTGGAGTTAAATAGAGCAGCACCTAACGACTTCACCATATCACCTGAGGAAGGAAACTCAGAAGCCGCAGTACCACTTTCCTCCACCAACGGAAGCTCACAGAGAGAATCAGCCGAAGTACCACTTGTGACCACAAGAGGGAGCTCTGCCACAGAATTCACAACAGGAGGGGTATTAGACCTGCTGTAATTAAAACACCTGTGACTAGGAAGCGGGAGTGCTCAATCAGAATGCTAAAGAATACATTTCAAAAGACTGACCGTCACATCCAAACGTAGACTAAGTGTGAACAGGTGCTGAACCTAGAGTTGCCAACTCGTATATAGTCAAGTAAATAAGGCAGCGCTAAAACATGCAAACATAAAACACGAAAATTGAACTGCATTACTGCACTAGAAATATGAAAAATGAGAGCGTTTAGCGCATAAAAATGGCCAATTTTATGTGCATCTCTCTTATACCAGGTCCTAGACTTGCCTTTCCTGAGAATAAACGTCTCCATCTGCAGTGTGCTGCCTTATTTACTTGACTATATACGAGTTGGCAACTCTAGGTTCAGCACCTGTTCACACTTAGTCTATGTTTGGATGTGACGGTCAGTCTTTTGAAATCCATTTTTGCCCGTGTCTCCATTCATGCCGAATGTCTCCATTCTTGCCCTGTGTCTCCATTCTTGCCCCGTGGCTCCATTCTTGCCCCCTATGTCTCCATTCTTGTCCCCTATGTCTCCATTCTTGCCCCGTGTCTCCATTCTACCCTCGTGTCTCTATTCTTGCCTCCGTGTCTCTATTGTTCCCCCTTGTCTCCATTCTGGCCCCGTGTCTCTATTCTTCCCCTTGTGCCTCCATACTTGCCCTGTGTCTCCATTCTTGCCCCTGTGTCTCCATTCTTTCCCCGTGTCTCCATTCATGCCCCATGTCTCCATTCTTGCCCTGTGTCTCCATTCTTGCTCCGTGTCTCCATTCTTGCCCATGTCTCCATTCTTGCCCCATGTCTCCAGTCTTGTCCCCTGTGTCTCCATTCTTGCCCCTGTGTCTTCATTCTTTCCCCTGTGTCTCCATTCTTTCCCCGTGTCTCCATTCTTGCCCCCTATGTCTCCATTCTTGCCCCCTATGTCTCCATTCTTGCCCCCTGTGTCTCCATTTTTGCCCGTGTCTCCATTCTTGCCCCTTGTGTCTCCATTCTTGCCCCGTGTCTCCATTCTTGCCCCGTGTCTCCATTCTTGCCCCATGTCTCCAGTCTTGCCCCCATGTCTCCATTCTTTCCCCGTGTCTCCATTTTTGCCCCGTGTCTCCATTCGTGCCCATCTCAATTCTTGCCCTCTGTCTCCAGTTTTGCTCCGTGTCTCCATTCTTGCCCCTGTGTCTCCATTCTTTCCCCCTTTGTGTCTATTCTTTCCCCGTGTCTCCATTTTGCCCGTGTCTCTATTCTTGCCTGTGTCTCCATTCTTGCCCATCTCAATTCTTTCCCTGTGTCCCCAGTCTTGCCCCGTGTCTCCATTCTTGCCCCTGTGTCTCCATTCTTTCCCCCTTAGTGTCTTTTCTTACCCCGTGTCTCCATTTTTGCCCGTGTCTCCATTCTTGCCCATGTCTCCATTCTTGCCCCATGTCTCCAGTCTTGCCCCCTGTGTCTCCATTCTTGCCCCTGTGTCTCCATTCTTTCCCCTGTGTCTCCATTCTTTCTCCGTGTCTCCATTCTTGCCCCCTATGTCTCCATTCTTGCCCCCTATGTCTCCATTCTTGCCCCCTGTGTCTCCATTTTTGCCTGTGTCTCCATTCTTGCCCCTTGTGTCTCCATTCTTGCCCCGTGTCTCCATTCTTGCCACTTGTCTCCATTCTTGCCCCATGTCTCCAGTCTTGCCCCCATGTCTCCATTCTTTCCCCGTGTCTCCATTTTTGCCCCGTGTCTCCATTCGTGCCCATCTCAATTCTTGCCCTGTGTCTCCAGTCTTGCTCCGTGTCTCCATTCTTGCCCCTGTGTCTCCATTCTTTCCCCCTTTGTGTCTATTCTTTCCCCGTGTCTCCATTTTGCCCGTGTCTCCATTCTTGCCCGTGTCTCCATTCTTGCCCATCTCAATTCTTTCCCTGTGTCCCCAGTCTTGCCCCGTGTCTCCATTCTTGCCCGTGTCTCCATTCTTTCCCCCTTTGTGTCTTTTCTTACCCCGTGTCTCCATTTTTGCCCGTGTCTCCATTCTTGCCCCATGTCTCCATTCTTGCCCCGTGTCTCCATTCTTGCCCCGTGTCTCCATTCTTGCCCCGTGCCTCCATTCTTGCCCCGTGTCTACATTCTTGCCCCATGTCTCCAGTCTTGCCCCGTGTCTCCATTCTTGCCCCCGTGTCTCTATTGTTCCCCCTTGTCTCCATTCTGGCCCTGTGTCTCTATTCTTCCCTTTGTGCCTCCATTCTTGCCCCTTGTGCCTCCATTCTTGCCCCTTGTGCCTCCATTCTTGCTCCATGTCTCCAGTCTTGCCCACTGTGTCTCCATTCTTGCCCCTGTGTCTCCATTCTTTCCCTGTCTCTCCATTTTTGCCCGTGTCTCCATTCATGCCCCATGTCTCCATTCTTGCCCTGTGTCTCCATTCTTGCCCCGTGGCTCCATTCTTGCCCCTATGTCTCCATTCTTGTCCCCTATGTCTCCATTCTTGCCCCGTGTCTCCATTCTACCCTCGTGTCTCCATTCTTGCCCCCGTGTCTCTATTGTTCCCCCTTGTCTCCATTCTGGCCCCATGTCTCTATTCTTCCCCTTGTGCCTCCATTCTTGCCCCTGTGTCTCCATTCTTTCCCCTTGTCTCCATTTTTGTCCGTGTCTCCATTCATGCCCCATGTCTCCATTCTTGCCCTGTGTCTCCATTCTTGCTCCGTGTCTCCATTCTTGCTCGTGTCTCCATTCTTGCTCGTGTCTCCATTCTTGCTCGTGTCTCCATTCTTGCTCGTGTCTCCATTCTTGCCCCATGTCTCCAGTCTTGCCCCCTGTGTCTCCATTCTTGCCCCTGTGTCTCCATTCTTTCCCCCGTGTCTCCATTTTTGCCCGTGTCTCCATTCTTGCCCCGCGTCTCCATTCTTGCCTTGTGTCTCCATTCTTGCCCCGTGTCTCCATTCTTGCCCCATGTCTCCAGTCTTGTCCCCTGTGTCTCCATTCTTGCCCCTGTGTCTCCATTCTTGCCCCTGTGTCTCCATTCTTGCCCCTGTGTCTCCATTCTTTCCCCGTGTCTCCATTCTTACCCCCTATGTCTCCATTCTTGCCCCCTGTGTCTCCATTCTTGCCCCCGTGTCTCCATTTTTACCCCCGTGTCTCTATTGCTCCCCCTTGTCTCCATTCTGGCCCCGTGTCTCTATTCTTCCCCTTGTGCCTCCATTCTTGCCCCTTGTGCCTCCATTCTTGCACCTTGTGCCTCCATTCTTGCCCCATGTCTCCAGTCTTGCCCCTGTGTCTCCATGCTTGCCCCTGTGTCTCCATTCTTTCCCCGTGTCTCCATTTTTGCCCTTTGTCTCCATTCATGCCCCATGTCTCCATTCTTGCCCTGTGTCTCCATTCTTGCCCAGTGGCTCCATTCTTGCCCCCTATGTCTCCATTATTGTCCCCTATGTCTCCATTCTTGCCCCGTGTCTCCATTCTACCCTCGTGTCTCCATTCTTGCCCCCATGTCTCTATTGTTCCCCTTGTGCCTCCATTCTTGCCCCGTGTCTCCATTCTACCCTCGTGTCTCCATTCTGGCCCCATGTCTCTATTCTTCCCCTTGTGCCTCCATTATTGCCCTGTGTCTCCATTCTTGCCCCTGTGTCTCCATTCTTTCCCCGTGTCTCCATTTTTGCCCATGTCTCCATTCATGCCCCATGTCTCCATTCTTGCCCTGTGTCTCCATTCTTGCTCCGTGTCTCCATTCTTGCCCCCTATGTCTCCATTCTTGTCCCCTATGTCTCCATTCTTGCCCCCCTGTGTCTCCATTCTTGCCCCGTGTCTCCATTCTACCCTCGTGTCTCCATTCTTGCCCTCGTGTCTCTATTGTTCCCCCTTGCCTCCATTCTGACCCCGTGTCTCTATTCTTCCCCTTGTACCTCCATTCTTGCCCCTTGTGTCTCCATTCTTGCCCTGTGTCTCCATTCTTGCCCTGTGTCTTCATTCTTGCCCTGTGTCTTCATGCTTGCCCCCTATGTCTCCATTCTTGCCCTGTCTCCATTCTTGCCCCGTGTCTCTATTGTTCCCCCATGTCTCCATTCTTGCCCCCTGTGTCTCTATTGTTCCCCCATGTCTCCATTCTTGCCCCATGTTTACATTCTTGCCCTGTCTCTATTCCCCCTGTCTCCATTTTTGCCTCTTGTGTCTCCATTTTTTCCCTTTGTCTCTATTTGTGCCCTGTGTCTCCATTCTTGCCCTGTGTCTTCATTCTTGCCCCCTATGTCTCCATTCTTGCCCCGTCTCCATTCTTGCCCCCTGTGTCTCTATTGTTCCCCCATGTCTCCATTCTTGCCCCCTGTGTCTCTATTGTTCCCCCATGTCTCCATTCTTGCCCCATGTCTACATTCTTGCCCTGTCTCTATTCTTCCCCCTGTCTCCATTTTTGCCTCTTGTGTCTCCATTTTTCCCTTTGTCTCTATTCGTGCCCTGTGTCTCCATTCTTGCCCTGTGTCCCCATTCTTGCCCCGTGTCTCCATTCTTTCCCTGTCTCTCCATTTTTGCCCGTGTCTCCATTCATGCCCCATGTCTCCATTCTTGCCCTGTGTCTCCATTCTTGCCCCGTGGCTCCATTCTTGCCCCTATGTCTCCATTCTTGTCCCCTATGTCTCCATTCTTGCCCCGTGTCTCCATTCTACCCTCGTGTCTCCATTCTTGCCCCCGTGTCTCTATTGTTCCCCCTTGTCTCCATTCTGGCCCCATGTCTCTATTCTTCCCCTTGTGCCTCCATTCTTGCCCTTGTGTCTCCATTCTTTCCCCTTGTCTCCATTTTTGTCCGTGTATCCATTCATGCCCCATGTCTCCATTCTTGCCCTGTGTCTCCATTCTTGCTCCGTGTCTCCATTCTTGCTCGTGTCTCCATTCTTGCTCGTGTCTCCATTCTTGCTCGTGTCTCCATTCTTGCCCCATGTCTCCAGTCTTGCCCCCTGTGTCTCCATTCTTGCCCCTGTGTCTCCATTCTTTCCCCCGTGTCTCCATTTTTGCCCGTGTCTCCATTCTTGCCCCGCGTCTCCATTCTTGCCTTGTGTCTCCATTCTTGCCCCGTGTCTCCATTCTTGCCCCATGTCTCCAGTCTTGTCCCCTGTGTCTCCATTCTTGCCCCTGTGTCTCCATTCTTGCCCCTGTGTCTCCATTCTTGCCCCTGTGTCTCCATTCTTTCCCCGTGTCTCCATTCTTACCCCCTATGTCTCCATTCTTGCCCCCTGTGTCTCCATTCTTGCCCCCGTGTCTCCATTTTTACCCCCGTGTCTCTATTGCTCCCCCTTGTCTCCATTTTGGCCCCGTGTCTCTATTCTTCCCCTTGTGGCTCCATTCTTGCCCCTTGTGCCTCCATTCTTGCCCCTTGTGCCTCCATTCTTGCCCCATGTCTCCAGTCTTGCCCCTGTGTCTCCATGCTTGCCCCTGTGTCTCCATTCTTTCCCCGTGTCTCCATTTTTGCCCTTTGTCTCCATTCATGCCCCATGTCTCCATTCTTGCCCCGTGTCTCCATTCTTGCCCAGTGGCTCCATTCTTGCCCCCTATGTCTCCATTATTGTCCCCTATGTCTCCATTCTTGCCCCGTGTCTCCATTCTACCCTCGTGTCTCCATTCTTGCCCCCATGTCTCTATTGTTCCCCTTGTGCCTCCATTCTTGCCCCGTGTCTCCATTCTACCCTCGTGTCTCCATTCTGGCCCCATGTCTCTATTCTTCCCCTTGTGCCTCCATTATTGCCCTGTGTCTCCATTCTTGCCCCTGTGTCTCCATTCTTTCCCCGTGTCTCCATTTTTGCCCATGTCTCCATTCATGCCCCATGTCTCCATTCTTGCCCTGTGTCTCCATTCTTGCTCCGTGTCTCCATTCTTGCCCCCTATGTCTCCATTCTTGTCCCCTATGTCTCCATTCTTGCCCCCCTGTGTCTCCATTCTTGCCCCGTGTCTCCATTCTACCCTCGTGTCTCCATTCTTGCCCTCGTGTCTCTATTGTTCCCCCTTGCCTCCATTCTGACCCCGTGTCTCTATTCTTCCCCTTGTACCTCCATTCTTGCCCTTTGTGTCTCCATTCTTGCCCTGTGTCTCCATTCTTGCCCTGTGTCTTCATTCTTGCCCTGTGTCTTCATTCTTGCCCCCTATGTCTCCATTCTTGCCCTGTCTCCATTCTTGCCCCGTGTCTCTATTGTTCCCCCATGTCTCCATTCTTGCCCCCTGTGTCTCTATTGTTCCCCCATGTCTCCATTCTTGCCCCATGTTTACATTCTTGCCCTGTCTCTATTCCCCGTCTCCATTTTTGCCTCTTGTGTCTCCATTTTTTCCCTTTGTCTCTATTTGTGCCCTGTGTCTCCATTCTTGCCCTGTGTCTTCATTCTTGCCCCCTATGTCTCCATTCTTGCCCCGTCTCCATTCTTGCCCCCTGTGTCTCTATTGTTCCCCCATGTCTCCATTCTTGCCCCCTGTGTCTCTATTGTTCCCCCATGTCTCCATTCTTGCCCCATGTCTACATTCTTGCCCTGTCTCTATTCTTCCCCCTGTCTCCATTTTTGCCTCTTGTCTCCATTTTTTCCCTTTGTCTCTATTCGTGCCCTGTGTCTCCATTCTTGCCCTGTGTCCCCATTCTTGCCCCGTGTCTCTATTCTTTCCCCTGTGTCTCCATTCTTGCCCCGTCTCTCCATTCTTGCCCCGTGTCTCCATTCTTCCCCCTGTGTCTCCATTCTTCCCCCTGTGTCTCCATTCTTGCCCCCTGTGTCTCCATTTTTGCCCCCGTGTCTCCATTTTTGCCCCCTGTATCTCTATTCTTGCCCCCTGTGTCTCCATTCTTGCCCCGTGTCTCTATTCTTCCCCCTTGTCTCCAGTCTTGCCCCCTGTGTCTCCATTCTTGCCCCCCGTGTCTCCATTTTTGCCCCCTGTGTCTCCATTCTTGCCCCCTGTGTCTCCATTCTTGTCCCCGTGTCTCTATTGTTCCCCCTTGTCTCCATTCTGGCCCCGTGTCTCTATTCTTACACTTGTGCCTCCATTCTTGCCCCGTGTCTCCATTCTTGCCCCGTGTCTCCATTCTTGCCCCATGTCTCAAATCTTGCCCCCTGTGTCTCCATTCTTGCCCCTGTGTCTCCATTCTTTCCCCGTGTCTCCATTCATGCCCCATGTCTCCATTCTTGCCCTGTGTCTCCATTCTTGCTCCGTGTCTCCATTCTTGGCCCCTATGTCTCCATTCTTGTCCCCTATGTCTCCATTCTTGCCCCCCTGTGTCTCCATTCTTACCCCATGCCTCAATTCTACCCTCGTGTCTCCATTCTTGCCCCCGTGTCTCCATTCTTGCCCCTGTGTCTCCAGTCTTGCCCCTGTGTCTCCATTCTTGCCCCTGTCTCCATTCTTGTCCCGTGTCTCCATCCTTGCCCCCTGTGTCTCCATTCTTGCCCCGTGTCTCCATTCTTCCCCCGTGTCTCCATTCTTCCCCCGTGTCTCCATTCTTGCCCCCTGTGTCTCTATTCTTGCCCCCTGTGTCTCCATTCTTGCCCCTGTGTCTCTATTCTTGCCCCTGTGTCTCCATTCTTCCACCTGTGTCTCCCATCCTGCCCCCAATACTGCTTTCAATAAAAATTCACAGGAATGTTTGTAATATGGAAAGAAAAAAAATAACTTTTTTTCACAAAAATGTTAGTTTAGACCTATAAAGTTTTTTATTTTTGCAAGGCTAACAGGAGAACTTGCACCATACAAATTGTTTGTAATTTCTCCCGAGTGTGCCGATATGTGGAGGAAAACTGTTTGAGCGCATGGCAGGGCTTGGAAGGGGAGGAGTGCCATTTGACTTTTTGAATGTAAAATTTACTGGAATAATTAGATGATGTCATATTGCGATTGAAAAGCCCCTGATGTGCCTAAACAGTGGAAACTCTCACAGGTAACACCATTTTAGAAACTAGACCCTCGAGGGACTTATCTAGATGTGTGGTGACCACCTTGAACCACCAGGTACTTCACAGAAGTTTATAATGTAGAGCCATGAAAATAACAAAATCCAATTTTTCACATAAAATGTTATTTTAGCCCCATTTTTTTTATTTTCATAAGGTAAACAGGAGAAAATGGAACCCAAAATTTGTTGTGCAATTTCTCCTGAGTACTCAGATACCAATATGTGCTGGGAAAACTACTGTTCGGGCGAATGGTAGGCCTCAGAAAGGAAGGAGTGACGTTTTAGAATGCAGACTTTGATGGAATGGTCTGGGGGTGTCACATCGCATTTGAAGAGCCCCTGATGTGACTAAAGAGTGTACCACGGTGGCTTAGTGGTTAGCACTACAGCATTGCAGCGCTGGAGTCCTGGGTTCAAATCCCACCAAGGACATCATCTGCAGAGAGTTTGTATATTCTCTCCGTGTTTGCGTGGGTTTCCTCCGGGTTCTCGGGTTTTCTTTACACATTCCAAAGACATACTGATAGGCAATTTAGATTGTGAACCCCAACGGCGACAGCGAACCCCAACGGCGACAGCGATGATAATGTGCAAAACTGTAAAGCGCTGCGGAATATAAAAAATAAAGATTATCCACAAGTGACCCCATTTTGGAAACTAGACAACTCAAGGAATGTATGTAGATGTGTGGTGAGCACCGTGAACCTCCAGGTGCTTCACAGAAGTTTGTAACGTAGAT
Source organism: Ranitomeya imitator (assembly GCF_032444005.1). Taxonomy (NCBI): domain Eukaryota; kingdom Metazoa; phylum Chordata; class Amphibia; order Anura; family Dendrobatidae; genus Ranitomeya; species Ranitomeya imitator. The sequence goes on along the minus strand of NC_091286.1, from coordinate 176,704,816 downwards.
CTCTGAAAATAAAAAAAATAACTTTTTATTTTCACAAGGGTAAGAGGACAAAATGAACCCCGAAAAATGTTGTGCAATTTCTCCTGAGTTCACCAATACCCTTTATGTGGTTGAAAAATACTTTTGAGGTACAGTGCAAAGGTCAGAAGGGAAGAAGCTCCATATTGGAGTTCAGAGAGTGATGAACTGCTTTGAGGGTGCCATGTCACATTGACGAAGCCTCTAGGTGCCAGAACAGCAGAAACCCCCATAAGTGACCCCATTTTACAAACTAAACTTCTCAAATGAATTCAATTAGGAGTGCAGTGATCATATTGATGCCACATAATTTTATGCCATATGGCAGTGAAGAAAAAATAATTACAGTTTTACCACAAAAACTTAGTTTTATCCCCAGATTTTACATTTTTCACACTGGAAAATGGGCAAAAATGGGCTGTCATCACTACAGAAATACCAAACATGTTGATGCTAAATGTGGTTTAGGCACATTGTGGGGTCCAGAAGGGAGGGGGTGCTTGGATTTGGGCACTCAGAATTTTCTGAATTTCATTTGGGGGTCGAGGAGCCAATTCGCTTTTCCAGAACTTTGTACTACCAGTATCATGGAACCCCCCAGGGCCGGCATCAGTACCCGGGCAAGTGCCGGGGCCCTGGTGAGACAGGGGGGCCCATTCAAGGCCGGCGTTGGGGGCAGGCAGCTGCCAGTGCCTAGGACCACCGCTCCCCCAGGGGCCCTCAGCTAGCGGCACATCATGGAGTTGACTCGGCAGGGGAGGGGGAGAGGCTGGGGGCTGTCTAATTATTCTCACCTACTCCTGGCGGCTGGCGCGTTCCCCGACTCCCCAGCTTCTTCCTGTACTGAGCGGTCACATGGTACCGCTCATTACAGTAATGAATGTGGCTCCACCTCCCATAAGGGTGGAGCCTGCATATTCATTACTGTAATGAGCGGTAACGGTGACTGCTCAATACAGGAAGAAGCTGCCGGCGCCGAGAAGCAGGGACTGCACAGCACCAGGAGCAGGTGAGTATAATGGGGAGGGGAGCGCAGCGCTGCGTGATTTTCACCTGCTCCTCGTTCCAGCCGCCACTCCGTCTTCAGCGTCTTCTGCAGTGACGCTGAGGTCAGAGGGCGCGGTGATGTGGTTAGTGCGCGCCCTCTACCTGAGCATCAGTGCAGAAGACGCTGAAGAAGATGGAGCGGCGGCTGGAACGAGGACAGGTGAATATTGAAAGTGCCGGGGGCCTGAGTGACGGAGAGGTGAGTATGTGATTTTTTTTTTTTTTTATCGCAGCAACAGCAAATGGGGCAAGTGTCTGTATGGAGCATCTTATGAGGCAATAACGTTTGTGCAGCACTATATGGGGCAAGTGTCTGTATGGGGCCATGACGTTTGTGCATCACTATATGGGGCAAGTGTCTGTATGGAGCCATAACTTTTGTGCAGCACTATATGAGGCAAGTGTCTGTATGGAGCATCTATGGGGCCATAACGTTTGTGCAGCACTATATGGGGCAAGTGTCTCTATATACTAGATGGCTGTTCTATAAACTACGTGAGCTGTGTTATATACTATGTGGCTGTGCTATATACTATATGGGCTGTGCTATATACTACGTAGCATTTAGAGGGTTAAAGTGTCGGGAGTAGTGTGGGCATCGCATCTTACACTGACTACTACCGTGTGCCAGCTGTCAGAATCAGCTGACACCCGATGGTGTTATGGCTGGCAATCAGGCAACACAGCGTGCAGTAATCAGCGCACATACAGAGATCTGGCAATTACCAAAAACAATAGGACGAGCTCTGAGACGTGGAATCTCTGTAGACTGCAGTACCTGATCTATCCTCACACAACTATAAGCAGCAGTGGATTGCGCCTAACAACTACCTATGCAACTCGGCACTGCCTGAGGAGCTGACTAGCCTGAAGATAGAAATACAAGCCTGACTTACCTCAGAGAAATACCCCAAAGGAATAGGCAGCCCCCCACATATAATGACTGTTAGCAAGATGAAAAGACAAACGTAGGAATGAAATAGATTCAGCAAAGTGAGGCCCGATATTCTAGACAGAGCGAGGATAGCAAAGAGAACTATGCAGTCTACAAAAAACCCTAAAACGAAAACCACGCAAAGGGGCAAAAAGACCCACCGTGCCGAACTAACAGCACGGCGGTGCACCCCTCTGCTTCTCAGAGCTTCCAGCAAAAGACAATAGCAAGCTGGACAGAAAAAAACAGAAAACAAACTAGAAGCACTTATCTAGCAGAGCAGCAGGCCCAAGGAAAGATGCAGTAGCTCAGATCCAACACTGGAACATTGACAAGGAGCAAGGAAGACAGACTCAGGTGGAGCTAAATAGCAAGGCAGCCAACGAGCTCACCAAAACACCTGAGGGAGGAAGCCCAGAGACTGCAATACCACTTGTGACCACAGAAGTGAACTCAGCCACAGAATTCACAACAGTACCCCCCCCTTGAGGAGGGGTCACCGAACCCTCACCAGAACCCCCAGGCCGACCAGGATGAGCCACATGAAAGGCACGAACAAGATCTGGGGCATGGACATCAGAGGCAAAAACCCAGGAATTATCTTCCTGAGCATAACCCTTCCATTTGACCAGATACTGGAGTTTCCGTCTAGAGACACGAGAATCCAAAATCTTCTCCACAATATACTCCAATTCCCCCTCCACCAAAACAGGGGCAGGAAGCTCCACAGATGGAACCATAGGTGCCACGTATCTCCTCAACAACGACCTATGGAATACATTATGTATGGAAAAGGAGTCTGGGAGGGTCAGACGAAAAGACACCGGATTGAGAATCTCAGAAATCCTATACGGACCAATAAAACGAGGTTTAAATTTAGGAGAGGAAACCTTCATAGGAATATGACGAGAAGATAACCAAACCAAATCCCCAACACGAAGTCGGGGTCCCACACGGCGTCTGCGATTAGCGAAAAGCTGAGCCTTCTCCTGGGACAAGGTCAAATTGTCCACTACCTGAGTCCAGATCTGCTGCAACCTGTCCACCACAGAATCCACACCAGGACAGTCCGAAGACTCAACCTGTCCTGAAGAGAAACGAGGATGGAACCCAGAATTGCAGAAAAATGGAGAGACCAAGGTAGCCGAGCTGGCCCGATTATTAAGGGCGAACTCAGCCAACGGCAAAAATGACACCCAATCATCCTGGTCAGCGGAAACAAAACATCTCAGATATGTTTCCAAGGTCTGATTGGTTCGTTCGGTCTGGCCATTAGTCTGAGGATGGAAGGCCGAGGAGAAAGATAGGTCAATGCCCATCCTACCACAAAAGGCTCGCCAGAACCTCGAGACAAACTGGGAACCTCTGTCAGAAACAATATTCTCAGGAATGCCATGTAAACGAACCACATGCTGGAAGAACAAAGGCACCAAATCAGAGGAGGAAGGCAATTTAACCAAGGGCACCAGATGGACCATTTTAGAAAAGCGATCACAGACCACCCAAATGACCGACATTTTTTGAGAAACGGGAAGGTCAGAAATGAAATCCATCGAAATATGTGTCCAAGGCCTCTTCGGGACCGGCAAGGGCAAAAGCAACCCACTGGCACGTGAACAGCAGGGCTTAGCCCTAGCACAAATTCCACAGGACTGCACAAAAGCACGCACATCCCGTGACAGAGATGGCCACCAGAAGGATCTAGCAACCAACTCCCTGGTACCAAAGATTCCTGGATGACCGGCCAGCACCGAACAATGAAGTTCAGAGATAACTTTACTAGTCCACCTATCAGGGACGAACAGTTTCTCGGCCGGACAACGATCAGGTTTATTAGCCTGAAATTTCTGCAACACTCTCCGCAAATCAGGGGAGATGGCAGACACAATGACTCCTTCCTTGAGGATACTCGCCGGCTCAGATAACCCCGGAGAGTCGGGCACAAAACTCCTAGACAGAGCATCCGCCTTCACATTTTTAGAGCCCGGAAGGTATGAAATCACAAAATCAAAACGAGCAAAAAATAACGACCAACGGGCCTGTCTAGGATTCAAGCGCTTGGCAGACTCGAGATAAGTCAAGTTCTTATGATCAGTCAATACCACCACGCGATGCTTAGCACCCTCAAGCCAATGACGCCACTCCTCGAATGCCCACTTCATGGCCAGCAACTCTCGGTTGCCCACATCATAATTACGCTCAGCAGCAGAAAATTTCCTGGAAAAGAAAGCACATGGTTTGAACACTGAGCAACCAGAACCTCTCTGTGACAAAACCGCCCCTGCACCAATCTCAGAAGCATCAACCTCGACCTGGAACGGAAGAGAAACATCAGGTTGACACAACACAGGGGCACAGCAAAAACGACGCTTCAACTCCTGAAAAGCTTCCACGGCAGCAGAAGACCAATTAACCAAATCAGCACCCTTCTTGGTCAAATCGGTCAATGGTCTGGCAATGCTAGAAAAATTACAGATGAAGCGACGATAAAAATTAGCAAAGCCCAGGAATTTCTGCAGACTTTTTAGAGATGTCGGCTGAGTCCAATCCTGGATGGCCTGAACCTTAACCGGATCCATCTCGATAGTAGAAGGGGAAAAGATGAACCCCAAAAATGAAACTTTCTGCACACCGAAGAGACACTTTGATCCCTTCACGAACAATGAATTAGCACGCAGTACCTGGAAAACCATTCTGACTTGCTTCACATGAGACTCCCAATCATCTGAGAAGATCAAAATGTCATCCAAGTAAACAATCAAGAATTTATCCAGATACTCACGGAAAATGTCATGCATAAAAGACTGAAAAACAGATGGAGCATTGGCAAGTCCGAACGGCATCACCAGATACTCAAAATGACCCTCGGGCGTATTAAATGCCGTTTTCCATTCATCTCCCTGCCTGATTCTCACCAGATTATACGCACCACGAAGATCAATCTTAGTAAACCAACTAGCCCCCTTAATCCGAGCAAACAAGTCAGAAATCAATGGCAAGGGATACTGAAACTTAACAGTGATCTTATTAAGAAGGCGGTAATCAATACACGGTCTTAGCGAACCATCCTTCTTGGCTACAAAAAAGAACCCTGCTCCCAATGGTGACGACGATGGGCGAATATGTCCCTTCTCCAGGGACTCCTTCACATAACTGCGCATAGCGGTGTGTTCAGGTACGGACAAATTAAATAAACGACCCTTAGGGAATTTACTACCAGGAATCAAATCGATAGCACAATCACAATTCCTATGCGGAGGTAGGGCATCAGACTTGGACTCTTCAAATACATCCTGAAAGTCCGACAAGAACTCTGGGATGTCAGAAGGAATGGATGACGAAATAGACAAAAATGGAACATCACCATGTACTCCCTGACAACCCCAGCTGGTTACCGACATAGAGTTCCAATCCAATACTGGATTATGGGTTTGTAGCCATGGCAACCCCAACACGACCACATCATGCAAATTATGCAGTACCAGAAAGCGAATAACTTCCTGATGTGCAGGAGCCATGCACATGGTCAGCTGGGCCCAGTACTGAGGCTTATTCTTGGCCAAAGGTGTAGCATCAATTCCTCTCAACGGAATAGGACACCGCAAAGGCTCCAAGAAAAATCCACAACGTTTAGCATAATCCAAATCCATCAGATTCAGGGCAGCGCCTGAATCCACAAACGCCATGACAGAATACGATGACAAAGAGCACATTAAGGTAATGGACAAAAGGAATTTGGACTGTACAGTACCAATAACGGCAGAGCTATCGAACCGCCTAGTGCGTTTAGGACAATTAGAAATAGCATGAGTAGAATCACCACAATAGAAACACAGTCTGTTCAGACGTCTGTGTTCTTGCCGTTCTACTTTAGTCATAGTCCTGTCGCACTGCATAGGCTCAGGTTTACTCTCAGGCAGTACCGCCAGATGGTGCACAGATTTACGCTCGCGCAAGCGACGACCGATCTGAATGGCCAAGGACATAGACTCATTCAAACCAGCAGGCATAGGAAATCCCACCATTACATCCTTAAGAGCTTCAGAGAGACCCTTTCTGAACAAAGCCGCTAGTGCAGATTCATTCCACAGAGTGAGTACTGACCATTTCCTAAATTTCTGACAATATACTTCTACATCATCCTGACCCTGGCATAAAGCCAGCAGATTTTTCTCAGCCTGATCCACTGAATTAGGCTCATCGTAAAGCAATCCGAGCGCCAGGAAAAATGCATCAACATTACTCAATGCAGAATCTCCTGGTGCAAGAGAAAACGCCCAGTCCTGTGGGTCGCCGCGCAAAAAAGAAATAATAATCAAAACCTGTTGAATAGGATTACCAGAAGAATGAGGTTTCAAGGCCAAAAATAGCTTACAATTATTTCTGAAGCTCAGGAACTTAGTTCTGTCACCAAAAAACAAATCAGGAATCGGAATTCTTGGTTCTAGCATCGATTTCTGATCAATAGTATCTTGAATCTTTTGTACATTTACAACGAGATTATCCATTGAGGAGCACAGAGCCTGAATATCCATGTCCACAGCTGTGTCCTGAAGCACTCTAATGTCTAGGGGAAAAAAAAGACTGAAGACAGAGCTAAGAAAAAAAAATGATGTCAGGATTTCTTTTTTCCCTCTATTGGGAATCATTGGTGTGGCTCCTTGTACTGTTATGGCTGGCAATCAGGCAACACAGCGTGCAGTAATCAGCGCACATACAGAGATCTGGCAATTACCAAAAACAATAGGACGAGCTCTGAGACGTGGAATCTCTGTAGACTGCAGTACCTGATCTATCCTCACACAACTATAAGCAGCAGTGGATTGCGCCTAACAACTACCTATGCAACTCGGCACTGCCTGAGGAGCTGACTAGCCTGAAGATAGAAATACAAGCCTGACTTACCTCAGAGAAATACCCCAAAGGAATAGGCAGCCCCCCACATATAATGACTGTTAGCAAGATGAAAAGACAAACGTAGGAATGAAATAGATTCAGCAAAGTGAGGCCCGATATTCTAGACAGAGCGAGGATAGCAAAGAGAACTATGCAGTCTACAAAAAACCCTAAAACGAAAACCACGCAAAGGGGCAAAAAGACCCACCGTGCCGAACTAACAGCATGGCGGTGTACCCCTCTGCTTCTCAGAGCTTCCAGCAAAAGACAATAGCAAGCTGGACAGAAAAAAACAGAAAACAAACTAGAAGCACTTATCTAGCAGAGCAGCAGGCCCAAGGAAAGATGCAGTAGCTCAGATCCAACACTGGAACATTGACAAGGAGCAAGGAAGACAGACTCAGGTGGAGCTAAATAGCAAGGCAGCCAACGAGCTCACCAAAACACCTGAGGGAGGAAGCCCAGAGACTGCAATACCACTTGTGACCACAGAAGTGAACTCAGCCACAGAATTCACAACACGATGGCATTCATGCGTGTACAGGCTCTTTGTGCGCAAAATCGTCATGAGGTATCCATATTTCCAAGGTCGGCAAGTACCAGCCAACTTGTATATATGGATACGTCCAAGGTCGTAAAAGGGTTAATAGTCCCCTAAGGGGACTTGAATCTGCTATCATTTGATCGCTTGTGCTACACACAGAAGTGCATCAGCAGGTTTTTGCTATGTAAACCAAAGACAGCAGGAGATAGAGGTTGGATATGTCACTTTTCAAAGTGACTGCTGCTGTTTACTAACAGTGGAGGATTTATCGCTAAGAAATTAACATTGCCGGACTAGTCTGAAAAATATTAAAATTTGAGAGTCCTCAGTGGTTGATATCTTTTAATGGCTAACTGATAAGATAGTAAAAAATTGCAAGCTTTCGAGATTACTCAGGTCTCTTCACCAGGCAATAGCACTAAATTTGAAGAGTCACATATTTATACACAGCAGGACACAGGAATAGTACAATAGATACAACAAGTGACATGAAGCAGAACTATCATTATGGGGGAGGGATAAGCAATTGGGAATATTGGAACAGTTCATAGATAAGAAGTGTGGAAGTTTTAAGGTATGTTTCCATGGTCCGTATTGGCAGCGCTTTGGACGCAGCACATGTCCTCTCCGTCCAAAGCGATGTCAGCTTCTGTTCGCGCGGTGATTCCGCATGTGTTCTTTGAACCATGCTGAATCACTGCATCGTATACTTTGGACTGTGATATTTATGTTGCGGAGATGGAGCGTCTCCGCAAGATAAATTGACATGCTGCAGTCTAGAAAGACGCTCCGCATGTGCGTATACGCAGGGAAGCTGGAGGAGTCTCTGAACGCATAGTGGAGATGGGATTTCATAAAATCCCATCCACTATGCTGTGAGACTAGTTTCACATTTGCAGACGAGGGCTTTGCGGAGGGCTGCATAGTTCCTCCATTAAGCCCCACCCACTGCTGCACCTCTTCCTTCAGCTCCGCCTACGTCAGCATGCGTCCTGCATACTTATCTTTAAAATGTTGCGTTCGACGCAGGTCGATGCAGCGTGAAAAAGATGCATGCATCCGCATACATCCGCATGGCCTGCATACCCAATGTTAAAGATAGGGTATGCAGGACGCATGCCGACATAGGCGGAGCTGAAGGAAGAGGTGAGGCAGTGGGCGGGGCTTAATTGAGGAACTACGCAGCCCTCCGCAAAGCCCTCGTCCGCAAATGTGAAACCAGCTTTACATCTGGCTACTGCAGATTGGATGCTGCGGCCAGGGTCGTTCTGACCCACCAGAGAACCGGAGTATTCTCCAGTGGGCCCAGGCACTGACACCTGCTGGCATACTGGCCAGCAGATGTCTAGGGCCCCCACTGCTCCAAGGTCCCTCAGCCAGTGGCTATGGGGTCCCTGAGTCAAGGGGGCCCGCCCTGTGCCAGTGAAGCAGCAGCGTTGAAGCAGCGGGTGGCAGGAAGCCACACCTGTCCCCACTGCTAAAGGAAAATTAATATTCACTCTTCCCCACGCCCCCATGGGCGTGGATAGGAGTGAATACCATTTCATTTTGATTGTGGGCAGCGTTAGCCGCAGGGTGAGGCTAACGCTGCCCGCATGTAAAGTCCCATCACCACCGCACCACATACATGCATGCACGTGTGCAGGCAGACACACAATATTCACCTCTCCGCAACTTCCCCACAGCACATCCCGGTGTCTTGCTTCCTGTCTGAGACAGCCCAGCTGGATGGCGTCATCATCCAGCACGCTGTTTCAGACAGAAAGCTGCTGGCGAGGAAGAGGCTGCCAGGATGTGCTGTGGGGAACTTGCAGAGAGGTGAGTATTGTGTATCTGTCTGCCTGCATGCTTGTATGTGGTGCGGTGCTTGTGTGTGAGAGAGTGGTGTGGTGCTGTGTGTGTATTGGAGATTGGCAATGATGGGGTGGTGGGGGTGGACAGTGATGGTGGTGGGGGGAGGCAGTGATTGAGGTGGTGGAATGGGCAATGAAGGGAGTCGTGGAGGAGAAAGCAGTGATGGAGGTGTTGGAAAGGGCAAGTTTAGGGGTGGTGGGGAGAAGGCATTGATGGAGGTGGTGATGAGGACAATGATGGAGGTGGAAAGGGGATGCATTAGTCCCTATGAAGGGGGCTGCATTATACTTTATAAGGGGGCTACATTATATTCTGTGGGGGGACTGCATTATTATCTCAGGGGACTGCATTATATTCTGGGGCCTACATCATACTATATGAGGGGGGCAGCATTATGCCTTATGAGGGGGCTACAGTATACTCTATGGGGGGCTGCATTATATTCCGTGGAGGGGATTCATTATACTATATGAGGGGGGCTGCATTATACCCTATGAGGGTGCTACATTATATTCTATGGTGGGGACAGCATTATACCGTATGAGGGGGTTGGATTATATTTTGTGGGGTGCTGCATTATATTTTATGACATAGCCATATTCTGATGTATATCATCGGTGGTGTTTGATCAAAATCGCAACCTTAAATTATCTATGCATGTATATATATATATATATTATATTATATATATATATATATATATATATATATATATATATATATATATATACATCTACAGTCATGGCCAAGAGTATTGACACCCCTGCAATTCTGTCAGATAATACTCATTTTCTTCCTGAAAATGATTGCAAACACAAATTCTTTGGTATTATTATCTTCATTTAATTTGTCTTAAATGAAAAAACACAAAAGAGAATGAAACAAAAGCAAAACATTTATCATTTCACGCAAAACTCCAAAAATGGGCCAGACAAAAGTATTGGCACCCTCACCCTAATACTTGGTTGCACAACCTTTAGCCAAAATAACTGTGACCAACTGTTTCCGGTAACCATCAATGAGTTTTTTACAATGCTCAGCTGGAATTTTAGACCATTCTTCTTTGGCAAACTGCTCCAGGTCCCTGATATTTGAAGGGTGCCTTCTCCAAACTGCCATTTTTAGATCTCTCCACAGGTGTTCTAGGGGATTCAGGTCTGGACTCATTGCTGGCCACCTTAGAAGTCTCCAGTGCTTTCTCTCAAACCATTTTCTAGTTCTTTTTGAAGTGTGTTTTGGGTCATTGTCCTGCTTGAAGACCCATGACCTCTGAGGGAGACCCAGCTTTCTCACACTGGGCCCTACATTATGCTGCAAAATTTGTTGGTAGTCTTCAGACTTCATAATGCCATGCACACGGTCAAGCAGTCCAGTGCCAGAGGCAGCAAAGCAACCCCAAAACATCAGGGAACCTCCGCCATGTTTGACTGTAGGGACCGTGTTCTTTTCTTTGAATGCCTCTTTTTTTCTCCTGTAAACTCTATGTTGATGCCTTTGCCCATAAAGCTCTACTTTTGTCTTATCTGAGATCAGAGAACATTCTTCCAAAACATTTTAGGCTTTTTTAGGTAAGTTTTGGCAAACTCCAGCCTGGCTTTTTTATGTCTCGGGGTAAGAAGTGGGGTCTTCCTGGGTCTCCTACCATACATTCCCTTTTCATTCAGATGCCGACAGATAGTACGGGTTGACACTGTTGTACCCTCGGACTGCAAGGCAGCTTCAACTTGTTTGGATGTTAGTCGAGGTTCTTTATCCAACAGCACAATCTTGCATTGAAATCTCTTGTCAATTTTTCTTTTCCGTCCACATCTAGGGAGGTTAGCCACAGTGCCATGGGCTTTAAACTTCTTGATGACACTGCGCACGGTAGACACAGGAACATTCAGGTCTTTGGAGATGGACTTGTAGCCTTGAGATTGCTCATGCTTCCTCACAATTTGGTTTCTCAAGTCCTCAGACAGTTCTTTGGTCTTCTTTCTTTTCTCCATGCTCAATGTGGTACACACAAGGACACAGGTTGAGTCAACTTTAATCCATGTCAACTGGCTGCAAGTGTGATTTAGTTATTGCCAACACCTGTTAGGTGTCACAGGTAAGTTACAGGTGCTGTTAATTACACAAATTAGAGAAGCATCACATGATTTTTCCAACAGTGCCAATACTTTTGTCCACCCACTTTTTTATGTTTGGTGTGGAATTATATACAATTTGGCTTTAGGACAATTCTTTTTGTGTTTTTTCATTTAAGACAAATTAAATGAAGATAATAATACCAAAGAATTTGTGTTTGCAATCATTTTCAGGAAGAGAATGAGTATTATCTGACAGAATTGCAGGGGTGTCAATATTTTTGGCCATGACTGTATATGTCTGTCTATCACTCCACCACCCAAGCATGGATATCTATGGATAACTGCAAAACATAGTATAAAGAAGCAAGAGAACCACCAAGCAGTCATGGAATCCAAACACAATGTCACTTTATTAACATCAATATAGTGTAAAACATATCGAAGCAGACAAACAGTACAAAAGGGGGCTAAAAGATGACATGGGATGTCACCAGCATCATGCCAAAACCCAAGGTAGGGTACATCCCTGAATCAAAAGTAATAGTATACAGGTAAACTGTAAAATGCAAAGTGCAATAAAGGTGGCATCCACCAATAGATATATCAGTGGAAGCCGTACACAGAATAGATGAAAATCCAATAGCTATAGTACACAGCTGTAATGCTAGACAATCATATGCTTATATCCCTTCATGCACATTACCTGATGCACATGGTAAATAGTACAGGGACGCCCGTCCACCCCGACGCGCGTTTCGGTATGGTACCTTCCTCAGGGGGCGCATGAACGCAAAAGGGCAAAGAAAATAAATAGAGATCCATAGGCAGCACGACCCAGCCCCGCATTACCTCACATCCGTCCGGTCGCAATGAGCCGGGAAGCCGACAACCGGAAACACGCGGGGCCCCATGTGATCAGGAAGTCAGCGCACAGTCAGAGAGAACCGAGCGGACGGAGGTGCAGTCGGCACATGCGTGGTAGGTGCACGAATGTATCGCTGCCATATTTGGTAAGGGCAAAGAATTGGGCAATGGTGCTTTATCACTATGGTGGAAAAATGAGGGATAGACTACTGGTGAGTGTGGCATCAGCAGAACAAGCTGCATGCAAAGCACGTCAGGCCACTAAAATGCTCCGAAAAGCAGGTATACTCAAATGGCATGCATACCGCTTAATGATATGCATTCTGGTCCCTCTGTCTAAAACGGAACAGATAGAACTGTACAGGAATGGAGTACCCAATCATACACTATATCTTCCATACAGAAAACATATTAACCTATGCAGTATACCAATATATCCAAACATATATAAACGAAACAATATCAATACAAGTGATAATATAACAACATATAAAATGAATAGATGGATAACAAATAAACCGCAATGGAATACATCCCACATATAGAAAACACTAATATGATTATGCAAAATTGTAGTTAACTATAAACAGGCCGGATGGCATATTGATCAGTCCTAGATGGTGACAACCATCCCAAAGTTCTCCAAAGGTTTTCTATAGGGTTGAGGTCAGGGGAAGATGGTAGCCACACCATGAGTTTATCTCCTTTTACGCCCATAGCAGCCAATGACTCAGAGGTATTCTTTGCAGCATGAGATGGGGCATTGTCATGCATGAAGATGATTTTGCTCCTGAAGGCACGTTTCTGCTTTTAGACCATGGAAGAAAGTTGTCAGTCAGAAACGCTATTTACTTTACAGAGGTCATTTTCACATCTTCAGGAACCTTAAAGGGCCCCACCAGCTGTTTCCCCATGATTCCGGCCCAAAACATGATTTCTCCACCTCTTTGCTGACGTCGCAACCTTGTTGCGACATGGTGGCCATCCACCAACCATCCACTACTCCATTCATCTGGACCATCCAGGGTTGCTCGACACTCATCAGTAAACAAGACTGTTTGAAAATTAGTCTATAAACAGGCCGGATGGCATATTGATCAGTCCTAGATGGTGACAACCATCCCAAAGTTCTATTTAGCAGAACCCCAGGGGATTCACGTAAATTTTAGTCCTCTTCAAAATCCTGTTTAGAGAGCACTACGGGATTCCCATATATAGTAATAGTAGTCCTCTTCCATTTCAAAATCGTCCCGAACTCCAGGAATAGATGAACACCCAATTCACCACATACCCACAGAAGGCCCTAAGTCGAGGGGAAAATAGGTTAAAATCATAAAAAAAACACAAGATGCGGATACACATCCAAACACAACATTATGGTGACTAAAGAAAGGGCGCATAACTAATATTTTCATTTAGCCCCATTGGATGCACACTGTTGAGGGACCATATCCAACGTGTTTCCAACTGACCCAACCGTTTACATCAATCTCCCCCGCGGATATTGACATTCAACATATCAATGCTACGCACTCTAAGGAGAGTGCTATCACTTTGATGATAAGACTTAAAATGCCTCGGGATTGTCTTTAGCGTGGTCTTTTAGCGTTGCAGCTGCCTGGATCCCCAAGACATGCTCCCTAATCCTCACTTTTAACTGCCTTGTTGTCATCCCAATGTAGATGTAACCACAGGGACATGTGGCATAGTAAATAATATACCAAGAGGTACATGTAATTCATTTCCTGATGGTATAATTCCTAGTGCCATTCGAGTTAGTGAATGTATTACACCTATCCACATTCGGGCACGCAACGCACCGGCCGTATGGAACGCAACCCCCTGCCATTGGAATATCATCCAAGAATGGCCTAGGTCCCTGCCCCACATAGTGGCTCCTTGTTAGATGATCTCTTAGTTTTTTGCCCGTCTAATGGTAAGTAGCGGCTTCTTTGGAAGAAACTTACTAATGATAGGGTCTACCTGTAAGATGGGCCAAGCCTTAGTAAGTGCCGTTCGAACTCTGCCTGCGGGTGAAATGTGATAAACCAAAGTTGATCCCCTCCAGCCTTAGTTCTATTCTCCTGAGGTTTGTACAGTAGATGATTACGGATGGAATATTTAGCAATGTGATAGGCCTTTTTAATAATGCATCTACTGTACCCCCGTTCAGAGAAGCGGGCTGAAAGCTCTGCAGCCTGTCTCTCAAAATCAGTATCCGTGGAGCAGATTCTGTGGAGTCGGAGAAACTGTCCCACAGGTATGGATGCAATCATGTGGCGGGGATGGCAGGAAGTAGCGTGCAGTACTGTATTAGTTGACGTGGCTTTATGGAAAATATCCGTATGGATATTCCCCATAACGTCTTTGCCAACCATCACATCCAAAAAACTGATCTTCGACATATCCCACTCACAAGTGAGTGTGATATTCAGATCATTACTGTTGAGACGTCTAATGATCTACTCCAGGTCGACGGCCCTACCTTGCCAGACAAAAAGGATGTCATCGATATACTGTATCCAAAAGGGGACACGGTCCATCGATGACAGCCTGTCCGACATAAAGAGGTCCCTCTCCCACAGCCCCGGGAACAGATCAGCATAGGCCGGCGTAAAGGCCGCACCCATGGCTGTCCCCTGGAGCTGTAGATAGAAGGACCCCTTGAAAACAAAAAAGTTGTGAGTGATGGTGAATTCCAGTAGTTCCAGAAGGAGTCCCCTAAGATCCGCGGACAAAGTAGATGTGTCAAGAAAAAATTTGACCGCGGCAATGCCATCTGTAAGTCTAATATTTGTATACAGGGACTCCACGTCTGCTGAAACCAGTAGAGATTCACCTTCAAAGGACAAGCCATCGACCCTGCGGAGCAGCTCACCAGTATCCTTAAGATAGGATGGAAGAGCAGACACCAATGGCTGGAGGTGGAAGTCCTTCCAGCAGTTGACATGCTCGAGAAAGTTTCCCCTCCCTGACATGATTGGTCGGCCGGGTGGCGACTCCAGGCTCTTGTGGACTTTAGGGAGGAGAGAGAATGTAGCCATCGTGGGGTCATTAACAAGGAGAGCAGAAGCAAGCTCCTTGGTAATGACATCACCCTCTAACGCTTTTTTAACAATAGTCACTAGTTGGCCAGAATATGCACTCAATGGATTATATGTTTGTTTTTTGTAGTAGACAGCATTATTCAACTGGCGAAAGGCCTATTTTTCACACATTCCTGTAGGCCACAGGACAACATTTCCTGTTATGAACAGGTAATTCAGAACCACAATGGACGTTGAAGTTCAGAGCACACAAAGTGACCTGACAATTACCAAAAACATAGGACGAGCTCTGAGACGTGGGAACTCTGCTGACCGCAATCCCTAATCCTATCCAACCACACTAAAGGTAGCCGTGGAGCGCTCCTGACCAGACCTATGCGCCTCGAGCACAGCCTGAGAAACTAGCTAGCCCTAAGAAAGAAAAATAAGCCTACCTTGCCTCAGAGAAATACCCCAAAGGAAAAGGCAGCCCCCCACATATAATGACTGTGAGTGGAGATGAAAATACAAACGCAGAGATGAAATAGATTTAGCAAAGTGAGGCCCAACTTACTGAACAGACCGAAGATAGGAAAGATTGCTTTGCGGTCAACACAAAACCCTACAAACAACCACGCAGAGGGGGCAAAAAGACCCTCCGCACCGACTAACGGTACGGAGGTGCTCCCTCTGCGTCCCAGAGCTTCCAGCAAGCAAGAAAAACCAATATAGCAAGCTGGACAGAAAAAATAGCAAACAAAAATAACACAAGCAAAACTTAGCTATGCAGGAAAGACAGGCCACAGGAACGATCCAGGAGGAAGCAAGACCAAAACTAGAACATTGACTGGAGGCCAGGATCAAGGCACTAGGTGGAGTTAAATAGAGCAGCACCTAACGACTTCACCATATCACCTGAGGAAGGAAACTCAGAAGCCGCAGTACCACTCTCATCCACCAAAGGAAGCTCATAGACAGAACCAGCCGAAGTACCACTCACGACCATAGGAGGGAGCTTGGCCACAGAATTCACAACCATTTCCTCCCTTATCGGCAGGATTTAGTAGTACATCAGGGAGATTTTTTTTAAAAAATCCAGTCGCTTACGTTCAATCTTAAGGTACCTTCACACTCAGCATCGCTGTTTGGTCGCTGGAGAGCTGTCACACAGACAGCTCTCCAGCGACCAACGATCCTGAAGTCCCTGGGTAACCAGGGTAAACATCGGGTTACTAAGCGCAGGGCCGCGCTTAGTAACCCGATGTTTACCTTGGTTACCAGCGTAAAAGTAAAAAAAAAAACACTACATACTTACCTACCGCTGTCTGTCCCCGGCGCTGTGCTTCTCTGCACTCCTCCTGCACTGACTGTGAGCACAGCGGCCGGAAAGCAGAGCGGTGACGTCACCGCTCTGCTTTCCGGCTGACCGGCGCTCACAGCCAGTGCAGGAGGAGTGCAGAGAAGCACAGCACTGGGGACAGACAGCTGAAGGTAAGTATGTAGTGTTTTTTTTTTTTTTACTTTTACGCTGGTAACCAGGGTAAACATCGGGCTACTAAGCGCGGCCCTGCGCTTAGTAACCCGATGTTTACCCTGGTTACCAGTGAAGACATCGCTGAATCGTCGTCACACACGCCGATCCAGCGATGTCAGCGGGAGATCCAGCGACGAAATAAAGTTCTGGACTTTCCTCAGCGACCAACGATCTCCCAGCAGGAGCCTGATCGTTGGTCGCTGTCACACAGAACGATTTCCTTAACGATATCGTTGCTACGTCACAAAAAGCAACGATATCGTTAACGATATCGTTATGTGTGAAGGTACCTTTAGACAAGTTATCAGATCGTGAGAACCTAGGAATTTGGCACAAGTCCTGAGTCACCACCCGGACGAAAAGCTCAATGCTAGAACAAGTAGCCAGAGGGGGAAACTTGGTCGACCGAGAACGAATAGAGGGAGGTATTTTACCTCCCTCGTGGATATGTTCCACCGCCAGTTCCTCCATTATTCTCAATGTGGTCTGCTCCTCCTCTGTAGTAAAAAGTATATTACTTTCATTATCATAAAAATGACGTCTCAACAGTAATGATCTAGCAAACAGATGTAAATCTTTAACAGTGGTGAACTTATCATATTCTGCAGTGGGTGAGAAAGAAAGACCCCTGCCAAGAAGCGAAAGGTCAGCCGGAGAGAGTAAATAATGACTCAAATTAATTACCCGATTATTTTTACTCTCGGATTCCACCGGATATTTCCGCTGTCTCTTATAGGGATGATCAGAATGATCCCTTAGATGTATGGATCCAGATGAGACTGATATATCTGACTGTCCACTCATAGATGATAGTGATGGAATGCGAGGTAAATTAGCCTTTCTCCACAGGTATACCCTGTTCGTTTGGTAATCTTTAATAAGATTGATTCTCCTGAATTTTCTTGGCCAAGGCGTCTAAGGATTTCTCCAGGTCCAAGTCAAACTGGTGTAATTTTTCTTTTGGGCATACAGTTTTAAGTGTGACTTGGATCTCATCTATATTTTTATCCAGCTCATTGATTTTGGAGGTATTTAAATCAATTAGGAGCTGCATCAGAGTAAAAGAACATACATTGCTCGCCTCCTCCCATTTCTTGATAAATAAATCATCACTAATCGGGAAAGTCAGAACCACGCGGACACGTAACCCCCTCGGGATCATTTTATTAGTCATATACTTTTCCAAGAAGATTCCACCACAATCTAGAGCGTTTAAAGAATCCTTCATCATAGCTAATTTGTCATCAAATCTTAGGTCACCACACTGTTGCGTATTAGCCCCACTTGTACCGAAGGTCTGGTCCATCTGGCTGAGCCACGCTTTTTCTTTGGCTCTGTAATCCATATCACCAAAACGAACACCTGTGCAAAACACAGTTAAATTAACACATAGCCATATTCTGATGTACATCAATAGGGGTGGAGATCAAAATCGCAACCTTAAATTATCTACGCATGTATATATATATACACACATCTATATGTCTGTCTATCACTCCACCGCCCAAGCATGGATATCTATGGATAACTGCAAAACATAGTATAGAGAAGCAAGAGAACCACCAAGCAGTCATGGAATCCAAACACAATGTCACTTTATTAACATCAATATAGTGTAAAACATATCGAAAAACTTGTGGATGTTATTGTGTCTCAGGGCTCAATAGATAACTGAAATCAATTTTAAACACGTGATAATTAGTTTTCCAGGTGATTCTAATTAAAGGAAAACTACTTAAAAATGATGTTCCAAATTATTAAGCAGGCCAAAGTTTTCAAGCTAAATGAGAAATAAAAAGGATCTCTCTGCTGCTGAAAAGCGTTAAATAGTGCAGTGCCTTGGACAAGATATGAAACAATTAGATACTTCACAAAAACTTTGTGATCATCATACTGTGAAGAGATTTGTAACTGAAGCAGAGCACAGACAGAGTTCATGCAGATAAAGGCATAATGAGGAAGGTTTCTGCCAGACAAATTCATTGGATTAAGAGAGCAGCTGCCAAAATACCATTACAAAGCAGCAAACAGTTATTTGAAGCTGCTGGTGCCTCTGGAGTTCCTCGAACCTCAAGGTGTATGATCCTTCAAAGGCTTGCTGTGGTGCATAAACCTACTATTCGGCCACCCCTAAACAGTGTTCATGAGCAGAAACGGTTGCAGTGGGCCCAGACATACATGAAGACTAATTTTCAAACAGTCTTGTTTACTGATGAGTGTCGAGCAACCCTGGATGGTCCAGATGAATGGAGTAGTGGATGGTTGGTGGATGGCCACCATGTCGTAACAAGGTTGCAACGTCAGCAAAGAGGTGGAGAAATCGTGCTTTGGGCCGGAATAATGGGGAAACAGCTAGTGGGGCCCTTTAAGGTTCCTGAAGATGTGAAAATGACCTCTGTAAAGTAAATAGCGTTTCTGACTGACAACTTTCTTCCATGGTCTAAAAGCAGAAACGTGCCTTCAGGAGCAAAATCATCTTCATGCATGACAATGCCCCATCTCATGCTTCAAAGAATACCTCTGAGTCATTGGCTGCTATGGGCATAAAAGGAGATAAACTCATGGTGTGGCCACCATCTTCCCCTGACCTCAACCCTATAGAAAACCTTTGGAGAACTTTGGGATGGTTGTCACCATCTAGGACTGATCAATATGCCATCCGGCCTGTTTATCGTTAACTACAATTTTGCATAATCATATTAGTGTTTTCTATATGTGGGATGCATTCCATTGTGGTTTATTTGTTATCCATCTATTCATTTCATATGTTGTTATATTATCACTTGTATTGATATTGTTTCGTTTATATATGTTTGGATACATTGGTATACTGCATAGGTTAATATGTTTTCTGTATGGTAGATATAGTGTATGATTGAATACTCCATTCCTGTATAGTTCTATCTGTTCCGTTTTAGACAGAGGGACCAGAATGCATATCATTAAGCGGTACCAGAAGCAACAAAGAGCTAGCACTCGACCACTAGGCAAGATTTTGATGGTGCCAGTGAACGGGACCCGAAGACCCCAATTACATAAGGAAAGTCAAAACACTGCACTCATCCAGTCCAAGAATTTGCTGAAGTGAATACATTTATTGAAGATGCAGGAATTAAACAATAAGGCAACAGTTTTGACGTTTCGGCCACTCAGTGGCCTTGTTCACAAATGATGCTGTAACAAAACAAATAAATAGTGTATGAACATACTATATACATAGTGTTTCAAGATATGTACAAGAATATATACAAATATAATACACAGAGTTGGACCCATGTCAAGCAACGTAGAAAGAGGAACAGGTTCTTATATCCCTGAAGTATAAGCTTAATCCCATAGGGCATAAAGAAAAAGAAGAGGGGTTCTAGAGAGTGGTATCTAAACATTGAGGAGACCCAATCGGAGGCAAGAGATAGGATAACATACCCTTACAATCTGTTCATGGTGCGTCATATGAAAACAAGGATATACTAGTAAATGGGTGGAGGTGATCCAGATGTAACCTGTATAGGATATATAGGGAAAACCGTAGCAATGTAACTGAAGGTGTAGAGAGCCACATATAATGCGGAGGAAGTCCACATATGTGTAAGGACAAGTAATTACCCAGGTGCCGGATATAAAGTCTTAATTTTCAAAAGGAGTAGCTAAAGGATGGTCCAATCTTGGTTATAGACATCCGGCCAGGATCAAGTCAGCCGTAATGTATAACGATATATACACACTGTAGGAGTCATGTGATAGACCAGCAGCTAAAGTTAAAAATAATAGGGTTTCTACCTGGGTAGTAAACTGGCTCCTATGTGGCCCTGCAATCTCGGAGGTCCCAGCAGGGAAAAGGGTCAGTATCTGTCGCCTGCACCCAAGGTGTGCCTAGCAGAAGGTTGTATATAGAGAATCTAGCATTAAGTTATGTCCGGTAATAGGGCAAGTGTACTTATCTGAAAGCATAGTCCCAGTCTCACAGCAATTGGTGGCGCAGTGGAGGCGCGATGCCGGATCAAGGTGACCGCGTTGGAAGCGTGATACGGGATCAGAGAGTCCGCATAGGTGATGGCGCCGACACAGACAGTGTCTAGGTGGGGAAGCCGGCGGTAACCTGTCAGCATGGAGCCAGGTTTAAATGGCTATGGCCGGTCATGTGACCGGAACGAGGGGAGGACGCCGGCGCCTGCGCACTATTGCAGGAGAAGTGTGTGTGGTAAGCGCCTGCGTGTTGCGGAAGGAGGCAGGCGCATGCGCAGAGAGGTTCGAAGCCGCGCTTGCGCATCTGTCTACTAGCACGCGAGTATGTCGGGCGCTTGCGTGCTTAGAGGGGAACCGGCGCATGCGTGGACCGGGTCCTGGGGCTAACTAGAAGTACGGCGGTATCAGTACTGTTGGCGCTAGGTAGCGCCTGTGTGCCAGTGGGAAATGCAAATATGGGATCCAATTGTATGGGTCAGAGAGATAGAGGCTCAAGGGGTAATACACATATGTGTGGAGGGTATGTATAGGGTAGCAGGCAGATAGAGGAAATGAGACCAGAGGTATATTAGAGTACATGGAAAGATAGTGACCCCCGCAGACAGTGCTGGGGGAGTGAGAACATAATTAACATAAGACGACATGCCAATGATATAGTAGGAGTCCAAACTAGCGATGATTATTCACAGAACCTGAGTTGAATGGGTTAACATGAAAAAAAAGGGGGAAATAAAGCAAAAAATAAAAATAAGAAATAAATAAAGAAATACTGCACGTGAAGAAAGAACTAAATGGTAAAAGACCAGGGGAAAAAAACATTATATGCCAAAAAAAAGGGGTAAAAAATAGAAAATAAAAAATAAAAAAGTACTACTGTCCTTGATAAACATGTACAACTCAAAACTATAGACGCCAAAACCAGAACATATCTCATAAATCATCATCCTGTTACCCCGGTACTGTATATCCTACCCAAAATACATAAGGATCTCCATAACCCCCCCGGTCGCCCTATAGTGGCATCCACTAATTCAATATTAAATCCACTGTCTATCTTTTTAGAAAAAATTCTTACCCCTCACGCTCGTTCTACGAAATCCTACATTTTAGATACAGGCGATTTTCTGAATAAAATCCATAACATCAAAAACATTCCACCCGACAGTACTTTATGTACTTTAGACGTGAATAGTCTGTACACCTCCATCGAACATGACAAGGGTGTTGAAGCAGTCATACTGACCCTCCGTGAAGCCAATATGGATTCCAATCTACTAGATCTATGTATTGACCTACTGAACCTTGTCCTTAGGGAAAACTTCTTCATTTTTGAAGATGACTTCTTTTTACAAACGTGCGGTACGGCAATGGGGTCCAATGTGGCCCCGGCATATGCGAATTTGTACATGGACCATTTTGAACGCACATATGTCTACCCTAATCCCATCTTTCAACAACATGCTCTCACATGGTACAGATACACAGATGACATTTTTTGCATATGGAGAGGGGATCAGACCAGTCTACAAGGATTTTTTAACACCATAAACGAGGCTAGACCAGGGCTGACATTTACATTGGTACAACATAGTGAGGAGATTGCATTTCTTGACACTAAAATCCTGAAAGACACATCTGGTAACCTGAGTACGGACTTATTTGTTAAACCTACTGACTGTAACAGTTTGTTACTTTACAATAGCTGTCACCCCAGACCTACCTGGGATAGTCTTCCCAGGTCCCAATTTAAAAGGGTAGCTAGAATTGTCTCCGATTCTGTGACTAGAATCACCAGAGTTCAAGAAATGGCCGATAAATTCAAAGCCCGCAACTACCCGACTAGGCTTCTTGACCTGGAATCTTCTAAAGCCCTCAATACCACTGAAGCTACAGTACCTACCATGGTCAAGAACCCCAGACTCCCCTTCGTCCATAACCACCACCCTACCTTGCACAGAATCCATAACCTGATCCGAGGGCATTGGCCTTTATTGTCTAAAGCATATCCACACATTCCCATTTTTAGAGATCCTCCCCTCATGAGCATGAGACGACCTCAGAATGTAAGAGACAGAGTAGTACGGGCAGATCTAGGCACATCCAGAACACCTACACTGGGGACACTCTCGGGACAAAGGAGAACTGGTACATTCCCATGCCTCAGCTGTATGTGTTGCTCAAATGTCATAAAGGGCAATGAGATACTCCATCCCCGCACTGGCAAGGCCTTTCCTATCAAAGAATACCACACGTGCAATTCAAACTTTGTAGTATATCTCATTAAGTGCCCGTGTGGATTACTTTATGTGGGTGAAACCACCCAGGCTATCAAGAGTAGGATCTCAAGCCACAAATCTACCATCAGGTGTGGTAAGACCTGGTTGCCACTACCTCTTCACTTTAAAGAAGCTCAACACACTGTAGCGCAATTGCGCTTCCAGGTCATTGAAAAGGTCCATCGCCCCAGGAGAGGGGGTAATCATATTCAGCTACTTAAACAGAGGGAAACCTTCTGGATTTACACGCTTGACACGCTTCACCCTAAAGGGCTCAATAGAGAATTGGATTGGCTAACTTAATCGGGTTGTTTTCCCAATAGGCAAACTAACCCACTGCACATGTAATACTCGTATCGCCCCCCTCCCCCCCCCCCGGAGGATGGTAAGAGCCATACCCTTTAGGAGTCCCCCAAGTTTCATTTATCCCCATTATTATACCCCTTTATTATTATTATTTTATTCTTTATTTTTTGTTTTTTATTTTTTATTTTTAACTTTTTTATTTTCTATTTTTTACCCCTTTTTTTTGGCATATAATGTTTTTTTCCCCTGGTCTTTTACCATTTAGTTCTTTCTTCACGTGCAGTATTTCTTTATTTATTTCTTATTTTTATTTTTTGCTTTATTTCCCCCTTTTTTTTCATGTTAACCCATTCAACTCAGGTTCTGTGAATAATCATCGCTAGTTTGGACTCCTACTATATCATTGGCATGTCGTCTTATGTTAATTATGTTCTCACTCTCCCAGCACTGTCTGCGGGGGTCACTATCTTTCCATGTACTCTAATATACCTCTGGTCTCATTTCCTCTATCTGCCTGCTACCCTATACATACCCTCCACACATATGTGTATTACCCCTTGAGCCTCTATCTCTCTGACCCATACAATTGGATCCCATATTTGCATTTCCCACTGGCACACAGGCGCTACCTAGCGCCAACAGTACTGATACCGCCGTACTTCTAGTTAGCCCCAGGACCCGGTCCACGCATGCGCCTGTTCCTCTCTAAGCACGCAAGCGCCCGACATACTCGCGTGCTAGTAGACAGATGCGCAAGCGCGGCTTCGAACCTCTCTGCGCATGCGCCTGCCTCCTTCCGCAACACGCAGGCGCTTACCACACACACTTCTCCTGCAATAGTACGCAGGCGCCGGCGTCCTCCCCTCGTTCCGGTCACATGACTGGCCTTAGCCATTTAAACCTGGCTCCATGCTGACAGGTTACCGCCGGCTTCCCCGCCTAGACACTGTCTGTGTCGGCGCCATCACCTATGCGGACTCTCTGATCCCGTATCACGCTTCCAACGCGGTCACCTTGATCCGGCATCGCGCCTCCACTGCGCTACCAATTGCTGTGAGACTGGGACTATGCTTTCAGATAAGTACACTTGCCCTATTACCGGACATAACTTAATGCTAGATTCTCTATATACAACCTTCTACTAGGCACACCTTGGGTGCAGGCGACAGATACTGACCCTTTTCCCTGCTGGGACCTCCGAGATTGCAGGGCCACATAGGAGCCAGTTTACTACCCAGGTAGCAACCCTATTATTTTTAACTTTAGCTGCTGGTCTATCCCATGACTCCTACAGTGTGTATATATCGTTATACATTACAGCTGACTTGATCCTGGCCGGATGTCTATAACCAAGATTGGACCATCCTTTAGCTACTCCTTTTGAAAATTAAGACTTTATATCCGGCACCTGGGTAATTACTTGTCCTTACACATATGTGGACTTCCTCCGCATTATATGTGGCTCTCTACACCTTCAGTTACATTGCTACGGTTTTCCCTATATATCCTATACAGGTTACATCTGGATCACCTCCAGCCATTTACTAGTATATCCTTGTTTTCATATGACGCACCATGAACAGATTGTAAGGGTATGTTATCCTATCTCTTGCCTCCGATTGGGTCTCCTCAATGTTTAGATACCACTCTCTAGAACCCCTCTTCTTTTTCTTTATGCCCTATGGGTTTAAGCTTATACTTCAGGGATATAAGAACCTGTTCCTCTTTCTACGTTGCTTGACATGGGTCCAACTCTGTGTATTATATTTGTATATATTCTTGTACATATCTTGAAACACTATGTATATAGTATGTTCATACACTATTTATTTGTTTTGTTACAGCACCATTTGTGAACAAGGCCACTGAGTGGCCGAAACGTCAAAACTGTTGCCTTATTGTTTAATTCCTGCATCTTCAATAAATGTATTCACTTCAGCAAATTCTTGGACTGGATGAGCGCAGTGTTTTGACTTTCCTTATCATTAAGCGGTATGCATGCCATTTGAGTATACCTGTTGTTCGGAGCATTTTAGTGGCCTGACGTGCTTTGCATGCCGCTTGTTCTGCTGATGCCACACTCACCAGGAGTCTATCCCTCATTTTTCCACCATAGTGATACCGCACCATTGCCCTATTCTTTGCCCTTACCAGATATGGCAGCGATACATTCGTGCACCTACCACGCATGCGTCGACTGCACCTCGGTCCGCTCGGTTCTCTCTGACTGTGCGCCAACTTCCTGATCATGTGGGGCCCCGCGTGTTTCCGGTTGTCGGCTGCCCGGCTCACTGCGACCGGACGGATGTGAGGTAATGCGGGGCTGGGTCATGCTGCCTATGGATCTCTATTTATTTCCTTTGCCCTTTTGCGTTCATGCGCCCCTTGAGGAAAGTACCATACCAAAATGCGCGTCGGGGTGGACGGGCATCCCTGTACTATTTACCGCCTGCATCAGGTAATGTGCATGAAGGGATATAAGCATATGATTGTCTAGCATTACGGCTGTGTACTATAGCTATTGGATTTTCATCTATTCTGTGTACGGCTTCCATTGATATATCTATTGGTGGATGCAACCTTTTTTGCACTTTGCATTTTACAGTTTACCTGTATGCTATTACTTTTGATTCAGGATGTACCCTACCTTGGGCTTTGGCATGATGCTGGTGACATCCCATGTCATCTTTTAGCCCCCTTTTGTACTGTTTGTCTGGTTCGATATGTTTTACACTATATTGATGTTAATAAAGTGACATTGTGTTTGGATTCCATGACTGCTTGGTGGTTCTCTTGCTTCTTTATATTATATGTTATGAGGAAGTCTGCATTATATTCTATTTGAGTGGGCTGCATTATATTCTATGAGAGGGGGCTGTATTATATTCTATGAGGGGGGCTGCATTATATTCTATGAGGGGGGCTACTTTATATTCTATGAGAGGAGGCTGCATTATATTCTATGAGAGTGGGCTGCATTATATTCTATGAGAGTGGGTGTACAACTCTCCTGGCACCACGGCATGGCCTCTCATCTCTCACACCATCTTACCCACTGCTTCCGGTCATGTTGTGGTCTCTGTCTGTTGCCGTCTCCATGTTCTGTGTCTCTTGCCTTCTGCCTGCTCTCTGCATGCGTCCTGGCTGTGTGCATAGGGGGGTGGCGCCAGAACTCTCTTGTTCTTATAGAATCAGGGCGTACCTGTCTAATCTGTTCCTGACCAACTACCAAGAGGCCTCCAGTATTTAGGGCAGCTCCACCCTGTGGACTGGGCCTGTTCAATGTGTTTACTCAGTTTATGTATTGCTTCTGAGCTGCCAGACCTTGCTCTGTGTCTTGCCTTCTCTGAAGGCTTTTCTCCTTGCTTTGCCTTGTTCCTATCTGTCTGCCCTCCCGGAGGCAGTATATCCTGGTCCCTGTTTCTTTGTTCTTATACCTTGTCTTGTTCCATTACCTTGTCTGGACTTTGTCCTAACTTTGTCTCCTTGTCTGTGGCTTCTTTCCCTGTTGTCTTTCCTTGTGTCCTCTCTGCCTATGCTCCGCACTCTTGCGGCTCTGCCTGCTCTGTAATCTTGTGTCTTTGCCTATGCTCAGCTCTCTTGCAGCTTTACTTCTGCTCTGCACTCCGGCGGTTCTGCTCCGTTCTACTCTGCTCCTGCTGCTGCAGAAATCTCTTGTTGCAGCTCCCCTCCGCATTCCTTGCAGTTCCGCTCTGCTTAGCTTCTGCTGCTGCAGAAATCTAACTGCAGCTCCTTTCCGCATTCCTTGCGGTTCCGCTCTTCTTAGCTTCTGTTGCTGCTCCATCTTTTGCTGCTCTACCGCTCTTATCTGCAGCCTTGTGGTTCTCTTCCAGTGTGAACAGGTCCCAACCTGTTCCTTCATACTCCTTTCCTTCCGGCTTGTTTCCATACCTGAATCTCCTGTGTGAACAGGTCCCAATCTGTTCCTTCATACTTCATTCCTTCCTGCTTGTTTCCTTACCTGCACCTCCTGTGTAAACAGGTCCCAACCTGTTCCTTCATACTTCATATCCGTACGTGCACCTTCTGTGTGAACAGGTCCCTACCTATTCCTTCATCCACCACACCAACCTGCCCAGTGTCTCTGCCGTGCCTGCCAGCCCTGTGTCTCTGCCGTGCCTGCCAGCCCTGTGTCTCTGCCGTGTCTGCCAGCCCTGTGTCTCTGCCGTGACTGCCGTCAGAAAGGCTGCATCCAGTAATTAAGTGATACATCGTTGGATTCATCTTCTCTCTGCCTACATCAGCTGGCCTCAGATGAGATAGCAAAATCCTGCTGACAGATTCCCTTTAAAATGCAGATATGTGGTTAATCTGCAGGTTTCTTGGTTTCTGAATCCCAGTCTAGCGTCAGTATTTAAAGCTCTGCTAATACTGAGCTGTTGTCAGTCAGAGTTGGGGCGCGGTTATAGCCACTGCTCTCTAGACATAGAGGTGATTGAACCCGTGCCGATGCCACCCCGTGACTGAGACATAAAGAAAGTTCCTCCCGGTAGATGGTGTCTAATGTTCAGCACGCTATTAACCTGCAGATTAACCCCATATCTGCAGATTAATAGCATTTTCTCATGTGACAAGTTGCCTTTTACTATAGCATATTGGACACAAATTGTTTAACACTTCGAGGGGCAATATATGTGTATATAATTAAATAAAAAGTAAAAAATGACCACTTAAAGACCCCCAGTGAGAACAAAAAAATGAGTGGAAACCACTCGATAGCAGCAAAAGACCAACCACCAGAGCCAAGGACCCAATCCCAAAATAAGAGACGTGGCAAGGTTATATATATAATATAACAATATTTTATTAGGTAATGGTGATAACATATATATATGTGCACATATGGAGGGATATTAAAAGCATAATCACAACAATTAAAATAAAAATAATGATGACAATATATATCAGTAGATATAGGGTATGCCAAAGAAGGTGGATATCAGGTCTCTCAGAAAAAGATAAAAAAGTGTAACTCACTAGTGTACCAAAAAATAAAAAATTACAAAAGTGTCCGTGAAGTAGCTAAAAACATATATAAAACTGACCTATAATAAAATGTAATCTGGCCATATGACCAACACCTCACTCAAAAAGTGCAATAGTGTAAATAAGAAGGGGGAGGGCCAGAAAGCACACTGTGCAACACCGCAAAGGGTAAAAGAAAATTATTGACCCATCATACAATACATTCTGGCCATGTGGCCGACACCTCATAATAGTGTGAAGTAGTGCAAATGAGCAATATACAAAAGGGCACTGTGCAAAGCCGCAAAAAGTAAACAATAGAACACAAGTGGAGAGTACCTGTACCTTAAATGGCTACGCAAGATCCAACCAAAGCGCACCCCGACGCGCGTTTCGGATATACAATCCTTCGTCAGGGGGTATTTGCAGATATAAGACCAACACAATACCACACGGATCAAAGTGCAGAAAAATTATACAAAGGCATGGGGTAAATAATATATGGCTTTATTAATGGGATGCCTATATTTAACAAGAATCAATATAAAATAAAAAAAATGTTTTTAAAAACATAAATGAAATATGCGCAGTAACAGGATATATTGAGGTGTGTATATATTATACAGTAGTAACACCACCACAATACCAGGATTCTTTCAAAATTAAAGGCTATACCAAAGTACGTGAAAAAGAAAATAAATAAAAATAAAAAATAGAACACAATTTATATCAACAAAACAATACCCATATGTAATTTTTGCCTACATGGCAAATAAAGTGACAAAGTGCCAAAAAAATAATAAAAAAAAATTTCCTAGTGCAAAAATTCAATTATAGTACTGTCTCACACATATAGTGCATATTGCACAAAAATAATCCAGCCTGATAAAAAAAGTTGTTGCGAACCTTAAAGGGGCCTGTAAATAAGTAACCCTATATGTATCATGAGCAATATGTGAAAGAAAGAGGAACTAGAAAAAGCTGCTGTGGAGTATAATAAAGTGCAAGTTTCTACTGAGAAATAAAAGTTTCTACTGAGGAACTAAAGTGCGCATGTGCAGTGACCCTCAGTTAAATGCAGCGTAATGTTTCCATAGTAAGTGTGATAGAAGCCTGCAGCAGTATAGCCTAAAAATAGATTTCAATATACCTGAGGGGGTTAAATCCTGTATATGCGCTCACCCGACGCGCGTTTCGGAACGTATGTCTTCCTTCGTCAGGGGTGGCTACGATGTATGAATAACGTCCAGATCCGAGCGCTGCGGCCCGGGTATATCCGGCGCGTGCGCAGTCGGGAGGTCCGTGAGTTCCGGTCCCCGCGTCACATGGCCGGCCGCATGGGGACGGAGTACCCAGCGTCACCACAGTAACATGGACGCGGGGAACCGGAACCTCAGGACACAGACCACACACGCGCACAGCCAGAGGCGCAGCGTGGGAGAGATGGACAAACAATCGGAGCTGAATGCAGGCAAAGTATAAAGTCTCATAGAAACTAGCGACTATGGGCGTTGAAATGGGTGAAGAAAGAAAATATAAATGCATGTATAATTTATATACTACACCCAAATAAATGTGATGTTTTATTGCATATCCTGAAATGTATAGAGACCACTCATATGACTAAGGTTCACCAATAAATATAATAATATAATTAAATAGAAAAATATGTATATATTGGTACATAAAAAAGAAAAAAACAATTCATCAGAAAACCATAAGAAAAACAATTCATCAAAAAAGAAATATATAAAGAAAAATATAACAAAAATTATATAATAAGTAACTGTCACTGACTTGCCTTATCTCGGCAATCTCTGAGAGCTGCTACTGCACGGGCGGCGCTATCTTGGAAAAGGAAATCCTTTTTTCTTCTCCAGCAACATGGCGCTGCCTGCGTTATAGCAGATATCGAATCTATACACCCCAATAGCTGCTACTGCGCAGGCGTGATTTTCAAATTGCCTTTTTTTTGTCCTCTCTCAATTAAATCATCAAAAGGGATTAAGTGCAAAGTACACATATGATTATGCTGCAGGACAGGTGCCATGGTCCGCACCTGCCTGCAGAAGTGTTTTTTTTTTCCTCCACTATGTACGTATATTCATTATGCAAAATAGGAGGCAGGTTAGTGAGTGATCTGTTAGCAGTCTGCATTATGAAAATATAATCAGTGCACCACATACATCAACCCTACTTAGGGCCGAGAATTTCATTAACACAAAGCTGAAAATAAAGATTACACAACAGCTACAAGACCGATTTCATCAACCAAGGTATCATTTTAATCAGTATAATGGTGTCGACCTGACACTGTGTGTAGGTTACTATGCGCAATCCTGCTGACAGTTTCCCTTTAAGAACAAAAGCCATAAATCACGGATTCTGCTAACTTCTGTCAAACTAGCTTAAAGCAGCTCTGCATGTCTTCAATAGTTGCTTTTTTCTTTGCTTTATGAATAATACCCATATATACTGTATTTGAGTATAAGCCTACCTAAGTATACCCCTAATTTTGCCACAAAAAACTGAGAAAACTTAATGGCTCGAGTATAAGCCTAGGGTGGGAAATGCAGCAGCTACTGGTAAATTTCAAAAATAAAAATAGATACCAATAAAAGTAAAATTAATGGATACATCAGTAGGTTGTGTTTTTGAATATCCACATTGAACCAGGAGCCCCATATAATGCTCCATATAAAATGCACCCCATATAATGCTCCAAAAAGTTTATGATGTGCCCCATAAGATGCTTAATACAAAAAAATGCCCCATATAATGCTGCACAAAGGTTGATTATGGCCCCATAAGATGCTCCATAGAAAATGTGCCCCATACAATGCTGCACAAAGGTTGATTATGGCCCCATAAGATACTCCATAGAATATTATGCCCGATATGCTGATGCTGCAATTAAAAAAAAAAAATGACATACTCACCTCTCGTCGCTCAGGCCCACGGCACTTGCAATATTCACCTGTCCCGTTCCACCGCCGCGCCGCTGTGTCTCCCGGGTCCTCTGGCTGTGACATTCAGGCAGAGGTCACGCACTAAACACGTCATCACGCCCTCTGACCTGAACGTTAAAGCCAGAGGATGTGGAAGACTGTCCCTGACGGTGAAACAGTGACAGGTGAATATCGTGCAATGTTCACCCTCCCCCCATCATGCTCACCCTCCCGGCGTGGTCCCTGGCAGCTTTTCCCAGTGCTAGCAGCTTGTTCTGGTGTTCAGTGGTACCGCACATTAAAGTAATGAATATGCGCTCCACCCCTATGGGAGTGGAGTTGCGTCCATATTCATTACTTTAATGAGCGGTACCACATGAGCGCTGAACACAGGAAGAGCTGCCGGAGACCATCGCATCGGAGAAGCTGCTATGGACCGCACCGGGAGGGTGAGTATGATGTGACAGCTGCCGCTCCCCCTCCCCTGCTGACCCCCTGGGACAACGACTCGAGTATAAGCCGAGAGGGGCACTTTCAGCCTAAAAAATGGGCTGAAAATCTTGGCTTATACCTGAGTACATACGGTACATATAAAGCTAATGCAAAACACAGTTCTTAAAGCTAGATATAAATTGTATAAGTGATAATCAATGCAAGATATAAAATATTAACCAAAACAAATGTAACTACCTTGTATGTTGCTATACTCAGTCTTGCCATGACGTATTACCTGAGACATGAAACTGTCTTCTACAACCTCACTTTTGTGTGTAATATGCAAAATCAGTAGCATGTGTGTGAGTTTACTGTATATACGTTACATACATGACTTGAGTCTGATTTTGCATATTAATAGACAATTGTCAAGGCTCCTAGGTGTAGTTGCTGCTGGGAGGCTACTCGCTGCAGTAAGGGAGCCCAGAGCAGAACAGCAGATAACTCACCTGGTAGCAAGCAGGACCTGAATCATGTGACTGAGGAGGAGTGGCTAGGGGCGAAGCCAGGCATCGGGGGGCAAGGTTGCGAATGGCGCCGGAGAGTAGTTAAACGTGCCGAGGTCAATAACCAGGGGATAAGTGAGGTACCAGAGGGTGAGACAGAAGGATAGTCAGGTGGAAGCCGAAGGTCAGAAAGCAGAGTAAGCAAATGGATAGAAATGCAGCGCCCCAGAGACCTGGTCGTTGCAGTAGTGTCGCTCTGCCACTAAGGGGAGTGATGGTACGTCTGATGGCACTAAAGAAGTTCACCTGACCAAGTATCACAAGCACACATTACACTTCACACTTTGGCCACTAGGGGGAGCAAAAGGTTTTATTTATTAGGCCACTCCTCACACTGGTAAAACTAGGGGTTGGATAGGAAGTAAGTCAGAAGCTGACTGGGTTTTGTCCAGGCAAGATCCCGTGGCAGGGGGTGTTTCAGGGAAGATTCAGGGGGGTCCCTGTCAGGCATGGAAACCTGGGAGTGACCTGGCGACAAGGACAGATCATTACAGAGCCGCGCCTCCACTACTTTGCGGCGGCATCTAAAGAAAGGACACGAAGCGAAGGATATTGTGGACAGTGAGAAACGAGATCATGCACCAAGGAGAACCATTAGGAGTCGTGCCCCGAGAACGGCAACATCCTACTGAGGCGCGTAGCCGGTGGCCGGAACACTGAGGAAGTAACTGACTCTATGCCTTACTTTAAACTCCACAGGACAGTTAATTATAGTTTGGCTGTCTACCATACATCACCTAAGCAGACATAGGGGGCAACCGTGGAGAGGGGCGTCTCTAGGGTCCCAGAATAGCTCCAAGCCTTCCCGTCAAACGGGTGCGTCCCAGCCATAACACACTTGGGGGACGGAGAGAAAGAACTAGAAAGAACTGGAACAGAAGTTGTGAGGACTATCCCGAATGCTCAGCAGGGAAGGACTACAACACACAGGCGCTAGTGGTAGGCAACGATTTCCACCTGCAAAGGGAACTCTGTATGTGCCTTCGGACCGGTCGGTCTCAGACAGCCCGGTTGACAGTGCTCTGGATTTAGGATCCCAAAGCCTTCAGTAAAAGGTAAAGAGACTGCAACCCTGTGTCCTCGTTATTGACTGCACCCCACACCATCGCCACCTATACTACTGGGAAGCCCTGGGAACATACTTCACCTGTGGGAAGGTATACCATCTAGCTGCCATTACATCACCCCAGTGGACCCCAAGCAGCATCGGTCGACCTGACCGAATACCACAGGTGGCGTCACCAACACCTAACAACCTCCATCACCCTTTCATTGGACGCCCCTTAGCAGGGTCATGGACCGGGTCCAGCCACCGTCACAACCCCAGAACTGAGACAGGACCGGTACCGAGTAACTCGCGGCCCTGCGTCTGGGGGCGCTCCAACTTGGCGTCACGAACAGGATCCTACTTAAGCCTGAAGAATCAGGTCATGTGTGCCTTGGAACTGTGTTGGAATTGTGCTTGAACTGTGACTTATTGCAAAGATTGTGTATTGCTATTTGCTGCCATGATTCCCGCCAAAACCGCCGCCATTGTAGTGCCACGAGTAGCACAGGAGAAGAAGGGCGTGGAGTTGTGGGCGTGAATGAACTGAGAAGCGTGAAGAGCAATGGCCGCCCAGTCTAAGTACTTTTGTGCCTTGAGGACGTGTCCGTCAGCAGCCGAGATCCGCCTCCTGATTCTCAGTGTAGGGCGAAGACAAAGAAAACGAAACCGCCCACGAAGGAGAGAGCGGGAAAAGGACGAGGGAGAAGAAGTAAGCCACGTGGGAGACGCCATGGCCAGCTGACCGGGATCGGAGTGTGGGGTCGGAGCAGAGGAGTCCCCCAGCTGCCCAGAAAGATACCGTGGCCAAGCGTCACCTGTGGGCCCCTACTAACTGCAGACCGGAGTGGACGAGCTCAGCGATCAACTCCGGTGGACGCAGCTGGGCGCTGAAGCCAGGCGGAAGGAGACCGTCATCGGGGGCCTCACCCGACGTCTGTCGGCGGCCTCGTCTGGTCCGGAGCAAGAAAGAAGTTCCAGCGCTCCGAAGCCAGAAAGCAAGGCCATGCCGGAAAGCGAGCTACTGCAAACAGAGATGACGGCGCCACAGCACAAGGAACCGCAGTTGGCGTTCCAGAGCCCACCGTATGCAGAGTCTGCCGACCCCGAAGATACCGTGGTGGCAGGTAAGGACGCCGACCCTGCCCCAGTGACAGAAGACCTACTGGTAGGCCCCGTAGCAGCGCCACCCGCTGCCATGACTAAGACTAACTCTGAACTGACAAATCCTAATACTGCTACCACAGTGGGCATTAATGCCGCTACTGAACCTACTACCAAACTTGACATTCGAACCCATATTATACCTGAAAAACCGATTAGTGACATTGATATCGCATCGGATGAGAGGTCGAACACAGATCTTCCCAGGCCAGGAAGTGTTCGCTACCAACTGATGCCTTGCAACCTACCGTTGCGAGAATAAACCTCGAAACCCCGACAAATGTAAATAGTTAACATTTTGTTTCCTGCTCTTTTGCTGCCTAAACCCGTTTAGGGTTAACTCTTAAAGGGGTCCATTTGTTTACCCGGGATCCCTATTGTTTCCCACTTTTCATTATTTTTGCACAAGTTCATCACTATTTAACAGACTGCCGAATCATGGACGGTGAATGGTTCACAAACTGTTTTGTAAATAGTTTGCACCTTCTTAAAGGTGCCCTCTACTGGTTTTACATAGAAAGAAGACTTTGTGAAGAGACTGTTTTTAAATACAGCGCAGAAGTTCTTGCTTTCTAACAGACTTGCAGATAGAGAGAATCTGCACTACCTCAAAGAGACTTAGTTCCCTCTTAAAGGGAATGTTCACATGTTGCACTTAAGTATAATGTTGCCTTAAGAAAGTTACATTGTAATAATGTTGAGATTTAGGAAATGTTAATAATGTTGCTAGAGATTGAGGACAGGAAATGTTGGAAGCCAAATTTCAACACAGTGAACCCGTAGGGGTTAGAGAGTTTTCCTAAGAACCATAGATAGAAGAACAATGGCAGTAGGCCCAGACAAGGAGCTAGGCGGTCTTGCATTTGTGAAGTTAAGTTCGTATTATAGTATTTTTATAGTAAGCCTTTAGTGGGTTCAGTCTATACGCCCTTAAAGGAGAAGTTAAATTATTGTTCAGAATTTGCACTTAGTAGAATACCCGGCAGGGTACCAGAAGTTATTTATAGTCAGAGTGTTGTTTAAAATATTTAACCTTGTTTTTGTTTGTAACGTTCAAGTGTCCTCACCTCCCATAAAGGGAAGCATTGTTATATTTATTTGTTCCTTGCATTTCAAAAATTTGCAAGTCTTTTGCTAACATGTATTGTTGTTCTTCTTCCCAGTCCAGGAGTACTGGATTTAACCGGGGGGGAGTGCAGCGCCCCAGAGACCTGGTCGTTGCAGTAGTGTCGCTCTGCCACTAAGGGGAGTGATGGTACGTCTGATGGCACTAAAGGAGTTCACCTGACCAGGTATCACAAGCACACATTACACTTCACACTCCGGCCACTAGGGGGAGCAACAGGTTTTATTTATTAGGCCACTCCTCACACTGGTAAAACTAGGGGTTGGATAGGAAGTTAGTCAGAAGCTGAGTGGGTTTTGTCCAGGCAACATCCCGTGGCAGGGGGTGTTGCGGGGAAGATTCAGGGGGGGTCCCTGTCAGGCATGGAAACCTGGCAGTGACCTAGCGACAAGGACAGATCGTTACAGAGCCGCGCCTGCACTACCTTGCGGCGGCATCTAAAGAAAGGACACGAAGCGAAGGATATTGTGGACAGTGAGAAACGAGATTATGCACCAAGGAGAACCATTAGGAGTCGTGCCCCGAGAACGGCAACATCCTACTGAGGCGCGTAGCCGGTGGCCGGAACATTGAGGAAGTAACTGACTCTATGCCTTACTTTAAACTCCGCAGGACAGTTAATTATAGTTTGGCTGTCTACCATACATCACCTAAGCAGACATAGGGGGCAACCGTGGAGAGGGGCGTCTCTAGGGTCCCAGAATAGCTCCGAGCCTTTCCGTCAAACGGGTGCGTCCTAGCCATAACACACTTGGGGGACGGAGAGAAAGAACTAGAAAGAACTGGAACAGAAGTTGTGAGGACTATCCCGAATGCTCAGCAGGGAAGGACTATAACACACAGCCGCTATTGGTAGGCAACGATTTCCACCTGCAAAGGGAACTCTGGATGTGCCTTCGGACCGGCCGGTCTCAGATAGCCCGGTTGACAGTGCTCTGGATTGAGGATCCCGAAGCCTTCAGTAAAAGGTAAAGAGACTGCAACCCTGTGTCCTCGTTATTGACTGCGCCCCACACCATCGCCACCTACACTACTGGGAAGCCCTGGGGACATACTTCACCTGTGGGAAGGTATACCATCTAGCTGCCATTACATCACCCCAGTGGACCCCAAGCAGCGTCGGTCGACCTGACCGAATACCACAGGTGGCGTCACCAGCACCTAGCAACCTCCATCACCCTTTCATTGGACGCCCCTTAGCAGGATCACGGACCGGGTCCAGCCATCGTAACAAAACCCCAGAACTGAGACCTAGAGGACCGGTACCGAGTAACCCGTGGCCCTGCGTCTGGGGGTGCTCCAGAAACACAAAGCTGGGAATCCGAGAGGACAAAACAGACCAGACAAGGCACGGAGAACAAACAAACAACACAGTATCCACACTCACACCAGGGGGTCAGGCACACAGCCTGAACGAACGTATAACTGACAGAGAATCCTAGTCCAGCGTGGGTATAAATATCCTCAGATCCAAAAGGATGCCACAACAATTAACCCTGAGAGGGCAGGGCATTAACCCTGTCGAAACCATGACAGTACCCCCCTTAATGGGGGACCACTGGACCCCCAGGCTTCTCTGGATATCTGGCATGGAAGGCCCGCATCAGACGATCGGCGTGCACTGAACTGGCTGGGGCCCATGACCAAACCTCAAGAGAATACCCTTTCCAATGTATCAGATACTGGAGCTTCCGACGCACTCACTGAGAGTCAATGGTGCGCCCTACCTCATACTCCAGCTGTCCCTCTACCAATACTGGCAGAGTATCGGATGAAAAGTCTTCCCTAACCGTCCCCACTGGCTTTAACAGGGACCTGTGGAAGACATCAGATATTTTGAAGGACGTGGGCAGCTGTAGTCTGTAGGCCACCGGATTGACTACCTCCACAATTTTGTATGGACCAATAAACTTGGGGCCCAGCTTCATATCTTAAGGATATCTTAAGCTTGATATTATGGTGGATAACCACACCTTCTCTCCTACTACAAATGCCGTACCTGGCCCCCTCCTCCAGTCTGCAAATCGTTTGTACCTTTTCTGGGCTTTAGAGATGTTCGTCTGATCCTCCCTCCAAAGTGTTCTCAAACGCTGTACCATGCATTCGGCTCCAGGACAACCTGAATCCATCCAGGAAAATTCCCCAAAATGTGGGCCAAACCATAGTTGACCTGAAAGGGAGACTTTCCAGTGGACTGACTCACACGAGAGTTGAGCGCAAATTCTGCCATGGGCAATACTTCACACCAATCTTCCTGTCTGGAAGAGGCCAGGCATCTCAAAATTTGCTCCAAGGATTGGTTCGTGCGTTCAGTCTCTCCATTAGACTCCGGATGATAGGCACAGGAAAAAGTCAGCATAATCCCCAGCTTCTTACAAAAAGCCCTCCAAAACCTGGCCACAAACTACACACCTCTGTCCAACACCACATTTACAGGCGCTCCATGCAACTGAACAACATGCTGTATAAATAAGCAGGCTAAAGTTTCAGCAGACGGTAATGCGGGTAGAGGTACAAAGTGGATTTGTTTGAAGAACCTATCCACCACCACCCATACCACTGAGTTGCCCCTGGAAGGAGGAAGATTTGTCCATGGCCTACAAATGTGTCCATGGCCTATCCGGAATTGGCAAAGGCACCAATTCCCCAGCCGGGTATGAGAACTCTTGTAACGGGCGCACACCCCACATGCAGTCACAAACTTTTTAACATCTGACACCATAGAGGGCCACCAGAAACCTCTAGCAACATCCCCCTGCGTAGCTGCAATCCCAGGATGGGCACTTAAAATCGTGAAACTCCTGCAGGAGTCTGAGACAGAACCGTTCCGTTACAAACAACTTTCCTGGAGGTATACTACCAGGTGGCTGGGTTTGGGCCTCCAAAATCTCTCTCTGCAAATCGGAAGAGATTTCAGCCACCACTACTCCTGGATGAAGAATGGAGGAGGGAGGTACTGAAGGGGACACAGAATCAAAGCTTTGGGATAAAGCATCAGCCTTAATATTTTTAGATCCCGGGCGGATTGTGATGGTAAATTGAAATCGAGATAAAAAAAAGCAACTAACAAGCCTGTCTGGGGGCCAATCTCTTGACAGACTCGATGTAGGCCAAATTTTTATGATCAGTGATAACTGTAATGGGGTGGACGGCCCCCTCCAAGAAATGCCTCCATTCTCCAAAAGCTAACTTAACCGCCAACAATTCTCTATTGCCAACATCATAATTTCTCTCGGCTTCAGATTAGTGAGTGTGGAAGGACCCTGAGACAAAACTGCCCCACCTCAGAAGCGTCAACCTTCACAATAAAGGGTCTTGACGGATCGGGTTGCACCAACACAGGAGCTGAAATAAAACATTTTTTTAGTGTCATGAAAGAATTTTTTGCAGCTACGGACCAATTTTTCACATCAGCCCCCTTGAGGGTGAGGTCCTTCAAAGGCTTTACCACCTGTGAGAAACCCTTAATAAACTTCCTATAGAATTTAGCAAAGCCCAAAAATCGCTGCAACCCCTTCAAGTCATGATGCTGCACCCAATTTGTAATGGCCTGGACCTTTTGAGGATCCATGCATAATCCCTCCCCTGACACAATTAAACTCAGAAAAGACAGTTCTTGCACACAAAGTAAACATTTTTCCAGTTTGGCATATATATGATTCTCCTTGAGTCTCTCAAGAACCATATGCAGATGGTGAAAGTGGGTTTTACTGTCCACTGAGTACACTAAAATGTCATCCAGGTAGATGACCACATACCGCCCAATTAGGTCAGAGAAAATAACATTAATGAAGTTTTGAATAACGGCAGGAGCGTTAGTGAGACAAAAAGGCATAACTAAGTTTTCAAACAGCTCTTCAGTCATCAGGAACACTGTTTTGCATTCATCCCCTTCCCGGACCCTTATAAGGTTATAAGCCCCTCGTAAATCGAGCTTGGAGAATCATTTGTCCCCCGTGAGTTGGTTTCATAAATCGGGGATCAGGGGAAGAGGGTACTTTTTTACCGTAATTTTGTTCAGTTCCCAAAAATCGCAAACCACCATCTTTCTTTTTTTACGAAAAAGAACCACGCTGCCACGGGTGAAACAGAAGCCCGAATATGCCCCTTGCGGAGACTCTCTGCTATGTACTTCTTCATGGCTTGATGCTCAGGCCTGAACAAATTAAACAGGCGAGCCTTGTGTATCTTGGCTCCCGGGACTAAATCAATGGCACAATCAAAAGTGGTTCAGTTCCTGCTTGCTACCCAATGAGTTCTCTGCTGTTCTTCTCTGGGCTCCCTTACTGCAGCGAGTAGCCTCCCAATAGTAATTACACCCGGGAGTACAATCCTGTCCAACGTAGTCCATGTGATACCAAGTGTCCCACGCAGGGGTGGATTAAGGGTAGCCAGGGCCCGGGCTGTTCAGACACTGTAAGCCCCCCCGGTCATGTGACGGGGGTCATGTGACGGGGGTCATGATATACCCGAACCAGATTATTCCAGAAAAATGGCCGGGCCCTACTCTACTGTAACCTATTAAATATTTGTTAAAATCTGCAATACAATTTAGGTAAATTTTGACCAATAATATCACATACAAGGAACAAATACCACCGCACCATGACCAGACCACAAATTACAACCACAATGATCGAATAATATCACATACAAGGAACAAATACCACCGAACCATGTCAAGACCACATATTACCACTTGGTGACCAAATAGCACATACAAGGGAAAAAAACCACAACACCATTTCCAGACCACATATTACCACCACATAGTGACTGAATGCTACAATACTGATCAGTAATAAAAAAAAAAATGAGAAACACAATACTATCACCATAAGTGCCAGTATTCACAGGAGATCTGTACTTAGTATGCAGTGTCTGTGTAGAGGTAATACAGAGATCACTGGTGACATTATACACAGGAGCTCTGTATATAATGTATAGGTAATACAGTGATCACTGGTGACATTGTACACAGGACCTCTGTATATAGTATACAGTGTATAGTGTCAGTGTATAGGTAACACTGACTCACCAGTGATGTCTCTAGGTGAAGTCCTTCATCTTTCATCCAGCACAGACCGCCATCATTTCTTCCAGCCAGGACTCGTTTCTGCAGGAAATAACAGTTATCTCGAGCTCCGCTTGCAGAACACATTACTTAATTTTTCACAACTTCTACATTACAACACATGAAGAAAAAAAGGTGATATAGTGTCACTCTGTACAGTAACAGGACCGCCCCCCCCCCATTTAAAACAGTATACTAAAAAAATAAAATAAATACATCACTGCAGTAATAATATCCCTTAATTAGCCCCTATGGTAATAATATTCCCCACCCTGGCCCCGTGTGTCTCATTCCTGGCTCCAGCCATATGTTCTCCCATCCTGCACTCATGAGTATCCATTCTACACCATATGATCTCCCTATCCTGCCCCATCTGTCTCCATCGTATCCATCCTGCCCCGTGATCCAATCCTGCCCCATGTCTTTCATTCTGCCCCGTGTCTCCAATCATGCCCCGTGTCTACATTCTGCCCATGCCTCCAGTCCTGCCCCCAGTGTGTCCAGCAATCTGCCCCAGTGTGTCCAGCATATTACCCCCAGTGTGTCCAGCAAATTACCCCCAGTGTGTCCAGCAATCTGCCCCAGTATGTCCAGCATATTGCCCCAGTGTATCCAGCATTGCCCCCAGACAGTGTCTCCAGCAATCTGTCCCAGTGTCTGACTCCAGCATATTGCCCCCGTGTGTCCAGCAATCTGCCCCAGTGTGTCCAGCAATCTACCCCAGTGTGTCCAGCAATCTACCCCAGTGTGTCCAGCAATCTGCCCCAGTGTGTCCAGCAATCTGCCCCAGTGTGTCCAGCATATTACCCCCAGTGTGTCCAGCAATCTGCCCCAGTATGTCCAGCATTGCCCCCAGATAGTGTGTCCAGCAATCTGCCCCAGTGTGTCCAGCAATCTGCCCCAGTGTGTCCAGCATATTACCCCCAGTGTGTCCAGCATATTACCCCAGTGTATCCAGCAATCTGCCCCAGTGTGTCCAGCATATTACCCCCAGTGTGTCCAGCAATCTGCCCCAGTGTGTCCAGCAATCTGCCCCAGTCTGTCCAGCATATTGCCCCAGTGTGTCCAGCATTGCCCCCAGAAAGTGTGTCCAGCAATCTGCCCCAGTGTGTCCAGCATATTACCACCAGTGTGTCCAGCAATCTGGCCCAGTGTCTCCAGCATTGCTCCAGTGTCTCCAGCATTGCCCCAGTGTCTCCAGCATTGCCCAAGTGTCTCCAGCAATCATCTGCTCCAATGTGTCCTCCAGCATTGCCCCAGTGTGTCCAGCAGTCTGCCCCAGTGTCTCCAGCATTGCTCCAGTGTCTCCTGCATTGCCCCAGTGTCTCCTGCATTGCCCCAGTGTGTCCTCCAGCATTGCCCCAGTGTCTCCAGCATTGCCCCAGTGTGTCATCTAGCAATCTGCCCGAGTGTGTCCAGCAATCTGCCCCAGTGTCTCCAGCAATCATCTGCCCCAGTGTGTCCAGCATTGTCCCAGTGTGTCCAGCAATCTGCCCCAGTGTCTTCAGCATTGCCCCAGTGTCTCCAGCATTGCCCCAGTGTCTCCAGCATTGCCCCAGTGTCTCCAGAAATCTGCCCTAGTGTGTCCTCCAGCATTGCCCCAGTGTGTCCTCCAGCAATCTGCCCCAGTGTCTCCAGCAATCATCTGCCCCAGTGTGTCCAGCATTGCCCCAGTGTGTCCAGCAATCTGCCCCAGTGTCTCCAGCATTGCCCCAGTGTATCCAGCATTGCCCCAGTGTCTCCAGCATTGCCCCAGTGTCTCCAGCATTGCCCCAGTGTCTCCAGAAATATGCCCTAGTGTGTCCTCCAGCATTGCCCCAGTGTGTCCAGCAATCTGCCCCAGTGTCTCCAGCAATCCGCCCCAGTGTCTCCAGCATTGCCCCAGTGTCTCCAGCAATCTGCCCCAGTGTCTTCAGCAATCCGCCCCAGTGTCTCCAGCATTGCCCCAGTGTCTCCAGCAATCTGCCCCAGTGTCTCCAGCAATCTGCCCCAGTGTGTCCAGCAATCTGCCCCAGTGTCTCCAGCATTGCCCCAGTGTTTCCAGCAATCTGCCCCAGTGTCTCCAGCATTGCCCCCAGTGTGTCCTCCAGCAATCTGCCCCAGAGTCTCCAGCATTGCCCCCAGTGTCTCCAGCACTGCCCCCAGTGTCTCCAGCATTGCCCCAGTGTGTCCTCAAGCATTGCCCCCAGTGTCCACCGTTAGCTTATCAAAAAACAAAAAAAAACAAACAGTCTCCTCACCTGTCCGCGCTCCAGGCGGCGAGCTCCCTCCAGCAGCGCACACTCGCCGGCGACTGACAATGACGTCAGACGCCGGCGACGTGTGTGCTGCGACCGACTTCAGCTGTCAGCCTCCAATTGGCTAGCGGCTGTTGTTGTTAACTATTGACGTGCGGGAGCGCGCCCGCACGTCAATAGGAAACCACCGCAGCGCCGGAAGGGGCCCGGTGAGGAGATGAGAAGGGGCCCGATGTGGGCCCCCTCTCTCTGCCCACCAGGTCCAGGGTCACATAAATGCTGGCGGGCATTCACAGATGATTAGCGGAGGGTCAATCTGTGCAGTAGCCCAGGGCCCCCCCAGACCACTGGGCCCTGGGCTACCGCCCATATTGACCCTCTGATAATCCGCCCCTGGTCCCACGGCAATTTCACGTGTAGAACAGTCACATCTGGAGATGTGATTGCTCTACCCGGCCTCCGGCGATACACTGACACTACTGACTCACCAGCTCTGGTGCTCTCACTTACGGCACTACCGCTGTGTGAGAACTTTCCACGCAGGATTGCCGCAAGTGAGAGCATCGGAGCTGATCAGCTGATGAACTCCAGTGAACTCTCACGTTGGCTCAGTGATACGCTCCGGGAGCGATTACCTCCTCTCAGTATATCGCCGGCGGCCGGGTGAGATCGACGTGGGACACTCGGTATTAAAATGGACTATGGCGGAAAGGTGAGTATATGTTGGTTTATTATTTTTGATTGTTTGCAGGAGACACTGGCATCGGGGATTAGGCGTTCGGTGAGTATGTATTTTGTTTGTGAATATGGAAATGTTTTTTTTTTTGTTTTTTTTTACAATTGATCTTGATGAGACTCCCATCATGATTCTCCCATCATTGGCTCATGCTGTCTCTGTTATATGTAACAAAACACGTAGCCGGATGGGAGTAGTAGTCCCATCAGACAACGCCTGGGTACACACGTCGCATGGGCACACACAGACAAACACACGCACATATTCTCCACCACACACAGAGACAAACGCACATATTTCCCACCCACACACTCGTCCTCCTTCTGACATCATTTTCATTTGCAGCAAATACGCAAACCTTTTTACACCTGCATTTTTGCTGTAGATTTGACTGACTCAATTGAAGTCAATGAGTCAACAACCCAGTAAAAAAGGATTCACATGCTGCAGAAAATA
Source organism: Ranitomeya imitator (assembly GCF_032444005.1). Lineage (NCBI taxonomy): Eukaryota > Metazoa > Chordata > Amphibia > Anura > Dendrobatidae > Ranitomeya > Ranitomeya imitator. The sequence goes on along the minus strand of NC_091286.1, from coordinate 176,660,706 downwards.
AAACGCTGCAAATACAGACGGAAATTTACTGATCGTGTGCACAACACTTAAGGATTGTCATTGCATTACCTTGCATAAGTATTCCATTGTGTTTTTGGAGCATTTACGCAAGTAAAAAAACGCATCAAAAATGCACCATGTGCACATATCCTTAGGGTGGACCAATTTTATCATGCAGTGTATACTACTGTAATTAACTTGATGCAAAATCTGCCTGCCTCCCTAGGTCTTTAATTTAGTATTTTAATACATTTTAGCCATTGTGATTTCTCCTAGAAGCAGTGCTAATATTCTCCTTGGTCTGTTGCTGTTATTGCGGCTCACTCCCAATAAGGCAAATTCCACTTCCAGATAGAGCCAAGGAAGAAGAGTAGTGCATTTTCTAGATGAAAGTGACAATGATTTTCTACACTCCAACTCCTTTAACTCTAAAAACAGATTGAAATCAAAAAGTCATCATCCTGTTGCTGCATTATTTCTCATGTAAGGGAAAGATAAAATCAACTATTGTTAAATGTTGCTTGAATGAAACTAATTATTGCACCATATAGTGGAAATATGTGCCGTCCCCTTTCCCAATCCAGATATTAGCAGGATGTGCAATGTGCTGTCTGTACAAGTTGGCCTTTTGTGAAGATTTCTCGTCCCATGTGACCACTGCAGCCTATCAGATTTGGCAGTCCTCACATGAAATGAGGTGTTATTGTAGGAAACCAGTTTGTACAGAGACCGGCAGAGAACCAGTCAAGGAAAACATAAAACAGAGAAGGTGATTATAGTGTTGATTTATATTTTTTTACACTACTGCTGCAAATCTATGTGTACTTTTTTGTCTTAAATCAACATTTTTTACCAATATTCTGTTAATAGAATTAACATAGAAGCAAGAAAATCCCCAAAGCTGTCACGTGCTGCACAAGAGATTACAAGGTCACCTCGATTACCTATAAGGAAGCCTTCCATTGGGTCACCAAACTTAACTCGAAGAGAATTTCCTATAGATGATATCACACAGGTGAGATTGATAACATGCATGCAATGTTTGCAATGTGAAAATCTAACTCCTATGACTGATATACACTAGTGTTCAAAAGTTTAGGGTCACCCAGACAATTTTGTATTTTCCATGAAAACTCATACTTTTATTAATCAAATGAGTTGCCAAATGAATTGAAAATCTAGTCCAGACATTGACAAGGTTCGAAAAAAATAATTTTATTTGAAATAATAATTTTCTCCTTCAAACTTTGCTTTCGTCAAAGAATGCTCCCTTTGCAGCAATTTCAGCATTGCAGACCTTTGGCATTCTAGCAGTTAATTTGCTGAGGTAGTCTGGAGAAATTTCACCCCATGCATCCAGAAGCCCCTCCCACAAGTTGGTTTGGCTTGATGGGCAATTTTTGCATACCATACGGTCAAGCTGCTCCCACAACAGCTCAGTGGGGTTGAGATCTGGTGACTGCGCTGGCCACTCTATTACAGATAGAATACCAGCTGCTGGCTTCTTCCCTAAATATTTCTTGAGTTTGTAGGTGTGCTTTGGCTCATTTTCCTGTTGTAGGATGGAATTGGCTCCAATCAAGCTCTGTCCACAGGGTATGGCATGGCATGGCGTTGCAAAATGGAGTGATAGCCTTCCTTATTCAAAATCTCTTTTACCTTGTACAAATCTCCCACTTTACCATCACCAAAGCAACCCCAGACCATCACATTACTTCCACCATGCTTGAGAGATGGTGTCAGGCACTCTTTCAGCATCTTTTTAGTTGTTCTGCATCTCACAAATGTTCTTCTGTGTGATCCAAACACCCCAGTCAAGCATTCGTCTGTCCATAACACTTTTTTCCAATCTTCCTCTGTCCAATGTCTGTGTTCTTTTGCCCATATTAATCTTTTCCTTTTATTAGCCAGATATTGCTTTTTCTTTGCCATTGTGCCCTGAAGTCCCACATCCTGGAGTCGCCTATTCAGTGTAGACGTTGACACTGCGTGTACTATTTAATGAAGCTGCCAGTTGAGGACCTGTGAGGCTTCGATTTCTCAAACTATAGACTCTAATGCAGAGGTGTCAAACTGCATTCCTCGAGGGCCTCAAACCATGAGTGTTTTCAAGATTTCCTTAGCATTGCACAAGGTGCTGGAATCATTCTGTGCAGGTGATTAAATTATCACCTGTGCAATACAAGGAAATCCTGAAAACATGACCTGTTTGCAGCCCTCGAGGAATGCAGTTTGACACCTCTGCTCTAATGTACTTGTCTTGTTGCTCAGTTGTGCAGCGGGGCCTCCCACTTCTCTTTCTACTCTGGTTAGAGCCTGTTTGTGTGTAGTACACACCGTTGTAGGAAATCTTCTGTTTCTTGGCAATTTCTCGCATAGAATAGCCTTAATTTCTAAGAACAAGAATAGACGGTCGAGGTTCACGTGAAAGTTCTTTTTTTCTGGCCATTTTAGGAGTCTAATAGAACCAACAAATGTAATGCTCCAGATTCTCAGCTATCTCAAAGGAAGGTCAGGTTTATAGGTTCTCTAATCAGCCAAACTGTTTTTAGCTGTGCTAACATACTTGCACAAGGGTTTTCAAGGGTATTCTAACCATCCATTAGCCTTCATACACAGTTAGCAAACACAAAATACCATAAGAACACTGGAGTGATGGTTGTTGGAAATGGGCCTCTATACACCTATGAAGATATTGCATTACAAACCAGTCGTTTTCAGCTAGAATAGTCATTTACCACATTAACAATGTATAGAGTGTATTTCTGAATCACTTAATGTTAGCTTCTTTGGAAAAAAAACTGTGCTTTTCTTTCAAAAATAAGGAAATCTCTAAGTGACCCTAAACTTTTGAACGGTAGTGTAAAGCTATAAACATACAGTACTTAAAGCTTCACACTAGTGGATTAAATCCATATTCAACTTCGATTTAACTTTCATTACTTGAATTTTACCCCGACATTGCATTTCAGTGCCCCTCTCTCAGGAAGTGATGTGTAGATGATGATTGCTGCCTTTATCCTTCAGCTGAGACCTCCAAACAAAGCTGGACCCAACTAGCGGAAATCAGAGATATAAGTAGCAAATGGGAGACTCTGGGAAATGCTGCCATAAGTATTGTAGGAAAGTGTAAAAGATTTTACCAGACTATTGTGGATATATTTTTCATTATTAAAAATTGGTCATTATAATGTTTAAAACCTAACTAAGGATTTAATGTGTGAATCACGGTAAAAGCAGGGTCAGAGGTCACATTGGCTCATCCTTGAAAAAACATAGTAATAGTGAATTAAAGTCTCCTTCTATTACATACATAAAATATGGAAATTGAATACACATTCATGTATTGTCATTTTACCATGGGTATTAAACACTGTGGGGGCATTATACTGTGTGGGGGAATTGTATTTCGTGAGGTGAGGCGGACTCGGGATACATGATACTTTGTGGGCAGGAGACTGTGAGGTCATTATATTTGGCAATGGGCATTTTAACATGTAGGGTCTTTGGGGGCATTATACTGTGTTTTAGGAGGCAATGTGGGGGCATCATACTGTGGGGCAGGACAGTGAGCATCATACTATATTATAAGTTGAAGACACAAAACAGCACAGGGAGGTCAAAAATACTCTGTTGTAAAGAAGTCACAGTAAATAAGCAAGTGCTAGTCAAAAAAATGAAAAAAATACAGGGTATTTAGTTAATATTTTTTTGCAAAAAAAATGTACCGTATATACTCGAGTATAAGCCGACCCGAGTATAAGCCGACCCCCCCCTAATTTTGCCACAAAAAACTGGGAAAACTTATTGACTCGAGTATAAGCCTAGGGTAGAAAATGCAGCAGCTACCGGTGAATTTCAAAAATAAAAATAGATGCTCCATACCGTTCATTATTGCCCCATAGATGCTCCATATACAACTGTGCTATATAGAATGCTCTGCACCGTTGATTATGGCCCCATAGATGCTCCTTATAATGCTGTGCCATATATAATGCTCTGCACCTTTGATTATGGCCCCATAAATGCTCCTTATAATGTTGTGCCATATATGCTCTGCTCCTTTGATTATGGCCCCATAAATGCTCCTTAGAATGCTGTGCCCCATATATGCTCTGCACCTTTGATTATGGCCCCATAGGTGCTCCTTAGAATGCTGTGCCATATATGCTCTGCACCTTTGATTATGGCCCCATAGGTGCCCCTTATAATGCTGTGCCATATATGCTCTGCACCTTTGATTATGGCCCCATAGGTGTTCCTTATAATGCTGTGCCATATATGCTCTGCACCTTTGATTATGGCCCCATAGGTGCCCCTTATAATGCTGTGCCATATATGCTCTGCACCTTTGATTATGGCCCCATAGGTGCTCCTTAGAATGCTGCCCCATATATGCTCTGCACCTTTCATTATGGCCCCATAGGTGCTCCTTATAATGCTGTGCCATATATGCTCTGCACCTTTGATTATGGCCCCATAGGTGCTCCTTAGAATGCTGTGCCATATATGCTCTGCACCTTTGATTATGGCCCCATAGGTGCCCCTTATAATGCTGTGCCATATATGCTCTGCACCTTTGATTATGGCCCCATAGGTGCTCCTTAGAATGCTGCCCCATATATGCTCTGCACCTTTGATTATGGCCCCATAGGTGCTCCTTAGAATGCTGCCCCATATATGCTCTGCACCTTTCATTATGGCCCCATAGGTGCTCCTTAGAATGCTGCTGGTGCTGCCATAAAAAAAAAAAAAAATCACATACTCACCTCTCTTCTCAGGACGCCGGCGCTTTCAATAATTACCTGCTCCTCGTGCGGCTCCGTCTCCAGCACTGACGCTCAGCAGAGGGCGCGCACTGACTACGTCACAGCGCCCTCTAACCTGAGCGTCACTGCTAGAAGACGCTGCAGACGGAGCCGTACCTGAGCGAGGAGCAGGTAATTATAGCGCTGCGCTCCCCTTACCTGCTGCGGCGCGGTCCCTGCAGTCCCTGGCTTCTCCGGCGCTGCAGCTTCTTCCTGTAATTGAGCGGTCACATGGCACCGATCATTTACAGCAATGAATATGCGGCTCCTCCCCTATGGGGGTGGAGCCGCCTATTCATTTCTGTAATGAGCGGTGCCATGTGACCGCTCAGTACAGGAAGAATCTGCAGCGCCGGAGAAGCCAGGGACTGCAGGGACCGCGCCGCAGCAGGTAAGTATGATTAAACGGCCCACGCTCCCCCTCCCCTGCTGACACCCGGGTATATGAATCGAGTATAAGCCGAGAGGGGGACTTTCAGCCCAAAAAAATGGGCTGAAAATCTCGGCTTATACTCGAGTATATACGGTATATTAAGTTGCTCCACCAATCGTCAAGGTATACCCATAATAGAGCAGTCCTATCTAATGTATATAATCCCTATCTGATGTATTTAAAAACCTGATCATCTGTATAGTACCTGTATAAGGTACAATGGTTCAGAGAGAAAATATCCATGTGGACATGCTAGATGGAACAGCTTCAGTGCAAATGACCCACAGAGGAGTGGTGGACTCCCCAGTCTTGTAGAAACAAGAGATCAATTATAGAACCAAAAACACATGGGCTACTTGCACAGTGAACAAGTCTGTAGAAACCTGTTCACACCAAGAAACTTGAAGACACAAAAAGAGCACAGCAAGGTAAAAAATACTCTGTAGTCACAGTAAATAAGCAAGTGCTAGTCAAAAAATGAAAAAGTACAGGGTATTTATTTAAAAATACCAATTAGACAGACAATACACAGGGTAAACCTGGTTGCACCCTATGCCCATCCAGGGATATATAACTATATCGATCCCGTACAATATACATACATTAACCTACAAAAATTGCACAAGAACCTCATCGTACAAAAAACCTTATAAATTTTATTTGGAACAATAACAAAAATATTTAAAAACAGCAATGATGGAAAATGGTACTAAATAAAGACACCCCAGGCCAGAGGTAAGCACGTTACAACATTATGTCACACCGCCATCATCAGACCAGAGGTATAGTAACATTTATATTGTATATACTGAGTTGTCTACTGCGCCGCAATGTGACAATAGAGTTTGGGGTTATACAGTGTATTGTGCCGTGGCGGCATGAGAGATTTTCTTACCCGAACACATCATTATATTTATATGGCGGTGTGACATAATGTTGTAACGTGCTTACCTCTGGCCTGGGGTGTCTTTATTTAGTACCATTTTCCATCATTGCTATTTTTAAATATTTTTGTTATTGTTCCTAATAAAATTTATAAGGTTTTTTGTACGATGAGGTTCTTGTGCAATTTTTGTAGGTTTATGAGGGTATTTATTTAATACGTTTTTTTGCAAAAAAAAAAATGTATATTAACCCCTTCATGACCGGGGGATTTTTCGTTTTTCCGTGTTCGTTTTTCGCTCCCCTCCTTCCCAGAGCCATAACTTTTTTATTTTTCCGTCAATTTGGCCATATGAGGGCTTATTTTTTGCGGGACGAGTTGTACTTTTGAACGACATCATTGGTTTTAGCATGTCGTGTACTAGAAAACAAGAACAAAAAATTCCAAGTGCGGTGAAATTGCAAAAAAAGTGCAATCCCACATTGGTTTTTTGTTTGGCTTTTTTGCTAGGTTCACTAAATGCTAAAAATGACCTGCCATTATGATTCTCCAGGTCATTACGAGTTCATAGACACCAAACATGACTAGGTTATTTTTTATCTAAGTGGTGAAAAAAAATTCCAAACTTTGCTAAAAAAAAAAAAAAAAAAAAAAGTTGCGCCATTTTCCGATACTCGTAGCGTCTCCATTTTTCATCATCTGGGGTCGGTTGAGGGCTTATTTTTTGCGTGCCGAGATGACGTTTTTAATTATAGCATTTCGGTGCAGATACGTTCTTTTGATCGCCCGTTATTGCATTTTAATGCAATGTCGCGGCGACCAAAAAAACGTAATTCTGGCGTTTCGAATTTTTTTCCCGCTACGCTGTTTAGCGATCAGGTTAATACTTTTTTTTAATTGATAGATCGGGCGATTCTGAGCGCGGCGATACCAAATATGAGTAGATTTGATATTTTTTTACTGATTTATTTTGATTGGGGCGAAAGGGGGGTGATTTAAACTTTTATGTTTTTTTTATTTTTTTCACATTTTTTTAAACTTTTTTTTTAAACTTTTGCCATGCTTCAATAGCCTCCATGAGAGGCTAGAAGCAGGCATAGCACGATCGGCTCTGCTACATAGCAGCGATCTGCTGATCGCTGCTATGTAGCAGAATTGCACGTGTGCTGTGAGCGCCGACCACAGGGTGGCGCTCACAGCGACGGGCAATCAGTAACCATAGAGGTCTCAAGGACCTCTATGGTTACCATTCACAAGCATCGCCGACCCCCGATCATGTGACGGGGGTCGGCGATGACGTCATTTCCGGCCACCCGGCCGGAAGCGGTAGTTAAATGCCGCTGTCTGCGTTTGACAGCGGCATTTAACTAGTTAATAGGTGCGGGCAGATCGCGATTCTGCCCGCGCCTATTACGGGCACATGTCAGCTGTTCAAAACAGCTGACATGTCCCGGCTTTGGTGCGGGCTCACCGCGGAGCCCTGCATCAAAGCAGGGGAGCCGGCATCGGACGGTATAGTACGTCCGATGCCGGTAAGGGGTTAACCACTTTACCCCCAAGGGTGGTTTGCACTTAATGACCAGGCCAATTTTTACAATACTGACCACTGTCCCTTTATGAGGTTATAACTCTGGAACGCTTCAACGGATCCCAGTGATTCTGACATTGTTTTCTCGTGACATATTGTACTTCATGATAATGGTAAAATTTCTTTGATATTACCTGCGTTTATTTGTGAAAAAAACAGAAATTTGGTGAAAATTTTGAAAATTTCACAATTTTCCAACTTTGAATTTTTATGCAATTAAAACACAGAGATATGTCACACAAAATACTTAATAATTAACATTTCCCACATGTCTACTTTACATCAGCACAATTTTGGAACCAAAATTTTTTTTTGTTAGGGAGTTATAAGGGTTAAAAGTTGACCAGCAATTTCTCATTTTTACAACACCATTTTTTTTTAGGGACCACATCTCATTTGAAGTCATTTTGAGGGGTCTATATGATAGAAAATACCCGTGTGACACCATTCTAAAAACTTCCCCTCAAGGTGCTCAAAACCACATTCAAGAAGTTTATTAACCCTTCAGGTGTTTCACAGGAATTTATGGAATGTTTAAATAAAAATGAACATTTAACTTTTTTTCACAAAAAATTTACTTACGCCCCAATTTGTTTTATTTTATCAAGTGTAACAAGAGAAAATGGACCCCAAACGTTGTTGTACAATTTGTTTTGAGTACACCGATACCCCATATGTGGGGGTAAACCACTGTTTGGGCGCATGACAGAGCTCGGAAGCGAAGGAGCGCCATTTGACTTTTCAATGCAAAATTGACTGGAATTGAGATGGGACGCCATGTTGCGTTTGGAGAGCCACTGATGTGCCTAATCATTGAAACCCCCCACAAGTGACACCATTTTGGAAAGTAGACCCCCTAAGGAACTTATCTAGATGTGTGGTGAGCACTTTGACCCACCAAGTGCTTCACAGAAGTTTATAATGCAGAGCCGTAAAAATAAAGAATCATATATTTTCACAAAAATTATTTTTCGCCTCCAATTTTTTATTTTCCCAAGGGTAAGAGAAGAAATTGGACCCCAAAAATTGTTGTACAATTTGTCCTGAGTACGCTGATACCCCATATGTGGGGGTAAACCACTGTTTGGGTGCATGGAAGAGCTCGGAAGGGAAGGAGCGCTGTTTGACTTTTCAATGCAAAATTGACAGGAATTGAGATGGGACACCATGTTGCGTTTGGAGAGCCACTGATGTGCCTAAACATTGAAACCCCCCACAAGTGACACCATTTTGGAAAGTAGACCCCCTAAGGAACTTATCTAGATGTGTGGTGAGCACTTTGACCCACCAAGGGCTTCACAGAAGTTTATAATGCAGAGCCATAAAAATAAAACAAACATTTTTTCCCACAAAAATTATTTCTTAGCCCCAGTTTTGTATTTTCCCAAGGGTAACAGGAGAAATTGGACCCCAAAAGTTGTTGTACAATTTGTCCTGAGTACGCTGATACCCCATATGTGGGGGGAACCACCGTTTGGGCGCATTTGAGGGCTCGGAAGGGAAGGAGCGCCATTTGGAATGCAGACTTCCAGTAGAAACCCCCCACAAGTGACACCATTTTGGAAAGTAGACCCCCTAAGCAACTCATCTAGATGTGTTGTGAGAGCTTTGAACCCCGAAGTGTTTCACTACAGTTTATAACGCAAAGCCGTACAAATAAAAAAAAAAATTTTTTCCACAAAAATTATTTTTTAGCCCCCAGTTTTGTATTTTTCTAAGGGAAACAGGAGAAATTGGACCCTAAATGTTGTTGTCCAATTTGTCCTGAGTTCGCTGATACCCGATATGTGGGGGGAAACCACCGTTTGAGCGCATGGCAGAGCTCGGAAGGGAAGGAGCATCATTTGGAATGGAGACTTAGATGGATTGGTCTGCAGGCGTCACATTGCCTTTGCAGAGCCCCTAATGTACCTAAACAGTAGAAACCCCCCACAAGTGACCCATATTGGAAACTAGACCCCCCAAGGAACTTATCTAGATGTGTTGTGAGAACTTTGAACCCCCAAGTGTTTCACTACAGTTTATAACGCAGAGCCGTGAAAATAAAAAATAAAAAAAATTTCCCCCAAAAATGATTTTTTTAGCCCACAGTTTTGTATTTTTCCAAGGGTAACAGGAGAAATTGGACCCCAAAAGTTGTTGTGCAATTTGTCCTGAGTATGCTGATACCCCATATGTGGGGGAAACCACCGTTTGGTCGCATGGAAGGGCTCGGAAGGGAAGGAGCGCCAATTGGAATGCAGACTTAGATGGAATGGTATGCAGGCGTCATATTGCGTTTGCAGATCCCCTAATGTACCTAAACAGTAGAAACCCCCCACAAGTGACCCCATATTAAAAACTAGACCCCCAAGGAACTTATCTAGATGTGTTGTGAGAACTTTGAACCCCCAAGTGTTTCACTACAGTTTATAACGCAGAGCCGTGAAAATAAAAAATCTTTTTCCCAGAAAAATTATTTTTTAGCCCCCAGTTTTTTCATTTTCCCAAGGGTAACAGGAGAAATTGGACCCCAAAAGTTGTTGTCCAATTTGTCCTGAGTACGCTGAAACCCCATATGTTGGGGTAAACCTCTGTTTGGGCACACGGGAGAGCTCGGAAGGGAAGGAGCACTGTTTTGAACGCAGAATTGGCTGGAATTGAGATTGGACGCCATGTCGCGTTTGGAGAGCCCCTGATGTGCCTAAACAGTGGAAACTCCCCAATTATAACTGAAACCCTAATCAAAACACACCCCTAACCCTAATTCCAACGGTAACCCTAACTACACCTCTAACCCAGACACACCCCTAACCCTAATTCCAACCATATTCCCAACCGTAAATGTAATCCTAACCCTAACTTTAGCCCCAACCCTAACCCTAACTTTAGCCCCAACCCTAACTGTAGCCTTAACCCTAGCCCCAACCCTAACCCTAGCCCTTACCCTAATGGGAAATAAATACATTTTTTTAATTTTTCCCTAACTAAGGGGGGTGATAAGGGGGGGTTGATTTACTTTTATAGTGGGTTATTTAGCGGATTTTTATGATTGGCAGCCGTCACACACTGAAAGATGCTTTTTATTGCAAAAAATATTTTTTGCGTTACCACATTTTGAGAGCTATAATTTTTCCATATTTGAGTCCACAGAGTCATGTGAGGTCTTGTTTTTTGCTGGACGATTTGACGTTTTTTTTGGTAACATTTTTGGGCACGTGACATTTTTTGATCGCTTTGTATTCCGATTTTTGTGAGGCAGAATGACCAAAAACCAGCTATTCATGAATTTCTTTTGGGGAAGGCGTTTATACCGTTCCACGTTTGGTAAAATTGATAAAGCAGTTTTATTCTTCGGGTCAGTACGATTACAGGGATACCTCATTTATATCATTTTTTTGTTTTGGCGCTTTTATACGATAAAAACTATTTTATGGAAAAAATAATTATTTTTGCATCGCTTTATTCTGAGGACTATAACTTTTTTACTTTTTTTCGCTGATGATGCTGTATGGCGGCTCGTTTTTTGCGGGACAAGATGACGTTCAGTGGTACCATGTTTATTTATATCCGTCTTTTTGATCGCGTGGTATTCCACTTTTTTGTTTGGCAGTATGAGTATAAAGTGTTGTTTTTTGTCTCTTTTTTTTTACGGTGTTCACTGAATTGGTTAACTAGTGATACAGTTTTATAGGTGGGGTTGTTACGGACGCAGCGATACTAAATATGTGTATTTTTATTGTTTTGTTTTTTTTTATTTAGATAAAGAAATGTACTTATAGGAACAATATTTTTTTTTTCTTGGAATTTTTTTTTTTCATTTTTTTTTACATATTGGAAGATTTTTTTTTACACTATAACATTGCCCCGGGGAGGGGGGTGGGGGGTGGTGGGGTGGTGTTTGGGCATCATGTTATAGTGTAAGATCCCTGTTCTGACACTTTGCTGTGCACTGTGTCAGATCAGCGATCTGACGTGCACTTTTCCTATGCTTCCCGGCGCCTGCTCTGAGCAGGCGCAGTGAAGCCACCTCCCTGTAGGACCCACATGCCGCGGCCATCTTGGATCCAGGCCTGCAAGGAGGAGGAGGAGGTAAGAGACCCTTGCAGCAACGCGATCACATTGCGTTGCTGCGCCGGTCTCAGGGAAGCCCGCAGGGAGCCCCCTCCCTGCGTGATGCTTCCCTGTATTTTTTTCATTTTTTGACTAGCACTTGCTTATTTACTGTGACTTCTTTACAACAGAGTATTTTTAACCTCGCTGTGCTCTTTTTGTGTCTTCAAGTTTCTTGGTGGTGTGAACAGGTTTCTACAGACTTGTTCACTGTGCAAGTAGCCCATGTGTTTTTGGTTCTATAATAGTTCTCTTGTTTCTACAAGACTGGGGAACCAACCACTCCTCTGTGGGCCATTTGCACTGAAGCTGTTCCATTCAGCATGTCCACATGGTTATTTTCTCTCTGAACCATTGCTTATACAGGTAATATACAGATTATCAGGTTTTTAAATACATCAGATAGGGATTATATACATTAGATAGGACTGCTCTATTATGGGTATACCTTGACGATTGGTGGAGCAGCTTAATATACATTTTTTTTGCAAAAAAACGTATTAACTAAATACCCTGTATTTTTTTTCATTTTTTGACTAGCACTTGCTTATTTACTGTGACTTCTTTACAACAGAGTATTGTTGACCTCGCTGTGCTCTTTTTGTGTCTTCAAGTTTCTTGGTGGTGTGAACAGGTTTCTACAGACTTGTTCACTGTGCAAGTAGCCTGTTGTGAATTCTGTTGTCGAACTCCCTCCTGTGGTCGTGAATGGTACTTCGGCGAGTTCTGTCTATGGGCTCCCTCTGGTGGCTATGAGTGAAGCTGCTGCTTCTGAGGTTCCTTACACAGGTGACGTGGTTTATCCTTTGGTTGGCTGCTCTATTTAACTCCTCTCAGATCGTTACTCCATGCCAGCTGTCAATGTTTTTGCATTCGTTCAGTTCGCTCCTGGATCTCTCTGGTGACCTGCCTTCTCCTGCAGAAGCTAAGTTCCTTATTGTCTTATTTTGTTCTCTGTTTTCTTGTCCAGCTGGTTTTCATGATTTTGTATTGCTAGCTGGAAGCTCTGGGATGCAGAGTGGCCCCTCCGCACCGTGAGTCGGTGCGGAGGTCTTTTTTGCACACTCTGCGTGGTCTTTTGTAGGTTTTTGTGCTGATCGCAAAGTTACCTTTCCTATCCTCTGTCTATTTAGTAAGTCTGGCCTCCCTTTGCTGAAACCTGTTTCATTTCTGCGTTTGTGACTTTCATCTTTACTCACAGTCAATATATGTGGGGGGCTTCCTTTACCTTTGGGGAATTTCTCTGAGGCAAGGTAGGCTTTATTTTCTATCTCTAGGGCTAGATAGTTCTTAGGCTGTGACGAGGCGCCTAGGTCTGGTCAGGAGCGCTCCACGGCTATTTCTAGTGTGTGTGATAGGATTAGGGCTTGCGGTCAGCAGAGCTCCCACATCCCAGAGCTCGTCCTGTATGAGGCTTATCAGGTCATTCCTGGTGCTCCTAACCACCAGGTCATAACAGTAGCCCATGTGTTTTTGGTTCTATATTATAAGTTGGTAGGACAATTGTGGGTACATCTTAGTGTGTGGTAGGCACTGTGGGTGACAGCCAGGGCCGGCGTCAGCACCTGGCGCACCCGGGCATGTGCCGGGGCCCTGAGCAGGCAAGATGCTATAGTGCCGGCCCCCCGAGTGGACCCCCCGCCTGCTCCGGGCCCCGCCACTTGTGATACTTATCTCTCTCGGTTCCAGCGCTGCAGCATCTTCCATCCTCTGACTGTGATGTTCAGGTCAGAGGGCGCCGTGACGTCACCAGTGTGCGCCTTCTGTCTGAGCAGTCGCAGCACAGAGAGCAGGAAGACGCTGAGGAGTCAAGAAGCAGAGCAGCGTCAAGCAACGAGAGGTGAGCATTTAATTTTTTTTTTTATATTTGGAGTAAAATATGGGGACCATCAGAAGGGGCCCATATATGAAGCATTATACGGGGCTAATTCTATATGGAGCATCTTATGGGGCCAATAATATAGGGAGCATCTTATGGGGCCAATAATATAGGGAGCATGTTATGAAGCCAATTCTATAGGGAGCATTATATGGGGCCAATTTAATATGGAGCATCTTATGGGGCCATTTCAATATGGAGCAGTATATGGGGCCAATTACATATAGAACAGTATATGGGGCCAACAATATATAAAGCATCTTATGGGACTAATTATATACGGAGCATTTTATATGGCCAATTATATATAGAGCATTATATGGGGCCCATTATACATGGAGCATCTTATGGGGCCAATTATTTTTGGAGCATTATATGGGACCCATTCTGTAAGGAGTATTATATGGGCCCATTATACATGGAGCATCTTATGGGGCCAATTATTTTTGGAGCATTATATGGGACCCATTCTGTAAGGCGTATTATAAGGGCCCATTCTGTATGGAGCATCATATGGGGCCCATTTTGTATGGAGCAATATATGGGACTCTGTATACTGTATGGGGCCGATCATATACTGTATGGAGCATTATGTGAGGCCCATTATATATGGAGCAATAGATGGGGCCCATCATATACTGTATGGAGAATTATATGAGGCTCATTATTCTGTTTGGAGCAATACATGGGGCTCATTATTCTGTATAGAGGACTATGTGGTTCCAATTATACTGTATGGAGCACTATATGGGCCATTATACTGTATGGGGAAATATATGGGGCTCATTATTTTGTTTGGAGCAATATATGGGGCTCATTATTCTGTACTAGATGGTGGCCCGATTCTAACGCATCGGGTATTCTAGAATATGCATGTCCACCTAGTATATTGCCCAGTCATGTAGCATATTGCCCAGCCACGTAGTATATTGCCCAGCCACGTACTATATTGCCCAGCCACGTAGTATGTTGCCCAGCCACGTAGAATATTGCCCAGCCACGTAGAATATTGCCCAGCCACGTAGAATATTGCCAAACCACGTACTATATTGCCCAACCACGTACTATATTGGCCAGCCACGTACTATATTGCCCAGCAACGTAGTATATTGCCCAGCAACTTAGTATATTGCCCAGCCACGTAGTATATTGCCCAGTCACGTAGTATATTGCCCAGTCACGTAGTATATTGCCCAGTCACGTAGTATATTGCCCAGTCACGTAGTATATTGCCCAGTCACGTAGTATATTGCCCAGTCACGTATATTGTCCAGCCGCATAGTATATTGCCCAGTCACGTAGTATATTGCCCAGTCACGTAGTATATTGCCCAGCCACGTAGTATATTGCCCAGTCACGTAGTTTATTGCCCAGCCACGTAGTTTATTGCCCAGCCACGTAGTATATTGCCCAGCCACGTAGTATATTGCCCAGTCACGTAGTATATTGCCCAGTCACGTAGTATATTGCCCAGTCACGTAGTATATTTCCCAGTCACCTAGTATATTGCGCAGTCACATAGTATATTGCCCAGTCACATAGTTTATTGCCGAGCGACGTAGTATATTGCCCAGTCACGTAGTTTATTGCACAGTGACGTAGTATACAGCACAGAGCCACCACCACGTAGTATACAGCACAGACACGTAGTATATTGCCCAGTCACATAGTATACAGCACAAACACGTAGTATATTGCCCAGTCACGTAGTATACAGCACAGGCACGTAGTATATTGCCCAGCTACGTAGTCTATTGCCCAGGCACGTATGTAACAGGTTACAAAATAAAAAAGAAACATATACTCACCATCCGAAGAGCCCGTTGTAGTTCCGGCGCTTGTGTGCTGTGCACCCGGAAGCTTCCGGTCCCAGGATTGGTATGAGCACAGTCATGGACGTCCTTCTCCCATAGCATCTTTGGAAGCGGAACCTGCCGCTTGCAGTGCCGAGGACAGGACGCGACGGCGGAGGGTGAGAATAACATTTTTTTAATCATTATTTTTAACATAAGATCGCTCTACTATTGATGCTGCATGCGCAGCATCAATAGTAAAAAGTTGGTCACACAGGGTTAATAGCTGCGTAACCG
This sequence comes from Ranitomeya imitator, assembly GCF_032444005.1. Lineage (NCBI taxonomy): Eukaryota > Metazoa > Chordata > Amphibia > Anura > Dendrobatidae > Ranitomeya > Ranitomeya imitator. Next base: position 176,644,933 of record NC_091286.1, on the reverse strand, counting down.
GAGTGCGTTACACCGCGGTCCGGTAACACTGGCATTAACCCTGTGTGAGGGCTGACTGGAAGGGAGTATGGAGCGGGCACTGACTGACTGCGGGGAGGAAGGAGCGGCCATATTGCTGCCGGACTTCGGGCGTCGCTGACTGGTCGTGGCAATGGTCGTGGGCGTTTTGCCACGACCAATCAGCGACTTGGATTCCATGACCGACAGAGGCCGCGACCAATGAATATCTGTGACAGACAGAACGACGGAAGTGACCGTTAGACAATTACGGTATATAGTAGATAGAGGACTATACTGTCCGGGTTTCTGAGCTAATGTAGAATGTACAATAGATATCACTCATGTAATGTAAGAAGTAAGTGAAATCTTTGGCATTGTACTATACCTATATTTCTCTGCCGTATCGGTGCATTATGAAATATGGTATGTGTTAAAGGGGCCCACTGGGACTCTTTCGCCCAGGACCCATGAAAACCTGGAGCCGGCCCTGGTGACAGCATAGTGTGTATGTAGAAGCATCATAGTTTGTGAGGTGGACACTGTGGGAGTTTTGAAAGGGCTTTCCCACTATGTGGGAATATTAACAGGATTCACTAGGACATTTAAAGGACTAGGTGAGATTATGGAAATGGCTTAGTGTAAAATTAAAATTGCCGTATTTGTCTCATCTTCTTAAATTTCAAAGTTAAATATGTATTAACAAACAAGAAACTGTGTCATATACATAATGGGTAGGTATCTAATGTTATCTCTTTTTCTCAGGTGGTTTATTGGGGGATACAGAGACCATAAGTAAAATAAAGAAAACTTGGCACTCAACTTCTATAGTATTTTTGGGGATTTTTTTAAGGCAGCCAGAAAATAATATAGATGTTTCGGCCTCACTGGCCTTCATCAGTAGCTATAAGTAAAAATATATATACAGAATATGATTGACAACGAAAATATCATATCAAAGAAATTACAACAAAAACAAAGTACCGTATATACTCGAGTATAAGCTGAGATTTTCAGCCCACTTTTTGGGGCTGAAAGTGACCCTCTCGGCTTATACTCGAGTCAGTGTCGGCGTGGGGTCGGCGGGTGAGGGGGAGCGGCGCGGTGACATACTCACCTGCTCCTAGCGCGGTCCCTGCTTGTCCGATGGTCTCCGGGAGCCGGCGGTATCTTCCTGTATTCAGCGGTCACGTGGTACCGACCTTTAATCAGCGGTACGCTGAACACAGGAAGATACCGCCGGCTCCCGGAGGCCATCGGACAGTGAGACGCTGCCAGGGACTGTCCGGGAGCGGGTGAGTATATCGGCGGAGCATTGCGCGATAGTCACCTTCCTCGTTCCACCGCTGCGCGCTGCTTTGTCTTCCGTCCTCTGGCTGTGACTGTTCAGGTCAGAGGGCGCGATGATGCGATTAGTGTGCACGGCGCCCTCTGCCTGAACAGTCACAGCCACAGGACGGAAGACAGAGCAGCGCGCAACGGTGGAACGAGGAAGGTGACTATCGCAAGTCCCAGGGCCGGAGCGAAGAGAGGTGAGTATGTGATTTTTTTTTTTAATTTTAATCGCAGCAACAGCAAATGGGGCATAATGTGTGGAGCATCTATATGGCCACAATGTATGGAGCATCTATGGGGCCACAATGCGTGGAGCATTTATGGGGCCACAATGTGTGGAGCATCTATGGGGCCACAATGTTTGGAGCATCTATGGGGCCACAATGTTTGGAGCATCTATGGGGCCACAATGTATGGAGCATCTATGGGGCCACAATGTTTGGAGCATTTATGGGGCCACAATGTATGGAGCATCTATGGGGCCACAATGTATGGAGCATCTATGGGTCAACAATGTTTGGAGCATTTATGGGGCCACAATGTATGGAGCATCTATGGGGCCACAATGTATAGAGCATCTATGGGGCCACAATGTTTGGAGCATTTATGGGGCCATAATGTATGGAGCATCTATGGGGCCACAATGTATGGAGCATCTATGGGGCCACAATGTATGGAGCATCTATGGGGCCACAATGTTTGGAGCATCTATGGGGCCACAATGTATGGAGCATTTATGGGGCCACAATGTGTGGAGCATCTATGGGGCCACAATGTATGGAGCATCTATGGGGCCACAATGTATGGAGCATCTATGGGGCCACAATGTTTGGAGCATCTATGGGGCCACAATGTATGGAGCATCTATGGGGCCACAATGTTTGGAGCATTTATGGGGCCACAATGTATGGAGCATCTATGGGGCCACAATGTTTGGAGCATCTATGGGGCAACAATGTGTGGAGCACCTATGGGGCCACAATGTTTGGAGCATCTTTGGGGCAACAATGTGTGGAGCATATATGGGGCCACAATGTATGGAGCATCTATGGGGCCACAATGTATGGAGCATCTATGGGGCCACAATGTATGGAGCATCTATGGGGCCACAATGTTTGGAGCATTTATGGGGCCACAATGTATGGAGCATCTATGGGGCCACAATGTATGGAGCATCTATGGGGCCACAATGTTTGGAGCATCTATGGGGCCACAATGTATGGAGCATCTATAGGGCCACAATGTATGGAGCATCTATGGGGCCACAATGTATGGAGCATCTATGGGGCCACAATGTATGGAGCATAATGTTTGGATCATCCTATGGGGCATAATGTGTGGATCATCTTATGGGGCATAATGTGTGGATCATCTTGTGGGGCCATAATGTGTGGAGCATCTTATGGGACAATCAACCTTTATGCAGCATTATATGGGACAAATATTTCTATAGAGCATCTTATGGGGCCATTATTAACCTTTGTGCAGCATTATATGGGGCGTATTTTGTATGGAGCATCTTATGGGGCCCATCATGAACTGTATGGAGCATTATATGGGGCTCCAGATTCAATATGGATAGTCAAAAACACTTAACCTACTGATGTCTCAATTAAGTTTACTTCTATTGGTATCTATTTTTATTTTTGACATTCACCGGTAGCTGCTGCATTTTCCACCCTAGGCTTATACTCGAGTCATTAAGTTTTCCCAGTTTTTTGTGGCAAAATTAGGGGGGTCGGCTTATACTCGGGTCGGCTTATACTCGAGTACATACGGGTATATACAGGATTGGACAATCTAGAGTGACAAGGAATAATCTAGACATAGGGTCATGTCAGAATTGAACCATCAGATCCATTTAATGTGGCATGAAACTACCAGTAAATTGTACAAAATAATAATGTTATAAACAAATGAGAGTATAATATCTGGTGGAAAAAATGAGAAGGACACATACCGGACTGCAGTATAGTGGTTAATCGCGTTCAGTGCGATAATAGGAGTGACACCATAGTCTATAACGGTAAATAAGCGGAGGTAAGAACACCAGGCTATATATAAAAAAATAGAGGGTCACAGTGAAAAGATCAAAAATGGAAAAAGGTGGCCTACCACTTTAAATATGTCTAGTCATGCAGTAGGCGCTGGGCATGGAGCCTGTATAAGATAGTACCTAGTAAAGAAAATGACTAGCCATAAAATTCGGTCCAAACCAGTGCAAGTAAAAATTGCGGTATGGAAGGGGTTTAAGAGCTCACCTGGGTGGGTGGGGGTGCCACCGTGCTGTCGTCAGCTACGCGGTATCCACCGCTGGTCAGCTGTGAGTGAACGTGTTGGGAGCACTATTATAAGTAAGGAAGGGGCGGGACTAACTCTTAGCTAGGACCAATGGCAGTCAGTGGGAAGTGAGAGCAGTGAAAGCTTGTGTTCCACATGCGTTCCAGCAGCCATATTGGAGCCCAACAATGAATAAGAGGAGGATTTCCTGTATTCAGAGTGAGGTCTGAATAGCAGAATGTGTTTCAGCAGCCATCCTAGGAGTGCAGAAATATTCCGAAGCTCATTATAGCAATCCATTTAGATTAGAAAAAGTGGTGGCTATTATTCACTATTCAATGTGGAGAAGATGATAAACGCAGAGGTGAGTCAGAAGGCAGGGTGTTATGATCTGGTGGTTTAGGAACAACATGAGACGAGCTCTGAAGGAGGTGGTATCTGTACTGACCGCAAACCTTGAACCTAGCAGCGCAACTAGAAATAGCCGTGGGAGGGTACCTGACACTCCCTAGACCCCTCGGCACAGCCTAAAATCTAACTTCCCCTAAGACAGAAACAGGAAACCTATCTTGCCTCAGAGGAAATCCCCAAAGGAAAGATAGCCCCCCACAAATATTGACGGTGAGAGGAGAGGGAAATAACATACGCAGAAATGAAATCAGATTTTAGCATAGGAGGCCATACTAGCTAGATAGATAGGACAGAACAGGATACTGTGCGGTCAGTATAAAAACTACAAAAAATCCACACAGAGTTTACAAAAATCTCCACACCGGACTAAAGGTGTGGAGGGTAAATCTGCTTCCCAGAGCTTCCAGCTTAACTGAATTAATCCATACTGACAAGCTGGACAAAAACAAAGAATGTACCGAACAATGAAGTCCACAACATGTGGACAGAAAAGAGCAAGCAAGGACTTATCTTTGCTGAACTGGTCAGGATATCAGGGAAAACCAAGAGAGATGTGAATCCAACCAGGAACCATTGACAAGTGGCACAAGCTGAAGGGGAGAGCCAGGCTAAATAGCCGAGCAGAATAGACAATTAGTGGAAGCAGCTGCTGACTGCTAAATCCAAGGAGCAGCCATTCCACTTAAAACCACTGGGGGGAGCCCAAGAGCAGAACTCACAAAAGTGCCACTTACAACCACCGGAGGGAGCCCAAGAGCGGAATTCACAACAGTACCCCCCCCCCTTGAGGAGGGGTCACCGAACCCTCACCAGAGCCCCCAGGCCGATCAGGACAAGCCAAGTGAAAAGCACGAACCAAATCGGCGGCATGGACATCGGAGGCAACAACCCAAGAATTATCCTCCTGGCCATAACCCTTCCACTTGACAAGATACTGAAGCCTCCGCCTCGAAAAACGAGAATCCAAAATTTTCTCAACCTCATATTCCAACTCTCCCTCAACCAACACCGGGGCAGGAGGATCAGCCGAGGGAACAACGGGCACCACATATCTCCATAACAAAGATCTATGGAAAACATTATGAATGGCAAAAGAGGCTGGAAGAGCCAAACGAAAAGACACTAGATTGATAATTTCAGAAATCTTATAAGGACCAATAAACCGAAGCTTAAACTTAGGGGAAGAAACCTTCATAGGAACATGACGAGAAGACAACCAAACCAAATCCCCCACACAAAGCCAGGGACCAACACACCGACGGCGGTTAGCAAAACGTTGAGCCTTTTCCTGAGACAACGTCAAATTGTCCACCACATGAGTCCAAATCTGCTGCAGCCTGTCAACCACAGAATCCACACCAGGACAATCAGAAGGCTCAACCTGCCCCGAAGAAAAACGAGGATGAAAACCAAAATTACAAAAGAAAGGTGAGACCAAAGTAGCCGAACTAGCCCTATTATTAAGGGCAAACTCGGCCAACGGCAAGAAAGCCACCCAATCATCCTGATCAGCAGACACAAAGCATCTCAAATAGGTTTCCAAGGTCTGATTAGTTCGCTCAGTTTGGCCATTAGTCTGAGGATGAAACGCCGAAGAAAAAGACAAATCAATGCCCATCCTAGCACAAAAGGCCCGCCAAAACCTAGAAACAAACTGAGAACCTCTGTCAGACACAATATTCTCCGGAATGCCATGCAAACGAACCACATGCTGAAAAAACAAAGGAACCAAATCTGAGGAGGAAGGCAACTTAGGCAAAGGTACCAGATGGACCATTTTAGAGAACCGGTCACAAACCACCCAGATAACAGACATCTTCTGGGAAACAGAAAGATCTGAAATAAAATCCATGGAAATATGCGTCCAGGGCCTCTCAGGGACCGGCAAGGGCAAAAGCAACCCACTAGCGCGGGAACAGCAAGGCTTGGCCCGGGCGCAAGTCCCACAGGACTGCACAAAAGTACACACATCCCGCGACAAGGAAGGCCACCAAAAGGACCTAGCAACCAAATCTCTGGTACCAAAAATCCCAGGATGACCGGCCAACACTGAACAATGAACCTCAGAAATTACCTTACTTGTCCATCTATCAGGAACAAACAGCTTCCCCACAGGACAGCGGTCAGGTTTATCAGCCTGAAATTCCTGAAGCACCCGCCGCAAATCAGGGGAGATGGCAGAAAGAATCACCCCTTCCTTAAGAATGCCAACCGGCTCAAGGACTCCAGGAGAGTCAGGCAAAAAACTCCTAAAGAGGGCATCAGCCTTAACATTCTTAGATCCCGGAAGATACGAGACCACAAAATCAAAACGGGAGAAAAACAGGGACCATCGAGCCTGTCTAGGGTTCAGCCGCTTGGCCGACTCGAGGTAAATCAGATTCTTATGATCAGTCAAGACCACAACGCGGTGCTTGGCTCCCTCAAGCCAATGTCGCCACTCCTCAAATGCCCACTTCATAGCCAACAACTCACGATTGCCGACGTCATAATTGCGCTCCGCAGGCGAAAACTTTCTGGAAAAAATAGCACACGGTTTCATCAAAGAACCATCAGAATTCCTCTGAGACAAAACGGCCCCTGCCCCAATCTCAGAAGCGTGAACCTCAACCTGAAAAGGAAGAGAAACATCCGGCTGACGCAACACAGGGGCAGAAGTAAATCAGCGTTTAAGCTCCTGAAAGGCCTCAACAGCCGCAGAGGACCAATTCGTCACATCAGCGCCTTTCTTCGTCAAATCTGTAAGGGGCTTAACCACTCTGGAAAAGTTGGCAATGAAACGGCGATAGAAATTAGCAAAGCTCCAAAATTTCTAAAGGCTCTTCACAGATGTGGGTTGAATCCAGTCATGAATGGCTTGGACCTTAACAGGATTCATTTCCATAGACGAGGGGGAAAAATAAAACCCAAAAAAGAGACCTTCTGAACTCCGAATAGGCACTTAGACCCCTTCACAAACAAAGCATTATCACGAAGGATCTGGAATACCATCCTGACCTGCTTCACATGAGACTCCCAATCATCGGAAAAAATCAAAATATCATCCAAATATACAACCATGAATTTATCAAGATAATTGCGGAAAATATCATGCATGAAGGATTGGAACACAGATGGAGCATTAGAGAGCCCGAATGGCATCACAAGATATTCAAAATGGCCTTCGGGCGTATTAAATGCAGTTTTCCATTCGTCACCCTGTTTAATACGGACAAGATTATATGCCCCTCGAAGGTCAATCTTAGTAAACCAACTAGCCCCCTTAATCCGAGCAAACAAATCAGAAAGCAAAGGCAAGGGGTATTGGAATTTGACCGTGATCTTATTAAGAAGACTATAATCTATACAGGGTCTCAAGGAGCCATCCTTCTTAGCGACAAAAAAGAAACCCGCTCCCAATGGTGACGAAGACGGCCGAATATGCCCCTTCTCCAAAGACTCCTTAACATAACTCCGCATGGTGGCATGCTCTGGCACAGACAGATTGAAAAGTTGGCCCTTAGGGAACTTGCAACCAGGAATCAAGTCAATAGCTCAATCACAGTCCCTGTGCGGTGGAAGGGAACTAGACTTGGGCTCATCAAATACATCCTGGAAATCCGACAAAAACTCAGGGACCTCAGGAGTGGGGGAAGAGGAAATTAACATCAAAGGAACGTCACTATGCACCCCTTGACAATCCCAACTAGTCAGAGACATAGTTTTCCAATCCAGCACCGGATTATGTTCCTGTAACCACGGAAAACCCAGTACAACAACATCATGCAAGTTATGCAACACCAGAAAACGGCAATCTTCCTGATGTGCTGGAGCCATGCACATGGTCATTTGCGTCCAGTACTGAGGTTTATCCTTGGCCAATGGTGTAGCATCAATGCCCTTCAAAGGAATAGGGCTCTGCAAATGCTGCAAGGAAAAACCACAGCGCCTGGCGAATTCCAAGTCCATTAAGTTCAGGGCAGCGCCTGAATACACAAATACCATGACAGAAAAGGACGATAATGAGCAAATCAGGGTCACAGATAAGAGAAATTTAGGCTGTACAGTACTGATGGTAACAGACCTAGCGACCTTCTTAGTACGCTTAGGGCAATCAGAAATAACATGAGCAGAATCACCACAGTAAAAACACAGCCTATTCTGACGTCTGAATTCCTGCTGTTCTGTTCTAGTCAAAATCCTATCACATTGCATAGGCTCAGGACTCTGCTCAGAGGACTCTGCCATATGGTGCACAGCTTTGCGCTCGCGCAGACGCCGATCAATCTGAATGGCTAGAGACATAGATTCGCTCAAACCAGCGGGCGTAGGGAAGCCCACCATAACATCTTTAAGGGCTTCAGAAAGACCTTTTCTGAAAATTGCAGCCAGAGCATCCTCATTCCATTTAGTGAGCACAGACCATTTTCTAAATTTCTGGCAGTATAATTCTGCCGCTTCCTGACCTTGACACAGGGCCAACAGGGTTTTTTCTGCATGATCCACAGAATTAGGTTTGTCATACAATAATCCGAGCGCTTGAAAAAATGCGTCTACATTCAGCAATGCCGGATCCCCTGATTCAAGGGAAAATGCCCAGTCCTGAGGGTCACCACGCAGCAAGGATATGATGATTTTAACTTGCTGAATGGGATCACCAGAAGAACGGGGTTTCAAAGCAAAAAACAATTTGCAGTTATTTTTAAAGTTCAAAAACTTGGATCTGTCCCCAAAAAACAAATCAGGAGTAGGAATTCTAGGCTCCAAAGCCGGAGTCTGGACAACATAATCTTGGATACTCTGTACTCTTGCAGCAAGTTGATCCACACGAGAAAACAAACCCTGAACATCCATGCCAGCGCCAAAATCCTGAACCACCCAGAAGTCAAGAGGAGAAAAAAGACAAAACAGAGTGCAAAAAAAAAAAAATGGCTCAGAATTTCTTTTTCCTTCTTTTGAGATGCATTTAATTCATTTTTGGCCACTTGTACTGTTATGATCTGGTGGTTTAGGAGCAACATGGGATGAGCTCTGAAGGAGGTGGTATCTGTACTGACCGCAAACCCTGAACCTAGCAGCGCAACTAGAAATAGCCGTGGGAGGGTACCTGACACTCCCTAGACCCCTCGGCACAGCCTAAAATCTAACTTCCCCTAAAGATAGAAACAGGAAACCTATCTTGCCTCAGAGAAAATCCCCAAAGGAAAGATAGCCCCCCACAAATATTGACGGTGAGAGGAGAGGGAGATAACATACGCAGAAATGTCATCAGATTTTAGCATAGGAGGCCATACTAGTTAGATAGATAGGACAGAACAGGATACTGTGCGGTCAGTATAAAAACTACAAAAAATCCACACAGAGTTTACAAAAATCTCCACACCTGACTAAAGGTGTGGAGGGTAAATCTACTTCCCAGAGCTTACAGCTTAACTGAATTAATCCATACTGACAAGCTGGACAAAAACAAAGAATGTGCCGAACAATGAAGTCCACAACATGTGGACAGAAAAGAGCAAGCAAGGACTTATCTTTGCTGAACTGGTCAGGATATCAGGGAAAACCAAGAGAGATGTGAATCCAACCAGGAACCATTGACAAGTGGAACAAGCTGAAGGGGAGAGCCAGGCTAAATAGCCGAGCAGAATAGACAATTAGTGGAAGCAGCTGCTGACTGCTAAATCCAAGGAGCAGCCATTCCACTTAAAACCACCGGAGGGAGCCCAAGAGCAGAACTCACAAAAGTGCCACTTACAACCACCGGAGGGAGCCCAAGAGTGGAATTCACAACAGCAGGGATCCAGATGGAACATAAAGTCAATAAAGGCGTCTCTTAAAAGTGATATGATACAATTAGTAATCGGCATATAATAAAATATCTGGAAAAAAATGTCAAAAACAGTAAAATATATGAAAGACGGACAATCAATTAATAGTATGCATTAGACAAATGTTAATAAGTCATAGTCGCGGATTAATCCGCGTGGTGTTAAGGTACCCAGCGTATGTATCCAATACCCTTCACACATTTTAAAGGGAACCTGTTACCCCCCCCCCCCAGGCGTTTTTAACTAAAAGAGCCACCCTGTGCAGCATTAATGCACCAATGCTATATTCTGCAGAAAAACCCTCAAAACACCGCAAGGCAGTCATGAAATCCAACAGCATTTTATTAAAGTCACAATCAACAATAAAAGTATAACAGACAAACAGATACAATGGGACTAAAAGAGATGACAAGGACCTTATCAGCATCAAGCCAAGCCCAAGGTAGGGTACATCCCTGAAAGCGGTAATTGTATGCAGAAAATCTGCATACTGCCAAGTGCAGAGAAGTGCAATGCTGATAGCAACCACTGACACACACATACCTTGAGGAAGGTACCTGTTGTGAATTCTGCTCTTGGGTTCCCTCCGGTGGTTGTAGGTGGGAATGCAGTTGTCTCTGAGTCACAGTCCTGGCCAGGTGTATCTGATGATTACAATTCGGACTGGGTTATTTAGATGTGCTGGATCCTTTAGCCCTTGCCAGTTGTCAATGTTTCTTGTGAAGTGATGGATCACTTTCTGGCTTCTCCTGCCTGCTGCCAAATTCAGCAAAGATAAGTGTTTGGTTCTTTGTATCTGTGGCACACTGCTGTGTGCTGGTTTCTGTTTTATTCCTGCTCCGATTGTAGGATTCACTGGAGTTGCAGATTTACGCTCCTACATCTATCAGTTAGATGTAGGAAGTTTTTGTTATTTCTGCTGTGGATGTTTTGAAGGGTTTTTTACTGACCGCACATAACTCTGTCCTATTCTGTCCTATTTAGCTAGTGTGGCCTCCTGTGCTAAATTCTGTTTTCTGCCTGTGTATGTTTTTTCCTCTCCGACTCACCGCCAATATTTGTGGGGGGCTGTCTATCCTTTGGGGATTTTCTCTGAGGCAAGATAGTATTCCTCTTTCCATCTTTAGGGGTAATTAGTCCTTCGGCTGTGACGAGGTGTCTAGGTGTGTTAGGTACACTCCACGGCTACTTCTAGTTGCGGTGTTAAGTTCAGGATTGCGGTCAGTACAGTGGCCACTATCTCCAGTGAAAGTTCTCATGCAGCTCCAAAGTCACCGGATCATAACAGGTACCATACCGAAACATGCGTCAGGGTGGACGGGCGTCCCTGTGTGTGCTCTCTGTCATCTGCACTAGGTAATGTGTATTCATATAAAGTTAGTAGGTATTTACTTGCTGGCACTGCAGCTGTGGAAAATTTGTATTGGACTATCCATTGATTGATTATATGTTTGGCATAGCTGTGTGTGTCAGTGGTTGCTATCAGTATTGCACTTTTCTGCACTTGGCAGTATGCGGATTTTCTGCATACAATTACCGCTTTCAGGGATGTATCCTACCTTGGGCTTGGCTTGATGCTGATTAGGTCCTTGTAATCTCTTTTAGCCCCATTGTATCTGTTTGTCTGTTATACTTTTATTGTTGATTGTGACTTTAATAAAATGCTGTTGGATTTCATGACTGCCTTGTGGTGTTTTGAGTTTTTTTCTGCTATCGTTTTTGCAGTTATCCATATATTTCTATACTTGGGTGGTGCTTAGGTAGACAAATAATTTTATGTATTCACAAAATTTGCTCTATATTATTTCTCAAATGTCCCACAATCAATAGGGGACACTGTACCATAAACAATAAGCTATATCACTGAAGGTGTGACCACAAAATATGAATTGACCTCACCATGGTACAATATAAAAACATATTTATTAAAGTAATCTAAAAGACAACATATGGTAATAACAAACAAGGGTACTGGAACCACAAAATGAGGGACATCTCTGCCATAGGTTATCCAAAAACACTGGACTGACTACCATAATAAATGCATATCATATATCACAGGGATAGAATGCCTATGTGTACAACATAATAAACTGAAAGTGCACATGCCTACCTGGCTGTAAGCATAAACATAACTGGATAGCTAAACGCTAATTCTCCTAATTTCCCAGGTAAGCCATGCACCCTCATAAACAGGCAAAAATATCCATGTTATGGAAAAGTGTACCTTATAGTCAGCCACATGGGGATGAACCTTGGCGTCCCTCTGCCCCGACGCGCGTTTCACACCGCTTCTTCAGGAGCCCGCCTCTACCCTTCGAACTTACAGCGCAGGCGCCGAACACACGGGCGACTGCTGCGTGTTGACTTCCTCAAAGTGGTCGCTGTTGTGGCTGCTACTCCGACTGCGGAAGGTCGTCTGAGAAGCGAGGGACGCACCGCTGTGGTCACTGACAAGGCGGTAAATACGGGAGACCCAGTGGGACGTTAATGAAAGCAGAGGAGGTGGAGCCCTGTGCGGAGAGTATTGAGTGACGGCGTTTCTGTACGGGGGAAAAGATATGACCGCAGGTCTAATTCGAGGAATCAGGCACAAATTATTAAAGCGATTATTTCAGCGTTTGCAGGGACCCGAACTAAAAGAGCCACCTTGACAGAATGCAGCATTAGTGCTGCACAAGGTGGCTCTTTTAGTTAAAAATGCCTGGGAGGGTGACAGGTTCCCTTTAAGGGTTTTTATGTGGTCATCCTTTCTCCTAGGTGGTGCTACCTGTTCAATTACCTGTAAATGGAGTTGGAAAATTTTATTATTATGGGTAAATGAAATGATAAGGAATAGGTGTCTGCATCTGATTGTGGACTTGTGCTTAGAAATTCGATCTTTCACGGGTTGGGTGGTTTCTCCTACGTAAGCAAGTCCACATGGACATTTGATCAAATAAACTACATGCGAAGTATCACAGGTTGAAAAGTGCCTGATTTTGAAAGTTTTGCCTGAGTGTGGGTGGTGAATTACATCGCCCTTGATAACACTACTATATTGGTTGCAGTTAAGACATGGGAAAGTACCAGATTTTGGTTTGTGTAGAAACCGTTGGGTAGATGGAGTCAGATTCCCTGTATATGTCTGTTTTAACTAGTTTATCCCATAAATTAGCCGCCCTTTTAAAACTGGGGAGAAAGGTTGGTTAAATTCGGCAATATCAGGGTGCGCCTCTTTGAGTAAATGCCAATGTTGGCGGATGGAACGGTGTAATTTGTATGCAAAAGGGTGATACGTATGTACAAACGGTATACGTTTACTAGAGGTATTATGAGTTTATGCGTTCTGGGGGTCTCTTGGTAAGATTTGGTCAATACATGCTCCGGATAGCCCCTCTCACTAAAATTGGTACGCATTTCATAAAGGGGTGTTGATCATAAAGTGTCGTCGGTTGCAATCCTTTTGATCCTCTGGAATTGGGATCTAGGGATTGATTCTTTATAGTAGATGGGTGTAGACTATTTGCAGTGGCGGAGACTGTTACGGTCATTTTTTTTAGTGTATAAATCTGTGCTGAGGTGACCATTCTCATTTTTAATGACCAATGTGTCCAAGAAGCTGATCTGGTTAAGATCATATGGAACGCATGCGGAACATAACCTTTCACTGCTCTCACTTCCCACTGACTGCCATTGGTCCTAGCTAAGAGTTAGTCCCGCCCCTTCATTACTTATAATAGTGCTTCCCACACGTTCACTCACTGCTGACCAGCGGTGGATACCGCGTCGCTGATGACTGAACGCCGGCACCTTCACCCTTCCAGGTGAGCTCTTAAACCCCTTCCACACTGCAATTTTTACTTGCCCTGGTTTGGACTGAATATTATGGCTAATAATTTTCTTTACTAGGTACCCTTGCACCACTCCATTCGGTCCTCAACTCTGCTGCTCGGCTAATCCACCTCTCTCCTTGCTACTCCCCTGCTTCACCCCTCTGCAAATCCCTCCACTGGCTCCCAATTCCCCAACGAATCCAGTTCAAATTACTTTCACTGATCTACAAAGCCATCCACAACCTGTCCTTTCCCTACATCTCTGAACTAATCTCCCACTATCTTCCCTCACGTAATCTTCGATCCTCCCAAGATCTCCTACTCTCCTCCACACTTATTCATTCCTCACATAACCGCCTCCAAGATTTCTCCCGAATATCCCCCATCCTCTGGAATTCCACGCCTCAACACGTCTGATTATCCACCAACCTTGGATCCTTCAGACGGAACCTGAAAACCCATCTCTTCAGGAAAGCATACAGCCTGCAATAACCATTCTGCCACCTCACCAACCACCCGAGCTGCCGCCTCACCAACCACCCGAGCTGCCGCCTCACCAACCACTCGAGCTGCCGCCCCACTAACCACCCGAGCCGCTGCCACGTCACCAACTACCCGAGCTGCTGCCTCACCAACCAACCGAGCTGCCGCCTCATCAACCACCCGAGCTGCCGCCTCACCACCACCAGAGCTGCCGCCTCACCACCACCAGTGCTGCAGCACACCAACCTCCTGTCTCTTCCCCATTATCCCGAACAATGTAAGTCCGCAAGGACAGTGTCCTCTCCCCTCTATACCAGTCTGTCATTGTAAATTTGTTTACTGTTAACGATATCTATAACCCTGTATGTAACCCCTTTTCACATGTACAGCACCATGGAATTAATGGTGCTATATAAATAAATAGTAATAATCTTATACAGGCTCCATGCCCAGCGCCTAGTGCATGACCAGACAAATTTAAAGTGGTAGGCCACCTTTTTCCATTTTTGATCTTTTTCACTGTGAGCCTCTATTTTTTCATATATAGCCTGGTGTTCTTACCTCCGCTTATTTACCTTTATAGACTATGGTGTCACTCCTATTATCGCACTGAACGTGATTAACCACTATACTGCAGTCCAGTATGTCTCCTTCTCATTTTTTCCACCAGATATTATACTCTCATTTCTTTATAACATTATTATTTTGTGCAATTTATTGGTAGCTTCGTGCCACATTAAAAGGATCTGATTGGTCAATTCTGACATGACCCTATGTCTAGATTATTCCTTGTCACTCTAGCTTGCCCAATCTTGTATATACTTTATTTGTTTTTGTTGTAATTTCTTTGATATATTTTCGCTGTCAATCATATTCTGTATATATTTTTTCACTTATAGTTATTGATGAAGGCCAGTGAGGCCGAAACTATATTTTTTATTCTATATTATTTTCTGGCTGCATTAAAAAAAATCCCAAAAAATATTCAAGAAGTTGAGTGCCAAGTTTTCTTTTATACATGTATGGCGTGGGGCCCTACTTGAGCACCTTCTGAGGTTGTGCATACCTTTGCAAAGACCATAAGTGACGTCTGCTGCCACCAGGAGACTCACACTATTAATACACCTTAAGGTACCTTCACACATAACGATATCGTTAAGGATATCGTTGCAACATCACGCTTTTTGTGACCTAGCAACGATCCCGTTAACGATCTCGTTAATGTGTGACAGCGACCAACGATCAGGCCCCTGCTGGGAGATCGTTGGTCGTGGGGAATGATCAGGACCTTTTTTTGGTCGCTGATCAGCCGCTGTCATCGCTGGATCAGCGTGTGTGACGCCGATCCAGCGATGTGTTCACTTGTTAGCAGGGTAAACATCGGGTTACTAAGCGCAGGGCCTTAGTAACCCGATATTTACCCTGGTTACCATTGTAAAAGTAAAAAAAAAAAAAACAGTACATACTCACATTCTGATGTCTGTCATGTCCCCCGGCGTCCACAGGGTTAAAACTGCTTTCGGCAGGAGCGCTGCTAATGCACGCGCTCCGGCCGAGAGCTTCCCGCACTGACTGTGTGAGCGCTGGCCGTAAAGCAGTGACGTCACCGCTGTGCTCTGCTTTACTGCCGCCGGCGCTGACAGTCAGTGCAGGGAAGCTCTCGGCCGGAGCGCGTGCATTAGCAGCACTCCTGCCGAAAGCAGTTTTAACCCTGTGGACGCCGGGGGACGTGGCAGACATCAGAATGTGAGTATGTACTGTTTTTTTTTTCACTTTTACAATGGTAACCAGGGTAAATATCAGGTTACTAAGCGCGGCCCTGCGCTTAGTAACCCGATGTTCACCCTGGTTACCCGGGTGCTGCAGGGGGACTTTGGCATCATTGAAGACAGTTTCAACAATGCCGAAGTCTTTCCTCTGATCGTTGGTCGCTGGAGAGAGCGGTCTGTGTGACAGCTCCCCAGCGACCACACAACGACTTACCAACGATCACGGCCAGGTCGTATCGCTGGTCGTGATTGTTGGTAAGTCGTTTAGTGTAACGGTACCTTAAGGCTAGTTTCACACTAGCGTTTTGCTGAGCTGCGGAGGGCTGCGGACTTCCTCCGTGAAGCCCCGCCCACGGCCGCACCTCCGCCGCTCAGCTCCGCCTATGTCCGCATGCGGCCTGCGTACCTATTTTTAACATTAGGTACGCAGGTGGTGCGGATGTATGCGGCTGCCTCTGCATGCGTCGTTTTGATGATGCAGTGATCCGTGTCGAACGCAGCTGGTTAGAATGTCTTTTTTTCTCTGCAGCGTCAAAATGACGGATGCGGAGGCATCCGCATACATCCGCACGACCTGCGTACCTAATGTTAAACATAGGTACGCAGACCGCATGTGGATGTAGGCGGAACTGAGTGGCAGAGGTGCGGCTGTGGGCGGGGCTTCACGGAGGAAGTCCGCAGCTCAGCAAAACGCTACTGTAGGAGTACACTCCTGAAAATTATGCGCGTCAGAACTCACGTTCACTCTGTCTGCATCATTACAGTCTATGGCCCCGTCAGTACATACTTCTGAACCCCATTTTGCAGGAAGTTCGGACGTATGTCCCGACGGGACCCACAAACACAATGTGGAAACACCCTTATTCCTTTTTTAGGCTGAGTAACAGAGCAGGATGTGCTAACCTGACTTCATCCCTCCCTCTCAGTATGGAGTACAGCATGTAGTGGTCAGTATCTCATCAGGATGGCAGGACCATCGTACCTTATGTACAAATTGCCAAAGGCAAATAGACCCTAACTAAAGATTCTATAAAATTAAAATATAACTTGAATTTGGAACTACTTATTAAAATCACAGTGTCTGTGTGGTCATTGAATAAGCAATTGTCCTAAACTGTTAATAAAGTTCCGTTTTTGTGGTCTCTCTAGGAGCCATTAAGGAAATCTTAGGGAGACATCTCCCTCATTTAGCGATGACTAGTGCCAATTGATACCCCCTAGCTGGTATGGGGTTCAAATCCTACTATTTTTTTGATTGCATGTCAGGACTTTTTTCAGGATTGTGTCTGCTGCCTTGCTCCGGCTCATGTGACCCACATTAGCTTCTCTGTCTTTATAACCCTAGTTTGCCTTCCAGTTTATGCTTGTTTATTCTACTTGAATTCCTGGCTCTGTGTTTGCAAGAGACTGATCCTCTACAGAGAATCCGGTTCAGCCCTTTCAGAAAACCTTCGCAGCTCTCAGTGGTGCTAATTCTACAAGCTGTGTGTCTGTGTTTCTCTGCATGTGCCTCAGCCTGCCTGCTTAGGACATGTAAGCTCGGTCTGCTTCAGCTAATCTTGTTTGTGTGCAATGACAGTATATTAGACTGTTCTGGACTTCCTAAGAGGCTCACAGCTCTGCACTGTTTTCGGGACTCTTAGGCTACTTTCACACTGGCGTTTTTTTTAATACGTCGCAATGCGTCGTTTAGGGGAAAAAATGCATCCTGCAATGTTGTTTGCAGGATGCGTTTTTGCCCCATAGAGTTACAGTACCGACGCATTGCGACGTATTGACACACGTCGCAACCGTCTTGCGACGGTTGTGCTGTGTTGTGGCGGACCGCCTGGAGGAAAAAACGTTAAATGTAATGTTTTTTGCAGCCGACGGACCACTTTTTCCGACCGCGCATGCGCGGCCGGAACTCCGCCCCAACCTTCCCACACCTCACAATGGGGCAGCGGATGCGCCGGAGAAATGCATCCGCTGCACCCGTTGTGCGGCGCAACAAACGCTAGCGTCGGAATCTCGGCCTGACGCAATGCGATGGGCCGAATCCGACGCTAGTGTGAAAGTAGCTTAATTCAGAGACTGCCAGCATTGTTGTGACCTATGGCTTCTGATCAGCATTCCCCAGTGTGTGCCTCTCCCAAGAGACTCTGATTGCAGTAGTACCGCATAGGAACTACTTTTTTATTTCAACAACTTTTTATTTATTTATTTTACAATATCAGGGTAGGGGAACAGGTTACATGCGACAATATAACATGAGTTGAAATTCAACATATATAATATTATTGGAGTATGATGAAAAATACCATGTAAACTTTATGAAACTATATGAAGGATAATAATACAACATTACAAACGATAGTGGGGAAAAGAGGAAAGGGAAAAAAGGGGGAGTGGAGGAGGTGAACTTGAATACGGTAGGACAAAGGTGAAATTAGGGATAAAACAAGGGAACAGAATCAAACAATAGTCCATTGAGAGTGGTGACATGTTAAAAAGCAGCAATCTTAACCCCTTCATGACCCAGCCTATTTTGACCTTAAAGACCTTGCCGTTTTTTGCAATTCTGACCAGTGTCCCTTCATGAGGTAATAACTCAGGAACGCTTCAATGGATCCTAGCGGTTCTGAGATTGTTTTTTCGTGACATATTGGGCTTCATGTTAGTGGTAAATTTAGGTCAATAAATTCTGTGTTTATTTGTGATAAAAACGGAAATTTGGCGAAAATTTTGAAAATTTCGCAATTTTCACATTTTGAATTTTTATTCTGTTAAACCAGAGAGTTATGTGACACAAAATAGTTAATAAATAACATTTCCCACACGTCTACTTTACATCAGCACAATTTTGGAAACAAAATTTTTTTTTGCTAGGAAGTTATAAGGGTTAAAATTTGACCAGCGATTTCTCATTTTTACAACGAAATTTACAAAACCATTTTTTTTAGGGACCACCTCACATTTGAAGTCAGTTTGAGGGGTCTATATGGCTGAAAATACCCAAAAGTGACACCATTCTAAAAACTGCACCCCTCAAGGTGCACAAAACCACATTCAAGAAGTTTATTAACCCTTCAGGTGCTTCACAGCAGCAGAAGCAACATGGAAGGAAAAAATGAACATTTAACTTTTTAGTCACAAAAATGATTTTTCAGCAACAATTTTTTTTTTTTCCCAATGGTAAAAGGAGAAACTGAACCACGTACGTTGTTGTCCAATTTGTCCTGAGTACGCTGATACCTCATATGTGGGGGTAAACCACTGTTTGGGCGCACGGCAGGGCTTGGAAGGGAAGGAGCGCCATTTGACTTTTTGAATGAAAAATTGGCTGCACTCTTTAGCGGACACCATGTCACATTTGGAGAGCCCCCGTGTGCCTAAAAATTGGAGCTCCCCCACAAGTGACCCCATTTTGGAAACTAGACGCCCCAAGGAACTTATCTAGATGCATAGTGAGCCCTTTAAACCCCCAGGTGCTTCACAAATTGATCCGTAAAAATGAAAAAGTACTTTTTTTTCACAAAAAAATTCTTTTAGCCTCAATTTTTTCATTTTCACATGGACAACAGGATAAAATGGATCCTAAAATTTGTTTGGCAATTTCTCCTGAGTACACCGATACTTCACATGTGGGGGTAAACCACTGTTTGGGCACATGGTAAGGCTCGGAAGGGAAGGAGCGCCATTTGACTTTTTGAATGAAAAATTATCTCCATCGTTAGCGGACACCATGTAGCGTTTGGAGAGACCCTGTGTGCTTAAACATTGGAGCTCCCCCACAAGTGACCCCATTTTGGAAACTGGACCCCCCAAGGAACTTATCTAGATGCCTAGTGAGCACTTTAAACCCTCAGGTGCTTCACAAATTGATCCGTAAAAATGAAAAAGTACTTTTTTTTCACAAAAAATTTATTTTCGCCTCAATTTTTTCATTTTCACATGGGCAATAGGATAAAATGGATCCTAAAATTTGTTGAGCAATTTCTCCCGAGTACGCCGATACCTCATATGTGGGGGTAAACCACTGTTTGGGCACACGGCAGGGCTCGGAAGGGAAGGCGCGCCTTTTAACTTTTTGAATGGAAAATTAGCTCCAATTGTTAGCGGACACCATGTCGCATTTGGAGAGCCCCTGTGTGCCTATGCAATGGAGCTCCCCCACAAGTGACCCCATTTTGGAAACTAGACCCCCCAAGGAACTTATCTAGATGCATACTGAGCACTTTAAACCCCCAGGTGCTTCACAGAAGTTTATAATGCAGAGCCATGAAAATAAAAAATAATTTTTCTTTTCTCAAAAATGATTTTTTAGCCTGGAATTTCCTATTTTGCCAATGGTAATAGGAGAAATTGGACCACAAATGTTGTTGTCCAGTTTGTCCTGAGTATGCAGATACCCCATATGTGGGGGTAAACCACTGTTTGGGCGCACGGCAGGGCTCAGAAGGGAAGGCACGCCATTTGGCTTTTTAAATGGAAAATTATCTCCAATCATTAGCGGACACCATGTCACGTTTGGAGAGCCCCTGTGTGCCTAAACATTGGAGATCCCCCACAAATTACCCCATTTTGGAAACTAGACCCCCAAAGGAACTAATCTAGATGTGTAGTGAGCACTTTGAACCCTCAAGTGCTTCACAGAAGTTTATAACGCAGAGCCATGAAAATTAAAAAAAAAAATTATTTTCTCAAAAATGAATTGTAGCCCGCAATTTTTTATTTTCCCAAGGGTAACAGGAGAAATTTGACCCCAAAAGTTGTTGTCCAGTTTCTCCTGAGTGCGCTGATACCCCATATGTGGGGGTAAACCACTGTTTAGGCACATGCTGGGGCTCGGAAGTGAAGTAGTGACGTTTTGAAATGCAGACTTTGATGGAATGCTCTGTGGGCGTCACGTTGCGTTTGCAGAGCCCCTGATGTGGCTAAACAGTAGAAACCCCCCACAAGTGACCCCATTTTGGAAACTAGACCCCGAAAGGAACTTATCTAGATGTGAGGTGAGCACTTTGAACCCCCAAGTGCTTCACAGAAGTTCATAACACAGAGCAGTGAAAATAATAAATACGTTTTCTTTCCTCAAAAATAATTTTTTAGCCCAGAATTTTTTATTTTCCCAAGGGTTACAGGAGAAATTGGACCACAAAAGTTGTTGTCCAGTTTCTCCTGAGTACGCTGATACCCCATGTGTGGGGGTAAACCACTGTTTGGGCACACGTGGGGGCTCAGAAGGGAAGTAGTGACTTTTGAAATGCAGACTTTGATGGAATGGTCTGCGGGCGTCACATTGCGTTTGCAGAGCCCCTGGTGTGCCTAAACAGTAGAAACCCCCCACAAGTGACCCCATTTTGGAAACTAGACCCCCAAAGGAACTTATCTAGATGTGTGGTGAGCACTTTCAACCCCCAAGTGCTTTACAGAAGTTTATAACGCAGAGCCGTGAAAATAATAAATACGTTTTCTTTCCTCAAAAATAATTTTTTAGCCCAGAATTTTTTATTTTCCCAAGGGTTACAGGAGAAATTGGACCACAAAAGTTGTTGTCCAGTTTCTCCTGAGTACGCTGATGCCCCATGTGTGGGGGTAAACCACTGTTTGGGCACACGTGGGGGCTCAGAAGGGAAGTAGTGACTTTTGAAATGCAGACTTTGATGGAATGGTCTGCGGGCGTCACGTTGCGTTTGCAGAGCCCCTGGTGTGCCTAAACAGTAGAAACCCCCCACAAGTGACCCCATTTTGGAAACTAGACCCCCCAAGGAACTTATCTAGATATGTGGTGAGCACTTTGAACCCCCAAGTGCTTCACAGACGTTTACAACGCAGAGCCGTGAAAATAAAAAATCATTTTTCTTTCCTCAAAAATGATGTTTTAGCAAGCAATTTTTTATTTTCTCAAGGGTAACAGGAGAAATTGGACCCCAGTAATTGTTGCGCAGTTTGTCCTGAGTATGCTGGTACCCCATATGTGGGGGTAAACCACTGTTTGGGCACACGTCGGGGTTCGGAAGTGAGGGAGCACCATTTGAATTTTTGAATACAAGATTGGCTGGAATCAATGGTGGCGCCATGTTGCGTTTGGAGACCCCCTGAAGTGCCTAAACAGTGGAAACCCCTCAATTCTACCTCCAACACACCCCTAACCCTTATCCCAACTGTAGCCGTAACCCTAATCACAACCCTAACCCCAACACACCCCTAACCACAACCCTAACCCCAACACACCCCTAACCCTAACCACAACCCTAATTCCAACCCAACTCTAAGGCTATGTGCCAACGTTGCGGATTCGTATGAGATTTTTCAGCATCATTTTTGAAAAATCCGCGGGTAAAAGGCACTGCGTTTTACCTGTGGATTTACCGTGGATTTCCAGTGTTTTTTGTGCGGATTTCACCTGTGGATTCCTATTGAGGAACAGGTGTAAAACGCTGCGGAATCCGCACAAAGAATTGGCATGCTGCGGAAAATACAACGCAGCGTTCCCGCGCGGTATTTTCTGCACCATGGGCACAGCGGATTTGGTTTTCCATATGTTTACATGGTACTGTAAACCTGATGGAACACTGCTGCGGATCCGCAGCGGCCAATCCGCACCGTGTGCACATAGCCTAATTCTAAAGGTATGTGCACACGCTGCGGAAAACGCTGCGGATCCGCAGCAGTTTCCCATGAGTTTACAGTTCAATGTGAACCTATGGGAACCAAAAATCGCTGTACACATGCTGTGGAAAAACTGCACGGAAACGCAGCGGTTTACATTCCGCAGCATGTCACTTCTTTCTGCGGATTCAGCAGCGGTTTTACAACTGCTCCAATAGAAAATCGCAGTTGTAAAACCGCAGTGAAATGCGCAGAAAAACCGCGGTAAATCCACGATAAATCGGCAGCGGTTTAGCACTGTGGATTTTTCAAATCCGCTGCGGAAAAATCCGCATAGGACCAGAATACGTGTGCACATACCGAAACCCTAACCCTAGCCCTAACCCTACCCCTAACCCTACCTCTAACCCTACCCCTAACCCTAGCCCTAACCCTACCCCTAACCCTAACCCTAGCCCTAACCCTAACCCTACCCCTAACCCTACCCCTAACCCTACCCCTAACCCTAACCCTAGTTCTTACCCCAACCTTAGTGAAAAAAAAAAAAATTCTTTATTTTTTTTATTGTCCCTATCTATGGGGGTGACAAAGGGGGGGGGCGTCATTTACTATTTTTTTTATTTTGATCACTGAGATAGGTTATATCTCAGTGATCAAAATTCACTCTGGAATGAATCTGCCGGCCGGCAGATTCGGCGGGCGCACTTCACATGCGCCCGCCATTTTGGAAGATGGCGGCGCCCAGGAAAGAAGACGGACGGACCTCGGGCGGCCAGGTAAGTATAAGGGGGGGAGATCAGGGCACGGGGGGGCGTCGGAGCACAGGGGGGGTGGATCGGATCATGGGGGGGGGTGGATCGGAACACGGGAGGGAGGATTGGAGCACGGGGAAGGATTGGAGCACGGGGTGAGGGATCGCTGTGCGGGGGGGGTGGATCGGAGCACGGGGGGTCGCTGTGTGCGGGGGGGGGATCGGAGTGCGGGGGGGTTTGATTGGAGCGCGGGGGGTGTGATTGGTGCACGGGGAAGCGGACAGGAGGACGGGGGAGCGGAGCACAGGACGGAGGGGAGCGGACCACAGATCGGGGGGCTGGGGGGGCGATCGGAGGGGTGGGGTGGGTGCACATAAGTGTTTCCAGCCATGGCCGATGATATTGCAGCATCGGCCATGGCTGGATTGTAATATTTCACCAGTTTTTTAGGTGAAATATTACAAATCGCTCTGATTGGCAGTTTCACTTTCAACAGCCAATCAGAGCGATCGTAGCCACAAGGGGGTGAAGCCACCCCCCCTGGGCTAAACTACCACTCCCCCTGTCCCTGCAGATCGGGTGAAATGGGAGTTAACCCTTTCACCCGGCCTGCAGGGACGCGATCTTTCCATGACGCATATGCTGCGTCATGGGTCGGAATGGCACCGACTTTCATGACGCAGCGTATGCGTCAAAGGTCGGGAAGGGGTTAAGGTACTGTCACACTAGACGATATCGCTAGCGATCCGTGACGTTGCAGCGTCCTCGCTAGCGATATCGTCCAGTGTGACAGGCAGCAGCGATCAGGCCCCTGCTGGGAGATCGCTGGTCGGGGAAGAAAGTCCAGAACTTTATTTCGTCGCTGGACTCCCCGTAGACATCGCTGAATCGGCGTGTGTGACACCGATTCAGCGATGTCTTCGCTGGTAACCAGGGTAAACATCGGGTAACTAAGTGCAGGGCCGCGCTTAGTAACCCGATGTTTACCCTGGTTACCATCCTAAAAGTAAAAAAACAAACACTACATACTTACCTACAGCCGTCTGTCCTCGGCTTAGTTACCCGATGTTTACCCTGGTTACCGGGGACCTCGGGATCGTTGGTCGCTGGAGAGCGGTCTGTGTGACAGCTCTCCAGCGACCAAACAGCGACGCTGCAGCGATCCGGATCGTTGTCGGTATCGCTGCAGCGTCGCTATGTGTGACGGTACCTTTAAAAGATTTCTACTTGACAAATCCTCTGGCTATGGATCCATATCAATCAGTTGTAAAGGACTCATGTGGAGATAAAACTGAATTCCATAATGCTCATTTAAATTTATACTCTGTAATGGAGTTGTTGTTCAAGGCAAAAACTAATTTGAAGGTGTTAGGCCGCCGTCACACTTGCGAGTTTTACGGACGTAAGAGCGCAGAAAATACGTCTGTAAAACTCGCAAAACAAACGGCACAATTATTCTCTATGCCCCTGCTCCTATCTGCCGTATTTTACTGATCAGTATTATACGGCTTTCAACGGCCGTAGAAAATCGCAGCATGCTGCGTTTGTCACCGTATTGCGCAAAAAAAATCGCAAATGAAAGTCTATGGAAGCCCCAAAAATATGGATTACACACGGACCAGCAGTGTGACTTGCGAGAAATACGCAGTGGTGTTAGAGAGAAAAGCCGGTAATTCATTGCGGTGTACAGTAAAATCACACAGCTTACAGTAGAATAGGTAGAATAAATGAGTACACATAGAATAGGTATATATATATATATATGTCAGTGAGACACATATATGTATATATATTATTACTTCATACAGCGCTAGATAGCTTTAAAGCCGGTAATTCAATTATGAACTCGAGCCTGGGAGCTTTCTAGGAAAGTTCCCACGATCTAGGGACAACCAGCAGAGGGCGCCTCACCGCAAATGAAGGTAAATATAGGTCATTGACCTATTTTACCTTCATTCTCCGGGGTTTTGCAGCAAGGAGCATCACTGCATTAGCAGAACTCCTTGCTGCAAAATATTTTAACCCCTTCAGATGGATTTACATCGTTGGACGTTACAGATCTTCGGAAGGTAAGGATATTGTTGGTTTATTTTTATTTTTTGTTACAGAACGAGGGTCTTCAGTGATTGGATTGGGCATTGAATAAAATATTACAACAACCTTTGTGTTTATTTCATTAAAATAATTTTTAATAATGTGTTTGTGTTTTTTTAACCCTTTACTAGTATTGGATTAATAATGGATAGGTGTCATAATTGACGCCTCTCCATTATTAATTTGGCTTAATGTCACCTTACAATAGCAAGGTGGCATTAACCCTTCATTACCCCATATCCCACTGCTACACGGGAATGGGAAGAGAGTGGCCAAGTGCCAGAATAGGCTTATCTTCCAGATATGCCTTTTCTGGGGTGGCTAGGGGCAGGTGTTTTTAGCCAGGGGGGGCCAATAACCATGGACCCTCTCCAGGCTATTAATATCTGCCCTCAGTCACTGGCTTTACTACTCTGGCGGAGAAAATTGCGCGGGAGCCCACGCCAATTTTTTCCGCCATTTAACCCTTTAATTTAGTAGATAGAACGGCCAAATTTTGCACATATACACTACTAACATTAGTAGTGTGGAATATGCAAAAAAATGGGGATATGATATGGATTACTGTATGTAAACCATGTCACAAATCATGTCGGGTTTAGGAAGGAGATCGCAAAAGCCGGTAATTGAATTACCGGCTTTAAAGCTATCTATCGCTGTATGAAGTAATATATAATAATAATAATAATAATAATCTTTATTTTTATATAGCGCTAACATATTCCGCAGCGCTTTACAGTTTTTGCACACATTATCATCACTGTCCCCGATTGGGCTCACAATCTAGAATTCCTATCAGTATGTCTTTTGAATGTGGGAGGAAACCGGAGTGCCCGGAGGAAACCCACGCAAACACGGAGAGAACATACAAACTCTTTGCAGATGTTGTCCTGGGTGGGATTAGAACCCAGGACCCCAGCGCTGCAAGGCTGTAGTGCTAACCACTGCGCCACCGTGCTGCCCAGTTAGGTCCATATATATTTGGACAGAGACAAAATTTTTCTAATTTTGGTTATCGACATTACCACAATGATTTTTAAACAAAACAATTCAGATGCAGTTGAAGTTCAGACTTTCAGCTTTCATTTCATTTGAGAGTATCCACATAATAATTGGATGAAGAGTTTAGGAGTTTCAGCTCCTTAACATGTGCCACCCTGTTTTTAAAGGGACCAAAAGTAATTGGGCAGATTCAATAATTTTAAATGAAATGTTTATTTTTAGTACTTGGTTGAAAACCTTTTGCTGGCAATGACTGCCTGAAGTCTTGAACTCATGGACATCACCAGACGCTGTGTTTCCTCCTTTTTGATGCTCTGCCAGGCCTTCACTGCGGTGGTTGTCAGTTGCTGTTTGTTTGTGGGCCTTTCTGTCTGAAGTTTAGTCTTTAACAAGTGAAATGCATGCTCAATTGGGTTGAGATCAGGTGACTAACTTGGCCATTCAAGAAAATTCCACTTCTTTGCTTTAATAAACTCCTGGGTTGCTTTAGCTTTATGTTTTGGGTCATTGTCCATCTGTAGTATGAAACGACAATCAATCAGTTTGGCTGCATTTGGCTGGATCTGAGCACACAGTATGTCACTGAATACCTCAGAATTCATTCGGCTGCTTCTGTCCTGTGTCACATCATCAATAAACACTAGTGACCCAGTGCCACTGGCAGCCATGCATGCCCAAGCCATCACACTGCCTCCGCCGTGTTTTACAGATGATGTGGTATGCTTTGGATCATGAGCTGTACCACGCCTTCACCATACTTTTCTCTTTCCATCATTCTGGTAGAGGTTGATCTTGGTTTCATCTGTCCAAAGAATGTTCTTCCAGAACTGTGCTGGCTTTTTTAGATGTTTCTTAGCAAAGTCCAGTCTAGCCTTTTTATTCTTGATGCTTATGAGTGGCTTGCACCGTGCAGTGAACCCTCTGTATTTACTTTCATGCAGTTTTCTCTTTATGGTAGATTTGGAGATTGATACGCCTACCTCCTGAAGAGTGTTTTTCACTTGGTTGGGTGTTGTGAAGGGGTTTCTCTTCACCATGGAGATTATTCTGCGATCATCCACCACTGTTCTCTTCCATGGGCGCCAAGGTCTTTTTGCATTGATGAGTTCACCAGTACTTTCTTTCTTTCTCAGGATGTACCAAACTGTAGATTTTGCCACTCCTAATATTGTAGCAATTTCTCAGATGGGTTTTTTCTGTTTTCACAGCTTAAGGATGGCTTGTTTCACCTGCATGGAGAGCTCCTTTGACCGCATGTTTACTTCACAGCAAAACCTTACAAATGCAAGCACCACGCCTCAAATCAGCTCCAGGCCTTTTATCTGCTTAATTGAGAATAACATAACGAAGGGATTGCCCACAACTGTCCATGAAATAACCATGGAGTCAATTGTCCAATTACTTTTGGTCCCTGTAAAAACAGGGTGGCACATGTTAAGGAGCTGAAACTCCTCAACCCTTCATCCAATTTTAATGTGGATACCCTCAAAAGAAAGCTGAAAGTCTGAACTTCAACTGCATCTGAATTGTTTTGTTTAAAATTCATTGTGGTAATGTCTATAACCAAAATTAGAAAAATGTCTCTGTCCAAATACATATGGACCTAACTGTATATATATATGTATATATATATATATATATATATATTTTTTTTTACACATGGATCCCTTGTATAACTGTATGTTGGTTTGGCAAGCCTGCGAGAAAAACACGCAGTACGGATGCCATACGGATTACATACGGAGATGCCATGCGCAAAATACGCTGACACACCCTGCCTACGGAGGAGCTACGGACCACTTTTTTGGGGACTTTTCAGCGTATTACGGCCGTAATATACGGACCGTATTGTCTTACGCCAAGTGTGACGCCGGCCTTATGGGAAGCCAATCTGTCCATTAGCATATTGATACTAGGAATGATCTCAGATTTCCACCTGGCACCTATAAACATTTTTGCAACTGAGAAAATATGAAAGGAAATTAATTTAACATTTTGAGGAAAAGAGCCAGAGTCCAGGGACAAAAGAGAGAGTTGAGAAGACATAATTAATTTGTATTTCCCTATTTTAAAAATTAGATCATAAACCCCCTTCCAAAAAGGTTTTATTTTTGGACACGACCAAAAAATGTGCAATGTATTGCCTTTAAATCCACACCCTTTCCAACATAAGTGTCTGCATAAGATGGGAAAGCTGAGTTTAGCCTGACAGGGGTAAGATGCCATCTTGTAAGAATTTTAAAATAATTTTCCTGAATATTGGAGTTTATATAGTTTTTACACATTAATTTAAAGGTTTGTTACGATACGATATGATACATAACAAATAAATGTGGGTGGTCCAGGTATATAAATCACTGTTAATTGACATTAGTACACCAGCAATCAGTCATTATTGTCTACCACCCTTAGCAAATTATTATACATCCCCATAGCAGTAGGTACAAATGATTTCCTGAATTTCTCCTTCTTCCACCTTAGTAGGATTAGACGGCTGCTGAATGTGCTCTTCTGCTTCAAGAACAACCCGTATAGTGGCTGTGTATTATTGTTCATTATAGCCCTACACGTCTTATGAATCCTATCCTCCAATACCTCCTCAAAAGAGTCCAGGTGGAGACCAACAGCCGCGCTTGCCTTCTTGATAAGTTTGTTGAGCTTATTAGTGTCAGATACTCACAAACTACTGCCCAAGCATATGATAGGAAAAAAGATGGCGCTTGCCACAGCGGACTGGTAGAACATTTCCAGCATTTGCTGCACACATTGAATGACCTGAGCTTCCGAAGAAAGTACAGTCTGCTCATTCCCTTTTTGTAAACCTTTTCTGTATGACACCTCCAATCGAGTTTCGGTCAAGGTGAACCCCCAAATATTTGTAGCTCTCAACAATCTCAACCTCCTGGCCAGCAATATTGATAGGTAAGTAATCCTCCTTTTTCTTTCTGTAACTCACCACCAACTCCTTGGTACTTGGTACTGACCTTCAATGAGAGGTCGACCCGTGGGCATGCTCAGTAGGGGAAAAGCAGGACGTCTGGTCGCCACTGATCAGGGCTGAGCCTGGAAAGGCAGCAGTAACCAAGCGCACAATATCAGCTTGAGCCACACGCTGGGATAGACGTCTCTGCTGAGCAGGTTCCGCTACGGCTGGAGGAGAATGGGATACCTCAGCGGACATGGTTCGAGATTCCCCCTGTGCAGCGGTGGGAACTCGAACCCTAACATTATCCCCCCTCCTAGGGCCCCCCCTGGGCCTCGCTACGCTCGAAGGCAACAATGAGCTGCGGAGCCCGAATGTTGTCAACAGGCTCCCAGGACCTGTCCTCTAGACCATGACTCTTCCAATCCACCAAATAGAATTTTTTGCCACGTACTACCTTACACTCCATGATAGCGTTCACCTCATAATCGTACGTGGACGAATCCGATGTCTCGGCAGATGACTCAGAAAACCGGGACATGTGAACGGGCTTTAGGAGGGAGACATGAAAGGTGTCGGTGATACCCAGGCGTGGAGGAAGGGCCAGACAATAGACCACAGGGTTGACCTGTTCCAGAACCTTGAAGGGACCTAAGTAGCGAGGCGAAAACTTAGTGGTCTCAACTCGCTGCCTGATATTACGGGCGGAGAGCCACACTAAGCCACCAGGAGCAAAGGTCCGATCGGGGTACTGATGTGCATCGGCGGAACCCTTCATTCTCTCCTTGAAGGCCAGGATGGCATCCTGTGTGCAGTTCCAAATGTCACGTGCCTCCACAGCCCAGTCTGTCACCCTGGAGTCGGCGGAAGACATGGGCATGGGCACCAGAATCCACAGATGCTGGCTGTAGTTAAGGAGGAATAAGGTCTGCCCAGTGGAGTCGGCTAGGGCGTTATTCAGCGCGAACTCCACCCATGGTAGCAAGAATGCCCAGTCATCCTGCCTGTCTGAAACAATGTCGCAGGTATGTGACCAGGGTCTGGTTGGCCCTCTCTACCAACCCATTCGTCTTGGGATGGTATGCTGAAGAGACATTCAGCTCGACACTGAGTAGACCACAAAGCTCTCTCCAGAACCGAGACGCAAACTGGGACCCCGGTCACTGACAATTTTGTCTGGCATACCGTGTAGGCGGAAAACGTGTTTAATAAACAACACCGCTAAGGCGCGTGCAGAAGGTAGGCGTGGAAGAGGCACCAAGTGCACCATTTTGGCAAAATGGTTGGTGAATACCCAAAAAATGGTGCAGCTACGGGACTTGGGTAAGCCTACTATGACGTCCATCCCGACCATTTCCCAGGGCCTGTCCACCACCGATGGGGTAAAGTAACCCAGCAGGCCGTTGTCGAGGGGACTTATTCTTGGCGCAGGAGACACACGCCCGAATATAGTTTCCGACGTCATGGGCCATATGCGGCCACCAGTACGTCCTCGCCAGGAGCTCAGATGTCCTCTTAGTCCCAAAATGTTCACCCACCCGGGAGGAGTGAGTCCAAGAGAGAACCTCCGGTCGCAAATTAGGTGGAACAAAAGTCTTGCATGGAGGCACAGTCTCTAGCGAAACCGGGGCCACAGTTCTCAGGCCCTCAGAAGGGACAATAAGCCGAGGCTCCTCCTCCTCTGATGACACCACAGAGTGGGAGAGAGCGTTGGAACGAGTGTTCTCCCCGGAGAGAAAATGGGGTGAAGTGGAACCGGGAGAAGAACAGGGACCATCTGGCCTGGCGAGAGTTTAGCCGCTGGGTGGTTTGTAAATATACCAAATTTTTGTGGTCGGTGAATACTTGGAAGAGATAGCGGGCCCCCTCCAGGAGGTGTCTCCACTCCGAAAAGGCCAACTTCATGGCTAGCGACTCCCTGTCCCCAATGGAATAATTCTTCTCTGCCGGTGAGAAGGTCTTGGAGAAGAAGAAGCAAGGAGGATTCCGACCTTGAGCATCCTTCTGGAAGAGGACTGCTCCAGCACCGACAGAAGAGGCATCCACCTCCATGATAAATGGTTTATCAACATCGGGGCAATGTAAAATGGGAGCACTAGCGAAGTGTGACTTGATAAAGAGGAAAGCCTTGGAGACCTCCGACGACCACAATTTGGGATTAGCTCCATTCTTGGTGAGGGCAACCAGGGGAGCTACCAAGGTTGAGAAGTGGGGAATGAACTGGCGATAATAGTTGATGAACCCCATAAAGCGCTGCACCGCTTTGAGAGAATGGGTTCCTGCCAGTCCATCACAGCCTGTAGCTTGTCAGGATCCATAGCCAACCCCTCGGCAGAGATGATATAGCCCAGGAAAAGCAAGGACTCCTGCTCAAACATACACTTCTCCAACTTGGCATAGAGGGAGTTTGCCCGTAATCGGTTAAAGAC
Organism: Ranitomeya imitator; assembly: GCF_032444005.1. Lineage (NCBI taxonomy): Eukaryota > Metazoa > Chordata > Amphibia > Anura > Dendrobatidae > Ranitomeya > Ranitomeya imitator. The sequence goes on along the minus strand of NC_091286.1, from coordinate 176,613,245 downwards.
TTTTCAAACATCTCTCCCGTGGGAGTCTATATCTGGAGAGTAGATGAGAATATCATCCAGATATGCTCATCACCTCGGTCGTAGTCTATCCCAGAAGATATCGTTCACAAAGTCTTGGAAAATGGCAGGAGCATTACAGAGCCAGAGGGCATCACCAAGTATTCATAGTGCCCGTCCCTGGTGTTAAATGCAATCTTCCATTCGTCCCCCTCACGGATGCTAATCAGGTTGTAAGCACCCCGCAGATCAAGCTTAGTAAATACCCTCACCCCCCCCCCCCCACCCCAACCTATCAAAGAGCTCAGGTATAAGTAGCAGAGGGTACTTATTCTTAACGCTTATGGTGTTAAGACCCCTGAAGTCTATGCAGGGACGTAATTCTCCTTCTTCTGCACGAAGAAGAACCCAGTCCCTGCGGGTGACACTGACTTCCTAATGAATCCTCTTGCCAGATTCTCCTGGATGTACTGAGACATTGCCTCTATCTCCGGGAGTGATAACGGATAGACTCGACCCCGGGGAGGCTCAGCACCAGGCAAGAGGCCAGTAGGACAGTCATATGGGCGGTGAGGCGGAAGAGTCTCCGCAGCCCTCTTGGAGAACACGTCCGCATAGAGCCAATAGTTCTTGCGGAGAGAGGAAAGATCGGCGGGTACCTCAGTAGTTGCAACCTGAATGCACTCCCTCTGACATCTACCCTCACAAAATTCACTCCATCCCAAAATTCTCCCTGTGGACCACTCAATATGAGGGGAGTGGTACCGTAGCCAAGGTATCTCTAACAGGACCTCATCAATTCCCTCAGATATGACAAGTAAGGAGATAATCTCCTGATGGGATGGCGACATAGAAAGAGTAAATGGGATGGTCTGGTGTGTTGTGTGAGGGCAGTTTCGACCCATTAACCACTCATACGGTCACTGGTTTGGCGAGCATGACCAGGGGTATTGCATGCCATTGAGCGAAGGCAGAAGACTTGAAGTTGCCCTCCGCCCCAGAATCCACCAAAGCTCTACCGCAGGATTGGATGGGCCTATGGTAATTGTCTCTCATGCAGAGATGATACCTTCTGCTAGGTAATGGTGGACAGTAAATGGCGGTATAATGAAAACACACATGGGTTAGCTACACCCGGTATGAAGGAAGCGAACCCTGTTGCTTCACAGGGCCGCAATACCGCAGAGGTAACGCAAGTAAAGAGTCACAGAACTGTAGAGCTTGGGTCCCCAACTTCAGTCCTCAAGGCCCACCAACAGGTCATGTTTTCAGGATTTCCTTTGCATTGCACAGGTGATGCAATTATTACCTGGGCAAGACTAAGGAAATCCTGAAAACATGACATGTTGGTGGGCCTTGAGGACTGGAGTTGGGGACCCCTGCTGTAGAGCACTTGCATTTGGCAGCGGAACTGCGGTGCCAGGGAAACTAAATACAAAATTGATGTAGAGCACTGGGTGCACGCAGCGCCGCTCTGGTGGACACCACTAACTGCCCCAACTAGGGACAGGTAAGCACACTGATTGCGCACGGTGCCACACTGGCTAACGCTGCCGATAGACACTATAGATTGTGCCTGGTGCTGGATGGCACTAACTGGCGCTAGACAGCTCCAACATTCGTGAGCATTCATCAACACTAGGGATGGGTATGATTCGGAGCTTTCACCAGAACAGGCATACATCCACACACACACACAATAACAGATTTATACTAGCGCATGGCCGTGCGGCCATGCAAACCTTTTATGGCGGAAGATCTCCAGGACCTTCCTAGTGGTCCAATAGGAGCTGCTACAGGACCTGAGCATGTGACCCCTGACCTCCAATGGGAGGTCGACCCGTGGGCATGCTCAGTAGGGGAAGAAGCAGGACATAGTCCCTGGAAAGTCTGCCTGCCACTGATCAGTGATGGCTACAAGGGCTGAGCCTGGAAAGGCAGCAGTAACCAAGCGCACAGTATCAGCTTGAGCCAGACGCTGGGATCGATTTCTCTGCTGAGCAGGCTCCACTGCAGCTGGAGGAGAATGGGAGACCGCAGCGGACATGGTTTGAGATTCACCCTGTGCAGCGGAGGGAACTCGACACCTAACAAGTTGCTTGTGAAATTTTTGAATCCAGGAAGAAGGGATAACTAAAGGGACATTCCTAAAAATATTTAGAAGTCCAGGAAGGAACAGCATCTTGTATATCATAATTCTACCCAACAATGAGGTATTTGTTTTGTCATATTTATCTAGTAAGATTTAAATGACCTTAAATATTTTCATTAAGTTGGTCTCCAGAGTTCGGCTTAGTGGGTTTGTTAAACTAATTCCCAAAAAGGAAATCTCTGATGCTTCCCATGAGTAAGAGAATTCATCCTTTATCAAATTCACTGTTTCTGGGTTTAAATTAAAGCGTAGGATTTTTTTATTTTTTCTCATTAATTTTATAATGAAATATAAATGAGAAATTATTAATTAACACAGATAATTGTCAGATCTTCCGAACCTCCTTGAGTGTACCCACAGGACCGCAACAACGAACCTCCCAAGGGTGAGCTAACCAGGTGGACCACCCCCAATACAGGGAGCGTTAGGGGCAGGCCCGAGGGAGACTATTGCCGCGGAAGCTGATACTTGGGGACAGAAAGTAGGAGCGGAAAATACGTTGAACTGGCTAAAACGGAGACACAGGGCAGACAGGGTATAGCAGTCACAGAACAGGCAGGGTAAGATAAACGCATAAGAGTGAGCAAGGTATGGCGGACGCACAGGACAGAGCAAGGTATAACGGGACCTGGGTCAAATGAGGACAATTGACAATCAGGCAAACAGTAGGAGGAGAGGCTACCTGATATAGCAGGAGTTGCTCAGCACTTCCGGGTCAGGATCCCTCCAGGATCAGGAAGGGGAGGAGCGGAGAGAACGGAGACCAGCCTGAGGGAGTGCGCGTGCGCCGGCAGAGCAAGAAGGAGAAGTGCGAACGCGCCGGCGCCGAGAACCAGGGTCCAGCGAGGAAGGAAGGAGACAGGAGACCAGGCGGCGCGTGGACAACCCTGGAGCGCACAGAGACGAACGCACAAGCCGGAAGAAGACCCAGGAGAAGCGGCAGCAGCCATGCGCCAGGACAGGTAAGTATGAGAAGAGCCAGAGGGGGGGATGCGGGAGACGTGACAATAATCCATTAACTACTTTCAGTATTTCCCTGTTTGCTGTGTTTTCTTGAACTGTTGCTTATGTGCTGCACCTACGTTTATTTGTGTAACACAGACTTGTTAATCGTACTCTTGTTCAGTTGACTCATTTGTCTCAAGCCAAGAGGTTCCTGAGTGTTCCACTGTAATTGTTACATTGCAGTTCACTGTGACACTGTGTTCATACAGCGGATTTGATACAGTTAGCTCAATGGATTTAGTACAATCAGCTAACTCTTATTGTTTCCACCAGGGAATACCACAGTTACTATAAAGCCCTTTGGACTTATTGCTTATTATTAATTCATTTATCATTTTTGCATAATGTGGCCGCGGACCACTATTAATATTTGTAGTTTGTCATTGACCAGCTGCTTCCCCAACATGTTTCACATGGCTTCTTCCGGGGAATGAGGCTAGCCACATTATCGCCGCAGCAATTGAAATGCATCGTTTGTTTCCCCTATCTGCTATTGTCATCCCGTAGCATCCATGTTTTAATTGGAAAAAAATAAAGGACATTTCTTGATTTTATCCCAGGAGCTGGAACATTGCTGCTTTCTTCATTGTTTGTTCACTTCTTACCAGGATGGAGTTCCTTGCACTTGTCTTCAATCATTGTTGAGCTGGCTTTTTTCTCTATTTTTAACAACTTAGCTGCCCCTCCTTCTGTGTTGGAAATGCTAGTGTCTCGTTTATTGAGAACTACCATCCTTTCTCTCACAGATGTAGCGGCTTCAAAAGACCCTAAGTATAGATGTATTGAGTCCATGGCAAGGTCTACTTGTGAGGCAGCAGGCTCTACCCTGGCTATCAACGCCACTAGGGTTTCCAAGGTGATTACCGCCTGGGCTAAACACCTGCATTAGAGATTCTTTCTTGGACCACAAAAACGACGGTTAACAGATGTGGACAAACAAATCGCTCACTCTGGCAAGTATTTTTGTTCAGTTTCCTTGAATGCTGCTGACTGCTTGCCCCAAGCTGTGAGTAATTGTCATGAACAAAGCAATGGGAAGTCCATGTCATGACAGACGATCCCCACCATCTCCTTCCCTTCCAGGACACTTGGCTTTCCACAGTTGATGAAATCTAGATCAGAAAAGTTGTCTCTTCAGGTTACAGGATAAAATTCACCACTCTCCCACATGACCAATACTTCAGGTGTTTTCCCAGAGCTTTTCTTCTCTGGGCGGGGTCATTGTGCCAATCTTGCCTTAATAACACTTCGAAAGGTTTCTTATAAAATGTATTAGTCTATTAGTGTATTAATTCCAGACCCTTGTATAATTCCTTTCTTTCTTGTTGAAGCAAGTCCAAGCTCTCCTTAGATTGTTTTATGTCTGCCAGTGTCAAAAATGGGTCGTGGCTGGGTCTTCCAGCAAAACAATTACACAAAACATACAGCCAAGGCAACAAAGGAGTGGCTCAAAAAGAAGCACATTAAGGTCATGGAGTGGCCTAGCCAGTCTCCAGGCGTTAATCCCATAGAATACTTATGGAGGAAGTTGAAGCTCCGAGTTGCCAAGCGGCAGCCTCAAAATCTTAAAGGGAACCTGTCACCCCGAAAATCGCGGGTGAGGTAAGCCCACCGGCATCAGGGGCTTATCTACAGCATTCTGTAATGCTGTAGATAAGCCCCCGATATTACCTGCAAAAGGAGAAAAATACGTTATATTATACTCACCCATGGGCGCTCCCGCTTCTGGTCAGGTCAAACGGGCGTCTCCAGTCCGCTGCGGCGCCTCCCATCTTCATTACAAGACGTCCTCTTCTGATCTTCAGCCACAGCTCCGGCGCAGGCGTACTTTGCTCTGCCCTGTTGAGGGCAGAGGATAGTACTGCAGTGCGCAGGCGCCGGAAAGGTCAGAGGCTCGGCGCCTGCGCACTGCAGTACTTTGTCTGCCCTCAACAGGGCAGAGCAAAGTACGCCTGCGCCGGAGCCGTGGCTGAAGATCAGAAGAGGACGTCTTGTAATGAAGATGGGAGGCGCCGCAGCGGACCGGAGACGCCCGTTTGACCTGACCAGCAGCGGGACCGCCCCTGGGTGAGTATAATATAATATCTTTTTCTCCTCTTTCAGGTAACATCGGGGGCTTATCTACAGCATTATAGAATGCTGTAGATAAGCCCCTGATGCCGGTGGGCTTACCTCACCCGCGATTTTCGGGGTGACAGGTTCCCTTTAATGATTTAGAGATGATCTGCAAAGAGGAGTGGACCAAAATTCCTCCTGACATGTGCGCAAACCTCATCATCAACTACAAAAAATGTCTGCTGTGCTTGCCAACAAGGGTTTTGCCAACAAGTATTAAGTCTTGTTTGCCATAGGGATCAAATACTTATTTCTCACTGTAAAATGCAAATAAATTTATAGAATTTATACAATGTGATTTGCTGGATTTTATTTTTGATATTCTATCTCTCAATGTTAAAATTAACCTACCCTTAAAATTATAGACTGTTCATGTCTTTGTCAGTGGGCAAACTTACAAAATCAGCAAGAGATCAAATACTTATTTCCCCACTGTATATTTATGATCATGTATCATCACCATCATCATGATTTACCGTATTTTTCAGACCATAAGACGCACTTTTTTCCCTCCAAATCTGGGAGGAAATGTGGGTGCGTCTTATGGTACAGATGTATCATGTGGGATCCCACTCGTTGGAGGCAGGAAATTATCCCCGCTACAGGAATCTGGCGCTAGGCACACAACATGTTCCCGATGCTTAAAGTGAAGGAATATTCATTAGCCTCTTCACTGCCCACCTGTCAGTGCCGAGCAGTGAGCGGGGAGCAGCAAATGAATATTACTTCACTTAAAGGGAACCTGTCACCCCGAAAATCGCGGGTGAGGTAAGCCCACCGGCATCAAAGGCTGAAAGAGGAGAAAAAGACGTTATATTATACTCACCCAGGGGTGGTCCGGCTGCTGGTCAGGTCGGATGGGCGTCTCTGGTCCGCTCCGGCGCCTCCCATCTTCATTACAAGACGTCCTCTTCTGATCTTCAGCCACGGCTCCGGCGCAGGCGTACTTTGCTCTGCCCTCTTGAGGGCAGAGGATAGTACTGCAGTGCGCAGGTGCCGGAAAGGTCAGAGGCTCGGCGCCTGCGCACTGCAGTACTTTGTCTGCCCTCAACAGGGCAGAGCAAAGTACGCTGGAGCCGGAGCCGTGGCTGAAGATCAGAAGAGGACGTCTTGTAATGAAGATGGGAGGCGCCGCAGCGGACCAGAGACACCCATCCGACCTGACCAGCAGCGGGACCGCCCCTGGGTGAGTATAATCTAACGTCTTTTTCTCCTCTTTCAGGTAACATCGGGGGCTTATCTACAGCATTACAGAATGCTGTAGATAAGCCCCTGATGCCGGTGGGCTTACCTCACCCGCGATTTTCAGGGTGACAGGTTCCCTTTAAACAGCAGACACACATGGTTTCTCCAGCGCCGGATTCCTGCAGCTGCTGGGGAGATCATGTGTCCAGTGGAGAAGGAGGCAGGATCAGGGTGCCAGCGGAGAGAGGGATGCCGCATACCTAACAGCACAGCCCCGGCCAGGGCTGTGCTGGATACTGAGTGTTCCTCACCTGTGTGAGGTCATGAAGAGGGCGGGCTGGAGCATCATATGACAGCACAGAGCCCTCCCTCTTCATGATGTTATCACAGGTCCTTCAGACATGGCACTAGAATCTTCAAGCTTCCTCTTATGACCTGTTGAGAGGCAACAAGAGGGAGGGCTCTGTGGTCATGAGATGCTCCAGCTCTTTACCTCACGACAGCGTGGCTGTCTGGCTGCAGGACCTGCACAGCCTGCACAACTAAGAATTAATTAAAAGGCTAGTTATTGTAACACACAAAAAAGCACTCTGCCACTCCTGAGGTGAACGATAACTCCCAGCATGCCATAGGATCTGCAGGACATGCTGGGAGTTATAGTTCTCACATGGGATCTTAAAGAAGCACGCCATTGTTATTTTTCAGTGCTGGAGTGGTGTTTTAAATATAAGCCCTGTGTCCCCATTCTGATACTCCCACTCCAGCATTATCATAAAGTATTTTACAGACAACACACTGATCCCGCTGCAGCACAATCTTCTACCTGTAGCTTCCAAAATTATAACATACTATTATATATAATAACACCACATATAATAGTATGTTATTTACGTTATTCAGTATTTTACCACTTTTTTTTGCTTCAAATATTTTTTTCCCTATTTTCCACCTCTAAAACCTACATGCGTCTTATAGTCTTATAATCTGAAAAATACTGTATATTGGTTGAAGACATAAGCATTGCCTGAGACTATAGCCATGATATTGCTCTAGCACTTTATATAATTTCTGGATTTGTATATAATATCAGTGTGATGATGCACTAGCACCTTATAAAAGGGGCAGGCAATTAATTTTCACATAAGGAACTGGGACAGTGTGGGAGGGCTGAACCAATCGGCTGAACTTAATTCAGCTCAATATTTTATTGTTTTTGAAAAACCGTAAATTATACTGTTTTGATTAGTTGTTTATACTGGTAAGAATACGTGTTACAATAAGCTATATAGTAAAATCTAGTAGCAACTAGTCCACATATGTTACCCCTATGGCAAAGCAAGCACATTTTCACTATTGTTAAAAGTAAAGTAAATTTTGAACCTACCTTCAATGAAAAAAATCCAGTCTGTCTTGGGCTTGAACAAGTGTGTTGAAGTTTGGCTGATTGAGGTGACTAAACAAAAGATGGCTGACAGGTGACCATCAGTGAGAGAGTCTCGGTATCTAAATTTATTAAACTTCATTACTGAGAATGTTTGTTCACATATGTACTTAGATCAACAAACATCTTCTGAGCATGCCTCCTCATGTTTGTAAAGTTGTCCTCTTTTAAGAGAAGAGTAGAAATCCTGCAGTGATGCAGACCTAAAGCGCTCTTCAAGTAGTCATCAGACTACAGGTCAATGAGTTCAAGCTGAACATCGCTGGGTGTATTATTATCGATGCAGCAAAAGGGAGAAAAAAACAATTGCATTTCATTCTCAACTGATTTGATGTCTTGAAATCGCCTTGAAAATTAATCATGCAGTACTCCTAACATGGATGAGCATCTGCGGCAGTGATCAACAGATGGTGTGGCTTCCTTTAGCATTGGCAAATGGATAAAAATGTTGTCATCTATTTGCCTTGAAAGAATTTGCAACTTTCTCATGAAAGCATTCACCATATACATTTCATTTACAAAAAGGCCCTTGCATTGCAGTTTGGTATTTAGCTCATACCTCTGACAGATGTGTAGTAGCCCGCATCACAATGTTCAAATTCATTCTTAAAAAAGGGCAACAAGCTATCTGTGATTCAGCATTGTTTCCCTGATGTAGTTAACTATTTTGGTAGTAACAACATCTGTAACATGGATAATAATAATAATCTTTATTTATATAGCGCCAACATATTCTGCAGCACTTTACAGTTTAACAGTTTCAAACACAACAGTCATAAGTAACAACATTAACAATACAATAATTAAAGCTAAATAAGAGGACCCTGGATCACGGGGCTACCGCGACAGAGAGGTTCCAGAGAACCGCAGCGTTCTGGGCCTCGTTCACACACGATGAACAGAAGCTCTTCTCCTGAATTCTGACCTTGCTGTCTTGTGCCAACAGGGCAGGAGTTAAACCTTGTTACTGAAGTTACTGAGAGCTTGGTCTCTCAGCTGATTTGGTTTTTGTAATCTCCGCTCCTATATAGACTCAGCTTTAACTACAACTGTTGTCAGTGATCAGTTCTGCTGCCTGGCTTGGAGGTTTATTTACAGAGATTGGTGTCTGCTGTTTTGGTTGCATGTTAAACCTGTTTTCCTTCCTAGTTTTTTCCTTCTCTTCCCTTCTCTGTGTTTCCTCTGTGGTTGTGTGAGCATTTGGTGAGTTTGAGATTTTAGTTACCTTGTCTGCATACCCTGTTTAATTGTCGTATTTATACACTGGTGCAGTCCACCTCCCTTGGGGGGAGAGGGGGCCACTGATAGGGCCTGCACAGGAGACAGGGATACGCTGGCGGCTCATGCCTCCTAACCATTATAGGTACCCCTGAGATAAGGGAAAGTCAGGGTCCCATTATAGTGGCAGGGACAGGTGCGGGTCCCAGTACGCCGTCCTGCCCCTTTATTGCCGTTAACGGCATGACACCCTGCTTGTGAGAGCTTACAATCTACAATGAGATGGGGGAGATACAAAGTTCAGGTGTGTATTTACAATGATGTACAGTATTTACAATGATGGTCTAGCCATCTTCAGGGGGTGAGGGATAGATGGAAGTAGTGAATGGGCTACACACACACACACACACAAACATAAAATTACTTTGATTAGTGAACGTGATAGTCCGCTCTGAACAAATGTGTTTTGAGGGAGCGCCTAAAACTATGCATATTGTGGCTGGTCCTAATATCTTAAGGTAGAGCATTCCAGAGGATTGGCACAGCACGGGAGAAGTCTTGGAGTCGGGAGTGGGAGGCATGGATTTGTGCAGTGGTTAGTCAAAAGTCAGTTGCAGAGCGCAGCGGTTGGTTAAGCCGATAGACCAAAATTAAGGAGGAGATGTAACGGGCTGCCGCACTGTGGAGAGCTTTGTGGGTGAGAAAAAGTACTTTGAATTGGATTCTATAATGAATGGGAAGCCAGTGTAACGACTGGCGAAGAGCGGACACATCTGAATAGTGATTAGCTACATGGACAACCCTGGCTGCTGCATTAAGGATAGACTGGAGAGGGGAAAGTCGAGTAAGGAGGAGGCCAATTAATAGAGTGTTACAGTAATCCAGGCGAGAGTGGATCAAGGCGACAATGAGGGTTTTTGTTGTTTCCATGGTGAGAAAAAGGCGGATTCTAGAAATGTTCTTTAGGTGTAAGTGGCACGAGCGGGCAAAAGATTGTATATGGGATGTGAAGGAGAGATCAGAGTCCAACATAACACCCAGACAGCATGCCTGCTGCCGGGGTGTTATTATGGTGCCACCCACGAAGGGGAAAATGTCAGAGTTAGGGAGGTTAGTAGATGGCGGGAGCAGAAGAAGTTCAGTTTTGGAGAGGTTGAGTTTCAGATAGATAGTGGACATGATGTTGGAGACTGCGGACAGACAGTCACTGGCGTTCTGTAGTTCAGCAAGGGTAAGGTCAGAGGATGACGTGTATAGTGTTGAGTCAGCGGCATAAAGATGGTACTGAAAGCCAAATATGATGATGGTCTGTCCAATTGGGGCCATGTAGAGGGAGAAGAGAAGGGGGCCAAGGACGGAGCCCTGAGGTACCCCGACAGTGAGAGGAAGAGGAGATGAAGTGGAGCCAGCAAACAGAACGCTGAAGGAGCGGTCAGAAAGATAGGAAGAGAACTAGGAGAGAGCAGTGTCCTTAATGCCTAGGGACTGGAGCCTAGAGAGTAGGAGAGGGTGGTGAACAGTATCGAAAGCTGCAGAAAGGTCGAGAAGAATGAGGAGAGATTGGTCACCGTTACATTTTGCTGTCAGAAGGTCGATGGTCGCCTTGATGAGTGCAGTTTCTGTCGAATGTAGGGGGCGGAAACCGGACTGTGAAGGGTCTAGGAGGGAAAGAGTGGAGAGGTAACGGGTGAGGCAGGAGTAGATCAGGCGCTCCAAGATTTTAGAGATGAAGGGCAGATTTTTAGGTTAATTTTTAGCACTGACTTACACAGCACCTCTTGATGAATAATGCAATGTAAAAATACCCATTTCTGTTCAGGGTTGATTCCAGTCACTTTTTCCTGCATCCATTTCAAAAGCCCAACATTTTTCCCTGTCAGATTTTGAGAACCATCTGTTGTAACACCTGTTAGCTTGTCCCATTTCAGCTCCAGCTTGTCCAAGCATCCATCCACTTCTGTGAACCAATCACTCTCTGTTGTTGTACCTTTCATGAACCACTTTGCTGCCATCTCTTTCATATTCTTAAAGTCCTTTGATATTCCACGTACAAAGATGAGCAACTGGGTAGTGTGGTGGATATCACAGCATTCATCCAAAGCCAAGGAGAATAAGTCAAAATTGCCTACTTTGTTTTTCAGCTGAAGCTCTAGATTTTCCGCAATGTATTCGATTCTTCTTGTTACGGTTCTTCTGGAGAGTGGCACATTCTCAAAGGCCTCTTTTTTTTTATCAGGACATATTAGCAATGTAAATTCCACCAAACACTCTTTGATAAACTCGCCATCACAAAATGGCTTACTTTTTTGGCAATTTAGTGACATGCATCCCCGGATGTGTGAAGCCTGGTAAAAAAAAAGTCCCTTTTGGTTTTGCAGCTTGGCTAGCAAAGCATCCAATGCCCGTGCCCGCTCTGCATCACTCAAATTGCTGTATTTTTTAGCATGTTTCGTTGTGTAGTGACTAATTCAAATTGCAATCCTTAAACACAGCAACTCCACACACTAAGCACACCGCTTTACATCTCACTTCAGTAAATAAATACTTTGTAGTCCAGATCTTGTTAAAACCTCTACATTCTCTATCAACCTTTCTGCTTCCCCCATGACAGCACCACGGATAGAGGGGATCTGCCCATCAAGGACAGGAAACCTATAGATAAAAAAGTGGTACCTCTCTCCCACATCAGTTGGTTTCCTGTCCCTGATAGGGAACCTGCAGTCATCGACAAGGCTCATACCTGAGAACGTAGTGGGATGCCGGGGCCGGTCAGACCGACCCCTTCCTTGGCTGGCACGATAGCCCAAGGTGCCACCGTTGGGGTCAGTGGGCCTTTTAGGGTGTGCGGGGAGAGGCAGCAGAGAAGAGGATTGCACAGGCTGCCTCGCTGAGGCCCGGCGGGTCCGGAGGCCAGGGCACATGGCAGAAGCACACCACCGCTAGGGTCTATCTGAGGCATGGGGGTGGATGCAGTGAAGAGGACCGCAGGTTGTCTCTCCCAGAGTGAAGACTCACCAGCTCTACGATTCCTGGAGGTTCCGGAAACCAGGGCGCATGCGTGGAGAAGTGTGGCCTATGACGAGGGCCGGCTCCGCTGCAATGCATGACTGGGTAACCAGTCAGCATGCATGTATGGGGCACAGTGACGCAGAAGGCATGGGGCATGACAGTCTCGGCAATCAGCGTTCCCCCGGGGGCTGTATAGACGGGCCGGGGCATCTATTTAAGTGGGCAGGAGCACTGACTTGTAGCTTCAAATGGAGTTTGGTCAGTGTTCCCCACAGGCCATGAGCGACCTGGAGCAACCGGAGTTACAGGCTCCACAAGCCAGATCACCAAAGCAACAGCAATAGTGGCAACACCTGAAGAGCAAAAAACGGGTAAAAACCGTTTCTTCCCACCACCAGCAACATGACATCAGCGGAAGTGGGCGCTCGGGATCCCAGAGCAGCAAACGCTCCAGTATGGCATCCAGCGCGTGAGAGAATCCACTCGTGGAAACAGTTCCACCCCAACCGGTACCCTTACTTCCACCAGGTGGTGAATGATCTTCGTGAAAGTTCACTTGTTAACAGGGGCCCCTGTTCTCTGCTTTTCTTTGTAGGGAAGGAAGAGTTCATGGAAAACTAAACACAGAATCTGTGCGCTCTGTGTGAAAGATTTGCCCACTATGTGGGAAAAGAGACTTTGCAGCTCCTGTATAGAGTAGTCTGTGAAGGGCTCCCTGGGTTCGCCACAGAGCTTAGATTGTTAATTAAAACACAGGTGGAGGACACATTTAGGTCCCTTCAAGAAGGAAAAAAGCGGAGGAAGACCAGGCATAGGTCCCCTGAACCCAGATCTAGTAGTTCGGATAGTGAAGAAGGGGATTCAGATACCTCCAGCTCATCATCATCTTTCTCTGGGTGTCGCAGCTGTTTCCTGTTAGAGGAGACAGATAGCCTTGTTAAGGTGGTTAGAAACACCATGGGTTTAGTTGATCCTCGCCCCAAAAAATCAGTTCAGGATATTATGTTTGGGTGTTTAAAACAAAAAAAGAGGAGATCTTTCCCACTTAATAAGAAAATTCAGACCTTGATTAAAAGGGAATGGAAAAAACTGTAAGGAAGGGTCTCCTTACCCCAAAGATGAAATACCCTTTTGAGGACCCAGTGTGCTCATTTTGCGAGAAGGCACTGAAATTAGATGTAGTGATTGCCAAGGCATCCAAAAAGTTCGCCCTTCTGTTCGAGGATATGGGAGTCTTAAAAGATCCCATGGACAAGAAGGCAGATGCATTCCTGAAAGTCTCATGGGAAGCAGCCGGGGGAGCTGAAAACAGCAGTAGCCGCCACTAGTACATCCCGATCCTTAATGGTCTGGTTGGATCAACTGGAATCCCAGCTCAAAGGGAAAACATCTAGAGACATTATATTAGACTTTTTACCAGTAATGAGGGGGGCTGCTGCCTTTCTGGCGGATGCATCAGCAGGCTCAGTCAGGCTAGCCACCAGATCAGCACACCTGAACAACCAGATAGCACAGGGGGTCTGGACAGGCGATGTAATAGCATGTCTTCCAATATGAAAGAACTATTGGCAGTGAAGTTTGCACTCTTAAGGTACCGTCACACTGGACGATATCGCTAGCGATCCGTGACGTTGCAGCGTCCTGGCTAGCGATATCGTCCAGTGTGACACGCAGCAGCGATCAGGCCCCTGCTGTGATGTCGTTGGTTGGGGCAGAAAGGCCAGGACTTTATTTCGTCGCTGGCTCTCCCGCTGACATCGCTGAATCGGCGTGTGTGACGCCGATTCAGCGATGTCTTCGCTGGTAACCAGGGTAAACATCGGGTTACTAAGCGCAGGGCCGCGCTTAGTAACCCGATGTTTACCCTGGTTACCATCGTTAAAGTAAAAAAAAACAACCACTACATACTTACCTACCGCTGTCTGTCCCCGGCGCTGTGCTTCTCTGCTCTGGCTGTGAGCGCCGGGCAGCCGGAAAGCAGAGCGGTGACGTCACCGCTCTGCTTTCCGGCCGCTGTGCTTACACAGGGCAGAGAAGCACAGCGCCGGGGACAGACAGCGGTAGGTAAGTATGTAGTGGTTGTTTTTTTTTACTTTAACGATGGTAACCAGGGTAAACATCGGGTTACTAAGCGCGGCCCTGCGCTTAGTAACCCGATGTTTACCCTGGTTACCGGCATCGTTGGTCGCTGGAGAGCTGTCTGTGTGACAGCTCTCCAGCGACCAAACAGCGACGCTGCAGCGATCCGGATTGTTGTCGGTATCGCTGCAGCGTCGCTTAGTGTGACGGTACCTTTACTGAAGACCCTTCACTCACACCACATCAGGGTATTTTCAGACAACCGGGTGGTGGGAGCTTATTTAAATCACCAAGGGGGGACCCGATCCCAGTCTCTCATGGAAGTAACAAGGTGCATCTTTCAATACCCAGGTCAAAAGTGGTGCACTCATCAAATTAGGTGGTGCTCAAAGGTAAAAAAAAAAGCCAAGACACAAGAAAAATAACCTTTGGCACTCAACAAGTCCACAATTTTTTCTCTCAAGAAGGATGGATTTATTTATTAGTAGACAGCCGGTAGCAAGATAACAGACATCAAAATTCCAACGTTTCGGCACACTCTGCCTTTTTCAAGGAAGTCTGTATATGATTAGTAATGCGCATAATATGTCACCTATCAATATGGCATACGGGAGAAACAGCGTTACTGTAATAGATGATGTACCAGCGTGCGTCCAGTGCCGGGAAGACAAAGCTCGTGTGATCTTAATAGCCCCCTTCTGGCCGAAGAAGATATGGTTTTCATGGGCGATGAGGATGTTCATCTCCGACCCTTGGATACTCCTGGACCTTCATACCTTCTCTCCCAGGGGCCATAAGTAGCAAATTTACATATGACAGCCTGTAATTTGAAAGGGGGCTACTAAGTGATAATGCATTTTCACCAAACCTAGTCTTACCCTTACTACAAACCAGGAAACCAGTAACCACTAAACAGTATGGGAAAATCTTGAAAAAAAATTCCTCTCAGCGTCAGGCTCTAAAGTAGATGAGGGGGTTCCACTTAGAGCCATATTAGAGTTTCTGCAGAAGTGGATGGAACAAGATCTGGCTACAAGTACCCTGAAAGTTCAGGTTGCAGCTTTAGGGGTTCTGTTCAATTATGATTTAGCGGGGAATTGATGGGTTTCCAGATTCATTAAAGCGGCAGAAAGGTTTAGACCCCTTCCCTCACGGAGTGCTCCTCAGTGGGATTTAAATTTATTTCTTACTGCTAAATCAAGCTTCCTTTTGAACCCCTGGCAGAAGCTTCCCAAAAGTGGCTTCAAAGTTTCACCGATCACAGGAGATCTCCCTTCCTTCTTTTTGTCCCATTCCCAAAAATAAAGAAAAAAACCTTACACACCCTAGATGTCAGAAGATGCCTGATCCATTACCTAGAGGCCACAAGGGAGTGTAGGAAGGATATGTCTCTCTTTGTGTGCTTTCAGGGTTCCCGGAAGGGGAAAAAAGCTTTGAAGAGCACATTTGCAAGATGGATAACAGATGCCATCAACTCAACCAATTACCGTATATACTTCACGTGGGGTGGCCGCTCCGGAGAAAATAAAAGCTCATTCAATAAGAGCGGTGGCAGCCTCCTGGGTAGAAAGAGTCGGTACTTCGATAGATCAGACATGTAGAGCTGCTACTTGGTCTTCCTCCTCTACATTCTTCAACCACTATCGGCTGGACCTAGCCTCTTCTTCAGACCTTACCCTTGGGAGAAGGGTTCTTAGTTTAAATTACACTATTGCTTAAACAGCAGTCACGCGGTATCTCTGTTAAGCTTCACAGTAATGTTGAATATTTTTTTCTGCTATTAATTTAGCGTTCATTTCATGCTCTGTAAACAACTGATGTAGGAGAGAGGTACCACTTTTTTATCTGTAACATTCCTGTTCTTGATGGGCGGATCCCCTCTATCTCCGTGGTGCTGTCATGGGCTCAGAGAAATACCGTTATCGGTAAGTAACTACATTTTTCTTTTTTTAGCATGAGCTGACACTTCTTAGCTAACGCAGTAAATTATGATTTACTTGACCTTCCTCAAACTGAAATGGAAAACAATATTGGTGTAAATTTGGTAGTAACATGCGTAATCATTATCTCAGCAATCCTAATTGCAGTAGTTATCATCTGGCAGATAACATTCTCCCCCTCCCCCATCCCCACAATTTATTCTAATAATAATTTTCATTTCTATTCTGCCAGCATATTCCGCAGCATGACTGGAACTGAACCACAAATATGCAATTTACGCACATGCAGTCAGGTGCTGACTAGACTTCTGCTGCCTCTCTCCATACAAGTGAATTGAGCAAGGCTGGACACGTGTAGTCGGAATGTGGTTGAAAGCATATTGCATACTTGTTGTCATATGTCTGCCTGGCGTCAGCATTGGAAAATCCTCACAGCGCGTAGTGCACATGCTGTGAGGATTCAACATGTCTGCAGTCACATAGCATGTCTACAGACTTGTAACCAATTATGAGTTTCTAATATTTAATCCCTTCACCTCGAAGCCTGTTTTCACCTTAATGACCAGGCCAATTTTTACATTTTTGACTATTGTCACTCTGAGGTCATAACTCTAGAATGCTTCACCCGTTCCTGAATATTTAGAATAGAGTCCTCAGTGGTTGATACCTTGTAATGGCTAATTGAAAAGATGGTAACTGTTATGAAAGGTAATTCAGTACCACAATGGACATAGAGGTCAGCGCACATACAGTGACCTGGCAATAACCCAAAAAACAAGAACGAGCTCTGAGACGTGGGAACTCTGTTGACCACAATCCCTAATCCTCTCCAACCACACTAAAGGCAGCCGTAGATTGCGCCTAACGCTGCCTATGCAACTCGGCACAGCCTGAGAAACTAGCTAGCCTGAAGATAGAAAATAAGCCTACCTTGCCTCAGAGAAATACCCCAAAGGAAAAGGCAGCCCCCACATATAATGACTGTGAGTTAAGATGAAAAGACAAACGTAGAGATGAAATAGATTTAGCAAAGTGAGGCCCAACTTTCTGAACAGAGCGAGGATAGGAAAGGTAACTTTGCGGTCAACACAAAACCCTACAAAAACCACGCAAAGGGGGCAAAAAGACCATCCGTACCGAACTAACGGCACGGAGGTACACCCTCTGCGTCCCAGAGCTTCCAGCAAGCAGAAAAAACAAATTGACAAGCTGGACAGAAAAAAACAGCAAACAAATAGCAAAGAGGAACTTAGCTATGCAGAGCAGCAGGCCACAGGAACGATCCAGGAGGAAACAGGTCCAATACTAGAACATTGACTGGAAGCCAGGATCAAAGCACTAGGTGGAGTTAAATAGAGAAGCACCTAACGACTTCACCACATCACCTGAGGAAGGAAACTAGCCGCAGTACCACTTTCCTCCACCAACGGAAGCTCACAGAGAGAACCAGCCGAAGTACCACTTGTGACCACAGGAGGGAGCTCTGCCACAGAATTCACAACAGTACCCCCCCCTTGAGGAGGGGTCACTGAACCCTCACCAGAGCTCCCAGGACGACCAGGATGAGCCATATGAAAGGCACGAACAAGATCGGGAGCATGGACATCAGAGGCAAAGACCCAGGAATTATCTTCCTGAGCATAACCCTTCCACTTAACCAGATACTGGAGTTTCCGCCTTGAAACACGAGAATCCA
Source organism: Ranitomeya imitator (assembly GCF_032444005.1). Taxonomy (NCBI): domain Eukaryota; kingdom Metazoa; phylum Chordata; class Amphibia; order Anura; family Dendrobatidae; genus Ranitomeya; species Ranitomeya imitator. The sequence continues at coordinate 176,595,408 of NC_091286.1, read as the reverse complement.
AAATCTTCTCCACAACATACTCCAACTCCCCCTCCACCAAAACCGGGGCAGGAGGATCAACAGATGGAACCATAGGTGCCACGTATCTCCGCAACAATGACCTATGGAATACGTTATGTATGGAAAATGAATCTGGAAGGGTCAGACGAAAAGACACAGGATTAAGAACCTCATAAATCCTATACGGACCAATAAAACGAGGTTTGAACTTAGGAGAGGAAACCTTCATAGGAATATGACGAGAAGATAACCAAACCAAGTCCCCAACCCAAAGTCGGGGACCCACACAGCGTCTGCGATTAGCGAAACGTTGAGCCTTCTCCTGGGACAAAGTCAAATTGTCCACCACATGAGTCCAAATCTGCTGCAACCTGTCCACCACAGTATCCACACCAGGACAGTCCGAAGACTCAACCTGCCCTGAAGAGAAACGAGGATGGAACCCAGAGTTGCAGAAAAATGGTGAAACCAAGGTAGCCGAGCTGGCCCGATTATTAAGGGCGAACTCAGCCAAAGGCAAAAAGGACACCCAGTCATCCTGATCAGCAGAAACAAAGCATCTCAGATATGTTTCCAAGGTCTGATTGGTTCGTTCGGTCTGGCCATTAGTCTGAGGATGGAAAGCCGAGGAAAAAGACAAGTCACTGCCCATCCTACCACAAAAGGCTCGCCAAAACCTCGAAACAAACTGGGAACTTCTGTCAGAAACGATATTCTCTGGAATGCCATGTAAACGAACCACATGCTGGAAAAACAATGGCACCAAATCAGAGGAGGAAGGCAATTTAGACAAGGGTACCAAATGGACCATCTTAGAGAAGCGATCACAGACCACCCAAATGACTGACATCTTTTGAGAGACGGGAAGATCTGAAATAAAATCCATAGAGATATGTGTCCAAGGCCTCTTCGGGACCGGCAAGGGCAAAAGCAACCCACTGGCACGAGAACAGCAGGGCTTAGCCCGAGCACAAATCACACAGGACTGCACAAAAGTACGCACATCCCGCGACAGAGATGGCCACCAAAAGGATCTAGCCACCAACTCTCTGGTACCAAAGATTCCAGGATGACCAGCCAACACCGAACAATGAACCTCAGAGATAACTTTATTCGTCCACCTATCAGGGACAAACAGTTTCTCCGCTGGGCAACGATCAGGTTTATTAGCCTGAAATTTTTGCAGCACCCGCTGCAAATCAGGGGAGATGGCAGACACAATTACTCCCTCTTTGAGGATACCCGCCGGCTCAGATACACCCGGAGAGTCGGGCACAAAACTCCTAGACAGAGCATCCGCCTTCACATTTTTAGAGCCCGGAAGGTATGAAATCACAAAGTCAAAACGGGCAAAAAACAACGACCAACGAGCTTGTCTAGGATTCAACCGCTTGGCGGACTCGAGATAAGTCAAGTTCTTATGATCAGTCAAGACCACCACGCGATGCTTAGCTCCTTCAAGCCAATGACGCCACTCCTCGAATGCCCACTTCATGGCCAGCAACTCTCGATTGCCCACATCATAATTTCGCTCAGCAGGCGAAAACTTCCTGGAAAAGAAGGCGCATGGTTTCATCACCGAGCAATCAGAACTTCTCTGCGACAAAACAGCCCCTGCTCCAATCTCAGAAGCATCAACCTCGATCTGGAACGGAAGCGAAACATCTGGTTGACACAACACAGGGGCAGAAGAAAAACGACGCTTCAACTCTTGAAAAGCTTCCACCGCAGCAGAAGACCAATTGACCAAATCAGCACCTTTCTTGGTCAAATCGGTCAATGGTTTAGCAATACTAGAAAAATTGCAGATGAAGCGACGATAAAAATTAGCAAAGCCCAGGAACTTTTGCAGACTTTTCAGAGATGTCGGCTGAGTCCAATTATGGATGGCTTGGACCTTAACAGGATCCATCTTGATAGTAGAAGGGGAAAAGATGAACCCCAAAAATGAAACCTTCTGAACACCAAAGAGACACTTTGATCCCTTCACAAACAAAGAATTAGCACGCAGGACCTGAAACACCGTTCTGACCTGCTTCACATGAGACTCCCAATCATCCGAGAAGATCAAAATGTCATCTAAGTACACAATCAGGAATTTATCCAGGTACTCTCGGAAGATGTCATGCATAAAGGACTGAAACACTGATGGAGCATTGGCAAGTCCGAATGGCATTACTAGATACTCAAAATGGCCCTCGGGCGTATTAAATGCAGTTTTCCACTCATCGCCTCGCTTAATACGCACAAGATTATACGCACCACGAAGATCTATCTTGGTGAACCAACTAGCCCCCTTAATCCGAGCAAACAAATCAGATAACAATGGCAAGGGGTACTGAAATTTAACCGTGATCTTATTTAGAAGGCGGTAATCTATACAAGGTCTCAGTGAACCATCCTTCTTGGCTACAAAAAAGAACCCTGCTCCCAATGGCGACGATGACGGGCGAATGTGCCCCTTCTCCAAAGACTCCTTCACATAACTCCGCATAGCGGCGTGCTCAGGCACAGATAAATTAAACAGTCGAACTTTTGGGAACTTACCACCAGGAACCAAATCGATAGCACAATCACAATCCCTATGCGGAGGTAGGGTATCGGACTTGGGCTCATCAAATAAATCCCGGTAATCAGACAAGAACTCAGGAACCTCAGAAGGGGTGGATGACGAAATAGTCAGAAATGGGACATCACCATGTACCCCCTGACAACCCCAGCTGGACACAGACATGGATTTCCAATCTAAAACTGGATTATGGACTTGTAGCCATGGCAACCCCAACACGACCACATCATGCAGATTATGCAACACCAGAAAGCGAATAACCTCCTGATGTGCAGGAGCCATGCACATGGTCAGCTGGGTCCAGTACTGAGGCTTATTCTTGGCCAAAGGCGTAGCATCAATTCCTCTCAATGGAATAGGACACTGCAAGGACTCCAAGAAAAACCCACAATGCCTAGCATACTCCAAGTCCATCAAATTCAGAGCAGCGCCTGAGTCCACAAATGCCATGACAGAATACCATGACAAAGAGCAGATCAAGGTAACGGACAGAAGAAATTTTGACTGTACCGTACCAATGGTGGCAGACCTAGCGAACCGCTTAGTGCGCTTAGGACAATCAGAGATAACATGAGTGGAATCACCACAGTAGAAACACAGCCCATTCAGACGTCTGTGTTCTTGCCGTTCAACTCTGGTCAAAGTCCTATCGCACTGCATAGGCTCAGGTTTAAGCTCAGGTAATACCGCCAAATGGTGCACAGATTTACGCTCGCGCAAGCGTCGACCGATCTGAATGGCCAAAGACATAGACTCATTCAGACCAGCAGGCATAGGAAATCCCACCATGACATCTTTAAGGGCTTCAGAGAGACCTTTTCTGAAAATAGCTGCGAGCGCACCTTCATTCCACTGAGTGAGTACGGACCACTTTCTAAATTTCTGACAATATACCTCTATTTCATCCTGACCCTGACACAGAGCCAGCAAATTCTTCTCTGCCTGATCCACAGAATTAGGCTCATCGTACAGCAATCCGAGCGCCAGGAAAAATGCATCGATATTACTTAATGCAGGATCCCCTGGCGCAAGGGAAAATGCCCAGTCCTGAGGATCGCCACGCAAAAAAGAAATAACGATCCTAACTTGTTGAACTGGGTCACCAGAGGAGCGAGGTTTCAAAGCCAGAAATAGTTTACAATTATTTTTGAAACTCAGAAATTTAGTTCTATCTCCAAAAAACAAATCAGGAATAGGGATTCTCGGTTCTAACATAGAATTCTGAACCACAAAGTCTTGAATACTTTGCACTCTTGCCGTGAGCTGATCCACACATGAAGACAGAAAAATGGTCTCAGAACTTTTTTTCCCTCTATTGAGAATCATTAGTACTTTGGCTTCCAGTACTGTTATGAAAGGTAATTCAGTACCACAATGGACATAGAGGTCAGCGCACATACAGTGACCTGGCAATAACCCAAAAAACAAGAACGAGCTCTGAGACGTGGGAACTCTGTTGACCGCAATCCCTAATCCTCTCCAACCACACTAAAGGCAGCCGTGGATTGCGCCTAACGCTGCCTATGCAACTCGGCACGGCCTGAGAAACTAGCTAGCCTGAAGATAGAAAATAAGCCTACCTTGCCTCAGAGAAATACCCCAAAGGAAAAGGCAGCCCCCACATATAATGACTGTGAGTTAAGATGAAAAGACAAACGTAGAGATTAAATAGATTTAGCAAAGTGAGGCCCAACTTTCTGAACAGAGCGAGGATAGGAAAGGTAACTTTGCGGTCAACACAAAACCCTACAAAAACCACGCAAAGGGGGCAAAAAGACCCTCCGTACCGAACTAACAGCACGGAGGTACACCCTCTGCGTCCCAGAGCTTCCAGCAAGCAGAAAAAAAACAAATTGACAAGCTGGACAGAAAAAAAACAGCAAACAAATAGCAAAGAGGAACTTAGCTATGCAGAGCAGCAGGCCGCAGGAACGATCCAGGAGGATACAGGTCCAATACTAGAACATTGACTGGAGGCCAGGATCAAAGCACTAGGTGGAGTTAAATAGAGCAGCACCTAACGACTTCACCATATCACCTGAGGAAGGAAATTCAGAAGCCGCAGTACCACTTTCCTCCACCAACGGAAGCTCACAGAGAGAACCAGCCGAAGTACCACTTGTGCCCACAGGAGGGAGCTCTGCCACAGAATTCACAACAGGTAACAAATTGCAAGCTTTCAAGACTACTCAGGTCTCTTCATCAGGCATAGACTAATAGAAATTCTGAAGAATCACACATTTATGCACAAAAGAGCACAGAAATAATGCCATAGATAAGACAGGTGATGTGAAGCAGAACTGCTATAAAAAAATTCACACTCCTTATCTATGTGAACTGTTCCAATATTTATGGACATAACTGTTTATCACTCACATAATGGTAGTTCTGCTTCACGTCACCTGTCTTATCTATGGCATTACTTCTGTGCTCTGTTGTGTATAAATATGTGATTCTTGTGCAATTTCTAGTGAGTACACCGATACCCCATATGTGGGGGAATACTACTGTTTGGGCACACGGCAGAGCTTGAAAGGGAAAGAACGCCATTTGACTTTTTGAATGTAAAATTTACTGGAATAATTAGCAAATGCCATGTCGCATTTGGAGAGCCCCTGATGTGCCTAATCAGTGGAAACCCCCTCAAGTGACCCCATTTTGGACATTATAACCCTTTGGGAATTTATCTACAGATGTATTGACGTTTTTGACTTCATGTGTGTTTTCCAGAAACAGGCAGCAGTTGCTGAGTGAAAATTGCAAACTGCTGTTGTAGTGACCAGCATGTTGTAGTGACCAGTACATTATACCCAGCTCATGCTTCTTGGGACACACACCTGTAAATTATGCTCTCTTCACTACAGAAATGCCAAACATGTGGTCACTAAATGTTGTTTAGTCACACTGGGGCTCAGAAATGATGGGAATTTGGATTTGGGAGCAGATAATTTGCTGAATTTCTTTTGGCGGGTGAGGAACCATTTTGCTTTTCCAGAGCCTTTGTGCTACCAGTAACGTGGAAGCCCCCTATATTTCCGTTAACAGACCTGAGTGGGGACTTATTTTTTTTCTGTGGATGAAGTTGGTTTTTATTGGGAACATTTTACATAATGTTTGGGATCACATTTATTTGGCGCTCTACCCTGACCACTTACTTTGGGGTTTCCATCTAAATCTCTGAGTGACATGACAGACGAAACCCCTGAGGGATCCATTCACTATAATGAGGCAGATTTACTGCCAGTGTCTGGCCTCTGTTCAGTGGTGCACAAAACTGCAATCCTAAAAAGACGGACACCGCCGATCACAGGTCATACAGCGTCTACAGTAACTCCATCTGCCTCATTATAGGGAATTTTCTGCCAAGGGTTCTGTCTGAATCACGGATTTCAGAGATTTACACAGAAACCCTGGTACAAGCGCACAGCGCAGGATAAATGTGCGCCAAGCCTTTCTGCAATCTTTGGGAGGCACAATGAAAAAATCAACAGCATGTGAAGAATTGGTTTTATTTATTTTTTACGACGTTCCTTGTGGGGTATAAGTGATTAGGCGACTTTATTCTTCGGGTCGGTGCGATTACAGCGATACCAGATTTATATCGGGTTTTTATGTTTGGCTGCTGTAACACACTAAAATATGCTTTTTATTGCAAAAACTAGTTTTAGCATTACCATATTTTGAGAGCTATAATTTTCCATATTTCGGTCGACAGAGTCATGTGAGGTCTTTTGCGGGATGAGCTGACATTTTTATTGGTACCATTTTCAGGCGCATGACATCTTTTGATCGCTTTCTATTCCGATTTTCGGGGGACAGAATGAACAAAACCCAGCAATTTAGAAATTGCTTTTTGTTTTAGTAAGGCAGGTCTATTCTTTCGGTCAGTATGATTACAGCAATACCTCATCTATATCTTTTTTTTTTTTTTTACGTTTTGGCGCTTTTACACAATAAAAACTATTTTATAGAAAGAATAATTATTTTTGCATTGCTTTATTCTGAGAGATATATCTTTTTTATTTTTCTGCTGATGGAGCTGTATGGCGCCTTGTTTATTGCGGGAAAAGATAATGTTTTCAGCGGTGCAATTTTTATTTACATCCGTTGTAGTGATCTCGTTTTATTGCACTTTTTGTTCAGCGGTATGATGATAAAGCATTGATTTTTTTGCCTAGTTTTTTTTATGTTTTTTTACGGTGTTCACTGAATTATTATTTATTTATATAGCACCATTAATTCCATGGTGCTGTACATGTGAAAAGGGGTTGCATGCAGGGTTATAGATATCGTTATCAGTAAACAAATTTACAATGACAGACTGGCACAGAGGGGAGAGGACCCTGTCCTTGTGGACTTACATTCTTCGGGATAATGGGGAAGAAACAGGAGGTCGGAGTGCTGCAGCTCTGGCGGTGGTGAGGCTGCAGCTCTGGTGGTGGTGAGGCGGCAGCTCAGGTAGTTGGTGAGGCGGCAAATCTGGTGGTTGGTGAGGCGGCAGCTCTGGCGCTGGCGACGCGGCAGGTCAGGTGGTTGGTGATGTGGCAGCAGCTCGGGCGGTTGGTGGGGTGGCAGCTCGGGTGGTCGTGAGGCTGCAGCTCAGGTGGTTGGTGAGGCGGCAGCTCAGGTGGTTGGAGAATGGAATGAATGGTTTATCTAGTGGGACAGTTTTATAGAGCCGGTCGTTTTGGATGCGTCAATACCAAATATGTGTACTTATATTTTATTTTTTTATTTACATAAATATATTTATTGGGAAAATATTTTTTTATTTATTTAGGAATTTAAAAAAAATATTTTTGCACTTGCTAATATATATATATTTTTTTAACTTTTTTTACAATGTCTCAGTGTGGGACATCACTATATAGTGTCAGATCGCTGATCTGACACTTTGCACTGCACTGTACCAGATCAGCGATCTGACAGGCAGTGAAGGAGGCTTCTCAGGTCCTGCTCTCAGCAGGCGCTGAGAATCCACCTCCCTGCAGGACCCGGAAGGACCCCGCCGCCATCTTGGAGCCGGGGGTCTGAAAGAAGAACCTCAGAAGAACGCGATCGCATCACTTTGTTCTGAGGGAAGCAAACAGGGTGCCCCCTCCCTGTGCGTTGCTTCTCTATGCCGCTGTCAATACTGACAGCAGCATCAGAGGGGTTAAATGCCCACTATCGGTGCTAGCACCGCTTGTAGGCATTGCTGCGGTGTGTCAGCTGTCACATACAGCTTACACCCGCACGCGATCACCGCGGCTCTCTGCGTGAGGCCGTGCGATTGCAGCGCCATACTAGTACTGCTGCTTGCAGGAACGCACTTCCTGCAGAGCAGTACTAGTACAGCGCATGTCGGGAAGAGGTTAATGTCCATCGCTGGATTAACCCCTTAGTGACTGGGCCAATTTTTTTTAAATCTGACCATTGTCACTTTATGTAATAATAACTCCGGAATGCTTCAACACATCCCATTGATTTTGAGAATCTTTTTTTCGTGACATATTGTACTTTATGATAATGGTAAATGTAGGTTGATATATTTTGCATTCATTTATGAAAATAACAGAAATTTGACAAAAATGTTAAAAAAAATTGTAATTTTCAAACTTTGAATGATTATCCCTTTAATCTAGATAGTCACACCACACAAAACATTAATAAATAACATTTCCCTCATGTCTGCTTTACATTAGCACCATTTGTAAAATGTTCTTCTATTTTGTTCTCATTTTAGAAGGTTTAAAAATGTAGCAATAAGTTTTCATTTTTTCAAGGAAATTTGTAAAACATATTTTTTTAGGGACCTGCTCAGTCTGGGGGTCCTATATATTGGAAACCCACAAAAGTGATAACATTTTAAAAACCACATCTCTCAAGGTATTCAAAATTGGTTTCGGCTAGTTATTTAACCCTTCAGGTGCTAATGCTAAGTGGCATGACAGGAATGAAAAAAGTTTTTTTTATCACCTAAATTTTGATAACTTTTGAACAGACCACTGTAGCCGGCAGACTCTCAAGTTCGTTATTTGGCAGTGAGTTGCCATGGCAAACATCAGGACCACACAGTCAAGATCTTAGGGTACCAATGAGGATAAAGAGGAAGCCTTCACACTCTGTTAACTATCAAGATGCCTTAGTCATTGATAGCAGCACCTAATGGGTTAAACGACAATAGACTGTGCCAACACTGATCATGGCTGATGCAGCAAGAAGTCAGCTATAGTGTTCAGTTGACAGCTGCTGGATTGTGACCCATTGGAAGATGCTAGACTCTTATATCACAGGTCAGTAAATAGATGTATTGGTGGTCACTAAGTTGTTAAAATAATAAAATCAGATGTTACTCACCTCAAATTTAGCTCTACCTTTTTGCCACTGCTCTGATCTCTATTGCAGTAGTGACATCCCAGCTACAGCTCACATCACTGCTGCAGCCAATCACAGAGCTCAACAGCTCATGGTGTCTACATCAAGCAGAGTCGCTAAGCTCATTGGCTGTGGAGGTGATGTCTGCTGCACTCGTGATATCACCACTGCAGTCAGTAAACAGACAATAGCAGAGGCAGAGAGGTAGCCATGGAATCCGTGAGGGTGCATAACATCCCATTTTATTTGCTGGCTATTACAGGCAAAAAACTTATAACAAGAAAATATCATTAATAAAGTACATTTATACTTCCTTCACTGGCACTGTTCTGCCACTCTGACATGGGTATACAGGGCTCATGGTCTCACAGGAATGACAAAAGACTGACTGGCACTTCCAAGCTAGTGTGAACAGGTGCATACTAGGAGCAGCCATCTCCATATACAATAAACCAAAAAAGTTGCACTCTGTAGTGCTAAAGCACATCGAACAAAGTCCAGCTCACTAAAGCACACACTGGCTTGGAAGTGTTGGAAGTGCCAGTCAGTCTTTTGTCATTTCTATATTGCCTCTCTGACCGAGCACTCCGCCCTCCAGCATGTGGTATTTTTTAAATACAACAGGGTCCTACCTACCCATAAAATCAGACTTTGAAGAGAGGTATTCACTAGGGTTGAACAAAACGGATCGGACAAATTCAAAAATCGCCGACTTTCGGCAAAGTCGGGTTTCATGAAACCCGACCCGATCCTAGTGTGGCATCAGCCATGAGGTCGGCGATCTTCGTGCCAAAGTCGCGTTTCGTATGACGCGTTCAGCGCCATTTTTCAGCCAATGAAGGAGGACGCAGAGTGTGGGCAGCGTGATGACATAGGTCTCGGTCCCCACCATCTTAGAGAAGGGTATGACAGTGATTGGCTTGCTTTCTGCGGCATCACAGGGGCTATAAAGGGGCGTGCACGCCGACCGCCATCTTACTTCTGCCGATCGTAGCATGGGGAGAGGTTGCCGCAGCTTCATCAGATGAAGGGATATAGTTAGGGAGGGAAGATTAAGCCCCGAAACTGCTTGTGCTGTAGCGATTTCCACTGTCCAACACCACCATTTGTTTGCAGGGACAGTGGAGGCTATATTTTTGTGCATCAGCTCTGTAGCTTATTAGGCTGCCTTATAAGGCTCCCTGATAGCTGCATTGCTGTTTGCACGACGCTGTGCAAACCAACTGCTTTTTTAAAGGCAAAAATCCTGTTGCTCCTTTCTGCACAGTTATCTTGTTTATTTGTCCACACTTTTGTGTGCAGCAGTCCTTTTTATTGCTGCCATACTTGTCCTGAGATCATTGTAGGGAGATTGAAATTGTACTACAGTCCTTGTATTTTTTCATATATCTTCCAGCCACTTTCTGCCACTTACATTGTGTTGTTTTATACACTGGGCCAGAGGTTTGGTTTAGACTCCCTCCCCCCCCCCCCAAAAAAAAAAATTGAGATTCAAATGATCACAAAGTGGATAAATTTCAGTCCTGTTAGTTTGTGGTATATCAGCCTGCCACTTTCTGCCACTTACATTGTTTTGTTTTATGCACAGGGCCTGAGGTTTGGTTTAGTCTCCCCCCCCCCCCAAAAAAAAAAGTGAGATTCAAATTATCACAAACTGGATATATTTCAGTCCTGTTAGTTTGTGGTATATCAGCCAGCCACTTTCTGCCACTTACATTGTGTTGTTTTATGCACAGGGCCTGAGGTTTGGTTTAGTCCCCCCCCAAAAAAAAAAAAGTGAGATTCAAATTATCACAAAGTGGATATATTTCAGTCCTGTTAGTTTGTGGTATATCAGCCAGCCACTTTCTGCCACTTACATTTTGTTGTTTTATGCACAGGGCCTGAGGTTTGGTTTAGTCTCCCCCCAAAGAAAGTGAGATTCAAATTATCACAAAGTGGATATACTGCAGTCCTGTTAGTTTGTGGTATATCAGCCAGCCACTTTCTGCCACTTACATTCTGTTGTTTTATGCACAGAGCCTAAGTTGTGGTTCAGTCTCCCAAAAAAAGGGGAGATTCAAATTCTCACAAAGTGGATATACTGCAGTCCTGTTAGTTTGTCGTATATCAGCCAGCCACTTTCAGCCACTTACATTGTGCTGTTTTTTGCACAGGGTCTGATTTTTTGTGCAGTCTCCCCAAAAAATAAAAAAGGGAGATTTAAAATCTCAACATGTTTATATACACCTTCTACCTTGTTTTACAGTACCATATAATGGTTTATTTTGGTTAAATTTTCCAAAAAATGAGGAAGTCAGGTGGAAGAGTCCGTGGGCGGTGGTTGCGAGCTGGTACTGATGGTGGTGGTGGTGCATCTGGTGGTAGTGGCAAAAGCACAATAGCACCTAAGGCTGGAGGTGTTGAGCCAGCGTCATTGTCTGGCTACACAAGGCCTCAAAGGCTCCCTTATCTGGTAGTAGGAAAACTGCTTTTAAAGCCGGAGCAGTAGGAAAAAGTTTTGGCTTTCCTTGCTGACTCAGCCTCTAGCTCTTTCGCCTCCTCTTCAGAAAGTTCCAAATATAAAAGCAGTGAGTCGTCAGTGGATGCTCCCGGTCAGGAACAAGACGTTTCCTTGTGTCCTTCACCCAATCCAAAAGTGAAGGATGCATCAGGCGACACTACAGGTTACTCCATGGAGCTCTTTACACATACCGTGCCTGGGTTAGAACGGGAAATTGTTAACTGCCCATTACAAGATGAATCGGACATGGAGTGCACTGATGCATAGACACAGCTAGATTATAATGCTGCTCCATTGACTCGGATCACTACAGGGGCGGGATCACGGGCAGGGCAGCCGCACAGGCGCAGTCAGCTAGACTGCAAATGAGGACAGAGGACGGGCAGCGCTCACTGCGCATGCCCAAAGCATGATAAAAGAGCGTAGGTTGCAGTCACCAACAAATTGGCTCCTTAGGCTTGGTTCCCATTGCGTTAATGGGACCGCGCTAACGGACAGCGTTGCGCGGCGAAATTAACGCCGTGCAACGTGTCCGTTAGCGCGCCCATTCACAGCAATTAGGATGCGCATCACTAGCACGTGCCATTTTCGGCACGCGCTAGCGATGTGCCGGTGTTTTGTGGCGCGCAGCGGACGCTGCTTGCAGCGTCCGAGGTGCGCCCACAGTCCGTTCCCCGCTCTCGCAGATCGGAGATCTGCGAGAGCGGGGACGTTTAACGCGACCCCATTACAACACATTGCGTTAGCGCAATCCGCTAGCGCTAGGCGCTAAACGGATTGCACTAATGCAATATGAACCTAGCCTTAGTGTTTTCCTAAACTTCATCTTCTATCCATTTGCAAACACCCCTAAAGGGAGGAGAGGAGCGACGTCACAGATACCTAAGCAGATGCCGCCCACATTTACTGCAGTCGTACTATACTAGGTTTTCATGGAAAATTTCAGCAGCTGCTTCTTCAAGTGTTTAACCCCTTCACCTTGAAGCCTGTTTTCACTTTCCTGACCAGGCCATTTTTTTTTTCAATTATGACCAGTGTTACTTTATGAGGTCATAACTCTGAAACTCTTAAATGGATTCCACTGATTATGAGATTGTTTTCATGATGATGACTTGCGTTTATTTGTGTAAAATCAGATATTGGCGAAAATGTTGCAATTTTTAAACTTTTAATTTTTATGCCCTTGAATAGTTAATAAATAACTTTCCCTACATGTCTACTTTCGATCAGCGAAATTTTTGAAACATAATTTTTGTGTTAGGAAGTTAGAAAGGTTAAAAGTTGATCTGCAATTTTTCATTTTTCCAATCAAATTTACAAAACCATTTTTTTTTAGACACCACATCACATTTGAAGTGACTTTGATGGGCCCATATGACAGAAAACACCCCAAAGTTACACCATTCTAAAAACTGCACCCTTCAAGGTGCTGAAAACCACATTCAAGAAGTTTATTAACCCTTCAGGTGCTTCACATGAATTAATGGAATGTGGAAGAAAAGAATAAACATTTAACTTTTTTCACAAAAATTTTCCACTAGGCCCCATTTTTTGTACTTTCACAAAGGTAAGAAGAGAAAATGGACCGTACAATTTGTTGTGCAATTTCTCCTGAGCATGTCGATACCCCATATGTGAGGGAAACCACTGTTTGGGCGCATGGCCGGGCTCGGAAGGAAAGTAGCACCATTTCACTTTTTTTATGTAAAATTTGCTGGAATGATTAGCGGAAGCCATGTCTTGTTTGGAGAGCCCCTGATGTGCCTAAACAGTGGAAACCCCCCACAAGTGACCCCATTTTGGAAGCTATCCAAAATTGTTAAAAATAGAATCAGTGTAGGGTTTAACAATATAATTTACAAATTCCCAAATGGCAAATAGACCCTAACTAAAAATTCTAAGATTAAAAAGTAACTTTTATTGACTAAGCAATAATAATAATAAAGTTGTGTTCATATGAAAATACAGAGTCAATATTAGATAAATGTCTTAACTTACTGTTATAGCCATTAGGGGTGAATATAATTCCTCCTCTCACAGTTATGTTGCTGTTCCAATTTCAACTTTCTAATGGCTATTAGTTTGGGTGTAAATATTATTCAATTCTTACCATTTTTTGTTTTGTTAAGCAGTCTAAGATGGGGGTAGGTATTGTTCAATCCCTTAGAAAAAAAAGGAAAAAATTTCAGCTCACCCTTGTAGAGAATTTCCCGTAATCCTTGGGAAAAGTCCGAGCACGGAAGAGCGTCTCTGCCTGATGCTAAAACTTGTATGAGAAGACAAAAGGAGATCCAGCGCCGAAGATAAAATCAATAGTCTTTAATTTGACATATTTAAAATAGAAAGCTGCTTGCAAATAACCGGCATTTACCGCAGAAGGAAAGCCATGAACCACTGAACGCGTTTCGAACACGCATAGTGTTCTTAGTCCTCAGTATCAAAATGAGCAGCCTGGTTCAAAATAAAAATGCTCCTGACAGGTGAGTAACACTAGTGATAATTAAATAATCATTGCTATAAAGATCACCTTACCATTAATGCAGGAAACATAAATGTGGTTTTAAAAATACCGTATATACATAATAAATCAGATGAGAAACAATACAAAAAAAATATATAAAGAATAATACAAAAACCACATCAAAATACTAATAGTGCAACATAACTTCCTTTTTTAGATTTATTCCTAGAGGTACCCGAGTGTTCAATAAATAAATCCAAAAAGCCTCTCTATCTCTCAGCTTTTTCTCCCTATCTCCACCACGTGCATTCTTATAAACCTGTTCTATTGCAAAAACTTTAGGATGCGTTATCTGTCTGTTGTGTGCATTAATAAAATCATTAGATGCATTTGAAACATGACGGATTGTAGGTTGAATAATGTCTTATAAATGCTCTCTGAATCTTTCTTTGAGTCTCCTGATCGTGGATCCCACATAAAGTAATTTGCAGTCTGTTAGGGCTAGCGGAACGGACCAAATAATTAGGAAGATGGTATAAGGTGCGATCGCAGCCCGGGGTCCACCGTGCAGAGATGGAACCTGCTGTTGAGTAATGACGGACTTTATGGCGGTATAATATGGATACACACATGGGTTAGCTTCACCCGGTATGAAGGAAGCTAACCCTGTTGCGTCACAGGGCCACAGTACTGCACAAAGAGCACAAGCAAGGAGTCACAGAACTCTATCACAAGACACAGGGAAAGAGTTCCTCCATACCTTTTGCGCTCAACACCGCTACTGGGGTGTCAGAGGTAAACAGAAACAATAATTAAATGCACAAGAGTGCGTGCAGTGCCGCTGTGGCGGACACCACTAACCACCCAGACTTGGGTCAGGAAAGCGCTATATTAGCGCATGGAGCCGCACTGGCGGTCACTGCAATCAGATGCTGTATCGTGTGTTAGGTGCAGGTAGCACTGTCGGGCGCTAGATAGCAAGCATCCACCATTCGCAAGCAGTCAAAAATACTAGGAAGGGGGATGATTAAAGAGCGACAGTCACACATCTACACACACGTTTTCAAGTATACACTAGCGCATGGCCGAGCGGCCATGCAAACCTTTTATAGCAGCAGTGCTATGGGACCTTCCAGATGGTCCAAAAGAAGCCGCAACAGGACCTGAGCATGTGACCCCCGACCTCCAATGGGAGGTCGTCCCATGGGCATGCTCAGTATGGGAAAAGCAGGACTTAGTCCAAGGCAGAGCCTGAAAGGGCAGCACTAACCAGTCGCACAGTATTAGCTTGAGCCAAACGCTGGGACCGACGTCTCCGCTGAGCAGGCTCCACTGCAGCTGGAGAATAATGGGAGACTGCAGCGGAGATGGTTCTAGATTCCCCCTCTGCAGATGTGGGAACTCGACACCTAACACAGTCTTGACATTCTATTATATAGACTTATCTTATATATTATATCTTATATCTTATATTATCTGTTTAACAATTCAAAACATTTTTATCTGATAACTCTTTTAATTTTTTGAACAAGAAAATGTTGAGGTTTTTTATTGCATGGACAGGTTTTGCAAGGATGTTGACCACGTTTGGAAAAACCTGTGATTGACAACCAATTCAAAGAATTTTTCATATACTAAGAGACGATGAAACTATGGATACAATTCTAAAAAATGGTATCAGGCCCTGACTTTAGGTGATATTTTATCTCCCAGTTTTTACTATGCAAACAGAATTAAAAATTCTTTGAATTGGTTGTCAATCACAGTTTTTTTTCAAATGTGGTCTTTATAAAAACGATCATTTAATTATCACTAGTGTTACTCACCTGTCAGGAGCATTTTTATTTTGAACCAGACAGCTCATTTTGATACTGAGGACTAAGAACACTAGATATGTTCGAAACGCGTTCAGTGGTTCATGGCTTTCATTCTGTGGTAAATGCCGGTTATTTGCAAGCAGCTTTCTATTTTAAATATGTCAAAATAAAGACTATTGATTTTATCTCCGGAGCTTGATTCCTGTTTGCCTTCTCATACATTGTTCAATCTCTTACCTTGCCATAATTTTGTGATCACTTTCACTGGCTGGTTAGCCTTGGGGGGTAAGTATTATTCAATGCTTCCCCAACAAGAGCAGGACATTAATTTGTTAATGTCAATGGTGTTTTAGCCTTGGTGGCCACGGACCACTCTATTTCATATATCACCAATATAGACTATGTGCACACGTAGGAAATGTGGTGAAGAATTTTCTGCACAGAATCTGCAGCTGCGGATTTGCATCAGTTTTTTATGCGGATTTGCCACGGAATTGATGCATTTTAATGAATTTTTTATGCGGATTTTGTGCGGATTTTCTGCAGTTTTTGCCACTGCGGATTTCTATAATGGAGGGGTGCAGAAACGCTGCAGAAACGCTGCAGATCCGCACAAAAGAAATGACATGCACTTCTTTTAAATACGCAGCTATTCCGCACTGATTTTTCCGCACCATCTGCACAGCTTTTATTTTAACCCATTGATTTACATTGTACTGTAAATCGCAGTGCGGATCTGCAGCGTTTCTGCGCAGAAAAATCTGCTGCGGATCCGCAGTAAATCCGCATCGTATGCACATAGCCTAACTGCTCTAAAATAATAAACAGTTGCCTGGATGTGGCAATTCCAAATATGTGTACTTTTAATGTTTGTTTTTTTTAGATAAATGTAATTATTGGTTTCATATTTTTCTTTTTTTGTTCTTTAATTGGGGATTTTTAAATATATTTTTACACTTTTTAATAACTTTTTTTAAAACCATTTTTATATTGTCCCGGAATGGGACATCATTGCATCACTGCATCAGATCAGCATCTGACAGGCAGGGAAGGAGGAGTATCAGCTCTTGATCTTAGCAGGCGCTCACAGGCCACCTTACCTGTAGGACCCCTGTTATGACCTGGTGGTCAGGACAATAATGGACCTGGTGGTTAAGAGCACACGGAATGACCTGATAGTTACTGATAATATAGGACGAGCTCTGGGACGTGGGAACTCTGCTGACCGCAATCCCTAATCCTATCAACCACACTAGAAATAGCCGTGGATTGCGCCTAACGCTCCCTATGCAACGCGGCACAGCCTAAGGAACTAGCTGGCTCTAAAGATAGAAAAATAAAGCCTACCTTGCCTCAGAGAAATTTCCCAAAGGAAAAGGCAGCCCCCCACATATAATGACTGTGAGTAAAGATGAAAATACAAACACAGAGATGAAATAGATTAAGCAAAGTGAGGCCCGACTTACTGAACAGACTGAGGATAGGAAAGGTAGCTTTGCGGTCAGCACAAAAACCTACAAAAAGACCACGCAGAGGGCGCAAAAAGACCCTCCGCACCGACTCACGGTGCGGAGGCGCTCCCTCTGCGTCCCAGAGCTTTCAGCAAGCAAGACAACAATCCAAATAGCAAGGTGGACAGAAAAATAGCAAACCAGAGAAAAACAAGCAGTCACTTAGCTTCTGCTGGGAAGACAGGTCACAAGAACGATCCAGGAGTGAACTAGACCAATACTGGAACATTGACAGGTGGCATGGAGCAAAGATCTAAGTGGAGTTAAATAGAGGAGCCAGCTAACGAATTAACCTCGTCACCTGTGGAAGGAAACTCAGAAACACCCACAGCCACCAGAGAAAGTCCATGGACAGAACCAGCCGAAGTACCATTCATGACCACAGGAGGGAGCCCGACAACAGAATTCACAACAGTACCCCCCACCCTTGAGGAGGGGTCACCGAACCCTCACCAGAGCCCCCAGGCCGACCAGGACGAGCCAAATGAAAGGCACGAACTAGGATCGGCAGCATGAACATCAGAGGCAAAAACCCAGGAATCATCTTCCTGACCATAACCCTTCCACTTGACCAGGTACTGGAGTTTCTGTCTCGAAATACGAGAATCCAAAATCTTCTCCACCACATACTCCAACTCCCCCTCAACCAACACCGGGGCAGGAGGATCAACAGATGGAACCACAGGCGCCACGTATCTCCGCAACTGCGACCTATGGAACACATTATGGATGGCAAAAGAAGCAGGAAGGGCCAAACAAAATGACACAGGATTGATAACCTCAGAAATCTTATACGGACCAATGAAACGAGGCTTAAACTTAGGAGAGGAAACCTTCATAGGAACATAATGAGACGACAACCAAACCAAATCCCCAACACGAAGTCGGGGACCCACACAACACCGGCGGTTAGCGAAACGTTGAGCCTTCTCCTGGGACAATGTCAAATTGTCCACCACATGAGTCCAAATCTGCTGCAACCTATCCACCACAGTATCTACACCAGGACAGTCCGAAGACTCAACCTGCCCTGAAGAGAAACGCGGATGGAAACCAGAATTGCAGAAAAACGGCGAAACCAAAGTAGCCGAGCTGGCCCGATTAATAAGGGCGAACTCAGCCAACGGCAAAATGGACACCCAATCATCCTGATCAGCAGAAACAAAGCATCTCAGATATGTTTCCAAAGTCTGATTAGTTCGTTCGGTTTGGCCATTTGTCTGAGGATGGAAAGCCGAGGAAAAAGACAAATCAATGCCCATACTAGCACAAAAAGATCGCCAAAACCTCGAAACAAACTGGGAACCTCTGTCAGAAATGATGTTCTCCGGGATACCATGTAAACGAACCACATGCTGGAAAAATAATGGCACCAAATCAGAGGAGGAAGGCAATTTAGACAAAGGTACCAAATGGACCATCTTACAAAAGCGATCACAAACCACCCAAATAACCGACATCTTTTGAGAGACGGGGAGATCCGAAATAAAATCCATAGAAATATGCGTCCAGGGCCTCTTTGGGACCGGCAAGGGCAAAAGCAACCCACTGGCACAAGAACAGCAGGGCTTAGCCCGAGCACAAG
This sequence comes from Ranitomeya imitator, assembly GCF_032444005.1. Taxonomy (NCBI): domain Eukaryota; kingdom Metazoa; phylum Chordata; class Amphibia; order Anura; family Dendrobatidae; genus Ranitomeya; species Ranitomeya imitator. The sequence goes on along the minus strand of NC_091286.1, from coordinate 176,576,605 downwards.
TCCCACAGGACTGCACAAAAGAACGCACATCCTGTGACAAAGACGGCCACCAAAAGGATCTAGGCACCAAATCTCTGGTACCAAAGATTCCAGGATGCCCAGCCAACACTGAACAATGAATCTCAGAGATAACTCTACTAGTCCATCTATCAGGGACAAACAGTTTCTCTGCTGGGCAACGGTCAGGTCTATCAGCCTGAAATTTTTGCAGCACCCGCCGCAAATCAGGGGAGATGGCAGACAAAATTACCCCCTCTTTGAGAATACCCGCCGGCTCAGGAACACCGGAGAGTCAGGCACAAAACTCCTTGACAGGGCATCAGCCTTCACATTCTTAGAGCCCGGAAGGTACGAAACCACAAAATCAAAACGTGAGAAAAATAACGACCATCGAGCCTGTCTCGGATTCAACCGTTTGGCAGACTCAAGATAAGTCAAATTCTTGTGATCTGTCAAGACCACCACGCGATGCTTGGCTCCTTCAAGCCAATGACGCCACTCCTCGAATGCCCACTTCATGGCCAACAACTCTCGATTACCAACATCATAATTGCGCTCAGCAGGCGAAAACTTACTAGAAAAGAAAGCACATGGCTTCATCACCGAGCCATCAGAACTTCTTTGCGACAAAACAGCCCCAGCTCCAATCTCAGAAGCATCAACCTCAACCTGAAACGGGAGCGAAACATCTGGCTGGCACAACACAGGGGCAGAAGAAAAACGACGCTTCAACTCCTGAAAAGCCTCTACAGCTGCAGAAGACCAATTGACCACATCAGCACCCTTCTTGGTGAAATCAGTCAACGGTTTAGCAACACTAGAAAAATTAGCGATGAAGCGCCGATAAAAATTATCAAAGCCCAGGAACTTTTGCAGGCTCTTCACAGATGTCGGCTGAGTCCAATCGTAAATGGCTTGGACTTTAACAGGGTCCATCTCGATAGTAGAAGGGGAAAAAATGAACCCCAAAAATGAAACCTTCTGAACTCCAAAGAGACACTTTGACCCCTTCACAAACAAGGAATTCGCACAAAGGACCTGGAACACCATTCTGACCTGCTTCACATGAGACTCCCAATCATCCGAAAAGACCAAAATATCATCCAAATACACAATCAGGAATTTGTCCAGGTACTCTCGGAAGATGTCATGCATAAAGGACTGAAATACTGATGGAGCATTGGAAAGCCCGAATGGCATAACCAGGTACTCAAAATGGCCCTCGGGCGTATTAAATGCTGTTTTCCATTCATCGCCTTGTTTAATATGCACAAGATTATACGCCCCTCGAAGATCTATCTTGGTGAACCAACTAGCCCCTTTAATACGAGCAAACAAATCAGACAGCAACGGCAAAGGATACTGAAATTTGACAGTAATTTTATTAAGAAGGCGGTAATCAATACAAGGTCTCAAAGAACCATCCTTCTTGGCCACAAAAAAGAACCCTGCTCCTAACGGTGATGACGACGGGCGAATATGGCCTTTCTCCAAGGATTCCTTTATATAACTCCGCATAGCGGCGTGTTCTGGCAAAGAAATATTGAACAATCGGCCCTTAGGAAACTTACTACCAGGAATCAAAATAATTGCACAATCGCAATTCCTATGAGGAGGTAGGGCACTGGCTTTGGGCTCATCAAATACATCCCGATAATCCGACAAAAACTCTGGAACTTCAGAAGGAGTGGAAGACTAAATAGACAAAAATGGAACATCACCATGTACCCCCTGGCAACCCCAGCTGGACACAGACATAGATTTCCAGTCCAATACTGGATTATGAACCTGTAGCCATGGCAACCCCAAAACAACCACATCATGCAGATTATGCAACACCAGAAAGCGGATATCCTCCTGATGTGCAGGAGCCATGCACATGGTCAATTGGGTCCAGTACTGAGGCTTATTCTTGGCCAAAGGCGTAGCATCAGTTCCTCTCAATGGAATAGGATACTGCAAGGGCTCCAAGAAAAAACCACAGCGCCTAGCATACTCCAAGTCCATCAAATTCAGGGCAGCGCCTGAATCCACAAATGCCATAACAGAATAGGATGACAAAGAACAAATCAGAGTAACGGACAATAGAAATTTAGACTGTACCGTACCAATGGTGTCATACCTAGCGAACCGCTTAGTGCGCTTAGGACAATCGGAGATAGCATGAGTGGAATCACCACAGTAAAAACATAGCCCATTCCGACGTCTGTGTTCTTGCCGTTCAGCTCTGGTCAAAGTCCTATCACATTGCATAGGCTCAGGCCCATGCTCAGATAATACCGCCAAATGGTGCACAGCTTTACGCTCACGCAAGCGTCGATCGATCTGAATGGCCAAAGACATAGACTCATTCAGACCAGCAGGCATGGGAAATCCCACCATGACATCCTTAAGGGCTTCAGAGAGACCCTTTCTGAAGATTGCTGCCAGGGCACATTCATTCCACTGAGTGAGCACAGACCACTTTCTAAACTTCTGACAATATATCTCCGCTTCATCCTGACCCTGACACAGAGCCAGCAAGATTTTCTCTGCCTGATCCACTGAATTAGGTTCGTCATAAAGCAATCCAAGCGCCAGGAAAAACGCATCAACATCACGCAATGCCGGATCTCCTGGCGCAAGGGAAAATGCCCAGTCTTGAGGGTCACCACGTAACAAAGAAATAATGATCTTTACTTGTTGAACAGGGTCACCTGAGGAGCGAAGTTTCAAGGCAAGAAACAAATTACAATTATTTTTGAAATTCAAGAACTTAAATCTATCACCAAAAAACAAATCAGGAATTGGAATCCTAGGCTCTGACATCGGATTCTGAACCACAAAATCTTGAATGTTTTGTACCCTTGCAGTGAGATTATCCATACAAGAGGACAGACCTTGAATGTCCATGTCTACACCTGTGTTCTGAACTACCCAGATGTAAAGGGGAAAAGAGAGACAAAACACACTGCAAAGAAAAAAAAAATGGTCTCAGAACTTCTCTTATCCCTCTATTGAGATGCATTAGTACTTTGGGCCACCTGTACTGTTATGACCTGGTGGTCAGGACAATAATGGACCTGGTGGTTAAGAGCACACGGAATGACCTGATAGTTACTGATAATATAGGACGAGCTCTGGGACGTGGGAACTCTGCTGACCGCAATCCCTAATCCTATCAACCACACTAGAAATAGCCGTGGATTGCTCCTAACGCTCCCTATGCAACTCGGCACAGCCTAAGGAACTAGCTAGCCCTAAAGATAGAAAAATAAAGCCTACCTTGCCTCAGAGAAATTCCCCAAAGGAAAAGGCAGCCCCCCACATATAATGACTGTGAGTAAAGATGAAAATACAAACACAAAGATGAAATAGATTAAGCAAAGTGAGGCCCGACTTACTGAACAGACTGAGGATAGGAAAGGTAGCTTTGCGGTCAGCACAAAAACCTACAAAAAGACCACGCAGAGGGCGCAAAAAGACCCTCCGCACCGACTCACGGTGCGGAGGCGCTCCCTCTGCGTCCCAGAGCTTTCAGCAAGCAAGACAACAATCCAAATAGCAAGCTGGACAGAAAAATAGCAAACCAGAGAAAAACAAGCAGTCACTTGGCTTCTGCTGGGAAGACAGGTCACAAGAACGATCCAGGAGTGAACTAGACCAATACTGGAACATTGACAGGTGGCATGGAGCAAAGATCTAAGTGGAGTTAAATAGAGGAGCCAGCTAACGAATTAACCTCGTCACCTGTGGAAGGAAACTCAGAAACACCCACAGCCACCAGAGAAAGTCCATGGACAGAACCAGCCGAAGTACCATTTATGACCACAGGAGGGAGCCCGACAACAGAATTCACAACAGACCTTTAAGCCATCTTGCGGCCGGGAGTCACCATTGAGACCATCAGCACAAAGCGATCGCATTGTGTTATGCTGATGGGAGCAGACAGGGAGCCCACTTCCTAAACTATGCTCCTCAATGTCGCTGTCATTAGTGACAGTGGCATCAGAGAGGTTAAATGACCGTGATTGGTGCTATCACCGATCGTGGGCATTACTGCAGGGTATCAGGTCTCACAAATAGCTGATACCTGCACCAGATAGAAGCGAAGCTCAGCGTGAGCCTGCTCGATCACAGCATCGTAAATATACTTCTGTTTGTGGGAAAACAGCTCCCACAGAACAGTATATGTATGGCGCTTGTTGGGAAGGGGTTAAAAGTGGAAAATATTAAACCTTTTAAAATTATTTTTCATATTTTACTTCATTAAAATCAAGTTATAATATACTATATAAAAAAATTAATGCTTCACATTTTTTAACCCCTTTCTGCCATTAGACGTACTATTCTGTCCATGTGGGGTGGGCCTTAATTCCCAAGGACGGAATAGAACGTCATAGGCGATCGGCCGCGCTCACGGGGGGAGCGCGGCCGAGTGTCAGCTGCTTATCGCAGCTGACATCCGGCACTATGTGCCAGTAGCGGTCAGGGCCCGTCCCCGGCACATTAACCCCCGGCACACCGCGATCAAAGATGATCGCGATGTGCCGGTGGTGCAGGGAAGCATCGCGCAGGGAGGGGGCTCCCTGTGGGCTTCCCTGAGACCCCCGCAGCAACGCGATGTGATCGCGTTGCTGCGAGGGTCTCTTACCTCCCTCTTTGCAGCAAGTTCCGGATCCAAGATGGCCGCGGATCCGGGTCCTGCAGGGAGGGAGGTGGCTTACCAAGTGGCTGCTCAGAGCAGGCACTTGGTAACGCTGCATCGCTCTTTGACAGATCGGTGATCTGTCAGAGTGCTGTGCAAACTGGCAGATCACCGATCTGTATTGTCCCCCCCTGGGACAAAGTAAAAAAGTTTAAAAAATTTTTTACAAGTGTGTAAAAAAAATTTAAAAAAAATCCTGAATAATGAAAAAAAGAAAAAAATATTATTCCCATAAATACATTTCTTTACCTAAATAAAAAAAAACAAAACAATAAAAGTACACATATTTAGTATCGCCGCGTCCGTAACGACCCGACCTATAAAACTGTCCCACTAGTTAACCCCTTCAGTAAACACCGTAAGGGAGGCAAAAAACAACGCTTTATTATCATACCGCCGAACAAAAAGTGGAATAACATGCGATCAAAAAGACGGATATAAATAACCATGGTACCGCTGAAAACTTCATCTTGTCCCGCAAAAAGCGAGCCGCCATACAACATCATCAGGAAAAAAATAAAAAAGTTATAGTCATCAGAATAAAGCGATGCAAAAATAATTATTTTTTCTATAAAATAGTTTTTATCGTATAAAAGCGGCAAAACATAAAAAAGATATAAATGAGGTGTCGCTGTAATCGTACTGACCCGAAGAATAAAACTGCTTTATCAATTTTACCAAACGCGGAACAGTATAAACGCCTCCCCTAAAAGAAATTCATGAATAGCTGGTTTTTGGTCATTCTGCCTCACAAAAATTGAAATAAAAAGCCATCAAAAAATGTCACATGCCCGAAAATGTTACCAATAAAAACGTCAACTCGTCCCGCAAAAAACAAGACCTCACATGACTCTGTGGACCCAAATATGGAAAAATTATAGCTCTCAAAATGTGGTAACGCAAAAAATATTTTTTGCAATAAAAAGCGTCTTTCAGTGTGTGACGGCTGCCAATCATAAAAATCCGCTAAAAAACCCGCTATGAAAGTAAATCAAACCCCCCTTCATCACCCCCTTAGTTAGGGAAAAATAAAAAAAAATTAAAAATGTATTTATTTCCATTTTCCCGTTAGGGTTAGGGCTAGGGTTAGGACTAGGGCTAGGGTTAGGGCTAGGGTTAGGACTAGGGCTAGGGTTAAGGCTAGGGTTATGGTTAGGGCTAGGATTAAGGCTACAGTTAGGGTTAAGGCTACAGTTAGGGTTGGGGCTAAAGTTAGGGTTAGGGTTTGGATTACATTTGCGGTTGGGATTAGGGTTAGGGGTGTGTTTGGATTAGGGTTTCAGTTATAATTGGGGGGTTTCCACTGTTTAGACACATCAGGGGCTCTCCAAACGCGACATGACGTCCGATCTCAATTCCAGCCAATTCTGCGTTGAAAAAGTAAAACAGTGCTCCTTCCCTTCCGAGCTCTCCCGTGTGCCCAAACAGGAGTTTACCCCAACATATTGGGTATCAGCGTACTCAGGACAAATTGGACAACAACTTTTGGGGTCCAATATCTCCTGTTACCCTTGGGAAAATACAAAACTGGGGGCTAAAAAATAATTTTTGTAGGAAAAAAAAAAGATTTTTTATTTTCACGGCTCTGCGTTATAAACTGTAATGAAACACTTAGGGGCTCAAAGTTCTCACAACACATCTAGATAAGTTCCTTGGGGGGTCTAGTTTCCAATATGGGGTCACTTGTGGGGGGTTTCTACTGTTTAGGTACATTAGGGGCTCTACAAACGCAATGTGACGCCTGCTGTTGTGAATTCTGTGGTCAAGCTCCCTCCTGTGGTCATGAGTGGTACTTCGGCTGGTTCTGTCTATGAGCTTCCTCTGGTGGATGTGAGTGGGGTTGCGGCTTCTGAGTTTCCTTCCTCAGGTGACGAGGTTAAGTCGTTAGGTGCTGCTCTATTTAACTCCACCTAGTTCTTTGTTCCTTGCCTCCAGTCAATGTTCCAGTATTGGTCTTGCTCTCTCCTGGATCGTCCTTGTGGCCTGCATAAGCTGTTCTGCTTGTGTTTCTTGGTTTGCTATTTTTTCTGTCCAGCTTGCTATTTTGGTTTGTCTTGCTTGCTGGAAGCTCTGGGACGCAGAGGAAGCACCTCCGTACCGTTAGTCGGTGCGGAGGGTCTTTTTGCGCCCTCTGCGTGGTTGTTTGTAGGTTTTTGTGCTGACTGCAAAGCTATCTTTCCTATCCTCGGTCTATTCAGTAAGTCGGGCCTCACTTTGCTAAAATCTATTTCATCTCTGTGTTTGTATTTTCATCTTTACTCACAGTCATTATATGTGGGGGGCTGCCTTTTCCTTTGGGGAATTTCTCTGAGGCAAGGTAGGCTTATTTTTCTATCTTCAGGGCTAGCTAGTTTCTCAGGCTGTGCCCGAAGCGCCTAGGTCTGGTCAGGAGCGCTCCACGGCTACCTCTAGTGTGGTGTGATAGGATTAGGGATTGCGGTCAGCAGAGTTCCCACGTCTCAGAGCTCGTCCTATGTTATTAGTAACTATCAGGTCACTTTGTGTGCTCTTAACCACCAGGTCCATTGTGTTTCTGAACCACCAGTTCATAACAGTACTGGAGGCCCAAAGTACTAATGCTTCTCAATAGAGGCAAAAGAGAAGTTCTGAGACCATTTTTTTTTCTCTGCACTGTGTTTTGTCTTTCTTTTCCCCTAGACATTTGGGTGGTTCAGGACACAGGTGTAGTGATGGACTTTAAAGGTCTGTCTTCTTGTGTGGATCATCTCACTGCAAGAGTACAAAATATTCAAGACTTTGTGGTTCAGAATTCTATGTTAGAACCAAGAATTCCTATTCCTGATTTGTTTTCTGGAGATAGAGCTAAGTTTCTGAGTTTTAAAAATAATTGTAAACTGTTTCTGGCTTTGAAACCCCGCTCCTCTGGTGACCCAGTTCAACAAGTTAAGATCATTATTTCTTTATTACGTGGCGACCCTCAAGACTGGGCATTTTCCCTTGCGCCAGGAGATCCTGCATTATGTAATATTGATGCGTTTTTTCTGGCGCTCGGATTGCTTTATGATGAACCTAATTCAGTGGATCAGGCAGAGAAAAATTTGCTGGCTCTGTGTCAGGGTCAGGATGAGGAAGAGATATATTGTCAGAAGTTTAGGAAGTGGTCTGTGCTCACTCAATGGAATGAATGTGCGCTGGCAGCAATTTTCAGAAAGGGTCTCTCTGAAGCCCTTAAGGATGTCATGGTGGGATTTCCTATGCCTGCTGGTCTGACTGAGTCTATGTCTTTGGCCATTCAGATCGATCGACGCTTGCGTGAGCGTAAAACTGTGCACCATTTGGCGGTATTACCTGAGCATAAACCTGAGCCTATGCAATGTGATAGGACTTAGACCAGAGCTGAACGGCAAGAACACAGACGTCGGAATGGGCTGTGTTTTTACTGTGGTGATTCCACTCATGCTATCTTCGATTGTCCTAAGCGCACTAAGCGGTTCGCTAGGTCTGCCACCATTGGTACGGTACAGTCGAAATTTCTTCTGTCCGTTACTTTGATCTGCTTTGTCATCCTATTCTGTCATGGCATTTGTGGATTCAGGCGCTGCCCTGAATTTGATGGACTTGGAGTTTGCTAGGCGCTGTGGGTTTTTCTTGGAGCCCTTGCAGTATCCTATTCCATTGAGAGGAATTGATGCTACGCCTTTGGCCAAGAATAAGCCTCAATACTGGACCCAGCTGACCATGTGCATGGCTCCTGCGCATCAGGAGGATATTCGCTTTTGGGTGTTGCATAATCTGCATGATGTGGTCGTGTTGGGGTTGCCATGGCTACAAGTCCATAACCCAGTATTGGATTGGAAATCAATGTCTGTGTCCAGCTGGGGTTGTCAGGGGGTACATGGTGATGTTCCATTTCTGTCTATTTCGTCATCCGCCCCTTCTGAGGTCCCAGAGTTCTTGTCGGATTACCGGGATGTATTTGATGAGCCCAAGTCCAGGGCCCTACCTCCGCATAGGGATTGCGATTGTGCTATCGATTTGATTCCTGGTAGTAAGTTTCCTAAGGGTCGACTGTTTAATTGGTCTGTGCCTGAGCACGCCGCTATGCGGAGTTACGTAAAGGAATCCTTGGAGAAGGGTCATATTCGCCCGTCGTCGTCGCCATTGGGAGCAGGGTTCTTTTTTGTGGCCAAGAAGGATGGTTCGCTGAGACCTTGTATTGATTACCGCCTTCTAAATAAAATCACAGTCAAATTTCAGTACCCCTTGCCGCTGCTGTCTGATTTGTTTGCTCGGATTAAGGGGGCTAGTTGGTTCACCAAGATAGATCTTTGTGGTGCGTATATTCTTGTGCGTATTAAACAGGGCGATGAATGGAAAACAGCATTTAATACGCCCGAGGGCCATTTTGAGTACCTGGTTATGCCATTCGGCTTTCTAATGCTCCATCAGTATTTCAGTCCTTTATGCATGACATCTTCCGAGAGTACCTGGATAAATTCCTGATTGTATACTTGGATGATATTTTGGTCTTCTCGGATGATTGGGAGTCTCACGTGAAGCAGGTTAGAATGGTGTTCCAGGTCCTGCGTGCGAATTCTTTGTTTGTGAAGTGGTCAAAGTGTCTCTTTGGTGTTCAGAAGGTTTCATTTTTGGGTTTCATTTTTTCCCCTTCTACTATCGAGATGGACCCTGTTAAAGTTCAGGCCATTTATGATTGGACTCAGCCGACATCTCTGAAGAGTCTGCAAAAGTTCCTGGGCTTTGCTAATTTTTATCGTCGCTTCATCAATAATTTTTCTAGTATCGCTAAACCGTTGACTGATTTAACCAAGAAGGGTGCTGATGTGGTCAATTGGTCTTCTGCTGCTGTGGAGGCTTTTCAGGAGTTGAAGCGTCGTTTTTCTTCTGCCCCTGTGTTATGCCAACCAGATGTTTCGCTCCCGTTCCAGGTCGAGGTTGATGCTTCTGAGATTGGAGCAGGGGCTGTTTTGTCGCAAAGAAGTTCTGATGGCTCGGTGATGAAGCCATGTGCCTTCTTTTCCAGGAAGTTTTCACCTGCTGAGCGTAATTATAATGTTGGCAATCGAGAGTTGCTGGCCATGAAGTGGGCATTCGAGGAGTGGCGTCATTGGCTTGAAGGAGCTAAGCATCGCGTGGTGGTCTTGACTGATCACAAGAACTTATCTTGAGTCTGCCAAACGGTTGAATCCTAGACAGGCTCGTTGGTCGCTGTTTTTCTCCCGTTTTGACTTTGTGGTTTCGTACCTTCCGGGCTCTAAAAATGTGAAGGCAGATGCCCTGTCTAGGAGTTTTGTGCCCGACTCTCCGGGTTTTCCTGAGCCGGCGGGTATTCTCAAAGAGGGGGTAATTTTGTCTGCCATCTCCCCTGATTTGCAGCGGGTGCTGCAAAAATTTCAGGCTAATAGACCTGACCGTTGCCCAGCGGAGAAAATGTTTGTCCCTGATAAATGGACGAGTAGAGTTATCTCTGAGGTTCATTGTTCGGTGTTGGCTGGTCATCCTGGAATCTTTGGTACCAGAGATTTGGTGGCTAGATCCTTTTGGTGGCCGTCTCTGTCGCGGGATGTGCGTTCGTTTGTGCAGTCCTGTGGGATTTGTGCTCGGGCTAAGCCCTGCTGTTCTCGTGCCAGTGGGTTGCTTTTGCCCTTGCTGGTCCCGAAGAGGCCCTGGACACATATCTCTATGGATTTTATTTTGGATCTTCCCGTCTCTCAAAAGATGTCGGTCATTTGGGTGGTTTGTGATCGCTTCTCTAAGATGGTCCATTCGGTACCCTTGTCTAAATTGCCTTCCTCCTCTGATTTGGTGCCATTGTATTTCCAGCATGTGGTTCGTTTACATGGCATTCCAGAGAACGTTTCTGACAGAGGTTCCCAGTTTGTTTCGAGGTTTTGGCGAGCCTTTTGTGCTAGGATGGGCATTGATTTGTCTTTTTCCTCGGCTTTCCATCCTCAGACAAATGGCCAAACTGAACGAACCAATCAGACCTTGGAAACATATCTGAGATGTTTTGTTTCTGCTGATCAGGATGATTGGGTGTCCTTTTTGCCGTTGGCTGAGTTCGCCCTTAATAATCGGGCCAGCTCGGCTACTTTGGTTTCGCCGTTTTTCTGCAATTCTGGTTTGCATCCTCGTTTCTCTTCAGGGCAGGTTGAGTCTTCGGACTGTCCTGGTTTGGATACTGTGGTGGATAGGTTGCAGCAGATTTGGACTCATGTAGTGGACAATTTGACATTGTCCCAGGAGAAGGCTCAACGTTTCGCTAACCGCAGGCGCTGTGTGGGTCCCCGACTTCGTGTTGGGGATTTGGTTTGGTTGTCGTCTCGTTATATTCCTATGAAAGTTTCCTCTCCTAAGTTTAAGCCTCGTTTCATTGGTCCATATAGGATTTCTGAGGTTCTTAATCCTGTGTCTTTTCGTTTGACCCTTCCAGCTTCTTTTTCCATCCATAATGTATTCCATAGTAACATAGTAACATAGTTAGTAAGGCCGAAAAAAGACATTTGTCCATCCAGTTCAGCCTATATTCCATCATAATAAATACCCAGATCTACGTCCTTCTACAGAACCTAATAATTGTATGATACAATATTGTTCTGCTCCATGAAGACATCCAGGCCTCTCTTGAACCCCTCGACTGAGTTCGCCATCACCACCTCCTCAGGCAAGCAATTCCAGATTCTCACTGCCCTAACAGTAAAGAATCCTCTTCTATGTTGGTGGAAAAACCTTCTCTCCTCCAGACGCAAAGAATGCCCCCTTGTGCCCGTCACCTTCCTTGGTATAAACAGATCCTCAGCGAGATATTTGTATTGTCCCCTTATATACTTATACATGGTTATTAGATCGCCCCTCAGTCGTCTTTTTTCTAGACTAAATAATCCTAATTTCGCTAATCTATCTGGGTATTGTAGTTCTCCCATCCCCTTTATTAATTTTGTTGCCCTCCTTTGTACTCTCTCTAGTTCCATTATATCCTTCCTGAGCACCGGTGCCCAAAACTGGACACAGTACTCCATGTGCGGTCTAACTAGGGATTTGTACAGAGGCAGTATAATGCTCTCATCATGTGTATCCAGACCTCTTTTAATGCACCCCATGATCCTGTTTGCCTTGGCAGCTGCTGCCTGGCACTGGCTGCTCCAGGTAAGTTTATCATTAACTAGGATCCCCAAGTCCTTCTCCCTGTCAGATTTACCCAGTGGTTTCCCGTTCAGTGTGTAATGGTGATATTGATTCCCTCTTCCCATGTGTATAACCTTACATTTATCATTGTTAAACCTCATCTGCCACCTTTCAGCCCAAGTTTCCAACTTATCCAGATCCATCTGTAGCAGAATACTATCTTCTCTTGTATTAACTGCTTTACATAGTTTTGTATCATCTGCAAATATCGATATTTTACTGTGTAAACCTTCTACCAGATCATTAATGAATATGTTGAAGAGAACAGGTCCCAATACTGACCCCTGCGGTACCCCACTGGTCACAGCGACCCAGTTAGAGACTATACCATTTATAACCACCCTCTGCTTTCTATCACTAAGCCAGTTACTAACCCATTTACACACATTTTCCCCCAGACCAAGCATTCTCATTTTGTGTACCAACCTCTTGTGTGGCACGGTATCAAACGCTTTGGAAAAATCGAGATATACCACGTCCAATGACTCACCGTGGTCCAGCCTATAGCTTACCTCTTCATAAAAACTGATTAGATTGGTTTGACAGGAGCGATTTCTCATAAACCCATGCTGATATGGAGTTAAACAGTTATTCTCATTGAGATAATCCAGAATAACATCCCTCAGAAACCCTTCAAATATTTTACCAACAATAGAGGTTAGACTTACTGGCCTATAATTTCCAGGTTCACTTTTAGAGCCCTTTTTGAATATTGGCACCACATTTACTATGCGCCAGTCCTGCGGAACAGACCCTGTCGCTATAGAGTCACTAAAAATAAGAAATAATGGTTTATCTATTACATTACTTAGTTCTCTTAGTACTCGTGGGTGTATGCCATCCGGACCCGGAGATTTATCTATTTTAATCTTATTTAGCCGGTTTTGCACCTCTTCTTGGGTTAGATTGGTGACCCTTAATATAGGGTTTTCATTGTTTCTTGGGATTTCACCTAGCATTTCATTTTCCACCGTGAATACCGTGGAGAAGAAGGTGTTTAATATGTTAGCTTTTTCCTCGTCATCTACAACCATTCTTTCCTCACTATTTTTTAAGGGGCCTACATTTTCAGTTTTTATTCTTTTACTATTGATATAGTTGAAGAACAGTTTGGGATTAGTTTTACTCTCCTTAGCAATGTGCTTCTCTGTTTCCTTTTTGGCAGCTTTAATTAGTTTTTTAGATAAAGTATTTTTCTCCCTATAGTTTTTTAGAGCTTCAATGGTGCCATCCTGCTTTAGTAGTGCAAATGCTTTCTTTTTACTGTTAATTGCCTGTCTTACTTCTTTGTTTAGCCACATTGGGTTTTTCCTATTTCTAGTCCTTTTATTCCCACAAGGTATAAACCGCTTACACTGCCTATTTAGGATGTTCTTAAACATTTCCCATTTATTATCTGTATTCTCATTTCTGAGGATATTGTCCCAGTCTACCAGATTAAGGGCATCTCTAAGCTGTTCAAACTTTGCCTTCCTAAAGTTCAATGTTTTTGTGACTCCCTGACAAGTCCCCCTAGTGAAAGACAGGTGAAACTGCACAATATTGTGGTCGCTATTTCCTAAATGCCCAACCACCTGCAGATTTGTTATTCTGTCAGGTCTATTAGATAGTATTAGGTCTAAAAGTGCTGCTCCTCTGGTTGGATTCTGCACCAATTGTGAAAGATAATTTTTCTTGGTTATTAGTAGAAACCTGTTGCCTTTATGGGTTTCACAGGTTTCTGTTTCCCAGTTAATATCCGGGTAGTTAAAGTCCCCCATAACCAGGACCTCATTATGGGTTGCAGCTTCATCTATCTGCTTTAGAAGTAGACTTTCCATGCTTTGTTATATTTGGGGGTTTGTAACAGACCCCAATGAGAATTTTGTTACCATTTTTCCCTCCATGAATTTCAACCCATATGGACTCGACATCCTCATTCCCTTCGCTAATATCCTCCCTTAACCCCTTCCCGACCTTTGACGCATACGCTGCGTCATGAAAGTCGGTGCCATTCCGACCCATGACGCAGCATATGCGTCATGGAAAGATCGCGTCCCTGCAGGCCGGGTGAAAGGGTTAACTCCCATTTCACCCGATCTGCAGGGACAGGGGGAGTGGTAGTTTAGCCCAGGGGGGGTGGCTTCACCCCCTCGTGGCTACGATCGCTCTGATTGGCTGTTGAAAGTGAAACTGCCAATCAGAGCGATTTGTAATATTTCACCTAAAAAACTGGTGAAATATTACAATCCAGCCATGGCCGATGCTGCAATATCATCGGCCATGGCTGGAAACACTTATGTGCACCCACCCCACCCCTCCGATCGCCCCCCCAGCCCCCCGATCTGTGGTCCGCTCCCCTCCGTCCTGTGCTCCGCTCCCCCGTCCTCCTGTCCGCTTCCCCCGTGCACCAATCACCCCCCCCGCGCTCCAATCAAACCCCCCCGCACTCCGATCCCCCCCCGCACACAGCGACCCCCTCCCCGTGCTCCGATCCACCACCCCCGCACAGCGATCCCTCACCCCGTGCTCCAATCCTCCCTCCTGTGTTCCGATCCACCCCCCCCATGCTCCGATCCACCCCCCCCGTGCTCCGACGTTCCCCCCCGTGCCCTGATCTCCCCCCCCTTATACTTACCTGGCCGCCCGAGGTCCGTCCGTCTTCTTTCCTGGGCGCCGCCATCTTCCAAAATGGCGGGCGCATGTGCAGTGCGCCCGCCGAATCTGCCGGCCGGCAGAATCGTTCCAGAGTGAATTTTGATCACTGAGATAGGTTATATCTCAGTGATCAAAATAAAAAAAATAGTAAATGACCCCCCCCTTTGTCACCCCCATAGATAGGGACAATAAAAAAAATAAAGAATTTTTTTTTTTTCACTAAGGTTGGGGTAAGAACTAGGGTTAGGGTTAGGGGTAGGGTTAGGGTTAGGGGTAGGGTTAGGGGTAGGGGTAGGGGTAGGGGTAGGTGTAGGGTTAGGGGTAGGGGTAGGGTTAGGGGTAGGGTTAGGGTTTCGGTATGTGCACACATATTCTGGTCCTATGCGGATTTTTCCGCAGCGGATTTGAAAAATCCACAGTGCTAAACCGCTGCCGATTTATCGTGGATTTACCGCGGTTTTTCTGTGCATTTCACTGCGGTTTTACAACTGCGATTTTCTATTGGAGCAGTTGTAAAACCGCTGCGGAATCCGCAGAAAGAAGTGACATGCTGCGGAATGTAAACCGCTGCGTTTCCGTGCAGTTTTTCCGCAGCATGTGTACAGCGATTTTTGTTTCCCATAGGTTTGCATTGAACTGTAAACTCATGGGAAACTGCTGCGGATTCGCAGCATTTTCTGCAGCGTGTGCACATACCTTTAGAATTAGGCTATGTGCACACGGTGCGGATTTGGCTGAGGATCCGCAGCAGTGTTCCATCAGGTTTACAGTACCATGTAAACATATGGAAAACCAAATCCGCTGTGCCCATGGTGCGGAAAATACCGCGCGGGAACGCTGCGTTGTATTTTCCGCACCATGCCAATTCTTTGTGCGGATTCCGCGGCGTTTTACACCTGTTCCTCAATAGGAATCCGCAGGTGAAATCCGCACAAAAAACACTGGAAATCCGCGGAAAATCCGCAGGTAAAACGTAGTGCCTTTTACCCGCGGATTTTTCAAAAATGGTGCTGAAAAATCTCATACGAATCCGCAACGTTGGCACATAGCCTTAGGGTTGGGTTGGAATTAGGGTTGTGGTTAGGGTTAGGGGTGTGTTGGGGTTAGGGTTGTGGTTAGGGGTGTGTTGGGGTTAGGGTTGTGATTAGGGTTATGGCTACAGTTGGGATTAGGGTTAGGGGTGTGTTGGGGTTAGTGTTGGAGGTAGAATTGAGGGGTTTCCACTGTTTAGGCACTTCAGGGGGTCTCCAAACGCAACATGGCGCCACCATTGATTCCAGCCAATCTTGTATTCAAAAATTCAAATGGTGCTCCCTCACTTCCGAACCCCGATGTGTGCCCAAACAGTGGTTTACCCCCACATATAGGGTACCAGCATACTCAGGACAAACTGCGCAACAATTACTGGGGTCCAATTTCTCCTGTTACCCTTGAGAAAATAAAAAATTGCTTGCTAAAACATCATTTTTGAGGAAAGAAAAATGATTTTTTATTTTCACGGCTCTGCGTTGTAAACGTCTGTGAAGCACTTGGGGGTTCAAAGTGCTCACCACATATCTAGATAAGTTCCTTGGGGGGTCTAGTTTCCAAAATGCGGTCACTTGTGGGGGGTTTCTACTGTTTAGGCACACCAGGGGCTCTGCAAACGCAACGTGACGCCCGCAGACCATTCCATCAAAGTCTGCATTTCAAAAGTCACTACTTCCCTTCTGAGCCCCCACGTGTGCCCAAACAGTGGTTTACCCCCACACATGGGGTATCAGCGTACTCAGGAGAAACTGGACAACAACTTTTGTGGTCCAATTTCTCCTGTAACCCTTGGGAAAATAAAAAATTCTGGGCTAAAAAATTATTTTTGAGGAAAGAAAACGTATTTATTATTTTCACGGCTCTGCGTTATAAACTTCTGTAAAGCACTTGGGGGTTCAAAGTGCTCACCACATATCTAGATAAGTTCCTTTGGGGGTCTAGTTTCCAAAATGGGGTCACTTGTGGGGGGTTTCTACTGTTTAGGCACACCAGGGGCTCTGCAAACGCAACGTGACGCCCGCAGACCATTCCATCAAAGTCTGCATTTCAAAAGTCACTACTTCACTTCCGAGCCCCAGCATGTGCCTAAACAGTGGTTTACCCCCACATATGGGGTATCAGCGTACTCAGGAGAAACTGGACAACAACTTTTGGGGTCAAATTTCTCCTGTTACCCTTGGGAAAATAAAAAATTGCGGGCTAAAATTCATTTTTGAGAAAATAATTATTTTTTTTTTATTTTCATGGCTCTGCGTTATAAATTCTGTGAAGCACTTGAGGGTTCAAAGTGCTCACTACACATCTAGATTAGTTCCTTTGGGGGTCTAGTTTCCAAAATGGGGTAATTTGTGGGGGATCTCCAATGTTTAGGCACACAGGGGCTCTCCAAACGCGACATGGTGTCCGCTAATGATTGGAGATAATTTTCCATTTAAAAAGCCAAATGGCGTGCCTTCCCTTCTGAGCCCTGCCGTGCGCCCAAACAGTGGTTTACCCCCACATATGGGGTATCTGCATACTCAGGACAAACTGGACAACAACATTTGTGGTCCAATTTCTCCTATTACCATTGGCAAAATAGGAAATTCCAGGCTAAAAAATCATTTTTGAGAAAAAAATTATTTTTTATTTTCATGGCTCTGCATTATAAACTTCTGTGAAGCACCTGGGGGTTTAAAGTGCTCAGTATGCATCTAGGTAAGTTCCTTGGGGGGTCTAGTTTCCAAAATGGGGTCACTTGTGGGGGAGCTCCATTGCATAGGCACACAGGGGCTCTCCAAATGCGACATGGTGTCCGCTAACAATTGGAGCTAATTTTCCATTCAAAAAGTTAAAAGGCGCGCCTTCCCTTCCGAGCCCTGCCGTGTGCCCAAACAGTGGTTTACCCCCACATATGAGGTATCGGCGTACTCGGGAGAAATTGCTCAACAAATTTTAGGATCCATTTTATCCTGTTGCCCATGTGAAAATGAAAAAATTGAGGCGAAAATAAATTTTTTGTGAAAAAAAAGTACTTTTTCATTTTTACGGATCAATTTGTGAAGCACCTGAGGGTTTAAAGTGCTCACTAGGCATCTAGATAAGTTCCTTGGGGGGTCCAGTTTCCAAAATGGGGTCACTTGTGGGGGAGCTCCAATGTTTAAGCACACAGGGTCTCTCCAAACGCGACATGGTGTCCGCTAACGATGGAGATAATTTTTCATTCAAAAAGTCAAATGGCGCTCCTTCCCTTCCGAGCCTTACCATGTGCCCAAACAGTGGTTTACCCCCACATGTGAAGTATCGGTGTACTCAGGAGAAATTGCCAAACAAATTTTAGGATCCATTTTATCCTGTTGTCCATGTGAAAATGAAAAAATTGAGGCTAAAAAACTTTTTTTGTGAAAAAAAAGTACTTTTTCATTTTTACGGATCAATTTGTGAAGAATCTGGGGGTTTAAAGGGCTCACTATGCATCTAGATAAGTTCCTTGGGGCGTCTAGTTTCCAAAATGGGGTCACTTGTGGGGGAGCTCCAATTTTTAGGCACACGGGGGCTCTCCAAATGTGACATGGTGTCCGCTAAAGAGTGCAGCCAATTTTTCATTCAAAAAGTCAAATGGCGCTCCTTCCCTTCCAAGCCCTGCCGTGCGCCCAAACAGTGGTTTACCCCCACATATGAGGTATCAGCGTACTCAGGACAAATTGGACAACAACTTACGTGGTTCAGTTTCTCCTTTTACCATTGGGAAAATAAAAAAATTGTTGCTGAAAAATCATTTTTGTGACTAAAAAGTTAAATGTTCATTTTTTCCTTCCATGTTGCTTCTGCTGCTGTGAAGCACCTGAAGGGTTAATAAACTTCTTGAATGTGGTTTTGTGCACCTTGAGGGGTGCAGTTTTTAGAATGGTGTCACTTTTGGGTATTTTCAGCCATATAGACCCCTCAAACTGACTTCAAATGTGAGGTGGTCCCTAAAAAAAATGGTTTTGTAAATTTCGTTGTAAAAATGAGAAATCGCTGGTCAAATTTTAACCCTTATAACTTCCTAGCAAAAAAAAATTTTGTTTCCAAAATTGTGCTGATGTAAAGTAGACGTGTGGGAAATGTTATTTATTAACTATTTTGTGTCACATAACTCTCTGGTTTAACAGAATAAAAATTCAAAATGTGAAAATTGCGAAATTTTCAAAATTTTCGCCAAATTTCCGTTTTTATCACAAATAAACACAGAATTTATTGACCTAAATTTACCACTAACATGAAGCCCAATATGTCACGAAAAAACAATCTCAGAACCGCTAGGATCCATTGAAGCGTTCCTGAGTTATTACCTCATGAAGGGACACTGGTCAGAATTGCAAAAAACGGCAAGGTCTTTAAGGTCAAAATAGGCTGGGTCATGAAGGGGTTAAAGTGGACTTTAGACAAGACTTTACATAGAGACAAACCCCTCCTCCTCTCCGATTTTTACGATCCTTTCTAAACAGACTGTAACCCTGTAAGTTAACTGCCCAGTCATAGCTTTCATCTAACCATGTCTCGGTTATTCCCACTATGTCAAAGTTACCTGTAGATATTTCTGCTTCTAGTTCTTCCATCTTGTTTGTCAGGCTTCTGGCGTTTGAGAGCATGCAGTTTAGAGGATTTTGTTTTGTTCCAATCTCCTCACTGTGGATTGTTTTAGAAATGTTCTTACCTCCCTTCTGAGTATGTTTTCCTGGGTCGTCTTTGTTTGAGTCTAATGTTTTTCTTCCCGTCCCCTCTTCTTCTAGTTTAACGCCCTCTTGATGAGTGTAGCGAGTCTTCTGGCGAATGTGTGTTTCCCAGGTTTGTTGAGGTGTAGTCCGTCTCTGGCGAGGAGTCCATCATACCAGTAATTCACACCGTGGTCCAGGAATCCGAATCCTTGTTGTCTGCACCATCGTCTTAGCCAGTTGTTTGCATCAAGGATCCTGTTCCATCTCCTGGTGCCATGCCCGTCTACTGGAAGGATAGAAGAAAAAACTACCTGTGCATCCAGTTCCTTTACTTTCTTCCCCAACTCTTCAAAGTCCTTGCAGATTGTCGGTAGGTCCTTCCTTGCCGTGTCATTGGTGCCAACATGTATCAGAAGAAATGGGTGGACGTCCTTGGAGCTGAAGAGCTTTGGTATCCTATCGGTCACATCCTTGATCATCGCACCTGGAAGGCAGCATACTTCTCTTGCAGTTATGTCCGGTCTGCAGATGGCTGCTTCTGTGCCTCTCAGTAGTGAGTCTCCCACCACCACCACTCTTCGTTGCTTCTTGGCTGTACTTTTTGCTGTCACTTGTTGCTGTGTGCCCTTTTCTTTTTTGTTTGCTGGTATTGCTTCATTCTTAGGTGTGCCATCTTCATCCTCTACAAAGATTTGATATCGGTTCTTCAGTTGTGTGGTTGGTGATTTCTCCATGGTCTTCTTGCTTCTTTTGGTCACATGCTTCCACTCATCTGCTTTTGGAGGTTCTCTGACACTTTTTGCACCTTCTGTGACCAGTAGAGATGCTTCTGTTCTGTCTAGAAAGTCTTCACTCTCTTTGATGAGTTTCAAAGTTGCTATTCTTTCTTCCAGACCCCGCACCTTTTCTTCTAAAAGGGCCACTAGTCTACACTTCTGACAGGTGAAATTGGATTCTTCTTCTGGTCGATCTGTGAACATGTAGCACATGCTGCAGCTCACCATGTAGGTTGTCACATCTGCCATGTTGCTCCTAGATCCTGCTGACTTGCTGTGTGTTTTCCTCCTTGTGTAATCTACTCAGCCAAGCTCTCTTGCAATAATGTCCTACAGGCAAAAATTTGCGCGCCGTACGGCGCGCGGTTTGGTGATGCTTTCGAAGCAGCTGGTCCCGGCTGTACCCAACGATCTTCTAGCTTAGGGAGACTTCGCTTCTCCCAGAAGGCACCTGGAATATGCAAATTAGCCTCCTGAAGCTTGAATCCCTGGTTTGGTGATGCTTTCGAAGCAGCTGGTCCCGGCTGTACCCAACGATCTTCTAGCTTAGGGAGACTTCGCTTCTCCCAGAAGGCACCTGGAATATGCAAATTAGCCTCCTGAAGCTTGAATCCCTGGTTTGGTGATGCTTTCGAAGCAGCTGGTCCCGGCTGTACCCAACGATCTTCTAGCTTAGGGAGACTTCGCTTCTCCCAGAAGGCACCTGGAATATGCAAATTAGCCTCCTGAAGCTTGAATCCCTGGTTTGGTGATGCTTTCGAAGCAGCTGGTCCCGGCTGTACCCAACGATCTTCTAGCTTAGGGAGACTTCGCTTCTCCCAGAAGGCACCTGGAATATGCAAATTAGCCTCCTGAAGCTTGAATCCCTGGTTTGGTGATGCTTTCGAAGCAGCTGGTCCCGGCTGTACCCAACGATCTTCTAGCTTAGGGAGACTTCGCTTCTCCCAGAAGGCACCTGGAATATGCAAATTAGCCTCCTGAAGCTTGAATCCCTGGTTTGGTGATGCTTTCGAAGCAGCTGGTCCCGGCTGTACCCAACGATCTTCTAGCTTAGGGAGACTTCGCTTCTCCCAGAAGGCACCTGGAATATGCAAATTAGCCTCCTGAAGCTTGAATCCCTGGTTTGGTGATGCTTTCGAAGCAGCTGGTCCCGGCTGTACCCAACGATCTTCTAGCTTAGGGAGACTTCGCTTCTCCCAGAAGGCACCTGGAATATGCAAATTAGCCTCCTGAAGCTTGAATCCCTGGTTTGGTGATGCTTTCGAAGCAGCTGGTCCCGGCTGTACCCAACGATCTTCTAGCTTAGGGAGACTTCGCTTCTCCCAGAAGGCACCTGGAATATGCAAATTAGCCTCCTGAAGCTTGAATCCCTGGTTTGGTGATGCTTTCGAAGCAGCTGGTCCCGGCTGTACCCAACGATCTTCTAGCTTAGGGAGACTTCGCTTCTCCCAGAAGGCACCTGGAATATGCAAATTAGCCTCCTGAAGCTTGAATCCCTGGTTTGGTGATGCTTTCGAAGCAGCTGGTCCCGGCTGTACCCAACGATCTTCTAGCTTAGGGAGACTTCGCTTCTCCCAGAAGGCACCTGGAATATGCAAATTAGCCTCCTGAAGCTTGAATCCCTGGTTTGGTGATGCTTTCGAAGCAGCTGGTCCCGGCTGTACCCAACGATCTTCTAGCTTAGGGAGACTTCGCTTCTCCCAGAAGGCACCTGGAATATGCAAATTAGCCTCCTGAAGCTTGAATCCCTGGTTTGGTGATGCTTTCGAAGCAGCTGGTCCCGGCTGTACCCAACGATCTTCTAGCTTAGGGAGACTTCGCTTCTCCCAGAAGGCACCTGGAATATGCAAATTAGCCTCCTGAAGCTTGAATCCCTGGTTTGGTGATGCTTTCGAAGCAGCTGGTCCCGGCTGTACCCAACGATCTTCTAGCTTAGGGAGACTTCGCTTCTCCCAGAAGGCACCTGGAATATGCAAATTAGCCTCCTGAAGCTTGAATCCCTGGTTTGGTGATGCTTTCGAAGCAGCTGGTCCCGGCTGTACCCAACGATCTTCTAGCTTAGGGAGACTTCGCTTCTCCCAGAAGGCACCTGGAATATGCAAATTAGCCTCCTGAAGCTTGAATCCCTGGTTTGGTGATGCTTTCGAAGCAGCTGGTCCCGGCTGTACCCAACGATCTTCTAGCTTAGGGAGACTTCGCTTCTCCCAGAAGGCACCTGGAATATGCAAATTAGCCTCCTGAAGCTTGAATCCCTGGTTTGGTGATGCTTTCGAACCAGCTGGTCCCGGCTGTACCCAACGATCTTCTAGCTTAGGGAGACTTCGCTTCTCCCAGAAGGCACCTGGAATATGCAAATTAGCCTCCTGAAGCTTGAATCCCTGGTTTGGTGATGCTTTCGAAGCAGCTGGTCCCGGCTGTACCCAACGATCTTCTAGCTTAGGGAGACTTCGCTTCTCCCAGAAGGCACCTGGAATATGCAAATTAGCCTCCTGAAGCTTGAATCCCTGGTTTGGTGATGCTTTCGAAGCAGCTGGTCCCGGCTGTACCCAACGATCTTCTAGCTTAGGGAGACTTCGCTTCTCCCAGAAGGCACCTGGAATATGCAAATTAGCCTCCTGAAGCTTGAATCCCTGGTTTGGTGATGCTTTCGAAGCAGCTGGTCCCGGCTGTACCCAACGATCTTCTAGCTTAGGGAGACTTCGCTTCTCCCAGAAGGCACCTGGAATATGCAAATTAGCCTCCTGAAGCTTGAATCCCTGGTTCCATAGGTCATTGTTGCGGAGATACGTAGCACCTGTGGTTCCATCCGTTGATCCTCCTGCCCCGGTTTTGGTTGAGGGGGATTTGGAGTATATAGTGGAGAAGATTTTGGATTCTCGTATTTCGAGACGGAAACTCCAGTACCTGATTAAGTGGAAGGGTTATGGTCAGGAAGATAATTCCTGGGTCTTTGCCTCTGATGTTCATGCTGCCGATCTGGTTCGTGCCTTTCATTTGGCTCATCCTGGTCGGCCTGGGGGCTCTGGTGAGGGTTCGGTGACCCCTCCTCAAGGGGGGGGGGGTACTGTTGTGAATTCTGTGGTCAAGCTCCCTCCTGTGGTCATGAGTGGTACTTCGGCTGGTTCTGTCTATGAGCTTCCTTTGGTGGATGTGAGTGGGGCTGCGGCTTCTGAGTTTCCTTCCTCAGGTGACGAGGTTAAGTCGTTAGGTGCTTCTCTATTTAACTCCACCTAGTTCTTTGTTCCTTGCCTCCAGTCAATGTTCCAGTATTGGTCTTGCTCTCTCCTGGATCGTCCTTGTGGCCTGCATAAGCTAAGTTCTGCCTGTGTTTCTTGGTTTGCTATTTTTTCTGTCCAGCTTGCTATTTTGGTTTGTCTTGCTTGCTGGAAGCTCTGGGACGCAGAGGAAGCACCTCCGTACCGTTAGTCGATGCGGAGGGTCTTTTTGCGCCCTCTGCGTGGTTGTTTGTAGGTTTTTGTGCTGACTGCAAAGCTATCTTTCCAATCCTCGGTCTATTCAGTAAGTCGGGCCTCACTTTGCTAAATCTGTTTCATCTCTGTGTTTGTATTTTCATCTTTACTCACAGTCATTATATGTGGGGTGCTGCCTTTTCCTTTGGGGAATTTCTCTGAGGCAAGGTAGGCTTATTTTTCTATCTTCAGGGCTAGCTAGTTTCTCAGGCTGTGCCCGAGGCGCCTAGGTCTGGTCAGGAGCGCTCCACGGCTACCTCTAGTGTGGTGTGATAGGATTAGGGATTGCGGTCAGCAGAGTTCCCACGTCTCAGAGCTCGTCCTATGTTATTAGTAACTATCAGGTCACTTTGTGTGCTCTTAACCACCAGGTCCATTGTGTTTCTGAACCACCAGTTCATAACAGTACTGGAGGCCCAAAGTACTAATGCTTCTCAATAGAGGGAAAAGAGAAGTTCTGAGACCATTTTTTTTTCTCTGCACTGTGTTTTGTCTTTCTTTTCCCCTAGACATTTGGGTGGTTCAGGACACAGGTGTAGTGATGGACATTAAAGGTCTGTCTTCTTGTGTGGATCATCTCACTGCAAGAGTACAAAATATTCAAGACTTTGTGGTTCAGAATTCTATGTTAGAACCAAGAATTCCTATTCCTGATTTGTTTTCTGTTACCCTTGGGAAAATTCAAAACTGGGGGCTAAAAAATAATTTGTGGGAAAAAAAATTTTGTTTTATTTTTAAGGCTCTGCATTATAAACTTCTGTGAAGCACTTGGTGGGTCAAAGTGCTCACCACACATCTAGATAAGTTCCTTAGGGGGTCTACTTTCCAAAATGGTGTCACTTGTGGGGGTGTTTCAATGTTTAGGCACATCAGTGGCTCTTCAAACGCAACATGGCGTCCCATCTCAATTCCTGTCAATTTTGCATTGAAAGGTCAAACGGCGCTCCTTCCCTTCCGAGCTCTCCCATGCGCCCAAACAGTGGTTCACCCCCATTTGGGGTATCAGAGTACTCAGGACAAATTGTGCAACAACTTTTTGGTTCAAATTTCTTCTCTTACCATTGGGAAAATAAAAAATTGGGGGCGAAAAGAATTTTTGTGAAAAAATTTTTTTTTTTATTTTTACGGTTCTGCATTATAAACTTCTGTGAAGCACTTGGTGGGTCAAAGTGCTCACCACACCTCTAGATAAGTTCCTTAGGGGGTCTACTTTCCAAAATGGTGTCACTTGTGGGGGGTTTCAATGTTTAGCCACATCAGTGGCTCTTCAAACGCAACATGGCGTCCCATCTCAATTCCAGTCAATTTTGCATTGAAAAGTCAAATGGCGCTCCTTCGCTTCCAAGCTCTGTCATGCGCCAAAACAGTGGTTTACCTCCACTTATGGGGTATCGGCGTACTCAGGACAAATTGTACCATGCTCAATGTGGTACACACAAGGACACAGGACAGAGGTTGAATCAACTTTAATCCATGTCAACTGGCTGCAAGTGTGATTTAGTTATTGCCAACATCTGTTAGGTGCCACAGGTAAGTTGCAGGTGCTGTTAATTACACAAATTAGAGAAGCATCACATGATTTTTCGAACAATGCCAATACTTTTGTCCACCCCCTTTTTTTATGTTTGGTGTGGAATTATATCCAATTTGGCTTTAGGACAATTCTTTTTGTGTTTTTTCATTTAAGACAAATTAAATGAAGATAATAATAATACCAAAGAATTTGTGTTTGCAATCATTTTCAGGAAGAAAATGAGTATTATCTGACAGAATTGCAGGGGTGTCAATACTTTTGGCCATGACTGTAGAAGACACCTGGCCACCGTTAATATATGTAAGGGAAACTTAGCTAAATTCCTCCCCATCCCCTTAGGGGTAACATTTAGGCTATTTATCAATGGGTCTAACTGTACATTAGTGTATTTTACCCTTTTTTCTTGTCATGCTTAGATTTTGTTATTGTGTTTTCTGTATCAAGCCTCAAACATATGAGTATTTATAGCCTAACAAGTAATATTCAGGGGTGACAGTAATGTTGACTAAAAATATACATGCATGATATTTTTTCAGGATCAATATTTGAAATATCAGCTTTAACAATGTGATGAACGTTTTTGCAAAAATAAAACGGAAATGTTTAATAAGTCATATTCATGAATAATGTCATCTGTCATTACAGCATAACTATCTTGCTCAGGTCACTTCCAATATATGGGGAACCAAGTTTAAAATAGTAGGATTAGCGGCATTCTTACCAGCTAATCTTGGAGCAGGTAAGCACTTGCTCAATTTAGTCTAGAAACAGAATGATTGCTCATAATCTGGTTCTTCCTTTATTTCTGTCAATATGTTAATAAAGACATAATGTTTGACATTCTGGCTCAAATTAGAGATATTTTTTTTTACATTTTTTAATATAATATCGACTACATTAATTGTATTATTAGTTACTGCTAAAATGAATACATAGACAACTGTCTGTCTCTTTATATAAGTTTTAAAGTGGTTTTCCATCACACAAAGTGGCTAGTATATGCCATAACTTAATAATTGATGGGTGTCTGACCTCTTGACGATCTTCAATCTTTGAATTGAAAAGGTTGCATCTCTACTTAGAGAGGACCTGTCACTTCCTGGAAATATTGAATTAAATAGCTTGTAAAAATCCCTGAGCTCCCCTGATTTAACCATTTTTTTTCATGAGAAATCTTTTCTTGTAGTGCAACTGGGCATTTCTTCAGAGAACACACCCCCAGAGAAGACTATCACCTCTCCCTCGTAGATGCTGCTAACCACAGCAAAGCAGTCTGAATCTTCTCTGTCAGTATGCGCTTTCACCCAAGACACAGGCAATCACAGCTCAGCAGCTTCTGAAACTACTGGACTTCTAGATCACCTACCAACCTGAGATTGGAAGCGTCTTGGATGGTTAAAAGTGCAAGTCCACAGAGAAAACGCTGAAGAAATGCCCAGTTACATGACCGCGTATCGCCAAGACTGGGTCTTCTCCGTACCCAATCTTCCTAACCTCCCATACCTAGGACACCATTCTCCATTGCTCCTGCTAAACATTAAAATTAAGACACAACACGTAAATTTCTTTGGATAATTTGGCCACAGCGGCCATTTTATTAAAACAAACAATAACATGAATAACAACATGTATACCATATGTAAAAACCTTGAGGGGAGGGTTCTTGGAGCTAAGAAATCTGGCTCAAAAATAGGCATAAAGCCACCACCAAGCTTGAAAAACCAAACACTTCTTTACCCTCAGCCGTAACCACCAGCTCAAGGGCACCATGTAACCCATTTCGGACAAACCAAACCCCAAAGCTCCCGAAGTAAACTCCCCGTCCAGAGCCCGTAAACAAAAGCCAGATCAACCCCATAAAACGTCATCACCAACTCCAAGAACCCCACCCCCCGCCACACACGAACAGCCCTGACCACCTCAGGCTCGTGAGTGCCCCACCACCACCAAAGCTCTTTCCAATCCTTCCTGTAGACCGAGCGCCCACAAGTCCATACCAACATCATTAAGATGCGCTCCATCCTCCCTCCAGAAATTGCCAACCCCAGCCTCCAGCTCCAAATGTCTCACGGCAATACCCCCGTTTCGAGACACAAAACTCGCCACCGCCCTATTCAGCTTCACCCGGGCCCTATTAATCCCTTTATGAGAACGTGCATCCCGCCACTTCCGTCGTGGCACAATGTCTGACCAGACCGTCAAAACATCCGGGAAAGATACCCACAACCTTAGAAAATCGAAACGGATGTCTCGAATCAATTCCCTCACTGGCCTCATTCCCAAATCATTTCCTCCAAGATGAACCACCAAAATGTCTGGGGGGTCGATCAAGTCTGGCGGCATTAGAAACTTCCACCAACAACCTCCCCCATAACATACCACGAAAGCCCAACCACCTAATAACCACAGAATCCCATACAAAGCCTAATTGCCTACCATTTGGCCTAGCATCTGCCCGAAGCGCACCCCAGTGAACAAAAGTTTGTCCGACAATCCAGGCCAGGAGGGAGGTTCGACCTCAAAAACATAACAGCGATTAACACCATAACATAACTCGCCACCATTACCCCAGACTTAATGAATAACATAAGACAGATAACGATTCAAACTCCATCTGCCTATTCTCTTGATCACATCCGCGCCCAAGCCCAGACCATCAGCCTCGGACGCAGCACCAATTCGAAACGAGTGCGACCCGAAATTCCTCGGGTCAACACCCAGCAATCCCAAACCCTTCTTCAATAGCGCCGTAAATTGGAAGCGCGACAAGAATTCCCCGTTCTGGTTTCGTAACAAAGGGCCTGACCTCAGCGGCCACAGACCCCAGTAAGCCTCCAAATAGTACTGCGGGCACATTCCGCTACCGCCAACTCTTCCCAGCACCACTCGCTTACCCCTACCGAGCTGATCAGTCTTAGAACCACTGATCCAAAAAACAATACCCCCTGCCCAGAAATCAACATCTTCCTCCCGCCTTATCTTTATTCGGGGACACCAGCTCCCCCAAGCGCAAAGCCCCAAAGAACGCTAAAGAAAAAGCCAACCGAAACAATAAGACCTCGAACTGAGAACTACAAATACCACCTAAAGCCTCCCCCGAGCTGTTCCAGCATCCCAAAAGAAATCGGCCTGCGCTTATCAAAAGACACATTTCCTTTCCTGAAACCCTTCAAAGCTTGCCTTATCAAAAAATCTTTTGTCACATCAGCTGAACCTTGCAAACGAAAATCAAAGGCCAGACCCGCAATAACTTTATTTAACCTCGACACGGACCATCCCCATTCAGCCGCCTTACCCTTCAATGCCAGCAAAGCCGTGGTCCTGTCGCCGTGAGACTCAACTGGGCCGCATTGGACCAACCAACCTTCCCACATATCCCATGCAGCTTCATAATCCGACCACGTTCGGCTCGACAGTGAGGCCTGTATCAACCGACCTCCCTGTCCGCAACAATCTGCCACAGATGCGAAGGACATCCCGCTCCTGTAGGTTCCTAATCTGGCACCAGTTCCCGGAATCGATCCCACTGCAAACAAGTGTAACGTTGTACCCACTCAGGTGCGTAGGAGGAAACAGGAGCCACATTCTCTTCTGCGTTCAAGTGGGTTTATTGCTCCATAAACCACATAACAGTGTGAACAACAGGTAAACAAACAGCTTTTAGCTCAGGAAAGGAAAATACAAAAGTCCAGTCCTTCAGGCTCAGTCCTGCAGCCTTAACACACTTTGGAGGCTTTCTCCTCCACACACACAGACTCCTGTCTGTAGTGTCCCATCTGGACACAGGGACCTCTGTCCACCCTGACAGATTCCCAAACACTCTCTTACCATGTGCTACACATCTCCATTAAGTAGCCTGAAACCACACCCATTGGTGAAGTAACGTCACATGATTAGACATGTGGCTATGACATCACCACAGGTCCTTAAACAAACACAAATAGGCATGGTTATGCCCCTTACCCAGGGGTGAGGTATATGGGTAGCCAGACCCTCCCATCTCTCATAGCTACCCGTAACCCGGACCCAAACATCCTAAACAATTCCTTATTGCCTTATGTGTATTAAACAAAACACTCCGGGTTACATCACAGCGGCAAGCCTTCTCTGTGATACATACCTCCCATCGACTATACAAGCTTTAGCCATGCTACATACCTCCCCCCTCTGCCTAAAGCCGTGGGGCTTGGCACTTGTCCTAAACCGACTAGAGACCCCTCTCAGTCGTCCCTGACAGTCAAACCTGTTATGCTGTGCTATCAGGCAACACAGTGTGCAGTAATAACCCAAAAAACAATAGAACAAGCTCTGAGACGTGGAATCTCTGCTGACTGCAATACCTGAACCTATCCTCACACAACCAAAAGCAGCAGTGGATTGCGCCCAACACCACCTATGCAACTCGGCACCGCCTGAGGAGCCGACTAGCCCGAAGATAGAAATACAAGCCTGACTTGCCTCAGAGAAATACCCCAAAGGAATAGGCAGCCCCCCACACATAATGACTGCTAGCAAGATGAAAAGACAAAACGTAGGAATGAAATAGATTCAGCAAAGTGAGGCCCGATATTCTAGACAGAGCGAGGATAGCAAAGAGAACTATGCAGTCTACAAAAAACCCTAAAGCAGAACCACGCAAAGGGGAGCAAAAAGACCCACCGTGCCGAACTAACGGCACGGCGATGCACCCTTTGCGTCTCAGAGCTTCCAGCAAAAGAGAATAGCACAGCTGGACAGAAAAAACGGAAACAAAAACAAAGTAACACTTATCTAGCAGAGCAGCAGGCCACAGGAAAGATGCAGTAGCTCAGATCCAACACTGGAACATCGACAAGGAGCAAGGAAGACAGACTCAGGTGGAGTTAAATAGCAAGGCAGCCAACGAGCTCACCAAAACACCTGAGGGAGGAAGCCCAGAGGCTGCAATACCACTTGTGACCACAGGAGTGAATTCAGCCACAGAATTCACAACAGTACCCCCCCCTTGAGGAGGGGTCACTGAACCCTCACCAGAACCCCCAGGCCGACCAGGATGAGCCACATGAAAGGCACGAACAAGATCTGGGGCATGGACATCAGAGGCAAAAACCCAGGAATTATCCTCCTGAGCATAACCCTTCCATTTGACCAGATACTGGAGTTTCCGTCTAGAGACACGAGAATCCAAAATCTTCTCCACAATATACTCCAATTCCCCCTCCACCAAAACCGGGGCAGGAGGCTCAACAGATGGAACCATAGGTGCCACGTATCTTCTCAACAACGACCTATGGAATACATTATGTATGGAAAAGGAGTCTGGGAGGGTCAGACGAAAAGACACCGGATTGAGAATCTCAGAAATCCTATACGGACCAATAAAACGAGGTTTAAATTTAGGAGAGGAAACCTTCATAGGAATATGACGAGAAGATAACCAAACCAGATCCCCAACACGAAGTCGGGGACCCACACGGCGTCTACGATTAGCGAAAAGCTGAGCCTTCTCCTGGGACAAGGTCAAATTGTCAACTACCTGAGTCCAGATCTGCTGCAACCTGTCCACCACAGAATCCACACCAGGACAGTCCGAAGACTCAACCTGTCCTGAAGAGAAACGAGGATGGAACCCAGAATTGCAGAAAAATGGAGAGACCAAGGTAGCCGAGCTGGCCCGATTATTAAGGGCGAACTCAGCCAACGGCAAAAATGACACCCAATCATCCTGGTCAGCAGAAACAAAACATCTCAGATATGTTTCCAAGGTCTGATTGGTTCGTTCGGTCTGGCCATTAGTCTGAGGATGGAAGGCCGAGGAAAAAGATAGGTCAATGCCCATCCTACCACAAAAGGCTCGCCAGAACCTCGAGACAAACTGGGAACCTCTGTCAGAAACAATATTCTCAGGAATGCCATGCAAACGAACCACATGCTGGAAGAACAAAGGCACCAAATCAGAGGAGGAAGGCAATTTAACCAAGGGCACCAGATGGACCATTTTAGAAAAGCGATCACAGACCACCCAAATGACCGACATCTTTTGAGGAACGGGAAGGTCAGAAATGAAATATATCGAAATATGTGTCCAAGGCCTCTTCGGGACCGGCAAGGGCAAAAGCAACCCACTGGCACGTGAACAGCAGGGCTTAGCTCTAGCACAAATCCCACAGGACTGCACAAAAGCACGCACATCCCGTGACAGAGATGGCCACCAGAAGGATCTAGCCACTAACTCTCTGGTACCAAAGATTCCTGGATGACCAGCCAGCACCGAACAATGAAGTTCAGAGATAACTTTACTAGTCCACCTATCAGGGACGAACAGTTTCTCGGCCGGACAACGATCAGGTTTATTAGCCTGAAATTTCTGCAACACTCTCCGCAAATCAGGAGAGATGGCAGACACAATGACTCCTTCCTTGAGGATACTCGCCGGCTCAGATAACCCCGGAGAGTCGGGCACAAAACTCCTAGACAGAGCATCCGCCTGCACATTTTTAGAGCCCGGAAGGTATGAAATCACAAAATCAAAACGAGCAAAAAATAACGACCAACGGGCCTGTCTAGGATTCAAGCGCTTGGCAGACTCGAGATAAGTAAGATTCTTATGATCAGTCAATACCACCACGCGATGCTTAGCTCCCTCAAGCCAATGACGCCACTCCTCGAATGCCCACTTCATGGCCAGCAACTCTCGGTTGCCCACATCATAATTACGCTCAGCAGCAGAAAATTTCCTGGAAAAGAAAGCACATGGTTTCAACACTGAGCAACCAGAACCTCTCTGTGACAAAACCGCCCCTGCTCCAATCTCAGAAGCATCAACCTCGACCTGGAACAGAAGAGAAACATCTGGTTGACACAACACAGGGGCACAGCAAAAATGACGCTTCAACTCCTGAAAAGCTTCCACGGCAGCAGAAGACCAATTAACCAAATCAGCACCCTTCTTGGTCAAATCGGTCAATGGTCTGGCAATGCTAGAAAAATTACAGATGAAGCGACGATAAAAATTAGCAAAGCCCAGGAATTTCTGCAGACTTTTCAGAGATGTCGGCTGAGTCCAATCCTGGATGGCCTGGACCTTAACCGGATCCATCTCGATAGTAGAAGGGGAAAAGATGAACCCCAAAAATGAAACTTTCTGCACACCGAAGAGACACTTTTATCCCTTCACGAACAAGGAATTAGCACGCAGTACCTGGAAAACCATTCTGACTTGCTTCACATGAGACTCCTAATCATCAGAGAAGATCAAAATGTCATCCAAGTAAACAATCAGGAATTTATCCAGATACGCACGGAAAATGTCATGCATAAAAGACTGAAAAACAGATGGAGCATTGGCAAGTCCGAACGGCATCACCAGATACTCAAAATGACCATCGGGCGTATTAAATGCCGTTTTCCATTCATCTCCCTGCCTGATTCTCACCAGATTATACGCACCACGAAGATCAATCTTAGTAAACCAACTAGCCCCCTTAATCCGAGCAAACAAGTCAGATATCAATGGCAAGGGATACTGAAACTTAACAGTGATCTTATTAAGAAGGCGGTAATCAATACACGGTCTTAGCGAACCATCCTTTTTGGCTACAAAAAAGAACCCTGCTCCCAATGGTGATGACGATGGGCGAATATGTCCCTTCTCCAGGGATTCTTTCACATAACTGCGCATAGCGGTGTGTTCAGGCACGGACAAATTAAATAAACGACCCTTAGGGAATTTACTACCAGGAATCAAATTGATAGCACAATCACAATTCCTATGCGGAGGTAGGGCATCAGACTTGGGCTCTTCAAATACATCCTGAAAGTCAGACAAGAACTCTGGGATGTCAGAAGGAATGGATGACGAAATAGACAAAAATGGAACATCACCATGTACTCCCTGACAACCCCAGCTGGTTACCGACATAGAGTTCCAATCTAATACTGGATTATGGGTTTGTAGCCATGGCAACCCCAACACGACCACATCATGCAGATTATGCAGTACCAGAAAGCGAATAACTTCCTGATGTGCAGGAGCCATGCACATGGTCAGCTGGGCCCAGTACTGAGGCTTATTCTTGGCCAAAGGTGTAGCATCAATTCCTCTCAATGGAATAGGACACCGCAAAGGCTCCAAGAAAAATCCACAACGTTTAGCATAATCCAAATCCATCAGATTCAGGGCAGCGCCTGAATCCACAAACGCCATGACAGAATACGATGACAAAGAGCATATCAAGGTAATGGACAGAAGGAATTTGGACTGTACAGTACCAATGACGGCAGAGCTATCGAACCGCCTAGTGCGCTTAGGACAATTAGAAATAGCATGAGTGGAATCCCCACAGTAGAAACACAGCCTGTTCAGACGTCTGTGTTCTTGCCGTTCAACTTTAGTCATAGTCCTGTCGCACTGCATAGGCTCAGGTTTACTCTCAGACAATACCGCCAGATGGTGCACAGATTTACGCTCGCGCAAGCGACGACCGATCTGAATGGCCAAAGACATAGACTCATTCAAACCAGCAGGCATAGGAAATCCCACCATGACA
This sequence comes from Ranitomeya imitator, assembly GCF_032444005.1. Taxonomy (NCBI): domain Eukaryota; kingdom Metazoa; phylum Chordata; class Amphibia; order Anura; family Dendrobatidae; genus Ranitomeya; species Ranitomeya imitator. The sequence goes on along the minus strand of NC_091286.1, from coordinate 176,543,097 downwards.
TCCTTAAGAGCTTCAGAGAGACCCTTTCTGAACCAAGCCGCCAGTGCAGATTCATTCCACAGAGTGAGTACTGACCACTTCCTAAATTTCTGACAATATACTTCTACATCATCCTGACCCTGGCACAAAGCCAGCAAATTTTTCTCAGCCTGATCCACTGAATTAGGCTCATCGTAAAGCAATCCAAGCGCCTGGAAAAACGCATCAACATTACTCAATGCAGGGTCTCCTGGCGCAAGAGAAAACGCCCAGTCCTGTGGGTCGCCGCGCAAAAAAGAAATAATAATCAAAACCTGTTGAATAGGATTACCAGAAGAATGAGGTTTCAAGGCCAGAAATAGATTACAATTATTTTTGAAGCTCAGGAACTTAGTTCTGTCACCAAAAAACAAATCAGGAATAGGAATTCTTGGTTCTAGCATAGATTTCTGATCAATTGTATCTTGAATCTTTTGTACATTTATAACGAGATTATCCATTGAGGAGCACAGAGCCTGAATATCCATATCCACAGCTGTGTCCTGAAGCACTCTAATGTCTAGGGGGAAAAAAAAAAAAAACTGAAGACAGAGCTGAGGAAAAAAAAATGATGTCAGGACTTCTTTTTTCCCTCTATTGAGAATCATTGGTTTGGCTCCTTGTACTGTTATGCTGTGCTATCAGGCAACACAGTGTGCAGTAATAACCAAAAAAAACAATAGAACAAGCTCTGAGACGTGGAATCTCTGCAGACTGCAATACCTGAACCTATCCTCACACAACCAAAAGCAGCAGTGGATTGCGCCCAACACCACCTATGCAACTCGGCACCGCCTGAGGAGCCGACTAGCCCGAAGATAGAAATACAAGCCTGACTTGCCTCAGAGAAATACCCCAAAGGAATAGGCAGCCCCCCACACATAATGACTGCTAGCAAGATGAAAAGACAAAACGTAGGAATGAAATAGATTCAGCAAAGTGAGGCCCGATATTCTAGACAGAGCGAGGATAGCAAAGAGAACTATGCAGTCTACAAAAAACCCTAAAGCAGAACCACGCAAAGGGGAGCAAAAAGACCCACCGTGCCGAACTAACGGCACGGCGGTGCACCCTTTGCGTCTCAGAGCTTCCAGCAAAAGAGAATAGCACAGCTGGACAGAAAAAACGGAAACAAAAACAAAGTAACACTTATCTAGCAGAGCAGCAGGCCACAGGAAAGATGCAGTAACTCAGATCCAACACTGGAACATCGACAAGGAGCAAGGAAGACAGACTCAGGTGGAGTTAAATAGCAAGGCAGCCAACGAGCTCACCAAAACACCTGAGGGAGGAAGCCCAGAGGCTGCAATACCACTTGTGACCACAGGAGTGAATTCAGCCACAGAATTCACAACACAAACCGTCCGTTTAAGTCAGGGCCTGTCATTGAACCCTTTCGTCGGCATTCGTCATCCCTTTCGGTCAGATCCCTTAATAACGATGACCCCTTGTCATCTCATCTGCTACAGGATCTCCTGCTTAGGTCACTTAACCCTGAGCTAACTGAGGCATCACTGCTTCTACCCGTTTCATCAGGCCACCTTCTCCCATGGTTTTTATTGCCTGGAGAGCAATCCATCCACTTTTCTCTATGTCCCCTGCTAGCTTCCGCTTGAGGACTTCTGGTCTTACGCAAACTTCTTCGCATCTCTGGCAGCTGTCTATTAACTTGCCATCTCTCAAGTCTCAGCTGCTCTACCTCCCTTAGGTATGCCATGCGATATTCCAGGAGCATGCGGATATTCCTGAGACTCTCTCTGGATTCGACAACCAGGAACGGAACCATCCCATCTTCACCCAAGACCTGGACCTCTTCATCAGCGGGTATCCTCAGTCTCTTCAGACCGGATTTATCCACCATCTCCTGCATCACTCTCCCAAGTTTCCCAATGACTTTCGCCACCAGACCTTTAGGTACTTGGACTGTGTCTTCCACTAAGCCCAGCCGACTAATAGCTTTCCTTTCACGCTCCAAACGTCGAATGGCTTCATCATTCTTCAAAATGATCTTCTGCTTTGTACGGAGGCAGTGTAGGTGCATATCCCTCAGGACAGCCACCCGCTTCACTGTGACTTCCATAGTCGACAGTATCACCAACTGTTTAGTCTCTGGTGCCCAGTGCACACTACATGCTTCCACCGCTTTTCTAAAGGCCTCATGCACACCTTCACCGGTACAGGCTTCTTGCACATCCTCGGGTACATCTATCACACTCTTGAAGAGCGGGGTCTCACTCTCTTCATGGACGGACGGCTCCGGTTCTTCTATGGACCTTTCCATTAAGACATCTGCCATGACCGGGTGACTGTCTTGTTCTGCCTTTACCGCGAGCTCTTCCTCAGTTTTACCCTTCTCAACAACCTTTGCCAAGATGGGTATCGGCAGCTCCGCCTTGTTATCACTCGGGGATGACTGCTGTACGTCTCGGACCCGTAACTTCTCCTTTGACAGAAGACTTCTTACTGCTTCTCGGAGCACTACCACATTTTCGCCTAAGGCCTTATTCTCACTGTGCCACACTGTCAGGTGACCTCTGAGCTCAGAGACCTCCTTCTCCATCTCATCCAACCTGTGCTCCGCCATTTGTCTCAGGGCCTTTTCTTGTTCGAGAGACTCTTTGAGCAGCTCTATCTCGCTTCTCCCATCCTCCGGATTGGTGGAGCATGCATCACTTGAGGAGGTATCTAATTCAGGCACCACTTCTTTGGTGGCCACCTCCACTTCTGCACCCTCAGACTTTGCACTGTCAGCGTCAACCCTCTCTGGTGTCTTAGCGGTGACATCCTTAGGTTCGTCCCGTTCCCCTGGGACTTTAAAGTACTCCAGACAATTCAAGTCCTCAGCACCAGATTTTCTGGAGCCTTCACCCTCTTCCGTCACATCTTCACAAGGTGCAACTGGTTCAGCCCCTTTGCCTTTTCTACGTCTCCGGCGACGGGAGGAAGACTTGCCAGCGGAACCTGAGTCAGCCTTACTGCACTCTTTTCCACTGGTGTCATCATCTGAATGGAAGTCACCACCACCCAATTGGTCTTCCTGGAACCGACAGTCCCCACTTAAACAGGTCACAATTTCTGGCATGGCTGTCACTGCCATCCTGTCTTCACCCTGTGGAGCCCTGTCGTTCCCCTGTGTCAGTATTTCTGATACCGGTACATCATACTCAGTTGTAGCACTTGTTACTGGCCTTGTCATGTCACAGTCACCCTTGGAGTCTGTGTCACACCCCACAATAAGGCGACCCCCCAAGTCACACTCTAACTGGGTGTCAGCTCCACTCTGTTTAACCACCACATCCTTATCTACCAGTTCATTACCAGTCACACTGTCGCACACTTCAGGTGACGTCAGGTCAGTAAGTTCGGCAGACGCACGGTTTCCTCTGGTCGCCCTTATACCTGACCCATCAGTGTTGGGAGGTGTTTCTGCCAATGTTGTCTCACCAAGTTGGGCCCGTTCACCATTTTCTTTGGGCATGTCCAGCTTCGGTCTGTCCACACTAGGGGGCGCATTCACAACATTACTACCTCCCATACACATAATTTCCACAAACACTTCACCTTTTTCCCACCAGTCCCACAGTGCTTCCAAATCTTGTCCTATTACCATAGGACACGGCAAGTTCGGGACTACAGCCACCTCATGGTATGTGGAAACATCAGCTGCGACAATGTAGAGAGTGGCTACCTGAAGACCTTTAGCGTCCCCACTTATGCCACTTATTTTCACCTTTGTCCCAGGTGACACAGAACTTCCTGGAAGGGTCCTCAGCAAAGACGCTTCCCTCCCCGGGTCTAACAACCCCCGCACACGCTCTCCATCCAGCCAAAAAAGACACAGTCGTGACTCGTCACTGATCGGCTCCCCTTTTTTTGGTTCCGCCCCCTTTTGGGCAAGTGCTCTATTTTTTGACACCACCCCTGTTCGGGTTACAGCCCCCATTTGGGATTCCACCCCTTTTTGGGCTACTACCCCTATCTGGGTTACCGCCCCTTTTTGGGACTCCACCCCCTTTTGGGCAACCATCCCCGTTTGGGTCCCCGCCCACTTTTAGGGACACTCCCTTCCCTGGGGTACACTCTGTGGACTTCCCCACGGCACTCAGGCCCCAGTTCGCACAGTACACCACTTAGTCTCTGGGCCTGTACTGGCCCTTTAAGAGTCTGCAAAGAGAAAAAAAAATGTTTTTTTTTTTTTTTTTTCAACACTTCACCAGCTCCTGCTGGCAATCACAAGCCGCTTCTGCTGAACCTCTTGCTGCAACTGCAGCCGCACTCCACAATGCTCTGTACAGCTCCACCGCAGACTTCGTGGACCCGCCGATCCACCGCAAGCCCCTTGTCACCTTCGTAACCCCGCCGAGTTACAGCAAGACGCTTGTCACCTTCGTAACCCCTCCGAGTTACAACACAAACTTCGTGACCTCACCGAGCCACAGCAAGCTGACTTTCAGGAAAAAAAACTTCACAGTCTTTCACTGACGCTTGTCAGAACAACACAGACACTGGTCTGTTTCACACCCGGCTTTACAGCCCAAACACAATTTTCACTGACTCCAGTCAGTATCACACGGTTTTTAGACCGTTACCCGTTGGCAACTTCACGGGCTCCTGAACACCCCTCAGCCTCAGAGATGCCCAGACGCACTGTCTCTGTTTTCTTCCAGTCTGACCCCGGTCAGTACACACGGACACCTGTCCGTTACCTGTTGGTGCCGGCCACACAGTTTCCCGGATCCCTCTTCTCCTCAGAGGTATCCCAAAACAACAGTTCTCACTGATCCCGATCAGTATTTACTCACAGTTTTCAAGACCGTCCACTCCTCTGGCTCAGACCAGCCAGCGCTGCAACACGTGCTCCTTGGATCGTTGCTCGCAGTCTAAAACACAAATTGTAAAGTTGTACCCACTCAGGTGCGTAGGAGGAAACAGGAGCCACATTCTCTTCTGCGTTCAAGTGGGTTTATTGCTCCATAAACCACATAACAGTGTGAACAACAGGTAAACAAACAGCTTTTAGCTCAGGAAAGGAAAATACAAAAGTCCAGTCCTTCAGGCTCAGTCCTGCAGCCTTAACACACTTTGGAGGCTTTCTCCTCCACACACACAGACTCCTGTCTGTAGTGTCCCATCTGGACACAGGGACCTCTGTCCACCCTGACAGATTCCCAAACACTCTCTTACCATGTGCTACACATCTCCATTAAGTAGCCTGAAACCACACCCATTGGTGAAGTAACGTCACATGATTAGACATGTGGCTATGACATCACCACAGGTCCTTAAACAAACACAAATAGGCATGGTTATGCCCTTTACCCAGGGGTGAGGTATATGGGTAGCCAGACCCTCCCATCTCTCATAGCTACCCGTAACCCGGACCCAAACATCCTAAACAATTCCTTATTGCCTTATGTGTATTAAACAAAACACTCCGGGTTACATCACAGCGGCAAGCCTTCTCTGTGATACATACCTCCCATCGACTATACAAGCTTTAGCCATGCTACACAAGATAAAGCATCAGCTATAGTGTTTTGGACACCTGGCACGTGCACAGCCGAAATCCACGAATTCAATTCCAAACACCTCAACACCAATTCCCTAACCAACCTGATAACAGGGGGAGAAGAAGAAGATAAACTGTTGATAACTGCCACAACGCTCAAGTTATCGCAATGAAAACGCACCCGGCGAACCTTAAAATTGTCGCCCCAAATAAATGCTGCCACCACAATTGGGAACAACTCCAACAACGTCAAATTTTTGGTAAGCCCGTTTTGTCGCCACTCTTCCGGCCACACTCCGACACTCCATTTCCTTCCGCAATAGGCCCCATAACCGGCTCCTTCCGCTGCATCCGTATAGATTTCACAATCAAAGGCATTCACATCCTCCTGTTGAATCAATGCCCTGCCATTATAATTCTCCAGAAAACGCTGCCAAACCAGCTAATTATCCCTGTGCTCCCTGCTCAAGCGTATGAAATGATGAGCTGCAAGGACTCCCGCCGTAGCTCTGGACAACCTGCGGCAAAAAATCCGGCCCATAGGCATGATACGGCACGCAAAATTCAAGCGACCCAGCAACGACTGCAACTCCTTCAACGTCACTTTCCTCAATTTTCCGATTCGGGCCACCTCCTGCTTAAGCAACAACAATTTGTCATCGGGCAACCTGCACTCCATCTTTCCTGAATCGATAAGAATCCCGAGAAAACTTAAAACCGTACAGGGGCCCTCTGTTTTATCCTGCGCCAAAGGGACCCCGAAATGCCAATAAATTGCCGCACACCGCAGAGTCCCGGGGACCCACAAACAAAAAATCATCCAAGTAATGAATGACCGAAGGAACATCAGAAACGTCTCTTAACAACCCATTCTAGAAAAGTACTGAAAGTTTCAAACAACGGACAAGAAATCGAACAGCCCATAGGCAAACACATGTCCAAATAAAAACCTCCTTTCCAACAACAGCCTAGTAACGGAATGCTCTCCGGGTGCACCGGCAGACGCCGAAAGGCAGACTATATGTCTGTCTTTGCCATCAAGGCCCCCGCTCCGTACATACGAACCCACTGCACTGCCGCGTCGAACGATGTGTATACGACAGAGCATAATTCCTCCGCAATGCCATTGTTAACCGAACAACCTTTCGGGTACGACAGATGCTGAATTAAACTAAACTTATTCGGCTCCTTCTTGGGCACCACCCCCAATGGAGAAACAATCACCCCTTCCATAGGCAGCGAACTAAACGGCCCCGCCATTCTCCCCAACTCCACCTCTTTTGCTAACTCAATCGAAACAACATCCGCATGCAAACTTGCTGACCTCAGATTTTTTGTAGAAAAGGGGACCACATGATTCGGGCGAGGAATCCTAAAACCTTCAGCAAAACCGTCCCTAATAACCACCGCCTTCAACCGGTCCGGATATCTACTCAGATAAGGGGCCATCTTTTGAAACCTCAGCGGCATCACCCCCATGACCGCTACACACCGCTGGCTTGCCCCTTGCTTTTTTGAAACATTTTGAAGCCCCGTGTGAGGCTCCGCTACAATGTGAGCATACGTGCTTGAACTTGCAGGTATTGCCATACTTGCACTGGCCGTCATTGAACTGCCAGCACGTGCCCGTTTTTTCTTTTGCCCCCTGTGATCCCTGTCCTTCACCTCCCCCTTGTCCCGACTGCTGACTACTATGCCCCCCCCCCCCGCCCCCTTGAAAGGACTGCCCGTACCGCACAGGGGCCATCACCTTCAACCACAATCCAATGTCCTTTTGATCCCATTTTATTTCGGGCCTAACCGCCTTCCGCTGCCTAAATTGCTCATCGTGACGCAGCCAAGCCTGGCCCCCATACGTACGATGTGCCTCCCCTATAGAATCAAAATAACAGAAAAGACCCGAGCAATTTTCCGGGAATTTCTCTCCTATCACACTGGCCAAGATAGCAAAAGCCTGTTGCCAATTTACAAACGTTTACGGAATCAAGCTCCAACGCCTTTTTTCTTCCTCCTCCTTTTTGCTATCATCTTTCTTCCCTTTGTCCAAATTAAATTTTTCCAAAGGGAGGAGGGAGAAAATCTCCACAAATTCGTCCTTCCAAATCTTCTCTTTCACCTCCTTCTTTAAATGGACACCGAGGGGACCCTCAAAACACACATAAACTTCCCCTTTTGCCCGATCGTCTAACTTCACCTCATCCTTCTTACCCGTCTCCGTTTGAACTGACACTGACACCCCAGCTGCCTGAGCCGACGTGGCAGCCCCAGACCTTGCTAACTCGCCAGGGCCCCCCCAGCTGCGTTACCAGGATCCACCAACTAAGCCCCCGCGGGTGACCCTCCCACGCTGCCTGCTGCACCCGCATCCAATCTCCTCAAAATATGCGACATACCCGCCAAAAGCTCTCTAACGCCAGGAAACCCTAAACCAGCCTCCCCTACCCCTGCCACTAACCTCGCCGCACCCGGCACCGAAAGAGGAATAGACATATACTCAGGAGGCTGCGCAGGTGCTGTGTCCCCACCAGCCGTGTCTCCGGAATCCCGCTGCTCGCCATCGTCTGGATGCTCGCTCCCAGATCCGGGGTCGTCGCTACCGCTGAGGTGCCCCAGGCCCGCGCCCCTGGCCTCCACGTCACCAGGAGGGACCGAGACTGGCGAAACGCTCCTGTCGCTGGACCTCCTGGCGGATCGTGACCTGACGGCTGTTTGTAATCCACTTCGGCCTCCTGCAATACTGGCCCGACCGGCACCCGCCACACGACCTCCACGTCCCGGGCCCAGCTGAACCGCTGATGCCAGCCTGCCCGTCGCCCTGCTCTGCCATCCGGTGCCTCTGCCAGGCCCACCTGGGGGAGGTGAGCCCGCCGCTGCACCTGCTGCCCTGGAACTCCCGATCACCGCTGTCATCGCTGGGCTCCTGGCTCCCCCAGCTCCTGTTGCCGCTGCTGCCCGCGCTGTGCTCCGGCTGTTACTAGCGCCACTAGAGGACGCTGCACTTCCTCTGCTCCCTGGACTAGGCCGCACTTCCGGTGCGGCCCTGGCTTCCGTTGCGGCCCTGGCCTCGGGCCACGCTTGACTGGTCCCTGCTCCACTCTGCCGACTCGCGCCGGCAGAGCCGCCAGGTGGATTCCTGCCGGAGGGGGGAGCGGGCGGGATGGTCGCGCCGCGTCCCACAGCCCCCGCAGGATCCCCGGAGGGGCTCCGCGGCCTGCGCCTGCCGCGCAGTGTCATTTCTGGGGACAACCTCTCTGGGAGCCGCGTCCTGGTCCTGCTGCCCCGGCTCCCGCTGTCGCCTAGCAGCCTGGTGAGCTGCTCCTCTAGCGATCCATCGCTCCTGGACCTGGATTCCCTGCGCAGCTGCTCCACAAGGCTGTCTATGGAGGACATGGTGAGTAGCTGTGACAGGTCTTCTCTCCTCGTGATTCACCGCACAAGTGATCCTTCCCGCACTTATTCCATCTCCCGCCTCCTTGCTCCACTAAGAACGCCCCCCCCCCATTCAAAATTCCCACCAATCCCATGATGATCCCGGTTTTCATTCAAAAACTCCAAACCCCTCCTCTCGGCAACGCAGTCATGTGGTGCTTCCATCAAGCAGTGCCCATTATAGCCCCCCCTCTTTACCAGCAAACACTTCACATATTGTGCTATAAAAGCAACAAATATGAAATCTTCTGCAATGGAGTGATGCATCGCAAAACAGAATACATCAGCAGAATCGTTGGCTCTCGGGGACTTTTTAAGGTATTTAACGCAATTTTTTTTAGCAAGTGAATATCGCTGGTAACACCTTTCTGCAAAGCAGGTGGTCAAGACTATGCCAGTATGCCATATACGGTAATTAATTGATGGAAATACCTTTTTGTTATTCACATTGTCTGATATCCACACTAAGCCTCTTCTTATCATTGTATAGTTATTTATAAGACGAGTTTGCTGCACCTCCAGCCAAGACAGATGACTATTTACCTTCCTGAAGTGCGAAAAATTTCTATGGACTACATAAATTTGCCAGTATTTAATACAAATGTTTTCAGTGAAGATGAAGATGATTTACCAGGTAAGTTTTTTTGTTTTGTTTTTAAATCTTCATTAGAATATTATGTATATTCTACATTAATCTGTTTTCTTGTCACCAATATTTGAATAAAGCAGCAGTTATAAAATCTCTCATAGTCAGTCCTGGCTAGAAAGAGGTATTCACTATTGTATGTGAGTTTACAGCCTTAGGCTAGGTTCATATTGCGTTAGTGCAATCCGTTTAGCGCCTAGCGCTAGCAGATTGCGCTAACGCAATGTTGTTTTATGGGGTCGCGTTAAACGTCCCTGCTCTCGCAGATCTGCGAGAGCGGGGAACGGACCTCGGGCGCCCCGCGGACGCTGCAAGCAGCGTCTGCGGCGCGCCACAAAACACCGGCACATCGCTAGCGCGTGCCGAAAATGGCACGCGCTAGTGATGCGCGTTACCATTGCTGTTAATGGGCGTGCTAACGGACGCGTTGCACGGCGTTAATTTCGCCGTGCAACGCTGTCCGTTAGCGCGGTCACATTAACGCAATATGAACCAAGCCTTATACAATTGCTACGTAATTACTGGCTTACTATAATTGGCAAAATCCAGCTAAAATATTCTGAAGCCTACAAACATGGTAGGAAGCATTTTGGTATGAAAACTAAAGTATTAGCTGAAATCACGAGGTTTTAAGCCAGGATAATCGTACAGGTTTTCAAAGGCTACTATGCTTATTTTGAAAGCAGTACTAGCCAGAAGATATGCTGTTGTTGGTAACAGTAAGATAGTAGCACAAAAGAGTAAATCTATACAACCTAGAGTAAAAATGGGAAACTGGGTCCTTATTTAGTTAGTAAGTTATTACCAACAAGGCTAAGGATCCAGCAAAAATCAGACTGTTCTCTCCCTGCATAAAAAGGTTATCCTGTGTTAACTGTTATTACTCCATAGACTCAGAGGCGGGTAAAATAACAAACTGAGCTTTTACTCACTCTCACCTGGTCCAGTGGTACCTTTCTGCCACAATCCTGTGTCAATCACATATCCTGTGTCAATCATTGAGCTTAGTGTCTCTACCGATGGAGGCCACACGAGCTGCTGAGTCCATCCAGTGATTGGCTGCAGTGCTATGGACCATAATGTCACCTCTGCAACCAATTAACAAAACTTGGAGTGCAGGCAAAGAGGCCATGGAGAATGAGTACAAGCTCTGTTTGTTATTTCACAGGCTAAGAGACTAATAAAATATAAAACTGGACAACCCTTTTAAATAATACGCTTTGTCATGCCCTTGGGTGACATCATACCCACTTCGGCTATGTTCACACGTTCCTGATTTCCCTCCTTTTTTTTCAGGACTAAAAACCGCAGCTCTTGGCAGAAAACGCAGGTCCTTTTTTTGGTGCTTTTTTGGTGCGTTTTTTGATGCGTTTTTTTATGCAGTTTTCTATGCAGAGTCTGTGTGTTTTCTAGGGAGTTTTTTAGGGTTAAAATGGCTGAAAATACCCTAACCCTACCCCTAACCCTACCCCTAACCCTAACCCTATTCTAACCTTAGTGGAAAAAAAAAATTCTTAATTTTTTTATTGTCCCTACCTATGGGGGTGACAAAGGGGGGGGTGTCATTTACTATTTTTTTTTATTTTGATCACTGAGATAGGTTATATCTCAGTGATCAAAATGCACTTTGGAACGAATCTGCCGGCCGGCAGATTCGGCGGGCGCACTACGCATGCGCCCACCATTTTGCAAGATGGCGGCGCCCAGGGAGAAGACGGCCGGACGGACACCGGGAGGCCGGGTAAGTATAAGGGGGGGAGATGAGGGCACGGGGGGGGCGTCGGAGCACGGGGGGGTGGCATCGGAGCATGGGGGGTGGGATTGGGGCACGGGGGGGCAGCCACACTGCAGCGGTTCTGCACCACAAACCGTAGTAAAACCCGCAGATATATTTTTCATCTGCGGGTTTTACTGCGGGTTTGACCTCACAATGGAGGTCAATGGGTGCAGAACCGCTGCAGTTTTGCAAAAAGAAGTGACATGGTACTTCTTTTTTACCGCGGCTATTCAGCGCGGCTTTTTTTCCCGATTCCCGCATCATGTGCACAGTGGTTCCTGTTTTCCATAGGGTACAGTGTACTGTACCCTGCATGGAAAACAGCTGCGGAGCCGCAGCGGCAAAATTGCGGCAGTTCCGCAGTAAAAAACGCACTGTGTGAACATGGCCTTCAACTACCAAACTGCATATACTGTAAATATTATGAATAGAGTACTTTGTAAGGTTGTGCATGGGAGAAAAACTGGCCACACTTTAAGGTTGTGTGTACACGGTGTGTTTTTGCAGCATTTTTTTCTGCACGGAAATTGGCCCAAAACGCTATGGGATCTTTATGCCAGGTAATTCAAATGAGAATCCTGAAGTGCTGTGCACATGAACAGTAATTTTCCTTGAGTATTTGCAGTGCTCTTTTTCTGCAGCATCTCAATTCTTTGTGCAGATTTTTGCCATTTTTTACCCATTGGCTTCAATTGAGTCAGTCAAATCCACAGCAAAAAGGCAGGTATAAAAATGTTTGTGGATTTGCTGAGTTTTTGCTTGCATTTTTAAGGGCTTTCTGTGGTATTTCCCACACTGTAATCTGTGTGACAGCATGGGAAACACCGACGCGGCTGTTCTGATCGGTGTGGAGACACGGGGGTCAGTGGGTGCTCTCATTTGCGGACCCGGCTGTCTTAGCACTGAATACCGACTCTCTCTTCCATGGGCAGAACACTACTCAGACAAAACAGAGAAAGGGTAAAACAGTGTGGCATTAATTTATTGAGCCACCAACACAATAGTGATAATAGGGAATAGTCCCAGTGAATACTCAAGATGGTGCAAATTACAGAGTCTCACCCTTCCGCTGACTCGCCGGGATTAGTGCTTCGTCCAGTGTCAAATGCCCCTAAGCTTATCTCCTGTAGAGTCACATGGACCAGAAGAAAGTCTCTTTATATAGTTCACAACTGGCCTTCAACCAGCATCCAGTGGTAAAAGAGAGATGTGAATGAGGCCAACCTGCGTTGTTTGATTATACACTGGCAGGAGCGTCATCGGTCCCGCTGTGTATAATGCTGAGGTCAGTTTACAGTCATGGCCAAAAGTATTGACACCCCTGCAATTCTGTCAGATAATACTCATTTTCTTCCTGAAAATGATTGCAAACAAATTCTTTGTTATTATCTTCATTTAATTTGTCTTAAATGAAAAAAACACAAAAAGAATTGTTCTAAAGCCAAATTGGATATAATTCCACACCAAACATAAAAAAGGGGGTGGACAAAAGTATTGGCACTGTTCGAAAAATCATGTGATGCTTCTCTAATTTGTGTAATTAACAGCACCTGTAACTTACCTTTGGCACCTAACAGGTATTGGCAATAACTAAATCACACTTGCAGCCAGTTGACATGGAATAAAGTTGACTCAACCTCTGTCCTGTGTCCTTGTGTGTACCACATTGAGCATGGAGAAAAGAAAGAAGACCAAAGAACTGTCTGAGGACTTGAGAAACCAAATTGTGGGGAAGCATGAGCAATCTCAAGGCTACAAGTCCATCTCCAAAGACCTGAATGTTCCTGTGTCTACCGTGTACAGTGTCATCAAGAAGTTTAAAGCCCATGGCACTGTGGCTAACCTCCCTAGATGTGGATAGAAAAGAAAAATTGACAAGAGATTTCAACGCAAGATTGTGCGGATGTTGGACTAACCTCGACTAACATCCAAACAAGTTCAAGCTGCCCTGCAGTCTGAGGGTACAACAGTGTCAACCCGTACTATCCATCGGCATCTGAATGAAAAAGGACTGTATGGTAGGAGACCCAGGAAGACCCCACTTCTTACCCTGAGACATAAAAAAGCCAGGCTGAAGTTTGCCAAAACTTACCTGAAAAAGCCTAAAACGTTTTGGAAGAATGTTCTCTGGTCAGATGAGACAAAAGTAGAGCTTTTTGGGCAAAGGCATCAACATAGAGTTTACAGGAGAAAAAAAGAGGCATTCAAAGAAAAGAACACGGTCCCTACAGTCAAACATGGTGGAGGTTTCCTGATGTTTTGGGGTTGCTTTGCTGCCTCTGGCACTGGACTGCTTGACAGTGTGCATGGCATTATGAAGTCTGAAGACTACCAACAAATTTTGCAGCATAATGTAGGGCCCAGTGTAAGAAAGCTGGGTCTCCCTCAGAGGTCATGGGTCTTCCAGCAGGACAATGACCCAAAACACACTTCAAAAAGCACTAGAAAATGGTTTGAGAGAAAGCACTGGAGACTTCTGAGGTGGCCAGCAATGAGTCCAGACCTGAATCCCATATAACACCTGTGGAGAGATCTAAAAATGGCAGTTTGGAGAAGGCACCCTTCAAATATCAGGGACCTGGAGCAGTTTGCCAAAGAAGAATGGTCTAAAATTCCAGCAGAGCATTGTAAGAAACCCATTGATGACTCAAATGATCAATGTTTTGCTTTTTGCTTAATTCTCTTTTGTGTTTTGTCATTTAAGACAAATTAAATGAAGATAATAATACCAAATGATTTGTGTTTGCAATCATTTTCAGGAAGAAAATGAGTATTATCTGACAGAATTGCAGGGGTGTCAATACTTTTGGCCATAACTGTATCAGCTGATGAGCTCCGGTGATCTCACTAATGGCATTATCACTGCATGGAAATTTCTCACACAGCGGGGGTGCCGTAAGTGAGATCACCGGGGCTCATCAGCTGATGAACTCTGGTGAACCTTGTCGCCGCAGCTCAGCTCTACGCACTGCAGGAGCGATTACATGCTCATGTCAGTGTGTGGCCGGCTGTGCTTGAGAACAGTTACATCAGTAACTGCTCGCAAAGTCATCAGCATCGTCGTGCGACATTATGGAATATTATCTACTCTGCGAACAGGTAAGGAATATTGTTTATTATTTTAAATCTCTTACAGGGGACAATGGGACAACGGCTTTACTGGAATGGGCTATGACTTGAGTATGGTTTAATTTAGATTCATTAAAGGAATCTGTCATTATTTCAAATAAAGGTCTTTATTGTGTGTGTGTTTTTTTTTTATAATATCACTATGGGGTTAGTAATGGGGGCATCTTATAGACGCCTCTCCATTATTAACCTCTGGGCTTAATGTCACCTGACAATACAAAGGTGACCTCAACCCCCCCACTATCACCTCTCTCGCAACCGCACCATCTTATGGATGCGCTATTTCTAGGGCGTCTGAGAGCTGATGTTTTTAGTCTGGGAGGGGGCCAATAACCATGGCCCCTTCCTATGCAATTAAAATCTGTCCACAGCTGTCTGCCTAGCTTTTGCTGGTTAGATTTTATAGGGAGTGCCTATGTCAATTTTTTTCTGGGGTCCCACTGTAACCTAGTGAGTAAAGGCTGATCAAACAGCTGTGAACTAATATTAATAGCCTTGGAAACTTTATGGCTATTGGGTCCTTCCCAGAATATTAACATCAGCCCCCAGCCATCGGCTTTACTTAACATTTGCTGTTTGGTGACAGCCTATGTAGGTTATTATTATTATTTATTATTATAGCACCATTTATTCCATGGCGCTTTACATGTGAGGAGGGGTATACATAATAAAAACAAGTACAATAATGTTGAACAATACAAGTCACAACTAGTACAGGAGGAGAGAGGACCCTGCCTGCGAGGGCTCACAATCTACAAGGGATGGGTGAGGATACAGTAGGTGAGGATAGAGCAGTTCATGCAGTGGTTTGGTCGATTGGTGGTTACTGCAGGTTGTAGGCTTGTCAGAAGAGGTGGGTCTTCAGGTTCTTTTTGAAGGTTTCGATGGTAGGTGAGAGTCTGATATGTTGTGGTGGAGATTTCCAGAGATGGGGTGATGCGCGAGAGAAATCTTGTATGCGATTGTGGGAAGAGGAGATAAGAGGGGAGTAGAGAAGAAGATCTTGTTAGGATCGGAGGTTGCGTGCAAGAAAGTACCGGGAGACAATGTCACATATGTATGGAGGAGGCAGGTTGTGTATGGCTTTGTATGTCATGGTTAGGCTTTTGTACTGGAGTCTCTGGGTAATGGGGAGCCAGTGAAGGGATTGACAGAGGGGAGAGGCCGGGGAATAGCGGGGGGACAGGGTGGATTAGTCAGGCAGCTGAGTTTAGAATAGATTGGAGGGGTGTGAGAGTGTTAGAGAGGAGGCCACAGAGCAGGAGGTTACAGTAGTCGAGGCGGGAGATGATGAGGGCATGGACTAGGGTTTTTGCAGACTCTTGGTTTAAGAATGTACGGATCCATGAAATATTTTTGAGTTGAGGGCGGCAGGAAGTGGAAAGGGCTTGGATATGTGGTTTGAAGGAGAGATCAGTGTCAAGGATTACTCAGAGACAGCGAGCTTGTGGGACTGGGGAGAGTGGGCAGCCGTTTACTGTAATGGATAGGTTTTAGAAATCTAGCGGAGAAGAAGAATGAAATAGTGGATAGACATTGAGGGATTCTGGTTAGTAGGGTGGTGATATCCGGTCCAGAGATGTAGATCTGTGTGTCATCAGCATAGAGATGATACTGAAAACCGTGAGATTCTATGAGTTGTCCCAGGCCAAAAGTGTAAATGGAGAAGAGCAAGGGCCCTAGAACTGAACCTTGCGGGACTCCGACAGATAGGCGGTGAGGTGAGGAGGTGGTGTATGAGTGGGAGACGCTGAATATCCGGTCAGTTAGGTGTTATGAAAGGCAATTCAGAATCACAATGGACATGGAGGTCAGAGCACATACAGTGAACTGACAATAACCCAAAATAATAGAACGAGCTCTGAGACGTGGGAACTCTGCAGACCGCAATTCCCTAAGCCTATCAAACCACACTAAAGGTAGCCGTGGAGCGCTCCTGACCAGAACCTAGGCGCCTCGTCACAGCCTGAGAAACTAGCTAATCCTGAAGATAGAAAAATAAGCCTACCTTGCCTCAGAGAAATTCCCCAAAGGAAAAGGCAGCCCCCCACATATAATGACTGTGAGTAAGATGAAAACACAAACATAGAGATGAAACAGATTTAGCAAAGTGAGGCCCGACTAGCTGAACAGAACGAGGATAGGGAAGATAACTTTGCGGTCAGCACAAAAACCTATAAAAAACCACGCAGAGGGGACAAAAAGACCCTCCGCACCGACTAACGGTACGGAGGTGGTCCCTCTGCGTCTCAGAGCTTCCAGCAGGCGAGAAAAACCAATAAAGCAAGCTGGACAGAAAAATAGCAACAAAATAACATAAGCAAAACTTAGCTTTGCAGAGCAGCAGGCCACAGGAATGATCCAGGGAAAAAACAAGTCCCACACTGAAACATTGACAGGAAGCATAGATCAAAGCATCAGGTGGAGTTAAGTAGAGAAGAAGCTAACGAGCTCACCAGATCACCTGAGGGAGGAAACTCAGAAGCTGCAGTACCACTTTCCTCCACAAACGGAAGATCCCAGAGAGAATCAGCCGAAGTACCACTTGTGACCACAGGAGTGAACTCTGCCACAGAATTCACAACAGTACCCCCCTTGAGGAGGGGTCACCGAACCCTCACCAGAGCCCCCAGGCCGACCAGGATGAGCCACATGAAAGGCACGAACAAGATCGGGAGCATGGACATCAGAGGCAAAAACCCAGGAATTATCCTCCTGAGCATAACCCTTCCATTTAACCAGATACTGGAGTTTCCGTCTTGAAACACGAGAATCCAAAATCTTCTCCACAATATACTCCAATTCCCCCTCCACCAAAACCGGGGCAGGAGGCTCAACAGATGGAACCATAGGTGCCACGTATCTCCGCAACAATAACCTATGGAATACGTTATGTATGGAAAAAGAATCTGGAAGGGTCAGACGAAAAGACACAGGATTAAGAACCTCAGAAATCCTATACGGACCAATAAAACGAGGTTTAAACTTAGGAGAGGAAACCTTCATAGGAATATGACCAGAAGATAACCAAACCAGATCCCCAACACGAAGTCGGGGACCCACACGGCGTCTGCGATTAGCGAAAAGTTGAGCCTTCTCCTGGGACAAGGTCAAATTGTCCACTACCTGAGTCCAAATCTGCTGCAACCTGTCCACTACAGTATCCACACCAGGACAGTCCGAAGACTCAACCTGTCCAGAAGAGAAACGAGGATGGAACCCAGAATTGCAGAAAAACGGTGAAACCAAGGTAGCCGAGCTGGCCCGATTATTAAGGGCGAACTCAGCCAAAGGCAAAAAGGACACCCAGTCATCCTGATCAGCAGAAACAAAGCACCTCAGATATGTTTCCAAGGTCTGATTGGTTCGCTCGGTCTGGCCATTAGTCTGAGGATGGAAAGCCGAGGAAAAAGACAAGTCAATGCCCATCCTACCACAAAAGGCTCGCCAAAACCTCGAAACAAACTGGGAACCTCTGTCAGAAACAATATTCTCTGGAATGCCATGCAAACGAACCACATGCTGGAAGAACAAAGGCACCAAATCAGAGGAGGAAGGCAATTTAGACAAGGGTACCAGATGGACCATCTTAGAAAAGCGATCACAGACCACCCAAATGACTGACATCTTTTGAGAAACGGGAAGGTCAGAAATAAAATCCATAGAGATATGTGTCCAAGGCCTCTTCGGGACCGGCAAGGGCAAAAGCAACCCACTGGCACGAGAACAGCACGGCTTAGCCCGAGCACAAATCCCACAGGACTGCACAAAAGCACGCACATCCCGCGACAGAGAGGGCCACCAAAAGGATCTAGCCACTAACTCTCTGGTACCAAAGATTCCAGGATGACCAGCCAACACCGAACAATGAAGTTCAGAGATAACTCTATTCGTCCACCTATCAGGGACAAACAGTTTCTCCGCTGGGCAACGATCAGGTTTATTAGCCTGAGATTTTTGCAGCACCCGCCGCAAATCAGGGGAGATGGCAGACACAATTACTCCTTCCTTGAGGATACCCGCCGGCTCAGATAAACCCGGAGAGTCGGGCACAAAACTCCTAGACAGAGCATCCGCCTTCACATTT
The DNA here is from genome assembly GCF_032444005.1 of Ranitomeya imitator. Classification (NCBI taxonomy): domain Eukaryota; kingdom Metazoa; phylum Chordata; class Amphibia; order Anura; family Dendrobatidae; genus Ranitomeya; species Ranitomeya imitator. Next base: position 176,524,502 of record NC_091286.1, on the reverse strand, counting down.
TTAGAGCCCGGAAGGTACGAAATCACAAAGTCAAAACGGGCAAAAAACAACGACCAACGAGCTTGTCTAGGATTCAAGCGCTTGGCAGACTCGAGATAAGTCAAGTTCTTATGATCAGTCAATACCACCACGCGATGCTTAGCTCCTTCAAGCCAATGACGCCACTCCTCGAATGCCCACTTCATGGCCAGCAACTCTCGGTTGCCCACATCATAATTACGCTCAGCAGGCGAAAACTTCCTGGAAAAGAAAGCGCATGGTTTCATCACTGAGCAACCAGAACCTCTCTGCGACAAAACAGCCCCTGCTCCAATCTCAGAAGCATCAACCTCGACCTGGAACGGAAGAGAAACATCTGGTTGACACAACACAGGGGCAGAAGAAAAACGATGCTTCAACTCTTGAAAAGCTTCCACAGCAGCAGAAGACCAATTGACCACATCAGCACCCTTCTTGGTCAAATCGGTCAATGGTTTAGCAATACTAGAAAAATTGCAGATGAAGCGACGATAAAAATTAGCAAAGCCCAGGAACTTTTGCAGACTTTTCAGAGATGTCGGCTGAGTCCAATCATGGATGGCTTGGACCTTAACAGGATCCATCTCGATAGTAGAAGGGGAAAAGATGAACCCCAAAAATGAAACCTTCTGCACACCAAAGAGACACTTTGATCCCTTCACAAGCAAAGAATTAGCACGCAGGACCTGAAAAACCGTTCTGACCTGCTTCACATGAGACTCCCAATCATCCGAGAAGATCAAAATGTCATCCAAGTACACAATCAGGAATTTATCCAGGTACTCTCGGAAGATGTCATGCATAAAGGACTGAAACACTGATGGAGCATTGGCATGTCCGAACGGCATCACGAGATACTCAAAATGACCCTCGGGCGTATTAAATGCAGTTTTCCATTCATCACCTTGCTTAATTCGCACCAGATTATACGCACCACGAAGATCTATCTTTGTGAACCAACTAGCCCCCTTAATCCGAGCAAACAGATCAGATAACAATGGCAAGGGGTACTGAAATTTAACCGTGATCTTATTAAGAAGGCGGTAATCTATATAAGGTCTCAGCGAACCATCCTTCTTGGCTACAAAAAAGAACCCTGCTCCTAATGGCGACGATGACGGGCGAATATGCCCCTTCTCCAGGGATTCCTTCACATAACTGCGCATAGCGGTGTGCTCAGGCACGGAAAATTAAACAATCGACCTTTTGGGAATTTACTACCAGGAATCAAATTGATAGCACAATCACAATCCCTATGCGGAGGTAGGGTATTGGACTTGGGCTCATCAAATACATCCCGGTAATCAGACAAGAACTCTGGGACCTCAGAAGGAGTGGATGACGAAATTGACAGAAATGGAACATCACCATGTACCCCCTGACAACCCCAGCTGGACACCGACATGGATTTCCAATCTAATACTGGATTATGGGCTTGTAGCCATGGCAACCCCAACACGACCACATCATGCAGATTATGCAACACCAGAAAGCGAATAACCTCCTGATGTGCAGGAGCCATGCACATGGTCAGCTGGGTCCAGTATTGAGGCTTATTCTTGGCCAAAGGCGTAGCATCAATTCCTCTCAATGGAATAGGACACTGCAAGGGCTCCAAGAAAAACCCATAACGCTTAGCATATTCCAAGTCCATCAAATTCAGGGCAGCGCCTGAATCCACAAATGCCATGACAGAATATGATGACAAAGAGCAGATCAAGGTAACGGACAGAAGAAATTTTAACTGTACAGTACCAATGGTGGCAGACCTAGCGAACCGCTTAGTGCGCTTAGGACAATCAGAGATAGCATGAGTGGAATCACCACAGTAGAAACACAGACCATTCAGACGTCTATGTTCTTGCCGTTCAACTCTGGTCAAGGTCCTATCACACTGCATAGGCTCAGGTTTAAGCTCAGGTAATACCGCCAAATGGTGCACAGGTTTACGCTCACGCAAGCGTCGACCGATCTGAATGGCCAAAGACATAGACTCATTCAAACCAGCAGGCATAGGAAATCCCACCATGACATCCTTAAGGGCTTCAGAGAGACCCTTTCTGAATATTGCTGCCAGCGCAGATTCATTCCATTGAGTGAGCACTGACCACTTTCTAAATTTCTGACAATATACCTCTATCTCATCCCGAGCCTGACAAAGAGCCAGCAAATTTTTTTCTGCCTGATCCACTGAATTAGGCTCATCGTACAGCAACCCAAGCGCCAGGAAAAACGCATCGATATTACGCAATGCAGGATCTCCTGACGCAAGAGAAAACGCCCAGTCCTGAGGGTTGCCGCGCAAAAAAAGAAATGACGATCCTAACCTGTTGAATTGGGTCACCAGAAGAGCGAGGTTTCAAAGCCAGAAATAGTTTACAATTATTTTTGAAACTCAGAAATTTAGTTCTATCTCCAAAAAACAAATCTGGAATAGGAATTCTCGGTTCAAGCAAAGAATTCTGGACCACAAAATCTTGAATATTTTGAACTCTTGCCGTGAGCTGATCCACACATGAAGACAGACCTTTAATGTCCTTTGCTACACCTGTGTCCTGAACCACCCAAATGTCTAGGGGAAAAAAAAGACAAAACACAGTGCAAAGAAAAAAAAATGGTCTCAGAACTTCTTTTTTCCCTCTATTGAGAATCATTAGCACTTTTGGCTTCCTGTACTGTTATGAAAGGCAATTCAGAATCACAATGGACATGGAGGTCATAGCACATACAGTGAACTGACAATAACCCAAAATAATAGAACGAGCTCTGAGACGTGGGAACTCTGCTGACCGCAATCCCTAAGCCTATCAAACCACACTAAAGGTAGCCGTGGAGCGCTCCTGACCAGAACCTAGGCGCCTCATCACAGCCTGAGAAACTAGCTAATCCTGAAGATAGAAAAATAAGCCTACCTTGCCTCAGAGAAATTCCCCAAAGGAAAAGGCAGCCCCCCACATATAATGACTGTGAGTAAGATGAAAACACAAACATAGAGATGAAACAGATTTAGCAAAGTGAGGCCCGACTAGCTGAACAGAACGAGGATAGGGAAGATAACTTTGCGGTCAGCACAAAAACCTATAAAAAACCACGCAGAGGGGACAAAAAGACCCTCCGCACCGACTAACGGTACGGAGGTGGTCCCTCTGCGTCTCAGAGCTTCCAGCAGGTGAGAAAAACCAATAAAGCAAGCTGGACAGAAAAATAGCAACAAAATAACATAAGCAAAACTTAGCTTTGCAGAGCAGCAGGCCACAGGAATGATCCAGGGAAAAAACAAGTCCCACACTGAAACATTGACAGGAAGCATAGATCAAAGCATCAGGTGGAGTTAAGTAGAGAAGAAGCTAACGAGCTCACCAGATCACCTGAGGGAGGAAACTCAGAAGCTGCAGTACCACTTTCCTCCACAAACGGAAGATCCCAGAGAGAATCAGCCGAAGTACCACTTGTGACCACAGGAGTGAACTCTGCCACAGAATTCACAACAGTTAGGTATGACGACATTCAGGATAGGGCCAAGTTTGTGATGCCAAGGGATGAGAGGGTGTGCAGCAACAGTGAATGGTCCACTGTGTCAAAGGCTGAGGACAGGTCCAGGAGAAGGAGGATAGAGTAGTGTTGCTTGCTCTTGGCGGTTAATAGGTCATTGGTGACCTTAGTTAGGGCAGTGTCAGTGGAGTGGTGTGACTGGAAGCCTGATTGTAAGCAGTCGAAGAGGGAGCAGGAAGATAGATGGGAGGACAGTTCAAGATGGACATGTTGTTCCAGTAGTTTTGAGGCATAGGGGAGAAGTGATATAGGGCGATAGCTAGATACAGAGGATGGGTCAAGAGAGGGCTTTTTGAGGATAGGTGTGATTGAGGCATGTTTAAAGCTTGAGGGAAAAACACCAGTTGTGAGTGATAGGTTGAAGAGATGGGTTAGGGTTGGGATGAAGACTGGCGAGGTTTGGGATGAAGTGGGAAGGGATCAGGTCAAGTGCACAGATGGTGAGATGTGATCTTGAGAGTAGAGTGGAGAGTCGATCTTCTGTAATGGTGGAGAAGTTGGTTTTGGAGGTGGAGGGCTGGGTAGTTGGGAGGAAGGGCTCTGGGGGTTGTTGACTTAAACTGTCTCTGATGTTCTCAATCTTCTGCTTGAAAAATGAGGCAAAGTCTTCAGCTGAGATGAGTGGGGAGGGAGGAGGTGCTGGGGAACGGAGGAGAGAATTGAAGGTGTTGAATAACTGTTCAGGGTTGTGAGACGGAGGATATGAGAGATGTGAAGCAGGTTTGTTTTACTGTGGCGAGTGTGATCTTGAAAGTATTGAGGGACTGTTTGAATGCAATGAAGTGCTCGTTGAAGTGGGATCTTTTCCATCTCCGCTCAGCAGCCCTGGAAGCTTGCCTCAGTTCTTTGGTCAGGCTGGTGTGCCAGGGCTGTCTGTTGATTTTGTGAGCTTTAGTATGTGTGAGAGGAGCAAGAAATTCCAAAGCTACAGCTACTGTGGTATTATATAGAGCGGCAGCGTCATCCACATTGTATAGGGAACTTATGTCTGTGAGAGGGAGGAGGGATTCAGAGAGTGAGTGTAGATCAAGATGTTTAAGATTTCTGCGAGGGTGTGCAAAGTTTGTGGGGTGGGGATTGTAGACAAGGAGTGGAGAGGGAAGAGAATGGGAGTAGATTGTGGTCAGAAAGAGGAAGAGGTGAGTTAGAGAGGTTAGATAGGGAGCAGAGGCAGGTGAAGATGAGGTCCAGTGTGTGACCATCTTTGTGGTGGCTGCAGAAGACCATTGGGTGAGGCCGAAGGAGGAAGTGAGAGATAGACGTTTAGTGGCAGCTGAGAGGGAAGTGTCAATAGGTATATATCACCCGCAATGAGAAGGAGCAGAGAAAGTGTTAGCAGGTGGAAGCAGGAGAGGGCATAAGGTAGCTGTCTGTGCTTTGAGACAGAGGATTGTATGTTGAGGAACAGTTCTGAGGAGGAGGTGAGATGGATGGGGAGGATTGAAGAAGAGATGAACAGTTCCTTACTAGGTGTCGGGTTTAGGGGAGTTAGCAGAAAGTGAAAGATTATAGGGGTGATAGTGAAAATAAACAGAAACAGTGTTTACAGTGACTGGCCAGTTACCTTCAGTTCCCTTCTGATTCAATTCTGGTTTTAATTCTGCATTAATCAGGTTCATTCTGTTAATGCTACTACATAGGCTGGTGTGTGTGTGTGTGTGTGTGTGTGTGTTTAACTCTTTCTTACTGGTTTAGTAATGAGGGTGTCTGGCTGAAAGGGTCTAAATTGACTGGGTGTTGTCCCTAATGTAACTATCTCTTCTTATATAACATGATCTGTCTGCACTCACCTTCTGAATAGATGAATAGATTAAATGATGACTCTAGGCTGGGGCATGGATACATATTTGTAATAGTATTTTTCTCTCTTCATTCTACAGTATTTATATCTATCACTGTCACTCAGTGGTCAACTCATTGTATTTAAGTTAAAATGTTTATTTATTTTTTTCTCACTTTTATTTTTTTCCCTCTTTTACAGTAACTGGAACTTCTGGGGCACCTGAAAATAATCCACCTTGCACTGTGAACATCCCAATTGCTCCTATCCATAGCTCTGCACAAGCTATGTCACCAACTCAAAGCATTGGCTTAGTTCAGTCATTGTTAGCAAATCAAAATGTACAACTAGAGATTGTGGCCAATCAAATGGTAGCCCCAGCACCACAAGATCATTCAACGGAAAATACTGTTCCGTATCCTGCACAGAATCGATATTCTAATCCAGGGCAAGTAATATTTGGTGGAGTTGAAATGAGCCGCATGTTGCAACCTGCCCAGCATCCTTTGCCTCACCCACCCCAAAATGCAGTAAAGATGTCCATGGAGCACACCGAACGAGACCATGACCTTCCCCAAAAATCAAAATCTATACATTCAGTTCCTCAGTTTGCAGAAGCAGATGCTGTAGTTTTCACCACTGTTCAAGAAATGCAGTTGAACAAACTCAATCCTCCCCCACCATATCCAGGAACAATCCCAGCTCCTCCAACTTCAGCAGCACCGCCACCACCAATTCCACAGCCTCCTGTAGATCTCTGCCTAAAAAAGGGAGATTTTTCCTTGTTCGCTAGTGCGCACTACCAGACTCCACTAGGTTATGAAAGAATAACAACATTTGATAGCAGTGGCAATGTGGAAGAGGTGTGCAGACCACGAACTCGAATACTGTGCACTCAAAATACTTATACTCTTCCTGGCCCAGGAAGCTCTGCAACACTAAGAGTTTCTGCAACGGAAAAGAAGATTAAACAACCTTGTACTAGTGCCACACTGAATAGACTGACTGTTCCTCGGTATTCTATACCCCCTGGAGATCCGCCACCATATCCTGAGATTGCTGCACAGCTTGCTCAAAGCAGGGGTGCAGCTCAAAGAATAGACAGCAGTCTCATCCACGCTACTCTACGGAGAAATAGTCGTGAAGCTACTCTTAAAATGGCTCAGATGGCTGATAACCAGAGGACAACACTACAACATCTACCCAAATCAAAGAGCAATGTTGTGACTGGACAGTACCAACCGAGGACACCAACAGCATTGTACACATGCAGCCAGTGTAGCAGTAGCACTGGAGTTATCAGCAGTAGCATCAGTAATCATAATAGTAATATAAGCACCAGCACTATTGGTGCTGGAAATATTCGCCCTGACCTCTCCTCAGCCTGTAGTCCTCAACAGAGTACTGTTATAGTTCACTCTGCCAGCACGACTCCTTTAGCTTCTCAGTCATCTTATAACCTTTTAAGTCCTGCTGAAAGTTGCAGAGACAGGACAGACTATATAAATTCTGCCTTTACAGAAGATGAATCGGTTTCTCAACATTGCCAAGTAGAAAAGCCAGTAATGCATATTAACCTGGCTGAGGCAGGGCTAACAATAAAACGCCCCCCACCATACCAGTGGGACCCAATGGTAAGTGAGGATGTATGGGTTCCACAGGAAAGGACAGCTCACAACACATTGCCAATTCCCAAAAGACCTCCTCCCTTAATATTAGGACAAGGCCAACATCACGATATGTCACGTGTGCCATTTATTTCTCCTAAGTCAACCACAAGCCCCATTTCGACATTCCAGTCAACTTTTGGTGGTGGTATACCTTTTACTGGAAGTTATAATATACCACCTCCTCTTCAACAAGTACAAAAACCTTGCTCCCCAAAAGAGGCCCTAGCTCCAACACAGTTTGTTCAGCAGGAGCCTCCTATACTAGTACAACCAGCATATCCACCCAATTTGCCTTGTTGCCCCTTGCCGCCCATGTATCCAGGAAGCAGTAATTGCAATGGGTTGCAACTTCCTGCAATAGCTTTGCACCCATGGAATACCTACAGTACATGCCCCTCTGTTCCAAGCTCACAGGCTGCTCTTCCACCAAAGCCTTTTATGTTGCTGGAAAAACCTATCATTGCTCCTCAGCTTGAGCTCCACAGTACTGTGGGTACAGAGGTAATGGTGGAAACTGCTGATAATTTCCAAGAAGTCCTATCCTTGACAGAGAGCCCGATATCCCAGAGAACAGACAAATTTGCTAAGAAAAATCGAAAGCGTTTGGATAGCAAGGCAGAAGAAGGAAACGTTCAGGCTATTACTGAGGGCAAGGTGAAAAAGGAAGCAAGAACTTTGGGTGACTTTAATTCTCTCATATCTAGCCCCCGACTTGGAAGAGAAAAAAAGAAGGTCAAAAGTCAGAAAGATCAGCTAAAGTCCAAGAAGCTAAATAAAACAAATGAATTTCAAGATAGTTCAGAAAGTGAACCGGAGCTCTTCATTAGTGGAGATGAGCTGATGAATCAGAGCCAGAGCAATAAAAAGGGTTGGAAAACAAAGCGGAACCTCAGAACAGCTAGTGACTTAGATGAATTTAAGTGTCGAAAAGCAAATGATAAGGATGACGGCAGATTGGGAAGTCAAGGATTTGTGTATGTTATGGCCAACAAGCAGCCTCTTTGGAATGAGGCAACACAGGTCTACCAGTTGGATTTTGGAGGTCGGGTTACTCAGGAATCTGCAAAAAATTTTCAAATAGAACTGGAAGGTAGACAGGTATGGAAAATATTTTTTTCAATATGTAAAAAGACTTTCATAAACTAAGTATTTATAAATGAAACAATTATTTATATTTACACATTCACATCCATTTTATTGCAACAATTCATCAAAACATTTAAAAATAAAACAACTTAAAAAATTGCCTTAATTTAATAGAAAAAGACAGTTTTTTTGGTCAACAAAGTCTAGATAACCCTTTTAGAGTAGTAGTATAAACAGCGGAAACAGATGTGCTGAGACCAGTGATGTCACTTGCGGAGGAGACACGGCACTGGTCTATGCACGCTGGATATTCTGACAATGCACTCGTTACTGCTGATCTGAGCGGGCAACAGAGTGCACTGTCATAATGCTCATCACACAGTGCACAGCTCGCAAGAACTAGAATCAATGATGGCGCTTCCTTTCGGGGAGGAATCAGAGGCGTTGGCAGTGACTGTAGCCTCTGCCCCCTGATGAAGCTTCTTTTGATTGTCCCAGTATGCACTGGGATTCTCAAACAGTGTCATCAAAAAGGAAGTGAAAAAATTGTAAACCAGTTAGATAGCGTAGTTAGGGAAGGATAGGACATTTTTATTTCAAGTATATTAGAAAATAGTTTAGATTATGGCACTAGGTAGTGGTTTAGGATGAAAATTACTTTGTACTTCAAACCACACCTTGAAATGTTTTAGTTGGGTTGGTAGTGACAGCTGGGTAGAGGGACTGGAGGAGGTGAAAGGTAATAGTGTCACTGTGGCAGGTATTGAGGTGAGAAGAAGCAAGGAGCCTTATTCCTTTTTATATTACTGGTAAATATAAGAAGGTGAACTTGATGAAGACAGTGAGGGAAGTGGACTCTACAATTTGAGAATTTGGAGCAAATTTACTGTCATATATGGTCATTTTTTTCTTTGAAATAAATGGCCAGATTGTCAGTACTAAAGATGATAGTGACCTGTACTTTAAGAGTAAGATGTCAGTTGTTTAGAATTGTTGGACAGTGAGGTGATGAGGCTGGCAAAGTAGACAGGTGAGATGAAGGTCAGAGTTATGTGTCTCGAGTATAACCTTAAAATGGATGAAGTCTTCAGCCAGGAGTGATTTTCTCCACCGAAACCAAGCACCCATAGAGTACCTCTGGAGAAAATATGTTTGCTGTGTAGCTAGGGTGACTGTCATCTGTGCCAGGTTTCCTTGTGTGTAGGAAATGCAGCTTCATATAGAGCAATTTCCAGTGTTCTAATATAATGGATTACAGCTAAAGGTACCGTCACACTCAGCGACGCTGCAGCGATATAGACAACGATCCGACCTAAACTAGATCACAGGAGCGTCGCTGTTTAGGTCGCTGTAGATACGTCAAACACAGCAACTCCAGAGTGATGCAGGAGCGATCCAGTGACGTAATGGCGACTCACTTCTCGTTCTCGCTGGTTGTTAGCTCCATGTCAAACAGCCGTAGTGTACCGATCCGACACACATCTAGGGGCCCTATGCTCGTTGCTGGCGTTGTTGCTTTTGATGTCAAACATGACGATACACACCAACCTGGCGACGAAATAAAGTTCTGGATTTCTAGCTCCGACCAGCGATGGCACAGCAGGATCCAGATCGCTGCTGCGTGTCAAACACAACGAGATCGCTATCCAGGACGCTGCAACGTCACGGATTGTTGTCGTTCTCTTTGCAAAGTTGCTGAGTGTAACGGTACCTTAAGTCAGGACAGGAGAGGGAGGCTATTGGGGCCAATTATGACTGTACTTTCTTGATAAGTTTCTGGGTAAAGCTGGCACAGAAATTTATGTACCTGTGTTTTTTAGGGATGTTACTCATAGGATGACAAATCTTGACAAAGAAGATTATGGTCAGATAGTGAGAGAGGGGAGTAAGTAAAATAATACACTGATCAGAGAATTGGAGAATAGCAGGTTGTGTATTTCTGTCTTAATGCGTAGGAGAATTAGTATGCTGTGAAAAGCATAGAGAGGAGGTTACAGATAGAAGATTACCATCCTGTTCAATACTATGGTTGTTTAGGTACAAAGTAGACTTTTAGGACAATTTTCCATGTTTAGTGTGCCTGTGAGTGGTTAGCTGATAGCTGTGGTACTTTGCCAGTTCACAAGTGCAAGTGACTGCTGCTGTTCTGGTCTCAGTGTCTTGTTCCACCTACACTAGTGGTTGCAGTGATCACATATACTTTTAACATACCATCAACGCTACAGCATGTCAACAGAGACCAGAGCAGCATCACTGAATCCGGGATTGATGAGTATAGCTATGTTGGTTATTTTCTACAGTTGCAACCCTATGGACATAAAAAAATAATCCTGAACAATCCTGTTAAATGTAGATTGAGCTTGTCTTGTAAAATAAATTGGCCTTTATCTTCTTTCCTTGACAGGTAATGCAATTTGGAAGGATTGATGGCAATGCCTACATTTTAGACTTTCAATATCCCTTTTCAGCTGTCCAAGCCTTTGCTGTTGCTCTGGCTAATGTAACTCAGCGTCTCAAATGAGCCAAAACTATGGCATGGGAACATTTCAACAACCGTGGATAAAGCAACGTTTCAATAGTATAGAAAGCGCAAATAGGACAGCAAGAAAAAATAAAATTATTTCAACTGGAAAGAAGTATAAATTCCTTTGTGAAGGCCCTCGTGTTGTTTTCCTTATTTTTTACATGCAATATTGCTGATTGAACAAGAGCCATTAAGTGTCCTGATGGGAATGTGACTGTAGACCGGTCTGTTGTGTTTGGTTTAATAGATGCTAGAATATTACATTGACAAACTGATATATATACAGTATATATATATATATATATATATATATATATACTATATATATATATATATATACTGTATATATATATATATATATAAATACGGTATATAATTTTTTTTATTTTTTTTTTAACTGTAAGGGATATGGTTCATTGACCTATTTTTTTTCCATTTTCTAGAATCACAAACAAAAAACAGCATCTAAGGATATTTTTCAATACTTGATTGCATTTACAATGGGTGGTAGGTACTGAGGGTTGGATACATTTGTTTAGCAAGTATTTCTTCAAGCCTGTCCATATGTGCAGATTGGTTTTTAGTTTGATTTTAAGAGAATCTCTGCAAACCCTAAAAACTCTTGATTTTTTTTTTTTTTCATTTCTAGGGTAGATTTGTTCTTAAATCTGTATGTAGTTCTCAGTTATTCCAAATGTGGAAATTAACAGATTATTGTTGAAATCACTATTGTAATGCCCTTCTGGCATCTCAGAATTGGGCTAAATTGACTCTAAAAAGTAAAAATTTCTAATGCCTACCCTTAATGGTAGCATATTGTTGTCTCATGACCAGGTGATACCTGCCATAGTGACATTTTGTGCATAGTGTGACTGTGCCTTCCAAAAATAACATTACATTCAAAATACGATATTAGTAACGGGGACCCAAATAAGTTTGGTAATTGGACAATTTACCTAGCCCTCTTACGTCCTGTTTATAAAAGATGCCACTTAAAGACTTACTCCATCCATAAAATACTCCTTAAATGTTTTCTTCTTGAACACTCACCTATACGAAGAATAATGTATCAATGATCCCTATTTGCCAAGCAAAGGGGTATTCTAATGTTAGGATGCAGTCAGAAGACATTATTTAGGGAGAGAGGTAGTTGTCATCCAACACATTCAGTAACGCAGGTCCTGTTGAAGAGAGAGGTCTGCATATGTTCAACAACCATTGAAATCAGCGGACGTGACAGGAACATACTAGTATGGAGAAACATATCAGAATTTCAAATGCAAAAGTGTTAACATTTCTGTATTCTATTCTTGACCAATACGACCTGATACAGAAAAAAGGGCAGTATGCATGGCGTCCACATTTCTGCCAATTACTCTTAATTTTTATGTTTAATCAACTAATACTGATGATACAAATGGTTTCCTGTATGTTTTGTATGAAATATTCCTCTTATTTATGTTTTGCACATTCTGCTCTAAACGTTGGAGCGTTGTATCATTTATTTCCCAATTTCTAATTTATAACATTTTATTACATTTAGATTTTATCTCCAATATAAATTTCCCAGACCGAATATGAAAAAAAAAATGTGTGTCTGATGTTAAACTGGTACTGCTAGTGGCGTCTTATTATGGCCTACACCAGATTCCAAAGGCTTCACAGTAGTAATGTGGATAACTGTAGGGCATTTACTGCATTACTGAAATTATTCACAACTGCATTGCACCACTGTTACTTAAGTAACGTCACGGTCAACTATGTATTACGTTGTTCTTCACTTGATTACTCATAAAACTGTAGTTAACAAAAAAATTCTGCTCAACGATGTATTCTTTATATTGGTTTCTAAGATGGATGGCAACTTATATTGCCACCATTCCAGTTCACACATGGGTTTATCTGTCCCTGGACGGACATGTCTGCTGACGTATGCAGCAGTGTTTCCATCACTATGATTTGATATTCATGCTCTAGAAAAGCCAGCTGACAAATCCTGCCATTTTTGTGCTCGTGGCCTAAATGTTGTTAACCATCAGCTAGAAAACTTTATACAATTTTTACCACCTGAACCAAGAAGGCAACTGAAGATTGTATGTGTTATTGCTTTTCACCATTTAAAAATATCAGTCTGCAGCTGCGCTTTTTATATAAGAATGGACAGCCCCAGAATAGTGATTTTTCTAAATATCGCCTGTTAACAAAAAGTGTTCAGTAGCAACCCTAAAGCCCTCTGGCTAGAACTTCTTTTGTGGGATCCTGGCATGCAGATCGGGAGCCCACAACCCTCTGAGGCCCTCTCTTAGTGAAAGAGCACGATCTCTGCCTTTTACCTGGCTGAGATGTAACTGATCAGTACCCTCGCTAATGATGCTACGGTTGAGTAACAGCTTAGTAAGGAATGCAGCATTAGGGTGCGGAGACATTAGTATTACTTCTCATCACATTTCTAAGTGATATGATGAAAAATCACTAATCTGGTGCAGCTCCACATAGTGATAGGTAGTCTTTAAGGAATATAATCTACACTGTGATTGGCTTCATAATAATCAAAGGGTTTTTAATCACATTATCCACTTAAATGATCCTTTTTATTTTTCAATTAAGTAATGCATCTTCATGTAGCACTTATAACAAAGACTTTTTGCTGGTAGCCTCATTGATTTGAATGAAATATAAGAAAAGTTAAAATATGTCATTGGAAATGTCTAATGAGGAAATACAGTGGGGCAAAAAAGTATTTAGTCAGTCAGCAATAGTGCAAGTTCCACCACTTAAAAAGATGAGAGGCGTCTGTAATTTACATCATAGGTAGACCTCAACTATGGGAGACAAACTGAGAAAAAAAAATCCAGAAAATCACATTGTCTGTTTTTTTAACATTTTATTTGCATATTATGGTGGAAAATAAGTATTTGGTCAGAAACAAAATTTCATCTCAATACTTTGTAATATATCCTTTGTTGGCAATGACAGAGGTCATACGTTTTCTGTAAGTCTTCACAAGGTTGCCACACACTGTTGTTGGTATGTTGGCCCATTCCTCCATGCAGATCTCCTCTAGAGCAGTGATGTTTTTGGCTTTTCGCTTGGCAACACGGACTTTCAACTCCCTCCAAAGGTTTTCTATAGGGTTGAGATCTGGAGACTGGCTAGGCCACTCCAGGACCTTGAAATGCTTCTTACGAAGCCACTCCTTCGTTGCCCTGGCGGTGTGCTTTGGATCATTGTCATGTTGAAAGACCCAGCCACGTTTCATCTTCAATGCCCTTGCTGATGGAAGGAGGTTTGCACTCAAAATCTCACGGTACATGGCCCCATTCATTCTTTCATGTACCCGGATCAGTCGTCCTGGCCCCTTTGCAGAGAAACAGCTCCAAAGCATGATGTTTCCACCACCATGCTTTACAGTAGGTATGGTGTTTGATGGATGCAACTCAGTATTCTTTTTCCTCCAAACACGACAAGTTGTGTTTCTACCAAATAGTTCCAGTTTGGTTTCATCAGACCATAGGACATTCTCCCAAAACTCCTCTGGATCATCCAAATGCTCTCGAGCAAACTTCAGACGGGCCCGGACATGTACTGGCTTAAGCAGTGGGACACGTCTGGCACTGCAGGATCTGAGTCCATGGTGGCGTAGTGTGTTACTTATGGTAGGCCTTGTTACATTGGTCCCAGCTCTCTGCAGTTCATTCACTAGGTCCCCCCGCGTGGTTCTGGGATTTTTGCTCACCGTTCTTGTGATCATTCTGACCCCACGGGGTGGGATTTTGCGTGGAGCCCCAGATCGAGGGAGATTATCAGTGGTCTTGTATGTCTTCCATTTTCTAATTATTGCTCCCACTGTTGATTTCTTCACTCCAAGCTGGTTGGCTATTGCAGATTCAGTCTTCCCAGCCTGGTGCAGGGCTACAATTTTGTTTCTGGTGTCCTTTGACAGCTCTTTGGTCTTCACCATAGTGGGGTTTGGAGTCAGACTGTTTGAGGGTGTGCACAGGTGTCTTTTTATACTGATAACAAGTTTAAACAGGTGCCATTACTACAGGTAATGAGTGGAGGAAAGAGGAGACTCTTAAAGAAGAAGTTACAGGTCTGTGAGAGCCAGAAATCTTGATTGTTTGTTTCTGACCAAATACTTATTTTCCACCATAATATGCAAAAAAAAATGATAAAAAAACAGACAATGTGATTTTCTGGATTTTTTTTTCTCAGTTTGTCTCCCATAGTTGAGGTCTACCTATGATGTAAATTACAGATGCCTCTCATCTTTTTAAGTGGTGGAACTTGCACTATTGCTGACTGACTAAATACTTTTTTGCCCCACTGTATATAATCCTTTGGTAGTTATAGGGTTAAGTGTTTGGTTACTATGGCTCTATGGAAACAGTCTTCCCTATAATTATTCCTATGATAGAGATGGATAGTATCTTATTTGAATCCCTAATAAAAGGTGTGAGGTCAACCAATGAGACCTTCTGTGACCTTCTATGAGGTGCTCATTTCCACCAAAACATCAATCCACTTTGATGAAATGCACATGTCTACTTAATATTAATGGGGATGGACATTTATGTTATATATGCACAGTACAGACCAAAAGTTTGGACACACCTTCTCATTTAAAGATTTTTCTGTATTTTCATGACTATGAAAATTGTAAATTCACACTGAAGGCATCAAAACTGTGAATTAATACATGTGGAATTATATACTTAACAAAAAAGTGTGAAACAACTGAAATTATGTCTTATATTCTAGGTTCTTCAAAGTAGCCACCTTTTGCTTTGATGACTGCTTTGCACACTCTTGGAATTCTCTTGATGAGCTTCAAGAGGTAGTCACCGGAAATGGTTTTCACTTCACAGGTGTGCCCTGTCAGGTTTAATAAGTGGGATTTCTTGCCTTACAAATGGGGTTGGGACCATCAGTTGTGTTGAGCAGAAGTCTGGTGGATACACAGCTGATAGTCCTAATGAATAGACTTTTAGAATTTGTATTATGGCAAGAAAAAAGCAGCTAAGTTAAGAAAAACGAGTAGCTGTCATTACTTTAAGAAATGAAGGTCAGTCCGAAAAAATGAGAAAACTTTGAAAGTGTCTCCAAGTGCAGAGGCAAAAAACATCAACCATTTACAAAGAAGCTGGCTCACATGAGGACCGCCCCAAGAAAGAAAGACCAAGAGTCACCTTTGCTTCTGAGGATAAGTTTATCCGAGTCAGAAGCCTCAGAAATCGCAGGTTAACAGCAGCTCAGATTAGAGACCAGGTCAATGCCACACAGAGTTCTAGCAGCAGACACATCTCTACAACAACTGTTAAGAGGAGACTTTGTGCAGCAGGCCTTCATTGTAAAATAGCTGCTAGGAAACCACTGCTAAGAGCTGGCAACAAGCAGAAGAGACTTGTTTGGGCTAAAGAACACAAGGAATGGACATTAGAACAGTGGAAATCTTTGCTTTGGTCTGATGAGTCCAAATTTGAGATCTTTGGTTCCAACCACCGTGTCTTTGTGCGACGCAGAAAATGTGAACGGATGGACTCTACATTCCTGGTTCCCACCATGAAGCATGGAGGAGGAGGTGTGATGGTGTGGGAGTGCGGGGGTGCTTTGCTGGTGACACTGTTAGGGATTTATTCAAAATTGAAAGCATACTGAACCAGCATGGCTACCATAGCATCTTGCAGCGGCATGCTATTCCATCCGGTTTGCGTTTAGTTGGACCATCATTTATTTTTCAACAGGACAATTACCCCAAACATACCTCCAGGCTGTATAAGGGCTATTTGACCTGGCCTCTACAGTCACCAAACCTGAATCAAATCGAGATGGTTTTGGGTGAGCTGGACCGCAGAGTGAAGGCAAAAGGGCCAACAAGTGCTAAGCATCTCTGGGAACTCCTTCAAGATTTTTGGAAGACCATTTCCGGTGACTACCTCTTGAAGCTCATCAAGAGAATGCCAAGAGTGTGCAAAGTAGTCATCAAAGCAAAAGGTGGCTACTTTGCAGAACCTAGTATATGAGACATATTTTCAATTGTTTCACACTTTTTTGTTAAGTATATAATTCCACGTGTTAATTCATAGTTTTGATGCCTTCAGTGTGAATTTTCATAGTCATGAAAATGCAGAAAAATCTTTAAATAAGAAGGTATGTCCAAACTTTTGGTCTGTACTGTATATGTATGTGTATATATATATATATATATATATATATATATATATATATATATATACACACACACACATACACACAAGAGGGTCTAAGAGGATGGGGGCCCGCTACTATTTCCAGAGCAGGTGGACTGTCATATATTGTCCTTGTGCAGAGGCCCTTTGCGCTCTGTGTCCACTCTTGAGAGACAGAATCTTAAAAAAAAATGCAGAAAATCACATTGTATGATGTTTACATAATTACTTTGCATTTTATTGCATGAAATAACTATTTGAGAGAATACAAAACAGAACTTAATACAGTGGGGGAAAAAGTCAGCCACCAATTGTGCAAGTTCTCCTTCTTAAAAAGATGAGAGAGGCCGGTAATTGACATCATAGGTAGACCACAACTGTGAGAGTCAAACTGAGAAAACAAATCCGGAAAATCACCTTGTCTGATTTGGCAAGATTTATTTTGCAAAATATGAGGGAAAATAAGTATTTGGTCACCTAAAAACATGCAAGATTTCTGGCTCTCACAGACCTGTAACTTCCTGTAGCAGAGGCTCTTCTGTCTTCCACTCATTAGCTGTAGTAATGGTACCTGTTTGAACTTATCAATATAAAAGACACCTGTCCACAACCTCAAACAGTCACACTCCAAACTCCACTATGGTGAAGACCAAGTAGCTGTCGAATGACACCAGGAACAAAATTTGAGCCCTGCATCAGGATGGGAAGACCGAATCTGCAAAAGGCAAGCAGCTTGGTGTGGTAAAATCAACAGTGGGAGCAATAATAAGAAAATGGAAGACCTACAAGACCACTGATAATCTCCCTCGATCTGGGGTTCCACGCAAGATCTCACCCCGTGGGGTCAAAATAATAACAAGAACGATGAGAAAAAATCCCAGAACCACACGGGCGGACCTAGTGAATGACCTGAATTGAGAGCATTTCAAATATCCAGAAGAGTATTGGGAGATTGTCTGATGAAACCAAAATAGAACTGTTTGGTAGAAACAAAACTCGTCATGGTTGGAGGAGGCAGAATGCCCGGTTGCATCCAAAGAACACCATACCTACTGTGAAGCATGGGGGTGGCAACATCATGCTTTGGGACTGTTATTCTGCAAAGGGACCAGGACTGATCTGTGTACATGAAAGAATTAATAGAGCCATGTATCGTGATTTTGAGTGCAAACCTATCAGGAAGGGCATTGAAGATGAAACGGGGATGGGTCTTTCAGCATGATAATGATCCCAAACACACTGCCAGGGCAACAAAAACCTTTGGGAGGGAGTTGAAAGTCCATGTTGCCAAGCGACAGGTCCAAAATATCACTGCTCTAGAGGAGATCTGCATGGAGGAATGGGCCAACATACCACCAAAAGTGTGTGCCAACCTTGTGATGACTTACAGAAAACGTTTGACCACTGTCATTGCCAACAATGAATATATAACAAAATATTGAGATGAACTTTGGTTAATGACCAAATATTTTTTTTAACCATAGTTTGCAAAATAAATCATGCCAAATCAGACAAGTTGATTTTCTGGATTGGTTTTCTCATTTTGACTCATGGTTGTGGTCTACCTATGATGTCAGTTACAGGACTCGCTCATCTTTTTAAGTGGGAGAACCTGCATAATTGGTCGCTGACAAAATACTTTTTTTCTTCACTGTATTTGGTACAGAAACCTTTGTGAGCAGGGGAACCTTGGCTGCCCTGCAGGATTTTAATTCATGATGGCGTAGTGTGTTACTAAGGGTAATGTTTGAGAATGTTGCCCCAGCTCTCTTCAGGTCATTGACAAGGTTCTCCATGTAGTTCTGGGCTGATTCTTGACCATTCTCAGAATCATTCTAACCACACAAGGCGGGATCTTGCATGGAGCCCCAGACCAAGTAAGATTGAATGTCATCTTTTGTTCCTTCCATTTTCTAATAATTGCACCAACAGTTCTCACCAAGCTGCTTGCCTTTTGTCCTGTAGCCCATCTCAGCCTTGTGCAAGTTTACAATTTTGTCCCTGGTATCCTTAGACAGCTCTTTGATCTTGGCCACATTGGAAAGGTTGTAGTGTGATTGATTATGTGGACAGGTGTCTGTTATACAGGTAACAAGTTAAAACAGGTGCAATTATTACAGATAATGAGTGCAGAGTAGGAGGGCTTCTTAAAGAAAAACCAGCAAGTCTGTGAGAGGCAGAATTCTTGCTGGTTGGTAGATGATCAAATACTTATTTCATGCAATAAAATGCCATTTAATTATTTAAAAATCTTAAAATGTGATTTTCTGTATTTTTTATTTTTAGATTCTGTCTCATAGTTGAAGCGTACCTATGATAAAAAATGTCAGAACTCTTGCAACTCTTGTAGGTGGAAAAACTTGCAAATCGTCAGTGTATAAAAAACTTATTTTCCCCACTGTGAATGTGCGTGTGTGTATATGTATATATATATATATATATATATATATATATATATATATGTGTGTGTGTGTGTGTGTGTGTGTGTGTGTGTGTATGTATACACATAAACACACAAACAAGTATATGTAATTTCCTAAATACTGGTTGGATGTAATACATAACGGATTATATTAAGAAGTGAACATGGAGGTTTCAGTAAAACAAAGCAACGTCTCTGGCTTTCCTACAAAATTGTAGAAATCGTATTGTGGAAATGATGGTCAAAAATCCTCCTTCTGAAGAGATAGACTGGACTATGGCGTTTTGTTTTTTTTTTGCATGGGGCATTTACTAGCCCTGTGACAGGTGGTAACATAGGAATTTTGTTGTTTTATTTATTGAATATCTAATATCTATGCAAAATTCTCTTCTTAGATGTGGATATAGTTACGGTATATAAAATTTTGTGAATTGTTACTCATTAAACCCATTTCTATGTAAATTGAGTGATGCCTGATTCTGATGTTCCATGTTTACATTAATTATTGCTACTTGTACATATTTAGTGACAGCATATATCAATGAGCAGCAGAACATGGTTAAGCTCTGCCTCTATCTTTATTTACACTGTGAACTACGTTTTTTTTTCTGGATAAGAAATAGTCAATACTTCAGCTCCTATATTTCTGCTTGAAAATTTGATTAACAGCAAGTTATGCTAAACTATGGTAAACTACAGGCATTGTTAGATTGGTGCTGTTATACTGATTAAAATGATACCTGGGGTGACAAAATCCATCTAGTGGTTCTTGTGTAATCAGTGTTAGAAGTTTTCAGTTAATGTTGCGCCAGTGCTCCAGGGCAGGACTATAGGCAGAGTCTTATTTGTATGCTCTAGGCCAGGGGTCCCCAACTCCAGTCCTTAAGGCCCACCAACATGTCATGTTTTCAGGATTTCCTTAGTCTTGCCCAGGTAATAATTGCATCACCTGTGCAATGCAAAGGAAATCCTGAAAACATGACCTGTTGGTGGGCCTTGAGGACTGGAGTTGGGGACCCCTGCTCTAGGCCAGAGAAGCCAAGGAATGACTTGCCCACAGAGACAGACAGACTGTTTGTGCTTCGGGGTGGCCTAGGGAAGGTCTTTCCTTGGTTTCTCTGTCATAGAACACTGAGATAAGACCCTGCCCACAGTCCCACCCCGGAGCATGAAAATCTCATTAACTGAAAACTTCTAACACTGATTACACAAGAAGAACAAGAGGGATTTCTTCACTCCAGGTATCATTTTAATCAGTTTAAGGCTGGTTTCACTCTTGCGTTTTTATCTGCAGCGTTTGCACCGCAAAAAAACGCATGCGTTTTTTTCCCTATGTTTAACATTAAAAACGCATGCGTTTTTATACGCATTTGGTCACGTTTTTGAACGCATGCGTTTTTTTGCTGCATGCGTTCTTTTGCAGAAATGCAACATGTAGTAATTTTCAGAGGCTTTTGTTATGACCTCCCTTCCTGTAAATAAAAACTGATACTAAAGGAGAATGTGGAGGTTTTGGGAGTGTAATGGGAAGCCATGTGTGTGCATTTTGAATACACATACTGATGAGCAAAGAAGTATGCAGTTGAAAGCAGGCTGTGTGAAATGAGAATGATCTCACAAGCGCTGAGGAGGAGGTAGCTGAAGCACTGCTATGATACCGCCTTTTCATTTCTCTTCCTTCTCTACTATTTCCAACTCTCGGCTGTCTGCTATACATGGTGGAAATGTGCTGAGATAGCAGTATGCCACGAGCCACATAGCCACGGGTACCATCTCACAAATACATTGACACCTCAAAATTTTTTATTTCATTGGCTTTTATTCAATATGAATACAGGATATAAGAGACATATACATAGAGAAGTGGAGAATACTGAAAATACAGCCAAGTATTATAAATCCCATTGTAGACTATTACACTTGGGTATATGCACTCATGAATTTCCTAATAAATATATGCAGCCATAAGTGATACATACAATTAGCATTACATTAAAATGCAATAAGTAATAGAGACTTGTTGATGCTAATATATGTTAAAGACATTAAAGGTTGATGTTCAGTCCAGTGAGAATAGAAATCCTACATAGTCATATGCCTGATCATAGCACCATGGACCTGAAATTACTTGTATTGAAAGGTAACTTCAAATCTCAGAGAGACAGGAGAATTTGGGAGTATAAATTTATGACAACCTATCACACACTCAGTGGAGGAATGAATGTGTCGCATGGATTTATGTCTTTTTATATCAAGTTAAGGAATTTGCACTTCAGACCATGTGTGGTCATCATAACAGAACCAGACCCCAATCAGAGGACAACAAAACATTCACTCCTAATCTAGGAACTGTTCCAATATTTATGGACACAACTTTTTGTCACTTATCACTCTCCCATAATGACAGTTCTGTGCTGTGTTGTGTATAAATATGTGATTCTTCAGATGTTGTATTAGTCTGTGCCTGATGAAGAGGCCTGAGTAGTCTCGAAAGCTTGCAATTTGTTACCATCCTTTCAGTTAGCCATTAAAAGGTATCAACCACTGAGGACTCTCAATTCTAAATATTTTTCTACAAAGTCAAAAAAAATTTCAAGTAAAGTTTACAAAATAGCTAAGTGCACAAAAGATTATATAAGTATGAAAATAAACAACACAAGACAGTTGTAAGCATACTATAAGACGAAGCCTCCTAACCAACATCACGCTTTACCAATGTATTGAATTTCTTATTTTCTATATGTATCAAAGTTGAATGTGCAACTAAATAAAGAGCCTGTAAAAGCCAAATGATGAAAAGCTTTTAATGAAACCCAATTGTAAAAATTATTTTTAGCCTCAAACATGCAAAAATGTGCCAAAAGAGGACAACCTCTTTAAGCCTTCTGTAATCTTGCCTACTGTAATTGTTGGAAATTATTTTGTTTGGTAAAACTACTAAGTCATGTATTTTATCGTGGCAATCATATTTATTAAATAGCAAGAGAATCATAAGGATAGTGGAAGCCTACATATCTACACTCGTTTTCTCACAATTGTCTGTCTTCTAGACATGTCAAATGGTAAGAATTTGCCTCATTTGAAAGCTTTGTAGTTTTTACGAGGCACTGGAGTACTAAACATGAGAATATGCATCAGTCACATGATCTATAGCTTACACTGCGATATACCGAGCAATAATCATTTGCCACTTCACATCTGCAGAATCTGGCTATTATTACTATTGCTGTTACAGAGGCACATATATCGTGTATATTTATGAAACAGTTACCAGTTTCAAACTAGAAAACGTGGGTACATTCATTGTGTCTGCTGATCAGTAATATATATATATATATATATATATATATATACATATACAGCAGGTGATAGAAGTATTCAACACGACTCCAATTTTCTAAGTAAATATATTTCTAAAAGTGCTATTGACATGAAATTCTAACTAGATGTCGGTAAAAACCCATCCAATCCACACAGGCAAAGAAATCAAATCAAAGATGTCCTAAATTAAGATATGTGTAATAATGAGAAATGACACAAGGAAAAAGTATTGAACACACTTACTGAAATTTATTTAATCGTACAAAAGCCTTTGGTGATGACAGCTTCCTGTATGGAGAAACTAGTCACATGCATTGCTCAGGTGTGATTATGGCCCATTCTTCCACACAAACACTCTTCAAATCCTGAAGGTTCCATGGGCTCCTTCTATAAACTTTTCGCTTTAGCTCCTTCCATAATTTTTTTGTTGAATAAAAGTCAGGTGATTGGCTAGGCCATTCTAGCAGCTTTATTTTCTTTCTGTGAAACCAACAGAGAATTTCCTTGGCTATGTGTGTGCAGATTTTTTTCAAGAATGTCTTTGTACATTTGTCCATTCAACTTTTCTTCAATCATATGAAGTTTGACAGTGCTATATGCTGAAAAGAGCCCTACACCATGATGTTCCCATTTACAAACTTTACTGTTGGCTTGGTATTTTGGTGTAATATGCAGTGCCTTTTGGCCTCCAAGCATGGTGTGTATTACGACATTGAAATAATTCAATTTTAGTCTCATATTACTATATTCTTCAGGTATTTCACAGGCTTGTCTAAATGTTGTTGAGCAAACTTTAAACGAGCTTGAACATGCTTTTTGCTCAGCAATGGACACTGGCGTGATGAGCATAAATACCATGTTTGTTGAGTGCATTACTTATAATTTTCTTTGAAACAATGGAAATTGCTGATTCCAGGTATTTCTGTACCTCTCCTCAAATGGTCTTTAGTAGTGATGAGCGAATATACTCGTTACTCGAGATTTCTCGAGCACGCTCAGGTGTCTGACAAGTATTTTTTAGTGCTCGGAGATTTGGTTTTCATCGCCGCAGCTGAATGATTTACATCTGTTAGCCAGCATAAGTACATGTGGGGGCTGCCTGGTTGCTAGGGAATCCCCACATGTAATCAAGCTGGCTAAGAGATGTGAATCATTCAGCTGAGGTGAGGAAAATTAAATCTCTGAGCACTAAAAAATACTTGGAGGTCACCTGAGCGTGCTCGAGAAATCTTGAGTAACGAGTATATTCGCTCATCACTAGTCTTTAGCTCTTTGACAACTCTTCTGGTGATTTTTTTCATTCCTGTGTTTGAAATCCTGTGGTTAGCACCTGGTCATGGCGGGTTTTTGGTGAAATGATGTTCTTTCCGCTTCAGATTATGGCCCTAACAGTGCTCTCTGGAGCCTTCAGTACTTTGGAAATTCTTCTGTAACTAATGCCATCAGTATATTTTGCAACAATAAGGTTGTGAAGGACTTGAGATAGCTCACTAGTTTTACCCATCATGGGAGGTTTCTTGTGTGGCACCTTGGTAATGAGACCCCTTTTTATAGGCCATCGGTTGAACCAGCTGATATTTTTCACTAAGTGTCAGGATTGCTTTTTACTGATAGATTTCAGCTGAAGTCATTACTTTCTATGGCTTTTTGCACTTCTTTCTTCATGTGTTCAGTATTTTTTCCCGTGTCACTACTCATTGCTACACATAATATAAAGGGTTTTTCTTGTCAAATGTATAAGTCTGCAGTCACTCAGTGCAACTGCAGACTTATGAATCCCCCATTGCAAGTACTGTGCTCTGCAGGAATCCACTGTTTTCTGAGCCAGGATTGGAGGGTATGTATGTGTTATACATTTTCCCGGGCCAAGGCCCATCAAGTGGGCATGACCTCACTCCATACACTTGTGCTGAGCGAGGTCTTGCCCGTCTAATGATGTGGCCGACTAGAGGGCATGACCTTGCTCCATAATAGTTATGGAAGCAAGGCCACTGGCCAGGAATATTTATAACGCATACATACCATCTGGTCCCAGCTCAGAAACCGGCGAATCTCCGCAAGGCACAGTGTGTGCGCTGGGGGGATTCATAAGTCTGCAGACATCCATTTGGACAGGACAACCCTTCAATTTATCATCTAAGGCTGGTTTCACACTTGCATTGCTGTGGATGGCAGCATACTTATTCCTTGCATTCTCCACCCAGGCTCCGCCTACTGCCGTCTGCGTCCTGCATACCTATCTTTAACTTTGGGTATGCAGGGACATGTGTTGTATGTGGATGTGTCTGCATGCGGTGATTTGAGGTGTGCGGCCACCGCATGTCCCTGCGTACCCAATGTTAAAGATAGGGACGCAGGCGGCAGTAGGCGGAGCCTGGGCGGAGCTCCATGGAGGAAGTACGTTGCCATCCCAGCGCACAGCAACGCAAGTGTGAAACCAGCCTAAGGTTTGATCTTGTTGCCTGTGTGGACTGGATGGATTCTTACCAACATGAGAATATCATGTCAGTAGCACTTTTAGAAATATATTCAGGTGGAAAATTGGTGATATGTTCAATGCTCATTTTACTCGCTATGTGTGTGTGTAGATATATATATATATATAAATACATATATGTATAAATATGTAACTAGACATAAGTGATTTATTGGAATTCAAAAAGAATTTGATAGACTTAAGCATTTACCTATCTCCTGCAGACTGACCTAGACAAGGTTCAAACAAAAGTTTGTCAAAAAAATGGATTTTCAACCACTCTAATTTTGCCTTTTAAAGCTATTAACAAATGGGGAGCGCTTCATTTTAGAACCAATGAAAAACATTGTAAAGTATCCGCTGCTTATCATATTACCAATTAGTTTGTTGTAAAGAAAACTAAAAATAAAACAAAATGTGCAGTTTCTCCTGGCCATCAATCAGGTTTGGTTTATATCTACCTAGCAATTATATCACTGTTTTATACTGTACCCTACAAATTTGTATGCTATATAAAAATCAGTGTTATTCATCATGTTAGTGTCCCCTTCTAGCTGTCCCATCACTTTAGGATAATTCATGGGCATGAAAAAAACACATTGGCTTATCAATATATGAAGCAAGCATATTTTGTTTTTTTTCCAAAATAAAATGATAGGAAAGTTGCAGTTATGTGTTCTTTGTTTAGAGGCAAGTGGCAACCACTATTGTTGTCTTTGAATAATAGAAAATAAATGATCTGGCCATCTTTTACCATGTCCCTTATTTGTGGCTATTTTGCAGGAAGATCCACTTTGTAGTTGTTTTTTTGCTTGGAACGAGTGACATTATTGAGATGTCATTCCCTCATTTCTAGTTCGCAGATAGGTCACATATTTATATAAATTGTAACTTTCTCAAAATGACTGCATATATGGGATATGCATCAAACCTTACACATGTACTAAAGCGGGAAAACAAGAAAACATCTGTGTTCTGTAAACACCTCACATACAATGTTGTGTGACCATCTGAGACGAATCTTACTTGTACAAACTTGGTGTTGTTTAGATGATATAGCATGCTGCTGACTAAAGACAATAGTTTTTAGTTACCTTTATTTTCAGATAAAGAATCACTTTCATACTGTATCTTTAGACATTTTTTCTATTCATATTGCTTATATTTCTGTTTTCTATAAAAAAGAAAAACAAAAAAACACAACACAATCTGATCAGTGTGTGCCCTATGAGAGCCCTGAACAGACTGGTTATGCAGTCATGAACGACTGCAGCAGCATGTACTGTAGTATAACCCATATGTCACATTTTTACTAATTTATGTATATTTTTTAAGATGCATTCAAGATTCATTGCTGATTGCATTGCGAAAAGAAAAAAAATTGCAATTTTTCATCTCTTTGTTATGTGTACTGTGTTAAAACTTTGACAAGCACTGGGAAGATGTAATGTGGTTTGTCTGCTCGTGTAGATGTAGGTAGTTTATGGTCCTAAGGAAATGACTGCTCTGTTTCTTCCATGATGACTTGGATGTGTAATGGTTATATAGCTATTGCTTAATAAAATATTTAAAAAAGGAAATTAAGTGTGTATCTTGTATAGTCTTATACTAATACAGTTAAAACACAGTTGTAAACTCTTAATTTCTAGGTCTCGATTGCATCTTGTTACTGAGGGTACGTACGTGCCCATGATCCTGAATAGCAATGATTTGGATGCAGCTCTCCTGCACTGCATCCATACTGCTGCATTCTAGGTTACAAGCACAGTAGATGGGATTTATAGAAACCCCACTCCCACTGTGTTTCTGATGCTGCGTAAACTCAGCCGTGGTGCAGGTTTACGAGCCGCATCATGTCAAGTATCCACTGCGTAGCCTCACCCATAGCTGTTCATTACATACGGTAGATCCGCACGGCTCACTGAATACATGCGGACTTACCTGCGTGACTAGAAAGCAGCGATAACACACTGTATCCAACACGCTGCTGTATCCTGATGGTGGGAGCGCAGCCCTGGAAATGGATAACACACTGCGTCCAACACACTCCATATCCTGATGGTGGGAGCATAGCCCTGGAAATGGATAACACACTGCGTCCAACACGCTGCTATATCCTGATGGTGGGAGCGCAGTCTCAGGGGCAGCACTGGAAATGGATACCACACTGTGTCCAACATGTTGATGGTGGGAACGCAGGCTCAGGGACAGCACTGGAAACATAACACACTGCGTCCAAAACGCTGCTGTATCCAGATGGTGGGAGTGCAGCCTCAGGAGCAGCACTGGAAATGGATAACACACTGCGTCCAACACGCTGCTATATCCTGATGGTGGGAGAGCAGCCTCAGGGGCAGCACTGGAAATGGATACCACACTGTGTCCAACACGTAGCTGTATCCTGATGGTGGGAGCGCAACCTCAGGGACAGCACTGGAAGCATAACACACTGCATCCAACACGCTGCTGTATCCAGATGGTGGGAGCGCAGCCTCATGAGCAGCACTGGAAATGGATAACACACTGCGTCTAACACGCTGCTGTATACTGATGGTGGGAGCACAGCCTCGGGCAGCACTGGAAACAGATACCACACTGTGTCCAACACGCTGCTGTATCCTGATGGTGGGAGCGCAGCCTCAGGGGCAGCACTGGAAACAAGTAACACACTGCGTCCAACACGCTGCTGTATCCTGATGGTGGGAGCACAGCCTCAGGGGCAGCACTGGGAACAGATAACACATTGCGTCCAACACGTTGCTGTATCCTGATGGTGGGAGCGCAGCCCCAGGGGCAGCACTGGAAACAGATGCCACACTGCATTCAACACGTTTGTAAGAACCCTGCTGGCATCACTGCATGGCATCCCATCCCCCACCTGCATTACACTCAAACTCACTTCTCTGGGCCTTGTAACTTTTCTCTGCTGCCAGCTCCATGCTGTGTGCCTCATGTCTGCTTTTTGCTTTGTGCATGCTCTGTGTGTATAGGGGGGGCGGCACCGGCAACTCCTGTGTCTTATTGAGTCTGTGTGCACCTTGCTAAGGTGTCGCAAGCCAATTGCCAAGAGGCTTCCTGTGCAACTTACTCCCTCAGTCAGTTCTTAGCTGCTGAGGTGCCAGGTCCTGTCTCTGTTACTCTAATGTCCGCCACCCAGGGGGGCGTTGTACCCTGGTCTGTGTTCTGTGTTTGCCATCCAGTGGGGCCTCGTACCCTGGCCTATATCCGCCACCCAGAGGGGCATCGTACCCTGGCTTGTGTCCATGTCTCTGTGTCTTGTCCTGTTCCTGACTTTGTCTTAGCCTAGTCTTGTTCCAGTGTCCGTTTTTATCCCTGCCTTGGTTTCCTTTCCCTGCTGTGCATACTCTGTGTCTTGCTTTGCTCTGCTTTTTGCTCTGCTCTCTGCGACCTTGCTTTGCTACTTGCTCTGCATTCTGTGACCTTGCTGTGCTCTCAGCTCTGCACTGTTGTGAATTCCGCTCTTGGGCTCCCTCCGGTGGTTGTAAGTGGCACTTTTGTGAGTTCTGCTCTTGGGCTCCCTCTTGTGGTTTCTAGTGGTATGGCTGCTCCTTGGAGTTAGCTGTCATCAGCTGCCTCCACTTATCGTCTCTTCTGCTCGGCTATTTTGGTCTGCCTCTTTCTTCAGCCAGTGCCACTTGTAAATGGTTTCTGGTTGGATTCACATCTCTTTAGAGTTCCCTGTTATCCAGACCAGTTCAGCTAAGCTAAGTTTTTGCTTGCTCTTTTCTGTCCATAGATTGTGGACTTATCCATTCTGTGCTTTCTATGTTTGTCCAGCTTATCAGTGTGAATTAAGTCTGTCTTGCTGGAAGCTCTGGGAGGCAGATTTGCCCTCCACACCTTTAGTCAGGTGTGGAGATTTTTTGTATACTCTGCGTGGATTTTTGTAGTGTTTTATACTGACCGCACAGTATTCCATCCTGTCCTATCTATCAAGCTAGACTGGCCTCCTGTGCTCATCCTGGTTTCATTCTGTGTATGTCTTTTCCCTCTCCACTCACAGTCATTATTTGTGGGGGCTAATCTATCCTTTGGGGATTTTTTCTGAGGCAAGATAGTTTTCCTGCTTCTTTCTTTAGGGGTAGTTAGCTCTTAGGCTGTGACGAGATGCCTAGGGAGAGTTAGGAGCATTCCACGGCTACTTCTAGTGTTGTGTTGAGCTTAGGGACTGCGTTCAGTACAGTTACCACTTCCTTCAGAGCTCGTTCCATGTTGCTCCTAGACCACCATATCATAACATGCACTCTGTGGCTTTGCTCTCAGCTCTGCACTCTGTCTTGCTCTGCACTCTGACCTTGCTCTGCACTCTGTTGCTTTGCTCTGTGGCTCCGCTCAGCTCTCGCTCCTTGCGGTTCTACCTGGCTCCTCTCCATGTGGTTCTCCGCCTCCTGCTCTTGGCTCTGCCTCCTGCATTTCTGCATGTGGCTCCGCTTCCTGCTAGTGGCTCCGCCTCCAGCATTTCTGCACTTGGCTCCTCCTCCTGGCTCTGCCTCCTGCATCCCTATTCTTGGCTCTAGCTCCAGTGCTTTTGCTCTGCATCCGCTCTTGCGGTATTTCTCTACCTATTCTTAAGTCCTCCTGTCTGAACAGGTTCTTACCTGTTTTACATACCTGCCTACAAACCGGTCCCTACCGGTTCCTCCAGTGTACCAGCCTTGCCTGCCTGTCCTGCCAGAGAGCCAGCTGTACCTGCCTGCCTACCAGAGAGCCAGCCGTACCCGCCTGCCTGCCAGTGTCTCTGTTGTACCCGTCTGCCTGCCTGTGTCCCAGCCGTGCCCGCCTGTCTGCCAGAGTGCCAGCCGTACCCGCTTGCCTGTCTATGTTCCGTTCCCCAGTGGGATCAGCAGCCACAGCCAGACACCACCCTGGAGTAGCACCTGGTAACTTCCTGCCGCACAAATCTGACCTCACCATCAGAGGCTCCAGTGAATACCAAGGAAGCTACTTAGTTATGCCCCTTCCAGGGTA
This sequence comes from Ranitomeya imitator, assembly GCF_032444005.1. Taxonomy (NCBI): domain Eukaryota; kingdom Metazoa; phylum Chordata; class Amphibia; order Anura; family Dendrobatidae; genus Ranitomeya; species Ranitomeya imitator. Next base: position 176,494,476 of record NC_091286.1, on the reverse strand, counting down.
GTCTGGTCTGTGGCACAGTGGGGCCACTCCCCCGCACGCCCCCACCAATCAGTCTGGGCGCGAGCGTGACAATGTTGCTGTATCCTGATGGTGGGAGCGCAGCCTCAGGGAAAGCACTGGAAACAGATAACACACTACATCCAACATGCTGCTGTATCATGATGGTTGGTGGGAGCGCAGCCTCAGGAACAGCACTGAAAACGGATAACACACTGCGTCCAACACGCTGCTGTATCCTGATGATGGGAACGCAGCCTAAGGGGCAGCACTGGAAACATAACACACTGCATCCAACACACTGCTTTATCCTGATGGTGGGAGCGCAGCCTCAGGGACAGCACTGGAAACGGATAACACACTACGTCCGACACACTGCTGTATCCTGATTTAGGGAGCGCAGCCTCAGGGGCAGCACAGGGAACAGATAGCACACTGCGTCTGACACACTTCTGTATCCTGATGGTGGGAGCGCAGCCTCAGGGACAGCACTGGGAACAGATAACACACTGCATCTGACATGCTGCTGTATCCTGATGGTGGGAGCGCAGCCTCAGGGACAGCACTGGAAACATAATACACTGCGTCCGACACACTGCTGTATCCTGATGGTGGGAGCCCAGCCTCAGGGACAGCACTGGAAACAGATAACACACTGCGTCCAACACACTGCAGTTTCCTGATGGTGGGAGTGCAGCCTCAGGGACAGCATTGGAAACAGATAACACACTGCATCCAACACGCTGTTGTGTCATGATGGTTGGTGGGAGCGCAGCCTCAGGGACAGCACTGAAAACGAATAACACACTGCGTCCAACACGCTGCTGTATCCTGATGATGGGAAAGCAGCCTAAGGGGCAGCATTGGAAACATAACACACTGCATCCAACACACTGCTTTATCCTGATGGGGGGAGCGCAGCCTCAGGGACAGCACTGGAAACAGATAACACACTGCGTCCAACACGCTGCTGTTTCCTGATGGTGGGAGTGCAGCCTCAGGGACAGCACTGGAAACAGATAACACACTGCGTCCAACACGCTGCTGTATCCTGATGGTGGGAGCGCAGCCTCAAGGACAGCACTGGAAACATAACACACTGCATCTGACACGCTGCTGTATCCTGATGGTGGGAGCACAGCCTCAGGGACAGCACTGGAAACAGATAACACACTGTCCAGCACGCTGCTGTATCCTGATGGTGGGAGCGCAGCCTCAGGGGCAGCACTGGAAACAGATAACACACTGCGTCCAACACGCTGCTGTATCCTGATGGTGGGAGCGCAGCCTCAGGGGCAGCACAGGAAACATAATACACTGCGTCTAACACGCTGCTTTATCCTGATGGTGGGGACGCAGCCTCAAGGACAGCACTGGAAACAGATAACACACTTTGTCCAACACATTGCGTCCAACACGCTTCTGTATCCTGATAGTGGGAACGTAGCCTCAGGGGCAGCACTGGGAACAGATAACACATTGCATCCAACACGCTGCTATATCCTGATAGTGGGAACGCAACCTAAAGGGACCTTGGGGATAGAGCAATTTTGTAAAGGGTGTTTCGGGAATCAAAACAAAGTTTTGCCTAAACTCTTCATACTAGTTTAAAAAAAAAAAAAAAGAAAGAAATTATAGATAGGCAGTAGGTCCAATTTTAACAGCTACCCAGTCTACACTGGTCTGGGCTTTCTGATAATTTCCTCAACATAGTAAAAATGGCCAGAAATGCCAACTCACCAAATCATTGGCAGCAGTACTACTGACCCAACTCAGCCAGTGATTTGCAGAGTGAGTATTTCCATCATGTCCCTGATGGGCCCAGGAAGTGTAAACCAGCAGCGATGGAAACAGCTTATGAATGGTTTTTATTCCCCACAGCACCCTTTAATTATGCTAAGTTCTAATGATTTCAATTGGAAATTTAAATAGAGTATTTTTCCCAATCAGCAAACTGATTGCAGGAGAGAACTGGAAAGTATAAGTTGCTGGAGGGTGAAACATGCCATTTTATACCCTATGGTATATTACATACTTTCATTTATTACAGTTTTGATAAAGGCTGCCCTGGGCATCAAATATACTTATAGAGGTTGTTGTGTATAGAGCAGCCTACATCAATTTTCACTAAATTACTGATTTTACCCACACCCTGCTAACAGATAGGTACAATGCATTTATGTAGAGCGCCTTTTACACTGGAGTCAATATTGCAGATTAGCTAAAACGGTCTAATTTTTAAACCGCATACAAACTCTTAATTACTAATGCCCAAGACCTATTTTGGTGCTAATGATCATTAATAGGAAAATACTTTTTTTTGTCAACAATGCCATCTGAGTGCTTTTTTGTTTTTATTTTGATGAACAGGTTGGTCAGTAGCACCATTTTGGAGCACATATCAACTTACTGATAATGCTGATGCCAAATTTACATACTATTAAGTTTCACTACTTTTGCGCATACATATTTTACATGATGCGTAGTAATTTTCATTGGTACAATTTTGTAGTACATCACTTTTTATTAAGGAACAAAGAGTCATGGAAATTATTAAATGGAGCCCTGATCTTAACAGTCTCTTGAATCACATGAAGATACAGAAAGAATTGCACAAGCCAACATTCATGGAAGATCCGTGGTTAGTTTGCCAAGATGTTTGGAACAACCTCCCTGCTAGGTTCCTTCAAAAACTGTGTGCAAATGTACCTAGAAGAATTCATAAATATCAACTATTGGCATTTCTATTATTCAAAATCTTCCTTCTTTGCAGCGTTTTTTTCCTTACATGCGTAAAACTTTTCTTAATACTGTGTATCATTAGGAATATTAAAAAAATCCCATCAACTTTACCAATAATAATATTAGCTCTTTAAAGAATGAGAGTATGAAGTTGGCACTTTATGCTGTCTCTCTATTTTAACCCCTTTACCCCCAAGGGTTGTTTGCATGTTAGTGACCGGGCCAATTTTTACAATTCTGACCACTGTCCTTTATGAGGTTATAACTCTAGAACGCTTCAACGGATCCCAGTGATTCTGACATAGTTTATTCATGACATATTGTACTTCATGACAGTGGTAAAACTTCCTTGACATTACTTGAGTTTATTTGTGAAAAAAAACGGAAATTTGGCAAAAATTTTAAAAATGTTGCAATTTTCCAGCTTTGAATTTTCATGCCCTTAAACCACATAGATATGTCACACAAAATACTTAATAAGTAACATTTTCCACATGTCTACTTTACATCAGCACAATTTTGGAACCAATTTTTTTTTGTTAGGGAGTTATAAGGGTTAAAATTTGACCAGCAATTTATCATTTTTACCTCACCATTTGTTTTTAGGGACCGCATCACATTTGAAGTCCCTTTGAGGGGTCTATATGATAGAAAATACCCAATTGTGACACTATTCTAAAAACTGCACCCCTCAAGGTGCTCAAAACCACATTCAATAAGTTTATTAACCCTTCAGGTGTTTCACAGGAATTTTTGGAATGTTTAAAAAAATGAACATTTAATTTTTTTTCACAAAAATTTAATTCTGATCCAATTTGTTTTATTTTACCAAGGGTAACAAGAGAAATTGGACACCAAAAGTTGTTGAACTCAGGACAAATTGTACACTGATACCCCATATGTGGGGGTAAACCACTGTTTGGGTGCATGACAGAGCTCAGAAGGGAAGGAGCGCCATTTGACTTTTCAATGCAAAATTACGGTAGCTGGAATTGAGATAGGACGCCCATGTCGCGTTTGGAGAGCCCCTGATGTACCTAAACAGTGGAAACTCCCCAAAACTGACACCATTTTGGAAAGTAGACCCCCTAAGGAACTTATCTAGATGTGTGGTGAGCACTTTGAACCCCAAAGTGCTTCACAGAAGTTTATAATGTAGAGCCGTGAAAATTAAAAAAAATCTTTTTTTCCCACAAAAATTATCTTTTAGCCCCAATTTTGTATTTTCCCAAGGATATCTGGAGAAATTGGACCCCAAAAGTTGTGCAATTTGTCCTGAGTACACTGATACCCCAAATGTGGGAGAAAACTACTGTTTGGGTGCATGACAGAGCTCGGAAAGGGAAGAAGTGGCGTTTTGGAATGCAGACTTTGATGGAATGGTCTGTGGGCGTCACGTTGCGCATGCAAAGCCCCTGATGTACCTATATTGGAAACTAGACCCCCCAAGGAACTTATCTAGATTGTGGTGATCACTTTGAACCCCCAAATGTTTCACTAAAGTTTATAACGCAGAGCCGTGAAAATAAAAAATCTTTTTTTTCAACAAAAAATATTTTTTATCCCCTGGTTTTGTTTTTTTCCCATGGTAATAGGAGAAATTGGACCCCAAAAGTTGTTGTCCAATTTGTCCTGAGTATGCTGATACCCCATATATGGGGGTAAACCACTGTTTGGGAGCACGACAGAGCTCGACAGGGTAGGAGCACCGTTTTACTTTTTCAACGCAGAATTGTATGGATTGAGATTGGACATCATGTTGCGTTTGCATAGCCCCTTGTAAACACTGGAAACCTCCCAATTCTAACTCCAACCCTAACTCCAACACACCCCTAAACCTAATCCCAACCCTAACCACACCCCTAACTCCAACACAACCCTAACCCTAATTCCAACCCTAACCACACCCCTAACCCGAACACTCCCCTAACCCTAATCCCAACTCCAACACACCCCTAACCCTAATCCCAACCCTAACCCAAATGCTGACACACCCCTAACCCAACCGTAAACGTAATCCAAAGCCTAACCCCAACTTTAGCCCCAACCCTAACTTTAGCCCCAACCCTAACTTTAGCCCCAACCCTAACCCAAACTTTAGCCCCAACCCTAACTTTAGCCCCGAACCTAACTTCAGCCCCAACCATAACCCTAATGGGAAAATGGAAATAAATACATTTTTTATTTTATTATTTTAACATAAAGAGGGGTATGATTTACTATTTATAGCGGGTTGTTATGTTTGGCAGCTGTCACACACTAAAAGACGCTTTTTATTGCAAAGAATACTTTTTGCGTTACCACATTCTGAGAGCTATAATTTTTCCATATTTTGGTCTACAGAGTCATGTGAGGTCTTGTTTTTTAGCAGGACGAGTTCACGTTTTTATTGGTATCATTTTCGGGTACATGACATTTTTTGATCGATTTTTGTTAGGCAGAATTAACAAAAAACAGCAATTCATAAATTTCTTTTAGGGGGGGCCGTTTATACCATTCCGCGTTTGGTAAAATTGATAAAGCAGTTTTATTCTTCGGGTCAGTATGATTACAGTGATACCTCATGTATATCATTTTTTTATGTTTTGGCGCTTTTATACAATAAAAACTATTTTATAGAAAAAATAATTATTTTTGCATCGCTTTATTCTGAGGGCTATAGCTTTTTTACTTTTTCTCTGATGACGCTGTATGGTGGCTCGTTTTTTGCGGGACAAGATGACGTTGTCAGCAGTAAAATGATTATTTATATCCGTCTTTTTGGTCGCGTGTTGTTCCACTATTTGTTCTGCAGTATGATGATAAAGCATTGTTTTTTGCCTAGGTTTGTTTTTTTACGGTGTTCACTGAAGGGGTTAACTAGTGGGACAGTTTTATAGGTCAGGGCATTACGGACGCGGCAATACTAAATATGTGCACTTTTATTGTTTTTTTATTTACATAAAGAAATGTATTTATTGGAACAATATTTTTTTTTTATTTATTTAAGTTTGTTTGTTTTTTTTACTCATGTAAATATTTTTTTTTTTACTTTCTACCAGTGTGGGACATCATGGTAAAGTGTGAGATTGCTGATCTGACACTTTGCAATGCACTGTGTCAGATCAGCGATCTGACAGGCACTGCAGGAGGCTTGCCAGTGCCTGCTCTTAGCAGACGCTTGCAAGCCACCTCCCTGCAGGACCCGAAAGGAGCCCCACTGCCATCTTGGATCTGAGGCCTGCAGGGAGGAGAACGGAGGAGACCCTTGGAACAACGCAATCACATCGCGTTGTTCCGAGGGTTTTAGGGAAGCACTCAGGGAGCCCTCTGTTGTGAATTCAGCTTTTGGGCTCCCTCCGGTGGTTGTAGAGGGTAATGCAGTTGTGACTGGATTGCAGGAGTGGACATGTGTTTCTACTAATTGCAGGACTGACTGGGGTATATAGCTTTGCAGGATCCTTTAATCAGTGCCAGTTGTCCATTGTTCTTGAAGGATTCACTTCCCTGCTGGTCTCTCCAGTTTGCTGTGTTTTTCTACAAAGATAAGTCCTGGCTTTGTTTTTTCTGTCCACCTGCACTGGACCTTATAGTTCTGTGCATTTTCATGTTTTTGTCTTGTCCAGCTTGGTCTGTGAAGGATTTTTTGCAGCCTAGCTATTTCTCTGGAGATGCAGATATACCCCCCATGTCTTTAGTCAGATGTGGTGATCCGTATTTTCTGCTGTGGATATTTTCTAGTGTTTTTGTACTGACCGCATAGTACTCTGTTCTATTCTTTCTTTTTAGCTAGTATGGCCTCCTATGCTAAAATCTGATTTTATATCTGCGTATGTTATTTCCCTCTCCTCTCACAGTCAATATTTGTGGGGGGCTATCTATCCTTTGGGGATTTTCTCTGAGGCAAGATAGGTTTCCTGTTTCTGTCTTTAGGGGTAGTTAGATCTTAGGCTGTGCCGAGGGGTCTAGGGAGAGTTAGGTACCCCCCACGGCTGCTTTTAGTTGCGCTGCTAGGTTCAGGGTTTGCAGTCAGTACAGGGACCACCTTCTCCTGAGTACGTCTCATGCTGCTCCAAGGCCACCAGATCATAACAGTACACCTGGCCCACAATGAGTTAATTGCATCTCAGAAGAAGGGTGGAAAGATTTTGAGCCATTTTTTTTCCTTAGCCTGTATGGTCTGTTCCTCCCTCTTTACCTCTGGGTGGCTACGGAGTCTGGTATTAACATGAATATTCAGGAATTAGTTTCTCGGATGGATCAGCTTGCTGCTAGGGTACAGGGTATTTCAGATTATATGGTTCAAACTCCTGCCTTAGAACCTAAGATTCCCACTCCTGATTTATTCTTTGGTGACAGATCCAAATTTTTGAGTTTCAAAAATAACTGTAAACTGTTTTTTTGCATTAAGACCCCGGTCTTCTGGTGATCCTATTCAGCAGGTTAAAATCATCATATCTCTGCTACGTGGTGACCCCCAGGATTGGACATTTTCCCTGGAAACTGGCAATCCTGCTTTGCTTCATGTTGATTCGTTCTTTCAGGCATTGGGGTTGTTGTATGATGAGCCTAATTCTGTGGATCAGGCTGAGAAAATTTTGTTAGCCCTGTGTCAAGGTCAAGAAGCGGCAGAATCGTATTGCCATAAATTTAGAAAATGGTCTGTACTGACTAAATGGAATGAGGATGCCTTGGCGGCAATTTTCAGAAAGGGTCTTTCTGAATCCGTTAAAGACGTTATGGTGGGGTTCCCCACGCCTGCTGGTCTGAGCGATTCTATGTCTCTGGCCATTCAGATTGATCGGCGCTTGCGCGAGCGCAGAATTGTGCACACTGTGGTGTTGCCCTCTGAGCGGAGCCCTGAGCCTATGCAGTGTGATAGGATTTTGTCTAGAGCTGAACGTCAAACATTCCGGCGTCAGAATAGGTTGTGTTTTTACTGCGGCGATTCTGCTCATGTTATTTCTGATTGCCCTAAGCGTACTAAGAGAATCGCTAGTTCTGTTGCCATCAGTACTATACAACCTAAATTTCTGTTATCTGTGACCTTGATCTGCTCATTATCATCATTTTCTGTCATGGCATTTGTGGATTCAGGCGCCGCTCTGAACTTAATGGATTTAGAATTTGCCAGACGTTGTGGTTTTCCCTTGCAGCCTTTGCAGAACCCTATTCCTTTGAGGGGCATTGATGCTACACCATTGGCTAAAAATAAACCTCAGTTTTGGACACAGCTGACCATGCGCATGGCGCCAGCCCATCAGGAAGATTGTCGTTTTCTGGTGTTGCATCATTTGCATGATGATATTGTGCTGGGTTTTCCATGGTTACAGCTACATAATCCGGTGTTAGACTGGAAATCCATGTCTGTGACTAGTTGGGGTTGTCAGGGGGTTCATGATCAGGTTCCTTTGATGTCAATTTCCTCTTCCCCCTCTGCTGAAGTTCCTGAGTTTTTGTCAGACTTTCAGGATGTATTCGATGAGCCCAAGTCCAGTTCCCTTCCACCGCATAAGGACTGTGATTGTGCTATTGACTTGATTCCAGGTTGTAAGTTCCCTAAGGGTCGACTTTTCAACCTGTCTGTGCCTGAACATGCTGCCATGCGGAGCTATATTAAGGAGTCTTTGGAAAAAGGGCATATTCGGCCATCTTCTTCACCAATGGGAGCGGGGTTCTTTTTTGTTGCCAAGAAGGATGGATCCTTGAGACCCTGTATTGATTATCGCCTCTTGAATAAGATCACGGTTAAATTTCAATACTCCTTGCCTTTGCTTACTGATTTGTTTGCTAGGATTAAGGGGTCTAGCTGGTTTACTAAGATTGACCTTCGAGGGGCATATAATCTTATTCGTATTAAGCAGGGTGACGAATGGAAAACTGCATTTATTACGCCCGAAGGCCATTTTGAATACCTTGTGATGCCATTCGGACTCTCTAATGCCCCATCTGTGTTCCAATCCTTCATGCATGATATCTTTCGGAGTTATCTTGATAAATTCATGGTTGTATATTTGGATGATATTTTGATTTTTTCCAATGATTGGGAGTCTCATGTGAAACAGGTCAGGATGGTATTTCAGATCCTCCGTAATAATGCTTTGTTTGTGAAGGGGTCAAAGTGCCTCTTTGGAGTGCAGAAGGTTTCTTTTTTGGGTTTAATTTTTTTCTCCCTCATCTATAGAAATGGATCCGGTTAAGGTTCAGGCCATTCATGATTGGATTCAGCCCACATCTGTGAAGAGCCTTCAGAAATTCTTGGGCTTTGCTAATTTTTATCGTTGTTTCATTGCCAACTTCTCCAGTGTGGTTAAACCTCTAACCGATTTGACCAAGAAAGGCGCTGATGTGACGAATTGGTCCTCCGCGGCTGTTTCTGCCTTTCAGGAGCTTAAACGCCGATTTACTTCTGCCCCTGTGTTGCGTCAGCCAGATGTTTCTCTTCCATTTCAGGTTGAGGTTGACGCGTCTGAGATTGGGGCTGGGCCGTTTTGTCTCAGAGGAATTCTGATGGTTCCTTGATGAAACCGTGTGCCTTCTTTTCTCGGAAGTTTTCGCCTGCGGAACGCAATTATGATGTCGGCAATCGGGAGTTGTTGGCTATGAAGTGGGCATTTGAGGAGTGGCGACATTGGCTTGAGGGGGCCAAGCACCGTATTGTGGTCCTGACCGATCATAAGAATCTGATTTACCTCGAATCTGCCAAACGGCTGAATCCTAGACAGGCTTGATGGTCCCTGTTTTTCTCCCGTTTTGATTTTGTGGTCTCGTACATTCCTGGTACTAAGAATGTTAAGGCGGATGCCTTCTCTAGGAGTTTTTTTCCTGATTCCCCTGGGGTTCTTGAGCCAGTCGGCATTTTGAAGGAAGGGGTGATTCTTTCTGCCATCTCCCCTGATTTGCGATGGGTTCTTCAGGAATTTCAGGCTGATAAGCCTGACCGCTGTCCTGTGGGGAAACTGTTTGTTCCTGATAGATGGACTACTAAAGTGATTTCTGAGGTTCATTGTTCTGTGTTGGCTGGCCATCCTGGGATTTTTGGTACCAGAGATATGGTTAGTAGGTCCTTTTGGTGGCCTTCATTGTTGCGGGATGTGCGTTCTTTTGTGCAATCCTGTGGGATTTGTGCGCGGGCTAAGCCTTGCTGTTCCCACGCTAGTGGGTTGCTTTTGCCATTACCGTTTCCCGAGAGGCCCTGGACACATATTTCTATGGATTTTATTTCCGATCTTCCTGTTTCCCAAAGAATGTCGGTTATCTGGGTTGTCTGTGACCGATTTTCTAAGATGGTTCATTTGGTGCCTTTGCCTAATTTGCCTTCTTCTTCTGATTTGGTTCCGTTGTTTTTTCAGCATGTGGTGCGTTAGCATGGTATTCCAGAGAATATTGTGTCCGACAGAGGTTCCCAGTTTGTTTCTAGGTTTTGGCGGGCCTTTTGTGCCAAGCTGGGCATTGATTTGTCTTTTTCTTCTGCATTTCATCCTCAGACAAATGGCCAGACTGAGCGAACTAATCAGACCTTGGAGACCTATTTGAGATGCTTTGTGTCTGCTGATCAGGATGATTGGGTGGCTTTTTTGCCATTGGCCGAGTTTGCCCTTAATAATCGGGCTAGTTCGGCTACTTTGGTTTTGCCTTTTTTTTGTAATTTTGGTTTTCATCCTCGTTTTTCTTCTGGGCAGGTTGAGCCTTCTGACCTTCCTGGTGTGGATTCTGTGGTCGACAGGTTGCAGCAGATTTGGGCTTATGTGGTGGACAATTTGGTACTGTCTCAGGAGGAGGCTCAACGTTTTGCTAATCGTCGTCGGTGTGTTGGTTCCCGGCTTCGGGTTGGGGATCTGGTTTGGTTATCTTCCCGTCATGTTCTAATGAAGGTTTCTTCCCCTAAGTTTAAGCCTCGATTTATTGGTCCTTATAGGATTTCTGAGATTATTAATCCGGTGTCCTTTCGCCTGGCGCTTCCGGCCTCTTTTGCTATTCATAATGTCTTCCATAGATCTTTGTTGCGGAAATATGTGGAGCCCGTTGTTCCCTCTGTTGATCCTCCGGCCCCTGTGTTGGTCGATGGGGAGTTGGAATATGTGGTTGAGAAGATTTTGGATTCTCGTTTTTCGAGGCGGAGGCTTCAGTACCTTGTCAAATGGAAGGGTTATGGCCAGGATAATTCTTGGGTTTCTGCCTCTGATGTCCATGCCGCTGATTTGGTTCGTACCTTTCATCGGGCTCATCCTGATCGGCCTGGCGGCTCTGGTGAGGGTTCGGTGACCCCTCCTCAAGTGGGGGTACTGTTGTGAATTCAGCTTTTGGGCTCCCTCCGGTGGTTGTAGAGGGTAATGCAGTTGTGCCTGGATTGCAGGAGTGGACATGTGTTTCTACTAATTGGAGGACTGACTGGGGTATACAGCTTTGCAGGATCCTTTAATCAGTGCCAGTTGTCCATTGTTCTTGAAGGATTCCCTGCTGGTCTCTCCAGTTTGCTGTGTTTTTCTACAAAGATAAGTCCTGGCTTTGTTTTTTCTGTCCACCTGCACTGGACCTTATAGTTCTGTGCATTTTCATGTTTTTGTCTTGTCCAGCTTGGTATGTGAAGGATTTTTTGCAGCCTAGCTATTTCTCTGGAGATGCAGATATACCCCCCATGTCTTTAGTCAGATGTGGTGATCCGTATTTTCTGCTGTGGATATTTTCTAGTGTTTTTGTACTGACCGCATAGTACTCTGTTCTATTCTTTATTTTTAGCTAGTATGGCCTCCTATGCTAAAATCTGATTTCATATCTGCGTATGTTATTTCCCTCTCCTCTCACAGTCAATATTTGTGGGGAGCTATCTATCCTTTGGGGATTTTCTCTGAGGCAAGATAGGTTTCCTGTTTCTGTCTTTAGGGGTAGTTAGATCTTAGGCTGTGCCGAGGGGTCTAGGGAGAGTTAGGTACCCCCCACGGCTGCTTTTAGTTGCGCTGCTAGGTTCAGGGTTTGCGGTCAGTACAGGGACCACCTTCTTCAGAGTACGTCTCATGCTGCTCCAAGGCCACCAGATCATAACACCCTCTCAATGTGCGATGCTTCACTATGCCACAGGAATGCTGCAATCATGTTTGATCGCAGTGTTCCAGGGGTGAAAGTGCCTGGAGCGGTCCGTGACCGCTCCTGGCACATAGTGCTTGATGTCAGCTGTCATAATCAGCTGACACCCGACAGCGATCGGCTGCGCTCCCTCTGTGAGCGCGGCTGATCGCGTTAGACGTATTATCCCGTCGAGGGTCAGATAGGCCCAGGTCACCTCGGATAGTACGTCTAAGGTCAGATAGGGGTTAAAGGGAATCTGCCAGTATTATCAACCCTCCTAAGCTGTCTACATGAGCATGTAGGCCATAGGAACCTGAATAAAATAATACCTTGATATCGGTGATCCAATATCTTATTCAAGACAAATCCTACGTTTTTCTTGTATGTTATAATGAGCTCTTCAAGGCTATGGGGAAAATGCTGCCTGGAAGACAACGCCACTTCCAGATCGTATTTTACATGAAGGAGTTATTCCCAGTGTGATGTGTAATTAACAAAGAACAGGACAAATTAAATTTTGCCTTCTTGCCAATAAATTTTTTGCAACTCTCACAAGTTTGCTGTATTTCAACAATATTGCAGCCCTATCTGCCTGTGAGATGAAAGCTGAAGCTGAGAGGAACCTGCAGATGTGTCAGTTATAACCACACACAGCTCTGCAGTGAGATCAGGAGAGCAGAGAGCAGCCATTACACATCACAATGGTAACCATTAGAGTTGAGCGACTTTTAGTTTTTTAGGGTCGAGTCGGGTTTCGCGAAACCCGACTATCTCAACAGTCGAGTCGAGTGGAATCGGTCGATTATCGCAAAAAGTCGGGGATCGACCGAAACACGAAACCCAATGCAAGTCAATGGGGGAGCATAGTTGGCAGTGAGTGGAGGCCAGGAAAACATGTACAGTGCCCATTTTAATGGCAAAAACATAGATTCTTGTTACTGAAGCTTGTCAATCTTAATTCACCTTATAATAATAGTAAGGCATTGGAAATTGGGGGTCATATGGCTATAGTTGTGGGGGGTAGGGCTGGTTCAAGTATTTAGTGGGCCCAGGAAATCTGGACCACGTCACGGCAGTGGAGCAGGGAGAGGTAAGTATTTCAACTTTGCAAGTGCTGTGATCCTGAGCAAGCAGGGGGGGCCCACTCATTGGCATTGGCACTGGCACAGGGCCCCTCAAAGTACGGCGGTGTGTTTGCACGGCGGGGGCGCCTCCCACCGGCAGCAACACTTTTGCGTACTATGAGGGGCCCTGTGCCAGTGACGTCACCAACGAGTATTCCTCCCCCCACCTGATGAAGGAACCTGCACTTTCATCTGCACCTTCCTCTTTGTCCTCGTGTAAGGTGGTGTGGTATGCGGGAAGAGGAACCTGGCTTTCAGCAGGGTCACAATCTTGCTGTGTAGCGTGCACGGGGAATGTTGCGTTATGGGTCAATGTACCAGCAGACTCATCTATGACTGGCTGGGCAATGGGCAGGATGAGGAGGAAACACAGATATAGGCCCAAAGAATAAAGTGGGCTAAATGCAGTTCAAAATTGGTAACAGGACTAACCAGGGGGCATTGCAGTGGAGGACAACTGTAATGAGAGGCTGACACAGAGAGTAGGCCCAAATCAGTAAGTAGTCTAAATGCAGTTCAAAATTGGCAACAGTAGTAAACAGGCGGCACAGCTTTGTTCAGTGGAGGAGAACAGCAAGGAGCGGCAGACACTGATAGTAGGCCAAATGCAGTCTAACATTAACAACTACTTAACGAGAGCCTGAAAATGGAATTTCAGGACAGGAAACCAGGAGAACAGCAAGGAGCGGCAGACACTGTTAGTAGGCCCCAACCCAACTAGTAGACCAAATGCAGTTGTTCCATTTAACAACTATTTAACAAGAGCCTGAAGATAGAAGCTCAGGAAAGGCAACCTGGAGAACACCTTGGAGTGGCAGACACCGTCTCTACAACCCAGACCCAACTTATAGGCCTAATGCAGTGTTGTTTCAACAACTGCTTAACGAGAGCTAGAAGATAGAAGCTATGGAGAGGCAACCTGGAGAACACCTTGGAGCGGAAGACACCGTCTCTACAACCCAGACCCAACTTGTAGGCCTAATGCAGTGTTGTTTCAACAACTACTTAACGAGAGCTAGAAGATCGAAGCTATGGAGAAGCAACCTGGAGAACACCTTGGAGCGGCAGACACCGTCTCTACAACCCAGACCCAACTTGTAGGACTAATGCAGTGTTGTTTCAACAACTACTTAACGAGAGCTAGAAGATAGAAGCTATGGAGACGCAACCTGGAGAACACCTTGGAGCGGAAGACACCGTCTCTACAACCCAGACCCAACTTGTAGGCCTAATGCAGTGTTGTTTCAACAACTACTTAACGAGAGCTAGAAGATCGAAGCTATGGAGAGGCAACCTGGAGAACACCTTGGAGCGGCAAACACCGTCTCTACAACCCAGACCCAACTTGTAGGCCTAATGCAGTGTTGTTTCAACAACTACTTAATGAGAGCTAGAAGATAGAAGCTATGGAGAGGCCACCTGGAGAACACCTTGGAGCGGAAGACACCGTCTCTACAACCCAGACCCAACTTGTAGGCCTAATGCAGTGTTGTTTCAACAACTACTTAACGAGAGCTAGAAGATCGAAGTTATGGAGAGGCAACCTGGAGAACACCTTTGAGCGGCAGACACCGTTAGTAGGCCCTACCGAAGTAGTAGCCCCAATGCAGTTTTCAAATTCCTATAGGCTGAAAACCAGACTATTGACGCTCAGCTTTTTTCAGAGGAGGACAGCTGTATTGAGTGGCGCAGACAGACACAGGTAGTAGGCCTTAAACAAAAAATTTGGCTCAATGCAGTTTAAAAAAGGTTACAGGGGTACACAGGCAGCATTGCTCTGGTCAGTGGAGGACAATTGCAATTATGGACCGCAGACAGACTTAGTACACCTACAATTAAAAAAAGGATGCTCTATGCAATTTAAAATAGGTTCCAGGGGTACACGGGCAGCATTGGTCTGGTCAGTGGAGGACTATTGGAAGGAGGGACCGCAGACAGGCTTTGTAGGCCTAACATAACAAAAGTAGGCTGTAGGCACTTTAAAATAGGTTCCAGGGGTACACAGGCAGCATTGCTCTGGTCAGTGGAGGACTATTGGAAGGAGGGACCGCAGACAGGCTTAGTAGGCCTAACATAACAAAAGTAGGCTGTAGGCACTTTAAAATAGCTTCCAGGGGTACACGGGCAGCAGTGGTGTGGTCAGTGGAGGACTATTGGAAGGAGGGACCGCAGACAGGCTTAGTAGGCCTAACATAACAAAAGTTGGCTGTAGGCACTTTAAAATAGCTTCCAGGGGTACACGGGCAGCATTGGTCTGGTCAGTGGAGGACTATTGGAAGGAGGGTCCGAAGACAGGCTTAGTAGGCCTAACATAACAAAAGTAGGCTGTAGGCACTTTAAAATAGCTTCCAGGGGTACACAGGCAGCAGTGGTGTGGTCAGTGGAGGACTATTGGAAGGAGGGACCGCAGACAGGCTTAGTAGGCCTAACATAACAAAAGTTGGCTGTAGGCACTTTAAAATAGCTTCCAGGGGTACACGGGCAGCAGTGGTGTGGTCAGTGGATGACTATTGGAAGGAGGGACCGAAGACAGGCTTAGTAGGCCTAACATAACAAAAGTTGGCTGTAGGCACTTTAAAATAGCTTCCAGGGGTACACGGGCAGCAGTGGTGTGGTCAGTGGAGGACTATTGGAAGGAGGGACCGCAGACAGGCTTAGTAGGCCTAACATAACAAAAGTAGGCTCTATGCACTTGGAATTATCTTGCAGGGGTACACAGGCAGCATTGGTGTTGTCAGCGGAGGCCGATTGTAATGAGTGTCTGACAGTTAGTACTCCCAAAAAATAAATAGATGTTAATGTCTCGCAATACAACAAAACCAAAAAACAAAAGGGTGGCATACTTAGGTACAGGGGTGGGCTCCTCTGCTGAGTTTCAGACCTAGTAATTTGGCGCAAAGTATTTACTGGTGTAAATATAGGACACTGCCCCTGACTATTTTAAGTAGCATCATACATGTCACCACATTGGTATTGTCAGTGCCAGGCATTGAAGCATGTCAGCGCATAGACTAAACATTGGTGGAGCTGTGAGAGATAATTTTGCAAATCATAGAGCACTGTTTGAGCTTGGGGGGGAAACTGTCTTGTGGCCGGCGGTACAGGCCCAGGGCCCCTCATGTTACAACGGTGTGTCTGACGTTGGTTGCACGCCACCACCGTCAGAGACACTTTATTGTACTATGAGGGACCCAGTGGCAGTGCCGTCGACCAAAAGCGTGCACACCCACCTCTTCAGACAAACGGCACTCTCACCGGTGCTTGCGCCAAGTGGTGAGACCACGGCCCCGTGGGGGGAGTTTGGCCATTTAGGGAGGTGTAAACATGTCGTATGCTGGACAAACAGCTGCTGCAAATTACAAGATTGGAAAACTCAGTCAGAGCAGTCCAGAAGCAAGACCTGTTCATTGGAAAGCTAGGTGTCAGCCGGGAAAGGTGGGGCAAAATATTTCGAAATCCAGTAGTGGTTCATTTTAATGAAGGTTAGATCATCAACATTTTGGGTAGCCAGACGAGTCCTTTTTTCGGTTAATATTGAACCAGCAGCACTGAATACTCTTTCTGATAGCACACTACCTGCTGGGCAAGCAAGCTCCTGCAATGCATATTCTGCCAATTCTGGCCAGGTGTCTAATTTGGATGCCCAGTAATAAGAACATCGATAAGGGATGAAAAATAGTAACCATACTGGACAAATGTTGTCTCCTGTCACTTTGAATTGATGCTGCAGTACCTGTCCTATCTGCGGTCATAGCAAAATCACTCCACAACCTGGTCAGAAAACCCCTCTGTCCAACGCCACTTCTGATTTGTTCACCTCTAACACCTCTGGTCTGCTGCCCCCTGCAGCTCGTGTGAGAACGATCACCGGCGCTGTGTGCTGGGAATGCCTGAATCAAACGGTCAACAAGAGTTGATTGTTTGGTTGCTAATATTTGTTCCAAGTTCTCATGTGGCATAATATTTTGCAATTTGCCTTTATAGCGAGGATCAAGGAGGCAGGCCAACCAGTAATCGTCATCGGTCATCATTTTAATAATGCGTGTGTCCCTTTTGAGGATACGTAAGGCATAATCCGCCATGTGGGCCAAAGTTCCAGTTGTCAAATCTGCGGTTGTGCTGGGTTGAGGGGCAGTTACAGGCAAATCTACGTCACTTGTGTCCCTCAGAAAACCAGAACCCGGCCTTGCCACGCCACCAATTTCCAGTGGCCCCGGAGAAGCTTCCTCATTAAAAAAATACTCATCCCCATCATCCTCCTCGTCCTCCTCCTCCTCCTGTTCGCCCGCTACCTCGTCCTGTACACTGCCCTGACCAGACAATGGCTGACTGTCATCAAGGCTTTTCTCGTCCTGTGCTGCAGATGCCTGCTCCTTTATGTATGCATCAAACTTTGCATCAGCAGACGCATTAGGGGGATGCTCATGCTTATTATGGCGTTGTCTGCACTTACCAGCCGTGTGCATTCCTCAAAACACTGAAGGACTTGACACATGTCTTGTACCTTCGACCACTGCACACCTGACAACTCCATGTCTGCCATCCTACTGCCTGCCCGTGTATGTGTATCCTCCCACAAATACATAACAGCCCGCCTCTGTTCGCACAGTCTCTGAAGCATGTGCAGTGTTGAGTTCCACCTTGTTGCAACGTCGATAATTAGGCGATGCTGGGGAAGGTTCAAAGACCGCTGATAGGTCTGCATACGGCTGGAGTGTACGGGCGAACGGCGGATATGCGAGAAAAGTCCGCGCACTTTGAGGAGCAGGTCGGATAACCCTGGATAACTTTTCAGGAAGCACTGCACCACCAGTTTTAAGGTGTGAGCCAGGCAAGGAATGTGTTTCAGTTGGGAAAGGGCGATGGCAGCCATGAAATTCCTTCCGTTATCACTCACTACCTTGCCTGCCTCAAGATCTACAGTGCCCAGCCACGACTGCGTTTCTTTCTGCAAGAACTCGGACAGAACTTCTGCGGTGTGTCTGTTGTCGCCCAAACACTTCATAGCCAATACAGCCTGCTGACGCTTGCCAGTAGCTGCCCCATAATGGGACACCTGGTATGCAACAGTGGCAGCTGCAGATGGAGTGGTTGTGCGACTGCGGTCTGTGGACGAGCTCTCGCTTCTGTAGGAGGACGAGGAGGAGGAGGGGGGGGGGGCGAACGGCTAGAGCCAACTGTTTCCTAGACCGTGGGCTAGGCAGAACTGTCCCAATATTGCTGTCCCCTGTGGACCCTGCATCCACCACATTCACCCAGTGTGCCGTGATGGACACGTAATGTCCCTGGTCATGCCTACTGGTCCATGCATCTGTTGTCAGGTGCACCTTTGTACTTACAGATTGCCTGAGTGCATGGACGAAGGTTCACTTTCAACTAACCGGTAGGGCATCATCTCTAACGAGATTAGTTTAGCTATGTGGGCGTTCAAACCCTGTGTACACGGATGCGAGGATGAGTACTTCCTTTTTCTAACGAGAGTCTCATGTAGGGTGAGCTGGACTGGAGAGCTGGAGATCGTGGAACTAGCGGGGGTGCCGGTGGACATGGCAGACTGAGAGATGGTTGGAGACGGTATTCTTGCTGGTGCTCTAGATGCAGTGTTTCCTACTACGAAACTGGTGATTCCCTGACCCTGACTGCTTTGGCCTGGCAACAAAACCTGCACAGATACTGCAGGTGGTGGGGTAAATGGTGGCCTTACAGTGATGGAAGGGATGTAGCGTTGCTGACTAGCTTCATTGGCCGAGGGTGCTACAACCTTAAGGGACGTTTGGTAGTTAGTCCAGGCTTGCAAATGCATGGTGGTTAAATGTCTATGCATGCAACTTGTATTTAGACTTTTCAGATTCTGACCTCTGCTTAAGGTAGTTGAACATTTTTGACAGATGACTTTGCGCTGATCAATTGGATGTTGTTTAAAATAATGCCAGACTGCACTCCTTCTAGCATCGGATACCTTTTCAGGCATTGCAGACTGAGTTTCTTTAACCGGATGGCCACGCTGTCCTCCAACTGGTTTTGGCTTTGCCACGCATTTTGGGCCAGATACGGGCCCGGCAGATGGAACCTGTTGCGATGTTGATGCCTGCTGCGGCCCCTCCTCCTCCGCTTCAGAACTACTGCCGCCTGCACCCTGTTCCCCCAATGGCTGCCAATCGGGGTCAACAACTGGGTCATCTATGACCTCCTCTTCTATCTCATGTGCAACTTCGTCTGTGTTACCGTGTAAGCCGGTGGTATAGAGTTTGTGACGGGGCACCATAGTCTCATCAGGGCCTGATTCTGGATCAGTACACTGCGAGGGCAATGTTGTGGTCTGAGTCAAAGGAACAGCATAGTAATCTGGCTGTGGCTGTGCATCTGTGCACTCCATGTCCGATTCAACTTGTAATTGGCATGGCCTGTTAACTGTTTCACTTTCTAACCCAGGAACGGTATGTGTAAAGAGCTCCATGGAGTAACCCGTTGTGTCGCCTGACGCATCCTTCTCTGTTGTTGTTTTTGCTGAACAGGACAATGGAGCGACTTGTCCCTGAGCGTGAACATCCACTAACGACGCGCTGCTTTTACATTTACCAGTAAACCTATACAAAGGGCAATAAGCATAAATGCTCTGCCATAGTTAATATAATAGAAAACCGAGAAGAAGATGGACACAACAGCTAAAATATAACAATTTTATTGAGAAAAATTCTAAAATATTACACATAAATACTAAAAACACAAGTTTTTTTGTTTTTAAATTCTCCCTGAAAAAAAATAAATAGTGGGAGATTAATATTGGCATTTGTGCTTGAGTGCCAGTCGTGTGTGCCATCTCTCTCAAATTGTGGGCCACAGAAAGCCTAGTGTCTGTTTTTTTTATTTTGGTTTTTAAATTCTCCCTGAAAAAAAAAAAATAGTGGGAGATTAATATTTTGGATTTGTGCTTCAGTGCAAGTCGTGTGTGCCATCTCTCTCAAATTGTGGGCCACAGAAAGCCTAGTGTATGTTTTTTTTTTTTTTTTGGTTTTTAAATTCTCCCTGAAAAAAAATAAATAGTGGGAGATTAATATTGGCATTTGTGCTTGAGTGCCAGTCGTGTGTGCCATCTCTCTCAAATTGTGGGCCACAGAAAGCCTGGTGTCTGTTTTTAAATTTTGGTTTTTAAATTCTCCCTGAAAAAAAATAAATAGTGGGAGATTAATATTGGCATTTGTGCTTGAGTGCCAGTCGTGTGTGCCATCTCTCTCAAATTGTGGGCCACAGAAACCCTAGTGTCTGGTTTTTTTTTATTTTGGTTTTTAAATTCTCCCTGAAAAAAAAAAAATAGTGGGAGATTAATATTGGCATTTGTGCTTCAGTGCCAGTCCTGCGTGTGTGGCATCTGTCTCATTTTATGCCACAGAAAACCGAGTGTGTAACATTGTGCCTGATTTTCCTTGCAGTCTCACCCACCTATAAAGGGATATCTAAATCCTACAGAAGTTTGAGTTCACCTTGTAAGTTGTTTTACAGTAACAAATACCGTTACTTTGGTTACGTTTTTAAAACAATGAAGAAGTCTGGTGGAAGAGGTCGTGGCCGTGGGCGTTCATTGCCAGCTGGTAATGATGGTAGTGGTGGTGGAGCATCAGGTGGTCGTGGGAAAAACAATATAGCACCTAAGTCTCGAGCTGTGGAGCCAGGTTCGTCGTCTGGCTACACAAGGCCTCGAACGCTCCCTTTTCTGGGAGTAGGAAAACCGCTTTTAAAGCCGGAGCAGCAAGAGCAAGTTTTGGCTTTCCTTGCTGACTCAGCCTCTAGGTTTTTTGCCTCCTCTTCTGATACTGGTAAATGTAAAAGAAAACCGAGAAGAAGATGGACACAAGAGCTAAAATATAACAATTTTATTGAGAAAAATTCTAAAATATTACACATAAATACTAAAAACACAAGTACAAAAAAGATACAATGGAAAAGGGAGAGGCAGACCTAGTACCATGCAAGGATACAACCATCAGATGAGGAGCAAATCAGCAATAATATGCCAAAAAACCATACATATAAATATATATACATGAACTCATAAAGGTATAGCAGATATAAGATGTTAGCCCAATATCCAGTCTAATCATGAATTGTAGTTATAATAGTAGGTGGGCAACTACACCAGGGAGAGAGCTCCAAAATAATTAGCAGACAGCAGGGAGGTTCAAGCAGTAAGTTTAACGGTATAACACCGGGTGTCTAAATGCAGGCACTAAATAGTCACTCACCCCAGAGCGGCACATCAATACAAATACAGTAAGGAATTATTCCGGGAAGTCCCATATATGTATGTGAAAGACTGTGCCCAAATTATGCCTGCCACATAGCAAAGGGGATGAGACAGGGAATATCAAATGTAATATATACCAACCTGCTGCTGCCGTGCGTGGATAGGGAGGCCCCGACGCGCGTTTCGCAAGTGTTGCTTCTTCGGGGGGCGTGCTAGTGAGGGGTAAGGTGAGGGTCCTTATATGCAGAGTGGCTAAAACTCCAGGCGGCAATTGCGGCACTTACCCAGGCACGGCAGTGACTGGAGGCGGCGGAGTCGGCGTCCAACGTCACACAGCCGCGCCCCGCACTGATGCGTCAGTGGGAGGGGCCAGCCGCGCGACGCAGAGAGGATGCGTATCCATGGCAACCATGGCACGCCGACCCGGAGAAGCGCACGCCGCTCGGAGATGAATAGAGAACAGGAAGCGACCGACAGAAGGTAAACAGACATAAGTCCACGTACACATACCTGGCTGGGCGGTGAGGTGACAGGGCAGGGAGGGAAGTGAGGAAAAGTGCTCGTGAGAGAACCAGACACAGCTGCAGTGAAAAAGAAACATAATGTATGTGAGGCTGTGCAGATATCCATAAAGACATGTATAACAGTTATAATAGAAAATACCAATCAAAATAGCGCCTATATCACATGAAGCTAGTGTAAATAAATGAAAAAAAAAAAAAAAAAAAAACCTCAAACCTGAAGAAAAGCACATTAAGGATAGTGAGTGTGCTAATAAGAGCAGGAAAATACCCTGTATATATTAATAACATCCGTAGATTAGTGCTGATAAATAATAAACAAAAAGGGGGGGATAATAAATAAATATATATCAAGAGATACGAATAAATGGCCTGAATACTAGAATGTGAAAAAAATTAATTATTCTTTAGAGCCATACATAATTATGCTACAATGAAATCTATAAAAATGAGAGAATGTGATAGCAGCACAAAAAATCTTCGAGTGCATGCACAAAAAATAACAAGACATAACGTCCTATCAAGACTATTTGTAAACATAGGAACGTACACAAGCAAAAATAATAGTGATAATAATGATTCATGCCAAAAGACACTGAATAGTGTATGTGAGTAAGAAGAGCTCAAATATGTAAATTCATACATGTAAGGCCAAAAATAAGTACCGCTAATGCACAGAGGAACCTAGAAGCGGGAGTGTTGAGGGGGAATAAAATAGTCACCAGAAGGTTAAATAGATGAATACATAAAAAAAAATAAAAAAATTCTTGATTTCTTGATCGAAGATTCTGTCTACATTTCCTGGGATCACAAAAGGAGAAGAGTAAAAGGACGAAAATGGTCTGTTAAGATAAAAAAGAAATATGTAAGTAACACAAAACCAAAACAACTGTTAAAACCACAAACACTAGACATAAAGGAGTTTTTTTATAGACTCAATAAGTATCAGTACGAAAACTATAAAAAACTAGAGGAAACTACAAAAATGGGACAAAACTTAAAACCTCATTGAGCCCCTTGGGGCGAATGCAGTCAATTCGGACAATCCATTGGGCTTCCAATTGGGCAAGGCGTTTTTTCATATCTCCACCTCGTCCATCCATTAGAACACGATCGATCCCACGTACTCGCAACAGGTTGCTATTGCAGCCGTGTTTTTCCTTGAAGTGCCTTGGAATTGGCTTCAAAAATTCATCAGCCGATGAGTTTTGTGCTGCTTTGATATCCCGGATATGTTCCCTGATTCTAATACGCAGTTGGCGTGATGTGAGGCCTACATAAATGAGGCCACAGGGACATGTGGCATAGTCCACACCACATAGTCCGTGGAGCAGGTAATATGTTGAGTGATCCGAAATTCTATAGATCCGTCGCTGGATCGACATTTAAAGCAGCGTTCCAAGTTTTTACACGCCGTACAATCACGGCATGGGAAAAAACCCCATCTCGGGCCTTTTGAGCCAAAAGTCGGGCCCCCTATAGTAACTGAGTGAGGAGGTCTCTTAGATTTTTATTCCTCCGGTATGTGACACAGGGTGTATTTGTGAGGCAATTTGTCAGTACCGAATCATGTTTAATGATGGGCCAATATTTGCCAAGTATTTCTTTGACCATTGTGGAATTATTGGAGAAAGTAGCTATAAATCGCACCTGGTTAGATACTTGAGATTCCTTCTTGGTCTTAAGAAGGTTGGCTCTATCAATTCGTGAAGCCCTCCTCCTACACCGTCTGATCGTCCTTGATGAGTAACCATGATCCATAAAGCGGTGAGCGATATCTTCTGCTTGTTTCTGATATGATACCTCCTCCGAGCAGATCCGTTTTGCCCTAAGGAATTGTCCATAGGGGATACTATTCTTGAGATGCATGTAAAGAAGCTGCGGAGACACCATCACGTGTTTCTCGACGCAAGCAGTGAATAGCCAGGCCTTTCCCCGGGAAGGAACAACCACGGGAAGGGCAGCATCCTATGAAGGAAAGCCACCTATGCCAAGCATGGTATCCATCCACAGACAGCTGTTTCGGGGTGTTTGCCCCTCATCAGTGTGGAGTAGGAATCTGGCTATTAGGAGCAGTGCCTAGTAAAAAGGCTATAAAGGCACAGATGATTGGCCTCGGGGAGACCAAAACATCCAACACTGCGGAGACACCATCACGTGTTTCTCAACGCAGTGATTCCAGAACACTGCCCCCATCCCTTATGGGAAATATGCAGATGCATGTAAAGAAGCTGCGGAGACACCATCACGTGTTTCTCGACGCAAGCAGTGAATAGCCAGGCCTTTCCCCGGGAAGGAACAACCACGGGAAGGGCAGCATCCTATGAAGGAAAGCCACCTATGCCAAGCATGGTATCCATCCACAGACAGCTGTTTCGGGGTGTTTGCCCCTCATCAGTGTGGAGTAGGAATCTGGCTATTAGTGAATCGGGAGCGAAAGAAGGAATCCTCAACGGTGAATGAAGGTAGAATTTTTACTCGAAGGCCCCTAGGGATCATATTCTTGGATAGATAACTCTCCAATGTGGCCTTATTCCACCAGATACGCATTCGTTTTTTCAACATAAATTTCAAATTGGTTTTAATTTCCATTATAGTCCCATTTTCTGTTTCACCACTAGGTGTCGCCTCACTCTTAAAGATTGCATCTATATGTGCCAGCCAGGATTGATCCCGTGCTTTCAGATCCATAGCCAGGGCCGTATTTAGAGTTTCTGCTGCCCTAGGCACTTTTAGTGCTGCCTCCCCCTTTGGTGAGTATGACACTATCCGCAGTGACTTTGGCAAGAATCGTTGATGTGAAAGTCGCCTTTTGCAGCAGATCCGGCAGTTTTTCTGCATCTGCCGCGTAACGGATCACTTACGGCAACACTGCGTTTGGTTTCATTCATTCCCTATGGGATTTGCGGTACTTGCTGTGATCTGGAAAATGCGGTACCATACCCCCAACTTTTGAAGAAGGGAAAAATGTGTAAAGGTTGCGGCGCACGTAGTGCGCCACGGCAAATTTTGGGCCACGCCTCTGACCACACCCATTTCACAACTAAACACACCCATATCCAAGTCCCAACCACACCCATTCAGCACTGCTGATCACACTGTTTCATATACAATAATTAAAACAAAAAAAATATGGCCACGCAGTGCTCCATACTGTATAATGGCTACGCAGTGCTCCACATACTGTATAATGGCCCTACATGATGCTCCATACTGTATAATGGCCACACCGTGCTCCATACTGTATAATGACCTCACATGATGCTCAATACTGTATAATGACCGCACATGATGCTCCATACTGTATAATGACCGCACATGATGCTCCATACTGTATAATGGCCACACATGATTCTCCATACTGTATAATGGCCACACATGATGCTCCATACTGTATAATGACCACACATGATGCTCCATACTGTATAATGGCCAAACATGATGCTCCATACTTTATAATGGCCCCACATGATGCTCAATACTGTATAATGGCCGCACATGATGCTCCATACTGTATAATGACCGCACATGATGCTCCATACTGTATAATGGCCCCACATGATGCTTAATACTGTATAATGACCGCACATGATGCTCAATACTGTATAATGGCCGCACATGATGCTCCATACTGTATAATGACCCCACATGATGCTCCATATTGTATAATGGCCATGGCTCATATCCCCCTCCCCTCCTCCTGTATGCATGGCTCATAATTCCCCCCCCCTCCCTCCCTATGCATGGCTGATGGCGCTCATAATTCCCCCCCCCTCCCCATGCATGGCTGATGGCGCTCATAATTTCCCCCCCCCCTCCCTATGCATGGCTGATGGCGCTCATAATTCCCCCTCCTCCCTATGCATGGCTGATGGCGCTCATAATTCCCCCTCCCCTCCCTATGCATGGCTGATGGCGCTCATAATTCCCCCCCCCCTATGCATGGCTGATGGCGCTCATAATCTCCCCCCCCCCCCTCCCTATGCATGGCTGGTGATGGCGCTCATAATTCCCCCTCCCCCCCTATGCATGGCTCATCTCTCCACCCCCTCCCCGCTCCTTCTCCCGGGCCATCTTGCATGGCGCAGGTGGCTTCCCATCCTTCCCCCGCCCCCCGTCCCTCATACTCACCTGTCAGCCGCCTGTCTGCCCCACACGCCGCGCCGACATGCCTCCGGCTCCGGCTCTGTCCCGCGGCGCCGCAGCGCCTTCGTCCTGAGTGAGCGGTCATGTGGTACCACTAATTAAGGTCATGAATATGTGCATATTCATGACCTTAATTAGCGGTGCCACGTGACCGCTCACTCAGGACGCGCTACAGACGCTGAGACCAGGCATCGCTGGAGCAGGTGAGTATCCTCTTCAGGGAGGGTGGGTGGGACTTGGAGACTTGGAGGTGGGGGGACTCAGAGGTGGGGGCCTGGGGGGACTCGGAGGCGGGGGGGGGGGCGGGGCCGTCGGGCGCGTTTTTGACCCGGGCCGGGACTTAAAAAAAAAAAAACACACCTTGCTCAGGTGCCGCCCCCCGCAATGTTGCCGCCCTAGGCACGTGCCCTCGCGTGCCTAGTGGCAAATATGGCCCTGTCCATAGCCCAACAAAAAGTGCTGAAACACACAAATTAGATCAGTAAACCTATACAAAGGGCAATCAGCATAAATGCTCCGCCATAATTAATATAATAGAAAACCGAGAAGAAGATGGACACAAGAGCTAAAATATAACAATTTTATTGAGAAAAAATCTAAAATATTACACATAAATACTAAAAACACAACTACAAAAGACACAATGGAAAAGGGAGAGGCAGACCTAGTACCATGCACGGATACAACCATCAGATGAGGAGCAAATCGGCAATAATATGCCAAAAAACCATACATATAAATATATATACATGAACTCATAAAGGTATAGCAGATATAAGATGTTAGCCCAATATCCAGTCTAATCATGAATTGTAGTTAGAATAGTACGTGGGCAACTACACCAGGGAGAGAGCTCCAAAATAATTAGCAGACAGCAGGGAGGTTCAAGCAGTAAGTTTAACGGTATAACACCGGGTGTCTAAATGCAGGCACTAAATAGTCACTCACCCCAGAGCGGCACATCAATACAAATACAGTAAGGAATAATTCCGGGAAGTCCCATATATGTATGTGAAAGACTGTGCCCAAATTATGCCTGCCACATAGCAAAGGGGATGAGACAGGGAATATCAAATGTAATATATACCAACCTGCTGCTGCCGTGTGTGGATAGGGAGGCCCCGACACGCGTTTCGCAAGTGTTGCTTCTTCGGGGGGCGCGCTAGTGAGGGGTAAGGTGAGGGTCCTTATATGCTGAGTGGCTAAAACTCCAGGCGGCAATGGCGGCGCTTACCCAGGCACGGCAGTGACTGGAGGCGGCGGAGTCGGCGTCCAACGTCACACAGCCGCGCCCCGCACTGACACGTCAGTGGGAGGGGCCAGCCGCGCGATGCAGAGAGGACGCGTATCCACGGCAACCATGGCACGCCGACCCGGAGAAGCGCACGCCGCTCGGAGAAGAATAGAGAACAGGAAGCGACCGACAGAAGGTAAACAGACATAAATCCACGTACACATACCTGGCTGGGCGGTGAGGGTGACAGGGCAGGGAGGGAAGTGAGGAAAAGTGCTACACTAGCTTCATGTGATATAGGCGCTATTTTGACCGGTACTTTCTATTATAACTGTTATACATGTCTTTATGGATATCTGCACAGCCTCACATCCATTATGTTTCTTTTTCACTGCAGCTGTGTCTGGTTCTCTCACGAGCACTTTTCCTCACTTCCCTCCCTGCCCTGTCACCCTCACCGCCCAGCCAGGTATGTGTACGTGGACTTATGTCTGTTTACCTTCTGTCGGTCGCTTCCTGTTCTCTATTCTTCTCCGAGCGGCGTGTGCTTCTCCGGGTCGGCGTGCCATGGTTGCCGTGGATACTCGTCCTCTCTGCGTCGCGCGGCTGGCCCCTCCCACTGACGTGTCAGTGCGGGGTGCGGCTGTGTGACATTGGACGCCGACTCCGCTGCCTCCAGTCACTGCCGTGCCTGGGTAAGCGCCGCCATTGCCGCCTGGAGTTTTAGCCACTCTGCATATAAGGACCCTCACCTTACCCCTCACTAGCGCGCCCCCCGAAGAAGCAACACTTGCGAAACGCGCGTCGGGGCCTCCCTATCCACGCACGGCAGCAGCAGGTTGGTATATATTACATTTGATATTCCCTGTCTCATCCCCTTTGCTATGTGGCAGGCATAATTTGGGCACAGTCTTTCACATACATATATGGGACTTCCCGGCATAATTCCTTACTGTATTTGTATTGATGTGCCGCTCTGGGGTGAGTCACTATTTAGTGCCTGCATTTAGACACCCGGTGTTATACCGTTAAACTTACTGCTTGAGCCTCCCTGCTGTCTGCTAATTTTGGAGCTCTCTCCCTGGTGTAGTTGCCCACCTACTGTAGTTGCTAACTACAATTCATGATTAGACTGGATATTGGGCTAACATCTTGTATCTGCTATACCTTTACGAGTTCATGTATACCTACTATATAAAGCTGAATGTGTGTGTGTGTGTGTGTGTGTATGTGTGTGTGTGTATGTCCGGGATTGGCATCTGCACCGTCGCAGCTACAGCCACACGTCTGGACCCCGAGAGCGTCATAGGCTATATTGTGAGGCGAAATTTTAACCCCGCGCGTTCCAATTCACCAAACAATTTCGCCCCTATCTACATAATGGGGAAAAAAGTGAAAGCAAAAGTGTTGGAAGCGTCGCAGCTACAGCAACAAAATTTTGCACAGTCACACGTCTGGACCCTGAGAGCGTCATAGGCTACATTGTGAGGTGAAATATTAACCCCGCGCTTTCCAATTCACCAAACAATTTTGCCCCTATCTACATAATGGGGAAAAAGTGAAAGGAAAAGTGTTGGAGGCGTCGCAGCTACAGCCACAAAATTTTGCACAGTCACATGTCTGGACCCCGAGAGCGTCATAGGCTATATTGTGAGGCGAAATTTTAACCCCGCGCGTTCCAATTCACCAAACAATTTTGCCCCTATCTACATAATGGGGAAAAAAGTGAAAGGAAAAGTGTTGGAAGTGTCGCAGCTACAGCCACAAAATTTTGCACAGTCACATGTCTGGACCCCGAGAGCGTCATAGGCTATGTTGTGAGGTGAAATATTAACCCCGCGCTTTCCAATTCACCAAACAATTTTGCCCCTATCTACATAATGGGGAAAAAGTGAAAGGAAAAGTGTTGGAGGCGTCGCAGCTACAGAAACAAAATTTTGCACAGTCAAACGTCTGGACCCTGAGAGCGTCATAGGCTTCGTTGTGAGGTGAAATTTTAACCCCGCGCGTTCCAATTCACCAAACAATTTTGCCCCTATCTACATAATGGGGAAAAAGTGAAAGGAAAAGTGTTGGAGGCGTCGCAGCTACAGCCACAAAATTTTGCACAGTCACATGTCTGGACCCCGAGAGCGTCATAGGCTATATTGTGAGGCGAAATTTTAACCCTGCGCGTTCCAATTCACCAAACAATTTCGCCCCTATCTACATAATGGGGAAAAAAGTGAAAGGAAAAGTGTTGGAAGCGTCGCAGCTACAGCAACAAAATTTTGCACAGTCACACGTCTGGACCCCTAGAGCGTCATAGGCTATGTTGTGAGGTGAAATATTAACCCCGCGCTTTCCAATTCACCAAACAATTTTGCCCCTATCTACATAATGGGGAAAAAAGTGAAAGGAAAAGTGTTGGAGGCGTCGCAGCTACAGAAACAAAATTTTGTACAGTCACACGTCGGGACCCTGAGAGCGTCATAGGCTTCGTTGTGAGGTGAAATTTTAACCCCGCGCGTTCCAATTCACCAAACAATTTTGCCCCTATCTATATAATGGGGAAAAAGTGAAAGGAAAAGTGTTGGAAGCGTCGCAGCTACATCAACAAAATTTTGCACAGTCACACGTCTGGACCCCGAGAGCGTCATAGGCTATGTTGTGAGGTGCAATTTTAACCCCGCGCTTTCCAATTCACCAAACAATTTTACCCCTATCTACATAATGGGAAAAAATGAAAGGAAAAGTGTAGGAGGCAAATTGACAGCTGCCAGATGTGAACAAGGGGGACTTAAAGAATGAGAGCGATGGCGCCAAAGAGTATATACCGTACAGTTGCTAAGGTGGGGCCTCGACATGGGATACTCACCACACACGGGGATATGAACACACACAAAATGCGCCACACACTACCACGTGCTTGAACACATATTACCCTCAGCACACATTTCACCACAAATACACCAACCTCACCACATAAAAGTCAAAACACAAAAGTCGCCACTCAAAACTCGCCACACGCAGAACTCGCCACATGCAAAAACTAGGCTCTTGCAAAACTTGCCACAAGTGCAAAATTCTCCTCATGAAAAACTCGCCACACGCAAAACTTGCACACGCGGAAAAATTGCCACATGCACAAAAGTTGCAACACATGCAAAAGTTGCCTCACACAAAACTTGCACATACTCAAAAGGCACCACACATAATACTCGCAACGCGCAAAACTCGCCATGCGCAAAACTTGCTGCACACAACTTGCTACACTAACCTGTCACATGCAACTCGACACACAAAAAGTTGCTACACGCATGTTGCTACACAAAACTCATCTCACAAAAGTCGCTACATGCATGTCGCCACACGCAACTCAACACACACAACTTGACAAACGAAACTCGCCCTAAAACACACACAAGTCTGGTATTATCCTTCAAAAATAAAAATCTGATTAATAAGCAGACAAACTACAACAATTGCACCATATAGGAAATACGGCAGCTGTCAGTCACATGACCTGTCTATTATGTGTATGTGTGAGCTAATATATACTGCCAGGGGGAGGGCTTCCTGTTGGCTGGGGATTTATCAGGCTGCCAATTTAGCTTACAAATACTGAGGTAAAAATACTGAGCAAATAACGTGTGAACGAGGTCTAATACAGGAGGAGATGACACACAGGTATATACTATATACAGGGGAGATGACACACAGATATATACTATATACAGGAGAGATGACACACAGGTATATACTATATACAGGAGGAGATGACATACAGGTATATACTATATACAGGGGAGATGACACACAGATATATACTATATACAGGAGAGATGACACACAGGTATATACTATATACAGGAGGAGATGACATATAGGTACATATATATACAGGAGGAGATGACATACAGGTATATACTATATACAGGAGGAGATGACATACAGGTATATGCTATATATAGAAGATGACATGCAGGTATATACTATATGCAGGAGGAGATGACACTCAGATATATACTATATACAGGGGAGATGACACACAGGTATATACTATATACAGGAGGAGATGACATACAGGTATATGCTATATATAGAAGATGACATGCAGGTATATACTATATGCAGGAGGAGATGACACTCAGATATATACTATATACAGGGGAGATGACACACAGGTATATACTATATACAGGAGGAGATGACATACACACTCCCCTTGAAAAAGCACGGGCGAAACGCGCGTCGGGGCGTTCCGGGGCAGCGGTGCACTGACTATGGGTAAGCATGAATCCACTCATTCTATATATTGAATTCTCATCATCCGGGAATAATAGATGCTGAAATTACCTTAAAGGATGTTTCTTTTTGGGGATCTTATATTTAAATGAGAGTAATACTAATATAGATTTCAATGTATCTTAATGCTTAGCATTACATGGTTGGATGCGGTATTCCCGCTGCTCATGGAATTTCTGACTGATTCTCTTTGATAAAACTCACATGGTGTTATGTATATTTTTAAAAAAAATTTGTTTTCAATAAACTTTATTGATTTTACTGTATTGTGATATAGTGGTCTGTGGGTATTTAGTACTCATTTTGTCGGTAGCTATATGGATTTGTCCACTAATCTGTATTAGGTTAGTTACTATTGATAGAGGAGCAAGTACAAGAATGCTTCTGGCTAAGATTAGCTATTTCTGCTTTTTGTATCTATATTTTGATATAGTATATATCTGTGTGTCATCTCCCCTGTATATAGTATATACCTGTGTGTCATCTCCTCCTGTATTAGACCTCGTTCACACGTTATTTGCTCAGTATTTTTACCTCAGTATTTGTAAGCTAAATTGGCAGCCTGATAAATCCCCAGCCAACAGGAAGCCTTCCCCCTGGCAGTATATATTAGCTCACACATAATAGACAGGTCATGTGACTGACAGCTGCCGTATTTCCTATATGGTGCAATTGTTGTAGTTTGTCTGCTTATTAATCAGATTTTTATTTTTGAAGGATAATACCAGACTTGTGTGTGTTTTAGGGCGAGTTTCGTTTGTCAAGTTGTGTGTGTTGAGTTGCGTGTGGCGACATGCATGTAGCGACTTTTGTGAGATGAGTTTTGTGTAGCAACATGCGTGTAGCAACTTTTTGTGTGTCGAGTTGCATGTGACAGGTTAGTGTAGCAAATTGTGTGCAGCAAGTTTTGCGCATGGCGAGTTTTGCGCGTTGCGAGCATTATGTGTGGTGCCTTTTGAGTATGTGCAAGTTTTGTGTGAGGCAACTTTTGCATGTGTTGCAACTTTTGTGCATGTGGCAATTTTTCCGCGTGTGCAAGTTTTGCGTGTGGCGAGTTTTTCATGAGGAGAATTTTGCACTTGTGGCGAGTTTTGCAAGAGCCTAGTTTTTGCATGTGGTGAGTTCTGCGCGTGGCGAGTTTTGAGTGGCGACTTTTGTGTTTTGACTTTTATGTGGCGAGGTTGGTGTATTTGTGGTGAAATGTGTGCTGAGGGTAATATGTGTTCAAGCACGTGGTAGTGTGTGGCGCATTTTGTGTGTGTTCATATCCCCGTGTGTGGTGAGTATCCCATGTCGAGGCCCCACCTTAGCAACTGTACGGTATATACTCTTTGGCGCCATCGCTCTCATTCTTTAAGTCCCCCTTGTTCACATCTGGCAGCTGTCAATTTGCCTCCTACACTTTTCCTTTCATTTTTTTCCCATTATGTAGATTGGGGCAAAATTGTTTGGTGAATTGGAAAGCGCGGGGTTAAAATTTCACCTCACAACATAGCCTATGACGCTCTCGGGGTCCAGACGTGTGACTGTGCAAAATTTTGTTGCTGTAGCTGCGACGCTTCCAACACTTTTCCTTTCACTTTTTCCCCATTGTGTAGATAGGGGCAAAATTGTTTGGTGAATTGGAACGCGCGGGGTTAAAATTTCACCTCACAACGAAGCCTATGACGCTCTCAGGGTCCCGACGTGTGACTGTGCAAAATTTTGTTTCTGTAGCTGCGACGCCTCCAACATTTTCCTTTCACTTTTTTCCCCATTATGTAGATAGGGGCAAAATTGTTTGGTGAATTGGAACGCGCGGGGTTAAAATTTCGCCTCACAATATAGCCTATGACGCTCTCGGGGTCCAGACATGTGACTGTGCAAAATTTTGTGGCTGTAGCTGCGACGCCTCCAACACTTTTCCTTTCACTTTTTCCCCATTATGTAGATAGGGGCAAAATTGTTTGGTGAATTGGAACGCGCGGGGTTAAAATTTCACCTCACAACGTAGCCTATGACGCTCTCAGGGTCCAGACGTGTGACTGTGCAAAATTTTGTTTCTGTAGCTGCGACGCCTCCAACACTTTTCCTTTCACTTTTTTCCCCATTATGTAGATAGGGGCAAAATTGTTTGGTGAATTGGAAAGCGCGGGGTTAATATTTCACCTCACAACATAGCCTATGACGCTCTCGGGGTCCAGACATGTGACTGTGCAAAATTTTGTGGCTGTAGCTGCGACGCTTCCAACACTTTTCCTTTCACTTTTTTCCCCATTATGTAGATAGGGGCAAAATTGTTTGGTGAATTGGAACGCGCGGGGTTAAAATTTCACCTCACAACGTAGCCTATGACGCTCTCAGGGTCCAGACGTGTGACTGTGCAAAATTTTGTTGCTGTAGCTGCGACGCTTCCAACACTTTTCCTTTCACTTTTTTCCCCATTATGTAGATAGGGGCGAAATTGTTTGGTGAATTGGAACGCGCGGGGTTAAAATTTCGCCTCACAATATAGCCTATGACGCTCTCGGGGTCCAGACGTGTGACTGTGCAAAATTTTGTGGCTGTAGCTGCGACGGTGCAGATGCCAATCCCGGACATACACACACACATACACACACACACACACACACACACACACACACACACATTCAGCTTTATATAGTAGATGTGTAATATTTTAGAATTTTTCTCAATAAAATTGTTATATTTTAGCTCGTGTCCATCTTCTTCTCGGTTTTCTTTTACATTTACCAGTTTCAGAAGAGGAGGCAAAAGAGCTAGAGGCTGGGTCAGCAAGGAAAGCCAAAACTTGCTCTTGCTGCTCCGGCTTTAAAAGCGGTTTTCCTACTCCCAGAAAAGGGAGCGTTCGAGGCCTTGTGTAGCCAGACGATGAACCTTGCTCCACAGCTCGAGACTTAGGTGCTATATTGTTTTTCCCACGACCACCTGATGCTCCACCACCACTACCATCATTACCAGCTGGCAATGAACGCCCACGGCCACGACCTCTTCCACCAGACTTCTTCTTTGTTTTAAAAACGTAACCAAAGTAACGGTATTTGTTACTGTAAAACAACTTACAAGGTGAACTCAAACTTCTGTAGGATTTAGATATCCCTTTATAGGTGGGTGAGACTGCAAGGAAAATCAGGCACAATGTTACACACTCGGCTTTCTGTGGCACAAAATGAGACAGATGCCACACACGCAGGACTGGCACTGAAGCACAAATGCCAATATTAATCTCCCACTATTTTTTTTTTTTCAGGGAGAATTTAAAAACCAAAATAAAAAAAACCAGACACTAGGCTTTCTGTGGCCCACAATTTGAGAGAGATGGCACAAACGACTGGCACTGAAGCACAAATGCCAATATTAATCTCCCACTATTTATTTTTTTTCAGGGAGAATTTAAAAAACAAAAAACAGACACTAGGCTTTCTGTGGCCCACAATTTGAGAGAGATGGCACACACGACTGGCACTCAAGCACAAATGCCAATATTAATCTCCCACTATTTATTTTTTTTCAGGGAGAATTTAAAAACCAAAATAAAAAAACAGACACTAGGCTTTCTGTGGCCCACAATTTGAGAGAGATGGCACACACGACTGGCACTCAAGCACAAATGCCAATATTAACCTCCCACTATTTATTTTTTTTCAGGGAGAATTTAAAAACCAAAATAAAAAAAAACAGACACTAGGCTTTCTGTGGCCCACAATTTGAGAGAGATGGCACACACGACTGGCACTGAAGCACAAATCCAAAATATTAATCTCCCACTATTTATTTTTTTTCAGGGAGAATTTAAAAACAAAAAAAAACAAAACAACAGACACTAGGCTTTCTGTGGCCCACAATTTGAGAGAGATGGCACACACGACTGGTACTCAAGCACAAATGCCAATCTTAATCTCCCACTATTTTTTTTTTATTTATGGGAGAATTGGCAAGAAATCAGGCCCACTGTTAGACTGTATGTTTTCTGTGCCAGAAAATGAGACACAGATGCCACACACAGGACTGCCACTGCTGCAGATTTGCCAATTTTAATCTGCACCCTTTTTTTTATTCAGGGAGACTAGTGAATAAATCTGGGCCACTGTATTAGAGTATATTTTCTGTGGCAGAAAGTGGCTTGAACAGATGTAACGAAAAAATTAAAAAAAAGGTACTGTCCTACTATTACTATCTCCCTGCAGTTATCTCAGCAATGTATGGCAGGCAGCAATAACAAGGAGTGGACTGCTGCACAAATTAAATAAAAAGTGTGGACAAACAAACAAGATAGCTGTGCAGAAAGGAAGGAACAACAGGATTTGTGCTTTGAAAAAAGCAGTTGGTTTGCACAGCGGTGTACAAACAGCAATGCAGCTATCAGGGAGCCTTCTAGGGCAGCCCAATGAGCTACAGAGCTGAGGAAAAAAAATGTAGCCTCCACTGTCCCTGCAAACAAAAGGTGGTGTTGGACAGTGGAAATCGCTACAGCACAAGCGGTTTGGGGGTTAATGGACCCTGCCTAATGCTATCCCTGCTTCTGACGAAGCGGCAGCAACCTCTCCCTATGCTCAGATCAGCAGCAGTAAGATGGCGGTCGGCGGGAACGCCCCTTTATAGCCCCTGTGACGCCGCAGACAGCAAGCCAATCACTGCAATGCCCGTCTCTAAGATGGTGGGGACTGAGACCTATGTCATCACGCTGCCCACACTCTGCGTCCACCTTCATTGGCTGAGAAATGGCGCTTTTCGCGTCATTGAAACGCGACTTTGGTGCGAAAGTCGCGTACCGCATGGCCGACCCCACACAGGGATCGGGTCGGGTTTCATGAAACCCGACTGTGCCAAAAGTCGTCGACTTTTGAAAATGAACGATCCGTTTCGCTCAACCCTAGTAACCATTACACATCACACTGGTACCATTACACATCACACTGGCAATGTCTTCCCCATAGCCTGGGAAGAGGTCATCCACATAGAGCAGTGGTAGCAAACATATGGCACGCATGCCAGAAGGGGCACGTGTGGCATTTCCTCAAAACTAACGCTGCCACCCCTCTCCTCAGCCTGTTCATAATCTCCCTCATCAGTAGCGCCGCAGGCAACTCTCCTCTGCTCCTAACTCTCCCATCAGGCCTCGCGCTGTTCCATCAGTCTGTACAACCATATAGAGAAAGTGTATGCATAAAAATTAGGATCACCACATCAATCATAAGGTACAAAAAATATATAGTTTTTATTGAGAGCACCACAGAACAAGCATTTAAAAACAAATTAAAAAACTCTACAACATGGGTAGAGGATATGGGTCAACAACAATTACAGTTAAATACCAAAAAGAACACTCCACAGCCAATTTACAATAAGGTATATATTAACAGAGTCAGATCACGGATGCCAGCACTTTTTAAATATACACATGCTGTTATTTCAAAAAAATATAAGAGCAATAACAGTCCCCTTGATAAGTAACATTGGTACAAATGCCAAAAATCAGTGTGTAAACCAGAGGAGGGTGCCCGACCTAAATGTTGGTCAAGAAGATATAACAAGCCCTGAGTGTTCCACAGGGTTTTCACCCTCAAACCCTATAAACTTACCTAACCTAATAGAAAGGTAACCCCTCAAGTCCTGGCCTGATAGACATGGTAGATCTGGTTGGCTGTGTCCGTGTACAGACCCACGCATATCGACGCTTAAAGCGTCTTCCTCAAGGTCAATGATACCATGATGGTGTGTCCCATGATTTAAATAAGCAAATAATTTATCAATACACCTACCAGGTGTGGAGAGCAATGGCAGCGCAGGTACATCGGTCTGGCATGTTACAGAGTCTACTGCGAAAGCGCATGAGTTTCTGATAGCCGGAACTCCAACACTGTTACAAGGCGCATGCGCGATCAATAGTATTATCCGCCAGGTGTATGTGGCAAATGGCGGCATAAGCACAGCAGTCTGGCGTGTTGCAGTCTACTGCGCAAGCGCCGGCGCTTCTAATGACCGGACTTCAACCCATAGTGCATGGCGCATGTGCGATCAGTACCAATTTCTTAGGATGTTTTCAATATATAAATCGCAACTAGATCTAGACCGGAGGTATGGGCGTATTTTTATATATTGAAAACATCCTAAGAAATTGGTACTGATCGCGCATGCGCCATGCACTATGGGTTGAAGGCCGGTCATTAGAAGCGCTTGCGCAGTAGACTCTGCAACACACCGGACTGCTGTGCTTATGCCGCCATTTGCCACATACACCTGGCGGATAACACTATTGATCGCGCATGCGCCTTGTAACAGTGTTGGAGTTCCGGCTATCAGAAACTCATGCGCTTGTGCAGTAGACTCTGTAACATGCCAGACCGATGTACCTGCGCTGCCATTGCTCTCCACACCTGGTGGACAGAGAAAAATGATTAAAAAAAAAACAGAGTGCTTTCAGACCTTAAATAATGCAAAGAAAACAAGTTCATAATCATTTAGAAACAACAATACTATTGTTTTAACTCAGGAAGAGTTCAGAAATCAATATTTTGTGGAATAACCATGATTTCTTATCACAGCTTTCATGTGACTTGGCATGCTTTCCACCAGTCTTTCACACTGGTCCTGGTGCAAAGATTTAAGCAGTTCTTCCCTGTTTGATAGCTTGTAAATATCCATCATCCTCCAGATTATATTCCAGAGGTTTTCAATGGGGTTCAGGCCTGGAGATTGGGCTGCCCATGACAGGGTTTTGATGTAGTGGCCTCTTAATTTTCGCCATAGATATATATGAAGAGACCAGATCAGCGTTGAAACGGGCAGAGGTGAGCAGTTTTTTTTTTTTTGTTTTTTTTTTTATGTGAGGCCATTATACATTATGGAGCAGGATATTGGGTCATTACACAGTATCATGTGTGGCCATTATATAGTGTGGAGCACTATGTGTGGCCATTGTACAGTATGGAGCATCATGTGGGGCCATTATATTGTATGCAGCATCATATGTGGCCATTATACAGTATGGAGCACTGTGTGGCCATTATACAGTATGGAGCACTGTGTGGCCATTATAAAGTATTGAGAATCATGTGTGGCCATTATACAGTATGGAGCACTATGTGTAGCCATTATACAATATGCTGCATCATGTGGGGCCATTATACAGTATGGAGCATCATGTGGGGCCATTATGCAGTATGCAGCATCCCTTTCATTCTCAAGAAAAGACCTCCACTGCATTCGGTGACTAGTAGGTTTAAAAATGAATTAATAGGTGAAACAACACCGTGAGCACAGCTACTAAGGCTGGTTTCACATTTGCGTTTTAATCTGCAGCGTTTTAAACGCATCTGCAAGTGCAGGAAAAAAACGCATTTAAACGCGTACAAACGCAGCGTTTTTTACATGCATGCGTTTTTTCCTGCGTTTGCGTTTTTGGTGCGCAAGAAGAGAAATTTCACAAGAGAAAACTCAAGATAACCAGACACCACCAATGGGACTAGAGAGGGCGTATATGATGGGATCTCTATATATAGACCCTAGGGCTACTGAAATTTTAACAGCTTGCTACTGTATCCTGTGTCATGATGGATCTTCGCATGGAGAGCTTTTATTTCAACCTGGATTTCAGCTTCAAGCTGTTTCTTGCCTGTGCTTTTGCTTGGGAGCAAGACCGAAATCGCGAAAGATTGAGGAGACAACGTAGGTGTTTTTGGAGGCACCCCATTATTGAACTACGTGAGAGCCGTGGAGCCTATCACACGCTCTATGCCGAGCTGAATGCCAACCCGGAGAAATTCCAGGAGTACACGCGAATGTCGCAAGAATCGTTCCAGGATTTGCTTTCTCGTGTCCAAGGAGCCATGCTGGTGACATTAAGGTACGTTCAAAATCTAAACCAATGACAGTCCAAATTTAGGTTATTCTGACAGGAATTTTTTGTGTATTTTCCATTTTTTTTTTTTATTGTAACCACACCATAAAAAGAATAGATTGTAATGTTTTTTTGTGAGTGTTTTTCTTTTAAATTTCTTGCCACAGGAGAGAGTTTATCATCCCTCCACTTCCAATACCGGCTTGGAATATCCACCCTGTCCGGAATAGTTGCGGACAACAGTCGGGCTTTGTGGCATGTACTCCGGGATGAGTTTATACCCCTACCCACCGCGGACATGTGGCGTAAAATTGCAGAAAAATTCCGGAATGTGTGTGATTTCCCCAACTGTTTAGGAGCGGTGGATGGAAAGCACATCCGCATTATCAAACCTGCCAGAACCGGATCGGAGTTTTTTAACTATAAGAAATATTTTTCTGTAGAGCTCATGGCAATAGCTGATGCGGACTATCGCTTCATCGCCGTGGACATTGGAGCTTTTGGCCGTGGCAACGATTCCCAGACTTTCAAGAGCTCGGATATAGGCCGGCGTGTTAATGGCAAAAATTTCAATTTTCCCCCGCCATAGCCTCTCCCCAACACTCAAGGTCCACCGCTGCCATTTGTTATGGTTGGGGATGAGGCCTTCCAGATGTGTGAAAATCTACTGAAGCCCTATTCAAGTCGGGACTTGAACCACACTAGAAGGATCTTTAACTACAGACTGACCAGGGCCCGATGAACAGTAGAGTGTACCTTTGGCATTCTGGTCGCTAAATGGCGCATTCTTGCATCAGCCATAAATCTAAAAGTGGAAACAAATTACATAATGACTAAGGAGCGACCCAACATTGAACTGGATGAACCAGTTGCACACCCACTGCCTGATTTCCAGCATCACCCGCTGCGGTCAACTGCAGCCGTTGGTCTCATGCGGGACCAATTTGCTGCCTTTTTTGATTCAGATATTGGCCGGGTGTCATGGCAGGACAATGTTGTGTAAATGTCCTGTTGTAACTTTATCTGTACCAGTAATTTTCTACAATGAAAATAATATTTCACATAAACTTTAGTGTTGGTTGTGTTGACCGTGTCTCCTATCTTTTTCCTCTCCAAACCAAGGTTGTCCAAAAACTGGCAGTATTTGATCTGTATTTAATATTTTTTGTAATCCAAAACCAGGAGTGGGTGATACAGGCAGAGGTGCTAGTTATTATGTTATCATAATTTACCTCTAATTGTTCCACTCCTTGTTTTGG
The DNA here is from genome assembly GCF_032444005.1 of Ranitomeya imitator. NCBI lineage: Eukaryota > Metazoa > Chordata > Amphibia > Anura > Dendrobatidae > Ranitomeya > Ranitomeya imitator. Next base: position 176,454,039 of record NC_091286.1, on the reverse strand, counting down.
TTTACAAATACTGATATAAAACACTGGCCACATACTGCTAATAATGGCAGCCATGTTGCTTTATTGGTAAGCTTGTTGACGTCATTGCATCAGGATTGTCTTCTCATGTATCCATTGGACACAAAATGGAGAGACAATCACTGTCACGCTATCTATACTCATCAAGTCAGGTGTCAGAAATAATGAATTCATGATAAACATATACAGGCTCACGAATTCACTATTTCTGACACCTGGGCAGGTGAGCATAGATATGTAGCGTGTGACAACCATTGTGCCCTCAATTTGTGTGTAATCTTGTATAAAGAAGAGAAAATGGTGGTTATACAAGGCAGTTGTCTACTCAACAGGTCAGGTGTCATAACTAATGATTTTTTTGACACCTGACCTGTTCAGTAGAGGACTGCACTGTATTTCCACCATTTTCTCTTCATACTGGAGATATGTTGTGGCCCAAAAAATGAGTGTGTGGCGACGTTTCTTGGCGCACGGTGTGTATTGCCGGCGGCGATAGACACAATAAACCAAACATAATTGTGGCAAATCAAACTTGTTTTATTTGTTAACAAAGTCAAAAAATTATTTTTTACTGCACCGGCTTGGGGTAGAGTGATGTAAACCGGAGGTGTGAAGAACTGAGGCCTGGCTAACCGTGGACGACGCAGAGGTGGCAGGAGAAGGGGCAATGAAACTAGAAGGGTCTGGAAGTTCGGGGATGGGTCTGGAAGTTCGGGGATGGGGCTTGACACATGAGAGGCTTGAGACGCACTGGAAGGGTGAGACAAAACTGACAATACAGACACATTGGTAGGTGAAGGGGGAGGAATACTAAGAGTTTTTTGTTTTGTTTTTTTCTGAGTTTTTTTTTGGGTTTGCCTGGTAGGGGGACGTCTTGGTGGGCTCATATGCCATGGCGTGGTGGCAGGTGACCTGTCAGGGTCCGGCTGCACTGTCTCACAGTCCATAGCGCTTGTCGAGCGAACGGCCATGCCAAGGTCCTGCTGCGTCGTGGTGGGGGCGGTACATAAAGCCATGCCAGGGTCCTGCTGCGTCGTGGTGGTGGCGGTCCGGAAAGCCCTACCAGGGTCCTGCTGCATCGTGGTGGGGCCGGTCCGTAAAGGCATGCCAGGGTCCTGCTGCATCGTGGTGGGGGCGGTCCAGAAAGCCCTGCCAGGGTCCTGCTGCATCGTGGTGGGGCCGGTCCATAAAGACATGCCAGGGTCCTGCTGCATCGTGGTGGGGCCGGTCCAAAAAGCCACGCCAGGGTCCTGCTGCATCATGGTGTCAGTGGAGGAGGTCCAAGCCGGAGCAGCGGTTGTCACGGTGGTGGCGGTGCGATGTCCAACTGCACTCGTCATGGTGTTGGCGCTGTAGTGGAGTCCGCCTGTGGAAGGAATTGAGGTGGCCGTGCAGTGGTATGCAGCAGAGGTCGGCATTGAGGTTAATCGTGACAGTGACGGCACAGTTGGATATGCCGCCACTGTCTGCTGGAAATACCGACTCTGCTGCATAGCCTGCACGTAAGCAGCATTGCAGGCCTGCATCACACTGAGCTGGAGATTAGGGGTAAAGTGTTCCAACATGCCCTGCTCAATTTGGTTAAAAAAATGATGAGCTGGCCTCTGGAGGTCGGCTTTCACTTGATCAAGGCTTTTGGTGACCTCCTGGATACGGGCATTCAAGAGGTTATGAGAAACATCCATTCGGTCACCTAAAGCCTTGATTGCTTCGTGTAAAACCGAGCTCAAGTGCAAAAACTCGGGCATGAGTGACCTGTCCGAAGCCCTCTGCCTCTGCTGGGATGAGCCCAAACAAAATGGGGCAGTGGAAGAGGACTGCAAAAGGGGAAGACCTGATGGACCAGCTCCCTGGTCTCCAGTTAGTGTGGAAGGCCCACCTGCTGCTGCGCTGCTGGATGGCTGGGACGGGTCCGTGGCTGTCGGATGAAGGACCACTCCAGAACCTGGGCTGACAGTCGTGCTGTATGTGCTGTGAAAAAAGGAAACAGAAAATTAATACCAAAAAATAACCAGACGCAAAATCCTGTGGAATTTAAAAATACAGATTATGTCAATACAATACAACCGAAAGCATGTGATAAATACTTACGTTCTCTGGGCAAGGACCGGTCTTAAAAATGACAGAACGCGATGATACTTGTACGTTCGGATCCTTGCTCCTGAGCCACTGGCAACACGACTCTCTTGGCGCAGGTCCTTGTTGAAGCGGTCCTTCATCGAACGCCAACGTGTTTTTACTTTGTCCACTGTTAAAAAAAACACATAATGGTCAGGAAATGGACTTTTTGCCGTGCATAGACAATTGTGTGTGATGAGAGAAACTCCGGAGAGTTTCTTTCATCACACACAGTCAAGTGAGCACGGCCAAGGTCTCTGCTGCTTCACACTGCAGTGCAATACTTACCAAATGCACTATGGACCCGTGGCGGGGCGTTGTCCCAGCCATCCCACATCGCTTGGGCCACTTCATTCCATAAACGCCGGAGCGTGGTGTTGATAGAATGCAGTGGATCCCGGCTGTCCCATAACGGGGCTCGCTCCTGGACCAGGGTGATTAGGAGGTTGTTGTCGATCACGTCATCGTCCCGTTGTGAAACCTAAAAATTAAAGAAAGTCATTAAAGTTTGCTCAATTACATAAGGAAAAGAAAGACAACAGATGATGAGAAATGGCATGAATAGGAAAGTCAACATACAAAAGGATTCCAGAAGAAAAAATTAAAGAAATATGAGTGGAAAGAAAGGAAGATTCAAGAATATTACAATGAGGACAGTCAGCCTTGTATACGTACCCGCTGTCGTCTTCCCACCGGAGCTTGACTCCGCTGCTCCTGCCCGGTCTGTGCCTCAGTAGAAGTGCTCTAAAAAAAAGGAAAAATCAAATTGTCACGTGTCGATGTGACAGTGAATATTTACCAAGCTGACGAGGCAAATACTCACCTCACTGACATGCTCCACTTCCGACTGACATGGCTGAAATTCCTCATCAGATGAAGACTCCAAAGAAGACATTCTGATGCATGTAGAAAGAAACAAATGGAAGAAATTAGGACATGTAGAGCCAAAAAATAGAAAATGTAGGCGTTGGCTAGGATATACTCAGATTGTTCTGAGACTTGTCCTCCAAGATGCTGCCTGGCTGTGTCTCGTCTTCTTCAGAGTCTGGTGAGAAGTGACCTGCAACTGTCCACACACTCCCTTTTATCACCTTGATGGTAGGGGGTGGCTTATCAGTGTCTAGACATGGTTATCTCAATTGAAACGCATGCGTTCAAAAACGCAACCAAACGCATGTGCGTAAAAACGCATGCGTTTACATAGACAGCAATATATTTTTTTGACGCAAACGAATGCATGCGTTTCCATGGGCCAAATAGACGCCTCTGAAAATTACTACATGTTGCATTTCCGCGGCAGGACGCATGCGTTTTTAGTGTTAAACATAGGAAAACATGACGCATGCTTTTATATGCGGTACAAACGCAGCGTTACTAAACGCAAATGTGAAACCAGCCTAAGTGGTGCTTTAGTTAGCCTCCCACGCCATATACTAAATTAATATAGAACTTAGCACACAACTTGGGATGCTTGAACAGAAGAATTTTATTTTGCAGTATGCTCAAAACGTTTCGGTTCAACATGAACCTTCTTCAGTTACGTATATGGGATTCATATGATGGATGTGCCCAGAAGTCACCAGGCTAGAATAAATGTATGGAGGGGAGATTGCAGCCGTGATATGCGGAGAGAGGTACTTTAGGAGAATGAGATGCAGGCGTGTATACCACCAGACGCGGAGTCCATCGCGTCTGGTGGTATACACGCCTGCATCTCATTCTCCTAAAGTACCTCTCTCCGCATATCACGGCTGCATCTCCCCTTCATAGATTTATTCTAGCCTGTTGACTTCTGGGCACATCCATCATATGAATCCCGTATACGTAACTGAAGAAGGTTCATGTTGAACCGTTTTGAGTATACTTCAAAATAAAATTCTTCTGTTCAAGCATCCCAAGTTGAGTGGTAAGTTCTAGGTTAATTTAAAAATGAATTAATGAGACAATAGCACAACATTTAAGAGATAATACAGCAGGACATTTGTTTATGAGGAGGTGTGATGCCTCCTAAAAATAAGCCAAGGAAATAAAATTAGGGCTTTTGAAATGGAGAGTTGGTGGGAATGTTCTCTTAGTTATCTGGAGTCTGGTGGAGATGTGAATTGTGTCAATGTAGGGAGTCATAAATCCAGATGTTAAATGGAACCTGTCAGCAGGATTGTGCATAGTAACCTACAGACAGTGTCAGGTCAGCGCCATTATACTGATTAAAATGATAACTTGGTTGATGAGTTTTGTGTTAATTAAATTCTCCTGCCCTAAGGCAGGGTTGATGTATGTGGTGCTCTGAATATATATTCATAATGCAGACTGCTGACAGGTCACTGATCCCTCACTAACCTGCCCCCTAGTTTGCACAATGAATATATGTACATAGTGGAGGAAAAAAACACTTCTGCAGGCAGGTGCTGGCTGTGGCACCTGTGCTGCAGCATAATCGCATGTGTACTTTGCACTTAATCCCTTTTGCTGATTTAATTGAGTCAAGACAAAAAAAATGACAATTTGAAAGGGGCTAGGTAGCAGCTATCGGTGTGTATAGATTCGATAGATTCTATTGTGGAGGGGCCAGCAGCACCATCTTGCTGGAGAAGAAAAAAAGATTTCCATCTTCTAAATGAGATGTCCTTACCTCCTGAGTCTGTCAAGTTTCTTTCTCTGAGTGATAATAAGGTGATTTCTCGCAAAGATCTTGTAATGTTTCCTTGATTAGATATGAATCCGTGTAACAGGCTGGATGGTGGAACCACTGTGCCAAAGTCCAAGGAAGACCTGGAGGGGCGTGACCAGGGCTGCCACTAGAAATTTTGGGGCCCCATACTGGCAAAATTTTCGGGCCCCCTTGAAACTCCGCCCAGGCTCCACCCCAGCCCCGCCTCCAGGCTCCACCTCACGAACTGTCCACAGTCCCACCGCTCTCTCTTGGAAAATCTCCACTTCTCACCTATCACACATTAACAGTTCCCATCACCAGATCACACATATAGCCGGCAGCTTTTGTTTTGGCCAAAAGATTTTTTAAGCTGCCACCATAACACGGTAGACACTTTTGGCCGGGCCCTACTCTACTGTAACCTACTAAATATTTGTTAAAATATGCAATACAATTTAGGTATATTTTTATTTATTTTTCAATTTTTAAAATGACCTATAATACTACATACAAGGAACAAATACCACCGCACTATGACCAGATGACATTTTACCACCACAGTGATCGAATAATATAAAATACAAGGAACAAATACCGCTACACCATGACCAGACCGCATATAACCACAAATGACTGAATACTACAATACTGATCAGTAATAAAAAAAAACAAACCACAATACTATCACCAGCAGTACCATTATGCACAGGATATCTGTAATTAGTAAGCAGTGTCTGTGTACAGGTAATACAGTGATCACCGGTGACATTATACACAGGAGCTCTGTATATAATGTATAGGTAATACAGTGATCACTGGTGACATTGTACACAGGACCTCTGTATATAGTATACAGTGTATAGTGTCAGTGTATAGGTAACACTGACTCACCAGTGACGTCTCTAGGTGAAGTCCTTCATCTTTCATCCAGCACAGACCGCCATCACTTCATCCAGCACAGACCGCCATCACTTCATCCAGCCAGGACTCGTCTCTGCAGGAAATAAAACAGTTATCTCGAGTTCCGCTTGTAGAACACATTACTTAATTTTCCCAACTTCTACATTACACCACATGAAGAAGGCAACATAGTATCACTCTACACAGTAACAGGACCGCCCCCCCATTTAAAACAGTATACTCAAAAAATAAAATAAATACATCACTGCAATAATAATATCCCTTAATTAGCCCCTATGGTAATATTCGCCATCCTAGCCCCCGTGTGTCTCATTCCAGGCTCCAGCCATATGTTCTCCCATCCTGCCCTCATGAGTATCCATTCTGCCCCATATGATCTCCCCATCCTGCCCCATCTGTCTCCATCGTATCCATCCTGCCCCATCTGTCTCCAATCTTGCCCCATCTGTGTCCAGCACTCTGCCCCATATGTGTCCACACTCTGCCCCATCTGTGTCCAGCACTCTGCCCCATCTGTGTCCAATCCTGCCCCATCTGTGTCCAGCACTCTGCCCAGTCTGTGTGCAATCCTGCCCCATCTGTGTCCAGCACTCTGCCCCATCTGTTTCCAATCCTGCCTCATCTCTGTCCAGCACTCTGCCCCATCTCTGTCCAGCACTCTGGCCCATCTGTGTCCAGCACTCTGGCCCATCTGTGTCCAATCCTGCCCCATCTCTGTCCAGCACTCTGCCCCATCTCTGTCCAGCACTCTGCCCCATCTCTGTCCAGCACTCTGCCCCATCTCTGTCCAGCACTCTGCCCCATCTCTGTCCAGCACTCTGCCCCATCTCTGTCCAGCACTCTGCCCCATCTCTGTCCAGCACTCTGCCCCATCAGTGTCCAGCACTCTGCCCCATCAGTGTCCAGCACTCTGCCCCATCAGTGTCCAGCACTCTGCCCCATCTCTGTCCAGCACTCTGCCCCATCTCTGTCCAGTACTCTGCCCCATCTCTGTCCAGCACTCTGCCCCATCTCTGTCCAGCACTCTGCCCCATCTCTGTCCAGCACTCTGCCCCATCTCTGTCCAGCACTCTGCCCCATCTCTGTCCAGCACTCTGCCCCATCTCTGTCCAGCACTCTGCCCCATCTCTGTTCAGCACTCTGCCCCATCTCTGTCCAGCACTCTGCCCCATCTCTGTCCAGCACTCTGCCCCATCTCTGTCCAGCACTCTGCCCCCCCGTGTCCAGCTTTCTGCCCCCCCTGTGTCCAGCTTTCTGACCCCCCTTGTGTCCAGCTTTACTGCTCCCCCCCTGTGTCCAGCTTTACTGCTCCCCCCCGTGTCCAGCTTTACTGTCCCGCCACCCTGTGTCCAGCTTTACTGCCCCCCCCTCCCTGTGTCCAGCTTTACTGCCCCCCCTCCCTGTGTCCAGCTTTACTGCCCCCCCCTGTGTCCAGCTTTACTGCCCCCCCTCCCTGTGTCCAGCTTTACTGCCCCCTCTGTGTCTATCTTTCTGCCCCCTCTGTGTCCAGCTTTACTGCCCCCCCCTCCCTGTGTCCAGCTTTACTGACCCCCCCCTCCCTGTGTCCAGCTTCACTGCCCCCCCCCCTCCCTGTGTCCAGCTTTACTGCCCTGACCCCCCCCCCCCCCCCCCGCATCGCCGCTCTCAAAAAAAAAAAAAAGTTCTGCATACCTGCCGCGCCCCTCTCTCCACGCAGCTGCACTGTGCACTCGCCGGCGACTGACAATGACGTCAGCCGCCGGCGACCTGCACGCTGCGGCTGTTAACTATTGATGTGCGGGCGCGGGCCCGCACGTCAATAGCGTACAGCTGTAGCGCCGGCCGCCGCTAAGGGCCCGGTTCAGCCTGCGGCTGCTGGTAGGGGCCCGGTGAGCAGGTAAGAGGGGGCCCGATGCGGGCCCCCTCTGCTCACCGGGCCCCATACGCCAGTCACGGCTGTAATGCCCTGATGGCGGCCCTGGGCGTGACTAGGACAATGTCAAGGTTTGTGGAGAGACAAGGGAGGTGATCCAGTTGCTACTCCAGGACTGACCTTTTTGTAGATAGCAGCTGACCCCTGGAAACAGGTAGCTGGGATGGCCCGGGGATGCAGGCAGACAAAGAAGATGACAGGAACTGGAGGTGCAGACAGGACAGTCTGACAGAGATGAGCACTGGCAGGTGTGGCTGGCTTGGCTGCCGTTGAGGTGAACACTGGCGGGTAAAGCAGGCAAGATACTAATACTGAGACCTGAGAACTGACAAGCATGTTAGGAACAAACTCACAACATTGCACAGGCACCTCCATGATGGAGGAGGCACTTTAAATAGTAAGAGACCTACTGCTATTGGCTGGGGACACTTTAGAGGAATGCGCGAGGATCCTTTAAAAAAGAGGAAGTGTGCGCAAACTCTAAGCACAGTGCCTGGCAACCTAATAGGAGTACACGCACCCCAGGCAGCAGCAGACCCAGAAGGAGCAGGACGGGAGCCTTGGTGGTGAGTACGCTGGAATCTCTGCAGGGAGAGAGGGACTTCAGGCAGAGATGCGGGCACTACAATCCATTCCTTGTATTCGGTCCTGTAAAGAATTAAAGGGACACTGTCACCTGAATTTGGAGGGAACAATCTTCAGCCATGGAGGCGGGGTTTTGGGGTTTTTGATTCACCCTTTCCTTACCCGCTGGCTGCATGCTGGCTGCAATATTGGATTGAAGTTCATTCTCTGTCCTCCATAGTACATGCCTGCGCAAGGCAAGATTACCTTGTGCAGGCATGTACTACAGAGGACAGAGAATGAACTTCAATCCAATATTGCAGCCAGCATGCAGCCAGCGGGTAAGGAAAGGGTGAATCAAAAACCCCAAAACCCCGCCTCCATGGCTGAAGATTGTTCCCTCCAAATTCAGGTGACAGAGTCCCTTTAATCTCCTTTTTATTATTCCGCAGCATCTCAGATGATCTGTAGCAAAGTTTCTGTGAAAAAAGTGCACTGTAGATACTGAGTTGGATTGAACTAGGCACGCCTGTGGGAAAACATTTGTCTAGACCTGGACACTGTTTGACAGATTTAAAAGTCTTAATACTAAAAAGTAATTTTAAGAACTAAAGAGAGAGAAGAATTTGGGCATTAAAACTGATAAGGATGTTAAATTATTTGACAATAGGACTCAATTTAACATCTGGATTTATGCATGGACACAACTAACATGCCTGGCCTACAACTAGCATGGACACAACTTCCAGACAGACTCCAGATAACTAAGAGAACATGACCGACTCTCCATTTCGAAAATCCTAATTTGATTTCCTTGGCTTATCATTAGGAGGCATCACACCTCCTACCTCCTCATGAAAAAATGTCATATTGTAATATATCTTAAATGTTGCGCTCTTGTCTTAATAATTCATTTGTAAACCTGCCTGAAGAAGCCTCGGCTCGCTAAAATCTTGCAAATATATATTTTTTTCTGGTTAGCCAATAAAGGTATCACCTCAAGAATACATTTGCCATTTTTGGGCATAAAAGCATTTACATTGATTTTCCTGGCTAACATAGTACTACAATATATACTGTATATTTCTTATTGTACATCATGTATTTAGTTAGGAAAGAAGAAATGTAAGATGAATTGCTATGTTATGGAGAAGGCTAAAAACAGTGGCTGCAATTCTTTTACAACTCCTTTTCCAGTGGTACTCCATGTACAGTATCAGGGCTGCCATTAGAACATTACTGCTCTTACTGGGGTATGGGGTGCAGTGACCAGAGGGAGGCACGGTCCAGGCTCAAATTTTGCTTCTGCTCACCGGGCCCCAGGGGCAATTTCCTGTCTGTTCAGTAATTAAATGTGAGTATGATGTCACTATCATGCAAGGGCGCGTACTATGGCGGAACTATGTCGCTTTTTTTATCTGATGTACTGTAGAAGTGGGGAAAAATTGGGGAATGCGCTCTGGAAGTGGTGCTCTACATAATTGTGTTATTTCTATAAAAAGTAACAATTTTATTAACTCAAAATTAAAAATAACAATAGTAAACAGGAATATGACAAAGTACTCACCAAAAACGTGGCAAAGCGGTACTCAACAGGCAATCATACAGTGAAAACCAAATAAGTGGTCAGCCCAAAAAAGTGTCAGTGCATCATGCAGAAGATTCATAGAGGTATGCACAAATATATATGCATATACCAATTGTAAACAGATGTACCAAACACCATCAAACCACATCCAAAGGTGTTAATGAATGACATACAGATAATGATAGAGCATGACCAATAAAAGTAATAGTAAATAGATTACCTGAGGGATCACAATGCCACCCACCCCAACGCGCGTTTCGGCCACGTGCCTTCTTCCGGGGGTATGGCATCATGGGATATTGTGAGCTTTTTATAGATCGCTAGAGCCAATCCCAATAGTTTTAACAAACAAAAAAACACATTGCATGCGCAGTCGTACTGCATCCATAGCCAGGACAACACCGAGGGCATCAAGCAAGGAGGAAGTCCGCGTCACCCAAACCCGCCCACGCTGGAACACATGACCGGGAGTGATGACGCGAGCTCCCCCGAGCCAAAGAGATGCCGCCAGCATTATCAAGCAACAGAGCGCCGGCGCGTATGCGCACTAGGTTAGGTAAGTATAGATGGGATCAGCGTCCAACCAAAAACCAAACGATGGCGCAACAATATACATGCAACAAGGAAACTACAATGGATGAAAAGAGAGACCATGTAAAGGGAAGACATTCTCAATACCCATTATAAAAAGTGAAAGCGCAAGAGTGCAAAGTGCAATATGAATCATGTCAAAAAATGACAAAATCAATAAAAATTACATACCAAAGGAATATAATAATACCCAAAATGGTAGAGTACAATAACAATTATGATATGTAACAATGTGATCATAGACATATAGAGAGAGAGAGAGAAATGTACACTTAATCAAAAAATATTGAAGATATAATGTGAACATAAATATATAAAAATATATATATAAAAATATATAAATATGCAATAAATATACACATAGTAATTATATTAATGCTATTATAGTGATCCTCTTCATGGAAGAATCAATAGTGATCCAAGGAATAGAGTCCCCCTCAGGTCCAAAAGATACAAAACAGTCAAAGACCAATGCTGGAACAGACAACATGAAGACAATAAACCTAAAAAAAGAATAAATTAATTAAAAGATCATAAAACATACAGAACATAAAACAATGCCAATTAAAAAGCATGAAACCGAGAAATCAAAGGAACGGAGCAAAGCTTAATGTCTCATTAACACCATGGAGTTTTAGCGTCCGGAGCTTCCAAATCCACCGTGATTCTCCCTGCGCCAAATGTCAACTGAGGTTACCCCCCGTAGGTTAACAATCAGTCGATCTATCCCCTTGATCCTAAAACCTGAGGGATAACATGAATGATGCAACTTGAAGTGTCTAGGAATGGTTTTTAGATCCTCCACATTGTCCTCTTTGGCAGCCGCCAAGATGTCACAAACATGTTCACGTGCCCTAACCTTAAGGGCACGTGTTGTTAACCTATATATATTTTATTACAAGGACAGGTCTGTTATGACCTGGTGGTTAGGAGCACCCGGAATGACCTGATAGTTAAACCTCATACAGGACGAGCTCTGGGATGTGGGAGCTCTGCTGACCGCAAGCCCTAATCCTATCACACACACTAATATAGCCGTGGAGCGCTCCTGACCAGACCTATGCGCCTCGTCACAGCCTAAGAACTATCTAGCCCTAGAGATAGAAAATAAAGCCTACCTTGCCTCAGAGAAATTCCCCAAAGGTAAAAGAAGCCCCCCACATATATTGACTGTGAGTAAAGATGAAAGTCACAAACTCAGAAATGAAACAGGTTTCAGCAAAGGGAGGCCAGACTTACTAAATAGACAGAGGATAGGAAAGGTAACTTTGCGATCAGCACAAAAACCTACAAAAGACGACGCAGAGTGTGCAAAAAAGACCTCCGCACCGACTCACGGTGCGGAGGGGCCACTCTGCATCCCAGAGCTTCCAACTAGCAAGTCAAAATCATGAAAACCAGCTGGACAAGAAAACAGTGAACAAATAATGACTATCAGGAACTTAGCTTCTGCAGGAGAAGGAAGGTCACCAGAGAGATCCAGGAGCGAACTGAACCAATGCAAAAACATTGACAGCTGGCATGGAGTAACGATCTGAGAGGAGTTAAATAGAGCAGCCAACCAAAGGATAAACCACGTCACCTGTGTAAGGAACCTCAGAAGCAGCAGCCTCACTCACAGCCACCAGAGGGAGCCCATAGACAGAACTCGCCGAAGTACCATTCACAACCACAGGAGGGAGTTCGACAACAGAATTCACAACACAGGTCCCATGATACACAACCATAGTAGTCAAACAATTGGTGGTATGGGTAATCGCAAATTCGCGGCCATGAGAGGACAAAAAATGAGTTGCATGATCAATACTGGAGCAAGCTATGCATTTCCCACACGGCTTACAACCCCACTGGGGGCGATTGACACTTGACCTGCTTGAAAAAATTGGAGGAGTTGTTACTGGTGGCAAATAACTTCTCACCAAGTGATCACCTAATTTTTTAGACCTACAGGCTGTAACAGAAGGATAGGAGGGTAAATACTGTTTTAAAACAGGGTCAGCAAGTAAAATTGGCCAATGTTTGGCTAACACATCAGACATTTCCCTCCACCGGGAATGATACTGCATAATCAACCTCACCTGATTTGTGGTCTTAATTTGCTTGGATGAAAAAAGAAGTTGATGCCGATCAGAATATTTGGCCCTATTATATGCTCTCTTGATACTTCTTTTGCTATAACCCCGATCCAAAAAAACGTTTTTTCAAATCCTCAGCTTGGATTTCAAATGTTTCACTTGATGTGCAGATCCTCTTATGTCGGAGAAATTGGCCAGTGGGAACAGCTCCAATCACATAGGGTGGGTGGGAAGAAGAGGTGTGCAACAAAGAGTTCACAGCCATATCCTTACAGAAGACACTGGTCAACAATAAGCCGACCTCACCTCTCTCCACCAGGACATCTAAAAAGTCAATCCGAGAGTAATCAAATTTGTAAGTGAGATGTATATTCAACTATTATTCAACTCCTGAACAAAACACTGTAACTCAAAAGATGTACCCCGCCAGATCAAAAAAATGTAATCGATGTAGCAGGCCCAAAAAATGACCGGCTCCATCGATGAACAATGATCTGACGAGAAAAGATCCCTCTCCCACAGCCCCAGGAACAAATTAGCATATGAAGGCGCACAAGCCGCACCCATCGCTGATCCCTGGAGCTGCAGGAAGAAGGATCCATTGAACAGAAAAAACTTGTGAGTCAGAAGGAATTTCAGCAGGAGAGACAAAAAAATCAATATCACTGGTGGAGAGATTAGTCATAGATAAAAAAAGCGAGACAGCTCTCAAACCATCCTGGTTGCGAATATTGGTATAAAGTGACTCTACATCACATGTGACCAGGAGCATGTCCTCGTCAACATGGATGAAGTCAATTTTTTTAAGAAAGTCAGATGTATCTTTAAGAAAAGATGGTATAGCCTCCACCAGGGGCTTGAGAAAAGAATCAACATATTTCCCAATGTTCTCCGTAAGTCCACCCACCCCAGAGATTATAGGCCTACCTGGAGGTATTTGAGGATGCTTATGAACCTTAAGTAGCAGGTACAAAGTTGGAATGCAATGGTCGTTACTCATCAAAATATCACGGACTTGTGGAGTAACCACTCCATCCGAAAGAGCCCTCTGTTGAACCTTAGATAGCTCCTCTCTAAATGAAGTCAAGGGGTTGAATGTCAGTTTTTTATAACAAAGGGGATCTTTAAGGAGACGCTGTGCCTCAGCCAAGTAAAGTTTAATCGGGCAAATTACAATGTTCCCCCTTTGTCCGCCTGTTTAAGGACTACGTCCTTAACTTGCTTCAATCTTTTCAAAGCTTGTACTTCAGCTGACGATAAGTTACTATGCCTAGTAGAAGTAGAAATCAAAGCAAAATTATGAGAAACCAGTTTTACAAAAATGTCCATATTGGGACATAATGACAAAGGGGGGAACTTTCTAGATTTAGGATGCAGAGAGGAAGGTACCTTACCCAATGAAGGATTCAAATGTTCACAGGCTAATTCCTCCGAAGTTTGTAGTGCCAATTGTTCCTCAGGTAATGGGAAGGCCTGATGTATCTCTTCATTATGATGCCACTTCTTGAAGAGTAAGGATCGTGCAAACATATGTAGATCCTTTAAGGCGATGAAAGGATCAAACTGCATGCTAGGTGAAAATGTTAGACCCTTAGTAAGGAGAGAAATTTCAACAGGGCTAAACGTATGATCTGATAGATTAATTACCTTTGGAGTGTTTTTTGAAGAGCAAAATTTTGGCCACGTTTACTATTAGAGAATTTCCGTTCCTCCTTCCTTTTACCAGTGTTTCCAAACCGAGTTTGCATGGAATGTTGAGAGGAATCTGACACATCCCCTGAGGAGGAGGCCGATAAAACAGATGGAGATCTATATTTTTTCCCCAAGGGATTCACTCATCTCCATCTATACATTGTTTTATTTTGAATATCCGTTGTATCACGAAACAGTTTTTTGGCATGACTGGTCTTAATCTGTGTCTCCCATTCAACAGAATTCTTATCCATAGAGGTATTAAATGCTAAGACCACATCAGCACTTGCCATTTTTTTGAAATTAGAATAAAGATAATCAATTTCAGTCTCCAATACCAAAAGCGATTGTTTCTCAAAGTTCACAAGCAATTCCATAAATTGAATAGACGCTTTGTTACACACCTCCTCCCATCCCGTGATAAATTGTTCATCAGATACCGGAAAAGATGGAAAAATTTGTATATGTAAACCACTCGGAATGAGATTCTTCCTGAGGTAATTCTCCAGGAAAGCCTTGTTCCACCACAATTTTGTGCGTTTATGCAACAACCTCTTTATCTGAGTCTGTAAATTGCTTAAGTTCCCTTGATCATCGGTTAACACACTAGCTGAGTCCTTGTCAAAAACTTGAGCAACCAATGACTGCCAGGTTGCGTCTCTAGTACGGTAATCCATCCTGGTCAGTGTCACGGGGAGCCTAGATAGGCTAAAGCTAATAACCCGGGCCCCTGCGATTTCCCTAAGACTAGAGAAACCCTGTCTGTCCCTCTCCCAGAGATTACACTGATGGTGTGCTTGTCTGGGCCGCCAGGCCTGACCCTGACTCCTGATTCAGTACTAAACTGAAACCTCCACCCTCCACCTAGTGATAATCTTAACACCAACCCTTACAGAGAGCACAGACAGGGAAAACCAAAAACGCACCACGCCGCAAACACACTCAGGAAAACATTATTAATGTGCACAGGGCAAAACAAAACCCGAATAAAGGAAGGAGAAATATGGCAAAGGATCATACACCACCAGATATGATATTTCCACTCCAAGACCACCACTCCGAACCGAGATCACCAGGCACAAGACACAAGCTATAATCGGCGACGCCCAAAGTTCAGAAGAACTATTTAAAGGCCGTGGGTGTGCCCCAGCCACCAATCCAAGTACCAGCTAGATTAACCCCGGACAACCTAGATAAAATTCTAACGGGCGCCACTGAGCGCATAGTGGACAACTGCAGAATTATCGCTGTCTGTCGGACGCCCTAGTGTGAATAACGTCCGACATGACAGGAAAAAACCAAGTTGTGGAAATCCACAGAATAAGAATAAAATAATATAAACCAGACCACAAAAACACCTTCACTGTCAAATCATAAGGTGCCAGGATGTGATATGAAAGTTCAGTGCATGCATATAAACTAACCTAAAAAGAAGAAAGAATAGCACCAGAAGAACCAGATTTCTATAAAAGTAACAATTTTATTAGCTCAAAAATAAAAATAAGAATAGTAAACAGGAATATGACAAAGGACTCACCAAAAAGGTGTCAAAGCGGTACTCAACAGGCAATCGTACAGAGAAAACCAAATAAGTGGTCAGCCCAAGAAAGTGTCAGTGCATCATGCAGAAGATTCATAGAGGTATGCACAAATATATATGCATATACCAATTGTAAACAGATGTACCAAACACCATTATACCACATCCAAAAGTGTCAATGAATGACATACAGATAATGATAGAGCATGACCAGTAAAAGTAATAGTAAATAGATTACCTGAGGGACCACGATGCCACCCACCCCAACGCACGTTTCGGCGACGTGCCTTCTTCTGGGGGTATGGCATCATGGGATATTGTGAGCATTTTATAGATCGCTAGAGTCAATCCCAATAGTTGTAACAAACAAAAAAACACATTGCAACGCATGCGCAGTCATAGTAACATAGTAACATAGTTAGTAAGGCCGAAAAAAGACATTTGTCCATCTAGTTCAGACTATATTCCATCATAATAAATCCCCAGATCTACGTCCTTCTACAGAACCTAATAATTGTATGATACAATATTGTTCTGCTCCAGGAAGACATCCAGACCTCTCTTGAACCCCTCGATTGAGTTCGCCATCACCACCTCCTCAGGCAAGCAATTCCAGATTCTCACTGCCCTAAAAGTAAAGAATCCTCTTCTATGTTGGTGGAAAAACCTTCTCTCCTCCAGACGCAAAGAATGCCCACTTGTGCCCGTCACCTTCCTTGGTATAAACAGATCCTCAGCGAGATATTTGTATTGTCCCCTTATATACTTATACATGGTTATTAGATCGCCCCTCAGTCGTCTTTTTTATAGACTAAATAATCCTAATTTTGCTAATCTATCTGGGTATTGTAGTTCTCCCATCCCCTTTATTAATTTTGTTGCCCTCCTTTGTACTCTAGTTCCATTATATGCTTCCTGAGCACCGGTGCCCAAAACTGGACACAGTACTCCATGTGCGGTCTAACTAGGGATTTGTACAGAGGCAGTATAATGCTCTCATCATGTGTATCCAGACCTCTTTTAATGCACCCCATGATCCTGTTTGCCTTGGCAGCTGCTGCCTGGCACTGGCTGCTCCAGGTAAGTTTATCATTAACTAGGATCCCCAAGTCCTTCTCCCTGTAAGATTTACCCAGTGGTTTCCCGTTCAGTGTGTAATGGTGATATTGATTCCTTCTTCCCATGTGTATAACCTTACATTTATCATTGTTAAACCTCATCTGCCACCTTTCAGCCCAATTTTCCAACTTATCCAGATCCATCTGTAGCAGAATACTATCTTCTCTAGTATTAATTGCTTTACATAGTTTTGTATCATCTGCAAATATCGATATTTCACTGTGTAAACCTTCTACCAGATCATTAATGAATATGTTGAAGAGAACAGGTCCCAATACCAACCCCTGCGGTACCCCACTGGTCACAGCGACCCAGTTAGAGACTATACCATTTATAACCACCCTCTGCTTTCGGACCGCATCCATATCACATCCTGGCACCTTATGATTTGACAGTGAAGGTGTTTTTGTGGTCTGGTTTATATGATTTAATTCTTATTCTGTTGATTTCCACAACTTGGTTTTTCCTGACCAGGATGGATTACCGTACTAGAGACGCAACCTGGAAGTCATTGTTTGCTCAGGTTTTTGACAAGGTCTCAGCTAGTGTGTTAACCGATGATCAAGGGAACTTAAGCAATTTACAGACTCGGATAAAGAGGTTGTTGCATAAACGCATGAAATTGTGGTGGAACAAGGCTTTCCTGGAGAATTACCTCAGGAAGAATCTCATTCCGCGTGGTTTACGTATACAAATGTTTCCATCTTTTCCGGTATCTAATGAACAATTTATCACGGGATGGGGGGAGGTGTGTAACAAAGCATCTATTCAATTTATGGAATTGCTTGTGAACTTTGAGAAACAATCGCTTTTGGGATTGGAGACTGAAATTGATGATCTTTATTCTAATTTCATAAAAATGGCTAATGCTGATGTGGTCTTAGCATTTAATACCTCTATGGATAAGAATTCTGTTGAATGGGAGACACAGACCACTCATGCCAAAAAACTGTTTTGTGATACAACGGATTTTCAAAATAAAACAATGTATAGATGGAGACGAGTGAATCCCTTGGGGAAAAAATATAAATCTCCATCTGTTTCATCGGCCTCCTCCTCAGGGGATGTGTCAGATTCCTCTCAACATTCCATGCAAACTCGGTTTGGAAATACTGGTAAAAGGAAGTGGGAATCAAAATTCTCTAATAATAAACGTGGCCAAAATTTTGCTCTTCAAAAAAACACTCCAAAGGTAATTAATCTATCAGATCATACGTTTAGCCCTGTTGAAATTTCTCTCCTTACTAAGGGTCTACCATTTTCACCTAGCATGCAGTTTGATGCTTTCATCGCTTTAAAGGATCGACATATGTTTGCACGATCCTTACTCTTCAAGAAGTGGCATCATAATGAAGAGATACAACAGGCCTTCCCATTACCTGAGGTAAAATTGGCACTACAAACTTTGGAGGAATTAGCCTTTGAACATTTGAATCCTTCATTGGGTAAGGTACCTTCCTCTCTGCATCCTAAATCTAGAATGATCCCCCTTTGTCATTATGTCCCAATGTGGACATTTTTGTAAAACTGGTTTCTCATGATTTTGATTTAATTTCTACTTCTATTAGGCATAGTAACTTAGCGTCAGCTGAAGTACAAGCTTTGAAAAGATAGAAACAAGTTAAGGACGTAGTCCTTAAACCAGCTGACAAAGGGGGGAACATTGTAATTTGGCCGATGAAACTTTACTTGGCTGAGGCATAGCGTCTCCTTAGGGATCACCTTTGTTATAAAAAACTGACTTTCAACCCCTTGACTTCATTTAGAGAGGAGCTATCTAAGATTCTACATAGGGCTCTTTCGGATGGAGTGATTACCACACAAGTCCGTGATATTTTGATGAGTAAAGACCATTGCATTCCAACTTTGTACCTGCTACCTAAGGTACATAAGCATCCTCAAATACCTCCAGGTAGGCCTATAATCTCTGGGGTGGGTGGACTTACGGAGAACATTGGGAAATATGTTGATTCTTTTCTCAAGCCCCTGGTGGAGACTATACCATCTTTTCTTAGGCCGCCGTCACACATGCGAGTTTTACGGACGTAAGAGCGCAGAATCTACGTCCGTAAAACTCGCAAAAAATACGGCACAATTATTCTCTATGCCCCTGCTCCTATTTGCCGTATTTTACTGATCAGTATTATACGGCTTTCTACGGCCGTACAAAATCGCAGCATGCTGCGTTTGTCACCGTACTGCGCAAGAAATACGCCAATGAAAGTCTATGGAAGCGTGAAAAATACGGATTACACACGGACAAGCAGTGTGACTTGCGAGAAATACGCAGCGCTGTTAGAGAGAAAAGCCGGTAATTCAGTGCGGTGTACAGTAAAATCACACTGACAGCTTACAGTAGAATAGGTAGAATAAATGTGTACACATAGAATAGGTATATATATATATATATATATATGTCAGTGAGACACATATATGTATATATATTAATATTTATTCCAGCGCTATACAGCTTGAAAGCCGGTAATTCAATTACCGGCTTTTTCTTTCTCCTTCCTAAAACCCGACATGATTTGAGACATGGTTTACATACAGTAAACCATGTCTTCTCTCCATTTTTTTTGCAGATTCCACACTACTAATGTCAGTAGTGTGTATCTGCAAAATTTGGCCGTTCTAGCTCTTAAAATAAAGGGTTAAATGGCGGAAAAAATTGGCGTGGGCTCCCGCGCAATTTTCTCCGCCAGAGTAGTAAAGCCAGTGACTGAGGGCAGATATTAATAGCCTGGAGAGGGTCCACGGTTATTGGCCCCCCCCTGGCTAAAAATATCTGCCCCCAGCCACCCCAGAAAAGGCACATCTGGAAGATGCGCCTATTCTTGTACTTGGCCACTCTCTTCCCATTCCCGTGTAGCGGTGGGATATGGGGTAATGAAGGGTTAATGCCACCTTGCTATTGTAAGGTGACATTAAGCCTAATTAATAATGGAGAGGCGTCAATTATGACACCTATCCATTATTAATCCAATTGTAGTGAAGGGTTAAATAAAACACAAACATTATTTAAAATTATTTTAATGAAATAAAAACAATGGTTGTTGCAGTATTTTATTCAACGCCCAATCCAGTCACTGAAGACCCTCGTTCTGTGAGTAAAAAAACATAATAAACCAACAATATACTTACCCTCCGCAGAGCCTGGGAGCTTTCTAAGTAATTTCCCACGATCTATGAACAGCCAGCAGAGGGCGCCTCACCGCAAATGAAGCTAAATATAGATCATTGATCTATTTTTAGCCTCATTCCCTGGGGTTTTGCAGCGAGGAGCATCCTGCGTTAGCACAGCTCCTTGCTGCAAAATGTTTTAACCCCTTCAAAAGGATTTACATCGTTGGACGTTACAGATCTGCGGAGGGTAAGTATATTGTTGGTTTATTATGTTTTTTTACTCACAGAACGAGGGTCTTCAGTGACTGGATTGGGCGTTGAATAAAATACTGCAACAACCATTGTTTTTATTTCATTAAAATAATTTTAAATAATGTGTTTGTGTTTTATTTAACCCTTCACTACAATTGGATTAATAATGGATAGGTGTCATAATTGACGCCTCTCCATTATTAATTAGGCTTAATGTCACCTTACAATAGCAAGGTGGCATTAACCCTTCATTACCCCATATCCCACCGCTACACGGGAATGGGAAGAGAGTGGCCAAGTGCCAGAATAGGCGCATCTTCCAGATGTGCCTTTTCTGGGGTGGCTGGGGGCAGATATTTTTAGCCAGGGGGGGGCCAATAACCGTGGACCCTCTCCAGGCTATTAATATCTGCCCTCAGTCACTGGCTTTACTACTCTGGCGGAGAAAATTGCGCGGGAGCCCACGCCAATTTTTTCCGCCATTTAACCCTTTATTTTAAGAGCTAGAACGGCCAAATTTTGCAGATACACACTACTGACATTAGTAGTGTGGAATCTGCAAAAAAAATGGAGAGAAGACATGGTTTACTGTATGTAAACCATGTCTCAAATCATGTCGGGTTTTAGGAAGGAGAAAGAAAAAGCCGGTAATTGAATTACCGGCTTTCAAGCTATATAGCGCTGGAATAAATATTAATATATATACATATATGTGTCTCACTGACATATATATATATATATATATATATATATATACCTATTCTATGTGTACACATTTATTCTACCTATTCTACTGTAAGCTGTCAGTGTGATTTTACTGTACACCGCACTGAATTACCGGCTTTTCTCTCTAATATATGTGTCTACTGACATTATATATATATATATATATATATAAAATATATATATATATATAGACAGTATATATATATTTTCTTTTCTTTTTGGGACACATGGATCACTTCTATAGCGGTATGTTGGTTTTGCTAGCCTGCGAGAAAACCACGCAGTACGGATGCCATACGGATTACATACGGAGGATGCCATGCGCAAAAAACGCTGACACACCCTGCCTACGGAGGAGCTACGGACCACTTTTTTCGGGACTTTTCAGCGTATTACGGCCGTAATATACGGACCGTATTGTTTTACGCTGTGTGTGACGCCGGCCTTAAAGATACGTCTGACTTTCTTAAAAAGATTGACTCCATCCATGTTGACGAGGACATGTTCTTGGTCACATGTCATGTAGAGTCACTTTATACCAATATTCGCCACCAGGATGGTTTGAGAGCTGTCTCACAATATTTATCTATGACTAATCTCTCCACCAGTGATATTGATTTTTTGTCTCTCCTGTTGAAATTCCTTCTGACTCACAATTTTTTCTGTTCAATGGATCCTTCTTCCTGCCGCTCCAGGGAACAGTGATGGGCGCGGCTTGTGCGCCTTCATATGCTAATTTGTTCCTGGGGCTGTGGGATAGGGATTTTTTCTCGTCAGGTCATTGTTCATCGATGGAGCGGGTCGTTTTTTGGGCCCGCTACATCGATTACATTTTTTTGATCTGGCGGGGTACATCTTTTGAGTTACAGTCTTTTGTTCAGAACTTGAATAATAATCAGTTGAATATACATCTTACTTACAAATTTGATTACTCTCGGATTGACTTTTTAGATGTCCTGGTGGAGAGAGGTGTGAACGGCTTATTGTTGACCAGTGTCTTCCGTAAGGATACGGTTGTGAACTCTTTGTTGCACGCCTCTTTTTTCCGCCCACCCCATGTGATTGGAGCTGTTCCCACTGGCCAATTTCTCCGACTTAAGAGGATCTGCACATCAAGTGAAACATTGGAAATCCAAGCTGAGGATTTGAAAAAACGTTTTTTGGATCGGGGTTATAGCAAAAGAAGTATCAAGAGAGCATATAATAGCGCCAAATTCTTCTTTTTTCATCCAAGCAAATTAAGACCACAAATCAGATGAGGTTGATTACGCAGTATCATTCCCGGTGGAGGGAAATGTCTGATGTGTTAGCCAAACATTGGCCAATTTTACTTGCTGACCCTGTTTTAAAACAGTATTTACCCTCCTATCCTTCTGTTGCAGCCTGTAGGTCTAAAAATTTAGGTGATCACTTGGTGAGAAGTTATTTGCCACCAGTAACAACTCCTCCAATTTTTACAAGCAGGTCAAGTGTCAATCGCCCCCAGTGGGGTTGTATACCGTGTGGGAAATGCATAGCTTGCTCCAATATCGATCATGCAACTAATTTTTTGTCCTCTGATGACCGCGAATTTGCGATTACCCATACCATCGATTGTTTGACTACTATGGTTGTGTATGATGGGACCTGTCCCTGTAATAAAATATATATAGGGTTAACAATACGTGCCCCTAAGGGTTAAGGACATGTTCGTGACATCTTGGCGGCTGCCAAAGAGGACAATGTGGAGGGTCTAAAAACCATTCCTAGACACTTCAAGTTGCATCATTCATGTGATCCCTCAGGTTTTAGGATCAAGGGGATAGATCGACTGATTGTTAACCTACGGGGGTTGGGGGGGATAACCTGAGTCGACATTTAGTGCCGAGAGAGTCACGGTGGATTTGGAGACTCTGGAAGCTACAACCCCATGGTGTTAATGAGACATTAAGCTTTGCTCCATTCCTTTGATTTCTCAGTTTCATGCTTTTTAATTGCCATCGTTTTATGTTCTGTATGTTTTATGATCTTTTAATGAATTTAACCTTTTTTAGGTTTATTGTCTTCATGTTTTCTGTTCCAGTGTTGGTCTTTGACCGTTTTGTATCTTTTGGACCTGAGGGGGACTCTATTCCTTGGATCACTATTGATTATTCCATGAAGAGGATCACTATAATAGCATTAATATAATTACTATGTGTATATTTATTGCATTTTAATATATTTTTATATATATTTTTATATATTTATTTTCACATTATATCTTCAATATTTTTTGATTAAGTGTACGTTCTTCTCTCTATATATATGTTACTGTAAAAGTCAGAAGGACGGTAAAACCTAGGATTTACCGGTCAATCTGGACATTCACCGAGGCCGTCAGTAAAAGCTCAAAATGAAAAGTAAAATTAGACTTTTACCGGTGAAGTCTTGGTAAATGTTAACATTTCTCAACAGCGTTGGTAAAAGTCAGATGTATTCCATATAAACGAACGATTTTGGACTTTTACCTGGGCGAATTAGTAAATCTTTACATTTACCAGCATGTGTTGGTAAAAGTAACTTTGAGTCACAGAATTCTGACTCTGACCAGCAGATGATGGTGGTAAAAGTTAACTAAACGCAATTTCCGACTCTGATGAAGGCCTTAATCGTTAGAAATATTTTTATTCTTCAAAATGCAAATGCAAATGAACAAAGACAAATAGGAAAATGCAAATAGAAAACATTTATGTTGCAAAATACTTCTCAAAAAAGATAAATTAACGCAAATACAAGAATAACGCAACTTCAAAACTATGTAATTCTGTAATTGTAGGAAAATCATTTATGTTGCAAAATACTTCTCAAAAATGATAAATTAACGCAAATACAAGAATAACGCAACTTCAAAATTATGTAATTCTGTAATTGTAGGAAAATACTTCTCAAAAATGACAAATTAACGCAAATACAAGAATAACGCAACTTCAAAACTATGTAATTTTGTAATTGTGACTAGGAATAAGCGGATAGATCTGTCCAGACCCGTTATCCGAGCGGATAACGGGCTGTACGGATATGGATAATCCCGATATCTGTCAGATATATCCATGCCTTCCGATAATGCATGTTTCATGCATCATCGGAAGGCATGGATGTTGCAAGTGTGCAGGGCAGACAGGTATAAAGCTAAATTGCAACTTACCTTAGGTTTCCCAGGTCGCGTCGTCCGCGTTCTCCTTCCGGGTCACATGACTGCATACTTCACCACGCAAGTGACGCATGCGTAAGTCATGTGACACAACTCGTGTCACATAACTTATGCACCTGTCACTTTCGTGGTGACGTATGCCGTCATGTGACCCGGAAGAAGGAGGATGCGGCCGGCCGACAAGACCTGGGAATCCTCTGGTAGCCTCCGGTAAGTAGTGCTCTTTAAGTGGCGGAGAACGGGGTCCGGCCAGAGTGCGGGATGACCTTAGTGGGCGGGGAGTTCCTACTGCAGTGACGCAGCGAGGATCTCCTCGCTCAGGTATGCCCTGGCCGAGTCCCCAGCATCACTGGTGACTGCAGGGATGCCCACCGGCGTGCAGGGAGTCTCCCCCGCATCACTGGTGACGCAGGAGGGATGTCCCTGCACATGGATAGTTGTCCCATAGACTTATATGGGACACAGAATCTGGATCCACTCGGATCTCGGTCTTACCCGTACAGATAGACGGATATCCTGCTATCCACTCAACTCTAATTGTGACCCGTTAAATTGCACTTAATTTTTCATCTCATTGAAAAAGACATACAACAAAAACAAAAGAGGAACTATTTGTTGCAACATGGTTGGGAATTGTGACACTTTGAATGGCACTTCATTTTTGCCAGCCTACAAACACATTTCTTGTTTAGGCACTTCTTTAAACAGTTGCATTTCTCCAATCCCTGACCTCCCACCAACGATTGTTGGGAAACCGCCGTGCAAAGGCTGATCTGAACTTCTTTCACATCCTGCAATCCTATGAAATTTTCCTGACAGATGGTGAACTAATTGCGATAATATAATGCATTTAGGATCCCAGCGGTAGTCCCCACTTGGTAGAAGTCATTTTTTTTTATAATAATCGCAATGATCGACTTAGGGTCCATTTTTGAACGGTTGACGTCTGGAATTCTGATTCTGATGTTCTGTCCAATGTTAGGTTCAGGTAATTTTTGACTGGAATATTTCAACATTTTTTTGGCCTGTGTTTCAAGTCCTTCTCTTGCAGCTTTTCCAACTCAAATCAAAACGTCAGGTTGCTGATCATCATGAAGTTCTCCATCTTTCTTAGAAGGCTTTGACTCGACACTTTTTTCTTTTAGATCTTCATTATTCTTGTATGGCAAAATTGGTGGAGTTTCATATGCTGTTAAGGTGTGCGGACAGTTGGATAAGTTCAAACCTTCTCCTTCCGTTGTGAACAGCTGATGACAGTTGGATTCATCCGAAGCTTCTGCTGCTGTCGGTGCTGATGTGTGATGAAAGTTAGATTCATCTGACCCTTCGGCTTCTGTTGGTGATGTCGGATCACTAGGTTCCTTTTGCAAACCAACAAACATTTTTTCAAGATCTTCTTCTGAAGACAGATTTCTGATCCCTTCACTAGGAATTTTGGAGGTAGCTACACCCATCTGCATTGGTACTCCGAACATAGCTTCATAGGGCGAGCATTTTATTCCCTCATGGTATGCTGTATTTTTCATTGCTTGTACAAAGCGAAGGCCCTCAGACCACTTGGGTGTCTTATTTGTTTCCATCCACGTTGACAACATGTTTTCAATGTCTTGATTTGCTCTTTCCACGGAGCCTTGGGACTGGCTGTGTCTTGGTTTACCATGCACTATTTTCATATCAGGCCACATCGCGCACAAATTCTGTATGAACTTGTTACAAAATTCCCTCCCATTATCAGAATGCAGAATACACGGGGCACCAAAAGTGGAAAAAATGTCAAGGAGGTGGTACGCAACCTCTTCTGCTGTTTTAGTGCATAGAAGAACAAATTTAGTGACGTGGTCTTGATAGACGAATATGAACTTGAAATCATTATCACAATTTGATTGCATGTCAATGAGATCGACTTGAGCACGAGAATTCATTTCACTGTGTAGCATGGGTTTCACAACAAGGCCTTTTTTTGGTAATCTTCTGTTTTTTTTCTGGCATGGCTGGCAGAGTCGCAGATAAATAACTATTGACTCTGTTGTGACATTTTTGAACTTACGGTTCACCTCCTTTAGGATCCTGGTCCGCCCTCCGTGGCCAGTACTGATGTGCACATTATGAGTGACACGAAAGAGTTCTGCACACCGAACATAATGCAACACGTTCTCTTTTTCACACGAGATTGGTGCAATTAACTTTTCATCATTTCCGACGGTCATGATGTCGTACCTCTTCAAACGCCTGTAGTGAATACTCTGTTTAGGTACCGCCACCTTAGCCTCCTTCACTTCTTTCAATATATTCTTGCATTTATCGTCCGTGAGATAAAAATTATCTCACTTTTTCTCCACCACTTTATTCAAGAGTTCCGAAAAACGATCTTTCATTTCCTCACTCATGATCTGACAATCAACTAGTGCCTGTGCAGCTTTGACAGGCAGTCGGCTATGCAGCTTTGAGCAGTATGTGCAGCTTGTAAAACACTCAGGCAGTCGTCCAGCATGAGGACCCACACTGCTTGGCAAGAATCCCATGTTCTTTTGTAATAGGGTTACTCAGCATTGTGTGAAAGACTGTACAACAGCACCATCTACTGGTCTAACACTGCCATTGATGAGTTAGTGATTTTCTTCAGGCAGTGATTGGGCAGCAATCTAAGAAGAGAACCCCAGGAAACTAGGACTTGAGGCAGGAGCTATTTTAGGGAGAGTGAGAGGACTGGTGCTGTGCTGACTAGACTGAGCCCAGACAGGGCTGTTGCGCTGTTACCTCCCAGCCTTTTCTTGGAATGCGCTGTCTTCCAATTGCCCTGATCAGAGACTACGGTGCTCGGGTGGAACAGACCGTTCATGGCACCCAGCAACTCCGGCTCAGAGCTTATCTGCATATCTTCTGGTTCTACCACATTGGCGCGGCAACGGTAAATCATAAGAGCGGTGTTAGCGTCCACCTTGCAAGGGGCCCTTGGAAAGACTTTGGACTCTGCGTTCTACAGGAAGCTAAGTACAGGACAATTTATACACTACTACACCGGCAGTGTGTGTACTTCTTGCAACTTTTTGTGAGAGGGTGCTGCGGAACACTGATACCCTAAGATTCATAGGACGTTCTCTTTTGCATATTTTAGTGTGGGGTTAGTGGTTGTATGTTAGCGGGAAGTGGGCACTTTTTGTATGATCGGAACAATAATCATAGGATAGTCAGGACTGACATCTGTATATATAGAACGTACATACGTTACAGGGTAGCAGATACCTTTTACAGGGTAGCAGATTTTGTTCATTGTTATTACCATATTTTCCCCATTTACTCTTCTTACATTTATAAAAACTTTGAACACTGTGTCCTCCATTTCCTCGCCCGCGGTGGCTTACACTTTTTATTACACCCTTCTCAGCTACATTTACCAAGAAGCCGTGGTAAATGTGCACATTTACCAACAGCGCTTGGTTAAAGTCAGATGTTCCATCTTCACACCAGATATTTCTGACTTTTACCAACGCTGTTGAGAAATGTTAACATTTACCAAGACTTCACCGGTAAAAGTCCAATTTTACTTTTCATTTTGAGCTTTTACCGACTGCCTCGGTGAATGTCCAGATTGACCGGTAAATCCTAGGTTTTATCGTCCTTCTGACTTTTACAGAAACATATATATGTCTATGGTCACATTGTTACATATCATAATTTTTATTGTACACTACCATTTTGGGTATTATTGTATTCCTTTGGTATGTAATTTTTATTGATTTTGTCATTTTTTACATGATTCATATTGCACTTTGCACTCTTACACTTTCACTTTTTATAATGGGTATTGAGAATGTCTTCCCTTTATATGGTCCCTCTTTTCATCCATTGTATTTTCCTTGTTGTATGTATATTGTTGCGCCATCGTTTGGTTTTTGGTTGGACGCTGATCCCATCTATACTTACCTAACCTAGTGTGCATAAGCGCCAGTGCTCTGTTGCTTGGTAATGCTGTAAAAAACCTGAGCAATCAATGACTGCCAGGTTGCATCTCTAGTACGGTAATCCATCCTGGTCAGGAAAAACCAAGTTGTGGAAATCAACAGAATAAGAATTAAATCATATAAACCAGACCACAAAAACACCTTCACTGTCAAATCATAAGGTGCCAGGATGTGATATGGATGCGGCCCGACTGCGCATGCGTTGCAATGTGTTTTTTTTGCTTGTTACAACTATTGGGAGTGGCTCTAGCGATCTATAAAATGCTCACAATATCCCATGATGCCATACCCCCGGAAGAAGGCACGTCGCCGAAACGTGCGTTGGGGTGGGTGGCATCGTGGTCCCTCAGGTAATCTATTTACTATTACTTTTACTGGTCATGCTCTATCATTATCTGTATGTCATTCATTGACACTTTTGGATGTGGTTTGATGGTGTTTGGTACATCTGTTTACAATTGGTATATGCATATATATTTGTGCATACCTCTATGAATCTTCTGCATGATGCACTGACACTTTTTTGGGCTGACCACTTATTTGGTTTTCTCTGTATGATTGCCTGTTGCGTACCGCTTTGCCACCTTTTTTGGTGAGTCCTTTGTCATATTCCTGTTTACTATTCTTATTTTTATTTTTGAGTTAATAAAATTGTTACTTTTATAGAAATCTGGTTCTTCTGGTGCTATTCTTTCTTCTTTTTTGTTAGTTTATATGCATGCACTGAACTTTCATATCACATCCTGGCACCTTATGATTTGACAGTTAAGGTGTTTAAGGTGTTAATGATAAACTTACCTGGAGCAGCCAGTGCCAGGCAGCAGCTGCCAAGGCAAACAGGATCATGGGGTGCATTAAAAGAGGTCTGGATACACATGATGAGAGCATTATACTGCCTCTGTACAAATCCCTAGTTAGACCGCACATGGAGTACTGTGTCCAGTTTTGGGCACCGGTGCTCAGGAAGGATATAATGGAACTAGAGAGAGTACAAAGGAGGGCAACAAAATTAATAAAGGGGATGGGAGAACTACAATACCCAGATAGATTAGCGAAATTAGGATTATTTAGTCTAGAAAAAAGACGACTGAGGGGCGATCTAATAACCATGTATAAGTATATAAGGGGACAATACAAATATCTCGCTGAGGATCTGTTTATACCAAGGAAGGTGACGGGCACAAGGGGGCATTCTTTGCGTCTGGAGGAGAGAAGGTTTTTCCACCAACATAGAAGAGGATTCTTTACTGTTAGGGCAGTGAGAATCTGGAATTGCTTGCCTGAGGAGGTGGTGATGGCGAACTCAGTCGAGGGGTTCAAGAGAGGCCTGGATGTCTTCCTGGAGCAGAACAATATTGTATCATACAATTATTAGGTTCTGTAGAAGGACGTAGATCTGGGTATTTATTATGATGGAATATAGGCTGAACTGGATGGACAAATATCTTTTTTCGGCCTTACTAACTATGTTACTATGTTACTATGTTTTTGTGGTCTGGGTTATATGATTTAATAATTGTGTTATTTTCTGCAGAGACGAGTGCTGGCTGGAAGAATTGATAAGGTTTGTGCTCGATGAAGAAGAAAAGTAAAGATGAAGGACTTTAACTAGAAACGTCACTGGTGAGATAGTGTGTTACCTGTACACTTACACTGTATAGTATGTACAGAACTCCTGTGTGTAATGTCACTGGTGATCACTGTATTACCTGTACACTGAAACTGTATACAGAGCTCCTGTGTATAATGTAACTGGTGATCACTGTATTACCTGTACACTGACACTATATACAGAGCTCCTGTGTATAATGTCACTGGTGATCCCTGTATTACCTGTACACTGACACTATATACTATGTACAGAGCTCCTGTGCATAATGGCACTAATGGTCATATTAGTATTGTGGGGTTTTTTTAATTAATGATCAGTATTGTAGTATTTGGTCACTATGTGGTTGTAATATGTGATCTGGTCATGCTGTGGTGGTATTTGTTCCTTGTATGTGGTATTATTTGGTCACTGTGGTGGTAATATGTGGTCTGGTCATGGTATGTCAGTATTTGTTCCATGTACATTGTATTACTAGATGGTGGCCCGATTCTAACGCATCGGGTATTCTAGAATATGCATGTCCACGTAGTATATTGCCCAGCCACGTAGTATATTGCCCAGCCACGTAGTATATTGCCCAGCCACATAGTATATTGCACAGCGACGGAGTATACAGCACAGAGCCATGTAGTATACAGACTTAAAATAAAAACTAAAACAATACTCACCCTCAGTTGAGTCTTGGCTCTGTGTGCGGTGCACGCGGCAGCTTCCGATCCCAGGGTTGGTATGGGTGCAGGACCTGTGATCACGTCGCGGTCACATGGCAGGTCTTTCTCGTAGGACCTGTGATGACGTCACGGTCACATGACCGTGACGTCATGGCAGGTCCTTGTTGCATACCATCCTTGCCACCGGAACCTTCCGCTTGCATGGAGCATCGCGAGGAGCTGGAAAGGCGCCGAAATGTGAGTATATGATGATTTCTTTTTTTATTTTTTTTTTTAACATTAGATCTTTTTACTATAGAGGCTGCATAGGCAGCATCAATAGTAAAAAAGTTGGTCACACAGGGTTAATAGCAGCGTAAATGTAAATGTAAATGGAGTGCGTTACACCGCGGCATTAGCGCTGCCATTAACCCTGTGTGATCACTGACTGGAGGGGAGTACGGAGCGGGCACTGACTGCGGGGAGGAAGGAGCGGCCATGTTGCCGCCGGACTGCGCCCGTCGCTGATTGGTCGTGGCAATGTTCGTGGGCGTTTTGCCATGACCAATCAGCGACTTGGATTCCATGACAGACAGAGACCGAGACCAATGAATATCTGGGACAGACAGACGGAAGTGACCCTTTGACAATTATATAGTAGATTCGGTTACTGTGGTGGTGATATGTGGTCTGGTGATGGTGTGGTAATATTTTTTCTTTGTATGTGTTATTATTCTGTCACTCTGGTGGTAATACGTCTGGTCATGGTGTGGTGGTATTTCTGTCTTGTATGTGGTATTATTTGGTCACTATGTGGTGGCAATATATGGCCTGGTCATTGTGTGGCTGTATTTATGCTCTGTATGTGGTATTATTCAGTCAATATGTAGTGGTAATACAACTGCTTTTCACTAAATTAGAATATCATCAAAAAGTTAGTTTATTTCAGTTCTTAAACACAAAAAGTGAAACTCATATTATAGCGTCATTACAAACATAGTGATCTATTTCAAGTATTTGTTGACGATTATGGCTTACCGCCAATGAAAACTCAAAATGATCATCTCAGTAAATTAGAATGATTAACAAAAAGCACCTGCGAACGCTTCCTAAGTGTTTAAAAAGGTTCCTTAGTCAGTTTCAGTAGGCTCCAAATCATGGGGAAGACTGCTGATTTGACAGATGATTGATTAATGTAAAGTAGTCAGTGTAAAGCTTGTATAACAATAAAAATTTGGTGTGCATGCTAAATAACGCAACACACAGCCACAAATGTCTAAATCGCTTGCAATAAACGTGAGTACACCCTTAATCCCTTTACGATATGCCCCGTACTAGTACGGCACATGTCGTGTCTACCCCCTTTGATGTGGGCTCCGGCAGTGAGCCCACATCAGTCGCAACATGTCAGCTGTTTTGTACAGCTGTCGAGTGCGCGTAATAGCGGCAGGTGGAATCGCGATCCACCTGCTGCTATTAACCAGTTAAATGCCGCTGTCAAACGTTGACAGCAGCATTTAACTACCGCTTCCGGCCGCGTGGACGAAAATGAGCGCATCGCCGACTCCCGTCACATGATCGGGGGTCAGCAATGCGTCGGCATACTAACCAGAGGTCTCCTTGAGACCTCTATGGTTACTGATGCCGGCTTGCTGTGAGCGCCACCCTGTGGTCGGAGCTCATAGCTAGCCTGCAATTCAGCTACATAGGAGCGATCTGATGATCGCTGCTATGTAGCAGAGCTGATCAGGTTATGCCAGCTTCTAGCCTCCCATGGAGGCTATTGAAGCATGACAAAAGTTTTAAAAAAAAGTTTTAAAAAATATGAAAAAACTAAAAAAATCTAAAAGTTTAAATCACCCCCCTTTCGCCCCAGCGTAACGAGAAAAAAATTTGAAACGCCAGAATTAAGTTTTTTGGGTCCCCGCGACATTGCATTAAAATGCAATAACTGGCGATCAAAAGAGCGTATCTGCACAAAAGTGGTATCATTAAAAATGTTAGCTCGGCATGTAAAAAATAAGCCCTCACCTGACCCGAGATCTCGAAAAATGGAGACGCTACGGGTATCGGAAAATAGCGCAATTTTTTTTTTTTTAGCTAAGTTTTGAATTTTTTTTCACCACTTAGCTAAAAAATAACCTAGACATGTTTGGTGTCTATGAAAAAGCCAAACGAAAAACAAGTGTGGGATTGCACTTTTTTTGCAATTTCACCACACTTGGAAACTAATGGTTTCGTTCAAAAGTACAACTTGTCCCGCAAAAAATAAGCCCTCACATGGCCATATTGATGGAAAAATAAAAAGTTATGGCTCTGGGAAGGAGGGGAGCGAAAAATGAAAACGCAAAAAAGAAAAAGGGCTGCAACTTGAAGGGGTTAAGTGACAATGGCCAAATTTTGCCCAAAGTATCAATATTTTTTTGTGGTGATCCTTATTTTCAAGCACTACTTTAAAGCGAACATATCAGCTGTTCTGGCTGCTATAAGATGCGGCCACAGCCTTACAGAGCTTATCTACAGCATCCCTGATCCGAGATCACGGCGGCCATTTTCCCAATGCCGAGTTTGCATCTCGGCTTCAGGAAAATGGCCGCCGCGATCTCCATCTGCGCACGAGCGGCATCCCGCGGCCATTTTCCTGAAGCCCCGTGCAGCAGAGCACTCCATCTGCGCAGGCGCGGCCCCAGGAAGATGGCCGCCCCCACCGATGACAAGGGTAATAGCGCAGATCGCATGCTTTTTCTTTACCTGCGCGCAGTGGATTCGGCACTTGGACATGCGCACACCACTACACCACCAACGGAAAGCTGGGGAAGAAACAGCGATGTCACCACGCCCACCCGACCTGACCAGCCTGATTGACAGGCGAAAACGGCGACTTTGGTAATGTATTTCGCAGCATAGGTGGGGAATCAGGGTACACTACATACACTATTGTAACGCACAGCACAGGCCCTATTTAACAGTATTTTTATCTCAATCTGAAAAAACGGGGTGACAGGTTCCCTTTAAAAAAAATTCATTTTTTGTTCACATTAATGTACACTCTGCACCCCATCTTGACTGAAACCCCCCCCCAGAAATGTAGAAATTTTTGCAAATGTAATAAAAAAGGAAAACTGAAATATCATATTGTTATAAGTATTCAGACCCTTTGCTCAGACACTCATATGTAAGTCACATGCTGTCCAATTCCTTGTGAACCTCCTTGACATAGTTCTACTCCTTCATTGGAGTCCAGCTGTGTTTAATTAAACTGATAGGACTTGATTTGGAATAGCACACACCTGTCTATATAAGACCCCATAGCTCACAGTGCATGTCAGACCAAAAGAGATTAATGAGGTCAAAGGAACTGGCCAAGGAGCTCAGAGACAGAACTGTGACAACACACAGATCTAGTCAAGGTTACAATAGAATTTCTGCAGTACTCAAGGTACCTCAGAGCACAGTGGCCTCCATAATCCTTAAATGGAAGAAGTTTGGGACCACCAAAAGTCTTCCTAGACCTGGCCGTCCAGCCAAACTGAGCAATCGTGGGAGAAGAGAATTGGTGAGAAAGGTAAATAAGAACCCCAAGATCACTGTGGCTGAGCTCCAGAGATGCAGTAGGCAGATGGGAGAAAGTTCCACAAAGTCAATAATCACTGCAGCCCTCCACCAGTCAGGCCTTTATGGCAGACTGGCCCGACGGAAGCCTCTCCTCAGTACAAGACATATTAAAGCCCGCATAGAGTTTGCTAAAAAACACATGAATGACTCCCTGACTATGAGAAATAAGATTATGTGGTAGGATGAGACGAAGATAGACCATTTTGGTGATAATTCTAAGCGGTATTTGTGGAGAAAACCAGGCACTGCTCATCACCTGTCCAATACAATCCTAACAGTGAAACATGGTGGTGGCAGCATCATGCTTTGTGGGTGTTTTTAAGCTGCAGGGACAGGATGACTGGTTGTCATTGAAGGAAACATGAATATGGCCAAGTACAGAGATATCCTGGATGAAAAAGTCTTCCAGAGTGCTCTGGACCTTAGACTTCACCGAAAGTTCACCCTCCAACAAGACAATGACCCTAAGCACATAGCTAAAATAACAAAGGAATGGCTTCAGAATAACTCTGTGACCATTTTTGACTGGCCCAGCCAGAGCCCACCTAAACCCATTTGAGCATCTCTGGAGAGACCTGAAAATGGCTGTCCACAAAAGTTCACACCCAACCTGACAGAACCAGAGAGGATCTGTAAGGAAGAATGGCAGAGGATCCCACAAACTTGTTGCATCATTCCCAAGAAGACTCATGGCTGTACTAGCTCAAAAGGGTGCTTCTACTCAATTCTGAGCAAAGGGTTTTAATACTTATGACCATGCAATATTTCATTTTTTTTTTATAAATTTGCAAAAATTATTACATGTTTTTTTTTCAGTCAAGATGAGAAAAAAAATGAACTTTTTTGAATTTACCAATTGGCTGCAATGAAACAAAGAGTGAAAAAATTTAAAGGGGTCTGAATACTTTCAGTACCCACTGTATATACAGTTTTGCTCAAAAACTTACATCCCCCAGCCGAATTTTTGCTTTCTTGGCCTTTTTTGAGAGAATATGAATGATATCACCTAAACTTTTTCTCCACTCATGGTTAGTGGTTGGGTGAAGCCATTTATTGTCAAACTACTTTGTTTCCTCTTTTAAAATCATAATGACAACCCAAAACATAAAACTGACCCTGATTAAAAGTTTACATACCCTGGTGATTTTAACCTGATAACATGCACAGAAGTTGACACAAATGGGTTTGAATGGCTACTAAAGTTAACATCCTCACCTGTGACCTGTTTGCTTGTAATCAGTGTGTGTGCATAAAAGCTAAGTGAGTTTCTGGGATGCAGACAGACTCTTGCATCTTTCATCCAGCCACTGATGTTTCTGGATTGTGAATCATGTGGAAAGCAAAAGAATTGTCAATGAATCTACGGGAAAAGATAGTTAAACTGTATAAAACAGAAAAGGGATACAAAAAGATATCCAAGGAAATTATAATGCCAGTCAGCAGCGTTCAAACTGTGATTAACAAATGGAAAATCAAGGGCTCTGTAAAAACAAAACCATGGTCAGGTAGACAAACAAAAATGTCATCCACAACTGCCAGGAAAATTGTTCGGGATGCAAACAAAAACCAAAAAATAACATCAGCTGAAATACAGGACTCTGAAAACCAGTGGTGTGGCTGTTTCAAGATGCACAATAGGGAGGCACTTGAAGAAAAATGGTCTGCATGATCGCCAGAAGAAAGCCATTACTGCACAAATGCCACAAAGTATCTCAGCTACAATACGCAAAACAGCACATAGACAAGCCTGAAAACTTCTGAAACAAGTTAATTTGGGGTGATGAGACCAAAATTGAACTTTTTGGCCACAACCATAAACATTGCATTTGGAGAGGGTCGACAAGGCCTATGATGAAAGGAACACAATTCTTATTGTAAAGCACGGAGGTGGATCGCTGATATTTTGATGGTTGTGTGAGCTACAAAGACACAAGAAACTTGGTCAAAGTTGAAGGAAAGATGAATGCAGCACATTATCAGCAAATACTGCTATGCATGGGACGTACTTGGTCGTTCCAACATGACATCGATCCAAAACACAAGGCCTAGTTGACCTTTCACAGGCTACAGCAGAACAAAGTGAAGGTTCTGGAGTGGCCATCTCAGTCTCCTGATCTCAATATCATTGAGCCACTCTGGAGAGATCTCAAGCACGCAGCTCATGCTAGACAGCCCAGAAATTTACAGGAACTGGAGGCTTTTTGCCAAGAAGAGTGGGCAACTTTACCATCTGAGAAAATAAGGAACCTCATCCACAAATACCACAAAAGACTTCAAGCTGTCATTGATGTTAGAGGGAATTTGATGGTGGGATATGGTATGTGGATATCATTTTATTTGTATTAGTATTTTACTGATTTTCATGGTGTTCTCTTGTAGGATGCGTTATTTGCAAATTGATGAATGGCTGTTGTTGCCATCTGTTATTAGCCCCCACAGTACTGTATTGTTGTCTTCTCACAGGGTCAGTGCTAATATGCTAATGACATATTGAACTAGCTTGTTGAAGTAATGAGCCCCTGCGACCCACCCCCCTAACCTGTGAATGAGGAGAGGGACTTGTAAAATATCAGGGAGGTGAGACACAGATCAGTCCTGAGTAGGGTTGAGTGAAACGGATTGGACAATTTCAAAAATCGCCGACTTTTGGCAAAGTCGGGTTTCATGAAACCTGACCCGATCCCACTGTGAGGTCGGCCACGCGGTCGGCGACCTTTGCGCCAAAATCGCGTTTCATATAACGCATTCAGCGCTATTTCTCAGCCAATGAAGGAGGACGCAGAGTGTGGGCAGCGTGTTGACATAGGTCTTGGTCCCCTCCATCTTAGAGAAGGGCATGGCAGTGATTGGCTTGCTTTCTGCGGCGTCACAGGGGCTATAAAGGGGCATGCACGCCGGCCGCCATCTTACTTCTGTTGATCTTAGCATAGGGAGAGGTTGCTGCAGCTTCATCAGAAGAAGGGATATAGTTAGGGAGGGAATATTAACCCCGAAACTGCTTGTGCTGTAGCGATTTCCACTGTCCAACACCACCTTTTCTTTGCAGGGACAGTGGATTTTTTTTTTGTGCATCAGCGCTGTAGCTTATTAGGCTGCCCTATAAGGCTCCCTGATAGCTGCATTGCTGTTTGTACGCCACTGTGCAAACCAACTGCTTTTTTTAAAGCAAAAATCCTGTTGCTTCTTTCTGCACAGTTCTCTTGTTTCTTTGTCCACACTCTTTTGTGTGCAGCAGTCCTTTTTATTGCTGCCATACTTGTCCTTTGATCATTGTAGGGAGATTGAAATAGTACTACAGCCCTTGTATTTTTTTATATATCTGCAAGCCACGTTCTGCCACTGACATTGTGTAGTGTAATACACAGGGCCTGTTTTTGTGCTGCATTCTCCCCCCCCCCCCCAAAAAAAAGGGAGAGTTAAATTGCCAACAAGTTTCTATACGCCAGTTCTGTTGGTCGTATATCTGGCAGCCACGTTCTGCCACTTACATTGTGTGGTGTAATACACTGGGCCTGTTTTATGCTACATTCACCCCCCCAAAAAGGGAGATTTAAATTGTCCACAAGTTTCTATACGTCAGTTCTGTTTGTGGTATATCTGGCAGCCACGTTCTGCCACTGACATTGTGTATTGTAATACACTGGGCCTGTTTTTTGCTACATTCTTCCCCCAAAAAAGGGAGAATTAAATTGCCCACAAGTTTCTATACGTCAGTTCTGTTTGTCGTATATCTGGCAGCCACGTTCTGCCACTGACATTGTGTAGTGAAATACACTGTGCCTGTTTTTTGCTGCATTCTCCCCCCCAAAAACGGGAAAGTTAAATTGCCAACAAGTTTCTATACGTCAGTTCTGTTGGTCGTATATCTGGCAGCCAAGTTCTGCCACTGACATTGTGTAGTGTAATACACAGGGCCTGTTTTTTGCTGCAGTCTTCCCGCCAAAAAAAGGGAGATAAAAATTCTCCAAAAGTTAATATACACCTTCTACCTTGTTTAACAGTACCATATAACGGTTGTTATTTTGGTAACATTTCCCCAAAAATGAGGAAGTCTGGTGGAAGAGGCTGTGGGCGGTCGTTGCCAGCTGATACTGATGGTGGTGGTGGTAGTGGAGCATCTGGTGGTACTGGGAAAAGCAAAATAGCACCAAAGGCTGGAGGTGTTGAGCTAGCGTCATCGTCTGGCTACACAAGGCCGCGAAGGCTCCCTTATCTTGGAGTTGGAAAACAGCTTTTAAAGCTGGAGCAGCAGGAACAAGTTTTGGCTTTCCTTGCTGACTCAGCCTCTAGCTCTTTCGCCTCCTCTTCAGAAGGTTCGAAATCAAAAAGCAGCGAGTCGTCAGTGGCTGCTCCTGGTCCGGAAAAAGTAGCTTCCTTGTGTCCTTCACCCAAAACAAAAGTGAAGGATGTGGCCGGCAACACAACACTTTACTCAATGGAGCTCTTTACACATAGCGTGCCTGAGTTAGAGAGGGAAATTGTTAAAAGCCCATTACAAGATGAATCGGACATGGAGTGCACAGATGCACAGCCACAGCTAGATTATTATGCTGTTCCATTGACTCAGATCACTACATTGCCCTCGCAGTGTACTGAGCCAGAATCTGACCCTGATGAGACTATGGTGCCCAGTCCCAAACGCTATAGCACCTTACACGGTGACACAGAGGACGGGGCACATGACATTGAAGAGGAGGTGATAGATGACCCAGTTGTTGATCCAGATTGGCAGCCATTGGGGGAAGAGGGTGCCGCTGCCAGTAGCTCAGAAGCAGAGGAGGATGATCTGCAGCAGCCATCTACATCGCAAAAGCTGTCATCTGGCAGGCCCGTATCAGGCCAAAAACGTGTGTCAAAAACCACAACAGGTGTAGGACAGCGTGGCCATCCGGTGACAGTAGCACAGCGTGCAAAGCCTGAAAAGGTATTCCATAGTAGGATGAGTGCAGTGTGGCAATTTTTTAACCAAGTTCCGAATGATCAGTCCAAAGTTATATGTAAGAAATGCTCCAAGACCTTTAGCAGAGGGAAGAATGTTCAAAATTTAAATACAACGTGCATGCGTAGACATTTAACCAGCAGGCACTTGGAAGCATGGACTAACTACCAAACGTCCCGTAACGTTGGTGCACCTGCTCATATTGAAGCTAGTTGCAACGCAACATTGCTTCCCTCACTGGAAGCCCACCGGTTAGGACACCACAAGTAGCTCATTTGGAGGTATTGTTGCAAGGCCAAAGCAGACAGGGAATCACAAGGTTCTTGGTTTGAAACACTGTAGGTAGGCCCACATCAAGAATACCATCACCAAGCCTCTCTCAATCTGCCATGTCCACCACCACCCCCGCTAGTTCCACCATATCCAGCTCTCC
Organism: Ranitomeya imitator; assembly: GCF_032444005.1. Lineage (NCBI taxonomy): Eukaryota > Metazoa > Chordata > Amphibia > Anura > Dendrobatidae > Ranitomeya > Ranitomeya imitator. The sequence continues at coordinate 176,414,761 of NC_091286.1, read as the reverse complement.
AGTCCAGCTCAGCCTACAAGAGACTCTCGATAGGAAAAGAAAGTACTCTTCCTCTCATCCGCGTATACAGGGTTTGAACGGCTACATTGCTCGACTAATCTCGTTTGAGATGATGCCTTACCGGTTGGTTGAAAATGAAGCCCTGATGGCCTACGCAGTACCACGCTATGACCTACCCAGTCGACACTTCTTTGCGAGAAAAGCCATCCCAGCACTCCACCAATATGTCAAAGAACGCATTGTCCATGCACTGAGGCAATCTGTGAGTACAAAGGTGCACCTGACAACAGATGGATGGACCAGTAGGCATGGCCAGGGACGTTACGTGTCCATCATGGCACACTGGGTTAATGTGGTGGATGCAGGGTCCACAGGGGACAGACATAGTGGCACAGTACTGCCTAGCCCAAGGTCTAGGAAACAGTTGGCTGTAGGCGTTTGCAACCCCTCATCCTCCAGAAGCGAAAGCTCGTCCACAGAGCATAGTCGCACGACCACTCCATCCGCTGCTGCCAGTGTTGCACCCGAGGTGTCCCATTATCGAACAACTTGTGGTAAGCGTCAGCAGGCTGTGCTGCAAATGAAGTGTTTGGGCGACAACAAACACACTGCAGAAGTACTGGCTGAGTACTTGCAGCAAGAAACTCAGTCATGGCTGGGCAGTGTACATCTTGAGGCAGGCAAGGTAGTCAGTGATAACGGAAGGAATTTTATGGCTGCCATAGCCCTTTCAGAACTGGAACACATATCTTGTCTGGCACACACCTTGAACCTGGTGGTGCAGTGCTTCCTCAAAAATTACCCTGATTTAGCAGCCCTGCTCCTGAAGGTGCACAGACTTTGCTCGCACATCCGCCGGTCGCCCGTACACATCAGCCGTATGCTGAACCATCAGCGATTGCTGAATCTTCCCCAGCACTGCCTAATAATCGACGTTGCAACACGGTGGAACTCCACACTGCATATGCTTCAGAGGCTGTGCGAATAGAGGCGTGCTGTCATGTATTTGTGGGAGGATACACATGCACGGGCAGGCAGTTGGATGGCAGACATGGGGTTGTCTGGTGTGCAGTGGTCGAAGCTCCAAGACCTCTGTCAAGTCCTTCAGTGTTTTGAGGAATGCACATGGCTGGTCAGTGCAGACGACGACATCATAAGCATGAGCATCCAACTAATGCGTCTGCTGATGCAAAGTTTGATGCACATAAAGCAGCAGGCGTCTGCAGCCGAGGAGGAGGGAAGCCTTGATGACAGTCAGGAACACATGATGCTCCATACTGTATGATGGCCACATATGATGCTCCATACTGTATAATGACCGCACATGATGCTCCATACTGTATGATGGCCACATATGATGCTCCATACTGTATAATGGCCGCACATGATGCTCCATACTGTATATTGGCCGCACATGATGCTCCATACTGTATAATGGCCGCACATGATGCTCCATACTGTATAATGGCCACACATGATGCTCAATATTGTATAATGACCGCACATGATGCTCAATACTGTATAATGACCGCACATGATGCTCCATACTGTATAATGGCCCCACATGATGCTCCATACTGTATAATGACTGCACATGATGCTCCATACTGTATAATGACTGCACATGATGCTCCATACTGTATATTGGCCGCACATGATGCTCCATACTGTATAATGACCCCACATGATGCTCCATACTGTATAATGACCGCACATGATGCTCCATACTGTATAATGGCTCTACATGATGCTCCATACTGTATAATGACCACACATGATACTCCATACTGTGTAATGACCGCACATGATGCTCCATACTGTATATTGGCCGCACATGATGCTCCATACTGTATATTGGCCGCACATGATGCTCCATACTGTGTAATGACCCCACATGATGCTCAATACTGTATAATGACCGCACATGATGCTCCATACTATATAATGGCCCCACATGATGCTCAATACTGTATAATGGCCCCACATAATTCTCCATACTGTATAATGACCGCATATGATTCCATACTGTATAATGGCTCCACATGATGCTCCATACTGTATAATGACTGCACATGATGCTCCATACTGTATAATGACCGCACATGATGCTCCATACTGTATATTGGCCACACATGATGCTCCATACTGTATATTGGCCACACATGATGCTCCATACTGTATAATGACCCCACATGATGCTCAATACTGTATAATGACTGCACATGATGCTCCATACTGTATAATGGCCCCACATGATGCTCAATACTGTATAATGGCCCCACATAATTCTCCATACTGTCTAATGACCGCAAATGATGCTCCATACTGTATATTGGCCCCACATGATGCTCAATACTGTATAATGACTGCACATGATGCTCCATACTGTATAATGGCCCCACATGATGCTCAATACTGTATAATGGCCCCACATAATTCTTCATACTGTATAATGACCGCACATGATGCTCCATACTGTATAATGACCGCACATGATGCTCCATACTGTATATTGGCCGCACATGATGCTCAATACTGTATAATGACCCCACATGATGCTCCATACTGTATATTGGCTGCACCTAGCACTTCGTACCATATAATGGCGACACATAGCACTTCGTACCATATAATGGCGACACATAGCACTTCGTACCATATAATGGCGACACATAGCACTTCGTACCATATAATGGCGATACATAGCACTTCTTACCATATAATGGCGACACATAGCACTTCGTACTATATAATGGCGACACATAGCACTTCGTACCATATAATGGCGACACATTGCACTTCGTACCATATAATGGCGACACATAGCACTTCGTACCATATAATGGCGATACATAGCACTTCGTACCATATAATGGCGACACATAGCACTTCGTACCATATAATGGCGACACATAGCACTTCGTACTATATAATGGCGACACATAGCACTTCGTACTATATAATGGCGACACATAGCACTTCGTACCATATAATGGCGACACATAGCACTTCGTACCATATAATGGCGACACATAGCACTTCGTACTATATAATGGCGACACATAGCACTTCGTACCATATAATGGCGACACATAGCACTTCGTACCATATAATGGCGACACATAGCACTTCGTACCATATAATTTCGACACATAGCACTTCGTACCATATAATGGCGATACATAGCACTTCGTACCATATAATGCCGACACATAGCACTTCGTACCATATAATGGCGATACATAGCACTTCGTACCATATAATGGCGACACATAGCACTTCGTACTATATAATGGCGACACATAGCACTTCGTACTATATAATGGCGACACATAGCACTTCGTACTATATAATTGCGACACATAGCACTTTGTACCATATAATGGCGACATATAGCACTTCGTACCATATAATGGCGACACATAGCACTTCGTACTATATAATGGCGACACACAGCTCTTCGTACCATATAATGGCGACACATAGCACTTCGTACCATATAATGGCGACACATAGCACTTCGTACTATATAATGGTGACACATAGCACTTCGTACCATATAATGGCGACACATAGCACTTCGTACTATATAATGGCGACACATAGCACTTCGTACTATATAATTTCGACACATAGCACTTCGTACCATATAATGGCGACACACAGCACTTCATACCATATAATGGCGACACATAGCACCTCACACGCACACGGCTCCGCTCCGTACACCTCGTACGCACACGGCTCCGCTCCGTACACCTCGCACACACACGGCTCCACTCCGTACACCTCTCACACACACAAGGCTCCGCTCCGTACACCTCTCACACACACACGGCTCCGCTCCGTACACCTCACACACACACACACGGCTCCGCTCCGTACACCTCGCACACACACAAGGCTCCGCTCCATACACCTCTCACACACACGGCTCCGCTCCATACACCTCGCACACACACACGACTCCGCTCCGTACACCTCGCACACACACGGCTCCGCTCCGTACACCTCGCACACACACGGCTCTGCTACATCCACACTGTACACCTCCTGACCCCACACAAGGCAGCATACTTACCTCATCCTGCGGCACCATGTGGCAGCAAGTTGGCAATCAGCACAGGCAGCGAGTCCTGCAATCCACGGAGGTCCCGATCATGTGACCCCCTGACTCCTCATCACAGGTCCTGTGCACAGAAAGCAGGCAGCCATACAGAAGGGTAAGGGCCCGGGGCATGGCTTAACACAAGGGGGCGTGTCGGTCCTGCTGTCTGCGGGTGCGGGATCAGAGCGTCCCGTGCAGGACAGCAGGGCAAAGGCTCAAATCCAGGACAATCCCGCACAATGAGGGACGGTTGGGAGCTATGATTTAGCCACCTTTTTTATGTTAGGCCTCTGTCTGTCTGTCTGTCTGTTTGCGCCACACATTACAACTGTCCCCCGCTGAAACAAGCTAGGCCGCCTGGTTAATCCTGCTAGCAGTTTGGAACTGCATTTAGCCACCTTTTTTTTATTTTAGGAATCTGTCTGTCTGTCTGTCTGCGTCACACATTACGACTGTCCCCCGCTGAAAAAAGCTAGGCCGCCTGGTTATTCCTGCTAGCAGTTTGGAACTGCATTTAGCCACCTTTTTTATTTTAGGCCTCTGTCTGTTTGTCTGTCTATCTGCGTCACACATTTCAACTGTCCCCCGCTGAAACAAGCTAGGCCGCCTGATTATTCCTGCTAGCAGTTTGGAATGGCATTTAGCCACCATTTTTTATTTTAGGCGTCTGTCTGTCTGTCTGCGCCACACATTATAACTGTCCCCCGCTGAAAAAAGCTAGGCCGCCTGTGTACTCCTCTTATGAATTGTGAACTGAATATAGCCTTTTTTATTTTAGGCCTATGCTGTGTGTCAGAGCCACTAATTACACTTGTCCTCCCCCGCTGAACCACGCTATGCCGCCTGTGCGTACTCCTCTTACAAATTTTGAACTGCAATTAGCCACCTTTTTTTATTTTAGGCCTACTCTGTCTGTCTGAGCCACTTATTACAGTTGTCCTCCTCTGAACCAAGCTATGCCGCCTGTGTACTCCACTTAACAATTTTGAACTGCATTTTGCCTACTTATTTAAAGGGAAGGTGCCACCAGTTTTCTTGTATTTTGTTTTTTTTGTGAAATTAAGCTTAAAATAGTAATTAAAATGTATTAATGCAATGTTTGCACTGTTTGCAAACATTTCTATATGAAAAATATTATATATTTTTCTACAAATATACATATTTACCACTAGGGGGAGCATTTTCCGTTTTAGACCTCAAGCAGCTATAGTACGATTTAGCAGCTCTGCCCCAGGGATATTAGACCACCCAAAAGGGGAGGGAAATGGTGATGTCAGCAGTTACTGCTCCAACAGTAAGAATGAAGAGCAGCATCACAGGGCAGAGCCATTTTGTGTGTGATGCAGTTACTGCATCAGAGGAGCAGAACACAGTGGGCTCAGCAGCATCTGGACCCAAGAAGAGTGAAGACATGTGGTGTGCATGGAGCAGCATTGGGAGCTGTCTGGGAGCTCCAGCTCTGCAGTGAATAGCCAGGCATTATGGAGGGAGGGGAGAGATGCATTGTATGGCTAAGGCCGGGGTCACACTAGACCGCAATACGGACGAGTGCAATGCGATAAAAAATCGCATAGCGCTCGTCCCAATGTTAATCTATGGGGCAGCTCCCATCATCCGATATTTTCTCGACCGTATTCAGGATCCGAGTGAAATCGCAGCATGCTGTGATTGTCAGCGTATCTCGGCCGAGAATCGCCAATGAAAGTCTATGGGGGTGAGAAAAAATAGCACAGCACATGGACCATCAGTGTGACGTGCGAGAAATTCTCAGGCATTGGGCAGGTGACAGGAAAGGCTCAGCCATTATTTGCTCATTTTGCAAGTGTGTGAGAAAATCTCACCATACGGATGTCACACGGATGCCAAACGGATCATTGGATGCGAGAAAATCGCATCCTCGCACTGCACACGGATCACTGTTTTGGTAACATTTGTGCGATTCTCGTCCGTCAAAAACGGACCTTTTTTTATACGTTGTGTGTGTCCCCGGCCTAAGAGTGATGGGAGAGAAAGAGACGTGAAGTATGATGAGTGAGACACATATGGAGTGTGATGAGGAGATACACATTGAGGCTGTGTGCACACGTTCAGGATTTTTCGCATTTTTTTGCGTTTGTTCGCTATAAAAATGTGATAAAAACAATTTAAAAATGCATACATATGCATCCCATCATTTATAATGCATTCCGCATTTTTTGTGCATATGTTGCGTTTTTTCTGGGGGAAAAACGCATCGCAGTAAAAAACGCAACATGTTCTGCGCATGTCGTGTCTCCTCCTTTGATGTGGGCTCCGGCGGTGAGCCCACATCAAAGTCACGACATGTGGGCTGTTTTGTACAGCTGACATGTGCGCGCAATAGCGGCAGGTGAAATCGCAATTCACCCGCCGCTATTAACCTGTTAAATGCCGCTGTCAAATGCATTTAACTACCGCTTCCAGCAGCGCGGCCAGAAATGAGCGCATCGTCCACCTCCGTCACATGATCAGGGGTTGGCGATGCGTCAGGATGGTAACCATAGAGGTCCTTGCAGGGCCGGCTCCAGGTTTTCGAGGGCCCCGGGCGAAAGAGTCTCAGTGGGCCCCCCCCTTTAACACATACCCCGATTTATGATGCACAGATACGGCAGAGAAATGTATAGTACAATGCCAGATTTCACTTCTTACATGAGTGACAGCTATTGTAGATTCTGCAGTGTATATATACAGGAGGAAAGGTGCTGTGCAGTGTATATATACAGGAGAGGTGCTGTGCAGTGTATATATACAGGAGGAAAGGTGCTGTGCAGTGTATATATACAGGAGAGGTGCTTTTCTGTTTTGAGTTTTTCTATGAAACAAAGACTTTTCTACATAAACAACATTGTTTGGTTTTGCGGCCCTAACAGATCTGTGCTACAAAGTAACAGGCGGCTCGGGCATTAATGAGGGACCTGATGCTGAATCCTTTCCACAAACCCTAATGACCCAATTAGTGCCCCGTCATTAGAAGCTCATTAAACGCCTCCCTGTCCCGAGCAGTCATGTACAGTATGGGGGGATCCTGCAGCCCACCCCCTGACTGCTCCATACCATACACTGCCCTCTGTCGCGCTCACTATTATCCTGTGCATTTCTCTGTCATCGTTACCCCATGTTACACTTGTCACCTCCCACTACAGAGTAGCAGGGCAGCCAATGTCACCCCCTCCCGGACCCTAATGGCAGCAGGAAATGTCTGCTCCTCTATTGGGTTGGAACCTGATTTAATCAAGGAATAATGTGGATTTGTTGCCGGTGGCTGCAGGGGAAGGGTTAAGTGATGCCATGTCCTTGGTGGAAGCAGTGGCAGCTGCTGGGACCTGGACAGAGACAACCAATGTTGCTGTGACTGCACAGTGTGACCTGGAGGAGAGAAGCTGAGACTCCAGAGCAGAAATCACCCACATGCCAGCACTGGGCAGAGTCCCTCCAGTCACCAGCCTGGGGCCACGGGGCCCCAACCTACAGCCCACAGCTCAGTTTTATCCATGGCAGCAGCTCCCCTTCCTCCTGGCATCTGGTTAACCCCATTTATGCGGGTCGGATTGTTATCTTTAAGGTTCAGCAATAACCTTCATACAGATGGGAAGGGGTTAAGCTTCTTCCTACCCCACTGGTGCAGGTTTGGTGCAGCATGCATGTATTCTGGGTGAGCTGGGCGGCTACAGGCTGCACCCCACCAGCTGCTCCTCCAGACATCACCCACATTTTTAGGCAGTGGAGAAAGACAGCAGCAGACTGAGCCACAACTGCAACCACTGCTGGATACCATAACACTCACTCAGACAGGCACTAGTAGGACTGAGCTCCGGAATCTGATAAACTTCAGCACTGTCTGCAGCCACCCAGGGGGGAGAGCAGAGAACGTGCTCTCTCCGCCCACAATGTCACACTGCCTTCTGTTAACCCCTATGTGTGCCTGCCTGGCTGCACTGACTGAGTGAGAAGATCCTTGTGTCAGAGCTGGCACATAGGGGTTAAGAGAACGCAGCCAGCGTGACTTTGTGGGGGGAGAGAGCATGTTATCTCCTGCTCTGCTCTCCCAGCTGTATCTATGACAGCATGAGTGGGCCCCCCCCTCTCCCCAGGGCCCCGGCATTTGCCCGCTGTGCCGGGTGCTGACGCCGGCCCTGGGTCCTTGAGACCTCTATAGTTACTGATGCCGGCCTGCTGTGAGCGCCACCCTGTGGTCGGCACTCATAGCAAGCCTGTAATTCAGCTACGGAGCAGCAATCTGATGATCGCTGCTATGTAGCTGAGCCGATCGAGTTGTGCCAGCTTCTAGATTCCCATGGAGGCTATTGATGCATGGCAAATGTAAAAAAAAATGTTTTTAAAAATATGAAAAAAAAAATAAAAATTAAAGTTTAAATCACCCCCCTTTTGCCCCATCAAAAATAAAACAATAAAAAAATCAAACCTACACATTTAGTATCGCCGCGTTCAGAATCGCCCAATCTGTCAATAAAAAAAAACATGACTGACATGTGCCCGCAATAGCGGCGGATGAGATCGCGATTCAACCGTTCCTCTGTATGTGTTTTCCGTCCGGCGGAAACAGCTGTTTTGACGGATCCTGCAAAAAACGGATGAAACGTGTGGCCATCCGGCGCTAATACAACTCAATGAGAAAATAACGGATCCGGCGAAAAAAACTGATCTGGCAGAAAAAAAAGTAAATTGTGGAAACAAAACGGATCTGGCGTGAAAAAACGGATCCGGCGGAAAAAACTGATCTGGCAGAAAAAAAAGGAAATTGTGGAAAAAAACGGATAAGGCGGAAAAAAATGGATCTGGCGTGAAAAAACGGATCCGGCGAAAAAAACTGATCTGGCAGAAAAAAAAGGAACTTGTGGAAAAAAACGGATCTGGCGGAAAAAAAACGGATCAGGCGGGAAAAAAAGGATCCGATGGAAAAAAACTGATCTGGCAGAGAAAAAAGAAAATTGTGGAAAAAAACGGATCTAGCGTGAAAAAACGGATCAGGCGGGAAAAGAAAGGATCCGATGGAAAAAAAACTGATCTGACAGAAAAAAAAGGAAATTGTGGAAAAAAACGGATCAGGCGGGAAAAAAAGGATCCGATGGAAAAAAAACCTGATCTGGCAGAAAAAAAAGGAAATTGTGGAAAAAAACGGATCCGGCGGGAAAAAACGGATCCGGCGGGAATTAACGGATCCAGCAGGAAAAAATGGATCCGGCGGGAAAAAACGGATCCGGCGGGAAAAAATGGATCCGGTGGAAAAAACGGATCTGGCGGAAAAAAACGGATTCTGCAAATGTGCTCGCAGGATGCGTTTTTTCCCATAAACTTGTATTAGCGACAGATCGTGACGGATGGCCACACGTCGCGTGGTCGCGTCCGTCGTGCAATGGATCCGTCGTGTTTTGGCGGACCGTCGGCACGAAAAAACGTTCAAGTGAACTTTTTTTGTCCAGCGCGTCCGCCATTTTCTACCGCGCATGCGCTGCCAAAACTCCACCCCCTCCTTCCAGACTTCAGAATGGGCAGTGGATGTGTTGAAAAACTGCATCCGCTGCCCACGTCGGGCACAAATTTCATAACATGCGTCGGTACGTCGGCCCGACGCACTCGTACCGACGCAAGTGTGAAAGAGGCCTTTATGAGGGTTGAATTAAAAAAAAAACAAAAAAAAACGCCTGGGCGCCCGTGCAATTTTCTGCGCCAGGGGGGGAAAGCCAACGGCCGGGGGCCAATATCTGTAGCCTGTTATGAATATCAGCCCGCAGCTGTCTGTATAGCCTTTACTGGCTATTAAAATAAGGGGACCCAAAAAAAAAAAAAAATTGCGTGGGGTCCCCCTATATTTTATAGCCAGAAAGGCTACGCAGACAGCTGCAGGCTGATATTCATAGCCTAGAGAGGGGCCATGGATATTGCCCCCCCCCCCCAGGCTACAAATACCAGTCCGCAGCCGCCCCAGAAATGGCGCATCTGTAAGATGCGCCAATTCCGGCACTTAGCCCCTCTCTTCCCACTCCCGTGTAGCGGTGGGATATGGGGTAATGAAGGGTTAATGTCACCTTGCTATTGTAAGGTGAGATTAAGCCGGGTTAATAACGGAGAGGCGTCAATAAGACGCCTATCCGTTATTAATCCAATAGTAAGAAAGGGTTAAAAAAAAACACGCACACATTAGGAAAAAAGTATTTTAATATTCTTCATTTCACCATACTTACCATACTTCAGCGCCTGCAAAAAACGTAAAATAATAAACCGTATACTACCTATCCGCCGTAGTCCAATTAATAACGAGTGTCCCACGACGATCTCCCCTATAGAACAGTGACATCGGGTGATGTCACTGCTCTATAGGACCCTCAGTGACACACTGACAGGAGACAATGGCTCCTGCAGTGCATCACTGAGAGGTTACCTTAGGACGAAGGCTCACTTTATGGCAATTGCTGCCTGGGAAAATTTCTCATACAGCAATGGCATAAAGTGAGACTAGGGACTTTTTTTTTTACAGTGGCGGAGGAATACAGTGGTGGAAGGATACCTTCCTGCTGTCATTGTGTTCCTGGAGCCCCTAGAGAGCAGTCGCATTATCTGATGCTGCTGCTCTCCACAGGAGATCGCCGTGGGACACTCGTGGATTTCTGCGGACAGGGAGTATATTGGTTGTTTGGTTTTTTTTATATTTTTTTTACAGATGACACTGGCTTCGGGGAACAAAGTGACAAGTAATGGTGAGTATGAAATCTATGTTTAATGTACTGTATGTCTATATGTATGTAATGTATGAATGTATTGTATGTAGCATGTATGTAGCATGTATGTGGCATGTATGTGGCATGTATGTATGGAGTATTTTTTTTTTTCATTCAACACATTAGCCGGATGATGGGACTGTCCCATAATTGGCTAATGTGTCAATCACTGTCATTGTAGCAGGCATCGTCCGATGGGACTTGTAGTCCCATCGGACGATGCTTGCATACACGCATAGAGACCCCCCCACGCCGCACAGAGATCCCCCACGCCGCACAGAGACCCCCCACGCCGCACAGAGACCCCCCCACGCCGCACAGAGACCTCCCCACGCCGCACAGAGATCCCCCCACGCCGCAGAGACCCCCCCACGCCGCACAGAGACCCCCCAACGCCGCACAGAGACCCCCCCACGCCGCACAGAGACCCCCCACGCCGCACAGAGAGGGAGAGCGACACATGGGGGCAGGGCTGCCACTAGAAATTTTGGGGCCCCATACTGGCAAAATTTTCGGGGCCCCCTTGAGACTCCGCCCAGGCTCCACCCCAGCCCCGCCTCCAGGCTCCACCCCTCGAACTGTCCACAGTCCCACCGCTATCTCTTGGAAAATCTCCACTTCTCACCTATCACACATTAACAGTTCCCATCACCAGATCACACATATAGCCGGCAGCTTTTGTTTTGGCCAAAATAATTTTTAAGCCGCCACCAGAACACGGTAGACACTTTTGGCCGGGCCCTACTGTACTGTAACCTACTAAATATTTGTTAAAATATGCAATACAATTTAGGTATATTTTTATTTATTTTTCAATTTTTAAAATGACCTATAATACTACATACAAGGAACAAATACCACAACACTATGACCAGATGACATATTACCACCACAGTGATCGAATAATATAAAATACAAGGAACAAATACCACAACACCATGACCAGACCGCATATTACCACCACATAGTGACTGAATACTACAATACTGATCAGTAATAAAAAAAAACAACCACAATACTATCACCATCAGTGCCATTATACACAGGAGATCTGTAATTAGTAAGCAGTGTCTGTGTACAGGTAATACAGTGATCACCGGTGACATTATACACAGGAGCTCTGTATATAGTATACAGTGTATAGTGTCAGTGTATAGTTAACACTGACTCACCAGTGACGTCTCTAGGTGAAGTCCTTCATCTTTCATCCAGCACAGACCGCCATCATTTCTTCCAGCCAGGACTCGTCTCTGCAGGAAATAACACAGTTATCTCGAGTTCCACTTGCAGAATACATTACTTAATTTTCACAGCCTCTACATTACACCACATAAAGAAGGTGACATAGTATCACTCTGCACAGTAACAGGACCTCCCCCCATTTAAAACAGTATACTCAAAAAATAAAATAAATACATCACTGCAATAATAATATCCCTTAATTAGCCCCTATGGTAATATTCGCCATCCTAGCCCCCGTGTGTCTCATTGCAGGCTCCAGCCATATGTTCTCCCATCCTGCCCTCATGAGTATCCATTCTGCCCCATATGATCTCCCCATCCTGCCCCATCTGTCTCCATCGTATCCATCCTGCCCCATCTGTCTCCAATCCTGCCCCATCTGTCTCCATTCTGCCCCATCTGTTTCCAATCCTGCCCCATCTGTGTCCAGCACTCTGCCCCATCTGTTTCCAATCCTGCCCCATCTGTGTCCAGCACTCTGCCCCATCTGTGTTCAGCACTCTGCCCCATCTGTGTCCAATCCTGCCCCATCTGTGTCCAGCGCTCTGCCCCATCTCTGTCCAGCGCTCTGCCCCATCTCTGTCCAGCGCTCTGCCCCATCTCTGTCCAGCGCTCTGCCCCATCTCTGTCCAGCGCTCTGCCCCATCTCTGTCCAGCGCTCTGCCCCATCTCTGTCCAGCGCTCTGCCCCATCTCTGTCCAGCGCTCTGCCCCATCTCTGTCCAGCGCTCTGCCCCATCTCTGTCCAGCGCCCTGCCCCATCTCTGTCCAGCGCTCTGCCCCATCTCTGTCCAGCGCTCTGCCCCATCTCTGTCCAGCCCTCTGCCCCATCTCTGTCCAGCACTCTGCCCCATCTCTTCCCTGCACTCTGCCCCATCTCTGTCTAGCACTCTGCCCCATCTCTGTTCAGCACTCTGCCCCATCTCTGTCCAGCACTCTGCCCCATCTCTTCCCAGCACTCTGCCCCATCTCTTCCCAGCACTCTGCCCCATCTCTTCCCAGCGTTTTGCCCCTGTGTCCAGCACTCTGCCCCATCTCTGTCCAGCACTCTGCCCCATCTCTTCCCAGCACTCTGCCCCATCTCTTCCCAGCACTCTGCCCCATCTCTGTCCAGCGTTTTGCCCCTGTGTCCAGCACTCTGCCCCATCTCTGTCCAGCACTCTGCCCCATCTCTGTCCAGCACTCTGCCCCATCTCTGTCCAGCACTCTGCCCCATCTCTGTCCAGCACTCTGCCCCATCTCTTCCCAGCACTCTGCCCCATCTCTTCCCAGCACTCTGCCCCATCTCTGTCTAGCACTCTGCCCCATCTCTGTCCAGCGTTTTGCCCCATCTCTGTCCAGCACTCTGCCCCATCTCTGTCCAGCACTCTGCCCCATCTCTGTCCAGCACTCTGCCCCATCTCTTCCCAGCACTTTGCCCCATTTCTTCCCAGCACTCTGCCCCATCTCTTCCCTGCACTCTGCCCCATCTCTGTCTAGCACTCTGCCCCATCTCTGTTCAGCACTCTGCCCCATCTCTGTCCAGCACTCTGCCCAGCACTCTGCCCCATCTCTTCCCAGCACTCTGCCCCATCTCTTCCCAGCGTTTTGCCCCTGTGTCCAGCACTCTGCCCCATCTCTGTCCAGCACTCTGCCCCATCTCTTCCCAGCACTCTGCCCCATCTCTTCCCAGCACTCTGCCCCATCTCTGTCCAGCGTTTTGCCCCTGTGTCCAGCACTCTGCCCCATCTCTGTCCAGCACTCTGCCCCATCTCTTCCCAGCACTCTGCCCCATCTCTTCCCAGCACTCTGCCCCATCTCTGTCCAGCGTTTTGCCCCTGTGTCCAGCACTCTGCCCCATCTCTGTCCAGCACTCTGCCCCATCTCTGTCCAGCACTCTGCCCCATCTCTGTCCAGCACTCTGCCCCATCTCTGTCCAGCACTCTGCCCCATCTCTTCCCAGCACTCTGCCCCATCTCTTCCCAGCACTCTGCCCCATCTCTGTCTAGCACTCTGCCCCATCTCTGTCCAGCGTTTTGCCCCATCTCTGTCCAGCACTCTGCCCCATCTCTGTCCAGCACTCTGCCCCATCTCTTCCCAGCACTTTGCCCCATTTCTTCCCAGCACTCTGCCCCATCTCTTCCCTGCACTCTGCCCCATCTCTGTCTAGCACTCTGCCCCATCTCTGTTCAGCACTCTGCCCCATCTCTGTCCAGCACTCTGCCCAGCACTCTGCCCCATCTCTTCCCAGCACTCTGCCCCATCTCTTCCCAGCGTTTTGCCCCTGTGTCCAGCACTCTGCCCCATCTCTGTCCAGCACTCTGCCCCATCTCTTCCCAGCACTCTGCCCCATCTCTTCCCAGCACTCTGCCCCATCTCTGTCCAGCGTTTTGCCCCTGTGTCCAGCACTCTGCCCCATCTCTGTCCAGCACTCTGCCCCATCTCTGTCCAGCACTCTGCCCCATCTCTGTCCAGCACTCTGCCCCATCTCTGTCCAGCACTCTGCCCCATCTCTTCCCAGCACTCTGCCCCATCTCTTCCCAGCACTCTGCCCCATCTCTGTCTACCACTCTGCCCCATCTCTTCCCAGCACTCTGCCCCATCTCTTCCCAGCACTCTGCCCCATCTCTGTCCAGCGTTCTTCCTTGGGCCCCCGGATCGCCGCTCTAAAAAAAAAAAAAAGAAGTTCTTCTTACCTGCCGCGCTCCTGCGGCGGGCGAAGTCTCCACGCAGCTGCAGCGTGCATGCACTCGCCGGCGACTGACAATGATGTCAGACGCCGGCGACATGCACGCACGCTGCGGCTGACGTCAGCGCCTGCCAGCCTCAGATTGGCTGGCGGCGCCGCGGCTGTTAACTATTGACGTGCGGGCCCGCGCCCGCACGTCAATAGCTTTAAACAGCTGCAGCATCGGCGCTAAGGGCCCGGTTAGCCTGCGGCTGCCGGTAGGGGCCCGGTGAGCAGATAAGAAGGGGCCCGATGCGGGCCCCCTCTGCTCACCGGGCCCCATACGCCAGTCACGGCCGTCATGCCCTGATGGCGGCCCTGCATGGGGAGAGTGCAGTTTACCGGAGATCACTGGGACTCTGTGCAAGTGGGGAGGCGGAGACAGAGCAGGGGGAAGCACACGGCAGCGTGTGAGAGCAGAAGATGTCTGCCCAGAACCTGCAGTGCCTGGAGTACAGAGGAGAAGTGAGGGCTTCTTCTCTCCTGTGATAGAGAGCAAGTGGAGCTCGGCAGATAGCACAGGGCTCTAATAAAATGGCAGCTAGTCACACCTACAGCAGTGAGTTGTGCAGCCCACAGAGGCGTGCCCAGCTCACTGCTAATGCTGCTGCAATGTTACAGATAGGGTCCGAGCCGGTCTATTATCTCCTATGTCCATGGGGTGCCGTAATCTGACACTGATAGTGACGTACTACTGCTGCAAAACCAAGATGTCAGCCCCCAGTGCATTCTTTCTACTCATATAACACACGAAATCTGTTTTACATGCATTCAAATCTGGGTTATAACAGCATGTTATGCTACATTACATTGATTAATTAATGATCTACAAAGGCGGTACCTTCCCTTTAAGCCTACTAACTGTGTCTGCCTCCCATTACAGTTGTCCTCCACTGAACAAAGCTGAGCCTCATTTTTCATCCGGTGTCAGATATTAAACTGCATTTGGCCTACTTCTTTGGTGGGACCTACAAATGGTGTGTGCCGCTGCTTGGTGTTCTCCACTGAATAAAGCTGAGCCTCAATTTTCATCTGGTGTCAGATATTAAACTGCATTTGGCCTACTTCTTTGGTTGGGCCTACTAATGGTGTGTGCCGCTGCTTGTTGTTCTCCTCCACTGTACAAAGCTGAGCTTCAATTTTCATCCTGGTTAGGATATTACACTGCATTTGGCCTACTGATTTGGTTATGCCTACTAACGGTGTCTGACGCTCCTTGCTAGGGTTGAGCGAAACGGATCGGTCATTTTCATAAGTCGCCGACTTTTAGCAAAGTCGGGTTTTATGAAACCCGACCCGATCCCTGTGTGGGGTCGGCCACGTGGTACACGACTTTCGCACCAAAGTCGCGTTTCAATGATGCGAAAAGCGCCATTTCTCAGCCAATGAAGGTGGACGCAGAGTGTGGGCAGCATGATGACATAGGTCTCCACCATCTTAGAGAAGGGCATTACAGTGATTGGTTTGCTTTCTGCGGCATCACAGGGGCTATAAAGGGACGTTCCCGCCGACCGCCATTTTACTGCTGCTGATCTGAGCATAGCGTTAGGCAGGGTACATTAACCCCCAAACCGCTTGTGCTGTAGCGATTTCCACTGTCCAACACCACCTTTTGTTTGCAGGGACAGTGGAGGCTACATTTTTTTTCCTCAGCGCTGTAGCTCATTGGGCTGCCCTAAAAGGCTCCCTGATAGCTGCATTGCTGTGTGTACGCCGCTGTGCAAACCAACTGCTTTTCTCAAAGCACAAATCCTGTTGCTCCTTCCTTTCTGCACAGCTATCTTGTTTGTTTGTCCACACTCTTGACTTTTTTGTGCAGCAGTCCACTCCTTGTTATTGCTGCCTGCCATGCTTTGCTGAGATTACTGCAGGGAGATACAGGAAAGAAATATATCTTGGTACCGTGTATTGTTCCTGCCTGAGTGGGAGTAGTTATCGCGTCGCTGCAGCGTGCCCAATAGCCAGTACATAGCAGGCAGCCTTTCTGGCGACTAATTACCCAGGGTGCAGTACCTAATCTGACCTGAGAGTAAGGGGGCGCCAGAGAGCTGCAAGTGTTAAGTGGAACTGTAAGCGGGATATACATAAATCCCTGCAGTTCGTGGTATATAGAAAAGCAGTGGGATACCTAGAATAAGCCCCTGCTGTAAACTAAGAAGTCAATAGCCTTGTGTGTGGTTTTTCATCACATCGTGGAGTGGAGGGATAACTAAGATAAGCCCCCCCTGCACATGTGATAGCCGTCTGTTGGCCTAAAGTCACCTCAATCCGTGACGTAGGGGTGACGGTCACGGTGTGAATCCTGACCCATTGGTGACAGCGGTCAGGGGAATCGTGACAATTGATTGTAGGACAGTCCTTTTTTTTTTCGTTATATCTCTTCAAGCCAATTTCTGCCACAGAAAATATACTCTAATACAGTGGCCCAGATTTATTCACTAGTCTCCCTGGAGAAAAAAAAAAAAGGGTGCAGATTAAAGTTGGCAAATCTGCATCAGTGGCAGTCCTGTGTGTGGCATCTGTGTCTCATTTTCTGGCACAGAAAACATACAGTCTAACAGTGGGCCTGATTTCTTGCCAATTCTCCTATAAATAAAAAAAAATAGTGGGAGATTAAGATTGACAATTCTGCCTCAGGGCCAGTCGTGTGTGTGGCATCTGTCTTTCATTTTGTGCCACAGAAAACCTAGTGTGTAATACTGGGCCAGATTTTTTTAAACTTCTCCCAGGAAAAAAAAAAGTGGGATATTAAGATTGGCATTTCTGCCTCAGTGCCAGTCCTGTGTGTGCCATCAGTCTCTCATTTTGTGCCACATTAAACCTAGTGTGTAACACTGGGCCAGATTTTTTGACAATTGTCCCAGAAAAAAAATTGTGGGAGATTAGGATTGGCAATTCTGCCTCACCGCCAGTCGTGTGTGTGGCATCTGTCTTTAATTTTGTGCCACAGAAAAACTAGTGTGTAATACTAGGCCTGATTTTTTTTTATAATTCTCCCTGGGAAAAAAAATAGTGGGAGATTAAGATTGGCATTTCTGCCTCAGTGCCAATACTGTGTGTGCCATCTGTCTCTAATTTTGTGCCACATTAAACCTAGTGTATAACACTGGGCCAGATTTCTTGACAATTCTCCCAGAAAAAAAAAAAGTGGGAGATTAAGATTGGCATTTCTGCCTCAGTGCCAGTCCTGTGTGTGGCATCTGTCTTTTATTTTGTGCCACAGAAAACCTAGTGTGTAATACTGGGCCTGATTTTTTTAATATTCTCCCAGAAAAAAAAATAGTGGGAGATTAAGATTGGTCATTCTGCCTCTGTGCCAGTCCTGTGTGTAGCATCTGTCTCTCATTTTGTGCCACAGAAAACCTAGTGTGTAATGCTGGGCCTGATTTTTTTTTATAATTCTCCCTGGAAAAAAAAATAGTGGGAGATTAAGATTGGCATTTCTGCCTCAGTGCCAGTCCTGTGTGTGGCATCTGTCTCTCATTTTGTGCCACAGAAAACATACAGTCTAACAGTGGGCCTGATTTCTTGCCAATTCTCCCATAAATTAAAAAAAAAAATAGTGGGAGATTAAGATTGGCAATTCTGCCTCAGTGGCAGTGCTGTGTGTGACATCTGTCTCTAATTTTGTGCCACAGAAAACCTAGTGTGTAATACTGGGCCAGATTAAGATTGGCAATTCTGCCTCAGTGCCAGTCGTGTGTGTGGCATCTGTCTTTCATTTTATGCCACAGAACATATACTGTATAAGAGTGGGCCACATTTCTTCAATATTCTCCAAGAAAAAATGAAAAGGGGGAGATTTTTATTGGTAGTGTCTGCATCTGCGTCAGTCCTTTTAGTGGCATATCTGTCTGCCACTGAAGCTGTGTACTGTTATACATTGGGCCTGATTTTCCCTGCAGTCTCACCCACCTATAAAGGGATATATAAATCCAACAGAAGTTTGAGTTCACCTTGTAACTGGTTTTACAGTAACAAATACCGTTAGTTTGGTTACGTTTTTCAAACAATTAGGAAGTCTGGTGGAAGAGCTTGTGGCCGTGGGCGGTCATTGCCAGCTGGTAATGATGGTAGTGGTGGTGGAGCATCAGGTGGTCGTGGGAAAAGCAATATAGCACCAAAGTCTTGAGTTGTTGAGCCAGGTTCGTCGTCTGGCTACACAAGGCCTCGAACGCTTCCTTTTCTGGGAATAGGAAAACCGCTTTTAAAGCCGGAGCAGCAAGAACAAGTTTTGGCTTTCCTTGCTGACTCAGCCTCTAGCTCTTTCGCCTCCTCTTCTGAAACTGCTAAATGTAAAAGCAGTGCATCATTAGTGGATGTTCACGGTCAGGGACAAGTCGCTTCCTTGTCTTCTTCACCAAGAACAACAGAGAAGGATGCGTCAGGCGACACAACGGGTTACTCCATGGAGCTCTTTACACATACCGTTCCTGGGTTAGAAAGTGAAATAGTTAACAGGCCATGCCCATTACAAGTTGAATCGGACATGGAGTGCACAGATGCACAGCCACAGCCAGATTACTATGCTGTTCCTTTGACTCAGACCAGAACATTGCCCTCGCAGTGTACTGATCCAGAATCAGACCCTGATGAGACTATGGTGCCCCATCACGAACGCTATACCACCGGCTTACACGGTGACACAGACGAAGTTGCACACGAGATAGAAGAGGAGGTCATAGATGACCCAGTTGTTGACCCCGATTGGCAGCCATTGGGGGAACAGGGTGCAGGCGGCAGTACCTCTGAAGCGTAGGAGGAGGAGCCGCAGCAGGCATCAACATCGCAACAGGTTCCATCTGCCAGGCCCATATCTGGCCAAAAACGCGTGGCAAAACCAAAACCAGTTGTAGGACAGCGTGGCCATCCGGTTAAAGAAGCTCAGTCTGCAATGCCTGAAAAGGTATCCGATAGTAGAAAGAGTGCAGTCTGGCATTTTTTTAAACAACATCCAAATGATCAGCGCAAAGTCATCTGTCAAAAATGTTCAACTTCCTTAAGCAGAGGTCAGAATCTTAAAAGTCTAAATACAAGTTGCATGCGTAGACCTTTAACCACCATGCATTTGCAAGCCTGGACTAACTACCAAACGTCCCTTAAGGTTGTAGCACCCTCGGCCAACGAAGCTAGTCAGCAACACTACATCCCTTCCCTCACTGTAAGCCCACCATTTCCCGCACCACCTGCAGTAAATGTGCAGGTTTCGTCACCAGGCCAAAGCAGTCAGGGAATCACCAGGTTCGTGGTAGGAAACACTACATGTAGGGCACCAGCAAGAATACCATCTAAAATCCTTTCTCAGTCTGCCATGTCCACTGGCACCCCCGCTAGTTCCACGATCTGCAGCTCTCCAGTCCAGCTCACCCTACATGAGACTCTCGTTAGGAAAAGGAAGTACTCATCCTCGCATCCGCGTACACAGGGTTTGAACGCCCACATTGCTAGACTAATCTCGTTAGAAAATGCCCTACCGGTTAGTTGAAAGCGAAGCTTTCAAAGCCCTGATGGACTACGCTGTACCACGCTATGAGCTACCCAGTCCACACTTCTTTTCGAGAAAAGCCATCCAAGCCCTACACCAGCATGTAAAAGACCGCATCGTCCATGCACTCAGGCAATCTGTGAGTACAAAGGTGCACCTGACAACAGATGCATGGACCAGTAGGCATGGCCAGGGACGTTACGTGTCCATCACGGCACAGTGGGTTAATGTGGTGGATGCAGGGTCCACAGGGGACAGCAATATTGGGACAGTTCTGCCTAGCCCATGGTCTAGGAAACAGTTGGCTGTAGGCGTTCGCCCCCCTCCTCCTCCTCCTCGTTCTCCTGCAGAAGCGAGAGCTCGTCCACAGACCGCAGTCGCACTAGCACTCCATCCGCAGCTGCCACTGTTGCACACGAGGTGTCCCATTATGGCTAGTGGCAAGCGTCAGCAGGCTGTATTGGCAATGAAGTGTTTGGGCGACAACAGACACACCGCGGAAGTTCTGTCTGAGTTCTTGCAGTAAGAAACTCAGTCACGGCTGGGCAGTGTACATCTTGAGGCAGGCAAGGTAGTGAGTGATAACGGAAGGAATTTTATGGCTGCCATAGCCCTTTCACAACTGAAACACATTCCTTGCCTGGCTCACACCTTAAACCTGGTGGTGCAGTGCTTCCTGAAAAGTTATCCGGGGTTACCCGACCTGCTCCTCAAAGTGCGCAGACTTCGCTCGCATATCCGCCGTTCGCCCGTACACTCCAGCCGTATGCAGAACCATCAGCGTTTTTTGAACCTTCCCCAGCATCGCCTAATCATCGACGTTGCAACAAGGTGGAACTCCACACTGCACATGCTTCAGAGACTGTGCGAACAGAGGCGTGCTGTTATGTATTTCTGGGAGGATACACATACACGGGCAGGCAGTTGGATGGCAGACATGGAGTTGTCAGGTGTGCAGTGGTCGGTACAAAACCTGTGTCAAGTCCTTCAGTGTTTTGAAGAATGCACATGGCTGGTTAGTGCAGACAACGCCATAATAAGCATGAGCATCCCCCTAATGCGTCTGCTGATGCAAAGTTTGATGCACATAAAGCAGCAGGCGTCTGCAGCCGAGGAAGAGGGATGCCTTGATGACAGTCAGCCATTGTCTGGTCAGGGCAGTCTACAGGACGAGGTAGCGGGCGAAGAGGAGGAGGACGAGGAGGATGATGGGGATGAGTATTTTTTGAATGAGGAAGCTTCTCCGGGGCCAATAGAAACTGGTGGCGTTGCAAGGCCGGGTTCAGGTTTTTTGAGGGAGACAAGTGACGTAGATTTGCCTGCAACTGCCCCTCAACCCAGCACAACCGCAGATTTGACAACTGGAACTTTGGCCCACATGGCGGATTATGCCTTACGTATCCTCAAAAGGGACCCACGCATTATTAAAATGATGACCGATGACAATAACTGGTTGGCCTGCCTCCTTGATCCTCTCTATAAAGGCAAATTGCAAAATATGCCACATGAGAACTTCGAACAAATATTAGCAACAAAACAAGCAACTCTTGTAGACCGTTTGATTCAGGCATACCCGGCACACAGCGCCGGTGATGGTTCTCACACCAGCTGCAAGGGGCAACAGGGCAGAGGTGTTAGAGGTGCACAAATCAGAAGTGGCATTGGACAGAGGGGTTTTCTGACGAGGTTGTGGAGTGATTTCGCAATGACCGCAGACAGGACAGGTACTGCAGCATCAATTCAAAGTGACAGGAGACAACATTTGTCCAGTATGGTTACTAACTATTTTTCATCCCTTATCGATGTTCTCCCTCAACCGTCATTCCCATTTGATTACTGGGCATCCAAAATAGACACCTGGCCTGAATTGGCAGAATATGCATTGCAGAAGCTTGCTTGCCCAGCAGCTAGTGTGCTATCAGAAAGAGTATTCAGTGCTGCTGGTTCAATATTGACCGAAAAAAGGACTCGTCTGGCTACCCAAAATGTTGATGATCTAACCTTCATTAAAATGAACCACTCATGGATTTCTAATTATTTTGCCCCACCTTTCCCGGCTGACAACTAGCTTTCCTATAAAAAGGTCTTGCTTGTGGACTGGTCTTACTGACTGTTCCAATCTCTTAATTTGCAGCAGCTGCTTGTCCAGCATACGACATGTTTACACCTCCCTAAATGGGCTAACTCCCCCCATGGGGCCGTGGTCTCGCCACTTGGCGCAAGCACCCGTGAGAGTGCCGTTTGTCTGAAGAGGTGGGTGTGCCCGCTTTTGGTCGACGCACTGCCACTGGGTCCCTCATAGTACAATAAAGTGTCTCTGGCGGTGGTGGCGCGCACCCAACGTCAGACACACCGTTGTAACATGAGGGGCCCTGGGCCTGTACCGCTGGACGCAAGAGAGTTTCCCCCCCCCAGCTCAAACAGTGCTCTACCACTTGCAAAATTATCTCTGGTGGAGACCAATGTTTAGTCTATGCGCTGACATCCTTCAATGCCTGGCACTGACAATACCAATTTGTTGACATGTATGATGCTAGTTAAAATAGTCAGGGTCAGTGTCCCATATTGACACCAGTAAATACTTAGCGCCAAATTACTATGTCTGAAACTCAGCAGAGGAGCCCACCCCTGTACCTAAGTATGCCACCCTTTTTTTTTTGTTTTGTTGTTTTGCGAGACATTAACATCTATTTATTTTTTTTGGGAGTACTAACTGTGTAAGACACTCCTTCCAATTGTCCTCCGCTGACCACACCAATGCTGCCTGTGTACCCCTGCCACATAATCGAAGGTGCTTTGAGCCTATTTTTTAAAATTTTATGCCTACTAAGTGTGTTTGCGGTCCCTCCTTGAAATTGTCCTCCGCTGACCACACCAATGCTGCCTGTGTACCCCTGCAAGATAATTCAAACTGCTTTGAGCCTATTTTTAAAATTTTAGGCCTACTAAGTGTGTCTGCGGTCCCTCCTTCCAATTGTCCTCCACTGAGCACACCAATGCAGACCGTGTACCCATGTAACCTTTTTTAAACCTACGTCGAGCCAAATTTGTGGTGTAAGGCCTACTAACAGTGTCTGGCAGCACCACTCAATACAGCTGTCCTCTTTAAAAAAAATTACCTGCAATTATCAGGTTTTCAGCCTATCGGAATTTTACAACTGCAGTGGGGCTACTAGTTTGGTTGGGGCCTACTAACAGTGTCTGCCGCTCCAAGGTGTTCTCCTGGTTGCCTTTCCTGAGCTTCTATCTTGAAGCTCTTATTAAATAGTTGTTAAATGGAACAACTGCATTTGGCCTACTAGTTGGGTTGGGGCCTACTAACGGTGTCTGCCGCTCCTTGCTGTTCTCCTGGTTTCCTGTCCTGAACTTCCATTTTCAGGCTCGCGTTAAGTAGTTGTTAATATTACACTGCATTTGGCCTACTAGTTGGGTTGGGGCCTACTAACGGTGTATGCCGCTCCGTGCTGTTCTCCTGGTTTCCTGTCCTGAAATTCCATTTTTCAGGCTCTCGTTAAGTAGTTGTTGAAACAACACTGCATTAGGCCTACAAATTGGGTCTTGGTTGTAGAGACGGTGTCTGCCGTTCCAAGGTGTTCTCCAGGTTGCCTCTCCCTAGCTTCTATCTTCAAGCTCTCGTTAAGTAGTTGTTGAAATAACACTGCATTAGGCCTACAAGTTGGGTCTGGGTTGTAGAGACCGTGTCTGCCGCCCAAGGTGTTCTCCAGGTTGCCTCTCCCTAGCTTCTATCTTCAAGCTCTCGTTAAGTAGTTGTTGAAACAACACTGCATTAGGCCTATAAGTTGGGTCTGGGTTGTAGAGACGGTGTCTGCCGCTCCAAGGTGTTCTCCAGGTTGCCTCTCCCTAGTTTCTATTTTCAAGCTCTCGTTAAGTAGTTGTTGAAACAATACTGCAATCGGCCTACAAGTTGGGTCTGGGTTCTACAAACGGTGTCTTCCGCTCCAAAGTGTTCTCCAGGTTGCCTTTCCCTAGCTTCTATCTTCAGGCTCTCGTTAAATTATTTTTAATATAACACTGCATTTGGCCTACTTGTTTTGTTGGCCCTACTAACGGTGTCTGCCGCTCCTTGATGTTCTCCTACACTGAACAAACCAGTGCCGCCTGTTTACTTCTGTTACCAATTTTGAACTGCATTTAGCCTACTTACTGATTCGGGCCTACTCACTGTGTCAGCCTCTCAATACAGTTGTACTCCACTGAACAAAGCAATGCCCCCTGGTTAGTCCTGTTACCAATTTTGAACTGCATTTAGCCCACTTTATTCTTTGGGCCTATATCTGTGTTTCCGCCTCATCCTGCCCATTGCCCAGCCAGTGATAGATGAGTCTGCTGGTACATTGACCCATAACGCAACATTCCCCATGCACGCTACACTGCAAGATTGTGACCCTGCTGAAAGTCAGGTTCCCCTTCCCGCATACCATACCACCTTACACGGGGACAAAGAGGAAGGTGCAGATGAAAGTGCAGGTTCCTTGATCAGGTGAAGGGGGGACTCGTTGGCGACGTCACTGGCACAGGGCCCCTCATAGTATGCAAAAGTGTCGCTGCCGGTGGGAAGCGCCCCCGCCGTGCAAACACACCGCTGTACTTTGAGGGGCCCTGTGCCAGTGCCAATGCCAACGAGTGGGCCCCCCCTGCTTGCTCAGGATCACAGCACTTGCAAAGTTTAAATACTTACCTCTCCCTGCTCCACTGCCGTGACGTGGTCCAGATTTCCTGGGCCCACTAAATACTTGAACCAGCCCTACCCCCCACAACTTTAGCCAAATGACCCCCAATTTCCAATGCCTTACTATTATTATAAGGTAAATTAAGATTGACAAGCTTCAGTAACAAGAATGGATGTTTTTGCCATTAAAATGGGCACTGTACGTGTTTTCCTGGCCTCCACTCACTGCCGACTATGCTTCCCCATTGACTTGCATTGGGTTTCGTGTTTCGGTCGATCCCCGACTTTTTGCGATAATCCGCCGATTTCACTCGACTCGACTTTTGAGATAGTCGGGTTTCGCGAAACCTTAAAAACTAAAAGTCGCTCAACCCTACTCCTTGCCTTTTTCCTCCACGCTACAAAGCTGAGCTTCAATTTTCATCCTGGTTAGGATATTACACTGCATTTGGCTTACTGGTTTGATTACGTCTACTAACGGTGTCTGCCGCTCCTTGCCTTTCTCCTCCACTCTACAAAGCTGAGCTTCAATTTTCATCCTGGTTAGGATATTACACTGCATTTGGCCTACTGGTTTGGTTACGCCTACTAACGGTGTCTGCCACTCCTTGCCTTTCTCCTCCACTCTACAAAGCTGAGCTTCAATTTTCATCCTGGTTAGGATATTACACTGCATTTGGCCTACTGGTTTGGTTACGCCTACTAATGTTGTCTGCCGCTCCTTGCATTTCTCCTCCACTGAACAAAGCTGAGCCTCAATTTTCATCCTGTTTCGGATGTTAAACTGCATTTGGCCTACTTGTTTGGCTGGGCCTACTAACTGCTGCTGCTTCTTGTTCTCCTCCACTGAACAAAGCAGTGCCGCCTGTTTACTCCTGTTACCTACCTGTTTGAACTGCATTTAGCCTACTTTTTTATTTTAGGCCTACTAACTGTGTCTGCCACTCATTACAGTTGTCCTCCACTGAACAAAGCTGAGCCTCAATTTTCATCCGGTGTCAGATATTAAACTGCATTTGGCCTACTTCTTTGGTGGGGCCTACAAATGGTGTGTGCCGCTGCTTGGTGTTCTCCACTGAATAAAGCTGAGCCTCAATTTTCATCCGGTGTCAGATATTAAACTACGTTTGGCCTACTTCTTTGGTTGGGCCTACTAATGGTGTCTGCCGCTCCTTGCCTTTCTCCTCCACTCTGCAAAGCTGAGCTTCAATTTTCATCTGGTGTCAGATATTAAACTGCATTTGGCCTACTTCTTTGGTTGGGCCTACTAATGGTGTGTGCCGCTGCTTGTTGTTCTCCTCCACTGTACAAAGCTGAGCTTCAATTTTTATTCTGGTTAGGATATTACACTGCATTTGGCCAACTGGTTTGGTTACGCCTACTAACGGTGTCTGCCGCTCCTTGCCTTTCTCCTCCACTCTACAAAGCTGAGCTTCAATTTTCATCTGGTGTCAGATATTAAACTGCATTTGGCCTACTTCTTTGGTTGGGCCTACTAATGGTGTGTGCCACTGCTTGTTGTTCTCCTCCACTGAACAAAGCTGAGCTTCAATTTTCATTCTGGTTAGGATATTAAACTGCATTTGGCCTACAGGTTTGGTTACGCCTACTAACAGTGTCTGCCGCTCCTTGCCTTTCTCCTCCACTGAACAAAGCTGAGCTTCAATTTTCATCCTGGTTAGGATATTACACTGCATTTGGCCTACTGGTTTGGTTACGCCTACTAATGGTGTCTGCCGCTGCTTGTTGTTCTCCTCCACTTTACAAAGCTGAGCTTCAATTTTCATCCTGGTTAGGATATTACACTGCTTTTGACCTACTGGTTTGTGTTACACCCGGTCTGTTTACTGTACCTCCAGGGGATCTCGGTCAGGACTCTCGCTCTGTGCTGGCTTCACGCTGTCTGGACACGGCCCCCACCCCTCCTCCCTCTCCTGCTTCCTGGCGTGCATCCAGCAGGTTCCCTGGCAGGGTTCTTAGGCCACACACGCGCTCGCTCCCGGTCTCTTAAAGAGACAGTGTGCATTTTTCCAAATGTTGCCTTTAACCAATGGCGTGTGTTAAGCTATTATTTCTAGCCCTTCCTCCATAGGGAGGGCGCCGGAGCAACAAGTATCTACTGTTGTTGACTTCCGGTTCCTGTTATCTTGCGCTTCTGTTTCTAAAGTATCTGCAAGGAACTTCGCTTATTCTGTCTGTCTCCACAGATCTTCTGCTACCAGTTACCCGATTATGCTGGACTGCATATGCAGTATCTACACTGGACCCGTCTAGTCCTGCCAGTCCACCAGCCTCACTTCCGGACCACGCCAGTACCCTCGGTGCCAGCTTCTACACCCGGTATCCTCCAGTCGGCTCTGCCATACCCGCTAAACTTGCTGGTCTGTCTGTTCCGCTGGGACAGCTGCCACGAGTACGGGGTCTAACTGAAGGTAGCACCCGTGTCCTCCAGGCATTCCATTCTGTCCCTGTTCGAGGGGACTTACTACAGGTGTCTGGGGCTCACGCAGTAGCGCCCCCTTCGGAGCCCCCCGGACTGTGGTCTAGTAGTTCCACAACAAACCTTAATAAATACGAATGTGAACTTCTACATCTGTGCCTCCGTTTCCATTCGCTACAGATTGCTCCGGCCATGGAACCCGCTGGATCCCAGAAATCACCAGTCGTGGAGTTACGTCAGGAGATCTCCCAGCTGAAGGAGCAACAGGATAAGATCATGGCTTTCCTGCACAATGTATCTGCTTGCCTGGATAGTCTGGCTTCTTCGATTGCACCGACTCCTGCCACCTGTGTTCAGGTATCAAACTGCACAGCAAGTAAGGATTTTCGCTTAGCGGGTCCCACCCGCTTCCGAGGTGACCCCGTTCTGTGTCGAGGGTTCATAAATCAGTGCACCCTGCACTTCGAACTATTGGGGCATAGGTTCGCTTCTGATCTGGCCAAAGTTGGCTTCATCATGTCCCACCTTGATGGAGAGGCACTCGCCTGGATGAATCCGCTGTGGGAGAGTGTGGACCCGTTGGTTACTAATCTCCAGTCTTTTCTAGAGGCATTTCACAAGACCTTTGATGAACCTGGTCGTACTACGTCTACAGCCTCTGCTCTTCTTCGACTACGACAGGAGGCTCTTACGGTGGCTCAGTATGCGGTGCAGTGCCGTACTCTTTCGTCTGAACTTTCTTGGAACAATGAGGCATTGGTGGCTACCTTCTGGCAGGGACTCTCTGGACGAGTTAAGGATGAGTTGGCGGGACGTGACTTGCCTACTGTATTGGATGACCTGATTTCTCTGGCAGTCCGGGTTGATCTACGGTTTCAGGAACGCTCTAATGAGATCAGACGTGAAAAAGAATCCAATCACCAGGTTGCTTGTGCTCCTAAATCTGCAAACTCTCCCACTTTGTCTCCCGCTCCTGTGGCTATGGAGGTGGACCGTGTAAATCTGGTCAACCGTCGCCAGGAGGCGCGTCGCCTGGAGGGGAGTTGTTTCTAGTGTGGCAGTGCCAAGCATTATATCCGCTCTTGTCCTAAGAGACCGGGAAACTTCAGCGCCTAGGGTCTGTAGGAGAGGCTACCCTAGGTAAGGATCTTCCCTCTACGGCTTTACAGATTACAGCCTCTGTGGTCTTCGGCAAAACAAGATTTTCAGAGTTCTGTCACCTGGATTCTGGTGCCGCTGGGAACCTTATTCGGCAGGCGGTAATGGATCGTTATCAGATTCCAGTCCAGCATTTATCGGAACCATTGCAAGTGACATCTGTGGATTGCAGACCACTGTCGGAGTCCATATGGTTCCAGACTGTGCCTTTGGAACTCCGGGTAGGTCTAACCCATTCTGAAAGTATCCGTTTTTGTGTGTTGCCAGATTTGTCTCACCCCTTGCTTCTAGGTCTACCCTGGTTCCGGATGCACGAACCTGTTCTAAATTGGAGGACGGGAGAGATCCTGCGCTGGGGAGATTCTTGCTTTGATCGATGTATCATTCCGGTTCGTCCTGCTCTTCCTCCGGTACAACCTAAAGCCTTGCCGGTTTTGCCGTTTCCTTACTGGTTTTTCGCTGATGTCTTCGGGAAAAAAGAGGCAGAGAGATTACCTCCACACAGGTCGTATGATTGCCCCATAGATCTGCTTCCCGGAGTGTCTGCTCCACGTGGACGGATCTATCCTCTTTCTCAAGCAGAGACTCAGTCTATGTCTGAGTACATTCAGGAGAACCTGGACAGAGGATTCATCCGGAAGTCTTCCTCGCCTGCTGGAGCTGAATTCTTCTTCGTGAAGAAAAAGGATGGATCTCTACGACCCTGTATTGATTATAGGGGTCTGAACCAGATTACGGTAAAGAACAGGTATCCATTGCCATTAATTTCAGAATTGTTTGATCGTCTTAGGGGGTCTAAAATTTTCACCAAACTGGATCTCAGAGGGGCTTACAATCTAATACGCATTCGTAAGAGAGACGAATGGAAGACCGCCTTTAATACCCGGGATGGACACTACGAATACCTGGTAATGCCATTTGGGCTAAGTAATGCACCAGCAGTGTTTCAGGAATTTGTAAATGACATTTTCAGAGATCTGCTTTATTCTTGTGTTGTTGTTTACCTGGACGACATTCTGATCTTCTCTGCTGATTTAGCTTCCCACCGGAAACAAGTACGTATGGTCTTACAAAGGCTCAGGGAGAACAGACTTTATGCTAAAATTGAAAAATGTCTCTTTGAGCAACCCTCTCTGCCTTTCCTTGGTTATATTGTCTCGTCTACAGGTTTAAAAATGGATCCAGAGAAGGTATCCGCCATTCTAAAGTGGCCTCGCCCGTGTGGTTTGAAGGCAATACAACGGTTCCTGGGGTTCGCCAACTATTACTGTTTGTTCATTCCAAATTTTTCCACTCGAGTGGCACCAATTTCGGCCTTGACCCGGAAAGGCGCGAATACCAAGGAATGGACACGTGAAGCTGAGGAGGCTTTTACTTCCTTAAAGGGAACCTGTCACCCCGTTTTTTGAGATTGAGATATAAATACTGTTAAATAGGGCCTGTGCTGTGCGTTACTATGGTGTATGTAGTGTACCCTGATTGCCCATGTATGCCGAGAAATACATTACCAAAGTCGGCGTTTTCGCCTGTCAATCAGGCTGGTCTGGTCAGGTGGGCGTGTTCACAGCGTTCTTTTCTTCCCCAGGTTTCCGTTGGTGGCGTAGTGGTGTGCGCATGTCTAAGGTCCGGATTCCCTGTGCCCACGTGAAGACACAGCGCGCGATCTGCGCTGTCATTCCTTTCATCGGTGCGGGCGGCCATCTTCCTGTGGCCGCGCGTGCGCAGATGTAGTGCTCTGCTGCACGGGGCTTCAGGAAAATGGCCGCGGGATGCCGCGCGTGCGCAGAAGAGATCGCGGCGGCCATTTTCCCAAAGCCGAGATGCAAACTCGGCTTTGGGAAAATGGCCGCCGCGATCTCTTCTGCGCATGCGCGGCATCCCGCGGCCATTTTCCTGAAGCCCCGTGCAGCAGAGCACTACATCTGCGCACGCGCGGCCACAGGAAGATGGCCGCCCGCACCGATGAAACGAATGACAGCGCAGATCGCGCGCTGTGTCTTCACGTGGGCACAGGGAATCCGGACCTTGGACATGCGCACACCACTACGCCACCAACGGAAACCTGGGGAAGAAAAGAACGCTGTGAACACGCCCACCTGACCAGACCAGCCTGATTGACAGGCGAAAACGCCGACTTTGGTAATGTATTTCTCGGCATACATGGGGAATCAGGGTACACTACATACACCATAGTAACGCACAGCACAGGCCCTATTTAACAGTATTTATATCTCAATCTCAAAAAAGGGGGTGACAGGTTCCCTTTAAAGCAGGCCTTCTCCTCCGCACCCGTACTTCATCGACCGGATTCCAAAAAACTATTTTTGCTTGAGGTAGACGCTTCCTCCATAGGTGCTGGTGCAGTTCTCACCCAGAAGTCGTCGTCCGGCCGGATGGTCACCTGTGTTTTTTTCTCAAAAGTCTTTTCTGTTACAGAGAGGAATTACTCCGTAGGAGATCGTGAATTATTGGTCATCAAGTTAGCTCTGCAGGAGTGGCGTCATCTTCTTGAGGGTGCTGCTCATCAGGTTATCATTTACACAGATCATAAGAATCTTGCTTATCTTCAATCTACTCAGAGACTGAATCCTCGTCAAGCCCGGTGGGCCTTTTTTTTTGCTCGATTTCATTTTGTTCTTCATTTCTGACCAGCTGATAAGAACATTAAAGCCGATGCACTTTCCAGAGCGTTTTTGCCTCCCGACTTTGTGGAAGGACCGCACCACATCATTGAACCATCCAGATTAGTATCGATGGCCGCAGTTAATCTTGCTCGACTTCCTCCAGGTAAAACTTTTGTATCTACTTCAGATCGGAAAAGAGTTCTTCGGTGGGGTCATTCTTCTAAATTGGCCGGTCATGCCGGACAAAGGAAGACTCTGCAACTTATCTCCCGTTACTACTGGTGGCCTACCATGGGCAAAGATGTTCAGGAGTATGTTGCTGCCTGTCCTTCGTGTGCTCGCAACAAGACTGATAAGCATTTGCCCTCCGGGCAGTTATTACCTCTGTTTGTTCCTTCTGTACCCTGGCAGCACATCGCAATGGACTTTATTACTGATCTCCCTGTCTCCTCTGGCTGTTCAGTCATCTGGGTTGTGGTGGATCGTTTTTCAAAGATGGCGCATTCTGTTCCGTTACCTGGTCTCCCGTCTGCTTCAGAACTCGCTGATCATTTCATTCAACATATCTTCCGTCTTCACGGGTTTCCTCTCCACATTCCGCTTCCCATCTCTGGGTCTTCTGGCGTTCCTGCAGCTGATACCTGTACGGAGGAATTCTCGAAAGTATGGAGCGACACCAAGGTTGCCTTAGAGAGAGCTTCACTACGTATGAAGAAGCATGCGGACAAAAGACGTCTGGAGGCTCCTTCCGGCCAGGGGATAAGGTATGGCTTTCCTCCAAGTATATCCGTCTGAAGATGCCCTCTTACAAACTGGGTCCCCGCTTCATCGGTCCATTTGAAGTCCTGAAACAGATTAATGCAGTCTCGTACAAATTGAAACTACCGGCTTTCTTACGAGTCCTTAATTCTTTTCATGTTTCTCTCCTCAGACCCATACTTTTGAGTCCATTTTTTAAAGATCCTGGTTCCACTCCGGATCCCGTCAGTGAGGAGGATGTTTTTGAGGTATAGAATATCTTGGCCACTAAAAAGATAAGGGGTAAGAGCTATTTTTTGGTGGATTGGAGGGGATTCGGTCCTGGGGAGAGGTCATGGGAGCCTAGGGAGAATATCCGTGCTCATCTTCTTCTGAAAGGGGGATACTGTTACACCCGGTCTGTTTACTGCACCTCCAGGGGGGTCTCCATCAGGACTCTCGCTCTGTGCTGGCTTCACGCTGTCTGGACACGGCCCCCACCCCTCCTCCCTCTCCTGCTTCCTGGCGTGCGGCCAGCAGGTTCCCTGGCAGGGTTCTTAGGCCACACACGCGCTCACTCGCTCCCGGTCTCTTAAAGAGACAGTGTGAATTTTCCAAATGTTGCCATTAACCAATGGCGTGTGTTTAGTTATTATTTCTAGCCCTTCCTCCATAGGGAGGGCGCCGGAGCAACAAGTATCTACTGTTGCTGACTTCCGGTTCCTGTTATCTTGCGCTTCTGTTTCTGAAGTATCTGCAAGGAACTTTGCTTATTCTGTCTGTCTCCACAGATCTTCTGCTACCAGTTACCCGATTATGCTGGACTGCATCCGCAGTATCTACACTGGACCCGTCTAGTCCTGCCAGTCCACCAGCCTCACTTCCGGACCACGCCAGTACCCTTGGTGCCAGCTTCTACACCCGGTATCCTCCAGTCGGCTCTGCCGTACCCGCTAACCTTGCTGGTCCGTCTGTTCCGCTGGGTCAGCCGCCACGAGTACGGGGTCTAACTGAAGGTAGCACCCGTGTCCTCCAGGCATTCCATTCTGTCCCTGTTCAAAGGGACTTACTACGGGTGTCTGGGGCTCACGCAGTAATGCCCCCTTCGGAGCCCCTTGGACTGTGGTCTAGTGGTTCCACAGCAAACCTTAATAAATACGAATGTGAACTTCTACATCTGTGCCTCCGTTTCCATTTGTTACAGTTTGGTTACGCCTACTAACGTTGTCTGCCGCTCCTTGCATTTCTCCTCCACTAAACAAAGCTGAGCCTCAATTTTCATACTGTTTCGGATGTTAAACTGCATTTGGCCTACTTGTTTGGCTGGGCCTACTACGGCTATGTTCATATTTGCGTTGTTGTGTGCTGCGTCGGCGATGCAACGCACAACGCACGCAAAAACGCATGCAAAACGCAGCAAAACGCTTAGTTTTGTGGCGCATGCATTCATTTTTATAGCGCCAAAAAATACAACAAGCAGCGTCCTCTGCGTTATGACGCTAGCGCCAAAAAAACGCATGCGTCACAAAACGCAACAAAACGCATGTCCATGCGCCCCACATGTTAAATATAGGGGCGCATGGCGCATGCGTCGCCGCGGTTGCGCCCGACGCACCGCAAATGTGAAAGTAGCATAACGGTGTCTGCTGTTGCTTCTTGTTCTCCTCCACTGAACAAAGCAGTGCCGACTGTTTACTCCTGTTACCAATTTTGAACTGCATTTAGCCTACTTTTTTAGTTTTGGCCTACTAACTGTCTGCCACTCATTACAGTTGTCCTCCACTGAACAAAGCTGAGCCTCAATTTTCATCCGGTGTCAGATATTAAACTGCATTTGGCCTACTTCTTTGGTTGGGCCTACTAATGGTGTGTGCTTGGGCCTGCTTGTTGTTCTCATCCACTGTACAAAGCTGAGCTTCAATTTTCATCCTGGTTAGGATATTACACTGCATTTGGCCTACTGGTTTGGTTACGCCTACTAACGGTGTCTGACGCTCCTTGCCTTTCTCCTCCACTCTACAAAGCTGAGCTTCAATTTTCATCCTGTTTCGGATGTTAAACTGCATTTGGCCTACTTGTTTGCTGGGCCTACTAACGGTGTCTGCTGCTGCTTCTTGTTCTCCTCCAATGAACAAAGCAGTCCGCCTGTTTACTCCTGTTACCAATTTTGAACTGCATTTAGCCTACTTTTTTATTTTAGGCCTACTAACTCTGTCTGCCACTCATTACAGTTGTCCTCCACTGAACAAAGCAATGCCGCCTGTTTAGTCCTGTTAACAATTTTGAACTGCATTTAGCCTGCTTTATTATTTGGGCCTATATCGGTGTTTCCTCCTCATCCTGCCCATTGCCCAGCCACTGCTAGATGAGTCTGCTGGTACATTGACCCAGACCACTACATTCCCCTTGCACTCTACACAGCCAGAATCTGACCCTGCTGAAAGTCAGGTTCCCCTTCCCGCATACTATACCATCTTGCACGGGGACAAAGAGGAAGGTGCAGATGAAAGTGCAGGTTCCTTCATCAGGTGGGGGGCATACTCGTTGGCGACGTCACTGGCACAGGGCCCCTCATAGCAAGCAAAAGTGTCTCTGCCAGTGGGGGGTGCCCCCGCCGTCAAACACACCGCCTTACTTTGAGGGGCCCTGTGCCAGTACCAATGCAAACGAGTGGGCCCCCTGCTTGCTCAGGATCACAGCACTTGCAAAGTTTAAATACTTACCTCTCCCTGCTCCACCTGTTGTGAATTCTGCTCTTGGGTTCCCTCCAGTGGTTGTAGGTGGGAATGCAGTTGTCTCTGAGTCACAGACCTGGCCAGGTGTATCGGATGATTACAATTCTGACTGGGATATTTAAGTGGGCAGGATCCTTTAGTCAATGTTCCTTGTGAAGTGTTGGATCACTTTCTGGCTTCTCCTGCTCGCTGCCTATTTCAGCAAAGATAAGTGTTTGGTTTTTGTTTCTGTGGCACACTGCCAGTGTGCTTGTTTCAGTTTTATTCCTGCTCTGATTGTAGGATTCACTGGAGTTGCAGATTTACGCTCCTACATCTTTTAGTAAAGATGTAGGAAGTTTTTGTATATTCTGCTGTGGATGTTTTGAAGGGTTTTTAATACTGACCGCACAGAACTCTGTCCTATCCTGTCCTATCTAGCTAGAGTGGCCTCCTGTGCTAATCCTGTTTCTCTGCCTGTGTATGTTTTTTCCTCTCCAACTCACCGCCAATATTTGTGGGGGGCTGTCTATCCTTTGGAGATTTTCTCTGAGGCAAGATAGTATTCCTATTTCCATCTTTAGGGGTATTTAGTTCTCCGGCTGTGACGAGGTGTCTAGGTGTGTTAGGTACACTCCACGGCTACTTCTAGTTGCGGTGTTAAGTTCAGGATTGCGGTCAGTACAGTGGCCACTTTCTCCAGTGAATGTTCTCATGCAGCTCCTAGGTCACCGGATCATAACATCCACCGCCGTGACGTAGTCCGCGTTTCCTGGGCCCACGAAAATCTTGAGCCGGCCAACCCCCCCACAACTTTAGCCAAATGACCCCCTGTTTTCAATGCCTAACTATTATTATAAAGTAAATTAAGATTGACAAGCTTAACCCCTTAAGCCCCGAGGGTAGTTTGCACGTTAATTGCCGGGCCAATTTTTACAATTCTGACCACTGTCCCTTTATGACGTTATAACTCTGGAACGCTTCAAAGGACCTTGGCGATTCTGACATTGTTTTCTCGTGATATATTGTACTTTATGTTAGTGGTAAAATTTCTTCGACATAACGTGTGTTTATTTGTAAAAGAAAACGGAAATTTGGCAAAAATTTTTAAAATTTTGCAATTTTTCAACATTGAATTTATATGCCCTTAAATCACAGAGATACAGTGCCTACAAGTAGTATTCAACCCCCTGCAGATTTAGCAGGTTTACACATTTGGAATTAACTTGGCATTGTGACATTTGGACTGTTGATCAGCTTGGAAGTGTGAAATGCACTGCAGCAAAAAAGAATGTTATTTCTTTTTTTTTTTTTTTTTAAATTGTGAAAAGTCTTTTCAGAGGGTCATTTATTATTCAACCCCTCAACCCACCAGAATTCTGTTTGGTTCCCCTAAAGTATTAAGAAGTAGTTCAGGCACAAAGAACAATGAGCTTCACATGTTTGGATTAATTATCTCTTTTTCCAGCCTTTTCTGACTATTTAAGACCCTCCCCAAACTTGTGAACAGCACTCATACATGGTCAACATGGGAAAGACAAAGGAGCATTCCAAGGCCATCAGAGACAAGATCGTGGAGGGTCACAAGGCTGGCAAGGGGAACAAAACCCTTTCCAAGGAGTTGGGCCTACCTGTCTCCACTGTTGGGAGCATCATCCGGAAGTGGAAGGCTTATGGAACTACTGTTAGCCTTCCACGGCCTGGACAGCCTTTGAAAGTTTCCTCCCGTGCCGAGGCCAGGCTTGTCCGAAGAGTCAAGGCTAACCCAAGGACAACAAGGAAGGAGCCCCGGGAAGATCTCATGGCAGTGGGGACATTGGTTTCAGTCAATACCATAAGTAACATACTCCACCACAATGGTCTCCGTTCCAGACAAGCCCGTACTTTACTTTCAAAGCGTCATGTCAAGGCTCGTCTACAGTTTGCTCATGATCACTTGGAGGACTCTGAGACTGACTGGTTCAAGGTTCTCTGGTCTGATGAGACCAAGATCGAGATCTTTGGTGCCAACCACACACGTGACGTTTGGAGACTGGATGGCACTGCATACGACCCCAAGAATACCATCCCTACAGTCAAGCATGGTGGTGGCAGCATCATGCTGTGGGGCTGTTTCTCAGCCAAGGGGCCTGGCCATCTGGTCCGCATCCATGGGAAGATGGATAGCACAGCCTACCTGGAGATTTTGGCCAAGAACCTCCGCTCCTCCATCAAGGATCTTAAGATGGGTCGTCATTTCATCTTCCAACAAGACAACGACCCAAAGCACACAGCCAAGAAAATCAAGGCCTGGTTCAAGAGGCAAAAAATCAAGGTGTTGCAGTGGCCTAGTCAGTCTCCTGACCTTAACCCAATGGAAAACTTGTGAAAGGAGCTCAAGATTAAAGTCCACATGAGACACCAAAAGAACCTAGATAACTTGGAGAAGATCTGCATGGAGGAGTGGGCCAAGATAACTCCAGAGAACTGTGTCGGCCTGATCAGGTCTTATAAAAGACGATTATTAGCTGTAATTGCAAACAAAGGTTATTCCACAAAATATTAAACCTAGGGGTTGAATAATAATTGACCCACACTTTTATGTTTAAAATTTATAAAAATTTAACTGAGCAACAAAACTTTTTGGTTTGTAAGATTTATTCATCTGTTAATAAATCCTGCTCTTGTTTGAAGTTTGAAGGCTCTAACTTATTTGCATCTTATTAAACCTGCTAAATCTGCAGGGGGTTGAATACTACTTGTAGGCACTGTATGTCACACAAAATAATTAATAAGTAACATTTCCCACATGTCTACTTTACATCAGCACAATTTTGGAACCAACTTTTTTTCTGTTAGGGAGTTATAAGGGTTAAAAGTTGACCAGCAATTTCTCATTTTTACAACACCAATATTTTTTAGGGACCACATCACATTTGAAGTCATATTGAGGGGTCTATATCATAGAAAATAACCAAGTGTGACACCATTCTAAAAACTGCACCTTTCAAGGTGCTCAAAACCACATTCAAGAAGTTTATTAACCCTTTAGGTGTTTTACAGGAATTTTTGGAATGTTTAATTAAAAATGAACATTTAACTTTTTTTCACAAAAAATTTACTTCAGCTCCAACTTGTTTTATTTTACCAAGGGTAACAGGAGAAAATGGACCCGAAAAGTTGTTGTACGATTTGTCCTGAGTACACCGATACCCCATATGTGGGGGTAAACCACTGTTTGGGTGCATAGCAGAGCTCGGAAGGGAAGGAGCGCCATTTGACTTTTCAATGCAAAATTGACTGGAATTGAGATGGGACGTCATGTTGCGTTTGGAGAGTCCCTGATGTGCCTAAACATTGAAACCCCCGACAAGTGACACCATTTTGGAACGTAGACCCCTTAAGGAACTTATCTAGATGTGTGGTGAGCACTTTGACCCAACATGTGCTTCACAGAAGTTTATAATGCAGAGCCGTAAAAATAAAAAATCATATTTTTTCACAAAAATGATCTTTTCGCCCCCAATTTTTTATTTTCCCAAGGGTAACAGAAGAAATTGGACCCCAAAAGTTGTTGTCCAATTTGTCCTGAGTATGCTGATACCCGAAATGTGGGGGTAAACAACTGTTTGGGCGCATGGCAGAGCTCGGAAGGGAAGGAGCGCCGTTTGACTTTTTCAATGCAAAATTGACTGGAATTGAGATGGGACACCATGTCGCGTTTGGAGAGCCCCTGATGTACCCAAACAGTAGAAACCCCCCACAAGTGACCCCATATTGGAAACTAGACCTCCCAAGGAACTTATCTAGATGTGTTGTGAGAACTTTGAACCCCCAAGTGTTTCACTACAGTTTATAACGCAGAGCCGTGAAAATAAAAATTATTTTTTTTTTTACAAAAATGATTTTTTAGCCCCCAGTTTTGTATTTTAACAAGGGTAACAGGATAAATTGGACCCCAAAAGTTGTTGTACAATTTGTCCTGAGTACGCTGATACCCCATATGTTGGGGGAACCACTGTTTGGGCGCATGGCAGAGCTCGGAAGGGAAGGAGCGCCATTTGGAATGCAGACTTACAGTAGATGGAGTGGTCTGCAGGCATTACATTGCATTTGCAGAGCCCGTGATGTACCCAAACAGTAGAAACCCCCACAAGTGACCCCATATTGGAAACTAGACCTCCCAAAGAACTTATCTAGATGTGTTGTGAGAACTTTGAACCCCCAAGTGTTTCACTACAGTTTACAATGCAGAGCTGTGAAAATAAAAAATCTTTTTTTTTTCCCACAAAAATGATTTTAGCCCACCAAATTTTTATTTTCCCAAGGGTAACAAGAGAACTTGGACCCCAAAAGTTGTTGTCCAATTTGTCCCGAGTACGCTGATACACCATATGTTGGGGTAAACCCCTGTTTCGGCGCACGGGATAGCTCGGAAGGGAAGGAGCACTGTTTTACTTTTTCAACGCAGAATTGACTGGAATTGACATCGGATGCCATGTCGCGTTTGGAGAGCCCCTGATGTGTCTAAACAGTGGAAACCCCCAAATCTAACTGAAACCCTAATCCAAACATACCCCTAAGGCTAGGTTCACACTACGTTAGTGCAGTCCGGTCAACATATCCGTTAAACGGACTGCACTAACGCAAGTGCCGGCACTTGCACAGCGCTAGCGCAGATGGAGCTTCTGCTAGCTCCATCTGCGCTAGCGGCGAGCTAGCAGTGACGGACCCGGAAACGCTGCAGGCGGCGTCTCGGGTGCAGCACTCAATGACGGCACATCGCTAGCGCACGCCCATTGTGGGCGTGCGCTAGCGATGCACTCGCCATTGCTTGTAATGGCGGCGTTAACGGACTACGTTACACCGCGGCATAACGCGGTGTAACGTAGTCCGTTAAACGGGTTCACACAACGCAGTGTGAACCCAGCCTAACCCTAATCCCAACAGTAGCCCTAACCACACCCCTAACCCTGACACACCACCAACTCTAATCCAAACCCTAATCCCAACCGTAAATGTAATCCAAACCCTAACTTTAGCCCCAACCCTAACCCTAACTTTAGCCCCAACCCTAACCCTAACTTTAGCCCCAACCCTAACCCTAACTTTGGCTCCAACCCTAACCCTAACTTTAGCCCCAACCCTAACCCTAACTTTAGCCCCAACCCTAACCCTAGCTTTAGCCCCAACCCTAACCCTAACTTTAGCCCCATCCCTAACCCTAACTTTAGCCCCAACCCTAAACCTAACTTTAACCCCAACCCTATCCCTGACTTTAGCTCCAACCCTAGCCCCAACCCTAACCCCAGCCCAAACTCTAACCCTAACCCTAACCCCAACCCTAACCCCAGCCCTAACCCTAGCCCTAACTCTAACCCTAGCCCTAACCCTAACGGGAAAATGGAAATAAATACATTTTTTAAAATTTTATTATTTTTCCCTAACTAAGGGGGTGATGAAGGGGGGTTTGATTTACTTTTATGGCGTTTTTTATGATTGGCAGCTGTCACACACTAAAAGACGCTTTTTATAGCAAAAAAGTTTTTGCGTCTCCACATTTTGAGACCTATAATTTTTCCATATTTTGGTCCACAGAGTCATGTGAGGTCTTGTTTTTTGTGGGACGAGTTGACGTTTTTATTGGTAACATTTTCTGACACGTGACAGTTTTTGATCGCTTTCTTTCCGATTTTTGTGAGGCAAAATGACCAAAAACCAGCTATTCATGAATTTCTTTTGGGGGAGGCGTTTATACCGTTCCGGATTTGGTAAAATGGATAAAGCAGTTTTATTCTTTGGGTTAGTACGATTACAGCGATATCTCATTTATATCATTTTTTTATGTTTTGGCGCTTTTATACGATAAAAACTATTTTATAGAAAAAATAATTATGTTGGCATCGCTTTATTCTCAGGACTATAACTTTTTTATTTTTTTGCTGATGATGCTGTATCGTGGCTCGTTTTTTGCGGGACAAGATGATGTTTTCAGCGTTTCCATGGTTATTTATATCTGTCTTTTTGATCGTGTGTTATTCCACTTTTGTTTGGCGGTATGATAATAATGCGTTTTTTGCCTCTTTTTTTTTTTCATACGGTGTTTACTGAAGGGGTTAACTAGTGGGACAGTTTTATAGGTTGGGTTGTTACGGATGCGGTGATACTAAATATGTGTACTTTTATTGTTTTTTTTATTTAGATAAAGAAATGTATTTATGGGAATAATATTTTTTTTTCTTTATTTAGGAATTATTATTTTTTTTTTACACATGTGGAAATTTTTTTTTTTTACTTTTTTTACTTTGTCCCAGGGGGGGACATCACAGATCGCTGATCTGACAGTTTGCACAGCACTCTGTCAGATCACCGATCTGACTTACAGCATTGCCGGCTTACTCTGAGCAGGCAATTGGTAAGCCACCTCCCTCCCTGCAGAACCCGGATGCCACGGCCATTTTGGATCCGGGCCTGCTGCAGGGAGGCGAGGTAAGAGACCCTCGCAGCAACATGATCGCATCGCGTTGCTCCAGTGGTCTCAGGGAAGCACGCAGGGAGCCCCCTCACTGTGCGATGCTTCCCTGTACCGCCGGCACACTGAGATCATGTTTGATCGCAGTGTTCCGGGGGTTAATGTGCCGGGAGCGGTCCGTGACCGCTCCTGGCACATAGTGCCGGATGTCAGCTGCGATAGTCAGCTGACACCCGGCTGCGATCGGCCGCGCTCCCCCCGTGAGCGCGGCCGATCGCACATGACATACTATCCCATCACTGGGAATTAAGTCCCAGGTCACCTTGACGGGATAGTACGTCATATGGAATTAAGGGATTAAGAAATAAGAATTGATGTTTTTGGCATTAAAATGGGCACTGTAGGTGTTTTCCTGTCCTCCACTCACTGCCGACTTTGATTCCCCATTGACTTGCATTGGGTTTCGTGTTTCGGTCGATCCACGACTTTTCGCAATAATCGGCCGATTTCACCCGACCCGACT
Source organism: Ranitomeya imitator (assembly GCF_032444005.1). Taxonomy (NCBI): domain Eukaryota; kingdom Metazoa; phylum Chordata; class Amphibia; order Anura; family Dendrobatidae; genus Ranitomeya; species Ranitomeya imitator. The sequence goes on along the minus strand of NC_091286.1, from coordinate 176,373,127 downwards.
TTTGACACAGTTGGGTTTCGTGAAACCCGAGTCGATACAGAGTGAGTACAGAAATTGCACTGTATCCAGTTTACAGGAGAGAGCCAAAGACCTGGGCCTGAACTACCAGGGATTGACTAAAGAGGCCTTAATTGATCTACTGGTGGGTGCTAGCCCAGCCACCTCCTGCCATCTGAAGGACAAGCCCAGGATATGAGGACCCCACCCCAAAAAGTCAGTGGGTGGTGTGGTACGAAGAAGAGATGGCGGTTCTGGGCTCAGGTGTGTCTCAGGAGTATAAGGAGGAGGCTGCCCACCGGGCACAGTGGAGACAAGAAGCAATGGAGCTTGAAAGAGGGAGTAATGCAATGTGGAGTGTAAACCCAAAGATCCGGGAGCCTGTACGGATCACCCAGACAGTGTTTAAGCCATTTGATGAGGCTTCTGGAGATGTGGAGGGGTTCTCAAGGAGTTTGAGGAGCAGTGTGCTGTGATAGAGGTGCCCCACTCTGGTTGGATGTGTTTGTTAGTGGGACTCTTTAACGGAAGCATGGCGGAGGCTTAGGCTGCTTTCACACATCCGGTTTTTGGTTTCAGGCTAAATCCGGCAAATTTGCAAAAAAATGGATCCGGTGTAAATTGTGAAAAACTGATGCACTGGATCCGTTTTTTAGCTGGATCCGGCTCTCTGTACTGCGCATGGGTGAGAGAGAGAGATTCCATGCCAGAAACAAAAACAAAGCTTCTGGGCATGCTCAATGTATAAAAAATGGATTCAGTCGCCGGATACGTTCATTCACACATCCGTTCCATGCGTTTATTGCCGGATCCGTCCCTTCAGGCTTTTTTGCCGGACACAAAAAACGTTGCAGGAGAGGTTTTTTGTGTCCGGCAAAAAAGCCTGAAGGGACGGATCCGGCACAAAACGGATGAAACGCATGTCCTTCAGGCACAATCCGGCGCTAATACAACTGTATGGGGAAAAAACGGATCCGGCGTAAGAAAAAAACGGATCCGGATTGTGCCTGAAACTGCCGGATTGTGCCTGAAAGAAAAAACCTGATGTGTGAAAGCAGCCTTACCGAAATATTGACTCACAGCGGAATCGGGATTATAACATTGTAAAGCGGACTTTCCTGGATTACCATGCTATCACCCCAGACTCATGTATGGCCAAGTTCCAAGACCTCCCATGCACCATGGGGGGATCGTTTAGGATGTGTGCACATAAGATGTCCCAGGCATGTCGGAGATGGCTGGAAGCAGGAAACGCCTTTACTGTGGAAGATATTATACCGGCTTTCCCTATAGAACAATTTCTTGCCAAGTGCCCCGCAGAGGTATGGGAATGGGTCCAGGAGTGCACGCCGTGTACCGTGGATAGAGCTGCAGCCCTAGCCGATGAAGCCCTTATTATCCGACCGCAATGGAGGAGGCTTCTGGACAATGAACCACGGCCTGCTCCCGCACCCCGCCCCCCTCAGATTATATCTGCCCTTCCACGCCGCCACAGACAGATGACAATCACGCTTCACAATCCTGGGCCCCAACAGTTCCGTCCATGACCTGGGGGTATCACAAAGAGTAGATGTTATGGGTGTAGGCAACCTGGGCAATTGGAATCCAGCTGTCCCTCAAGGATTCGGAGAGAGCCCCACACATCCCCAACTCGTCCAGTGCATTTTGTTCACTCCATCCCACCTGAGGAAGAGTTACTACCACCCCCACCTGAGAGGACCACCGACTCGGACACCATAGATATCCCTTCTGTAGTGTATGGACTTCGGCCTTTGTCTCTCAGAAATACAGAGCAACAGCAAAGCCACCTGCAGGTTGTTTTAATTGATGGATTCAAAGTATCGGGATTTAGAGACACGGGGGCATTCCTGACTATCGCTGACCCCTGTGTGGTTCGATCCGAGGCAATTCACCAGGGTCCGAGATTTCCCACTGTCCTGGCGGGGGGTGACTGCAAATATATACAGCATGTTGGATTGGAGTTATGGGAGGACTTCCTGCAGATATCCTCCTTGGCAACGAAATTGAGGAGTTACAGTGTTATTTTGTCGGAGCAGTCACTGACTACAAGCCCTTCAAGCACCACGACATCCGGACCTCACCGAGGAGCAATCTGTTTGGCAAGAAGGTCTGTGGGCCTCTCACTCTTCTGACAGAACAATTGGAGAGAGATATCACAGGCACCGGAACGCCCATCATTCCCTACGTTCTCGAGTTCAGAGACTGTCTCGCCCAGCTAGCTACCTTGGCTAATGAACATCAGCGAATGGCCCAGTACAGTCAAAAAACCTGTATGACCGTAAATCCAGGACCTGGGAATTTATGGACAATAAGTGCTCATGATTATTGCAACCTCTGCCACTGTACAAGGAACTATAAACAGTGGAGCAAAGTGGACTAAAGTGAGCAGGCCAGAGGTCTGTGTAGACCTCATGGCATGCTCACTTATTAAGAGGGGGAAAGGTTGTGATGGTGTGATATGGTATGTGGATATCATTTTATTTGTATTAGTATTTTACTGATTTTCATGGTGTTCTCTTGTAGGATGCGTTATTTGCTAATTGATGAATGGCTGTTGTTGCCATCTGTTATCAGCCCCCACGGTACTGTATTGTGCTAATATGCTAATGACATATTGAACTAGCTTGTTGAAACAATGAGCCCCTGCGACCAACCCCCCTAACCTGTGAATGATGAGAGGTACTTGTAAAATATCAGGGAGGTGAGACACAGATCAGTCCTGTGTGGAATGATGATGTGTTCACAGCACCTCAGAGAGAAAGAAGCGTATATGAACTATGTTATCCTCTGTCTGCTGGATTGTTGGATTTTTATCCTGTTACTGAACTGCATTCGGATTCTGGACTATTTTATCCTTTATGTGGTGGATCGTATATGGACCTTTCGTATTTTTGCCTAAATAAAGGTCTTGGAATTGTTTACTATACTCTAGCTCTGTTAATTGTGTGATGCCGGATAAGGACCCCGTGACCGGGAGCAATACACGATATTAAGAAATGGGGTATGTGAACTTTGATCAGGGTCATTTGGATGTTTTGGGCTGTCATTATGATATAAAAAGAGAAAACACAGTAGTTTGACAATAAATGGCTTCACCCAGCCACTAACTATGAGTGGAGAAAAAGTTTTGGTGTTGTCTACTATATAATTGTCTATGGGTCACTTCCGTTTTTCCGTCTGTCTGTCTGTCTTTCTGTCTGTCTGTCACGGATATTCATTGGTCGCGGCCTCTGTCTGTCATGGAAATCCAAGTCGCTGATTGGTCGTGGCAAAACAGCCACGACCAATCAGCGACGGGCACAGTCCGGCGGCAACATGGCTGCTCCTTCCTCCCCGCAGTCAGTGCCCACTCCGTACTCCACTCCACTCAGCACTCACACAGGGTTAATGGCAGCGTTGACCGCGGTGTTACGCACTTGGTTAACTCTGCTATTAACCCTGTGTGACCAACTTTTTACTATTGATGTTGCCTATGCAGCATCAATAGTAAAAAGATCTAATGTTAAAAATAATTTAAAAAATAAAAAATCGTTATATACTCACCGTCCAGGGCCGGACTGGGACTAAAATTCAGCCCTGGCATTTGTAGTTACACAGGCCCACTTGTCACATGGTGACTGTATAATATCTTTGTATACTTGTAGGCAAGGCCGGTTTTAGGCAAAGTGGGGCCCTAGGCAAAGTTTAAAATGGGGCCCCAAATGCTAACATATTGCACATCACACAAAAGTATTTCGGTTGTATTTACATGTGCTGAGTTCAGGACGCTAAATGAGTTTGATCAACAATACTGAAGTTCTTCAACGCTTGTTTCCCGGCCTCTTTCCACCAGCTGAGGAATAATGATGGGACAGAACGATCACTAATAGATCACTAACAGCTCATCATACAGTATCATGTTATCAGCAGCACATTTACAGTTTACAACGGCAATGTGCTGCTGAGAACAATGATTTTTGTTCTGTCAAAAACAATCTGAATATGCAGTCCTCCATATATTATAATGTGCACCACAGTCCTCCATATAGTATAATACACTCCCTATAGTCCTCCATATATTAAAATACACTGCTCAGTCCTCCACATAGTATAATATACTCCTCATAGTCCTCCAAATAGCATAATACACTCCTCATAGTGCTCCATATAGTATAATGCACCGCCATAGTCATCCATGTGGTACAATTCACTTCCCATAGTATAATGCACCCCATAGTTCTTCATATAGTATAACGTATTGCCCATAGTCCTCGATACAGTATAATGCAGCCCACATATAGTATAATGCAGCCACCACCCTACAGAGTATAATCCAGCCACCCCAGAGTGTAATACAGCTACCCCACAGCATATAATGCAGCCACCCCAGAGTATAATGTAACCTCCATAGAATATAATGCCGCCCCCCTCATAATAAATAAATAATAATCTTTATTTTTATATAGCGCTAACATATTCCGCAGCGCTTTACAGTTTTGCACACATTATCATAGTTTAATGCAGCCCCCTCATAGAGTATGATGCAACCACCCCTCATAGAATATAAATATAATACAGACCCCATAGAATATAATGTAGCCCCGAATAGAATATAACACAGCCCACCTCCCCATAGAATATAATGCAGCCCCATCAAAGAGTATGATGCAATCATCCCTCATAAAATCTAATACAGCCCCTATAGAATATAATACAGCCCACCTCCCCATAATATATAATGTAGCCCCCCATAGAATATAATGCAGCCCCCCATAGTTTATAACACAGCCTCCCCATAGAATATTATATACCCCCCATAGTATATAAAACACAGTCTCCTCCATAGAATATAATATACCCCACAATAGTATATAACACAGCCACATAGAATATAACACGGCCTCCCCCATAGAATATAATATACCCCCCCATAGTATATAGCAAAGCCCACATAGTATATAGCACAACCCGCATAGTATATAGCACAGCCCGCATAATATAGCACAGCCCGCATAGTAGGGGGGACCACCTCCTGACTGTCTCCCCACCCTGCCCTCGTACTTGGTAAGTCTCTGCCCCCATGTCAGCCACCACGACTTTTGGTGCCACTATGGAGTCCTAATATGGACATGTTTTTGCAGTATACATGGGTGTGTGCTTCTCAGGTTAGGCACACTGGTGCCTGTATCTGCCTGTAATCAGTGTCGGGCTATTTATTACTTTCCTCTCCCCTTTTTTTGAGGGGGTGGTGCAGGGGTCTCTTTTGAGCTCGCGTTTTGAGCGGATTTAGTGAGTTCAGGGGTGGTTGGCGGTATTGTCGCCAGACCTCGTTTTCTCACATTATGCAGTTGGGATTTCTGTTTTCGGCAGAGCCCGCCCAGTAGTATACAGCACAGCCCACATAGTAGTATACAGCACAGCCCACGTAGTAGTATACAGCACAGCCCACGTAGTAGTATACAGCACAGCCCATGTAGTATTATACAGCACAGCCCACGTAGTAGTATACAGCACAGGCCATACAGTAGTATACAGTACAGCCCACACAGTAGTATACAGCACAGCCCGCTTAGTAGTATACAGCACAGCTCATGTAATAGTATACAGCACAGCCCACATAGTAGTATACAGCACAACCCACACAGTAGTATACAGCACAGCCCACACAGTAGTATGCAGCACAGCCCATGTAGTAGTATACAGCACAGCCCACAGAGTAGTATACAGCACAGCCCACGTAGTAGTATACAGCACAGCCCATACAGTAGTATACAGCACAGCCCACGTAGTAGTATACAGCACAACCCACACAGTAGTATACAGCACAGCCCACACAGTAGTATACAGCACAGCCCACGTAGTAGTGTACAGCACAGCCCACGTAGTAGTATACAGCACAGCCCACACAGTAGTATACAGCACACCCACGTAGTAGTATACAGCACAGCCCACACAGTAGTATACAGCACAGCTCACACAGTAGTATACAGCACAGACCGCATCTCTCCTCCCCCTCGAGAATGGCCCCACAATCCCCACACTAAGGACTCTAAGATGGAGATTGACTGGATTGACTGATAAATGCAGTGACAGAACCACCATTAGTAGATGAATTCAGAACTACAACCACCATCAGTAGATAAATGCAGTGACAGAACCCCCATCAGTAGATAAAGGCAGAGACTTAACCCCCATCTGTAGATGAATGCAGCACTAGAACCACCATCAGTAGATAAATGCAGTGACAGAACCACAATCAGCAGATAAATGCAGTGACAAAACCATCATCAGTAGATGAATGCAGTGACAGATCCACCATTAGTAGATAAACCCAGGAACAGAACCCACATCAGTAGATAAAAGCAGCACCGGAGCCCCCATCAGTAGATGAATGCAGCGACAGAACCACCATCAGAAGATGAATGCAGGGACATAACTACCATCAGTAGATAAATGCAGCACCAGAACCCCCATCAGTAGATAAATTAACGTCCAGAACCAACGACAATTAGATGAAAGCAGCAACAGATCCACCATTAGTAGATGAATGCAGGGACAGAACCACCATCAGTAGATGAATGCAGGGACAGAACCACCGTCAGTAGATGAATGCAGCGACAGAACCCCTATTAGTAGAAGAATGCAGCGACAGAACCACCATCAGTAGAAGAATGCAGCGACAATACCACCATTAGTAGATAAATGCAGTAACAGAATCCCCATCAGTTGATGAATGGAGCAACAGAACCACCATCAGTAGATAAATGCAGCACCAGAACCATCATCACTAGATAAATGCAGAGAAAGAACCACCATCAGTAGATAATCGCAGCACCAGAACCACCATCACTAGATAAATGCAGCGACCGAACCCCCATCAGTAGATAAATGCAGCGACAAAACCAACATCAGTAGATAAATGCAGCACCAGAACCCCAACCAGTAGACGAATGCAGCGACAGAACCCCCATTAGTAAATAAATGCAGAGACAGAACCCCCATCAGTAGATGAATGCAGTGAAAGAATTACCATCAGTAGATGAATGCAGGGACAGAACCACCATCAGTAGGTGAATGCAGGGACAGAACTACCATCAGTAGATAAATGCAGCACCAGAACCCCCATCAGTAGATGAATGCAGCGACAGAACCACCATCAGTAAATAAATGCAGGGACAGATCCACCATCAGTAGATGAATGCAGGGACAGAACCACCATCAGTAGGTGAATGAAGGGACAGAACTACCATCAGTAGATAAATGCAGCACCAGAACCCCCATCAGTAGACGAATGCAGCGACAGATCCACCATCAGTAGAAAAATGCAGCACCAGAAGCCCCATCTGTAGATGAATGCAGCGACAGAACCACCATCAGTAGATAAATGCAGGGACAGATCTACCATCAGTAGATGAATACAGGGACAGAACCACCATCAGTAGGTGAAAGCAGGAACAGAACTACAATCAGTAGATAAATGCAGCACCAGAACCCCCATCGCTGGATGAATGCAGTGACAGATTTACCATCAGTAGGTGAATGCAGGGACAGACCCACCATCAGAAGATGTATGCAGGGACAGAACTACCATCAGTAGATAAATGCAGCACCAGAACCCCCATGAGTAGATAAATTCAACTCCAGAACCAACGGCAATTAGATAAATGCAGTGACAGATCCACCATTAGTAGATGAATGCAGGGACAGAACCACCATCTGTAGATGAATGCAGGGACAGAAACACCGTCAGTAGATGAATACAGGGACAGAACCACCATTAGTAGAAGAATGCAGCGACAGAACCACCATCAGTAGAAGAATGCAGCGACAGTACCACCATCAGTAGATAAATGCAGCAACAGAATCCTCATCAGTTGATGAATGGAGCAACAGAACCACCATAAGTAGATAAATGCAGCTCCAGAACCATCATCAGTAGATAAATGCAGCAGAACCCCCATCAGTAGATGAATGCAGGTACAGAACCACCATCACTAGATAAATGCAGCAGCAGAACCCCCATCAGTAGATGAATGCAGCAGCAGAACCACCATCAGAAGATAAAAGCAGCAGCAGAACCCCCATCAGTAGATGAATGCAGCAGCAGAACCCCCATCAGTAGATGAATGCAGGTACAGAACCACCATCAGAAGATGATAAAAAAGACATAATGAATGCTGCAAGAAAAAAAGAGACAGAAATTAGTACATGGTAAAGATAGAAAAAAGACAGACATTCGCTGTTATACTCACATTAGCCAAAGTTGTGATTCTTGTGGAGAGGTTCCAGTCTGCTTCTAAGTGCCTGCTGCAAAGTCTGTCTGCTTCCAGGGGTCTGTAGAGTAGTGTACTGCCAGTGCCCACACATTCTTTTTATCTATCTTTGTGTGTGGGTTGGCTAATCAGTGTCTAGTCATGTTTACTCTGGAAAAACACATGCGCACGAAACCGCTTGCGAACGTGTGTGCTTGTGTACACCTGCATTCCTATAGACTGTAATGCATTGTTTCGACGCATTCCTTCCGCAAGCATCCGCATGAGTTTGGCAGAGGCAAATTGCCGCCACCAAAATTGCAACATGTTGCGTAGCTGCGCCCAGCCGCACAAGCCAAAACGAGCATGCGTAGTCAAAAGCATACAAACGCATGTACCTGCGTCCACATTAACCCCTTCCCGACCTTTGACGCCACGTAGGCGTCATGAAAGCCGGTGCCAATCTGACCTGTGACGCCTATGTGGCGACATGGAGGGATCGCGTCCCTGCAGATCGGGTGAAAGGGTTGACTCCAATTTCACCCGACCTGCAGGGACAGGGGGAGTGGTACTTCAGCCCAGGAGGGGTGGCTTCCCCCCCCCCCCCCGTGGCTACGATTGTTCTGATTGGCTGTTGAAAGTGAAACTGCCAATCAGAGCGATTTGTAATATTTCACCTATAAAAACTGGTGAAATTGTTATGACCTGGTGGTTAAGAGGCCACACTGATATGACCTGGTGGCTAAAACGCAACATGGAGCGAGCTCTGAGAAGGTGGTATCTCTACTGACCGCAGTCCCTAATCCTAACAACAACACTAGAAATAGCCGTGGGATGTTCCTGACTCTCCCTAGACACCTCTTTACAGCCTAAGAAATAACTACCCCTAAAGAAGGAAATAGAACGCTATCTTGCCTCAGAGAAAAACCCCAAAAAGGAGAGATAGCCCCCCACAAATATTGACTGTGAATGGAGAGGGAAATGACGAACACAGAAATGAATCAGAATTCAGCAAAGGAGGCCAATACTAAACTAGATAGACAGAGAGAAAAGGATACTGTGCGGTCAGTATAAAAAAACTACAAAATCCACGCAGAGTTTACAAAAATGAACTCCACACCGACTCACGGTGTGGAGGGGTAAATCTGCTTTCCCAGAGCTTCCAGCTAGCCTGAAAAAGACATAGTGACAAGCTGGACAAAAAGAGACATATTTGCAAGGCAATAGAGTCCAAACAAATGGACAAACAAAAACTAGCAAAAACTTATCTTTTGCAGACAAGGACTGGCCATATGAGAATTCCAAGGAGAGAACCAAATCCAACCAAGGACATTGACAGCAGGCATGGACTAAAGCCCAGAGCAGGTTTAAATAACAAACCCAGGCAAGGCGATTAGTGAAGGCAGCTGCTACAGCTACCTAAAGGAGCAGCAGTTCCACTCGAAGCCACCAGAGGGAGCCCAAGGGCAGAACTCACAAAAATACCATTAGCAACCACAGGAGGGAGCTCCAGAACGGAATTCACAACATGAAATATTACAATCCAGCCATGGCCGATGCTGCAATATCATCGGCCATGGCTGGAAACCTTGATGTGCCCCACCCACCGCCACCGGTCTCCTCCACAGTCCTTCGTCCTGTGCTCCGCTCCCCTCCGTCGTCCTGTCTGCTCCCCCGTCCTCCTGCCCGCTCCCCCGTGCTCCGATGCCACCTCCCCGTCCTCCGATCCCCCCCCCATGCTCCAATTTCCCCCCTCATACTTACCGAGCCTCCCGGTGTCCGTCCGTCTTCTCCATGGGCGCCGCCATCTTCCAAAATGGCGGGCGCATGCGCAGTGTGCCCGCCGAATCTGCCGACCGGCAGATTCGTTCCAGGTATATTTTGATCACTGTGATATAACCACAGTGATCAAAATAAAAAAAATAGTAAATGACCCCCCCTTTATCACCCCCATAGGTAGGGACAATAATAAAATAAAGAAAATATATATTTTTTGCACTAGGGTTAGGGTTAGAACTAGGGTTAGGGCTAGGGCTAGGGTTAGGGCTAGGGTTATGGTTAGGGTTAGGGCTAGGGTTAGGGTTAGAACTAGGGTTAGGGCTAGGGTTAGGGCTAGGGTTAGGGCATGTGCACACGGTGCGGATTTGGCTGCGGATCCGCAACGGATTGGCCGCGGATCCGCAGCGGATTCGTCGCTGCAAATTTGTAGCAGTTTTCCATCAGGTTTACAGTACCATGTAAACCTATGGAAAACCAAATCCGCTGTGCTCATGGTGCGGAAAATACCGTGCAGAAACGCTGCGTTGTATTTTCCGCAGCATGTCAATTTTGTGCGGATTCCGCAGCGCTTTACACTTGTTCCTCAATAGAAATCCGCAGGTGAAATGCGCACAAAAAACCACTGGAAATCCACTGTAAATCTGCAGGTAAAACACAGTGCCTTTTACCTGCAGATTTTTCAAAAATCGTGCGGAAAAATCTCACACGAATCCGCAACGTGGGTACATAGCCTTAGGATAAGGGTTGGAATTAGAGTTAGGATTGGAATTAGGGCTAGGGTTGGAAATAGGGTTAAGATTAGGCTTGTGGTTAGGGTTATGGATAGGGTTAGGGGTGTGTTGGGGGTAAAGTTGTGGTCAGGGTTGGGATTAGGATTAGGGTTAGGATTAGGGTTAGGGTTGGGATTAGGGTTACGGGTGTGTTAGGGTTGTGGTTAAGGGTGTGTTGGGGTTAGGGTTGTGATTAGGGTTATGGCTACAGTTGGGAAAAGGGTTAGGGGTGTGTTGGGATTAGTGTTGAAGTTAGAATTGAGGGGTTTCCACTGTTTAGGCACATCAGGGGTCTCCAAACGCAACATGGCGCCACCATTGATTCCAGCCAATCTTGCATTCAAAAAGTCAAATGGTGCTCCCTCCCTTCCGAGCCCCAACGTGCACCCAAACAGTGGTTTACCCCCACAAATGGGGTACCAGCGTACTCAGGACAAACTGGGCAACAACTATTGGGGTCCAATTTCTCCTGTTACCCTTGCGAAAATAAAAAATTGCTTGCTAAAACATAATTTTTGAGGAAAGAAAAATTATTTTTTATTTTCACGGCTCTGCATTATAAACTTCTGTGAAGCACTTGGGGGTTGAAAGTGCTCACCACTAGGGTTGAGCGACTTTTAGTTTTTTAGGGTCGAGTCGGGTTTCGCGAAACCCGACTATCTCAAAAGTCGAGTCGAGTGAAATCGGCCGATTATCGCGAAAAGTCGGGGGTTGACCGAAACACGAAACCCAATGCAAGTCAATGGGGAAGCATAGTCGGCAGTGAGTGGAGGCCAGGAAAACACCTACAGTGCCCATTTTAATGGCAAAAACATCCATTCTTGGTACTGAAGCTTGTCAATCTTAATTTACCTTATAATAATAGTTAGGCATTGGACATTGGGGGTCATTTGGCTAAAGTTGTGGGGGGTATGGCTGGGTCAAGTATTTAGTTGGCCCAGGAAACGTGGACCACGTCACGGCAGTGGAGCAGGGAGAGGTAAGTATTTCAACTTTGCAAGTGCTGTGATCCTGAGCAAGCAGGGGGGCCACTCGTTCGCATTGGCACTGGCACAGGGCCCCTCAAAGTACGGCGGTGTGTTTGCACGGCGGGGGTGCCTCCCATCGGCAGTGACACTTTTGCATACTATGAGGGGCCCTGTGCCAGTGACGTCGCCAACGAGTATTCCCCCCCACCTGATGAAGGAACCTGCACTTTCATCTCCACCTTCCTCTTTGTCCCCGTGTAAGGTGGTATAGTATGCGGGAAGGGGAACCTGACTTTCAACAGGGTCAGATTCTGGCTGTGTAGCGTGCAAGGGGAATGTAGCGGTCTGGGTCAATGTACCAGCAGAGTCATCTAGCACTGGCTGGGCAATGGGCAGGATGAGAAGGAAACACAGATATAGTCCCAAATACAAAAGTAGGCTAAAAGCAGTTAAAAATTGGTAACAGGACTAAACAGGCGGCATTGCTTTGTTCAGTGGAGGACAACTGTAATGAGAGGCTGACACAGTGAGTAGGCCCAAATCAGTAAGTAATCTAAATGCAGTTCAAAATTGGTAACAGTAGTAAACAGGCGGCACTGCTTTGTTCAGTGGAGGAGAACAGCAAGGAGCGGCAGACACCGTTAGTAGGCCCCAACCAAACTAGTAGGCCAAATGCAATGTAATATTGACAACTACTTAACGAGAGCCTGAAAATGGAAGTTCAGGACAGGAAACCAGGAGAACAGCAAGCAGCGGCAGACACCGTTAGTAGGCCCCAACCCAACTAGTAGGCCAAATGCAGTGTAATATCAACAACTACTTAACGAGAGCCTGAAAATGGAAGTTCAGGACAGGAAACCAGGAGAACAGCAAGGAGCGGCTGACACAGTTAGTAGGCCCCAACCCAACTAGTAGGCCAAATGCAGTGTAATATTAACAAGTACTTAACGAGAGCCTGAAAATGGAAGTTCAGGACAGGAAACCAGGAGAACAGCAAGGAGCGGCAGACACCCTTAGTAGACCCCAACCCAACTAGTAGGCCAAATGCAGTGTAATATCAACAACTACTTAACGAGAGCCTGAAAATGGAAGTTCAGGACAGGAAACCAGGAGAACAGCAAGGAGCGGCAGACACCCTTAGTAGGCCCCAACCAAACTAGTAGCCTCACTGCATTTGTTCCATTTAACAACTATTTAACAAGAGCCTAAAGATAGAAGCTCAGGAAAGGCAACCAGGAGAACACCTTGGAGCGGCAGACACTGTTAGTAGGCCCCAACCAAACTAGTAGCCCCACTGCAGTTTTGAAATTCCGATGAAAACCTGACAATTGCAGGTCATTTTTTTTAAAGAGGACAGCTGTATTGAGTGGCACAGACAGACACTGCTAGTAGGCCTTACTCCACAAAGTTGGCTCGATGCAGGTTTAAAAAAGTTTACATGGGTACACAGGCAGCATTGGTGTGGTCAGTGGAGGACTATTGGAAGGAGGGACCGCAGACAGACTTAGTAGGCCTAAAATAAAACAAATAGGCTCTATGCACTTTTAAATAGGTTCCAGGGGTACACAGGCAGCATTGGTGTGGTCAGTTGAGGACTATTGGAAGGAGGGACCGCAAACAGACTTAGTAGGCCTAACATGGGGGGAGTCAGCCCATTTAGGGAGGTGTAAACATGTAAACATGTCGTATGGTGGACATACAGCAGCTGCACATGGAGAAATTGGAACAAGACCAGTCCAAAAGCAAGACCTTTTTAAAGGAAAGCTAGGTGTCAGCCGGGAAAGGTGGGGCAAAATAATTAGAAATCCATGAGTGGTTCATTTTAATGAAGGTTAGATCATCAACATTTTGGGTAGCCAGACGAGTCCTTTTTTCGGTCAATATTGAACCAGCAGCACTGAATACGCTTTCTGATAGCACACTAGCTGCTGGGCAAGCAAGCTTCTGCAATGCATATTCTGCCAATTCAGGCCAGGTGTCTATTTTGGATGCCCAGTAATCAAATGGGAATGACGGTTGAGGGAGAACATCGATAAGGGATGAAAAATAGTTAGTAACCATACTGGACAAATGTTGTCTCCTGTCACTTTGAATTGATGCTGCAGTACCTGTCCTGTCTGCGGTCATTGCGAAATCACTCCACAACCTGGTCAGAAAACCCCTCTGTCCAATGTCACTTCTGATTTGTGCACCTCTAACACCTCTGCCCTGTTGCCCCCTGCAGAAGAACCATCACCGGCGCTGTGTGCTGGGAATGCCTGAATCAAACGGTTAACAAGAGTTGCTTGTTTGGTTGCCAATATTTGTTCAAGGTTCTCATGTGGCATGATGTTTTACAGTTTCCCCTTATAGCGTGGATCCAGGAGGCAGGCCAACCAGTAATCGTCATCGGTCATCATTTTTATAATGCGGGGGTCCCTTTTTAGGATACGCAAGGCATAATCCGCCATGTGGGCCAATGTTCCAGTTGTCAATTCACTGCTTGTGCTGGGTTGAGGAGCACTTTCGGGCAAATCAACGTCACTTGCCTCCCTCAAAAACCCTGAACCTGGCCTTGCAACGCCACCAGTTTCCATTGCCCCCTGAGAAGCTTCCTCATCCAAAAAATACTCATCCCCATCATCCTCCTCATCCTCCTCCTCTTTGCCCGCCACCTCGTCCAGTAGACTTCCCTGACCAGACAATGGCTGACTGTCATCATGGCTTCCCTCGTCCTCGGCTGCAGACCCCTGCTCCTTTATGTGCGTCAAACTTTGCATCAGCAGATGCATTAGGGGGATGCTCATGCTTATTATGGCGTTGTCTGCACTAACCAGCTGTGTGCATTCCTCAAAACACTGAAGGACTTGATAGAGGTCTTGTAGCTTCGACCACTGCACACCTGACAACTCAATGTCTGCCATCTAACTGCCTTCCCGTGTATGTGTATCCTCCCACAAATGCATAACAGCACGCCTCTGTTCGCACAGTCTCTGAAGCATGTGCAGTGTGGAGTTCCACCTTGTTGCAACGTCGATGATTAGGCGATGTTGGGGAAGGTTCAAAGATCACTGATGGTTCTGCATACGGCTGGAGTGTACGGGCAAACGGCGGATGTGTGAGCAAAGTCTGCGCACCTTCAGGAGCAGGTCGGGTAACCCCGGATAACTTTTCAGGAAGCACTGCACCACCAGGTTTAAGGTGTGAGCCAGGCAAGGAATGTGTTTCAGTTGTGAAAGGGCTATGCCAGGCATAAAATTCCTTCCGTTATCACTCACTACCTTGCCTGCCTCAAGATGTAGAGGAAACCAAAATTAAGCTAACAAAGACCTAAAAAATATGCTTTAATATTAATGATTAAAACTAGGAATCACATATCTAAACATACTGATCAACCACGCAATTATTAAACTGCACGTAAATCAAAAAGAGTGTTCTTGTTTTTTTTTTTTATAAAAAGACATAACTTTATTGCTACAAGACAATACACACATTGAATTCAAATAATGCCTCAAAACCGGAAAGACAAATATATGACGGCAGGACAGCTTAATGCAGCTTCGAGTGATAGCAGGTGCGTATTGCACTACATTATGAACACCTCCTGATTTGTTAAGCTTGGTGATAGAGCATGCTGAGAAAACATCCCTATTGAATCTTCAGAATTTTTTAAAAGGAAAATTCAAGATACCTTATAGAAATAAATTGGCAATCTATATATTTATACCCAGCTTGCTGATATCACCTACCCATACATAGCACGTGCAACAAAGCCAAAATCAATTGGTATTCTGACCCATGAATAGTTTTATATATCCAATCTCATTTAAAGAACATCAATAGTGGAAAATATAACAAATTAAGTTGTCTCAATTGTCCGATCAGAATAAGCAACATATTTTTATACTAGACCCATAAATATGTATATTGAATACATTTCCTTATTGGAATAAATAATGAAACCGCAATCAAATCAAATCCAATATAAACACTAATCTAGACTCACACCTATAGTCACGGTGCTCAACAAGACATCAGCTATATTAGCTATTGCACACCGTCCTGAAGTAGTTGTATCCAAAATATACGGTCAGAGTAAATACTCACACCGCAACTGCATTGCATGTAACAGGACACCGTGCAAACATTCATAGATCTCGTGGGTTAGATGTGAAGACTGGACAAGACTTAAACGCAGCAAAAGCTACTGCCTGCATAAATACCACTGTGTCAAACACAAATGGCTAAAAAACCTATACGGTCAGAGTCAATACTCACACCGCAACTGCATTGCATATAACAGGACACCGTGCAGCCATTCATGGATCTCGTGGGTTAAATGTCAAGACTGGACAAGACTTAAACGCAGCAAAAGCTTCTGCCTACATAAATACAGCTGTGTCAAATACCAATGGCTATGAAACCCCCAAGAGGAAGCTGTTGCGAAACACGCGTCGGGGTTTGGCAGGGATCGGCGTGCCATGTGTGGCTGCGAGCAGGGAGCACCTCGTATTCAGGTAATATGTATACATTCAGGTTTCATAGCCATTGGTATTTGACACAGCTGTATTTATGTAGGCAGTAGCTTTTGATGTTCTTTAAATGAGATTGGATATATAAACTATTCATGGGTTAGAATACCAATTGATTTTGGCTTTGTTGCACGTGCTATAATAATAATAATAATCTTTATTTATATAGCGCCAACATATTCCGCAGCGCTTTACAGTTTAACAGTTTCAAACACAAAAGTCATAAGTAACAACGTTAACAATACAATAATTAAAGCGAAATAAGACGACCCTGCTCGTGAGAGCTTACAATCTACAATGAGGTGGGGGAAGATACAAAGCACAGGTGTGTATTTACAATGATGGTCCAGCCATCCTCAGGGGTTGGGTAATAGATAGGGATAGTGAATGGGCTACACACACACACAAACATAAAATGACTTTGATTAGTGAACATGATAGGCCGCTCTGAACAAATGTGTTTTGAGCGAGCGCCTAAAACTATGCAAATTGTGGATGGTCCTAATATCTTGGGGTAGAGTATTCCAGAGGATTGGCGCAGCACGGGAGAAGCCTTGGAGACGGGAGTGGGAGGTACGGATTAGTGCAGAGGTTAGTCGAAAGTCATTATGTGCTATGTATTGGTAGGTGATATCAGCAAGCTCGGTATAAATATATAGATTGTCAATTTATTTCTATAAGGTATCTTGAATTTTCCTTTTAAAAAATTCTGAAGATTCAATAGGGATGTTTTCTCAGCACGCTCTATCACCAAGCTTAACAAATCAGGAGGTGTTCATAATGTAGCGCAATACGCACCTGCTATCACTTGAATCTGCATTAAGCTGTCCTGCCGTCATATATTTGTCTTTCCGGTTTTGAGGCATTATTTTAATTCAATGTGTGTATTGTCTTGTAGCAATAAAGTTATACCTTTTTATTAAAAAAAACAAGAACACTCTTTTTGATTTAAATGGCAAAAAAGAAAAAGTAGGCGCGCACTTACCCTGTTGCGGTGAATATCACTTTATTAGGACATATAAACAAACGGATAGCAGGGAGGGATAGGGTCAGCCACGGACAACGATCGTTTTGTGCTCTACGGCACTTCAACGGGTCCTAATGCTGAGTGGAACAGGAAGGAGTTTTATAGACCCATCTGGATCCCAGACTCCTCCCCCTGGACTCCAAACATAAACAGTGTTACATTTAAAACAAAATGGTATTAAAAACAACAATAATAAAATAGCACATGCTGAGAACTACAAATAAACCGAATACAGCTTTTAGAAACCAAGATTGAGACACTTTTATAAGAAAACCGACATGTCGACTTTGTCATTTAAACCAGATGGTCCTGCTGCGTCCGCGCGCAGGATCCATCTGGCTTCTCTGCGCAGCAGGAGGCGGCGCAAATCCCCTCCTCCCTCAGGCAACGAGACCCGCTCCAAACCCGCAAATCTTAGTACTTGGGCATCTCCTGCATGGCAAGTGTGTAGATGGTCTATTAACCTTGGAGCTCCTTTCCCTGTTCTAATAGAGTAAAAATGCTCCCTAATCCGAACAAACAGTGGGCGGAAGGTTTTGCCAATATAGAAGCGTCTGCACGGACAAAAAAGAACATAGACGACATGGGTAGTCCTGCAAGAAATAAAGTCCCGTACAGTGTGCTGGATATGACCTACTCTAATTCTATTACCTGTATGATGGTACTTGCAGAAGTTGCAACCCCCGCATGTGAAGTTGCCTTTAGGGATACTATCTGTGAGCCAATTATTTTTGGTAGTGACAAAGCGGTTGCGGACTATGCTGTCTCTAATGTTTGTACTGAGACAGCTAGCAAAGAGAGGTCCCCTATCTATTATTTCTTTGAGGTCAGTATCTTGACGTAAAATACACCAATTTTTACGTATGACGGTTCTGATGTGGTTGTCAAGAGGGCCAAACTTAAAGGGAACCTGTCACCTGAATTTGGCGGGACTGGTTTTGGGTCATATGGGCGGAGTTTTCGGGTGTTTGATTCACCCTTTCCTTACCCGCTGACTGCATGCTGGCTGCAATATTGGATTGAAGTTCATTCTCTGTCCTCCATAGTATACACCTGCACAAGGCAAGATTACACTGTGCAGGCATGTACTACGGAGGACATAGAATGAACTTCAGTCCAATATTGCGGCCAGCATGCAGCCAGCGGGTAAGGAAAGGGTGAATCAAACACCCGAAAACTCCGCCCATATGACCCAAAACCAGTCCCGCCAAATTCAGGTGACAGGTTCCCTTTAAAACTGAAGACAAACTTTTTTTCTTCTTTTTGTCTTTTTTTGGAGGTGGTGGAAACATCCGTGGCTGCTGCTTTATCGTAGGCATTTTTTAAAATAGATTGGGGGTACCCACGTTTCTTAAATCTTCCAATCAAATCGACTGACTGCTGCGCAAAACCTGCAGGATCACTATTGATTCTCTTAACCCTAAGAAGTTGACTATAGGGCAGAGATCCCTTCATGTATGGCGGATGAGCACTGTTATAATGTAATAAAGAATTACATGCCGAGGGTTTACGATATACTCTAGTGGAGATCCCCCCGTCCTCAATGCATAACTGGACATCCAAAAAGACCAAGTTGGTGCCTCCAAATTGCGAGGTAAACCCCATGTTCATGGTATTGGATGTCCCCAGGTACCTCACGAACTCCGTGAGGTGGGGGAAGATACAAAGCACAGGTGTGTATTTACAATGATGGTTCAGCCATCCTCAGGGGTTGGGTAATAGATAGGGATAGTGAATGGGCTACACACACACACAAACATAAAATGACTTTGATTAGTGAACATGATAGGCCGCTCTGAACAAATGTGTTTTGAGCGAGCGCCTAAAACTATGCAAATTGTGGATGGTCCTAATATCTTGGGGTAGAGTATTCCAGAGGATTGGCGCAGCACTGGAGAAGCCTTGGAGACGGGAGTGGGAGGTACGGATTAGTGCAGAGGTTAGTCGAAAGTCATTATGTGCTATGTATTAGTAGGTGATATCAGCAAGCTCGGTATAAATATATAGATTGTCAATTTATTTCTATAAGGTATCTTGAATTTTCCTTTTAAAAAATTCTGAAGATTCAATAGGGATGTTTTCTCAGCACGCTCTATCACCAAGCTTAACAAATCAGGAGGTGTTCATAATGTAGCGCAATACGCACCTGCTATCACTTGAATCTGCATTAAGCTGTCCTGCCGTCATATATTTGTCTTTCCGGTTTTGAGGCATTATTTTAATTCAATGTGTGTATTGTCTTGTAGCAATAAAGTTATACCTTTTTATTAAAAAAAACAAGAACACTCTTTTTGATTTACATGCAGTTTAATAATTGCGTGGTTGATCAGTATGTTTAGATATTGATTTGAGTGTTACCCATCCCGAGAGTAAGAGAATGGGTCTGGGTCATATGTTTAGGAACCACATATGTAAACAAATAAACCAATAGTAGAGAACCTGCAGGATCTATGGTCTCCGATGTATGATACCAGCATAAATATAGGAAATGACTAGGGAGGATAGATGTGCCTTTCCCTAAACAATTCCCTTCCTGAAAGCGGAGGTTGGTTGGTTCTGGGGATCCTCAAAAGGTTCTGGGGTATTCTTAAAGCAGACCCTAACATAGGCAGTATAATTTCACCTCGACCTTCTGTGACGTTCAGAAAAGGGAGATCTGTCCGTGACTTTGTATCACATAGCCACTTAAATCCACCAAAACCAATGGGTACCTGCAGGGGCGGACACAGACAGCTTGGGGCCCCTGTGCAGGAAATATGCCTGGGCCCCCCTCCTTTTAAGGTGACAAAGCTAAGGGACTGTGCTATAGATAAGTGAGTACACTTTATACTAAGGGACTGTGTGTCATGATATGTACTTTTGTCCTGTCCTGTATTTGAATAAAATGCCATTTGATGTATGTAACTGTTCTCTGGTTTCTATTAGCTGTAATTTATGTATTTTTTTGTGCTGGGAGTTCACCTGTAACAATATGTCTCCTTCCCCCAATACTTGCAGCCCTAAGCTATAATGTAATTAAGCTTTGTCAACACCACTAGTGAAAGAATAGCCATTCTTCCTCACAGCAGGTGGCTAGTCAAATGTACATACTACATAGACTATGTGGAGCCCACCAGTCTAGAATCTTCTGGTGGACCCAACCATTGAATAGAAGGTGTGACCCCTACCCCCCTTCATGGGCGGATCCCAGGAGCTCAGACAATCCATTCTTATTTTGAGATCAGATGTGAGTTGAACCTTGAAGGAGAAGGAGTGGGGATTCTTAGCTGAGGCAAGACCCCATGTCCATCTGTGACTGCGGAAGCGAACGGGGCGAGACTTGAGCTGAGGACATATCTCGTCGTTCGTGGGATTGTTTTGGGATCCCTTGGACTCGTGTGGACTATTGCTTTGTTAGCTGGCACAAGGATTATCGGTAGGTGCCCCGAATCTGTTCCGTTGGACTAATTGTGGATTCTGTAGATCTACCTGCATGTGTTGTTCCAGCATTCTTGATGATAAATCTGTTGAATCATCCCTCGGCCTGTTGTCCCTTCTTGCTCTGCCGTACACCCCGTCACAACCTGGTTGGCAGCAGAGGGACCAGAGCAGAAGGAATGGAGGACAAAGGCCCATCAACATCGGGAACCAACACCGCAGAGTACAAGAACTGGACTTTGGGGAGCCTACAATCAAAGGCCCGTGAAGTAGGAGTCCGTTTTAACGGACTCTCCAAGGAGCAGCTTATTGAGGCTTTGGAAGGAGTTCGCCTGCAAGATGACGCTGAGGAAGGATCCTCACAGCAAATGGAGGAAAGACTGCAGCCGGAGGTAAATACCCAAATAAGTCAGTGCTTTATGTGGTACGAGGAGGAGTTGGCATTGCTGGGAGAAGAGGCCACCATAGACTATAAGAAAGAGGCCATTCACCGAGCTCAAGAGAGGGAGAGGGAGGCCATTCACAGAGCTGAGGAGAGGGAGAGGGAGGCCATTCACAGAGCCGAGGAGAGGGAGAGGGAGGCCATTCACAGAGCCGAGGACAGAGCTCAGGAGATGGCATTGCTGGAGAGGCAGATCGCTTTGGAAGCAGCTAGAAGCTCCAGACAGACTCTAACCCCAACACCCACCATGAGGGAACTCCCCAGAGTGTCCCGCAAAGACTTTAAGCCCTTTAATGAGGCTGCAGGCGACATTGAGGGCTTCTTCCAGGAATTTGAGCATCAGTGTCGATTAATGGAAGTCCCGGAAAGGGACCGAGTCCGACATCTGGTGGGGCTCTTAGAGGGTGGAGCTGCCGCAGCCTATAGAGCTATGGACCCTCAGGGGAACTGTGAGTATGTGGATATTAAACAGACTATTCTAGAACATTATGCTGTTACCCCAGACACTTACAGGACTCAGTTCCGTACTTTAGCCTGTGATGAGGAAGTGTCTTTCAAGATGTATGCCCACAGACTAAAACAGATATGTCGTCGCTGGCTGGAGGCAGAGGGGGCCTTAACCTGGGAGACCTTCCTCCAGGTTATCCTAAAAGAGCAGTTTTACTTCAAGTGCCCTGCTGAGATCCGGGAATGGGTGCGTGAGAGGAAACTAGCCACTGTGGAGGAAGCTGCAGCTCTAGCTGATGAGGCTCTCACCATCAAGCCTCAGTGGAGGATTCTGTTGGAGGATGGAGAGAGGCCTACCAGCTCCACAACACCGGTGGCCCCCTGTTCTTCTGTCCCCATTGTTCCCCGTTCCTCTAAGCCACCACCTCATGTTGATACCCGTGTAAATGTGCCTCCAGTTGCTTCTACTGCGTTTTCTGGAATACGACGAGGAGAGGAAGTAGCAGAGCGCAGGTGTTATGGTTGTGGGCATCTGGGGCATCTGCAGGCCTCATGCCCAGCCAGCCCATGGAGGAGTCGTCCTGAAAACCCTACAGCACCTTCAGGTGGGGGCCGGCCTCCAGGTTCCCTTACCCCTCGCCCAAGAGGACGCCTTGGATGGAGTGAGACCCAGCACAGATGCTATCGATGTGGACAGCCGGGGCATCTGCAAGCCTCCTGCCCAGCTGTTCAAATGAGGATTGATCCTGTACCCAGTCGTATTATTAATTATGTACAGCCAAGTGCCATGGAGGACGACGTGTCACCACTACGTGAGGACTGGCCTAGTGCCTCACCCACCCATGTTGCACCACTAGGAGTTTATGGTGTGCGACCTGCAGCTATGATGACTTCTGCTCATTGAGGTAAGCACTTGCAGGAGGTCTTGCTGGATGGACAGAGACTTATTGGATTTTTTGACTCAGGGGCTTTCCTTACACTGGCTGATCTCTGAGTGGTTCGGCCCGAGGCAATCCATAGAGGACCTGGGATTGTCATTGAACTGGCTGGTGGACAATGGAGGACTATTCCCACAGCCACTGTGGATCTGAACTTTGGTTTTGGGGTCAGGCGATGTGTGGTTGGGGTGATGGGTGGTCTGCCTGCAGATGTTCTCCTGGGCAATGATGTGGGAGAGCTACGATGCCAATTTGTGGCTGCATGAAGCCACATGTAAGTTACGCTCTGCCTGTGTGTACTTAACCAGCGACCTGTAGAGGTCCCTGGTACGTACACAAATTGGGAGGGGAAGGGATTGTCATGATATGTACTTATGCCCTGTCCTGTATTTGAATAATATGCCATTTGATGTATGCAACTGTTCTCTGGTTTCTATTAGCTGTAATTTATGTATTTTTTTTGTGCTGGGAGTTCACCTGTAACAATATGTCTCCTTCCCCCAATACTTGCAGCCCTAAGCTATAATGTAATTAAGCTTTGTCAACACCACTAGTGAAAGAATAGCCATTCTTCCTCACAGCAGGTGGCTAGTCAAATGTACATACTACATAGACTACATGGAGCCCACCAGTCTAGAATCTTCTGGTGGACCCAACCATTGAATAGAAGGTGTGACCCCTACCCCCCTTCATGGGCAGATCCCAGGAGCTCAGACAATCCATTCTTATTTTGAGATCAGATGTGAGTTGAACCTTGAAGGAGAAGAAGTGGGAATTCTTAGCTGAGGCAAGACCCCATGTCCATCTGTGACTGCGGAAGCGAACGGGGCGAGACTTGAGCTGAGGACATATCTCGTCGTTCGTGGGATTGTTTTGGGATCCCTTGGACTCGTGTGGACTATTGCTTTGTTAGCTGGCACAAGGATTATCGGGAGGTGCCCCGAATCTGTTCCGTTGGACTAATTGTGGATTCTGTAGATCTACCTGCATGTGTTGTTCCAGCATTCTTGATGATAAATCTGTTGAATCATCCCTCGGCCTGTTGTCCCTTCTTGCTCTGCCGTACACCCCGTCACACTGTGTTATACATAATAATCGATAATAATGTCTTCCTCCACCTCCCCCTGTTCTTAAACCCATTATAAAACCTCCGCATCCCATTATTGCCCTCTCCCCCACCCCCAAGATTTCCCTCTTCACAACCTACATTATTGCTTTCTCCCCCACCACCCCATATCATTGCCCATTCCACCACCTCCATCATTGCCTCCTCCCCACCACCCCCATCATTGTCCTTTCCACTGCCACCATCATTTCCTCCTGCCCCACCACCCCTATCATTGCCCTCTCCATCAACCCAATCATTGCCTTCTGCCCCGTCACCCTCATCATTGCCCTCTCCTCCACCTACACACACACACACAGCACCATTCACCTCTCTGCACACACACACACCTCACCTCTGCTTGCACGGTATCCTGAAGCCGCACCATCGCTGGATGCTTCCTGTCTCACACAGCCACGGCGCTGAATGATGATGTCATTTAGCCGCTGCTGTGTGGCAGGAAGCAGGATGGATCCATTCCCTGCAGCTCCGCTCCACTGCCTTTTTCTCTTGCAGGCAGCGGAGCTGCAATCCCATGATGGCAATCTGGCCAGGGGCCCCCCGAAGCCGGATAAACTGGCCAGTTTGCCCTCATTATTAGCCACCCTGCAGGCCGGGCCGGTTTTAGGCAAAGTGAGGCCCTGGGCAAAGTTTAAAATGGGGCCTCAAATCCTAACATATTGCACATCACACAAAAGCATTTCGGTTGTATTTACAAGAGCTGAATTCAGGCCACTAAAAGAGTCTACAGCACTGCCCGCGTAGTGCATTTGAACAGCAAGGTTGATTGCTGTTGAGGGGAACTAGGAAAAAAAAAAAAAAAAAAATTTCTATAAATCTTCAGCAGAGCGAGTGTGAGCGAGCTGAGTGTGACCAGAGCGTAAGTGTGGACGGCGGTAAGTGTGACTTGTGATTCAGTGAAGAGGTATTTGGAAAGCCTTTAACAAATACCTGTGTGAATTGGTGTGAGTTGCTGAATTGGGGGTAGCTATATTCATAAGGGTTAACTTAGGGTGGGGGCTCATAGTTAAGGGTTTATAAGGGGCAGCTGTTTGGGGCTCAAGTCCTTTTTGAAAGTGCATTTGAACAGCAAGGTTGATTGCTGTTGAGGGGAACTAGGAAAAAAAAAAAAAAAAAAAAAAAATCTCTATAAATCTTCAGCAGAGCGAGTGTGAGCGAGCTGAGTGTGACCAGAGCGTAAGTGTGGACGCCGGTAAGTGTGACTTGTGATTCAGTGACTTTGGAGTCAGGGAGTTTTCAGGGGAGGAATTACTGAATTGCTGTCTGATTTTTATCAATACTTTGTATTTATTTTTTTTTTTTATTGAACTGTTCTGTCTGGTGCAATCCCCATTAGGAAATGTGCTCCACGATTGTTAATGCCATCCAGTGCACATCTTGCCACATGTATGCAGTCCTTGAGCAGCCGATCGAGGGTGCATACTGCTGTGCGAGATGTGAGCACGTTGTGCATTTGGAAACCCAGATTTTGACTCTAAATGTGCAGCTGGCAACACTGAGATCCATAGACAACATGGAGAGGAGTCTTCTGCTCACGGAGCAGACGCTCAATGGGACAGATGAGGGGGGGGATGGTGGGATGGAACTGCAGGACAATGAAGTAGCAAGCTGGGTGACAGTTAGGAAGCGGGGTAGAGGGAAGAGTGCCAGGGAGGCTAGTCCTGATCTGGAACACCCCAATAAGTTTGCTAAGTTGGCAGATGAGGGGGGTGCCAGTACAGGGGTAGCACTGCTGCAGCCAGGCATGTCCTCTGAAAGCCGGAGGAGTGACTGCTCCAGTAAGGAGGGAAATAGGAGAGCAGGGCAGGCCAGACAGGTGCTGGTAGTGGGCGACTCAATTATTAGGGGAACAGATAGGGCAATCTGTCACAAAGACAGGGATCGTCGAACGGTGTGCTGCCTACCTGGCGCTCGAGTCCGACACATCGCTGATCGGGTGGACAGATTATTGGGAGGGGCTGGTGAGGACCCAGCGGTCATGGTGCACATTGGCACTAATGACAAAGTTAGAGGTAGGTGGAAGGTCCTTAAAGATGATTTCAGGGAATTAGGCTGCAAGCTGAAAGCAAGGACCTCCAACGTGGTATTTTCCCAAATACTGCCGGTATCACGTGCCACGCCAGAGAGGCAACGGGAGATTAGGGAGGTTAATAAGTGGCTCAAGAATTGGTGTAGGAAAGAGGGGTTTGGGTTCCTGCAGAACTGGGCCGACTTCTCAGTTGGCTACAGGCTCTACGCTAGGGACGGGCTGCACCTCAATGGGGAGGGTGCAGCTGTGCTGGGGGAGAGAATGGCTAGAAGGTTGGAGGAGTGTTTAAACTAGGAATTGGGGGGGAGGGTATTCATTTTATAGGAGGGGAAGATAGTGCAGACAGAGTCCTGGGCACAAATAAGGAAGTTGGGGGTGGCGGTGGCATGGGGGGTGGGGTCAGAACAGTTAATAATTTAAGAAATAGAAGTACAGAGAGGAACATAAAGTGCATGTATACTAATGCCAGAAGCCTCGCCAACAAAATGGACGAATTAGAACTAATGTTGTTGGAGCATAATTATGACATGGTGGGGATATCTGAAACGTGGCTGGATGAGAGCCATGACTGGGCTGTTAACTTGCAGGGCTATAGCCTGTTCAGAAATGACCGTACAGATAAGCGAGGGGGAGGGGTGTGTCTATATGTAAAATCATCCTTAAAACCCATCCTGCGCGATAATATAGGTGAATTTAATGAAAATGTAGAATCCCTGTGGGTGGAGATAAGGGGAGGGGGAAAAAATAATAAATTACTGATAGGGGTTTGTTATAAATCTCCAAAAATAATGGAAGCAATGGAGAATATCCTAGTAAAGCAAATAGATGAAGCTGCGACTCAAGGAGAAGTCATTATTATGGGGGACTTCAACTACCCTGAAATAGATTGGGGAACAGAAACCTGCAGTTCCAGCAAAGGTAATCGGTTTTTGACAATTATGAGAGACAATTACCTTTCACAACTGGTTCAGGACCCAACAAGAAGGGGGGCACTGCTAGACCTAATATTAACCAACAGGCCAGACCGCATATCAAATATAAGGGTTGGGGGTTACTTGGGAAATAGCGATCACAAAATAATAAGTTTTCATGTATCCTTTAAAAAGATGTGTAGTAGAGGGGTTACAAGGACACTAAGCTTCAGGAGGGCAAATTTCAAACGGATGAGAGAGGATCTTGGTGCAATTAACTGGGACGATATCCTGAGACACAAAAATACACAGAGAAAATGGGAGACGTTTATTAGCATCCTGGATAGGACCTGTGCACAGTATATACCGTATGGGAATAAACATATTAGAAATAGGAGGAAACCAATATGGCTAAATAGAGCTGTAAGGGGCGCAATAAGGGACAAAAAGAAAGCATTTAGAGAATTAAAGGAAGTAGGTAGCGAGGAGGCATTAAATAAATACAGAAAATTAAATAAATTCTGTAAAAAGCAAATCAAGGCAGCAAAGATTGAGACAGAGAGACTCATTGCCAGAGAGAGTAAAAATAATCCTAAAATATTCTTTAACTACATAAATAGTAAGAAACTAAAAAATGATAGTGTTGGCCCCCTTAAAAATAGTCTGGGTGAGATGGTGGATGAGGATGAGGAAAAAGCCAATATGCTAAATGACTTTTTTTCATCAGTATTTACACAAGAAAATCCCATGGCAGACAAAATGTCTAGTGATAAAAATTCCCAATTAAATGTCACCTGCTTAACCCAGCAGGAAGTGCGGCGGCGTCTAAAAATCACTAAAATTGACAAATCTCCGGGCCCGGATGGGATACACCCTCGAGTACTGCAGGAATTAAGTACAGTCATTGATAGACCATTATTTTTAATCTTTAAAGACTCCATAATAACAGGGTTTGTGCCACAGGACTGGCGTATAGCAAATGTGGTGCCAATATTCAAAAAGGGAACAAAAACTGAACTCGGAAACTATAGGCCAGTAAGCTTAACCTCTACTGTGGGTAAAATCCTGGAGGGCATTCTAAGGGACGCTATACTGGAGTATCTGAAGAGGAATAACCTCATGACCCAGTATCAGCACGGGTTTACTAGGGACCGTTCATGTCAGACTAATTTGATCAGTTTCTATGAAGAGGTAAGTTCCGGATTGGACCAAGGGAACCCAGTGGATGTAGTGTATATGGACTTTTCAAAAGCTTTTGATACGGTGCCACACAAAAGGTTGATACATAAAATGAGAATAATGGGGATAGGGGAAAATATGTGCAAGTGGGTTGAGAGCTGGCTCAGGGATAGGAAACAAAGGGTGGTTATTAATGGAGCACACTCGGACTGGGTAGCGGTTAGCAGTGGGGTACCACAGGGGTCAGTATTGGGCCCTCTTCTTTTTAACATATTTATTAATGACCTTGTAGGGGGCATTCAGAGTAGAATTTCAATATTTGCAGATGACACTAAACTCTGCAGGGTAATCAATACAGAGGAGGACAATTTTATACTACAGGATGATTTATGTAAACTAGAAGCTTGGGCTGATAAATGGCAAATGAGCTTTAATGGGGATAAATGTAAGGTCATGCACTTGGGTAGAAGTAATAAGATGTATAATTATGTGCTTAATTCTAAAACTCTGGGCAAAACCGTCAATGAAAAAGACCTGGGTGTATGGGTGGATGACAAACTTAAATTCAGTGGCCAGTGTCAGGCAGCTGCTACAAAGGCAAATAAAATAATGGGATGCATTAAAAGAGGCATAGATGCTCATGAGGAGAATATAATTTTACCTCTATACAAGTCACTAGTTCGACCACACTTAGAATACTGTGCACAGTTCTGGTCTCCGGTGTATAAGAAAGACATAGCTGAACTGGAGCGGGTGCAGAGAAGAGCGACCAAGGTTATTAGAGGACTGGGGGGTCTGCAATACCAAGATAGGTTATTACACTTGGGGCTATTTAGTTTGGAAAAACGAAGACTAAGGGGTGATCTCATTTTAATGTATAAATATATGAGGGGACAGTACAAAGACCTTTCTGATGATCTTTTTAATCATAGACCTGAAACAGGGACAAGGGGGCATCCTCTGCGGTTGGAGGAAAAAAGGTTTAAGCATAATAACAGACATGGATTCTTTACTGTAAGAGCAGTGAGACTATGGAACTCTCTGCCATGTGATGTTGTAATGAGTGATTCGTTACTTAAATTTAAGAGGGGACTGGATACCTTTCTGGAAAAGTATAATGTTACAGGGTATATACACTAGATTCCTTGATAGGGCGTTGATCCAGGGAACTAGTCTGATTGCCGTATGTGGAGTCGGGAAGGAATTTTTTTCCCCAATGTGGAGCTTACTCTTTGCACATGGGTTTTTTTTGCCTTCCTCTGGATCAACATGTTAGGGCATGTTAGGTTAGGCTATGGGTTGAACTAGATGGACATATAGTCTTCCTTCAACCTTAATAACTATGTAACTATGTATACAGCGCAGCCTCATAGTATACAGCACTGCCCGCATAGTATACAGCACAGCCTCATAGTATACAGCGCAGCCTCATAGTATACAGCGCAGCCTCATAGTAAACAGCGCAACCTCATAGTATACAGCGCAGCCTCATAGTATACAGCGCAGCCTCATAGTATACAGCGCAGCCTCATAGTATACAGCGCAGCCTCATAGTATACAGCGCAGCCTCATAGTATACAGCGCAGCCTTATAATATACAGCGCAGCCTCATAGTATACAGCGCAGCCTCATGGTAAACAGCACTGCCTCATGGTAAACAGCGCAACCTCATGGCATACAGCACACAGCCTCATAGTATACAGCACACAGCCTCATGGTGTACAGCGCAGCCTCATGGTATACAGCGCAGCCTCATGGTATACAGCACACAGCCTCATGGTATACAGCGCACACAGCCTCATGGTATACAGAGCACACAGCCTCATGGTATACAGCGCACACAGCCTCATGGTATACAGCGCACACAGCCTAATGGTATACAGCGCACACAGCTTCATGGTATACAGCACGCAGCCTTATGGTATACAGCACGCAGCCTCATGGTATGCAGCGCAGCTCCCCCACCCCCCCAGAATGGCCCCACAGTCCAGTACTGTTATAGAGTAAAAAAAAAAAAACAACACACTCCTCACCTCGTGCCTGCCCTGCTTCCACTTCCTGCTCCTGTCGGCACACAGTGAGTGCGAGACAGTGTCTGTCAGTGCAGGCAGAGCGGGGAATGATGGGAGAGGGAGCGTCAGGTGACGCTCTCTCCTCAATCATTCATTGCTTTAAACTCTACCGGCAGGCTGGCGGCAGGCGGGCCCCGCTGCCTCACAGGGGCCCCATAGCAGCTGCGTGATGTGCCGCTAGCTGGGGGCCCCTGGGGGAGCGAGGACCTAGGCAGCTGCCGGCCCCTAATGCAGGCCCTGCCTACAGGGGCCCCCTGGAGCCTCCGGGCCCCTGTGCAGCCACACAGGTTGAACAGGCGGTATGTCCGCCCATGGGTACCTGGCTTGATCACCAAGAGCAGGGAACGTTTAGATGTGGCTCATGCAAGTTCTGCAAACTTATCACAACTGGTAAAACCTTCACTAGTGTCATCACGGGTAGAACCTTCCATAACGGATCTTTTGCCAATTGTAAAACAGTAGGGGTTGTGTATTTGTGCACATGTACCTGCCCCCTTAACTATGTAGGCAAAACTAAAAGACAACTAAGGCTGCCGTCACACTAGCAGTATTTGGTCAGTATTTTACATCAATATTTGTAAGCCAAAACCAGGAGTGGGTGATAAATGCAGAAGTGGTGCATATGTTTCTATTATACTTTTCCTCTATTTGTTCCACTCCTTGTTTTGGCTTAGAAATACTGATGTAAAATACTGACCAAATACTGCTAGTGTGAGGGTAGCCTAAAAGTGAGGATAGGGTAACACATTTGGGACATCACGCATCAACGGGATACCCCTGTGGCACGTCATATCAATGAGCTTCATGCCGGTGATGTGAGATCTTTCTCATTTAACCCCTTTACCCCCAAGGGTGGTTTGCACGTTAATGACCGGGCCAATTTTTACAATTCTGACCACTGTCCCTTTATGAGGTTATAACTCTGGAATGCTTCAACGGATCCCAGTGATTCTGACAATGTTTTCTCATGACAAATTGTACTTCATGATAGTTGTAAAAATTCTTTGATAGTACCTGCGTTTATTTGTGAAAAAAAATGGAAATTTGGCGAAAATTATAAAAAATGTCGCAATTTTCCAACTTTGAATTTTTATGCAATTAAATCACAGAGATATGTCACACAAAATACTTAATAAGTAACATTTCCCACATGTCTACTTTACATCAGCACAATTTTGGAACCAAAAAAATTTTTTGTTAGGGAGTTACAAGGGTTAAAAGTTGACCAGCAATTTCTCGTTTTTGCAACACCATTTTTTTTTAGGGACCACATCTCATTTGAAGTCATTTTGAGGGGTCTATATGATAGAAAATACCCAAGTGTGACACCATTCTAAAAACTGCACCCCTCAAGGTGCTCAAAACCATATTCAAGAAGTTTATTAACTCTTCTGGTGCTTCACATGAATTTTTGGAATGTTTAAATAAAAATGAACATTTAACTTTTTTTCACAAAAAATTTACTTCAGCTCCAATTTGTTTTATTTTGCAAAGGGTAACAGGAGAAAATGGACCTGAAAAGTTGTTGTACAATTTGTCCTGAGTACGCTGATACCCCATATGTGGGGGTAAACCACTGTTTGGGAGCGTGGGAGAGCTCGGAAGGGAAGGAGCGCCGTTTGACTTTTCAATGCAAAATTGACTGGAATTGAGCTGGGACGCCATGTTACATTTGGAGAGCCACTGATGTGCCTAAACATTGAAACCCCCCACAAGTGACACCCTTTTGGAAAGTAGACCCCCTAAGGAACTTATCTATAGGTGTGGTGAGCACTTTGACCCACCAAGTTCTTCACAGAAGTTTATAATGCAGAACCGTAAAAATAAAAAATCATATTTTTTCACAAAAATTATCTTTTCGCCCCCAATTTTTTTATTTTCCCAAGTGTAAGAGAAGAAATTGGACCCCAAAAGTTGTTGTACAATTTGTCCTGAGTACGCTGATACCCCATATGTGGGGGTAAACCACTGTTTGGGCGTATGGGATAGCTCGGAAGGGAAGGAGCGCCGTTTGACTTTTCAATGCAAAATTGAATGTTGCGTTTGGAGAGCCACTGATGTGCCCAGTATTGCATTTTCCCGAGGGTAACAGGAGAAATTGGACCCCAAAATTTGTTGTCCAATTTGTCCTGAGTGCGCTGATACCCCATATGTGGGGGGAACCACTGTTTGGGCGCATGGGAGGGCTCGGAAGGGAAGGAGCTCCATTTGGAATGCAGACTTAGATGGAATGGTCTGCAGGTGTCACATTGCGTTTGCAGAGCCCCTAATGTACCTAAACAGTAGAAACCCCCACAAGTGACACCATTTTGGAAACTAGACCCCCTAAGGAACTTATCTAGATGTATTGTGAGAGCTTTGAACCCTCAAGTGTTTCACTACAGTTTGTAACGCAGAGCCGTGAAAATTTAAAAAAAAAATAAATTTCCCCCCAAAATTATTTTTTAGCCCCCAGTTTTGTATTTTCCTAGGGGTAACAGGAGAAATTCGACCCCAAAAGTTGTTGTCCTATTTGTCCTGAGTACGCTGATGCTGCATATGTTGGGGTAAACCCCTGTTTGGGCGCACAGGAGAGCTCGGAAGGGAAGAAGCACTGTTTTACTTTCTCAACGCAGAATTGGCTGGAATTGAGATCGGACGCCATGTCGCGTTTGGAGAGCCCCTGATGTGCCTAAACAGTGGAAACCCCTCCAATTATAACTGAAACCCTAATCTAAACACACCCCTAACCCTAATCCCAACTGTAACCCTAACCACACCTCTAACCCAGACACACCCCTAACCCTAATCCCAACAGTAACCCTAACCACACCCCTAACCCTAATCCCAACCCTATTCCCAACTGTAAATGTAATCTAAACCCTAACCGTAACTTTAGCCCCAACCCTAACCCTAACTTTAGCCCCAACCCTAACTGTAGCCCTAACCCTAGCCCTAACCCTAGCCCTAAACCTAGCCCTAACCCTAGCCCTAACCCTAGCCCTAACCCTAGCCCTAATCCTAACCCTAGCCCTAACCCTAGCCCTAACCCTAACCCTAGCCCTAACCCTAGCCCCAACCCTAACCCTAACTTTAGCCCCAACCCTAACCTTAGCCCCAACCCTAACTGTAGCCCTAACCCTAACCCTAGCCCTAACCCTAGCCCTAACCCTAGCCCTAGCCCTAACCCTAGCCCTAATGGGAGAATGGAAATTAATACATTTTTTAAAATTTTTAATTTTTCCCTAACTAAGGAAGTGATGAAGGGGGGTTTGATTTACTTTTATAGTGGGTTTTCTAGCGGATTTTTATGATTGGCAGCCGTCACTCACTGAAAGACGCTTTTTATTGCAAAAAATATTTTTTGCATTACCACATTTTGAGAGCTATAATTTTTCCACAATTTGGTCCACAGAGTCATGTGAGGTCTTGTTTTTTGCAGGACGAGTTGACGTTTTTATTGGTAACATTTTCGGGCACGTGACATTTTTTGATCGCTTTTTATTCCGATTTTTGTGAGGCAGAATGACCAAAAACCAGCTATTCATGAATTTCTTTTGGGGGAGGCGTTTATACCGTTCCGCGTTTGGTAAAATTGATAAAGCAGTTTTATTCTTCGGGTCAGTACGATTACAGCGATACCTCATTTATATCATTTTTTTATGTTTTGGCGCTTTTATACGATAAAAACTATGTTATAGAAAAAATAATTATTTTTGCATCGCTTTTATCTCAGGACTATAACTTTTTTTATTTTTTTGCTGATGATGCTGTGTGGCAGCTCGTTTTTTGCGGGACAAGATGATGTTTTCAGCAGTACCATGGTTATTTATATCTGTCTTTTTGATCGCGTGTTATTCCACTTTTTGTTAGGCGGTATGATAATAAAGCGCTGTTTTTTGCCTCGTTTTTTTTTTTCTTACGGTGTTTACTGAAGGGGTTAACTAGTGGGACAGTTTTATAGGTCGGGCCGTTATGGACGCGGCGATACTAAATATGTGTACTTTTATTGTTTTCTTTTTTTTTATTTAGATAAAGAAATGTATTTATGGGAATAATATTTTTTTTTTTTCAATATTTAGGAATATTTTTTTTAAATTTTTTTTTACACATTTGGAAATTTTTTTTTTTACTTTTTTACTTTGTCCCAGGTGGGGACATCACAGATCGGTGATCTGACAGTTTGCACAGCACTCTGTCAGATCACCGATCTGACTTACAGCACTGCAGGCTTCACAGTGCCTGCTCTGAGCAGGCTCTGTGAAGCCACCTCCCTCCCTGCAGGACCCGGATGCCGCGGCCATCTTGGATCCGGGCCTGGAGCAGGGAGGGAGGTACGGTGACCCTCGCAGCAACGCGATCACATCGCGTTGCTGCGGGTGGCTCAGGGAAGCCCGCAGGGAGCCCCCTCCCTGCGCGATGCTTCCCTGTACCGCCGGCACCTCGCGATCATGTTTGATCGCGGTGTGCCGGGGGTTAATGTGTCGGGAGTGGTCCGTGACCGCTCCTGGCACATAGTGCCGGATGTCAGCTGCGATAGGCAGCTGACACCTGGCCGCGATCGGCCGCGCTCCCACCGTGAGCGCGGCCGATCGCGTATGACGTACTATCCCGTCGGTGGTTATAGGGGCCCACTCCACCTTGACGGGATAGTACGTCAGATGTCAGAAAGGGGTTAAAGTAATTGAGACGGTCCCTCAATCTGAGAGACAGGGTAACTGGGACAGAAAGATTATCCAGAGGGAGACTAGATGGATCTTTTTGATGGAATCTGTCAGTCCTGGGGGGTTAAATTAGCAATTAAATTTTGGGTGTTTTATCTAAATCTGGTAACTCCGTACAGGATTATGTCTTGCTAATGTTACATTGGTCCGTACAGACCATGACGTCATTTATTGACCTGTCACTCAATATAGAGTGACTCTTGCTATTCTTGAAAATGCTATTGGACCATTTAGATTTACTCTACTTGGCGTACGCGGTTTCCGCTATATGGCTATGATAATAATATGGCAGTGGTTCATTTGAGCGCTATATTGTTATGGTGGTTCTGTGCACATGGCTCCGTGCCGTAGGTTCCCTGATCTTATCAGCGGGGTCCTAATTTGATTTACTATTTTGGACTCACACTGTTCATTGGGTCACCACCAATGCTATAGCTATATTCAAATGTGACCATCATTTTGTATTTGTCCATACTTTACTATATAGATCTACTGATTTGACCTGGTCATATATTTTTCAAGGTTAGATCTATTATAAGTGTTATTTACATCTGCCCGGCATGTACATATTTTTACTGCGCAAAGAGGAGCTTGGGCATGCGCACTTACTGTGCTCCAGGCGCACACCGGAAGCGATTTAGTCACTTCCGGGTTAATAATAATAATAATAATCTTTATTTTTATATAGCGCTAACATATTCCGCAGCGCTTTACAGTTTTGCACACATTATCATCACTGTCCCCGATTGGGCTCACAATCTAGAATTCCTATCAGTATGTCTTTAGAATGTGGGAGGAAACCGGAGTGCCCGGAGGAAACCCACGCAAACACGGAGAGAACATACAAACTCTTTGCAGCTGTTGTCCTGGGTGGGATTAGAACCCAGGACCCCAGCGCTGCAAGGTTGTAGTGCTAACCACTGCGCCACCGTGCTGCCCACTATCCCGTCGGTGGTTATAGGGGCCCACTCCACCTTGACGGGATAGTACGTCAGATGTCAGAAAGGGGTTAAAGTAATTGAGACGGTCCCTCAATCTGAGAGACAGGGTAACTGGGACAGAAAGATTATCCAGAGGGAGACTAGATGGATCTTTTTGATGGTGGGTTAATGCACTTATACCTTGGATACGCTCTCATGTCCACTACTTTTGGACAGCGTGCAGCGCCCGCATCGCCCGCTGCCTGTGCCTATGACTGGCACTCCCCTGATGAGCCCCTCTGGATCTCCTTATGGGGCGAAACGCGTCGGGATGAGACATTCGTCTCCCTAAGATAAGTGTACTGCAACCATACACATGTGCTGCTGTGCTGGCGGTCTGTGATTGCGTCATTTGTACACTATGTTGGCTATCAAGCATGACCTTATCACTCTCTTATTATGCACATATCACTGTGTGGAGAATATGCCTGTATCGGCAGAGATGCTATTTGCACTGATGAACTATATCTCTG
Organism: Ranitomeya imitator; assembly: GCF_032444005.1. Classification (NCBI taxonomy): domain Eukaryota; kingdom Metazoa; phylum Chordata; class Amphibia; order Anura; family Dendrobatidae; genus Ranitomeya; species Ranitomeya imitator. The sequence goes on along the minus strand of NC_091286.1, from coordinate 176,337,106 downwards.
GCGATGATGCCTGTATATGCTAGAAATATTATTTTGTCTGGCGATGATGCCATCAGTTTTTTGATCAGGTGACTGTTACTCCTTGGGCATTTCTTTGATGGCGTTGATGCCATCAATTGTTCATCTACAAATGACTTTATCTCTGGCGAGGATGCCCTTATATGCATTTGAATAAATCTATCAGCCTTTTTGATCAGGTGACTGTTACTCCTTGGGCATTTTTTCTCTGGCGTTGATGCCATCAATTGTTTTGTATTTACAAATTACTGTATCTCTGGCGAGGATGCCCTTACATGCATTTGAATGAATCTATTATTTTCTTATCTGGCGGTGATGCCATTAAGTATTAAGACTGAGTGACCGTTTTTCTCATTCTTGCATTCATTCAAATTTCAAGTGTGGTAAATATGGCCCACACATGAGTTATTAATACAGTGGGGCAAAAAAGTATTTAGTCAGTCAGCAATAGTGCAAGTTCCACCACTTAAAAAGAGGTCAAACGTTTTCTGTAAGTCTTCACAAGGTTGCCACACACTGTTGTTGGTATGTTGGCCCATTCCTCCATGCAGATCTCCTCTAGAGCAGTGATGTTTTTGGCTTTTCGCTTGGCAACACGGACTTTCAACTCCCTCCAAAGGTTTTCTATAGGGTTGAGATCTGGAGACTGGCTAGGCCACTCCAGGACCTTGAAATGCTTCTTACGAAGCCTGTAATGTATTGTACATACTCTGTTAAGAGTCTTGTGCTTTGGGTGCGAGGAAGACACAGGAGACAGAGGTTTAGTTATAACTTGCTTGTATTACTTCATACAAGTAGGTCACAGGGAAAAGGGCTTCACACAATTGCAGGTACACAGGCAGGAGACACGGCAGATGGCACGGCAGGTCGGAGTAAACATTAAGTCCAACATTTAGCACAAACTGGTTCCAAGTCTCTCTCTGTTACTTCCCTTGCAAATGTAGATCAGCATGCAGCAGAGTTCCAGTGTCCAGAGATCCTCAGTAGTAGATGGAGAGTCCAAGGCTTCCAGGAGCAGGTAACAGGCTGACTGCAGACATGATTCAGAAGCACTGATTGAACAGCTGAGGCTGCTTAAAAAGGCAAGAGGCTGAGAACAGGGCGGAAACACAGAAGCTAGAAACTCCATACTGACTCAGGGCAAAGTAGCTGCAGCAGGACAAAGCAAAATGGCCGACAGAAAAACCAGGTTACAATAACAGAAAATCACAGCAGATATAACAAAGAGACTGAGAACCTTACAAAGCCACTCCTTCGTTGCCCTGACGGTGTGCTTTGGATCATTGTCATGTTGAAAGACCCAGCCACGTTTCATCTTCAATGCCCTTGCTGATGGAAGGAGGTTTGCACTCAAAATCTCACGATACATGGCCCCATTCATTCTTTCATGTACCCGGATCAGTCGTCCTGGCCCCTTTGCAGAGAAACAGCTCCAAAGCATGATGTTTCCACCACCATGCTTTACAGTAGGTATGGTGTTTGATGGATGCAACTCAGTATTCTTTTTCCTCCAAACACGACAAGTTGTGTTTCTACCAAACAGTTCCAGTTTGGTTTCATCAGACCATAGGACATTCTCCCAAAACTCCTCTGGATCATCCAAATGCTCTCTAGCAAACTTCGTACGGGCCCGGACATGTACTGGCTTAAGCAGTGGGACACGTCTGGCACTGCAGGATCTGAGTCCATGGTGGCGTAGTGTGTTACTTATGGTAGGCCTTGTTACATTGGTCCCAGCTCTCTGCAGTTCATTCACTAGGTCCCCCCGCGTGGTTCTGGGATTTTTGCTCACCGTTCTTGTGATCATTCTGACCCCACGGGGTGGGATTTTGCGTGGAGCCCCAGATCGAGGGAGATTATCAGTGGTCTTGTATGTCTTCCATTTTCTAATTATTGCTCCCACTGTTGATTTCTTCACTCCAAGCTGGTTGGCTATTGCAGATTCAGTCTTCCCAGCCTGGTGCAGGGCTACAATTTTGTTTCTGGTGTCCTTTGACAGCTCTTTGGTCTTCACCATAGTGGAGTTTGGAGTCAGACTGTTTGAGGGTGTGCACAGGTGTCTTTTTATACTGATAACAAGTTTAAACAGGTGCCATTACTACAGGTAATGAGTGGAGGAAAGAGGAGACTCTTAAAGAAGAAGTTACAGGTCTGTAAGAGCCAGAAATCTTGATTGTTTGTTTCTGACCAAATACTTATTTTCCACCATAATCTGCAAATAAAATGATAAAAAAACAGACAATGTGATTTTCTGGATTTTTTTTTCTCAGTTTGTCTCCCATAGTTGAGGTCTACCTATGATGTAAATTACAGACGCCTCTCATCTTTTTAAGTGGTGGAACTTGCACTATTGCTGACTGACTAAATACTTTTTTGCCCCACTGTATGTGATTTGCGTCTAAATGAGCTTTTTTCTGGCGATTATGCCTTTGCTACTCTGGTGGTGATGCCAATACTCCGAGTGTGACTAACTTTTTGAAACATTTTTTCATCTTTGTCACCTATGCAATATATATTGCTCCAATAGGGTATTACAACTGTGCTTAGTTAAAAACTATACAGAGCAGGGGCGGACATACCGCATGTTCAGCCGGTGCGGCTGCACAGGGGCCCAGAGGGTGAGGGGGGCCCCTACAGGACAGCTAATAATGAGGGCAAACTGGCCCCGAGGGGCCCCTGGCCAGATTGCCCTCATGTGCGGCGGGCAGGGAGAGATACCTGCAGCTCCGCTGTCTCAAAGAGAAAGTGGCACTGGCAACAGGGCTGCAGTGATTCGTCTTGCTCCCTTCCTGCACTTCCTGTCTCTCACACAGCAGCAGCACGGCTGGGCACTTCTGTGCCAGAGAGAGGAAGCTGCCAGCGACGGTGATCCACACAGAGGTAGGTGTTTGCTGATTCTGCAGTCTTCTTCCCCTGTGTGCGCTCGTCTTCCCTTTGCACTGTTCTGCAGCACAATAAACCCCAGTGATTGTGGACTCCGGACTGAAATCTGTACTTCACTTTAACTCAAGACAAACTCCTGCTCTGGATGTGCTGAAGCCAATCAAAGGACAGTGAAGGCATTAGGAGAATGTACTGGGGGGAGGTGAGGAGAAAAGGGGACTCCTCCCTCTGGATTATTCACTTTACTGAGCTTGCCATAGCAAAGAACAGACAAATTGTTGCCAGAGGAAAACTTTACAAACAAAGCTTTGTAGCAGTCATATCCAGCATGGTCAGGCTCCTTCTAGGAGATGCAGCAGCTGTGGAGGAGGCTGGCAGCAGGTCCTCAAGGGGAGCTGTGTGCAGGGTCTCCAGTCCTATAGGTGCAGGCAGGGCCGGCTCCAGGTTTTCGAGGGCCCCGGGCGAAAGAGTCTCAGTGGGCCCCCCCTTTAACACATACCCCGATTTATGATGCACAGATACGGCAGAGAAATGTATAGTACAATGCCAGATTTCACTTCTTACATGAGTGACAGCTATTGTAAATTCTGCAGTGTATATACAGGACAGGAGGAGTGGTACTGTGCAGTGTATATATACAGGAGGAAAGGTGCTGTGCAGTGTATATATACAGGAGGAAAGGTACTATGCAGTGTATATATACAGGGGGAGAGGTGCTGTGCAGTGTATATATACAGGGGGAGAGGTGCTGTGCAGTGTATATATACAGGGGGAGAGGTGCTGTGCAGTGTATATATACAGGGGGAGAGGTGCTGTGCAGTGTATATATACAGGGGGAGAGGTGCTGTGCAGTGTATATATACAGGGGGAGAGGTGCTGTGCAGTGTATATATACAGGGGGAGAGGTGCTGTGCAGTGTCGTGAGCAGGGCGTTGTTGTATCAGAAAATCTTTTCTGTTTTGAGTTTTTCTATGAAACAAAGACTTTTCTACATAAACAACATTGTTTGGTTTTGCGGCCCCAACAGATCTGTGCTACAAAGTAACAGGCGGCTCGGGCATTAATGAGGGACCTGATGCTGAATCCTTTCCACAAACCCTAATGACCCAATTAGTGCCCTGTCATTAGAACCTCATTAAACACCTCCCTGTCCTGAGTAGTCATGTACAGTATGGGGGGATCCTGCAGCCCACCCCCTGACTGCTCCATACCATACACTGCCCTTTGTCGCGCTCACTATTATCCTGTGCATTTCTCCGTCATCTTTACCCCATGTTACACTTGTCACCCCCCACTACAGAGTAGCAGGCCAGCCAATGTCACCCCCTACCGGACCCTAATGCCAGCAGGAAATGTCTGCTCCTCTATTGGGTCGGAACCTGATTTAATCAAGGAATAATGTGGATTTGTTGCCGGTGGCTGCAGGGGAAGGGTTAAGTGATGCCATGTCCTTGGTGGGAGCAGTGGCGGCTGCTGGGACCTGGACAGACACAACCAATGTTGCTGTGACTGCACAGTGTGATGTGGAGGAGAGAAGCTGAGACTCCGGAGCAGAAATCACCCACATGCCAGCACTGGGCAGAGTCCCTCCAGTCACCAGCCTGGGGCCACGGGGCCCCAATGTACAGCCCACAGCTCAGATTTATCCATGGCAGCAGCTCCCCTTCTTCCTGGCATCTGGTTAACCCCATTTATGCAGGTCGGATTGTTATCTTTAAGATTCAGCAATAACCTTCATACAGATGGGAAGGGGTTAAGCTTCTTCCTACCCCACTGGTGCAGGTTTGGTGCAGCATGCATGTATTCTGGGAGAGCTGGGTGGCTGCAGGTTGCAGGCTGCACCCCACCAGCTGCTCCTCCAGACATCACCCACATTTTTAGGCAGCGGAGACAGACAGCAGCAGACTGAGCCACAAGTCCATCTGCAACCACTGCTGGATACCATAGCACTCACTCAGGCACTGGTAGGAGCTCTGGAATCTGCCTGATAAACTTCAGCACTGCAGCCAGCCAGGGGCCAGAGCAGGAGAAAGTGCTCTCTCCACCCACAAACAATGTCACACTGGCTGCCTTCTCTTAACCCCTATGTGTGCCTGACTGGCTGCACTGACTGAGTGAGAAGATGCTTGTGTCAGAGCTGGCACATAGGGGTTAAGAGAACTCAGCCAGTGTGACTTTGTGGGCGGAGAGAGCATGTTATCTCCTGCTCTGCTCTCCCAGCTGTATCTATGACAGCGTGAGTGGGCCCCCCTCTCTCCCCAGGGCCCCGGCATTTGCCCAGGTGCGCCGGGTGCTGACGCCGGCCCCGGGTGCTGACGCCGGCCCTGGGTGCAGGGGGTCGTCCACTGCAGAGCATCCCCTCTGTGACCTGCTGTACTCATATGGCAGGAAAGGAACCAGAGAATAAGATGCAAAATAAATGGAATTTTACTATCTGTCCATATATCTGTCCGTCTAGCCCATATCTATCTATCTATCTCACATCTATCATCTATCACTCTCATGTCTATCTGTCTATATATTTATCTATCCCATATCTATCTATCTATCTATCATATATCTATCTATCATATATCTATCTATCATATATCTATCTATCATATATCTATCTATCTATCATCTATCTCACATCTATCTATCTCTCTCATGTCTATCTATCTATAGATTTATCTATCTATTGTCCAGAAAAATGAAGGCAGCACTCCAGTAAAAAAAATAAAAGTGGCTTATTGGTCGCACATGGGCCAATAAACCACTTTTATTTTTTCTATTGGAGTGCTGCCTTCATTTTTCTGGATAATAGCATGAGGTTTGGTACATGCCTGGAAGGATTTTTTGCACCCCTTGTTTTCTTTTGATGCTGCTTTTTGTGTTCTTTTTCTTTATCATCTATCTACCCCCAACAATGACAGCTCCTGGTGTATTTGGAATCTTGGGCAATAAGACACACTGGACCAGCTATGAGACTCACACTAAAGGCCTCTGTGCACATTAGAGAGAAGTCAACACAATTTGATCATTTCTGCCGGTCCAAGAGAACAATTAATGTATAACCGGACCTCCCGAATCTTCCCAGAGGTGGAGCAAAGGATCAGGCTCTTTGAACGTCCACTACTGATAATCTTCCTCTCCTGTGAGATAATCCACCATCAGTGTCTGGTAATGATTTACTCCACATTCCTATTGGAAGCGTGTATGTTCCTAGGCCATCTCAGTGTTCATATATAGTAGAGAATTGGAATAGCTGGGGTCCTAACAAATGTTTGACTGATGGTAACTTAAAGGTATATTCCCATCTCCAACATCCTATCCTAATATGTAGTAGGTATAATATCAGAAATATTAGCAAATACCTCCAATTAGAAATATAGTATAGTTCTTCTCATTCTCTGTATATATATAATGTAGCTTTGTCACCATAGAAGGAGAGGGGCCCAGACACATTTCTTACACAGGGGCCCCAAGCTATCAGTGTCCGCCCCTGATACAGAGGGATTCGTGGCTTTTATTAAATATCCTTACTATTAAAGCGAATGTACCTTGGATACTATGTAACTGATATGCATCTCTCTCCTCTGTACTGTCTGTATAAAATATACGAGGGGGCGAGTATTGTTTGACATCTGAATACACTATCTTTATCAATCAGTTTTTCTAAGCACTATTATCATCTCCAGCCTACACTATACGCCAGAGTTAATTGACTACAAGCTCACTAGTGCTTTCTTTGCACCAATAGCCAACATTAGCAGCACTTTATTGTATATTATCACACTTTTTTCATTTTCTTTTTTTTTGTGGTGTTTTTTGGTGGTGGCTGTTGGTAGGGATACCTGCTAGGGTCTTCAGGGTCAGTCTACGTTGAGCGGGGGCGCCATATCGTATCCCAGGGTGCCAACCTCTGCTGTCAGGAAGGGAATTGTTTAGGAAAAGGCACATCTATCCTTCCTAGTCCTTTCCTATATTTATGCTGGCATCATACATCGGAGACCATAGATCCTGCAGGTTCTCTACTATTGGTTTATTTGTTTACATATGTGGTTCCTAGTTTTAATCATTAATATTAAAGCATATTTTTTAGTTTAGGTCTTTGTTAGCTTAATTTTGGTATCCTCTGTGAATATACTAGACCTTAGTTATTTGAATGTTGGTTTTCTTTTTTCTGCCTTAAGATGTACACTGCCCAGCCATGACTGAGTTTCTTGCTGCAAGAACTCGGACAGAACTTCCGCGGTGTGTCTGTTGTCGCCCAAACACTTCATTGCCAATACAGCCTGCTGACGCTTGCCACTAGCTGTTCCATAATGGGACACCTCATGTGCAACAGTGGCAGCTGCGGATGGAGTGGTCGTGCGACTGCGGTCTGTGGACGAGCTCTCGCTTCTGCTGGAGGATGAGGAGGAGGAGGAGGGGGGGCGAACGCCTACAGCCAACTGTTTACTAGACCGTGGGCTAGGCAGAACTGTCCCAATATTGCTGTCCCCTGTGGACCCTGCATCCACCACATTAACCCAGTGTGCCGTGATGGACACGTAACGCCCCTGGCCATGCCTACTGGTCCATGCATCTATTGTCAGGTGCACTTTTCTACTCACAGATTGCCTGAGTGCATGGACAATGCGATCTTTTACATGTTGGTGGAGGGCTGGGATGGCTTTTCTCGAAAAGAAGTGTCGACTGGGTAGCTCGTAGCGTGGTACAGCGTAGTCCATCAAGGCTTTGAAAGCTTCGCTTTCAACTAACCGGTAGGGCATCATCTCTAACGAGATTAGTCTAGCAATGTGGGCGTTCAAACCCTGTGTACGCGGATGAGAGGATGAGTACTTCATTTTCCTAACGAGAGTCTCTTGTAGGGTGAGCTGGACTGGAGAGCTGCATATGGTGGAACTAGCGGGGGTGCCGGTGGACATGGCAGACTGAGAGAGGGTTGGTGGTGGTATTCTTGCTGTTGGCCTACATACAGTGTTTCCTACCAAGAACCTGATGATTCCCTGACTGCTTTGGCCTTGCGACGAAACCTCCACATTTGCTGCAGGTGGTGTGGTAAACGGTGGGCTTACAGTGAGGGAAGGGATGTAGCGTTGCTGACTAGCTTCATTGTGATAGGGTGCAACAACGTTAAGGGACGTTTGGTAGTTAGTCCAGGCTTGCAAGTGCATGGTGGTTAAATGTCTACGCATGCAACTTGTATTTAGATTTTTAACATTCTGACCTCTGCTGAAGGTCCTTGAGCATTTCTTACAGATGACTTTGCACTGATCATTTGGATCTTGGTTAAAAAAATGCCAGACTGCACTCTTCCTACTATCAGATACCTTTTCAGGCATTGCACACTGAGCTACTTTAATTGGATGGCCACGCTGTCCTACAACTGGTTTTGGTTTTGCCACGCGTTTTTGGCCAGATACGGGCCTGCCAGATGGAACCTGTTGCGATGTTGATGCCTGCTGTGGCTCCTCCGCTTCAGAGCTACTGCCGACTGCACCCTGTTTCCCCAATGGCTGCCAATCAGGGTCAACAACTGGGTCATCTATGACCTCCTCTTCTATGTACTGTGCACCTTCCTCTGTGTCACCGTGTAAGCCGGTGCTATAGCGTTCGTGACGGGGCTCCATAGTCTCATCTGGGTCAGATTCTGGATCAGTACACTGCGAGGGCAATGTTGTGATCTGAGTCAAAGGAACAGCATAATAATCTGGCTGTGGCTGTGCATATGTGCACTCCATGTCCGATTCATCTTGTAATGGACATGGCCTGTTAACAATTTCCCTTTCTAACCCAGGAGCGGTATGTGTAAAGAGCTCCATGGAGTAACCCGTTGTGTCGCCTGATGCATTCTTCTCTGTTGTTCTGGGTGAAGAACACAAGGAAGCGACTTGTCCCTGACCGGGAATATCCACTGACGACGCGCTGCTTTTACATTTTGCACTTTCCGAAGAGGAGGCGAAAGAGCTAGAGGCAGAGTCAGCAAGGAAAGCCAAAACTTGTTCCTGCTGCTCCGGCTTTAAAAGCGGTTTTCCTACTCCCAGAAAAGGGAGCGTTCGAGGCCTTGTGTAGCCAGACAATGACGGTGGCTGAACAACTCGAGACTTACAGTGCCTACAAGTAGTATTCAACCCCCTGCAGATTTAGCAGGTTTACACATTTGGAATTAACTTGGCATTGTGACATTTGGACTGTAGATCAGCCTGGAAGTGTGAAATGCACTGCAGCAAAAAAGAATGTTATTTCTTTGTTTATTTTTTTTTTAAATTGTGAAAAGTCTTTTCAGAGGGTCATTTATTATTCAACCCCTCAACCCACCAGAATTCTGTTTGGTTCCCCTAAAGTATTAAGAAGTAGTTCAGGCACAAAGAACAATGAGCTTCACATGTTTGGATTAATTATCTCTTTTTCCAGCCTTTTCTGACTATTTAAGACCCTCCCCAAACTTGTGAACAGCACTCATACATGGTCAACATGGGAAAGACAAAGGAGCATTACAAGGCCATCAGAGACAAGATCGTGGAGGGTCACAAGGCTGGCAAGGGGTACAAAACCCTTTCCAAGGAGTTGGGCCTACCTGTCTCCACTGTTGGGAGCATCATCCGGAAGTGGAAGGCTTATGGAACTACTGTTAGCCTTCCACGGCCTGGACAGCCTTTGAAAGTTTCCTCCCGTGCCGAGGCCAGGCTTGTCCGAAGAGTCAAGGCTAACCCAAGGACAACAAGGAAGGAGCTCCGGGAAGATCTCATGGCAGTGGGGACATTGGTTTCAGTCAATACCATAAGTAACGTACTCCACCGCAATGGTCTCCGTTCCAGACGAGCCCGTAAGGTACCTTTACTTTCAAAGCGTCATGTCAAGGCTCGTCTACAGTTTGCTCATGATCACTTGGAGGACTCTGAGACTGACTGGTTCAAGGTTCTCTGGTCTGATGAGACCAAGATCGAGATCTTTGGTGCCAACCACACACGTGACGTTTGGAGACTGGATGGCACTGCATATGACCCCAAGAATACCATCCCTACAGTCAAGCATAGTGGTGGCAGCATCATGCTGTGGGGCTGTTTCTCAGCCAAGGGGCCTGGCCATCTGGTCTGCATCCATGGGAAGATGGATAGCACGGCCTACCTGGAGATTTTTGCCAAGAACCTCCGCTCCTCCATCAAGGATCTTAAGATGGGTCATCATTTCATCTTCCAACAAGACAACGACCCAAAGCACACAGCCAAGAAAACCAAGGCCTGGTTCAAGAGGCAAAAAATCAAGGTGTTGCAGTGGCCTAGTCAGTCTCCTGACCTTAACCCAATGGAAAACTTGTGGAAGGAGCTCAAGATTAAAGTCCACATGAGACACCCAAAGAACCTAGATAACTTGGAGAAGATCTGCATGGAGGAGTGGGCCAAGATAACTCCAGAGACCTGTGCCGGCCTGATCAGGTCTTATAAAAGACGATTATTAGCTGTAATTGCAAACAAAGGTTATTACACAAAATATTTAACCTAGGGGTTGAATAATAATTGACCCACACTTTTATGTTTAAAATTTATAAAAATTTAACTGAGCAACAAAACTTTTTGGTTTGTACGATTTATGCATCTGTTAATAAATCCTGCTCTTGTTTGAAGTTTGAAGGCTCTAACTTATTTGCATTTTATTAAACCTGCTAAATCTGCAGGGGGTTGAATACTACTTGTAGGCACTGTAGGTGCTATATTGCTTTTCCCACGACCACCTGATGCTCCACCACCACTACCATCATTACCAGCTGGCAATGACCGCCCACGGCCACGACCTCTTCCACCAGACTTCATCATTCTTGGAAATATGTAACCAAACTAACAAACGGTATTTGGTACTGTAAAACCAGTTACAAGGTGGACGCAAAATTGTTGTGAATTTAAATCTCCCTTTATAGGTGTGTGAGACTGCAGGGAAAATCAGGCCCACTGTATTACAGTACACAGTTTCAGTGGCAGACAGTGGCTGACAGATATGTGTTGTGAATTCTGTTGTCGAACTCCCTCCTGTGGTCGTGAATGGTACTTCGGCGAGTTCTGTCCATGGACTCCCTCTGGTGGCTGTGAGTGAAGCTGCTGCTTCTGAGGTTCCTTACACAGGTGACGTGGTTTATCCTTTGGTTGGCCGCTCTATTTAACTCCACTCAGATCGTTACTCCATGCCAGCTGTCAAAGTTCCTGCATTGGTTCAGTTCGCTCTTGGATCTTTCTGGTGACCTGTCTTCTCCAGCAGAAGCTAAGTTCCTGATAGTTATTATTTGTTCATTGTTTCCTTGTCCAGCTGGTTATCATGATTTTGTCTTGCTAACTGGAAGCTCTGGGATGCAGAGTGGCACCTCCGCACCGTGAGTCGGTGCGGAGGTCTTTTTGCACACTCTGCGTGGTCTTTTGTAGTTTTTGTGCTGACCGCAAAGATACCTTTCCTATCCTCTGTCTGTTTAGTAAGTCTGGCCTCCCTTTGCTGAAACCTGTTTCATTTCTGCGTTTGTGACTTTCATCTTTACTCACAGTCAATATATGTGGGGGGCTGCCTTTTCCTTTGGGGAATTTCTCTGAGGCAAGGTAGGCTATATTTTCTATCTCTAGGGCTAGCTAGCTCTTAGGCTGTGAAGTGGCGTCTAGGGAGTGTCAGGAACGCTCCACGGCTATTTCTAGTTGTTGTGATAGGATTAGGGCTTGCGGTCATCAGAGCTCCCACATCCCAGAGCTTGTCCTGTGTGAGTTTAACTATCAAGTCGTGCCGGGTGCTCCTAACCACCAGGTCCATAACAGTACAGCTGGCCCAAAGTATTAATGCATCTCAATAGAGGGATAAGAGAAGTTCTGAGACCATTTTTTTTTCTTTGCACTGTGTTTTGTCTTTCTTTTCCCCTAAACCTTTGGGTGGTTCAGGACACAGGTGTAGATATGGACATTCAAGGTCTGTCCTCTTGTGTGGATCATCTCACTGCAAGGGTACAAAACATTCAAGATTTTGTGGTTCAGAATCCTATGTTAGAGCCTAGAATTCCTATTCCTGATTTATTTTCTGGGGATAGATCTAGGTTCTTGAATTTCAAAAATAATTGTAAACTGTTTCTAGCTTTGAAACCCCGCTCCTCTGGTGACCCCGTTCAACAAGTAAAAATCATTATTTCTTTGTTGCGTGGTGACCCTCAAGACTGGGCATTTTCCCTTGCTCCAGGAGATCCTGCATTGCGTGATGTTGATGCGTTTTTTCTGGCGCTTGGATTGCTTTATGATGAACCAAATTCAGTGGATCAGGCAGAGAAAATCTTGCTGGCTTTGTGTCAGGGTCAGGATGAAGCGGAGGTGTACTGTCAGAAGTTTAGAAAGTGGTCTGTGCATACTCAGTGGAATGAGTGTGCCCTGGCGGCAATTTTCAGAAAGGGTCTTCCTGAAGCCCTTAAGGATGTCATGGTGGGATTTCCCATGCCTGCTGGTCAGAATGAGTCTATGTCCTTGGCCATTCAGATCGATCGGCGCTTGCGTGAGCGCAAAGCTGTGCACCATCTGGCGGTATTCTCTGAGCATAGGCCTGAGCCTATGCAGTGTGATAGGACTTTGACCAGAGCTGAACGGCAAGAACACAGACGTTGGAATGGGCTGTGTTTTTACTGTGGTGAATCCACTCATGCTATCTCCGATTGTCCTAAGCGCACTAAGCGGTTCGCTAGGTCTGCCACCATTGGTACGGTACAGTCTAAATTTCTTTTGTCCGTTACTCTGATTTGCTCTCTGTCGTCCTATTCTGTTATGGCATTTGTGGATTCAGGCGCTGCCCTGAATTTGATGGACTTGGAGTTTGCCAGGCGCTGTGGTTTTTTCTTGGAGCCCTTGCAGTATCCTATTCCATTGAGAGGAATTGATGCTACGCCTTTGGCCAAGAATAAGCCTCAGTACTGGACTCAATTGACCATGTGCATGGCTCCTGCACATCAGGAGGATATTCGCTTTTTGGTGTTGCATATTCTGCATGATGTGGTCTTTTGGGGTTGCCATGGCTACAGGTCCATAATCCAGTGTTGGATTGGAAATCTATGTCTGTGTCCGGCTGGGGTTGTCAGGGGGTACATGGTGATGTTCCATTGTTGTCAATTTCGCCTTCCACTCCTTCTGAAGTCCCTGAGTTTTTATCAGATTACCGGGATGTATTTGAAGAGCCCAAATCCGGTGCCCTACCTCCTCATAGGGATTGCGATTGTGCTATTAATTTGATTCCTGGTAGTAAGTTTCCTAAGGGCCATCTGTTTAATTTATCTGTGCCAGAGCACGCCGCTATGCGGAGTTATGTAAAGGAATCCTTGGAGAAGGGTCATATTCGCCCGTTGTCGTCACCATTGGGAGCAGGGTTCTTTTTTGTGGCCAAGAAGGATGGCTCTTTGAGACCTTGTATTGATTACCGCCTTCTTAATAAGATCACAGTCAAATTTCAGTATCCTTTGCCGCTGCTGTCTGATTTGTTTGCTCGAATTAAGGGGGCTAGTTGGTTCACCAAGATAGATCTTCGAGGGGCGTATAATCTTGTGCGAATTAAACAGGGCGATGAATGGAAAACAGCATTTAATACGCCCGAGGGCCATTTTGAGTACCTGGTTATGCCATTCGGGCTTTCTAATGCTCCATCTGTGTTTCAGTCCTTTATGCATGACATCTTCCGAGAGTACCTGTATAGATTCATGATTGTATATTTGGATGACATTTTGGTCTTTTCGGATGATTGGGAGTCTCATGTGAAGCAGGTCAGAATGGTGTTCCATGTCCTTCGTGCGAATTCCTTGTTTGTGAAGGGGTCAAAGTGTCTCTTTGGAGTTCAGAAGGTTTCATTTTTGGGTTTCATTTTTTCCCCTTCTACTATCGAGATGGACCCTGTTAAAGTTCAGGCCATTTATGATTGGACTCAGCCGACATCTGTGAAGAGCCTGCAGAAGTTCCTGGGGTTTGCTAATTTTTACCGTCGCTTCAACGCTAATTTTTCTAGTATTGCTAAACCGTTGACTGATTTGACCAAGAAAGGTGCTGATGTGGTCAATTGGTCCTCTGCGGCTGTAGAGGCTTTTCAGGAGTTGAAGCGTCGTTTTTCTTCTGCCCCTGTGTTGTGCCAGCCAGATGTTTGCGGTGGTATTTGTTCCTTGTATGTGATATTATTCGATCACTGTGGTTGTAATTTGTGGTCTGGTCATGGTGCGGTGGTATTTGTTCCTTGTATGTGATATTATTGGTCAAAATATACCTAAATTGTATTGCAGATACTAACAAATATTTAATAGGTTACAGTAGAGTAGGGCCCGGCCATTTTTCTGGAATAATCTGGTTCGGGTATATCATGACCCCCGTCACATGACCCCCGTCACATGACCCCCGTCACATGACCGGGGGGGGGGGGGGGCCCACAGTGTCTGAACAGCCCGGGGCCCTGGCTGTTATGAACTGGTGATTCAGAAACACAATGGACCTGGTGATTAAGAGCACACAAAGTGACCTGATAGTTACTAATAACATAGGACGAGCTCTGAGACGTGGGAACTCTGCTGACCGCAATCCCTAATCCTATCACACCACACTAGAGGTAGCCGTGGAGCGCTCCTGACCAGAACTAGGCGCCTCGGGCACAGCCTGAGAAACTAGCTAGCCCTGAAGATAGAAAAATAAGCCTACCTTGCCTCAGAGAAATTCCCCAAAGGAAAAGGCAGCCCCCCACATATAATGACTGTGAGTTAAGATGAAAATACAAACACAGAGATGAAATAGGTTTTAGCAAAGTGAGGCCCGACTTACTGAATAGACCGAGGATAGTAAAGATAGCTTTGCGGTTAGCACAAAAACCTACAAACAACCACGCAGAGGGCGCAAAAAGACCCTCCGTACCGACTAACGGCACGGAGGTGCTCCCTCTGCGTCCCAGAGCTTCCAGCCAGCAAGAAAAACCAATATAGCAAGCTGGACAGAAAAAATAGCAAACAAAAGTAACACAAGCAGAACTTAGCTTATGCAGGGCAGACAGGCCACAAGATGATCCAGGAGAGAGCAAGACAATACTGGAATATTGACTGGAGGCAAGGAACAAAGAACTAGGTGGAGTTAAATAGAGCAGCACCTAACGACTTAACCTCGTCACCTGAGGAAGGAAACTCAGAAGCCGCAGCCCCACTCACATCCACCAAAGGAAGCTCATAGACAGAACCAGCCGAAGTACCACTCATGACCACAGGAGGGAGCTTGACCACAGAATTCACAACACCTGGCTACCCTTAATCCACCCCTGGTCATGGTGTACCGGTATTTGTTCTTTGTATGTGATATTATTCGATCACTGTGGTGGTAATATGTCATCTGGTCATGGTGTAGCGGTATTTGTTCTTTGTATGTGATATTCGATCACTGTGGTGGTAATATGTCATCTGGTCATAGTGCTGTGGTATTTGTTCTTTGTATGTGATATTATTGGTCATTTAAAAAATTGAAAAATAAATTAAAATATACCTAAATTGTATTGCATATTTTAACATATATTTAATAGGTTACAGTAGAGTAGGGCCCGGCCAAAAGTGTCTACCGTGTTATGTGGCGGCTTAAATAATCTTTTGGCCAAAACAAAAACTGCTGGCTATATGTGTGATCTGGTGATGGGAACTGTTAATATGTGATAGGTGAGAAGTGGAGTTTTTCCAAGAGAGAGAGGTGGGACTGTGGACAGTTCGAGGGGTGGAGCGTGGAGGCGGGGCTGGGGTGGAGCCTGGGCGGAGTCTCAAGGGGGCCCCGAAAATTTTGCCAGTATGGGGCCCCGAAATTTCTAGTGGCAGCCCTGCTTGCCGTGTGCACAAACAGTGGTTTGTGACCACATATGAGGTATTGGTGTACTCAGGAGAAATTGCCCAACACATTTTAGGATCCATTTTATCCTGTTGCCCATGTGAAAATGAAAAAATTGAGGCTAAAATAATTTTTTTTTGAAAAAAAGTACTTTTTCATTTTTAGGGATCAATTTGTGAAGCACCTGGGGGTTCAAAGTGCTCACTATGCATCTAGATAAGCTGCTTGGGGGGTCTAGTTTCCAAAATGGGGTCACTTGTGGGGAAGCTCCAATGTTTAGGCACACGGGGGCTCTCCAAGCGCAACATGGTGTCCGCTAATGATTGGAGCCAATTTTTCATTGAAAAATTCAAATGGCGCTCCTTCCCTTCCTAGCCCTGTCGTGCGCCCAGACAGTGGTCCCCCCCCCACATATGAGGTATCGGCGTACTCAGGACAAATTGTACAATAAAGTTTGGGGTCCAGTTTCTCTTTTTACCCTTTGGAAAATAAAAAGATTGTTGCTAAAACATAATTTTTGTGACTAAAAAGTTAAATGTTCATTTTTTCCTTCCATGTTGCTTCCGCTGCTGTGAAGTACCTGAAGGGTTAATAAACTTCTTGAATGTGGTTTTGAGTATCTTGAGGGGTGCAGTTTTTAGAATGGTGTCACTTTTGGGTATTTTCAGCCATATAGACCCCTCAAACTGACTTCAAATGTGAGGTGGTCCCTAAAAAAATGGTTTTGTAAATTTCATTGTAAAAATGAGAAATCGCTGGTCAAATTTTAACCCTTATAACTTCCTAGCAAAAAAAATGTTTCCAAAATTGTGCTGATGTAAAGTATACATGTGGGAAATGTTATTTGTTAACTATTTTGTGTCACATAACTCTCTGGTTTAACAGAATAAAAATTCAAAATTTGAAAATTGCTAAATTTTAAAAATTTTAGCCAAATTTCCATTTTTTCCACAAATAAATGCAAAAATTATCGACCTAAATTTACCACTAACATGAAGCCCAATATGTCACGAAAAAACAATCTCAGAACTGTTACGATCCGTTGAAGCGTTCCCGAGTTATTACCTCATAAAGGGACACTGGTCAGAAGTGCAAAAGACGGCAAGGTCATTAAGGTCAAAATAGGCTGGGTCATGAAGGGGTTAAAGATAGGAAAACACGACGCATGCGGAAGTATGTGGCCGAAACGCTGCGGACACAACCGCAAATGTGAAACCTTAGGCTGCCAGTTAGGCCCTAGGCCTTTATGTTTACTTGCAAGGGAATGCATATAGTTGCATGAGTGCACAATTTAACAGCCCCGCTGCACCGCAACTATGGGTGCTCTACTACACGGCAGAGGTCCTTACAGTAATGGCCATAGGGGTCAGTGAGGTGGCGTATCACAGGCTGCTCATAACTGCGAGCCTCATGTACTACCTCGGTACCACGCACGGGGGCAGCACCGTCCCCGGATGAAACCTGCGGGCGGTCTCCGTGCAGTCAGCTCTCCAGTACAGAGGAGGCGGCCGGAGCTCGGCGTTCTGTAGTCAGAGAGCAACACACACCGGAGGCCCGGCAGACACAAGTCATTGGTTAGCGCTGCTGGGATCCACAACCTGCGACAGCTAGGAAGATGGATTCAGATTATGCCGCATTTGAAAGCTCCCTCTACACTGAATTCAAACACTTCTGCAAGAAGATCAGCGCTGCGTACGATTATCTGCAGGAGGAGCTGACGCCGTACAGAGATGACCGCTACTACAGGTACTGGCGGCCAGTGTGCGGCGGACGGCAGGGAGGGAGAAGAGCAGGGAGGCAGCACAGAGAGCAGGGGGACAGCAGGGAGGCAGCACAGAGAGCAGGGAGGCAGCACAGAGAGCAGGGAGGCATCACAGAGCAGGGAGGCAGCGAGGACAGCAGGGAGGCAGCACAGAAAGCAGGGGGACAGCAGGGAGGCAGCACAGACGGCAGGGAGGCAGTGAGGACAGCAGGGAGGCAGCACAGAGAGCAGGGAGGCAGCGAGGACAGCAGGGAGGCAGCACAGAGAGCAGGGAGGCAGCACAGAGAGCAGGGAGGCAGCACAGAAAGCAGGGGGACAGCAGGGAGGCAGCATAGAGAGCAGGGAGGCAGCAAGGACAGCAGGGAGGCAGCACAGAGCAGGGAGGCAGCACAGAGAGCAGGGAGGCAGCGAGGACAGCAGGGAGGCAGCACAGAGAGCAGGGGACAGCAGGGAGGCAGCACAGAAAGCAGGGAGGCAGCGAGGACAGCAGGGAGGCAGCGAGGACAGCAGGGAGGCAGCACAGAGAGCAGGGAGGCAGCGAGGACAGCAGGGAGGCAGCACAGAGCAGGGAGGCAGCACAGAGAGCAGGGAGGCAGCGAGGACAGCAGGGAGGCAGCACAGAGAGCAGGGAGGCAGCACAGAAAGCAGGGGGACAGCAGGGAGGCAGCATAGAGAGCAGGGAGGCAGCAAGGACAGCAGGGAGGCAGCACAGAGCAGGGAGGCAGCACAGAGAGCAGGGAGGCAGCGAGGACAGCAGGGAGGCAGCACAGAGAGCAGGGGACAGCAGGGAGGCAGCACAGAAAGCAGGGAGGCAGCGAGGACAGCAGGGAGGCAGCACAGAAAGCAGGGAGGCAGCACAGAGAGCAGGGAGGCAGCGAGGACAGCAGGGAGGCAGCACAGAAAGCAGGGGGACAACAGGGAGGCAGCACAGAGAGCAGGGAGGCAGCACAGAGAGCAGGGAGGCAGCAGGGAGGCAGCGAGGACAGCAGGGAGGCAGCACAGAAAGCAGGGGGACAGCAGGGAGGCAGCACAGAGAGCAGGGAGGCAGCGAGGACAGCAGGGAGGCGGCACAGAAAGCAGGGGGACAGCAGGGAGGCAGCACAGAGAGCAGGGAGGCAGCACAGAGAGCAGGGAGGCAGCACAGAGCAGGGAGGCAGCGAGGACAGCAGGGAGGCAGCACAGAGAGCAGGGAAGCAGGGAGGCAGCACAGAGAGCAGGGAGGCAGCACAGAGAGGGAGACAGCGAGGACAGCAGGGAGGCAGCAGGGAGGCAGCACAGAAAGCAGGGGGACAGCAGGGAGGCAGCACAGAGAGCAGGGAGGCAGCGAGGACAGCAGGGAGGCAGCACAGAGAGCAGGGAGGCAGCGAGGACAGCAGGGAGGCAGCACAGAGAGCAGGGAGGCAGCGAGGACAGCAGGGAGGCAGCGAGGACAGCAGGGAGGCAGCACAGAGAGCAGGGAGGCAGCACAGAGAGCAGGGAGGCAGCACAGAGAGCAGGGAGGCAGCACAGAGAGCAGGGAGGCAGCGAGGACAGTAGGGAGGCAGCACAGAGAGCAGGGAGGCAGCGAGGACAGCAGGGAGGCAGCACAGAAAGCAGGGAGGCAGCGAGGAGAGCAGGGAGGCAGCGAGGAGAGCAGGGAGGCAGCGAGGAGAGCAGGGAGGCATCGAGGACAGCAGGGAGGCAGCACAGAGAGCAGGGAGGCAGCGAGGACAGCAGGGAGGCAGCGCACAGAGCAGGGTGGCAGCGAGGACAGTAGGGAGGCAGCGTAGAGAGCAGGGTGGCAGCGAGGACAGCAAGGAGGCAGCGCAGAGAGCAGGGTGGCAGCGAGGCCTGCAAGGAGGCAGCAAGGACAGCAGGAAGGCAGCGCAGGGAGGCAGCGAGGACAGCAAGGAGGCAGCGCAGACAGCAAGGAGGCAGCGAGGACAGCAAGGAGGCAGCAAAGACAGCAGGGAGGCAGCGCAGAGAGCAGGGTGGCAGCGAGAACAGCAAGGAGGCAGCAAGGACAGCATGGAGGCAGCGCAGAGGGCAGGGTGGCAGTGAGGACAGCAGAGAGGCAGCGAGGATAGCAAGGAGGCAGCAAGGACAGCAGGGAGGCAGCGCAGAGAGAGGGTGGCAGCGAGGACAGCAAGGACAGCAGGAAGGCAGCGCAGACAGCAAGGAGGCAGCGAGGACAGCAAGGAGGCAGCAAAGACAGCCGGGAGGCAGCGCAGAGAGCAGGGTGGCAGCACAGAAAGCAGGGAGGCAGCACAGAGCAGGGAGGCAGCACAGAAAGCAGGGAGGCAGCGAGGACAGCAGTGAGGCAGCACAGAGAGCAGGGAGGCAGCGAGGACAGCAGGGAGGCAGCGAGGACAGCAGGGAGGCGGCACAGAGAGCAGGGAAGCGGCACAGAAAGCAGGGAGGCAGCACAGAGAGCAGGGAGGCAGCGAGGACAGCAGGGAGGCAGCGAGGACAGCAGGGAGGCAGCACAGAGAGCAGGGAGGCAGAACAGAGAGCAGGGAGGCAGCGAGGACAGCAGGGAAGCGCAGGGAGGCAGCGAGGACAGCAAGGAGGCAGCGCAGACAGCAAGGAGGCAGCGAGGACAGCAAGGAGGCAGCAAAGAGAGCAGGGTGGCAGCGAGAACAGCAAGGAGGCAGCAAGGACAGCATGGAGGCAGCGCAGAGGGCAGGGTGGCAGTAAGGACAGCAGAGAGGCAGCGAGGACAGCAGGGAGGCAGCGCAGAGAGCAGGGTGGCAGCGAGGACAGCAAGGAGGCAGCAAGGACAGCAGGAAGGCAGCAAGGAGGCAGCGCAGACAGCAAGGAGGCAGCGAGGACAGCAAGGAGGCAGCAAAGACAGCCGGGAGGCAGCGCAGAGAGCAGGGTGGCAGCGAGAACAGCAAGGAGGCAGCAAGGACAGCATGGAGGCAGCGCAGAGGGCAGGGTGGCAGTGAGGACAGCAAGGAGGCAGCAAGGAGGCAGCAAGGACAGCAGGGAGGCAGCGCAGACAGCAAGGAGGCAGCAAAGATATCATGGAGGCAGCGCAGAGGGCAGGGTGGCAGCGAGGACAGCAGGGAGGCAGCGCAGAGAGCAGGGTGGTAGCGAGGACAGCAGGGAGGCAACGAGGATAGCAAGGAGGCAGCAGGGAGGCAGCGCAGAGAGCAGGGTGGCAGCGAGGACAGCAAGGAGACAGCAAGGACAGCAGGGAGGCAGCGCAGAGAGCATGGAGGCAGCAAGGACAGCATGGAGGCAGCGAGGACAGCAGGGAGGCAGCGCAGACAGCAAGGAGGCAGCAAGGACAGCAGGGAGGCAGCACAGAGAGCAGGGAGGCAGCAAGGACAGCAGAGAGCAGGGTGGCAGCAAGGACAGCAGGGAGGCAGCGCAGACAGCAAGGAGGCAGCGAGGATAGCAAGGACAGCAGGGAGGCAGCGCAGGGAGGCAGCGAGAACAGGAAGGAGGCAGCATTCAGTGGGGACAGCAGGTAGGCAGTAATGGCAGAGCTGACAGCAGGGAGGCAGCACTGCCAATGGGAACAGCAGGGAGGCAGCGCGGACAGCAGGCAGGCAGTGAGGACAGCAGGGTGGCAGCAAGGACAGCAGGGAGGCAGCACCGGCAGTGCGGATAGCAGGGAGGGAGTCAGCGAGAACAGCAAGGAGGCAGCACTCTCAGTGGGAACAACAGGGAGGCAGTAAAGGCAGAGCTGACAGTAGGGAGGCAGCACTGGCAGTGGGGACAGCAGGGAGGCAGTACTGGCAGGGAGGCCGCAATGACAGCAGGGAAGCAGCACTGGCAGCAGGGAGGAAGCGAGGACAGCAAGTAGGCAGTGAGGAAAGCAGGGTGGCAGTGCGGACATCAGAGAGGCAGCACTGGCAGCGTGGACAGCAGGGAGGCAACGAGTACAGGAGGGAGGCAGCGTGGACAGCAGGAAGGCATCACTGGCAGCGCGGACAGCAGTAAGCAGCACTGGCAGTGCAAACAGCAGGGAGGCATCACTGGCAGCCCCCTCCCTGTGCGATGCAGCCCTATGCCACCGAAACGCTGGGATCAAGATTGATCGCAGTGTTTCGGGGGTTAAAGTGGCGGGAGCGATCTGTGAACCATTAATGGCACATAGTGCCTGACGTCAGCTGTGATAATTAGTTGAAACACCTGCCGCAATCGGCCGCACTCCCCCCCCCCCCCCCCCCCCGTGAGTGCTGCTGATTGCATATGACGTACTATCCTGTCGAGGGTCAGACAGGCCCAGGTCACCTCCATGGGATAGTACTTCTAAGGTCAGAAAGGGGTTAAAAGGTTAAATGACTTTGGGCCACTGATTCTAAACCACCATTACATACATAGTGATGCTCCGCATCAAACACAGACCCTTTCAGCCTGGCTCAAATGGGTTCTGGGTATCAGAATTGGCATCAAAGTGGGCAAACAGACAATTTTCAAAGATGTAAATAAGTAACTGATGTTATTAAGGGTATTCAAATCTGTGAAAATCTGCTGTTTGCCCACTTTGATGCCAGATCTGATACCCAGAACCCATTTGGGCCAGACTTAAAGGATCTGGGTTTGATGTGGGGCATCACTATGTATGTAATTGTGGTGTGGTCCAAAGTCATTTAACCATTTAAATGACTTTCTTATTCAAATCTGTGAAAATCGACTGCCCGCTTTGATGCCAGTTATAATGCCCAGAACACATTTGGGCCAGGCTGGAGAGACCTGGTTTTTATGTGGGGCGCCCTCTTCTATATGTCTGCAGTGTGATATCAGTGGCCCAAAGTCATTTAACCCTTTCATTAATGCCCTTCGGTGCCCACTTTGATGCCCATTTTTGTGCCAGTTTTATCATTTTTGTAACTTGTTAAGTGTATTCACATCAGGGCACCTCGCTGCATTGTATGTTATTATTGTGATGCTTATTTTTTGTTGTTAAACCTATAAGCATTATAAAAAACAGAAAAGAAAAAATTGCTGATTAAGAAACTGGACGAATAAGAAACCAACTTCAGCATTGTGACTGTTGTGTAGTCTGTAGTGCTGTGACTGTGCAGTCTCATTCATGTGTGCAGTGACTGTAGGGTCTCAGCGTGCTTGTGACTTGTCACTGGAGGACTCACCCTATAACCTGAGCACCCATAGCTCTCAGTACCCGAACAGTTGTCTTCTCACTGACATCATTCCTCCTCAGCATCTGAAATGGTCTTAAATCCAGAACTGGCACCGATGGCCGCTAATGATGCATGCTAAGCTGTCATCAGGTTAGAAATGATCAGCTCTCTTTTTCCAGAGATTTGCACCTTTTACTCGGTGATTTTTATTATTCTGTACTGATGGGGTGTGGCTTACAGAATAATTATGCAGAGCAGCCTAAAGAGACGACCCCCAAGAATCCTGTGAGCATTGCCTCCAACCCCCTTTTTTTTAAAAAGTAAAAAGGCTCATAAACATTCAGATTCAATAGGACTGCTGGCGAGTGCAGGGCATGGCTTCCTGCAGCTGGGCCGTACACAATGAATGGGCCCGAGCCTGAGAATGCGCAGTTCATCTCCATTAAAGACATGGCAACAGGTATGATTCTGAAGTTGGTTTCTTAGGCTACTTTCACACTAGCGTCGTGCACTGCACGTCGCAATGCGTCGTTTAGGTGAAAAAACGCATCCTGCAAAATTGCTTGCAGGATGTGTTTTTTCTCCATTGATTAACATTAGCGACGCATTGCGACACGTCGCAACCGTGTTGCGGCGGACCGTCGGCTGCAAAAAACGTTACATGTAAGGTTTTTTGCTGCCAACGGTCCGCTTCTTCCGACCGCGCCTGCGCGGCCAGAACTCCGCCCGCACCTCACAATGGGGCAGCGGATGCGCTGGAAAAATGCATCCGCTGCCCCCATTGTGCGGCGCTTTCGCTGCTTGCGTCGGTGCGCCGCAACGTCGCATAGCGACGTGCAGTGCACGACGCAAGTGTGAAAGTAGCCTTATTTGGCAATTTCTTTTTTTCTGTTTTTTACTGGTTTAACAGCAAAAATAAAAAAATTACAATAATAAAACAATACAGCGAGGTGCCCTGATGTAATATGCTTAAGAGCAGCGGCAAAAGTTATAAAACTGGCAAAAAGTGGGCACTGAAGGGCGTTATTGAAAGGGTTACATGGCTTTTGGGCCCCTGATCTCACAAAAGCATTACACAGATAGTAATGGGCCGCATCCCGTTCAAGTCACTGGACAAGTAAGACCTCTTTCACACTTTCGTCTTTCAGCTTCCGTCATAATCCATCAATTTTTGAGAATGCAGGATCCTGCAAAAAACTTTGCAGGATCCTGCATTTTCCCATAGACTTCTATTAGCGACGGATGGCCATCCATTTCATCCGTCGTGCACTGGATCCGTCGGAAAATAGCGGTCCGTCGTGCGGAGAGAACGTTCAGAGTAACGTTTTTTCTGCACGTCGGAAAATCGGTCAGCGACGCATTCTGCGCTGCCCGTCGTTGGCTATAATGGAAGCCTATGGAAGCAGGATCCATCGCTGACCGTCACACACAGGAATCCAGCGACGTATCATGTTTTTCCCCTCTGAGCATGCCCGGAAGGATTTTCAAATCCAGGAAAAAGTGTCTCTCCCTCTCTCTCCCTCTCTCCCCTGAAATTTCTCCATTGAAATTGTGGCAACAACACAAACGACGCATCCGTCATTACACTGGATGTGTCACACACGTTTTTCAATATTTTCATAACATCCGTCGATACGTCATTTTACTGCACAACGACGCCCTCCAGTAGAAGACGGAAGTGTGAAAGAATCCTAAGCCAACTTCAGCATTGTGCATCCTATCCCTATCTAGGGGGATATCTATCTGAGGGATGTTATTCTGGATTATCTCAATGAGAATAACTGTTTAACTCCATATCAGCATGGGTTTATGAGAAATCGCTCCTGTCAAACCAATCTAATCAGTTTTTATGAAGAGGTAAGCTATAGACTGGACCACGGTGAGTCATTGGACGTGGTATATCTCGATTTTTCCAAAGCGTTTGATACCGTGCCGCACAAGAGGTTGGTACACAAAATGAGAATGCTTGGTCTGGGGGAAAATGTGTGTAAATGGGTTAGTAACTGGCTTAGTGATAGAAAGCAGAGGGTGGTTATAAATGGTATAGTCTCTAACTGGGTCGCTGTGACCAGTGGGGTACCGCAGGGGTCAGTATTGGGACCTGTTCTCTTCAACATATTCATTAATGATCTGGTAGAAGGTTTACACAGTAAAATATCGATATTTGCAGATGATACAAAACTATGTAAAGCAGTTAATACAAGAGAAGATAGTATTCTGCTACAGATGGATCTGGATAAGTTGGAAACTTGGGCTGAAAGGTGGCAGATGAGGTTTAACAATGATAAATGTAAGGTTATACACATGGGAAGAGGGAATCAATATCACGATTACACACTGAACGGGAAACCACTGGGTAAATCTGACAGGGAGAAGGACTTGGGGATCCTAGTTAATGATAAACTTACCTGGAGCAGCCAGTGCCAGGCAGCAGCTGCCAAGGCAAACAGGATCATGGGGTGCATTAAAAGAGGTCTGGATACACATGATGAGAGCATTATACTGCCTCTGTACAAATCCCTAGTTAGACCGCACATGGAGTACTGTGTCCAGTTTTGGGCACCGGTGCTCAGGAAGGATATAATGGAACTAGAGAGAGTACAAAGGAGGGCAACAAAATTAATAAAGGGGATGGGAGAACTACAATACCCAGATAGATTAGCGAAATTAGGATTATTTAGTCTAGAAAAAAGACGACTGAGGGGCGATCTAATAACCATGTATAAGTATATAAGGGGACAATACAAATATCTCGCTGAGGATCTGTTTATACCAAGGAAGGTGACGGGCACAAGGGGGCATTCTTTGCGTCTGGAGGAGAGAAGGTTTTTCCACCAACATAGAAGAGGATTCTTTACTGTTAGGGCAGTGAGAATCTGGAATTGCTTGCCTGAGGAGGTGGTGATGGCGAACTCAGTCGAGGGGTTCAAGAGAGGCCTGGATGTCTTCCTGGAGCAGAACAATATTGTATCATACAATTATTAGGTTCTGTAGAAGGACGTAGATCTGGGGATTTATTATGATGGAATATAGGCTGAACTGGATGGACAAATGTCTTTTTTCGGCCTTACTAACTATGTTACTATGTTACTATGTTACTAGGGATCACTGGGGGTCCCAACAATCAGCAAGTTATCTCCATACCTATCAGTAGGGGATAACTTCTATTTTGGGGGAATAACTGTTTACATGTATGAAATAATCTTAATTCAATGAGCTGTATGCAGTAGTGTTTTCTGTTGTAATAGTAATTTGTGCAATCTTAAACGCTTTTTTGGGGGTAACTATATTGGGGACTCACACTTCCTTCCAGTATCATTGGTACCGTACATGTACTATTTGCTGACTTAATTGAATAGTGGTCAGTCATCAGAGAAGCTTCAACCAGGTCAGGCTACGGACATGTTGTCTGTTACCATGGAGATGCATTGGTCTGGATCCAGCCTATAGAAGGCAAATGATAGATATTTGAATAATAGCTATTTGCAAAGAAGCTTCATTTTTCATTTTGGGTACATTGGATCAATAAAAACGGATGTTTCAGTAAATGGCACACGTTCATTTTTAGGAAAAATTAGATTAGGCTACTTTCACACTAGTGTTTTTTGCAATACGTCGCAATGCGTCGTTTATGGGAAAAAACGCATCCTGCAAAGTTGTTTGTAGGATGCGTTTTTGCCCCATAGATTAACATTAGCGACGCATTGACACACGTTGCAACCGTCGTGCGATGGTTGCGCCGTGTTGTGGCAGACCGCCGGGAGCAAAAAACGTTACATGTAACGTTTTTTGCTGCCGACGGACCGCTTTTTCCGACCGCGCATGCGCGGCCGGAACTCCGCCCCCACCTCCCCCGCACCTCAAAATGGGGCAGCGGATGCGCAGGAAACATGCATCTGCTGCCTCCGTTGTGCGGCGCATTCACTGCTAGCGTCGGAACCTCGGCCCGACGCACTGCAACGGGCCGAATCCAATGCTAGTGTGAAAGAGGCCTTAGATGACAACTGCTTTGTATTTTTTTTTAAATTTTTTTAAATATTTTAGTCAAAAACTTTAACCCCTTCCCACATAATGACAGAACTGCCATCTGCTGTAGAATCCGACTGCAGGTAATAAAGCCATATACGGTATGTATTCAATAAGCATAGTGACCTGCGGAATAAGATAACACCTTATTTGTGTTATTTGTTTAGTGTGGTGATTTAAAATGCAAAAAGAAACAGTGGCAGAATTGCTATTTCTTTAAGTTCCTCCCAATAAAGAGTTAGTAAAATATTGTTACAGCATTATATGCACCCTAAAATGATCCGCTGACAGATACAACTCATCCTGAAAAAAGTCGCGGCTTCTGATTGGTCGCGTGCCGCTCATGTGACCGCCACGCGACCAATCAGAAGCCGTGACGTCATTCTCATTCACTAAACTCCTAATTCTAGGAATTTAGGACCTGCGAATGACGTCACGGCTTCTGATTGGTCGCGTGGTGGTCACATGGGCGGCACGCGACCAATCAGAAGCCGGGACGTCATTCCTCAGGTCCTAAACGCGCGCATTTTAAACAAAGAAGCCTGCCGGTTACCAGCGTGATGTCCAGGGGCCGCCGGAGAGGTGAATATATCAATATTTTTTATTTTAATTCTTTATTTTACACATTAATATGGATCCCAGGGCCTGAAGGAGAGTTTCCTCTCCTTCAGACCCTGGGAACCATCAGGATACCTTCCGATACTTGGTGTCCCATTGACTTGTATTGGTATCGGATATCGGTATCGGCGATATCCGATATTTTTCGGGTATCGGCCGATACTATCCGATACCGATACTTTCAAGTATCGGACGGTATCGCTCAACACTAGTTATCATACAACTGTATACCTACCATTTTTTACAGAACAGAAAAAGGGACAAACCATGTGGTGTGCTACACACATAGTAGCAGCTTTTTATAGCACCCCTAGCCACATCCATTTACGAGTTCTATCTATCCTGGCAGGAGGCGATGTCAGAATGTCCATCAGTGCCGTGGCAGTGAGGGACATTCAGTAGACACCGGAGACTGCAGGGGCCAAATCTTTTACAATCCCGGTTTGTCAAGGAAGGTTGGAACGAGAGATGATCGATTCATGAGACTCTGGGCCAGGTCAGTGGTACTTGGCAGCTGGACAGGAGGCCTGTGAATCTTACTTTCCGGCACCCCCTACATCAGGGGTGTCAAACTGCATTCCTCGAGGGCCGCAAACCATGCGTGTTTTCAAGATTTCCTTAGCATTGCACAAGGTGCTGCAATCATTATGTATTGTAGGGATTTCACTCACTCGGGTGCGACGTCTGAGACTCAGGAGGCACGTTTCTTGAAAAGTTCATAGGGTTTATTGCATCATAAACCACGTGCCGAAATAACAGAAAACAAATAGCCTTTGGCTCAGGAAAAGAAAACAAATGTCCAGTCCTTCCGGCTCAGTCCTGGAGCCTTGACACACACAGGAGGGTTTCACCTCCTCACATATCTACCTGTGTTAAGCATTAGGCTTTCTTTTATATGTCTAACCACACCCAGAACCCATCACATGACCAGACATGTGGTTGTGACATCACCACAGGTCCTGAAACACATATAGGTAGCTATGGTTACATCACAGCAGCAAGCCATCTATAAGACACATATCTCCCATCGATTAGACATCCTTTAGCCACGCTACAGTGTGTAGGTGATTAAATTATCACCTGTGCAGTACAAGGAAATACTGAAAACATGACCTGGTTGCAGCCCTCGAGGAATGCAGTTTGACACCCCTGCCCTACATGGTTTTTGATTAGCTAGGGCTGGCGCAACATAATGTGTGCATCATGGTCATCTCCAGTTGGGATCTAAAGATTTATTTTTTGTTCACTCATTCATAGTCATTGCAGCCATAACTCTCTTTTTTTTTTTTTTTTTTTTAATAAAAATTTAGTTTTTTTTTTAAATTCTTTTTTGTAACACAACAGTACAAAACAACAACTCAACCATGAAAGGGGTCCCTCTTCTATCCCCCACCACAAGTCACCCTCTTAAACAAAACATCTTGAGATAAATATTTCACAATTCTGTCCACAGCAGATTAGAAGTCTTACAATATGAATAACCGCAATCATAACAATATTAACCCCTCTTTCTGCCGGCTGACGGAATAGTACGTCAGCTGGCAGTATCCCCCATTTTGAGGTGGGCTCCAGCGGTGAGCCCACCTCAAAGCCGCAACATGTCAGCTGTTTTCATGTCAACTAGTTAAATGCCGCTGTCAAACACTGACAACGGCATTTAACAAGCGCTGCCGGAAGTACTCGTACCGCTGACCCCGTCACGTAATCGGAGGTCATCGGTGCATTGCCATCACAACCAGAGGTCTACTCGAGACCTCTATGATCGTTGATGTCAGATTGCTATGAGCGTCACCCTGTTGCGGTCGGCGCTCATAGCATGCCTGTAATTCTGCTGCATAGAGGTGATCTGAGCATCACATCTGTGTAGCAGAGGCGATCGAGTAGTGCATGCTTCTAGCCTCCCATGGAGGCTATTGAAGCATGCCAAAATTAAAAAATGTGTTTAAAAATATAAAAGTTCAAATCACCCCCCTTTCGCCCCATTCAAAATACAACAATAAAAAAAAATCAAACCTACACATATTTGGTATCGCCGTGTTCAGAATCGCCCGATCTATCAATAAAAAAAAAAGGATTAACCTGATCGCTAAACAGTGTAGCGAGAAAAATCAAAACGCGAAAATTAGGTTTTTTTGGTCGCCATGAGATTGCATCAAAATGCAATAACGGGTGATCAAAAGAACATATCTGCACAAATGTGTATATTTAAAAACGTCAGCTCGGCACACAAAAAATAAGCCCTCACTCAACCCCAGATCACGAAATGTGGAGACGCTACGGGTATCGGAAAGATGCACAGTTTTGGTTTTTTTTTTTAGCAAATGTTGGAATTTTTTTTACCACTTAGATAAAAGAGAACCTAGACATGTTTGGTGTCTATGAACTTGTAATGACCTGGAGAATTATAATAGCAGGTCAGTTTTAGCATTTAGTGAACCTAGCAAAAAAGCCAAGCAAAAAACAAGTGTGGGGTTGCACTTTTTTTGCAATTTCATCACACTTGGAATTTTTTTCCCGTTTTCTGTTACACGACATGGTAAAACCAATGGTATCATTCAAAAGCACAACTCGTCCTGCAAAAAATAAGCCCTCACATGGCCATATTGAGGAAAAATAAAAAAGTTATGGCTCTGGAAAAAAGGGGAGCGAAAAACGAAAACGAATAAAGCTCCGGGGGTGAAGGGGTTAATGGGGAATCTAGATCTTGGTTTGGCACAGTTGAATATGTGTCTAAAGCGGTGACCAGAAAAATGCCCACATGGAAAATTGCCCACTCGGAAAATTGCCCACTCGGAAAATTGCCCACTCGGAAAATTGCCCACACGGAAAATTGCCCACACAGAAAATGGCCAATTGCAGCATCACAAACTTTCAGATCCATGATATTTGAGGTGCAAGGTGAAGAATGCCCACAGAAAATTGCCCACAGGCTGAATTATAGGTTAAATGCTCTGTAGGACAGGGGGATAGTATATGCATGTATACATGAGATGCTCTGTAGGGCAGAATAATAAATAATTATAGGTGGGATGCTCTGCAGGACCGAGAATAGAAAAGACCTATAGGTTAATAGCTCTGCAGGACAGGGGGATAGTATGCAGGTATATATGAGATGTTCTGCAGGGCAGAAGAATAATATAGAATTATAGGTGAGATGCTCTGCAGGACAGAATAATATAGAATTATAAGTGAGATGCTCTGCAGGACAGAGAATAGCAAAGAGATATAGGTTAAATGCTGTGCAGGACAGGGGGATAGTATGCAGGTATACGTGAGATGCTCTACAGAACAGAGAATAGTATAGAATTATAGGTGAGATGCTCTACAGCACAGAAGAATGTCTGCGAAAATTGCCCACATAAAAACTGCCGACAAGTTTATTAAGAACAGTTTATTAAGGAGGTCTAATAACAACAATAACTTAAGTTTATTAAACAAAAACAAGAAAAAGCAGAGGCCATACAAAAAGGGGATCACCAAACAGCATGGATTTGTACAAAAAACAACACAGCTTTATTAAGGTGCAAATACAGGACAGATCATTTTAAAAACATCTAAAAACACTTAGAACAATGCCTATAATATGGCAAGTGCCTGTACACAAGGTGAAAGGGGAAAACAGGAACACATACAGATATGTATCTCAGTGACCTATATGGACAGCATATTAATAAAGTGCAAAAAACATGATAACACAAATAAGGCCTAAATAGCTAATAGAGCTGCACATGAAAAAATATACTGTGGTACAGGAAATGTGCTAAAATATGCAACATATGACAGTACTAAACATGGGATCCTGAGATCACTAGTAAGGCCGCATAGATAGATGGCACGTAACGCAGTACACATAAACAAACAACACTATCTGAGTATTTAAACTGCTAAGATATACAAAATGTACTGAAGGCATACAGAGTGCCGACATGGGATCCTGAACTCAGTGGTAAGGCCCTATAGATATATGGCACATAATGCAGTACGCACACACTGGTAACAGTACCTAAATTCAAACAGGAGAATGAATCCAACTATGCATAAAAGGTGTATAAAGTAGAACAAGCATAGAGGCCCTATGTCCCATGGTACTCAGTAATGCACACCTAAAAATAAGCGAGTCAATAGTTAACAGCCGCCAGACAATCTGAGGCTGGCAGCTGATGTCAGCCGCAGTGTGCAGGTCGCTGGCGTCTGACGTCATTGTCAGTCGCCGGCGAGTGCACGCTGCAGCTGCGTGGAGAGAGCAGGAGCGCGGCAGGTAAGGAGAACATGTTTTTATTCAGTCGCCATGACAGCACAACGAGAGAGGGGATCCGCCCTTCAGGGACAGGAAACCTCAGACATAAAAAGGGCGGCACCTCACTCCCCCGCCAGTTGGTTTCCTGTCCCTGACAGTGGAACCTCTTCAGACAGGCCCTGAGAAGAGGGTCGAAGAAAAGAAGTTATCCCACTCCTGACAGGCCAATGCAGGTAGCGGGGGTCCCCTACCTCGGCCTGGTCAGGATGATGGAAGCACCACACGGCAGGGGGACTGTCTGTGTAGGTGACAGCAGGAGGAAGCAGCCCTAGGCAGTGGGGTTGGCTTCTAAAGGTGCCGCTTTATACCTGGTGAGTAGGGTCCCCATGGTACCGCATCTGCTGGAGCCTCCGGGGTCTGTCCGCCGCTTGCACTGGGGTCTGCGATGGCTGGGGAGTGCTGCCGTCCTTGTTCGGCGCGTCTGCTCTCAGCGCCGCAGCTGCGTCCGGAAGAGGCGTGTCCGGATGACGCGGCGCGGGGCGATGACGCGGCCACGCATGCGCGGTGGCGCCTTGTTCCGGCTAATGGCGCCCAGCGTCTGAGGTGGGATTTTGGCCTCAGGGTGTCCGGCGCTCTCAAGCGGCTAGCGGTCGGACCCTATCGGTGCAGTACCAATCAGCGGTACATCGAGTGATTTCCCTGCTGACCCCCATCCGGGGGTGGTACCCAGGAGGATGGATTTAAACGGTGCACTGAGGCCTCAGCGTGTTCCTGTCCACCTTTTCCGGTATGGAGTCACTGGAGGGAACACCGCAGCTGTGCGGTGAACAGCAGCAACCACTTGAGCAGCCTTTGAGAAGCTCCCAGCGACGTTCTACTGGCAGTAGTCGCGCTGGTGGAGCTAAAGCGGCTCAGAAATCAACCAAGTCCTCGGGCCGTAAGGAATCTCCGGCTAAGAGGGACCCCCCCGATCACGGTACCATTTGCTACAGGGATGGGTAAGTGAGCTTCGTGAAAGTACGCTTTCTGATTGCTGTCCCTCCTTGTATTCCCTCTCTCCTTATTAGGTAAGGAAATCTGTGTCCAAGTCCAAGCATAGGGAGTGTGCCATATGTACGGAGCCACTTCCAGATGGACATAAAAAGAAGTTGTGCAGCATCTGCATACAACGTTTAATTGAGGAGGCCCCTGACCTTACGTCTACTCTTAGGGATATGGTTAGACAGGAGGTCAGAGATTCCATGAGTGAAGTATATCGTGGCACAACTGTGTCGGTGCTCAAGAGAGGTTTCCCACACCAGTATATATAGTAGATAAATAACTTGGCACTCAACTTAGTGGGTAGTGATAATAAACAAAAATATTTTTTATTACTTGAATTGCAGCCCAGCATAAACGTTTCGGTTTTTACATTTAAACCTTCTTCAGTAAACCGACTGCTGGCGTAATGGTGAATGTGGGGCACTGATGTATGTAGAGAGGGTCCTATGATGTAGTAATTTGTTGGACCTCAATAGTATAGGCAAGTATCCAGTTAAATGAGATACGTATGTATATATTCGTCCAGAATAGGCTGGTAGAGTAACTAGCTAGTACGACTAACTGGTGCTGGAATAATGCCAAAACTCAAGATAAAGAGTGGTATCCAGATAGATAGCTTGGAATAATGTATTCTGGCCGAAGTGGAAATATATTGCACCGGAGGAACGGATAATAATCTAATGTACAGACTTTAATGGAGACGAATCCATAGTGGAGGTTTAAGGCAGGTATACTCCGGTGTATAGTGGGCAGGAGGTGTGCATCAACGCGGTGTCCGCCGCTAGTTGAACTAGTTGATTCAACTAGCGGCGGACACCGCGTTGATGCACACCTCCTGCCCACTATACACCGGAGTATACCTGCCTTAAACCTCCACTATGGATTCGTCTCCATTAAAGTCTGTGCATTAGATTATTATCCGTTCCTCCGGTGCAATATATTTCCACTTCGGCCAGAATACATTATTCCAAGCTATCTATCTGGATACCACTCTTTATCTTGAGTTTTGGCATTATTCCAGCACCAGTTAGTCGTACTAGCTAGTTACTCTACCAGCCTATTCTGGACGAATATATACATACGTATCTCATTTAACTGGATACTTGCCTATACTATTGAGGTCCAACAAATTACTACATCATAGGACCCTCTCTACATACATCAGTGCCCCACATTCACCATTACGCCAGCAGTCGGTTTACTGAAGAAGGTTTAAATGTAAAATCCGAAACGTTTATGCTGGGCTGCAATTCAAGTAATAAAAAATATTTTTGTTTATTATCACTACCCACTAAGTTGAGTGCCAAGTTATTTATCTACTAGAGATTCCATGAGGTCTCAGAAGACGGTTTCCAGAAAGAGGAAGGAGATATTATCCCCAGCCTCAGATGTAGATTCAGACACAGGTGGTGTAAGCTCGGATTCTCGTCCGTCATCATCATCAGAGGACATGGAATCTAGCCGAGCCTGTCTGTCACTGGATAGGATTAACCACCTAGTCAAAGCCGTCAACAACACTATGGGCATTGACGAGACCCAGACGGAATGTTCCATCCAGGACATAATGTTTAAGGGCATAGATCGCAAATCCCGAAGGGTTTTTCCTGTAGTTGATAAAATTAAGACGCTGATTACAAAAGAATGGAAGAAACCCGAAAGGAAGGGATCACTCCCACCAGCATTCAAAAGGAGGTATCCCTTTGAGGAAGAGGCTTCATCCTCGTGGGACAAGGTCCTGAAATTGGATGCAGCGGTGGCCAAAGCATGTAAGAAAACTTCTCTCCCATTTGAGGATTTGGGAAACCTAAAGGACCCGCTTGATAGGAACGCTGAGGTGTTCCTTAAAGGAGCTTGGGAGACGTCAGCAGGATCCCTGTGGCCAGCAATTGCAGCCACCTGCACAGCCCGGTCGTTGATGGTATGGCTGGGCCATCTGGAAGACCAGCTCAAGGATAAGGTTCCTAGGAACGAAATCCTATCATCTATGTCCATGATTCAGGATGCAGCAGATTCCGTTAGGCTGGCCGCAAGGTCCTCAGCCTTGTCTAATGCAGCCCGTAGAGCTCTTTGGATAAAATGCTGGCCAGGAGACTTACAGGCCAGATCGAAGCTATGTAGCATCCCCTGTGAGGGCGTTCATTTGTTTGGCCCAGTGCTAGATGAACTTCTAGAAAAGGCGGGTGACAGCAAAAAACGATTCCCTCTTTTGACAAGACCCTTCTATAGGCGGGATTACAACAGAGGAGGGCCGTATCGCCGAAGATCGGACAGAGATTCAAATAGAGAATCGACCAGATATAACTCTTACAGAAGAAGAGGTAGAGGTTATATGTTTAACTCCTCTAGAGACTCTAAAAAACCTCAATGACTGGCGGTCCAGGTGGGCGGTAGGCTTTTAGCCTACTACCCGGCCTGGTTAAAGATCACCAATAGTCCATGGATACTCAGTATCATTAAAGAGGGGTTAAAGTTCCAGTTCCATCATATCCCTCAGGACAAATTTAAATTAACTCCTATCCGTTCTTCTCCTGCAGAACAGTTGGCATTGGAGTCAGAGGTTCAAGATCTCCAACAAAAGGGGGTTCTTATTAAAGTACCCACGGAAGAACGAGGTATGTTGTTTTATTCCCCTTTCTTCCTGGTAAAGAAGCCAGATGGGTCATATCGTACCATCGTCAGTCTGAAAGGCCTGAATGAATTCTTGCTGGTCCCATCCTTTAAAATGGAATCTGTGGAAACGGCAATAAAGCTTCTTTTTCACAATTGCTTCATGGTTGTCTTAGATCTGAAAGACGCCTATTACCATGTCCCGATTCATGTAAATCATCAGCGCTTTCTCAGGGTGGCGGTTTCTCTTGCCGACACAGTAGAGCACTTTCAATATCGGGCACTCCCCTTTGGTGTTGCAGTCGCACCACGGGTTTTCACTAAGATTATGGTAGAGGTTATGGCACACCTTCATGAGCAAAACATACTAATAATTCCCTACCTGGATGATTTATTGATTGTTGGGCGTTCAGAGTCACACTGTAAAGAGCAGTTGGAGAAGGTGATGGCAGCATTACATAACTTAGGATGGATTATCAATCTCAAAAAATCGCGTCTTCAGCCCTTAACATCACAGCAGTTTTTGGGTCTTTTTGTAGATTCGGGTCAGCAGGAATGTCACCTGCCGGACTCAAAGGTTGATAGTATTCATCGGCTGGCCTCCAGAGCAATTAATAATCCCGTTATCTCCTTAAGAGGTGCAATGTCACTTTTGGGTTCTCTTACTTCTTGTTTTCCGGCGGTGCTGTGGGCACAGTTTCACTCCAGGTCTCTGCAATGGGATGTTCTACATAATTTTCGTCGGCTGGGCGCTAACCTTGATAAAAAATTTTCTCTATCTGTTGAGGCCACTGATTCACTAATTTGGTGGACGCACATTCCGAATCTGCGTAGAGGTGTACCCTGGACAAATCAAATAACGCGAGTAATAACAACTGATGCTAGCCCCACGGATTGGGGGGCACACTGGGAAGATGATTGCATTCAGGGTCTGTGGTCCCAGTCTGAGCGAGACATGTCTTTCAATCTAAAAGAATTGTTGGCGGTAGAACGCGCCTTGAATGGATTCCTTATACCTCTGCAGGGTAGACATGTCAGACTACTCTCTGACAACCAGGTGATCGTTGCTTATGTTAACCACCAAGGAGGTACGCGGTCTAGGTCATTAATGAACGTTACAAATCGTATTTTTCAGATGGCCGAAAATCACCTACTCTCCCTTACGGCCCTTCATATAAAGGGAAAGCTAAATACCATGGCCGATTATTTAAGCCGCAACGAGCTCAAACAAGGGGACTGGTCTCTAAAACCGGCTGTCTTCAATCAGATCGTACGTTTATGGGGATGTCCAGAAATAGATCTTTTTGCCAGTCGAGGAAACAGGAAACATCAATTCTGTTCCCTAAATCCGGAGGACAACCCGTATGCAGTCGACGCTCTTCTAATCTCCTGGAACTTCAGTCTCGCCTATGCCTTTCCCCCTCTAAATCTGATTCCTATAGTTCTGAGGAAAATTCGGGAAGACAGGGCCCGAGTGATATTAATAGCCCCGTTCTGGCCCAGAAGGTCGTGGTTCCCATGGCTAAGAAGCATGTCCATTTCCCAGCCATGGATCCTCCCAGAAATACCAGACCTCCTTTCCCAGGGTCCAGTCCTGCATCCACGAGTAACCAACTTACACCTGACAGCGTGGAATTTGAGAGGTCACTTCTGAAAGGGAAGGGATTTTCTCAAAATCTTATAAATACACTGCTTAAAAGTAGGAAAGCCTCCACGACAAACATTTGTTAGGGTTTGGAGAAGATTCCTATCGAGTTCAGGGGCACAAATTGATCAAAGACCTGATATTACTCAAATCTTAGAATTTTTACAAAAGGGCCTAGAGTTAGGCTTAGCCACCAGCACCCCTAGAGTTCAGGTTTCAGCTCTAGGGGCGCTATATAATTCTAACTTAGCCAGTAATCACTGGATAACAAGGTTTTTCAAGGCGGTTACCAGATCCAGGCCGGTTATTAAACAAAAAATAGTCCCATGGGACCTAAATCTTGTGCTCTCAGCTCTAACACAAGCCCCGTTCGAGCCTATTGACTCTGTCCCAATCAAGATCCTGTCGGTCAAAACGGCCCTCTTAGTTGCCCTCACATCCGCGAGAAGGGTTAGTGATCTACAGGCATTGTCCAGACAACATCCATATATGCAGTTTAGGGAAGATAGAGTGGTTATGAGACCTGACCCTCTTTATCTTCCAAAGGTTGCTTCAAAATTTCATAGATCCCAAGAGGTGGTCCTACCTTCATTCTGTCCTAATCCCTCTAACGATAAGGAACAGAGATTTCATTGTTTGGACGTACGAAGGTGTCTTCTCAAATACATTTCAGTAACAGACACCTGGAAAAAAGATCACTCCTTATTTTTATCCTACCAGGGAGTTGGGAAGGGGCTTAGGGTATCAAAAAATACGCTAGCCAGATGGATTAGGGAGGCGTTATCTCTTGCTTATACCGCAGGTGGCGTGGAAATTCCAGAAGGTATAAAGGCTCATTCCACTCGTGCGGTAGCCACATCCTGGGCTGAGAGAGCAGAGGTGTCGATTGAGGACATTTGTAAGGCGGCCACATGGTCTTCTCCATCTACCTTTCTTAGACACTATAGATTAGATCTAGGTGGCTCCTCCGACCTCACGTTTGGGAGAAGGGTGCTGGAGGCAGTGGTCCCTCCCTAGTCACTTTTCACTTCTCTGAAAGTCTCTCGTTGTGCTGTCATGGCGACTGAATAAATACGTACGCTACTCACCTGGTAGCAGTGTTTTTTCAGGAGCCATGACAGCACCCTTATATTCCCTACCCTCTTTGCTTTATGGGTTCGACACTTCCTTTAGTTAATTCCTAAGTGTATTCACTGGGTGAATTGTACCATATATTAATATTGTTTATGTGCTACTAACCTAGAAGGTCCTTTCCTACTCTGTAAACCAACTGGCGGGGGAGTGAGGTGCCGCCCTTTTTATGTCTGAGGTTTCCTGTCCCTGAAGGGCGGATCCCCTCTCTCGTTGTGCTGTCATGGCTCCTGAAAAAACACTGCTACCAGGTGAGTAGCGTACGTATTTTTTTTTTTTTCATTGAGAGCAGCGATCCGGGGGGGCCCAGGGCAGTAAAGCTGGACACAGGGAGGGCAGAAAGCTCGATACGGGGGGGCAGAAAGCTGGACACGGGGGGGGGGGGGGTCGGAGAGCTGGACACGGGGGGGGGAGGGGGCGGAGAGCTGGACACGGGGGGGGGGGGGGCGGAAAGCTGGACACGGGGGGGGGCAGAAAGCTGGACACGGGCGGAAAGCTGGACACGGGGGGGGGGCAGAAAGCTGGACACGGGGGGGGGGGCGGAAAGCTGGACACGGGGGGGCAGAAAGCTGGACACGGGGGGCGGAAAGCTGGACACGGGGGGGGGGGGGGGCAGAAAGCTGGACACGGGGGGGGGGGGGCGGAAAGCTGGACACGGGGGGGGGGGGCTGAAAGCTGGACACGGGGGGGCAGAAAGCTGGACACGGGGGGGGGCTGAAAGCTGGACACGGGGGGGGGCAGAAAGCTGGACGGGGGGCGGAAAGCTGGACACGGGGGGGCAGAAAGCTGGACACGGGGGGGGGGGGGAGCGGCGGAAAGCTGGACACGGGGGGGGCAGAGAGCTGGACACGGGAGGGCAGAAAGCTGGACACGGGGGGGGGGCAGAAAGCTGGACACGGGGGGGGCGGAAAGCTGGACACGGGGGGCGGAAAGCTGGACACGGGGGGGTGGAAAGCTGGACACGGGGGGGCAGAAAGCTGGACACGGGGGGGGCGGTATGGAGAAAGGGGGCATGATTGGAGACACGGGGCAGGGTGACAGACATGGTGGCATGACTGGAGACACTGGGGCATGGCTGGAGACAGATGGGGCAGAATTGAGACACAGGGGGCATGATTGGAGATGGGGCAGAATGGTGATATGGGCATGATTGGAGACACTGGAGGCAGGATTGGGGACAAATGGGACAGGATCATGTGGCAGGATGGATACGATGGAGACAGATGGGGAGATCATATGGGGCAGGATGGATACTCATTAGGGCAGGATGGGAGAACATATGGCTGACGCCAGGAATGAGACACACGGGGGCTAGGATGGCGAATATTATTACCATAGGGGCTAATTAAGGGATATTATTACTGCAGTGATGTATTTATTTTATTTTTTGAGTATACTGTTCTAAATGGGGGGGCGGTCCTATTACTGTGTAGAGTGATACTATGTCGCCTTCATGTGGTGTAATGTAGAAGTTGGGAAAATTAAGTAATGTGTTCTGCAAGTGGAACTCGAGATAACTGTGTTATTTCCTGCAGAGACGAGTCCTGGCTGGATGAAGTGATGGCGGTCTGTGCTGGATGAAAGATGAAGGACTTCACCTAGAGACGTCACTGGTGAGTCAGTATGTTACCTATACACTGACACTATACACTGTATACTATATACAGAGGTCCTGTGTATAATGTCACTGGTGATC
Organism: Ranitomeya imitator; assembly: GCF_032444005.1. Taxonomy (NCBI): domain Eukaryota; kingdom Metazoa; phylum Chordata; class Amphibia; order Anura; family Dendrobatidae; genus Ranitomeya; species Ranitomeya imitator. The sequence continues at coordinate 176,297,552 of NC_091286.1, read as the reverse complement.
ATTGTATTACCTGTACACAAACACTGCATACTAAGTACAGATCTCCTGTGTATAATGGCACTGATGGTGATAGTATTGTGGGTTTTTTTTTATTATTGATCAGTATTGTAGTATTCAGTCACTATGTGGTGGTAATATGTGGTCTGGTCATGATGTTGTGGTATTTGTTCCTTGTATTTGATATTATTCGATCACTGTGGTGGTAATATGTCATCTGGTCATGGTGTGGCGGTATTTGTGCCTTGTAGATAGTATTATAGGTCACTGTGGTGATATGGTGTCTGGTCATGGTGCTGTGGTATTTGTTCCTTGTATGTGCTATTATAGGTCATTTTAAAAATTTAAAAATAAATAAAAATATACCTAAATTGTATTGCATATTTTAACAAATATTTAATAGGTTACAGTAGAGTAGGGCCTGGCCAAAAGTGTCTACCTTTTCATTTTGGTGGCTTAAAAAATCTTTTGGCCAAAACAAAAGCTGCCGGCTATATGTTTGATCTGGTGATGGGAACTGTTAATGTGTGATAGGTGAGAAGTGGAGTTTTTCCAAGAAAGAGTGGTGGGACTGTGGACAGTTTGAGGGGTGGAGCGTGGAGGCGGGGCTGGGGTGGAGCCTGGGCGGAGTCTCAAGGGGGCCCCGGAAATTTTGCCAATATGGGGCCCTGAAATTTCTAGTGGCAGCCCTGATGGCTCCTCTGGATCATATTGCTGCCGTTTCTGCATGCATTGTGCTGCTGTTCTGGGCTGGTGGGAGGAGTAAGGCAGAATCAGTGAGAGATGAGAGCAGACTAGATCTATCTATTGCTGATAATGACAGACTGCTACAAACCACAGATCTTCAGCATGTTTGCAGTTTTGCACTCGGTCAGCTGTAAATCACAAGTTGATCACACATCATGTGAACATTCTCACCTTTCACCTCAAATATCATAGATCTGAAACTTTCTGATGCTGCAATTGGCAATTTTCCATGTGGGCAATTTTCCATGTGGGCAAATTTCCTTGTGGGCAAATTTCCGTGTGGGCAAATTTCCATGTGAGGAATTTTCCGTGTGGGCATTTTTCATGTGGGCATTTTTCAGGGAACCGTCTAAAGCTGCCCAATGTGGAATATAGCACCTATCATGTCTTTAAATTGAATCTATACATAAATCAAAACAGATCTAGTTGAAATCCTTGCAGTTCTCTAGATGCTAGGCCGGAGCCGTCAATCCTATCGCAGCTGACATCCGGCACTATGTGCCAGGAGCGGTCACTGACCGCCCCCGACACATTAACCCCCGGCAGACCGCGATCAAACATGATTGCAGTGTGCCGGCAATATAGGGAAGCATCGCTCAGGGATGTGATCACGTTGCTGCGAGGGTCTCTTACCTCCTCCTCCTTGCAGGCCCGGATGCAAGATGGCCGCGGCATCTGGGTCCTGCAGGGAGGTGGCTTCACTGCGCCTGCTCAGAGCAGGCGCCGGGAAGCCAGAAGTGCACGTCAGATCGCTGATCTGACACCGTGCACAGCAAAGTGTCAGATCAGCGATCTTACACTATAACATGATGCCCCCACCTGGGGCAGTGTTATAGTGTAAAAAAAAATATTCACATGTGTAAAAAAAAAAAATAAAAAAAAATTCCAAAAAAAATCCCCCCCCCCCCAAAAAAAAATATTCTTCCTATAAATACATTTATTTATCTAAATTAAAAAAAACAATAAAAGTACACATATTTAGTATCGCCGCGTCCGTAACGACCCCACCTATAAAATTATATCACTAGTTAACCCCTTGAGTGAACACCGTAAAAAAAAAAGAGGCAAAAAACGCTTTTTTCTCATACCGCCAAACAAAAAGTGGAATAACACGCGATCAAAAAGACTGATATAAATAATCATGGTACTGCTGAAAACGCCATTTTGTCCCGCAAAAAACGAGCCACCATACATCATCAGCGAAAAAATAAAAGTTATAGTCCTCAGAATAAAGCGATGCAAAAATAATTATTTTTTCTATAAAATAGTTTTTATCGAAAAAAGTGCCAAAACATAAAAAAATGATATAAATGAGGTATTGCTGTAATCTTACTGACCCGAAGAATAAAACTGCTTTATCAATTTTACCAAACGCGGAACGGTATAAACGCCTCCCCCAAAAGAAATTCATGAATAGCTGGTTTTTGGTCATTCTGCCTAACAAAAATCGGAATAAAAAGCGATCAAAAAATGTCACGTGCCCGAAAATGTTACCAGTAACAACGTCAACTCGTCCCGCAAAAAACAAGACCTCACATGACTCTGTGGATCCAAATATGGAAAAATTATAGCTCTCAAAATGTGGTAACACAAAAAATATTTTTTGCAATAAAAGTGTGTGACGGTTTCAGTGTGTGACGGCTGCCAATCATAAAAATCCACTAAAAACCCAGCTATAAATAGTAAATCAAACCTCCCTTTATCACCCCTTTAGGGAAAAATTTAAAAAATGTATTTCCATTTTCCCATTAGGGTTGGGGTTAGAGCTAGGGTTGGGGCTAGGGTTAAGGCTACAGTTGGGGTTGGGGCTACATTTACGGTTGGGAATAGGGTTGGGATTAGGGTTAGGGGTGTGTCAGGTGTTGTGAATTCTGTGGCAGAGCTCCCTCTTGTGGTCACAAGTGGTACTTCGGCTGATTCTCTCGGTGAGCTTTCGTTGGTGGAGGAAAGTGGTACTGCGGCTTCTGAGTTTCCTTCCTCAGGTGATATGGTGAAGTCGTTAGGTGCTACCCTATTTAACTCCACCTAGTGCTTTGATCCTGGCTTCCAGTCTATGTTCTAGTATTGGACCTGTTTCCTCCTGGATCGTTCCTGTGGCCTGCTGCTCTGCATAGCTAAGTTCCTCTTTGCTATTTGTTTGCTGTTTTTTTTCTGTCCAGCTTGTCAATTTGTTTTTTTTTCTGCTTGCTGGAAGCTCTGGGACGCAGAGGGTGTACCTCCGTGCCGTTAGTTCGGTACGGAGGGTCTTTTTGCCCCCTTTGCGTGGTTTTTGTAGGGTTTTGTGTTGACCGCAAAGTTACCTTTCCTATCCTCGCTCTGTTCAGAAAGTTGGGCCTCACTTTGCTAAATCTATTTCATCTCTACGTTTGTCTTTTCATCTTAACTCACAGTCATTATATGTGGGGGCTGCCTTTTCTTTTGGGGTATTTCTCTGAGGCAAGGTAGGCTTATTTTCTATCTTCAGGCTAGCTAGTTTCTCAGGCCGTGCCGAGTTGCATAGGCAGCGTTAGGCGCAATCCACGGCTGCCTCTAGTGTGGTTGGTTAGGATTAGGGATTGCGGTCAACAGAGTTCCCACGTCTCAGAGCTCGTTCTTGTTTTTTGGGTTATTGCCTGGTCACTGTATGTGCACTGACCTCTATGTCCATTGTGGTACTGAATTACCTTTCATAACAGTCAGGGTTAGGGGTGTGGTTAGGGTTACCATTGGGATTAGGGTTAGGGGTGTGTTTGGATTAGGGTTTCAGTTATAATTGGGGGGTTTCCACTGTTTAGGCACATCAGGGGCTCTCCAAACGCGACATGGCGTCCGATCTCAATTCCAGCCAATTCTGTGTTGAAAAAGTAAAACAGTGCTCTTTCCCTTCCGAGCTCTCCCGTGTGCCCAAACAGGGGTTTACCCCAACATATGGGGTATCAGCATACTCAGGACAAATTGGACAACAACTTTTGGGGTCCAATTTCTCCTGTTACCCTTGGGAAAATACAAAACTGGGGGCTAAAAAATAATTTTTGTGGGAATTTTTTTATTTATTTTCACGGCTCTGCGTTATAAACTGTAGTGAAACACTTGGGGGTTCAAAGCTCTCACAACACATCTAGATGAGTTCCTTAGGGGGTCTACTTTCCAAAATGGTGTCACTTGTGGGGGGTTTCTACTGTTTAGGTACATTAGGGGCTCTGCAAACGCAATGTGACACCTGCAGACCAATCCATTTAAGTCTGCATTCCAAGTGATGCTTCTTCCCTTCCGAGCTCTACCATGCGCTCAAATGGTGGTTCCCCCCCCACATATCGGGTATCAGCGTACTCAGGACAAATTGGACAACAACTTTTGGGGTCCAATTTCTCCTGTTACCCGTGGGAACATACAAAATTGGGGGCTAAAAAATAATTTTTGTGGGAAAATTTTTATTTTTTTATTTTTACGGCTCTGCATTATAAACTTCTGTGAAGCCCTAGGTGGGTCAAAGTGCTCACCACACATCTAGATAAGTTCCTTAGGGGGTCTACTTTCCAAAATGGTGTCACTTGTGGTGGGGTTTCAATGTTTAGGCACATCAGTGGCTCTCTAAATGCAATATGGCGTCCCATCTCAATTCCAGTAAATTTTGCATTGAAAAGTCAAATGGCGCTCCTTCCCTTCCGAGCTCTGCCATGCGCCCAAACAGTGGTTTACCCCCACATATGGGGTATCAGCGTACTCAGGGCAAATTGGACGACAACTATTGGAGTCCAATTTCTTCTCTTACCCTTGGGAAAATAAAAAACTGGGGGTGAAAAAAATCATTTTTGTGAAAAAATATGATTTTTTATTTTTACGGCTCTGCATTATAAACTTCTGTAAAGCACTTGGTGGGTTAAAGTGCTCACCACATATCTAGATAAGTTCCTTAGGGGGTCTACTTTCCAAAATGGTATCACTTGTGGGGGGCTTCAATGTTTAGGCACATCAGTGGCTCTCCAAACGCAACATGGTGTCCCATCTCAATTCCTGTCAAAAAAGTACTTTTTCATTTTTACGGATCAACTTGTGAAGCACCTGGGGGTTTAAAGTGCTCAGTATGTATCTAGATAAGTTCCTTGGGGGGGTCTAGTTTCCAAAATGGGGTCACTTGTGGGGGAGCTCCAATTTTTAGGCACACGGGGGCTCTCCAAATGTGACATGGTGTCCGCTAAATTGTGCAGCCAATTTTTCATTCAAAAAGTCAAATGGCGCTCCTTCGCTTCCGAGCTCTGCCATGCGCCCAAACAGTGGTTTACCCCCACATATGGGGTATCGCTGTACTCAGGACAAATTGTACAACAACTTTTGGGGTCCATTTTCTCTTGTTACCCTTGGTAAAATAAAGCAAATTGTAGCTGAAGTAATTTTTTTGTGAAAAAATGTTAAATGTTCATTTTTATTTAAACATTCAAAAAATTCCTGTGAAACAAGGGTTAATAAACTTCTTGAATGTGGTTTTGAGCAACTTGAAGGGTGCAGTTTTTAGAATGATGTCACACTTGGGTATTTTCTATCATATAGACCCCTCAAAATGACTTCAAATGAGATGTGGTCCCTAAAAAAAAATGGTGTTGTAAAAATGAGAAATTGCTGGTCAACTTTTAACCCTTATAACTCCCTAATAAAAAAAAAAAAATTGGTTCCAAAATTGTGCTGATGTAAAGTAAACATGTGGGAAATGTTACTTATTAAGTATTTTGTGTGACATATCTCTGTGATTTAATTGCATAAAAATTCAAAGTTGGAAAATTGCAAAATTTTAAACATTTTCGCCAAATTTCCATTTTTTTCACAAATCAACGCAGGTAATATCAAAGAAATGTTTACCACTATCATGAAGTACAATATGTCACGAGAAAGCAATGTCAGAATCGCCAAGATCCGTTGAAGCGTTCCAGAGTTATAACCTCATAAAGGGACAGTGGTTAGAATTGTAAAAAATGGCCTGGTCATTAACGTGTAAACCACCCTTGGGGGTAAAGGGGTTAATGACCACTATTACATCCCTCCAGAAAGTTTCCAAAGCGGAGCATGTCCATATTATATGAAGAATATTAGCCGGGGATGTTTTACATCTGGCACATAGAGAGTCTGATCGAAGCCCTATACCGTGGAGAAATTGGGGTGTTCTATATGACTGGTGTAATACCTGTATGTGGGAAAATCTATGGGATTCACTCAAAGACAACTGTGGAACTCTTTCCAGTATTTCAGACCTGTACCCCTCTTCAATGGGTTTATAAACAGTCTATTGATATAATTAGAAAATATATCCCCTAAATATACGATATCTAAACCTCCCCAAATAATTTAATTTAGGGAAAGGGAACCCATTCCACGAATAATAAATTAACCAATATTTATTTCAATAATTTAGAAGTACAATAAGGTAGTTTTAAAATTCAAGCAGGAATTACATAAAGTGACAAATACAAGTCTTTTCAGTCCTACTCCAGTTAAAAGGAACCTGTCACCCCCAAAATAAAAGATGAGCTAATCCCACCAGCATCAGGGGCTTATCTACAGCATTCGGTAATGCTGTAGATAAGCCCCCGATGTATTCTGAAAGATGAGAAAAAGAGGTTAGATTATACTCACCCAGGGGCGGTCCGATCCGATGGCGTCGCGGTCCGATCCCATGCCTCCCATCTTCATAGGATGACATCCTCTTGTCTTCACGCTGCGGCTCCGGCGCAGGTGTACTTTGTCTGCCCCGTTGAGGGTAGAGCAAAGTACAGCAGTGGGCAGGCGCCGGCCTCTCTGAACTTTATCAGCGCCTGCGCAATGCAGTACTTTGCTCTGCCCTCAACAGGGCAGACAAAGAATGCCTGCGCCGGAGCCACAACGTGAAGACAAGAAGAGGACGTCATGGAATGAAGATGGGAGGTGCTGTTCCGGACCTGAGACACCCACCGGAGCAGGACCGCCCCTGGGTAAGTATAATCTAACCTCTTTTTCTCCTCTTTCAGGTAACATCGGCGGCTTATCTACAGCATTACAGAATGCTGGAGATAAGCCCCTGATGACGGTGAGCTTACCTCACCATCGATTTTTGGGGGTGACAGGTTCCCTTTAAAAACGTCAGCTTGGCACCCAAAAAATAAGCCCTCACCAACCCGAGATCACAAAAAATGCAGACGCTATGGATCTCGGAAAATGGCGCAAATTTTTTTTAACCCCTTCATGACCCAGCCTATTTTGACCTTAAAGACCTTGCCATTTTTTTGCAATTCTGACCAGTGTCCCTTTATGAGGTAATAACTCGGGAACGCTTCAACGGATCCTAGCGATTCTGAGATTGTTTTCTCGTGATATATTGGGCTTCATGTTAGTGGTAAATTTAGGTCAATAAATTCTGCGTTTATTTGTGATAAAAACGGAAATTTGGCGAAAATTTTGAAAATTTTGCAATTTTCACATTTTTAATTTTTATTCTGTTAAACCAGAGAGTTATGTGACACAAAATAATTAATAAATAACATTTCCCACACGTCTAATTTACATTAGCACAATTTTGGAAACAAAATTTTTTTTTGCTACGAAGTTATAAGGGTTAAAATTTGACCAGCGATTTCTCATTTTTACAACGAAATTTACAAAACCATTTTTTTAGGGACCACCTCACATTTGAACTCAGTTTGAGGGGTCTATATGGCTGAAAATACCCAAAAGTGACACCATTCTAAAAACTGCACCCCTCAAGGTGCACAAAACAACATTCCAGAAGTTTATTAACCCTTCAGGTGCTTCACAGCAGCAGAAGCAACATGGAAGGAAAAAATGAACATTTAACTTTTTAGTCACAAAAATGATCTTTCAGCAACAATTTTTTTATTTTCCCAATGGTAAAAGGAGAAACTGAGCCACGAAAGTTGTTGTCCAATTTGTCCTGAGTACGCTGATACCTCATATGTGGGGGTAAACCACTGTTTGGGCGCACGGCAGGGCTTGGAAGGGAAGGAGCGCCATTTGACTTTTTGAATGAAAAATTGACTGCACAATTTAGCGGACACCATGTCACATTTGGAGAGCCCCCGTGTGCCTAAAAATTGGAGCTCCCCCACAAGTGACCCCATTTTGGAAACTAGACCCCCCCAAGGAACTTATCTAGATACATACTGAGCACTTTAAACCCCCAGGTGCTTCACAAGTTGATCCGTAAAAATGAAAAAGTACTTTTTTTTTCACAAAAAAATTCATTTAGCCTCAATTTTTTCATTTTCACATGGGCAACAGGATAAAATGGATCCTAAAATTTGTTGGGCAATTTCTCCTGAGTACACCGATACCTCACATGTGGGGGTAAACCACTGATTGGGCACATGGTAAGGCTCGGGAGGGAAGGAGCGCCATTTGACTTTTTGAATGGAAAATTAGCTCCAATTGTTAGCGGACACCATGTCGCGTTTGGAGAGCCCCTGTGTGCCTATGCATTGGAGCTCCCCCACAAGTGACCCCATTTTGGAAACTAGACCCCCCAAGGAACTTATCTAGATACATACTGAGCACTTTAAACCCCCAGGTGCTTCACAGAAGTTTATAACACAGAGCCATGAAAATAAAAAATAATTTTTCTTTCCTCAAAAATGATTTTTTAGCCTGGAATTTCCTATTTTGCCAACGGTAATAGGAGAAATTGGACCACAAATTTTGTTGTCCAGTTTGTTCTGAGTACGCAGATACCCCATATGTGGGGGTAAACCACTGTTTGGGCGCACGGCAGGGCTGAGAAGGGAAGGCACGCCATTTGGCTTTTTAAATGGAAAATTAGCTCCAATCATTAGCGGACACCATGTCGCGTTTGGAGAGCCCCTGTGTGCCTAAACATTGGAGATCCCCCACAAATGACCCCATTTTGGAAACTAGACCCCCAAAGGAACTAATCTAGATGTGTGGTGAGCACTTTGAACCCTCAAGTGCTTCACAGAAGATTATAACGCAGAGCCATGAAAATAAAAAAAAAATTTCTTTTCTCAAAAATGATTTTTTAGCCCAGAATTTTTTATTTTCCCAAGGGTTACAGGAGAAATTGGACCCCAAAAGTTGTTGTCCAGTTTCTCCTGAGTACGCTGATATCCCATGTGTGGGGGTAAACCACTGTTTGGGCACACGTCGGGGCTCAGAAGGGAAGTAGTGACTTTTGAAATGCAGACTTTGATGGAATGGTCTGCGGACATCACGTTGCGTTTGCAGAGCCCCTGGTGTGCCTAAACAGTAGAAACCCCCCACAAGTGACCCAATTTTGTAAACTAGACCCCCCAAGGAACTTATCTAGATATGTGGTGAGCACTTTGAACCCCCAAATGCTTCACAGACGTTTACAACGTAGAGCCGTGAAAATAAAAAATAATTTTTCTTTCCTCAAAAATGATGTTTTAGCAAGCAATTTTTTATTTTCTCAAGGGTAACAGGAGAAATTGGACCCCAGTAATTGTTGCGCAGTTTGTCCTGAGTATGCTGGTACCCCATATGTGGGGGTAAACCACTGTTTGGGCACACGTCGGGGCTCGGAAGTGAGGGAGCAACATTTGAGTTTTTGAATACAAGTTTGGCTGGAATCAATGGTGGCGCCATGTTGCGTTTGGAGACCCCCTGATGTGCCTAAACAGTGGAAACCCCTCAATTCTAACTCCAACACACCCCTAACCCTTATCCCAACTGTAGCCGTAACCCTAATCACAACCCTAACCCCAACACACCCCTAACCACAACCCTAACCCCAACACACCCCTAACCCTAACCACAACCCTAATTCCAACCCAACCCTAACCCTAAGGCTATGTGCCCACGTTGCGGATTCGTGTGAGATTTTTCAGCACCATTTTTGAAAAATCCGCGGGTAAAAGGCACTGCGTTTTACCTGCGGATTTACCGCGGATTTCCAGTGTTTTTTATGCGGATTTCACCTGTGGATTCCTATTGAGGAACAGGTGTAAAACGCTGCTGAATCCGCACAAAGAATTGACATGCTGCGGAAAATACAACGCAGTGTTTCCGCGCGGTATTTTCCGCACCATGGGCACAGCGGATTTGGTTTTCCATAGGTTTACATGGTACTGTAAACCTGATGGAACACTGCTGCGAATCCGCAGCGGCCAATCCGCTGCGGATCCGCAGCCAAATCCGCACCGTGTGCACATAGCCTAATTCTAAAGGTATGTGCATACGCTGCGGAAAACGCTGCGGATCCGCAGCAGTTTCCCATGAGTTTACAGTTCACTGTAAACCTATGGGAAACAAAAATCGCAGTGCACATGCTGCAGAAAAACTGCACGGAAACGCAGCGGTTTACATTCCGCAGCATGTCGCTTCTGCGGATTCCGCAGCGGTTTTACAACTGCTCCAATAGAAAATCGCAGTTGTAAAACCGCAGTGAAATGCGCAGAAAAACCGCGGTAAATCCGCCATAAATCCGCAGCAGTTTAGCACTGCGGATTTATCAAATCCGCAGCGGAAAAATCCGCAGAGGACCAGAATACGTGTGCACATTCCTAACCCTACCCCTAACCCTACCCCTAACCCAACCCTTATCCCTAACCCTAGTTCTAACTCCAACCTTAGTGGGGGAAAAAAAAAAATTCTTTATTTTATTATTGTCCCTACCTATGGGGGTGACAAAGAGGGGGGGGTTATTTACTGTTTTTTTTTAAATTTTGATCACTGTGAGGTTTTATCACAGTGATCAAAATTCACTCTGGAACGAATCTGCCGGCCGGCAGATTCGGCGGGCGCCCTGCGCATGCGCCCGCCATTTTCGAAGATGGCGGCACCCAGGAAAGAAGACGGACGGACCCTGGGAGGCTAGGTGTTGTGAATTCTGTGGTCGAGCTCCCTCCTGTGGTCACAAGTGGTACTTCGGCTGATTCTGTCTATGGGCTTCCGTTGGTGGATGTGAGTGGTACTGCGGCTTTTGAGTTTCCTTCCTCAGGTGATGAGGTTAAGTCGTTAGGTGCTGCTCTATTTAACTCCACCTAGTGCTTTGATCCTGGCCTCCAGTCAATGTTCTAGTATTGGTCTTGCTTCCTCCTGGATCGTTCCTGTGGCCTGTCTGCCCAGCTTAAGCTAAGTTCTGCTTGTTACTTTTGTTTGCTTTATTTTTTGTCCAGCTTGCTATATTGGTTTTTTTGCTTGCTGGAAGCTCTGAGACGCAGAGGGAGCACCTCCGTACCGTTAGTCGGTGCGGAGGGTCTTTTTGCCCCTCTGCGTGGCTGTTTGTAGGTTTTTGTGTTGACCGCAAAGCTATCTTTCCTATCCTCGGTCTATTCAGTAAGTCGGGCCTCACTTTGCTAAATCTATTTCATCTCTGTGTTTGTATTTTCATCTTAACTCACAGTCATTATATGTGGGGGGCTGCCTTTTCCTTTGGGGAATTTCTCTGAGGCAAGGTAGGCTTATTTTTCTATCTTAAGGTCTAGCTAGTTTCTCAGGCTGTGCCGAGTTGCATAGGGAGCGTTAGGCGCAATCCACGGCTACCTCTAGTGTGGTGTGATAGGATTAGGGATTGCGGTCAGCAGAGTTCCCACGTCTCAGAGCTCGTCCTATGTTTTTTGGTTATTGTCAGGTCACTTTGTGTGCTCTGAACTTCAAGGTCCATTGTGGTTCTGAATTACCTATTCATAACAGTACTGGAGGCCCAAAGTACTATGCTTCTCAATAGAGGGAAAAAAGAAGTTCTGAGACCATTTTTCTTTCTTTGCACTGTCTTTTGCCTTTTTTTTTTTCCCCTAGACATTTGGGTGGTTCAGGACACAGGTGTAGTGATGGACATTAAAGGTCTGTCTTCATGTGTGGATCATCTCACTGCAAGAGTACAAAATATTCAAGACTTTGTGGCTCAGAATTCTATGTTAGAACCAAGAATTCCTATTCCTGATTTGTTTTCTGGAGATAGAGCTAAATTTCTGAGTTTCAAAAATAATTGCAAACTGTTTCTGGCGTTGAAACCTCGCTCCTCTGGTGACCCAGTTCAACAAGTTAAGATCATTATTTCTTTATTACGTGGCGACCCTCAAGACTGGGCATTTTCCCTTGCGACAGGAGATCCTGCATTATGTAATATTGATGCGTTTTTTCTGGCGCTCGGATTACTGTACGATGAACCTAATTCAGTGGATCAGGCAGAGAAAAATTTGCTGGCTCTGTGTCAGGGTCAGGATGAGATAGAGATTTATTGTCAGAAGTTTAGAAAGTGGTCCGTGCTCACTCAATGGAATGAATGTGCGCTGGCAGCTATTTTCAGAAAGGGTCTCTCTGAAGTCCTTAAGGATGTCATGGTGGGATTTCCTATGCCTGCTGGTCTGAATGAGTCTATGTCTTTGGCCATTCAGATCGGTCGACGCTTGCGTGAGCGTAAATCTGTGCACCATTTGGCGGTATTATCTGAGCATAAACCTGAGCCTATGCAATGTGATAGGACTTTGACCAGAGCTGAACGGCAAGAACACAGACGTCGGAATGGGCTGTGTTTTTAGTGTGGTGATTCCACTCATGCTATCTCCGATTGTCCTAAGCGCACTAAGCGGTTCGCTAAGTCTGCCACCATTGGTACGGTACAGTCGAAATTTCTTTTGTCCGTTACTTTGATCTGCTCTTTGTCTTCCTATTCTGTCATGGCATTTGTGGATTCAGGCACTGCCCTGAATTTGATGGACTTGGAGTTTGCTAGGCGCTGTGGGTTTGTCTTGGAGCCCTTGCAGTGTCTTATTCCATTGAGAGGAATTGATGCTACGCCTTTGGCCAAGAATAAGCCTCAGTATTGGACCCAGCTGACCATGTGCATGGCTCCTGCGCACCAGGAGGATATTCGCTTTCTGGTGTTGCATAATCTGCATGATGTGGTCGTGTTGGGGTTGCCATGGCTACAAGTCCATAACCCTGTATTAGATTGGAAATCCATGTCTGTGTCCAGCTGGGGTTGTCAGGGGGTACATGGTGATGTTCCATTTCTGTCTATCTCATCATCCACCCCTTCTGAGGTCCCAGAGTTCTTGTCTGATTACCGGGATGTATTCGATGAGCCCAAGTCCAATGCCCTACCTCCGCATAGGGATTGTGATTGTGCTATCGAGTTGATTCCTGGTAGTAAGTTTCCTAAGGGTCGACTGTTTAATTTATCTGTACCTGAGCACGCCGCTATGCGGAGTTACATAAAAGAATCTTTGGAGAAGGGTCATATTCGCCCGTCGTCATCGCCATTGGGAGCAGGGTTCTTTTTTGTGGCCAAGAAGGATGGTTCGCTGAGACCTTGTATTGATTACCGCCTTCTAAATAAAATCACGGTCAAATTTCAGTACCCCTTGCCGCTGCTATCTGATTTGTTTGCTCGGATTAAGGGGGCTAGTTGGTTCACCAAGATAGATCTTCGTGGTGCATATAATCTTGTGCGTATTAAACGGGGCGATGAATAGAAAACTGCATTTAATACGCCCGAGGGCCATTTTGAGTATCTAGTTATGCCATTCGGACTTGCCAATGCTCCATCAGTATTTCAGTCCTTTATGCATGACATCTTCCGAGAGTACCTGGATAAATTCCTGATTGTATACTTGGATGATATTTTGGTCTTCTCTGATGATTGGGAGTCTTATGTGAAGCAGGTCAGAATGGTGTTCCAGGTCCTGCGTGCTAATTCTTTGTTTGTGAAGGGATCAAAGTGTCTCTTTGGTGTTCAGAAGGTTTCATTTTTGGGGTTCATTTTTCCCCTTCTACTATCGAGATGGACCCTGTTAAGGTCCAGGCCATTTATGATTGGACTCAGCCGACATCTCTGAAGAGTCTGCAAAAGTTCCTTGGCTTTGCTGATTTTTATCGTCGCTTCATCTGTAATTTCTCTAGTATTGCTAAACCATTGACCGATTTGACCAAGAAGGGTGCTGATGTGGTCAATTGGTCCTCTGCTGCTGTGGAAGCTTTTCAAGAGATAAAGCGTCGTTTTTCTTCTGCCCCTGTGTTGTGTCAACCAGATGTTTCGCTTCCGTTCCAGGTCGAGGTTGATGCTTCTGAAATTGGAGCGGGGGCTGTTTTGTCGCAAAGAGGTTCTGATTGCTCGGTGATGAAGCCATGCGCCTTCTTTTCCAGGAAGTTTTCGCCTGCTGAGCGAAATTATGATGTTGGCAATCGAGAGTTGCTGGCCATGAAGTGGGCATTCGAGGAGTGGCGTCATTGGCTTGAAGGAGCTAAGCATCGCGTGGTGGTCTTGACTGATCACAAGAACTTATCTCGAGTCTGCCAAATGGTTGAATCCTAGACAGGCTCGTTGGTCGCTGTCTTTCTCCCGTTTTGACTTTGTGGTTTCGTACCTTCCGGGCCCTAAAAATGTGAAGGCGGATGCCCTGTCTAGGAGTTTTGTGCCCGACTCTCCGGGTTTGCCTGAGCCGGCGGGTATTCTCAAAGAGGGAGTAATTTTGTCTGCCATCTCCCCTGATTTGCGGCGGGTGCTGCAAAAATTTCAGGCTAATAAACCTGATCGTTGCCCAGCGGAGAAACTGTCCCTGATAGGTGGACGAATAAAGTTATCTCTGAGGTTCATTGTTCGGTGTTGGCTGGTCATCCTGGAATCTTTGGTACCAGAGATTTAGTGGCTAGATCCTTTTGGTGGCCGTCTCTGTCACGGGATGTGCGTTCTTTTGTGCAGTCCTGTGGGATTTGTGCTCGGGCTAAACCCTGCTGTTCTCGTGCCAGTGGGTTTCTTTTGCCCTTGCCGGTCCCGAAGAGGCCTTGGACACATATCTCTATGGATTTTATTTCGGATCTCCCCGTCTCTCAAAAAATGTCGGTCATTTGGGTAGTTTGTGATCGCTTCTCTAAGATGATCCATTTGGTACCCTTGTCTAAATTACCTTCCTCCTCTGATTTGGTGCCATTGTTCTTCCAGCATGTGATTCGTTTACATGGCATTCCAGAGAACATCGTTTCTGACAGAGGTTCCCAGTTTGTTTCGAGGTTTTGGCGAGCCTTTTGTGCTAGGATGGGCATTGATTTGTCTTTTTCCTCGGCTTTCCATCCTCAGACAAATGGCCAACTGAACGAACCAATCAGACCTTGGAAACATATCTGAGATGTTTTGTTTCTGCTGATCAGGATGATTGGGTGTCCTTTTTGCCGTTGGCTGAGTTCGCCCTTAACCCCTTTCTGACCTCGGACGGGATAGTACGTCCGAGGTCAGATCCCCTGCTTTGATGCAGGGCTCCGCGGTGAGCCTGCATCAAAGCCGGGACATGTCAGCTGTTTTGAACAGCTGACATGTGCCCGTAATAGGCGCGGGCAGAATCGCGATCTGCCCGCACCTATTAACTAGTTAAATGCCGCTGTCAAACGCAGACAGCGGCATTTACTAGCGCTTCCGGCCGGGCGGCCGGAAATGACATCATCGCCGACCCCCGTCACATGATCGGGGGTCGGCGATGCGTCTCCATTGTAACCATAGAGGTCCTTGAGACCTCTATGGTTACTGATCGCTGGTGGCTGTGAGCGCCACCCTGTGGTCGGCGCTCACAGCACACCTGCATTTCTGCTACATAGCAGCGAACAGCAGATCACTGCTATGTAGCAGAGGCGATCAAGTTGTGCCTGCTTCTAGCCTCCCATGGAGGCTATTGAAGCATGGCAAAAGTAAAAAAAAAAAAATTGAAAAAAATGTTAAAAAAAAATAAAAATATAAAAGTTTAAATCACCCCCCTTTCGCCCCAATCAAAATAAATCCATAAAAAAATATCAAATCTACATATATTTGGTATCGCCGCGCTCAGAATCGCCCAATCTATCAATTAAAAAAAAAGCATTAATCTGATCGCTAAACAGCGTAGCGGGAAAAAAATTCGAAATGCCAGAATTACATTTTTTTGGTCGCAGCGACATTGCATTAAAATGCAATAACGGGCGATCAAAAGAACGTATCTGCATTAAAAACGTCATCTTGGCACGCAAAAAATAAGCCCTCAACCGACTCCAGATCATGAAAAATGGAGACGCTACGAGTATCGGAAAATGGCGCAATTTTTTTTTTTTTTTTTGCAAAGTTTGGAATTTTTTTTCACCACTTAGATAAAAAATAACCTAGTGATGTTAGGTGTCTATGAACTCGTACTGACCTGGAGAATCATAATGTCAGGTCAATTTTAGCATTTAGTGAACCTAGCAAAAAAGCCAAACAAAAAACAAGTGTGGGAGTGCACTTTTTTTGCAATTTCACCGCACTTGGAATTTTTTTCCCGTTTTCTAGTACAAGACATGCTAAAACCAATGATGTCGTTCAAAAGTACAATTCGTCCCGCAAAAAATAAGCCCTCACATGGCCAAATTGACGGAAAAATAAAAAAAGTTATGGCTCTGGGAAGGAGGGGAGCGAAAAACGAACACGGAAAAACAAAAAATCCCAAGGTCATGAAGGGGTTAATAATCGGCCCAGCTCGGCTACCATGGTTTCGCCGTTTTTCTGCAATTCTGGGTTCCATCCTCGTTTCTCTTCAGGGCAGGTTGAGTATTCGGACTGTCCTGGTGTGGATACTGTGGTGGACAGGTTGCAGCGGATTTGGACTCATGTAGTGGACAATTTGACCTTGTCCCAGGAGAAGGCTCAACGTTTCGCTAATCGCAGACGCTGTGTGGGTCCCCGACTTCGTGTTGGGGATTTGGTTTGGTTGTCATCTCGTTATATTCCTATGAAGGTTTCCTCTCCTAAGTTTAAGCCTCGTTTCATTGGTCCGTATAGGATTTCTGAGATTCTTAATCCTGTGTCTTTTCGTTTGACCCTTCCAGATTCTTTTTCCATCCATAGGTCATTGTTGCGGAGATACGTGGCACCTATGGTTCCATCTGTTGATCCTCCTGCCCCGGTTTTGGTGGAGGGGGAGTTGGAGTATATAGTGGAGAAGATTTTGGATTCTCATGTTTCGAGACGGAAACTCCAGTATCTGGTTAAGTGGAAGGGTTATGGTCAGGAAGATAATTCCTGGGTCTTTGCCTCTGATGTCCATGCTGCCGATCTTGTTCGTGCCTTTCATATGGCTCATCCTGGTCGGCCTGGGGGCTCTGGTAAGGGTTCGCTGACCCCTCCTCAAGGGGGGGGTACTGTTGTGAATTCTGTGGCAGAGCTCACTCCTGTGGTCACAAGTGGTACTTCGGCTGATTCTGTCTATGGGCTTCCGTTGGTGGATGTGAGTGGTACTGCGGCTTCTGAGTTTCCTTCCTCAGGTGATGAGGTTAAGTCGTTAGGTGCTGCTCTATTTAACTCCACCTAGTGCTTTGATCCTGGCCTCCAGTCAATGTTCTAGTATTGGTCTTGCTTCCTCCTGGATCGTTCCTGTGGCCTGTCTGCCCAGCTTAAGCTAAGTTCTGCTTGTGTTACTTTTGTTTGCTTTATTTTCTGTCCAGCTTGCTATATTGGTTTTTTGCTTGCTGGAAGCTCTGAGACGCAGAGGGAGCACCTCCGTACCGTTAGTCGGTGCGGAGGGTCTTTTTGCCCCTCTGCGTGGCTGTTTGTAGGTTTTTGTGTTGACCGCAAAGCTATCTTTCCTATCCTCGGTCTATTCAGTAAGTCGGGTCTCACTTTGCTAAATCTATTTCATCTCTGTGTTTGTATTTTCATCTTAACTCACAGTCATTATATGTGGGGGGCTGCCTTTTCCTTTGGGGAATTTCTCTGAGGCAAGGTAGGCTTATTTTTCTATCTTCAGGCCTAGCTAGTTTCTCAGGCTGTGCCGAGTTGCATAGGGAGCGTTAGGCGCAATCCACGGCTACCTCTAGTGTGGTGTGATAGGATTAGGGATTGCGGTCAGCAGAGTTCCCACGTCTCAGAGCTCGTCCTATGTTTTTTGGTTATTGTCAGGTCACTTTGTGTGCTCTGAACTTCAAGGTCCATTGTGGTTCTGAATTACCTATTCATAACAGCTAGGTAAGTATAAGGGGAGAAGGAGATCAGGTCTTCGTGCTGCGGCCCTGGCGCAGGCATACTTTGTCTGCCCTGTTAAGGGCAAAGTACTGCAGTGCGCAGTCGCCGAGCCTCTCTGACATTTCCCGGCGCCTGCGCACTGCAGTACTTTGCTCTGCCCTCAACAGGGCAGACAAAGTATGCCTGCGCCGGAACCGCAGCGTGAAGACCAGAAGAAGACATCATCCAATGAAGTTGGGAGGCACCAGACCGCGACGCCCACCGGATCGGACTGCCCACCCAGGTGAGTATAATATAACCTTTTTTTCTCATCTTTTAGGATACATTCCAGAATGTTGTAGATACGCCCCTGATGCCGGTGGGCTTAGCTCATCCTCGATTTTGGGAGTGACAGGTTCCCTTTAAGAAAATATGTTAAAGATCAGTGATTTTACCTTTTTTGAGATGCCGGCAAATTTTTCTACTGAAATTTGCTAGTTCTGTTGCTGTCCATATTCATTATTTTCTTTGCTTACTCTCCCTTTAATGTAATTCTACTGCACTTTTCCCACATACGGGGTATGAGTAGGGAATTGTGCTGCTGACTGGTGTTTACGTGTGGGATCCCTAGTTAGAGGCTAAGGGCTCCTTCTCACTTGCGTGAAATACGGCCGAGTCTCGCATGGTAACTCCCGGCTCTGCCACCGGCACTTAGTAGTGGAGCGTGCAGCTCCATGTATTGCTGTGCAGCCACACGCTCCGCTCTGTAGTGCCGGCGGCAGAGCCGGGTTTTAACCTGCGAGACTCGGCCATATTTCACGCAAGTGAGAAGGAGCCCTAAGGCCGCGGTCACACTTGCGAGTGCAATACGAGAAACTCGCGCATGAATACCACGCACTACCGCCAGCACTCGGGACCGGAGCGTTCAGCTGCATAGAAATACATGCAGCCACATGCTCTGGTCCTGAGTGCCGGCAGCAGTGCCGGGAATTGATGTGAGAGTCTCACGTAAGTTTCTCGCATTGCACTCGCATGTGTGACCCTGGCCTAACAGTGCCAGTGACACACTTGGAGAGCTGGAAGAACAGTCTGATTTTGGAGAAAGTACAAGTTTTGGGTGCTGCTTAATAACACAATTTTTTGTGGAGACATCTGTTCTATTAGAAAGTTATCCTTCGACGTGGCCAGGTCACAGCTGAGGCAGCCATAGTACAGGCAATCCAGTCGGACACCAACCACATCTTCTATGGCCAGGGGCTGCTGTATCTATGGTGTGTAAGTATCGTGCTCAGACATTTGCACACCAGCAAATTAAAATGGCAGCTCCCAATGACTGCAAAAATAATTAATAAATGTTAAAACATTAAATTTAGTGTTGTTTTTTAAATCAACAATCATAATCAATAAGTATTAATACAAAAATCAAAAATGTAACATTCCATTGGAGAACCTTTTAATATAAAAGATGTCTCCAGAGGAAATCTTCTGCAACACTCACAGTCCATTGATATTTTTTTTTTTTTTGCAAGACCATAATCTTCTTTGCTTGGGGAATAAAGGGTTATTCCCATTTCCGACATTTACAGCATGCCCATAGGGTCTCCCCATTGGGAGTTAAACCTATTTTGAGAATGCACCCTTAATTTCAAAGAATTTTCAGAAACTGCCATGGAAGTGAATAAAGTGAAATGCCCATAGGGACCACCTTGCATCACTGGTGGTGATAGACAATGCCTTTTTCTTTAGTTAGGGGCTCATTCACTTCAATGAGAAGATAGTATTCTGCTACAGATGGATCTGGATAAGTTGGAAACTTGGGCTGAAAGGTGGCAGATGAGGTTTAACAATGATAAATGTAAGGTTATACACATGGGAAGAAGGAATCAATATCACCATTACACACTGAATGGGAAACCACTGGGTAAATCTGACAGGGAGAAGGACTTGGGGATCCTAGTTAATGATAAACTTACCTGGAGCAGCCAGTGCCAGGCAGCAGCTGCCAAGGCAAACAGCATCATGGGGTGCATTAAAAGAGGTCTGGATACACATGATGAGAGCATTATACTGCCTCTGTACAAATCCCTAGTTAGACCGCACATGGAGTACTGTGTCCAGTTTTGGGCACCGGTGCTCAGGAAGGATATAATGGAACTAGAGAGAGTACAAAGGAGGGCAACAAAATTAATAAAGGGGATGGGAGAACTACAATACCCAGATAGATTAGCGAAATTAGGATTATTTAGTCTAGAAAAAAGACGACTGAGGGGCGATCTAATAACCATGTATAAGTATATAAGGGGACAATACAAATATCTCGCTGAGGATCTGTTTTTACCAAGGAAGGTGACGGGCACAAGGGGGCATTCTTTGCGTCTGGAGGAGAGAAGGTTTTTCCACCAACATAGAAGAGGATTCTTTACTGTTAGGGCAGTGAGAATCTGGAATTGCTTGCCTGAGGAGGTGGTGATGGCGAACTCAGTCGAGGGGTTCAAGAGAGGCCTGGATGTCTTCCTGGAGCAGAACAATATTGTATCATACAATTATTAGGTTCTGTAGAAGGACGTAGATCTGGGTATTTATTATGATGGAATATAGGCTGAACTGGATGGACAAATGTCTTTTTTCGGCCTTACTAACTATGTTACTATGTAATGATAACTGAGCAGCAGCACCTGATAACGGCCACTATGGCGTGCAGAGGTGTGCCCTTCCATTTACTCTCTGTAGATATGGCTTCCTTGAGCGTTTAGTGGGGTTGTCAGACATCCACTGATTTAATACTAAAGACCCAAGTTCTGAAAAACCCAATTAGGCCGCTTTCACACGTCCATTTATTTTCGGTACCGAAAAAAAAAAACGATACCAGAGATATCCGTGTGTGTACTACGTATCAAGAATAGAGGGGTCCCCACACTTTTTTTTCATTATTTAAATAGTTAAAAATAAAGCATGGTGTCTCCCACATTTTTGTCAACCAGCCTTGCTAAAGCTCACAGCTAGGGGCTGCTATTCTCACACTAGTAAGGGGCCATTGATATAGGCCCCTCCCAGCCTAAAAGCAGCCCATCCTCCATTTCCACGCTGCTCGTCAGACCGGTGTACGTATGAATGCCCATCCCCCATGTCAGTGCTGCCTCAGAACGGTGTACGTATGAACGCCTGTCCTCCATGTCAGTGCTGCCTCAGAACGGTGTACGTATGAACACCCGTCCTCCATGTCAGTGCTGCCTCAGAACGGTGTACGTATGAACACCCGTCCTCCATGTCAGTGCTGCCTCAGAACGGTGTACATATGAACACCCGTCCTCCATGTCAGTGCTTACTCAGAACGGTGTACGTATGAACACCCGTCCTCCATGTCAGTGCTGCCTCAGAACAGTGTACCTATGAACACCCGTCCTCCATGTCAGTGCTGAATCAGAACGGTGTACGTATGAACGCCCATCCCCCATGTCAGTGCTGCCCGTCAGAACAGTGTACGTATGTACGCCGTCCTCCATGTCAGTGCTGCCTCAGAACGGTGTACGTATGAACGCCGTCCTCCATGTCAGTGCTGACTCAGAACGGTGTATGTATGAACGCCCATCCCCATGTCAGTGCTGCCTCAGAACGGTGTACGTGTGAACGCCCATCCCCCATGTCAGTGCTGCCTCAGAACGGTGTACGTATGAACGCCTGTCCTCCATGTCAGTGCTGCCTCAGAACGGTGTACGTATGAACACCCGTCCTCCATGTCAGTGCTGCCTCAGAACGGTGTACGTATGAACACCCGTCCTCCATGTCAGTGCTGCCTCAGAACGGTGTACGTATGAACACCCGTCCTCCATGTCAGTGCTGCCTCAGAACGGTGTACGTATGAACACCCGTCCTCCATGTCAGTGCTGACTCAGAACAGTGTACGTATGAACGCCCGCCCTCCATGTCAGTGCTGACTCAGAACGGTGTACGTATGAACACCCGTCCTCCATGTCAGTGCTGACTCAGAACGGTGTATGTATGAATGCCAGTCCCCCATGTCAGTGTTGCCCGTCAGAACGGTGTACGTATGAACACCCGTCCTCCATGTCAGTGCTGACTCAGAACGTTGTACGTATGAACACCCGTCCTCCATGTCAGTGCTGACTCAGAATGGTGTACGTATGAACGCCCGTCCCCCATGTCAGTGCTGCCCGTCAGAACAGTGTACGTATGAACGCTGTCCTCCATGTCAGTGCTGCCTCAGAACAGTGTACGTATGAACACCCGTCCTCCATGTCAGTGCTGACTCAGAACGGTGTACGTATGAACGCCCGTCCCCCATGTCAGTGCTGCCCGTCAGAACAGTGTATGTATGAACGCCGTCCTCCATGTCAGTGCTGCCTCAGAACGGTGTACGTATGAACACCCGTCCTCCATGTCAGTGCTGACTCAGAACGGTGTACGTATGAACACCCGTCCTCCATGTCAGTGCTGACTCAGAACGGTGTACGTATGAACGCCCGTCCCCCATGTCAGTGCTGCCCGTCAGAACAGTGTACGTATGAACGCTGTCCTCCATGTCAGTGCTGCCTCAGAACGGTGTACGTATGAACACCCGTCCTCCATGTCAGTGCTGACTCAGAACAGTGTACGTATGAACGCCGTCCTCCATGTCAGTGCTGCCTCAGAACGGTGTACGTATGAACACCCGTCCTCCATGTCAGTGCTGACTCAGAACGGTGTATGTATGAACGCCTGACCTCCATGTGTTGTGAATTCCGCTCTTGGGCTCCCTCCGGTGGTTGTAAGTGGCACTTTTGTGAGTTCTGCTCTTGGGCTCCCTCTGGTGGTTTTAAGTGGAATGGCTGTTCCTTGGATTTAGCAGTCTGCAGCTGCTTCCACTGATTGTCTTTCTGCTCGGCTATTTATGTCTGGCTCTTCCCTTCAGCCAGTGCCACTTGTCAATGGTTCCTGGTTGGATTCACATCTTTGCTTGGATTTTCCTGATATCCTGACCAGTTCAGCAAAGATAAGTCCTTGCTTTGCTCTTTTCTGTCCACATGTTGTGGACTTATTCGTTCTGTGCATTCTATGTTTTGTCCAGCTTGTCAGTATGGATTAATTCAGTTAAGCTGGAAGCTCTGGGAAGCAGATTTGCCCTCTACACCTTTAGTCAGGTGAAGACACAAAAGAGAATAGTGAAACCAAAAACACTCAGTTTGAAAAAATGTTGCAGTAATCCGCAAGTGCTAGTAAAAGATGTAAAAAACAGGGTATTTGGTTGATACGTTTTTTGCAAAAAATGTATACTAAGCTGCTCTACCAATCTTCACGGTATACCCTTATCAGAGCAGTCCTAACTAATGTATGCAATCCCTATCTGATGTATTTAAAAACCTGATCATCTGTATATAACCTGTGTGAACAGGGTTCAGAGAGGAAAAATCCATGTGTGCATACAGGGTAGAACAGCTTTTGTGCAGATAGCCCAAGAGGAGTGGTGGAACTCCCCAGTCTTGTAGACACAAGAGAACAATTATGGAAACAGGAACACATGGGCTACTTGCACAGTGAACAAGTCTGTATGATCATGTTCACACACCACCAAGAAACCTGAAGACACAAAAGAGAATAGTGAAACCAAAAACACTCAGTTTGAAAAAATGTTGCAGTGTCTTCAGGTTTCTTGGTGGTGTGTGAACATGATCATACAGACTTGTTTACTGTGCAAGTAGCCCATGTGTTCCTGTTTCCACCTTTAGTCAGGTGTGGAGATTTTTGTAAACTCTGTGTGGATTTTTGTAGTTTTTAATACTGACCGCACAGTATTCTATCCTGTCCTATCTGTCTAGCTAGACTGGCCTCCTGTGCTACATCCTGGTTTCATTCTGTGTATGTCTTTTCCCTCTCCACTCACAGTCATTACTTGTGGGGGGCTATCTATCCTTTGGGGATTTTCTCTGAGGCAAGATAGAAACAGGAAAACTATCTTTAGGGGTAGTTAGTTCTTAGGCTGTGACGAGGTGCCTAGGGAGTGACAGGAGCATCCCACGGCTACTTCTAGTGTTGTGTTGAGCTTAGGGACTGCGGTCAGTACAGATACCACCTCCTTCAGAGCTCGTCCCATGTTGCTCCTAAACCACCAGTTCATAACACCATGTCAGTGCTGCCTCAGAACGGTGTACGTATGAACGCCCGTCCTCCATGTCAGTGCTGCCTCAGAACGGTGTACGTATGAACGCCCGTCCTCCATGTCAGTGCTGACTCAGAACGGTGTACGTATGAACACCCGTCCCCCATGTCAGTGCTGCATGTCAGAACAGTGTACATATGAACGCCTGTTCTCCATGTCAGTGCTGACTCAGAACGGTGTATGTATGAACGCCCGTCCTCCATGTCAGTGCTGCCTCAGAACGGTGTACGTATGAATGCCCGTCCTCCATGTCAGTGCTGCCTCAGAACGGTGTACGTATGAAGGCCCGTCCTCCATGTCAATGCTGCCTCATAACGGTGTACGTATAAACGCCCATCCTCCATGTCAGTGCTGCCTCAGAACGGGGTAGGTATGAACGCCCGTCCTCCATGTCAGTGCTGCCTCAGAACGGTGTACGTATGAAGGCCCGTCCTCCATGTCAGTGCTGCCTCAGAACGGTGTACGTATAAACGCCCATCCTCCATGTCAATGCTGCCTCATGATGGTGTACGTACGAACGCCCGTCCTCCATATCAGTGCTGCCTCAGAATGGTGTACGTATGAACGCCCGTCCTCCATGTCAGTGCTGCCTCAGAACGGTGTACGTATGAACGCCCGTCCTCCATGTCAGTGCTGCCTCAGAACGGTGTACGTATGAAGGCCCATCCTCCATGTCAGTGCTGCCTCAGAACGGTGTACGTATGAAGGCCCATCCTCCATGTCAATGCTGCCTCATAACGGTGTACGGATGAAGGCCCATCCTCCATGTACACGCTGCCCGTCAGAACGGGGTACGTATGAAGGCCCATCCTCCATGTACACGCTGCCCGTCAGAACGGGGTACGTATGAACGCCCATCCTCCATGTACACGCTGCCCGTCAGAGCCGCGTACGTATGAACGCCCGTCCTCCATGTACACGCAGCCCGTCAGAGCAGTGTACGTATGAACGCCCGTCCTCCATGTACACGCTGCCCGTCAGAGCAGTGTACGTATGAACGCCCGTACCCCATGTGAGTGCTGCCCGTCAGAGCAGTGTACGTATGAACGCCCATCCTCCATGTCCTCTGAGGTCGTGGTGACAACACAGGGCACCGTTCCAGAAACCATCATGGCTGCCGGGTTGTCGGTACACATGGTGAGTGGGTGACGTACACGGAAGAGGGCGTGCCCTCAACAATCGTGGTCAGCAGTGAGGTGGCAGCGAGCTACTGGGACGT
The DNA here is from genome assembly GCF_032444005.1 of Ranitomeya imitator. NCBI lineage: Eukaryota > Metazoa > Chordata > Amphibia > Anura > Dendrobatidae > Ranitomeya > Ranitomeya imitator. The sequence goes on along the minus strand of NC_091286.1, from coordinate 176,272,562 downwards.
CGTAGGGGATCTCGGCTGTGGGGGCGTCATGGAGCCGTAAGTACTTGCAGTGATGGAGAAGTCCCCCGTGTGCACCGCGTTACCCCTGTCCTGTCTGAGGATATTCGCTGCCCTTACAGATCCGCCTGCTTGTAGTGTTTGGGCAGGAGCAGGTCATTGTATGGTGCCTGGGTAATGCCAGCCTCTACTTGTGGAGAAGAAAACGTTCACCGGCACATGCTGGTAGTGGGAGGGACGTATCAGGTGGGCATCACATGCCAACAAGTAACTGGGAATGAGGCAGGCCAGTTATGGCCCCTGGCAGCGCTCTCTGTACCATTAATGAGTGCAGTCAGTGACCCTTGTCCTGGAGGACTCTGACCCACCGTGTTGTCCCTTGGTAATTTGTCATCAGATCTGATATAAAGTAGGGAGAGGTCAATGTCATGTCTGCAGCTCCTACATGGCGGATCCGTCTGGTGTAATGCCTACGATGTGCTATGTAGGAGAGCACACTGCTGGCCCCAACCACTGCTGAGCCTGTCGCCATGAAAATGCTGCCCAATCCGCAGGCACCATATTATAGGGCAGAGTAATTTCATATATTTTTCTGAGATTCACTGATTTCATCATTGAATTCTTTGCTGTTTCTGGGGTCTTTATTATAGAGAGCATACATTGATATCGGTCAGTCACTGTTGGACTGCATACTGGACCAAAGACCCTGGAAACCGCAGAGAATTAAATGATGAAAACACAGGTTAGACCGAATCTTATTTCACACAACTGGATGTGATAAGAGGTGATTGGTGGGGGTGCTGGGTGTTGTACCCTCACAAATCTGATACTACTGACCTACCTGTGTCTGTTTACACCATATTGATATTATTTCATCAATATGAGATTGGTGGGCTCCAACGCTTTTCTCCCCCAATGACCAACTATTTGCTCTCTCAGATATCACTGGAAACACTTACGTCAGAGCTGCAAAGCTCAGCTTTATTCATTGTGTAGCACCCACTGCTGGATCCTGCAGAACAGCTCCATTTCATAAGCTCTGTTCACCATGATTACATCCAGCTGCCGGAGCAAATACCCTCTGTACGCTATGGGTGCAGGTGGCGGTCCACACCTATCTCATTGCCATGGCTTATCCTAAGCGTAATGTAGCTAACCTCAGATAAAACCAAAATGTCAAGATGTAATACAAGGAGTGCTAGGAAAACCTCAAGCAGCTACACAATTAGGCTATATGCGCACAATGAGTAAATTGATGCAGAAATTTCTGTATTTGTTTAGCAGGAAATATACAGCTGCAAAAACGCGCGTTGTTGATGCGTTTTTTCGTTTCATTTTTTTTTTTTTTACTGATTTGAGTTAGGTCAATGGTGAAAAAGGCCCAGAGAATGAACATGCAGCACATTATTTTCTGAACCAAACCTGCAAGTAAAAAAATACTTAACTTGTGCACAAGCCCTAATATACCGTAGCTGTTTGTATACAAGCTATCCTAAGGCTAGGCCATCAGTAAGGTGTGACCCAAGTGTTTCTATATTGTACTGTACATGCTGCGATTCTCCTAGCTGGGCAGAGACCAGAATATGCTGTCCATGTAAGTAAGCCCATACAACTGCTAATCCTGACGCCCTATTTAATACCTTAGCTGGAGGAGAAGGAAGGGCTGTTCTCGGTATCTCCCCACTGCTGAAACCCAGGACGAGACTATGTGGCTGACATATCCTGCATTCCCCATGTATATAATGTGGCGTTTTTTTTTATTTTACATGAAGTTATCATTTTGTTTTTTTCTTACAAGTAGCTATGTTATCTGAAGAGCCTTCATATGTCTTCAGATAGACAGGAATGACATTATTGAAGGTGCGCAGACCCGATTCTGCAGTGTTGTACATTGGTGAAAGTGCACAGACAGGTTTCTATAAGCACTGTGATGTCACGGGTGGCTGACCGTTCTGCCTTCCTGGTCACCTCTGCACAGTATCCACTAACCTATAAACCTCCTAAATAAATATTAGGCTTGTAGGTTTGCACATAAAGGGATCCGATAAAGAAAGGCACTTGTGCATATTTTCACACTGTTTCTATATTGGCCACCATAGTTTGTAATGTGCTTTTAACTCCTTAATAGTGATGAGCGAACTTGTTCGTATAACATGTTATCAGAGTGTCTGGGCGTGCTGGGATAATATATCCCAGTCCCTGAGGCTGCATGTTTTTTGTCTGTAACCACAACACATGTGAGGATTGCCTGTTTATTTGGTAATCCCTGCATATGTTGAGGTATGGTCACTAAACGCTGTGGGTTGGACGCTGCGTACTTGCGCAGCGTCCAGCTGTTACAGCAGAGTGGTTGGGATTTCTTGAAATGCCATGCCCACTATGTGTGCACAGCCGACTGCGGATCACCTGCTGAGACGGACATGCGGTGCGTCTTTCCAGACCACAGCATGTCTATTTATCTTGTGGATATATAAATCAGAACCCTGCACTCAACTTTGCAATGAGAAGGAATTGGTTTTATTCAGTCTCAGAATAGTCAGACGTTTCAGTCCCAACAGGAGACCTTCATCAGTAACATATTTTGGAAGATGGAGATGGAAATAAAGTGTAGGGTGGCTGTAGATAATCAAAAGTCTATGCAGTAATCGTTGGATGGCGTCTAGTGAACAGTGGATGCAGCATGTAGTGATGTTGCCCTCGTGGCCTCCACCGCTGTTAGACATTGTTTACCAAATACTGTACTGGAAAAAGGAAAAGAAAATTCCTAACAAAGTGATATTGTGAAAATCACAGAATTTCTGTTTTTTATGAAGGGAGTGAGTCACCTACAAAACTCAAATCACTTATACATTCATAAATAGGACTTAACCCCTATAAAAGTCATACTTGTACTTTAAATATTAATGCATTTTCTATTTAAATTTTTTCTCTAGTAGCCTTCCACGACAGCCACCAGGAGGTTGTCTCCATACCCTAATGGGGGACAGGAAGCACAAGAGGTTAAAAACCCCTCCCACCTCCCATTAACCAGTGTCTTTCCTGTCCCCCATGGGGCATGGAGAGGTTCCTGGTGCGCTGCAGCGGCGGCTCTAGCAGTGTACCTGGTTTTTATTTTCTTTGCCGGGCACTAATGGTCGGGCCCCCCGTGGCTTCTTCCTGCGCTGTGCCTCCCGTCTCCTCTGGATTCTGGGACCGCGTTCCCGGTCCTCCTGCGTCATCTTGCGGGGACAAAGCTGGTCGGTGAGCCCAACTGAGGCCTCCCTGAGCTCTCCGGCGTCTCCCCCTCCAGCGCACGCTGTTCAGCGACCCGGAAGTCAGGTGACTCTCCACTTCTGGGTCGGCGCTCCTGTACAGGAGCGACACAGTCCAGCGCTATGGATCACCGAACGGCGTGCGAGGCACGCTGCATCCTCGCACGCCTGCCTGGGACTGCGGAGGGGGAGGGGCGGCTAATTGCCACGCGCTGGTGCAGGCTTATCTAATATATAAAGCTGAATGTGTGTGTGTGTATGTCCGGGATTGGCATCTGCACCGTCGCAGCTACAGCCACAAAATTTTGCACAGTCACACGTCTGGACCCCGAGAGCGTCATAGGCTATGTTGTGAGTTGAAATTTTAACCGCACGCGTTCCAATTCACCAAACAATTTTGCCCCTATCTACATAATGGGGAAAAAAGTGAAAGGAAAAGTGTTGGCGGCGTCGCAGCTACATCCACAAAATTTTGCACGGTCACACGTCTGGACCCCGAGAGCGTCATAGGCTATGTTGTGAGGTGAAATTTTAACCCCGCGCTTTCCAATTCACCAAACAATTTTTCCCCTATCTACATAATGGGGAAAAGTGAAAGGAAAAGTGTTGGAGGCAAATTGACAGCTGCCAGATGTGAACAAGGGGGACTTAAAGAATGAGAGCGATGGCGCCAAAGAGTATAAACCGTACAGTTGCTAAGGTGGGGCCCCGACATGGGATACTCACCACACACGGGGATATGAACACACACAAAATGTGCCACACACTACCACGTGCTTGAACACATATACCACCCTCAGCACACATTTCACCACACATACACCAACCTCACCACATAAAAGTCGAAACACAAAAGTCACCGCTCAAAACTCGCCAAGCGCAAAACTCGCCACATGCAAAAACTAGGCTCACGCAAAACTCGCCACAAGTGCAAAACTCACCTCATGGAAAACTCTCCACACGCAAAACTTGCACACGCGGAAAAATTGCCACATGCACAAAAGTTGCAACACATGCAAAAGTTGCCTCACACAAAACTTGCACATACTCAAAAGGCACCACACATAAAACTCGCCACACGCAAAACTTGGCATGCACAAAACTTGCTGCACACAACTTGCTACACTAACCTGTCACATGCAACTCGACACACAAAAAGTTGCTACACGCATGTCCCCACACAAAACTCATCTCACAAAAGTCGCTACATGCATGTCGCCACACGCAACTCAACACACACAACTTGACAAACGAAACTCACCCTAAAACACACACAAGTCTGGTATTATCCTTCAAAAATAAAAAACTGATTAATAAGCAGACAAACTACAAGAGCAACAAATGTACCATATAGGAAATACGGCAGCTGTCAGTCACATGACCTGTCTATTATGTGTATGTGTGAGCTAATATATACAGCCAGGGGGAGGGCTTCCTTTTGGCTGGGGATTTATCAGGCTGCCAATTTAGCTTACAAATACTGAGGTAAAAATACTGAGCAAATAATGTGTGAACGAGGTCTAATACAGGAGGAAATGACACACAGATATATACTATATACAGGAGGAGATGACATACAGGTATATGTTATACATAGAAGATGACATACAGGTATATGCTATATACAGGAGGAGATTACACACAGGTATATACTATATACAGGGGAGATGACACACAGCAGGTATATACTATATATAGGAGATGACATACAGGTATATACTATATATAGGAGATGATGACATACAGGTATATACTATATACAGGAGGAGATGACATACAGGTATATACTATATACAGGGGAGATGACACACAGCAGGTATATACTATATACAGGTGAGATGACATACAGGTATATACTATATACAGGAGATGACATACAGGTGTATACTATATATAAGGGAGATGACAAACATGTATATACTGAGGTGAAAATGAGAGGTGTGAGGTGAAAATGAAAAGGTGTGAGTGCAAAATGAGAGGAGTGAGGGAAAATAGTGGAGTGATCAGAAAATGACAGATGTGAGGTTGAAATGACAAGTGTTAGGGGGGAATGAGAGGAGTGAGGGAGAAAATGAGAGGTGTGAGGGAGAAAATGAGAGATGTGAGGGGGAAAATGAAAGATGTGATTGGGAAAATAAGAGAAGTGAGGTGCTATAACTAACCACAGATATTTACTCTGCCCAGGCAACGCCGGGCTCTTCAGCTAGTTTTCTATATAAGCTGCGAAGACGTCTCAGGTAAGCCTGCTGTAGCATGGATTCGTCTTGCCCTGCAGCTGCAGAGCCCAGCGCTCCTCAAGCCCTAGTAAGTGTGGCAGAGGGGGGCCCATTTAAAGGTACATTTAAATATACCTTCTTACACTGCTTCCTCTCTCATTGCAGGGAGTCAAGCCTGGCCCTAAAAACATTACCAAACGCAAATGTGCTACCTGTAATGTGAAAATGCCACTAGATTGGGAGAAAAAGTTGTGCCAACCTTGTACGGGTAAAATCGTCCGAGCGGAACACCCTTCATTGATTGATGAAATTCGCTCCTTGGTTAGGCAGGAGGTTCAAACCTCTTTGGCCACACTCGCCCCACCTCCACCGCCACCACCATCCTCACCTGGTCCATCACTCCCCAAAAAGAGGAAAATCCAGGAGTATTCTGAGTCAGAGTCTGAGGGGTCTTATACGTCTTCCTGTGTCAAATGGGAAGATGTTACCCCATAAATCTGCAGAAATTAGGAAATACCTTTTTTCCTCTGAATATACTGAGGAATTGGTGTCTGCAGTGAGGAACACCATGGGGCTAAAAGAGGAATCAGTTCCTCAGTCTATACAAGACGAACTGTTCGGTATACATAGTGAAAAACAACCTGGGTTTCCCGTCCATAAAAGCATAATAGATATGATTAATAATGAATGGGAATCGCCCGAGAAACGGCTAACAACGCCTCCAGATTTTAAACATCGGTTTCCTCTTGATGAGGACTCAATAAAATGGACCATCCCAAAAGTTGATGTCCAGGTGGCTAGAGTGGCTAAGAAGACGGCTCTGCCGTTCGAAGATTCTTCCCAATTAAAGGACCCCTTGGATAGGAAGATTGAGAGCCTTCTCAAAAAGTCCTGGGAAACGTCTACCTCGGCCCTCAGATTCAATATAGCATCCACCTGCGTGGCCCGCTCTCTCTTCCGTTGGATAGAAGAGTTAGAAAGCCACATCTCTCAGGGTACCCCGAGAGAGGAGGTACTGGACTCCTTGCCTATCTTGCACAGAGCAACATGGTTCCTTGCAGACGCCTCACTGGAATCTATCTGGGTGGCCGCCAGATACTTGGTCCAGACAAATTCAGCCAGAAGAGCTCTCTGGTTAAAAATGTGGAGCGGAGACGTTACTTCAAAAATAAAACTATGTTTTATTCCCTTTAAGGGTGACTACGTGTTTGGGCCCTCCTTAGATGACATCTTAGAGAAAGCCACAGACAGAAAGAAAACCCTTCCTGAACAGAGACCTCCCAGGAAGCGTTTTTTTTTTTTACCCTCCCAGCCCCAGCCCTCCCAGGGTAAAGGGAAAGGAAAAACCGGGAGGTCGAGTTATGCTAAGGGGAAGCCTAAAAACATCCTTATTCCCCAACAAACACAACAAGAAAAGCAATGACTCCGATCCGGTGGGGGGGGAGCCTTTTGAACTTCGTTCACAGTTGGCAGAATATCTCCAACAGCCCCTGGGTGGTGAGTGTTATCCAACAGGGTCTACTGATAGAGTTCGATGCGCCTCCTCCCAGGATCTTGAGTCACCTCCCCGTCATCTCTGGAGACTCAAAAGTTGATGATGGCTGGAATACAGGACTTGCTAGACTCGAGCTATTTCCATGGTCCCGGTGAACGAGCTAGGGGAAGGACACTATTCCCGTATCTTCATGATAAAAAAGCCTTCCGGGCAATCTCGGATTATAATCTGAAAGCTCTCAACAAATACATAACCTACCGCAAGTTCAAGATGAGTCAGTAAAAACAGCCATCCCTCTAATAGCTCGTCATTCATATATGGCAACAATAGACCTCAAGGATGCCTATTTCCATATTCCAATGCATCCTCGTCACAGGAAATACCTAAGATTTGCGGTCCAATTCAACCAAAAAATCTTACATTTCCAATACAATGTCCTCCCCTTCGGGATCTCCTCAGCCCCAAGGGTGTTTTCCAGAGTCATGGCGGAAGCAGTAGCCCATATCAGGAGCCAAGACATCGCTTTAGTACCGTACTTGGACGACCTGTTAATAATTGGTCCTTCCACCGAAGTTCTCAATCAGAGAATTTCCAAAACTCTGAACATCTTACAGCTTTTGGGTTGGATTCCAAATCTAAAAAAGTCTCAGCTATCACCATCAAAGGTGAGGAAATTCCTCGGAGTCCTCTTGGATTCAGAAGGTCAAAAATCCTTCCTACCAGAGGAACATCGGATAAATCTAATTTCCAAGGTCTCACACTTCAGAAAACAACGTTCTCCGACTCTACGGGCTGCGATGTCTCTTCTGGGGTCGATGATGGCCTGTATACAATCAGTCCAGTGGGCTCAGAGCCACTCCAGAGTTCTGCAGGCACACATCTTAGGGAACTGGAACGGGAATCCAAATTCCCTAAACAGAAGAGTTTACACTCCAGGGAAGGTAAAGGCCTCGTTAACCTGGTGGGCGATCCAATCAAACCTGCTGAAAGGAGTAGACTGGGTGCAAGATCCGCTGATTACGGTGACAACAGACGCCAGTCAAAAAGGTTGGGGAGCAGTGGTCTCGCAAATCCCATTCCAGGGTCACTGGAATCAGAGAGAAAGCTCCAGTTCCTCCAACTCCAGAGAATTGTTGGCAGTGGAGAGGGCCCTTCTGGCAGCCAGCAGTCTCATTATAGGTCAACATGTCAGAATTTACTCGGACAATATGACGACTGTTGCGCATCTAAAACACCAGGGAAGTCCGAAGTTCAACCAATTAAGAGCAATATCAAACAGAATATTTTGCTGGGCAGAGAAACATCTCCTCTCACTTTCAGCGATACACCTCAGGGGGTCAGTGAACATTCATGCAGATCGCCTAAGTCGTCATGACTTGCATCCAGGAGAGTGGAGCCTGAAGGCGGACGTTTTCAGAATGTTGACAGACAGATGGGGTCTTCCCGATATAGACCTTCTAGCATCCAGCCAGAATGCACAGGTCGAGAACTACTTCTCCCTAAACCCCAAGGACAGGTCTCATACTTGGAAGTTCCATCTAGCATACGTGTTCCCTCCAATACTGTTACTTGCGAAGACCCTCCGGAAGATCCGGGACGATCAGGTCCAGGCTATCTTAGTAGCTCCAGCATGGCCGAAGAGGAGCTGGTACCACCTCATCGAAGAACTGAAGGTGGACGGTCCAGTCTTTCTTCAAGCATCAGAAGATCTTCTCTGCCAGGGCCCCTTTTATTATCCCGAACCACAAAAGTTCAAACTGGCAGTCTGGCTATTGAAGCCCAGGTACTAAGAGCTAGGGGCCTTTCAGAGTCAGTAATCTCTACTCTACAGAAATCTAGAAAACCTATTACCAATGCCATATATGGCAAAATCTGGAATAGATTCTCCTCGTGGTGTCATCCTCATAAACCTGACCCTTTTCATCCTAATATTTCACAAATATTAGATTTTTTACAAAAAGGATTAGAGTTGGGCCTGAAGCCAAGTACCTTGAAAGTTCAGGTGTCAGCCTTGAGCTCAGTCTTCGATCAAGACCTTGCGGGTCATCGTTGGATAAAGAGGTTTATGGTCGCAGCATCAAGACATTGTCCAAGAAAACAAATTTTCGTGCCATCATGGGACTTAAACATAGTTCTAAAGGGTCTTACGGCTCCTCCATTTGAGCCATTATCTTGTTCCTCGCAACTTCTGTCCTGCAAGACGGCCTTCTTGGTTGCAATTTCTACTGCAAGACGAGTGAGGGAAATACAAGCCCTTTCAGTAAGAGAGCCTTATCTTACCATAAGGGATGACTCCATCGTGTTCCGTCCAGATCCATGTTTCCTACCGAAGGTAGTGTCAGAATTTCATCGATCACAGGATATAGTCCTCCCATCGTTCTGTCACAATCCTTCAAATCCGGAAGAACACATATTTCATACCTTGGATGTACGACGTATAGTGTTATACTATTTAGAACATACTAAATCGTTTAGAATTGACAAAAATCTCTTGGTTCATCTTTCTGGCAGAAACAAAGGCAAGAAGGTAGCGAAGAGTACCATTGCCAACTGGATAAAAAAGGCCATTTCTGAAGCATACCTAACTCAGAATATTGCTATTCCTGCGGGCCTAAAAGCTCATTCCACCAGATCTACTTCCGTCTCTTGGGCTGAAAGGGCTGGCGCTTCAACAGAGCAGATTTGCAGGGCAGCAACATGGTCTTCTCTACACACATTTACTAAGCATTATAGATTGGACTACTGTTCCAATCGGGATCTTGCTTTTGGCCGAAAGGTTCTTCAAGCTGTGGTCCCTCCCTAAATACAGAATTGGTTGGCATTCCTCCTGGTGGCTGTCGTGGAAGGCTACTAGAGAAAATAGAATTATTCTTACCGTTAATTCGGTTTCTAGGAGCCTTCCACGACAGCATTAATTCCCTCCCGATGTTCTTGGATATTTAGTCTGAGAACCTAAAGGTAACCGGTGCTATGGGTTCGGTTGTAAGTCACTGGTTAATGGGAGGTGGGAGGGGTTTTTAACCTCTTGTGCTTCCTGTCCCCCATTAGGGTATGGAGACAACCTCCTGGTGGCTGTCGTGGAAGGCTCCTAGAAACCGAATTAACGGTAAGAATAATTCTATGTTTTTTAATTAGCTACAGTATGTAAGTGAAGGCTCCTCGATGTACTCTCAGCGTGCCAAAGGGATCATTGCATTGTTACTTCCCCTCAAATATGTTGATTGACAGCTCTTGCTTTGATGCGCTGTCTAAATTGAATCAGGAGCAAACAGCACTTCGGCTACTGTCTGTGTGTGCAGGTGCATGCTCATCCTCTGCTCCTGTCTTTGTGTGCAGGTGCATGCTCATCCTCAGCTACTGTCTGTGTGTACAGGTGCCTGCTCATCCTCAGCTCCTGTCTGTGTGTGAAGGTGCATGCTAATCCACAGCTACTATCTGGACCTGCAGGTGCAATCTCATCCTTTGCTCCTGTCTGTGTGTTCAGGTGCATGCTCATCCTCAGCTACGGTCTGTGTGTGCAGGTGCATTCTCATCCTCAGCTCCTGTCTGAGCGTGCAGGTGCATTCTCATCCTCAGCTCCTGTCTGAGCGTGCAGGTGCATGCTCATCCTCATCTACTGTCTGTGTGTGCAGGTACATGCTCATCCTCATCTACTGTCTGTGTGTGCAGGTGCATGCTCATGCTCAGCTACTGTCTGTGTGTGCAGGTGCATGCTCATCCTCTGCTCCTGTCTTTGTGCAGGTGCATGCTCATCCTCATCTACTGTCTGTGTGTGCAGGTGCATGCTCATCCTCATCTACTGTCTGTGTGTGCAGGTGCATGCTCATCCTCATCTACTGTCTGTGTGTGCAGGTGCATGCTCATCCTCAGCTACTGTCTGTGTGCAGGTGCATGCTCATCCTCAGCTCCTGTCTGTGTGTGCAGGTGCATGCTCATCCTCAGCTCCTGTCTGTGCAGGTGCATGCTCATCCTCGGCTACTATCTGTGTGCAGGTGCATGCTCATCCTCGGGTACTGTCTGTGTGCAGGTGCAGTCTCATCCTCTGCTCCTGTCTGTGTGTTCAGGTGCATGCTCATCCTCAGCTACGGTCTGTGTGTGCAGGTGCATTCTCATCCTCAGCTCCTGTCTGAGCGTGCAGGTGCATTCTCATCCTCAGCTCCTGTCTGAGCGTGCAGGTGCATGCTCATCCTCATCTACTGTCTGTGTGTGCAGGTACATGCTCATCCTCATCTACTGTCTGTGTGTGCAGGTGCATGCTCATCCTCAGCTACTGTCTGTGTGTGCAGGTGCATGCTCATCCTCTGCTCCTGTCTTTGTGCAGGTGCATGCTCATCCTCATCTACTGTCTGTGTGTGCAGGTGCATGCTCATCCTCAGCTCCTGTCTGTGTGTGCAGGTGCATGCTCATCCTCGGCTACTGTCTGTGTGCAGGTGCATGCTCATCCTCGGGTACTGTCTGTGTGCAGGTGCAGTCTCATCCTCTGCTCCTGTCTGTGTGTTCAGGTGCATGCTCATCCTCAGCTACGGTCTGTGTGTGAAGGTGCATTCTCATCCTCAGCTCCTGTCTGAGCGTGCAGGTGCATTCTCATCCTCAGCTCCTGTTTGTGCGGGCAGGTGCATTCTCATCCTCAGCTCCTGTTTGTGCGGGCAGGTGCATTCTCATCCTAGGCTCCTGTCTGTGTGTGAAGGTGCATGCTCATCCACAGCTACTATCTGGACCTGCAGGTGCATTCTCATCCTCTGCTCCTGTCTGTGTGTTCAGGTGCATGCTCATCCTCAGCTACTGTTTGTGTGTGCAGGTGCATTCTCATCCTCAGCTCCTGTCTGAGCGTGCAGGTGCATTCTCATCCTCAGCTCCTGTCTGAGCGTGCAGGTGCATTCTCATCCTCAGCTCCTGTCTGAGCGTGCAGGTGCATTCTCATCCTCAGCTCCTGTCTGAGCGTGCAGGTGCATTCTCATCCTCAGCTCCTGTTTGTGTGTGCAGGTGCATTCTCACCCTCAGCTCCTGTTTGTGCGGGCAGGTGCATTCTCATCCTCAGCTCCTGTTTGTGCGGGCAAGTGCATTCTCATCCTCGGCTCCTGTTTGTGCGGGCAGTTGCATTCTCATCCTCAGTGCCTGTCTGCAGCTTCCGCTCATTGCACACGGTAGCAGGCTGCCAATGTTGATGGAAAAGGGGGATGAGTGCACTGATACTGCAGCGGTCAAGTTCACGTGCACACGTATATAGTGTGTGCGCTCTACTCCTTTTCTCCAATCTTCATTGTTCCTCCAACTGCTGTGTGATCCTTTGTGCAGCAAGCGGTCACTGAAAAGAGGACAGAGAGATGAATGTGTGCTCTCATCCCCCACAGTGTCAGTGTGTTGTGGGCTGGGGATTCAGTTCAGGCAGCTTTCCAAAGTACTGTCAATTAACAGGGATGGTGTGGAGGATTGTAATTGAGTGGCTGTTTGGTGCCCTGAGTTGTTGGCCACACCAAGTAAGGCCGGCGTCACACTAGCGAGTTTTACGGACGTATGAGCACATAAAATACGTCCGTAAAACTCGCCTAACAAACGTCCCAATTCTCTATGCCCCTGCTCCTATCTGCCGTATTTTACTGATCAGTATTATACGGCTTTCTACGGCCGTAGAAAATCGCAGCATGCTGCGTTTGTCACCGTATTGCGCAAAAAAAGCCAATGAAAGTCTATGGAAGCCCCAAAAATACGGATTACACACAGACCAGCAGTGTGACTTGCGAGAAATACGCAGCGCTCTTAGAGAGAAAAGCCGGCAATTCAGTGCGGTGTACAGTAAAATCACACTGACCGCTTACAATAGAATAGGTAGAATAAATGTGTACACATAGAATAGGTATATATATGAGACACATATATGTATATATATTATTATTTCATACAGCGCTTTTGCTATCTCCTTCCTAAACCCGACATGATATGAGACATGGTTTACATACAGTAAACCATCTCATATCCCCATTTTTTTGCATATTCCACACTACTAATGTTAGTAGTGTGTATATGCAAAATTTAGACGTTCTAGCTATCAAATTAAAGGGTTAAATGGCGGAAAAAATTGGCTTGGGCTCCCGCGCAATTTTCTCCGCCAGAGTAGTAAAGCCAGTGACTGAGGGCAGATATTAATAGCCTGGAGAGGGTCCACGGTTATTGGCCCCCCCCCCCCGAGGGGTTTTGCAGCCAGGAGCAGCGCTGCATTAGCAGAGCTCCTGGCTGCAAAATATTTTAACCCCTTCAGATGGATTTACATCGTGAGACGTTACAGATCTTCGGAAGGTATGTATATTGTTGGTTTATTATTTTTACTTTGTTACAGAGCGAGGGTCTGTAATCCTGCTCACTGTGTCTCTCCGTGGGCGACGGGTCACTTGAGTTCACCTGTCACTTGCTGCACTACAGCGTGAGAATTTTCTCATGGCTGTAGTGACTTAAAGTGAGCGCCGATGATACACTGCAGGAGGGTTATCTCTGGTCAGTGTGTCATCGGTGGCAGTATAGAGCAGTGACATCTGATGTGGGACACTCGTCGGAACAGGGAGTATTTGTTTTTGTTTTTTTAATTTTTTTGCAGCTGATCGATGGCTTCGATTAGGCATGGAATAAAAATTATGAAAAAATGTGTAGTGTTTTATTTCATTAAAATACTTTTTTGTGGCTGTCTTTTTTTAAACCCATTAATAACTATAGGGTTAATAATGGATAGGCGTGTTATTGATGCCTCTCCATTATTGACCAGGCTTAATATCACATTAACCCCTTATTACCCCATATGCCACCGCTACAGGGTAGTGGGAAGAGAGAGGCTAAGTGCCAGAATTGGCGCATTGTACAGATGCGCCAATTCTGGGGCGGCTGGGTGCTGGTATTTTTAGCAAGGTGGGGGCCAATATCCATGGCCCATTTCTATGCTATGAATATCAGCCTGCAGCTGTCTGCTTAGCCTTTCTGGCTATTAATTATAGGGGATCCCACATCATTTTTTCAGGGGGTTCCCCCTATTTTAATAGCCAGTAAAGGCTAAATATACAGCTGTTTGCTTATATTCATAGCCTGGGAAGCTCCATTGGTATTAACCCCTTCCCAGGCTAGAAATATCGGCCTCCCGGCCGTCAGCTTTCCCTCTCTGGCGCAGAATTTTTATTTTTTTTTTAAATTAACCCCTTTACCCCCAAGGGTGGTTTGCACGTTAATGACCGGGCCAATTTTTACAATTCTGACCACTGTCCCTTTATGAGGTTATAACTCTGGAACGCTTCAATGGATCCTGGTGATTCTGACATTGTTTTCTCGTGACATATTGTACTTCATGACAATGGTAAAAATTATTTGATAGTACCTGCGTTTATTTGTGAAAAAAACGGAAATTTGGCGAAAATTATGAAAATTTCGCAATTTTCCAACTTTGAATTTTTATGCAATTAAATCACAGAGATATGTCACACAAAATACTTAATAAGTAACATTTCCCACATGTCTACTTTACATCAGCACAATTTTGGAACCAAAATTTTTTTTTGTTAGGGAGTTATAAGGGTTAAAAGTTGACCAGCAATTTCTCATTTCTACAACACCATTTTATTTTAGGGACCACATCTCATTTGAAGTCATTTTGAGGGGTCTATATGATAGAAAATACCCAAGTGTGACACCATTCTAAAAACTACACCCCTCAAGGTGCTCAAAACCATATTCAAGAAGTTTATTAACCCTTCTGGTGCTTCACAGGAATGTATTGAATGTTTAAATAAAAATGAACATTTAACTTTTTTTCACAAAAAATTTAATTCAGCTCCAATTTGTTTTATTTTACCAAGGGTAACAGGAGAAAATGGACCCCAAACATTGTTGTACAATTTGTCCTGAGTATGCCAATACCCCACATGTGGGGGTAAACCACTGTTTGGGCGCATGGCAGAGCTCGGAAGCGAAGGAGTGTCATTTGACTTTTCAATGCAAAATTGACTGGAATTGAGATGGGACGCCATGTTTCGTTTGGAGAGCCCCTGATGTGGCTAAACATTGAAACCCCCCACAAGTGACACCATTTTGGAAAGTAGACCCCCTAAGGAACTTATCTAGAGGTCTGGTGAGCACTTTGACCCAACAAGTGCTTCACAGAAGTTTATAATGTAGAACCGTAAAAATAAAAAATCATATTTTTTCACAAAAATTATCTTTTTGCCCCCAATTTTTTATTTTCCCAAGGGTAAGAGAAGAAATTGGACCCCAAAAGTTGTTGTACAATTTGTCCTGAGTACGCTGATACCCCATATGTGGGGGTAAACCACTGTTTGGGTGGATGGGAGAACTCGGAAGGGAAGGAGCGCCGTTTGACTTTTCAAAGCAAAATTGACAGGAATTGAGATGGGACGCCATGTTGCGTTTGAAGAGCCACTGATGTGCCTAAACATTGAAACCCCCCACAAATGACACCATTTTGGAAAGTAGACCCCCTTAGGAACTTATCTAGATGTGTGCTGAGCGCTTTGACCCACCAAGGGCTTCACAGAAGTTTATAATGGAGAGCCGTAAAAATAAAACAAAAATTTTTTCCCGCAAAAATTATTTTTTAGCCCCCAGTTTTGTATTTTCCCGAGGGTAACAGGAGAAATTCGACCCCACAATTTGTTGTCCAATTTGTCCTGAGTGCGCTGATACCCCATATGTGGGGGGGAACCACTGTTTGGGCGCATGGGAGGGCTCGGAAGGGAAGGAGTTCCATTTGGAATGAGGACTTAGATGGAATGGTCTGCAGGTGTCACATTGCATTTGCAGAGCCCCTAATGTACCTAAACAGTAGAAACCTCCCACAAGTGACACCATTTTGGAAACTAGAGCCCCTAAGGAACTCATCTAGATGTGTTGTGATAGCTTTGAACCCCCAAGTGTTTCACTACAGTTTGTAACGCAGAGCCGTGAAAATTAAAAAAAGAAATCTTTCCCCCCAAAATTATTTTTTAGCCCCCAGTTTTGTATTTTCCCGAGGGTAAGAGGAGAAATTCGACCCCAAAAGTTGTTGTCCAATTTGTCCTGAGTACGCTGATACCCCGTATGTTGGGGGAAACCAACGTTTGAGCGCATGGCAGAGCTCGGAAGGGAAGGAGCGCCATTTGGAATGCAGACTTAGATGGAATGGTCTGCAGACGTCACATTGCGTTTGCAGAACCCCTAATGTACCTAAACAGTAGAAACCCCCCACAAGTGACCCCATATTGGAAACTAGACCCCCCAGGGAACTAATCTAGATGTGTTGTGAGAACTTTGAACCCCCCAAGTGTTTCACTACAGTTTATAACGCAGAGCCGTGAAAATCAAAAATCTTTTTTTTTCCCACAAAAAATATGTTTTAGCCCCGAGTTTTGTATTTTCCCAAGGGTAGCAGGAGAAATTGGACCCCAAAAGTTGTTGTCCTATTTGTCCTGAGTACGTTGATACCCCATATGTTGGGGTAAACCCCTGTTTGGGCACACGGGAGAGCTCGGAAGGGAAGAAGCACTGTTTTTTACTTTTTCAACGCAGAATTGGCTGGAATTGAGATCGGACGCCATGTCGCGTTTGGAGAGCCCCTGATGTGCCTAAACAGTGGAAACCCCCCAATTATAACTGAAACCCTAATCCAAACACATCCCTAACCCTAATCCCAACAGTAACCCTAACCACACCTCTGACCCTGACACACCCCTAATCCCAACCCTATTCCCAACCGTAAATGTAATCTAAACCCTAACTGTAACTTTAGCCCCAACCCAAACTGTAACCCTAGCCCTAACCCTAGCCCTAACCCTAGCCCTAACCCTAGCCCTAACCCTAGCCCTAACCCTAGCCCTAATGGGAAAATGGAAATAAATACATTTTTTTAATTTTTCCCTAACTAAGGGGGTGATGAAGGGGGGTTTGATTTACTTTTATAGCGGGTTTTTTAGCGGATTTTTATGATTGGCAGCCGTCACACACTGAAAGACGCTTTTTATTGCAAAAAATATTTTTTGCGTTACCACATTTTGAGAGCTACAATTTTTCTATATTTTGGTCCACAGAGTCATGTGAGGTCTTGTTTTTTGCGGGACGAGTTGATGTTTTTATTGGTAACATTTTCGGGCACGTGACATTTTTTGATCGCTTTTTATTCCGATTTTTGTGAGGCAGAATGACCAAAAACCAGCTATTCATGAATTTCTTTTGGGGGAGGCGTTTATACCGTTCCGCGTTTGGTAAAATTGATGAAGCAGTTTTATTCTTCGGGTCAGTACGATTACAGCGACACCTCATTTATATCATTTTTTTATGTTTTGGCGCTTTTATACGATAAAAACTATTTTATAGAAAAAATAATTATTTTTGCATCGCTTTATTCTCAGGACTATAACTTCTTTATTTTTTTGCTGATGATGCTGTATGGCGGCTCGTTTTTTGCGGGACAAGATGACGTTTTCAGCGGTAGCATGGTTACTTATATCTGTCTTTTTGATCGCGTGTTATTCCACTTTTTGTTCGGCGGTATGATAATAAAGCGTTGTTTTCCAGAGCGTCCCTCCTGACAGCACCACCAGGAGGTTGTCCTTCTTATCCTTGATAGGGACAGGAAACACAGAAGAGGTTAAATAGCCCCTCCCCACCTCCACCCCTCAGTGTTTTTCCTGTCCCTATCAGGGACAGACGCAGAGGAGAGTGGCACGGCTTACCGTGCTGAAGATTCCAGGTCCGGTCGAGCAGGGCTCCCGGAGCGGCCTCATCCCTCAATCCGAGGGCTCTGAGAGGGCAGAGCGGGTCTCTGCATGGCGGCGTTGATACCGCCGGAGGTCCCTCAACGGCCGGGTGAGCTGTGCTCCCAACTCCGGTGCATCCCTCTTTAGGGGGCTCTGCACCTTCTCGCTGCACCAGCGGTGATTCCCCTGCTCGCGCCAGGAAGCGCGCCAGGTCGGGCCTGCGGTGTCATGGCGGCGCTCAGTGGGCGCCGGGTCGTCTTGGCGTCCCGCGTCATCGGGGCGCGTCGCGTTGGGGACGTGCCGCGTCATCAGGACGCGTCGCGTTGTCGGCGCGCCGGGTCATCGGGGCGCGCCGCGTCCTGGCGATGCGCTGGATCACTTGCGCCGCATCTTGACAGGTGCCGCGTCAGCGCTGCAATCACCAATGACTTCCGGTGGCGTTCCGGAAACAGCTGAAGCCTCAGGAACGCCGGAAGTTGGGTCGAGCTGTATCATACAGCCGAACAGTGACCATCACCCGCAGTAATCACCGGCAGCTGAGCTCGGAAGGAGGACGAATCAGATGTTCTGAAGACAGGTGAGATACCTATTTACTGACGAACATCTGACTGCACACTGATCCCAGAGAGATGGAGGGTGTAGATCGTCCAGAGGTCCTGTCGTCAGAGCTCACCCCTGGTCATGTAAGTTATACATAGGGGGTTTATATCATATGGCAACACAAAGCTATAGGGCCTCTTTATATCTATTGCAGGATAAAGAGGCGTCCAAACGTCCAGCGTCAGGCCAAAAGCGCAGGACAAGTAAATGCCCTCTGTGCTCAAATAGACTACCAGAAGGGCACAGAAAAAAAGTATGTGATAAATGCATGGCAGGACTGCTGGAAGGAGAACAGGCTTCCCTTCTAGATAATATTAAATCTATGATCAGAGAGGAAGTACAATCCACAGTCTCAGCGATGTTGCCAGTCGACCCTCCCCGTCCTAAGAGACCTAGGTGGGAACAAGATCTCAGTTCGGAAGAAGGGGAGCTTTCAGCCTACTCCGCATCCGATTCCATGGAGGGAGAACCCTCTTCAAATATTCCCTCAGAAGAAAGAAAGAGGTACCTATTTGCCTCTGAACACACGGAGACACTGCTACAGGCTGTCAGAGATACCATGAAGGTAGAAGAAGCCACAGAACCCCTTACAGTCCAAGACGAGATGTTTGGGGGGCTCAGAGCTCGTAGGAGCAGAGTGTTTCCCGTAAATCGCCATATTCAGGAAATGATCTTAGAGGAATGGAGCGATGTGGGGAAGAAATTGATAGTACCAAGGGATTTCAAATATCGTCTGCCCTTTGACCCAGAGGAGACAAAGATCTGGGAATCAGTTCCTAAGGTGGATATACCGGTAGCTAAGGTCTCAAAAAAGACCGCCATCCCTTTTGAGGACTCTTCAGGCCTTAAAGATCCGATGGACAAAAGATCTGAAGATCTCCTCAGGAAAGCTTGGGAAGCTTCGGCCGCTGTCATGAAAGCCAATATTGCAGCCACTTCTGTAGCCAGGTCAATGTCTTTATGGGTAGAGAAACTAGAGACCCAAATTAATAATAAAATTCCTAGAGACGAGATCCTAAAATCTCTTCCGCTCTTAAAGATAGCAACAGACTTTATGGCCGACGCTTCGGCAGAGTCAGTACGGTTTGCTGCAAGGAACAATGCCCTGTCTAATGCAGCAAGGAGAGCTCTATGGCTCAGATCATGGTCTGGAGACACACAATCAAAAAATAAACTGTGTTCAATACCCTTCTCGGGCCTCCATGTCTTCGGTCCAGTATTGGACGAATTGCTTGAAAAAGCGGCAGACAAGAAAAAGGGTTTCCCGGAAGAGAAACCGAAAAACATACCGCCCTTTCGGAGGTCTCGATTTCATCCTAGGCAGGACTATAGAGGGAAAGGAAAAGGCGGAAGATGGAGCTACTCGAAGGGTGGTAGAGGCAGGGGTGCCTTTCAAGACCAAAAGTCAAAAACTAATAAACAATGACGCCAACTTAGTGGGTGGAAGGCTTCGGTACTTCCTACAAGGTTGGCAGAACATCACTCGAAACCCATGGATTCTAAGTCTTATAGAACATGGATACAAAATAGAGTTCAGCCGAAGACCTCCCAAAAGGTTTTGCCTAACCCAGACCCAGTCTTTATCGGTTCAACAGAGACTATTAAGGGATATTCAGGAACTTATCCAAATAAAAGCCGTCATTCCGGTACCTCATGCTCAGAGGTTCAGAGGACATTATTCGAGTCTGTTCTCCATAAAGAAACCAAACGGAGAATTTCGTACTATCATAAACTTGAAGCCCTTAAATCGGTCAGTCGTTTACAAACGATTCAAAATGGAATCCCTCAAAACGGCAATACCTCTGATCCGAGAGGGCTCAGTAATGAGCACTTTAGATCTAAAAAGTGCCTATTACCAGGTTCCCATCTCCGCCTCACACCAACAGTACCTCAGATTCGCCATAAAGGTTCAGGGCCAGATTCTACACTACCAGTTCACATGCCTGCCTTTCGGCATCTCATCAGCTCCCAGAGTTTTCACCAAACTCATGGCAGAGGTCATGGCGTTCTTGAGGGAGAAAGGAATACTCACCGTGCCCTATCTCGACGACATTCTGCTCATAGCAGACTCTCCACAACAAATGGAAAAAGACTTATCAACGACTATTTCACTCCTGGAAGAGCTAGGATGGCTTATAAACTTCGAAAAGTCAAACTTCAAACCCGAAACAAAGAAAGCCTTTCTCGGGGTAATCCTAGACTCGGTCCAGGAGCATACGTACCTCCCACTTCACAAGCAGGAGTCATTCAAAAAAGAAATTCAAAAATTTCAAAAACAAAAGCAAACATCCATAAGGAAGGCCATGCGAGTGTTGGGCTTAATGACCTCTTGCATTCCCAGCGTCCAGTGGAGCCAATATCACTCAAGACCCCTGCAGAAAGATATTCTCTCACGATGGGACGGCAGAGACGGAACCTTAGACAACAGGATTCGTCTGTCGCTACAAACGAAAAATTCACTGACATGGTGGACCATAACCAAAAATCTCGAAAAAGGAAGGCCTTGGAAAACATCGCCATGTATAACCATTACTACAGATGCAAGTCACAGTGGCTGGGGAGCCCACATAGAAGAAAGTTACTCCCAGGGGACTTGGCCGGTATCTGTGCAAAGCAGGTCCTCAAATTACAGAGAACTCAGGGCAGTCTGGGAGGCCCTAAAGGCATTCCAGGGGAAGTTAATAGACCAACACGTTTGTATTCTCTCAGACAACTCAACAACAGTGGCTTTTCTTCTGCACCAAGGAGGCCCAAAACATCATCATCTGCAAGATCTATCGGACTCGATATTCTTTTGGGCAGAACAGACAGTCAAGTCGATAACGGCGGTTCACCTGAAGGGAACCCAAAACCAGGTAGCAGACTTCCTAAGCAGAGAAAAATTATGTCCCACAGAATGGTCCTTAAACGAAGAAATCTTCCTCCAGATAACCCAACGTTGGGGCTTCCCAGAGGTAGATCTATTCGCCTCAAGGAAGAACGCAAAAACAAGGAAATTCTTCTCACTAAATCCAGGAGACAGACCATCAGGAATAGATGCGCTAGCTCAAAACTGGGACATGAGATTGGCTTACGCTTTTCCTCCATTGGCCCTAATACCGAGAGTACTGAGGAAAATTCAGGAGAGCCAGACATCGGTTATCCTAATAGCCCCTTACTGGCCCAAAAGGAGCTGGTTTTCCCTACTAAAGAAGATGTCCTGGGAAGATCCAATCCATCTACCAGTCGTGCCGGACCTTTTGTCTCAAGGGCCCTTGGTCCATCAAAACCCGGGCCTGTTACAGTTGGCAGCATGGATCCTGAAAAAGAGATCCTAAGAGCAAGAGGTCTCTCAGAGCCAGTCATTGCCACCATTCAGAATAGTAGGAAACCCGTAACTTCCGCAATATACAGGAAGGTATGGAAAAAGTTCTGCTCTCAAAGTCCAGTTCCTATATCGGTCTCCCACGGTCCGGACATTCCTAAAATTCTGGATTTTCTCCAGTCGGGGTTTGATAAAGGACTGAGGCCTAATACTCTAAAAGTACAAATCTCAGCCCTCAGTTCATTCTATGACATCCAGCTAGCCTCTCATCCATGGATAGTGAGGTTCGTCAAGGCCATTCAGAGACTTAGGCCTACAATTCGTAGTACAGTGCCTCCCTGGGACCTAAACCTGGTCTTGAATGAGCTCTGTAAAGAACCATATGAGCCACTGGCTCAAGCAAACCTGAGAGCCGTAACCCTTAAAGCTATCTTCTTGGTGGCAATAACGTCAGCACGACGCATCGGTGAGATCCAATCTTTCTCCATTAAACACCCGTACTTAAAGGTCCTCGATGACTGTATCATCCTTAAATTAGATCCCGGGTTCCTTCCTAAGGTGGTTTCAGACTTCCACAGAAGTCAAGAGATTATTTTGCCTACGTTCTGCCAGAACTTCTCTAACGAAAAAGAACGTTCTCTTCACGCTTTGGACGTAAAAAGAACAATTCTACACTACCTAGAGATCACAAATAGTTGGAGAATCGACTCTAACCTCTTCGTTCAGATGAATGGGAAGAACAAAGGAAAGAAAGCATCCAAAGCTACCCTAGCAAGATGGATTAAATCTACCATCATGGCAGCCTACATCTCGGCAGGAAGAACTCCTCCAGAAGGCCTTAAAGCGCATTCATTGAGAGCAATCTCTGCCTCATGGGCAGAGAGCGCTGGGGCTTCTATGGACCAAATTTGCAAAGCTGCGACATGGTCGGGGTCAAATACCTTTTGTAGACATTACAAATTAGATGTAACTGTGAATCAACAGACTACATTTGGGAGGAAAGTCCTCCAGGCTGTAATCCCGCCCTAAAAAAAAATAAAAAAAAAAATTAAGGAGTTATTTGGTACTCCTCCTGGTGGTGCTGTCAGGAGGGACGCTCTGGAAAGTAGGAATTAGTCCTACCGGTAAGTATGTTTCCAGGCGTCCATCATGACAGCACCCCTTATATACCCTCCCTTGAGTTCCTGTCTGATATGTGATATAAACATGTATAGAAGGAATTTCAATAAAATAGAGTTGCATCCATCCTGGTGTGGTACTTGGAAAATCACTGAGGGGTGGAGGTGGGGAGGGGCTATTTAACCTCTTCTGTGTTTCCTGTCCCTATCAAGGATAAGAAGGACAACCTCCTGGTGGTGCTGTCATGATGGACGCCTGGAAACATACTTACCGGTAGGACTAATTCCTACTTTTTGCCTCGTTTTTTTTTTTTTTTTTTCTTACGGTGTTTACTGAAGGGGTTAACTAGTGGGCCAGTTTTATAGGTCGGGCCGTTACGGACGCGGCGATACTAAATATGTGTACTTTTATTGTTTTTTTTTTTATTTAGATAAAGAAATGTATTTATGGGAATAATATTTTTATTTTTTTTTCATTATTTTGGAATATTTTTTTTTATTTTTTTTTACACATTTGATTTTTTTTTTTTTTACTTTTTTACTTTGTCCCAGGGGGGGACATCACAGATCAGTGATCTGACAGTTTGCACAGCACTCTGTCAGATCACTGATCTGACTAGCAGCGCTGCAGCCTTCACAGTGCCTGCTCTGAGCAGGCTCTGTGAAGCCACCTCCCTCCCTGCAGGACCCGGATCCGCGGCCATCTTGGATCCGGGGCTGGAGGGAGCAGGGAGGGAGGTGAGACCCTCGCAGCAATGCGATCACATCGCGTTGCTCCGGGGGTCTCAGGGAAGCCCGCAGGGAGCCCCCTCCCTGCGCGGTGCTTCCCTGCACCGCCGGCACATCGCGATCATCTTTGATCGCGGTGTGCCGGGGGTTAATGTGCCGGGGGCGGTCCGTGACCGCTCCTGGCACATAGTGCCGGATGTCAGCTGCGATAAACAGCTGACACCCGGCCGCGATCGGCGGCGCTCCCCCCGTGAGCGCTGCCGATCGCATATGACGTACTATTGCGTCCTTGGGAAGTAAAGCCCACCCCACATGGACGCAATAGTACGTCTAATGGCAGAAAGGGGTTAAATACATTCCGTGCAGATTTTGTGTGTGTCTTTTTCTATTTATGTACCATTTTATCTATCTATGTCAGTCTGTGTGTAAACACTATTCTTCCATGGAATATGTAAAATAAGAGGTTGGACAAAGATATTACATCACAATTCTTTTTTTTAAATTTTTTTTTAAGATCTTTATTTGGGTTACAAAAATGCATGAAAAAAACGTGCGGATTTTAACCTGCGTTTTCTGCCAAGAGGTGCAGATTCGGTGCAGAAAATTCTGCAGGCAAATCTGCAACGTGTGCACATACCCTTTATATTAGGGTATGTGCACACGTTGCAGATTTGTTTGCGGATTTTTCCACACTGAATCCGCATCTCTTGGCAGAAAACGCAGGTAAAAATCTGCGCGTTTTTGATGTGTTTTTTATGCCTTTTCTGAGCGGACTTGATGCTTTTTCTGATGCGTTTTAGTATGCGTTTTTGAAAGCTAAATGACGCTATGTGCCCACGTTTCTGATTTCTGTGCGGATTTTTCCGCTCAGTTTTTGAAAAATGCACAGGTAAAGCGCACTGCGTTTTAGCTGCGGATTTACCGTGGATTTCCACCGGTTTTTGTGCGGATGTCACCTGCGTTTTACCACCTGCGGATTCCTATGAAGGAACAGGTGTAAAACGCCCAAAGAATTGACATGCTGCAGAAAATACGCAGCAATTTTGTGCGGTATTTTCCGCAGCATGTGCACTGCAGATTTTGTTTTCCATAGGTTTACATGGTACTGTAAACCGGATGGAAAACTGCTGCTGATCCGCAGGGTCAAATCCGCTGTGAATCCGCAGCCAAACCCGCAATTTGTGCTAAACCCTAAAGATCTATTATTGAACATTAAAAAAAAAAGATTTGTAATGTAGTTTCTTGTCCAACCTCCCCTTTTACATTTGTCCAACCTACACTCCATAACACACAGACAGATACATAGATAGATAGACAGATGATAGATAATAGATATATGATAGTTAAATACGGGATAGATAGATCTATAAATAATATCTATCAATCTATGTATATATCTATATATCTATATCTATATATATATATATATATATATATATATATATATATATATATATATCTATCTATATATATATATATATATATATATCTCTAATTCCTTCTATATATCTATCTCATTCTTTCTATCTATCTCTCATTCCTTCTATATCGATAGATGGATAGATACCGTATATACTGGAGTATAAGCTGAGACCCCTAATTTTGCCACAAAAAACTGGGAAAACTTAATGACTCGCGTATAAGTCTAGGGTGGAAAATGCAGCAGCTACCGGTAAATGTCAAAAATAAAAAAAGATACCAATAAAAGTAAAATTAATTGAGACATCAGTAGGTTAACCCCTTCATGACCCAGCCTAATTTGACCTTAAAGACCTTGCCGTTTTTTGCAATTCTGACCAGTGTCCCTTCATGAGGTAATAACTCAGGAACGCTTCAATGGATCCTAGCGGTTCTGAGATTGTTTTTTCGTGACATATTGGGCTTCATGTTAGTGGTAAATTTAGGTCAATAAATTCTGTGTTTATTTGTGATAAAAACGGAAATTTGGCGAAAATTTTGAAAATTTCGCAATTTTCACATTTTGAATTTTTATTCTGTTAAACCAGAGAGATATGTGACACAAAATAGTTAATAAATAACATTTCCCACACGTCTACTTTACATCAGCACAATTTTGGAAACAAAATTTTTTTTTGCTAGGAAGTTATAAGGGTTAAAATTTGACCAGCGATTTCTCATTTTTACAACGAAATTTACAAAACCATTTTTTTTAGGGACCACCTCACATTTGAAGTCAGTTTGAGGGGTCTATATGGCTGAAAATGCCCAAAAGTGACACCATTCTAAAAACTGCACCCCTCAAGGTGCACAAAACCACATTCAAGAAGTTTATTAACCCTTCAGGTGCTTCACAGCAGCAGAAGCAACATGGAAGGAAAAAATGAACATTTAACTTTTTAGTCACAAAAATGATTTTTCAGCAACAATTTTTTTATTTTCCCAATGGTAAAAGGAGAAACTGAACCACGAAAGTTGTTGTCCAATTTGTCCTGAGTACGCTGATACCTCATATGTGGGGGTAAACCACTGTTTGGGCGCACGGCAGGGCTTGGAAGGGAAGGAGCGCCATTTGACTTTTTGAATGAAAAATTGGCTGCATTCTTTAGCGGACACCATGTCACATTTGGAGAGCCCCCGTGTGCCTAAAAATTGGAGCTCCCCCACAAGTGACCCCATTTTGGAAACTGGACCCCCCAAGGAACTTATCTAGATGCCTAGTGAGCACTTTAAACCCTCAGGTGCTTCACAAATTGATCCGTAAAAATGAAAAAGTACTTTTTTTTCACAAAAAATTTATTTTCGCCTCAATTTTTTCATTTTCACATGGGCAACAGGATAAAATGGATCCTAAAATTTGTTGAGCAATTTCTCCCGAGTACGCCGATACCTCATATGTGGGGGTAAACCACTGTTTGGGCACACGGCAGGGCTCGGAAGGGAAGGCGCGCCTTTTAACTTTTTGAATGGAAAATTAGCTCCAATTGTTAGCGGACACCATGTCGCATTTGGAGAGCCCCTGTGTGCGTATGCAATGGAGCTCCCCCACAAGTGACCCCATTTTGGAAACTAGACCCCCCAAGGAACTTATCTAGATGCATACTGAGCACTTTAAACCCCCAGGTGCTGCACAGAAGTTTATAATGCAGAGCCATGAAAATAAAAAATAATTTTTCTTTTCTCAAAAATGATTTTTTAGCCTGGAATTTCCTATTTTGCCAATGGTAATAGGAGAAATTGGACCACAAATGTTGTTGTCCAGTTTGTCCTGAGTATGCAGATACCCCATATGTGGGGGTAAACCACTGTTTGGGCGCACGGCAGGGCTCAGAAGGGAAGGCACGCCATTTGGCTTTTTAAATGGAAAATTATCTCCAATCATTAGCGGACACCATGTCGCGTTTGGAGAGCCCCTGTGTGCCTAAACATTGGAGATCCCCCACAAATTTCCCCATTTTGGAAACTAGACCCCCAAAGGAACTAATCTAGATGTGTAGTGAGCACTTTGAACCCTCAAGTGCTTCACAGAAGTTTATAACGCAGAGCCATGAAAATAAAAAAAAAAAATTATTTTCTCAAAAATGAATTTTAGCCCGCAATTTTTTATTTTCCCAAGGGTAACAGGAGAAATTTGACCCCAAAAGTTGTTGTCCAGTTTCTCCTGAGTACGCTGATACCCCATATGTGGGGGTAAACCACTGTTTAGGCACATGCTGGGGCTCGGAAGTGAAGTAGTGACGTTTTGAAATGCAGACTTTGATGGAATGCTCTGTGGGCGTCACATTGCGTTTGCAGAGCCCCTGATGTGGCTAAACAGTAGAAACCCCCCACAAGTGTCCCCATTTTGGAAACTAGACCCCGAAAGGAACTTATCTAGATGTGAGGTGAGCACTTTGAACCCCCAAGTGCTTCACAGAAGTTCATAACACAGAGCAGTGAAAATAATAAATACGTTTTCTTTCCTCAAAATAATTTTTTAGCCCAGAATTTTTTATTTTCCCAAGGGTTACAGGAGAAATTGGACCACAAAAGTTGTTGTCCAGTTTCTCCTGAGTACGCTGATACCCCATGTGTGGGGGTAAACCACTGTTTGGGCACACGTGGGGGCTCAGAAGGGAAGTAGTGACTTTTGAAATGCAGACTTTGATGGAATGGTCTGCGGGCGTCACGTTGCGTTTGCAGAGCCCCTGGTGTGCCTAAACAGTTGAAACCCCCCACAAGTGACCCCATTTTGGAAACTAGACCCCCCAAGGAACTTATCTAGATATGTGGTGAGCACTTTGAACCCCCAAGTGCTTCACAGACGTTTACAACGCAGAGCCGTGAAAATAAAAAATCATTTTTCTTTCCTCAAAAATGATGTTTTAGCAAGCAATTTTTTATTTTCTCAAGGGTAACAGGAGAAATTGGACCCCAGTAATTGTTGCGCAGTTTGTCCTGAGTATGCTGGTACCCCATATGTGGGGGTAAACCACTGTTTGGGCACACGTCGGGGTTCGGAAGTGAGGGAGCACCATTTGAGTTTTTGAATACAAGATTGGCTGGAATCAATGGTGGCGCCATGTTGCGTTTGGAGACCCCCTGAAGTGCCTAAACAGTGGAAACCCCTCAATTCTACCTCCAACACTAACCCCAACACACCCCTAACCCTAATCCCAACTGTAGCCATAACCCTAATCACAACCCTAACCCCAACACACCCCTAACCACAACCCTAACCCCAACACACCCCTAACCCTAACCACAACCCTAATTCCAACCCAACCCTAAGGCTATGTGCCAACGTTGCGGATTCGTATGAGATTTTTCAGCACCATTTTTGAAAAATCCGCGGGTAAAAGGCACTACGTTTTACCTGCGGATTTTCCGCGGATTTCCAGTGTTTTTTGTGCGGATTTCACCTGCGGATTCCTATTGAGGAACAGGTGTAAAACGCTGCGGAATCCGCACAAAGAATTGGCATGCTGCGGAAAATACAACGCAGCGTTCCCGCGCGGTATTTTCCGCACCATGGGCACAGCGGATTTGGTTTTCCATATGTTTACATGGTACTGTAAACCTGATGGAACACTGCTGCGGATCCTCAGCCAAATCCGCACCGTGTGCACATAGCCTAATTCTAAAGGTATGTGCACACGCTGCAGAAAATGCTGCGGATCCGCAGCAGTTTCCCATGAGTTTACAGTTCAATGTGAACCTATGGGAACCAAAAATCGCTGTACACATGCTGCGGAAAAACTGCACGGAAACGCAGCGGTTTACATTCCGCAGCATGTCACTTCTTTCTGCGGATTCCGCAGCGGTTTTACAACTGCTCCAATAGAAAATCGCAGTTGTAAAACCGCAGTGAAATGCGCAGAAAAACCGCGGTAAATCCACGATAAATCGGCAGCGGTTTAGCACTGTGGATTTTTCAAATCCGCTGCGGAAAAATCCGCATAGGACCAGAATATGTGTGCACATACCGAAACCCTAACCCTAACCCTAACCCTAACCCTACCCCTAACCCTAGTTCTTACCCCAACCTTAGTGAAAAAAAAAAAAATTCTTTATTTTTTTTATTGTCCCTATCTATGGGGGTGACAAAGGGGGGGGGGTCATTTACTATTTTTTTTTATTTTGATCACTGAGATAGGTTATATCTCAGTGATCAAAATTCACTCTGGAACGAATCTGCAGGCCGGCAGATTCGGCGGGCGCACTGCACATGCGCCCGCCATTTTGGAAGATGGCGGCGCCCAGGAAAGAAGACGGACGGACCTCGGGCGGCCAGGTAAGTATAAGGGGGGGGAGATCAGGGCACGGGGGGGGCGTCGGAGCACGGGGGGGTGGATCGGAGCATGGGGGGGTGGATCGGAGCATGGGGGGGTGGATCGGAACACGGGAGGGAGGATTGGAGCACGGGGGAGGATTGGAGCACGGGGTGAGGGATCGCTGTGCGGGGGGGTGGATCGGAGCACGGGGGGGGGGTCACTGTGTGCGGGGGGGGGGGGATCGGAGTGCGGGGGGGTTTGATTGGAGCGCGGGGGGTGTGATTGGTGCACGGGGGAAGCGGACAGGAGGATGGGGGAGCGGAGCACAGGACGGAGGGGAGCGGAGCACAGATCGGAGGGCTGGGGGGGCGATCGGTGGGGTGGGGGCACATCAGTGTTTCCAGCCATGGCCGATGATATTGCAGCATCGGCCATGGCTGGATTGTAATATTTCACCAGTTTTTTAGGTGAAATATTACAAATCGCTCTGATTGGCAGTTTCACTTTCAACAGCCAATCAGAGCGATCGTAGCCACGAGGGGGTGAAGCCACCCCCCCTGGGCTAAACTACCACTCCCCCTGTCCCTGCAGATCGGGTGAAATGGGAGTTAACCCTTTCACCCGGCCTGCAGGGACGCGATCTTTCCATGACGCATATGCTGCGTCATGGGTCGGAATGGCACCGACTTTCATGACGCAGCGTATGCGTCAAAGGTCGGGAAGGGGTTAAAGGGAACCTGTCACCCCCAAAATCGATGGTGAGGTAAGCTCACCGTCATGAGGGGCTTATCTACAGCATTCTGTAATGCTGTAGATAATTCCCCGATGTAACCTGAAAGAGGAGAAAAAGAGGTTAGATTATACTCACCCAGGGGCGGGCCCGCTGCAGTCCGGTTAAATGGGTGTCTCAGGTCCACTCCGGTACCTCGCATCTTCATTCCATGACGTCCTCTTCTGGTCTTCATGCCGCGGCTGCGGCGCAGGCGTACTTTTTCTGCCCTTTTGAGGGCAGAGCAAAGTACTGCAGTGCGCAGGCGCCGGGCCTCTCTCACCTTTCCGGCACCTGCGCTCTGCAGCACATGGCCCTCTAAGATGCTCCATCTTATGCTGTTGCTGCGATAAAAAAAAAATCATATACTCACCTCTCGTCGCTCAGGCCCCCGGCACTTGCTATATTCACCTGTCTCCCATTCCAACGTCTTCCGCTTCCTCCGCACTGACTGTTAAGGCAGAGGGCGGTGCGCACACTAATCGCGTCATCGCGCCCTCTGACCTGAGCGTCAAGGGAAGGTCCCTTGTTCTTCGGGCGCCGACAGCTTCTCCCTGTATTGAGCGGTCACATGGTACCGTTCATTGCAGTAATGAATATGCAGCTCCACCCCTATGGGAGTGGAGTCGGGTCCATATTCATTACTGTAATGAGCGGTACCATGTGACCGCTCAATACAGGAAGAAGTTGCCGGCGCCCGGAGAACCAGGGACCGCGCCAGGAGCAGGTGAGTACTATTAGACGGCTGCCGCTCCCCCTTCCCTGCCGACCCCTGGGAATGACTCGAGTATTACCTGAGAGGGGCAATTTCAGCCTAAAAAAATGGGCTGAAATTCTCGGCTTATACTCGAGTATATACAGTAGCTACATAGATAGATAGAAGGAATGAGATAGATAGATCTGTATATAGATAGATCTTTTCTTATATCTATCTAGATAAATCTATGGATAGATATATCTATGGATAGATATACAGTACAGACCAAAAGGTGGGACAACATTTTTTTTTTTTTTTTTATGATTATGGATTGTGTCAGTACTTTATTTTTAACTGTTTGCGTGTTTGTGGGGGTGGGGAGGTAGTGCTTGGTGTAAGCTGAAAGAAAAAAAGCACAACCAGGGAGAAAAAGTCTGTGAAAAGAAAGGTCTAAAACAGCAGGCACGAGCTCTGATGAGTGAACTGCGTCACTAATCAAAGCTCAGCTGCTGCCGGATGTGCATACGGGGGTGGCGAAAATAAGTGCCTAAAACAGGCACGATCTCTGATGAGTGAACTACTCACTAATCAAAGCTCAGCGGCTCCTGGATGTGTGTAGGGGGGGGTGAGAAAGAAAAATGGAAAACCGCAGGCACGAGCTCTGATGAGTGAACTGCTCACTAATCAAAGCTCAGCGGCTCCTGGATGTGTGTAGGGGGGGGGGTGAGAAAGAAAAATGGAAAACAGCAGGCACGAGCTCTGATGAGTGAACTGCTCACTAATCAAAGCTCAGCGGCTCCTGGATGTGTGTAGGGGGGGTGAGAAAGAATAATGGAAAACAGCAGGCACGAGCTCTGATGAGTGAACTGCTCACTAATCAAAGCTCAGCGGCTCCTGGATGTGTGTAGGGGGGGGGGTGAGAAAGAAAAATGGAAAACAGCAGGCACGAGCTCTGATGAGTGAACTGCGTCACTCATCAAAGCTCGGTGGCTGCTGGATGTGTGCACAAAGGGGGTGAAAAAAAGCGAGCACGAGTGTTTATTAGTGAACTGTGTCCCCAATCAACCCTCGGCGGTTGCTAAATGTGCGCACGTAGGCGGCGTGGAGGGGGTAAAAAGAGGGAAAGTGAAGGGTGAATGGGAGGGATTGGGGTGGGTGAAGAGAGATCGGGCAGGGATCAGTTCTTACAGTTGTAGTCTCTCTTCTTTCTTCTGTCTTGTCGTCTTTCTTTCTTCAGCAGGGATTGTGGTGTCACAGGCTTCTGTGTCACCACAAGACCTAGCACAGCAGGAGATTATGTAGTGTGGTGACCGCACTACAGGAATTCTCAACTAGTGTGAGGATCTGCAGTGCGGTCACAGGCAGGTGGGAGACAGGTCACAGAGGTCATACTGCTGCTGTGACCTGTCATTGGTGATGATGACATCGATCACACCAATCAGAGTTGGCCCAGAATTGAACAGTGAATCACAGCGATCGTGAGTGCGGGTGGGCGGCGACACCACCCAGGATGACAGCACCATCTACCCACAAGTAAGATGGCGCCAGAATTTTAATGTGATCACCATCACTCTGGTCGCAGTGTTTGCATTAAACAAATGACGTAATCTTCAGTCCATGGTCAAACAGGCCAAGGTCACATGGATGGAATATTACATCGGATGTCAGAAAGGCTTTAAGGAGTCTGTGTCATTATTTCAAATAAAGGACTTTATTCTGGGTGTCTGAGGTTTTTATACAATATCACTATGGGGTTAATAATGGCTAAGTATCTTATTGATGTCTCTCCATTACTAACCTGTGGGCTTGATGTCACCTGACAATACAAAGGTGACATCAACCCCACAAATATGAACTCTTGCCACCGCTACAGGGCAAGGGGGAAGAGCGAGGCTAAGTGCTAGATTTGGCGCATCTTATAGATGTGCATTTTCTAAGGACTTCTAGCAGCTGATGGTTTTTAGTCATCCATGGCCCCTTCCTAGGCTATTAATTGCAGCCCGCAGCTGTCTGCCTTGCCTTTGCTGGTTAAATTTTATAGGGGGACCCTATGTCAATTTTTTTCTGGGGTCCCTGTGTAAACTAGCCAGTAAAGTCTCAGGGTATGTGCACACGATGTGGATTTTGCTGCGGATCCGCAGCAGTTTCCCATGAGTTTACAGTACAGTGTAAGCCTATGGGAAACAAAAAATGCTGTGCCCATGCTGCGGAAAAAAAATGCGCGGAAACGCAGCCTTTTATTTTCCGCAGCATGTCAATTCTTTGTGCGGAATCCGCAGCGTTTTTACATCTGCTCCAATAGAAAAGTGCAGATGTATATCCGCAGCGGAATCCGCAGTAGAAAACGCGATAAATCCGCAGTAAAAACCGCAGCGGTTTTCCCCTACGGATTTATCAAATCCGCTGCGGAAAAATCCGCAGCTGACCATTATACGTTTGCACATAGCCTAAGGAAACCACCGCGAGCTGATATTAATAGCCTGGGAACCTTTATGGCTATTGGCTCCTTCCCAGAATATTAACATCAGCTGTCAGCTTTCCCTCTTCTGGTTATTGAAGTTACAGGGAAGCCCACACAATTTTTTTGTTGATTTTTTTTTCCCTTTAAATTTA
The DNA here is from genome assembly GCF_032444005.1 of Ranitomeya imitator. NCBI lineage: Eukaryota > Metazoa > Chordata > Amphibia > Anura > Dendrobatidae > Ranitomeya > Ranitomeya imitator. The sequence continues at coordinate 176,239,338 of NC_091286.1, read as the reverse complement.
ACAGTTGCTGGCTTGTTACAGCCTATGTATGTTTGTTCTGTTAAGGCTCCTACATAGGCTGTTGACAATGTGTGTGTAGGTTTGTGTGTGTGTGTTTGTATTTACTTATCAGCTTAGTATTGAGGGTGTTGGGCTGACAATTTTTCATTGATGGGTTGTCCCATCTCAGGAGAAGTCTGCAGTCACTCTAAAGGTACCGTTACACTAAACTACTTACCAACGATCACGACCAGCGATACGACCTGGCCGTGATCGTTGGTAAGTCGCTGTGTGGTCGCTGGGGAGCTGTCACACAGACAGCTCTCTCCAGCGACCAACGATCAGGGGAAAGACTTCGGCATAGTTGAAACTGTCTTCAACGATGCCGAAGTCCCCCTGCAGCACCCGGGTAACCAGGGTAAACATCGGGTTACTAAGTGCAGGGCCGTGCTTAGTAACCCGATATTTACCCTGGTTACCATTGTAAAAGTAAAAAAAAAAACAAAAAAAACAGTACATACTTACATTCCGATGTCTGTCACGTCCCCCGCCGTCAGCTTTCCGCACTGACTGTGTCAGCGGCGCCGGCCGTAAAGCAGAGCACAGCGGTGAAGTCACCCGGGTAACCAGGGTAAACATCGGGTTACTAAGCGCGGCCCCTGTATCCTGGTTACAAGTGAACACATCGCTGGATCGGCGTCGCACACGCCGATCCAGCGATGACAGCGGGTGATCAGTGACTAAAAAAAGGTCCTGATCATTCCCCACGACCAACGATTTCCCAGCAGGGGCCTGATCGTTGGTCGCTGTCACACATAAAGGAGATCGTTAGCGAGATCGTTGCTACGTCACAAAAAGCGTGACGTTACATCGATATCGTTAATATCGTTATGTGTGAAAGTACCTTAAGATATTGCAGACTGCTGAATCATCACTGTATGCGTTCTGTACACTGTCACAATTAACTTGTATTCCACATTCAGGTAGGAAGCTACTTGACTGCATGTTCATGGTTTACTTACTTTCGGTCACTTGCCAACTAGTCACTGCACTTTTCTCCATTATCTTCTATTGAGAAAAGCTGGGTGACACTAGTTCTCTTCAACTACTATTCTCTTCAACATATTTATTAACGATCTGGTAGAAGGTTTACGGGTCATTCCATGTCAAGTGCACCAATGATTTTTACCTCTATATTTTTAATTCTTTTGAGGTTTTGTTATTTGGTAATAGTGAATGCAAAATGTGAAGAAAAATTTTTTCCAAAAAAAAGTTTGTTAAAAATGTCAGATACTGCACATGCTTGCTATGCTCCTAGCAACATCTGTACCGAAACACAAGCTGGGATCCTGATGGGATCATGTTTTAAAAAATAAAAATATTAGTGTCAATTTGAAAATCTTGAATTCAGATCTGTTCAGCCTGTGGTCTAAGGGTATGTTTCCACGTTCAGGAAACGCTGCGTGTTTGACGCTGCTTAGAGCCGCAGCGTCCAGATGTTATAGCATAGTGGAGGGGATTTCATGAAATCCCGTCTCCACTATGCGGTAAAACACGCAGGCGGCAGATCCGTGTAAACGGACATGTAGCGCGTCTTTTCAGAACGCAGCATGTCTGTTTACAATGTGGCGACGCTCCGTCGCCGTGCCGTAAATTTACCATAGACTATCATTAGATGCGGTAAAACCGTATCTAATGATTAGTCACATGCGTAGAAACTGTGTAAATGCAGCTTACTACGCATGTCTGCCGGCTCACCTGTCCCGCCGCCGGAAGTCCCTTGTCCACTGCAGTTCTCGCGATAACTTATTTTATTGCGAGAACTGCCGTGCACGTGACCGGGACTTATCTCCGGTCACTAGTCTGGTTTTCGCAAACAGCTGATCAGCTGATTGTGAGAACTCTGCAGTGTAGGTGATCACTGGAGAGTTATCTCCGGTAATCATCTACAGCCTCTGCTACATCTGGATGTCAGGCATCCAGATGTAGCAGAACCGTGCTCGTCTACACTGTGCGCACATACAACACGCACCATGCGACACGCACCATGCGACACACACCATGCGACACGCACCATGCGACACGCACATACACTACATATATACTGTATAGACATACAGTACATATAACATAGAGTACATACTCACCATCACCTTGTCACCTTTATAAAAATAAAAGATTATTATTATTATCCCCAAAGCCATTGTCACCTGTAAAAAAAAAAAAAATTAAAATAATAAACAAACACTATACTCCCTGAGTCTGCAGATATCCAATTAAAACGAGTGTCCCACAACGATCTTCCGTGGAGAGCAGCCACTTCAGCTGATGCGACCGCTCTGCAGGGGCTCCAGGAATACAATGACAGAAGGTATCCTTCAGCAATGTATTCTTACGCCCCTGTGAGAAATAGTCCCTAGTCTCACTTGTGGCACTGCTGTGTGAGAAAATTCCCACACAGCTTTTGCCATAAAGTGAGACCCTGATCTAAGGTAACCTCAGTGATACACAGCAGGAGCCATTGTCTCCTGTCAGTGTGTCACTGGAGGGCCTATAGAGCAGTGACATCACCCGATGTCACTGTTCTATAGGGGAGATCGTCGTGGGACATTCGTTATTCATTCTACTACGGCGGACAGGTAGTATACGGTTGGTTTATTTACATTTTTTATGCAGGCGATCGAGTATGGTAAAATTAAGAATATTAAAATACTTTTTTCTCTGTCCCCCATGACTGCACCACGGAGAGAGGGGATCCGGCCACCAAGGACAGGAAACCTACAGATAAAAAGGAGGTACCTCTCTCCTGCATCAGTTCAGTTTCCTGTCCTTGATGGGAGACCTACAGAAGACATACCTCGTCGCAGGAATTCCGGGCCCAATCAGTCCGACTCAGGCAGCCGGAGTCCCCCTGTCTCGGCTGGTGTGGTGTCCCAAGGCGCCACCACTGGGGTCAGGGGCCTCTAGAGTGTGCGGGGAGAGGCGGCAAGGAGGAGCGTGGCCGCCTCTCTGGGTAAGAAGAAAAATGCAGCAGCTGCATCCCGGGACGGGTCCCTCCGGGGAGAAGGAGGTAACGCTGGTGCGGCCTCCCCAGCGTTAGTCTGCATGGCTGGGGTGCCCGGGGGTTCCGGGAACCAGCGCTCACCCGTGGTGATGCACGGCGCCATCTTGTGGGCGGTCCCGCCGGAATTCTGTTCTCGGCGGCACTGCGCATGCGTGAGAGTTCGGGCGCGATTTGGCGCAATGCATGTCTGGGAAAACCAGACACCGCACAGGCACCGGCGTTTAAACAACGCAGATGCCGGGAACAAGCTGCCGCTATATAGAGGAAGCAGCCCCAGGTCGAACGCTTCCTACAGAGCTCGACCAGCGTTCCCCTGCCATCATGAGCGACCTGGAGGTAGCTCCCCCATCCAGATCTACCCCGCAGCCGCCGTCACAACAACAGCAGCAGCAGCAAAAACAGAGGCCTCAAAAGGGACACCAGGAAGCGACCGGTAAAGGACGCTCAGGATCAATGCACAGCAAGGAGTCAAGCGCAGCGTCCGGCACAAGGGATAAACCAATGCCAGATCCCCAGCCAGGGAAGAAAAGTTCTTGCAAATCCAAGCTAACCCCGGTCTCAAAAATAGTGACCACAGATGCAAGTCCCAGTGGGTGGGGGGCCCATCTGGACGATCTCATAACCCAGGGGGTATGGCCAGACAACCTAAAGGGGCATCCTCCAACATGAAGGAATTTCTGGCAGTCAAATTCGCCCTCTTAGAGTTCATAAATCCCCTTCACTCCCATCACGTCAGTCATGTCAGACAATAGAGTGGTGGTAGCATATCTGAATCATCAGGGGGGTACCCGTTCCTGATCCCTAATGGAGGTGGCAAAATCAATCTTCCAGATAGCAGAAAAAAACCTTCAGTCCTTGACAGGCCTTCACATGAAAGGAGTAGACAATCACAGAGCGGACTTTGAGTCGGTCCCGCCTGAAACAAGGGGAATGGGAACTAAATCCAGCTGTATTCAACCAGATCTCGGAGAGGTGGGGAGTGCCTCATATAGACCACTTCGCGAACAATCTGAACAAAAAGGTAGGCACATTTTGCTCCATAACACCACTAGGGAACCCAGTAGCATTGGACGCATTCCTGATTCCCTGGAACCACTGACTAGCTTATGCTTTTCCCCATTAGCTCTAATTCCAGCAGTCATGAGAAAAATTTGGGAAGACAGAGCTTGTGTAATCCTGATAGCTCCATTCTGGCTGAAAAGGCCATGGTTTGCTAGGATGAGGAGGATGTCCGTCTCCATCCCCTGGGTACTTCCGGATATTCCGGATCTCCTCCTCCAGGGACTAATACAACACCCACAGGTTGCAAGTTTACACTTGACAGCCTGGAATTTGAAAGGTGGCTATTAGAACACAGAGGGTTTTCACCAGGGCTAGTATCTGCCCTACTACAAAGTAGAAAACCTGTAACAACTAAACAATATGGGAAAATCTGGAAACAATTCCTTTCATTCTCAGGCGCCACAATAGGTGAAGAAATTCCCCTGAATGCCATTCTAGAGTTCCTACAAAAGGGGTTAGAAATGGGTTTTGCCACTAGCACCCTAAAAGTACATATAGCAGCTTTAGGTGCGCTGTTTAATTACGACTTGGCAGGGAATCATTGGGTTTCCAGGTTTGTCAGAGCAGCATGGAGGTCAAGACCTCTGGCCTCGCGTAGCACCTCTCAGTGGGAGCTAAATCTAGTCCTTAAGGCCCTGGCTAAACCTCCCTTTGAACCCTTAGCAGATGCCCCATTAAAAAGCTTATCTCTTAAAACTTCACTATTGGTCGCCCTCACCTCAGCCTGCAGGGTCAGAGACATACAAGCTTTATCTGTCAACCCCCCTTTCACTCAAATCCTGGACGACAGGGTAGTTCTCAAAACTGATCCAGCCTACCTCCCCAAAAGTAGCTTCCCGATTCCATAGAGCACAGGAGATATCCCTTCCCTCCTTTTGCCCTAACCCCAAAAACGAGCAAGAAATATCCTTACACACATTGGACGTTAGGAGATGCTTGATACACTACATTGAAGCCACTAGGGAGTGTAGGGAGGATGGATCTCTCTTTGTCTGTTTCCAGGGTCCCCGAAAGGGGAAGAAAGCATCAAAAAGCACCCTAGCAACATGGATCAGGGATGGAGAGGGTCGGTGCTTCAATTGATCAGATATGTAGAGCTGCTACCTGGTCTTCACCCTCAACATTCTATAAGCACTATAGATTGGGCCTTATCTCTTCCTCAGATTTCACCTTCGGGAAAAGGGTTCTGGTAGCAGTGGTCCCTCCCTAATGTACAGTCTCTGCAATTCTCTCCGTTGTGCCGTCATGGGGGACAGAGAAAAATGTAGTTACTTACTGATAACGGTATTTCTCTGAGCCCATGACGGCACCCGTACATTCCCTCCCTTCACATAAGAGTGCGCACATTGATAGAATGTACTTATGCTAAACACCTAAGTAAATAACCACCCGGTATCTCGGTTAAAGTCTTCAAGTAACGTTGATTTAAATTCTGTTTTAACTTAAGCTCCCATCATGCTCTGTAAACAACTGATGCGGGAGAGAGGTACCGCCTTTTTATCTGTAGGCTTCCTGTCCTTGGTGGGCGGATCCCCTCCGTGGTGCCGTCATGGGCTCAGAGAAATCCTGTTACATCCTGTAACTACATTTTTCTGGCTGTCTTTTTTTTTTTTTAACCCTTTCACTACTCTAGGATTAATAATGGATAGGCGTCTTATTGACGCCTCTCCAGTATTAACCAGGCTTAATGTCACCTTATAATAGCAAGGTGACATTAACCCCTTATTACCCCATATCCCACCGCTACAGGGGAGGGGGAAGAGATGGGCTAAGTGCCGGAATTGGCGCATCTGATAGATGCGCCGTTTCTGGGGTGGCTGGGGGCTGGTATTTGTAGCCTGGGGGGCCAATAACCATGGCCCCTCTCTAGGCTATGAATATCTACCCGCAGCTGTCTGCGTAGCTTTCCTGGCTATAAAAATATAGGGGGACCCCACGTCATTTTTTTTGGGGGGTCCCCTTAATTTAATAGCCAGATAAGGCTACGCAGACAGCTGCGGGCTGATATTCATAGCCTAGAGAGGGTCCAAGGGTATTACCCCCTTCCCAGGCTACAAATATTGGCCCCCAGCCGTCGGCTTTCCCCCTCTGGAGCAGAAAATTGCACGGGAGCCCACGCCATTTTTTTTCCCTTTTTTTTTTTTTTTTTTTAAATTAAACGTTCATTCATAAACATCGGCCTTGCTATTTCATATCTACTAGATGGTGGCCCGATTCTAACGCATCGGGTATTCTAGAATATGTATATACAGTACAGACCAAAAGTTTGGACACACCTTCTCATTTAAAGATTTTTCTGTATTTTCATGACTTTGAAAATTGTACATTCACACCGAAGGAATCAAAACTATGAATTGACACGTGGAATTATATACTTTAAAAAAAAGTGTGTATGGGGTTTGGTCCGCAGTTTGTGGCCTGGATACAGCTGCTGTATTCATCACCGTCGGCTAGAATTAGAGTGAACGGGGAGCTGTCTCGACCTATAGGGCTGGCTAGGGGTACTAGGCAGGGATGCCCGCTCTCACCCCTCCTGTTCGCGCTGGCTGTAGAACCTCTAGCCGCTAAGATTCGGCAGTCTGATAGGGTCCCTGGGTTTAGGTATGGGAAAATAGAGGAAAAAATAGCGCTATACGCGGATGATGTTTTGCTGTTCCTGGCGGATCCAGACGATTCACTAAGAGGGGCCATTGAAATTGTTGAGAGATTTGGTGCTGTGTCAGGATTGACAATTAATTGGGATAAGTCGGTTCTTTTTAGGGTGGATGACGTAGGTGAGCATATAAGTGAGGATGTGGGTGATGAAAGGCTACAGGTGGTTTCCAAATTTAAATACCTTTGAATATATGTCTCGGTGCCAATTACGGAGTACCTACAAAGAAATTTGGCTCCTGTTATGGGGATACTCAAGGCGAAGGTAGATGCCTGGAATAAATTACATCTATCGGTCGTCGGTAGAGTAAACCTTATTAAAATGGTCCTGTTGCCTAAAATCCTATATGTTTTACATAACGCACCAATTTGGATCCCTAGGGGGAAGTTCAGGCAGATTAATGCCCTCTTTAGAAGTTTGATATGGGGTAGACAATATCCACGTATTAGCCTGGAGACGCTTCAGCGACCTAAGGAGGATGGTGGTTTGGCTTTGCCCAACCCGGAAATATACTTCCTTGCGGCCCAGAGCCAGCATTTGAAGGGCTGGGCGCGAGGGGCGTCATCCAGTGCAGTACAACATCTAATGGAAGAGTTGACGGACCGACGACCGATGGTCAGGTGTTTGGAGGATGGCTCTTTGGGCGCTTTGGGGAAAGTATACGCAACCCTGTTCCTGATTCGAAAATTATGGAATAGACTAAGGCAGATTCGTGGGGTTACAGGGTTGACTAAATTCACACCAATATGGTCTAATAACAATTTAAAGGAATTTGAGGCTTTGAGAGGACAGATGGAATGGCAGAATAAGGGAATTTGCTTTGTTCACCAGATAATCCAGCGGCAGGCATTGAAGTCCTTTTCTCAATTGCAGGAAGAATTTGGGCTGCGATCCACAGGGGTATATCAGTATGCGCAGATGAGGCATGCCTTTAGAGCTCAGAAGAAGAAGGTGGATTTCAGAATTCAGGATGATATTGTGTTGGAGTATGTGTGTGGTGACGGGACTACAAGGGGAGTTATTTCCACCCTGTATAAGGACCTTATGCACACGTTTTTACTAGATTTCCCTATAAAGGCGAGAGCTAAGTGGGAGAGGGACGTAGGACCGATGGAAAATGAAACCTGGGAATCGGTGATGGAGTGGATTCCGCGACTATCCTTGAGTGAACCATATAGACTCTCGCAGTTATATATTCTGCATAGAGTATATAAATCTCCGGAAGTGCTATACAGAGCGGGATTGCGTGCCAATTCTGAGTGTCCGAGGTGTACGAGTGAGAATGCTGGAATATATCACATGATGTGGACGTGTCCTAGGCTGGCTGCTTTTTGGGTGGTGGTTTTGAGCCGGGTTGAAGCAGCGTATAAGTGTAGAGTTCTTAGAGACCCGATGGTATGCGTGCTGGGATATGTGGAAGAAATTGGAGTTGATAATATTTGGAAGGTTGCAATTGCTAGGCTACTCTACATGGCAAGGAAAGTGATAGCACGAAATTGGATTAATGTGGAACCACCTGCGAGAAGGGAATTTCTCCAATATGTTCAAAATGGTTTAAAATTGGAAAAGGGGGTGTACAAAAAAAGGGGGAAAATAGATATGTATAATAAGATGTGGTCTCCTTGGCTTGAATTGGAATGAGGAGTATAGACGTCGAGTTTCTTAAGATCTGGATTAGGATAAACTACACGAGGCAGATAACGCCTCAGTGGGGTATAGATTGGGAATGAGCTGTCTTAGGGGGGTAGTTGGGGTAATGTTGGGGTGTATTGAAATAAGAAAACGTGCATGTGATATAATGCAATGTAAATGACATCCGGATGTTCTTTATTTTGTTAATAAAAATTTATTTAAATAAAAAAAAAAAAAAAAAGTGTGAAACCAATGAAATTCTGTCTTATATTCTAGGTTTTTCAAAGTAGCCACCTTTTGCTTTAATGAATGCTTTGCACTCTCTTGGACTCTTGATGAGCTTGAAGAGGTAGTCACCGGGAATGGTTTGTACTTCACAGGTGTGCCCTGTAAGGTTTAATAAGTGGGATTTCTTGCCTTATAAATGGGGTTGGGACCATCAGTTGTGTTGTGCAGAAGTCTGGTGGATACACAGCTGATAGTCCTACTGAATAGACTGTTAGAATTTGTATTATGGCAAGAAAAAAGGAGCGAAGTAAAGAAAAACGAGCGGCCATCAAAAACCATCAAGCGCTACAAAGAAACTGGCTCGCGTGAAGACCACCCCAGGAAAGGAAGACCAAGAGTCACTTCTGCTTCTGAGGATAAGTTTATCCGAGTCATCAGCCTCAGAAATCGCAGGTTAACAGCAGCTCAGATTAGAGACCAGGTCAATGCCACACAGAGTTCTAGCAGCAGACACATCTCTACAACAACTGTTAAGAGGAGACTTTATGCAGCAGTCCTTCATGGTAAAATAGCTGCTAGGAAACCACTGCTAAAGACAGGTAACAAGCAGAAGACTTGTTTGGGCTAAAGAACACAAGGAATGGACATTAGACCAGTGGAAATCTGTGCTTTGGTCTGAAGAGTCCAAATTTGAGATCTTTGGTTCCGATCACCATGTCTTTGTGCGACGCAGAAAAGGTGAACGGATGGACTCTACATGCCTGGTTCCCACCGTGAAGCATGGAGGAGGAGGTGTGATGGTGTGGGGGTGCTTTGCTGGTGACACTCTTGGGGATTTATTCAAAATTGAAGGCATACTGTACAAGCATGGCTAGCACAGCATCTTGCAGCGGCATGCTATTCCATCATTTATTTTTTATTGACCCCAAACAAACCTCCAGGCTGTGTAAGGGCTATTTGACCAAGAAGGAGAGTGATGGGGTGCTACGCCAGATGACCTGGCCTCCACAGTGACCAGACCTGAACCCAATCGAGATGGTTTGGGGTGAGCTGGACCGCAGAGTTGAAGGCAAAAGGGCCAACAAGTGCTAAGCATCTCTGGGAACTTCTTCAAGATTGTTGGAAGACCATTCACGGTGACTACCTCTTGAAGCTCATCAAGAGAATGCTAAGAGTGTCCAAAGCAGTCATCAAAGCAAAAGGTGGCTACTTTGAAGAACCTAGAATATAAGACATAATTTCAGTTGTTTCACACTTTTTTTGTTAAGTATATAGTTCCACATGTGTTAATTCATAGTTTCGATGCCTTCAGTATGAATGTACAATTTTCATAGTCATGAAAATACAGAAAAATCTTCAAAAAATGAGAAGTTGTGTCCAAACTTTTGGTCTGTACTGTATGTATGTACATCGCGCTGTGAGTGGGGGTTAAATTCTGCGCCAATATCACTGATTACTACGCGGCCGGCCGCGACCATATAGCACAGCCACGTAGTATATAGCACAGCGATGTAGTATATAGCACAGACCACGTAGTATATAGCAGGGGTGTCAAACTGCATTCCTCAAGGGCTGCAAACAGGTCATGTTTTCAGGATTTCCTTGTACTGCACAGGTGATAATTTAATCACCTACACACATAATGATTACAGCACCTTGTGCAAAGCTCAGGAAATCTTGAAAACACGCATGGTTTGCGGCCCTCGAGGAATGCAGTTTGACACCCCTGGTATATAGCACAGCCCACATAGTATATAGCACAGCCCACGTAGTATATAACACAGCCCACATAGTATATAGCAGCCACATAGTTTATAACACAGCCACGTAGTATATAGCACAGCCCTTAGATGAGCTATATACTGTGTGGGCTGTGCTATGTACTATGTGGCTGTGCTATATACTACGTGGCTGCTATATGCTACGTGGCTGCGCTATCTACGGTGTTCACTGCGCTATATACTACGTGGGCTGTGCTATAATATTGCTGTGCTATATACTACGTGGCTGTGCTATCTACTGCGTGGGCTGTGCTACATACTACGTGGCTGTGCTATATACTACGTGGCTGCTATATACTACGTGGCTGTGCCTTCTACTCTGTGGGCTGTGCTATATACTACGTGGGCTGTTATATACATCACTGTACTATATACTACATGGCTGCTATATACTACGTGGCTGTGCTATCTACTGCGTGGGCTGTACTATATACTACGTGGGCTGTTATACATCGCTGTGCTATATACTACGTGGCTGCTATATACTTCGTGGCTGTGCTATCTACTGCATGGGCTGTGCTATATACTACGTTGGCTGTGTTATATACTACATCGCTGTGCTATATACTACGTGGGCTGTGTTATACTACGTGGGCTGTGTGCTTTATATTACGTGGCTAGGCTATATACTACGTGACTGCTATCTAATGCGTGGGCTGTGTTACATACTATGTGGGCTGTTATATACTATGTGGGCTGTGTTATATACTACATTGCTGTGTTATATACTACATCGCTTTGCTATATTCTACGTGGCTGCTATATACTACTGTGTTGGCTGTGCTATATACTACGTGGCTGTGTTACATACTACGTGGGCTGTGCTATACACTACGTGGCTGCACTATCTACTGTGTTGGCTCTGCTATATACTACATTGATGTGTTATATACTACGTGGACTGTGCTATATACTACGTGGCTGTGCTATATACTGCGCGGCCGGCTGCGACCAATCAGCGATATTGGCGCGGAATTTAACCCCCACTCACAGCGTGACGTACATGCATACATACATATTCTAGAATACCCAATGCGTTAGAATCGAGCCACCATCTAGTATATATATAATCGTCTAAAGGTCTGTTTGTCTGTAACGGAAATCCCGCATCGCTGATTAGTCGCGGAAGGCTGGCGTGACCAATCAGCGACAGTTGCAGTCCGGCCATGAATTGGCGTAGGATTTAGACCACGCTTCCCCCCCCCCCCCCCCAAAAAAAAAAAAAAAGATGTGGGGTCCCCCTATTATATAAAGGCTACGCAGACAGCTGCGGGCTGATATTCATAGCCTAGAGAGGGGCCATTGTTATGAAAGGTAATTCAGTACCACAATGGACATAGAGGTCAGCGCACATACAGTGACCTGGCAATAACCCAAAAAACAAGAACGAGCTCTGAGACGTGGGAACTCTGTTGACCGCAATCCCTAATCCTCTCCACCCACACTAAAGGCAGCCGTGGATTGCGCCTAACGCTCCCTATGCAACTCGGCACGGCCTGAGAAACTAGCTAGCCTGAAGATAGAAAATAAGCCTACCTTGCCTCAGAGAAATACCCCAAAGGAAAAGGCAGCCCCCACATATAATGACTGTGAGTTAAGATGAAAAGACAAACGTAGAGATGAAATAGATTTAGCAAAGTGAGGCCCAACTTTCTGAACAGAGCGAGGATAGGAAAGGTAACTTTGCGGTTAACACAAAACCCTACAAAAACCACGCAAAGGGGGCAAAAAGACCCTCCGTACCGAACTAACGGCACGGAGGTACACCCTCTGCGTCCCAGAGCTTCCAGCAAGCAGTAAAAAACAAATTGAAAAGCTGAACAGAAAAAAAACAGCAAACAAATAGCAAAGAGGAACTTAGCTATGCAGAGCAGCAGGCCACAGGAACGATCCAGGAGGAAACAGGTCCAATACTAGAACATTGACTGGAGGCCAGGATCAAATCACTAGGTGGAGTTAAATAGGTGCTGCTCTAACGACTTCACCACATCACCTGAGGAAGGAAACTCAGAAGCCGCAGTACCACTTTCCTCCACCAACGGAAGCTCACAGAGAGAACCAGCCGAAGTACCACTTGTGACCACAGGAGGGAGCTCTGCCACAGAATTCACAACAGGCCATGGTTATTGCCCCCCGGCTACAAATACCAGCCCCCAGCCGCCCCAGAAATGGTTCATCTGTAAGATGCACCAATTCCGGCACTTAGCCCCTGTCCTCCCACTCCCCTGTAGCGGTGGGATATGGGGTAAGAAGGGGTTAATGTCACCTTGCTATTGTAAGGTGACATTAAGCCAGGTTAATAATGGAGAGGCGTCAATAAGACGCCTATCCATTATTAATCCTAGAGAAGTGAAAGAGTTAAAAAACAAAATAAAGACACAGCTTGAAAAAAGTATTTTAATATTCTTGATTTAACCATACTTACCATACTCGATAACCTGCAAAAATTTAAAATAATAAACCGTATACAACCTGTCCGCCGTAGTCCAATTAATAACGAGTGTCCCACGACAATCTCCCCTATAGAACAGTAACATCGGATGATGTCACTGCTCTATAGGCCCTCCAGTGACACACTGACAGGAGACAATGGCTCCTGCTGTGTATCACTGAGGTTACCTCAGTTCAGGGTCTCACTTTATTGCATTGCTGTGTGGGAACTGTCTCACACAACAGTGCCACAAGTGAGATAGGGACTATTTTTTACAGTGGCGGAGGAATACAGTGCGGAAGGATACCTTCCTTCATTGTATTCCTGGAGAGCTGTTGCATCAGCTGATGCTGCTGCTCTCCAGGGGAGATCGTCGTGGTACACTTGTTTTAATTGGATTTCTGCGGATCAGGGAGTATAGTGTTTGTTTATTATTTTAATATTTTTTGCAGGTGACACTGGCTTCGGGGATCAAGGTGACAAGTGATGGTGAGTATGTACTCTATGTTTAATGTACTGTATGTCTATATGTATGTACTGTATGTATGTGTTGTATGGTGTATGTTGTATGGTGCATGTCAAATGTTGCATGTTGTTGCATGTCGCATGTTGTCTCATGTTGTTGCATGTCATTGCATGTTGCATGTCGTCGCATGTTGTATGTTGTTGCATGGTGTATGTTGCATGGTGTATGTTGCATCGTGTATGATGTATGTTGTGTGTTGTATGTTGTGTGTTGTAAGTGTACACAGTCTAGACGAGTCCAGCTCTGCTACATCTGGATGCCTGACATCCAGATGTAGCAGAGCCTGTAGATGATCACCGGAGATAACTCTCCAGCGATCACCTACACTGCAGCGTTCTCACAAACAGCTAATCGGCTGTTTGCGAGAACCAGATTCGTGACCGGAGATAACTCCCGGTCACGTGCACGGCAGTTCTCGCGATAACCTAAGTTATCGCGAGAACTGCAGTGGACGAGGGACTTCTGGCGGCGGGACAGGTGAGTCGGCAGACATGCGTAGTAAGCTGCGTGTACGCAGTTTCTACGCATGTGACTATCATTAGATGTGATTTTATCGCAACTAATGAAAGTCTCTGGTAAATTTACGGCACGGCGACGGAGCGTTGCCGCTGTGTAAAAAAAAAAAGCTTAGTTCTGAAAAGATGCACCGTATGTCCATTTACGCGGGTCTGCCGCCTGCGTGTTTTACCGCATAGTGGAGACGGGACTTCATGAAATCCACTATGCTGTAACATCTGGATGCTGCGTGTTTGAGCGTGGAAACTTACCCTAAAAGTGTGGGGTCTATATTTACCAAATAATCCATGATCTTTAGATATTACTGTAGTATTTTATGTTACAGCTTAGGCTTCTTTCACACTTCCGTCGGTACGCGGCCATCGCTATGCCTTGGCGCGACGGACGTTGGCGATGTTTTTGCACAGCGTGGGCAGCGGACGCAGTGTTTCAACGTGTCCGCTGCCCATAGTAAACTCCCAGGGAGGAGGGAGTGGAGTTACGGCCGGGCATGCGCAGTTTAAAATGCAGGACGCGACGTACGACAGTCTGCCAAATACCGACGCATCCAGTGCACGACGTATGGAACGTGTGTCCATACGTCGCGATGCGTCGGTAATGCAAGTCTATGTGAAAAAAACCCATTCTGCGGGCAACTTTGCAGGAGGCATTTTTTCCACAAAACGACGCATTGTGACGGTCGGGAAAAGACGGAGGTGTGGAAGTGGCCTTAGGCTTCTTTCACACTTCCAGTCGTCCTGCGTCAGAGTGCAGTGAACCGACGTATCGACGGACGTTGCAAGATTAGAATAAAACGGGTGCAACGCATCCAGTGTTATGACAAAGAGAGAGAGGGAGACTTTTCCCGGGGTTTGAAAATGCTTCCAGGCATGCTCAGATGTAAAAGCTGCATCCGTCACTGGATTCCTGCATTTTACAGTGTGTGCAGGATCCAATGTCCATAGGCTTCCATTCTGTGCAATGACGTATGCCACAGGAGGCGTCAGGGAACGTTTTTCCACTGCAGACAAAAAACGTTCCTTTGAACGTTTTTTCAAAATGACGGTCCGTCAAATTCCGCAGGAACCAGTGCATGATGAACAAAACGTGTGGCCATCCGTCACGATACGTCGCTAAGGCTACTTTCACACTAGCGTTTTCTGGCAGCCGTTACAATGCGTAGGCGCGACGTATCGACAGATGCGTCAAAAATATTGAAAAACTGATGCAACGCATACAGTATTTCGACGGATCCGTCGCAAATCTGCTAGACGGTTATGTCGAAAAACTGTATCCGTTGTGTCCGTTTTTACCATCCGTTTCATCCGTTTTTATGACGGATCCGTTTTCCCTGCCTAAAAATGGGAGTCTCCCAAATGTGATTGGCTACTGGAAAATAGGGAAAACTATATATTGACTGTTTTTACAGCCCATCTTTGAAAGGGTTTAGAGAAAATGTCAGAGATGGAAGGAGTACTTGTGAGGATTCCGAACGTAGTTACTGATGTGATTTTTTTTTAGACCAATCGGCTGGATATAATGGTTCGGGAAAAGCAGGCGGCAGCAGCAAGACGGAGGATGCTTCAACCTAGACGTCGCAGACTATGCATTCATCCCATTAACGCACTGCGGATGACCCGGGGCGTCTATTTTACTCTCTACATGGAGTTGCACCAGAACCCGGAGAAGTTTTTTAATTATTTTCGGATGAGGCAGGAGCACTTTGATTTGTTGCTGGAACAAGTTGGGGATGTCATCCAAAGGCAGGACACACGCATGAGGTTTTCCATCGCAACGGCGGAGCAGCAGATGGTGACCCTGCGGTAAGCTTATTATTTATTTATTTTTTTTTTTTTAATCATTGTTCATATTAATGCCATGTAAACATATTTTAACCTATGGAAAACCACATCAGCAGTGAACATGCTCCACAAAATACTGCGCTGAAACACTGCGTTGCATTTTCTGCAGCATGTTAATTTTTTTATTGTTTGTGGCCATTCCACTGTGTTTTACACCTGCTCCATAATAGGAATGGACAGATGTAAAAATGCTGTTTGAGGCTATGTGCACACATACAGGTTTTTCACGTTTTCTTCGCGTTTTTTCGCACTAAAAACGCTATAAAAATTCATTAAAAATGCATACATTATGCATTCTATCATTTAGAATGCATTCTGCATTTTTTGTGCACATGGTTGCGTTTTTTTCCCGCGAAAAAAACGCATTGCGGTAAAAAGATGAGCATGTTCATTATTTTTGCGGATTTTCTGCATTTTTCCCGCAATTCTATGCATTTGGGAACAAACGCACCAAAACCGAGTCAAAATTGCGCTAAAATCGCGGTAAAAACGCATGCGGATTTCTGGCAGAAATGTCCGGTTTTTGTCAGGAATATTTCTGCAAGAAATCCTGACGTGTGCACATACCCTTAACGTGCAGTACAACAGAACAAAAACTTCCGCAGTGCCATTTATTGAAACTTAAAAAACAAACAAAAATGTAATATTTGTGTAAATTGCTTAAAAATGTTATGTTGGTCTTTGCAATTTTTACTAACATTGTTATTTGTTTCTTACAGATTCCTGGCTACAGGAGAATCCCTAACTTCTCTACACTACACTACCAGTTCCGCCTTGGAGTATCAACTATTTCCGGAATTGTGAAAGAGACCTGTCTGGCTATATGGGATACCTTACACCAGGAGTACATTCCACAACCGACAAAGGACATCTGGCTGCAGAGTGCAGAACTGTTTGAGAAACTGTGCCATTTCCCACATTGCTTGGGTGCCGTAGATGGCAAACACATCCGTATTACAAAACCAGCAGGATCAGGCTCAGAGTACTTCAATTACAAGAAGTACCGTATATACTCGAGTATAAGCCGAGATTTTCAGCCCAAATTTTTGGGCTGAAAGTGCCCCTCTCGACTTATACTCGAGTCACGGTCGGCGGGTGAGGGGGAGAGGGCGCTGAGGCATACTTACCTAGTCCCAGCGATCCTGGCGCTCCCCATGCCGTCCCACGGTCTTCGGTGCTGCAGTTCTTCCTCTATCAGCGGTCACGTGGGACCGCTCATTAGAGAAATGAATAGGCGGCTCCACCTCCCATAGGGGTGGAGCCGCCTATTCATTTCTCTAATCAGCGGTAACGGTGACCGCTGATAGAGGAAGAAGCTGCGGCACCGAAGACAGCTGTGCGGGAGAAGGAGCCGGACGCCAGGACCAGGTAAGTATGTAATATTCACCTGTCCGCGTTCCAGCCGCCGGGCGCCGCTCCATCTTCCCGGCGTCGCTCCATCTTCCCGGCGTCTCTGCGCTCTGACTGTTCAGGTCAGAGGGTGCGATGACGCATATAGTGTGCGCGGCGCCCTCTGCCTGATCAGTCAGAGCGGAGACGCCGGGACGAGACGCCGGGACCGGACGCTGGGAGCTGCAATCAAGAGAGGTGAGTATGTGTTTTTTTTTTTTTTTTTCTGCAGCAGCAGCGACAATGGCAGAGCTTTCTATGGGGCAATATGAACGGTGCAAGAGCACTATATGGGGCAGAGCTTTCTATGGGGCAATATGAACGGTGCAAGAGCACTATATGGGGCAGAGCTTTCTATGGGGCAATATGAACGGTGCAAGAGCACTATTTGGGGCACAGCTACCACCGATCGACCAAACCGCTGCATGACCATCTCTACCCTCACCTACTGTATTCTCACCCATCCCTTGTAGATTGTGAGCCTTCGCGGGCAGGGTCCTCATTCCTCCTGTACCAGTTATGACTTGTATTGTTTAAGATTATTGTACTTGTTTTCATTATGTATACCCCTCCTCACATGTAAAGCGCCATGGAACAAATGGCGCTATAACAATAAAAAATAATAATAATAATAGCTATAGGGCAATAATGAACGGTGCAGAGCACTATATGGGGCACAGCTATAGGGCAATAATGAACGGTGCAGAGCACTATATGGGGCACAGCTATAGGGCAATAATGAAAGGCGCAGAGCACTATATGGGTCAGAGCTATAGGGCAATAATGAACGGCGCAGAGCACTATATGGCACAGCTATGGGGAAATAATGATCTATTTTTATTATTGAAATTCACCGGTAGCTGCTGCATTTCCACCCTAGGCTTATACTCGAATCAATAAGTTTTCCCAGTTTTTTGTGGCAAAATTAGGGGGGTCAGCTTATACTCGGGTCGGCTTATACTCGAGTATATACGGTACTTTTCAATAGTATTCATGGGCATAGCAGATGCGAACTGTAAATTTCTGGCTGTGGACATTGGAGGCTATGGCGGGTCCAACGACTCCCAAGTCTTCAAAACTTTCCACCAGCCAGACCACTCCCGGGAACAACTGGACCACCTATGCCTTTTGTCTGTGTTGGTGATGAGGCATTCCAGTTGTCCCCACATCTACTAAAACCGTATGCAAGCAGAGACTTGACCCGAACAAAAAGAATTTTCAATTACCGCTCAACAAGAGCCAGACAAGTGGTGGAGTGTGTATTTGGCATTCTAACTGCAAAGTGGCGCGTGCTGCTCACCGCCATAATACTGCACACACAAACCGTGTATGAGGTTGTCAAGGCCTGTGTGGTCCTGCATAACTATCTATTTTCCAAGGAGCCTGTTTCCGTGGATGATGAGGACTTGGGGACCACCTTGTGGGATTACCACAGCAGCTCTGCACGCTCCGCTGATTCTGTTTCCAGAATGAGGGACCAGTTTGCAGAGTATTTTGTGTCATCTGTGGGCAGGGTTCCGTGGCAAGAGAATATTGTGTGACATCTCTCTTTCATGTGTCTGTGATTTATGTTGGGTAATAAACCATATATTTGGGTAATAAACCAAATGTTATACCTTCTAACGTGTGGTGTGTAATGTTTTTCATTTAGTTAGCATACTTAAATGAAGGCACTAAACAAAAAAATTGTTTTTAAACCAAACCAAATTTTATTTTACATATTACAATATAATAAACTTTTGCATTTCTTTTTTTTTTTTTAAATACAATTTTTGGTAAACTTTTTTTTTGTTGGTAAACCTTTTTTTCTTTGGTAAACTTTTTTTTTAGGTAAACCTTTTTTTTTTTTTTTGGGGGGGGGGGGTAAACCCTTTTCTTGTAAACTTTTTTTTTTGTTATACTTTATTTTGTTTGGTTACACCTTTTTTTTTTTAAATATAAATATTACATCACAACTTTTTTACAAAACATTACAAATCTGTAAAGTGTGGGGTGGAGATACTAGTGGAGGGGCTGGAAGGTTGGACCACGTCGACAGTTGGGGAAAGCCTTCTGGGTTGGGGTGTAGTGGAAGGGGGGGAATAAACAAAGTGCTGAGCAGGGGGGGGGGGGTGTTGGGGTAGGTGGAATACTAAATGGGGAAGGTAAGTTGGACAAGGAAGAAAACATTGGGGAAGAAATTTGGTTTTGGGGCCGGAATGGGAATTGGGACTGGGTTGTGTATTGCGACTATGTTTGGTATTGGGCCTGGGGTGGGAATTGGGACCGAGCTGGAAATTGGGACTGGGCTTGGAATTGGGACTGGGCTTGAAATTGGGACTGGGCTGGGATAGTTGTAGTGGCTGTGTGGGGAGGTGTGGGATTTTGGGTTTCGGAGATTACCTACACTAGACCAGCTTGGCAGGCTTGCATTACCCGCATCTGCTGGTCAAGAGTTAGCTTTTCCATGCTCCTGGGCATGGATTGAAAGAAAAGGTTGTTTGGTGATTGACTTGCATCTGAATGCAGCCCATCCAAGCGACTGCTGTGTTCACTCATGCGTGTTTGCATCATGTTGAACCCAGCAGCCACTTGCTCTCCCAAAATTTTGAAAGAGCTTTTGAAGGATGCATTCAGATGCAAGAACTCAGGAGCATAGCTCCTTTCCGGACCCCTCTGTCGCTGCCGCCACTAACCTAATGGTGGTCTAGAGGTGGCAGGATCAAAGGGGTGTGGCAAAGGGAACGCCAAGTCTTGACCAGCAGCTTCAAGTAACGAAGGCTGCGCTGATGCTCCAGTGCTGGCGGCGGTGGAAGTGGATGGGGCAGAGGTACCGGAAGGGTCAGTAGAGGGGTCAGAGGGGTGGGGTCTACCGACGTGGCCCTCGGTGGCGGACTCCTGAGAGATCGCTCCAGAGGGGTCCAAGGTAGATGCAGGCGCCCGATGGCTACAGATGGTGCTGTGAAAAAGGAAAAAAAATAAAATAATATATTGATAGGAAAAAGCCCTGTCTAACCAAAAAAGTTAGACAGGTAAACATGGTGATTTATTCAATGGGCTGTAGAATACTTACGTTTTACTCAGCATTGCTTCCCGGAGGAAGGACAGGGCACGGCTGTGTTTATACTGAGTCCTTCTCCGTCCTGCTGAGCCACTCGGGGCCAGCATCTCCTGGTTAAACTCCCTCTTGAAGCGATCCCTGAGTGACCGCCACCGCTTCCTAACCCTTTCACCTGCAAAGACAAGAAAAAAATTAAAACAAGTGTTAATTACAAAACACATTCCGTTCAGCTCAAAACAGAACTGAAAAGTGAATACTTACATTCGTGAGTCTGCTGCCTTGGCGCAAGGTCCTCCCACCTCGGCAATACGTTTTGGCAGACTTCCTCCCCTAGCCAACGGGTCACATACGTATCAGCATGCCTGCGGTCAGCCATATTCCACAGCTGCTCCCGCTCGTGGACCTCCTCGATGAGGCAGTCCACATCGATCCCGATGTCCTCACCATCTCGGGAGCACGCTGTGAATACTTTGAAAAGAAAAAAAAATTAATACACTGAAACACACAACTTAACAAGAGAAAAAGAAAAGCCAAAAAAAAATCTGCTGGCTGACGGCGGCGGCGGCGATTACGCCGGCTCTGGGAGCAGCTGGGAGGATCTTGATGGCGTTGGCCAGAAGGTGCAGCAGACTAAGAAAAAAAAAAAAAAGAATTATGTTTGAGGTAGGCATATGTTGTATGTGTACTGTTCATGTATGATGAAGTGTTTTGTATGTGTTGGGTGCTCTGTGATGTGTGAAGCGACTGTTTCGGCACAATTTACACTGTGCGCCCGCTCCTTGGATTTCTCCACCCCTCTCGTCTCCTTCTGAGAGGCCCTCGGTTGCTTCAGCTTCCTGTGAAAACATAATTAATGCATATAGTGATTAACCGACATTTTAACTATAGCACCAAAAAATTACCGCAACATGCTGTCACTGTGGAGAAGGGCTCTCAGAAGAAGACATTCTTCATTGCAGTATTTCCGGGCAGGCGGCTGTGGTCCCTGGTGGCTCTGCAAGTATAAAGACTCTTGTAATCTACTATACACATTGAAATGTCAGCTTCATAGAATGTAAGTCTATATACTTACATCAGCAAAGCGGCTTGCTCCTGTCGTCCCTGGTGCGGTATTTCCGGGCAGGCGGCTGTGGTCCCTAGTGGCTCTGCAAGGATAAAGAATGTATTGTTAGAACCACCCCCATAACTAGCTAATATAAAAGATTTAATAACCACCCTGCTCAAATGATGTGAGCAATGTTGATGCAGGTGTACACCAAAAGTTTTGAAAAACAAACCCAAATAGAAAAAAAACCCAAAGCACACCAGTCTGAGCTGAATTACCTACTTCAATAGTATGTGCAAGCTGTAAAACCATTTCCCCCCACCCCAAAAACAAAAAAATAAAGATACCCTCTTGTAAAACAGAAATGCCTACACACCAGTTGAAAATGTATTGAGAACATATATCTGATTTTAAAGGTCCCTTTTAAAATCACTTTTGAAAATTTTACCCTTTAAAAATTTCAATGCTCTTTATTTTAAATACAAGTACATCAACTGGAAATGTTTTCAACCATAACAAAAAAAAAATAGAAAGAAAAAACCTAACACACAAGACACACGCACGCACGCACGCTCACACACTGAAACCACATGCTGCACAGACCACACTACATGGTAAATACATCACATTAAAAAAAAAATGTACATGCACTCACCCAGTCACACGGATGCATACACCCGCAATCACCCAGACGCATGCACGAAAGCACACAGGCGCATGCACAACGAATGCACACGCACAAAAGCACAGAGGCGCAGGAATAACGCACGCACGCACGCACACACAGCCGTACACAAACACAAGGATGCACACAGGCTTATGCAAACACACACAGATGCACAAAAGCACACAGGCGGACAAAACCACAAAGCCGCTCACAGACACACACACGCACCCACAGACGCACGCAAAAATGGCAGGACACACACTGTGTGGATGCTGGCAGGCCTGAGGCTGGAGCTGGACGCTTGCTGTCTTCACAGTGGCAGGCCTCAGGCTGGAGCTGGACTCTGGCAGGACGCTGGCTGTTAACCCCTTCATGACCTTGGGATTTTTCGTTTTTCCGTGTTCGTTTTTCACTCCCCTCCTTCCCAGAGCCATAACTTTTTTATTTTTCCGTCAATTTGGCCATGTGAGGGCTTATTTTTTGCGGGACGAGCTGTACTTTTGAACGACATCATTGGTTTTAGCATGTCGTGTACTAGAAAACGGGAAAAAAATTCCAAATGCGGTGAAATTGCAAAAAAAGTGCAATCCCACACTTGTTTTTTGTTTGGCTTTTTTGCTAGGTTCACTAAATGCTAAAACTGACCTGCCATTATGATTCTCCAGGTCAGTACGAGTTCATAGACACCTAACATGACTAGGTTATTTTTTACCTAAGTGGTGAAAAAAAATTCCAAACTTTGCTAAAAAAAAAAAAAAAAATTGCGCCATTTTCCGATACTCGTAGCGTCTCCATTTTTGATGATCTGGGGTCGGTTGAGGGCTTATTTTTTGCGTGCCGAGATGACGTTTTTAATGATAGCATTTTGGTGCAGATATGTTCTTTTGATCGCCCGTTATTGCATTTTAATGCAATGTCGCGGCGACCAAAAAAACGTAATTCTGGCGTTTCGAATTTTTTTCTCGCTACGCTGTCAGGTTAATGCTTTTTTTTAATTGATAGATCGGGCGATTCTGAGCGCAGTGATACCAAATGTGTAGATTTGATTTTTTTTTTTTATTGATTTATTTTGATTGGGGCGAAAGGGGGGTGATTTAAACTTTTATGTTTTTTTTTTATTCTTTTCACCTTTTTTTTTTACTTTTTTTTTTTTTACTTTTGCCATGCTTCAATAGCCTCCATGGGAGGCTAGAAGCAGGCACAGCACGATCGCCTCTGCTACATAGCAGCGATCTGCTGTTCGGTGCTATGTAGCAGAATTGCAGGTATGCTGTGAGCGCCGACCACAGGGTGGCGCTCACAGCTACCGGCGATCAGTAACCATAGAGGTCTCAAGGACCTCTATGGTTCCAATGGAGAAGCATCGCCGACCTCCGATCATGTGACGGGGGTCGGCGATGACGTCATTTCCGACCGGATGCGGTAGTTAAATGCCGCTGTCTGCGTTTGACAGCGGTATTTAACTAGTTAATAGGCGTGGGCAGATCGCGATTCTGCTCGCGCCTATTACGGGCACATGTCAGCTGTTCAAAACAGCTGACATGTCCCGGCTTTGGTGCGGGCTCACCGCCGGAGCCCGCATCAAAGCGGGGCTTCTGACCTCGGACGTACTATCCCGTCTGAGGTCAGAAAGGGGTTAAAGGACGATGGCAGGCCTCTGGCTGTATTCAGGTTTAGCTCTGGCTGTATTCAGTACGTCATACAGACACAAACACATGCACACGCACACACAGACATGCACACACATGCACACAGATGCACACAAAAATGGCAATACTCACACTTGTTTGAAGGCTGTAGCGTGATGCTGGCTTCTGGCAGCACAGTCAGGCCTCTGGGTAGATTTTATAGCTGTATGGTGGCTGGAGTCTTGCTGGCTGGAGTCTTCTTGCTGGCACATTTGGGGTTGAAGGCCCAGGCCAGGTTTATATAGATTTGGGGATGTCTGGTGAATTGGCAACAAAATCCTGAATCTGAGCATGCTCAGTGTAAAAAAAAAAAGTATTGCAGCGCTGCATTCCGTCATATGACGTGTCACGACGGATCCTACATCCATAGGCTTCCATTCTAGCCAACGACGCATGCCGCAGGATGCGTCGTGACAAGTTTTCCCGGCGCAGACAAAAAACGTTACAATCAACGTTCTTTCCAGACGTGTCGCCAAATTTCGACGCATCCGTCGCCCGACGTACACGACGCGTTACAATCCGTCGCGATGCGTCGCAAATACAAGTCTATGGGAAAAAACGCATCCTGCAGGAGATTTTGCAGGATGCGGTTTTTTCAAAAAACGCTTTTTGACGTCCGCCAAACAACGCTAGTGTGAAAGTAGGCTAATAGAAGTCTATGGCTGTGTGCACACGATGCAGATTTGGTGCAGAATTTTCTGCAGAAAATCTGCACTAAATCTGCATCTCCTGGCAGAATCCGCAGGTGCGTTTTTTATGTGTTTTTTAATGCATTTTTTACCAATGGATTTCTATTATGGAGGGGTGCAGAAACGCTGCAGAACTGCACAAAAGAAGTGACATGCACTTCTTTGAAATCTGCAGCGTTTCTGCGCAAATTTTTCTGCACCATGTGCACAGCTTTTTTTTTTTTTCACATTGATTTACATTGTACTGTAAATCACAGTGCAGTTCTGCAGCGTTTCTGCTGCAGAAAAATCTGCTGCAGTTCTGCACTAAATCTGCATCGTGTGCACATACCCTATAAGAAAATGCAGGATCCTGCAAATTTTTTTGCAGGATCCTGTTTTCTCAAAAAACGACGTATCTCGACGGGGCTACAAAGACAGAAGTGTGAAAGAGGCCTTAGAAGCAGGAGAGGACAGAGGAGAAAGCTTTGTTAGGGCTCAACCTGAGAATGAACAGGGGCAGACAGTGACAGTAGCCTCCAGAAGCCATATTCAGACCAAATCTTAACACCCATGCAACTTTTCAATTGGAGTGAGAAAAATATCCTTAAAATCCAGTTCATGTATTGTACAAACCAGGACTACGAACTGGTAGAAGGCGGCACAAGATTGGCAATGGATGGCATAACTGGTTATGTGACCTGTGAATATGGTTTGTGCTGGTGGTGGCTACTGTACTCTCCAAAGATTGTGAACATGTAGAAGTGACTTTTTTGCATCCTTCTGTTAAAGCGCCATTGCGATTCCAGTGCGGAAAAAAATGCAGCATGTGCACAAAAAATGCGGATTGCATTATAATAATAGGATGCTTAATGTATGCGTTTTTTTCGCGATTTTATCGTGTTTTTATAGCGAAACAACGCGAAAATTCCTGAACGTGTGCACATAGCCTGAATGTACCAAATATTATATGATAGTAAGCATATGACACTTTACCTATTGCGTTATATGGGGTCACATACCTTGCAATGTGCTGTTTTCCCTCTATTTATAGTCTCAGGACTATGGAGTGTTTGTACCCACATCTGTTTTTAATTAGGTTTTATTTCTTTTGCTATTTTGTGTGCTAAATAAAGATTTTTCACTTTTTTTTTTTTTAAAGGTTTTCAGGAGTAGTGTGCATTTTTTTTACAGTAGTGCTTTCTTCCTTCCCTTGCATTGATTATTTTTACTACTGGTTTTGCACCTCCCTGGTTTATATATATATATATATATATATATATATATATATATATATATATATATATATATATATATATTTGTCTAATGGTATGTGTCCACGTTCAGGATGGCCGGCGGTATCGTCGGAGCGGCAAACCCGCTCAGCGGTAAGCCCCGCCCCCTTTCTGTGACGTGATGATGCCGGATGTGTTCACAGCACACATCCGGCATCATCGCTCCCCACCATAGGGCCCTGTGCTATATCTTGCGGCGACGCAGTGTCGCTGCAAGATATACGGACATGCTGCGATCTGAAAAGACGCGCAGCATGTCCGGAGTCGCAGGGCCGCCGCGTGCGTGTTACCACGCATAGTGGATACAGGATTTCATTAAATCCCCTCCACTATGCTGTAACATCTGGACGCTGCGTGTCTGACGCTGCGGCTCTATGCAGCGTCAGACACGCAGCGTTTCCTGCACGTGGAAACATACCCTAAGGGGTACTTCCGTCTGTCTGTCCTCAACGTCCGTAACGGAAATCCCGCGTCGCTGATTGGTCTCGGCAGCTGCCTGTCATGGCTGCCACGACCAATCAGCGATGGGCACAGTCCGATTAGTCCCTCCCTACTCCCCTGCACTCAGTGCCCGGCGCCCGCTCCATAATCCCCTCCACTCACCGCTCACACAGGGTTAATGGCAGCGGTAACGGCCTGCGGTGTAACGCACTCCATTACCGCTGCTATTAACGCTGTGTGTCCCCAACTATTTACTATTGATGCTGCCTATGCAGCATCAATAGTAAAAATATGTCATGTTAAAAATAATAATAATAATAAAAAAAAAAAACCTGCTATACTCACCATCCGCCGCCTTTCCCGCTCCTCGCGACGCTCCCGGGACCGCTCCTTTGCAAGCGGCAGCTTCCGGTCCCAGGGCTGGTGTGCGACAAGGACCTGCCGTGACGTCACGGTCATGTGACCGCAACGTCATCACAGGTCCTGCTCATACCAGCCCTGGGACCGGAAGCTGCCGCTTGCAATGGAGCGGTCCCGGGAGTGTCGCAAGGAGCGGGAAAGGCGGCAGATGGTAAGTATAGCAGGACTTCAACGGGCCTTCGGAAGGTGAGTATATGTTTTTTTTTTTTTTTTAAGTCTCTATACTACGAGGTTCTGTGCTGTATACTCCGTCGCTGTGCAATATACTAAGTGGCTGGGCAATATACTACGTGACTGGGCAATATACTACGTGACTGGGCAATATACTACGTGACTGGGCAATATACTACGTGACTGGGCAATATACTACGTGACTGGGCAATATACTACGTGACTGGGCAATATACTACGTGACTGGGAAATATACTACGTGGCTCTGCTATATACTATGTGGCTGGGCAATATACTACGTGGGCTGTGCAATATACTATGTGGCTCTGCTATATACTGTGTGGCTGGACAATATACTACGTCGCTGGGCAATATGCTATGTGGCTGGGCAATATACTACGTCACTGGGCAATATACTAAGTGACTGGGCAATATACTACGTGGTTGGGCAATATACTACGTCGCTGGGCAATATACTATGTGGGCTGTGCAATATACTACTTTGACATGCATATTCTAGAATACCCGATGCGTTAGAATCGGGCCACCATCTAGTATTTATTATATTAGTGCACCTGTATCCTAAAACTGATTGTTCTACAAGTGAACTCGCCTTGGGACACTCTGGATTACATGCACTATGGCGAACAAGAAAGTATATGATGGTTTATTATTTTTGATTGTTTATAGGAGACAAGGACATCGGGGATTTGGTGAGTGTGTTTTTTTAATTTTTATTTAAATATGCATTTACTTACTTTACATGTTTTAGTTTTTTATTTCTAAGTTTGAACACAGGCGCCGGCTGATGAGCGACGTCTCCTATCAGCGGCTCCTGCCATCACTGTCGTCAGTGAAAGCAGACATAGCCTGACGGGACTACTAGTCACATCAGCCAACACCTGCTGACCTGTGGTAAGCTTTTCACAACAGGTCACAGTATCTCTGTGGGGTCAAGCTGACATCTAATAGCATGACACCGCAGCGCTCTGACGGCGGTAACGTTGACACCAGACCACCCACACCGTTGTCTCCCATGATGCCACACAGATGACAGCGTGGGAAACACCATAGGAAGTCTGTATAAGGTCAGGAAATCCACAGCTAATCTGCAAACATTTTTATACCTGCATTTTTGCTGTGGATTTGACTGACTCAATTAAAGTCAAAGGGTGAAAAACACTAAAAATCCGCATAAAAAATTGACTTTCTGCAGGAAAACAACAATGCAAATACTCAATTAAAATTACTGACCATGTGCACAGCACTTCAGGATTCTTGTTGCATTAGTTCGCATAAGGATTCCATAGCCTTTTTTTGGCTGATTTCTGCATTGAAAAATAGCCGTGAAAACACACCATGTGCAAACAGCCTAACGGCTCACATCCATTTTATGGTTTTCAGATGCCACTTTATAAACCATTTAGAACAATTCACTGTGACACTGATGCTGCCGCGAGTGATGTCCATACATTCTAAAGCACTATATCTTAGGATCAAGGGACGTGACTTGCACCCCGTTCCTTATAGAAGCCAACCTCCCCTCTTTCCCAGTAGTCATAGATTAGGTTATGTGGCTTGCTACCCAGGGCTGTGGAGTCGCTAAGCCAAACCTCCGACTCCCTCATATATGGCTCATGGTTAAGTTTAAGTGATAAATTTACTGTAGTAAAATGGTAACATCAGGCTTATAATCATTATGATACAATAATCAAGCCATTTAGATAGAACATAAAATATATTTATTGAAATACAACTTGGAACACAAAAACTTTTACATATTTACAATTTATTATACACTATGCAGAAAGTGGAAAATAACGTACTGAATAACATTTGTGCAGTCTATGAATTTGTTCTGAGAAATAGTATCGCTTTCATCAGATCCTCCTTCATAGATGACCTCAAATCTGACCTAATTATTTTAAGGCTAGAGAACAACCTCTCTACACTAACTTGTGTTGGTGGCAAAGCAGTAACCACATGGGCAACATCTCTAACAATTTCAGGGTATAAAGGAATTGCCTCAAGCACAGTCAGTTTTGATGAACGATTGAACGCTTCTACTTCTTTGAGAGCAAGTGAAACATTTTGCTGAAATATGGTCAATCTGTTTTCTATGGGAGTGGAATCTTTTTCCCTGCTTAATGTCATCCAAATAACTGTCAAAATAAAACTCCTCATCTGATGAGGATGAAGACTGCAGCAGCAGCACTTGCAGGATCCGAGTCCTCTTGCTCTAGTCCATCCTGTAGCCTACTCATCCTAACTGTAACCTCAATCAAAGCTTCTTTTCCTTTAGTAAGCAGTTGATCATCCAGCAATATACAATGACTTGGGTCCACAGAAATAGCTGCCAGAAGAATTTTATTTTCTAGTAATGCCATCTGCAATTAAACCTCCTCTTTGGGACAGGCAAAACAACAAGTTCTGCCTCTCCTTAACCCCTTGGCGACCGCCGATACGCCTTTTAACGGCGGCCGCTAAGAGTACTTAAAGCACAGCGCCGTTAATTAACGGCGCTGTGGAAAAAGTGAATAGTGCCCCCCAGAGTCGGATTTTCTCTGGGGTCTCGGCTGCCGGGGGTAGCAGAGACCCCAGAGAACATGATTCAGATTTTTTTTTACCGACCCCGCATTTGCGATCGCCGGTAATTAACCGTTTACCGGCGATCGCGTTTTTTTTTTTTTTTTTGGCGATCTCTTTATAATTTCTCTGTCCTCCGATGTGATCGCACATCAGAGGACAGAGTAAAGGGGTCCCAGATAGCCCCCCGATACTCACCTATCTCCCCCGGTGCTCCTCGTGTCTCCCGGTGGGCGCCGCCATCTTCAAAATGGCGGGCGCATGCGCAGTGCGCCCACCGGCCGGCACCAGGAGAATCTTTGGGGTCTCCGCTGCCGGGGGTAGCCGAGACCCCAAAGAACATGATCGGGGTCGGGGCCGCAAAAAAAAAAAAGCAAAGTGTAATTCTCTGTCCTCTGATGTGATCGCACATCAGAGGACAGAGAAATAGGGGGATTCGGGGACCCTATCATACTCACCTGTGTCCCTGGGTCCTCCTGCTGCTCCTCCTGGCCGCCGGCAAAAGAAAATGGCGGGCGCATGCGCAGTGCGCCAGCCATTTGTCTCCATCTGCCGGCCGGCAGGAGAACAGCAATTGGGGCTAAAATTAGGGCTAGGGTTAGGGCTAAGGTTAGGGTTGGGGCTAAATTTAGGGTTGGGGTTAAGTTTAGGGTTAGGGTTCTTTCACACTTCCGTCGGTACGGGGCCGTCGCAATGCGTCGGCCCGACATACCGACGCACGTTGTGAAAATTGTGCACAACGTGGGCAGTGGATGTAGTTTTTCAACGCATCCGCTGCCTAATCTATGTCCTGGGGAGGAGGGGGCGGAGTTACGGCCACGCATGTGCGGTCAGAAATGGCGGACGCGACGTACAAAAAAAGTTACATTGAACGTATTTTGTGCCGACGGTCCGCCAAAACACAACTGATCCAGTGCACGACGGACGCGACGTGTGGCCATCCGTCACGATCCGTCGGCAATACAAGTCTATGGGCAAAAAAATCGCATCCTGCGGGCACATTTGGAGGATCCGTTTTTTGTCCAGAACGACGGATTGCGACGGATGCCAAACGACGCAAGTGTGAAAGTAGCCTTAGGGTTAGGGTTGGGGCTAAAGTTAGGGTTAGAGTTGGGATTTGGGTTAGGGTTTGGATTAGGGTTGGTATTAGGGTTAGGGTTGGTATTAGGGTTACGCTGGGGATTAGGGTTAAGGTTAGGGTTGTGATTAGGGGTGTATTGGGATTAGGGTTAGGTTTGAGGTTAGGGTTGAGATTAGGATTAGGGGTGTGTTGGATTTAGGGTTTTGATTAGGGTTATGGTTAGGGTTGACATTAGGGTTGTTTTGGGGTAAGGGTTGTGATTATCGTTAGGGTTAGTGATTAGGATTATGGATCGGGTTGGGATTAGGGTTAGGGGTGTGTTGGGGTTAGGGTTGGAGCTAGAATTGGGGGGTTTCCACTGTTTAGTTACATCAGGGGGTCTCCAAACACGACAGCCAATTTTGCGCTGAATAAGTCAAATGGTGCTCCCTCCCTTCTGAGCTCTGCCGTGCGCCCAAACAGTGGGTTACCCCCACATATGGGACATCAGCGTACTCGGGATAAATTGGACAACAACTTTTGGGTCCAATTTCTCCTGTTACCTTTGTGAAAATAAAAATTTGGGGGCAAAAAGATCATTTTTGTAGAAAAAATGCGATTTTTTCTTTTTTTTTTTTTTTTTTTTTTTTTTTTTTTTTCAATGGCTCAACGTTATAAACTTCTGTGAAGCACATGGGGGTTCAAAGTTCTCACCACACATCTAGATAAGTTCCTTGGGGGGTCTAGTTTCCAAAATGGGGTCACTTGTGGGGGGTTACTACTGTTTAGGTACATCAGGGGCTCTGCAAACGCAACATAACGCCCACAGACCATTATATCTAAGTCTGCATTCCAAAACGGCGCTCCTTCCCTTCCGAGCTCTGCCATGCGCCCAAACAGTGGTTTACCCCCACATATGGGGCATCAGCATACTCGGTATAAATTGGACAACAACTTTTGGGGTTCAATTTCTCCTGTTACCCTTGTGAAAATAAAAACTTGGGGGCTAAAAAATCTTTTTTGTGGAAAAAAAAATATTTTTTATTTTCACGACTCTGCATTCTAAACTTCTGTGAAGCACTTGGGCATTCAAAGTTCTCACCACACATCTAGATAAGTTCCATGGGGGGTCTAGTTTCCAAAATGGGGTCACTTGTAGGGGGTTTCCACTGTTTAGGCACATCAGGGGCTCTCCAAACGCGACATGGCGTCCAATCTCAATTCCAGACAATTCTACATTGAAAAAGTAAAACGGCACTCCTTCTCTTCCAAGCTCTGCAGTGCGCCCAAGCAGTGGTTTACCCCCACATATGGGGTATCGACGTACTCAGGAGAAATTGCACTACAACTTTTTTCGTCTAATTTCTCCTGTTACCCTTGTAAAAATAAAAATTTTGGGGCAAAAAGATCATTTTTGTAGAAAAAATTCGATTTTTTTTTTATTTTCACGGCTCTACGTTATAAACTTCTGTGAAGCTCTTGGGGGTTAAAAGTGCTCACCACACATCTAGATAAGTTCCTTAAGGGGTCTAGTTTACAAAATGGTGTCACTTGTGGGGGGTTTCCACTGTTTAGGCACATCAGGGGCTCTCTAAACGTGACATGGCGTCCGATCTCAATTCCAGCCAATTCTGCATTGAAAAAGTCAAACGGCGCTCCTTCACTTCCAAGTTCTGCGGTGCGCCCAAACAGTGGTTTACCCCCACATATGGGGTATTGGCGTATTCAGGAGAAATTGCATAACAAAATTTATGGTTACATTTCTGTTTTTATACTTGTGAAAATAAAAAAAATGGTTCTGAATTAAAATGTTTGCAAAAAAAAGTTAAATGTTCATTTTTTCCTTCCACATTGTTTCAGTTCCTGTGAAGCACGTAAAGGGTTAATAAACTTCTTGAATGTGGTTTTGAGAACCTTGAGGGGTGTAGTTTTTAGAATGGTGTCACACTTCGTTATTTTCTATCATATAGACCCCTCAAAATGACTTCAAATGTGATGTGATCCCTAAAAAAAAAATGGTGTTGTAAAAATGAGAAATTGCTGGTCAACTTTTAACCCTTATAACTCCCTAATAAAAACAAATTTTGTTTCCAAAATTGTGCTGATGTAAAGTAGACATGTGGAAATGTTATTTATTAACTATTTTTTGTGACATATCTCTCTGATTTAAGGGCATAAAAATACAAAGTTTTTTCGCCATATTTCCGTTTTTTTCATAAATAATCGCAAGTAATATGGAAGAAATGTTACCACTATCATGAAGTACAATATGTCACGAAAAAACAATCTCAGAATCAGCGGGATCCGTTAAAGCGTTCCAGAGGTATAACCTCATAAAGTGACAGTGGTCAGAATTGCAAAAATTGGCTCGGTCATTAAGTACCAAATTGGCTCTGTCACTAAGGGGTTAATAAAAATGCCTGGAGTTAAATCCTCAGCTTGTAAGTTTTTAGTCACTGTAAATGGGTGATGAAGCAATTCCTTCAATTCAGCCACCTGTGTCCATTGACCTTCATGTAGTGTTACCTGAGGGTAGGCCAAATCTACAAGGAAGGGTGTCGGCTCAAGCAATCACTCAATCATTAAATAGGTGCTGCCCCACCGAGTGGCTTGAACCACAATAGCCCCTTTTCCAGCATGCCTCTTCAAGATGGAATCAATTTAAGGGCTTCTGGCAGCAATAGCCAATTTCCTCACTTTGCTAATCAGAGTTCCAGCATCTCCCTCTTGCAGCTATCTCTTAAGGTACCTTCACACATAACGATATCGTTAACGATATCGTTGCTTTTTGTGACGTAGCAACGATATAGTTAAGGAAATCGTTGTGTGTGACAGCGACCAACGATCAGGCCCCTGCTGGGAGATCGTTGGTCGCTGAGGAAAGTCCAGAACTTTATTTCGTCGCTGGACTCCCTGCAGACATCGCTGGATTGGCGTGTGTGACGCCGATCCAGCGATGTCTTCACTGGTAACCAGGGTAAACATCGGGTTACTAAGCGCAGGGCCGCGCTTAGTAACCCGATGTTTACCCTGGTTACCAGCGTAAAAGTAAAAAAAACAAACACTACATACTTACCTACCGCTGTCTGTCCCCGGCGCTCTGCTTCTCTGCACTCCTCCTGTACTGGCTGTGAGTGTCGGTCAGCCGGAAAGCAGAGCGGTGACGTCACCGCTCTGCTTTCCGGCCGCTGTGCTCACAGCCAGTGCAGGAGGAGTGCAGAGAAGCAGAGCGCCGGGGACAGACAGCGGTAGGTAAGTATGTAGTGTTTGTTTTTTTAACTTTTACGCTGGTAACCAGGGTAAACATCGGGTTACTAAGCGCGGCCCTGCGCTTAGTAACCCGATGTTTACCCTGGTTACCCGGGGACTTCGGGATCGTTGGTCGCTGGAGAGCTGTCTGTGTGACAGCTCTCCAGCGACCAAACAGCGACGCTGCAGCGATCGACATCGTTGTCGGTATCGCTGCAGCGTCGCTGAGTGTGAAGGTACCTTTATTGCCAGCTGCAGCATGTGCACAACACAGCGCATGTGATGAATAGGAAAGAGGTGTGAAGCAGCTTCAACAAGATCATCTAATTGTAAAGAATCATTTTGCTGTTCTTCTGTAGTAATATCTGTTTGTTCCTCATTTATGGGAACAGGACTGTGGCCTTCCATCTCCAACATGCTGAATGGAAATGTTCTTCAAGCTGCTGTTCATCTTCATTATTCTCATTCATCAGTTTAATAGTAGGGTACTTATGTTTGAAGCATTATCAGTTACAATAGCAAGAATCTTTTCTTTTGTGAGCTCATAATCTTGCAGAAGTTTTTCCACTAAGGTCCAGATAAAGTGGTTGCTGTGATGAACTATAGTATCTTTTACTGCCAGCGTCTTAGTAACAATTTTTTTGTTGTCACAAATATCGAATGTGGATAGCAAAATAGTTCCCTCCGTGACATGTGCAGGCATCCATTTAAAGGGAACCTGTTACCCCGTTTTTTCAGATTGAGATATAAATACTGTTAAATAGGGCCTGAGCTGTGCGTTACTATAGTGTATGTAGTGTACCCTGATTCCCCATGTATGCTGAGAAATACATTACCAAAGTCGCCGTTTTCGCCTGTCAATCAGGCTGGTCAGGTCGGGTGGGCGTGGTGACATCGCTCTTTTCTTCCCCAGCTTTCCGTTGGTGGCGTAGTGGTGTGCGCATGTCCAAGTTCCGAATTCCCTGCGCGCACGTGAAGACACCGCGCGATCTGCGCTGTCATCCCTTTCATCGGTGGGGGCGGCCATCTTCCTGGGGCCGCGCGTGCGCAGATAGTGCTCTGCTGCACGGGGCTTCAGGAAAATGGCCGCGGGATGCCGCGCGTGCGCAGAAGAGATCGCGGCGGCCATTTTCCCAAAGCTGAGTTTGCAATCTGAAAAAATCTTTTTAAGATCTTCCTTTTGGTTAAGGGCTTCAATCACTAATTTTCTAATACTTTCTCTTTCCAGAGAAACACCAAGTTTGCGGGTCATTTCTGCCTTGAGAGCTGTAAAAGCGGTTAATGCAAATATTGATAATGGTACACTGTCCTTCACAACAAACTCGATGAGCTGTCTTTTAAACACATCTGCTGTCATTGTTACAGTAACTTTGTCACTTACAAAATATCT
Source organism: Ranitomeya imitator (assembly GCF_032444005.1). Classification (NCBI taxonomy): domain Eukaryota; kingdom Metazoa; phylum Chordata; class Amphibia; order Anura; family Dendrobatidae; genus Ranitomeya; species Ranitomeya imitator. The sequence continues at coordinate 176,204,516 of NC_091286.1, read as the reverse complement.
TGTAACTGATGTTTGAGACACTCTTTCCTCCTCCTTTGCCTGGCAGGAAGTGCTGGTCTCTAGTTTCTTGGTGCTGTGATCTTTTTCAATCACAGCTTTGTAAAACGTTCAGTTTTTTTCGCTTTTTTACGCGTTTTTTTCACGCTAAAAACGCTATAAAAACTCATTAAAAACGCAGACATTATGCATTCTATCATTTAGAATGCATACTGCATGTTTTGTGCACATTGATGCGATTTTTTTCTGCAAAAAAACGCATTGTGGTAAAAAAGCATCATGTTCATTAATTTTGCGGATTTTCTGCGTTTTTCCCGCTATTCTATGCATTTGGGAAAGAAACGCACAAAAAACCCGTCAAAAACGCGTCAAAACGACTGAAAAACGCGAAAAAAAGCATGCGGATTTCTGGCAGAAATCTCTGTTTTTTTTATCAGGAAAATTTCTGCAAGAAATCCTGACGTGTGCACATACCCTAAATGTCTTTTTAGATGTCTTTTTAGATTGAAAGCTCTTGAAGGAACATTTTTATCACTGCCTGAGTACGCAGTGATTTTGGTATCAGAGCATTTGTTTTCATCTGGGTCACTTATACCCTGACACTCAAAATGTTGTTTTTTATCTTGTGTCACTGTGAAATGCTCAAATACAACTCACTTCATAAGATGCTTCTTAGACATTTTGTAATTATGTAAATTAGCTCCATAAATAATTTTGTCCTGTAAAAAAAAAAAAAGGTATATTGAAATTCTTGCAAGAATAGTGCATCATGAACTGTATAATTTAGGATAGAAAAATATTTAGAATTGAGTCCTCAGTGGTTGATACCTTTTAATGGCTAACTGAAAAGATGGTAACAAATTGCAAGCTTTCGAGACTACACAGGTCTCTTCATCAGGCAGCATCAATAGTAAAAAGTTGGTCACACAGGGTTAATAGCAGCGTTAACGGAGTGCGTTATAACGCGGTCCGTTAACGCTGCCATTAACCCTGTGTGAGCGCTGACTGGAGGGGAGTATGGAGCGGGCACTTGCGGCAGGGAAGTAGGGAGCAGCCATTTTGCCGCCGGACTGTGCCCGTTGCTGATTGGTCGTGGCCGTTTTGCCACGACCAATCAGCGACTTGGGATTTCCGTGACAGACAGAAAGACGGAAGTGACCCTTAGACAATTATATAGTAGATTATTTTAATTCATTTACAGGAGACTGCTTCATTGGACTGGGCGATAACATAAGTATAGTTTAAATTGACTTCAATAAAGGAGTTTGTGTCATTATTTAAAATAAAGGACCTTATTTATTTTTCTGGGGTCCCCCTGTAAAGTAGCCAGTAAGGACTAAGAAAACATCTGTTCGACAGGCACAACACATGCAGGGATACATGGATATGCAGGAACATGCTGTCAAGGCAACTCGAACCTTGTATTCAAACATGCCGAATATGCTCTATTAGCACTTGCACATGCTTGGATAACACATGATCTTGGCTTTCACGCTCGCTTATCACTAGTTATACACTCTGGATTAATTAGTATTGTGAGAGCCGTTGCTTCACTCCTTGATACCTTGGGGACCATTTGAAGAATATCATCCCACAGATCATCACTAATTGGGATACCCCTATAAGTGCTCACAAACTCTTATTTGGGCAGACCACAGGGCTTGGAAGGGAAGGAACGCTATTTGATTTTTGGAGTGCAAAATTGTCTGGAATAGATTGTGGAAACCATATCGCATTTGGAGAACCGTCAAGGCTCCAGAACAGCAGTAATTGACAGCTGTTGACACAGAACTGTCACTTAGAGTTTTCACACAGTGACAGTTTTAGTCATAATAATAATAATAATAATCTTTATTTATATAGCGCCAACATATTCCGCAGCGCTTTACAGTTTAACAGTTTCAAACACAAAAGCCATAAGTAACAACGTTAACAATACAATAATTAAAGCAAAATAAGACGACCCTGCTCGTGAGAGCTTACAGTCTACAATGAGGTGGGGGAGATACAAAGTACAGGTGTGTATTTACAATGATGTATTTACAATCATGGTCCAGCCATCTTCAGGGGTTGGGGAATAGATGGGGATAGTGAATGGGCTACACACACACAAACAATACATAACTTTGATTAGTGAACGTGATAGGCCGCTCTGAACAAATGTGTTTTGAGCGAGCGCCTAAAACTATGCAAATTATGGATGGTCCTAATATCTTGGGGTAGAGCATTCCAGAGGATTGGCGCAGCACGGGAGAAGTCTTGGAGTCGGGAGTGGGAGGTACGGATTAGTGCAGAGGTTAGCCGAAAGTCATTTGCAGAGCGCAGTGGTCTGTTAGGCTGATAGACAGAAATGAGGGAGGAGATGTAAGGGGGTGCCGCACTGTGGAGAGCTTTGTGGGTGAGAACAAGTACTTTGAATTGTATCCTGTAATGAATGGGCAGCCAGTGTAACGACTGGCGAAGAGCGGACGCGTCCGAGTAACGATTAGCCAGATGGACGACCCTGGCTGCTGCATTAAGGATGGACTGGAGAGGGGAAAGTCGAGTGAGGGGGAGGCCAATTAATAGAGCGTTACAGTAGTCCAGGCGGGAGTGGATCAGGGCGACCGTGAGGGTTTTAGCTGTCTCCATGGTGAGAAAAGGGCGGATTCTAGAGATGTTCTTTAAGTGTAAGCGGCACGAGCGGGCAAGAGATTGTATATGGGAGGTGAAGGAGAGATCGGAGTCAAACATAACACCCAGACAGCGTGCCTGCTGCCGGGGTGTTATTATGGTGCCACCCACGGAGAGGGAAATGTCAGATTTAGGGAGGTTAGTAGATGGTGGGAGCAGAAGAAGTTCAGTTTTGGAGAGGTTGAGTTTCAGATAGAGAGCGGACATGATGTTGGAGACTGCGGACAGACAGTCAGTGGCATTCTGTAGTACAGCGGGGGTAAGGTCAGGGGATGACGTATATAGTTGTGTGTCGTCGGCATAAAATGGTACTGAAAGCCAAATCTGCTGATGGTCTGTCCAATTGGGGCCGTGTAGAGAGAGAACAGAAGGGGGCCAAGGACTGAGCCCTGAGGTACCCCAACAGTGAGAGGAAGAGGAGATGAAGTGGAGCCAGAGAACAGAACACTGAAGGAGCTGTCGGAAAGATAGGAGGAGAACCAGGAGAGAGCAGTGTCCTTAATGCCTAGTGACTGGAGCCTAGAGAGCAGGAGAGGGTGGTCAACAGTGTCAAAAGCTGCAGAAAGGTCGAGAAGAATGAGCAGAGAGTGGTCACCATTACGTTTTGCTGTCAGAAGGTCATTGGTCACTTTGATGAGTGCAGTTTCTGTCGAATGTAGGGGGCGGAAACCGGACTGTGAAGGGTCTAGGAGGGAGTGAGTGGAGAGGTAACGGGTAAGGCGGGAGTATATCAGGCGCTTCAAGAGTTTAGAGATGAAGGGGAGATTGGAGACCGGTCTGTAGTTGTTTGTGCAGGATGGGTCGAGGGTGGGTTTCTTTAGTAATGGAGTAATGATAGAGTGTTTGAAGGAGGAGGGGAAAATGCCAGAGGAGAGGGAGAGATTAAAGATTGTAGTTAGGTGACTTGTGACAACTGGAGAGAGAGACTGGAGGAGATGTGAGGGAATGGGGTCGGTAGTGCATGTAGTTGGACGAGAAGAGGAGAGGAGCTTGGAGACTTCTTCTTCTGTGATGGGATCGAATGTGGAGAGTGAGCCAGGGGCAATGAGGGGAGGGATGGGAGTCACTGAACTTAGTTGTTGGGAGCGGATTTCCTGACGGATATTGTCTATTTTCTCTATAAAGTGGGAGGCCAGGTCACCAGCACAAATATCTGTGATAGGGGCTTGTGCTTTTGGCCTGAGGAGGGAGTGAAAGGTGTCAAAAAGTTTCTTGGGGTTGTTGGATAGTGAGGAGACTGACTGACATAGCACATCATGATGCGGACACTGACACCTGGCCATGACATGCTATGTCCGTCATTCATATAATTTATGATGGGCTATACCCTTCTTGAACTGTGATTTGATGAAGCTCTCTGATGAGGAAATCACTATTTTCATTTGATAATCTTATAGTAAAATTGAGGCCGGGTTTACATTAGCGTATGTGTGCGCAGCGTATACCTGCGTACTGATTAGCATGAGTCATGCGTACATATATTTAACATTGTGTACGCAGGGACATGCGTTTGCATCAGTGCGGATGCATGCGTTGTTTAGCGGTGTGCTGCAAACGCAACATGTTGCATTTTTTGAGGCGTCAAATATGCGCAGGCTTGCACATGCGGATGAGTGCATCAAAACAACGCATTACTGTCTATGGGAGCGCATTGGTACTCTAGGACTTGCGTACTCATGCGTTCGATACGCATGCCTACTTCAGACTGAGCATGTCCAGGAAATTATTTCATCACCTCCACCATGCGCATAAACACCACAAACGCATTTAAATGCATGCACATGCAGCTTTTTTTTTTTTTGGCGTCATATGCTTAAGATGATGCCGAGTAAAAACGCAGCATAAGCATGCGTCTGCATGCGTTTTATCATGCGTTTGCGCATGCAGATGGTACTTTGCGCACAGAAACACTAATGTGTACTTAGCCTAAAACATACTTGCCATTTAGTAAGAAATGCTGTGTAACATCATAGCTCCTTATGGCGTTTAGTAGTCACTCATGTTATTTATCTGTTTATTGCAGGTTGGCCCCCATGCGCCTGTACACACTGTCAAAGCGTTACTTTGTTTTGGTGTTTGTAGTATTTTTCCTGTGCTTTGGATTAACACTTTTTATTGGAATAGCAGGTAAATCTTTCCAATTTTCTAAGCACTGTATAAAAGTGACGTGAGTGTGTAGTTATATATTGTTATACATTTGTGTTTGTGTATAAAGTTTGATTAAGGGCTTTGTTTGGACAATTTCTTGTCCTATGATTAAAGTGAACCTGAAGGTTCATCCACGCTGTCCAATTCTCGGGCAGCAGGTATCAGGCACTGACTCTATAATCTCGGCAACTCATGTTTGACTGAAATGCTGCAACGATTCAGAGAAAAAACCTTTCTCCTCGCCTTCTCCCCTGTAGTGACAGGCGTCTCCCTGCATCTATTGAAAAAGAGCTGTCAGTCACTTTCAGCGGGCAGGGAGAAGCCATCACCTGTCCAACTAGTCTGGGCAGCTTTCTCTCCAGCAGCTTTTAAAATAAGTTCTTCTCTGGAACACTGCGACATGTCAGTCAGATATTCCAACATACTTGGCTGCGATCATACAGCCAGCGCCTGATACGTGCTGCGTGTGAGTCAGGCAGCATGTATACACCTTCAGGTTCCTTTTACGCTGGTCACACATTGTTCCTCTGTCAAAAATTACAGCCAGCAATAATCAATGGTGAAATTTTACAACAAGCGTTCACAGTTGCATAAATGGCAGCCCTACTATGTAGTGTTTATATATACAGATCTAGCAAAAATTAAGAGACCGCCACATCAAAACCCTGTCATGGGCAGCCCAATCTCCAGACCTGAACCCCATTGAAAACCTCTGAAATGTAATCAAGGGGATGATGGATAGTCACAAGCCATCAAACAAAGAAGAACTGCTAACATTTTTGCAAAGTAACTAATACCACAGCTCTCAAAATAATAACCACATAATAAAAATTATATTAATAAAATGATAAATAGTATAATTATATGAATTGTGCCAAGAGTGTGGCAGAAAACAAGTGGTGACCAATTCGTGACAAGGTGAAACCAACACCAAAGCACAGATTCAAAGGAAGAAAAATTTCCAGACGTAGATCCGTCTAGAATTAATTTTTATTTATATCATCTGATTATGCGGCAAAATACAATAAAAAGGTTGAAAAAAACACAATGTGCACACAATAAATATTTTTCATATTATAAGTAGATAAAATCCCCTTATTAGCTGATAAAAAAATGGGATAAAATTATACTGAGCAAATAAAAAAGTGAGATTGAATAAGTATAAAAATACTTATAATTATATAAGTGCACCATGTGCAAGTAGAAGTAAAAAAAAGGGGGGGGGAACCCCAAAATAATGAGTGTCCAAATTCAGAATGTGCAAGAAAGTGCAATGTGATTCAAGACCAGTGCAAGTCTCACATGCGGCACTGGAACAAGTGCTACAACAAAAGAATGCCAGTAAAATTTATATCACAGCATATGTAAAATGGCGCTATAATAATAATTATAATAATAATAATAATAATGTAATATGCAAAATACCTTGAGGGGACTCCAAATCTGTGTGTGCCCCGATGCGCGTTTCGGTTAAACTTCCTTCATCAGGGATAGTGAAGGTAAAATGAAAAACGCCCTGTATTTATACGTCCTATCGTTGGTGATATAGTGCGATCCGGGAATATTCGGCGCATGTGCCACCAGGAGGTGCCAGGAATCCCGACATGCCGCGTCACGTAACCGGACGCACGGCATTATGGGTCCAGCGTTACCAAGGCCACAGCGACGCTGCGAACTATGGCACAAGGACACAAGCCGCGCACTACCAGGAGAGCGATATCATTCTATCCAGCTAATGGGAGTAAAGCTGCATATAATAACCATATTGGTAAATAGAACACAAGCCATAACGACATACATAAATTAAATGATACCAAAGAAAAGAGTAAGTGTTTTAACACACACATATACATGCATATATACACACACACACATATATATATATATATATATACACACACACACACACACACACACACACACACACACACACACACACACACACACACACACACACAGTACAGACCAAAAGTTTGGACACACCTTCTCATTTAAAGATTTTTCTGTATTTTCATGACTATGAAAATTGTACATTCACACTGAAGGCATCAAAACTATGAATTGACACATGTGGAATTATATACTTAACAAAAAAGTGTGAAACAACTGCAAATGTGTCTTATATTCTAGGTTCTTCAAAGTAGCCACCTTTTGCTTTGATGACTGCATTGCACACTCTTGGCATTCTCTTGATGAGCTTCAAGAGGTAGTCACCAGGAATGGTTTTCACTTTACAGGTGTGCCCTGTCAGGTTTAATAAGTGGGATTTCTTGCCTTATAAATGAGGTTGGGACCATCAGTTGTGTTGTGCAGAAGTCTGCTCGATACACAGCTGATAGTCCTACTGAATAGACTGTTAGAATTTGTATTATAGCAAGAAAAAAGCAGCTAAATAAAGAAAACGAGAGGCCATCATTACTTTAAGAAATGAATACCCGAAGCAATAGCCTATGTGTAAAGCACTTCCAAATTACAGCAAATATCAAACGATAGAACCACAGCGGAAGCTTAATGCCAATTAAAACAATGAATTTTATTAATAGTACAATTAAAATTCTAATAGAGTCCAATAACAGTCAGTGGAAATACATGAGACAGAATTATACTGTCTGCTGAAGAAAATACATATACAATACCTAACATAAATCACATGATCCCAAATAATTACACATAAGACCCACTGGAATTAATAAGGCATAACTGATACACAATATATGTATGTATGAGGACCATAGGTGTGTCATAGAACAAAAAATGCCTAAGATGTATGGGCTGAACTAATAATATGCCTAAAAGAGCAACCACATATAAAGTATGTAAGGGATACAACGGGTTGAATGAAGTAAATGCTGGCAGACTGAGCTAGCCTAACACATGAGGTATATGAGCCCTGAGAATCCCAACATTAGTATGGCTGTGTCTATTCATATAATGGCCATAAGGTGCATGCAGTGCTAAAGTGCAAAGGCATAGGGGGAGGTAGGGATGTATTTACCTGTAACAGCAGACTAGTAGATGGACCCCGACGCGCGTTTCGCGGTTAAGCTTCGTCCAGGGGGATAGTCTCAACAACAGTGGCCATATGGGGGTTTATATAGCAGTTAAGAAGCAGTGGTGGCAGTGGTTTGTAATGGCGCTTGCATTGACAACGCCGGCTCGAACGTCACTTCCGCTCGGCGTCACAAGGAGCTCGTCCACTCCCCTACCCGACGCATCAGAGCAGGGGGGCGGAGTAAGCCACAGAAGAGACGCGTCGCCTCAGCAACCCGATGCCAGGAGTCTCAGCGAGCGCACACCGCAAAGGTGAAGAAGGAAAACAGCTGGGACCTGAGAGTTAAAGCACCGCCTATGTGCACAGAGATAGTGCAAGTAACGCTGAAATGTATAAGTTGAATGTAACTAGTGACTGCTGTATTAACCGTGCTGTGCACAATATATGAGAGGTAAGGGCCAGTGAAAGATATATGTGAACGAGAGTGTATAAGACATTAAAGCAATGAAAGATATCAATGTGTAAGAAAATGCAGTAAATATACTACATGGGAAAAGCAACAGAGTATCTCATATAGTAATATATTAAAGAAAAAATACAGAGTATATAAATAAATATATACAAACTAACATATTGTCCAAAAAAAGCATGCTTAGAATTATTTATAAAGTAAAAAGGAAAAAAGAAAAAAAATTTTATATAAAAAACAACAATAACTGTTGAATGGTGCATATATTGAAAAAGAGTGCATCCATTATACATATGTAAAAGTACTCTCATAAAAATGTGACAAGAATAGCATCATACACCACTAACTGGTGCACAGTGCTATTCCATATAAAGTGATATTGAGAGAATAATATTCTTGATAGAAGTGTCATCCCAGCTTCAAAGTAAAAAGGACTCAGGACGATAGGCCATACACTGCAGATGATCACATCCGATGTAAAGGACTAATCAGGAGCTAAAAAACTAAAGAAAAGAAAATTAAAATCATACATATATACAATATAAACCACTAAATAAACAATACTTTAAAGAAAGGGGGCATAGCTAAGCACCTCATTAAGACCCAGCGGCTGAACTGAATTCACTCTAGAGATCAAGCGAGCTTCCAATTGTGCAAGGTTCTTCCTCCAATTACCTCTTTGGTCCACATACACCTTGTCTATTCCTATCACTTTTAGGAGCTTGGCGTTGCAATTATGATGAGATTTGAAATGTCTTGCCAGTGGTTTTAGTATTGTCACTTCGTCCGCTTCCATTGCATTGTTAATGTCCCTATAATGCTCTCTTACCCTTATTTTCAATGCTCTAGATGTCAGTCCCACATAGACTTTGGGGCACGAGCACTGTGTGTAGTATTTTACTCCTGTTGTATTACAGGTAATGTGCTGGGTTATAGTGAATGTTTTTTTTATCATCACTAGAGCTGAAAGTTGAAGCTGGGACAATATTGGGACATGCAATACAGTTACCGTATTACAGGGAAAGCAACCCAATTTCTGTCCTTTAGATCCAAATGTCTTCTCTATCTTAGGGCCAGCATAGTAGCTGTGTACCAGCTGGTCCTTTAAATTGCTTGATCTCCGGTACGTAATGGATGGATATTTTGGTAGGCACTTCATCAAGTCTTTGTCAGTCTGTAAGAGTGGCCAAAATTTTTCTAAAACATCTCTCATAAAATTCATTGTTTTGATTGGCATTAAGCTTCTGCTGTGGTTCTATCGTTTGATATTTAAGAAATGAAGGTCAGTCAGTCTGAAAAATTGGGAAAACTTTGAAAGTGTCCCCAAGTGCAGTGGCAAAAACCATCAAGCGCTACAAAGAAACTGGCTCTCATGAGGACCTCCCCAGGTAATGAAGACCAAGAGTCACCTCTGCATCTGAGGGTAAGATTATCCGAGTCACCAGCCTCAGAAATCTAAGGTTAACAGCAGCTCAGATTAGAGACCAGGTCAATGCCACACAGCAGTTCTAGCAGCAGACACATCTCTACAACAACTGTCAAGAAGAGACTTTGTGCAGCAGGCCTTCATGTTAAAACAGCTGTTAGGAAACCACTGCTAAGGACAGGCAACAAGCAGAAGAGAATTGTTTGGGCTAAAGAACAGAAGTAATAGAAATTAGACCAGTGGAAATCTGTGCTTTGGTCTGATGAGTCCAAATTTGAGATCTTTGGTTCCAACCACCATGTCTTTGTGCGATGCAGAAAATGTGAACGGATGCACTCTACATGCCTGGTTCCCACCGTGAAGCATGGAGGAAGAGGTGTGATGGTGTGGGGGTGCTTTGCTGGTGACACTGGTGGGGATTTAGTCAAAATTGAATACATATTGAACCAGCATGGCTACCACAGCATCTTGCAGCAGCATGCTATTCCATCCGGTTTGCGTTTAGTTGGACCATCATTTATTTTTCAACACAATGAGGCCAAACACACCTCCAGGCTGCGTAAGGCCTATTTGACCAAGAGGGAGAGTGATGGGGTGCTACGCCAGATGACCTGGCCTCCACAGTGACCAGAAGGCAAAAGGGCCAACAAGTGCTAAGCATCTCTGGGAACTTCTTCAAGATTGTTGGAAGACCATTCCCGGTGACTACCTCTTGAAGCTCATCAAGAGAATGCCAAGAGTGTGCAAAGCAGTCATCAAAGCAAAAGGTGGCTACTTTGAAGAACCTAGAATATAAGACATATTTGCAGTTGTTTCACACTTTTTTGTTAAGTATATAATTCCACATGTGTTAATTCATAGTTTTGATGCCTTCAGTGTGAATGTACAATTTTCATAGTCATGAAAATACTATATATATGCACGCGCGCACACACACCCCAAAGTTTGGACACGCCTTCTCATTTAAAGATTTTTCTGTATTTTCATGACTATGAAAATTGTAAATTCACACTGAAGGCATCAAAACTATGAATTAACACATGTGTTGTGATAAGTTTATAATTCCACATGTGTTAATTCATCGTCTTGATGCCTTCAGTTTGAATTTACAATTTTCATAGTCATGAAAATACAGAAAAATCTTTGAATGAAAAGGTGTGTCCGAGCTTTTGGTCTGTACTATATATGTTTATATAAATATCTATCTATCTATCTGTATATATATATATATATATATATTAGTACAGACCAAAAGTTTGGACACACCTTCTCATTTAAAGATTTTTCTGTATTTTCATGACTAAGAAAATTGTACATTCACACTGAAGGCATCAAAACTATGAATTAACACATGTGGAATTATATACTTAACAAAAAAGTGTGAAACAACTGCAAATATGTCTTATATTCTAGGTTCTTCAATGTAGCCACCTTTTGCTTTTATGACTTCTTTGCACACTCTTTGCATTCTCATGATGAGCTTCAAGAAGTAGTCACCGGAAATGGTCTTCCAACAATCTTGAAAAAGTTTCCAGAGATGCTTAGCACTTGTTGGCCCTTTTGCCTTCACTCTGCGGTCCAGCTCACCCCAAACCATCTCGATTGGGTTCAGGTCTGGTGACCACCCCACTAATCTCCTTCTTGGTCAAATAGCCCTTACACAGCCTGGAGGTGTATTTGGGGTTATTGTCCTGTTGAAAAATAAATGATGGTCCAACTAAATGCAAACCGGATGGAACAGCATGCCGCAGCAAGATGCTGTGGTAGCCACGCTGGTTCAGTATGCCTTCAATTTTGAATAAATCCCAAACAGTGTCACCAACAAAGCACCCCCACACCATCACACCTCCTCCTTCATGCTTCACGGTGGGAACCTGGCATGTAGAGTTCATCCGTTCACCTTTTTTGCGTCGCACAAAGACATGGTGGTTGGAACCAAAGATCTCAAATTTGGACTCATCAGACCAAAGCACAGATTTCCACTGGTCTAATGTCCATTCCTTGTGTTCTTTAGCTCAAACAAGTCTCTTCTCCTTATTGCCTGTCTTTAGCAGTGGTTTCGTAGCAGCTATTTTACCATGAAGGCCTGCTGCACAAAGTCTCCTCTTAACAATTGTTGTAGAGATGTGTCTGCTGCTAGACCTCTGTGTGGCATTGACCTGGTCTCTGATCTGAGCTCCTGTTAACCTGCTATTTCTGAGGCTGGTGACTCGGATAAACTTATCCTCAGAAGCAGAGGTGACTCTTAGTCTTCCTTTCCTGGGGCAGTCCTCATGTGAGCCAGTTTCTTTGTAGCGCTTGATGGTTTTTGTCACTGCACTTGGGGACACTTTCAAAGTTTTCCCAATTTTTCGTTCTGACTGACCTTCATTTCTTAACCCCTTCCCGACCCATGACGCCACGTAGGCGTCATGAAAGTCGGTGCCAATCTGACCCATGACGCCTATGTGGCGTCATGGAAAGATCGCGTCCCTGCAGATCGGGTGAGAGGGTTAAATCCCATTTCACCCGATCTGCAGGGACAGGGGGAGTGGTAGTTTAGCCCAGGGGGGGGGGTGGCTTCACCCCCCCCGTGGCTACGATCGCTCTGATTGGCTGTTGAAAGTGAAACTGCCAATCGGAGCGATTTGTAATATTTCACCTATTATAACTGGTGAAATATTACAATCCAGCCATGGCCGATGCTGCAATATCATCGGCCATGGCTGGAAATACTAATGTGCCCCCACCCCACCCCACCGATCGCCCCCCGATCTGTCCGGTACACTGCTCCGGCTCCCCTCCGTCCTGTGCTCCGCTCCCCCCGTGCTCGTGTCCGCTCCCCCCGTGCTCCAATCACCCTCCCCGTGCTCCAATCACCCCCCCCTGCACTCCGATCCACCCCCCCCAGTGCTCCGTTTCACCCCTCCCGCGCTCCGATCCACCCCCCCATGCTCCAATTCCCCCCCCCCCGTGCTCCCCCCCTCACCCCATCATGCTTACCGATCCTGCCGGGGTCCGTCCGTCTTCTCCCTGGGCGCCGCCATCTTCCAAAATGGGGGGTGCATGCGCAGTGCGCCCGCCGAATCTGCCGGCCGGCAGATTCGTTCCAAAGTGCATTTTGATCACTGAGATATAATATATCTCAGTGATCAAAATAAAAAAAAATAATAAATGACCCCCCCCCCTCTTTGTCACCCCAATAGGTAGGGACAATAAAAAAATAAAGAATTTTTTTTTTCCACTAATGTCAGAATAGGGGTAGGGTTAGGGGTAGGGCTAGGGTTAGGGTTTCGGTATGTGCACACGTATTCTGTTCCTCTGCGGATTTTTCCGCTGCGGATTTGATAAATCCGCAGTGCTAAATCGCTGCGGATTTATGGCGGATTTACCGCGTTTTTTCTGCGCATTTCACTGCGGTTTTACAACTGCGATTTTCTATTTGAGCAGTTGTAAAACCGCTGCGGAATCCGCACAAAGAAGTGACATGCTGCGTAATGTAAACCGCTGCGTTTCCGTGCAGTTTTTCCGCAGCATGTGTACAGCGATTTTTGTTTCCCATAGGTTTTACATTGAACTGTAAACTCATGGGAAACTGCTGCGGATCCGCAGCGTTTTCCGCAGCGTGTGCACATACCTTTAGAATTAGGCCATGTGCACACGGTGCGGATTTGGCTGCGGATCCGCAGCAGAGTTCCATCAAGTTTACAGTACCATGTAAACCTATGGAAAACCAAATCCGCTGTGCCCATGGTGCGGAAAATACCACGCGGAAACGCTGCGTTGTATTTTCCGCAGCATGTCAATTCTTTGTGCGGATTTCGCAGCGTTTTACACCTGTTCCTCAATAGGAATCCACAGGTGAAATCCGCACAAAAAACACTGGAAATCCACGGAAAATCCACAGGTAAAACGCAGTGCCTTTTACCCGCGGATTTTTCAAAAATGATGCTGAAAAATCTCACACGAATCCGCAACGTGGGCACATAGCCTTAGGGTTAGGGTTGGAATTAGGGTTGTGGTTAGGGTTGTGTTGGGGTTAGGGTTGTGGTTAGGGGTGTGTTGGGGTTAGGGTTGTGGTTAGGGGTGTGTTGGGGTTAGGGGTGTGATTAGGGTTATGGCTACAGTTGGGATTAGAGTTAGGGGTGTGTTGGGTTTAGTGTTGGAGGTAGAATTGAGGGGTTACCACTGTTTAGGCACATCAGGGGTCTCCAGCCAATCTCGTATTCAAAAAGTCAAATAGTGCTCCCTCAATTTCGAGCTCCGACGTGTGCCCAAACAGTGGTTTACCCCCACATATGGGGTACCAGCATACTCAGGATAAACTGCGCAACAATTACTGGGGTCCAATTTCTCCTGTTACCCTTGTGAAAATAAAAAAATGCTTGCTAAAACATCATTTTTGAGGAAAGAAAAATGATTTTTTATTTTCACGGCTCTGTGTTGTAAACGTCTGTGAAGCACTTGGGGGTTCAAAGTGCTCACCACATATCTAGATAAGTTCCTTGGGGGGTCTAGTTTCTAAAATGGGGTCACTTGTTGGGGGTTTCTACTGTTTAGGCACACCAGGGGCTCTGCAAACTCAACGTGACGCCCGCAGACCATTCCATCAAAGTCTGCATTTCAAAAGTCACTACTTCCCTTCTGAGCCCCGGCGTGTGCCCAAACAGTGGTTTACCTCCACACATGGGGTATCAGCGTACTCAGGAGAAACTGGACAACAACTTTTGGTGTCCATTTTCTCCTGTAACCCTTGGGAAAATAAAAAATTCTGGGCTAAATAATTATTTTTGAGGAAAGAAAACGTATTTATTATTTTCACGGCTCTGCATTATAAACTTCTATGAAGCACTTGGGGGTTCAAAGTGCTCACCACACAACTAGATAAGTTCCTTTCGGGGTCTAGTTTCCAAAATGGGGTCACTTGTGGGGGGTTTCTACTGTTAAGCCACATCAGGGGCTCTGCAAACGCAACATGACGCCCACAGAGCATTCCATCAAAGTCTTCATTTCAAAACGTCACTACTTCACTTCTGAGCCCCGGCATGTGCCCAAACAGTGGTTTACCCCCACATATGGGGTATCAGCATACTCAGGAGAAACTGGACAACAACTTTTGGGGTCAAATTTCTCCTGTTACCCTTGGGAAAATAAAAAATTGCAGGCTAAAAGATCATTTTTGAGAAAATAATGTTTTATTTTTATTTTCATGGCTGTGCGTTATAAACTTCTGTGAAGCACTTGGGGGTTCAAAGTCCTCACCACACATCTAGATTAGTTCCTTTGGGGGTCTAGTTTCCAAAATGGGGTCATTTCTGGGGGATCTCCAATGTTTAGGCACACAGGGGCTCTCCAAACGTGACATGGTGTCCGCTAATGATTGGAGCTAATTTTCCATTTAAAAAGCCAAATGGCGTGCCTTCCCTTCCGAGCCCTGCCGTGCCCCCAAACAGTGGTTTACCCCCACATATGGGGTATCAGCGTACTCAGGACAAAGTGGACAACAACATTTGGGGTCCAATTTCTCCTATTACCCTTGGCAAAATAGGAAATTCCAGGCTAAAAAATCATTTTTGAGGAAAGAAAAATTATTTTTTATTTTCATGGCTCTGCGTTATAAACTTCTGTGAAGCACCTGGGGGTTTAAAGTGCTCAATATGCATCTAGATAAGTTCCTTGGGGGGTCTAGTTTCCAAAATGGGGTCACTTGTGGGGGAGCTCCAATGTTTAGGCACACAGGGGCTCTCCAAACGCGACATGGTGTCCGCTAACAATTGGAGCTAATTTTCCATTCAAAAAGTCAAATGGCGCACCTTCCCTTCCGAGCCCTGCCGTGTGCCCAAACAGTGGTTTACCCGCACATATGAGGTATCGGCGTACTCGGGAGAAATTGCCCAACAAATTTTAGGATCCATTTTATCCTGTTGCCATAGTGAAAATGAAAAAATTGAGGCTAAAAGAATTTTTGTGTGAAAAAAAAGTACTTTTTCATTTTTACGGATCAATTTGTGAAGCACCTGGGGGTTCAAAGTGCTCACTATGCATCTAGATAAGTTCCTTGGGGCGTCTAGTTTCCAAAATGGGGTCACATGTGGGGGAGCTCCAATTTTTAGGCACACGGGGGGTCTCCAAACGTGACATGGTGTCCGCTAAAGAGTGGAGCCAATTTTTCATTCAAAAAGTCAAATGGCGCTCCTTCCCTTCCAAGCCCTGCCTTGCGCCCAAACAGTGGTTTACCCCCACATATGAGGTATCAGCGTACTCAGGACAAATTGGACAACAACTTTCGTGGTTCAGTTTCTCCTTTTACCATTGGGAAAATAAAAAAATTGTTGCTAAAAGATAATTTTTCCTTCCATGTTGCTTCTGCTGCTGTGAAGCACCTGAAGGGTTAATAAACTTCTTGAATGTGGTTTTGAGTACCTTGAGGGGTGCAGTTTTTAGAATGGTGTCACTTTTGGGTATTTTCAGCCATATAGACCCCTCAAACTGACTTCAAATGTGAGGTGGTCCCTAAAAAAAATGGTTTTGTAAATTTCGTTGTAAAAATGAGAAATCGCTGGTCAAATTTTAACCCTTATATCTTCCTAGCAAAAAAAAATTTTGTTTTCAAAATTGTGCTGATGTAAAGTATACATGTGGGAAATGTTATTTATTAACTATTTTGTGTCACATACCTCTCTGGTTTAACAGAATAAAAATTCAAAATGTGAAAATTGCGAAATTTTCAAAATTTTCGCCAAATTTCCGTTTTTATCACAAATAAACGCAGAATTTATTGACCTAAATTTACCACTAACATGAAGCCCAATATGTCACGAAAAAACAGTCTCAGAACCGCTAGGTTCCGTTGAAGCGTTCCTGAGTTATTACCTCATAACGGGACACTGGTCAGAATTGCAAAAAACGGCAAGGTCTTTAAGGTCAAAATAGGCTGGGTCATGAAGGGGTTAAAGTAATGATGGCTGCTTTTTTCTTGCCATAATACAAATTCTAACAGTCTATTCAGTATGACTATCAGCTGTGTATCCACCAGACTTCTGCTCAACACAACTGATGGTTTCAACCCCATTTATAAGGCAAGGAATCCCACTTATTAAACCTGACAGGGCACACCTGTGAAGTGAAAACTCTTTCCGGTGTCTACCCCTTGAAGCTCATCAAGAGAATGCCCAGAGTGTGCAAAGCAGTCATCAAAGCAAAAGTTGGCTACTTTGAAGAACCTAGAATAAAAGACATGTTTTCAGTTGTTTCACACATTTTTGTTAAGTATATAATTCCACATGTGTTAATTTATAGTTTTGATGCCTTCAGTGTGAATGTACAATTTTCATAGTCATGAAAATACAGAAAAATCTTTAAATGAGAAGGTGTCCAAACTTTTGGTCTGTATCTATCTATCTATATAAAATGTGTGTATGTATGTATTTATATGTATGAATATATGTATATATATATCTCCTTCCCTAACCACACTAACTGCGTTTCTTTTTTTTTTTTCTACTTCCTTTTTTATGTCGCTTCTTTTGAGAATTCCAGCGGATAATGGGATATTCAAATGGGTCATCATCAGGGGCAAAGGCTGCGGTCACTTTTGCCTCCCCTGCCTCATCCATGAATCAAAGCATCATCAGTGACCTTCCTTTCAGGGACTGGGCTAGTCCTTGCTCTCTGTCACTGTGCGATGTACATAATGACAGTGCGCTCTCTTACAGGGCACCACTGATGTCTGTGCGCTGAGTATTCTGACAAGGCACACTGACAGTACACTTTGTTACTGCTAATCTGAGGAGTCGAGAGATCGCTCTGTCTTTCTCCACATCTTACAGGGACTAACACAGCCACCGAATTGAAGGTCACTGACACACTTTGTTTCTGTGGGGCGCAGGGGCTGCGGCACTGACGGGCAGCCTCTGCTCCCTAATGATACTAGATTAAAAATTTCAACATACTCTGGGATTCTCAAAGAAAGCGTCCTCAAAATGGAATTGGGGAGAAGAGATAGTGTAGATTAATCATTTGAATTCAAGTTTATTAGAAAATTGTTAAGATTATGGCACTAAATAGAAATTAATTAATATCCTTTTTTCAGGACCAAATGTTATAGAAGCCAAACCATATCGATCGGAAGCGTCAAATTCATCTAAGGTATGCTGGTCCTCCTTGTGTTACATGCAGCATTGTATGGTCCTACATTTCCCAAACCCTTTACTCCGAAAACAATAAGTGCAGTCCTCTATGGCTGCCATAACGGTGTGTTTCTGCCTTGATTTTCTACTTAGGCTAGATTGGCTTTTGACACTTAGCAGCAGGGCGGTGGAGTCGGTAAGCCAAACCTCCGACTCCAACTCCGACTCAATTCCCATGACTCCGAAACCCTCATACATGGCTCATGTTTAAGTTTGTCATAAATTTACTGTAGTAAAATTGTAGCATCAGGCTTTTAATCTTTATTATGAAACAATAATCAAGCCATTTAGATAGAACATAAAATATATTTATATTGGAATACAGCTTTAGAACAAATTTTTTTTTTGCGTATTAATAGTTTATTATACACTCTGCAGTAAGTGGGAAAAAAAACAGCTTTCAACAAAAACGTACTGAATAAAATTTGTGCAGTCTATAAATTTGCTCTGAGAAATAGTATCGCCTCCATCAGATCCTCCTTCATAGATGACCTCAAATCTGACCTAGTTTTTTTTTTTTTTTTAAGGCTAGAAAGCAACCTCTCTACACTAACTTGGGTTGGTCCCAAAGCAGTAACCACATGGGCAACATCTCTAAGGCTAGGTTCACATTGCGGTAACAGCAGTCCGTTCAACACATGCGTTAACGGACTGCTGTTAACGCAAGTGCCGATATGTCGTCGCGCTAGCGCAGATAGAGCTAGCAGATGCTCTATCTGCGCTAGCAGTGACGGACGCAGAAACGCTGCAGCCTGCGTCCCAGGTCCGTCACTTAATGAAGGCACATAGCTAGTGCACGCCCATTGTGGGCGTGCGCTAGCGATGCTTCCGATATTGGACTAAATGGCGGCATTAACCGACAACGTTACCCCGCGTTATGCAGCATTTGTTTTCATCTGGTTCAGTTATACACTGACACACAAAATGTTTATTATCTTGAGTCACTGGGATATGCTCAAATATAGCTTGTCTCAGCAGGGTACAAGTCACTAAATGCTTCACATCATATTTCTTCACAGTCTATGAAGAGGGGAGGAGGGTGGGAGGGAGCATGTTTGTGCTGAATCACATTCCAGAACACACACAAATATATATGTCCTCATCCATCCTGTTACTGTATTTCCGAATTTGAGATGTTAGAAAGCATTTTTTTCCCTTATATTCTTTGTTTAGTGTATATAAGTCATCAGAGCAGCTAATTTCTCCAAACATGAGCTAAGAGGAAAAACAAACTAAAGGTACCGTCACATTAAGCGACACTGCAGTGATCTAGACAATGATCCCGATCGCTGCAGCGTCGCTGTGTGGTCGCTGGAGAACTGTCACACAGACAGCTCTCCAGCGACCAACGATGCCGAAGTCCCCTGGTAACCAGTGTAAACATCGGGTTACTAAGCGCAGGGCCGCGCTTAGTAACCCGATGTTTACCCTGGTTACCAGCGTAAACGTAAAAAAAAAAAAACACTACATACTTACATTCCGGCGTCTGTCCTCTCCGGCGCTCTGCTTCCTGCACTAAGCTCCGGCCGGAAAGCAGAGCACAGCGGTGACGTCACCACTGTGCTTTCCGGCCGCTGCGCTTACACAGTGCAGAGAAGCAGAGCGCCGGAGAGGACAGACACCGGAATGTAAGTATGTAGTGTTTTTTTTTTTTTTTTACATTTACACTGGTAACCAGGGTAAACATCGTGTTACTAAGCGCGGCCCTGCGCTTAGTATCCCGGTGTTTACCCTGGTTACCAGTGAAGACATCACTGAATCGGCGTCACACACGCCGCTACAGCGATGTCTGCGGGAGATCCAGCGACGAAATAAAGTTCTGGACTTTCTGCGCCGACCAACGATGGCATAGCAGGATCCAGATCACTGCTGCCTGTCAAACTGAACGATATCGCTAGCCAGGACGCTGCAACGTCACGGATCGCTAGCGATATCGTTCAGTGTGACGGTACCTTAAAACATCAAGCATACAAAGACAACATATACTGGACTATTGATTTATGCACAGTTTATTGAGTGTTTAGAAATGCTTTAGGAAGTACTTGCCTTAATCCTGCTTTCCTGTTCACTCCAGAAATTCTAAGATGAATGTAGGCTTTCCTTCCCTGTGTGTTTATTTTTTTCCCATTGTCTGTAGAGGATGAGCTTCACTACTTATCATGAACATAAACTACAGCACAGATTAATCTCAGCTAAAAGTCTAGACCTTAGATCAGGAATAGGACAGATATTTATAGGACATTTCATAACTTTCCCAAACTCTTATGAAAAAATATTCCCCACAAACTGCATTGAACTACTGTACCCAATTTATTATATATTTTAGGAGTCTGTCCATTTTATACCGACTCCACCAAAATGGGCTCAGACTCCACGACTTCGACACCACAACCCTGCTTAGCAGTGCATAGAAATGTTGGAGGTAAAATGTAAAAGCCTCAAATGAATGTATAAAATTAAAATTAAGGGGTTGTCCAGGACTTTAACATTGATGGCCAATTTTTAGGATCAGTCATCAATGTCTGATTGGTGAAGATGCAACACCTAGTACCCCCGCTAATCAGCTGTTCCCTGTGCCATCGCTGGGTAGCCCTGTTCAGTTGTGGAGCTCAACAGCACAACTTAGTCAACTGTATAGGGACCACAGCTCGGTGCAACAAATCCACCCCTTATTTGAATCAGTAGGGTGCAAATGTGCAGTACCTGACCACAGCCACTATTCCATTGGTAGATCTGTGCTGTGCAGCTTTGTAACTTATGCTACGTTCACATTTGCGTTGTGCGGGGCTGCGTCGGCGACACAACGCAAACAAGAAAGCATGCAAAACGCATAGTTTTGTGACGCATGCGTCCTTTTTTGGCCAGATTTTGGACGCAAAAAAAATGCAACTTGCTGCGTCCTCTGCGCTCTGACGCTTACGCCAAAAAAGATGCATGCATCACAAAACGCATGAAAACGCATGTCAATGTGCCCCCATGTTAAATATAGGGGCGCATGGCGCATGCGTCGCCGCGGCTGCGCCCGACGCAGCCCCGCAAAACGCTAATGTGAACGTAGCCTAAGCAGTTCCAGCCACTGCTAGCACCAGGAACAACTGATCAACATGGGTGTCAAACCGCCACAGTCAGTCATTGATGACCTATCCTATGGATTGGCCATCAATGTTAACCCCTTCCCGACCCATGACGCCACGTAGGCGTCATGAAAGTCGGTGCCAATCCGACCCATGACGCCTATGTGGCGTCATGGAAAGATCGTGTCCCTGCAGATCGGGTGAAAGGGTTAACTCCCATTTCACCCGATCTGCAGGGACAGGGGGAGTGGTAGTTCAGCCCAGGGGGGGTGGCTTCACCCCCCCCCCCCCCCTCCCGTGGCTACGATCGCTCTGATTGGCTGTTGAAAGTGAAACTGCCAATCGGAGCGATTTGTAATATTTCACCTATTATAACGGGTGAAATATTACAATCCAGCTATGGCCGATGCTGCAATATCATCGGCCATGGCTGGAAACACTAATGTGCCCCCACCCCACCCCACCGATCGCCCCCCCAGCCCTCCGATCTGCCCGGTACACTGCCCCGCTCCCCTCCGTCCTGTGCTCCGCTCCCCCCCGTGCTCTTGTCCGCTCACCCCCGTGCTCCAATCACCCCCCCCCCGTGCTCCAATCACCCCCCCTGCACTCCGATCCACCCCCGTGCTCCGTTCCACCCCCCGTGCTCCGTTCCACCCCTCCCGCGTTCCGATCCACCCCTCCCGCGTTCCGATCCACCCCCCCCCCCCCCGTGCTCTGATCCCCCCCCCGTGCTCCCCCCCTCACCCCATCATACTTACCGATCCTGCCGGGGTCCGTCCGTCTTCTCCCTGGGCGCTGCCATCTTCCAAAATGGCGGGTGCATGCGCAGTGCGCCCGCCGAATCTGCCGGCCGGCAGATTCGTTCAAAGTGCATTTTGATCACTGAGATATAATCTATCACAGTGATCAAAATAAAAAAATAATAAATGACCCCCCCCCCCCCCCCCCCTTTGTCACCACCATAGGTAGGGACAATAAAAAAATAAAGAATTTTTTTTTTTTCCACTAATGTTAGAATAGGGTTAGGGTTAGGGTTTCGATATGTGCACACGTATTCTGGTACTCTGCGGATTTTTCCGCTGCGGATTTGATAAATGCGCAGTGCTAAACCGCTGCGGATTTATCGCGGATTTACCGCGTTTTTTCTGCGCCTTTCACTGCGGTTTTACAACTGCGATTTTCTATTGGAGCAGTTGTAAAACCGCTGCGGAGTCCGCAGAAAGAAGCGACATGCTGCGGAATGTAAACCGCTGCGTTTCCGTGCAGTTTTTCCGCAGCATGTGTACAGCGATTTTTGTTTCCCATAGGTTTACATTGAACTGTAAACTCATGGGAAACTGCTGCGGATCCGCAGCGTTTTCCGCAGTGTGTGCACATACCTTTAGAATTAGGCCATGTGCACACGGTGCGGATTGGCCGCTGCGAATTCGCAGCAGTGTTCCATCAGGTTTACAGTACCATGTAAACCTATGGAAAACCAAATCCGCTGTGCCCATGGTGCGGAAAATACCGCGCGGAAACGCTGCGTTGTATTTTCCGCAGCATGTCAATTCTTTGTGCGGATTCCGCAGCGTTTTACACCTGTTCCTCAATAGGGATCCGCAGATGAAATCCGCACAAAAAACACTGGAAATCCGCAGAAAATCCGCAGGTAAAACACAGTGCCTTTTACCCGTGGATTTTTCAAAAATGATGCTGAAAAATCTCACACGAATCCGCAACGTGGGCACATAGCCTTAGGGTTAGGGTTGGAATTAGGGTTGTAGTTAGGGTTGTGATTAGGGTTATGGCTACAGTTGGGATTAGGGTTAGGGGTGTGGGGGGGGTTAGTGTTGGGGTTAGTGTTGGAGGTAGAATTGAGGGGTTTCCACTGTTTAGGCACATCAGGGGTCTCCAAACGCAACATGGCGCCACCATTGATTCCAGCCAATCTTGTATTCAAAAAGTGAAATGGTGCTCCCTCACTTCCGAGCCCCGACGTGTGCCCAAACAGCGGTTTACCCCCACATATGGGGTACCAGCATACTCAGGACAAACTGCGCAACAATTACTGGGGTCCAATTTCTCCTGTTACCCTTGGGAAAATAAAAAAATGCTTGCTAAAACATCATTTTTGAGGAAAGAAAAATGATTTTTTTATTTTCACGGCTCTGTGTTGTAAACGTCTGTGAAGCACTTGGGGGTTCAAAGTGCTCACCACATATCTAGATAAGTTCCTTTTGGGGTCTAGTTTCCAAAATGGGGTCACTTGTGGGGGGTTTCTACTGTTTAGGCACATCAGGGGCTCTGCAAACGCAACGTGACGCCCGCAGACCATGCCATCAAAGTCTGCATTTCAAAAGTCACTACTTCACTTCTGAGCCCCGGCGTGTGCCCAAACAGTGGTTTACCCCCACACATGGGGTATCAGCGTACTCAGGAGAAACTGGACAATAACTTTTGGGGTCCAATTTCTCCTGTAACTCTTGGGAAAATAAAAAATTCTGGGCTAAATAATTATTTTTGAGTAAAGAAAACGTATTTTTTATTTTCATGGCTCTGCGTTATAAACTTCTGTGAAGCACTTGGGGGTTCAAAGTGCTCACCACACATCTAGATTAGTTCCTTTGGGGGTCTAGTTTCCAAAATGGGGTCATTTGTGGGGGGTTTCTACTGTTTAGCCACATCAGGGGCTCTGCAAACGCAACGTGACGCCCACAGAGCATTCCATCAAAGTCTGCATTTCAAAACATCACTACTTCACTTCCGAGCCCCGGCATGTGCCCAAACAGTGAGAAAATGATTTTTATTTTTTATTTTCATGGCTCTGCGTTATAAACTTCTGTGAAGCACTTGGGGGTTCAAAGTCCTCAACACACATCTAGATTAGTTCCTTTGGGGGTCTAGTTTCCAAAATGGGGTCATTTGTGGGGGATCTCCAATGTTTAGGCATACAGGGGCTCTCCAAACGTGACATGGTGTCCGCTAATGATTGGAGCTAATTTTCCATTTAAAAAGCCAAATGGCGTGCCTTCCCTTCCGAGCCCTGCCGTGCGCCCAAACAGTGGTTTACCCCCACATATGGGGTATCAGCGTACTCAGGACAAACTGGACAAGAACATTTGGGGTCTAATTTCTCCTATTACACTTGGCAAAATAGGAAATTCCAGGCTAAAAAATCATTTTTGAGGAAAGAAAAATTATTTTTTATTTTCATGGCTCTGCGTTATAAACTTCTGTGAAGCACCTGGGGGTTTAAAGTGCTCAATATGCATCTAGATAAGTTCCTTGGGGGGTCTATTTTCCAAAATGGGGTCACTTGTGGGGGAGCTCCAATGTTTAGGCACACAGGGGCTCTACAAACGCGACATGGTGTCCGCTAACGATGGAGATAATTTTTCATTCAAAAAGTCAAATGGCGCTCCTTCCCTTCCAAGCCTTACCATGTGCCCAAACAGTAATTTACCCCCACATGTGAGGTATTGGAGAAATTGCCCAACAAATTTTAGGATCCATTTTATCCTGTTGCCTATGTGAAAATGAAAAAATTGAGGCTAAAAGAATTTTTTTGTGAAAAAAAGTACTTTTTCATTTTTACGGATCAATTTGTGAAGCACCTCGGGGTTTAAAGTGTTCACTATGCATCTAGATAAGTTCCTTGGGGTGTCTAGTTTCCAAAATGGGGTCACTTGTGGGGGAGCTCCAATATTTAGGCACATGGGGGCTCTCCAAACGTGACATGGTGTCCGCTAAAAAGTGGAGCCAATTTTTCATTCAAAAAGTCAAATGGCGCTCCTTCCCTTCCAAGCCCTGCTGTGCGCCCAAACAGTGGTTTACCCCAACATATGAGGTATCAGTGTACTCAGGACAAATTGGACAACAACTTTTGTGGTTCAGTTTCTCCTTTTACCATTGGGAAAATAAAAAAATTGTTGCTAAAAGATAATTTTTGTGACTAAAAAGTTAAATGTTCATTTTTTCCTTCCATGTTGCTTCTGCTGCTGTGAAGTAGCTGAAGGGTTAATAAACTTCTTGAATGTGGTTTTGAGTACCTTGAGGGGTGCATTTTTTAGAATGGTGTCACTTTTGGGTATTTTCAGCCATATAGACCCCTCAAACTGACTTCAAATGTGAGGTGGTCCCTAAAAAAAAAATGGTTTTGTAAATTTCGTTGTAAAAATTAGAAATCGCTGGTCAAATTTTAACCCTTATAACTTCCTAGCAAAAAAAAATTTTGTTTCCAAAATTGTGCTGATGTAAAGTATACATGTGGGAAATGTTATTTATTAACTATTTTGTGTCACATAACTCTCTGGTTTAACAGAATAAAGATTCAAAATGTGAAAATTGCGAAATTTTCAAAATTTTCGCCAAATTTCCATTTTTATCACAAATAAACGCAGAATTTATTGACCTAAATTTACCACTAACATGAAGCCCAATATGTCACGAATTAACAGTCTCAGAACCGCTAGGTTCCGTTGAAGCGTTCCTGAGTTATTACCTCATAAAGGGACACTGGTCAGAATTGCAAAAAACGGCAAGGTCTTTAAGGTCAAAATAGGCTGGGTCATGAAGGTGTTAAAGTCCCGGACAACCCCTTTAATAAAATTCTCAATACTACACTGCTTTTTGGTTTCAGTTGATTAGTTGTTTTTGAAGTACTGCTTTAAAGGGGTTGTCCAACCAATCAATGGGCTAAGCTTATTAAAGAAATTTATACTTGAACTCGGTTACCACACAAAGCCCATTACCTGCCATGGCCGTGTTTCAATAGATGAAAAAAAAATGTCCCGTTTTCCTAAACCTGGACAACCCCATGGAGGTTGGAATTTTTATGTATTATTGTAGTGCAGCGTTGCAACTGTAAAACCTCAGATTATTTTTTTCTTATTTTTACCTTTTAATTTTGCAGTTTGGTCAATATACTTTACAGTCTCCAGTCATGTCCACGTACAACCAGCAGCTGTGGCTAATGTGTAGACTTGAACTTGACAAGACAGATGGTAAGTGGAGCCCTAATTCTGTGTGATTACATTACAGAAGATGTATATAATGCTGCACTTCAAATTCTGTGAGGAAACGTTTGCCACATCAAGCAACAATTGAATGTGTTACAAAATGTGCTGTGCTGAGATAATCTTATAAATGTGCCCCTGCTGTGTACTGTGTAATGGCCGTGTCTGACCGTGCAGGAACATGGTCTAATCATACCACAGCTCCTGGGTAGGGAAGAAAAGCGTATACAGACAGGACAGCAGGAGATCACAGCTGATGCTTTCTGTGAGGAAAAGCTTTTGCTGTTTGTTTTTAAAGCAATGTTCTACCTCACACAAAGAATCAGCTGTGACCCCCTGCTGTAATGTCTGTATACTCTTTTGCTTTCCCCTGCCCAGGAGATGTGGTATGATCAGACCATGTTCCTGTACGGTCAGCACGGCCATTACACAGTACACAGAAGGGGCACATTTATAAGATTATTTCAGCACAGTAATTTTTTTTAACAAATCGAATTGTGGAAGTTATAATTATTCTAAGATCTATTGATTGAAATGTAATTTGTTCCTGGGGAAATCCCCTTTAAAATAGAAGAATTCTACGTCTGGACACTTTTTTTTTTTTTTTAAATTCAGTATAAATAACCTAGTTTAATAAGTTTTTTTTCTTCAAATGGCTTAAGCCGGTTTCACATTTGCGGTTGTGTCCGCAGCATTTCATCCGCAATAATCCGCATGCGTTGTGTGTTCCTATATTTAACATTAGAAATGCAAGTGTCTGCGTTTGATTGCGTTTTGCCACGTTTGACGACGCATGTGTCGTTTCGTCGTCTGCGGTTTGGCGCGGTAAACGCTACATGTATTAATTTTGGAGCCGTCAATTAGCCGCCTAGAAACGCATGCGGTTGTTAGCGGTACAAATGCGCCAAAAAAGCATTGCTGTCTATGTGAACGCATGTGGCCGCAATCACATGCGTTTGCTTGCGTTCGTGAACCAGAGAAAAACATGTCTAGACACTGATAAGCCTCCCCCCACATACAAGAAGATAAAGGAAGAGAGTGGGTAGTTGCAGGTCACTACGCAGCAGACAGAGAAGCTTTCCAGACGCAGCAGAGAAGACACAAGAAGGAATCTACACTCAGAACAATGTGAGTATATCCTAGCCATTGCCTTTATTTTCTATTTTTCTGTCTCCACATGTCCTAATTTTTTCCATTTCTTTCTTTCTGCATGCATCAGAATGTCATCTTCTTCTGATGAGGAGCAATGTCCTGGGTCTTCTGAAGCTGAACATGTCAGTGAAATGAGTACTCACCTCGTCAGATTGGTAAGTATTCACTGTCCCATCTACACATGACAATTTTTTTTTTTCATTTTTTTTTTTTAGAGTACGTCTACTGCGGCAGAGGCTGGGCCGGCGCAGCTGAGACACAGTCGGGTGGCAAGGCGGCAGCGTGTACGTATACAAGGCTGACTGTTTACTGTATCCTCACATTAGTATTCTTGAATCTTCCTTTCTGTACTTTCTTTCTTTACATTTTTCTTCTGGACTCCTTTTGTTTCTTGACTTTCCTTATTCATGCCATTTCTCATCCTCCGTTTTCTTTCTTTTCCTTATGTTAATGTATCCAACATTAATGTCTTTATTTAATTTTTAGGTTCCAGAACGGGATGAAGACCTCATAGAAAATGACATCCTCATCTCCCTGGTCCAGGAGCGAGTCCCGTTGTGGGACACCTGGGTTCCACAGCACTCGGACAATGTGACGATTCGGCGCCTATGGAATGAGGTGGCCAAAGCGATGTGGGATGGCTGGGACAACGCCCCGACTCGGGTCCAAAATGCATTTTGTTTGTAAGTATTGCAATGCAGTGTGAAGCAGCAGTGACCTTTGCCGTGCTCACACAATTGTGTGTGATGAGAGAAACTCTCAGGTTGGGGTTCAATGAAGGACCGGTTCAACAAGGACCTGCGTCAAGAGAGCCGTGTTCCCAGTGGTTCAGGAGCAAGGATCCGAAAGTACAAATTCCATCGCATTCTGGCATTTTTAAGACCCGGTCCTTGCCCAGAGAATGTAAGTATTTCTCCCGCGCATTTGGTTGTGTTGTATTGCCATAATCTGTATGTTTCTATTCCACAGGAGTTGGCGTCTGGTTAATTTTTGGTATTAATTTTTTTTCCCTTTTTTCACAGCACATGGAGCAGCACTGTTGACCCAGGCTCTGGAGCGGTCCTTCATCAGACAGCCACGGACCCGTCCCAGCCATCCTGCAGCGCTGCAGCAAGTGGGCCTGCCACACTACCTGGAGACCAGGAAGCTGGTCCATCAGGTCTTCCCCTTTCCCAATCCTCTGCCTCTGCCCCTTTTTTATTGGGCTCCTCCCGGTTGCGGCAGAGGGCATCGGACAGGTCCCTCATGCCCGAGTTTTTGCACTTGAGCTCGGTTTTTCACGAAGGACTCAAGGCTTTGGGTGACCAAATGGATATTTCCTTTAGCCACATGAATACATGTATCCAGGAGGTCACCAAAAGCCTTGACCAAGTAAAAACCGACCTCCAGAGGCCACCACATCATTTCTTTAACCAAATTGAGCAGGGCATGTCAGAACACCTTAGGCTAGGTTCACATTACGTTAGTGCAGTCCGTTCAACGCATACGTTAAAAGGACTGCGCTGATGCAAGTGCCGACTTTGCACAGCGCTAGCGCAGATGGAGCATCTGCTAGCTCCATCTGCGCTAGCGGTGACGGACCTGGAAACGCTGCAGCCCGCGTCTCGGGTCCGTCACTCAATGTCGGACGCATCGCTAGGGCACGCCCATTGTGGGCGTGCGCTAGCGATGCGTCCGACATTGCATTCAATGGCGCCGTCAACGGACTACGTTATGCCGCGGTGTAACGTAGTCCGTTAAACGGAGACACTGAACGCAATGTGAACCTAGCCTTAGCCTACGTTCACATTAGCGTCGCGTCGCTGTTGCGTCGGCGACGCAGCGGCGACGCGCCCCTATGTTTAACATGGGGGACGCGTGCGTCTTTTTCCACGCGTTTTCCGACACGTGCGTCCTTTTAGACGCTAGCGTCGGACGCAAGAAAACGCTACAAGTTGCATTTTTCTTGCGTCCGATTTCGGCAAAAAACGACGCACGCGTCGCAAAACGCGCGCGTTTTTGCGCGCGTTTGCGCGCGTTTTTCCGTGCGTCGCCGACGCAACAGCGACGCGATGCTAATGTGAACGTAGACTTACTCCTGATCTCCAGCTTAGTGTCATGCAGGCCTGCAATGCTGCTTACGTGCAGGCTATGCAGCAGAGTCGGTATTTTCAGCAGACAGTGTCGGCATATCCACCTGTGCCTTCACTGTCATGATTAACCTCAATGCCGACCTCTGCTGCATACCACTGCACGGCCACCTCTATTCCTAGCACTGCCGGACACCAGTACAGCACCACCACCATGCCGAATGCTGTAGGACAGCCCACGACCA
Source organism: Ranitomeya imitator (assembly GCF_032444005.1). Taxonomy (NCBI): domain Eukaryota; kingdom Metazoa; phylum Chordata; class Amphibia; order Anura; family Dendrobatidae; genus Ranitomeya; species Ranitomeya imitator. The sequence goes on along the minus strand of NC_091286.1, from coordinate 176,175,106 downwards.
CCACCATGACAACCGCTGCTCCTGCTTGGACGTCCTTCACTGACACCACGATGCAGCAGCAGGACCCTGGCATGGCCTTCTGTACCACCACCACCATGATGCAGCAGGACCCAGGCATGGCCTTCCGCTCTACAAGCGCTATGGACTCTGGCATGGCTGCACGCTTTACGAGCACTATGGACTCTGGCATGGCTGCACGCTCTATGAGTGCTATGGACTCTGGCATGGCTGCACGCTCTACGAGCATTATGGACTCTGGCACAGTGCAGCCGGACCCTGACAGGTCATCAACCACGACCATGCCACGACATACCGAGGCTTACCAGAACCCGGCGATCCCAGAAAGGGAGAAAAAATAAAAAACAGCGTACTATTAGTATTTCTCCCCCCTCACCTCCCAGTGTGTCTGTTATGTCAGGTTTGTCTCACCCTTAACCCCTTTACCCCCAAGGGTGGTTTGCACGTTATGGACCGGGCCAATTTTTACAATTCTGACCACTGTCCCTTTATGAGGTTATAACTCTGGAACGCTTCAACGGATCCCGGTGATTCTGACATTGTTTTCTCGTGACATATTGTACTTCATGGTAGTGGTAAAATTTCTTTGATATTACCTGCGTTTATTTGTGAAAAAAACGGAAATATGGCGAAAATTTTGCAATTTTCCAACTTTGAATTTTTATGCAATTAAATCACAGAGATATATCACACAAAATACTTAATAAGTAACATTTCCCACATGTCTACTTTACATCAGCACAATTTTGGAACCAAAATTTTTTTTTTGTTAGGGAGTTATAAGGGTTAAAGAAGGAATCAATATCACCATTACACACTGAATGGGAAACCACTGGGTAAATCTGACAGGGAGAAGGACTTGGGGATCCTAGTTAATGATAAACTTACCTGGAGCAGCCAGTGCCAGGCAGCAGCTGCCAAGGCAAACAGGATCATGGGGTGCATTAAAAGAGGTCTGGATACACATGATGAGAGCATTATACTGCCTCTGTACAAATCCCTAGTTAGACCGCACATGGAGTACTGTGTCCAGTTTTGGGCACCGGTGCTCAGGAAGGATATAATGGAACTAGAGAGAGTACAAAGGAGGGCAACAAAATTAATAAAGGGGATGGGAGAACTACAATACCCAGATAGATTAGCGAAATTAGGATTATTTAGTCTAGAAAAAAGACGACTGAGGGGCGATCTAATAACCATGTATAAGTATATAAGGGGACAATACAAATATCTCGCTGAGGATCTGTTTATACCAAGGAAGGTGACGGGCACAAGGGGGCATTCTTTGCGTCTGGAGGAGAGAAGGTTTTTCCACCAACATAGAAGAGGATTCTTTACTGTTAGGGCAGTGAGAATCTGGAATTGCTTGCCTGAGGAGGTGGTGATGGCGAACTCAGTCGAGGGGTTCAAGAGAGGCCTGGATGTCTTCCTGGAGCAGAACAATATTGTATCATACAATTATTAGGTTCTGTAGAAGGACGTAGATCTGGGGATTTATTATGATGGAATATAGGCTGAACTGGATGGACAAATGTCTTTTTTCGGCCTTACTAACTATGTTACTATGTAAAAGTTGACCAGCAATTTCTCATTTTTACAACACCATTTTATTTTAGGGACCACATCTCATTTGAAGTCATTTTGAGGGGTCTATATGATAGAAAATACCCAAGTGTGACACCATTCTAAAAACTGCACCCCTCAAGGTTCTCAAAACCACATTCAAGAAGTTTATTAACCCTTCAGGTGTTTCACAGGAATTTTTGGAATGTTTAAATAAAAATTAACATTTAACTTTTTTTCACAAAAAATTTACTTCAGCTCCAATTTGTTTTATTTTACCAAGGGTTACAGGAGAAAATGGACCCCAAACCTTGTTGTCCAATTTGTCCTGAGAACGCCGATACCCCATATGTGGAGGTAAGCCACTGTTTGGGCGCATGACAGAGCTTGGAAGCGAAGGAGTGCCATTTGACTTTTCAATGCAAAATTGACTGGAATTGAGATGGGACGCCATGTTGCGTTTGGAGAGCCACTGATGTGCCTAAACATTGAAACCCCCCACAAGTGACACCATTTTGGAAAGTAGACCCCCTAAGGAACTTATCTAGAGGTGTGGTGAGTACTTTGACCCACCAAGTGCTTCACAGAAGTTTATAATGCAGAACCATAAAAATAAAAAAACATTTTTTTTTTCACAAAAATTATTTTTTCGCCCCCAATTTTTTATTTTCCCAATGGTAAGAGATGAAATTGGAACCAAAATGTTGTTGTACAATTTGTCCTGAGTACGCTGATACCCCATATGTGGGGGTAAACCACTGCTTGGGAACATGGGAGAGTTCGGAAGGGAAGGAGCGCCGTTTGACTTTTCAATGCAAAATTCACAGGAATTGAGATGGGACGCCATGTTGCATTTGGAGAGCCACTGATGTGCCTAAACATTGAAACCCCCCACAAGTGACACCATTTTGGAAAGTAGACCCCCTAAGGAACTTATCTAGATGTGTGGTGAGCACTTTGACCCACCAAGAGCTTCACAGAATTTTATAATGTAGAGCCGTAAAAATAAAACTAAAATTTTTTTCCCCCCAAAATTATTTTTTAGCCCCCAGATTTGTATTTTCTCGAGGGTAACAGGAGAAATTGGACCCCAAAAGTTGTTGTCCAATTTTTCCTGAGTGCGCTGATGCCCCATATGTGGGGGGAACCACCGTTTGGGCGCATGGGAGGGCTCAGAAGGGAAGGAGCGCCATTTGGAATGCAGACTTAGATGGAATGGTCTGCAGGCGTCACATTGCGTTTGCAGAACCTCTAATGTACCTAAACAGTAGAAACCCCCCACAAGTGACCCCATATTGGAAACTAGACCCCCCCCACAAACTTATCTAGATGTGTTGTGAGAACTTTGAGCCCCCAAGTGTTTCACTACAGTTTATAACACAGAGCTGTGAAAATAAAAAAATCTTTTTTTTTCCCACAAAAATTATTTTTTAGCCCCCAGTTTTGTATTTTCCCAAGGGTAACAGGAGAAATTGGACCCCAAAAGTTGTTGTCCAATTTGTCCTGAGTACGCTGATACCCCATATGTTGGGGTAAACCCCTGTTTGGGCACACGGGAGAGCTCGGAAGGGAAGGAGCACTGTTTTACTTTTTCAACGCAGAATTGGCTGGAATTGAGATCGGACGCCATGTCGCGTTTGGAGACCCCCTGATGTGCCTAAACAGTGGAAACCCCCAATTATAACTGAAACCCTAATCCAAACACACCCCTAACCCCAATTCCAATGGTAACCCTAACCACACCTCTAACCCAGACACACCCCTAATCCCAACCCTACTCCCAACCTCAAATGTAATCCAAACCCTAACCCTAACTTAAGCCCCAACCCTAACTGTAGCCTTAACCCTAACTGTAGCCTTAACCCTAACTGTAGCCTTAACCCTAACTGTAGCCTTAACCCTAACTGTAGCCTTAACCCTAACTGTAGCCTTAACCCTAACTGTAGCCTTAACCCTAACTGTAGCCTTAACCCTAACTGTAGCCTTAACCCTAACTGTAGCCTTAACCCTAACTGTAGCCTTAACCCTAGCCCTAACCCTAGCCCTAACCCTAGCCCTAACCCTAATGTGAAAATGGAAATAAATACATTTTTTTAATTTTTTTATTTTTCCCTAACTAAGGGGGTGATGAAGGGGGGTTTGATTTACGTTTATAGCGGGTTTTTTAGCGGATTTTTATGATTGGCAGCCGTCACACACTGAAAGACGCTTTTTATTGCAAAAAATATTTTTTGCGTTACCACATTTTGAGAGCTATAATTTTTCCATATTTGAGTCCACAGAGTCATGTGGGGTCTTGTTTTTTGCGGGACGAGTTGACGTTTTTATTGGTAACATTTTCGGGCACGTGACATTTTTTTGATCGCTTTTTATTCCGATTTTTGTGAGGCAGAATTACCAAAAACCAGCTATTCATGAATTTCTTTTGTGGGAGGTGTTTATACCGTTCAGCGTTTAGTAAAATTGATAAAGCAGTTTTATTCTTCGGGTCAGTACGATTACAGCGACACCTCATTTATATAATTTTTTTTATGTTTTGGCGCTTTTATACGATAATAACTATTTTATAGAAAAAATAATTATTTTTGCATCGCTTTATTCTGAGGACTATAACTTTTTTATTTTTTTGCAGATGTTGCTGTATGGCGGCTCGTTTTTTGCGGGACAAGATGACGCTTTCAGCGGTACCATGGTTATTTATATCCGTCTTTTTGACCGGGTGTTATTCCACTTTTTGTTCGGCGGTATGATAATAAAGCGTTGTTTTTTGCCTCGTTTTTTTTTTCTTCTTACGGTGTTTACTGAAGGGGTTAACTAGTGGGACAGTTTTATAGGTCGGGTCGTTACGGACGCGGCGATACTAAATATGTGTACTTTTATTGTTTTTTTTTTATTTAGATAAAGAAATGTATTTATGGGAATAATCTTTTTTTTTTTTTTTTTTCATTATTTAGGATTTTTTTTTTTTTTTTTTTTTTTACACACTTGTAAAAAATTTTTTTTACTTTGTCCCGGGGGGGGAGGGGGGGGGGACAATACAGATCGGTGATCTGCCAGTTTGCACAGCACTCTGACAGATAACCGATCTGTCTCAGAGCGCTGCAGTGTTACCAAGTGCCTGCTCTGAGCAGGCACTTGGTAAGCCACCTCCCTCCCTGCAGGACCCGGATCCGCGGCCATCTTGGATCCGGGATTTGCTGCAGGGATGAAGGTAGGAGACCCCCGGAGCAACGCGATCACATCGCGTTGCTGCGGGGGTCTCAGGGAAGCCCGCAGGGAGCCTCCTCCCTGCACGATGCTTCCCTGCACCGCCGGCACATCGCGATCATGTTTGATCGCGGTGTGCCGGGGGTTAATGTGTCGCGGGTGGTCCGTGACCGCTCCTGGCACATAGTGCCGGATGTCAGCTGCGATAAGCAGCTGACACCCGGCCGCGCTCCCCCGTGAGCACGGACGATCGCCTATGACGTACTATTCCGTCCTTGGGATGTAGGGCCCAGCCCACATGGACGGAATAGTACGTCTAATGGCAGAAAGGGGCTAAAGGGCGTCTCAGGCCTCTGATGTGTCAAGCCCTATACCCGAACTACCAGACCCCACAAGTTTCATTGCTTCTTCTCCTGCCACCCCTGCGTCATCCACAGTTAGCCAGGCCTCACAGCTTCACACCCCCCGTTTCCATCACTCTACCCCAAGCAGGCGCAGTTAAATAAATATTTTTGTTCTAAAATAAATACCGTACAAGTTTTTTGCTCCCAATTATGTTTGGTTAATTGTGTCTTTCGCCGCTGGCAACACACACCGTGCGCCAAATAAAGCACTGCGCCGCACACTTTATTTTTTGGCCACATCATAGCTCCAGTAGTTAGCAAGTATAACACTTTGTGTGTCTTTAGTATAGAGCTATGAGGTGGACCAAAAAATTTATACTTGTATTTTCTCCGTAATCTCTTCCTTCGGCTTACTCTGTGACTAGTGTTGCAGACTGAAGAGAAAATGGTGGCAATATAATGCAAAACTACGGTATATTTAACAGGTCAGGTGTCCAAAAACTCATTAGTTAAGACACCTGACCTGGTGAGTAGAGAACTGCCTTGTATAACCTCCATTTTCTCTTATGTGTACGTAATCTATTTCACACAAAGTGAAGGGACGATGGCGGTCATACACTGCATATCTATGCTCACCTGGACATGTGTCAGAAATAGTGAATTCATGAGGCTGTTATATGTGCATCATGAATTCATTATTTCTGACACCGGACTTGATGAGTATAGATCTGTTTTGTATGACAGCCATTGTCTCTTCAGTCTGTGTCCAATGGATACTGCATAGCAGAACAGAATCAGGACGCAATGACGTCAACAACCTTACCACTAAAACAACATGGCTGCCGTCACACTAGCAGTATGTGGTCAGTATTTTATATCTGTATTTGTAAGTCAAAACAAGGAGTGGAACAATTAGAGGAAAATTAGAATATTAACATATCTCAGCCTTTATCACCCACTCCTGGTTTTGGATTACAAATACTGATAATAAATACAGACCAAATACTGCTAGTGTGAGGACAACCTCGATTTGTAGAGGAAATACATATGAGACATGGTCAAGACACCAAAAAATAAAGTTTATTAACTAGAAACATTAGTAACATGTAAGAAAATAACTGATACAGATAAAATAACAACAGGACATTTACACAACATTGTCCTGCCATGACGCACGTCCAATATCCGAATAAAAAAAGGCAGCAAATTGGTCCCGCATGTGGCCAACTTCAGCTGTTGACCGCAGCGGGTGATGCTGGTTATCGGGCAGGGGGTGTACAACTGGTTCATCCAGTTCAATGTTGGGCCGCTCCTTAGTCATTATGTAATTGCCTTTTTGGAAGTGCATTGAACAGCAAGGTGGATTGCAGCTGAGGAAAAAGAAAAAAAAAATCTTTAAATCTTCAGCTTAGCGAGTGTGAACGAGCTGAGTGTGACCTGAGCGTAAGTGTGAACGGTGGTAAGTGTGACTTGTGATTCAGTGAAGAGGTATTTGGAAAGCCTTTAACAAATACCTGTGTGAATTGCTGAATTGGGAGTAGCTATATTCACAAGGGGTAAACTTAGGGTGGGGGCTTATAATTAGGGGTTTATAAGGGGCAGCTGTTTGGGGCTCAAGTCCTTTTTGGAAGTGCATTGAACGGCAAGGTGGATTGCCGCTGAGGGGAAAAAATAATCTTGAAATCTTCAGCTTAGTGAGTGTGAACGAGCTGAGTGTGACCTGAGCATAAGTGTGAACGGCAGTAAGTGTGACTTGTGATTCAGTGACTTTGGATTCAGGGAGTTTCCAAGGGAGGAATTACTGAAATGCTGTCTGTATTTTATTAATACTTTGCATTTTTTTTATTTAACGGTTCTGTCTGGTGCAATCCCCATTAGGAAATGTGCTCCACTATTGTTAATGCCATCCAGTGCAGTATCCAGTGCAGTGCACATCTTGCCACATGTATGCAATCCTTGATGAGCCGGTCGAGGGTGCATACTGCTGTGCGAGATGTGAGCATGTTGTGCATTTGGAAGCCCAGATTCTGGATCTAAATGTGCAGCTGGCAACACTGAGATCCATTGACAACATGGAAAGGAGTCTTCTGCTCACTGAGCAGACGCTCAATGGGATAGATGAGGTGGGGGATGGTAGGATGGAGCTGCAGGACAGTGAAGTAGCAAGCTGGGTGACAGAAGGCCGGGTAGAGGGAAGAGTGCCAGGGAGGCTAGTCCTGATCTGGCACACCCCAATAAGTTTGCTAAGTTGGCAGATGAGGGGGTGCCAGTACAGTGGTAGCACTGCTGCAGCCAGGCATGTCCTCTGAAAGACGGAGGAGTGACTGCTCCAGTAAGGAGGGAAATAGGAGAGCAGGGCAGGCCAGAGAGGTGCTGGTAGTGGGGGACTCAATTATTAGGGGAACAGATAGGGCAATCTGTCACAAAGACAGGGATCGTCAAACCGTGTGCTGCCTACCTGGCGCTCGAGTCCGACACATCGCTGATTGGGTGGACAGATTACTGGGAGGGGCTGGTGAGGACCCAGCGGTCATGGTGCACATTGGCACAAATGACAAAGTTAGAGGTAGGTGGAAGGTCCTTAACCCCTTTCTGCCATTAGAAGTACTATTCCATCCATGTGGGGTGAGCCCTACTTCCCAAGGACGGAATAGTACGTCAAAGGCGATCGGCCGCGCTCCCATCGTGAGCGCGGCCGGGTGTCAGCTGCTTATCGCAGCTGACATCCGGCACTATGTGCCAGGAGCGGTCACGGACCGCCCCCGGCACATTAACCCCCGGCATACCGCGATCAAACTTTGCTCCGGGGGTCTCCTACCTTCCTCCCTGCAGCAAGTCCCGGATCCAAGATGGCCGCGGATCCGGGTCCTGCAGGGAGGGAGGTGCCTTACCAAGTGCCTGCTCAGAGCATGCACTTGGTAACGCTGCAGCGCTCTTTGACAGATCGGTGATCTGTCAGAGTGCTGTGCAAACTGGCAGATCACCGATCTGTATTTTCCCCCTGGGACAAAGTAAAAAAGTTAAAAAAATTTTTTTACAAGTGTGTAAAAAAAAAAAAAATCTTAAATAATGAAAAAAATATAGATATATATTATTCCCCATAAATACATTTCTTTATCTAAATAAAAAACAAAAAACAAAAGTACACATATTTAGTATCGCCGCGTCCGTAACGACCCGACCTATAAAACTGTCCCACTAGTTAACTCCTTCAGTAAACACCTTAAGGGGGAAAAAAAAAACGAGACAAAAAACAACGCTTTATTATCATACCACCGAACAAAAAGTGGAATAACACGCGATCAAAAAGACGGATATAAATAACCATGGTACCGCTGAAATCGTCATCTTGTCCCGCAAAAAAAACGAGCCGCCATACAGCAACATCAGCAAAAAAGTAAAAAAGTTATAGTCCTCAGAATAAAGCGATGCAAAAATAATTATTTTTTCTATAAAATAGTTTTTATCGTGTAAAAGCGCCAAAACATTAAAAAAATGATATAAATGAGGTGTCGCTGTAATCGTACTGACCCGAAGAATAAAACTGCTTTATCAATTTTACCAAATGCGGAACGGTATAAACGCCTCCCCCAAAAGAAATTCATGAATAGCTGGTTTTTGGTAATTCTGCCTCACAAAAATTGGAATAAAAAGCGATCAAAAAATGTCACGTGCCCGAAAATGTTAATAAAAACGTCAACTCGTCCCGCAAAAAACAAGACCTCACATGACTCTGTGGACTCAAATATGGAAAAATTATACCTCTCAAAATGTGGTAACGCAAAAAATATTTTTTGCAATAAAAAGCATCTTTCAGTGTGTGACGGCTGCCAATCATAAAAATCCGCTAAAAAACCCGCTATAAAAGTAAATCAAACCCCCCTTCATCACCCCCTTAGTTGGGGAAAAATAAAAAAATTTAAAAAATGTATTTATTTCCGTTTTCCCATTAGGGTTAGGGCTAGGGTTAGGGTTAGGGCTAGGGTTATGGTTAGGGCTAGGGTTAAGGCCACAGTTAGGGTTAAGGCTACAGTTAGGGTTAAGGCTACAGTTATGGTCGGGGCTAAAGTTAGGGTTAGGGTTTGGATTACGTTTGCGGTTGGGAATAGGGTTGGGATTAGGGTTAAGGGTGTGTCTGGGTTAGAGGTGTGGTTAGGGCTACCGTTGGAATTAGGGTTAGGGGTGTGTTTGGATCAGGGTTTCAGTTATAATTGGGGGTTTCCACAGTTTAGGCACATCAGGGGCTCTCCAAACGCGACATGGCATCCGATCTCAATTCCAGCCAATTCTGCGTTGAAAAAGTAAAACAGTGCTCCTTCCCTTCCGAGCTCTCCCATCCGCCCAAACAGTGGTTTACCCCCACATATGGGGTATCAGCGTACTCAGGAGAAATTGTACAACATCTTTTTGGTTCCAATTTCTTCTCTCACCATTGGGAAAATAAAAAATTGGGGGCGAAAATATAATTTTTGTGAAAAAAAAATTATTTTTTATTTTTACGGTTCTGCATTATAAACTTCTGTGAAGCACTTGGTGGGTCAAAGTACTCACCACACCTCTAGATAAGTTCCTTAGGGGGTCTACTTTCCAAAATGGTGTCACTTGTGGGGGGTTTCAATGTTTAGGCACATCAGTGGCTCTTCAAACGCAACATGGCGTCCCATCTCAATTCCAGTCAATTTTGCATTAAAAAGTCAAATGGCGCTCCTTCGCTTCCAAGCTCTGTCATGCGCCCAAACAGTGGTTTACCTCCACTTATGGGGTATCGGCGTTCTCAGGACAAATTGTACAACAAGGTTTGGGGTCCATTTTCTCCTGTAACTCTTGGTAAAATAAAACAAATTGGAGGTGAAGTAAATTTTTTGTGAAAAAAAAGTTAAATGTTAATTTTTATTTAAACATTCCAAAAATTCCTGTGAAACGCCTGAAGGGTTAATAAACTTCTTGAATGTGGTTTTGAGAACCTTGAGGGGTGCAGTTTTTAGAATGGTGTCACACTTGGTTATTTTCTATCATATAGACCCCTCAAAATGACTTCAAATGAGATGTGGTCCCTAAAATAAAATGGTGTTGTAAAAATGATTAATTGCTGGTCAAATTTTAACCTTTATAACTCCCTAACAAAAAAAAAATTTTTTTCAAAAATTGTGCTGATGTAAAGTAGACATGTGGGAAATGTTACTTATTAAGTATTTTGTGTGACATATCTCTGTGATTTAATTGCATAAAAATTCAAAGTTGGAAAATTGCGAAATTTTCAAAATTTTCGCCATATTTCCGTTTTTTTCACAAATAAACGCAGGTAATATCAAAGAAATTTTACCACTATCATGAAGTACAATATGTCACGAGAAAACAATGTCAGAATCACCGGGATCCGTTGAAGCGTTCCAGAGTTATAACCTCATAAAGGGACAGTGGTCAGAATTGTAAAAATTGGCCCGGTCGATAACGTGCAAACCACCCTTGGGGGTAAAGGGGTTAAAGATGATTTCAGGGAATTAGGCTGCAGGCTGAAAGCAAGGACCTCCAACGTAGTATTTTCCGAAATACTGCCTGTGCCACGCCAGAAAGGCAACGGGAGATTAGGGAGGTTAATAAGTGGCTCAAGAATTGGGGTAGGAAGGAGGGGTTTGGGTTCCTGCAGAACTGGGCCGACTTCTCAGTTGGCTACAGGCTCTACGCTAGGGACGGGCTGCACCTCAATGGGGAGATTGCAACTGTGTTGGGGGAGAAAATGGCTAGAAGGTTGGAGGAGTGTTTAAACTAGGGATTGGGGGAAGATAGTGCATTTTATAGGAGGGGAAGATAGTGCAGATAGAGACCTGGGCACAAATAAGGAAGATGGGGGTGGTGGTGGCATGGGGGTGGGGTTAGAACAGGTAATAATTTAAGAAAGAATAGAGGTACAGAGAGGAACATCAAGTGCATGTATACTAATGCCAGAAGCCTCGCCAACAAAATGGATGAATTAGAACTAATGTTGTTGGAGCATAATTATGACATAGTGGGGATATCTGAAACATGGCTGAATGAGAGCCATGACTGGGCTGCTAACTTGCAGTGTTATAGTCTGTTCAGAAATGACCGCATGGATAGGCAAGGGGGAGGGGTGTGTCTATATGTAAAATCGTCCTTAAAACTCATCCGGCGTGATAATATAGGTGAATCTAATGAAGATGTAGAGTCCCTGTGGGTGGAGATAAGGGGAGGGAGAAAAAATAATAAATTATTGATAGGGGTTTGTTATAAATCTCCAAAAATAATGGAAGCAATGGAGAATATCCTCGTAAAGCAAATAGATGAAGCTGCGACTCAAGGAGAAGTCATTATTATGAGGGACTTCAACTACCCTGAAATAGATTGGGGAACAGAAACCTGCAGTTCCTGCAAAGGTAATCAGTTTTTGACAACTATGAGAGACAATTACCTTTCACAACTGGTTCAGGACCCAACACGAAGCGGGGCACTGCTAGACCTAATATTAACCAACAGGCCAGACCGCATATCAAATATAAGGGTTGGGGGTCACTTGGGAAATAGCGATCACAAAATAATAAGTTTACATGTAGCCTTTAATAAGATGTGTAGTAGAGGGGTTACAAGGACACTAAACGGATGAGAGAGGATCTTGGTGCAATTAACTGGGATGATATCCTGAGATATAAAAATACACAAAGAAAATGAGAGACATTTATTAGCATCCTGGATAGGACCTGTGCACAGTAAATACCGTATGGGAATAAACATACTAGAAATAGGAAACCAATATGGCTAAATAGAGCTGTAAGGGGAGCAATAAGTGACAAAAAGAAATCATTTAGAGAATTAAAGGAAGTAGGTAGTGATGAGGCATTAAATAAATACAGAAAATTAAATAAATTCTGTAAAAAGCAAATCAAGGCAGCAAAGATTGAGACAGAGAGACTCAATGCCAGAGAGAGTAAAAATAATCCCAAAATATTATTTAACGACGTAAATAGTAAGAAACTAAAAAATGATAGTGTTGGCCCCCTTAAAAATAATCTGGGTTAAATTGTGGATGAGGAAAAAGCCAATATGCTAAATGACTTTTCATCCGTATTTACACGAGAAAATCCCATGGCAGACAAAATGACTAGTGATAAAAATTCCCCATTAAATGTCACCTGCTTAACCCAGCGGGCAGCATCGAAAAATCACTAAAATTGACAAATCTCCGGAACCCGGATGGGATACACCCTCGAGTACTGCAGGAATTAAGTACAGTCATTGATAGACCATTATTTTTAATCTTTAAAGACTCTATAAGAACAGGGTCTGTACCACTGGACTGGCGTATAGCAAATGTGGTGCCAATATTCAAAAAGGGGACAAAAACTGAACTCGGTAATTATAAGCCAGTAAGCTTAATCTCTACTGTGGGTAAAATCCTGGAGGGCATTCTAAGGGATGCTATACTGGAGTATCTGAAGAGGAATAACCTCATGACCCAATACCAACATGGGTTTACTAGGGACCGTTCCTGTCAGACTAATCTGATCAATTTCTATGAAGAGGTAAGTTCCAGACTGGACCAAGGGAACCCAGTGGATGTAGTGTATATGGACTTTTCAAAAGCTTTTGACACGGTGCCACAGAAACGGTTGATACATAAAATGAGAATAATGATGTTAGGGGAAAATATGTGTAAGTGAGTTAAGAGCTGGCTCAGGGATAGGAAACAAAGGGTGGTTATTAATGGAGCACACTCGGACTGGGTCGCGGTTAGCAGTGGGGTACCACAGGGTTCAATATTGGGCCCTCTTCTTTTTAACATTTTTATTAATGACCTTGTAGGGGGCATTCAGAATTTCAATATTTGCAGATGACACTAAACTCTGCAGGGTAATCAAGGAAAGATATACAGGTCCTTCTCAAAAAATTAGCATATAGTGTTAAATTTCATTATTTACCATAATGTAATGATTACAATTAAACTTTCATATATTATAGATTCATTATCCACCAACTGAAATTTGTCAGGTCTTTTATTGTTGTAATACTGATGATTTTGGCATACAACTCCTGATAACCCAAAAAACCTGTCTCAATAAATTAGCATATTTCACCCATCCAATCAAATAAAAGTGTTTTTTAATAACAAACAAAAAAACCATCAAATAATAATGTTCAGTTATGCACTCAATACTTGGTCGGGAATCCTTTGGCAGAAATGACTGCTTCAATGCGGCGTGGCATGGAGGCAATCAGCCTGTGACACTGCTGAGATGTTATGGAGGCCCAGGATGCTTCAATAGCGGCCTTAAGCTCATCCAGAGTGTTGGGTCTTGCGTCTCTCAACTTTCTCTTCACAATATCCCACAGATTCTCTATGGGGTTCAGGTCAGGAGAGTTGGCAGGCCAATTGAGCACAATAATACCATGGTCAGTAAACCATTTACCAGTGGTTTTGGCACTGTGAGCAGGTGCCAGGTCGTGATGAAAAATGAAATCTTCATCTCCATAAAGCATTTCAGCCGATGGAAGCATGAAGTGCTCCAAAATCTCCTGATAGCTAGCTGCATTGACCCTGCCCTTGATGAAACACAGTGGACCAACACCAGCAGCTGACATGGCACCCCACACCATCACTGACTGTGGGTACTCGACACTTGACTTCAGGCATTTTGGCATTTCCTTCTCCCCAGTCTTCCTCCAGACTCTGGCACCTTGATTTCCGAATGACATGCAAAATTTGCTTTCATCAGAAAAAAGTACTTGGGACCACTTAGCAACAGTCCAGTGCTGCTTCTCTGTAGCCCAGGTCAGGCGCCTCTGCCGCTGTTTATGGTTCAAAAGTGGCTTTACCTGGGGAATGCGGCACCTGTAGCCCATTTCCTGCACACGCCTGTGCACGGTGGCTCTGGATGTTTCCACACCAGACTCAGTCCACTGCTTCCTCAGGTTCCCCAAGGTCTGGAATCGGTCCTTCTCCACAATCTTCCTCAGGGTCCGGTCTCCTCTTCTCGTTGTACAGCGTTTTCTGCCACATTGTTTCCTTCCAACAGACTTACCATTGAGGTGCCTTGATACAGCACTCTGGGAACAGCCTATTTGTTGAGAAATTTCTTTCTGGGTCTTAGGGTACCGTCACACTATACGACTTACCTACGATCACGACCAGCGATATGACCTGGCCGTGATCGTAGGTAAATCGTAGTGTGGTTGCTGGGGAGCTGTCACACAGACAGCTCTCCAGCGACCAAGGATGCCGAGGTCCCTGGGTAACCAGGGTAAACATCGGGTAACTAAGCGCAGGACCGCGCTTAGTTACCCGATGTTTACTCTGGTTACAAGCGTTAAACTAAAAAAAAACAAACAGCACATACTTACATCTGGTGTCCGTCACGTCCCTTGCCGTCTGCTTCCCGCACTCAGTGACTGCTGGCCGTAAAGTGAAAGTGAAAGCACAGCCGCTGTGCTCTGCTTTCACTTTACGGCCGGCAGTCACAGTGCGGGAAGCAGAGACGGCAAGGGACGTGACGGACACCAGAATGTAAGTATGTGCTGTTTGTTTTTTTTTAGTTTAACGCTTGTAACCAGGGTAAACATCGAGAAACTAAGCGCGGTCCTGCGCTTAGTTACCCGATGTTTACCCTGGTTACAAGCGAACGCATCGCTGGATCGCATCGCTAGATCGGTGTCACACACACCGATCTAGCGATGACAGCGGGAGATCCAGCGATGAAAGAAAGTTCCATACGATCTGCTACGACGTACGATTCTCAGCAGGATCCCTGATTGCTGCTGCGTGTCAGACACAGCGATATCGTAACGACATCGCTGGAACGTCACGAATCGTACCGTCGTAGCGATCGAAATGTTATAGTGTGACGGTACCCTTACCCTCTTGCTTGAGGGTGTCAATGATGGCCTTCTTGACATCTGTCAGGTCGCTAGTCTTACCCATGATGGGGGTTTTGAGTAATGAACCAGGCAGGGAGTTTATAAAAGCCTCAGGTATCTTTTGCATGTGTTTAGAGTTAATTAGTTGATTCAGAAGATTAGGGTAATAGGTCGTTTAGAGAACCTTTTCTTGATATGCTAATTTATTGAGACAGGTTTTTTGGGTTATCAGGAGTTGTATGCCAAAATCATCAGTATTAAAACAATAAAAGACCTGACAAATTTCAGTTGGTGGATAATGAATCTATAATATATGAAAGTTTAATTGTAATCATTACATTATGGTAAATAATGAAATTTAACACTATATGCTAATTTTTTGAGAAGGACCTGTATATCTTGGTACCGTGTTAGCCAGTAGATAGAAAAATATTTAGAATTGAGAGTACTCAGTGGTTGATACCTTTTAATGGCTAACTGAAAAGATGGTAACAAATTGCAAGCTTTCGAGATTACACAGGTCTCTTTATCAGGCAAAGACTAAAACAAATTCTGAAGAATCACATATTTATGCCCAACATAGCACAGAGAAAAAAAAAAGGGGGGGGGGAACCACGGATAAGAAAGGTGACATGAAGCAGAATTACCATGAGTGACAAACAGTTATGTCCATAAATATTGGGCCAGCTCTTAGAGAAGGATTGTTTTATTGTCCTCTGATTAGGGTCTCTGTTGTGATGACCCCACATAGTCTGAGGGGCAAGTTCCTTAGTTGATGTACAAAGACATAAATCCGTGCGACACATTCATTCCTGCATTAAGACTGTCAAAGGTCGTCATCAGTTTATATTCCCAGACTCTTCTGTCTCTCTGAGATTTGAAGCTACCTTTTAATACAAGTAATTTCATGTCCATAATGTTATGATTTGGGAGACAAAAATGTATTGCCACAGGTAGATCCATTCTTTTTTCTCGTATTGTGTGGCAGTGAGAATTCATTCTTGTTCTAAGCTTTTGCTTTGTCTCCCCCACATACAGACCCCCAGTTGGACATTTAGTACAAATAATTAGGTACACCACATTAGAAGTGACGCAGCTGAAAGTACCAGGTATCTTGTAGTCCTGATGTGAATTGGGGATCTTTATCTTGTCCGTGGTCATTATAAATGGACAGGTTTTACATTTTTTGTCTGATTGCAAGGACAGGTACCTGCAGCTGTTGGAGAGGACAGGGAGCTCTTGACAATGATGCTTCTTAGATTTGGGGGCTGCCTAATACACAGTAGTGGGGGGTCTGGAAAAATGGATTGTAAGCGGGCATCTTTTTGTAGTAAAGGTTGTAATTTCCGTGCAGCTCCCCTTAGCACCTCCAGATTTGGATTGTAGGTGACTACTAGAGGTACCCGGTTATTTTCTTCTTTAGCTTTGTAATGTAGCAGGTGATTCCTTGATATTTTGGTGGCTCTTGTAATCTGGTTTTCAATTGTTCTTGGATGGTAGCCCTGATTCAAAAAGGTCTTTCTGAGGCGACCAAGGTGTTCATCCATATCCATTGGGTTGGAACATATACGATTGTGTTTGATGGCTTGGCTGTAGACAATAGAGTTTTTTTTATGTGTTTTGGATGGAAACTGTCCCATTTAAGGTATGTTGGACGGTCGATTGACTTCTGATACAAGTATATCTCTATTTTATTATTCTGCAGCTTAATGATGGTGTCCAAAAAGTAAATTTCAGTGCAGGAGTAGTTGAGTGTCAAGTTGATGGTAGGATGAAATTGATTAAACTGTTCATGGAACGTCTTTAGCTGTGGCTCAGACTCCAGACGGCCTCACACTAGCGAGTTTTATGGATGTATGAGAAGTGCAGAAAGTACGGATTGCATACGGTACAATGATTCTCTATGGCCCAGCTCCTATCTGCCGTATTTTACTGATCCGTATTATATGGTCTTCTACGGCCGTAGAAAATCGCAGCATGCTGCGTTTGTTACCGTATTGCGCAAAAAATACGCCATTGAAAGTCTATGGGGGCGAGAAAAATCCGGATTACACACAGATCAACAGTGTGACTTGCGAGAAATACGCAGCGGTGTAATATAGAAAAGCCGGCAATTCAGTGCGGTGTACAGTAAAATCACACTGACAGGTTGGAATAGAACAACTAAGATAAATGTCTACTCATAGTATAGGGGTGTGTGTATATATATATATATATATATATATATATATATATATATATATATATATATATATATACACATATATATATACACATATATATATACACATATATATATATATATATATATATACACACATATATATATATATGTCAGTGAGACACATATATGTATATATATTAATATTTCATACAGCGCTAGATAGCTTAAAAGCTTCTCAAACCCGACATGATATGAGACATGGTTTACATACAGTAAACCATCTCATATCCCTTTTTTTTGCATATTCCACACTACTAATGTTAGTAGTGTGTATGTGCAAAATTTGGGCGCTCTAGCTATTAAATTAAAGGGTCAAATCACGGAAAAAATTGGTGTGGGCTCCCGCGCAATTTTCTCCGCCATGGTTAATAAAACACACACACATTATTACAAAGTATTTTAATGAAATAAATACACAGGTTGTTGTAATATGAATGCAGGGGAATGACCTGTAGTTACCTCGAGTTGCGGTGATGCACCCTCTGCTGGATGTCCTCATATGAACTCGAGCCTGGGAAAATATTCTGAAAAGTTCCCAGGCTCGAGTTCATATGAGGACATCCAGCAGAGGGCGCATCACCACAACTTGAGGTAACTACAGGTCATTCACCTATATTCCAATCATTCACCGGGTTTTTACAGGCAGGGGCAGCTGCATTAGCTTCTGCTTGTAAAATTAGTTAACTCTTTCAGATGGATTTACAGCGTGGGACAAGACTGATCGTCGGAAGGTATGGAATATTGTTGTTTGTTTTGTTTACATTTGTTCCAGGTGACAAGGGTCTTCAGGTGGATTACCAGTATAATAAAATATTACAACAACCTGTGTATTTCATTAAAATACTTTGTAATAATGTGTGTGTATTTTATTAACCATTTCATACTATTGGATTAATAATGGATAGGTGTCATAATTGACGCCTCTCCATTATTGATCTGGCTTAATGTCACCTTACAATAGCAACTATATCAATAGTAAAAGAATAAAAACTGAAAATGTAGGCCCCTTAAAAAATAGTGAGGAAAGAATGGTTGTAGATGACGAGGAAAAAGCTAACATATTAAACACCTTCTTCTCCACGGTATTCACGGTGGAAAATGAAATGCTAGGTGAAATCCCAAGAAACAATGAAAAAATTACGGGTCACCAATCTAACCCAAGAAGAGGTGCGAAACCGGCTAAATAAGATTAAAATAGATAAATCTCCGGGTCCGGATGGCATACACCCACGAGTACTAAGAGAACTAAGTAATGTAATAGATAAACCATTATTTCTTATTTTTAGTGACTCTATAGCGACAGGGTCTGTTCCGCAGGACTGGCGCATAGCAAATGTGGTGCCAATATTCAAAAAGGGCTCTAAAAGTGAACCTGGAAATTATAGGCCAGTAAGTCTAACCTCTATTGTTGGTAAAATATTTGAAGGGTTTCTGAGGGATGTTATTCTGGATTATCTCAATGAGAATAACTGTTTAACTCCATATCAGCATGGGTTTATGAGAAATCGTTCCTGTCAAACCAATCTAATCAGTTTTTATGAAGAGGTAAGCTATAGGCTGGACCACGGTGAGTCATTGGACGTGGTATATCTCGATTTTTCCAAAGCGTTTGATACCGTGCCACACAAGAGGTTGGTACACAAAATGAGAATGCTTGGCCTGGGGGAAAATGTGTGTAAATGGGTTAGTAACTGGCTTAGTGATAGAAAGCAGAGGGTGGTTATAAATGGTATAGTCTCTAACTGGGTCGCTGTGACCAGTGGGGTACCGCAGGGGTCAGTATTGGGACCTGTTCTCTTCAACATATTCATTAATGATCTGGTAGAAGGTTTACACAGTAAAATATCGATATTTGCAGATGATACAAAACTATGTAAAGCAGTTAATACAAGAGAAGATAGTATTCTGCTACAGATGGATCTGGATAAGTTGGAAACTTGGGCTGAAAGGTGGCAGATGAGGTTTAACAATGATAAATGTAAGGTTATACACATGGGAAGAGGGAATCAATATCACCATTACACACTGAACGGGAAACCACTGGGTAAATCTGACAGGGAGAAGGACTTGGGGATCCTAGTTAATGATAAACTTACCTGGAGCAGCCAGTGCCAGGCAGCAGCTGCCAAGGCAAACAGGATCATGGGGTGCATTAAAAGAGGTCTGGATACACATGATGAGAGCATTATACTGCCTCTGTACAAATCCCTAGTTAGACCGCACATGGAGTACTGTGTCCAGTTTTGGGCACCGGTGCTCAGGAAGGATATAATGGAACTAGAGAGAGTACAAAGGAGGGCAACAAAATTAATAAAGGGGATGGGAGAACTACAATACCCAGATAGATTAGCGAAATTAGGATTATTTAGTCTAGAAAAAAGACGACTGAGGGGCGATCTAATAACCATGTATAAGTATATAAGGGGACAATACAAATATCTCGCTGAGGATCTGTTTATACCAAGGAAGGTGACGGGCACAAGGGGGCATTCTTTGCGTCTGGAGGAGAGAAGGTTTTTCCACCAACATAGAAGAGGATTCTTTACTGTTAGGGCAGTGAGAATCTGGAATTGCTTGCCTGAGGAGGTGGTGATGGCGAACTCAGTCGAGGGGTTCAAGAGAGGCCTGGATGTCTTCCTGGAGCAGAACAATATTGTATCATACAATTATTAGGTTCTGTAGAAGGACGTAGATCTGGGGATTTATTATGATGGAATATAGGCTGAACTGGATGGACAAATGTCTTTTTTCGGCCTTACTAACTATGTTACTATGTTACTATGTATGAGATAGAGATATATATATACACACAGTATATATGTTTTTACGATTATTTGAGCCCATGGATCCATTGTATGTCCGTATATCGGTTTTGCAAGCCTGCGAGAAAATCTCGCAGTACGGATGCCATACGGATTACATACGGATGATGCCATGCGCAAAATACGCTGCCATACGGATCACTACTTTGGGGACTCTTCTGCGTATTACGGCCGTAAATAACGGACCGTATTTTCATACGCTGAGTGTGAGGCTGGCCTCCGTCCAGATGATTAAAATGTCATCAATGTAGTGGTAGTAGGCCAGGGGCCTGATGGGACATGAGGACAAAAAGTCACTTTCAAGCTTGGCCATGAAAAAACTTGCATACTGTGGGGCCATTTTACTTCCCATTGCTGTGCCAGTCTTCTGTAGATAGATCTTCTTGTCAAATTTAAAGTAATTGTGGGTGAGGATGAATTTTATAAGTTTCACCACAGAATATGCATCAGTCCCTGTGTTTTCCAGGAAGAATTTGCAGGCATTTAATCCATCCTGTTGTGGGTTATTGGAGTACAAAGATTCCACATCCATGGTGGCCAGGATGGTTCCTTCTGGTAGAGGACCTATTGCTGATAGTTTATTCAATAGGTCAATTGTGTTCTGAATGAAGCTGGGTGTATCCTTTACCAGGGGTTTAAGAATACCCTCCACCCATCCAGATACCTGCTCAGTAAGGGTGCCCACACATGAAATAATTGGTCTTCCTGGATTTCCAGATTTGTGGATTTTCGGAAGCATGTAGAATGTCCCTGTTCTTGGACTTTCTGGTATCAGGTCATTGGCCCTTATGAATTCGTCGGGCAGACAAGATACCAACTTCAGTTCCTTGTAATAGTCCTGTGTAGGATCCGACTCCAATTTTTTGTAGTAGTGTGTGTCCATAAGTTGTCTGTTTGCTTCCCTCATAAAGTCTGATGTGTTCATCATGACTATTGCACTTCCCTTGTCAGCAGGTTTGATGAATATTTCTTTGTTGGTTTTCAGAGACTGTATGGCCTTTCTCTCCTGGGCACTGATGTTGGATGCTTGTCTCCTGTTAGTATCTATGATGGTGGATTTTATCAAATGTCTGAAGGAGTCTATATACTTATCCAAATGAGAGTTGCGTCTAGGTGGAGGTGTCCAGTCTGACCTCTTCTTTGTTGTTAGGATCCCTTTTCCTTCA
The DNA here is from genome assembly GCF_032444005.1 of Ranitomeya imitator. Classification (NCBI taxonomy): domain Eukaryota; kingdom Metazoa; phylum Chordata; class Amphibia; order Anura; family Dendrobatidae; genus Ranitomeya; species Ranitomeya imitator. The sequence goes on along the minus strand of NC_091286.1, from coordinate 176,153,895 downwards.
GTCCAGGTGGGTTCTGAATCTTCTGTATCATTGAAATATTCCCTAAGGCGCAGTCTCCTGAAAAAATGTTCCATATCGCTGCAGAGTTCAGTTTTATCCAGGGCCTTAGTAGGACAAAATGAGAGTCCTCTGGAAAGCACGGCCAGTTTCACTTTGTTGGGTTTATAATCTGAGAGATTAATGACAGTTAGATGCTTTTGTGTCTGGAATGGAGTGGTTGTCCAAGTTGTCAGGTTTTGGCTTTGTTTTGTATCTGTTTGTATAGAGTCCTGAATTGAGGCGCAATCTGTGCAGTTTCTTTTCTCCTTCGCCTCATTGGGGGACACAGGACTGTGGGTGTATGTTTCTGCTGCCAGGAGGCTGACACTAAGTAAACGTGAAAAAAAGTTAGCTCCTCCTCCGACGTATACACCCTGACACTGGCTACCGGAGACTCCAGTTCATGCTTAGTGTCTCAAGGAGGCACACCTCTGGGTCCCGGATCCTTTGGACCCCTTTTTCTTCATCGCTTTCTATGGATTGAGGGGGTGACAGACCCTTTTGAGGGTCCGATCTCCCCAAACCAACAACGGGCAAGCACGTGCGAGTTCCTCCACGTATCCTTTCATGCGACGTGGGATCCCTCACAGGACTTGGCCCTGACCACCCTGAGGTATTTAGACCCTGGGCTGTACAGGTGCCCATTTCATGTCCGTGTGACCCCCCTATTTCTACACCTCTGCTCCGCTGCGGTGATAGATGGGGTGGTGGACGTTCCCTCTCCTTATCCTGGGCAGATAATGGAGCTAGGGTTCCTACACCGTCGTTTACCTCCCCCCGCTGGATTTACGTACTCAGCCTGCAAAATGGGGGGAGTGGCAAAAAGGGGGGTTCCTGTCAGGGCGCACAATCCATCTTTAAGATGCTGAATTACCTGGCGCTGCGGGTTCCTCTCGGTGTTTTTTGGGCAGTATATAACGGCGCCGCAGTTCCTGGGCTCCGGTGCTCTGCGGCGGTACGGTGGTGATTCCCGGCGTCTCGGCGGCGCTGTGCGGCAGCTCCTGCTGTATTTGCCCTGTGCCGCGGCAGTGCGGTGCTCTCGGCGCCGGGGCGGTGTGGTACCACCCCCTGAGGTCTGCTGGGAATGAAGGTGAGCTCTTTCGGCTCCGCTTCGTGCGTTTGTTTCATCGCCGTAATCGTGGGGACACAGGACTGGGGTAAGTGCTTCTCTCTCCAGCGGGCAGAATCATTATTTTTTTCCCAGTCTCAGGCCCTGTGTATAGCTTTTTACGGATCACTATGTCTAGAAGAGTTAAAACTCACACTGTCTTATATATCCTTTGTGTGGCTTGTCGTGCTGCATTCCCGCACGCCCAGAGTAATCGACTCTGTGAGGCCTGCGGCTCTGAACACGCCCAGGAGCCCCCCTGCCAGCTCTCCAGCAATCTCTCTGGCTCCTGCCCCTCAAGCAGATGCTGGGGCAGCTATGCCGGAATGGGTCACGTCCTTGTCGCAATCCATGGCGTCCCTAACTGAAGCAATCAAATCCCTTCAGACCCCGGCAGTCAGGGCCAGCAGTCCTTCTGTCTTGGAGAGGACCTCGGGGTCTCAGCAGCCTTCGTCCTGCAGGGGCCGTGCCCGCACTGGACAGACGCGTGCAAAGCTGATTCGCACAGCGTCTACCAGATCATCAGGTGCTTCTGCATCCCTGGAGCTCCGTATCGCGTTCTCCTTCCCCAGCAGAGAGCGGGGAAGTTGAGACAGACTATGAGTCAGAGGAGTCCTTTAATTTTGAGAATCCGGGGTTTCAGGAGTCTGTAGATAGCCTGATTGAGGCTGTCAATCAGTCCCTAGGGATAGAGGATGAGCTCGCCTCATCCTCAGATCATAAGGTCTCATTTAAACGGGCCCATAGGGTTTTTTCCTCTCACCCTGAGATTGAGGACTTGATTTGGCTTAACCGGGAGCACCCAGACAAGCATTTTTCGGGGCAAAAAGCCTTGAAGGTTAGGTACCCCTTTTCTACTGAGCTGTGTAGTAAATGGGTAGAAAATCCTTCTGTAGATCCTCCGGTGTCCCGTTTAGCTTCTAACACGTTGCTATCTCTCCCCAATGGCTCATAGATTAAGGACCCTACGGATCGTCTTATAGAGAGCTTGGCTCATTCCGTTTTTGAGGCTTCAAGTTCGGCACTTTTCCCTTCTTTTGCGGCAACTTGGGTTGCTAAGGCTATGATGTCTTGGTCAGAGTCTTTAACAAAGGCTCTTCAAGAAGGTGATTTGCCAGCAGAGTTGGCGGAAATGTCCTCTCAGATAGCACTTGCTGGTAGCTATCTGATCAATGCATCCTTAGATGCTGCAGACTGTGCCTCTTCAGCTGCGGCTAACGCTATCGCTATTTGAAGGGCTCTCTGGTTAAGAGCATGGCGGGCAGACTCTACCTCAAAAAAGTCTCTTACAACCCTACCATATCAGGGGGGTCGCTTATTCGGAGAGAAGCTGGATCAGCTTATCTCTGACTCCACAGGAGGGAAGAGTAAGTTCCTTCCTCAACAGAGGATTAGACAGCCTTTTTGTCGCCAATTTCAGGCCCATTTCAGACCCTTTTGTAATGCTAGGTGGGCCCCAGCATCGGGCTCTGCTGCGCAGGGTCGACCCAATCAGGACCGAGACGTTCGGATCTCTTATACGGCCAACCAGGGGAGGAAGAATGCGTTCCCAGTCAACTAGATCCAGAGGAGCTAGGACTCAAAGGTTTTTGGCCAAGTGACTGGAGGCCCCCTCAGAGTGCCTCCAACAGAGTAGGCGGATTTCTACTTTTGTTTCGCCTTGTCTGGCTTCAAGTAATCCACGACCGGTGGGTGGGAGAGCTCGTATCTTCAGGTTACAAGATAGAGCTGGTCTGTCAGCCTCCTCCCCGGTTCTTCCCATCCCGTCTTCCCAGGTCCGAGTCCCACCGACAAGACCTGTACAATTCCATAGAGTCCCTTCATCTCAGCAGAGTTATTTCTCCTGTTCCAAGGGAGGAAAGGTTTCAAGGGTTTTATTCCAACCTTTTTGTAGTACCCAAAAAGGACGAAACAATAAGGCCTATCCTAGATCTGAAACTCTTAAACAGGTTTGTCCGCGTTCGTCACTTTCGGATGGAATCTCTTCGGTCAGTGATTTCTTCAATGGAAAAGGGAGAGTTCTTGGCCTCAATAGACATTCAGGATGCCTACCTACATATTCCCATCTTTCCTCCTCATCAAAGGTTTCTCGGGTTTGCTTTAAACAACCCACATTTCCAGTTCATGGCTTTACCCTTCGGACTGGCCTCCGCACCCAGGGTGTTCACGAAAGTCTTGTCAACTGTAGTGTCCATTCTACACTCCCGAGGCATAGTAGTCTTGCCATATCTGGACGATCTTCTGATCAAGGGGCCGACCTTTCAAGCTTGCAAGGAGAATGTCAGCATTACTCTGGACACCCTTGCTCGTTTGGGTTGGCTAGTAAATTTAAGAAAGTCATCCCTACAAACATCTCGGAGGATCTCATTTCTAGGCATAATTTTCGATACCTCTCAAGCCCTATCAATCCTTCCCCAGGACAAGGTACTAGCCCTTCGGCGGGAAGTGAGGAATCTACAGCAACCGTACCCTCATACGATCCGGTCTTGCATGAGGGTGTTAGGAAGGATGGTTGCAACTATAGAAGCAGTACTATTCGCACAGCTTCATCTTCGACGTCTCCAACAGGCAATCCTAGCAGTACGGAACATGAATCCTCTCTCCCTCAACCGCAGATTTCGGTTGTCTCCCCAGGTCAGGCAGACCCGCTCATGGTGGTTAAACAGTTCATCCCTACTCGGGATGGGGGGGGGGGGAAGAAACCCTTCCCCCCCCAACCAATTGGCTGGTGGTCACAACAGATGCCAGTCTCCTGGGTTGGGGAGCAGTGTTTATTCACCACACAGCTTAGGGGCGCTGGTCTCCTCGGGAATCAGTTCTCCCCATCAATCTCTTAGAGATTCGGGCGGTTCGACTAGCTTTGCAGCATTTTCACCATCTTCTGGCAGGTCGCCCTCTCCGAATTCAATCGGACATGGCCACAGCCGTGGCCTACATAAATCATCAAGGGGGCACCCGCAGCAAGGCAGCCATGCAGGAGGAAAAACAGATACTGTTCTGGGCCAAGAGAAATCACTCTGTGATTTCAGCAGTCCACATTCCAGGCGTACAAAACTGGGTGGCAGATTTCCTAAGCCGTCAGGGTCTAGCGTCCGAGGAATGGTCTCTCCATCCCTAGGTATTTCAGCAGATATGCCATCTATGGGGGACCCCAGACTTGGATCTAATGGCGTCCAGGGGGAATGACAAGATACCCAGGTTTGTCTCCCGGTACCGAGACCCACAGGCAATCGCCGTGGATGCGCTAGTACTGACTTGGAACCAGTTCCATCTCTCATCTGTTCCCTCCTCTGGCACTACTCCCGAGGGTTATCAAGAAGATCAAGTCAGAAAGAGTACCTGCTATTCTGATCGCCCCGGATTGGCCGCGACGGACATGGTATGCGAACCTAGTACAGCTTCTCGCCGGGGTTCCATGGCGGCTCCCCGATCGGCCGGATCTCCTATCTCAAGGGCCGATCTACCACCAGAACTCAGGGGTCCTACGTTTGACGGCCTGGCCATTGAATCTTGGGTTTTAACTCAGGCAGGGTTCTCCCAAAAGGTAGCAGATACCATGATGAGTGCACGTAAAGCGGTTTTCGGCCAGAATCTTCCATCACACTTGGAAAGTTTTCCTTTCCTGGTGTAGAGAACGCGGGCTGCCTCCTTAGTGTTTCTCCGTCCCAAATATTTTAGCCTTCCTCCAAGCAGGCCTGGATTCAGGGCTTGCTCCAAGTACTCTTAAGAGGCAGATTTCAGCCCTATCGGTCCTTTTTCAGCGCAGGATTGCTACTAACCGTCAGGTCAGGACTTTTTTGCAGGGAGTCGCTCATAAGGTCCCTCCTTATAAAACTCCTTTGGAAGCTTGGGACCTTATTTTGGTCTTCAGGGCATTGCAGGAAGCTCCTTTTGAGCCTCTTCAAGATATTTCCTTGACTTTTCTTTCTTGGAAAGTTGTATTTTTAGTGACCATAACTTCCATAAGGCGGGTATCAGAGCTGGCAGCCCTCTGCTGTCGTACTCCCTTTCTACGTTTTCATCAAGACAAGGTAGTGCTCAGACCAGCACCTTCCTTTCTTCCGAAGGTTGGTTCCTCTTTCCACATTAATGAGGATATAGTTCTTCCCTCTTTTTGTCCAGCGCCTACGCACCGTGTAGAAAAAGCTCTCCATACGTTAGACCTAGTGAGAGCTCTGAGGAGATACATTTCCCGAACGGCTCCTTTCCGCCAGATGGATGCTCTGTTTGTCCTTCCAGAAGGTCGCAAGAAGGGATGCGCGGCCTCAAAATCTACCCTGGCCAGGTGGATACGTGCAGCCATTCAGGAAGCCTATCGCGCCAAGGGCATGATGGTTCCGGCTGGAATCAAGGCTCACTCCACTAGAGCAGTGGGGGCTTCCTGGGCGATTCGGCACCAGGCCTCAGCAGAACAGGTTTGCAAAGCTGCAACCTGGTCTAGTTTGCATACTTTTGTCAAACATTATAATGTCCACCCCCAGATCTCTGCAGATGCAAGACTGGGTAGAAGGATTCTTCAAGCGGCAGTTACGCAATTATAAGACAACCATTATCTGGATAATTTTTTACTGGTGAGTTAATTTCCCTCCCATGGACTGCTTTAGGACATCCCACAGTCCTGTGTCCCCCAATGAGGCAACGGAGAAATAGGGATTTTTGGGTTACTCACTGTAAAATCCTTTTCTCCGAGACGCTCATTGGGGGACACAGCTCCCTCCCTGGTAGCCTGATGGCTGCTTTGGTTATATCTGACTTTATCAGTCAGTATGACTTTTTCTAGACATAAGTTTTCTGTGTTTATGCTGTTATATTATTTCTCGTGTTTTGTTCTCCTACTGCTTTTGCACCGAACTGGAGTCTCCGGTAGCCAGTGTCAGGGTGTATACGTCGGAGGAGGAGCTAACTTTTTTCACGTTTACTTAGTGTCAGCCTCCTGGCGGCAGAAGCATACACCCACAGTCCTGTGTCCCCAATTAGCGTCTAAGAGAAAAGGATTTTACGATGAGTAACACAAAAATTCCTATTTCCTTGTTATGAATTAGATGGGTCCATAGTTTGTTGTAATATTGTTGTAATTTTTGCTTCATGTCACCTGTCTTATCCATGGTTTCCCCCCCCCCTTTTTTTTCTCTGTGTTATGTTGTGCATAAATATGTGATTCTTCAGAATTTGTTTTAGTCTTTGCCTGATGAAGAGACCTGTGTAGTCTCGAAAGCTTGCAATTTGTTACCATCTTTTCAGTTAGCCATTAAAAGGTATCAACCACTGAGGACTCTCAATTCTAAATATTTTTCAGGGTAATCAATACAGAGGAGGACAATTTTATGTTACAGGATGATTTATGTAAACTAGAAGCTTGGGCTGATAAATGGCAAATGAGATTTAATGGGGATAAATGTAAGGTCATGCACTTGGGTAGAAGTAATAAGATGTATAACTGCGTCAATGAAAAAGACCTGGGTGTATGGGTGGATGACAAACTCATGTTCAGTGGCCAGTGTCAGGCAGCTGCTACAAAGGCAAATAAAATAATGGCATGCATTAAAAGAGGCATAGATGCTCATGAGGAGAACATAATTTTACCTCTATACAAGTCACTAGTTCGACCACACTTAGAATACTGTGCACAGTTCTGGTCTCCGGTGTATAAGAAAGACATAGCTGAACTAGAGCGGGTGCAGAGAAGAGCGGAAAAACGAAGACTAAGGGGTGATCTTATTTTAATGTATAAATATATGAAGGGACAGTACAAAGACCTTTCTGATGATCTTTTTAATCATAGACCCGAGACAGGGACAAGGGGGCATCCTCTACGTCTGGAGGAAAGAAGGTTTAGGCATAATAACAGACGCGTATTCTTTACTGTAAGAGCAGTGAGACTATGGAACTCTCTGCCGTATGATGTTGTAATGAGTGATTCATTACTTAAATTTAAGAGGAGATTGGATACCTTTCTTGAAAAGTATAATGTTACAGGTTATATATCCTAGTTTCCTTGACAGGGCGTTGATCCAGGGAACTAGTCTGATTACCGTATGTGGAGTCGGGAAGGTTTTTTTTCCCCCAATGTGGAGCTTACTATTTGCCACATGGGGTTTTTTGCCTTGCCTTCCTCTGGATCAACATGTTAGGGCATGTTAGGTTAGGCTATGGGTTGAACTAGATGGACTTGAAGTCTTCCTTCAACCTTAATAATAACTATTTTACTATGAATCACATATTTATGCACAACATAGCGTAGAACGCAGACAGCCGCACGACCTGTTAAAGATAGGTACGCAGGCCGCATTCCGGCCGCATGCAGAAGTAGGCGGAGCTAGCGGCAGGGGGGGCGGCGAAGGGCGGGGCTTCACGGAGGAAGTCCGCAGCTCATGCAAACGCTAATGTGGAACTAGCCTAAGACAGGTGACATGAAGCAGAATTACCATGAGTGATAAACAGTTATGTCCATAAATATTGGGCCAGTTCTTAGACAAGGATTGTTTTATTGTCCTCTGATTGGGATCTGGTTCTGTTGTGATGACCCCTCATAGTCTGAGGGTCAAGTTACCCTTTTTTTTTTGTGCTATGTTGTGCATAAATATGTGATTCTTCAGAAATAGTCTTTGCCTGATGAAGAGACCTGTGTAGTCTCGAAAGCTTGCAATTTGTTAACATCTTTTCAGTTAGCCATTAAAAGGTATCAACCACTGAGGACTCTCAGTTCTAAATATTTTCTATCTAGTGGCTAACACGGTACCAAGATATATATCTTTCCTGTAACAACTGAATGAACATTCTCCAAGGCCAGTGATTCCATAAATATGCCAGGGGTTGTATATGCTTTACAAAAACTCAAGCATTTTTGCCTCATACAAAAAATGCATAACAAAAACCCAATTTTGCTTAGGTGTGGAATTTATGCTGGAATTCACCTGTTAAAGCCTGAACAAACACTGATCATCTTCCAAACACTGGAACAAACAGATTTAGACATATTTTTTAAAATAATATTTGACAGGAAAGGCCTTTTTTGTGTACATAGAAAAATTCTTAGATCTTTGCGTTAAGCTCAAAAACAATTTCAGCAAAAACAAAAGTTTTGCGGTTATATTTTTGTTACAATTTTTTGGTGCTATTTTTGATACTTGAATGCATACAGTACACCCCCCTACTCCCTCTTTCTGGCGCACTCTGGAATGCTTGCTCAATCTGCAATAAGCTTCATGTGTTTCATTACCTTTTTCTCTCTCCCAAGCTTGCCTTCCTCAACCTCACAGAAACATGACTAACACCCTCTGACACCGACTCCCCTGCTGCGCTGTGTTACGGCAGCCTCCACTTCACCCACACCCCTCGCCCCGGCAACAGACATGGTGGAGGACTGGGTCTTCTCCTTTCTTCAAACTGCACCTTTAACCCAATCCCACCTCTACCCTCCCTTATCCTCCCCTCTTTTGAAGTCCACTCAGTCTGCATCTACTCTCCTTTCAACTTCCAAGTGGTCATCATATACTGACCTCCGGGCCCGGCCAGTGCCTTTATTGACCAATTCTCCACATGGCTTCTTCACTTTCTCTGCTAACATTCCCACCATCATCATGGGTGACGTCAACATCTCCACTGATACCCTTCAGTCAACAGCCTCCAAACTTCTGTCCCTTACTTCATCTTTTGGACTTACTCAGTGGTCCTCTGCAGCCACCCACACAGACGGACATGCACTAGACCTGGTCTTCACCCGTCTCTGCTCTCTAACTTCACCTCCCCTCTCCCTCTATCCAACCACAATCTGCTCATTTTCTCATCCCTGTCCTCCTCACTGGTCACCCATGTCCATCAACATGTGCACCCCCGCAGAAACCTTGCACACCTAGACGCCCTCACACTCTCTCATTCTATCCTACCACTGGCATCCATATCCTCACTCCACGACACAGTGCCACTGCTTTCTACAATGCCACTCTCACATCAGCTATTGACACTGTTGCCCCTCTCGTTCATGGCAGAGTGCGAAGTATCAATAGGCAACCCTGGCACAATAACACTACTAAAAAGCTCCGGCAAGTGTCCAGGGTTGCAGAGCGGCATTGGAAGAAAACACATTCGCAAGACGACTTCACTGCATTCAAACAGGCAACACTCGCTTTTAAATCTGTTCTCACCTATGCTAAACAGGCCTTCACAACCCTCGTATCTTCCCTATCCTACAACTCCAAACAGTTTTTCAAAACCTTTAACTTCCTACTCTGCCCCCCACTGCCCCCTCCTACCTCCCTCATCTCTGCCGAGGACTTTGCCACACACTTTAAAAATAAAATCGACATATATAGTTTATTTTTATTATTTTTAAATGTTCTATCCTTTTACTATTGATGCTGCATAGCCAGCATCAATAGTAAAAAGTTGATCACACTTGTCAAACACTCGTAGCATATACCATTTGGTCAAAGGCCATATGTCAGCAAGCAACGTTGGATGCTGAAATAGTTAACTCCAGATTTGTCACAGTGCTCATCTCCTTCTCTTTATTTGTAGTCTGTGGTCCTGTACAGTAGCTTGAACTCCACTTTAAAGATGCATTGACCAGCATCAGGAAGCAAATCCGTAGCTGTGTATTAACCCGAAATGTGCTATATGAAGCACTTATGGTTTAAGAGCATGGACATTATGAAGAGCGGTGGCATAAAATTGTGTTTATTTTATTTATATTGTTTTTATCAACTTACAGTCACCATGAAAGTGAGCACAACAAACATAAAACGGAACCAGATTTCCACTTGAGAAAAAGTTGGGTTGTAGGTCTTCCACTTAAAAGTACATGACGTCACATGACATGGACATAGCAGTTGGATCGAGGTTTGGCTTTTTAAGGATAGGCGTGATTGTGGCACATTTGAAAGCAGAAGGGAAGGTGCCAGAAGTTAGTGAAACGTTGAAGAGGTGGGTTAGGGATGGGATAAGTGTGGTGGTGAGGTTGCGGAAGGAGGTGGGATGGCATGGGGTCGAGCGCACAGGAGGTGAGGTGCGATTTGGAGAGGAGATAGTTAAGCCCCACTTAAGTGATGTTGGATATGGAGGTTATGGGGTTTGGGCATTGGGCTGGTGTACAAAGGGGTTGTGATGGTGGAACAATGAAGATTTGCCTTATTTGGTCTATTTTTTTTTTTTTACTATTGATGCTGGCTATGCAGCATCAATAGTAAAAGGATAGAACATTTAAAAATAATAAAAATAAAAAACCATGATATTCTCACGTTCCGGCGTCCCCAGCAGTCTTCCCTCTCCTCACGATGCTCCGGTCCCAATAATGTATTGCGGTAATGACCTCAGATGACGTAGCGGTCTCGCGAGACCCACGTCATCACAGGTCATTTCTGCAATGCATTATTGGGAAGGGAAGCATCGCGAGGAGCGGAACACTGCGAGGGACGCCGGAAGGTGAGAATATCACGATTTTTTATTTTAATTCTTTTTTTTTTTTTTTTTTTACAATTATATGGTTCCTTAGGGCCCAGAGGAGAGTCTCCTCTCCTCCACTGTCCAACCTGTCAATAAGTTTTCCAAGCAATGCTACAGATCGCCTGGAAAACGCTAGCATTCTGCAAGCTAAAAACGCTAGTGTTTAGCAGGATTACACATGCCAATTCCGCATGCAATATACCCACGGCAGGAGTTGCGGAATTGCCGCGGCAATTCTGCATCGTGTGCACTTAGCCTAATGCAATAAAAACTATTTTATATAAAAAATAATTGTTTTTGCATCGCTTTTTTCTGAGAGCTATAACTTTTTTTTTCGTTGAGTATTGTTTTTTGACTTGTTTTTTATGGTGTTCACTGAAGGAGTTAACTAGTGGGACAGTTTTATAGGTCGGGTCATTACAGATGCAGCGATACTAAATATGTGTACTTATAATTGTTCTTTTAATTTACATAAAGAAATGTATTTATTGGAATAACATTTCTTTAGGAATTTTTAAAAATATTTTTACACAGTATATATATATATATATATATATATATATATATATATATATATATATATATATATATATATATATATATATCTCTCTACTATATGATTGTCTAAGGGTCATTTCCGTCTGTCCCTCTTTCTTTCTGTCACGGATATTCATTCTCTGATTGGTCTCGGCAGCTGCCTGTCATGGCTGCCGCGACCAATCAGCGACGGCTACAGTCCGGTAAGTCCCTCCCTACTCCCCTGCAGTCAGTGCCCGCTTTCCTTGGTCTGGCTCATGGGGCTATTTGCCCCAGCACACAATACTTTAGGACCAGGGATTACCCATATTACATTATATACTTGAATGCGGCATAACATATAAATTTACCCTCAAAGATACCATATTTGACTGTGGGGTTCCATGGTTCTTTTCCATGGGCTCATGATTTTTAAACTTTTGCATTAATGCACTTCTATGGGGGCCCTTATATTTGGCATGTTCGGGTTTTCCCACTTTTTTCTGTAGGTGTTATAATGGGCGCTTTGCAATTATTAGGACATGCAATTTGCTTAGGTTGTTAATATATTTACTGTGATATTTTGATACTTAATAAAATCGTGACTACATGGGGGTCTATTCTGGTCCCTCTATTTTCTAAATACGATTACTGTTGCTGTATTGAATGATATATGATGGATGTGGTATGATGCCCCCGGGGGTTGAATGTGGTATGCATGTTGTTGCGGGTGATTCGCGGCTGGTCGGCGTTTACCATACTTCAGAATCATGTTCTCATCTTTATTGATTTTTTTGATATGTTTTCTTTTTATTTATTTTTTCTTTATTTTTTCTTTAATCAATTGGTACCACCATGTCCCCCAAAAGCCCTTTTTTTTAGGGGGTTTGTCATCCTTCTATGTGTGTGTGTTCATATGGGAGGGTTGGGGATCATTATCCTCTGCTCTCCTATTTGAACATAACATATGTTCGCCTATGAGCTTCTTGACTCTGGCTCACTCATGGTGGGATTATCTTTATGGGTTTTTTACCTTAGGGTCTTTCCTCCCTAATATCCCTTATATACACCATGGGTCTTATTGCGCTACCTCCCATGCTGCACTTATGCACATCGGCACGCCCGTACCATGGAGTATTTATTAGTTACCAGCTTTATAAGGCTGCGCCTGCGCACTTGAGGCTGACTGCCTCACTGCTTGGAGTGCACTCTCGTCGTATGTATGCGGCTGAGCTGCGCATGCGCACTCATGTTTTTCAGCTCCTTTGTTCTTGGAGCTGGGGGACGGACCTTGTTAGGGTTTTTTGTTGCCGCATGCGCAATGGATCATCTGCCGCACATCCGCCTTGGCTGGGTCCACGCTCACCGGTTCTCCATCAGGTCGGTCACATTTTGACTATTTATACAGGTCTAGCCCTCAAATCACAACTTCCCCTGACGAAGCCCTATTTGGAGGGCGATACGCGTGGGGACTTGTCTCTTGGTTCTCTTTGGCCTGCACACGGGGACGTTGTTCCCTTTCATTTCTTGTGGGTAATGTTACAGCTTCTGGTTCTATTGTAGGCAAGCGCTTTTGCTATGCTATAAATCTTGCCGGTGTGTTTTCTCTGCACGCTTGGAGTTGTCTTCACATCTTTCCACCGGTGATACTCGGGTGGTTTATATTTAGATACTACTATAAGGGCAGCTTCCACCTTCCCTGTGCATATTTCCCTTTCTGGGGATCTGTGCGTTTGACAGGGGTGTGGGCTCCAGCTTATTTTGCCCACAGTCCCATGAGCCAGAGGGTTTGTTTCTAATTATATACATATGTGTGTGGGCTTATTTATATGCAATTGTATACTACATGTAATAGTTGTATTTGGACCAAGTTTCTTCATGTACTATGGTTTTTAACTATGTTTTAATAATTTTTTCTGTTGTGGTTTGTTAAAGGGAACCTGTCACCCCGTTTTTTGAGATTGAGCTATAAATACTGTTAAATAGGGCCTGCGCTGTGTGTTCCTATAGTGTATGTAGTGTACCCCGATTCCCCATGTATGCTGAGAAATAACTTACCAAAGTCGCCGTTTTCGCCTGTCAATCAGGCTGGTCAGGTCGGGAGGGCGTGGTGACATCGCTGGTTCTTCCTCAGCTTTACGTTGGTGGCGTAGTGGCGTAGTGGTGAAGACACAGCGCGCGATCTGCGCTGTCATCCCTTTCGTCGGTGGGGGCGGCCATCTTCCTGGGGCCGCGCGTGCGCAGATCGAGTGCTCTGCTGCACGGGGCTTCAGGAAAATGGCCGCGGGATGCCGCGCGTGCGCATTAGAGATCGCGGCGGCCATTTTCCCAAAGCCGAGATGCAAACTCGGCTTTGGGAAAATGGCCGCCGCGATCTCTAATGCGCACGCGCGGCATCCCGCGGCCATTTTCCTGAAGCCCCGTGCAGCAGAGCACTCGATCTGCGCACGCGCGGCCCCAGGAAGATGGCCGCCCCCACCGACGAAAGGGATGACAGCGCAGATCGCGCGCTGTGTCTTCACCACTACGCCACTACGCCACCAACGTAAAGCTGAGGAAGAACCAGCGATGTCACCACGCCCTCCCGACCTGACCAGCCTGATTGACAGGCGAAAACGGCGACTTTGGTAAGTTATTTCTCAGCATACATGGGGAATCGGGGTACACTACATACACTATAGGAACACACAGCGCAGGCCCTATTTAACAGTATTTATAGCTCAATCTCAAAAAACGGGGGTGACAGGTTCCCTTTAATAAAATTCCTATCTTTATATTTTTTTGTTATTGTCATTCTATATATCCGTGGTGTGCATATATATGTGGCTGTCTTTTTCTTCTCTTTTGAATCACATTGCCTTGGCCACTTTCTTGCACCCCGGTTAGAATTCATTTGTATTGAATTTAGTAGTGCGCTCAGTCTCTTTTGGTTTGTCTCAGTGCCCGCTCCATACTCCCCACAGTCACCGCTCACACAGGGTTAATGCCAGCGGTAACGGACCGCGTTATGCCGCGGGTAACTCACTCCGTTACCGCCGCTATTAACCCTATGTGACCAAGTTTTTACTATTGACGCTGCCTATGCAGTGTCAATAGTAAAAGGATCTAATGTTAAAAATAATAAAAAATTATTATATACTCACCTTTCCCGCTCCTCGCGACGCTCCGGTGACCTCTAAATGGAAGCGGCAGGTTGCGGTGCCAACGATGGTATGGGAGAATGACCTGCCATGACGTCACGGTCATTTGACCGCGACGCCATCACAGGGCCTGCGCGAGAAGGACCTGCCATGACGTCACGGTCATGTGACCGCGACATCATCACAGGCCCTGCGTGAGAAGGACCTGCCATGACGTCACGGTCATGTGACCGCGACATCATCACAGGCCCTGCGTGAGAAGGACCTGCTATGTCCAGCTATCGTCCAATATCGCTGCTTCCATTCGCTTCCAAACTCCTGGAGCAGCGCGTCCACGCTGAACTTTCCTCCCAACTCTCATCTAACTTGCTCTTTGACAATCTACAATCTGGTGTCCGCCCCCATCACTCAACTGAGACAGCCCTGACCAAAATTACTAACGACTTACTTACAGCCAAAGCTAACGGACAATACTCTGTACTGCTTTTTCTAGACCTGTCCTCTGCTTTCTCCTTTGGCATGAAAGATTATTATTAATATTATTATTAAAGACCTCGCCCTAACCTGGATCTCCTCATATCTTTCCAACCGCACATACTGTTTCTCCCACTCCCTCACTACCTCCTCATCCCACCTTCTCTCTGTTGAGTCCCCCAAGGCTGTATTCTACGACGCCTACTCTTCTCAATCTATTCACTTGGCCTGGGACAACTCATAAAGTCCCATGGATTCCAGTACCACCTTTATGCTGATGACACTCAGTTCTACCTTTCTGGCCCAGACGTCACCTCTCTGCTGTCCAGAATCCCGGAGTGTCAATCAGCCATATCCTCCTCATTCTCCTCTCGCTTCCTCAAACTCAATGTGGACAAATCTGAACTCATAATTTTTCCTCCATCTCATAGATCTTCCTTACCTGACCTATCTATTGCAATTAACGACATCACGCTTTTCCCCGTACCGGAAGACCGCTGCCTCGGAGTAACCCTTGACTCTGCCCTGTCCTTCAAACCGCACATCCAAGCCCTTTCCACCTCCTGTCGCCTCCAGCTCAAAAATATCTCCAGAATCCGTCCTTTCCTCAACTGTCAATCTACTAAAATGCTTGTGCATGCCCTCATCATCTCCCGCCTTGACTACTGCAACATCCTTTTCTGTGGCCTCCCTGCTAACACCCTTGCACCTCTCCAGTCCATCCTTAAAGGGACACTGTCACCTGAATTTGGAGGGAACAATCTTCAGCCATGGAGGCGGGGTTTTGGGGTTTTTGATTCACCCTTTCCTTACGTAGTACACGCCTGCACAAGGCAAGATTGCCATGCGCAAGCGTGTACTATGGAGGACAGAGAATGAACTTCAATCCAATATTGCAGCCAGCATGCAGCCAGCGGGTAAGGAAAGGGTGAATCAAACACCCAAAAACCCCGCCTCCATGGCTGAAGATTGTTCCCTATATAGGTGACTACTTGAGAATTTTTCTTATACTCCACCTGTATCTACCTCTGAGAAGAGTAAAGTGTGTTATCAAACAGTGTTTATATCTTATCTTTGTAAATCACCTTATCTTCTAGTGATTCACATTAGTAAGAGTCTTGGTAATCTCTTAGAGTCTATTATAATAAGCTCACCATCACTATCAGCAGTCAGTACCAGCTACAGCATTTTAGTGTACATTTACACTTTTTTCTGTTTTTTTTTTTTGTGGTGTTTGTTTGGGTGGTGGCTTGTGGTAGGGACACCTACTAGGGTTATCAGGGTCAGTCGACGTTGAGCGGGGGCGCCATTTCGTATCCCAGGGTGCCAACCTCCGCTGCAAGGAAGGGTACAGCTTAGGGTGAGGCACCACTATCATCCCTAGTCCTTTCCTTATTATCATATATATTTTTTCTGCTCTATTATTTTTTATGAGCTTATCCTGACCCTAGGATCCCTACTTTTTGTCTATAGGTTATAAGTGGTTCTTTATTTATATTTAATTTTTATTTATTTACAATAAAAATATATTTTTTCGGTCTTTTTTGTATTTTTTGGTTTATTTTTTGTTTTTTTTCTAGTTGAATAGACCTTGGTCATTTGTTTCTGGTTTTTTTCTGAAGATTGTTCCCTCCAAATTCAGGTGACAGTGTCCCTTTAACTCTGCTGCCCGACTAATTCATCTCTATCCTCGCTACTCCTCCACTTCCCCACTCTGCAAATCTCTTCACTGGCTCCCATTCCCTCAGCGTATCCAGTTCAAATTACTAATACTAACCTACAAAGCCATCCATAACCTGTCTCCTTCATACATCTCTGAACGAATCTCCCGATATCTTCCCTTACGTTAACTCCGGTCCTCCCAAGACCTCCTTCTCTCCTCCACACTTATTCGCTCCTCACCCAACCGCCTCCAAGACTTCACCAGAATATCCCCCATCCTCTGGAATTCTTTGCCCCAAAACGTCCAACTGTCAACCACATTCGGATCCTTCAGACGGAACCTGAAAATCCACCTCTTCAGGAAAGCCTACAGCCTCCACTGACCCGCTGCCGCCTCATCAACACCGGAGCTCCTGCAGCCCTCAACCTATTGTCTCCTTCCCCACCATCCTGTAGAATGTAAGCCCGCAAGGGAAGGGTCCTTGTCCTCTGTATCAGTCTGTAATTGTTAGTTTGCTTACTGTAAGTGATATCTGTAATTTGTATGCAACCCCTTTTCATGTACAGCACCATGGAATCAATGGTGCTATATACCGTAAATAAATAATAATACAGTGCGGAAACAAAGTATTTGATACGCTGCCAATTTTGCAAGTTTCCTTACCAACAAAGAATGGAGAGGTCTGTAATTTTTATCCTAAATACACTTCAACTGTGAGAGACAGAATATAAAAAAAAGCAAAATCAAACAGAATATCACATTTGTATGATTATTAAATAATTTCATTTTATTTTACATTTAAATAAGTATTTGATCACCTACCAACCAGCGAGAATTGTGAGAATTGTGGCTCTCCCAGACGTGTTAGTTCTACTTTAACCCCTTTCTGACATCCGACGTACTATCCCGTCCATGTGGGCTGGGCCCATTTGACCATGGATGGGATAGTACGTCATAGCATATCGGCGACGCACACGGGTGGTATGCGGCCGATCAGGGCTGTGAGAATCAGCTGACACCCTGCACTAAGTGCCATGAGCGGTCACGGACCGCTCCCGGCACTTTAACCCCTGATACACTGCGATCAAACAAGATCGCAGTGTTGCGGTGGCATAGAGAAGCATCGCTCAGACCCTCAGAACAACACGTGATCGCGTTGTTCCGATGGTCTCCCTGAAGGCCCCCGGATCTAAGATGGCCGCGGGGTCCTTCCGGATCCTGCAGGGAGGTAGCTTCTCAGTGCCTGCTGAGAGCAGGGACCTCAGAAGCCTCCTTCACTGCCTGTCAGATTGCTGATCTGACACACTGCTGAGCGATCTGACTTTATACAGTGATGTCCCATCCTGAGACAATGTAAAAAAAAAAAAATATATATATATATATATATATATATATATATATATATATATATATATATATATATATATTTTCCTCCACCCTGGGTACCAACCGCACATGATCCGCTTACTTCCTGCATGGTGGGCATAGCCACATGTGGGAAGTAAGCAGATTAATGCATTCCTATGTGTGCGGAATCCCCGCGATTCTGCACAAAGAATGATCATGCTGCGTTTTTTTCCGGAATGCGATTCCGCCGTGCAGAAAACGCAACATGTGCACAAAAATTGCGGATTGCATTCTAATAATAGGATGCTTAATGTATGTGTTTTTTTTTGCGGTTTTATCGCGAAAAATCCTGAACGTGTGCACACAGCCTAAAAGCGCCAAAACAAAAAATAATATAAATGAGGTATCGCTGTCATCGTACTGACCCAAGGAATAAAACTGCCTTATCAATCTTACCACACGCGGAACGGTATAAATGCCCCACCCAAAAGAAATTCATGAATTGCTGGTTTTTGTTCATTTTGCCTCCCAAAAATTGTAACAAAAAGCGATCAAAAAATGTCATGTGCCCGAAAATGGTACCAATAAAAACATCAAATCGTCCTACAAAAAACAAGACCTCACATGACTGTGGGCCAAAATATGGAAAAATTATAGCTCTCAAAATATGGTGATGCAAAAACTATTTTTTTGCAATAAAAAGCGTCTCTTAGTGAGTGACAGCAGCCAAACATAAAAACCCACTACAAATAGTAAATCAAACCTCCCTTTACCACCTCCTTAGTTAGGGAAAAATAATAAAATAAAAAAAAACATTTATTTCCATTTTCCCATTAGGGTTATGGTTGTGGCTAAATTCAGGGTTAGGGTTGGGATTAAGTTTTCGGTTGGGATTAGGGTTATGGGTGTGTTGGGGTTAGGGTTGGAGTTAGAATTAGGGGGGTTCCACTGTTTTCCTGGCACATCAGGGACTCTCCAAATGCGACATGGCTTCTGATCTCAATTCCAGCCAATTCTGCGTTGAAAGAGTCAAAGTGTCCTCCTTCCCTTCCGAGCTTTGCCGTGCGCCCAAACAGTAGTTTACCCCCATATATGGGCTATCAGCGTACTCAGGACAAATTGGACAACAACTTTTCCAGTCCGATTTCTCCTGTTACCCTTGTGAAAATCCATTCCAGCCAATTCTGTGTTGAAAAAGTCAGTGTCCTCCTTCCCTTCCAACTCTGCCATGTGCCCAAACAGGGGTTTACCCCAACATATGGGGTATAAGCGTACTCAGGACAAATTGGACAATAACTTTTGGGGTCCAATTTCTCTTGGTACCCTTGGGAAAATAAATAATTGTAGGCTAAAAAAATCATTTTTGTGGGAAAAAAAAAAGTTTTTTTTATTTTCACGGCTCTGCGTTATAAACTTTAGTGAAACGCTTTGGGGTTCTCAACACATCTAGATAAGTTCCTTGGAGGGTCAAGTTTCCAAAATGATGTCACTTGTGGGGAGTTTCTACTGTTTAGGCACATCAGGGCTCTGCAAACTTAGCGTGACGCCCGCAGACCATTCCATCAAAGTCTGCATTCCAAAATGGCGCTCCTTCCCTTCCAAGCTCTGCCATGCGCCCAAACAGTGGTTTACCCCCACATATGGGGTATTAGCATACTCAGGACAAATTGCAAAACAGCTTTTGGGGTCCAATTTCTCCTTTTACTTTTGGGAAAATAAAAAATTGGGGGCGGAAAATCATTTTTGTAAAAAAAAAAATGATTTTTTTATTTTTACGCACGGGCGGTATAAACTTCTGTGAAGCACTTGGGGGTTCAAAGTCCTCACCACACATCTAGATAAGTTCCTTAGGGGGTCTACTTTCCAAAATGGTGTCACTTGGGGGGGAGTTTCCACTGTTTAGGCACATCAAACGACATGGCGTCCAATCTCAATTCCAGCCAATATTGCATTGAAAAGTCAAATGACACTCCTTCCCTTCCGAGCTCTGCCATGCGCCCAAGCAGTGGTTTACCCACACACGGAGTATCAGCGTACTCGGGACAAATTGCAAGTTTTGGAGTCCAATTTCTTCTGTTCCCCTTGCTAAAATAAAACAAATTGGATCTGAAGTGAATTTTTTGTGAAAAAAAGTTAAATGTTCATTTTGTTTTAAACATTCCAAAAATTCCTGTGAAGCACCTGAAGGGTTAATAAACTTCTTGAATGTGGTTTTGAGCACCTTGAGGAGTGCAGTTTTTAGAAAATATCCAAGTGTGACACCATTCTATCATCTAGACCCCTCAAAGTGACTTCAAATGTGATGTCGTCCTTAAAAAATAAATGGTGTTGTAAAAATGAGAAATCGCTGGTCAACTTTTAACCTTATAACTCCCTAACAAAAAAAATAAAATTTGGTTCCAAAATTGTGCTGATGTAAAGTAGACATGTGGGAAATGTTACTTAAGTATTTTGTGTGACATATCTGTTTGATTTAAGGGCATGAAAATTCAAAAATGGAAAATTGTGAAATGTTCAAAATTGTCTCCAAATTTCTGTTTATTTTTCACAAATAAACGCAAGTCATATCAAAGAAATTTTACCACTATCATGAAGTACAATATGTCACGAGAAAACGATGTCAGAATCACCGGGTTCCCTTGAAGCTTTCCAGAGTTATAACCTCATAAAGGGACAGTGGTCAGAATGGTAAAAATTGGCCTGGTCATTATTATGCAAACCACCCTTGGGGTTAAAGGGGTTAAGAATCCTCTTACTCTGCACTTACTACCTGTATTAATTGCACCTATTTAAACTCTTTACCTATATATGACACCTATACACTCTCCAACCTTTTGACCATGGCTAAGAGCAAAGAGCTGTCTAAGTACATGAGATACAAAATTGTTGACCTGCACAAGGTTGGGATGAGCTGCTGGACAATAGGCAAGCAGCTTGGTGAGAAGGCAACAACTGTTGGCACAATTATTAAAAAATGGAAGAAACACAAGATGACTGTCAATCTTCCTCATTCTGGGTCTGTATGCAAGATCTCACCTTGTGGGGTAAGGCTGGTTGTGAGAGCTCAGAAATCAGCCCATAATTAAATGGAGGGACCTGGTCAGTGACCTGAAGAGAGCTGGGACCACAGTATCAAACATTACCGTTAGTAATACATTACCACGTGATAGATTAAAATCCGGCAGGACACTCAAGGTCCAACTGATTACGCCAGAACATGTCCAGGCCCATTTGTTCACCAATGACCATATGGATGGCCCAGAGGAGGCATGAGAGAAGGTCATGTCGTCAGATGAGAGCAAAATAGAGGTTTTTGCCATCAATACCACTCGCCGTGTTTGGAGGAAGATGGATGATTACTAATATTTATTGTATACCTTACAGTACATTGGTTTAATTTAATATTATTACTAAGAATATTTTTCTCTCCCAATTGTGTTTTTATCTGATGCATAGAGTCCAGCTTCCAGAACAATTTTACGATGTCTGTAAAAATCCATGGTGTGTCGTCTGATGCGACCGTGTCCTACGTAGATAACAAGCAGCATTCTCGTCCAAGGATACTTAGTTGTGCCCAGGTATGTATCATTGCCGGTATTAGACATAGAGCTGGAAGAGCTAAAGCCGTCCATAGACTTTGATTATTGCTATTGATTGCACAGTCTTATTGTAATTATTCACACCCACTGCATTTTGATTGATTGCCCCGACGTCACTACAACCACCTAGCAAATCTCGCGAATGCGCACTACCCATCCGCTCCCCAGGCATATGCACTGGCTGTGGGTGTACAGCCCCAGCATCATATCGGATGTGCACATGCTCCAGAGCCACTGTGAGTCAGTGTCTATATGACGAGTTGTGACTCGCAGCGGCACTGGAACATGCGCACTTCTGATATGAAGCTGGGGCTGTACACTCAGAGCCAGTGCACATGCCCAGGGAGCGGATGGGTAGTGCACATGCGCGGGATTTGCTAGGTGGTTGTTGTGACATCGGGGCAATCGATCACAATGCAGTGGGTGTGAACAATTACAATAGGACCGTGACTGACCGTAACTGAACCGTTGCAAAGTGCCACCTGTATGACTGAAATCGAAAGTATGTGATGCAATCACCTGAGGATGAAAACTGTTTTTATAACATATATGCTGAGACCTTTTCTAAGGTTGAAAAAAAACATGTTGAATACACAAAAATGGCATGACAGGTTCCCTTTAAATGTTTTTCATGTGTGCTAGTATTTTCTATTTGTTGTCTTTGGTTTCAGAAATGTGATGAGATCATAGTAGTCCATCTCGGATATCTGAACTATACCCAGTATAATCTAGATGTCCGCTTTGAAAATTTGAACCAACTAAAATACACACTTACAGCTGTCACATTTACCGTGAGTATATACTGAATGTAGGACGCAATGCCAGCCACATACAGTTCATTCACCATTCTGTACTTTGCAACTGACAACAATTTTAACTCCTGTTTTGCTCATCTTTTAGTGGAAGACCTACAACCCAACTTTTTCTCAAGTGGAAATCTGGTTCCGTTTTGTGTTTGTTGTGCTCACTTTCATGGTGACTGTAAGTTGATAAAAACCATAATAATAATAAAATAAACACAATTTTATGCCACCGCTCCTCATAATGTCCATATTCTTAAACCATAAGTGCTTCCTATAGCACATTTCAGGTTAATACACAGCTACGGATTTTCTTCCTGATGCTGGTCAATGCATCTTTAACCCCTTAATGACAGCCAATACGTCTTTTAACTAACCTGAGATATAAGAGAATAGCCTCCCCATATAGGTGACAATCCAGTAGCTGTCGGCTGTACACTATAACTGACAACTTGCTGCATCAGCCACATCACTGTTTGCACCGTCCAACTCTGTTTAACCCCTTAGATGCTGCTGTCAATAGTGACTACATCATTATAAATCGTTAAGAGTGTGGGGGCTTCCTATTTAACCAAATTGGTTCCCTCAGATCTTGATTTTGTGGTCCTGATGTTTGCCATGGCAATTCATGACCAAATCACGGCCTTAGAGTCTGATGGCTGTAGTAATCTGTTCAGAAGTTAAAGACTTTTAGGTGGTAAAAATGCACATTTTCATTCCTATCATGCCACTTTGCATTAATTCCTGTAAAGCACCTGAAGAGTTGGTAAACTACCTGACTGCAGTTTTCAATATGTCAGGAGGTGCTGTTTTTAAAATGGTATCATGTTTGGGGGTTTCCCAATATATGAGACCCCTAAAGTCACTTCAAACATGGATAAGTCCCTAAAAAAAAACAAATGTTGTAAATTTCCTTGAAAAAATGAAAAATTGCTGCTACATTTTTAATCCTCCTAAAATGCTAACAAAATAAAATAACATTTTACAAATGGTGCTGATGTAAAGCAGACATGTGGGAAATGTTATTTATTAATGGTTTGCTGTGGTATGACTATCTGGATTAAAGGGATAATCATTCAAAGTTTGAAAATTGCTAATTTTTTAACATTTTTCTCAAATATTTTATATTTTTTATAAATAAACACAAAACATATTGACCTAAATTTACCATTATCATAAAGTATAATGTGTCACGAAAAAACAATCTCAAAATCACTGGGATTTGTTGAAGCATTGCAGAGTTTTTACCACATAAAGTGACACTGGTCAGATTTAAAACATTTGGCTCCGTCACTAAGAGGTTAAAGTGGAGTTCAAGCTACTGTACAGGACCACAGACTACAAATAAAGAGAAGGAGATGAGCACTGTGACAAATCTGGAGTTAACTATTTCAGCATCCAACGTTGCTTGCTGACATGGCCTTTGACCAAATGGTATATGCTGATTTTTTTTTTTTCTTTTTGTCCCCAGATGTTCATTATCCATTATGCTACATCTAAATATTTACTTGCTGCTATTACTATAAGTAGCTCATGGGTCACTATATTTTCCTATCTGCCAAACAATTTATGCAGGGATGGAAAGCATGCCTAACAAGTCCTTATGATTTTGGTACCTTTGATGTGTTGTGTATATATCGTATTTTTCAGAGTATAAGAAGCACTTTTTTCCTAAAAAATTTGGGTGCAGCTTATAGTCGGAATATACTTACAACTAGTGTGGCGGCAGCCGGACTCTGACGATTCTTTAGTGGTCCCGGTCCGACTATGCAGGAAGAGGATCACACTCTTTTCCCAGGCTGGTGCGGCAGGTTCAGCGGTGCTCTGTGGTGCAGGGGGCTACATCGGCATTTTGTGAAAGCCCAGAGGCCCCCACACATCCATTGCTGCGATGCGGAGGCTTCTGGGAAAATGGCTCAGAATGATATCTCGGCAACAATGTTTTGGGTTGTCATTATGATTTAAAAAGAGAAAACACAGTAGTTTGACAATAAATGGCTTCACCCAACCACAGTTGGTGTTACCATTCATATTCTCTGAAAAAAGGCCAAGAAAGTAAAAATTCTGCCGGGGTATGTAAAATTTTGAGCACAACTGTATATTTTATGAAGGCCTTCTCCTGCCAGCACCATATTGTCCCTGGGAGCCCAACCACACTGACACTGGACTCTGCCCCCTGAAGCATTGTGCTTCTCAACTCTATCGTCACAGATTCCAGGAGACAAGTGCAGGAAACTCTGTGGCTAAGGTAGAATTGGTGACATTGTGAGCAGTGTCTGCCGCCCCTCTTCCCCCTGCTCAGACCTTTAGTTTGCCTAGCTCAACCATCTCACTGTAAGCCACAACCCTCTGCCTGGGCCTTGAATGAATCCTGTAATTGCAGCTGCTGGATGCTATCTCTTGGCTACAGATAATTCTTTACCTGCTCCAATTGACTGCACAGTACTGACATTGGCATATGCTCCCCCACACTGACTATCTTTTCACTGTGTGACAATACAGCAAAACTTGGGCTCACCCATTTGGGGCTACAGTAATTTTCTCTCTAATTTTTTAATAAGTTGTAATTCCCGTCACAAGAGATGTGGCTATGTCGTCACTAACTATTTTATGTCTTGGTGCTTCTTGGTATATTGTCCTTTCTAAATTCCTGTGATTCGCCATCTTGCGCCATCCTGTGATTCGCCATCTACACACAACAAATTATGTGGGCTACGCATTCCTGACACAATGAATCCAATAAGAAATTATGATACTGAAAGAATTTGCCCATCATACTCTAAAAGGGGCACGCAATGGGGCCCCTTCAGACCTACCATCAGATTCCGTGGCAGAACAAGATCTAGCACCCTCAGAAGAACAAATGGAGGAGGTTGAGCCGACTCTGGAACAGGGATCCAATAAACTCCTTTCCGCTCAAGGAATTATTTCCAGGTCCATCCTTCTTGTCTTTTGCTGTGGAAGGTGCTCATAGAGTGCTCGCAAAACCCCCCTCTTCTACTTCGTATGGCTAGATGTAATGGAGATAACTGATTTGACAATGCCAAAGTTTCCATTTAACTGGTCTTTCTCCAGTCACCTTCCATGACAGCCACTTCGGAGGTTGTCTTCCCCGCCCTAATAGGGGACAGGAACACAGAGGTTAAATACCCCTCCCCTTCCTGCACCGCCGGTGTTTTCCTGTCCCCCATGGGGCATGAGGAGATTCTGAAGGGGCTGCCGTGGCCGGCGACAGAGCTCCACTTACCGAAAGAAAGCTAGACGGCATGGAGGTCGGGCGTCCCTCCTCAAATAATGCTGCTCCTGTCTCCTCTCTTCGGAAGGACTCGGGACCTTCCCGCCCCTCCGGCGCTCCCTTCGTGGACTAATGCGGGGCGGTGACGTGCTTGCCGGGGGCCTCCTGCAGCCCCCCGGTTCCCTTTTCCCATGGCTGCAGCGCTGGTGGTGGCGTGCGTCCCGGACTGTGGCTGGAGGCCTGATTACTTCCGGGTTAACGCGCGTCACTTCCGGTTCACTCAGGTGCGTTCCATGGAGCGCACGCCGGCTGGCAATGGCGTCCGAGCAGCAAAACACGCCATACAGCAGCATTTTTGGGGGCATTCCGGACATACCCCAATCAGGCAACACGTGGTGGGAGGAGCACTATCACGCTGGGGCCACTGATCCTTCATAAAGAGATCCGGGTAGCAAGGTAAGCTGTCTGACTGTTACACTGACGGACATGGACGGTGACAGACCCCCTTGCTCTGCATCTGCAGATGCCAGCGTTCCCCCTCCTACCAAAGTAAGTAGCAGGTGTCGGGCCCAGCTATCCCGTATATACGTATATGCATGCATGTATATATGTATATGTAGCTATATACCCCTAAGTGGCTTAGCAAACCCTCTCTCTCACTCATAGGGAGAATCGGTTTCTGATCCTAAAAAGTCAAGCCGCAAATGTAAAGTGTGTACGGCCAAACTCCCATCAACATACGGGAAAAAGCTCTGCCAATCCTGTACGGATGAGGTCCTACGCGCTGAACAACCCTCGCTGCTGGATAGCATCAAATCCCTCATTAAAGATGAGGTCCACTCTTCTATGACCACCTTCTCACAAATGTCGGTGCCTCAGCCACCCCCTCCAAAAAAGAGGAAAAAAGCCCCAGTAGAATCCGACCCAGACTCGGTTGAGATCCAGTCCTCGGGTTCAGAGGATAACTGGGAAAACAAAGGCTCCACTTCTACCCCCACCTGTAAATCAGAAAACAAAAAATATTTTTTTAAATCTGAGGATATGAGTGACCTAATCAGTTTAGTAAGAGGCACCATGGGGGTAGAGGATGAAGAAGTTACACTCATAATACATGATGAGATGTTTGAGGGTCTGAAACCCAAAGATCAAAAAGGGTTTCCAGTACATAAGAATTTACGAGATCTAATTCTGCATGAATGGGACCTCCCTGAAAAAGGTCTGACTGTGCCATCAGCACTAAAAAACCGGTGTCCATTGGACGGGGATAACTCCTCATGGGAGACCCCAAAAGTGGATGTACAGGTGTCCAGGGTAACTAAGAAAACTGCCCTTCCCTTTGAGGACTCTTCGCAACTCAAGGATCCGATGGATCGTAAAATAGAGAGTTTATTAAAAAAGTCCTGGGACACCTCCACAAATTTACTAAAGTCTAATATAGCCTCCACTTGCGTGGCCAGATCTCTATTTATCTGGTTACGCAAACTTGAGGATCACTTGACACACGGCACCCCAAGAGAGGAGATTTTAGACTCCCTACCCTTGCTACAGAAAGCGACGGGGTTCCTAGCCGATGCTTCTGCTGAATCGGTCCGAGTAGCCGCGAAAGCTGCCGTTCTCTCTAACTCATCCAGGAGAGCACTCTGGATAAAATCCTGGGGAGGCGATTTTGTCTCCAAGTCCAAATTATGTAGCATACCCTTTCAGGGTCATAATGTATTTGGACCCGTTCTGGACGATATTTTGGATAAGGCGGCAGATAAAAAGAAATCTCTCCCTGAGCAGAAGATCCCCAAAAAACGCTTTTTTCGTCCATCCCGTGACCAATCGTCGCAGAGAGGAAAAGGCAAAACGGGAAGGTGGAGCTATCCCAAGGTAGGCAGTGGCAAAAATATCCTGGCCCCTCCGGCCCAGCAAACCCCAGATAAGCAATGACTGTGCTCTGGTCGGGGGTCGACTCTCACGTTTTTTCACCGAGTGGCAGACCATCTCCACAAATCAGTGGGTCCTTCGTACCATTCAAGAGGGATTAAAAATAGAATTCGTGAGACCACCCCCGCAATGCTTAAGGATAACCTACCTTCAAAACCCAGATCTCCAAAATTCCTTGTTACAAGATCTACAAAAACTAATGCAATCAAATGTGATCTCTCGGGTACCGAAATTAGAGGAAGGACGTGGTCATTATTCACGCCTTTTTCTAATAACCAAGCTGTTCTCCCCTTCGGCATCTCATCGGCCCCACAGGTTTTCACAAAGATTATGGCGGAAGCGATAATCTTCATCCGTCAACAAGGAATATGCATAGTCCCGTATTTAGACGACCTGCTTATCATGGCTCCATCTGCCTCCCGTCTGGAAACAGACGTATCAAAGTCCCTAGAGATATTACAAACTCTGGGTTGGATCCCAAATCTGGAAAAATCAAAGGTCCATCCCTCCACAAGAAGGACATTTCTGGGGGTGCTACTGGACTCGGATGTAAGAACATCTTTTTTACCCAAAGATCATCAAATCAACCTTGTCCGCAAGGTAATGTATAACAGAAGAAAAAACCCCCCATAAAAAGTTACTTTATTAGATAACAATAATTAAGGACATACAGGTAAAAACCTCAAAAAAACCCTATCTACTCCATCCGTCAGTCCTACAGGGGAGAGGATATAATCCCCTACAATACACCCTAACACATACTGGTAGAATGCCCTTCATAAACCATATATAGACATATGTGATTTGTGATACCAAATAGCAGCTATAAGGGTGTATTGATATAAGTGAAAGTTACCCTAACAGCTACAAAAAATAAACCTAAAAGCTGATGCTACCTAGATGCGGAGGTTGGCACCCTAAGAGAAATAACGAGAATGGCGCCCCCGCTCGTGCGATGACTATCCCTGGTCTCCTACCTTCCCCCTATAAGAGATAGGTACAGAAACAGAAGGCCAGATGGCTGAGAATAACTTGTACAAATATGTGATATCAATAATATAGCACCTCTGGCCCTCCCCCACAGTGTGATGTAAGACCAAAGGATAGATATATTTACCAACTATAGCATCACTATATATATAATAAATAGCAGATAGCAACTAATAGGACAAGCAGAATAAGCCAGTACTCTTGTTGGCTCATGGATAATACAAAGCCAACACTACTAAGGACTAACTAATAATATACAAAACATATACACCACATAGATATATAACACAGCGCCACCACATATATCTGGATACAAAATGAATCGATACATACAGCAGTGTGGATAATACAGTGAATACACCATAAAATCAAAATAGTAATGATATACTTATCCACTGCATTCAACCGTCCACAGCTGATAATAAATCCAGATGTCGCGGCTCAAACCATGATGACTGGGCAAATAACACCTCCAGACAACCTCTCGACGCGTTTCCCCCACCAAGTTGGGTTCATCAGGAGAGACTAGATGACAGCATGGCAGTAATAAATTGCAAAGATAGGGCTGCAGTAAATACCACGTGGGTCCTACTTATATACACACGCTCGGGGATAATGACTTCCTGTTTGACAATTCAATGTGTTGCCAATACTATGGATAAACCTTAACAATAAGGGCGTAATACAAAACCACATGCATCTCCATGAAGGAGGAGTGCATGGAAGCCCCCCTCTGCACGTGAGGATACGAACATGCTCTAGCCGCCGGCGGAAACGAAAAGACCGCCAAATACGGCGCACGCGCAGAAAGCTAGATGAAGCGATAGATAGTACGCAGGCGCCCAACCTAGAATACACAAAACCCATAACAGCGCGACGCATGCGCCAGAAGCCAGATAAATGGAAGGTGGTAGGTACAAAGTACACAGGCACAAAGTCCGAAAATAGCGCAAAAGCGCCATACATATATAGCCAATACCGATTACTGGAATCCTTCAAAGGCGGCAAATGCGCAGGCGCATAATAAAATACAATGCGCCATACATAAATAGTAATTAGGCACCTACAGACAGATTATGTATATATAGCTATGCTGACAACACTAAATAAAGTGTAAAAATATATAGAGAAATGGTACCAAGACTAGGTGAAAAGAAATCCTACGCACAGGATAAAGGACCCAACGCAGACACTGCAAACAAAAATAAAATGCAAACATAATAAAACAAAAAGATAAATAATAAATAATGATGAATTACGGGTAAAAAATACCCAATTAGAAAGGCTGGCTAGTGATAGTGGATCACAGCATCACAGGAAACAGCAATAGTTTTGTTGCTCATTCAGACCATCCGGAACAAGAGTACGCAGCTTGAAAATCCATTGACACTCCTTTTGAAGGAGTAGTTTATCCAGATTACCACCACGTGGGTTGCGCCGCACAACTTCAAGAACACAAAACGAGATAACCCTACTATCATTGGAATGGACTAACCTAACATGTTTAGCTATCGGTGTATCCCGTTTATGTTTGATGTCCCCAAGGTGCTCACCAATGCGTCTCCGCAGCTCCCTCTTGGTTTTCCCAACATAGTTAAGAGGACACACACAGGTAGCCATGTACACCACACCCTCCGATTTACAATTGGCGAAGTCCCTCATACAATAAATCCTCGCTGCTGTGGTACTTTTAAAGACTTTTTCCTTTCTAACCCATGGGCAAAATTTGCAATCCCCACATTTAAAGGTGCCGCAGGGCTTACGATCCAGCCACGTACCAGATGGTTTGGGTCGATCATACAAGCTATGGACCAAACGGTCCTTAATGGACCTACCCTTCTTATACGTTATTTTAGGGGTTGGTGGAACAAAATCCTTAAGGTCTTTGTCCGCAAGGTAGCCAAGTTCAGAGGCCAGCGTGCACCGACCCTCAGAGAATCGATGTCTGTACTAGGGTTCCTGACCGCATGCATACAATCGGTTTCCTGGGCCCAGGCTCACACACGAGCTCTCCAGACTTACGTGCTCCTACATTCCAGGAGACGACAGACTCCATTGAGTCAAAAAATACTTCTCCCTGGCCATGTGAAATCAGCGCTAAAATGGTGGCTAGACTACCAAAATCTCCAGAGGGGGGTCAGCTGTGACCACCTTCCCCTAAAAACAGTCCGCTCGGATGCCAGCAAGAGAGGCTGGGGTGCGGTGGTAGAGGGTTTCCACTTTCAGGGACAATGGACATCGAACATCAGCAGCAGCTCCTCGAATCTAAGAGAATTGAAAGCTGTGGAGGAGGTCCTAAGGGCATCATCTGCACTGATCAAAAATCATCACGTTCGTATTTACTCGGACAATATGACCACAGTAGCCTATCTACGACACCAGGGGGAACAAAGTATGCCTCTCTAAAGGAGGTAGCTGCAAGAATATTTTTCTGGGCAGAGAAAAACCTATCGGTCACAGCAGTACATCTGAGAGGATTGGACAACACTCAGGCGGATTTCCTCAGCAGGAAAGACGTTCATCCAGGAGAGTGGTCCCTAGACCAGGCAGTGTTTCAGTCCCTAACCGCAAAATGGGGTACTCCAGAGGTGGATTTATTCGCCAACAGGCAAAATGCGAAGGTAGAAACATTTTTCTCCCTTCATCACAGAGACAAGGCACAGGGAATAGATGCCTTTTCACAGCAGTGGAAGTTCAATCTTGCATATGCCTTTCTTCCCATTCCCATGCTGGCCAAAACTTTGCAAAAAATCAGGACAGACGAAGTGACCACAATCTTGATTGCCCCATTATGGCCCGGGAGGGGTTGGTACGGTGCCCTATTAGATATGGCCCTGGAAGGTCCCTGCCTTCTACCTCAAAAGACCGATCTCCTACACCAGGGTCCCCTACTACATCCAGACCGAAACAGATTGAACTTGGCGGCATGGCTACTGAAGCCACAATCTTAAAAGCTAAAGGACTCTCAGATGACGTAATTCAGACCCTTCAAAAAAGCAGAAAGGCGGTAACCAATGCCATTTATAGTAAGGTCTGGAAAAAATTTACGTCCTGGTGCTCCCCAGAAGTTCCAGACCCCTTCAATCCTGATATAGCGAGGATCTTACAATTTTTACAGAAGGGCTTGGAAATAGGCCTTACCCCTAGCACACTCAAAGTGCAAGTATCGGCCCTTAGTAGCTTTTTTTTATTCGAATTTAGCCAATCACCGCTGGATCAAGCGATTTATGACAGCAGCATCCAGAATTTGTCCTACACTCCGTAATAGGGTACCTTCCTGGGACCTCAATACAGTACTTAACGCACTAACCCAGGATCCATTTGAACCCCTGGATGCTATGACCATAAAGAACTTAACTTTGAAAACAGTCTTTCTAGTCGCAATCACTACGGCTAGACGTATTGGTGAATTACATGCCCTGTCAATACAGGAACCCTATCTAACGATCACTACGGATAGCATTATACTAAAACTAGACCGATCCTTTTTACCTAAAGTGGTCTTGAATTTCCACAGAGATCAGGACATTCTACTACCTTCTTTTTGCCCAAACCCCTCCAACCCTAAAGAACAGACCTTCCACACCTTGGATGTTCACAGGGTGGTCCTATTTTACTTACAACAGACTGAAGCCTGGCAAATTGATCAAAATTTATTCATCCAGTTCTCGGGACGAAACCAGGGAAAGAAGGTGGCAAAAAACACCATCGTAAACTGGATCAAACAGTCTATTTGTCTGGCATATTCATCACAGGGACTGGATCCACCTGCCTCTCTGAAAGCACACTCTACCCGAGCAATGGCAACATCATGGGCAGAGAGGGGAAATGCCTCATCAGAGCAGATATGCAGAGCCGCCACCTGGTCGTCCATCCATACGTTCACCAGACATTACCGGCTAAATTTCAATAGGGATATAATAATAATAATAATAATAATCTTTATTTTTATATAGAGCTAACATATTCCGCAGCGCTTAACAGTTTTTGCACACATTATCATCACTGTCACCGATGGGGCTCACAATCTAGAATCCCTATCAGTATGTCTTTGGAATGTGGGAGGAAACCGGAGTACCCAGAGAGCACATACAAACTCTTTGCAGATGTTGTCCTGGGTGGGATTAGAACCCAGGACCCCAGCGCTGCAAGGCTGCTGTGCTAACCACTGCGCCACCGTGCTGCCTTTAACATTTGGCAGACGTGTTCTGTTGGCCGTGGTCCCTCCCTTGAGAAATTAGCTGTTGGTACTATTCCGAAGTGGCTGTCGTGGAAGGCGACTGGAGAAAATAGAATTATTCTTAACGTTAATTCGGTTTCTAGGAACCTTCCACGACAGCACTAATTTCCCTCCCTACCTGATATTCTTATTCGATGATTCCTGCACTTTTGTGGTAACTATACATACTACTGTGTCCAGGAAAACACTGGCGGTGCAGGAAGGGGAGCGGTATTTAACCTCTGTGTTCCTGTCCCCTATTAGGGCGGGGAAGACAACCTCCGAAGTGGCTGTCGTGGAAGGTTCCTAGAAACCGAATTAACGGTAAGAATAATTCTATTTTTCCACCGAAAACACAAGCCAAGATCCACATTAATTAACATCAAATGCCGCCTGCAAGATCTCCAGATACCACATTCTATGGCATACCCGGGTCGGCTATGAGTGGTTGATGGAGACTGGACCCATTTCTTTATCATCCCAACTGAGGCTGATGACTGATTGACCAAGAAGATGGAAAGTGAAGTGCTAGAATCCAGCAAAAATAACTACATCTTCTGATTTTCTACTATTAATTTTTTTTTTAATGAAGTCTGATGGTTTACTTCAATTTTAGTTTTCCCCAAACCATTTATTCTATCTAGGATGGAGAGAATTTACTTCCAATCTTTTCAGGCAGAATATACAGTCCATGCAGTGACTGCTATGATGCAACCGTATGGACTCTACTAATGTGTGTGCCATGAGCACAGGACCTTCCAATTCATAAGTTTAGGTGCAACTCTGTATATGTCTCTTGAAGTGATGATTGCTCTGCTTATACTAGGTTTTGAACTATTTTCTATTACTATAGTGAAATGGTTTAATGCCATGTACGTGGGCCATGTGGGTCCCTGGCTTGTAATCTCCCCACCCTTCAAAGGAGACACATTGAGCTGTATTCCCTTCATTTGTTCTATAAATGACTGATATATTTCTTGTCGTGGAACATAAGGGATTTGGGAATACCCATGAAGAGGGTTCAAGTCATTTTGTTCCTCCATAATTATAACCCCCGGGTGGTGGCCCTCCAGGAGACCCACCTCACCCCAAGCGCAAGTAGTCTCGTGCAGAAGCTCTGGGTACAGGGGGCCCTACACTCCTATCACAGTTCATACTCTAGAGGAGTTTGTGCTTATGCATAAGTTACTTAAAGGGCCACTGTCACCCCCTCCAGCCGTTATAAACTAAAAGAGCCACCTTGTGCAGCAGTAATGCTGCATTCTAACAAGGTGGCTCTTTTAGTTTTTGGTGCATGTATTCCCAAAAGAAAGCGTTTTATTACTTCTCCAAAATACCTGTCTTTCGCTAGGGAGGCAGGTCCTCACCCCCCTGCTTGAAACGCCACACTGCCATCACTCAAATATTCAGGGGCTCCGGGCGCCACCCCCTCCGCACTGTTTTCGCTTGAAATCCGGCGCCTGCGCTGTGTACTACTGTGTGGGGCAGGCGCAGTGAGCTCTGGCCGTCTGACGTCACAGCCAGGCTTGCAGACTTCTGGTTGTCCCTAATTGGGAAAAATAATAGAATAATCTACAAAATTCAAGTATTCTGGGAAACCCAAACTGGGAAGGGAGATGTGACAGTGACCTGGGAGGACTTCAAGGCCTATTTAAGGGAATGTCTGAGATCCACCATATGTTATATTACAACATCCTCCTCTTGGGTGGAAGAGTTAACCTCACGATGTAAGTTACTAGAGGCTGCTGTTGAGACTGACCCAAATAAATAGACGAAAAAAGAGGGGTTTGTTCCAGCTCCAAAATTTAAAATTGGGTCCTTTATTAACACATGGTAAAAGCGTAAGCTGGATAACTCTCCACAGCACAATAGCACAATAGGAAACGAGCTACGCGTTTCGATCTTTGCAGATCTTTGTCAGAGCTACAGGTAAATAAAACCAGTAATGCTATATAGCCACCACCAACCAATAGACAACAATCTCAAAATCACATGACAGGAACGACTCCCAATGATGAAAATATAAAACAGGGAAGGAAAATAATACACATATACGTTAAAAATATGTATGAACACATTAAGCACATGACAAAAATACATATTAGTTTCAAATACTCATGACAGAGACACTAGTAATGATACATCAGTTCATTGCGCTTATTCAGACCAGCAGGGAAGCGAGTGTTCAGGTGATAAATCCAAAATGCCTCACGCATCAGTAGACAGCGTCTGGAATCCCCTCCCTGCACAGGCTTGTTAACTCGTTCTATCCCATAAGCACGGAAACTTTTAGTGCTACCAGAATGCTGAATAATGAAATGCCTGGAGGCTGCCGACACTGAACGAACAGACTCACCAGACTTCTCTATATCGTGTAAATGTTCACTGATCCGAGTCTTCAGCTTGCGAGAGGTACAGCCAACATATGATAAGTTACAAATTGTACAGTCAATTTTATATACCACTGAAACAGTATTGCAATTGATATACCCCTTTATATTAAAGTGCTTGGAAGCACTGGAGTCATCAAATGACTTGGTAACTAATGCATGATCACACGTTTTGCACCTATTGCTGCCACATTTATAGAAACCCGTGTAATTCAACCAGGTTTTGTTCTTATTTGTACTGGAGCAAAACATACTTGGTGAAACCCTATTCCCAACAGTAAGGGCTTTTCTTGATATTACATTAACTCCTGTATCTAAAATTTTAGCCAAACTGCTGTCCTCATATAATATTGGTAAAAATTTATTGACTATATTCTTTATTTGATTCTTTAAGAATTGAAGGTCATTCTGTCCAAAAAATTGGGAAAACTTTGAAAGTGTCCCCAAGTGCAGTGGCAAAACCATCAAGTGCTACAAAAAAACTGGCTCACATGAGGACCTCCCCAGGAAAGGAAGACCAAGAGTCACCTCTGCTTCTGAGGATAAATTTATCCGAGTCACTAGCCTCAGAAATCGCAGGTTATCAGAAGCTCAGATTAGAGACCAGGTCAATGCCACACAGCAGTTCTAGCAGCAGACACATCTCTACAACAACTGTTAGGAGACTTTATGCATCAGGCCTTCATGGTAAAATAGCTGCTGAGAAACCACTGCCAAGGACAGGCAACAATCAGAAGAGACTTGTTTGGGCTAAAGAACATAAAAAATGGACATTAGACCAGTGGAAATCTGTGCCTTGGTCTGATGAGTCCAAATTTGAGATCTTTGGTTCCCGACGCAGAAAAGGTGAACGGATGGGCTCTGCATGCCTGGTTCCCACTGTGAAGCATGGAGGAGGAGGTGTGATGGTGTGGGGGTGCTTTGCTGGTGACACTGTTGGGGATTTATTCAAAATTGAAGGCATATTGAACCAGCGTGGCTACCACAGCATCTTGCAGCGGCATTCTATTCCATCCGGTTTGGGTTTAGTTGGACCATCATTTATTTTTCAACAGGGCAATGACCCCAAACACACCTCCAGGCTGTGTAAGGGCTATTTGACCAAGAAGGAGAGTGATGGGGTGCTACACCAGATGACTTGGCCTCCACAGCCACCAGACCTAAACCCAATCGAGATGGTTTGGCGTAAGCTGGACCGTAGAGTGAAGGCAAAAGGGCCAACAATTGCTAAGCATCTCTGGGGACTCCTTCAAGATTGCTGGAAGACCATTCCCCATTCCCGGTAACTACCTCTTGAAGCTCATCAAGAGAATGCCAAGAGTGTGCAAAGCAGTCATCAAAGCAAAAGGTGGCTATTTTGAAGAACCTAGAATATAAGACATATTTTCAGTTGTTTAACACTTTAAGTATATAAGTCCACATGTGTTAATTCATAGTTTTGATGCCTTCAGTGTGAATGCACAATTTTCATAGTCCTAAAAATGCAGAAATTTTTTTAAATGAGGTGTGTCCAAACTTTGGTCTGTACTGTATATACATAGCAAGAAATCACATGCAACTCCGTGATTTAAATCTATCTCCTCTGGGAGAATATTAGAATATGGATTGCCCTCCCTCTGTCAGTAGCTGGGATAATCAATGTTATCAAAATATTAGTCCTCCCTCCTTTCCTATTTGTTCTGGAACATTCAGCCTCTATATAGTCCCGAAAATCTGTTTGCTTAGAAACTTTTTTTTGTGCCTCACAAACCGGTCTTTTCAACCCACGCAGGCCTTTTAGATAACTTGTTGTAGATTGATGAACTAGCAGTACATTCTTATGTAAAATGTGTGTTTCATATAGTTTGATAGGCAGGGGTGTGGCTTGATAAACAGAGGCGTGGATCGAAAAGCAGACATGTTTATTAAATATTTGCTAATTGAGGTTTTCCTCACCAATATGCACTTAATCCCCAGTTTTCATGTCCAGCAGTTGGACCTACACTTAATTTTTGATATCTTATACCAATACTTTAACCCCTTAGTGACGGAGCCAAATTTAAAAAAAACTGACCGATGTCACTTTGTGGTAATAACTCTGGAACTCTTCAACAAATTCCAGTGATTTTGAGATTGTTTTTTCGTGACACATTATTCTTTACGATAATGGTAAATGTAGGTCAATATGTTTTGTGTTTATTTATAAAAAATATCAGAAATTTGAGAAAAATGTAAAAAAAAATTAGCAATTTTCAAACTATGAATGATTATCCTTTTAATCCAAATAGTCATACCACAGCAAAATATTAATAAATAACATTTCCCTCATGTCAGCTTTACATCAGCGCCATTTGTAAAATGTTATTTTATTTTGTTAGCATTTTAGGAGGTTTAAAAGTGTAGCAGCAATTTTTCATTTTCTCAAGGAAATTTTCAAAATTTATTTTTTTAGGGACCTATCCATGTTTGAAGTGACTTTAGGGGTCCAATATATTGGAAAACCCCCAAAAGTTGTACCATTTTAAAAACGACACCACCTAACATATTGAAAACTGCTGTCAGGTAGTTTATTAACCCTTCAGGTGATGTTCAGGAATTAATGCAAAGTGGCATGACCGAAATAAAAATGTGTATTTTTATCACCTAAATGCCGCTAACTTCTGAACAGGTTACAACAGCCGTCAGATTCTAAGGCCACCATTTGGCAGTGAATTTCCATAGCAAACATAAGGACCACACAATCATGATCGGAGGGCACCAATTGGGATAAAGAGAAAGCCCCCACACTCTGTTAACCATTTACATTATGTTTTCACTATTGACTGCAGCATCTAAGGGGTTAAAACAGATATGGACGGTGCAAACACTGATCGTGGCTGATGCAGCAAGTTGTCAGCTATAGTGTACAGCCGACAGCTGCTGGATTGTCACCTGTATGGGGAGGCTATTCTCTTATATCTCAGGTCAGTTAAAAGACGTATTGGGGGTCATTAAGGGGTTAAGGGGTATTCTCAAGTTGTCTCTATAGCAGCTCACAGCTCTTTTTTCTATTTACTTTCTAATTGCTTTTGGGATGGGTGACCCTCCTTGAGTTAATGTTTTGTCAGCGTTCTGATTCTACACTGCTATATTTACATATTGGGCATTTGAACAAGCAGAGGGCTAGAGAACTCCTCTGGAAACTGTTAATACTGGTGGCTGACTGATTATGATTTTGCAAGACTGATAAGAGCCCTGCCAGGACATGGGATAATGGTAAACCCTTAACTGCTGCATAGAAATCAGCGGGCTGAAGATGGCTAACTGGCATGTTAGTAGTTAACTCATCTCCTGCTTGAAAACAAGTTGTAAACTATAAAAGATTAAACTCTGAGTAGGAGAATGGAAAAACAAGTCAATTGCACATTGCTTATTTTCATGTTGCTAATCTAGAACAGCTTTTTTTTTTTTTTTTTTCTGTTTACATTAGAATACCACAGTAAGGGTATGTGCACACGTTCAGGATTTTTTGCTTTTTTTTTTTTTTTCGCGATAAAAACGCATAAAAAATGCATACATATGCATCCTATCATTTAGAATGCATTCCGCAATTTTTGTGCACATGATGTGTTTTTTTCCGCGAAACAAAGCGTATCGCGGTAAAAAAAGCAGCATGTTCATTAATTTTGCGGATTTTTTGCGTTTTCCCGCTATTTAATGCATTGGGAAAGGTCCAGAAAAAACGTGAAAAAAAGCATGCGGATTTCTGGCAAAAATGTCCGTTTTTTGTCAGGAAATTTCTGCAAGAAATCCTGAACATGCGCACATACCCTAATAGTGACACACAAAAATTACCTCCACATGCTTCTTTTTTGGTGCAGCTAAACATTTCTTAGAAATGGTGGTATACCTTGCTTTTTGAATGATGTGTATAGCTTACTGATAAACTTTCTTTAATATTTTATATATTTTTTTCTTTTTTAGTGTTTATTTGCACATTCACTACGGAAATTTTCCATGAGAGACTGGGGAATAGAACAGAAGTGGATGTCAGTCCTTTTACCTCTACTTCTTCTCTATAATGGTAAAATGATTTATATTCTTAACAATTTCCTTAAGATTTATCTGGCAATAAAGAGCTAAATAATTCACATAGACTAAATAGGCATACCTCCTTGCAGTAAAGAAATGTGGTTCTTGTCTGCTGCTCACAGACTCCATAACTGACTGGCATATTGTTGTACATACACACGTGGTCAAAATTGTTGGTACCTCTCATTTAATGACAGAAAAACCCTCAATGGTCACAGAAATAACTTGAATCTAGCAAACGTTGTAATAAATAAAAAAAAATCTATGAAAATGAACAAATGAAAGTCAGCCATTGCTTTTCAACCATGCTTCCATAGAATTTAAAAAAAAAAAAAGATAAAACTCATTAAATAGGCCTGGACAGAAATGATCAACTTAATATTTTGTTGCACAACTTTTTGAGGCAATCACTGCAATCAAACGATTCCTATAACTGTCAATGAGACTTCTGCACCTCTCGACAGGTATTGTGGCACACTCCTCAAGAACAAACTGCCCCAGTTGTCTCGTGTTTGAAGGTTGCCTTTTCCAGATGGCATGTTTCAGCTCTTTCCAAAGATTCTCAATAGGATTTAGGTCAGGGCTCATGGAAGGCCACTTCAGAATAGTCCAATGTTTCCTCTTAGCCATTTGAGTGTTTTTAGCTGTGTGCTTTGGGTCATTATCCTGTTGCAAGACCCATGACCTGCGACTGAGACCAAGCTTTCTGACACAGGGCAGCACATTTCTCCCTACAATCTCTTGATAGTCTTGAGATTTCATTGTACCGTGCACAGATTCTTGACACCTTGTGCCAGTTGCAGCAAAGCAGCCCCAGAACATAAGTCTCCTCCATGTTTCCCAGTAGGGACAGTATTCTATTCTTGATATGCTTCATTTTTCCGTCTGTGAACAAAGAGCTGATGTGCCTTGCCAAAAACTTCAATTTTTGTCTCATCTTTCCATATGACATTCTCCCAGAAGCTTTGTGGCTTGTCAACGTGAAGTTTGACAAATTCCAGTCTGGCTTTTTTATGATTTTTTTTTTTTTCAAAAATGGTGTCCTCCTTAGTCATCTCTCATGAAGTCCACTTTGGCTCAGACAACGACAGAGGGTACAATTTTTCCAACAAAATTTACAAAACCATTTTTTTAGGAACCACGTCACATTTGAAGTGAGTTTGGGGGGTCAATATGACAGAAAATACACAAAGTGACACCATTATAAAAACTGGACCCCTCAAGATGCTCAAAACTACATTTAAGAAGTTTATTAACCTTTCAGGTGTTTAACGAGAGGGAAGGAAAAAATGAACATTTTACAAAAAATGTAATTTAGACCCAAACTTTTTTATTTTTACAAGGGTATCCGGAGAAAATGGGCCATAAAATGTGTTGTTCGATTTCTCCTGAGTAAGCAGATACCCGGTATGTGCAGTAAAGCCACTGTTTGGGCGCATGACAGGGCTCAGAAGGGAGGGAGCACCGTGTGACTTTTTTAACTCAAAATTGACTGGAATCAATAGCGGGAGCCATGTTGCATTTGGAGACCCCTGATGTACCAAAACAATGGAAATCCCCCAATTCTAACTCCAACCCAAACACAGCCCTAACCGCAACACACCTAATCCCAACCACTACCGTAGCCCCACCGCCACGACTAGCCACACCGCCACGACCGTAGACCCAACCTTAATCCTAACTGCAGAAAATAAAAAAAAAATACATTTTTTTTATTTTATTTTTACTTAACTAAGGGGTTGACAAAAGGGCATTTGATTTACTATTTTTTTATTTTGCACACTGTGATAGGGTCTATCACACTGATCAAAATGAACCAATAGGAAAAATCTATTGTTACCGGGTAGCTGCTGGCAGATCTTGGCGGGGCGCCTACCATTTTCTTCCAGGAAGATGATGCTGGGGAACGGAGCAGGAGGGTCAGAGGATGGCGCAAGTATTGGGGGGGGTCTCGGGGGACCACATTTCTCTCTCCTCTGGTATGCTAGATCATATGAGAGGAGAGAGAAATGAATGGGAAATCTTTTTTTTTTTGCAATCGGCGTTATTTGTGAATAATGGTGATTAAAAGATTAGGGACGGTAAAAACCCACATGAATCATGTTCTCCGGGGTTTCAGTTACCCCCGGTAGCAGAGATCCTGGAGATTTTCCGATGCAGGGGGGCACTATACCCTTAGTTCTCAGCACTGTTAAAAAGCGGCTCTGAGGATTAAGTACCCTTATCTACCGCCGTTAAAAGGCGTATCAACAGTCATTAAGGTGTTCTAAAAATTTTTTTGTAAATTTTGATGAAAAAATGAGATCGCTGGTTAACTTTTAACTTTTATCACTTCCTAATAAAAAAAGTTTCAAAAATTGTACTGATGTTAAGTAGACATGTGGGAAAATAACTATTTTGTGTGACATAACGCTCTGAATTAAGGGCATAAAAATTTATGAAAATTGCTAAATTTTGATCAAGTTTCTGGGTTTGTTTTGTTTTTTTACAAATAAACGCAAGAAATGTCAAACAAATTTTACCACTAACATGAAGTACAATGTGTCACAAAAAAAGCATTCTCAGAATCCGTGGAATCCATTGAAGCATTCCAAAACTATTGCCATATAGAGTAACATTGGTCAGAATTGTAAAATTTTGCATGGTCATGAAGGTGAAAGCAGGCTTAGGGGTGAAGGGATTATTAAGGTGCCTGGCCGCTAACTTTATTACTCCCGGGATCCCTTGGCTTTCAGTCAATGGCGTACCAGCGCAGCTACGCAGAGAAACTGTTCAAATGTTATTACAAGGAAACCACGTCATGGTAACAGGCTGTATGCATGAATAAATTTGAACAAAAAAAAAAAGAGTAGTCCTCAGCAAATATGCCCCACAACTTACAGCTGCTTACAGCGATCACACCAGGAAGTAATCTTCCCATAAGTACCTGCTTGCCTGAATTACCCAGACTCCTTCCCTCCTCTACCAACACCTGCTACGTAGGTAATTGGTACTTATATTCACTATATAAGCTTTAACATTTAATCCCTGTCCCTCACTTTTACCCTGAGGGAGCCACGCTCTGTGGCGATACGCGTGTGGCTTTTCCCTCCACATATCATTTTGTGACCTGGCGTCTCCTATCCATCACGTCTATTTACAGATTTCATGTAACCTCTGGGTATGTGCACACGATGCAGATTTAGTGCAGAATTGGTGCAGAACTGCAGCAGATTTTTCTGCTGCAGAAGCGCTGCAGAACTGCACTCTGATTTACAGTACAATGTAAATCAATGTGGAAAAAAAAGCTGTGCACATGGTGCAGAAAAATCTGCGCAGAAACGCTGTAGATTTCAAAGAAGTGCACGTCACTTCTTTTGTGCAGTTCTGCAGCGTTTCTGCAGCAGTTTTTTCTGCACCATGTGCACAGCTTTTTTTTCACATTGATTTACATTGTACTGCACAGAAACTGCACAGAAACTGCACAGAAACTGCACAGAAACTGCACAGAAACTGCACAGAAACTGCACAGAAACTGCATCAAATCTGCAGATGCAGATTTAGTGCAGAAAATTCTGCACCACATTTCCTACGTGTGCACATAGCCTTAGGCCATGTTCACACTATGCGGTTTTTACTGCGGAACCGCGGCGATTTTGCCGCTGCGGGTCCGCAGCTGTTTTCCATGCAGGGTACAGTACAATGTTACCCTATGGAAAACAGAAACCGCAGTGCACATGATGCGGAAAAACCCGGAAAAAAAACGCGCAGAATTGCTGCGGAAAAAAAGAAGGAGCATGTCACTTCTTTGTGCAGAATCGCAGCGATTCTGCACCCATAGAAGTGCATTGATCCGCTTACTTCCCGCATGGGGCTGTGCCCACCATGCGGGAAGTAATGCGGATAATGTGCGGGTTATACCCGGGGTGGAGGAGAGGAGACTCTCCTCCAGGCCCCGGGAACCATATTTGTATTAAAAAAAAAGAATAAAAATAAAAAATAATGTATACTCACCCTCGGAAGTCTCAGCGCTGCACGCGGCCGTCTCAGGTTTGCTATGCGACCAGGACCTTCGGTGACGTCGCGGTCACATGACCGTGATGTCACCGAAGGTCCTGGTCGCACAACATCTTTGGAACAGGACCGCTGCCTGCAGCGCCGAGGAGATCGGGACGTCGGAGGGTGAGTATATCATCATGATTTTATTATTTTTAACACTACTATTGATGCTGCATATTGCTGCATATGCAGCATCAATAGTAGGAGTAAATCCCGCAGCGGAACCCGCAGGACAAACCGCGATATATCTGCAGGGATAACCGCAGCGGGTTTGCCCTGCAGATTTATCAAATCCGCTGCGGGAGAACCCGCAGAAGAAAAAGGAACGTGTGAATGTGGCCTTAGGCTACTTTCACACTAGCGTCGGAATCTCCCCGTCGCAATGCGTTGGGCAGAGATTCCGACGCTAGCATTTAATGCACTGCACAACGGAGGCAGCGGATGCATTTCTCCGGCGCATCCGCTGCCCCATTGTGAGGTGCGGGGAGGTGGGGGCGGAGTTCCGGCCGCGCATGCGCGATCGGAAAAAGCGGTCCATCAGGAGCAAAAAACGTTACATGTAGCGTTTTTTGCTCTCGACGGTCCGCCAAAGCACGACGGATGCGACGTGTGGCAATCCGTCGCAATGCGTCGTCAATACAAGTCTATGGGGAAAAAACGCATCCTGCAAGCACTTTTGCAGGATGCGTTTTTTCTGCAAAACGACGCATTTTGACGGATTGCAGTTAACGCTAGTGTGACAGTAGCCTTACTCTCCTAGGTTCTCTTTTTGTCCTTCCTTAGCTTGTGTTATATCCCTTACTCATAGGATATTATTTGATTCACACCCTCTTACATCTATTATCCTTTGGGATTTATATATCTATTTTTGCTTTGGGGCATATTTGCTGAGGACTACTCTTTTTTGTTCAAATTTATTCATGTG
Organism: Ranitomeya imitator; assembly: GCF_032444005.1. Taxonomy (NCBI): domain Eukaryota; kingdom Metazoa; phylum Chordata; class Amphibia; order Anura; family Dendrobatidae; genus Ranitomeya; species Ranitomeya imitator. Next base: position 176,109,992 of record NC_091286.1, on the reverse strand, counting down.
TACAGCTTGTTAACCATTTAGTGGTTTCATTGTTATATCTCTTGGAACAGTTTCTCAGGATAGCCTTTTGGTGCGTAATATCACACCAGGTGCACACAGTGGAGGAGTCTGGTTGGTCCTTATCCGGCCTACCAGATGTTATTTACACTAGCCCTTATAACTTTTGAAATGTTTTTAAATGTGTGTTTTTTGTCTTGCTTGTATAGCTATTTTTAAATAGATTTGATCTATTTTATTAATAATGGTGATCCTAGCCATTTTATACACACTTCTTCCTTTTCTTACTATTCAGTGCTTTAATAAGTATGTGGCTAGTGATCACATGTATTATTTTTGTTGTGCACTCAGTATTCATCCATATGAAATATGGCTTAGTGAGGCAGGTAGTCTTAAACCAGGAACAGTTGCTGAATTGCAAGCAATTTGAATTTTGTTTCTTTCCAGACCCATTCTTCCCCCTTACGTTTCTGGTTAATAGTTGGTTCCCTGGTATGCTGGATGACCTTTTTCAATCACTATTTCTTTGTGCTCTCTTGCTCTTTTGGCTTTGTGTCTACCATGGGATTCGGGTGCAGGTAGGTAGTTTTTGAAATATTTATTTATTTTTTTAAATATAAAATTGTTTTAAACAAAATATAAATATATTGATGTAAGAATGACTTTATATTATAATCTCCTTAAAATATGCATTTGTATTATAAATTAAATTCATAGTCCAAAACTAAATATTTATTTATATTTACTGAGAGGCAGTGAGTAGGATGATATTCGAGGGTCGTTGCGTGTAACCCGGGATGTGCATAAAAACATATTACACCAGCTGGAGAGCATTGTAATTACAGCCACAGCTGACTGTCAGAGGCACCTGCCAGTAACTCTTGGTTAGCTCGAGCATCTTGAAATACTGGGCCTGCCCCAGTCTCTCATTTAGCTCATCTACCCGGTGTGTTGGATAATAGTAAAATTTTGACACTTCATTAAATTTTTACAAATCCTTTCAAAATCATAACAATCTGTCCGGCTTTGAAATCCGTATAATGGGACTATCCCACTCACTCCTGGACTGCTCTATGACCCCTAGCTAGAGCAGTTGTTTCACCTTCGTCGCGATGGCTAGCCTCTGGCACACGGTACAGTTGAGGATTGGTGACAATGTCATGGTGGATCACAGATGTACGGCTGGGCAGTACTACTTTTTAGAAAGTGTTGCTTATCTTTACCTCATTTACCGCAGCTTTCCGAGCCGTTGTCATCGGGTCCACAGCCGATACGACTGTCCCGTCCACCTTTTAATAATAATAATCTCTTTATTTATATAGTGCCAACATATTCCGCAGTGCTTTACCATTTTTGCACACTTTAACAGATTGACATGATATAGTTGCTCAGGTTTCCTCTTCCAGGGCTGATATACCCTATAATTCACCTCCTCAACCTTTTTCTGAGATGTCATATGGCTCTTGCCACTTAGCCATGAGCTTACTTTTTGTGGTGGGCACCAAAAAGAATACCCTTTTTTTAATGGACCTGTTTGTGGCATTTCTATTGTACGCTTGACTCTGTGGTGCCTGGGCATCCACTAGATGTTCCTATTACAATCAGCATCATAGCCATGATCCAGTCCTTCATGCTCGTCACATGCTTTATTATGCTTTTATTGATGTAGGCCAGGGGTGTCAAACTGCATTCCTCGAGGGCTGCAAACAGGTCATGTTTTCAGGATTTCCTTGTACTGCACAGGTGATAATTTAATCACCTACACAAATAATGAGTTGGTGATTAAATTATCACCTGTGCAGTACAAGGAAATCCTGAAAACATGACCTGTTTGCAGCCCTCGAGGAATGCAGTTTGACACCCCTGATGTAGGCTCCTGTTCCCACGTATCTTTGGCAATATCCAGCAGGCCACTGGATCTCTTTAGGTAGAACATGAAAACAGCACCTGGGCAATAAGTTTAGCCGAGGTGCGATGAAACGGAATTGCCTACCAGTAACAAGTGGCATAGTCTACTACTGCTAATATGTGTTGGTGGCCACGGGTTGACGTTACTATGGGCCCTACCGGATCTAAAGCAATACACTCAAAAGGTACTTCAATAATAGGCAGATGAATCAATAGACTACGGAAATTTGCAATAGGTGTGTTCAGCTGATACTTTGGGCAAGACTCCCTAAACCACTAAACCTCTGCTTAAATACCGGGCTAAAAGAAATGCTGAAGAATATGCTCTTGAGTCTTTTTAACCCCTAGGTGACCACCCATCATATGTTTGTGGGCCGACACGAGCACCACCCTGCGGTAAAATTGGTGCATTACCAGCTGTACCACTACTTTCTCCCAGATTTTGTCAACCTGATAAAGCAACTTCTGGTTGACCGATATACGCGAAAAAGACACTTATGCCCCTGTTGCTGAGCCACCCCATTTACCTCGATCACCCTTTCCCATTCCCGGGAAGATCCTGGGGATCCTGTAGCTGATCTGTCCCAAAAGTCTCCTGGGATACTTGATCAACCTCTCCTGCCAACACCATTAGGGGAAACCTATTGGGTTTACAATCTTTCCCTATGCCTAAAGTTAAAGATGATACATTTCCTTTGTATTTTAGGCAAATGTATAGTAATTTTTAACAAAAATGGAAATGGGCTGATGTAAAAGTTTGGGGGGCCCTTGTAGATTTGTGTGCTGAGATAGCTTTTACTAAGGTTTCAGACCTTATTTAGCCTGTTTTTTTATGACTTGTTCACTATCATCTTTAGGAAAGGCCAGGTGATCCAAATTTACCAGCTTTATAAAAACCCAGCCTCCTCTAACTTTGTGCCAAAGAACAGCAGCTATGGATTCTTCTAAGCAGCTGCCTAGCACTGTGAAAATGGAAGAGACCCACAATACAGGAGAAGGATATAAGATGATAGAAAAGCGTTTTCAAGTTGCCCTTTCCTCAGTTTGAAATGTAATTAAGAAATGGCAGTTAACAGTAACTGTGGAGGTAAAGACAAGGTCTGGAAAACCAAGCAAAACTTACTTCAGTGAGAGCTTGCGCGTAGGATTGCTAGAGAGACAAATCAGAACCTCCACTTGACTGCAAAAAGAACTTCAGAAAGATTTATCAGACTCTGGAGTTGTGCTACATTGTATTACTGTTCAGACATCCCTGCACAAAAATATGGCCTTCCTAGGACAGTCATCAGAAGAAAACCACTTCAGACTACCTCATAAGCTGCAAGCTGAAGGTTTTACGATGGCCTTCACAGTCCCCTGATCTGAATATTATTGAAAATCTGTGGCTACAACTCAAATTAGGAGTGCATGCAAGAAGATTCAGGGATCTCACAAAACTTTCCAAGGAAGAATGGATGAAAATCCATCAAACAAGAATTGAAAGACTCATGTCTGGCTACAAAAAGTGTTTACAAGCTGTGATACTTTGAAAAGGGGGTGCTATTGTATTAACCATGCAGAATGCCTAAACTTTTGAATCAGACCTTTTTCCTTTTTGCGTTTTTTAAAATGGGAAAAAAAAGACTTTTTTTTCTTAATACAAAGGAAATTTGTCATCTTTAACTGTAATAACTCAACACACAGTCATTAATGTCTAAATCGCTGGCAATAAATGAGTACACAGAAAATAGCCAAATTAGTCATTTTCTCCCCCCAATGTCTTTGTCTTGTGACTCATCAGTATTACAAGGTGTCAGGTGTGAATGGGGAGCAGGTGTGTAAAATTTGATATCACTCTCACTATCTCGAATAGTGGTCTGTGGAAGTTTAACATTGTACCTCATTGCAAGTAACTCTCTGAGGATCTGGAAAAAAGAATTGTTGCTCCACATAAAGATGGTCTAGGCTATTAAAATAATTCCAAAAAACCCTGATACTGAGGTGGTGCTCTGCTGAGGTATTCATAATGCAGACTGCTGACAGGTCACTAATCCCTTAGTGACCTGCCCCCTAGTTTATAAAATGAATATGAATGGAAAAAAAAAACCCTCCTGCAGGCAGGTGCTACCCATAGCATCTGCACAGCAACATAATCTCATATATACTGTGTACATAATTAATATGTTTGAGGTTATCCTGATATTCCCCAAAAAATCCATTTGACAATGGCGCCCGCCCAGTAGCAGCTTTCGGTGATCCGATAGCAGCTACTGTGCAGGCACCATCTTGGAAGAGGATTTTTTTTTCTCTACCAAGATGGCGCCTGCGCAATAGCAGCTATTGGTGATCGCCACTAGCTGTCACTGTGCAGGTGCCGGTGGCGCCATCTTGGAGGAGGCCTTTTTTTTGTCTAGCAAGATCGCACCGCCAGCACCTGTGCAATAGCAGCTATCTGATCACCTCTATATATACCTATAGCTGCTGTTGCGTAGGCGCGGCGGGCGCCATTTTCAAATGGATTTTTTTTTTTTTTTTAATATCAGGATAACCTCAAACATAATGAATTATATACACTGTACACATGTGATTATGCTGCAGTGCAGGTAGAAGGTTTTTTTTTTTCAATATGTATATATATAATATTCATTATGCAAACTAGGGGCAGGTCAGTGAGGGATCAGTGACCTGTCAGCAGTCTGCAATATGAATATCTAATCATTGCACCACATTAACACCCCACCTTCCTGGCCAGCCTCTGGGCACGTGCATATTGTTAACTACAAACTGAAAAAGAAGGGTTTCATAAACTAAGGTATCATTTTAATCAGTGTAACTGTGCTGACCTGACACTGTAAGGTTACTGTGCACAATCCTGCTGACAGGTTCCCTTTAAAGAGGTAGAGGGGTCAGCCTGTTAGTGCTCAAACCATACACTCCACACTCTATTAAATTGGTTTTCATCTCTGTCATCCCAGAAGTAAGCCTCTCCTAAAGATGATGCACAAGAAAGCCCGCAAACAGCTGAAGACAAGCTCCTCTTTGGGACCTAAACCTAATCCTAAGAGCCCTATCCGAACCTCTATTAGAATGACTAATTAGAATTTTGATCCTGAAAACTGCCCTCCTAGTGCCCTTACGCCGGCTAGAAGGATTAATGAATAATAATAATAAATAATTTTTATTTATATAGCGCCAACATATTCCGCAGCACTTTACAATTAAGCGCGGGACATGTACAGACAATAAATTCAATACAAATTAAGACAATTTAAACAGTGACATTAGGGGTGAGGTCCCTGCTCGCAAGCTTACAATCTACAAGGAAATGGGGGGACACAATAGGTGAAAAGTGCTTGTTATTTCAGATCTGGCAATTATAATAGGGATTTTCATATAAAGCTGCATGATCCGGTCATCAGCCTGCATGTTTAAGTGCAATGGTCAAGTATCAAGTGCAGTTATGTGCATGGAGGGTGTGGAGACAGTTGAATAGGGTGCAGATTGAGAATAATATTTGGAAGGAGGGAACAGGGCAAAGTTAGTTTACTGAGTAGTTGATGTGGTAGGCTTTTTTGAAGAGATAGGGTTTTTAAAGCGCGCTTGAATAGGTCAGGGCTAGGTATCAGTCTGATCGTCTGGGGAAGTGCATTCCAGAGAGCTGGCGCAGCACGAGAGAAGTCTTGGAGACGGAGGTGCGAGGTTCAGATTACGGGGGATGTTAGTCTTAAGTCATTTGTAGAATGGAGGGCACGTGTGGGGCGATAGACAGAGATGAGAGAGGAGATGTAAGGCGGTGCAGAACTGTGGAGAGCTTTGTGGGTGAGAGAGATGAGTTTATACTGGACCCTGTAGCTAATGGGTAGCCAGTGTAATGACTAGCACAAGATGGAGGCATCGGTGAAGCGGCTGCACAGAAATATGACCCTGGCTGCCGCATTCAAGATGGATTGGAGAGGAGAAAGTTTAAGAGGGAGACCAGTCAGAAGAGAGTTGCAGGTGTCCAGACGAGAATGAATAAGAGCGACCGTAAGAGTCTTAGCAGGTGAGGAAAGGTCGGATTCTGGAGATGTTTTTAAGATGCAGGAGACAAGAGCGAGTGAGTGATCGAATATAGGGAGTAAAGGAAAGTTCGGTGTCGAATATGACCCCAAGACAGCGGGCATGCTGCTTGGGAGTTATGGTTGAACCCTCCAGGGTAATTTCGATGTTGGGTAGAGTGAGGTTAGTAGAAGGGAGAAACACAAGAAGTTCCGTTTGGGAGAGATTTAGCTTCAGATAGAGGGAGGACATGATGTTAGAGACAGCAGACAGAAAATTCTTGGTATTGTGAATTAGGGTAGGGGTGATGTCATGGGAAGAAGTGTATAATTGGGTGTCGTTAGCATAGAGATGTTACTGGAACCCAAATCTGCTGATTGTTTGTCCAATAGGGGCAGTGTATAGAGAGAAGAGGAGGGGGCCTAGGACTGAGCCCTGTGGAACCCCGATAGTAAGGGGACGAGGAGAGGAAGAGGAGCTGGCAAGATACAGTGACGGAGCGGTCAGAGAGGTAGTAGGAGAACCAGGAGAGGGCTGTGTCCTTGAGGCCTATAGAGTGGCGCATAGTGAGGAGGAGTTGATGATCCACAGTGTCAAATGCGGCAGAGAGATCTATGATAATCAGCATGCAGCAATGATCTTTGGATTTAGCTGTTATTAGATCATTAGAGACTTTTTAGTGAGGGCAGTTTCAGTGGAAGGTAAAGAGCGGAAACCAGATTGTAAGGGGTTGAGAAGAGTTATCCGAGAGAAAGCGAATTAGACGGTCGTGGACCAAGCGTTCCATGAGTTTAGAGATGAAGGAAAGGTTAGAGACAGGTCTGTAGTTAGCAGTGCAGATCTGGTCCAGGGATGGCTTTTTAAGTAAAGGGGTTATGATTGCATGTTTAAATGAGGAGGGAAAGATACCTGAAGAAAGAGAAAGGTTAAATATTTGTCAGGTGAGTGGTGACCACTGGTGAGAGAGACTGCAGGAGATGTGAAGGAACGGGGTCACTGTTGCAGGTTGTAGGCCAAACAGAAGCGAGGAGCTTGGAAACTTCTTCTGAAACAGGCTTAAAGATGTCTAGTGAGCTGGAGGTGCAGCAGGGAAGGGGATCCAGGCACTGAGGAGATTGAGCTTAGATATCCTGATGGATGTGGTTGATTTTTTTCTAGGAAATAAGTGGCCAGATCACCGCTTAGGTTTCAAAAAGTCGATTTGGGTTAGGATTGTTTGGCCAGATGAAGGGCAGAGTTATAGGTTTTGAGCATGAACTTATAGTGGATGAAATCTTCTGCTAAGAGATTTTCTCCACTGCCGCTCTGCACACCTTGAGCAACGCTGAAGAAAGCGTGTTTGCATAGTGTGCTGCCGTTGTCTGTGTCGGGTCTTTCTGTGTGTAGAAGGTGCTGCTTCATCTATTCTAGGGCATTCTTCAGTGTATTATTGAAGTGTGACAATGCTAAGTCTGGACAGGAGAGGGAGGAGATTGGGCCTAAAGATGTGTGGAGATTGTCCATAAGCGGCTAGGTATTAATGGTACGTGTATTCCGATAAGTGTGGTAAGTGGGGGTGTCCTGGGTGAGGAGACAGTTCTTGACAGAGAAGGAAAGAAGGTTGTGGTCCGAGAGCAGGAGAGGGGAGTTACTAAAGTCGTGCTGCGAGCCGGGACGGGAGAAAATCAGGTCCAGAGTATTCCCGTCCTCATGCGTTGGAGAATTAGTAAACTGTGAGAGGCCGAATGAAGAAGTTAGAGAAAGAAGATGATAGGCAGATTGGGAGAGGGGATCATTGATGAGGATGTTAAAGTCTCCCATGATGAGGGCTGGGATATCACACGATAGAAAGTGAGTAAGCCAGGTGGCAAAGTGGTCTAGAAACTGGCAGGAGGAGCCTGGAGGGCGATAAACAACCGCCACTCGCAAGGAGAAGGGCTTAAAGAGTCTGACGGCGTGGACTTCAAAGGAAGGAAATGTAAGTGAGGGATCCAGAGGGATGACCTGGAAAGCACATTGTGATGAAAGAAGCAAACCAAAACCTCCAACCTGTCTGTTCTCAGGTCTAGCGGTATGTGAAAATTTCAGCCCACCAAAAGAGAATGCGGCGGTGGTGTCTGAATGCTGGATCCAGGTTTCTGTAATAGCCAGAAGGTTAAGGGAATTAGAGAGGAAGAAATCGTGAATGTAAGTTAGTTTGTTACACACAAACCGTGCATTCCAGAGAGCACAGTGGAAAGCGATAGGAGAAGGCATGCACTGAATGTTAATAAGATTAGCCGGGTTTCTATATGTAGCTGGAGTAGAGGAATGTATGCTGGTGGAGGGAGGCCCAGGGTTGGGGGAGATGTCGCCTGCAACTAGTAAAACGAGAAAAAAACAGAAAGCAGGTGGTTGGATGATTTGTATGAACGTTTTGAGTGCTGCATGGAGGTATTGGATGGTTTGGAGTGGGTAAGAAATGTCAGTAGAGCCTCAGAATTATACATGGGAGAGGGGAGAAGGGAGGGGTGGATATGGAGAGAGTGCACAGAATGTGTTAAAGGGCCGGCAAGTTGTGAGAAAGCAGAAGTAAAAACAAATAAGCAGATTGATATGATAAATGCATAATGTAGTATGACTGACCAAGAAGCATGATTGTTTGAAAAACTTATGCACCTTACCTGTCTCCTGCCCAACTGCCAAGCATTTTACAGTGTTGCACTTAATATCTGTTGCGCGCGTGCTATCCCAGCCAGAGCTAAATATATATGAAATGAAATGTCTTCAAGCATCAGGCACCAAATAGCCACAATCCGCAATTAACCAATTGGCACAAAGCCAGAGCAGGCATTACTATGCAGGATAAATAACCAATGCTGAAAGCGGCCATAAAACAGTGGAGAAAAAATAGCTTTGTACACTAAATCAGAAACCAAAAAGAGAGAAAAAAAAATAAAATAAAAAAGCACCTCAGGAGTGATGGATTAAATACCATAAAAAAAGCTTGCTAGATATGGTTCTGTTCACACTTGTCAGACAGAGCACACAAACGGATGATGGTTTAAATACCATGAAAAAAGCTTGCTAGATATGGTTCTGTTCACACTTGTCAGACAGAGCACACAAACAAATGATGGAGTAAATACCTGTGTGAAGAAGAGAAGAGAGGAACATGGGCTTCAATGCCATTGTCTAACTGCCAAGCACTTTATACTGTTGCACTTAATATATGTTGCTCGCGTTACCCTGCGCATGCTATCCCAGCCAGAGCTAAATGAACTACACACGCTGTAGGTAAATCGGTCCTTAACACGATTTTTACCAGATAGGGTCATACCCAGTTCTGAACCAGCCTTCCTCCCTGAGATAGGAACCAACAAACGGTCATATGTGTAACAGGGAGTATGAACTAGCACTAGAACCTACAGACAGGGTCAGCCTGGGGTGTCTAGGACCCACCAGGGGAATGGACTCTAGGGGCCCACCCTACAGCTATATGCAAATATCTGTCAGTTGTTATCCCCATTATAGTGGAGCATCTGCTGTAAAACACAGGTGGCTCCTGCACATCTACTATGCGCCTCCATAACTGGGATGAATAATTTCGGTAGTTTACAGTAATGGGGTTCTTTGGTTAAAGCAAGTTATCACCGCTCGATGGGTTCCACAGGATAGGTGATCGCTTAGGTCCGACCATTAGAAACTACACCGATCGGAAGAATGAGGACGTTTTATTGTTGATAGGACACTTATCCCCATTTTAAAATAGAGCGGCAGGTGGGATCTCTGATCACAGCTCCATTCATTCTCTTTGGGGCTTTTAAAAAAAAACCACACATGCAGCCACTGAGGGAATGAATGGATCAGTGGTCAAGTGGGACATGCCACTCCAGTCTAATGGGGATAAAAAGTTCCACATTTTGCTGAATGGGTCCAAGTAGTCAGACCCCCACCAATGAACAAGCTATCACTTATCCTGTGTATAGGTGATTACTTTTTTCCACAGTTCATCTCCGCCACTGTGTTCCAAGTATTTAATCTCTAATGGAAATAAAGAATCTTTTCCCAATTAATATCAGAGAGAACAAGTGACCGCCATGCACAACACAATCCCCTATACCAAGACCAATACTACTACATACAGGGAAGAAATACCACCCCAACATATCCAGACCACATAGTGACCAAATAATACTACATACAAGGGACAAATATCGCCACACCATGACCAGACCACATATTACCACCACATAGTGACCGAATAATATGACATATTACCAGCATATAGGGACCAAATAATACCACATACAAGGAAAAATACTGGCACACCGTGACCAGACCACAAATTACCACAACATAGTGACCGAATGCTACAATACTGATCATGAATGCAAACCACAATACTAACACTGTTATTACCACCAGTGACATTATACACAGTACCTTTATGTATAGTGTCAGTATACAGGTGATACAGGAAAGAAATATATCTTGGCACCGTGTTAGCCAGTGGATAGAAAAATATTTAGAATTGAGAGTCCTCAGTTGTTGATACCTTTTTTCAGTTAGCCATTAAAAGGTATCAACCACTGAGGACTCTCAATTCTAAATATTTTAGTATACAGGTGATACAGTGATCATAGGTGACATTATACACAGGAGCTCTGTATATAGTGTCCATGTACCGGTAATACAAGGATCACCAGTGACATTGTACACAGGAGCTTTGTATATAGTGTCAGTGTACAGATAATACAGTGACCACCAGTGACATTATACGCAGGAGCTTTGTATATTGTCAGTGTACAGATAATACAGTGATCACTGGTGACATTATACACAAGAGCTCTCTATATAGTGACAGTGTACAGGGAAGACCGGGATCATCAGTGATAATACAGTGGGTACAGAAAGTATTCATACCCCTTTAAATTTTTCACTTTCATTGCAGCCATTTGGTAAATTCAAAAAAGTTCATTTTTTTCTCAATGTACACTCTGCACCCCATCTTGACTGACAAAAAAAAACAAAAATGTTATTTTTTTGTCAAATTTATTAAAAAAGAAAAGCTGAAATATCACATGTTCATAAGTATTCAGACCCTTTGCTCAGTATTGAGTAGAAGCACCCTTTTGAGCTAGTACAGCCATGAGTCTTCCTGAGAATGGTACAAGTTTTTCACTACTGGATGTGGGGATCCTCTGCCATTCTTCCTTGCAGATCCTCTTCAGTTCCATCAAGTTGGATGGTGAACGTTGGTGGGCAGCCATTTTCAGGTCTCTCCAGAGATGCTCTATTGAGTTTAGGTCAGGACTCTGGCTGGGCCAGTCAAGAATGGTCACAGAGTTGTTCTGAAGCCACTCATTTGTTATTTTAGTTGTGTCCTTACAGTCATTTTCTTGTTGGAAGGTGAACCTTCGGGTCTAGAGCACTCTGGAAGAGGTTTTCATCCAGGATATCTCTGTACTTAGCCGCATTCATGTTTCCTTGAATGACAATCAGTCATCCTGTCCCTGCAGCTGAAAAACACACCCATAGCATGATTCTGCCACCACTATTTTTCACTCTTGGGATTGTATTGGGCAGGTGATGAGCGGTGCCTGATTTTCTCCACACATACCGCTTAGAATTTTCATCAAAAAGATCTATCTTCATCTCCTCAGACCAGAGAATCTTACTTCTCATAGTCTGGGAGTCCTTCATGTATGCAGGCTTTCATATGTCTTGCACTGAGGAGAGGCTTCCATCTGGCCACTCTGCCATAGAGGCTTGACTGATGGAGGGCTGCAGTGATGGTTGCCTTTGTGGAACTTTCTCCCATCTCCCTACTGCATCTCTGAAGCTGAGCCAGTGTGATCTTGGGGTTCTAATTTACCTCTCTCACCAAGACTTTTCTCCCACGATTGCTCAGTTTGGCTTGACGGCCAGGTCTAGGAAGACTTCTGGTGGTCCCAAACGTCTTCCATTTAAGGATTATGGAGGCCACTGTGCTCTTAGGAACTTTGAGTACTGCAGAAATTCTGTTGTAACCTTGGCCAGATCTGTGCCTTGCCACAACCTCTCATTTCGTCTGACATGCACTGTGAGCTGTGGGGTCTTATATAGACAGGTGTGTGCCTTTCCACATCAAGTCCTATCAGTTTAATTAAACATAGCTGTACTCCAATGAAGCAGTAGAACCATCTCAAGGAGGATCACAAGGAAATGGACAGCATGTGACTTAAATATGAATGTCTGAGCAGAGTCTGAATACTTATGACCATGTGATATTTCAGTTTTTCTTTTTTATTAAATTTGCAAAAATTTCTAAATTTGTTTTTTTTTTTTTCAGTCAAGATGGGTGTAGTGTACATTAATGTGAAAAAATGAACTTTTTGAATTTATCAAATGGCTGCAATGAAAGTGAAAAATTTAAAGGGGTCTGAATACTTTTCATGCCCAATTTATACACAGGAGCTCTATAAATAGTGTCGGTGTATAGGTAATACAGTGATCACCAGAGACATTATACACAGGCGCTCTCTGTATAGTGTCAGTGTACAGGTAATACAGTGATCACCAGTGACATTATACATAGGAGCTTTGTATATAGTGTCAGTGTACAGGTAATACAGTGATCACCAATGACATTGTCTTTGATCCCTCATATATGAATCCTGGCCCCCTCATATAAATGCGTCCTTGTCCTGCCCCCCAACAATAAATCCAACCTGGATCCCCATATATATGCATCCTGGCTCTACTATATATTTGCATCTTGGCTCCCATATGTATGTATGTGTATATATATATATATATTTATATATACATATACATCGTGGACCCTCATATATCCATCTTGACCCCCCTTATATCCATCCATCCATCCCGGTCCCTTATTCTGCTACCTCCATATATCCATCCTGGCCCCCAATATGTATCCATTCTAGCCCCTTGACCTGCCCCCCCCCACCCCCCCATATATTCATCCTGCTCCCCCATGTGTTTCCATCATGCCGCCTATATGTATCCATCCTAACCCCCCCATGTGTATTCATCCTGGCCCCCTCATGTGTATTCATCCTGGCCCCCTCATGTGTATTCATCCTGGCCCCTCATGTGTATCCATCCTAACCCGCCCATGTGTATCCATCCTGGCCCCTTGTCCTGACTTTATGCACACAGAGAGAGGAGAAAAAAAGATTCCTCTTACCTTCCTGCGCTCCAAGCGTTCAGCGGCGTCCACGTGCTATTCTGGTACGCGAACCCTTTTTTTTTTTTTTAACTCTTCACCCGAACCCGCCAGACCCGAGCATCCAGGGGTCCGCCATCTCTACCGGTAAGTAATCATCATTTTCTGCCCACTTTTCCATAAAGGCAACCTCTATGGAGTGTACGGCTTATTGTGGTCGTATGGACATACACTCCAGTCTCTTTCCTGTCTCTGCTTAGGGTCTCTACAGTTCTTTCAGGGTAGCTTTTGGTTTCTGTGTTGCCTCCCTGATTTAATGCCCTCATTGCCTGGGCTGAGAGTTTTGGTAGGCAGCCCTCGTGTGGCAGGTTTATTGTGGTACCATTTTCTTTCTATTTAATGATAACTAGTGTTGAGCGATACCTTCCGATATCCAGAAATATCGGTATCGGATTGGATCGGCCGATATCCAAAAAATATAGGATACCGCCGATACCAATGCAAGTCAATGGGACACAAATATCGGAATGTAAGTACCGTATATGCTCGAGCATAAGCCGAGATTTTCAGCCCAAATTTTTGGGCTGAAAGTGCCCCTCTCCGCTTATACTCGAGTCACGGTAGCGGTGGGGTCGGCGGGTGAGGGTGCTGAGGTATACTTATCTAGTCCCAGCGATCCTTGCGCTGTCCCTGCCGTCCCACGGGCTTCTGTGCTGCAGTTCTTCCTCTATCAGCGGTCACGTGGGACCGCTCATTAGAGAAATGAATAGGCGGCTCCACCTCCCATAGGGGTGGAGCCGCCTATTTCTCTAATCAGCGGTGCCGGTGACCGCTGATAGAGAAAGAAGCTGCGTCACCGAAGACAGCTGTGACAGGCAGAGGGAGCGCCAGGATCGCTGGGACTAGGTAAGTATGTCATATTCACCTGTCCGCGTTCCAGCCGCCGGGCGCCGCTCCATCTTCCCGGCGTCGCTCCGCTCTGAATGTTCAGGTCAGAGGGCGCCCTCTGCCTGATCAGTCAGAGCGGAGAGAAGCCGGGACCGGACGCTGGGAGCTGCAATCAAGAGAGGAGAGTATGGCTTATTTTTTTTTTTCTATTGCAGCAGCAGCGGCCATGGCACAGATTTATGTGGAGCATCTATGGGGATATATGAACGCTGCAGAGCCTATATGGGGCACAGCTATGGGGAGATATGAACGCTGCAGAGCACTATATGGCACAGCCAAGGGGGAATATGAACGCTGCAGAGCCTATATGGGGCACAGCTATGGGGAGATATGAACGCTGCAGAGCACTATATGGCACAGCCAAGGGGGAATATGAACAGTGCAGAGCACTGTATGGGGCACAGCCAAGGGGGAATATGAACAGTGCAGAGCACTGTATGGGGCACAGCTATGGGGGAATATGAACAGTGCAGAGCACTGTATGGGGCACAGCCAAGGGGGAATATGAACAGTGCAGAGCACTGTATGGGGCACAGCCAAGGGGGAATATGAACAGTGCAGAGCACTGTATGGGGCACAGCCAAGGGGGAATATGAACAGTGCAGAGCACTGTATGGGGCACAGCCAAGGGGGAATATGAACAGTGCAGAGCACTGTATGGGGCACAGCCAAGGGGGAATATGAACAGTGCAGAGCACTGTATGGGGCACAGCCAAGGGGGAATATGAACAGTGCAGAGCACTGTATGGGGCACAGCTATGGGGCAATATGAACAGTGCAGAGCACTATATGGCACAGCTATGGGACAATATGAACAGTGCAGAGCACTATATGGCACAGCTATGGGGAAATAATGATCTATTTTTGTTTTTGAAATTCACCGGTAAATGCTGCATTTCCACCCTAGGCTTATACTCGAGTCAATAGGTTTTCCCAGTTTTTTGTGGCAAAATTAGGGGGGTCGGCTTATACTCGGGTTGGCTTATACTCGAGTATATACGGTAAGCCCTTTCTGTCCTTCTACATCCTGTTCCGGAGGGGGGAAGATTGTGGGCGGTGCGTGGGCGGACACTGTGCGTGTCTGTGTGTGCGGGCCTGCCGGGGCTCTGTGCGGCCTGCCGGGGGTCTGTGCGAGCCTGCTGCTTGGGGGTCTGTGTGAGCCTGCTGCTGGGGGTCTGTGTGAGCCTGCTGGGGGTCTGTGTGGGCCTGCTGGGGGTCTGTGCGGGCCTGCTGGGGGTCTGTGCGGGCCTGCTGGGGGTCTGTGCGGGCCTGCTGGGGGTCTGTGCGGGCCTGCTGGGGGTCTGTGCGGGCCTGCTGGGGGTCTGTGCGGGCCTGCTGGGGGTCTGAGCGGGCCTGACGGGGGTCTGTGCGGGCCTGCTGGGGGTCTGAGCGGGCCTGACGGGGGTCTGTATGACGTGCCGGGGCTCTGTGCGGCTTTCCTGGGGCTCTGTGCGGCTTGCCGGGGCTGTGTGTGGCATGTGGGGCTCTGTGCGTGTGTGTCGGGGCTCTGTGCGTGTGTGCCGGGGCTCTGTGGGGCGTGCCGGGGCTCTGTGCGTGTGTGCCGGATGCAGTTTTTCAATGCATCCGCTGCCCATTCTGAAGTCCGGGAGGAGGGGGCAGAGTTTTTTTGGGGGGCTCCCCCTATTTTAATAGCCAGTAAAGGCTACGCAGACAGCTGCGGGCTGATATTCATAGCAGGCTACAGATATTGGTCCCCGGCCGTCGGCTTTCCCCCCTCTGGCACAGAAAATTGCGCGGGACCTCATGCCGTTTTTTTCCGTTTATTTTATTTTATTTTAAATTCAACGCTCATTAAGGAATCTTTCACATTTGTGTCGGTACGGGTCCGTCGCTATGCGTCAGGCCGACGCAAAAAAATGGATCCAGCGGAAAAAAACGGATCCAGAAGAAAAAAAACGGTTGCGGCGGAAAAAAACAGATCGGAAGAAAAAATTGATCCGGCGGGAAAAAACGAATCAGGCGGAAAAAACGGATCTGTCGGAAAAAGCAGATCCGTTTTTTTCAAAGCTCGCCGGATTGTGCCTGACGGCAAAAACCTGATGTGTGAAAGCAGCCAGATATATGGATAGATACATCTATAAATATATCTATAGATAGAGATATCCATAGATATATAATAGAAAGGCCGATGTTTCTAAGGCTGCTTTCACACTTGCGTTTTTAGCAATCTGTCATTTTGGGAAAAAAACGAATCCTGCAAATATGCTTGCAGGATGCGTTTTTTACCCATAGACTTGTATTAGCGACGGATGGTCACACGTCGCATCCGTCGTGCAACGGATCCGTCGTGTTTTGGCGAACCGTCGGCATGAAAAAACATTCAAGTGAAGGTTTTTTTGTCCGTCGCGTCCGCCATTTTCTACTGCGCATGCACGGCCGAAACTCCGCCCCCTCCTCCCCGAACTTCAGAATGGGCAACGGATGCGTTGAAAAACTGCATCCGCTGCCCACGTCGTGCACAAATTTCACAAAGTGCGTCGGTACGTTGGCCCGACGCATGGCAACTGACCCGTACCGACACAAGTGCGAAAGAGGCCTTAATGAACGTTGAATTTAAAAAAAAAAAAAAAAACGGCGTGGGCTCCCGCGCAATTTTCTGCGCCAGAGGGGGAAAGCCGATGGCCGGGGACCAATATCTGTAGCCTGCTATGAATATCAGCCCGCAGCTGTCTGCGTAGCCTTTACTGGCTAGTAAAATAGGGGGACCCCCGAAAAAAAAATGACATGGGGTCTCCCTATATTTTATAGCCAGAAAGGCTATGCAGACAGCTGCGGGCTGATATTCATAGCCTAGAGAGGGGCCATGGATATTGGCCCCCACCCCGGCTACAAATACCAGTCCGCAGCTGCCCCAGAAATGGCGCATCTGTAAGATGCGCCAATTCCGGCACTTAGCCCCTCTCTTCCCACTCCCGTGTAGCAGTGAGATATGGGGTAATAAGGGTTTAATGTCACCTTGCTATTGTAAGGTGACATAAAGCCGGGTTAATAACGGAGAGGCGTCAATAAAGACGCCTATCCATTATTAATCCAATAGTAATAAAGGGTTATTAAAACACACACACATTAGGAAAAAAGTATTTTAATATTCTTCATTTAACCATACTTACCATACTTCAGTGCCTGCAAAAAATAGTAAAATAATAAACCGTATACTACTTGTCCGCCGTAGTCCAATTAATAAAGAGTGTCTCACGACGATCTCCCCTATAGAACAGTGACATCGGGTGATGTCCTAACGACTCTCCGGTTTCAAAAATGCATTGCGGCACTAACACGTGATGATGTAGCGGTCTCGCGAGACCCCTACGTCATCTCCGGTCATTGCCACAATGCATTCTTGGGACCGGAGCGTCGTGAGGAAGCGGGAAAGGCGCCGGAAGGTGAGAATATAATGATTTTTTATTTTTTTTTAATTATTTTATAGGCAGCATCAATAGTAAAAAAGTTGGTCACACAGGGTTAACAGCGTTAACGGACTGCGTTACACCGCATTATGCCGCGGTGTAACGCAGTTCGTTTAACGGACTGCTAAACCGCTATGGGTGCACTGACTGGAGGGGAGTAGGGAGGGGGAACTGACTGGAGGAGAGTAGGGAAGGGCGAATAAGCGGTCGGACTGTGCCCATTGCCGCGACCAGTCAGCGACGGGGGATTTCCGTGACAGACAAACAGACGGAAGTGACCCTTAGACGATTATATAGATATATCTTATGAGTCCATCCATTTTATACCAAATCTGACACCACAGCCCTGCCCTGGATAAAGACTTTACCTATGAATAACTGTTTTTGTTATCTTTTACATTTAGGGTGAGCGGAAGTGCATGACATTTTATTTGCCCAAATTTCTTATAGTTGGACTGCTTTGGCTTGCTTCTGTGACACTGGGAATATGGCAGACGTAAGTATTGGCACTGTTGTGGGTATTGTTTTAATGAACACTGTTGCAGTTAATCATAATGCCTTTTATAGATTTACTTTACTTTATATATGAATTATTAGCACAGTGCGGGCTATCCAAAACATAGAAAAGTATTGTACTTAACATTTAATCATGCTTTTTGTGCATCTTAGATATTTATTATTTATGGCTGTAGGTTTGTTTCATATGGCATCTTTGTGTTTGCTTCATTTCTATAGCGTTAACGAATTACATGACCCAACTTACCAATACAGAGTAGATACTGGCAATTTTCAGGTGAGTTGACTGTATTATGTGTAGTGTGGCATGTGATATTGTTGATAGTAAGTATTTTTTATACATTTTATTTTCTTCTGCTTTCTGTCATTTGTAATTTTTTTTAAATCCACAAATCGGATCTTTGAGCCTCATATTAGGTTGCACACATCCCCATTTCCGTTCCATTCTGCCATCCGACGTACTATCCCGTTCATGTGCCCTGGGCCCATATGCCCATGGACGGCATAGTACGTCATGTGCGATCAGCGATTGCGGCCAAGTGTCAGCTGATTCTCACAGCTGTCACCCGGCATTAAGTGCCAGGAGCAGTCACGGATCGCTCCCGGCACTTTTTAACCCCCAAACATGATTGCAGCATTCCGGCATGTTATAGAGGCAAACATCCTTCACAAAATAGTGGGACACAGTGTAAAACTTAAAATGAAATTAAAAAAAAAATTTTTTAATTATTGTAAAAATATTTAACAAATAATAATAAAAAATCAATATTTATTTGATTACTAAATAAATATTTGAATGGAAAAAAATCTAATCAATAAAAGTACACATATTAGGTATCGCCGTGTCCGTATCGACCTGACCTATAAAACTGTCCCACTAGTTAACCCCTTTAGTGAACCCCATAAAAAATTACAAAAAACAATTCTTTATCATCATAAAGTCCAACAAAAACTGGAATAACGCGCAATCAAAAAGACAGATATAAATAAACGTGGTACCGCTGAAAACATCATCTTGTCCCGCAAAAAACCGGCCGCCATACAGCATCATCAGCAAAAAAATAAAAAAGTTATAGTCCTGAGAATAAAGCGATGCAAAAATAATTATTTTTTCTAGAAAATAGTTTTTATTGTATAAAAGCACCAAAACATAAAAAATGATATAAATGAGGTATCGCTGTAATCATACTGACCCGAAGAATAAAACTGCCTTATCAATTTTACCACACGCAGAACGGTGTAAACGACCCCTTAAAAGAAATTCATGAATTGCTGTTTTTTGCTCATTCTATCTCCCAAAAGTCGGAATAAAAAGCAATCAAAAAATATCATGTTCCCGAAATGGTACTAATAAAAACATCAACGCGTCCTGCAAGAAACAAGACCTCACATGACTCTGTGGGCTAAAATATTGAAAAATTATAGCTCTCAAAATGTGGTGATGCAAAAACTATTTTTTGAAATAAAAAGCGCCTTTTAGTGTGTGGTGTGTGACAGCTGCCAAACATAAAAACAACCCCCCCCCTTTTAGTTAGGGAAAAGTAATAAAATTAAAAAAAAGTATTTATTTCAATTTTCCCATTAGGGTTAGGGTTGGGGCTAAAATTAGGGTTAGGGTAGGGGCTAAAGTTAGGGTTGGGGCTAAAGTTGGCGTTAGGGTTTGGATTAGGAATAGGGTTGTATTAGGGTTAGGGGTGTGTTAAAGTTAGGTTTGTGGTTAGTGTTGGGATTAGGGTTAGGGGTGTGTTGGGGTTAGGGTTGGAGTTAGAATTGGGGGGTTTCCACTGTTTAGGAACATCAGGGGCTCTCCAAACGTGACATGGTGTCTGATCTCAATTCCAGCCAAATCTGTGTTAAAAAAGTCAAACAGTTCTCCTTCTCTTGCGAGCTCTGCCATGCTCTCAAACAGTGGTTTACCCCCACTTATGGGGTATCGGCGTACTCAGGACAAATTTTACGACAACTTTTGAAGTCCAATTTCTCTTGTTACCCTTGGGAAAATCAAAAATTTGGGGCGAAAAGATAATTTTTGTGGAAAAAATATGATTTTTTATTTTCACGGCTCTACATTATAAACTTCTGTGAAGCACTTGGAAGTTCAAAGTGCTCACAACACATCTAGATAAGTTCCTTAGGGGGTCTAGTTTCCAAATTGGTGCCACTTGTGGGGGGTTTCCACTGTTTAGGCACATTAGGGGCTTTTCAAACACGACGTGGCGTTCGATATCAATTCCAGCCAATTTTGCATTGAAAAGTCAAACGGTACTCCTTCCCTCCCAAGCTCTGCCATGCGCCCAAACAGTGGTTTAATGTATACAATAAACTTGGCACTCAAAACGGTAGTAAGGTGAAGTTAATCAGCTTTATTGCAAGTCCCAGATACAGTTTCGACAGTTAAACGTTTTCGGTCCCACCGGACCTTCTTCAGAACAATTTCCAATTTATCTGGTTAAGCTGGTTACAACGTGTGGAAGGAAAAATCACCTTCTTACGCGAAACTGTGGAGTAATGCAATAAATGAGAAAACGAAAGGGCTCTAGGCGAACTAAGTCGCTAATGGAGTCTGTGGCCCATAATCAGGGTGAGGAGCTCAGATATGCGTGGCACCGGATCGCCAGAGAGGGACGCACAGAGTGCCACGCATATCTGAGCTCCTCACCCTGATTATGGGCCACAGACTCCATTAGCGACTTAGTTCGCCTAGAGCCCTTTCGTTTTCTCATTTATTGCATTACTCCACAGTTTCGCGTAAGAAGGTGATTTTTCCTTCCACACGTTGTAACCAGCTTAACCAGATAAATTGGAAATTGTTCTGAAGAAGGTCCGGTGGGACCGAAAACGTTTAACTGTCGAAACTGTATCTGGGACTTGCAATAAAGCTGATTAACTTCACCTTACTACCGTTTTGAGTGCCAAGTTTATTGTATACATTGACTGACGGGTTGGAGACCCTACTTGAGCACCATCTCTCACCAACTAGCAGAGTGCCGTGTTTTGTTTATTATTCAAACAGTGGTTTAGGCTACTTTCACACTAGCGTCGGGCTTGGCCGACGCTAGCGTTGTTTGCGCCGCACAACGGGTGCAGCGGATGCAGATTTTCATCGCATCCGCTGCCCCATTGTGAGGTGGGGGAGGAGTTCCGGCCACGCATGCGCGGTCGGAAAAAGCGGTCCGTCGGCAGCAAAAAACGTTACATGTAGCGTTTATTGCTCCTGGCGGTCCGCCACAACACGGCGCAACCGTCGCACGACGGTTGCGACGTGTTGCAATGTGTCGCAATGCATCACTAATGTTAATCTATGGGGCAAAAACGCATCCTGTAAACAACTTTGCAGGATGCGTTTTTTCCCATAAACGACGCATTGCGACGTATTGCAAAAAACGCTAGTGTGAAAGTAGCCTTACCTGCATATCTGGGGTCTCTACATAGTCAGGACAAATTGTACAACAACTTTTGGAGTCCAATTTCTCATGTTACCCTTGCTAAAATAAAACAAATTGGATCTGAAGTAAATTTTTTGTGAAAAACAGTTTAAAATGTTCATTTTTTTTTTTAACATTCCCAAAATTCCTGTGAATCACCTGAAGGGTTAATAAACTTCTTGAATGTGCTTTTGAGCACCTTGAGGGGTGCAGTTTTTAGAATGGTATCACTTTTGGGTATTTTCTATCATATAGATCCCTTAAAGTGACTTCAAATGCGATGTGGTCCCTAAAGAAAAAATGGTGTTGTAAAAATGAGAAAACGGTCAAATTTAACCCTTATAACTTCCTAACAATAAAAAATTTTGGTTCCAAAATTGTGCTGATGTAAAGTAGACATGTGGGAAATGTTACTTATTAAGTATTTTGTGTGGCATATTTCTGTGGTTTAAGGGCATGAAAGTTCAAAGCTGGAAAATTGCAAAATTCTCGCCAAATTTCAGTTTTTTTCACAAATAACGCAAATCATATCAAAGAAATTTTACCACTATCATGAAGTACAATATGTCGTGAGAAAGCAATGTCAAAATGTAAAAATTGGCCTGGTCATTAACATGCAAACCACCCTTGGGGGTTAAGAGGTTATAAAACTCAATTATTCCCCTCATTGACAAGGTGCCTGCCTTCTCTCCTTCTTTGCACAATGACCTCTGTATAATTCACAGGGCATTCTTTAAAAAAAATTTCCAAAGAAGTTAATGGGGGAAGAACTGGATGGACAATGGCGCAATAGGGTAAAGACATATCAATTGGTAAGGAGAATTCCTCACATGGCAAGGGTGTTTGACCACAACCACTTATTCGCTTAGATACAGGCTGCTGCAGACCACAAAGATGCCGATGTGGAGAAGAATGTATTATTTCCAAATGTGGTTTATTATTATTTTGAAATTTCACACTCTTTCAGGTCAAACCACCATAATGGGGATCGATGTCAGAGTTGACAGATCTTGCAGTTCAGATTACCCATTTGGGAAAGTATGTTTACTGCGCCTCTCTTGATGCGGCCAGCTGTTCTCCTCAAACCCGAAGCAACAATGTAGCAATCCATCGAGTCTTTTGGCTCAAGGCTTAGAATGTAGACTTCACTTCCAAATAATCCCTCATAAGCCTTTCTTTCCCCTGTTCAGGGAAAAACTTGACAAAAGCATTTCAGACGCCGGAAAGAGCTGAGATGAGGTGGGAAGAGCACCCTACTCCCACAGCCTAAATACTTCTAATCCTCGTCCAACCGAACCCACTTCAGTTTTGCTCCTTTTGTCAGTTCTCTTCTAACTTCCAATACAGGCTTTACCGCCCCTCAAGAAAAGAATAGCCAAATCATTGAAGCCAACTACATCCTGGTATCCATGCAACAAGTTTTCCTCCACATAACTGGGCATCCCCACTCTGCAACCCTCTTCAAGTGGGCAGCCATCTACTCCTGTTCCAGAAAGTTCTTGCAGTCAACGGCACCTGGATCAGGTACATTGCCTCCTCCAGATGCAAGATAGAATTCTCCACTCATCTGCAAGATGTTTCTTTTTTCTATCCCGTCCCCCACAAACACCTTTCCTGTGTTACAGGCCTTTTTTTTCCATCATTCAGGCGTTATTGTTAACATACTCTCAAGAATGTTGTAAAGGGTTTTATTCAAACTTTTTTGTCATCTTGAAGAAGTCGGCTTCGTTCACCCCATTCTAGGCTTAAAACTACTGAACAAGCATGTCCTGCTTTGCTACTTCAGGACTGAGTCCCTTCACTCTGTTGCCTCCATGGAACCCAGAGAAGTTCTTTCCTTAATGCCTATCTCCACATCACCAATTTTCACAGCACATTATAGTTTCCTCCATTTTGGTATCAATAAGTCCCATTTTCACTTTGTGGTTCTCCCCTTTTGTGCTGGTAACAGTTGCCTGGGTGTTCACAAGGGTTTTGTCTGCCCTCATGGCCCTTTTACATGTCAGGGTGATAGTGATGATTCCCTGCCTGTTCATCATCCTTATCAAGGCTCCCTCCTACTCAAAGAACCTTGAGAGTCTGCAGATCAAGCTGTATACAATTTCCCACTTTGGGTACATTGTCAACAAATCAAAGTAGTCTTTGATCTTGGCTCAGCACCTCCTTTTCCTGAGAATGCTTTCGTCAGAACAAGTGTTTTTGTTACAGAGAAAATACTGACATTATAGACTAGAATTCGTTCTTTGAGCCATTTCTTGCCCATTCCACTCCGCTTCTGCATGTGTGTTGTAAACAACATGGTAGTGACATATTACCTAATGTCGGCCGTGTGGAAGATCCCTGGCATCCCTCTGCCTCGACGCTCATTTTGCAATGCTTCTTCGGGAGGCGTGTCTAGGCAGGGGGAAGGCCAGTTTAAATATCAATGGATGCCGTGCTAATTGGACGTGGTGTGATGAGGGAGGACCCGAAGAAGCATTGGGAAACGCGCGTCGAGGCAGAGGGACGCCAGGGATCTTCCACACGGACGACATTAGGTAATATGCCATTTATTATCTTACTTCTTTGTGGCATTTAGTGCATTTAAACACTTTTGACATTCCACTAGGGACTTATTTCCCATTGAGTGTTTCTCCAGTGAAAGTCAAGCATGCTAATGTAGCCAATATTTAATCTTAACATATGGGGCATGATTGGGAATCCTCCCTTATGCGGGGAATTAGTGCAGTTCATGTGAATGGATTTTTGCAATGAATCATCACTGTACCTCTTCATAAGTGTTCACTTGAAGTCTGACCACTAGTTATAGCATCCTATTGCACTCTAGTTCCTCTATATTTGGATCTAGCACCTTTTTCTTATTGTATGTATTTTAACCTGTTTGGTAATAAAAAATTAAATTTTATCTATAGTACCACTTTATTTGTGATCAATTAATTTAGATCGTAAAAACAGTGAAACATACTTCTTTATTGGCCAGACCTTCTGTTCCAGGGTGTCCTCTTCCACCCAAATTCACAGTCTCTCGGATTAATGGTTTGGCTGTTAAAGCCACTGTTGTAAAATGCTAAAGTTTTTTTGATCAGGTTGTGTGTGCAGACCATGATAAGGCACAAAAGCCATCCTTGTCTTGTATCTACCATGGAAGGCAACCTTCTTATCATGTTTTATCTCATGAGGATACTCCAGATCTTTGCTCTGTCTTTTTATTTATTTATTTATTTATTTCAGAAAGATTTGGCTTCTAATTGAGATTTTTCTTCAGGTTTTGATGCTCTGGTACACCTTACCGGCTTCTCTAGGATCTCTAGAGCATAACACTTTACAGTATGCTCCTTTATGAACCAATCCAGAGCATTTCCTCGCTCTGTGTTTCCTGTAAGGTGGCACTCCTGATTGCTATCACTTCGATTGGGTGACTATCAAAACTTGGCGGATCTGTCCTGCCTCTCTCCATTTCTTGTCCTTCACTTGGATAAGGTGAATTTGTGTCCGTTGCCTTCTTTTCATCTGAATGAAGAGATCATTCTGCCTTCGCTCTGTCAATCTCTAATTGAACACTGGGATCCTTAACTGTTTGGACTTGGTTGGAGCTGTGAGTCACTACCTGTCGGTGACAGGCTCTTTTAGACATTCAGATTCCCTGTTTGTCATTCCCAAAGAACCTCATTAGAGTGAACAGTGCTTGCTATATTCACCAGGGGGTACTCTTCAATCCACCCTGGGCAGTGGGGGCTTCCTAGTCTGTACACTATCAGGCTTCTACTTTGCAACTTTAAAAGGTGGCTACTTGGACAATTGTCTACACTTTCACATTGGCTGATGCTAGTCTGGGCAGAAAGGTGATGCAAGTGGCAGAGGCACAGATTGCTACCTGAAGGAATTGCCTTACACATTAATTTTTACATTTTCCCACCCCTGGGACTCATTTAGAATGTGCTATGGTTTCCTTTTTCCCATTCAATGAAGCACACGAGAAAAGGGGATTTTTGATTTAGTGTAAAATTACTTTTTTCGTAGCCGTCATGAGGAATGTAGAACCCACCCTTTTTTTTTCTCTTGTTATCTCATTGGGAGAGTGTGTTTGGCATTTTTTTCTGCTTCTCCTAGTGCTTTTTCTCACTAAGTGAACAGGCTTAATGCCAGTAAAAAATAGGTTTTGTAAGTTGAAAAAATGTAAATTTGCTGCTATACTTTTAACCCCTCTAACATCCTATCAAAATAAAAGATCTCTAGAAAAAGGATGCTGATTTAAATGACACATATGGGAAATGTTATTTATTAACCATTTTGTGTGGTATGACTATTTGCTTTAAGAGCATAACAACTGAAATTTGGTACATTTTCTAAATTTCCACCAATTTTGTGATCATTTCATAAATAAACTCAAATTGTATTGACCTAAATTTACCACTAATCTAAAGGTCATTGTGTCATGGAAATACAATAAGAAATCTTACCTGGGGGGCGGCGGTGGAGTGGGATCACGGTAGGTATTTTTTAAAGAAAGATTATAATTACCCAAAAGAAAATATTGACAGCTAGATTTACTCTGTGTAAGGTGTATCTGAATAATGCTACTTAATATGCTATTTATTTGTTGTACTAGGGCATGAAGATTTTCTTTCTAATAGTGGCGACATTATACATCCTGTATCTCATGTTTCTCGTAATACGGGCATGCTCTGAATTGCGAAATATGCCATATGTTGGTGAGTAATATAGAAATCTAACTGTCATGCACAATAGATGGCCATAACGCTTTCTGAACCGAAAGTCAACTAACCTGGGAGTAAGATCCAAATTACACCGAGACCTCGTAGTACAGAAAATCCCAAATGTGAAAAAATGCATAAAATCCAGCAAGGTGGATCCTTGAAAAACCATTTATTAAATATGCAAAGGCTAGAAAAAAGATGCAAGAGCATTAAAAGACGGGTTTCATACTCCTTACTCACTGCATAAAAACATAAGAACTTAATCTCGTTTTTAGGTAAGTGACCTTACTATATGGTAAAGGTACCGTCACATTTAGGCTACGTTCACATTTGCATTTTGCGTGTTTGCGTCGGGCGACGCAGCGGCGACGCATGCGTCATGCGCCCCTATATTTAACATGGGGGACGCATGGACATGCGTTGTGCTGCGTTGTGCGACGCATGCGTTTTCTTTGCCGCAAGCGTCGGGCGCAGAAAACGCAACAAGTTGCATTTTTCTTGCGTCCAAATTTCGGCAAAAAAGGACGCATGCGTCGCAAAACGCAGCGTTTTTGCGTATGTTTTGGTGCATTTTTATTTGCGTTGTGCGTTGCGTCGCTGGCGCACAACGCAAATGTGAACGTAGCCTTAGCGACGCTGCAGCGATATAGACAATGATGCCGATCGCTGTAGCGTCGCTGTTTGGTCTCTGGAGAGCTGTCACACAGACAGCTCTCCAGCGACCAACGATGCCGAAGTCCCCGGGTAACCAGGGTAAACATCGGGTTACTAAGTGCAGGGCCGCGCTTAGTAACCCGATGTTTACCCTGGTTACCATTGTAAAAGTAAAAAAAAAAAAACACTACATACTTACATTCCTGTCACGTTCCCCAGCGTCAGCTTCCCTGCACTGTGTAAGCGCCGTCCGTAAAGCAGAGCGGTGACGTCACCGCTGCGCTCTGCTTTACGGCCGGCCGGCGCTGACACTAGGGGACGCAGGGAAGCTGACGCTGGGGAACGTGACAGGAATGTAAGTATGTAGTGTTTTTTTTTTTTTTACTTTTACAATGGTAACCAGGGTAAACATCGGGTTACTAAGCGCGGCCCTGCGCTTAGTAACCCGATGTTTACCCTGGTTACCAGTGAAGACATCGCTGGATCGGCGTCACACACGCCAATTCAGCGATGTCAGCGGGTGATCCAGCGACAAAATAAAGTTCTGGACTTTCAGCAACGACCAGCGATGTCACAGCAGGATCCTGATCGCTGCTGCGTGTCAAACACAACGATATCGCTATCCAGGACGCTGCAACGTCACGGATCGCTATCGTTATCGCTCTAAAGTCGCTAAATGTGACGGTACCTTTAGTGACTTGGCAATATGATTCTCCAGGTCAGTCCGATTACTCAGATACCAAATGTATAGTTTTTTCCCAAATTTAGAGAGACTAGTTTCATTTTTGGGGAACTAGTTGCTATGCTGGGGCTTATTTTTTTGCACCATGAGCTTCTGTTTTTACTGATTACATCTTGGAGTACATACGATGTTTTGATCTCTTATTGCATTCTATTGCAATGTTGCGGCGGCCAGAAAAAAACAATTCCACCATTTTGATTTTTTTTTATTGTTATGGTGTTTTGGATTAATTTATTTTACAATTTGATCAGACTTTTTTGGCAATATCAAATGTGTATTTTTTATATGTTTTTAATTTCAAATTGTGTAAAAGGGGTGATTTCAATTTTTATATTTTTTCATATATTAAAAAAATGTTTCTCTCTTTTCACTGCATTTGTCAGTCCTTTTAGATGACTTAAAGCTGCAATCATCCGATTGTGATTTTTGCTATACATGGGACAAACAATCTCTTATGAACACCAGCTTAATGATGGCTTTCACGGGAGTATTGTAATAACAGGCACAGGGGTCTTCAGCAGATCAGTCACGCTTGGATACAGGTATGTCTGGAGGACGACACAGCATATAAGTACAACGGGATGGAAAAAAAGAGAGGAAGGCCCTAACTTTAGGGAGAGGGGGATGGGACTAGAGATGAGCGGTGTTCGAGTCGGACTGTTCGCCAATCTCAAATTCGAGCTGTTTTGGGCGGTGTTCGAGTCGTTCGACGAACCCGAACAATTTGCTTAAAATTCGGCTGTTCGAGTTTCTGTTCGATAACTGTTCGTTCAGCAAAAGCCTCGCTTGATTTGCACATTAAAACTGTTTATCATTCTTAATAGACTATTTCAGTGTATAGTGGGCGGGGGATAGATCTGTGCTGAAATAACGCCGATCTCCATTTTTTTTTCTTTCCCGCAATTACAGTGGGGCGGTGCAGTCTCTCAGCCTATTAGCAGTGCGTACACACACAGCAATGTGCATGTGATGCACACAAGCAAGGGCATGTGTCATTGGCTGTGTATGTCACATGTCCTTGCCCTATAAGAACCAGCCATTTGCCCCATCACCACCATTTTCTCACTGCTGCAGCTTACTGTTAGACGGCACCGCTGCTGTTGTGTCCGCTATACAGACAAAGAGTGTTTTTTTGGAGCGAGTTGTCAGAGAGAGAGGTTTAGGGAGTCAGGAGGAGTCGGGACTAGTTGTAATATCAGCCCTTTTCAGGATAGGTTACAGCAGTTCATAGCACTGTTTGCCAGGCAGGTCTGTGCCAGTGCTGTGCAAGTGTTTGTCACAGCATTTGGTGGAATCTAGCTCAGCCAATCCTTTTGGGCTAGTAGCATTGTCTGATAGTCATCTGAGTAGCCCACCTGTGAAACTAACTACACCGCCTGTGTATCTCTATTTTCACTGCATCTAATCCAGTTAATAGTTTAGGGCCTAGGAGCAGTGTCTGCACGTCAGCAGAGTAGCCCGCCTGTGAAACAAACTATACCACCTGTGTATGTCTATTTTCACTGCATCTAATCCAGTTATTAGTTTAGGGCCTAGTACCACAGTTTAGCCACTCAGTTCTGCTCGGTTTTCATCCATCGGTTGTTGTGCCAACAACTACAGATACAGAGTTGCCAATTAGTTAAGCACTAAAATGAGTGGCAAAAGGCCTGCTGCTGGTGGAAAGGGGAATAGGCGTGTTGGAAAGGAAAAAAAAGGTTCCAGCCAAAGTAAGATGTCTACTTCTTTTCGTGGACAATCTGATATGATCCCTTTCTTATGACCATTGCTACAAGCATAGCCAAAAATTCCAGATGAGGCACAAAAACAGCAGGTGCTTGAACGGATATCAAGTGCTCGTTCAAGTGGGCTCTCCTCCATGTCAACTTCAACAGCACAACTACTCCAGTCCTCAGTTGTCATCCCAATCGCACTTGCTTCCTCACAGCTCCCAAGTCTCCAGCTGCCCGTCTGAGCATGGGGTAACACACATGGTTGAGTCTGTAGAGCTGTTTACACATACTATAGCTTGGGAATCAGAGGTCAGCTCCAGAGCTTCTGTGAATCCAGACGAGGAAATGATCTGCACTGATGCCCAGAATCTTTGTGAGTCGGATCCAGGCCCAGATGAAGGTGGTTATGAGCATAATGTAGACCCTCATTCCCAAACTGTAACTGATGTTGGTGGAAACAATGAGGAAGATGATGATGAGACTGAGATACCTGATTGGAACGAAAACTTGACTTTTCGGTCTGGGCAGGAAGAGTTTGGCTCTGAGGACGACTGGTGTGAAAACACACAGGATGATGATGACGAGGTTGTAGACCACACTTACTGTCAACCCCCAGTCCGCCAGTCCATGAAGTCAGCAGAGGAGGTTGAGGAGGATGCTAGTGACGAGTCTGATGACGAGGTAACGGTGCGCCTTCCTGGACAGAGACGGAGTACTGGAAGCAAGTCAACAACTGTGCCTCAGACCAGAAGTCGTGGTGGCTCTTCAGGTCACACGGGCTCTAAGCCTTGCATAGCCTGGGCATTTTTTGACATTGCAAAGGATGACCCAACTCCTGTTGTCTGTAAGATTTGTCAACAAAATCTCAGTAGAGGCCAAAAAATCACTAGCTTGAGTACTTCATGCATGAACCGTCGCATGGATATGAAGCATAAGTTGCAGTGGGAAGCTCACTGTGCTACAATGCAGCCTAGTGGGCCGGGTCAACCACCATCTGCCCCATCAAGTGCATCCGCGTCCTGTTCATCCTCTGTGACTGTGGGGACAGCAGTCGCACATGGTTTTGGATGCAGACCTTCCACCTCTTTACCCGCAACAGCCAGTGTGATTGGCAGGTCGTCAGGACATTTGCTAGTGGAAACACCTGCTGGTGTTGAGCGCTCTCCGACATCGACACCACATTTTGATCAAGGCAACATAACATCTCCGCCTGCACCTTCCTCACAGACCAGCAGTTTGCCAGGGACCCCCTCCTCAACTCCGTCTAAGCACGGCAGCCAGCCCTCAGTCCCTCAGATGTGGACAAGTAAAAGACCATTTCCTCCTAGCCATGACAAAGCTAAGAGGTTGAATTTCTCCATCAGCAAGCTGTTGGCTACAGAAATGCTGTATTTTCGCCTGGTGGACACAGAGGATTTTCAAGACCTTATGTCCGTCGCAGTGCCCCAGTACCAGATGCCCAGTTGCCACTACTTCTCAAAGAAAGCTGTGCCTGCGCTACACCAGCGTGTCACACACAACATCACCGCTTCCTTGAGAAACTCTGTGTGTGACAGGGTGCATTTCACCACAGACACTTGGACTAGTAGACATGGACAGGGGCGTTACATGTCGGTGACTGGGCACTGGGCAACTACGGCGACATCAGGAGAAGGGGCTGCTGTCCAAGTCTTGCCGTCGCCACGAGTTGCTCGTCGATCCTCTGTATCTAGAAGTTCCTCCACTGCTTCTGCCTCCTCAACCTCCTCTCGGTCCTTCACCTGCACCCAAAGCCTGTCTGGTAATGCCACCCGCGTTGTAACTGCGCAGAAGGAATCCTGCACACCTCCTCACTATGCTGTCACCAGGGCTCAACGGCATCAGGCAGTGTTTACATTGAAATGTCTGGGAAATGTGAGTCACACAGCAGAGGAGTTGTGGTCAGCTCTGGAGACCGAGTTTCATCAATGGTTGTCTCCACTCAACCTGCAGACAGGGAAGGCTGTGTGCGACAATGCTGCAAACCTGGGTGCGTCCCTTTGCCGGGGCAATGTCACACACGTGCCTTGTATGGCTCATGTTTTGAACCTGGTTGTCCAGCAATTTTTATCCCACTATCTCGGACTAGATGGGCTTCTGCAGAGGGCACGGTCGCTGTGTGCTCACTTCCGCTGTTCGCATCCCGCAGCTCGACGACTTGGATCTCTACAGAAGTCATTGGGCCTGCCAGTTCACCGTCTGAAATGCGATGTGCCCACACGGTGGAATTCAACTCTGCACATGTTGCAGCAACTGTGGCAGCACCGACGAGCCCTGGTGCAATACGTTATGACGTATAGCCTGGGCCAATGAGATCAAGAGGTGGGGCAAATCACGCTGCAGGAGTGGTCTCAGATCAGGGACCTATGCACCCTTCTGCACAGTTTTGAAATAGCAACAAAGATGTTTACTGCTGACGATGCCATTATCAGCATGACCATTCCGGTGATTTACATGCTGGAGCACACCTTACACAGTGTTCGGAGTCAGGTGGTGGAACAAGAGAAGGAGGAGGAACAGGAGTTGTCGTATGCGGAAGGGATCATATCTCCAAGGTCAAGAAGGTTGGCAGCACCAAGGCAGCTGGCATTGGAGGCTGGGGGAGAGGGGTTACCGAGGGCGCATGGTAGCAGCCAAACTGTTGAGGAAGGTGCAGGAGGCGAAGAAGAAGTGGAGAACGAACTGGCGCTGGGCATAGAAGACTCATCAGATGAGTGAGACCTTGATCAATTTTCTGTTGTGCGAGGTTGGGGGGAGAGGGCTGACGAAGGAAGCATGATTCTCACCTCGCCACCACCAAGACAACAAGGACTTGGTCCTCCTGGATGCGCAAGACACATGAGTGCAGTCTTGCTGCACTACCTGCAACATAACCTGCGGATTGTCAGAATCCGAAGTAATGCCGACTACTGGGTTGCCACACTCTTAGATCCCCGGTACAAAAGCAAATTTGGTGAAATAATTCCTGCCATAGAAAGGGATTCACGCATGCAGGAGTATCAGCAGAGACTGTTACAGAATCTAACATCTGCTTTTCCACAAAAAAACAGTGGTGCACGTAGTCAGTCTCTGAGCTCTAACTTGCCAACCGTGGGACTATCGAATCATCACTCAAACCGTAACAGTAACATCGTATCTGGTGGTAACAGCAATTTTTTCCAATCGTTTCAAGATTTTTTTAGACCATCCTCTGCAAGGCCACAGGAGACAAGAAGTCTGACGCACAGCCAACGCCTAGAGAGGATGGTACAAGAGTATCTCCAAGTTAACATCGATGCCATGACTGTGGAACTGGACCCTTGCTCATTTTGGGCTTCCAATCTTGAAAAATAGCCTGAGCCATTGGAGATCTTGTCGTGCCCCGCAGCCAACGTTCTCTCTGAACGGGTGTTCAGCGCTGCTGGTGGTGTGCTGACAGATAAGCGCACGCGGCTGTCCAGTGACAATGTAGACAGACTAACGTTCATCAAAATGAACAAATCCTTGATCTGCAAGGATTTTTCTACCCCTGTGTCATCTTGGGGAGACTAAAAGCTTGATTTTTGAAAATCACCTCACCAACTGTTTTAAAAAAAACTTTGTAGAAAATGATGCCACTTATGTGGTGTCTGTGGCTGAATTTTTGGAAAAAATGGAGACTCTTTTATTTAGTCCCCTTGCTGAGTTTTACATGATGTTGCCATCATCAATTCCAGGTGGGTGGGGTCGTCTGCAGAGTTTTTTCCTCATACTATGGCCTGGTATTCAGAGGTCTGCTCCAAAGCTTCAGTGTCTGCTAGTCAGCAGAGTAGCCCAGCCACCCACCGCCTGTTTACCTAACTACTATTTTTAATGGCATGTAGTCCAGGAAAACCTTTTGGGCCTAATAGAATTTGGTGCTACTCAGCAACGTACTTCACCCATAAAGCAAGCTACACCGCCTGATTACCTAAGTACTATTTTGTAACGGCATCTAGCCCAGGAAATCCTTTTGGGCCTAGTAGCAATTTCTGCTCCTCAGCAGAGTACCCCACCCATGAAGCAAGCTACACCGCCTTCTTTCTTTCTCAATCTAACTTCTCGGCTCTGGGGTGTCCACTCTCCCTCCAGCTCTCTCCTTCTCACAGGTGGACTACCGCGTGTTTTCACACTGTGGCGAATCTTTTGGGCCCAGGCATAAGAAGTCGTCAAGGTAATGGATAATATGTGCCGCCTTACAAACGTCCATGACCACACATTCGAGGAAGCAACTAAACGCCTCAAATAGCATGATATGGAGCACCCCATGGGCAAACAGCGATCTATGTAGTATGCTCCTTCACAGAAGCAGCCCAATGGGAGGACACTATTCGGAGGCACAGGTAGTAACCGGAACAACCCTCAATGTCTGTTTTGGCCATTAGGGCCCTTACCAACTTTTTGACCCGCCTGATTGCCTCGTCAAAGGAGGTACAGTAAATAGTACTGTACTTCGTTCCGTGTCGATGTTGTCGTTTACTGACCTGTTTTTTGGATATCAGAAATAGTGGATTAGTCTGAATGTATTGGGTTCATTTTTTGGCACAACTCCCAATGGGGGTACCACTACGTCTTCTAAGGAAAGTGTTCAGAATGGACCCGCCGCCATTCTACCTAAAGATATTTATTTTTTTATTTTTTTTGTCAAGACGTCTGGGTGTTGGTAGAGTGAGTTTAGATTTTTACTCCAGCCTTTCTTGATTTTAGAAGGGCATGACATGCCTATATCTGTGTCTCTTCCTCCTTTTACTCCTCCACCTCTTTTCTTTTCGCATGACTATATGTAGTTGTGACTTTTCCATGTTTGTTGTGTCTTCTGAGCAGTTTGTCAGCTTTTGGACACCTTTTAAGGTGTTTTCTATGTTTTTTCCCTGTGTTTATATGTGATTTTGTTTGCCTGCCATTGGTTTCAATGTGGTTCGTCGAACGTTCGACGAACACCTCCCTGTTCGACGAACCAAACCCGAACACTAGGGAGGTGGCTCAACACTAGATGGGACACAGCCTGCGAGCTTATATGACTATTTAAAGGGAGGTGGGGGTGGTTACCGACTAACATCAGCTGACCAGCCCAAAAGAAACTACCAGCAAGAGACTAACATTAATTCTAAAGGTACCTTCACACTAAACGATATCGCTAGCGATCCGTGACGTTGCAGCGTCCTCGCTAGCGATATCGTTCAGTTTGACACGCAGCGATCAGAATCCTGCTGTGATGTCGTTGGTCGGGGCTAGAGGGCCAGCACTTTCTTTGGTCGCTAGCTCTCCCGCTGACATCGCTGAATCGGCGTATGTGACACCGATTCAGCGATGTCTTCGCTGGTAACCAGGGTAAACATCGGGTTACTAAGCGCAGGGCCGCGCTTAGTAACCCGATATTTACCCTGGTTACCATCCTAAAAGTAAAAAAACAAACGCTTCATACTTACCTTTGGCTGTCTGTCCCCGGCGCTGTGCTTTCCTGCACTCACTATGAGCACAGCGGCCGGAAAGCAGAGCGGTGACGTCACCGCTCTGCTTTCCGGCAGCTGTGCTCACAGCCAGTACAGAGAAGCACAGCGCCGGGGACAGACAGCGGAAGGTAAGTATGAAGCGTTTGTTTTTTTACTTTTAGGATGGTAACCAGGGTAAATATCGGGTTACTAAGCGCGGCCCTGCGCTTAGTAACCCGATGTTTACCCTGGTTACCGGCATCGTTGGTCGCTGGAGAGCGGTCTGTGTGACAGCTCTCCAGCGACCAAACAGCGACGCTGCAGCGATCCGGATCGTTGTCTGGATCGCTGCAGCGTCGTTTAGTGTGAAGGTACCTTTACTGGACCAAAGAAAAAAAAACAACATTTAGATTTCAGCAGACTCTGAGCTGCCACAAATCACTGAATGATTCATGACAAGACCCCCGGCTGTCATGGCAATCCATTGGCATCTCTCAATGACGTCACAGGCGCACTTCTTTTTTTTTTTTTTTATTTGTTATTATCTGTTCATGGCTATAATATTATACTTTATATGCATATTTTTCTTTCTTTATTTGTGGCTGTGTGTATTCACCACGATGTGTATATCTATGTGTATAAGTTAATTTTTTTTCCAATCCTGATTTTTCTGTGCATCAGCTATGTCAATCATGGCATTTATTATGTTGTCTTTAACTGTTTTCTTTTGAAATCCTCATTCTGTATTTATGTATTTTATTTTTGAAAAGTACTTAATGTTACTTATATTTTGAATTTACACGAGTGATTGCGTGCCCTTCGGGCACGCACGATGATTACGAACCACGCAATGAGGTGTACCCACGCACCAGACTGGCATGTGTGCAGACTAATAGCAAACATAAATACCTGGTGTACCTCTCCTGCCACTCCTACCTTGTGTATGAAAAAGATCTATTGTTAATACTGTTGGGGTAGAGCTATCCGATAGCGCTATGCATGAAGAAAGTGAACGGGTAGAGCTATCCCATAGCCCTATTCCTAAAGGAAATGAATGGGTAGAGCTATCCAATAGCACTATTCCTCAATATTCCTGAGCGTAAGCCATTTCACATAGTTGAGCGCACTTGGGATCTGCCCCCAAGGCCCTACCCATGCCCAATTTTTGGTCCGTAGACCGCGGCTAGAAGTTAGTCCTGCTTTTGTGTACAAAATTGTTTGGCATTTACAATTGTTAAAAAGCTTAATAAAAGACTTCTTTGTACACAAAGTAACCATTTGTCAACGTTAGGAATAAGTTTACCCTGCTTCTGTGTCTCAAATATTTTAACCCTTATTTGTTGGCTTTTCCTTCCCATGGAGAAAGCCACATATAACTGCCTGTGTGAAAACACTGGGAGAGGTAAATCAATTCCTATAATATCCAAGGACTGTCCCTGAGATTTATTGATGGTCATTGCAAAAGCCAACATGACCGGAAACTGACGCCGTCGCATCTGGACTGGCAAGCTTTTATCTTTGGAAATCAAGTCAATTCTTGGAATAAGATCTGTCTTCCCTTTGCTTTTCCATTTAAAGCAATGGCATGAATAACGTTTGCTTTTAAGCTTTTCACATAAAGCCTTGTGCCATTACAAAGGCCACGCTTTCTGTTAAGATTACGCAGGAGCATAATTACACCTCCTGGATTCAGCTTTAGTTCATGAGGAGGCATCCCAGTGGGATTCAGAGAGTTAAGAAACTCTACAGGGTAATCTGTGAGAATCACACCCTCCTCTTCAGCAATTGTGTCAACGGAGCGATATGTTGAGTGTTCACCTTGAACTTGACTAAAGGTACCGTCACATTAAGCGACGCTGCAGCGATATAGACAACAATGTCGATCGCTGCAGCGTCGCTGTTTAGTCGTTGTGTGGTCGCTGGAGAGCTGTCACACAGACAGCTCTCCAGCGACCAACGATGCCGAAGTCCCCGGGTAACCAGGGTAAACATCGGGTTACTAAGCGCAGGGCCGCGCTTAGTAACCCGATGTTAACCCTGGTTACCATTGTAAAAGTAAAAAAAAAAACACTACATACTTACATTCTGGTGTCTGTCGCGTCCTCCGGCGTCAGCTTCCCTGCACTGTGTAAGCGCCGGCCGTAAAGCAGAGCGGTGACATCACCGCTGTGCTCTGCTTTACGGCCGGCCGGCGCTGACGCAGTGCAGGGAAGCTGACCCTGGGGGACGCGACAGACACCGGAATGTAAGTATGTAGTGTTTTTTTTTTACATTTACAATGGTAACCAGGGTAGACATCGGGTTACTAAGCGCGGCCCTGCGCTTAGTAACCTGATGTTTACCCTGGTTACAAGTGAACACATCGCTGGATCGGCATCACACACGCCAATTCAGTGATGTCAGCGGGTGATCCAGTGACTAAAGTTCCAGACTTTCAGCTCTGACCAGCGATGTCACAGCAGGATACTGATCGCTGCTGCGTGTCAAATATAACGATATCGCTATCCAGGACGCTGCAACGTCATGGATCGCTATCGTTATCGTTCTAAAGTTGCTCAGTGTGAAGGTACCTTAAGAATTTTGTCATTCAAGGCGTGAATGTCATCATTCAATGGCGTAAGAATTGCTTTATTGGCAGTTGCTTCTAAGGTTGCATCTGTACTCTCAATTGAGTCGCCAAAATTAGCTGTAATTAAATAACCCTCTTCAAGAAAAGAATTCGGGCTTTCAATTGTGTCTTCTGGTAGACCATATACATTTGACAACTCTCCATTACCAAGTTTCAGTAACCGTGAGTTGTACTCAACTTTGACCTGAGACGTTCTCATATTCTGTTGTAACTGGAACCGTGAAAACTGATTTCAGGATTTTGAGTATTTAACGGTGGACTGTACAAATTGGGCTCTTTTTCCTCCTTCCACTATTAGTAGGGTTTGATGAAAGTCACCACTATTTATGAAAGCTTTTCCACCAAATGGTCTTTTTTTTCCACATACCGTATATACTCGAGTATAAGCCGAGATTTTCAGCCCATTTTTTTGGGCTGAAAGTCCCCCTCTCGGCTTATACTCGAGTCATATACCCGGGTGTCAGCAGGGGAGGGGGAGTGGGGGCTGTGTAATCATACTTACCTGCTCCCAGCGCGGTCCCTGCAGTCCCTGGCTTCTCCGGCGCTGCAGATTCTTCCTGCACTGAGCGGTCACATGGCACCGCTCATTACAGAAATGAATAGGCAGCTCCACCCCCATAGGGGAGGAGCCGCATATTCATTGCTGTAAATGATCGGTGCCATGTGACCGCTCAATTACAGGAAGAAGCTGCAGCGCCGGAGAAGCCAGGGACTGCAGGGACCGCACCGCAGCAGGTAAGGGGTGCGCAGCGCTATAATTACCTGCTCCTCGCTCCAGTGCGGCTCCGTCTGCAGCGTCCTCTAGCAATGACGCTCAGGTTAGAGGGCGCTGTGACGTAGTCAGTGCGCGCCCTCTGCTGAGCGTCAGTGCTGGAGACGGAGCCGCAGAGGAGCAGGTAATTATTGAAAGCGCCGGCGTCCTGAGAAGAGAGGTGAGTATGTGATTTTTTTTTTTTTTTATGGCAGCACCAGCAGCATTCTAAGGAGCACCTAGGGGGCCATAAAGGTGCAGAGCATATAAGGGGCACAGCATTATAAGGAGCACCTATGGGGCCATAAAGGTGCAGAGCATATATGGGGCACAGCATTATAAGGAGCACCTATGGGGCCATAAAGGTGCAGAGCATATATGGGGCACAGCATTATAAGGAGCACCTATGGGGCCATAAAGGTGCAGAGCATAAATGGGGCACAGCATTATAAGGAGCACCTATGGGGCCATAAAGGTGCAGAGCATATATGGGGCACAGCATTATAAGGAGCACCTATGGGGCCATAATCAAAGGTGCAGAGCATATATGGCACAGCATTATAAGGAGCATCTATGGGGCCATAATCAAAGGTGCAGAGCATATATGGCACAGCATTATAAGGAGCATCTATGGGGCCATAATCAACGGTGCAGAGCATTCTATATAGCACAGTTGTATATGGAGCATCTATGGGGCAATAATGAACGGTATGGAGCATCTATTTTTATTTTTGAAATTCACCGGTAAATTCTGCATTTTCTACCCTAGGCTTATACTCGAGTCAATAAGTTTTCCCAGTTTTTTGTGGCAAAATTAGGGGGGTCGGCTTATACTCGGGTCGGCTTATACTCGAGTATATACGGTATGTCTTGGAACAAATTATCCACAGCGTTCATATTAAAACGGAGTCATTGTTACCTCGTCCCAAATAACGACAGATGACTCCCTAAGCTCCTTGGCTTGAAGTGAGGTTGGCTTAATTTTTGACACTGTGGTCTCATTTGTTGTAATTCCAAGGCCAAACTTGGAATGGTAGGTGCTACCGTTTTGTAATAATTTAGCCACCAATCTAGTGGAGGCTACTGAGCAAATAGACTTCTTTTCTGCTTGTAGTGTCTTTTGCAAGCAGTTGTACAAAAATGTCTTCCCACTGCCTCCTGGGCGTTCCAGAAAAA
Source organism: Ranitomeya imitator (assembly GCF_032444005.1). Taxonomy (NCBI): domain Eukaryota; kingdom Metazoa; phylum Chordata; class Amphibia; order Anura; family Dendrobatidae; genus Ranitomeya; species Ranitomeya imitator. Next base: position 176,070,792 of record NC_091286.1, on the reverse strand, counting down.
AGTGTTGGCTAGTGTCGCCTGGCTGTGATGCAACATTGACTGCTTGCATAGTTGCATCGAAAGCTGATTTCTGAGCTTCATTCATTCTGAGCACAGCTTTCAATTGCTCAGCCTCCTGCTTTATTACAGCATAATTCAGTTGGTCCAGTATTTCATCTGGAACATTTACTGGAATTGGCAATCCGTAGTCAGCTCAGGACTTTTTATTGCTTAAGAGCACTTCATTAATATCACGAAGAGCCAGTTGCTCAGCAATTTCTGCAGTAAACCGCCTGGTGTAATCCTCCATAAATTCGGTTTTATATTTGGGCCATAATGCCAATGGTTTAGCTGGTTCCCCATATTCACAAATTATAGCAAATAATTTGCTAAGTTGGTGGGGCATTTGGAAAGCGTTGCATCCGTTATACCGTCTTCCCATTGGGAATCTTCTTCCAAAAGATGAAGATTAATGCACGCATTTTTATACGTGTCATGTACGACTCCATTGACAGTACTTAAGTCGGCATAAGACTTTGCTCCTCTTACGTGAAGTAAAAAGAGTCTTGGGTAATACAGCTCACCATCTGTTAAAGAGACTGTATACATTCGGGCAATTGTTTAACAAATTGAGCCCGTCTTTTTTCCATCCTTCTAGTACAGCTTTTCTATCCCAGACTAAGGGTACCGTCACACAGTGGCACTTTTGTCGCTACGACGGCACGATTCGTGACGTTCCAGCGATATCCATACGATATCGCTGTGTCTGACACGCAGCAGCGATCAGGGATCCTGCTGAGAATCGTACGTTGTAGCAGATCGTTTGGAACATTCTTTCGTCGCTGGATCTCCCGCTGTCATCGCTGGATCAGTGTGTGTGACTCCGATCTAGCGATGCGTTCGCTTGTAACCAGGGTAAACATCGGGTTACTAAGCGCAGGGCCGCGCTTAGTAACCTGATGTTTACCCTGGTTACCAGCGTAAATGTAAAAAACAAACAAACAGTACATACTTACATTCCGGTGTCTGTCAGGTCCCTTGCCGTCTGCTTCCCGCACTGACTGACTGCCGGCCGTAAAGTGAAAGCAGAGCACAGCGGTGACGTCACCGCTGTGCTGTGCTTTCACTTTACAGCCGGCAGTCAGTGAGTGCGGGAAGCAGACGGCAAGGGACAGACACCGGAATGTATGTAGTGTTTTTTTTTTTTTACACTGGTAACCAGGGTAAACATCGGGTTACTAAGCGCGGTCCTGCGCTTAGTAACTTGATGTTTACCCTGGCTACCCGGGGACCTCGGCATCGTTGGTCGCTGGAGAGCTGTCTGTGTGACAGCTCTACAGCGACCACACTACGACTTACCAACGATCACGGCCAGGTCGTATCGCTGGTCGTGATCGTTGGTAAATCGTATAGTGTGACGGTACCCTTAGTGTTCAGGGATTTCACTGTACAAATACTGACAGGCGGAAGCGTCAACTCTGTTTATCTCAAAATAAGCCTGCAGAGTAGAGGCTTTTGAGTCTGAAATAACCATATCCACATTACCATCTTACCATTACCACTTGCTGCATGTTTTCAAGGTGAGGCACAAAACACAATTTGAGCTGGCACCATCCACTTTAAATAAGCTGGGGGATCTCCTAATGTATATCAATTTAGACAAGAGCATGAAAGATAAAGTACATGCATCAAAAATTGGGATCACCACACCAATAATTTTTAGTACAAAAATAACAATTTTTTATTGAAAAGACCACACAAAAACCATTTAAAAACAATTTAAAAAACCCACAAAAAGGTTAGAGGATTAGGGTCCAGATAAAGAGGAGTTGAATACTCAAGGTGAACAGCAGGCCTTTTAATGGTATCTGAAGCATCATGCATTTTATTTTTTCTGATTCTCCACATGCCCTCAGGGGCGCTTATATACCGAGAATCTAGGTGCATGGCTAGTTCATTCCAGTTTAATGTATCAAACTTGATATTGACACAGTCATGTCCTTTGTATACATATTTGAAAAAATATTCAACACTTTTTATTGAAGCACATATCTCAACATTGATATGGCAATTGTACTTGAGTAATAAATAAGGGTTGTATGGAACTACCCATCTATTGTTGATTTCTCGCGTTCCTCGTCTGGTTTTCCCAGTATTGCGTCGACGGTACTGTGGATAACCATCAACATTGGGGTTTATCTCTGTATTTTGCGCATTGACCATCTGTCATGCATATAGCACCAGGTTGATCTTCGCCTCATGGGCCATGAATCATGTGCTTCATCACTGCCTCATGCAGTTTTGGATTTGCTGTTTCATTTGGGATTTCCGAATAAAAGTAGATAAACACGGCACTGTGTGAGGATATGAGTATTGGTGCTCGAGTAGGGTATCCAACCCTCAGTCACAAGTATTCAAGAATCACCCGGCACTCAAAAATTGTGAAAAGTAACAATTACAGTTTATTATTATCCAGACATAGAACCAGTTTGTTTGTTGAACGTTTTCGGTCCCAGATGGACCTTCTTCAGAACAGTTCAATTTATCTGGAATGGAAGGATAATGCACCAATACTCATATCCTCACAGAGTGCCGTGTTTATCTACTTTTATTCGGAAATCCCAAATGAAACAGCAAATCCAAAACTGCATGAGGCAGTGATGAAGCACATGATTCATGGCCCATGAGGCGAAGATCAACCTGGTGCTATATGCATGACAGATGGTCAATGCGCAAAAAATTTTTGAGTGCCGGGTGATTCTTGAATACTCATTTGGGATTTCAGCAGAGACCAATTCGTCAATTCTTTCTTTGTCCCTCAGTTTATCTTCCTTTCCGAGGATTAAGAGCATGTGAGCGTGTGGTAGTGCACGCTTTTGAAATTCTATTACATGCACATAGGCAACTACACGGACAAATACCATACATACTCGAGTATAAGCCGAGATTTTCAGCCCAAATTTTTCGGCTGAAAGTGCCCCTCTCGGCTTATACTCGAGTCACGGTAGCGGTGGGGTCGGCGGGTGAGGGGGAGAGGGCGCTGAGGTATACTTGCCTAGTCCCAGCGATCCTGGTGCTCCCCCTGCCCTCCCACGGTCTTCTGTGCTGCAGCTTCTTCCCCTCTTCAGCGGTCACGTGGGACCGCTCATTAGAGAAATGAATAAGCGGCTCCACCTCCCATAGAGGTGGAGCCGCCTATTCATTTCTCTAATCAGCGGTAACGGTGACCGCTGATAGAGGAAGAGGCTGCAGCACAGAAGACCGTGGGACGGCAGGGGGAGCCGGACGTCGGGACCAGGTAAGTATGTAATATTCACCTGTCCGCGTTCTAGCCGCCGGGTGCCGCTCCACCTTCCCGGCGTCTATCTGCGCTCTGACTGTTCAGGTCAGAGGGCGCGATGACGCATATAGTGTGCGCGGCGCCCGCTGCCTGATCAGTCAGAGCGGGGAGACGCCGGGACCGGACGCTGGGAGCTGCAATCAAGAAAGGTGAGTGTGGCTTTTTTTTTTTTATTGCAGCAGCAGCGGCACAGATTTATACCGAGCATCTATGGGGCAGTATGAACGGTGCAGAGCACTATATGGGGCAGATATGGAGCAATATGAACAGTGCAGAGCACTATATGGGTCAGATATGGGGCAATATGAACAGTGCAGAGCACTATATGGGGCAGATATGGGGCAATATGAACGGTGCAGAGCACTATATGGGGCAGATATGGAGCAATATGAACAGTGCAGAGAACTATATGGGGCAGATATGGGGCAATATGAACAGTGCAGAGCACTATATGGGGCAGATATGGGGCAATATGAACAGTGCAGAGCACTATATGGGGCAGATATGGGGCAATATGAACGGTGCAGAGCACTATATGGGGCAGATATGGAGCAATATGAACAGTGCAGAGCACTATATGGGGCAATATGAACGGTGCAGAGCACTATATGGGGCAGATATGGGGCAATATGAACAGTGCAGAGCACTATATGGGGCAGATATGGGGCAATATGAACGGTGCAGAGCACTATATGGGGCAGATATGGGGCAATATGAACAGTGCAGAGCACTATATGGGGCTGATATGGGGCAATATGAACAGTGCAGAGCACGATATGGGGCAATATGAACAGTGCAGAGCACTATATGGGGCAGATATGGGTCAATATGAAAGGTGCAGAGCACTATATGGGGCAGATATGGTGCAATATGAACGGTGCAGAGCACTATATGGGGCAGATATGGGGCAATATGAACAGTGCAGAGCACTATATGGGGCAATATGAACGGTGCAGAGCACTATATGGGGCAATATGAACAGTGCAGAGCACTATATGGGGCAGATATGGGGCAATATGAACGGTGCAGAGCACTATATGGCAGAGCTATGGGGAAATAATGATCTATTTTTATTTTTTAAATTCACCGGTAAATGGTGCATTTCCACCCTAGGCTTATACTCGAGTCAATAAGTTTTCCCAGTTTTTTGTGGCAAAATTAGGGGGGTCGGCTTATACTCGGGTCGGCTTATACTCGAGTATATACGGTATGTATTTTTTCAAAATCTTGTTAAGCACAGCTTGGAGTTTGATTTTAAATACTCGTGCAACCAAATCTGGTCTGAACTCTGGCCCTTGCCATGGTTCTAAGTTTTCAGTAACTTCTTTCCATTTGGGTTACAGGTCATCGTCACAAAAAGATCTGGCTTTTCGAATTTTTGGAAAATTTGTCATTGCGTCTTGGTAATTTTGCTGCAAAGCTCTTGAGTTTCCAATGAAAGTTGACGGTAAAATTACTGGTGTCCCAGCTTTTAGCCCTTGGTGTAATGCAGCATTATTATTATTATTATTTATTGTTATAGCGCCATTTATTCCATGGCGCTTTACATGTAAGGACTGGTATACTTAATAAAAAGTACAATAATCTTAAACAATACAAGTCATAACTGGTACAGGAGGAGAGAGGACCCTGCCTGTGAAGGCTCACAATCTACAAGGGATGGGTGAGAATACAGTAGGCGAGGGTAGAGCTGGTCATGCAGCGGTTTGGTCAATCGGTGGTTACTGCACGTTATAGGCTTGCCGGAAGAGGTAGGTCTTCAGGTTCTTTTTGAAGGTTTCGATGTTAGGTGAGAGTCTGATATGTTGGGGTAGAGGGTTCCAGAGTAGGGGTGATACGCGAGAGAAATCTTGTATATGATTGTGGGAAGAGGAGATAAGAGGGGAGTAGAGAAGGAGGTCTTGTGAGGATCGGAGGTTGCGTGTAGGTAAGTACCGGGAGACGAGGTCACAGATCTATGGAGGAGACAGGTTGTGGATGGCTTTGTACGTCATGGTTAGGGTTTTAGCATTATGGGTGTGATCCATAACGCCGACATAACTGTTGACGCGTATTGCGTTTTGATTTTGTTTTATATATTCGATCCTGTCGGATTCAATTTTGACGTAACTGTCAACGATAAATTGTTGCGTCAACTTCCCAGCATTTAAAAGGGGATTGAACTTGTCACGAATGGCAAGTCTGTATGAATAGTGCTGCAACAGGGTGATTTTTTTTCTTGTCGATTTTGATCCACTGGTATGGATGGTAGATGAATGTCACCAATTCCTTGATGTTGCACACTTAGGGCAATTGGAGTTGTCAAATTTATTGTCCATCCACTGTCCCCATATGGGAATAGAAGTGGATATGTCATTGCATCACACTTTCTGTGAAGAAAGCTGATTTGAACAGTGTGGTTTTCACTTTTGAGGTGATCTCTGATGTTCCTATTAAATGGGGGTTCACCCATTGCATTTTGATAAATTATAGCTACTTCATTGCACCTTGGTGCATTGTAGCGCCTCTGGTCATCATTGTAGTCATTTATAATTGACATTTATTTCGAGTGGATCGCGATTTTTTAATTCAGCAATACTCACTTCCTCTATTTCAAATTCCCTCATCATTGTGAAGGCTCTAGCGAGTGGGTTAATTGCTTTCATTTTCTCTCCAAGAGATGATAGCAGTGCTGGGAGGCATTTTTTATTTGCTTGACTTCTTGTACTTAATGCTTCTTCACTGTCCAAGATATAAATCTGGGCAAACTTGGGAGTACTACCCACAGCGGGATGCAATGGGGCAGTTCTGTGGTAAATTTGTCCATTAATTCAAAAACCGTATGGACCATGCCCAGGAGGTGGCGCTACTTGTGCTCCCATTGATGCCAAAGCAAGCGAGCTATTGTATTGCCTTATATTAGCCATAAAGTTATTGGAGTGCTGATGCTCTCCTTTCATCAACTTGACTAATTGATCATCTACTGAATTTATTGTCTGTACATGTCCCCGCTTAATTGTTAAGTGCTGCGGAATATGTTGGCGCTATATAAATAAAAATTATTATTATTATTATTATCTACTCGAATAAGGCTACTTTCACACTGGCGTTTTTTGCCAGACATCGCAATGCGTCGTTTATGGCAAAAAACGCATCCTGCAAAGTTGTTTGCAGGATGCGTTTTTGCCCCATAGAGTAACATTAGCGACGCATTGCGACACTTTGCCACACTTTGCCGTGTTGTGGCGGACCGCCTGGAGCAAAAAACGTTACATGTAACGTTTTTGCTCCTGACGGACCGCTTTTTCCGCCCCCACCTCCCCGCACCTCACAATGGGGCAGCGGATGCGCCGGAGAAATGCATCCGCTGCACCCGTTGTGCAGTGCGTCAAACGCTAGCGTCGGAATCTCTGCCCGACGCATTGCGATGGGGAGATTCCGATGCTAGTGTGAAAGTAGCCTAAGACGTAATTGGATGCGCCCTCTCTTGCAGCAGGAAGAGAATGTTTTGTCCTGCGCCCTTTCGTCTTTGAAATTTTTAGATTGGCAGAACTAACATCGAAATGTCAGTTTGCCAGCTCTTCGTATCTCAACAATTTGATTGAGAAGTTCTCTAGCAGCAAATGTATCTTGCCGTCATCGAGTGGCTCTTGCATTTTGGACACATATTCTTTCTTGTTCTCTTTTTTGTGAAATATGTGTATCACTTTGTGCATTGCGTGTTGCTCGTTGTCGTGCAGCATTAGATGCTCTACTTGATTCAGTTACTTCATTTGTTTCTCTTGCTCCGGCCGCCCTCTGTCAGGCTGCATCATCAGTAGTTCTTCGACAATTTTGTTTATCTTCTGTTTCATTAAGACGCAGGTTACGCATCCGTATGCGATTCGCTTCTCTACGTGCAGCAGCGCGCTCAATTTGATCCATCTTTGCAATCTTGCCTCACAGGCTAACATTCAAAAAAGGCTTATGCCTTAACTCGCCTCCAGGGGGAGCTCCTCTCCTTAGGTATCCATGGTTACGTTCAACTGTGGATGACTCATTGTGCACAGACACGTCCAAAATAGGCTACGTTCACATTTGCATTGTGCGCCGCTGCGTCGGCGACACAACGCAAATAAAAACGCACCAAAACGCACGCTAAAATGCTGCGTTTTGCGACGCATGCGTCCTTTTTTTGCCGAATTTTGGACGCAAAAAATGCATCTTGCTGCGTCCTCTGCGCCCTGACGCGTGCGGCAAAAAAAACGCATGCATCGCAAAACGCAGCACAACGCATGTCCATGCGCCCCCATGTTAAATATAGGGGCGCATGACGCATGCGTCGCCGCGGCTGCGCCCGACGCAGCCCGGCGGAACGCAAATCTGAAAGTAGCCTTAGGTATATTGATACCATTTTAGGCCGCAATCAGTCTATGGACCGAAATGTTAGCCTTTATACCTGTACAGATTTACTGCTGCACCATCAACTGCGTTGAGTGCCATGGTATTCCACTTTTTCGGGTGTGTTATTCAGCCATTTCTGCCTGGCGCACCTGTTGACATGTTAAATACAGCTGTCAGTCTCCCACAGCACATTGGGGGCACATCATTCCACACCCCCTTCACTGCTCCTGTGATAGATAAATGGATTTTCAAGGATCTGTCCTCTTGGATTTTATGCCGGATTTTAACATAATGCCTTCTAGATTTTTATGGCCTCAGCGGCCTCCAATGGAGCAATTTTTTACTATGAGGCTAACAAAGTCACTTTGGACACTGTCGGCTACCACTGTGGCAGTGCTTTGTCTTTTTCACAAATAGAATTAAAGGGAATCTGTCACCCCTGGACAATTTTTATCTATTACTATGGGCATACAGGTATTGAATGGTTAAACCAGTCTTGCCTGTATGCCTCATAGCTGTGGTGTAGACATTGAAAAATGCAGTTACAATGTTTTATGTTAATGATTTCTTCCAGGCTCCGGGAGAAGAAATCTCTGCCTCCTGACTTCATTATACTACCACCTCCCTCTCATCAGCGTCATACTGACCAGGTCGGTGCTGTAATCGTGTGCATGTGCTGTGCGTTGGCACGGTTACACGAACACTGTCCACCCTTGTATGGGCAGTCTCTGAATTCGCTGACTGGAGGACGGTGCCATTATAATTCAGGGATTTCTTCCAGGCCCCGCACGCACCGGACCCTGGAAGAAATCATTAACATAAAACATTATAAATGAATTTCTCAATATCTTCCCTGCAGCTATAAGGCATACAGATAACACTGGTTTAACCATTCAGTTACCTATATGACCATAGAAATTGATAAAAATCGTCCAGGGGTGACAGATTCCCTTTAATGGGACGGCAGTGCGTATGTTTCACCTCCGCTCCTTTCACCCAGGATTCTCCAGAACCCCAATCTTGCGATTGGTCGGGGGCCTAGCAGTCTGACCCCCAGTGATCGGGAAGTTACTCCCATATAATATGGATAGGGGATAATTTCCAATCTTGGTACAAGTTCTCTAAGGTTTACCTTGTGAAATCATCTATACCAAAGGTCCTGTTTCTTTGTAAATATAATATTTTGTTTATCTTGCTCTGATCCTGTAATGTTTCCTCTTGATTAGTCCAGAGCTGTAATCACAATTCTGCACTTTCACTATATTGTCTATTTTGCCATGACCTGCAACACCGCATACTGTGAAGTGTCCAGGATACATTGAGTGTATGTGTGAGCAAGCTTGTCGTCCTGTAATCTTGGCACAATTGTGAGTACAGATCTCGCCCCATTTATGCTTTGATATTTTTTTTTACTTATTCTGATCTAAACATCTTGTGCAATAAATACAACACCTCTTACATAATGCTGAAAAATCTGCTAATTTGAGGGCATCCTGCAATCTTTTTTTACGGACAGATTCTCTTTTCTGCTGTAGACTCATTTGAAATGTGTAAAATCCATATCAAAATTGCAGATTATTTTTCAGATTGTTTGCTTTGCAAATCTTGTATGTTGGAACATTGATTACTGCAAGATGGAACAATACAGAAGAAATGTTGGAGTGTATTTACAATGTTCCCATCACTTTAAGTAGATTTATGTATTTAAACTGAGAACTGGTTGACCAAACTGGTGAAGATAAAGATCTGCTGCATTTTTGGCTTGCAGATTACTTTTGTGTGCATATTATGCCAAATTCACATATTCATGATACAAGGTATGTGCTTGGATCTCACTGTCAGGCCCAACTGGTGGGTCTCCTGACCGGAGATAATTGGCTCATAGGCATATATGAGGCAGTTATTTCATGTCAGGAGACCCCCTGATCGGGCCAGGTATTGTGATTCCAGCAAGGTCCCTGTTTCGCCGACGTGTATTTAGCTTTCGCTAAAGACAGCAATATTAGTATTGTTACCAATATGAATTAAATACTGTGTAATATGAATTACTATTACGTTTATTTGGTAATAGCTTGTGATATTCCTTTCAGATCTACGGTTAAAGTTCCTTACGGCTTTGACGTTTTTAGTGCTTGTTATCAGGTATGTAATGGGATATTTAAAGAAAATGAAAATGCATCATGGAAGTAATGTCCTGTTCCCCTAGTGGATAAAGCTGTAACATCAAACTTTTTTAGGAGTGTGCAGGAGTTCTCATTACTCACCTGGGAACCTTCTTGCTTATGCTTGCACAGACATTTTTTTCCCGAACAGAATTTCACAAGAAATCTAATTACTTGGATCATTTATTTTAATGTGACTGAACTACAGTGCCAGACATGACCAATGGACACTAGTTCTTCCTTATTTCTAATCTCACACCATTTTTAGACGGGTTGTCCACTACTCAATTCAGTGTCCCATGCACAATAAAAGCAGAAGTGAGTATCCATTGTTTTTATTTTCTGTGGGACACTGTATGGATTGTATGTTTACAGTGGTGGACAACCCCTTTAAGAATCTTCTTTATTGGTATTACACATTACAGTAGGTTATAATGCTTTGAGATCATTGCAAGATATTAATAAGCATACTCCATACCAGTGATGGTGACCCTTTTAGAGACCAAGTGCTCAATCTGCAACCCAAAACCCACTTATTTATCTCAAAGTGCCAACACTGCAATTTAACCTCAGTTCTAGTTTAGAAAAACCGTATACAGAGAGCAGTCATGGACAGGATCAGGGGTACCAGACTGCAGATATAAAGGAATATGTTCCCTCATCCTGGTGTATACTCCCTTCATCCCGGTGTGTGCTCCCCTCACCCTGGTGATGTGTGCTCCCCTCACCCTGGTGGTGTGTGCTCCCCTCACCCTGGTGGTGTGTGCTCCCCTCACCCTGGTGGTGTGTGCTCCCCTCACCCTGGTGGTGTTTGCTCCCCTCACCCTGGTGGTGTGTGCTCCCCTCACCCTGGTGGTGTGTGCTCCCCACACCCTGGTGGTGTGCTCCCCTCACCCTGGTGGTGTGTGCTCCCCTCACTCTGGTGGTGTGTGCTCCCCTCACCCTGGTGGTGTGTGCTCCCCTCACCCTGGTGGTGTGTGCTCCCCTCACCCTGGTGGTGTGTGCTCCCCTCACCCTGGTGGTGTGTGCTCCCCTCACCCTGGTGGTGTGTGCTCCTCTCACCCTGGTGGTGTGTGCTCCCCTCACCCTGGTGGTGTGCGCTCCCCTCACCCTGGTGGTGTGCGCTCACCCTGGTGGTGTGCGCTCACCCTGGTGGTGTGCGCTCACCCTGGTGGTGTGCGCTCACCCTGGTGGTGTGCGCTCACCCTGGTGGTGTGCGCTCACCCTGGTGGTGTGCGCTCACCTCACCCTGGTGGTGTGCGCTCACCTCACCCTGGTGGTGTGCGCTCACCTCACCGTGGTGTGGTGTGCGCTCACCTCACCCTGGTGGTGTGCGCTCACCTCACCCTGGTGGTGTGCGCTCACCTCACCCTGGTGGTGTGCGCTCACCTCACACTGGTGGTGTGCGCTCACCTCACCCTGGTGGTGTGCGCTCACCTCACCCTGGTGGTGTGCGCTCACCTCACCCTGGTGGTGTGCGCTCACCTCACCCTGGTGGTGTGCGCTCACCTCACCCTGGTGGTGTGCGCTCACCTCACCCTGGTGGTGTGCGCTCACCTCACCCTGGTGGTGTGCGCTCACCTCACCCTGGTGGTGTGCGTTCCCCCTCACCCAGGTGGTGTATGCTCCCCTCATCCTGTTGGTGTGTGCTCCCCTTATGCTGGTGATGTGTCCTTCCCTCATCCTGGTGGTGTGTGCTCCCCTCATCCTGGGGGAGCATATACCATATATATACTCCCCCAATCCATGTATATGCTCCCCCAATCCGTGTATATGCTCCCCCAATCCGTGTATATGCTCCCCCAATCCGTGTATATGCTCCCCCAATCCGTGTATATGCTCCCCCAATCCGTGTATATGCTCCCCCAATCCGTGTATATGCTCCCCCAATCCGTGTATATGCTCCCCCAATCCGTGTATATGCTCCCCCAATCCGTGTATATGCTCCCCCAATCCGTGTATATGTTCCCCCAATCCGTGTATATGCTCCCCAATTCGTGTATATGCTCCCCCAATCCGTGTGTCCCCCATCTTTGTGTCCCCCATCTTTTGTGTGTTCCCATCTTTATGGGTGACCCCCATCTTTGTGGGTGTCCCTCATCTTTGTGGGTGTCCCCATCTGTGTACGTGTCCCCCATCTTTGTACGTGTCCCCCATCTTTGTACGTGTCCCCCATCTTTGCACGTGGGTCCCCCATCTTTGCACGTGGGTCCCCCATCTTTGCACGTGGGTCCCCCATCTTTGCACGTGGGTCCCCCATCTTTGCACGTGGGTCCCCAATCCATGTATATGCTCCACCAATCCGTGTCCCCCATCTTTGTGTGTTCCCCATCTTTGTATGTATGTCCCATCTTTTGTACGTGTCCCATCTTTTGTACGTGTCCCATCTTTTGTACGTGTGTCCCCAATTCATGTATATGCTCCACAAATCCGTGTCCCCAATCCATGTCCCCCATCTTTGTGTGTTCCGCATCTTTGTACTTATGTCCCATCTTTTGTACTTATGTCCCATCTTTTGTACGTGTGTCCCATCTTTTGTACGTGTGTCCCATCTTTGTATATGCCCTTCATCCTGGTTTATCCTCCTCCTGGTATTTGTCCCACATCCTGCCAATGCCGCTGTTCAACGCATAGATAAAAAAGCATAAAACACAATAAACAGTGCTACTCGCCTTCCTTCTTCTCCCCTACCACTTCGCCTTCTGAAGCTGTCAGCTGACTTTAATGACGGGGGAATGCATGATGTCGGTGCCATGCGCCCAGGCGTTTGTACACCAAGGTCAGCTGCTGGCCTTGAAATGGCCAGCAGGATGTATTGCAGTGCACGGACCTGGCAAGTTTGTGTGTTGCAATACACTCCAGTTGGATGTGTGTCCTCAAACGCACATCTAGCTGAAGTAGGGGCTGGCGTCCTTGAGCTCCTCATCCGCCGGGCCCGGAAATACACTAGTGCTGAGGTGATGGCGTGTGTTCCCCCTTTGGCACGCGTGCTATAGGTTTACCACCATTGTACTGTAAAAATTCCAGCAAAATGGCTTAATTGTTGACAGGATTCATCTGAAAAACCAATTAATGATAGAAGTTCTGCCTTAAACAAAGGTTGTCACTAATAAATTTTTGTATCCAGTTGGAAAAACAGTGGGTGGGCTGCGCTGCTTGAGTAAATCAGTTCTTCAGAAATTAAATCCAGTGTGAATAAAAAGCCTTTTCCTCATTGTTTCTGAAGAATTGGTTCACTCTGGCAGTGCAGCCCACCCAACTGGATCCAATGTTCCCTGGAGTTTTTATCCACCAGCCACTGGGCAGCAGCAGCTCTTTTTCTTGCCTACATAGGAGTTGTGCCTGTCACTACTCCACCAGGTGAGTGTAGCCAGCACTCTCCTACTCTCCCTCCACAGGGAATCACCCTATAGTGCGCTCTGTTTCCCACTCCTAGATTTACACACAAATGCATTTCTGTCTTTCAGCATTCTCATCCTGTATTTAAGATTTGGGTCCCAAGTATTACAAGATAATTTTGTTGCTGAGCTGACTACGCATTATCAAAATTATATCCTTTATTTCTGATGTTGTCATCTGTCCTGCGTGTTGTAAATGTGTCCTGATTTACATGTAGCACCACTATTACTACACAACATGAAGAAGCCACAGAACTGTATTGTGTGGATGTAATGTTGCTGTTTGCAGCAGCCAACGAGCTAATGAAGCTGCACGTGTAAACTTGCTAATACTTCTTCTTTTATTCCATTTCTCCTTAATCAATTACACCAGCCGAGTTTTTATCATTTTATGGCCTTTTGAACTTTTATCTCTACACTTTAGCTTTTGTGTATTCTCCATCTAAAAATGCTCTGTATGGTAAGTATTGGCTTATATTGAATGGCAGACAAAATTGTAAGTGTTGGTCTGGATATATACAGTATGTTTTACATCAGCATATTCAGAGCGATAACTTTTACTTTAGTCATTTACGGCATATGATTGTTACATAAGATGGGTCCCTACATTGTCAGCATTTTATGGGAATAGCCAGCAGTTTTCATGCAGCTGCCATTTGGGAACTCCTGATGATAATGACCAATTGCCCACTGCGATAATCGGACAAATCCTTTCAACATTCCTCCTGACTGCCGGTGAGCAGATATTAAAGCAAAGCTCACCCCTTTACCTTACATATAAAAATAAATGTCTTGAACCTATGAATTCTCCAGACCAAGGCTGTGCAATAAATTTTCCCCAGGGGCCCCATGAGAGACCGTGACTGTTTTGGAGGGCCAAACCAATAGGCTGAAATTAATTCTGGTCAATATAATTATTTATATTAATTCTAATAATTGTGTTAATATTAATATCACTTAATATTAAGTAGAATGAAGTATGCTGAGGTCCCTCTATATACCGTTCGAGCCCACACACAGCCCCCTATATACTGTATGAGCCCCCACATAGCTTACTATATTCAGTGTGAGCCCCACATAGCCTCCATATATAGTGTGAGCCCTGCATAGCCTCTGTATATACAGTGTGAACCCCACATAACCTCCAATGAACATACAAATATCCCATACACATGAAAAAAACAAACACACATACTTGCCTCGCTCCCATTTCCCCGATATTCAGCTCCTGTTCAACGAGTCCCAGCAGCATCTTGATGAAATACCATCATCGCATCCGCTGTCTCACACGCTGATTGGTGGAAGATGAAGCCGGTGGCCCTGTCCTCCACCAATGTATTCACTGTTGTCTGCATCCTGAGGATGCGGATAGCAGTGACAGTGGATGGGGGCGTGGAATGGCATGGTTTGGCCTGTGGGCCACTGTTGCAGCCCTTCTGCTGTCTCATTTGCGGGCCAAACTGGAACATCCACTGGGCCGGATGTAGCCCTCAGCTGCTTGTTCTCCAATGGGATGGGAAATTTAATGGGCTCACCATTTATTTATTACTTTAACTTTTTGCAGAATCTCAGCTGAAGGATAATCCTGCCTTCTCAATGCTTAATGATTCCGATGATGATGTCATATATGGGTAAGTCTAGAGCCTAATTCTCATTCTGCGTCTTGTTATATGTAGGGCTTAATATTATATAGTGTCTTCATCAATGGTACAAAGCAAGAATTGTGGAGTCACTATGATTCTTTTCCAAAAAAGAATATTCTGATTAATGGATTAATGGCAGCACAAAACAGCACTACCATACAGTATGATTGCCAGCAATTTCAGTCATGTGATTGTAGATGAGTGTTATATGTAGCTTACTCTCATCTCATCAGTAAGAACAGAAAGTGCAGTTTTTGTTCTGTTAGAGCAAGGATTGGCCAGTTGCTATTAACTCAAGGGTCTTCTTGAAATGGTCGTCTGCTGAAGTCTAATTCCACACTCAATCACAATATCAAAAATACCGTAAAACATTAAATGCAATTTGTATACCCAGCTTCATTGTCTTTACATATAAGTAGAGGCTGTTACTCCAACACTACATACAGTAACTGGTATACCACAAAAATCCTATATTAGAAGGACCTCATGTTAGGATGCAAAGTATTGCCTATCAACCATGTCCTTAATTTGTGGCTGCAAGACGGGAGTCTAGAGAACTGCCTCTTACCTGGACTGCATCTGCGACTCTTCTTTTGATTAGCCAGCCTAATACGATGTCATGTGCGTCATGCCACAACGATAATGTCATGCCAGGCCAGTTAATCAAAAGAAGAGACAGTGATGCCTTCAGGAAAGAGGCAGTTATCATGGCTTCCATTCATGTCCATATTTCAGAGCTTCCTGTCAAAATCAAATTGCACCAGCTCTATTGTCCATTTCTTGTACATACAATCTATGGCTGTAACCGGTTCACAACATCTGCCGTGCATGTAGGGGCTCAGTCAATATGACATGGCACCCTCAAACTAATCCAGCAACATCTGAACTCCAATATGATGCTTCTTCCCTTATGAACTTTGCACTGTGCCTCAAAGTAATTTTTGACAACATAGTGGGTATTGTATCTGCCATACATGTAAGTAGACTGCTTCTTATTTTAGGAAAATACCCATGGAGTCAAAATTGTCACTACCCTTGCTCTTCTGTTACTTAGGGGTTTTGTATATGGAGTCCTCAAACGCTACACAATAATTTGTTGTCCAAGAGTCAAATAGCGCTCCATCCCTCCCGAGTCTCAGCACGTTTACCTGAAATTGTGTAACAAATTTTGGTGCCAAAATCTGAAAAATGTAAAATTTGGGGCTTAAACAACGTTTTTGAGGTAAAAATTTAATTATTTTTTCTTCAGTGCCCAATAGTATAAAATTCTTTGGTACACCTGTGGTGTCAATATGATCACTTTCTTAGGTGAATTTATTGAGACGTATAGTTTGTAAAATGGTGTCCCCTATTTTCTCTTATTATCCCATTTGAAAATTGAAAACTTGAGGCCAAAGCAACATTTTAATCCCTTTACCCACCAAGGCAGTTTGCACCTTCATGACCTGGCCAAATTTTACAATTCTGGAACTCTGAAACGCTTCAAGAGATTCCTCTGATTCTGTGACGTGTTTTTGTGACATGTTGTACTTCATGATAGTGGCAAAACTTCTTCAATATGACTTGCGTTTATTTGGCAAAAAATGGAAATTTGGTGAAAATTTAGCAATGTTCAAACTTTTAATTTGTATGACCTTAAATCAGTTAGGTCACACAAAATAGTTAATAAATAACATTTCCCACATGTATGCTTTACAATAGTGTGAATAGAAAAAAGAAAAAAAAAGCTCACCCCTCAATGTAGCTCGATCTGCACAAATCCCCGCGATCCACGCCACCACACGATGCTAGACACAGGGAAGGAAGAAGTTGATCCAGCTTCTGATCCACAGTTCAAAGAGACGTGGTTTAAAATCATGAAGTCTTAATTTCCGGAAGAGCTAAAAGTCAGTAAAGGTATTTCAAAAATATAGGAAACAAAATCCTCTGGGATGGAGGGATTAGTAGGTGGAGCACAAAAAAATGAGGCTATCAGACTCATTTTGAGCTCAAGTGCGTTCTTAGACTTGGTTTAAACCAATTTGTGCAATTTCTCCTGAATATGCCGATACCCCATATGTAATCAAAAACTACTTTTGAGGCACAGTTTAAAATTCAGAAGGGAAGATGCGCCATATTAGAGTTCACATTTTGCTGAAATGGTTTGAGGGTGCCATATGTCACATTGGTAGAGCCCCTAAGGTGCCAGAACAGAAGAAATTCCCCATATACTGTATGACCTCATTTTACAACCTACACTCCCCAATGAATTTATCTAGGGGTTCAGTGAACATGTTGACACCACATGTGCCTTACAGATTTTTATATTAGTGGCCGTGAAGAAAGAATTAGATTTTTACCACTAAAATGTTGTTTTAGCCCCAAGTTTTTATTTTTCTAAGGAATAATAGGAAAAAAAATTACCTTTTGTTTGTTGTAAAAATTTTTCTGAGTGCGTCAATTCCCTACATGCACAGTACAAAGCTCAGAAGGGAAGGAGCGCCATATTATAATGCAGATTTTACTGTTAGGCCATGTTCACACAGTGCGTTTTTTACCGCGGAAACGCAGCGGTTTTGCCGCTGCGGTTCCGCGGCTGTTTTCCATGCAGGGTACAGTACACTGTACCCTATGGAAAACAGGACCCACTGTGCACATGGTCCTGAATTGAAAAAAAAAAACCGCACTGATTAGCTGCGGTAAAAAAGAAGTACCATGTCACTTCTTTTTGTAAAACAGCAGCGGTTCTGCACCCATAGACCTCCATTGTGAGGTCAAACCCGCAGTAAAACCCGCAGATCAAAAATAGATCTGCGGGTTTTATTGCGGTTCGTGGTGCAGAACCGCTGCAGCAGGAAGTGCGGGGAAGCGGGCGGAAGTGCGTTGGTGGAGTGTGGCTGCCCCGATCCCACCCCCCCATGCTCCGATGCCCCTCCCCCGTGCTCCGATGTCACCCCCCCGTGCTCCGATGCCCCCCCGTGCTCCGATGCCCCCCCCCGTGCCCTAGTCTCCCCCCCTTATACTTACCCGGCCTCCCGGTGTCCGTCCGGCCGTCTTCTCCCTGGGCGCCGCCATCTTGCCGGCAGATTCGTTACAAAGTGCATTTTGATCACTGAGATATAACCTCAGTGATCAAAATAAAAAAAATAGTAAATGACCCCCCCCCCCCCCCCCCTTTGTCACCCCCATAGGTAGGGACAATAAAAAAAATAAAGAATTTTTTTTTTTTTTTTTTCACTAAGGTTAGAATAGGGGTAGGGTTAGGGGTGGGGTTAGGGTATTTTCAGCCATTTTAACCCTAAAAAAATTCCTAGAAAACACACAGACTCTGGCTAGAAAACTGCATCAAAAAACGCATCAAAAAACGCATCAAAAAAGGACCAAAAAAAGGACCTGCGTTTTCTGCCAAGAGCTGCAGTTTTTTAAAAAACAGTCCTGAAAAAAAAAAGGATGGAAATCAGGAACGTGTGAACATACCCTTAAGGTTTGTGTGTTCTATGACCCACTGTGAGAGTTCCTGAGGTGCCAGAACAGCAGAACCCCCATAAGTGACCCCATTTTACAAAATACAAATACACCTCTTGATGAAATCATCTAGGGGTTCCGTAATCATATTGACACTGCGGATGTGTCACAGAATTTTATACCATTGGGCTGTGAAGAAAGAATACCATATTTTTCGGATTATAAGACGCGCTTTTGTTCCCAAATTTTGGGGGAAACTGGGGGGGGGGTGCATCTTATAACCCGAATCTGTGTGCTGTAGAGCTGGGGGGCAGCTGTGGAGTGGTGTCAGGGGGCTGGAGTGGGCTGACTGCAGGCTGTAGAGACAGCAGGAGGTCCTGTGCTTTCGCTCATTAGCCTCATGTAATATTTACTTCACCCGCTGTCCATCAACTCGGTGATGAAGCCACGCCAAGTTGGTTGACAGGGGAGCAGTGCATATTGCATGTGCCTGCACTCCCCCCATCATGAATATTCCCCCCAGTCACTCTATATGCCCCCCTGCTGGCATACACATGGCCCTTCCTTTCTCTATATGCCCCCCCCCCCCCCCCCGCTGGTACACACATGCCCCCCCCCCAGTCATCACATGCCCCCCTGCTGGCATGCACATGATAAAATGTGACGCCCAGGAGACCGGGATACCCAGCACCGGACCAATGGGGTCTGTCTCTTGAGGGGGATGTCACGGGTGGCTTGACCCGGTGCTGTGGCCTCAGGCAATGCACAGTGTAAGGGGTATCGTGAGGGGACAGGCACTTACTTGATCAGCAGCAGGTTCTCCCAGCGGCGATGATCCCGATCCTGGATAGATGGCTATTGTCCAAATGAAAGACTGAGGCACTGAAACGTTTAACCAGTTTACTTTAACATAAAAGGATTTACAACCAGTCCTGTCACCGGAGTCTGTATGGGAACTCTGAGTTACTTTGACCCTGCCGGGGTCTTCGCCTCTTATTGTGCGCAATTTCTGTGTGGCCCTGCTGCTGTATGTGAACTGGCTGCCGGCCCAATCTGTCCCCTCCGGGTCCTGGTTCGACGGGCAACCCGAGTCCTTTTATCGGCTTACCCCCTCCGGGAGTACCGCTGAACTCTGTGTCTGTTGCTGCGTCCGGCCCTAGTGAAGCTGATATCACCTCACGTTTTTCCGGTTGCTGTATTATATATAATGAATACAGCCACGGATCCGGTATCCGTCTTTGCGCCTGTTCTGGGTAGTGATTAATGCTACCCGGTTCTCACAATGTCCTTTTTCTCTATCCCTCTTCTCCTCAGGCCGGTGATTTTGGCCTGGAAACTGTCACAGGGCTGTTAGAGATTCAGCTGTATGACCTCTCACTATCAGCTCCTTAGCCCAACTGCCATTTCTTCTCTCAGACCAGAATGGATCAAGGGGAGTCTCTGGAGCTCCCCCTTCTGGCCGGAAGTGGTAGTGCAGTTTTGCTATCTTAATATTTGTATTTAGTGTCAGTAACTATTTTTGTGGCAAATACCCCTAGGGGGTGCCACATTCCCCCTTAGTTAAGAACAGTACTCCGGGACTGTGGGACGATAACATTTTGACATAACAATTAATATGTACAGAGTCTTAAAAATGAAAAGTCACAAAAATCACTCAAGGAAACAAAAATAGAGTTCTGTAAAAAGTCACTTCAAATAGCGTCCATTAATACAGTTCTATCCTTGAATGTACTAGGAAAGGCACTGCACTTAGTGTCCAGGAATTTAGTTCCATTGTTCCAACAGAGTTATCAATATAAAGTCTAAAGAAAGTTCAAAAAGAGCAAAAAGCAAAGTTCAAAAAGCAGTCTTTCCAGAGCTTTGATTTAGTGCCTCCGGGCTGATAACAAGTTCAAGAATATGCAAGAAGTTCATACAGACAAGTCTCTGTAGGTACTGGGCTTAAACGTTGCAGACTGATAACAATGACTATACTACATTTTCTGTTTAACTATATACGGCATAACATATATACAATTCACATTACGAGTTTTATAGTTGGTAATCTGCATACCTGGCCGGTAATTGACCCTGGGTACTACGCTGTGATCTACGTAATAGCGGTGTCTCTTCATGTGGTGTACTACTGTCTACTGTGGATGTAGTATCTGCCCGCTCTGCTAAAGATAATTCCACGACTATGGAGTTGGCAAGTCCACCGTGAATGGGATTACTCTGATCAGGAATCTGTTCTTCCTGGCCTGGAACCTCCTGTAGTACGGGGTCAGCCTCTTCCTGTCTTGGGACTTCTGGTATTGGGTTCGGTGTTGAGTAAAAGGCCACCATGGGAACCACTACTGCACCATGGTATGTTAGAAGGGTTTTGGGAAAGTCTCCTATGCAGGTGTGATACATTTCCTCTTCTTTTTCCTTTACTGGTTGGACCTGCATGGGTTGAATAACTTCTGGTTCTGGCTGGACAACTTCTGGCTCTTTCAATGCTTCCGGACATAATTTAAGATTGTCTCTTGACACTAGTACAGATGTTAAGCCTCCGTTTTTGCTAATGAGACACATTTTAGGATTATCCATTCTTGTTGGTAAAACTGTGTAGGGTACGGCTTCCCACTGATTGTCTAGTTTATTGGTTCGACGATTTCTCTTGAGCACTTGGTCACCCGGTCTTAATGGGGTCGCTAGAGCATTCTGGTTGAAAGTTCGCTCTTGTCTTTCTCTAGTTTGCTGAAGGCTTCTTTCCACACTCTCTTGCACTTGGCGATACTGCTTTTGACGTATGATATCCCAATTGGAGTCTTGAACTTCTGCGTCTGGTTTCAGAATTCCCATTTCTAGATCGATCGGTAATTGGCCGGGTCTTGCACGCATAAGGTAAGCTGGGGTGCAGTTGGTGGAGCTCACCGGGACATGATTATATAGATCCACCAAGTCAGGCAATTTCTCTGGCCATTGATTCCTTTCTGTCTCAGGTAAAGTCTTTAGTAGGTCTATTACAATATGGTTCATCTTCTCGCATAAGCCGTTTGTTTGTGGATGATAGGCCGTCGTCCGGATCTTTTTGCAACCATACATATTACAGAATTCTCTGAAGATCTCTGATTCAAAGGCTGTACCTTGGTCGGTGAGAACCTGTTCCGGATATCCATGGGGTCTACAAAAGTACGTTTGGAATGCTTTGGCTGCTGTTTTTGCTGTCAGATCTTTTACGGGTACTACTACCAAGAAGCGTGAATAATGGTCCACGATGGTCAAGGCATAGACATAGCCGGACCGGCTTGGTGTCAACTTCACGTGGTCTATGGCTACAAGTTCAAGTGGTTGTTTGGTGATAATGGGCTGCAGTGGTGCTCTTTGGTTCTTTTGATCGTTTCTTCTGAGGTTGCACGGGCCACAGTTTCTGCACCACTGTTCGATTGATTTTCTCATCCCGACCCAATAAAATCTTTCTCTTAGAAGTACTTCTAACTTTTTCCAACCGAAGTGACCAGCACCATTATGGTAAGCTTCGAGGACCATCTTCACATCTTGTTTAGGCACGATAATCTGCCAAACCAATTCATGTGTTTTCGGATTGGTGTACCTTCTACAGAGCTTCCCTTGATACAGGAACATTTTGCCTCTCTCTTTCCAGAGTTGATGCGTCTCTTCTGGGGCATCCTCATCGGGATATGCGCTTTGCTCAGTCAGCAGTTCCTTCACCAACTTCACAGCCGGATTGCTGTCTTGGGTGTCAGCCCATCTATGGTGTGCTAACGGATTAAAATTCACCTCTTGTTGTTTCTGATAGGTACTTGACTGATGATGTTTTGCCTTGGGATGATGGAAGGCTGGTAGTTCAATTTCTTCAAGCTCCCCCGTTTCTTCTTCTACATCTCTCAAGTGTGGCATCCGGGATAGGGCATCGGCATTTCCATTCTTGCGACCTGCTCGATACTTGATTATGAAGTTGTAATTAGATAACCGGGCTATCCATCGCTGTTCTAACGCACCTAATTTGGCTGTGTCCAGATGGGTCAACGGATTGTTGTCAGTATAGACAATAAATTCTGCAGCGGCCAGATAGTGTTTGAAACGTTCAGTCACAGCCCAAACTACTGCCAGTAGTTCCAATTTGAAGGAGCTGTAATTTTCTGAATTTCTTTCAGTTGGCCGGAGCTTTCTACTTGCAAAGGCGATGACTTTCTCCCGACCTTCTTGCTTTTGTGACAGCACCGCTCCTAGTCCCACATTACTGGCATCGGTGTAGAGGATGAAAGGTTGATGGTAATCTGGGTATGCCAGAACCTCTTCTCCGGTTAGTGCCTTCTTTAATTGTTCAAAGGAGTCTTCCCTTTCGTCGTTCCACTGAAAAGGAGGGTTTCGGTTTGAAGGTTTCTTCGTCTGCCCTACCAAGGTGTCTTGCAAGGGTGCTGCCAACTTAATAAATCCTTTTATAAATCTGCGATAGTAACCCACCAATCCCAGGAATTGTCTCACTTCTTTTGCGCTGGTAGGTCTTGGCCAATCCCTTATGGCGCTTATTTTCTCGGGATCTGGTGCTACTCCCTCCGAACTCACGATGTGTCCCAGGTACTGTACCTTTGGCTTGAGAAGGTGACATTTGGATGGCTTGACTTTCATGCCATACCTGGATAAGGCTTCGAACACTTCTGCCAGGTCTATTAAGTGTTGTTCGTACGTCTTTGAGTAGACGATCACATCATCTAGGTACAGGAGGACGGTCTCGAAGTTCTTGTGTCCGAGGCAGCATTCCATCAGCCGCTGGAAGGTACCGGATGCGTTGCAGAGTCCGAACGGCATGCGATTAAATTCACATAGACCCATTGGTGTGGTGAATGCCGTCTTTTCCTTATCTCTCTCAGCCACAGGGACTTGCCAATACCCGCTTGTTAAGTCTAAGGTGGAAAAATAATTAGCAGATTTCAAAGCAGTTAAGGACTCTTCTATCCTAGGCAAGGGGTAGGCGTCTTTATGGGTGATGTTATTAATCTTCCGGTAGTCTACGCACATTCTCATGGTTCCGTCCTTTTTTTTGACAATCACTAGAGGGGCCGCCCAGGGGCTACAGCTGTCTCTTATTACCCCGGCCTGTTTCATCTCCCTCAGCATATCTTTTGCACACTGATAGTGAGCGGGCGGTATGGGTCTATATCTTTCTTTTATTGGGGGATGGTCACCGGTGGGGATTGTGTGTTCTACCCCTTCTATCCGTCCGAAGTCCAATGGGTGTTTACTGAAGACTTGTTCATATTCCGTCACTAGCCTATACACCCCTTGTTTTTGATGGGTAGGTGTTGAATTTATGCCCACGTGTAGCTGTTGGCACCAATCCTCCAATTCTCCGTCTGAGCCGTTGCCTTCCACCTGACAGGTTGGTTCTAAGGGCTCAATGGTTGTGATGGCATTGTTGTCAACAGTATATAGCTTTGCCATTGTAGCATACCTTGGCAAAGTGACCTCTTCCTCTCCACAGTTCAAAAGTCGTACCGGCACTCGTCCCCGGTGTACCTCGACTATCCCTCGTGCTGTGAGTATAGTGGGCCTGCTGTCGGTGTACACTGGTTCTATTAAGGCTTGATAATCTCGTCCCTTAGTACCAATGGCTGCTCTACACCATACCAGCATTTCTGTTTTTGGTGGGATTACAATAGACGTTGAATCACTTACCCTCACACTGCCGATTTCTCCACCTGCAACTTCTACCTGTTGCCTTAACATCAATACTTTTATTTCCCTCCAGAGAACTCTCTGCTGGCAGGATTGGGCAGTTTCAGCAATTTGCTGTAAGACAGAAATGACTTCGGAAAAGCAGTTCTCTAACACATTCATTCCTATCAATACAGTTGGTTCACAGTTCCGCCGGTCAACATCAACAACAATTATACCCTGTTTCTTCAATTCTACTTTACCAATCTTTATGGTCATCTCCCTGAATCCTAGTTTCGGTACCAACTTACCATTACTTGCCCATATATCTAGTTCAACATCAGAGGGCCCTTTATCAATATCTGCATCAGCCCAGTACCTCTTATAAAGGATATACGGTATAGATGAAATCTGGGAACCTGTGTCCAGCAAAGCGTTGAGGGGAATTCCGTTTAGCACGATAGGGATAATGGGTCGTCCTCCGACGTACCTGTCGTGCCTTGGGCCTTGAAAGTTCATTCCTGCGAAGCGGCCCGCATTCCCAGGGGATTCCCGTTTAAATCACAATCTCGTGCAAAGTGGCCTGGCTGCTGGCAACGGCGGCAAATGGGCTGTCCATCCGGTTGGTAGCGGTCGCGGGGTCGTCCTCTCCATGTCGGGTATCTCCGGGGTCTCATCCATGGAACATCCTCTCTACAGTTTGCCAACTCCATCTTGTGTCCTCTCATCTCCTGCATGGTTTTAGCCATTGAAGCAACAACATCAGCTAAAGAGTCAAGCTTTTGTTGAAGAGCCTCATTAGTACTGGGCCCCAGGGGCTTAGCAATGGCCCCAGACATAGCTGATGTCACTGGCACTCCCTGTTGTTGAGGTGCCTCTGCCATGGGTTGCGCAGGATCCTGATCCCGAGGTGCCTCTGCCAGCTGGAGACGTATAGCGCTCTCCTTTAATTGGGCAAATGTCAATTCAGGGTTCTTAAAAACAAGCATGCTCACATGCCCCCGGTGAGAAGGGGTGTAGAGTCCCTCAATAAATTGATCTCTTAGCAGTTTATCCGCTCCGGTGTTAAAAATGGGTTCAGCCAGTGTAAGTGATTTAAGGGCTTCCTGCAGGTTTAAGGCAAAGTCTCTCACGCCCTCATTAGCTTTTTGTTTGCAATTAAAGAATCGTATTTTAGCTTTGCTGCTGGCAGTGGTTTCAAATGTAGCTTTTAATCCAGCAAATATGCGTTCAACAGTGCCTTTTAGATCAGCTGCCCATGTTGTGACTTCTCGCTTAGCATGGCCACTTAACTGCATCATCAGGAGACTAACACGCTGAACTTCACCCACAGGGAACATGTCAAAATGGGCCAGCATCTTTTCTCTGAAATCGTCAAGGGTATTAGGCTCACCTTCATACATTGGAAGCCATGGGCCACCCGGGGTATATGGCATCAGCACCGGCATGATGGGCGCCACTCCTTGCACCGCTGCGCTACCGGACTCTCTATCGACACTCTGTCTTTCAGCTGCATTAGCGTCGCCGGGTGCTGCGGCGTCTCCGTGCTGCGACATACTGTGCCCCCTTAGTTAATCCGGACCCTTCCGGTCCTCCGCTTCCGTCGGGATAGTGTAGACTCGTTCCGCTGTGCAGCAGGATCGATTTTCCCCTTGCTCTGATGTCAGAGCGCTCAGCTTGGTGCCGCCCACAATGACACGCCCCCTGCTGCTCCCACCCACCGTGCTCTGTAATGGCGGATTGTGAAGTTTTTCAGTTAGACTGGGGTTCAGGTGATGGCGTAGCTCAATTAACAGTCTCGTGCCTAACGGTTATGAAGTAATTACCTCAGGGGATGGCGGCCATCTTTACTCCATTATAACCAATGGGGAAAAGTCACTTTCAATAGTTTTCAATGGGGAATGGATTTTTCTTTAATAAAGTCAATTTTCAAGATTTTTCATCCAAGTTTTCACAGTTTTGGGCTCCAATCACGGCACACAATACCCGGTATACGGGCTGGCTAGATCCTGTTCGTGACGCCAATTGTGACGCCCAGGAGACCGGGATACCCAGCACCGGACCAATGGGGTCTGTCTCTTGAGGGGGATGTCACGGGTGGCTTGACCCGGTGCTGTGGCCTCAGGCAATGCACAGTGTAAGGGGTATCGTGAGGGGACAGGCACTTACTTGATCAGCAGCAGGTTCTCCCAGCGGCGATGATCCCGATCCTGGATAGATGGCTATTGTCCAAATGAAAGACTGAGGCACTGAAACGTTTAACCAGTTTACTTTAACATAAAAGGATTTACAACCAGTCCTGTCACCGGAGTCTGTATGGGAACTCTGAGTTACTTTGACCCTGCCGGGGTCTTCGCCTCTTATTGTGCGCAATTTCTGTGTGGCCCTGCTGCTGTATGTGAACTGGCTGCCGGCCCAATCTGTCCCCTCCGGGTCCTGGTTCGACGGGCAACCCGAGTCCTTTTATCGGCTTACCCCCTCCGGGAGTACCGCTGAACTCTGTGTCTGTTGCTGCGTCCGGCCCTAGTGAAGCTGATATCACCTCACGTTTTTCCGGTTGCTGTATTATATATAATGAATACAGCCACGGATCCGGTATCCGTCTTTGCGCCTGTTCTGGGTAGTGATTAATGCTACCCGGTTCTCACAATGTCCTTTTTCTCTATCCCTCTTCTCCTCAGGCCGGTGATTTTGGCCTGGAAACTGTCACAGGGCTGTTAGAGATTCAGCTGTATGACCTCTCACTATCAGCTCCTTAGCCCAACTGCCATTTCTTCTCTCAGACCAGAATGGATCAAGGGGAGTCTCTGGAGCTCCCCCTTCTGGCCGGAAGTGGTAGTGCAGTTTTGCTATCTTAATATTTGTATTTAGTGTCAGTAACTATTTTTGTGGCAAATACCCCTAGGGGGTGCCACAATAACAAACACTTAACTCACCTTCTGTTGATGGCTCCGTGCTCCCAGTTCACCCGTGGCTCTTCCTGTGTCTGTGCCAACATCCGATCATGTGATCGGCACAGTAAAGTGATGTCATCACCGTGTGCCCAGGTCACATGATCTGATGCCTGGGAAACAGGAAGCGCAGCCAAGGAGTTGGGAGCACAGAACCATCATAAGAAGGTGTCTTAAATGTTTATTTTATCATGTGTGTGCCTGCAGGGGGGCATGTAGTGACTGGGGGGGCTATGTGCGTGCCAGCATGGGGGCATGTAGTGACTGGGGGGGCCATGTGTGTGCCTGCAAGGGGGCATGCAGTGACTGGGGAAGCCATGTGTGCCAGCAGGGGGGCATATAGTGACCGGGGGGCCATGTGCGTGCCAGCAGGGGGGCAGGTGTGCCAGCAGCACAAAGGGGGCAGTGTGCCAGCAGCACAAGGGGGAAATGTGCCAGTGTGCCAGCAGCACAGGGGGCGGCCATGCGCCAGGATGGGGGTTATATAGATACCAGGATGAGGGACATACAGTTATCTGAAAAAGTTTGGGCACACCTATTAATCTTAAGCTTAACGTTTTATAAAAATTGTTTTTTTTGCAACAGCTATATCAGTTTCATATATCTAATAACTGTTGGACACAGTAATGTTTCTGCCTTGAAATGAGGTTTATTGTACTAACAGAAAATGTGCAATCTGCATTCAAACAAAATTTGACAGGTGCATAAGTATGGGCACCCCACCAGAAAAGTGACATTAATTTTTAGTAGATCCTCCTTTTGCAAAAATAACAGCCTCTAGTCGCTTCCTGTAGCTTTTAATGAGTTCCTGGATCCTGGATGAAGGTATTTTTGACCATTCCTCTTTACAAAACAATTCCAGTTCAGTAAAGTTTGATGGTCGCCGAGCATGGACAGCCCTCTTCAAATGATCTCACAGATGTTCAATGATATTCAGGTCTGGGGACTGGGATGGCCATTCCAGAACAGTGTAATTGTTCCTCTGCATGAATGCCTGAGTAGATTTGGAGCGGTGTTTTGGATCATTGTCTTGCTGAAAGATCTATCCCCTGCGTAACTTCAACTTTGTCACTGATTCATGAACATTATTGTCAAGAATCTGCTGATACTGAGAGGAATCCATGCGTCCCTCAACTTTAACAAGATTCTCGGTGCCGGCATTGGCCACACAGCCCCAAAGCATGATGGAACCTCCACCAAATTTTACTGTGGGTACCAATGTTTTTCTTGGAATGCTGTGTTTTTTGGCCACCATGCATAATGCCTTTTTGTATGACCAAACAACTCAATCTTGGTTTCATCAGTCCACAGGACCTTCTTCCAAAAATAAATTGGCTTCTCCAAATGTGCTTTTGCATACCTCAGCCAACTCTGTAGGGTGCTTGCAGAAACGGCTTCTTTCTCATCACTCTCCCATACAGCTTCTCCTTGTGCAAAGTGCGTTGTATAGTTGACCGATGCACAGTGACACCATCTGCAGCAAGTTGATGCTGCAGCTCTCTGTAGGTGGTCTGAGGATTGTCCTTGACTGATCTCACCATTCTTCTTCTTCTGCCTTTCTGATGTTTTTCTTGGCCTGCCACTTCTGGCCTTAACAAGAACTGTACCTGTGTTCTTCCATTTCCTTCTTATGTTCTTCACAGTGGAAATTGACAGGTTAAATCTCTGAGACAGCTTTTGTATCCTTCCCCTGAACAACTATTTGAATAATCTTTGTTTTCAGATCATTAGACAGTTGTTTTGAGGAGCCCATGATGCCAGTCTTCAGAGGAGATTCAAACATGAGAACAACTTGCAAGTGGCCACTTTAAGTAGCTTTTCTCATGATTGCATACACCTGGCTATGAAGTTCAAAGCTCAATGAGGTTAGAAAACCAAAAAAAGTGCTTTAGTAAGTCAGTAAAAAATAGGTAGGAGTATTTAAAACAAGAAAATAAGGGTGCATATCAAATTTTGTTTGAATGCAGATTGCACATTTTCTGTTAGTATAATAAACCTCATTTCAAGGCAGAAACATTACTGTGTCCAACAGTTATTAGATATATGAAACTGAAATAGCTGTTGCAAAAAAAACAATTTTTATAAAACATTAAGCTTAAGATTCGTAGGGGTGCCCAAACTTTTTCATATAACTGTATATATGATTTGTAAGACGGACACTGGCATTATAAGACAGACCCCCAGTTAACATAAAATTACTTTTTTCTGTTTTTCTTCACCAAATTTGGGGGTGTGTCTTATAATTAGGTGCGTCTTATAAAGCGAAAAATATTTTAGCTGCAGATTTTACATTTTTCCAAGGAGAAATAGGTACAAATGTCACTAAAATGTGTCCCACAATTTTTCTGCTGAATGTAGAGATATAGTGGGGAAAAAAGTATTTAGTCAGGCACCAGTTGTGCCAGTTCTCCCATTTTAAAAAATGAGAGAGGCCTTTAATTGACATCATAAGTAGACCACATCTATGAGAGTCAAAACTGAGAAAACAAATCCAGAAAATCACCTGGTCTGATTTGGCAAGATTTATTTTTAACCCCTTTCTGACCTTAGACGTACTATCCCGTCGAGGTGCCCTGGGCCTATCTGACCCTCGACGGGATAGTACGTCATATGCGATCGGCAGCGCTCACGGGGAGAGCGCCACCGATCGCGGCCGGGTGTCAGCTGCCTATCGCAGCTGACATCCGGCACTATGTGCCAGGAGCGGTCACGGACCGCCCCCGGCACATTAACCCCCGGCACACCGCGATCAAACATGATCGCGATGTGCCGGCGGTATAGGGAAGCATCGCGCAGGGAGGGGGCTCCCTGTGGGCTTCCCTGAGCCCCCCGCAGCAACGCGATGTGATCGCGTTGCTGCGAGGGTCTCCTACCTCCTTCTTCGCTGCAGGCCCCGGATCCAAGATGGCCACGGCATCCGGGTCCTGCAGGGAGGGAGGTGGCTTCACAGAGCCTGCTCAGAGCAGGCACTGTGAAGCCTGCAGTGCTGCATGTCAGATCGGTGATCTGACAGAGTGCTATGCAAACTGTCAGATCATCGATCTGTGATGTCCCCCTGGGACAAAGTGTAAAAATTAAGAAAAAAAAAAATTCCAAATGTGTAAAAAAATTAAAAAAAATATTCCTAAATAATGAAAAAAATATATATATTATTCCCATAAATACATTTCTTTATCTAAATAATAATAAAAGAAAACAATAAAAGTACACATATTTAGTATCGCCACGTCCGTAACGACCCCACCTATAAAACTGGCCCACTAGTTAACCCCTTCAGTAAACACCGTAAGAAAAAGAAAAAAAAAAACGAGGCAAAAAACAAAGCTTTATTATCATACCGCCGAACATAAAGTGGAATAACACGCGATCATAAAGACCGATATAAATAACCATGATACAGCTGAAAACGTCATCTTGTCCTGCAAAAAACGAGCCGCCATACAGCATCATCAGCAAACAAATAAAAAAGTTATAGTCCTGAGAATAAAGCGATGCAAAAATAATTATTTTTTTCTATAAAATAGTTTTTATCGTATAAAAGCGCCAAAACATAAAAAAATTATATAAATGAGGTATCGCTGTAATTGTATTGACCCGGAGAATAAAACTGCTTTATCAATTTTACCAAACGCGGAACGGTATAAACGCCTTCCCCAAAAGAAATTCATGAATAGCTGGTTTTTGGTCATTCTGCCTCACAAAAATCGTAATAAAAAGCGATCAAAAAATGTCACGTGCCCGAAAATGTTACCAATAAAAACGTCAACTCGTCCCGCAAAAATCAAGACCTCACATGACTCTGTGGACCAAAATATGGAAAAATTATAGCTCTCAAAATGTGGTAACGCAAAAAATATTTTTTGCAATAAAAAGCGTCTTTCAGTGTGTGACGGCTGCCAATCATAAAAATCCGCTAAAAAACCCACTATAAAAGTAAATCAAACCCCCCTTCATCACCCCCTTAGTTAGGGAAAAATTAAAAAAATGTATTTATTTCCATTTTCCCATTAGGGCTAGGGTTGGGGCTACAGTTAGGGTTGGGGCTAAAGTTAGGGTTGGGGCTGAAGTTACGGTTAGGGTTTAGATTACATTTACAGTTGGGATTAGGGTTAGGGGTGTGTCAGGGTTAGAGGTGTGGTTAGGGTTACTGTTGGGATTAGGGTTAGGGGTGTTTGGATTAGGGTTTCAGTTATAATTGAGGGGTTTCCACTGTTTAGGCACATCAGGGGCTCTCCAAACGCGACATGGCGTCCGATCTCAATTCCAGCCAATTCTGCGTTGAAAAAGTAAAACAGTGCTCCTTCCCTTCCGAGCTCTCCCGTGTGCCCAAACAGGGGTTTACCCCAACATATGGGGTATCAGCGTACTCAGGACAAATAGGACAACAACTTTTGGGGTCCAATTTCTCCTGTTACCCTTGGGAAAATACAAAACTGGGGGCTAAAAAATAATTTTTGTGGGAAAAAAAGGATTTTTCATTTTCACGGCTCTGCGTTATAAACTGTAGTGAAACACTTGGGGGTTCAAAGCTCTCACAACACATCTAGATAAGTTCCTTAGGGGGTCTAGTTTCCAAAGTGGTGTCACTTGTGGGGGGTTTCTACTGTTTAGGTACATTAGGGGCTCTACAAACGCAATGTGACACCTGCAGACCATTCCATCTAAGTCTGCATTCCAAATGGAGCTTCTTCCCTTCCGAGCCCTCTCATGCGCCCAAACAGTGGTTCCCCCCCACATATGGGGTATCAGCGCACTCAGGACAAATTGGACAACAAATTTTGGGGTCCAATTTCTCCTGTTACCCTCTGGAAAATACAAAACTGGGTGCTAAAAAATAATTTTTGTTGGAAAAAATTTTTTTTTTATTTTTACGGCTCTGCATTATAAACTTCTGTGAAGCCCTTGGTGGGTCAAAGCGCTCACCACACATCTAGATTAGTTCCTTAGGGGGTCTACTTTCCAAAATGGTGCCACTTGTGGAGGGTTTCTACTGTTTAGGTACATTAGGGGCTCTGCAAACGCAATGTGACACCTGCAGACCATTCCATCTAAGTCTGCATTCCAAATGGCGCTCCTTCCCTTCCGAGCCCTCCCATGCGGCCAAACAGTGGTCCCCCCCTACCCCCCCAACATATGGGGTATCAGCGCACTCAGGACAAATTGTACAACAAATTTTGGGGTCCAATTTCTCCTGTTACCCTCGGGAAAATACAAAACTGGGGGCTAAAAAATAATTTTTGTGGGAAAAAATAATTTTTGTTTTATTTTTACGGCTCTGCATTATAAACTTCTGTGAAGCCCTTGGTGGGTCAAAGCGCTCAAAACACATCTAGATAAATTCCTTAGGGGGTCTACTTTCCAAAATGGTGTCACTTGTGGGGGGTTTCAATGTTTAGGCACATCAGTGGCTCTCCAAATGCAACATGGCGTCCCATCTCAATTCCTGTCAATTTTGCATTGAAAAGTCAAACGGCGCTCCTTCCCTTCCGAGCTCTTCAATGCGCCCAAACAGTGGTTTACCCCCACATATGGGGTATCGGTGTACTCAGGACTAATTGTGCAACAACTTTTGGGGTCCATTTTCTCCTGTTACCCTTGGTAAAATAAAACAAATTGGAGCTGAAGTAAATTTTCATTTTTATTTAAACATTCAAAAAATTCCTGTGAAGCACCAGAAGGGTTAATAAACTTCTTGAATATGGTTTTGAGCACGTTGAGGGGTGTAGTTTTTAGAATGGTGTCACACTTGGGTATTTTCTATCATATAGACCCCTCAAAATGACTTCAAATGAGATGTGGTCCCTAAAAAAAAATGGTGTTGTAAAAATGAGAAATTGCTGGTCAACTTTTAACCCTTATAACTCCCTAACAAAACAAAAAAATTTGGTTCCAAAATTGTGCTGATGTAAAGTAAACATGTGGGAAATGTTACTTAAGTATTTTGTGTGACATATCTCTGTGATTTAATTGCATAAAAATTCAAAGTTGGAAAATTGCGAAATTTTCATAATTTTCGCCAAATTTCCGTTTTTTTCACAAACAAACGCAGGTACTATCAAATAATTTTTACCATTGTCATGAGGTACAATATGTCACGAGAAAACAATGTCAGAATCACTGGGATCCGTTGAAGCGTTCCAGAGTTATAACCTCATAAAGGGACAGTGGTCAGAATTGTAAAAATTGGCCTGGTCATTAACGTGCAAACCACCCTTGGGGGTAAAGGGGTTAAAATTATGGTGGAAAATTAGTATTTTGTCATAAACAAAAGTCCATTTCAATATTTTGTTATATATCCTTTGTTGGCAATGACAGAAGTCAAACGTTTTCTGTAAGTCTTCACAAGGTTGGCACACACTGTTGGTGGTAGTATGTTGGCCCATTCCTCCATGCAGATCTCCTCTAGATTAGTGATGTTTTGGGCCTGTCTCTTGGCAACATGGACTTTCAACTCCCTCCAAGGTTTTCTATGGGGGTGAGATCTGAAGACTGGCTAGGCCACTCCAGGATCTTCATATGCTTCTTACGAAGCCACTCCGTCATTGCCCTGGCGGTGTTTTGGGGATCAATATCATGCTGAAAGACTTATCAATGTTTCATCTTCAATGCCCTTGCTGATGGAAAGAGGTTTGCACTCAAAATCTCTCCCTACATGGCCCCATTCATTCTTTCATGTACACTAATCAGTCCTCCTGGTCCCTTTGCAAAGAAACAGCCCCAAAGCATGATGTTGCCACCCCCATGCTTCACAGTAGGTATAGTGTTCTTTGGATGCAACTCAATGGCATTCTGTCTCCTCCAAATATGATTTGTTTTGTTTCTACCAAACAGTTCTACTTTAGTTTCATCAGACCATATGACATTCTCCCAATACTCTTCTGGATAATCCAAATTATCTCTTAGCAGACTTCATACGGGCCCGGACATGTACTGGCTTAAGCAGGGGGACACGTCTGGCACTGCAGGATCTGATTTTCTGGTGGTGTAGTGTGTTACTGTTGGTAGCCTTTGTTACGGTGGTCCCAGCTCTATGCAGGTCATTAACTAGGTTCCCCCCGTGTGGTTCTGGGATTTTTTCTCACCGTTCTTGTAATCATTTTGACCCCACAAGGTAAGATCTTGTGTGGAGCCCCAGATCGAGGGAGATTATCAGCGGTCTTGTATGTCTTCCATTATTTTATTGTTGCTCCCACAGTTGATTTCATCACACCAATCTGCTTGCCTATTGAAGATTGTCTTCCCAGCCTGGGGCAGGGCTACAATTTTGTTTCTGGTGTCCTTTGGTTGTGGACAGGTGTCTTTTGTACTGATAACAAGTTCAAGCAGGTGCCATTACTACAAGTAATGAGTGGAGGACAGAGGATCCTCTTAAAGAAGAAGTTACAGGTCTGTGAGAGCCAGAAATCTTGCATGGTTTTAGGTGACTAAATACTTATTTTTCACCATATTATGCTAAATAAATCCTGCTGAATCAGACAAGGTGATTTTCTGGGTTTTCTCAGTTTTGACTCTCATAGTTGCGGTCTACCTATGATGTCAATTACAGGCCTCTCTCATCTTTTTAAGTGGGAGAACTTGCACAATTGGTGGCTCACTAAATACTTTTTTCCCCACTGTACCCCATATGTGGCTGTACAGTACTGTTTTGCCATTTGGAGAGACTCAGGAGGAAATCGGCGCCATTTGCCTCTTGGAGCTCAAATTTTCCCAGAATAGTTTGCTGACTCCACATACAAACCACAAAGTGCTAGAAGAGCAGAATCGCCCTCATGTGACCCCATTTTGGGAATTTATGTACATTTTTGACTCAATGGGGGTTTTCCAGAAACAAAAAGCTGTGGATGTTACGGAGTTAATTACGTTGTAGTGCCCAGCACATTGTAATGCCCAGTACGTTCTAGCGCCTAGTGCGCTGTAGTGGTACCTAGCTCATGCTTCTGGAGACACGCACCCGTAAATTAGGCGGGCTGCCATCGCTACAGAAATGTCAAACATGTGGATGCTAAATGTGGTTTAGGTACACTGGGGCTCAGAAAGGAGGGGGCATTTGGATTTGGGATCGCTGAATTTTTTTTGTGGTGCGAGGAGCCAAAGTGCTTTTCCAGAGCTTTTGTGCTACCAGTAACATGGGAACCCCCTTTATTTCCATTGACAAATCACAGACCTGAGTGGGGACTTGCTTTTTTGTGGATTGAGTTGAAGTTTTTATTGGGAAGATTTTGCATAACATTTTGGATCACATTTGTCCGGCGCTCTACGCTGAGGACTTAGATGGGGATCCATGAAAGTCGGCGAGTGACGTGATTCAGATGAAACCCTTGGGGGATCCAATCACTATAATGCAGCAGCAGTGTTACTCTGAACTCTCAGGCCTATGTTCAGCCTTTTCCTTCTTTTCAAACGTGCACAAAGCTGTGGCGGAAAGTGCTTTTATGCCCTTATGAAAAGACGGACGCCACCGGATCATAAGACAGACTGCCTCCACAGTGCCTTCATCTGCCTCATGTGGAATCTAACATCGGGGGTTCTGTCTGAATCACGTATTTCAGACAATTACATGAATACCTGGTGTAAGCGCTCAGCACAGGATAAAACTGCGATTTTTAACCCCTTCAAGACCCAGCCTGTTTTCACCTTTCTGACCCTGGTAATATTTACACTTCTGACCACTGTCACTTTGAGGTAATAACTCTGGAACATTTCCACGGATCCCACTGATTCTGAGATTGTTTTCTCGTGACATATTGTACTTTATGATAGCAGTAAAAATTTCTTCGATATGACTTGCGTTTTTTGTGGAAAAAAAGGAAATTTGGTGAAAATTTTTCAATTTTCCAACTTTTAATTTTTATACCCTTAAATCAGAGAGTTATATCGCACAAAATAGTTAATAAATAACATTTCCCACATGTCTACTTTATATCAGCATGATTCCAACCAAAAATCTTTTTTGTTAGGTAGTTATACGGGTTAAAAGTTGACCGGCGATTTCTCATTTTTACAACAAATTTTACAAAACCATTTTTTAGAGACCACCTCACATTTGAAGTGACTTTGAGGGGCCTATATGATAGAAAATATCCAAAAGTGACAACATTCTAAAAACTGCACCCCTCAAGGTGCTCAAAACCACATTCAAGAAGTTTATTAACCCTTCAGGTGCTTCACAGGAATTTTTGGAATCTTTAAAAAAAAAAAAAATTAACATTTAACTTTTTTTCACAAAAAATTTACTTCAGATCCAATTTGTTTTATTTTTCTGTTACTGTTTGGACGCATGGCAAAGCTTGGAAGGGAAAGAGCACCGTTTTGAATTTTTCAACCCAGAATTGGCTGGAATTGAGATCGGACGCCATTTTGCGTTTGGAGAGCCACTGATGTGCCTAAACAGTGGAAACCGCCCACAAGTGACACCATTTTGGAAAGTAGACCTGCTAATAACTTATACCCAAAAGAAGTATTCAAAAGAAAAAATATATATTGATAAATTTTATTTTATTGACAATCGAATCATGATTCTACACAAAAACATGAAAGATGCTTATAAATAAATCATAAAAATCGCACAATGCACAAGTATTTTATTAGAAATAAATTAAAACAATGTCCAATAAACCAATTTTAATATATTAAAAAAATATATAATATATATAAAATTATACATATATAAGAAAATCCACATATGTATAAATATGGGAAAAGATGTGTCACACAGGGGACAGGGAGCAACAGACCTTGTAGCAGTAGATCTATAATTTGCTATATTGCTTTATCCAGAAACCATCGCTTATAAAAATATATATATAAAAAAATTTATAAAGTGAATTTATTATAATGAAGTGAATAAATATTCAATTTATGAACAATTGGTGAGAAAAAACATGCGCCAAAAAAATATATCAAGTGATCAATAAAAGTGCATAATAAATGAATAAAAAAATGAATAAAAAACTTGCCAAAAATTTAACAATAACAGAGGCAATTAATAACAATAATAAATGCCTCTAATGTGATCAAGTGATCAAGGGAGCAGCAGCGAAACGTACGTTGGAGTGGTGTTTTCAGGGGACGGTGTGAGCTCCAGACTGGTGATCATTTTGGCATTATTATTATTATATATATATATACCGTATATAATCGAGTATAAGCCGAGATTTTCAGCCCAAATTTTTGGGCTGAAAGTGCCCCTCTCGGCTTATACTCGAGTCACGGTCTGTGGCAGGGTCGGCGGGTGAGGGGGAGAGAGGTCTGAGGCATACTTACCTAGTCCCGGCGATCCTGACGCTCCCCCTGCCCGTCACACTGTCTTTGGGTGCCGCAGCTCTTCCCCTGTACAGCGGTCACGTGGGACCGCTCATTAAACTTATGAATATGGACTCCACTCCCATAGGCGTGGAGCCGCATATTAATTTCTCTAATCAGCGGTAACGATGACCGCTGATAGAGGAAGAAGCTGCGGCACCCGAAGACAGTGTGACGGGCAGGGGGAGCGTCAGGATCGCCGGGACTAGGTAAGTATGTCATATTTACCTGTCCACGATCCACACGCCGGGCGCCGCTCCATCTTCCCGGCGTCTCTCTGCTCTGACTGTGCAGGTCAGAGGGCGCGCCGCCCTCTGCCTGATCAGTCAGTGCGGAGAGACGCCGGGACCGGACGCTGGGGAGCTGCAAGCAAGAAAGGTGAGTATGTGTTTTTTTTTTTGTTTTTTTTTTTATTGCAGCAGCAGCGTTATATATGGCACAGATTTATGTGGAGCATCTATGGGGCCAAACTGAACGGTGCAGAGCATATAGGGCACAGATTTACAATGAGCATCTATGGGGCCAAACTGAACGGTGCAGAGCATATAGGGCACAGCTTTACAATGAGCATCTATGGGGCCAAACTGAACGGTGCAGAGCATATAGGGCACAGCTTTATAATGAGCATCTATAGGGCCAAACTGAACGGTGCACAGCGTATAGGGCACAGATTTATGTGGAGCATCTATGGGGCCATAATGAACGGTGCAGAGCATTCTACATGTATATGGCACAGTTTTATAAGGAGCATCTATGGGGCCAAACTGAACGGTGCAGAGCAAGGGCACAGATTTATGTGGAGCATCTATGGGGACAAACTGAACGGTACAGAGCATCTATGGGGCCATACTGAACGGTGCAGAGCATTCTACATGTATATGGCACAGTTTTATAAGGAGCATCTATGGGGCCAAACTGAACAGTGCAGAGCAAGGGCACAGATTTATGTGGAGCATCTATGGGGACAAACTGAACGGTACAGAGCATATATGGCACAGTTTTATAAGGAGCATCTATGGGGCCAAACTGAACGGTGCAGAGCATATAGGGCACAGCTTTATAATGAGCATCTATGGGGCCAAACTGAACGGTGCAGAGCGTATAGGGCACAGATTTATGTGGAGCATCTATGGGGCCATAATGAACGGTGCAGAGCATTCTATATGGCACAGTTTTATAAGGAGCATCTATGGGGCCATAATGAACGGTGCAGAGCACATAGGGCACAGATTTATAATGAGCATCTATGGGGCCAAACTGAACGGTGCAGAGCATATATGGCACACCTTTATAAGGAGCATCTATGGGGCAAACTGAACGGTGCAGAGCGTATAGGGCACAGATTTATGTGGAGCATCTATGGGGCCAAACTGAACAGTGCAGAGCATATATGGCACAGCTTTATAAGGAGCATCTATGGGGCCATAATGAACGGTGCAGAGCATATATGGCACAGATTTATAAGGAGCATCTATGGGGCCATAATGAACGGTGCAGAGCATATATGGCACAGCTTTATAAGGAGCATCTATAGGGCCATAATGAACGGTGCAGAGCATTGTATATGGGGCACAGCTTTATATGGAGCATCTATGGGGCCATAATGAATGGTGCAGAGCATTCTATATGGCACAGCTATATATGGATAATCTATGGGGCAATAATCAATGGTATGGAGCATCTATTTTTATTTTTGAAATTCACCGGTAGCTGCTGCATTTTCCACCCTAGGCTTATACTCGAGTCAATAAGTTTTCCCAGTTTTTTTGTGGCAAAATTAGGGGGTCGGCTTATACTCGGGTCAGCTTATACTCGAGTATATACGGTACTTTTATTGATCACTTGATATATTTTTTTGGCGCATGTTCTTTCTCACCAATTGTTTATAAATTGAATATTTATTCACTTCTTCATTATAATTCACTTTTCACTATATATATATATATATATATATATATATATATATATATATATATATATATATATATATATATATACGGTATATATATATAGTAAATATCTGTGGTTAGTTATAGCACCTCACTGCTCTTATTTTCCCAATCACATCTTTCATTTCCCCCCCCACATCTCTCATTTTCTCCCTCACTCCTCTCATTTTCTCCCTCACTCCTCTCATTTTCTCCCTCACTCCTCTCATTCCCCCCTAACACTTGTCATTTCAACCTCACATCTGTCATTTTCCGATCACTCCACTATTTTCCCTCACTCCTCTCATTTTGCACTCACACCTTTTCATTTTCACGTCACACCTCTCATTTTCACCTCAGTACATACATGTTTGTCATCTCCCTTATATATAGTATACACCTGTATGTCATCTCCTGTATATAGTATATACCTGTATGTCATCTCCCCTGTATATAGTATTTACCTGCTGTGTGTCATCTCCCCTGTATATAGTATATACCTGTATGTCATCTCCTATATATAGTATATACCTGTATGTCATCTCCTCTTGTATATAGTATGTACCTGTATGTCATCTCCTCCTCTATATAGTATATACCTGTGTGTCATCTCTCCTGTATATAGTATATATCTGTCATCTCTCCTGTATATAGTATATACGTGTCATCTCCTCCTGTATATAGTATATACCTGTATGTCATCTCCTCCTGTATATAGTATGTACCTGTATGTCATCTCCTCCTCTATATAGTATATACCTGTCATCTCTCCTGTATATAGTATATATCTATGTGTCATCTCCCCTGTATATAGTATATACCTGTGTGTCATCTCCTCCTGTATTAGACCTCGTTCACACATTATTTGCTCAGTATTTTTACCTCAGTATTTGTAAGCTAAATTGGCAGCCTGATAAATCCCCAGCCAACAGGAAGCCCTCCCCCTGGCAGTATAAATTAGCTCACACATACACATAATAGACAGGTCATGTGACTGACAGCTGCCGTATTTCCTATATGGTACATTTGTTGCTCTTGTAGTATGTCTGCTTATTAATCAGATTTTTATTTTTGAAGGAAAAATACCAGACTTGTGTGTGTTTTAGGGCGAGTTTCGTTTGACAAGTTGTTTTTGTTGAGTTGCGTGTGGCGACATGCATGTAGCGACTTTTTGTGTGTTGAGTTGCATGTGACAGGTTAGTGTAGCAAGTTTTGAGCATGGCGAGTTTTGCGCATGGTGAGTTTTGCGCATGGCGAGTTTTATGTGGTGCCTTTTGAGTATGTGCAAGTTTTGTGTGAGGCAACTTTTGCATGTGTTGAAACTTTTGTGCATGTGGCAATTTTTCCGTGTGTGCAAGTTTTGCGTGTGGCGAGTTTTCCATGAGGTGAGTTTTGCACGTGTGGTGAGTTTTGCGTGAGCCTAGTTTTTGCATGTGGCGAGTTTTGCGCGTGGCGAGTTTTGAGCGGCGACTTGTGTTTCGACTTTTATGTGGCGAGGTTGGTGTATGTGTGGTGAAATGTGTCCTGAGGGTGGTATATGTGTTCAAGCACGTGGTAGTTTGTGGCGCATTTTGTGTGTGTGTTCATAACCCCGTGTGTGGTGAGTATCCCATGTTGGGGCCCCACCTTAGCAACTGTACGGTATATACTCTTTGGCGCCATCGCTCTCACTCTTTAAGTCCCCCTTGTTTAGATCTGGCAGCTGTCAATTTGCCTCCAACACTTTTCCTTTCACTTTTTCCCCATTATGTAGATAGGGGCAAAATTGTTTGGTGAATTGGCAAGCGCGGGGTTAAAATTTCGCCTCACAACATAGCCTATGACGCCCCCGGGGTCCAGACGTGTGACTGTGCAAAATTTTGTGGCTGTAGCTGCGACTGTGCAGATGCCAATCCCGGACATACATACATACATACACACACACACACATACACACACACATTCAGCTTTATATAGTAGACTAGCTGAAGAGCCCGGCGTTGCCTGGGCATAGTAAATATCTGTGGTTAGTTATAGCACCTCACGTCTCTTATTTTCCCATCATGCCTCTCATTTTCTTCCTTACGCCTCTCATTTTCCCCCTCACTCCTCTTACTTTCCCCGTCACACCTCTCATACCCCCCTAACACTTGTCATTTCGACCTCACATCTGTCATTTTCCGATCACTCCACTATTTTCCCTCACTCCTCTCATTTTGCACTCACACCTTTTCATTTTCACCTCACACCCCTCATTTTCACCTCCGTATATACATGTTTGTCATCTCCCTTATATATAGTATACACCTGTATGTCTTCTCTTGTATATTGTATATACCTGTATGTCATCTCCCCTGTAAATAGTATATACCTGCCGTATGTCATCTCCTCCTGTATATTGTATATACCCATGTGTGATCTCCTATATTTTATACCTGTATGTCATCTCTTCTGTATATACTATATACCTGTATCTCATCTCCTCCTATATATAGTATATACATGTATGTCATCTCCTGTATATAGTATATACCTGTATGTCATCTCCCCTGTATATAGTATATACGTGTGTCATCTCCTCCTGTGTATAGTATGTACCTGTAAGTCATCTCCTCCTGTATATAGTATATACCTGTGAATCATCTGCTCCTGTATATAGTATATACCTGTCATCTCCTCCAATATATAGTATATACCTGTATGTCATCTCCTCCTGTATATAGTATATACCTGTGTGTAATCTCCCCTGTATATAGTATGTACCTGTATAGTATATACCAGGTTGTCATCTCCTCCTGTATATAGTATATACCTGTGTGTCATACCCTCCTGTATATAGTATATACCTGTATGTCATCTCCTCCTGTATATAGTATATACCTGTCTCATCTCCCCTGTATATAGTATATATGTGTCATCTCCTCCTGTATATAGTATATACCTGTCAGTCATCTCCTCCTGTATATAGTATATACGTGTGTCATCTCCCGTATATACGTGTGTCATCTGCTCCCGTATATAGTATATACGTGTGTCATCTGCTCCTGTATATAGTATATACCTGTGTGTAATCTCCTCCTGTATATAGTATATATCTGTGTGTCATCTCCTCCTGTATTAGACCGCATTCACACATTATTTGGTAAGTATTTTTACCTCAGTATTTGTAAGCTAAATTCGGCAGCCTGATAAATCCCCAGCCAACAGGAAGCCCTCCCCCCCTGGCAGTATATATTAGCTCACACATACACATAATAGACAGGTCATGTGACTGACAGCTGCCGTATTTCCTATATGGTACATTTGTTGCTCTTGTAGTTTGTCTGCTTATTAATCAGATTTTTAGTTTTGAAGGATAATACCAGACTTGTGTGTGTTTTAGGGCAAGTTTCATGTGTCAAGTTGTGTGTGTTGAGTTGCATGTGGCGACATGCATGTACCGACTTTTGTGAGATGAGTTTTGTATGGCGATATGCGTGTAGCAACTTTTTGTGTGTCGAGTTGCATGTGACAGGTTAGTGTAGCAAGTTGTGTGCAGCAAGTTTTGCGCGTGGCGAGTTTTAGGTGTGGTGCCTTTTGAGTATGTGCAAGTTTTGTGTGAGGCAACTTTTGCATGTGTTGCAACTTTTGTGCATGTGGCAATTTTTCCGTGTGTGCAAGTTTTGCGTGTGGCGAGTTTTCCATGAGGTGAGTTTTGCACGTGTGGTGAGTTTTGCGTGAGCCTAGTTTTGCATGTGGCGAGTTTTGCGCATGGCGAGTTTTGAGCGGCGACTGGTGTTTCGACTTTTATGTGGCGAGGTTGGTGTATGTGTGGTGAAATGTGTGTTGAGGGTGGTATATGTGTTCAAGCACGTGGTAGTTTGTGGCGCCTTTTGTGTGTGTGTTCATATCCCCGTGTGTAGTAAGTATCCCATGTCGAGGCCCCACCTTAGCAACTGTACGGTATATACTCTTTGGCGCCATCGCTTTTACTCTTTAAGTCCCCCTTGTTCACATCTGGCAGCTGTCAATTTGCCTCCAACACTTTTCCTTTCACATTTTGCCCATTATGTAGATAGAGGCAAAATTGTTTGGTGAATTGGAAAGCGCGGGGTTAAAATTTCACCTCACAACGTAGCCTATCACGCTCTCAGGGTCCAGACGTGTGACTGTGCAAAATTTTGTGGCTGTAGCTGCGACGCCTCCAACACTTTTCCTTTCACTTTTTTCCCCATTATGTAGATAGGGGCAAAATTGTTTTGTGAATTGGAACGCGCGGGGTTAAAATTTCACCTCACAACATAGCCTATGACGCTCTCGGGGTCCAGACGTGTGACTGTGCAAAATTTTGTGGCTGTAGCTGCGACGGTGCAGATGCCAATCCCGGACATGCATACATAGACACACACACACACATTCAGCTTTATATAGTAGATTTTTATAAGCGATGGTTTTTGGATAAAATATAGCAAATTATATATCAACTGCTACAAGGTCTGTTGCTCCCTGTCCCCTGTGTGACACATCTTTTCCCATATTTAGCCATATGTGGATTTTTTTAATATAATAAAATTGGTTCATTGGACATTAATTGTTTTTAATTAATTTGTAATAAAATTCTTGTGCATTGTGCGATTTTTATGATTTATTTATAAGCATCTTTCATGTTTGTGTATAATCATGAGTCGATTGTCACTAAAATAAAATTTATCAATATATATTTTTTCTTTTGAATACTTCTTTTGGGTATATATTATTGTTTTCAGTATTCATAGTATTTTTATATCCTTATAATGGTGGTGTTTCTTTTCTGTATAGGTTTTCTGCTAAGGAACTTATCTAGATGTGTGGTGAGCACTTTGAACCCCCAAGTGCTTCACATAAGTTTATAATGTAGAGCCGTAAAAATAAAAAAATCATATTTTTTCACAAAAAAATGATCTTTTCGCCCCCAATTTTCTATTTTCCCAAGGGTAACAGGAGAAATTGGACGGCAAAAACTGTTGTGCAATTTGTCCTGAGTACGTTGAAACCCCATGTGTGGGGGGAACCACAGTTAGGGCTCATGGCAGAGTTCGAAAGGGAAGGAGCGCCGTTTTGGAATACAGACTTTGATGGAATGGTATGCTGGCATCACGTTGCATTTGCAGAGCTGCTGATGTACCTAAATAGTAGAAACCCCCATAAGTGACCCCATATTGGAAACTAGACTCCCCAAGGAACTTATCTAGATGTGTTGTGAGAACTTTGAACCCCCAAGTGTTTCACTAAAGTTTATAACTCAGGGCGGTGAAAATAAAAAAAATATTTTTTTCCCACAAAAATGTTTTTTTTAGCCCCCATATTTTTAGTTTCACAAGGGTAA
Organism: Ranitomeya imitator; assembly: GCF_032444005.1. Lineage (NCBI taxonomy): Eukaryota > Metazoa > Chordata > Amphibia > Anura > Dendrobatidae > Ranitomeya > Ranitomeya imitator. The sequence goes on along the minus strand of NC_091286.1, from coordinate 176,026,317 downwards.
GAGGAGAAATTGGACCTCAAAAGTTGTTGTGCAATTTGTCCTGAGTACGCTCAAACCCCATATGGGGGTGGGGGGGTGGGGGAGGGAATACAGTTTGGGCTCATTGCAGAGCTCGGAAGGGAAGGAGCGCCGTTTTGGAATGCCAACTTTGATGGAATGGTCTATGGGCGTCATGTTGCATTTGCAGAGCCCCTGATGTACCTAAACAGTAGAAACCCCCAACAAGTGACCCCATATTGGAAACTAGACCCCCCAAGGAACTTATCTAGATGTGTTGTGAGAAATTTGAACCCCCAAGTGTTTCAATAAAGTTTAGAATGCAGAGCCGTGAAAATAAAATCATTTTTTTCCCACAAAAATTATTTTCTGGCCCCCAAATTTTTATTTTCACAAGGGTAACAGGAGAAATTGGAGAGCAAACGTTGTTGTCCAATTTGTCCTGAGTACGCTGACATCTCATATGTGGGGGGTACACCACTGTTTGGGTGCACGGCAGAGCACAGAAGGGAAGGAGCACCGTTTTACTTCTTCCACGCAGAATTGGCTGGAATTGAGATCGGACGCCATGTCGCGTTTGGAGAGTCCCTGATGTGCCTAAACAGTGGAAACCTCGTAATTCTAACTCCAACCCTAACCCCAACACACCTCTAACCCTAATCCCAACCATAACACTAACCACAACCCTAACCCAAACACACCCCTAACCCTAATTTCAACCTTAACCCCAACACACCCCTATCCCCAACATACCCATAACCCTAGCACCCCTAACCCTGAACACACCCCTAATCCCGACCCTAACCCTATTCCCAACCGTAAACACAATCCAAACCCTAACCCCAACTCTAGCCCCAAACCTAACCATAACTTTTTCCCTGGCCCTAACTTTAGCCTCAACCCTAACCCGAACTTTAGCCCTAACCCGAACTTTAGCCCTAACTCTAACGTTAGCCCTAACCCTAATGGGAAAATTGAAATAAATACATTTTGTTTTATTTTATTATTTTTCTCTGACTAAGGGGGTAATAAAGGGGGGTTTGATTTGCTACTTATAGCAGGTTATGTTTAGCAGCTGTCACACACCAAAAGACGCTTTTAATTGCAAAAACATAGTTTTTGCATCACCACATTTTGAGACCTATAATTTTTCCATATTTTAGCCCACAGAGTCATATGAGGTCTTGTTTTTTGCGGGACGAGTTGACGTTTTTATTGGTACCATTTACGGGAACATGATATTTTTTTATCACTTTTTATTCCAATTTTTGTGAGGCAGAATAAACAAAAACCAGCAATTCATAACTTTTTTTTTTTTTGAGGGGGGGCACGTTTATACCGTTCCACGCGTGGTGAAATTGATAGAGCATTTTTATTCTTCGGGTCATTATGATTACAGCAGTGCCTCATTTATATCATTTTTTATGTTTTGACGCTTTTATACAATAAAAACTATTTTACAGAAAAAATAATTATTTTTGCATCGCTTTATTCTGAGGGCTATAACTTTTTAATTTTTTCGCTGTCTTGCGGCTCGTATTTTGTGGGACAAGATGACGTTTTCAGCGGTACCATGTTTATTTATATTCGTCTTTTTGATCGCGTGTTATCCCACTTTTTGTTTGGCGGTATGATGATAAAGCATTGTTTTTTTTTCTCGTTTATTATTTATTTTGTTTAAAGTGTTCACTCAAGGGGTTAACTAGTGGAACACTTATATAGATCAGGTCATTACGGGCGTGGCGATACCAAATATGTGTACTTTTATTGTTTTGATTTTTTTATTTATATATATATATATATAAATTAATTTATTGGAAAAATATATATGTTTTCTTTATTTCGGGATTTTTAAAAAAATTATTTTTACACATTCTATTTTTTTTTTTTTACTTTATAACATTCTTTCAGGTTGGGACATCACTATATTACATCAGATCGCTGATCTGACACTTTGCACAGCACTGTGTCACATCAGCGATCTGACAGGCAGTGCAGGAGGCTTGCCGGCGCCTGCTCTCATCTCGGTAGGCGCTCGCAAGCCTCCTCACTGCAGGACCCGGAAGGACCCCTGTGGCCATTTTGGAACCGGGGATCTCCATGGAGACCATCAGAATAACGCAATCATATCCCGTTATTCTCATGGAAGTGCGCAGGGAGCCCCCATCCCTGCGCGTTGCCACTCTGTCGCTGTCACTACTGACAGCGGTATCAGAGGGCTTAATTGCCCGCGATCGGTGATAGCACCAATCATGGGCGTTGCTGTAGGGTGTCAGCTATCACATACAGCTGACACCCGCCCTAGATTACCATGGCGCTCAGCGTGAGACCGCGGTGATCGCTCCGCGACACTAATACTTCTTCGGGCAGAAATGCAGTTCCCGCAGAGCAGTACTAGTACGGCGGAGGTCCGGAAGGGGTTAAGCAGCAGAATGAAAAAATCAACAGCATGTGAAGAATTAGTTTTGTTTTTTATGCAGTTTCTCGTGCGGTATAAGTGATTAGGCGACTTTATTCTTTGGGATTACAGCGATACCAGATTTATATCAGGTTTTTATGTTTGGCTGCTGTGACACACTAAAAGGCGCTTTTTATTGCAAAAGCTAGTTTCATATTTTGAGCCCTGTAGTTTTTTCATATTTTGTCCGAGAAAGTCAGATGACAACCTCTTTTTTTGCAGGACGAGTTGATGCTTTTACTGAAGGCATTTTCAGTTACATAACCATTTTTGATCGCTTTCTATTCCGATGTTTGGGAGACAGAATGAACAAAAACCCGCAATTCAGGAATTGCTTTTTTGTTTTTTATTTATGCCCTTCCGTGTGTGGTAAAATTTGATAAAGCAGTTTTATTCGTCGGGTTAATACGATTACAGCGATACCACATTAATAGTTTTGTTTCTTTTTATGTTTTGGCGCTTTTTCACAAAAAAAACTAATAGATAAAACAATTATTTTTGCATCGCTGTACTCTGAGAGCTAAAACTTTTTTTATTTTTCCGCTGATGGAGCTTAATGGTGGCTTGTTTTTTGTGAGACAAGATGACTTTTTCAGCTATACCATTTTTATTTACAATTTTTTTTTTTGTTGCGTTGTATTCCACTTTTTATTCGACAATATGATGAAAAAGCTTTGATCCTCCCTTTTTTTTTTTTTTGCAGTGTTCACTGAAGGGGTTAACTATTGGAACAGCTTTATGGGGAGGATCTTCACGGATGTGGCAGTATCAAACTTTTACTTTTTTTTGTTTTATTTTCTTCATAAAAATACAAATTAATCAGTTAAAAAAAAAATATATATATATATATATATATATATATATATATATATATATATATATATATATATATATATATATATATACACACACACACACACTGTTAGGTGTCAAGCTCCCGCCTATGCACAGGGGGAATCTCGAACCATCTCCGCTGCGGTCTCCCATTCTTCTTCAGCCGCAGTGGAGTCTGCTCAGCGGAGACGTTGGTCCCAGCGTCTAGCTCAGGCTGATACTGGGCGACTGGTTACTACTGCCCTTCAAGGCTCTGTCCTTGTAGCCAGCAATGTTCAGCAGCGAGCAGGTCTTTCTGGGACTAAGTCCTGATTTTCCCTTACTGAGCATGCCCACGGGACGACCTCCCATTGGAGGTCGGGAGTGACATGCTCAGGTCCTGTTGAGGCTCCTATTGGTCCATCTGGAAGTTCTTGTAACACTGCCACTATAAAAGGTTTGCGTGGCCGCTCGACCATGCGCTAGTGTATTCTTGAAATCATGTGTGTGTTGATGAGTGAAAACCCTTCATTAATCATCCCCTCCCTTGTGTATGACTGCTCGCGTAAGGTGGATGTCTGCTATCTAGCGCTCAGCTGAGCCATCAGCAATAAACACATGAAACAGCGTCTAATTGCTGTGACCGCCAGTGCGGCGCCGTGCGCTATTAGGCTACTTTCACACATCAGGTTTTTTGCTTCAGGCTAAATCCAGCTCTCAGGAGAAAACCGGAACTGGAAAAAATAAAAAATGGAATCGGTTTTTCCCCCATTGACTTGTATTAGCGCCAGATGGCCCAGCGTTCCTTCCTGTTTGATGCCGGATACGGCGTACACTCGATTCCGGCGTCTGGAAAAAACGTCTACTGTAACATTTTTTGTCTGCGGCGAAAAAGCCGGAAGGGCCAGATCCGGCCTTTCCGGCTTTTCGCTACAATTCATGTCTATGGACGCCGGATCCGGAAAAAGGCAGATCCGGTGGCCTGATCCGGCTTTTTACACTGAGCATGCTCAGAAACTATGTGCCTGCCCCCAGGACACATATATAAAGCAATGCCATTGAGGCCTTCACTCATTTCCAACCATACTGCCAGCCAGAGAGACCACACCCTGCCAAGACAGAAGAACAAAGGAACCAGAGAGCGGAGCCAGCTACAAACCTGCCACAGGGGCCATCCAGCTATAACCTGCCACCGAGCCCAGCCAGCTCTCCTGCTACAGAGCCCAGCCAGCCACGGGCCTGCCACAGAGGCCAGCCAGCCAGCTATAACCTGCCACAGAGGCCAGCCAGCTATAACCTGCACAGAGGCCAGCCAGCTATAACCTGCCACAGAGGCCAGCCAGCCAGCTATAACCTGCCACAGAGGCCAGCCAGCCAGCTATAACCTGCCACAGAGGCCAGCCAGCCAGCTATAACCTGCCACAGAGGCCAGCCAGCCAGCTATGACCTGCCACAGAGGCCAGCCAGCTAGCTATAACCTGCCACAGAGGCCAGCCAGCCAGCTATGACCTGCCACAGAGGCCAGCCAGCCAGCTATGACCTGCCCAGAGGCCAGCCAGCCAGCTATAACCTGCCACAGAGGCCAGCCAGCTATAACCTGCCACAGAGGCCAGCCAGCTATAACCTGCCACAGAGGCCAGCCAGCTATAACCTGCCACAGAGGCCAGCCAGCTATAACCTGCCACAGAGGCCAGCCAGCTATAACCTGCCACAGAGGCCAGCCAGCTATAACCTGCCACAGAGGCCAGCCAGCTATAACCTGCCACAGAGGCCAGCCAGCTATAACCTGCCACAGAGGCCAGCCAGCTATAACCTGCCACAGAGGCCAGCCAGCCACGGGGCTGCCACAGAGGCCAGCCAGCTATAACCTGCCACAGAGGCCAGCCAGCTATAACCTGCCACAGAGGCCAGCCAGCTATAACCTGCCACAGAGGCCAGCCTGCTATAACCTGCCAAAGAGGCCAGCCAGCTATAACCTGCCACAGAGGCCAGCCAGCTATAACCTGCCACAGAGCCCAGCCAGCCACGGGGCTGCCACAGAGGCCAGCCAGCTATAACCTGCCACAGAGGCCAGCCAGCTCTCCTGCCACAGAGGCCAGCCAGCAATAACCTGCCACAGAGCCTAGCCAGCCAAGCCGTACCAGAGCAGCCATGTCTTCTTCTGGGAGCCCTCCCTCCCGTCGGCAGCGCACTGAGGTAAATGTTCTAAACATAATTTTGCTCTCTCTCCCTCGCTATCTTTTGTGTGTGTGTGTATTTGTGTATGTATGTGTATATATTAATGTATTTTGCCATTTTTCATCTTTGTAGGAAGCTGATGAAGCTGCTGCTACAGTCCAAGAGGTGCTCCCTGAAGAAGAGGGAAGGGGTGGAGAAAGACCTGGAGCGGGATCACAATTGGTATGTTTCTTTCATATATCGTGGAACGACAACCTAACACTACACACAACACATAGCAACACAAGATAGTACAGATAGAACACAACACCTACAAACTGATAAATTTAGACATCACACAACACATAAAAAATTATCCTTGTAGATATCACATGGCACACTACACAAAAAGGCTACATACAAGCACATAATTATATTTTTTTCTCTTCTAGAGTTCGGATTCTGGTGCTCAATCCAGAGGTCCTCCCAGTGGCTCTCAGGGTCGTCGGCGTGCGAGTCATGGCGGCCGTCATCGTGTAAGCATATATATCTTTTTTTTTAAGGTTTATTCTTTATGTTGTTTACAATTTAGTTTTAATTTGTTTTTTCCTTTCTTTTAACAGGCTTCACAGTGTGCTCCTGATTCTGATGGTGAGGAGGTCGGCCTCGATATTGATCTCCTCATCGATCTTGTCCGAGACAGGGAGCCGCTGTGGAACATGAGTGACCGCCGTCATGCTGATATCATTGTGACCCGGCGACTCTGGGAGCAAGTCTGCCAAGAGCTTATTGCGAAGTGGGAGGACTTCGATGTTCGGACCCAGAATCAAGAACGTAAGTATACTCTGTTCAGTTTTCTTGATGCATTCAAATTTTTTTTTCTAACCAAGTTGTTTCTCCTTTTTTAACAGGTTAGAGGATTGTAAAACGGTGGCGGTCGATTAGGGATCGCTTCAAGAAGGAATCCAATAGAGATGCGGGCAGAGGATTGTAAAACTGTGGCGGTCGATTATGGATCGCATCAAGAAGGAATTCAATAAAGAGATGCGGGCAGAGGATTGTAAAACGGAGGCGGTCGATTAGGGATCGCTTCAAGAAGGAATTCAATGAAGAGATGCGGGCCCTGAGTGGATCTGGAGGATAGAGGAGCAAATACAAGTATGTCGAAGCCCTGTCGTTCCTCAGGTCAACGATGGTGACACAAAGGTAAATATTACCCACCACATATGATGATAACCAATGTTTTACATGTCTAACCCTCTTTTGCTCTTTCAGCCAGGGCTATGCAATTATAGTATATTAATTGTTTGTTTTTTCTCTTTTGTTCCACAGCACCGTCGGTAGCACTCGGGAGCCTGCAGCACAGTTGAATCCTTCTGGTGTGATCCCTCAGGAGGCCGCCACCGAGGGACACTTTGACAGTGCAGGCCCCTCTGCACCTTCCTACTCTGCACCTTCCCAGCCTTCCCACACATCGGATCCCTCTGTCCCATCCGCGAGCGCTGTAGCATCCTATCCGATTCCATTGCATGTATCTGCTGGTGAGGATATAGCGTTTCCTGTACCCCACCCCTCTGCTGCTGCCACCTCTAGTACACCTGTAGCATCGGGGCGCCATCGGCAGAGAGGTCAGGTACAGAGTTATGCTCCCGAGTTCTTACACCAGAACGCATCCTTCCAGAACTGTCTGAAAGTTTTGTCCGAGCAAATGGCTACAGGTTTTAATTTCATAATTAAAAGTATACTCGAGATGCATACACTTCTGTTAACGATGCGTTCAGAGGCAAGACAGTCACCGAACAACACTTTTTTCCAGTCGGTACTTGAGCAAATGGAGACGCTATCTACTTCTCAGCAGATGCAAGTAATGCAATCCTGCCAGTCAACTCTAGCGCTCATTGCCTCAAAAGCCGAGGCTCTTGCCACCCATGCTGCAACTGCCCCCCTTCCTCCACTGTCCATCATTACAGCCACCACCATCCTCCTGACCTGTACCACCAATGTGCCCGTGCCCCATCCCACCATCAACCACATCGTACCTGTATCCCGTCCCACCAGCCACAACCCTCACAGCGTTCCCATGCCCCTTACCACCAGCCACACTACCAGTGTCCCGTCCGTGCCCCTTCCCACCAATATGATGATCCCGATCCATACCACTTCCCATCTACTTCATCCACGCCGCCTCTCCCTGCCCACTACCAACAGCCTCTTTCACCTCCTTCCCAACCCTCTTCTCCACCCATCACTGCTTCTGCCTCCCAATCCTCCCAAAACATCACCTACACCACTCCATCCTACCAAACTCCTAACCCCAATCCCACTTTCCTGTCCACCCGCTCAATTGCCTTCTCCACTCCTTCACCACTACCTATTGATCCTTCCCCACCACCAACACATTCCCCTCTCCACACTCCCACTGTCGAAGTGTCCCTATCTGACAGCCCCTCCAGCACTCCACCCCGACATATTCCAATCTATAGTTTTGTGTGCTGCAAAATAAAATTTTTGGGGGTGTTTCAAAATTAGTTTGTTTTTGTTATTTAAAAAGAAATGTAATAAATCTGTGTTGTTTACAGCTATCTTGTATTTATTCTTTATAAGGTATAGATAACACTTTGGTTAAACAAGGTTTATTGGTCTGAGGTAAAATACTTTGGGTACAAGCCAAACAGATGCACAACTTGGGTAAAAGTTAAAACCAAACAGGTACACAACTTTGCTAAAATGTAACATCAAACAGGTACACAACTTGGGTAAAAGGTTAAATACTTTGGGTACTACACAAACAGGTATACAACATGGGTAAAAGGTAAAAAAGTTGTTACTATGTCCAAGACAAATTGTTTACACTCTCTCGTCATCCTGCTAGTGTATTCTTCCTTTGGGTGAAATAAAATATTATGCAAATTGATCCCGAATTCTGGAAACCCTCCTCACATGTAAAGCGCCATGGAATAAATGGCGCTAAAACAATAAATAATAATAACTTCTATACGTTTGGTTGCTATAATCAGCCAAGGTGGTTTGTTCAGACTGGTCCTCAATGGAAATCTGTTCCTTGGATAGCACATAATTGTGCAGGACAACACACGCTTTCACTACCTCATCCACAGTGTCTGTCTTCAAGTTAATGGATGTCAGGAGAACTCTCCGTTTGGCGGTTAAGATCCCAAACGCACACTCCACCATTCTCCGTGCATGTGTGAGTCGGTAGTTGAAAATTCTTTTAGTATTGTTTAACCACTTTACCCCCAAGGGTGGTTTGCACGTTAATGACCGGGCCAATTTTTACAATTCTGACCACTGTCCTTTTATGAGGTTGTAACTCTTGAACGCTTCAATGGATCCCAGTAATTCTGACATTGTTTTCTCGTGACATATTGTACTTCATGATAGTGGTAAAATTGCTTTGATATTACCTGCGTTTATGTGTGAAAAAAATGGAAATTTGGCGAAAATGTTGCAGTTTTCCAACTTTTAATTTTCATGCAATTAAATCACAGAGATGTGTCACACAAAATACGTAATAAGTAACATTTCCCACATGTCTACTTTACATCAGCACAATTTTGGAACCAAAATTTGTTTTTGTTAGGGAGTTATAAGGGTTAATAGTTGACCAGCAATTTCTCATTTTTACAACACCATTTTTTTTAGGGACCACATCTCATTTGAAGTCATTTTGAGGGGTCTATTTGATAGAAAATAACCAAGTGTGACACCATTCTAAAAACTGCACCCCTCAAGGTGCTCAAAACCACATTCAAGAAGTTTATTAACCCTTCAGGTGTTTTACAGGAATTTTTGGAATGTTTAAATAAAAATGAACATTTAACTTTTTTTCACAAAAAATTTACTTCAGCTCCAATTTGTTTTATTTTACCAAGGGTAACAGGACAAATTGTGCAACAACTTTTGGGGTCCATTTTCTCCTGAGTACGCCGATACCCCATATGTGGGGGTAAACCACTGTTTGGGCGCATGGCAGAGCTCAGAATCGAAGGAGCGCCATTTGACTTTTCAATGCAAAATTGACTGGAATTGAGATGGGATGCCATATTGCGTTTGGAGAGCCCCCGATGTGCCTAAGCATTGAAACCCCTCACAAGTGACACCATTTTGGAAAGTAGACCCCCTAAGGACCTTATCTAGATGTGTGGTGAGCACTTTGACCCATTAAGTGATTCACAGAAGTTTATAATGCAGAGCTGTAAAAATAAAAAATCATATTTTTTCACAAAAATGATCTTTTCGCCCCCAATGGTTTATTTTCCCAAGGGTACGAGAAGAAATTGGACCCCAAAAGTTGTTGTACAATTTGTCCTGAGTACGCGGATACCCCATATGTGGGGGTAAACCACTGTATGGGCGCATGGCAGAGCTCATAAAGGAAGGCGCGCCATTTGACTTTTCAATGCAAAATTGACAGGAATTGAGATGGGACGCCATGTTGCGTTTACAGAGCCACTGATGTGCCTAAACATTGAAATCCCCCACAAGTGACACCATTTTGGAAAGTAGACCCCCTAAGGAACTTATCTAGATGTGTTGTGAGAGCTTTGAACCCCCAAGTGTTTCACTACAATTTATAACGCAGAGCCGTGAAAATAAAAAAATCCTTTTTCACAAAAATTATATTTTAGCCCCCAGTTTTGTATTTTTCCAAGGGTAACAGGAGAAATTGGACTCCAAAAGTTGTTGCCCAATTTGTCCTGAGTATGCGGATACCCCGTATGTGGGGGGGAACCACCATTTGAGCGCATGCAGAGCTCGGAAGGGAAGGAGCGTCATTTGAAATGCAGACTTAGATGGATTGGTCTGCAGGCGTCACATTGCGTTTGCAGAGCCCCTGATGTACCTAAACAGTAGAAACCCCCCACAAGTGACCCCATATTGGAAACTAGACCCCCCAAGGAACTTATCTAGATGTGTTGTGAGAACTTTGAACCACCACGTGTTTCGCTACAGTTTATAACGCAGAGCCGTAAAAATAAAAAATATTTTTTTCCACAAAAATTATTTTTTAGCCCCCAGTTTTGTATTTTCTCAAGGGTAACAGGAGAAATTGGACCCCAAAAGTTGTTGTCCAATGTGTCCTGAGTACGCGGATACCCCATATGTGGGGGGGAACCCCTGTTAGGGCGCACGGGAGATCTCAGAAGGGAAGGAGCACTGTTTTACTTTTTCAATGCAGAATTGCGATCAGACGCCATGCCGCGTTTGGAGAGCCCCTGATGTGCCTAAACAGTGGAAACCCCCCAATTATAACTGAAACCCTATTCCAAACACATCCCTAACCCTAATCCTAACGGTAACCCTAACCACACCCCTAACCTTGACACACCCCTAATCCCAACCCTATTCCCAACCGTAAATGTAATCCAACCCCTAACCCTAACTTTAGCCCTAACTCTAACTTTAGCCCCAACCCTAACTGTAGCCTTAAAGGGAACCTGTCACCTGAATTTGGCAGGACCCGTTTTCGGGCATATGGGCAGAGTTTTCGGGTGTTTGATTCACCCTTTCCTTACCCGCTGGCTGCATGCTGGCCGCAATATTCGATTGAAGATCATTCTATATCCTCCGTTGTACACGCCTGCGCAAGGCTAGACTGTATACTGTCTTACTGTTATACTGTAAGATCGCTGATCTGACACTTTGCTGTGCACTGTGTCAGATCAGCGATCTAACGTGCACTCCTGGAGGCTTCCCAGCGCCTGCTCTGAGCAGGCGCTGTGAAGCCACTTCCTTGCAGGACCCGGATGCCGCGGCCATTTTGGATCCGGGCCTGCTGCAGGGAGGAAGGAGGTAGGAGACCCTCAGAGCAACGCGATCACATCGCGTTGCTCCGGGGGTCTCAGGGAAGCCCGCAGGGAGCCCCCTCCCTGCGCGATGCTTCCCTATACCGCCGAAACACTGCAATCATGTTTGATCGCAGTGTGCCGGGGGTTAATGTGCCGCGGGTGGTCCGTGACCGCTCCTGGCACATAGTGCCGGATGTCAGCTGCGATAGTCAGCGCGATCGTGAGCGCGGCCGATCGCATATGACGTACTATCCCTTCGGTGGTCATACGGGCCCACCCCACCTCAACGGGATAGTACATCTAATGTCAGAAAGGGGTTAAACCACGGCTGGAGTAGGGTTTCAAAAGATGTTCTGAAAGCTGAAATGCTTCATCCCCAACGCAAACAAAAGGCACTGGTGGCTCAAAGGTTTGAGGCAGTAGTCTAGGGGGGGGGGGGGAATTGAAAGATTTGTCCATACAAATGCCGTCCCATAGAAGACAGTATGAAAACTTGTGAATCATTTGAGCGGCCATACGCCCCAATATCCACCGCAAGAAATTTGTAATCCGAATTGGCGATGTCCATCAGCACGATGGAAAAGTACTTTGTATAGTTGAAATACTCGGATCCAGAACCTGCCGGTTTCACGATACGGATATTTTTCCTATATACCGCACCCAAGCAATTGGGAAGCTGACACACTTCCTGGAATCTGTCAGCTACTTCCAACCATGTCTGCATTGTGGGATGTGGGATGAATTAGTCGTGCAGAGAGTCCCACACTGCACGGCAAGTGTGCCTCACTATTCCAGATATGGTTGAAATTCCCTGTCTGGACTGGAAATGTAGTGAAAACAAGGATTCTCCAGTAGCTAGGAATCTGTGAACAAAAGCAAGGCAGAAATTACTGCAAATTCAAAATATCAATGAAAGTGCGCTACAAGAGTACATCAAAATAGAATGCTTACCGAAGAGTGACCATCAGACGCTCAGCCGGTGTAATGGAGAATATGCGATATGTATCACTCCTTCTTATTAGATGTTCAATCCGCTCCACCAATACATCAAAGTTCTCCGCTTTCATCCGCACATAGCTGAAAAACTTCTGTGGGTCTCCTCGTAGCTCGATGTATAAAGTAGAAAAGACTCCCTGCGTCATTCTCTGTGCCGTGATGGGGTGGATCCACAAACGGCGCAGACGCATGATGCGCTGTCTCTCTCGCTCCTTCTCAAGAACAATTGTTTTCAATCGATTCGCCTCCACGATGAAATCCACGTTGTTCTGCAGAATCTTCGCAATAATGCTGTCCATCTTGCTCTGTATCTTGCTCCTCTCCAATCTGTCACTGATGGGCTGTAGGAATACTCTATATATAGTTTTCAGCACGCCAATCACATTTTTAGCCTGTCAGGGGGCGTTTTTAAAAACCTGATCCGTCAAAAACCGGATGGAAAACCGGACGAAACGGATGTCAACCGGATGAGACGGATCTCGTTTCTCGCCAGATCCGGACACCTGATCCTGCTAAAAAACGGATCCGTCTAATCCAGTTTCCACAAAATAAGGCGGAGCCGACGCTGCAGCGCGACACCGGAACCAGCATGCGGCGAAAAACCTGATGTGTGAAAGTAGTCTTAGAGTGGTTTCCTATCCCAAGTCTGGGTGGTTAGTGGCGTCCGCCAGTGCGGCACGACATGCACTCTTGTGCATTTGTTATTTTTGCAGTTGCTCTGACACCCCAGTTGCAAGAGGTCTAGACGAACTCTAATCCTGTGTCTTGGGATTGAGTTCTGAGACTCCTTGCTTGCGCTCTTGGTGCGGTACCATGGCCCTATGTTGCAACAGGGTTTGTTTCCTTCACACAGGGTGAAGTTAACTCGTGTGTGTATCCACATTGTACCGCCATATAGTCCGTCATTACTTAGCAGCAGGTTCCGTCTCTGCACGGTGGACCCTGGGCTGCGAACGCACCTTACCCTATCTTTCTAATTATTTGGTGCATTCTGCTAGCTCTAACATTACACTAGCGCCAGGGTCTGGTTAGTGATGATGGACAAACAGCAATCCTTGCAGTACGTCCAGCAGCTGGAGGGTAGGTTGGCGGCTCTCGAGCGCACAACCTCAGCTATGGATGTAACCGCAGTTGCTGTTCAGGCTGCTAGTGTGGCTGCAGCAACCTTGTCCACTGCCACCCCTGTTCCGACTCTCTCGCCTCCCGCTGCCAGAAAAATTTTCTGGTGATAGTAAATCTTGTAGGGGTTTCGTGAGCCAGTGCTCTATACATCTCGAGCTTCTGGCCGAACATTTCCCCACAGAGTGGGCTAAGGTGGGATTTATTGTGTCTCTCCTCTGACAGGGCGTTGGAGAGGGCTACGCAGCTGTGGGAGCATGGCGATCATGTGGTGCAGAGTGCTCCGTTGTTCCTGAGCACTCTGAAACAGGTCTTTTTAGGACTTCGTGTCACCCATGATACGGCACTGTTGGCATTGATTCAGGGCTCGTCCTTGGTCAGCCATTTTGCCGTCCACTTTCGCACCCTAGCATCTGAGCTGGAGTGGTCGGATAAAGCCCTTATTCCGATATTTTGGAGGGGGCTGGCTGACCACGTGAAGGTGCTCTGGCCACTAGGGAGATTCCCGCCACACTGGAAGAGTTAATAGCTGTGTCCACTCGTATTGACCTCCGTTTTTACTAGCGGAGGTTAGAGCAAGCCCAGTGTAGGCAGAGGTTTCGGTTGGCTCCCACCTTCGCCAAACCTTTGGAATCTTCAGTCCAGGCCCGTGAGTCACATGAGGCTATGGTAGTGTCATGAGCGGGATCTAAGACCTGGACCGCTCGTGCACTCCAGGTTTGTCATGTTTGCCAGCAGTCAGGACATCTTGCCACCAGTGGTCCCCAGCGGTCGAGAAAACGTCAGCGTCTAGTGGTAGTAGGTGGAGGTAAACTAGACACGGCGACGTTTGCCTCCAAATTGTCCTTTCAGGGGACAATTACTATAGGCTTACTTACCCACTCGGTAGAGCTCTGCGTGGATTCTGGGGCGGAGGGCAATTTTATGTCTTCTGCCTTCACCCAACATCACACAATTGCCCTGGTAATGTTAGCTCAACCAGTAACCGTACGAGTGGTAAATGGGTCGACACTGCCCTTACAGATGACACCCCAGACCATCCCTTTTTCTCTGTCCATGTCGCCATCTCATCAGGAAATTATATCACTGCTCGTCATTCCTGAAGGAATTGATGAGGTCCTGTTAGGGATACCTTGGCTACGGTACCACTCTCCTCATATTGAGTGGTCCACAGGTAGAATTTTGGGATGGGGTGAATCTTGTAGAGGTAGATGTCAGAAGGAATGTGTTCAGGTTGCTACTACGGAGGTACCCACAGATCTATCCTCTCTCCCCAAGCAATATTGTTCCTATGCGGACGTGTTCTCCAAAAGAGCTGCGGAGACCCTTCCGCCTCACGGCCCCTGTGACTGTTCTATTGACCTCTTGCCTGGTGCTGAGCCTCCCCGGGGTCGAGTCTATCCATTATCTCTCCCAGAGACAGAGGCAATGTCACAGTACATCTAGGAAAATCTGGCAAGAGGATTTATTAGGAAGTCAATGTCACCTGCAGGGGCTGGGTTCTTCTTCGTGCAGAAGAACGGGGAACTACGTCCATGCATAGATTACAGGGGTCTTAACACTATCACCGTTAAGAATAAGAATCCTCTGCACCTGATATCTGAGCTCTTTGATAGGCTTCGGGGAGCAAGGGTATTTACAAAATTAGATCTGCGGGGTGCTTACAACCTGATTCACATCTGTGAGGGGGACGAATGGAAGACCGCTTTTAACACCAGGGATGGGCACTATGAATATCTGGTGATGCCCTTCGGGCTTTGTAATGCCCCAGCCGTTTTCCAAGACTTTGTGGATGACATCTTCCGGAATATGCTCTCCACCTCCATTGTAGTCTATCTGGATGATATTCTCATCTACTCTCCAGATATTGACTCCCACCAGAGAGATGTTTGCAGAGTCTTCGATCTCTTACGGGCAAATTCCCTCTATGCAAAGTTGGAGAAATGTGTGTTTGAGCAGGAGTCCTTACCTTTCCTGGGCTATATTATCTGTGCCCAGGGATTGGCTATGGATCCTGCCAAACTGCAGGCTGTGAAGGACTGGCAGGAACCCCATTCTCTATCGCCAGTTCATTCCACACTTCTCAACTTTGGTAGCTCCCTTGGTTGCCCTCACCAAGAAGGGAGCAAATCCCAAATTGTGGTCTGAGGAGGTCTCCAAGGCCTTTTACTCCATGAAGTCACACTTCGCTAGTGCTCCCATCCTACATCGCCCGATGAAGATAAGCCATTTATAATGGAGGTGGATGCCTCATCCATTGGTGCTGGAGCAGTCCTTTTCCAAAAGGATGCTCAAGGTCGGAAGCATCCTTGCTTCTTCTCTAAGACCTTCACACCAGCAGAGAGGAATTATTCCATCGGGGACAGGGAGTTGCTAGCTATGAAGTTGGCTTTCTCGGAGTGTAGACATCTCTTGGAGGGGGCTTGTTTTCCCTTCCAAGTCTTCACAGACCACAAGAATTTGGTGTACTTGCAGACAGCCCAGCAGTTAAATTCTCGTCAAGCCAGATGGTCCTTGTTCTTCTCCTGGTTTCATTTCACCCTTCATTTTCTTTCTGGGAAGAAGAACATTCGTGTCGGCGATCTCTCTCGCTACATTGTATGATCTGAGGAGGAGGAAGAGGAGCCTCGGCTTATTGTCCCCACCGAGAGCCTGAGAACTGTGGCCCCGGTTTCGCTAGAGTCTGTGCTTCCAGGCAAGACTTTTGTACCATCCAGCCTGCGTCCGGAGGTTCTCTCTTGGGCTCACTCATCAAGGGTGGGTGGACACTTTGGGTCCAAAAGGACATCTGAGCTACTGACGAGGACATACTGGTGGCCGCATATGGCTCGTGACGTCGCAAACTATGTTTGGGCGTGTCTCTTGCGCCAAGAACAAGTCTCCTTGGCAACGGTCAGCTTGGTTGCTTTACCCCCTGCCGGTGGCCAGGATTAATTTTGTGGTGGGCTTACCCAAGTCTCGTAGCTGCACCATTATTTGGGTTATCACCGACCATTTTTCTAAAATGGTGCACTTGGTGCCTCTTCCACGGCTACCTTCTGCACGGGCTCTGGCAGCGTTGTTCATCAAGCATATCTTTCGCCTGCATGGTATGCCGGACAAAATTGTCAGTGACTGGGGTTCCCAGTTTGCGTCTTGATTCTGGAGAGAGCTTTGTCGTTTACTCAGTATTAAGTTGAATCTCTCCTCGGCATATCATCCCGAGATGAATGGGTTGGTTGAGAGGGCTAACCATACCCTGGTCACATATTTACGACATTTTGTTTCTGCCAGGCAGGATGACTGGGCATCCTTGCTACCGTGGGCGGAGTTTGCGCTTAACAACGCCGTAGCCGACTCCACCGGTCAGACTCCATTCCTCCTAAATTATGGCCAGCATCTGCATGTCTCTGTGCCCATGCCCGTGTCTTCCGCCGACTCCAGTGTGGCAGACTGGGCTGTGGAGGCACGGGACATTTGGGACTGCACTCAGGATGCCATTTTGGCGACTTGGTGTGGCTCTCCGCTCGTAACATCAGGCTGTGAGTTGAGTCCACTTAAGTTTGCACCTCGCTACTTGGGTCCCTTCAAGGTCCTCGAACAGGTTAACCCTGTGGTCTACCGTCTGGCCCTTCCTCCACGCCTAGGTATCACCGACACCTTTCATGTGTCCCTCTTGAAGCCCGTATACATGTCCCAGTTTTCCGAGTCATCTGCCAGGAAATTGGGTTCATCTATGGACGTTTACGAGGTGAACGCTTTTTTAGGGTGCAAGGTGGTACGTGGCAAAAAAATCTATTTGGTGGATTGGAAAGGTTTATGGCCCAGAGGACAGGTCCTGGGAGCCTGCTGAGCACATTCGCGCTCCAGAGCTCGTTGCTGCCTTTGAGTGTAGTGAGGTCCAAGGGGGGGGGGCCCTAGGAGGGGTGGTAATGTTAGGTGTCGAGTTCCCGCCTCTGCACAGGGGGAATCTCGAACCATCTCCGCTGTGAGTCTCCCATTCTTCTTCAGCCGCAGTGGAGTCTGCTCATCGGAGACGTCGGTCCCAGCGTCTAGCTCAGGCTGATACTGGACGACTGGTTACTACTGCCCTTCAAGGCTCTGTCCTTGTAGCCAGCAATGTTCAGCAGCGAGCAGGTCTTTCTGGGACTAAGTCCTGATTTTCCCTTACTGAGCATGCCCACGGGACGACCTCCCATTGGAGGTCGGTGGTGACATGCTCAGGTCCTGTTGCGGCTCCTATTGGTCCATCTGGAAGGTCTTGTAGCACTGCCGCTATAAAAGGTTTGCATGGCCGCTCGGCCATGCGCTAGTGTACTCTTGAAATCATGTGTGTGTTGATGAGTGAAAGTTGTTCATTAATCATCCCCTCCCTTGTGTATGAGTGCTCGTGTAAGGTGGATGTCTGCTATCTGGCGCCCGGCTGAGCCATCAGCAATAAACACACAAAACAGCATCCAATTGCTGTGACCGCCAGTGCGGCGCCGAGCGCTTTCCTATCCCAACTCTGGGTGGTTAGTGGCCTCCGCCAGTACGGCACTGCATGCACTCTTGTGCATTTGTTATTTTTGCGGTGTCGAGACGAACTCTAATCCTGTGTCTTGGGATTGAGTTCTGAGACTCCTTGCTTGCGCTCTTGGTGCGGTACCGCGGCCTTGTGACGCAACAGAGTTCGCTTCCTTCACACAGGGTGAAGTTAACCCGTGTGTGTATCCACATTGTACCGCCATATAGTCCGTCATTACTTAGCAGCAGGTTCCATCTCTGCATGGTGGATCCCGGACTGTGAACGCACCTTACCCTATCTTTCTAATTTGGTGCGTTTCGCTAGCCCTAACATTCTGTTCAAAAAAATAGAGGGAACACTCAAATAAAACATCCTAGATCTGAATGAATGAAATATTCTTATTGAATACTTTGTTCTGTACAAAGTTGAATGTGCTGACAACAAAATCACACAAAACTCATCAATGGAAATCAAATTTATCAACAAATAGAGGCCTGGATTTGGAGTCACACACAAAATTAAAGTGGAATGTAATGTCCTTAAAACAAGTCAAAATAATGCTCAGTATTATGTGTGGCCTCCACGTGCCTGTATGACATTCCTACAAAGCCTGGGCATGCTCCTGATGAGGCAGCGGATGGTCTCCTGAGGGATCTTCTCCCAGGCCTGGAATAAAGCATCCGCCAACTCCTGGACAGTCTGTGGTGCAATGTGACGTTGGTGGATGGTGCGAGATATGATGTACCAGATGTGTTCAATCGGATTCAGGTCTGGGGAAGGGGCGGGCCAGTCCATAGCTTCAATGCCTTCATCTTGCAGGAACTGCTGACACAATCCAGCCACATGAAGTCTGGCATTGTCGTGCGTTAGGAGGAGCCCAGGGCCAACCACACCAGCTTATGGTCTCAAAAGGGGTCTGAGGATCTCATCTCGGTACCTAATGGCAGTCAGGCTACCTCTGGCAAGCACATGGAGGGCTGTGCGACCCTCCAAAGAAATGCCACCCCACACCATTACTGACCCACTGCCAAACTGGTCATGCTGAAAGATGTTGCAGGCAGCAGATCGCTCTCCACGGCGTCTTCAGACTTTGTCACATCTGTCACATGTGCTCAGTGTGAACCTGCTTTCATCTGTGAAGAGCACAGGGCGCCAGTGGCGAATTTGCCAATCCTGGTGTTCTGTGGCAAATGCCAAGCGTCCTGCACTGTGTTAGGCTGTGAGCACAACCCCCATCTGTGGACGTCGGGCACTCAGACCATCCTCATGGAATCCGTTTCTAACCGTTTGTGCAGACACATTTGTGTCCTGCTGGAGGTCATTTTGCAGGGCTCTGGCAGTGCTCCTCCTGTTCCTCCTTGCAAAAAGGCTAAGGTAGCGGTTCTGCTGCTGGGTTGTTGCACTACTTCGGCCCCCTCCACTTCTCATGGTGTACTCGCCTGTCTCCTGGTAGCGCCTCCAGCATCTGTACACTACGCTGACAGGCACAGCAAACCACCTTGCCACAGCTCGCACTGATGTGCCATCCTTGATGATCTGCATCTACCTGAGCCACTTGTGTGGGTTGTAGAGTCCGCCTCCTGCTACCACGAGTGTGAAAGCACAACCAACATTCAAAAGTGGCCAAAACATCAGCCAGAAAGCATTGGTACTGAGATGTAGTCTGGTCCCCACCTGCAGAACCACTCCTTTATGGAGTGTGTCTTGATAATTGCCAATAATTTCCATCTGTTGTCTATTCAATTTGCACAACAGCATGTGAAATTGATTGTCAAACAGTGTTGCTTCCTAAGTGGACAGTTTGATTTCACAGAAGTTTGATTTACTTGGAGTTATATTCTGTTGTTTAAGTATTTCCTTTATTTTTTTAGCAGTGTATATAATATGTATATTTATATATATTATTCATTTTATTTTTATTTTTTTTACTTTGGGACTTTCTCTTTCAGCAATCTGATCGCTGTTAGAATACATTGCAATGCACGAGCATTACAATGGATTATGCCTGTCAGTTCTGCACTGACATAAGTCCCTGAGACCGTGGTCTGCGCATGGTCTGAGGTTCTTGGGAGCACCGCACTGTGAGCCGTGTGTCATCTGTCTGAATCAGTTCACCCCTGGCGGCGATCACACGCACACAACCTCTGTGTGTGCAAAATCGCCTGGACGTACTCAGTACTTTTAAGGTAGGTAAGTACCATCCTACTGTGTACGCCCAAGGTCTGAAAGAGGTTAATGGAAAAAATTGTATTTTCACATTGCCTTTCGCCCAATGTTATACAATTCTGTGAATCACCTGAGGGTTAAAAATGTTCACTACACACCTAGATGAATTCCTCAAGAGCTGTAGTTTCCAAATGGTGTCACTTGTTGGGGTTTCTGCTGTTTTGGCATATCATCAGTGGCTCATCAAATATGACATGGCATCCGCAACCCATTCCAGCCAAAATTGCACTCCAGAATTCAATTGGCGCTCCTTCCTTTCTGAGCCCTGCTGTGTGCTCAAATAGGAGTTATCCACAATATATGGGGTAGTGATGTACTCAGGAGAAATTGCACGAAATGTATAGTTAATTTTCTCCTGTTACCCTTCTGAAAATTTAATAATCTTGAGCTAAAGCAACATTTTTATGGGAAAAAATATTTTTTCATTTTCACGGCTCAACGTTCTAAAATTTTGTGAAGCACCTGTGGGTTCAAGAAGCTCACCATACCTCTATATAAATTCCTTGAGGGGTAAAATTTCCAAAATGGGGTAGCTTGGGGGCAGGGGGATTCCACTGTTTAGGTACATCAGGGGCACTGGAAACGCAACATGGCGTCCGCTATCTATTCCAGCCAATTTTGTACTCGAAAAGACCAGTGGCACTAATTCTTTTCCGAGCCCTGCCATGCACCCAAAGTTTGTTTTTTTTTGCCACATCTCGATACGGCGTACTCGGTGGATGTTGCACAACAAATTGTGTGGTCCATTTCCTTCTGTTGTCCTTATGAAAATTAATAAATTTGAGGCTAAAGGAACATTTTTGTGGGTACAATTCAAATGTTATTTTTTTTCCTTCCACATTGATTTAATTCCTGTCAAGTACCTGAAGGGTTAATAAACTTATTGTATGTTGTTTTGAGCATTTTGAGGGGTGCAATTTTTAAAATGGTGTCACTTTTGGGTATTTTCTGTCGTATAGGCCCCTCAAAGTCACTTCAAATTAAAAAAAAAATGGCTGTGGAAATGTTGGTAGAAAAATTGGAAATTGCTGATAAACTTTTAGGCTATGTGCACACGTAGGAAATGTGGTGCAGAATTTTCTGCACTAAATCTGCATCTCCTGGCAGAATCCGCAGGTGCGTTTTTTTTGTGCGTTTTTTTGTGCGTTTTTTATGCAGATTTTACCACTGTGGATTTCTATAATGGAGGGGTGCAGAAACACTGCAGAACTGCACAAAAGTCACATGCACTTCTTTGAAACCATGTGCACAGCTTTTTTTTCACATTGATTTACATTGTACTGTAAATCACAGTGCAGTTCTGCAGCGTTTCTGCTGCAGAAAAATCTACTGCAGTTCTGCACTAAATCTGCACTAAATCTGCATCGTGTGCACATACCCTTAAGCCTCCTTATTCTTTAAGAAAAAAAATGTTTGAAAAATGATGCTGATGTAAAGTAAACATGTCAGAATTGTCATATACAGTTCTGTCAAAAAGTGTTTGCCCCTTCCTGATTTCCTATTCTTGTGCATGTTTGTCACACCTAAATGTTTCAGATCACCATACAAATGTAATTATTAAAGATAACACAAGTAAACACAAGATGCAGTTTATAAATGGAGGTCTTTATTATTAAGGTCAAAAGAAATCCAAACCTACAGTCCCCTGTCTGAAAAAGTGATTGCCCCCAAAACCTAATAACTGATTGGGCCACCCACAGCAGCAACAACTATAAACAAGTGTTTACGATAACTGGCTGAGTCTTGTACAACGCTAAGGAGGAATTCGGGGCCTCTCATCTTTGCAAAATTGTTGTAATTCAGCCACATTGGAGGGTTTCCGTGCATAAACCGCCTTTTTAAGGTCATGCCACAGCATTTTGCATTTACTTGTATTTTCTTTGTCTAATATTTAAATTTGTTTGGGAATCTGAAACATTTCAGTGTGACAAACATGGAAAAAAATAGGAAATCAGGAAGGGGAAAACACTTTTTCACATAACTGTATTCACTATTTTGTGTGACATACAGTGGGTGCGGAAAGTATTCCGACCCATTTAAATTTTTCAGTCTTTGTTTCATTGCAGCCATTTTGTAAATTCAAAAAAGTTCATTTTTTCTCTCATTAACCTTAGAATGTGCAGGCCTCGGTGCTTACTTTTTTGCTATTATCTGCAAAATTACTTTAGCTAGAATTTTGAAACTCTAGGTGTTCCTCAAGTATGTCTTTGTTGGTAATATCCAGTTGTTCATATAATTTTTTTGATCGGCTTTTTGGTGTAACACTGCTTTTTTTGGGGAAAACCACATCTGTGCGGATCTGGGACCTTTTACGCCTCTGCTATTTTTATCATGTACTCAGCAGTACAAGAAATGTACCTTCAGTTAGTTTACTCTAGATTTATAAACATTTGTGTGCTTTTCATATCTTTGCTTGAAATTTGGAAAAAAAAATTTCGGCGTGTTTTCTGCCAAAAATTATAATTAAAATGTGCATTATTCCTATCTTATTTTGAAATAAACTTGTAAAAGTTATTTATGTGAGTTTCTCTCCTAAAAGGCCTCCTTTACGTAAAAGTGTAGATTTGTGACGTTGCGCATTCTAGGGTTAATGTGCACTCTGCACCCTGTCTTGACTGGAAAAAAAAAACAGAAATGTAGAAATTTTTGCATATTTATTAAAAAAGAAAAACTGAAATATCACATGGTCATAAGTAGTCAGACTCTTTTCCAGATACTCATATTTAAGTCACATGCTGTCCATTTCCTTGTGATCCTCCTTGAGATGGTTCTACTCCTTGATAGGAATTCAGCTGTGTTTAAACTGATAGGACTTGATTTGGAAAGGCAAACACCTGTCTATATAAGACCTCACAGTGCATGGAATGCTGCTTGAGAGATCAGTGCAAATAAGGTCTTATCCAACACAAAGTAAATTGATATAATCAGATTCTACTCACCAGATGGAGCTTATGATAAAGCATATAAAGTTATCCCCTGCTGCAGATCCACGGGTCAGCAAGTGACCATGTTGTAGATAAATGAAGGGGTTAATGTAGATATGGTTCGCGCTGCTGAATAATTTTATGCCCAAATGTATAAAGAATAGTGGTTTATTCAACGCGTTTCAAAGTCAAAGTGACTTCTTCATCTGGAAATTCCACACAAATACCAAGTACCGCCAGATATTCATGTGTTATTTCCGGGTGAAGTCACTTTGACTTTGAAACGCGTTGAATAAACCACCATTCTTTATGCGAAATACGTTTGGACATGCAATTATTCAGCAGTGCGGACCATATCCCCATTAACCCCTTCATTTAGCTCACAGTGCATTTCAGACCAAACGAGAATCATGAGGTCAAAGGAATTGGCCAAGGAGCTCAGAGACTGAATTGTGGCAAGGCACAGATCCTGGCCAAGGTTACAAAAGAATTTCTGCAGTACTCAAGGTTCCTAAGAGCACAGTTGCCTCCATAACCCTTAAATTCAAGAAGTTTGGGACCACCAGAAGTCCTTCTAGACCTGGCTGTCCAGCCAAACTGAGCAATCGTGGGAGAAGAGCCTTGGTGAGAGAGATAAAGAAGAACTCCAAGATCACTGTGGCTGAGCTCCAGAGCTGCAGTAGGGAAATGGGAGAAAGTTCCACAAAGTCAACTATCACTGCAACCCTCCACTAGTTGGGCCTTTATGGCGAAGTGGCCCAATGGAAGCCTCTCCTCAGTGCAAGGCACATGAAAGTCCGCATATAGTTTGCTAAAAAAAAACACATGAAGGACTCTCCCAGACTATGAGAAATAAGATTCTTTGGTCTGATGAGATGAAGACCTTTTTGGTGATAATTCTAAGCGGTATGTGTGGAGAAAACCAGGCACTGCTCATCACCTGCCCAACACAATCCCAACAGTGAAACATGGTGGTGGCAGAATCATGCTATGGGGCTTGTTATGATCCGATGACTTTGGAGCTGCATGAGAACTTTCACTGGAGAAAGTGGCCACTATACTGATCGCAACCCTGAACTTAACACCGCAACTAGAAGTAGCCGTGGAGTGTACCTAACACACCTAGACACCTCGTCACAGCCGGAGGACTAAATTCCCCTAAAATGGAAATCGGAATACTATCTTGCCTCAGAGAAAATCCCCAAAGGATAGACAGCCCCCCACAAATATTGGCGGTGAGTCGGAGAGGAAAAAACATACACAGGCAGAAAAAACAGGATTTAGCACAGGAGGCCACTCTAGCTAAGTAGGACAGGATAGGACAGAGTTCTGTGCGGTGAGTATTAAAACCCTTCAAAAAATCCACAGCAGGATATACAAAAACTTCCTACATCTAATTAAAGATGTAGGAGCGTATATCTGCAACTCCAGTGAATCCTACAAACAGAGCAGGAATAAACTGAAACAAGCACACAGCAGTGTGCCACAGAAACAAAAACAAAACACTTATCTTTGCTGAAATTGGCAGCTAAGCAGGTGAGGCCAGGCAGAGAACCAATACTTCCAAAGAAACAATGACAACTGGCAAGGGCTAATGAATCCAGCACACCTAAATATCCCAGTCAGAATTGTAATTATCCGATACACATGGCCAGGACTGCGAGTCAGAGACAACTGCATTCCCACCAACAACCACTGGAGGGAACCCAAGAGCAGAATTCACAACAGGGGCTGTTTTTCACCTGCAGGGACAGGACAACTGGTTGCCATTGAAGGAAGCATGAATGCTGCCAAGTACAGAGAGATCCTGGATGAAAACCTCTTCCAGAGTGCTCTGGACCTCAGACTTGGCCAAAGGTTCACCTTCCAACAAGACAATGACCCTAAACACACAGCTAAAATAGCAAAGGAGTGGCTTCAGAACAACTCTGTGACCATTGTTGACTGGCCCAGCCAGAGCCCTGACCTAAACCCAATTGAGCATATTTGGAGAGACCTGAAAATGGCTGTCAACCAACCTTCACCATCCAACCTAACGGAACTGGCGAGGATCTGCAAGGAAGAATGCCATAGGATCCCCAAATCCAGGTGTGAAAAACTTGTTGCATCATTCCCAAGAAGACTCATGGCTGTACTAGCTCAAAAGGGTGCTTCTACTCGATACTGAGCAAAGGCTCTGAATACTTATAATAATCCTTATTTTTATATAGTGCTAACATATTCCGCAGTGCTTTACAGTTTACATTATCATCACTGTCCCCGACGGGGCTCACAATCTAAATTCCCTATCAGTATGTCTTTGGAATGTGGGAGGAAACCGGAGTGCCCGGAGGAAACCCACGCAAACACGGGGAGAACATACAAACTCCTTGCAGATAGCGTCAAAGGTGGGATTAGAACCCAGGACTCCAGCGCTGCAAGGCTGCAGTGCTATCCACTGAGCCACCGTGCTCTCCACTTATGACCATGTGATGTTTCAGTTTTTCTTTTTTAATAAAATAGCAAAAATGTCTACATTTCTAAGGGGGGTTCAGTCAAGATGGGGTGCAGAGTGTACATTAATGAGAAAAAAATGAACTTTTTTGAAGTTACCTAATGGCTGCAATGAAACAAAATGTGAAAAATTTAAAGGAGTCTGAATACTTTCCATACCCACTGTAACTCTCTAGCTTAAGAGCATAAAAATTCAAAGCTTGATAATTGTTACATTTTCATCAAAGGTCAGATATTTTCACAAATAAATACAAAAAATATCGGCCTTAAAGGGCCACTGTCACCCCCCTCCAGCCGTTATAAACTAAAAGAGCCACCTTGTGCAGCAGTAATGCTGCATTCTAACAAGGTGGCTCTTTTAGTGTTTTTTTATGCATTCCGAAAATAAAGCGTTTTGAAACTTATCCAAAATACCTATCTTTTTCCATGGAGGCGGGTCCTCACTCCCCAGCTTGAACCGCTTCTCTGCCGTCACTCAAATCTTCAGGGGCTTTCGGCGCCACCCCCTCCGCGCTGTTTTCGCTTCAAAACCGGCGCCTGCGCTATCTACTACTGTGTTGTGCAGGCGCCGTCTGACGTCCCAGTCGGGCTTGCAGACTGCGCGTGTGCGGCCGACCTGCCTATGAATCCCTGCCCCGCACTGTGCATAATGCATAACACAGTGCGGGGCAGGGATTCCCAAGGTGGGTGGCCGCAATGCCCGCACAGGCGCAGTCTGCAAGCCTGGCTGGGAAGTCAGACGGCCAGAGCTTACTGCGCCTGCACAACACAGTAGTAGACAGCACAGGCGCCGGTTTTTGAAGCGAAAACAGTGCGGAGGGGGCGGCGCCGAGAGCCCCTGAAAATTTGAGCGACGGCAAAGTAGCGGTTCAAGCTGGGGAGTGAGGACCCGCCTCCATGGACAAATATAGGCATTTTGGATAAGTTTCAAAACGCTTTATTTTCGGAATGCATGAACCAAAAACTAAAAGAGCCAACTTGTTAGAATGCAGCATTACTGCTGCACAAGGTGGCTCTTTTAGTTTATAATGGATGGAGGGGTAACAGTGGCCCTTTAATTTACCATTATCATAAAGTACAATGTGATACAAAAAAAAACAATCTCAGAATCACTGGGATATGTTGGAGCTTTCCAGAGTTGTTACTTTAAAGAAGTTGTCCACTACTTGGATAACTTCTTCTCATCCCCCATACTTGGCCCCTATAAAATAATACAGCTTATACTCCCCTCCTGTGCCTGCTCCTTTACCTCTGTGTCGGCACTCGCTCTCCCGAGGCTCTGGTGCTGTTGTTGTGACTCCTGCGCTCAGTCTTGTATTTACCTTTAGTTTGGTATATTTAATACATCTGTTTATTGATTGCCTGAGCCTTGTTATAGTTAGTTAGGTCCATATATATTTGGACAGAGACAACATTTTTCTAATTTTGGTTATAGACATTACCACAATGAATTTTAAACAAAACAATTCAGATGCAGTTGAAGTTCAGACTTTCAGTTTTCATTTGAGGGTATCCACATTAAAATTGGATGAAGGGTTTAGGAGTTTCAGCTCCTTAACATGTGCCACCGTGTTTTTAAAGGGACCAAAAGTAATTGGACAGATTCAATAATTTTAAATATAATGTTCATTTTTAGTACTTGGTTGAAAACCCTTTGTTGGCAATGACTGCCTGAAGTCTTGAACCCATTGACATCACCAGACGCTGTGTTTCCTCCTTTTTGATGCTCTGCCAGGCCTTCACTGTGGTGGTTTTCAGTTGCTGTTTGTTTGTTGGCCTATCTGTCTGAAGTTTAGTCTTTAACAAGTGAAATGCATGCTCAATTGGGTTGAGATCAGGTGACTGACTTGGCCATTCAAGAATATTCCACTTCTTTGCTTTAATAAACTCCTGGGTTGCTTTGGCTTTATGTTTTGGGTCATTGTCCATCTGTAGTATGAAACGACGACCAATCAGTTTGGCTGGATCTGAGCACACAGTACGGCTCTGAATACCTCAGAATTAATTTGGCTGCTTCTGTCCGGTGTCACATCATCAATAAACACTAGTGACCCAGTGCCACTGGCACTTTTATCTGATAATTGAGAATGACATAACGAAGGGATTGCCCACACCTGTCCATGAAATAGCCTTGGAGTCAATTGTCCAATCACTTTTGGTCCCTTTAAAACAGGGTGGCACATGTTAAGGAGCTGAAACTCCTAAACCCTTCATCCAATTTTACTGTGGATACCCTCAAATGAAAGCTGAAAGTCTGAACTTCAACTGCATCTGAATTGTTTTGTTTAAAATTCATTGTGGTAATGTCTATAACCAAAATTAGAATAATGATTTGGGGTTTTTTTTACCGACCCCGCATTTGCGATCTCCGGTGATTAACCGTTTACCGGCGATCGCAAAAAAAAACGCGATTTCTTTTTAATTTCTCTGTCCTCCGATGTGATCGCACATTAGAGGACAGAGAAATGGGGTCCCAGGTAGCCCCCCAATACTTACCTATCTCCCCCGGTGCTTCTCGTGGCTCCCGATGGGCACCGCCATCCCGATGGGCCGGCACCGGGAGGTTCTTTGGGGTCTCGGCTGCCGGGGGTAGCCGAGACCTCAAAGAACATGATTGGGGTCGGTTTTACCGACCCCTGTTTTGCGATCACCGGGTAATTAACTGTTTACCGGTGACCGCAAAAAAAAAAAAAGCAAAGTGTAATTCTCTGTCCTCTGATGTGATCGCACATCAGAGGACAGAGAAATAGGGGGATTCGGGGGCCCTATCATACTCAGCGGTGTCCCTGGGTCCTCCTGCTGCTCCTCCTGGCTGCCGGGGAAAAGAAAATGGCGGGCGCATGCGCAGTGCGCCCGCCATCTATCGCCATCTGCCGGCCGGCAGGAGAAGAGCAGTTGGGGCTAAAATTAGGGCTAGGGTTAGGGTTGGGGTTCGGGCTAAATTTAGGGTTAGGGTTGGGGCTAAATTCAGGGTTAGGGTTGGGGCTAAATTTAGGGTTAGGCTTCTTTCACACTTATGTCGGTACGGGGCCGTCGCAATGCGTCGGCCCGACATACCGACGCACGTTGTGAAAATTGTGCACAACGTGGGCAGCGGATGTAGTTTTTCAATGCATCCACTGCCCAATCTATGTCCTGGGGAGGAGGGGGCGGAGTTACGGCCACGCATGCGCAGTCAGAAATGGCGGACGCGACGTACAAAAAAAGTTACATTGAACGTTTTTTGTGCCGATGGTCCGCCAAAACACAACTGATCCAGTGCACGACGGACACGACGTGTGGCCATTCGTCACGATCCATCTGCAATACAAGTTTATGGGCAAAAAACGCATCCTGCGGGCACATTTGCAGGATCCGTTTTTTGTCCAAAACGATGGATTGCGACGGATGCCAAACGACGCAAGTGTGAAAGTAGCCTTAGGGCTATGGTTGGGGCTAAAGTTAGGGCTAGGGTTGGGGCTAAGTTAGGGTTAGAGTTGGGATTAAGGTTTGGATTAGGGTTAGGGTTGGCATTAGGGTTACGCTTGGGATTCGGGTTAAGGTTAGGGTTGTGATTAGGGGTGTATTGGGATTAGGGTTAGGTTTGAGGTTAGGGTTGAGATTAGGATTAGGGGTGTGTTGGATTTAGGGTTTTGATTAGGGTTATGGTTAGGGTTGACATTAGGGTTGTTTTGGGGTAAGGGTTGTGATTATCGTTAGGGTTAGTGATTAGGATTATGGATCGGGTTGGGATTAGGGTTAAGGGTGTGTTGGGGTTAGGGTTGGAGCTAGAATTGGGGGGGGGGTTCCACTGTTTAGGTACATCAGGGGGTCTCCAAACACGACAGCCAATTTTGCGCTCAAAAAGTCAAATGGTGCTCCCTCCCTTCTGAGCTCTGCCGTGCGCCCAAACAGTGGGCTACCCCCACATATGGGGCATCAGCGTACTCGGGATAAATTGGACAACAACTTTAGTGGTCCAATTTCTCCTGTTACCCTTGTGAAAATAAAAACTTGGGGGCTACAAAATCTTTTTTGTGGAAAAAAATATATTTTTTTATTTTCACGACTCTGCATTCTAAACTTCTGTGAAGCACTTGGGCATTCAAAGTTCTCACCACACATCTAGATAAGTTCCTTGGGGGGTCTAGTTTCCAAAATGGGGTCACTTGTGGAGGGTTTCTACTGTTTAGGAACATCAGGGGCTCTCCAAACGCGGCATGGCGTCTGATCTCAATTCCAGACAATTCTACATTGAAAAAGTAAAACGGCACTCCTTCTCTTCCAAGCTCTGCGGTGCGCCCAAACAGTGGTTTAACCCCACATATTGGGTATCGACGTACTCAGGAGAAATTGCACTACAACTTTTGTTGTCTAATTTCTCCTGTTATCCTTGTGAAAATAAAAATTTGGGGGCAAAAAGATCATTTTTGTAGAAAAAATGCGATTTTTTTTATTTTCACGGCTCAACGTTATAAACTTCTGTGAAGCACATGGGGGTTCAAAGTGCTCACCACACATCTAGATAAGTTCCTTAAGGGGTCTAGTTTCCAAAATGGTATCACTTGTGGGGGGTTTCCACTGTTTAGGCACATCAGGGGCTCTCCAAAGGCGATATGGCGTCCAATCTCAATTCCTGCCAATTCTACATTGAAAAAGTCAAACGGGGCTCCTTCATTTCCAAGTTCTGCGGTGCGCCCAAACAGCGGTTTACCCCCACATATGGGCTATTGGCGTATTCAGGAGAAATTGCATAACAAAATTTATGGTTACATTTCTGTTTTTACACTTGTGAAAATAAAAAAATGGTTCTGAATTAAAATGTTTGCAAAAAAAATTGTTGCTAAAAGATAATTTTTGTGACTAAAAAGTTAAATGTTCATTTTTTCCTTCCACATTGTTTCAGTTCCTGTGAAGCACGTAAAGGGTTAATAAACTTCTTGAATGTGGTTTTGAGCACCTTGAGGGGTGTAGTTTTTAGAATCGTGTCACACTTCGTTATTTTCTATCATATAGACCCCTCAAAATGACTTCAAATGTGATGTGGTCCCTGAAAAAAAAAAAAAAAAAGGTGTTGTAAAAATTAGAAATTGCTGGTGAACTTTTAACCCGTATAACTCCCTAACAAAAAAAAAATGTTGTTTCCAAAATTGTGCTGATGTAAAGTAGACATGTGGGAAATGTTATTTATTAACTATTTTTCTTGACATATCTCTCTGATTTAAGGGCATAAAAATACAAAGTTTGAAAATTGCAATATTTTAAAAATTTTCGCCATATTTCCGTTTTTTTCATAAATAATCGCAAGTAATATCAAAGAAATGTTACTACTAACATGAAGTACAATATGTCACGAAAAAACAATCTCAGAATCAGCGGGATCCGTTGAAGCGTTCCAGAGTTATAACCTCATAAAGTGACAGTGGTCAGAATTGCAAAAATTGGCTCGGTCATTAAGTACCAAATTGGCTCTGTCACTAAGGGGTTAAAAAACGGACTTGTGAAGGGCGCTTAAGGGGTTAAAAAATGTTTTCTATATGGACCAAAGGCCCCAAAATATCAAATGCTGATACTTTTCTACAATATCTGTAAGTAAATAAAACTTCTTAAAGCCTATGTTAAAGATGTTTTTCTTCTTTGTTGCTTGCAGGAGTGACTATGAAGAGATGCCTCTTCAAAATGGACAAGCCATTAGAGCCAAATATAAGGAGGAGTCTGATAGTGACTAGGAGAATGCTGTGAGATGAGTGCCTTCGGGAGCTGACATTCCCCAGCAGGGACTATTTTGCCTTTACACCTTGGTTACCATGGAATGCTGCTGTTTTCACAGAGGATTTTTTTTCTCCTTGTTAAAAAATAGATCTGTGCAGGATGGGATACAGGAAATCTCTGCGATGGACCACTCTCTTTTACCTGAAGCCAGAGCCCTCCATCATCTAACGATTGCTTCAATTTATCACTGACCTTGTTTTCTTTTTTTGTCATTTTTCCCTCCCCATTTTTTTTCATTGCTAAAGCTTAGCAACTCTTGAAATTCTTAAATAGAATCTGTCACAATGGAAAAACATCCCGGAAAAACCACTGTAATAACTATAGGTGAAAAGACGATGGTTGTGATTGTGTAGTTGTTATTTTGGTACTTGCTTCTGGTCCCTTCCTCCAGTGTGCTTAGTGCGTACCCCAGAGTCCAAAACTGGGTGCTATGAGGAGGGCCAGTGCACAGTGAGATAACACATCCAGAATCCACATCTTTTTACCTACACAATCAGTATTCCTCTTAGGTGGGCGTTGAAGGTCTCCATGGTAATTGTTCCCCATGCATATTATGGTTCATCTATCACTTAATACACTTTCTGATTGGTGGTTACTTACGTTACGGTATTGTATTTCTGTTTTGTCATGGACACATAAAGGAGATACAACCTGTAGACTTCACTACTTGGAAAGGAAAACTTCCTACAACGCCACCTTTTACAGCCAGTCAAACCAAAGGAGATTTAGACTACAGTCTGCCATAAAGTTCTGGGCTACGTGCAGTAAAGTTCTGCAGGATATTGAATTGATCACATAATGAAGGAATACAATATTTGAGAACTGATATTCAATGGTAATCTTGACACCAGATTTTTGCAACCTAATCTCAGAGCAGCATAATGTAGAGACTGATGTATATTCCAGTGATGTGTCACTTACTGGGCTGCTTGCTGTAGATTTGATAAAATCAGCAGATTATTAGAAGAGGACTAGTAAACTTGCTGCCATGTAGTCCTCCATACTTAAGAGTAGAGATGAGCAAATTTGATTGGGTACCTGCTTATTTGGCAAGCTATAGTACTTACCAAATAAGCTTCAGAGGGAACCCGGATACATGGAGTGCTCCGGCTGATGAGCTGTCCGGCACCGCAGGTGCATGTGTCGCGGCTGTTTCACTGTCACAACACATGCATGAAGAGCCTGTGTGACGGGCTCTCCATGCATGTATTGTGACACAGTGATGACACATGCACCTGCGGCACTGGACAGCTGATCAGCCGGAGCACTCCATGTATCCAGGTTCCCTCTGCAGCTTATTCGGTAAGCACTATAGCTTGCGGAATAAGCAGGGACCTGATAAAATTCACTCATGTCACTACTGATTGGCAGCATTCTATGTGTACTGTGTATAGGCAGAAATCTGCCAATCTGTGGTGTGATCGGGGGTTATACCAAGCTTCGTATCACTGGTAGATCTGCAGCAGATAACATCGAGTTTATCAAAACTACAGCAAGCGGCTGAATACGTGTTAAATCGCAGAAATGAAAAAAAGCTGGTGACAGATTCACACTATCAATGTGCTGGTGATGAAGTGGTAATACAAATCTACAGTAACTACTATAACGATCAGGCATTTTACATGCCATGCTTGGGACTGTCATACAGACGTCAGCAATGCCAAGTACCTAAACTTTACCAGTAGGAAGATATAAACTCAGTAGAGGTCTTAGATTTTGTTCTACAGAGATGCAAAAAAATCTCTTCTCCTAAGTTTACATTGTTGTGGATGGCTCTATTTTCATGTGACTTGTAAATAAAATTTCATTAAATATCATTGTATATTTGATACAGAGCTAATGACCAAGGCAGAATCCATTCACATTGTCATTTCCTGATTCCACAAACATTGCTCGACATTCTGTTTCTGGGAATACTGTATGTACTTTGGGGGCAAGAGATGCCGCTGCAATCTTCTCAACTGAACGATATAAATAAGCAACAAATCCTTTTTGTAATTATATTAAGGTGTTTATGTTCTTTTTAATTATTATTAAAATTGATGATTCTTAATAGTATTTCCAATTGTTTAGCACAGTATATAGTGGGATGTTTATCCTTAGGTTGTTCCTTTCCATTTACAGATGGAAACAAGACCAATTATTCTATATATTTAATATAAAATCTATTTTCTATTGGGAGTATTTAGTATTGCTTGTGATTTTACACCTTTAAGGGTCCACAAAGAGAATCAGGAATTGTGGAGTGGACTGCTCCACACAGGATAGATGCGGACTCTATTTAATAGCTGGCATCTGCTGTTAACTTAAATGCCACTATCAATCTCTGACAGCAGCATGTAAGTGTTGTGGTTTTCCCCGCACATGCCCCCATGCCTCTTTTCTGTGACTGGGTGTCATAAAAGACTGATAGAATTGCTATATGTAGCAAATAAAACAATCACAGATTCAACTTCCCTCTGGGTGCTTTCACATTGCTTTGTGTCTCCGTCGGGGCATGCATCCAAAATTTCCAACAAAACTGGGTTCGTACACCAATAGACTGCAATGGTGATGGCGGAGCGAACTTGCGCTCTGTCGTTCACTTTTTTCAGGAGTGTACGCCTACATGAGGCATACATTCATACGTATTCTACTACAGGAGGCAGGGTGGATTTGAGGCAGGGTGGATTTGATTTAAATCTAACTGATTTAAATCACGATTTAAATCACTAGTCAGTAAGGCTTGATTTAAATCAAAGTTTCTACCTAAACTAGTTCTTGCTACTTTAACATGCAAGTAGATGAAGATTTTTAGAATCACTTTTTATATTACTTTTTTCTCCCCAGTTTAATGGGTTAATCATTCATATTTGGACACCACTGTTCTGTTGTACTTAGGAAGGAGAAAAATAATCCTGACCGTAATAACAATTTAAATAGATTTATTCAACTGAAACAATAACAACATTTCAGCATAAGTTATGTGCTTAAACAAACATCCATGTTTGTTAACTAATTTGGCTAAACAAAATATATATATATATTATAAGAAACTTAGACTGTCAGCCCAGCCGACACATGAAAAACTTAAATACTACTGTCCCTGCTGTCCTCTGTAGCTCACTTGTCGTCATCTTCATCATCATCTTCTTCTTTGTTCCTATTCATAATCTGGAAAAGAAAAACAAGCTTTCCTGCTTTATTGGGTCCCAACCGATTTCTCAATTTAGAATGAATGAGTCCAAAGGAAGAGAATATTCTTTCAACGCCTGCAGAAGAAGCTTCTGCTGTTAAAAGTGAAATCATTACTTGAACAGTCTCTAAATCCAAGCGCTTAAGTGACATCCACCAGGTTACTGGTGTGACCTTCCTTAAAATATCTTCAGCAAACATATATTTCTTGAATGGTTCCCCCTTAGCTCTGAAGTTTATTATAGTTGGCATTAAAGATGGATGATTGCTGGATACCCATGTCATAGCTAACTCCTCTTCCTCAGCACTTAGGTTTTGACCCTGATATTGGATATTGACAATATTTGCCAAAAAATGAGCTGGAGTCAGTGCTTGTCCCATTCGTTTGTTTACTGCTTGTAATTTAATTCTGTCCATGTGTAGTTCTGTTTTTAAGTGTTCACTCAGTTCCTTCCAAATTTCAACAGCATCCGCAATAAAACAGATATTTTTCTGTATTTTGTTTAAAGCTTGAGAGATGGGTTTCAGGAAGCTCCGCATATGTTCAACATTTCTCTTAAGCCCAATGTTGAGGATTTTGGCCGTGACAGTGCCATCTATTTTATCTCGATTTTCTTCACAAAGTGTCATCAGAATAGGCCAGTTTTTGATATACTGCTCAAAACAGTCCACCACAGAGTTCCATCTAACATCTTGTGGGAGTGTTAGCTTGGTTCCACCCATCCGTTTCAGAGCTGCTGCAGCAAAATGATTATTACGGAAGTATTTAGCAATTTCAACAACATTAGCCTTTATTTATGGAACACTTAAGTCTTTGGCTAAGAGGTGCAGCAAATGAGCACTGCAACCATATGTTATTAGCAGCTTTGTATTCCCTCCATGCTCTTCTAAATCTCTTCTCATCTTGGATACGTTTGCAGCATTGTCAGTGACCAAACTGCGTACTAGACATTTGAATTTTTGTTCACATGTCGTTATAGCTTTTACTGCCACTTCTTGTAAGTATTCTGCTGTGTGTGCATTTCCTGACGTATCAGTTGATTGTGCAAGGAATTACCTTCTTCTGTTGTTATACAAGCACATACAATAGGATCATTGTGGACATTACTCCACCCATCAATACTTAGGTTAACAATTTTACCCACCAGAGCTGTTGCACATTGCTCCATTTCTCTGTCATACACTTGATCCAGCAGTTTCCCTGCAACATCAGCTCTGCTGGGTGGACTGTATCCTGGTCTCAGTGACTGAACCATATTAATGAAATGTGGGTTCTCAGTCAGACGGAAAGATGAGTTCGTTGCATAAATAAACTGGGTAATTTTTTCATCAATCAACTCTTTTTCTAATCTGCTAGTTCTTATCACAAACCTATCTATGGTGGTTCCAGGAGGTAAAGGTTTTTTCTTCCTTTTGGGTGATGGTTATATGTGGCTGTGGGTGTCTGATGATGCTGCTGCTGCTAATGAAGCACTATCCTGGATGGATAACTCTGAAACTGTAGAACAGGATGATGGTGATCTTGGAGGTTGATAGTTTTCAGAATCCATGAATTCCCCTAAACAAAAAAAGTCAATGCTGTTATTTTATTGTTTATACAATTTCTGCTTATTGTACACAACACATCACTGCCCCTGCCCCAAAAGGAATATTTGTTTTTCATCATAACTGTACCAAATGACAGTAACATGCAGTAATAATAAGAAATATAATTTTTCTCACACATGACAGTCCAGTCTTTAGAAATAGGATTCAATAAAAATGTTTACCAACCTGAAGATTCTGCCTGTTCAGAAGTGTTTCTTTGGTCATCTTCATCACAGCTCTTCTCATGATGTTGCCTCTTTCGCGCCACCAGGCCTTGCATCTCTTTTTTGCATCGTTTGCATTTTGCACGCATGCCTGCCTTACCGATAGGCGAAGGAGCTTCGTTAAAATATTCCCAAACTGGGTCTCTTTTACGGCCTGCTGCCATTATAAGGAAAGAATGTAATAAACCTCAGATCGTACACACAAACAGATCCAGACTTGTCTGTCTGTGGCTATGCTGCAGTATTGTGCTCAAAGTTTCACTTTCATTTTCTTGTCTGCTTGCCCTTCCTCCTCCTCACACTTAGATTCACATTCTTCTTGTGTTGTGCAGATCTATTCCACTCCAAACAATCAGAAAAATATTGTCTAACTTCTTGGACTTGGCACTGAAGGGGTTGATTCTGTATTCATAGGTTTGTAGAACAATAGGAAAAAAAACAGAAACAAATGACCAAGGTCTATTCAACTAGAAAAAAAACAAAACATACAAAAAAGACCTAAAAAATATATTTTTATTGTAAATAAATAAAAATTAAATATAAATAAAGAACCACTTATAACCTATAGACAAAAAGTAGGGATCATAGGGTCAGGATAAGCTCATAAAAAATAATAGAGCAGAAAAAATATATATGATAATAAGGAAAGGACTAGGGATGATAGTGGTGCCTCACCCTAAGCTGTACCCTTCCTTGCAGCGGAGGTTGGCACCCTGGGATACGAAATGGCGCCCCCGCTCAATGTCGACTGACCCTGATAACCCTAGTAGGTGTCCCTACCACAAGCCACCACCCAAACAAACACCACAAAAAAAAAAAAACAGAAAAAAGTGTAAATGTACACTAAAATGCTGTAGCTGGTACTGACTGCTGATAGTGATGGTGAGCTTATTATAATAGACTCTAGGAGATTACCAAGACTCTTACTAAAGGCCCCTTCACATTTAGCGACGCTGCAGCGATACCGACAACGATCCGAATCGCTGCAGCGTCGCTGTTTGGTCGCTGGAGAGCTGTCACACAGACCGCTCTCCAGCGACCAACGATGCCGGTAACCAGGGTAAACATCGGGTAACTAAGCGCAGGGCCGCGCTTAGTAACCCGATGTTTACCCTGGTTACCATGCTAAAAGTAAAAAAAAACAAACACTACATACTTACCTACAGCCGTCTGTCCTCCAGCGCTGCGCTCTGCTTCTCTGCTCTCCTCCTGTACTGTCTGGGAGCCGGAAAGCAGAGCGGTGACGTCACCGCTCTGCTTTCCGGCTCACAGCCAGTACAGGAGGAGTGCAGAGCGCAGCGCTGGAGGACAGACAGCTGTAGGTAAGTATCTAGTGTTTGTTTTTTTTTACTTTTAGCATGGTATCCAGGGTAAACATCGGGTTACTAAGCGCGGCCCTGCGCTTAGTTACCCGATGTTTACCCTGGTTACCAGTGAAGACATCGCTGGATCGGTGTCACACACACCGATCCAGCGATGTCTCCAGGGAGTCCAGCGACGAAATAAAGTTCTGGACTTTATTCAGCGACCAACGATCTTCCAGCAGGGGCCTGATCGTTGGTCGCTGTCACACATAACGATTTCATTAACGATATCGTTGCTACGTCACAAATAGCAACGATATCGTTAACAATATCGTTATGTGTGAAGGTACCTTAATGTGAATCACTAGAAGATAAGGTGATTTACAAAGATAAGTTATAAACACTGTTTGATAACACACTTTACTCTTCTCAGAGGTAGATACAGGTGGAGTATAAGAAAAATTCTCAAGTAGTCACCTATTAGTAAACAGAAGAGTCTTGATACATCTTATGGTGTCGATGCCAGACAAAATATATATATAGGGACATGGCTATTAATGATATTTAGATCAATCCCTTATAGTGCACAATGGCATCAGCACCAGAAAAAGATAAATTCATTCAAACATCTGAACGTAAATGATGGACAATGTTCAGTCCCTTTTTTTTGGTGCACACTGGCATCGGCGCTAGACAAATAATAGGTTTATTCTATTATATGAATATTTATAAGTGCATCGTGTCTCAAAAATAGAGCATAAATAATAAGCTGATCAAAGCTTAATGGCATCACCACCAGAAAAAATAAAATAGAGTCATAGCATATGCGAGGGCATCGTCGCCAGAGCGTATCATGATCCAAATGTCATATACAGTGATATCGACGCCAGAAAAAAGACTACTTCCGGACCGCGTGCAGCGTCTGTACTTCTCGCTGCCCACGCCTATCAGTGTTTATACCTTATCTTTGTAAATCACCTTATCTTCTAGTGATTCACATTAGTAAGAGTCTTGGTAATCTCCTAGAGTCTATTATAATAAGCTCATCATCACTATCAGCAGTCAGTACCAGCTACAGCATTTTAGTGTACATTTACACTTTTTTTCTGTTTTTTTTGTGGTGTTTGTTTGGGTGGTGGCTTGTGGTAGGGACACCTACTAGGGTTATCAGGGTCAGTCGACGTTGAGCGGGGGCGCCATTTCGTATCCCAGGGTGCCAACCTCCGCTGCAAGGAAGGGTACAGCTTAGGGTGAGGCACCACTATCATCCCTAGTCCTTTCCTTATTATCATATATATTTTTTCTGCTCTATTATTTTTTATGAGCTTATCCTGACCCTAGGATCCCTACTTTTTGTCTATAGGTTATAAGTGGTTCTTTATTTATATTTAATTTTTATTTATTTACAATAAAAATATATTTTTAAGGTCTTTTTTGTATTTTTTGTAGAACAATAGGATTAAGGTCTTTTTCTCAACTCTGTTCATGTTGTAACATTTTTGCCGTGAAGAAGAGGCTGGGACCTCTGCGGAGTCAAATTCAGTTTTGAGAACTGCGCAAGTAAAGCGAGCGTCTGTGATAATATAGGAGAGAAACTGCCCACTAATCCTACAGAAACCTCTGGAAGAGCATGGCATTGTGAATGTTACACATATACAGCCTTTATTCTACTGAGTTAAACAACTCCGCTTTATCTCATGATGGAAGAACCAGGTAAAATATTTTCCTCAAAAAGCAGTTTATTGAAAAAAATCCGATTTAAATAAAAAAAATCCGATTTAAATAAAAAAAATCCGATTTTTTTTTTTTGTATTATTTTATTTTTTTTATTATTTTTTTTTTTAAAACATTGATTTTTATCCACCCTGACAGGAGGCGTACGCTCATATGCAGTCTACTGCAGGAGGCGTACACTCAGACGCAGTCTACTACAGGAGGCGTACACTCAGACGCAGTCTACTATGGGAGGCGTGCACTCAGTCGCAGTCTGCTACGGGAGGAGTACACTCAGACGCAGTCTACTACAGGAGGCGTGCACTCAGACGCAGTCTACTACAGGAAGCGAGCACTTCGACGCAGTCTACTACAGGAGGCGTGTACTCATGCAGACTACTACAGGAGGCGTGTACTCATGCAGACTACTACAGGAGGCGTGCACTCAGGCGCAGTCTACTACAGGAGGCGTGCACTCAGACGCAGTATACTACAGGAGGCGTGCACTTAGATGCAGTCTACTACAGGAGGCGTGCACTCAGATGCAGTCTACTACAGGAGGCGTACACTCAGTTACAGGAGGCGTGCACTCATGCAGTCTACTACAGGTGGCGTGCACTCTATGCGTCTACTACAGAAGGCGTGCACTCAGGCTCAGTCTACTGCAGGAGGCGTACCCTCAGACGCAGTCTACAACAGGAGGCGTACCCTCAGACGCAGTCTACTACAGGAGGCGTACACTCAGACGCAGTCTACTACAGGAGGTGTGCACTCAGGCGCAGTCTACTACGGGAGGCATACACTCAGACGCAGTCTACTACAGAAGGCATGCACTCAGACGCAGTCTGCTACAGGAGGCGTGTACTCATGCAGACTACTAAACGAGGCGTGCACTCAGACGCAGTCTACTACAGGAGGCGTGCACTCAGGCGCAGTCTACTACAGGAGGCGTGCACTCAGGCGCAGTCTACAGGAGGCGTACACTCAGACGCAGTCTACTACAGGAGGCGTGCACTCAGACGCAGTCTGCTACAGGAGGCGTGCACTCAGACGCAGTCTGATACAGGAGGCGTGCACTCAGGCGCAGTCTACTACAGGAGGCGTACACACAGATGCAGGCTACTACACGAGGCGTGCACTCAGACGCAGTCTACTACAGGAGGCGTGCACTCAGACGCAGTCTGCTACAGGAGGCGTATACTCATACACAGTCTACTATAGGAGGCGTGCACTCATGCAGTCTACTACAGGAGGCATACACTCAGATGCAGACTACTACATGAGGCGTACACTCAGGCGCAGTCTACTACAGGAGACGTACACAGACGCAGTCTACTACAGGAGGCATGTACTCATGCAGTCTACTACAGGAGGCGTACACTCAGATGCAGTCTACTACAGTCGGCGTACACTCAGATGCAGTCTACTACAGGAGGCGTACACTCAGATGCAGTCTACTACAGGAGGCAAGCACTCATGCAGTCTACTACAGGAGACGTGCACTCAGACACAGTCTACTACGGGAGGCGTACACTCCCAAAAAAGCTGAACAGCAGTGCTCTTGTTCGCTCGGCCATCACCATTGTAGTCTACCGACCCTGTTGGGGCATGCGTCCGGACCCAGTTTTGCTGGGAATTTTGGAGGTATGCCCTGACAGGCACACAGAATGCAATGTGAAAGCAGCCTTAGGTGACTGACAAAGTAAAAAGTAGAATAAAATAAACAACATAAATAAATAACCATAAGACTAACAGTAGCAGATCCATCACACAAATCCAAACTCTTCCTTTTCTTCCACGGAAACATGATTCTCCTTTAGAGGTAAATATCCTTACTTCAGTTGTGCACAGTACTGGAGCGGCTGTTCAGTCTGTTCCCTAGGTCTATCCCCCACTGGGATGACCCAAAATTCAACGTGGTACTCAGTGAAAGGAGGAAGGTGTCTTAGACTATCCCTCCGGACACCTCTGGTTATATATATATATATGTATATCTATTCCTGAGTTACGTATCCTACCCAATCTTCGATCACCTCACCACGCCTGATTCTAATAGTGATCAGGATTTCAGGATATTTTGACTAAAAAGAGAATTACAATCACTGGTCAATATGGGGTGTCTGTCCCTTATGAGGTACAGTTCGAAAACTGGGCCTCCAACGGAACTACACCTCTATATGATTCCACCCAAGAATCACCCACCATCGGGGACAACCTCAGATCCTCTTTGCAGCAACAAACACAGGAAAACCACAACAAATGGTCAGTCAGAACCGCATAACTGCCAAATTACCGTGGTTGTCGTGGGGGTTGACCAGTCCCAATTTTTCTAGTGCCTGTGTCCGGTCCGAGGGTCCTTAGTCTTGTTGTCCTCCGGGGGCAGAGGCGTCCCTGTTTGGGGGCCCCATGTTGGGCACCAAGCTGTTGGGGGAGGATCTGAAGTGATCCTTCATGATTGACCAAGTGATTTTCAAATTAATCCACAGGGCATTGCCGGCAACTGAGAATGACCAGACGGAGACGTATCTGATTGGGAGGTTCAAAGGCAGATCTCTAACTCCCGTTTATTTTGTCACCTCTTTATGATTTTAGCAAGTTATACTTCAACCAATAGTATAAAAACACTCTTGCAGCACTTAACTTATAAAAATGCAGGAAAACCGGAAACTACATATATGGCCGTGTCTACGTGGCATAGAAAAAAAAAACATAACAGTTGGGCGTCAAGGTCTCGCAGAACAATACATGTCTCATATCTTGTTCAAACTAGAACAATCTGGTCCCTCAACAAATATGAACTTTTACCTAGTTAAAAAACAGAATTTATCCCGTAAACAACAAAATGGAGTCACAAGCACAAAATGAAGCCCGCTTTACGCAAGGTCACTTTCCTGGTGTCTATCCCTCATTTGATGTGTTTATGTGAATTAATCAGCGAATAACTGCTCATTCTGCGAATGTGACACAAACCAAATATTAAGATACTAGATGGCAGCCCGATTCTAAAGAATCGGGAGTCTAGAATCCATATATACTTTATTTATTCAAATGTAAGAATAATACAATTAATAAATAATAGTAAGAAAGAACAAAAATAATAGGCAGTATATGGAGAAAACACCAAACAAAAGTTCAAAATTGGTGTGAAAATGTCACTGAACCACTTCACAACTAAATATATATAGTTTTGGTAAATGGTATTATCATTTTTTTGACGAAATTCGGCAGGAGCTTGAAGAGCAACGTCACTGGGCCCGCCTCCACGCAGTAGAAACTTGCTGTGAGGTAAAAATTCAAAAATCACACCAAAATGGCGGGCGGAGTGTGTCACAGTACGGCACGTTTCTGATTGGTCGCTCGCAGCAGGCGGCAACCAATCAGACACTGGACACTGTTGACGTCACTTATCTCCGGACATTAGCTCCGGACAAAGCCACGGAAGTTGGCACAAATTGCAGGAAGTAGTATTCTAGGCAATTATATATTAGATTCACTCATCTATTCAACACTAATGTAGCATAGCTCCCAACCATCCCTCATACTGCGGGACTGTCACGATTTTGAGGCTGTGCTCCGCAGTCCCACACGGGACTCTGCTTCTCCCGCACAGCCAGCAGGAGAAGCAGCCGACATGCCCTCTTGCATTAGGCCACGCATCCTCCGTACCTCTCTCAGTTGTTCAGAGAGGGAGAGAAGACATTCTGAGGTGTGTGTGTGTGTGTGTTAGGCTGGTTTCATATTTGTGGATGAAAGCTTTGCGGAGGACTGTATAGTTCCTTCTTTAAGCCCTGCCCACTTCCGCACCTCTTCCTTCAGCACTGCCTACGTCGGCATGCATCCTGCGTACCCTATTTTTAACATTGGGTACGCAGGCCATGTAGATGTAAGCGGATGCCTCAACATGCGTCGTTTTCACGCTGCGCCAACCACAACAAAATACAACATGTTGGGTTTGATGCAGGTCGGCGCAGCTTGAAAACGATGCATGCGGAGGGATCCGCATACATCTGTATGGCCTGCATACCCAATGTTAAAAATAGGGTACGCAGGATGCATGCCGACGTAGGCAGTGCTGAAGGAAGAGGTGCGGCAGTGGGCAGGGCTTAACGGAGGAACTATACAGTCCTCCGCAAAGCCCTCATCCACAAATATGAAACCAGCCTAACAGGCCGATCAGTGCAAATGGAATAGCAAACAGTACATCACTGAGGATTCCAGTACATGGAATATACAGTACATCCCTTAGGATACACTAAGTGATGTACTGAACATACAGCAGTCAGTGTATCCTAAGTGTTGTACTGTATATACAGAAGTTTGTGTATCCTAAGTGATGTACTGTACATACAGCAGTCTCAGTGTATACAAAGTGATGTACTGTACATATAGCAGTCTCAGTGTATCCTAAGTGATGTACTGTACATACAGCCGTCTCAGTGTATACTAAGTGATGTACTGTACATACAGCAGTCTCAGTGTATCCTATGTGATGTACAGTATATACAGCAGTCTCAGTGTATACTAAGTGATATACTGTACATACAGCAGTCTCAGTGTATCCTAAGTGATGTACTCTCCATACAGAAGTCTCAGTGTATATTAAGTGATGCACTGTACATACAGCAGTCTCAGTGTATCCTAAGTGATGTACTCTACATACAGCAGTCTGTGTATCCTAAGTGATGCACTGTACATACACAGTCTCAGTGTATCCTAAGTGATGTACTGTACATACAGAAGTCTCAGTGTATCCTATGTGATGTATAGTATATACAGCAGTCTCAGTGTGTACTAAGTGATGTACTGTACATACAGCAGTCTCAGTGAATCCTAAGTGATGTACTCTACATACAGCAGTCTCAGTGTATATTAAGTGATGCACTGTACATACAGCAGTCTCGGTGTATCCTAAATGATGTACTGTACATACAGCAGTCTCAGTGTATACTAAGTGATGTACTGTACATACAGCAGTCTCAGTGTATACTAAGTGATGTA
This sequence comes from Ranitomeya imitator, assembly GCF_032444005.1. NCBI lineage: Eukaryota > Metazoa > Chordata > Amphibia > Anura > Dendrobatidae > Ranitomeya > Ranitomeya imitator. Next base: position 175,982,090 of record NC_091286.1, on the reverse strand, counting down.
CTGTACATACAGCTGTCTCAGTGTATATTAACCCCTTCATGACCCAGCCTATTTCGACCTTAATGACTTGGCCGTTTTTTGCAATTCTGACCAGTGTCCCTTTATGAGGTAATAACTAAGGAACGCTTCAATGGATCCTAGTGGTTCTGAGATTGTTTTTTCGTGACATATTGGGCTTCATGTTAGTGATAAATTTAGGTCAATAAATTCTGTGTTTATTTGTGATAAACACGGAAATTTGGCGAAAATTTTGAAAATTTCACAATTTTCACATTTTGAATTTTTATTCTGTTAAACCAGAGAGTTATGTGACACAAAATCTATATATATAATTGTCTAAGGGTTTTTCCGTCTGTCTGTCTGTCTGTCTGTCCTGGAAATCCTGCGTCTCTGATTGGTCGAGGCCACCAGGCCTCGACCAATCAGCGACAGGCACAGTATCGACGTAGAAATCCCGCGTTTCTGATTGGTCGAGACCGCTAGGCCTCGACCAATCAGCGACGGGCACAGCGACGATGTCATAAAGGACGTAGACATCCCGCGTCTCTGATTGGTCAAGGTCGCCAGGCCTCGACCAATCAGCGACGGGCACAGCGACGATGTCATAAAGGATGTAGAAATCCCATGTTTCTGATTCAGCGATGGACACAGTATCGACGTAGATGTCATAATGGTTGCCATGGCGATGATGATGTCATAAAGGTTGCCTCGACCAATCAGCGACGGCACAGTCTGCCGCGAATTCTGGAATCATCATTGTCCATATACTACAAGGACATGCATATTCTAGAATACCCGATGCGTTAGAATCGGGCCACAATCTAGTAGTTAATAAATAACATTTCCCACATGTCTACTTTACATCAGCACAATTTTGGAAAGAAAATTTTTTTTTGCTAGGAAGTTATAAGGGTTAAAATTTGACCAGCGATTTCTCATTTTTACAACGAAATTTACAAAACCATTTTTTTTTAGGGACCACCTCACATTTGAAGTCAGTTTGAGGGGTCTATATGGCTGAAAATACCCAAAAGTGACACCATTCTAAAAATTGCACCCCTCAACATGCACAAAACCACATTCAAGAAGTTTATTAACCCTTCAGGTGCTTCACAGCAGCAGAAGCAACATGGAAGGAAAAAATGAACATTTAACTTTTTAGTCACAAAAATGATCTTTTAGCAACAATTTTTTTATTTTCCCAATGGTACAAGGAGAAACTGAACCAAGAAAGTTGTTTTCCAATTTGTCCTGAGTATGCGGATACCTCATATGTGGGGGTAAACCACTGTTTGGGCGCACGGCAGGGCTTGGAAGGGAAGGAGCGCCATTTGACTTTTTCAATGAAAAATTGGCTGCACTCATTAGCGGACACCATGTCACCTTTGGAGAGCCCCCGTGTGCCTAAAAATTGGAGCTCCCCACAAGTGACCCCATTTTGGAAACTAGACGCCCCAAGGAACTTATCTAGATGCATAGTGAGCACTTTAATCCTCAAGGTGCTTCATAAATTGATCCGTAAAAATGAAAAAGTACTTTTTTTTTCACAAAAAAATTCTTTTATCCTCAATTTTTTCATTTTCACATGGGCAACAGGATAAAATGGATCCCAAAATTTGTTGGGCAATTTCTCCTGAGTACACCGATACCTCAAATGTGGGGATAAACCACTGTTTGGGCACATGATAAGGCTCGGAAGGGAAGGAGCGCCATTTGACTTTTTGAATGAAAAATTATCTCCATCGTTAGCGGACACTGTTGTGAGTTCTGTTTTTGGGCTCCCTCTGGTGGTTACTGATGGTACTGGGTGACTTGTCTTTCCTGGGTCTCTGGGTTCCACCTGTTCCATCAGGATATGGGAGTTTCCTGTTTAACCTGGCTTTGCTGGCATTTCCTCGCCGGTTATCAATGTATCCAGTGTGTCTTGTTACCTCTGCTCCCTGCTCCTAGAACCTTCTGGTCAAGCTAAGTTTGGATTTTCCTGTTTTGGTGTTTTGCTTTATTTGGTTTTTAGTCCAGCCTGCAGATATTTGATTCTTTGCTGCTGGTTGCTCTAGTGGGCTGAAATTGCTCCTCATGTACCATGAGTTGGCACATGAGTTCAAGTAATTTCAGGATGGTTTTTTGAAGGGTTTTTCGCTGACCGCGCAGATCACTTTTGTATCCTCTGCTATCTAGCTTTAGCGGATCTCATTTTGCTGAAACTGTTTTCATACTGCGTATGTGCTTTCCTCTCATTTCACCGTCATTATATGTGGGGGGCTGCTATTTCTGTGGGGTGTTTCTCTGGAGGCAAGAGAGGTCTGTGTTTCTTCTAATAGGGGAAGTTAGATCTTCGGCTGGAGCGAGACGTCTAGGATCATCGTAGGCACGTTCCCCGGCTACTTTTATTTGTGTGTTAGGTTCAGGGTCGCGGTCAGCTCAGGTTCCATCGCCCTAGAGCTTGTTTGTATCTGTGCTTGTCCTTTAGTGATCCCCTGCCATTGGGATCATGACAGGACACCATGTCGCGTTTGGAGAGCCCCTGTGTGCCTAAGCATTGGAGCTCCCCCACAATTGACCCCATTTTGGAAACTAGACCCCCCAAGGAACTTATCTAGATGCATACTGAGCACTTTAAACCCCCAGGTGCTTCACAGAAGTTTATAACGCAGAACCATGAAAATAAAAAAATTTTCTTTCCTTAAAAATGATATTTTAGCCTGGAATTTCCTATTTTGCCAAGGGTAATAGGAGAAATTGGACCACAAATGTTGTTGTCCAGTTTGTCCTGAGTACGTAGATACCCCATATGTGGGGGTAAACCACTGTTTGGGCGCACGGCAGGGTTTGGAAGGGAAGGCACACCATTTGGCTTTTTAAATGGAAAATTAGCTCCAATCATTAGCGGACACCATGTCGCGTTTGGAGAGCCCCTGTGTGCATAAACATTGGAGATCCCCCACAAATGACCACATTTTGGAAACTAGACCACCAAAGGAACTAATCTAGATGTGTGGTGAGCACTTTGAACCCTCAAGTGCTTCACAGAAGTTTATAGCGCAGAGCCATGAAAATTAAAAAAAAAATTTCTTATTTCAAAAATGATTTTTTAGCCCACAATTTTTTATTTTCCCAAGGGTAACAGGAGAAATTTGACCCCAAAAGTTGTTGTACAGTTTCTCCTGAGTACGCTGATACCCCATGTGTGGGGGTAAACCACTGTTTGGGCACACGTCGGAGCTCAGAAGGGAAGTAGTGACTTTTGAAATGCAGACTTTGATGGAATGGTCTGCGGACATCACGTTGCGTTTGCAGAGCCCCTGGTGTGCCTAAACAGTAGAAACCCCCCACAAGTGACCCCATTTTGTAAACTAGATCCCCCAAGGAACTTATCTAGCTATGTGGTGAGCACTTTGAACCCCCAAGTGCTTCACAGACGTTTACAACGCAGAGCCGTGAAAATAAAAAATCATTTTTCTTTCCTCAAAAATGATGTTTTAGCAAGCAATTTTTTATTTTCTCAAGGGTAACAGGAGAAATTGGACCCCAATAATTGTTGCGCAGTTTGTCCTGAGTATGCTGGTACCCCATATGTGGGGGTAAACCACTGTTTGGGCACACGTCGGGGCTCGGAAGTGAGGGAGCACCATTTGACTTTTTGAATACAAGATTGGCTGGAATCAATGGTGGCGCCATGTTACGTTTGGAGACCCCCTGATGTGCCTAAACAGTGGAAACCCCTCAATTCTACCTCCAACTAACCCCAACACACCCTTAACCACAACCCTAACCCCAACACACCCCTAACCCTAACCACAACCCTAATTCCAACCCAAACCTAACCCTAAGGCTATGTGCCCACGTTGCGGATTTGTGTGAGATTTTTCAGCACCATTTTTGAAAAATCCGCGGGTAAAAGGCACTGCGTTTTACCTGTGGATTGCCAGTGTTTTTTGTGCGGATTTCACCTGCGGATTCCTATTGAGGAACAGGTGTAAAACGCTGCGGAATCTGCACAAAGAATTGACATGCTGCGGAAAATACAACGCAGCGTTTCCACGCGGTATTTTCCGCACCATGGGCATCGGATTTGGTTTTCCATAGGTTTACATGGTACTGTAAAACTGATGGAACACTACAGCAAATCCGCAGCGGCCAATCCACTGCGGATCCGCAGCCAAATCCGCACCGTGTGCACATAGCCTAATTCTAAAAGTATGTGCACACGCTGCGGAAAACGCTGCGGATCCGCAGCAGTTTCCCATGAGTTTACAGTTCAATGTAAACCTATGGGAAACAAAAATCGCTGTACACATGCTGCAGAAAAACTGCACGGAAACGCAGCGGTTTACATTCCGCATCATGTCACTTCTTTCTGTGGATTCCCCAGCGGTTTTACAACTGCTCCAATAGAAAATCGCAGTTGTAAAACCGCAGTGAAATGCGCAGAAAAACCGCAGTAAATCCGCGATAAATCCACAGCGGTTTAGCACTGCGGATTTGTCAAATCCGCTGCGGAAAAATCCGCAGAGGAGCAGAATACGTGTGCACATACCGTACCCTAACCCTAACTCCAACCTTAGTGGAAAAAAAAATCTTTATTTTATTATTGTCCCTACCTATGGGGGTGACAAAGGGGGGGGTTATTTTCAGTTTTTTTTATTTTGATCACTGTGAGGTTTTATCACAGTGATCAAAATTCACATTGGAACGAATCTGCCGGCTGGCAGATTAGGCGGGCGCACTGCGCATGCGCCCGCCATTTTGGAAGATGGCGGCGCCCAGGAAAAAAGACGGACGGACCCCGGGAGGCTCGGTAAGTATGATGGCGTGAGGGGGGGATCACGGGGGGGGGGGGGGATCAGAGCATGGCGGGGTGGATTGGAAAACGGGGGGGTGGATTGGACTACGGGGGGTGGATTGGAGCACAGGGGGGTGGATCGGAGTGCGCGGGGGGTGGATCGGAGTGCGGGGGTGGATCGGAGTGCAGGGGGGTTGGATTGAAGCACGGGGGGTGGGATTGGAGCACGGGGGGAGAGGATGGGGGAGCAGAGCACAGGACGGAGGGGAGCGGACCACAGATCAGAGGGCTGGGGGGCGATCGGTGGGGTGTGGGGGTGCACATCAGTGTTTCCAGCCATGGCCGATGATATTGCAGCATCGGCCATGGCTGGATTGTAATATTTCACCAGTTTTTTAGGTGAAATATTACAAATCGCTCTGACTGGCAGTTTCACTTTCAACAGCCAATCAGAGCGATTGTAGCCATGGCGTGGTGAAGCCACCCCCCCCCCCCCCCTGGGCTAAAGTACAACTCCTCCTGTCCCTGCAGGCCGGGTGAAATTACAGTTAACCCTTTCACACGGCCTGCAGGAGCCCAATCCGGCCATGACGCATATGCTGCGTCACCGGTCGGAATGGCACAGGTTTTCATGACGCATACGGTGCGTCAAAGGTCGGGAAGGGGTTAAGTGATGTACTGTACATACGTCTCAGTGTATCCTAAGTGATATACTGTACATACAGCAGTCTGTGTATCCTGAGTGATGTACTATACATACAGCAGTCTGTGTTGTATCCTAAGTGATGTACTGTACATACAGCAGTCTGGGTATCCTGAGTGATGTACTATACATGCAGCAGTCTGTGTTGTATCCTAAGTGCTGTACTGTACATACAGCGGTTTGTGAATCATAAGGCTTCTTTCACACTGCCGTTTTTACAATCTGCATAGGATCCGTCAAAATGTTGAAATGATGGATGCTGTGCAGATTGTAAAAAAATCGGGTGCACTGGGCCCGATTTTCTGACGGACCCGTCGAGGCTATGTGCACCTGTTGCGTATGCGTCTTCACAGTGGTTTTCCGCTGCGAAAACGCATACCCAACACAACCCAGGTTAATAATAAAAAATATTAAAAATCGCAATATTCTTACCTTCTGACATCCCGCGCAGTGTTATCAATGCTCGCGATGCTCCCGGCAGCTGGCATTCCCAGTAATGCCTTGCGTGCAATGACCTCTGATGACGTCACGGTTTCGTGAGACCGCGAAATCATCGGGTCATTTCGCAATGCATTACTGGAAACGCTATATTCAGCGAGCATCTGTAACACTGTGCGGGACGCCGGAAGGTAAGAATATTGCGATTTTTTTATTATTATTATTTTTAACAGTATAATAGGCAGCAGCAATAGTAAAAAGAAAGAGTGAGCGAGAGAGAATTTCCCTGGAAATTCTTCCGCACATGCTCAATTCAAAAGACGCAACCCGTCCCCGGATTCTTGCTTTTGACAGTCTGCGATGGATCCTGCAATCCATAGACTTCCATTATAGCAGTCAGTGTATCCTAAGTGATGTACTGTACATACAGCAGCCTCAGTGTATCCTAAGTGATGTACTGTATGTACAGCAGTCTCAGTGTATCCTAAGTGATGTACTGTGCATACAGCAGTCTCAGTGTAGCCCAAGTGATGTGCTGTGCATACAGCAGTCTCTGTGTAGCCCAAGTGATGTACTGTACATACAGCAGTCTCGGTGTAGCCCAAGTGATGTACTGTACATACAGCAGTCTCGGTGTAGCCCAAGTGATGTACTGTACATACAGCAGTCTCGGTGTAGCCCAAGTGATGTACTGTGCTTACAGCAGTCTCAGTGTAGCCCAAGTGATGTACTGTACATACAGCAGTCTCGGTGTAGCCCAAGTGATGTACTGTGCTTACAGCAGTCTCAATGTAGCCCAAGTGATGTACTGTGCGTACAGCAGTCTGTGTTGCCCAAGTGATGTACTGTGCGTACAGCAGTCTGTGTAGCCCAAGTGATGTACTGTGCGTACAGCAGTCTCTGTGTAGCCCAAGTGATGTACTGTGCGTACAGCAGTCTCTGTGTAGCCCAAGTGATGTACTGTGCGTACAGCAGTCTCAGTGTAGCCCAAGTGATGTACTGTGCGTACAGCAGTCTCAGTGTAGCCCAAGTGATGTACTGTGCGTACAACAGTCTCAGTGTATCCTAAGTGATGTTGTGACGCTAGTCACTTCTCACTGCCAAGCTGTGAGTCAGAATGGTCACAGAGTCCGAGATCAGAAGCCAGGAAGGTACATCATAAACAAGAATATACCCGGGGTTAAAGTAAGTAAGTGCCTTTCCTGATAGAAAGAATCCCCCTTGTCTCTAAGCATGATATCACCCTCCCCGAAGGGAAGGCAACATCACTGCAACTACCGGCTACCTCAAAAGCGTGAAAAATCTGATCTACAGCAGCTGGGGTATATTCTGACCCAGAGGGGTATAATCTGGCCTAGGCTACTTTAACCCAGGGGATATTCTGGGTGGAGGGTTAATCTGAAAGGGTTAAAAGGACAGATGGTCAGAATGAAGTCCGGTAGCAACAGATCAAGCATACAGAACTCAAGGCACAGGGGCACAAACCTCACAAGCTGAATGTACGACTGTATGACACAGCTCATTTAAGTAGCATTGCAATCACTTGGAATAATGAACATGCAGCACCCCAGGTAGCTGGTTGCTGCAGTGATGTTGCCTTCCCTTTGGGGAGGGTGATGTCATGCTTGGAGGCAAGGGGGATTCTTTCTATCAGGTAAGGCACTTACATTCAACACATCTGAATCTAGGCCAGGAGGGGGAGCTCAGGACCCGGATTCAGGGGAGCTTCCTTGGACTTTGTTTCCTGGTCTGGAGGAAGAGTCAGTGAGTTGTAGAGGAGTGAGGAGAGGAGAAGGACGTCTGGAGCAGACGTAGAGGTCCAGCAGACACGAGGAAGCTGCTGCCTCTGGAAAGAGAAATAACGAGAGGAGGTGAATTGTGAAGAAGCTTAGAGGGAAGAAGCACAGTGGAGGAAAGGGCTCAGGAGGGGAACAGCAGAAGGACACCCTCAGAGCCAGAGCGCAGAAGCCGGGTACTGGCAGCCCGAGGTCGTGTTGTTCTCCAGGACGCACGACAGAGCCGGAGGGCATAGTACTATATGTCAATTGCCTGTAACAAGTCTGAGGTGAAGAAGTGACCTTAAGAGCCATGTCATCTAAGAGATCCTATAAACAGGCTCAATCTGCCTGTCATACAGACATCAGTCTTAGGACAGGAGAGAGGGGACCCTGTCAGCAAGCTTGAAGCCGCAGGGACCTCGCCATCTGACGCAAGTAAGAAAGGCTTACAAACCTCACCTGAAGGGGGATCCCTTATTGGCTCTAAGCCGGCCGGACTACAGCTACCCTACACCTGGTACCCTAGACTGAGGACTGATACCATCAGTAAACCAGGTAAAAGACTGCAAACTCTGTGTCCTCCATTTATTCGTCGGCATACACCATCTTTTCCACACACCTGGGGACCCTGCTTAACCTGTGGGAAGTGTTACCATCTTGCTGTAACATCACCCCAGAGGACCCCTTTAAAGCAGCCTCGGTCCCTGCTGACCGAATACCACAGGTGGCATCACTAACGACAACAAAAGACATTACAAATCCCTTTAAAGACCTTTCCTTTTAATTAGGCTATGGGCCAGGTCGCAGCCACCGTGACATCCCCTTTAAGACCGGACCCGGTACCGAGTACCCCGCTGCGCTGGTGGGGCGTTCCAACTTGGCATCACGAATAGGATGGACCGACCCAGTGAACTGGGTCATGTGCGCTTAAAAACTGATTTGCTGTGTGATTATCGAACTGTAAATTGCGCCAAAACTGCCGCCATTATAGCACCATGTGGCGTGCATGGGGGAAATGGGCACGTTGTCATGGGCGGCACCTGGAGGAATGGCGCGAAAACTATGGCCGCCCCTCATCAGTATTACTATGTCCGAGAAATATGCCCATCAACTAGAGAGGTCCGCCTCCTGATCTGGGATGGTGGAGAAAAGATAAAGAACCGCCCACGAAGACGGGCGTGGTACTGTAAAACCGCGGGAAGCAACGCCGAGGAGGCAGAACCGGAAATCAAGATGGCGGAGGGCAGTGAGCGGACCCCGGAGCGTGGGATGGAGCAAGAGGACTCTCCCAGCCGGGACCTGCGAGAACTGCACCCATCAGTGATGAACCCGGACCTTCTGCGGAAAGAAGTGGAGGAACTGACCCGACAACTTAAGCGGTTGCAGCAGCAAACCATGGCCGGGTGGAGAGAGGCATTGATCGGAAGTCTTGCCGGACGACAGTTAACTACCCTGACCAGTCCGGAGCCGAAGAGGAGTTCCGGTGCTCTGGAGGCAAAGTAAGGGGCATGACCCTGACAACCCCGACGGCAAAAGGCCCCAGTGACTTTCCCAACTCACCTCCCACTGTACACACCCGACCAGGGTGATGATGCCCTCGACGACACATCACCGTACCTAGAGGATATCCCGGCCAAAAGCTCGACACCATCTTCTGGGCCTGACGACACCCTGCTAGGCCCCTTTCCGATCCCGCCAACCCCACAGGGCGGACGGACATGTCTCCGGATACTGCGGAACACCAACGAACTGAGACAGCTGACAGCGCCACTAATCCCCGTTAGTGGGCTCCAAGCTAGCTCCCCAGAGCCCATGATTTTTGCCAAGGGCCCTGCGGAGGAGGATATGATAGCGCTCCAGAGTGAGATCCCCATGATCACCTGGTGGGAGCACTGCAGGCGCCAGGAGGAGAGGGAGTAACAGGAATCCTTAGCTTGTGCAGCAGCATTTGAGGAAAAGAATCTTGCTGGAAAGGCCCGCATGCGACTGGCCCCACGGTCAGAAAGAGGACCACTGCGGCTGGGGGAAGTCGTTATCTTTAATAAGCAACAAGGCTAGGGCTTTATTAAGGAAGCTGGCATGATAAACAAAATTTTCGTCAACCGCAGGGATGTGGAGTCACACTTAATTGAGCGACTCCCTGATAAGGACCTGAATATTGGCGTCTGTGTGACCTACACCCGTCACATTGGAGAAAAAGGATGGTATGCACTAGACTGCAAAAAGTGTGTACCACCCTCAGCCCCTGTATAAGTCACAGGCCAGGCCAACGCCCAAATGTGACCAGTGTACACAGACTCCAGTAGTGGAACTAGCCAACAGACTTTCTTGTGCAGTACCCATGGAGAAATATTATCCAGAGTGTTCCCGACCAGGAAGTGGCAATCCATTCCAGTTACCCTGGAAAAATAAATAGTTTTTATAAAGTTTGATTAATGACTACAAAAGTTTAACCTTTAAAGTTCCAGTTGAAGTGTTTTGTTGAACCCGATTAGGTTCTTGATTTGAAAGTTCAGTAATTTGTTTAAAAGAACATTGGAATCATGGACAGTGAATGGTTCACAAACTGTACTGTAAATAGTTGTCACCTCCTTAGGTGCTTCCTACTGGTTTTACATATAACCTTTAAGAAAACTGTTCCAAAGTTGCCTTTAATTTTTGATTATTTACATAGAGACCTGAAGCAAAACCCGTTGACGCTGCAGAACACTGGGTCTGGATACCTACGTTGGGGGTTCATGACTGGTCCCTCGCATCGTTGCTGCTGTTTAAGAATGTTATTTGATAGACTTGAATATAAATTTGAATAGTACATTGGCACTACCTCAGAGTTGAGAAAAGTTAGAAAGTTAGAATTAATTTTGATATGGTAGAGTTTTCTAGATTAAATTATGCACTTTTTGACGAGTTAAAGTATTGCACTTTTGAGTAAAATATATGTATGTGATGTAGCATACCTGAAAAGGTAGTTGATAGTTATAAGAGAAGTTATGCACTCTAATTGTGAAGCTAGTATACCCTTAGAGGGTAACAGCACTGTATTTGAAAGTAATTGATATTGTTTGAAGTGACAGAAGGTGTTAGATAGTCAGAAAAGCGTTTTTGCACAGTAATTAAAGGAGAATAGTGAGTAGTATACCCGCAGGGTATAGTAAATATGTTTGCAACGTTAAAAGAAATTAATTCCTCCCATAAAGGGAAGCTAAAGTTCATATTAATTAGTTTATACTGTACCTGTTATTATGCTTCTCAAAAATTTGTTTGTCTTAAAATAACCTGTTGTTTTTTTCTTTTCTTTTCCCAGTCCAAGAGTACTGGGGGGAGTGCAGCACCCCAGGTAGCCGGTTACTTCAGTGATGTTGCCTTCCCTTCGGGGAGAGTGATGTCATGCTTGGAGGCAAGGATTCTTTCTATCAGGTAAGGCACTTACATTCAACACATCTGAATCTAGGCCAGGAGGGGGAGCTCAGGACCCGGATTCAGGGGAGCTTCCTTGGACTTTGTTTCCTGGTCTGGAGGAAGAGTCAGTGAGTTGTAGAGGAGTGAGGAGAGGAGAAGGACGTCTGGAGCAGACGTAGAGGCCCAGCAGCCACGAGGAAGCTGCTGCCTCTGGAAAGAGAGATAACAAGAGGAGGTGAATTGTGAAGGAGCTTAGAGGGAAGAAGCACAGTGGAGGAAAGGGCTCAGGAGGGGAACAGCGGAAGGACACCCTCAGAGCCAGAGCGCAGAAGCCTTGTACCGGGAGCCCGAGGTCGTGTTGTTCTCCAGGACGCGCGACAGAGCCGGAGGGCATAGTACTATATGTCAATTGCCTGTAACAAGTCTGAGGTGAAGCAGTGACCTTAAGAGCCGGGTCATCTAAGAGATCCTATAAACAGGCTCAAACTGCCTATTGTACAGACATTTGTCTTAGGACAGGAGAGAGGGGACCCTGTCAGCAAGCTTTAAGCCGTAGGGACCTTGCTATTTGGCGTAAGTAGGAAAGGCTTATGGACCTCACCTGAAGTGGGATCCCTTATTGCCTCCAAGCCAGCCGGACTACAGCTACCCTACACCTGGTACCCTGGACTGAGGACTGATACCAACAGTAAACCAGGTAAAAGACTGCAAACTCTGTGTCCTCCACTTATTCGTCAGCATACACCATCTTTGCTACACGCCTTGGGAGCCTTGGGGACCTCGCTTCACCTGTGGGAAGCGTTACCATCTTGCTGCGACAACATCACCCCAGAGGACCCCTTTAAAGCAGCGTCGACCCCTTTAAAGCAGCGTCGATCCCTACTGACCGAATACCACAGGTGGCGTCACAAACAATACACATTACAAATCCCTTTAAAGATCTTTAATTGGGCGCCCAGGGCCACGGAACAGGTCGCAGCCACCATGACATCCCCTTTAAGACCGGACCCAGGACCGAGTACCCCACTGCCCTGGCAGGGCGTTCCAAACACCTGGGAGACAGCCAACACCTCCCAGTCTCAGACATGACAGCTGAGCTGTCAATCAGCATGCCCCTGAGCCAGATTGGATGGCAAAGCTGTCAGTCACTGCATCACAGACACTCTGAGGGGTGGAACTGTGACAGATGTACTGTATATACAGCAGTCTCAATGTATCCTAAGTGATGAACTGTGTATACAGCAGTCTCAGTGTATCGCAAGTGATGTACTGTTTATATAGCAGTCTCAATGTATCCTAAGTGATGTACTGTATATACAGCAGTCTCAATGTATCCTAAGTGATGTACTGTATATACAGCAGACTCAATGTATCCTAAGTGACATACTGTATATACAGCAGTCTCGGTGTATCCTAAGTGATGTACTGTATATACAGCAGACTCAATGTATCCTAAGTGATGTACTGTATATACAGCAGTCTCCGTGTATCCTAAGTGATGCACTGTATATACAGCAGCCTTAGTGTAGTCTAAGCAATGTACTGTATATTCAGCAGTCTTAGAGTATCCTACGTGATGTACTGTACATGCAGCAGTCTCTGTATTTTAAGTTATATACTGTATATACAGCAGTTTCAGTGTATCATAAGTGATGCACTGTATATACAGAAGTCTCACTGTATTTTACGTGATGTTGTGATTAGGGTTGAGCGAAACGGATTGGCCAATTTCATAAGTCGCCGACTTTCGGCAAAGTTGGGTATTAAACCCGACCCGATCCCAGTGTGGGATCGGCCATGCGGTACGCGATCTTCGCGCCAAAGTCGCGTTTCATATGACGCGTTCAGCGCCATTTCTCAGTCAATGAAGGTGGACGCAGAGTGTGGGCAGCGTGATGACATAGGTCTCAGTCCCCACCATCTTAGAGAAGGGCATTACAGTGATTGGCTTGCTTTCTGCGGCGTCACAGGGGCTATAAAGGGGCGTGCACACCGACCGCCATCTTACTTCTGCCGATCTGAGCATAGGGAGAGGTTGCTGTAGCCTCGTCTGAAGCAGGGATATTGTTAGGAAGGAAAGCTTAACCCCAAACCGCTTGTGCTGTAGCGATTTCCACTCTCTAACACCACCTTTTCTTTGCAGGGACAGTGGAGACTAGATTTCTGTGCATCAGCTCTGTAGCTTATAAGGCTCCCTGATAGCTGCATTGCTGTTTGTACGCCGCTGTGCACACCAACTGCTTTTTTCAAAGCAAAAATCCTGTTGCTCCTTCTTTTCTGCACAGTTCTCTTGTTTCTTTGTCCACACTCTTGTGTGCAGCAGTCCTTTTTATTGCTGCCATACTTGTCCTTTGATCATTGTATTGAGATTGAAATTCTACTACAGCTCTTGTATTTTTTTGATATATCTGCCAACCACTTTCTGCCACTCAAACTGTGTAGTGTAATACAGTGGGCCTGATTTTTTTCCTGCATTCTCCCACACATAAAAAAGGGAGATTTATGTTGCCACTGATTGCATCTGCGTCAGTCCTGTTTGTGGCATATCTGTCAGCCACTTTCTGCCATTGAAACTGTGTAGTGTAATACAGTGGGCCTGATTTTTTCCTGCTGTCTCCCACACATAAAAAAGGGAGATTTATATTGCCACTGAGTGCATCTGCGTCAGTCCTGTTTACGGCATATCTGTCAGCCACTTTCTGACACAGAAACTGTGTAGTGTAATACAGTGGGCCTGATTTTCCCAGCAGTCTCACACACCTATAAAGGGAGATTTAAACTCACAAAAAGTTTACGTACACCTTCTAACTGGTTTTACCGTACCATATAGCGTTTGTTAGTTTGGTTACATTTTTCCAAGAATGAGGAAGTCTGGTGGAAGAGGTCGTGGCCGTGGGCGGTCATTGCCAGCTGGTAATGATGGTAGTGGTGGTGGAACATCAGGTGGTCGTGGGAAAAGCAATATAGCACCTAAGTCTCGAGTTGTTGAGCCAGCAGTAACAGCAAACAAGAACAAGTGTATGCATAAAAATAGGGATCACCACAAATCACTAGAAATATCAAAAAAATCTTTATTGGAGGAACATACACAAGAACATTAAAAACATCTAAAAACAGAGTTGAGAATAATGGGTCCACTATAATAACAGATAAATGCTAACACACATAGGCACCCTACACAGCAAATACAAATAATCTATTAGAATTAGACATGAATACAATCTGATCCCAATAGCCTACATAATATCTAATAGTGTACACTGTCTAAATACACACTTCAAAATACCAAACAGACGGGTAAACACAAAATGTGTCACTGGTTACAGTACTCGCTAGAGGATATGGTATGGAGGCACTATTCCCCAATCCTTACCACCAGTATGCCCTCATGCTAGATTGCAAATGGTCCCTTACCCGACTTAGTGTGAACACCTCTTAAGAACAGTCATAAACCGGCAGGCATATCAGGTCAGAAAAAGCTGTGTGGGTGCCAAGACCCACGCGTATCGACGCTCAAGGCGTCTTTCTCAAGGTCAATATGATAGTCCTCTAGTTGTTCCCAGATATATATACTCGGATAATAGCAACAGCACTTACCAGCTGTGCCGGAGCGATGGCGGCGTCAGAGATTCAGCTCAGCGTGGCATTGAATTGACTGTGCAAGCGCCAGCAGAAAAAAATCCCATAGGGCTATTCACGGAGATCTGGGCATGCGCAAAATGGCTCTATCCACAGTCCGGTAACCATAGGAACCGCTAGCGTTCACAATATTGCCTCCGTCCAATACTGACGGTGCGGAAATACCTCAACGCCGGTATAGCACCAAGCGACGAGGGCAGTCAGATCAGATTGATATGAGCGAGTCTCGCATCTCCCTTAACACATAGGGCCATATGGGTGCCCGAAATGGAGACTACCACCCCCACTCATAAGATACGCTCCAATTAAAGGAACGTTCCTGTCAGCCTTACGCACATCAGTGCGCATGCGTCAGACCAGTATGTGGTGAAAAATCATGTATTTATCTGGACTTCTACTTACAGCCTGTGGTGCTCAAATTGGACTCCTATATACGGGACTCTTCATTCCTTATCCAACAGTTGGATCCCCTGGTATTACCTGACGACACCATCCTGGCCACATTTGATGTGGAGGCGTTATATACTAACATCAATCATGACCTAGGTATAGCAGCTGTGGGATATTTTTTGGACACATTTTCTACAGGGAACAGAGGTCATGACTCGTTTGTTCTAGACCTCCTCAGAATCATTTTAGAAAAGAACTACTTTATTTTTGATCGGGTCTACTACAAACAGGTATCTGGTACAGCTATGGGGGCGAGGTGTGCGCCCCCTTATGCAAATCTCTTTATGGGATGGTGGGAGGAGACTCAAGTGTACAAGAACTGTGATTATCGGGAACATATCCTAAAATGGTACCGCTTCATTGATGACGTGATTGTCTTATGGACAGGTACAGCGGAAGCCCTGGAAAATTTTGTTATGGAGCTGAACACCAATCAATGTGGCATCCGACTGACATCGTGTTATTCCAAGAGGATGGTGGATTTTTTGGACTTGAGGATTATGATACAGGACCATCGGATTACCACGACCCTCTTTCGGAAGAAGAAGGCTACCAATAACATTCTGCACTACTCCAGTTTCCACCCAAAACATCTACGTGATAGTATCCCAAAGGGACAGTTCCTGCATGTTAGGAGGAACTGTAGCACTATGGTAAGCTTTCAGGAACAATCCAAACAGCTCACCAAACGCTTCCAGGAACGGGGGTACCCACACAGAGTGGTCTCGAGCGTTTGAGTTTTCTCGACAGAAATCAAGAGACGAAGTCCTCGGGTCACAGCAGAGAAAGAACAAGAACCAACTTAGTTTGATCACGAGGTTTAACAATCAGTGGAGGGATATATACCGTATAATGGAGTCCAATTGGGGGATCCTGCTTAGTGATACAAAACTGAAGACTATCATCCCGAGCAGACCAAGCATGGTGGCGAGGAGAGCGTCCAACCTGAAAGATTGCCTGACCAGGAGCCATTTTAAGCGACCGACGACAAGAACTTGTACAGGTAAAGCCATTATTGGGTCTTACCCATGTGGGAATTGCTTGATTTGCCCTCTCATGTTGGCTGAGGTGGGGATTCAAATCCCGTCTCTGCCTTTTTATGTTAAAGCAAAATCATATTTTAACTGCCGCACGAGGAACCTGGTATATGTTCTAATTTGTGGATGCCAAAAAATATATGTTGGCCAAACCACACAAGAGCTACGCCGCAGGGTGCAGCAGCACATTTCGAATATTACCATGGCTAAAAGCGACAGGGAGAAGGGAAAACAGATTACCTCTGTGGCATCCCATTTTTTGGAATACCATAATGGCAGTCATAGGACCCTTCGTGTTATGGGCCTTGAGGGGGTGATTTCCAACATTAGGGGTGGTAAGCTCACTGATGAACTGTTGAGAAAAGAATCCCGTTTAATTTTTGAACTAAAGAGCCTGGCACCGGGTGGACTGAACGAAGAACTGTTGTACACGGGTTTCTACAAGAAGATCTAGACCTTGGAGCCTATGGCTATCTTGTGGCTTTCCGTGTACTTTAATATACCGCCATGGGGGGGTGTGAGAGTATGGTTATATGTCTAATTGATCCTTGTTTATATTCTAGGGGATTGAGGTGACAGCATTGTCTATTAGCCATACAGGTGGATTTTAAGATTCCCATTCCCAGCGAGAATCTGGATCACTCGGAGAAACTACAGTTAGGTCCATATATATTTGGACAGAGACAACATTTTTCTAATTTTGGTTATAGACATTGCCACAATGAATTTTAAACAAAACAATTCAGATGCAGTTGAAGTTCAGACTTTCAGCTTTCATTTGAGGGTATCCACATTAAAATTTGATGAAGGGTTTAGGAGTTTCAGCTCCTTAACATGTGCCACCCTGTTTTTAAAGGGACCAAAAGTAATTGGACAGATTCAATAATTTTAAATAAAATGTTCATTTTTAGTACTTGGATTGAAAACCCTTTTTTGGCAATGACTGCCTGAAGTGTTGAACTCATGGACATCACCAGATGCTGTGTTTCATCCTTTTTGAAGCTCTGCCAGGCCTTCACTGCGGTGGTTTTCGGTTGCTGTTTGTTCGTGGGCCTTTCTGTCTGAAGTTTAGTCTTTAACAAGTGAAATGCATGCTCAATTGGGTTGAGATCAGGTGACTGACTTGGCCATTCAAGAATATTCCACTTCTTTGCTTTAATAAACTCCTGGGTTGCTTTGGCTTTATGTTTTGGGTCATTGTCCATCTGTAGTATGAAATGACGACCAATCAGTTTGGCTGCATTTTGCTGGATCTGAACACACAGTATGTCTCTGAATACCTCAGAATTCATTCGGCTGCTTCTGTCCTGTGTCACATCATCAATAAACACAAGTGACCCAGTGCCACTGGCAGCCATGCATGCCCAAGCCATCACACTGCCTCCACCGTGTTTTACAGATGATGTGGTATGCTTTGGATCATGAGCTGTACCACGCCTTCGCCATACTTTTCTCTTTCCATCATTCTGGTAGAGGTTGATGTTGGTTTCATCTGTCCAAAGAATGTTCTTCCAGAACTGTGCTGGCTTTTTTAGATGTTTTTTGAGCAAAGTCCAGTCTAGCCTTCTTATTCTTGATGCTTACGAATTGCTTGCACCCTGCAGTGAACCCTCTGTATTTACTTTCATGCAGTCTTCTCTTTATGGAAGATTTGGATATTGATATGCCTACCTCCTGGAGAGTGTTGTTCACTTGGTTGGCTGTTGTGAAGGTATTTCTCTTCACCATGGAGATTATTCTGCGATCATCCACCACTGTTGTCTTCTGTGGGCGCCCAGGTCTTTTTGCATTGATGAGTTCACCAGAGCTTTCTTTCTTTCTCAGAATGTACCAAACTGTAGATTTTGCCACTCCTAATATTGCAGCAATTTCTCTGATGGGTTTTTTCTGTTTTCGCAGCTTAAGGATGGCTTGTTTCACCTGCATGGAGAGCTCCTTTGACCACATGTTTGCTTCACAGCAAAACCTTCCAAATGCATGCACCACACCTCAAATCAACTCCAGGCCTTTTATCTGCTTAATTGAGAATGACATAACGAAGGGATTGCCCACACCTGTCCATGAAATAGCCTTGGAGTCAATTGTCCAATTACTTTTGGTCCCTTTAAAAACAGGGTGACACATGTTAAGGAGCTGAAACTCCTAAACCCTTCATCCAATTTTAATGTGGATACCCTCAAATGAAAGCTGAAAGTCTGAACTTCAACTGCATCTGAATTGTTTTGTTTAAAATTCATTGTGGTAATGTCTATAACCAAAATTAGAAAAATGTTGTCTCTGTCCAAATATATATGGGCCTAACTGTATGTGGGCGGAGAAGTTCCATGAAGAAACTGAGGCCTCAAAAAGTTGAACTTTCTTTCATGTACCAACATGTATAAATATTAATTGCTGAGTGATCTTTGAATGGATAAACCAACTATGGGTTTTACCTGTCAGGAACGTTCTTTAACCATCATGCTGGACTGTGGGTGGTCATACACCATGCATCTTCCACCATTATGACATGGTAGTAAAAAATCTTGAGTGACATCACCATGTCGTGGAGTTGACTTTGAGTGTGTGGGTATAATGTATTGGGGCGTGTGTTTTTGTATAACCCATTGAGTCGGATCTTATATAGGGCAGAATAATTTGATTATCTTGTGCCACATGCATTTTGTGAGTTCTGTGGACCCATCTGTATGTATTTGTACCCTGGCCAGGGTGGTTGGATGGTTATATGTCTGTGGAATGAATCTTGAGTGCTCCATTATCATTATTATGTGGGATGGATGTGAGCCCCTATATGACAATCGATGCGGGTTTACCACGCCTGAGCGCTTTATTCATGCCTATGTACTGATGTATTTGCGGTAGGTGTGTATTGAAGGGGGTAGATACTGTAGGCTCCCATGGTCACTGGAGTAACCACATACTGGTCTGACGCATGCGCACTGATGTGCGTAAGGCTGACAGGAACGTTCCTTTAATTGGAGCGTATCTTATGAGTGGGGGTGGTAGTCTCCATTTCGGGCATCCATATGGCCCTATGTGTTAAGGGAGATGCGAGACTCGCTCATATCAATCTGATCTGACTGCCCTCGTCACTTGGTGCTAATACCGGCGTTGAGGTATTTCCGCACCGTCAGTATTGGACGGAGGCAATATTGTGAACGCTAGCGGTTCCTATGGTTACCGGACTGTGGATAGAGCCATTTTGCGCATGCCCAGATCTCCGTGAATAGCCCTATGGGATTTTTTTCTGCTGGCGCTTGCGCAGTCAATTCAATGCCACGCTGAGCTGAATCTCTGACGCCGCCATCGCTCCGGCACAGCTGGTAAGTGCTGTTGCTATTATCCGAGTATATATATATCTGGGAACAACTAGAGGACTATCATATTGACCTTGAGAAAGACGCCTTGAGCGTCGATACGCGTGGGTCTTGGCACCCACACAGCTTTTTCTGACCTGATATGCCTGCCGGTTTATGACTGTTCTTAAGAGGTGTTCACACTAAGTCGGGTAAGGGACCATTTGCAATCTAGCAGGAGGGCATACTAGTGGTAAGGATTGGCGAATAGTGCCTCCATACCATATCCTCTAGCGAGTACTGTAACCAGTGACACATTTTGTGTTTACCCGTCTGTTTGGTATTTTGAAGTGTGTATTTAGACAGTGTACACTATTAGATATTATGTAGGCTATTGGGATCAGATTGTATTCATGTCTAATGCTAATAGATTATTTGTATTTGCTGTGTAGGGTGCCTATGTGTGTTAGCATTTATCTGTTATTATAGTGGACCCATTATTCTCAACTCTGTTTTTAGATGTTTTTAATGTTCTTGTGTATGTTCCTCCAATAAAGATTTTTTTGATATTTCTAGTGATTTGTGGTGATCCCTATTTTTATGCATACACTTGTTCTTGTTTGCTGTTACTGCTGTTTGGTATGCATATGGTGATCCCCAATTTGTGTTTCATTATTTGGATGGTGCCCGCTCAATCAAGTGTTTTGAGTTGTTGAGCCAGCGTCATCGTCTGGCTACACAAGGCCTCGAACGCTCCCTTTTCTGGGAGTAGGAAAACCGCTTTTAAAGCTGGAGCAGCAGGAACAAGTTTTGGCTTTCCTTGCTGACTCTGCCTCTAGCTCTTTCGCCTCCTCTTCGGAAAGTGCAAAATTTAAAAGCAGCGCGTCGTCAGTGGATGCTCCCGGTCAGGAACAAGTCGCTTCCTTGTGTCATTCACCCAGAACAACAGAGAAGGATGCGTCAGACGACAAAACAGGTTACTCCATGGAGCTCTTTACACATACCGTGCCTGGGTTAGAAAGGAAAATTGTTAACAGGCCATGCCCATTACAAGATGAATCGGACATGGAGTGCACAGATGCACAGCCACAGCTAGATTATTATGCTGTTCCATTGACTCAGATCACAACATTGCCCTCGCAGTGTACTGAGCCAGAATCTGACCCTGATGAGACAATGGTGCACTGTCCCGAACGCTATAGCACCGGCTTACACGGTGACACAGAGGAAGGTGCACAGGACATTGAAGAGGAGGTGATAGATGACCCAGTTGTTGACCCTGATTGGCAGCCATTCGGGGAACAGGATGCCGCTGGCAGTAGCTCTGAAGCGGAGGAGGAGGAGCCGCAGCAGGCATCAACATTGCAACAGCTTTCATCTGGCAGGCCCGTATCTGGCCAAAAACGTGTGTCAAAACCAAAAACAGTTGTAGGACAGCGTGGCCATCCGGTTAAAGTAGCTCAGTGTGCAATGCCTGAAAAGGTATTCGATAGCAGGAAGAGTGAAGTCTGGCAATTTTTTAACCAAGATCCGAATGATCGGTGCAAAGTGATCTGTAAGAAATGCTCAAGGACCTTTAGCAGAGATCAGAATGTTCAAAAATTTACATACAAGTTGCATGCGTAGACATTTAACCACCATGCACTTGCAAGCCTGGACTAACTACCAAACGTCCCGTAAAGTTGCACCCGCTCACAATGAAGCTAGTCAGCAACGCTACATTCCTTCCCTCACTGTAAGCCCACCATTTACGACACCACCTGCAGCAAATGTGGAGGTGTCGTCGCAAGGCCAAAGCAGTCAGGGAATCACCAGGTTCTTGGTAGGAAACACTGTATGTAGGCCAACAGCAAGAACCCTCTCTCCAACCCTCTCTCAATCTGCCATGTCCACCACCACCCCCGCTAGTTCCACCATATGCAGCTCTCCAGTCCAGCTCACCCTACAAGAGACTCTCCTGAGGGAAAGGATGTACTCATCCTCTCATCCGCGTACACAGGGTTTGAACGCCCACATTGCTAGACTAATCTCGTTAGAGCTGATGCCCTACCAGTTGGTTGAAAGCGAAGCTTTCAAAGCCCTGAAGGCCTACGCAGTACCACGCTATGACCTACCCAGTTGACACTTCTTTGTGAGAAAAGCCATCCCAGCCCTCCACCAGCATGTCAAAGACCGCATTGTCCATGCACTCAGGCAATCAGTCAGTAGAAAGGTGCACCTCACAACAGATGCATGTGCAGCGCCCCAGAGACCTGGTCATTGCAGTAATGTCACTCTGCCACTAAGGGGAGTGATGGTACGTCTGATGGCACTAAAGGAGTTCACCTGACCAGTTATCATCAGCACACATTACACTTCACACTCCAGCCACTAGGGGGAGCAAAAGGTTTTATTTATTAGGCCACTCCTCACACTGGTAAAACTGGGGGTTGGATAGGAAGTTAGACAGAAGCTGACTGGGTTTTGACCAGGCAACATCCTGTGGCAGGGGGTGTTGCGGGGAAGATTCAGGGGGGTCCCTGTCAAGCGTGGGAACCTGGCAGTGACTCAGCGACAAGGACAGATCGTTACAGAGCCGCGCCTGCACTACCTTGCGGCGGCATCTAAAGAAAGGATACGAAGCGAAGGATATTGTGGACAGTGAGAAACGGGATCAAGCACCAAGGAGAACCAGTAGGAGTCGTGCCCCGAGAACGGCAACATCCTACTGAGGCGCGTAGCCGGTGACCGGAGCACCGAGAAAGTAACTGACTCTATGCCTTACTTCAAACTCCGCAGGACAGTTAATTATAGGTTGCCTGTCTACCATACATCACTTAAGC
Organism: Ranitomeya imitator; assembly: GCF_032444005.1. Lineage (NCBI taxonomy): Eukaryota > Metazoa > Chordata > Amphibia > Anura > Dendrobatidae > Ranitomeya > Ranitomeya imitator. Next base: position 175,959,748 of record NC_091286.1, on the reverse strand, counting down.
AGACATAGGGGGCAACCGTGGAGAGGGGCGTCTCTAGGGTCCCAGAAGAGCTCCGAGCCTTCCCGTCAAACGGGTGCGTCCTATCCAGACCAACTTGGGAAACGGAGAGAAAGAACTAGAAAGAACAAGAACAGAAGTTGTGAGGACTATCCCGAATGCTCAGCAGGGAAGGACTACAACACACAGGTGCTAGTGGTAGGCAACGATTTCCACCTGCAAAGGGTACTCTGGATGTGCCTTCGGACCGGCCCATCTCAGACAGCCCAGTTGACAGTGCTCTGGATTGAGGATCCTGAAGCCTTCAGTAAAAGGTAAAGAGACTGCAACCCTGTGTCCTCGTTATTGACTGCGCCTCACACCATCGCCACCTACACTACTGGGAAGCCCTGGGAACATACTTCACCTGTGAGAAGGTATACCATCTAGCTGCCATTACATCACCCCAGTGGACCCCCAAGCAGCATTGGTCGACCTGACCGAATACCACAGGTGGCATCACCAACACCTAACAACCTCCATCACCCTTTCATTGGGCGCCCCTTAGCAGGATCACGGACCGGGTCCAGCCACCGTGACAACCCCAGAACTGAGACAGAGAGGACCGGTACCAAGTAACCCGCGGCCCTGTGTCTGGGGGCGCTCCACATGGACCAGTAGGCATGGCCAGGGACGTTACATGTCTATCACGGCGCACTGGGTTAATGTGGTGGATGCAGGGTACACAGGGGACAGCCATAGTGACACAGTTCTGCCTAGCCCACGGTCTAGGAAACAGTTGGCTGTAGGCATTTGCCCCTCCTCCTCCTCCAGAAGCGAAAGCTCATCCACAGAGCGCAGTCGCACAACCACTCCATCCGCAGCTGCCAGTGTTGCAACCGTGGTGTCCCATTATGGAACAGCTTGTGGGAAGCGTCAGCAGGCTGTTTTGGAAATGAAGTGTTTGGGCAACAACAGAGACACCGCGGAAGTTCTGTCCGACTTCTTGCAGCAAGAAACTAATTCATGGCTGGGCAGTGTACATCTTGAGGCAGACAAGGTAGTCAGTGATAACGGAAGGAATTTTATGGCTGCCATAGCCCTTTCACAACTGAAACACATTCCTTGCCTGGCTCACACCTTGAACCTGTTGGAGCAGTGCTTCCTGAAAAGTTATCCAGGGTTACCCGCCCGGCTCCTGAAGGTGCGAAGACTGTGCTCGCACATCCGCCGTTCGCCCGTACACTCAAGCCGTATGCAGAGCCATCAGCGATCTTTGAAGCCTCCCCAGCACCACCTAATAATCAACGTTGCAACAAGGTGGAACTCCACAATGCACATGCTTCAGAGCCTGTGCTGTTATGACCTGGTGGTTAAGAGGCCACACTGATATGACCTGGTGGCTAAAACGCAACATGGAGCGAGCTCTGAGAAGGTGGTATCTACTGACCGCAGTCCCTAATCCTAACAACAACACTAGAAATAGCCGTGGGATGTTCCTGACTCTCCCTAGACACCTCTTCACAGCCTAAGAAATAACTACCCCTAAAGAAGGAAATAGAAAGCTATCTTGCCTCAGAGAAACACCCAAAAGGAAAGATAGCTCCCCACAAATATTGACTGTGAATGGAGAGGGAAATGACGAACACAGAAATGAAATCAGAATTCAGCAAAGGAGGCCAATATTAAACTAGATAGACAGAGAGAAAAGGATACTGTGCGGTCAGTATAAAAAACTACAAAATCCACGCAGAGTTTACAAAAATGAACTCCACACCGACTCACGGCGTTGAGGGGCAAATCTGCTTTCCCAGAGCTTCCAGCTAGCCTGAATAAGACATAGTAACAAGCTGGACAAAAAGAAACATACAGTGGGGCAAAAAAGTATTTAGTCAGTCAGCAATAGTGCAAGTTCCACCACTTAAAAAGATGAGAGGCGTCTGTAATTTACATCATAGGTAGACCTCAACTATGGGAGACAAACTGAGAAATAAAAATCCAGAAAATCACATTGTCTGTTTTTTTAACAATTTTTTTTGCATAATATGGTGGAAAATAAGTATTTGGACAGAAACAAACAATCAAATTTCTGGCTCTCATAGACCTGTAACTTCTTCTTTAAGAGTCTCCTCTTTCCTCCACTCATTACCTGTAGTAATGGCACCTGTTTAAATTTGTTATCAGTATAAAAAGACACCTGTGCACACCCTCAAACAGTCTGACTCCAAACTCCACTATGGTGAAGAGCAAAGAGCTGTCAAAGGACACCAGAAACAAAATTGTAGCCCTGCACCAGGCTGGGAAGACTGAATCTGCAATAGCCAACCAGCTTGGAGTGAAGAAATTAACAGTGGGAGCAATAATTAGAAAATGGAAGACATACAAGACCACTGATAATCTCCCTCGATCTGGGGCTCCACGCAAAATCGCACCCCGTGGGGTCAGAATGATCACAAGAACGGTGAGCAAAAATCCCAGAACCACGCGGGGGGACCTAGTGAATTAACTGCAGAGAGCTGGGACCAATGTAACAAGGCCTACCATAAGTAACACACTACGCCACCATGGACTCAGATCCTGCAGTGCCAGACGTGTCCCACTGCTTAAGCCAGTACATGTCCGGGCCCGTCTGAAGAGAGCATTTGGATGATCCAGAGGAGTTTTGGGAGAATGTCCTATGGTCTGATGAAACCAAACTGGAACTGTTTGGTAGAAACACAACTTGTCGTATTTGGAGGAAAAAGAATACTGAGTTGCATCCATCAAACACCATACCTACTGTAAAGCATGGTGGTGGAAACATCATGCTTTGGGGCTGTTTCTCTGCAAAGGGGCCAGGACGACTGATCCGGGTACATGAAAGAATGAATGGGGCCATGTATCGTGAGATTTTGAGTGCAAACCTCCTTCCATCAGCAAGGGCATTGAAAATGAAACGTGGCTGGGTCTTTCAACATGACAATGATCCAAAGCACACCGCCAGGGCAACGAAGGAGTGGCTTCGTAAGAAGCATTTCAAGGTCCTGGAGTGGCCTAGCCAGTCTCCAGATCTCAACCCTATAGAAAACCTTTGGAGGGAGTTGAAAGTCCGTGTTGCCAAGCGAAAAGCCAAAAACATCACTGCTCTAGAGGAGATCTGCATGGAGGAATGAGCCAACATACCAACAACAGTGTGTGGCAACCTTGTGAAGACTTACAGAAAACGTTTGACCTCTGTCATTGCCAACAAAGGATATATTACAAAGTATTGAGATGAAATTTTGTTTCTGACCAAATACTTATTTTCCACCATAATATGCAAATAAAATGTTAAAAAAACAGACAATGTGATTTTCTGGATTTTTTTTTCTCAGTTTGTCTCCCATAGTTGAGGTCTACCTATGATGTAAATTACAGACACCTCTCATCTTTTTAAGTGGTGGAACTTGCACTATTGCTGACTGACTAAATACTTTTTTGCAATGATATTGAGCACGGCGCTCTTGGCTTCTAGGAGGTGCGCAAGTTGGGTTTCCAACCCGTCAAATCAAATGCAATAAATACTTGGCACTCAAGAGATCTTGTTGTGTGATAGAAAGTGAACAATTCGTTTATTTGGTGCATCCACAATTATAAACGTTTTCGGTCTACTTAACAGACCTTCATCAGAAATAGATACTGGATTACTGGAAGCCACGAAGAGTAAATGTGGGCCCACAGGGGTGCCAACAATCGGCAAAGTCCGGGAGAATAGGGCGCCTTGAAGAATCTGGCGATGCAGGAGCAGGGCGCTGTGGGAGGGCGAGGAGCTCGCAATGGAAAAGGCGCTGAGATCTCCAAAGGTGCTGGCACCGAACAGCTGGAGTAGCGTCACTCCCAGGGACTGCTACTGAGTCCCTGGGAGTGACGCTACTCCAGCTGTTCGGTGCCAGCACCTTTGGAGATCTCAGCGCCTTTTCCATTGCGAGCTCCTCGCCCTCCCACAGCGCCCTGCTCCTGCATCGCCAGATTCTTCAAGGCGCCCTATTCTCCCGGACTTTGCCGATTGTTGGCACCCCTGTGGGCCCACATTTACTCTTCGTGGCTTCCAGTAATCCAGTATCTATTTCTGATGAAGGTCTGTTAAGTAGACCGAAAACGTTTATAATTGTGGATGCACCAAATAAACGAATTGTTCACTTTCTATCACACAACAAGATCTCTTGAGTGCCAAGTATTTATTGCATTTAAATACTTTTTTGCCCCACTGTATTTGCAAAGCAATAGAGTCCAAACAAATGGACAAACAAAAACTAGCAAAATCTTATCTTTTGCAGACAAGGACTGGCCATATGAAAATTCCAAGGAGAGAACCAAATCCAACCAAGAACATTGACAGCAGGCATGGACTAAAGCCCAGAGCAGGTTTAAATAACAAACCCAGGCAAGGCGATTAGTGAAGGCAGCTGCTACAGCTACCTAAAGGAGCAGCAGTTCCATTCGAAACCACCAGAGGGAGCCCAAAGGGCAGAACTCATAAAAATACCATTAGCAACCACAGGAGGGAGCTCCAGAACGGAATTCACAACAGTACCCCCCCTTCCTTGAGGAGGGGTCACCGAACCCTCACCAGAGCTCCCAGGCCGATCAGGATGAGCCAAATGGAAAGCACGAACCAAATCGGCAGCATGAACATCGGAGGCAACAACCCAAGAATTATCCTCCTGGCCATAACCCTTCCACTTGACCAGATACTGAAGCTTCCGCCTCGAAAAACGAGAATCCAAAATCTTCTCCACCACATATTCCAATTCCCCCTCAACCAACACCGGAGCAGGAGGATCAACGGAGGGAACCATAGGTACCACATATCTCCGCAACAAGGATCTATGGAACACATTATGAATGGAAAAGGAAGCTGGAAGGGCCAAACGAAAAGACACTGGATTGATAATTTCAGAAATCTTATAAGGCCCAATAAAGCGAGGCTTGAACTTAGGGGAAGAAACCTTCATAGGAACATGACGAGAAGACAACCAGACCAAATCACCAACACGAAGCCGGGGACCAATACACCGACGACGGTTAGCAAAACACTGAGCCTTTTCCTGAGACAACGTCAAATTGTCCACCACATGAGTCCAAATTTGCTGCAACCTGTCCACCACGGAATCCACACCAGGACAGTTAGAAGGCTCAAGCTGCCCTGAAGAAATACGAGGATGAAAACCAAAGTTACAAAAGAAAGGCGAAACCAAGGTAGCAGAACTAGCCCGATTATTAAGGGCAAACTCAGCCAACGGCAAAAAGGTCACCCAATCATCCTGATCAGCAGACACGAAGCATGTCAAATAGGTTTCCAAGGTCTGTTTGGTTCGCTCCGTTTGGCCATTTTTCTGAGGATGGAATGCTGAAGAAAAAGACAAATCAATGCCCATTCTAGCACAAAAGGACCGCCAAAACCTAGAAACGAACTGGGAACCTCTGTCAGACACAATATTCTCCGGAATACCATGCAAACGAACCACATGCTGAAAAAATAATGGAACCAAATCAGAGGAGGAAGGCAACTTAGGCAACGGCACCAAATGGACCATCTTAGAAAACCGGTCACAAATCACCCAGATGACAGACATAGACATCTTCTGAGAGACAGGAAGATCAGAAATAAAATCCATGGAAATATGCGTCCAGGGCCTCTCAGGAATAGGCAAAGGCAAAAGCAACCCGCTGGCACGGGAACAGCAAGGCTTAGCCCGAGCACAGGTCCCACAGGACTGCACAAACGAACGCACATCCCGCGACAAGGAAGGCCACCAAAAGGACCTAGCCACCAAATCTCTGGTACCGAAAATCCCAGGGTGACCAGCCAACACCGAACAATGAACCTCAGAAATAACCCTACTAGTCCATCTATCAGGAACAAACAATTTCTCCACAGGACAGCGGTCAGGTTTATCAGCCTGAAACTCCTGAAGTACCCGCCGCAAATCAGGGGAGATGGCAGAAAGAATCACCCCCTCCTTGAGGATCCCAGGCGGCTCAAGAACTCCCGGAGAATCAGGCAAAAAACTCCCAGAAAGGGCATCAGCCTTCACATTCTTAGAACCCGGAATATACGAGACCACAAAATCAAAACGTGAGAAAAACAGAGACCACCGAGCCTGTCTAGGATTCAACCGCTTAGCAGACTCGAGGTAAATCAGATTCTTGTGATCAGTCAAGACCACCACGCGATGCTTGGCTCCCTCAAGCCAATGTCGCCACTCCTCAAATGCCCACTTCATAGCCAACAACTCCCGATTGCCGACATCATAATTATGCTCAGCAGGCGAAAACTTTCTGGAGAAGAAAGCACACGGTTTCATCAAAGAGCCATCAGAATTTCTCTGAGACAAAACGGCCCCTGCCCCAATCTCAGAAGCATCAACCTCAACCTGAAAAGGGAGAGAAACATCTGGCTGACGCAACACCGGGGCAGAAGTAAAACAACGTTTAAGCTCCTGAAAGGCCTCAACAGCCGCAGAGGACCAATTCACCACATCAGCGCCCTTCCTCGTCAAATCGGTCAGAGGCTTCACCACACTAGAAAAATTAGCAATAAAGCGACGATAAAAATTGGCAAAGCCCAAAAATTTCTGAAGGCTCTTTACAGATGTAGGTTGAGTCCAATCATGAATGGCCTGGACTTTAACAGGGTCCATTTCAATAGCCGAGGGGGAAAAAATGAAACCCAAAAAAGAAACCTTCTGAACTCCAAAGAGGCACTTAGACCCCTTCAAAAACAACGCATTAGCACGAAGGACCTGAAATACCATCCTAACCTGCTTTACATGAGACTCCCAATCATCGGAGAAAACCAAAATATCATCCAAATACACAATCATGAATTTATCCAGATAATTCCGGAAGATATCATGCATAAAGGACTGAAATACTGATGGAGCATTAGAGAGCCCGAATGGTATCACAAGATATTCAAAATGGCCTTCGGGCGTATTAAATGCTGTTTTCCATTCATCACCTTGTTTAATACGCACGAGATTATACGCCCCTCGAAGGTCGATTTTAGTAAACCAACTGGCACCCTTAATCCGAGCAAACAAATCAGAAAGTAAAGGTAAAGGGTACTGGAATTTGACAGTGATCTTATTGAGAAGGCGATAATCTATACAGGGTCTCAAGGAGCCATCCTTCTTGGCAACAAAAAAAAATCCCGCTCCCAACGGTGACGAAGACGGGCGAATATGCCCCTTCTCCAAGGACTCCTTTACATAACTCCACATAGCGGCATGCTCTGGCACAGACAGATTGAAAAGTCGGCCCTTAGGGAACTTACACCCAGGAATCAAATTAATGGCACAATCGCAGTCCCTATGAGGAGGCAGAGAACTGGACTTGGGCTCATCAAATACATCCTGGAAATCTGACAAAAACTCAGGAACTTCAGAAGAAGGGGACGAGGAAATGGACATCAAAGGAATATCACTATGTATCCCCTGACAACCCCAACCAGTTACAGACATAGATCTCCAATACAGCACTGGGTTATGTACCTGTAACCATGGAAAACCCAGCACAACAACATCATGCAAATTATGCAACACCAAAAGGCGAATATTTTCCTGATGTGCTGGAGCCATGTACATGGTTAACTGAGTCCAATACTGAGGTTTATTCTTGGCCAATGGCGTAGCATCAATCCCCCTTAAGGGAATAGGACTCTGCAAAGGCTCCAAGGAAAAACCACAGCGCTTGGCAAATTCTAAGTCCATTAAGTTCAGGGCAGCGCCAGAATCCACAAATGCCATAACAGAGAAGGACGACAATGAGCAAATCAGGGTAACAGACAAGAGAAATTTAGGCTGTACAGTACTAATGGTAACAGACCCAGGAACCCTCCTAGTACGCTTAGGGCAATCAGAAATAGCATGAGCAGAATCACCACAGTAAAAACACAGGCCATTCTGACGTCTGAATTTCTGTCTTTCTGCTCTAGTCAAAATCCTATCACATTGCATAGAGTCAGGACTTTGCTCAGAGGACACTGCCATATGGTGCACCACCTTGCGCTCACGCAAGCGCCGATCAATCTGAATGGCTAGAGACATAGATTCGCTCAAACCGGTAGGCGTAGGAAAGCCCACCATAACATCTTTAAGGGTTTCAGAAAGACCTTTTCTGAAAATAGCAGCCAGAGCCTCTTCATTCCACTTAGTGAGCACAGACCATTTTCTAAATTTCTGGCAGTATAACTCTGCCGCTTCTTGACCCTGACACAGGGCCAACAGTGTTTTCTCAGCATGCTCTACTGAGTTAGGTTCGTCATACAACAATCCGAGCGCTTGAAAAAATGCATCCACACTCAACAATGCCGGATCCCCTGTTTCAAGAGCAAAAGCCCAGTCTTGAGGATCACCACGCAGTAAGGATATGATGATTTTTACTTGCTGAATGGGATCACCAGAAGAACGGGGTTTCAAAGCAAAAAACAATTTGCAGCTATTTTTAAAGTTCAAAAACTTGGATCTGTCCCCAAAAAACAAATCAGGAGTAGGAATTCTAGGCTCTAGAGCCGGAGTCTGGACAATATAATCTTGGATACTCTGGACTCTTGCAGCAAGTTGATCCACACGAGAAAACAAACTCTGAACCTCCATACCAGAGCATATATCCAGCACCACCCAGATATCAAGAGAAAAAAAAAAGACAGAACAGAGCACAGAAAAAAAATGGTTCAGAACTTTCTTTTCCTTCTTTTGAGATGCATTTAATTCATTTCTGGCCTGCTGTACTGTTATGACCTGGTGGTTAAGAGGCCACACTGATATGACCTGGTGGCTAAAACGCAACATGGAGCGAGCTCTGAGAAGGTGGTATCTCTACTGACCGCAGTCCCTAATCCTAACAACAACACTAGAAATAGCCGTGGGATGTTCCTGACTCTCCCTAGACACCTCTTCACAGCCTAAGAAATAACTACCCCTAAAGAAGGAAATAGAAAGCTATCTTGCCTCAGAGAAAAACCCCAAAAAGGAGAGAGAGCCCCCCACAAATATTGACTGTGAATGGAGAGGGAAATGACAAACACAGAAATGAAATCAGAATTCAGCAAAGGAGGCCAATACTAAACTAGATAGACAGAGAGAAAAGGATACTGTGCGCTCAGTATAAAAAACTACAAAATCCACGCAGAGTTTACAAAAATGAACTCCACACCGACTCATGGTGTGGAGGGGCAAATCTGCTTTCCCAGAGCTTCCAGCTAGCCTGAATAAGACATAGTAACAAGCTGGACAAAAAGAAACATATTTGCAAAGCAATAGAGTCCAAACAAATGGACAAACAAAAACTAGCAAAAACTTATCTTTTGCAGACAAGGACTGGCCATATGAAAATTCCAAGGAGAGAACCAAATTCAACCAAGAACATTGACAGCAGGCATGGACTAAAGCCCAGAGCAGGTTTAAATAACAATCCCAGGCAAGGCGATTAGTGAAGGCAGCTGCTACAGCTACCTAAAGGAGTGTTGTGAATTCTGTTGTCGAACTCCCTCCTGTGGTCGTGAATGGTACTTCGGCGAGTTCTGTCCATGGACTCCCTCTGGTGGCTGTGAGTGAAGCTGCTGCTTCTGAGGTTCCTTACACAGGTGACGTGGTTTATCCTTTGGTTGGCTGCTCTATTTAACTCCACTCAGATCGTTACTCCATGCCAGCTGTCAATGTTCCTGCATTGGTTCAGTTCGCTCTTGGATCTTTCTGGTGACCTGTCTTCTCCAGCAGAAGCTAAGTTCCTGATAGTTATTATTTGTTCATTGTTTCCTTGTCCAGCTGGTTATCATGATTTTGTCTTGCTGCCTGTGTACCCCTGTAACCTATTTAAACCTGCATCGAGCCTACTTTTTTATTTTAGGCCTACTAAGTCTGTCTTGTGGTCCCTCCTTGCAATTGTCCTCCGCTGACCACACCAATGCTGCCTGTGTACCCCTGTAAGCTATTTAAACCTGCATCAAGCCTACTTTTTTTATTTTAGGCCTACTAAATCTGTCTGCGGTCCCTCCTTGCAATCGTCCTCCGCTGACCAAACCAATGCTGCATGTGTACCCCTGTAACCTTTTTTAAACTGCATTGAGCCAACTTTTTAGTTTAAGGCCTACTACCTGTGTCTGTCTGCACCACTCAATACAGCTGATATTTTTAATCTAAAACTGCATTTGGCCTACTAGTTTGGTTGGGGCCTACTAATGGTGTCTGCCGCTCCTAGGTGTTCTCCTGGTTTAATTTCCTGAGCTTCTATCTTCAGGCTTTCGGCCTATATTTTTATTATTAAACTGCATTTGGCCTACTAGTTTGGTTGGGCCTACTAACGGTGTCTGCCGCTCCTTGCTTTTCTCCTCCACTGAACAAAGCTGACTTCTATCTTCAGGCTTTCGGCCTATATTTACAAATTTTAAACTGCATTTGACCTACTAGTTTGGTTGGGGCCTATTAACGGTGTCTGCCGCTCCTTGCCGTTCTCCTCCAATGAACAAAGCAGTGCCGCCTGTTTACTACTGTTACCATTTTTGAACTGCATTTAGCCTACTTACTTATTTGGGCCTAGTCACTGTGTCAGCCTCTCATTACAGTTGTCCTCCACTGAACAAAGCAATGCCGCCTGGTTAGTCCTGTTAACAATTTTGAACTGCATTTAGCCCACTTTATTATTTAGGCCTATATCTGTGTTTCCTCCTCATCCTGCCCATTGCCCAGCCAATGCTAGATGAGTCTGCTGGTACATTGACCCAGACCACTACATTCCCCTTGCATGCTACACAGCCAGAATGTGACCCTGCTGAAAGTCAGGTTCCTCTTCCCGCATACTATACCACCTTACACGGGGATAAAGAGGAAGGTGCAGATGAAAGTGCAGGTTCCTTCATCAGGTGGGGGGGCATACTCGTTGGCGACGTCACTGGCATAGGGCCCCTCATAGTATGCAAAAGTGTCGCTGCTGGTGGGAGGCGCCCCCGCCGTGCAATCACACCGCCGTACTTTGAGGGGCCCTGTGCCAGTGCCAATGCGAACGAGTGGGCCCCCCTGCTTGCTCAGGATCACAGCATTGCAAAGTTGAAATACTTACCTCTCCCTGCTCCACCGCCGTGACATAGTCCACGTTTCCTGGGCCCACTAAAAACTTGAACCAGCCCTACCCCCCACAACTTTAGCCAAATGACCCCCAATTTCCAATGCCTAACTATTATTATAAGGTAAATTAAGATTGACAAGCTTCAGTAACAAGAATGGATGTTTTTGCCATTAAAATGGACACTGTAGGTGTTTTCCTGGCCTCCACTCACTGCCGACTATGCTTCCCCATTGACTTGCATTGGGTTTCGTGTTTCGGTCGATCCCCGACTTTTCGCGATAATCGGCCGATTTCACTCGTCCCGACTTTTGAGAAAGTCGGGTTCCGCGAAACCTAAAAATCCTAAAAAAGTAAAAGTCGCTCAACCCTAGTTGTGATGCTTGACAAAGACCTATTATGATCAAAACATTGCATGATGGCAGAATAAAGCTCTTTTCACCCCTTCATGACCATGGGATTTTCCGTTTTTTCATGTTCGTTTTTCGTTCCCCTCCTTTTTTTATTTTTCCATCAATATGGCCATGTGAGGGCTTATTTTTTGCAAAACAAGTTGTACTTTTGAACGACATCATTGGTTTTAGCATGTCGTGTACTAGAAAACAGGAAAAAAATTCCAAGTGCGGTGAAATTGCAAAAGAAGTGCAATCCCACACTGGTTTTTTTGTTTGGCTTTTTTGCTAGGTTCAATAAATGCTAAAATTGACCTACCATTATGATTCTCCAGGTCATTATGAGTTTATAGACACCTAACATGACTAGGTTATTTTTTATCTAAGTGGTGAAAAAAAATTCCACACTTTGCTAAAAAAAAAATTGCGCCATTTTCCGATACCCGTAGTGTCTCCATTTTTCATGATCTGGGGTCGGATGAGGGCTTATTTTTTGCGTGCCGAGCTGTCGTTTTTAATGATACCATTTTGGTGCAGATACGTTCTTTTGATCTCCCGTTATTGCATTTTTATGCAATGTTGCGGCGACCAAAAAAAATGTAATTCTAGCATTTCGAATTTTTTTTCTCGCTACACTGTTTAGCAATCAGGTTAATGCTTTTTTTTTATTGATAGACCGGGCGATTCTGAACGCGGCGATACCAAATCTGTGTAGGTTTTTTTTTATTATTGATTTATTTTGAATGGGGCGAAAGGAGGGTGATTTAAACTTTTATATTTTTTTTTATTTTTTTCACTTTTTTTTTACTTTTTTTTTTTTTTTTACTTTTGCCATGCTTCAATAGCCTCCATAGGAGGCTAGAAGCTGGCACAACTCGATCGCCTCTGCTACATAGCAGCGATCATTAGATCACTGCTATGCAGCAGAAATTCAGGTGTGCTATGAGCGCCGGCCACAGCTAGCCGGGATCAGTAACCATAGAGGTCTCAAGGACCCTCAAGGACCTCTATGGTTACTATAGAGAAGCATCGCTGACCCCCGATCATGTGACGGGGTCAGCGATGCGCTCATTTCCGGCCACCTGTTTGACAGCGGCATTTAACTAGTTAATAGCGGCGGGTGAATCGCGATTTCACCCGCCGTTATTGCGGGCACATGTCAGCTGTTCAAAACAGCTGACATGTCCTGGCTTTGATGTGGGCTCACAGACGGAGCCCTGCATCAAAGACGGGGATCTGACCTTGGACGTACTATCCCACTGTCACGGGGCTACCGCGACAGAGAGGTTCCAGAGAACCGCAGCGCTCTGGGCCTCGTTCACACACTATGAACAGAAGCTCTTCACCTATATTCTGACCTGGCTGCTTTGTGCCAGCAGTGCAGGAGTTAACCTTATTGCTGAAAGCTGGGTCTCTCTCAGCTGAACTGGATTTTGTAATCTGATCCTCTATATAGACCCAGTCCTGACTTCAGCTATTGTCAGTGATCAGTTCAACTGCCTGGCTGGAGGTTGATGGAGAGATGTGTTGGTGTTGGAGGTTTATTTATTGAGATTGGTGTCTGCAGTTTTGGTTGCATGTTAAACCTGTTTTCCTTCCTAAGTTTATTCCTTCTCTTCCCTTCTCTGTGTTTCCTCTGTGGTTGTGTGAGCATTTGGTGAGTTTGAATCTTTAGTTACCTTGTCTGTTTACCCTGTTATTTGTTGTATTTTTACACAGGTGTGGTCCACCTCCTTTGGGGGGAGAGAGGGCCACTCATAGGGCCTGCACAGGAGACAGGGATATGCTGGCGGCTCAGGCCTCCTAGGTAAACCTCAATTTTTCCTACCAGCCGAGATTCGTCTTGGTGAAAATAGGTTTAATATCTCTGCCTTTCTGGACTCTGGGGCAGGGTTTAATTTAATTGATGCTGGGTTTGTTCAGGCACCTGGGCTTAAGACGGAAGAGTTGTCTAGACCCATACCTATAATTGCCATTGATTCTGCACCTTTGAGCCGGGGGACTTTCACTCAGATCGTCCGTGGGGTGAGCCCACAAATAGGGGCAATGCACTCCGAGTCAATAGATTATGTGTTGGGGGGATTGCCGTCGCCTGTAGTACTCGGTTTACCATGGCTCACGTTACACAGCCCGGTGTTAGACTGGCAGACTCGGGAGATTACTAGATGGAGTGAGTTTTGTCAAGAACATTGCCTGGGTACTCGGCTGGCCGGATTGAGTTCTCAGGTTTTGCCAGAGTTCATCTCAGATTTTGAGGATGTATTCTCTGAGGAGGGGAGTCGAGAGCTACCTCCACACCACACCGTCCTTATGATTGCGCCATACGTCTAATTCCTGGTGCTAAACTGCCTAAGAGTAGGCTATACAACATCTCAGCCCCAGAGAGACAGGCCATGAAGGACTATATCACGGAAAGTCTGGCCAAAGGTCATATCAGACCCTCGTCGTCACCTATTGCTGCTGGGTTCTTCTTTGTAAAGAAGAAGGACGGGGTTTACGCCCATGCTTAGACTTCCGTGAATTAAATCGGATTACGGTCCGGGATTCTTTTCCGCTCCCTCTTATTCCGGACCTCTTTAACCAAATTGTGGGGGCTAAGTGGTTCTCCAAATTAGACCTCAGGGGGGCATAGAATCTCATTCGGATAAAGGAGGGGGATGAATGGAAGACGGCGTTTAATACTCCAGAGGGACATTACGAGAACTTGGTTATGCCTTTTGGGTTAAGTAATGCTCCTGCTGTGTTTCAACACTTTGTCAATGATATATTTAGTCACTTAATAGGTAGGTTTGTGGTGGTATATCTGGATGACATCTTAATTTATTCCCTTGACCTCGAGTCACATCAGGATCATGGACGGCAGGTCCTTCAGGTACTCAGGGACAATAAACTGTTTGCCAAACTTGAGAAATGCATGTTCGCGGTCAAAGAGATTCAGTTTCTGGGTTATTTCTTATCCTCCACAGGTTTTCGTATGGATCCGGCTAAGGTCAGGGCGGTCTTGGAGTGGGATCGTCCTGAGGACCTTAAGGCATTACAGAGGTTTTTAGGTTTTGCAAATTTCTATCGCAAATTTATTAAAGACTTTTCTGTGGTAGTCAAACCATTGACAGACATGACCAAAAGAGGCACGGATTTCTCCGTATGGTCCAGTGCGGCCTGTAAGGCTTTTGAAACTTTTAAAAAGTGTTTTTCCACTGCACCCATATTAATACAGCCTGATATCACTCAGCCATTTGTGGTAGAGGTGGATGCCTCTGAGGTAGGGGTGGGAGCTGTATTATCACAGGGGATTTCTCCGAGTAAGTGACATCCGTGTGCATTTTTCTCGAGAAAATTAACTCCTACGGAGAAGAATTATGACATTGGTAACAGGGAGCTGTTGGCAATTAAATGGGCATTTGAGGAATGGCGTCATTTTTTGGAGGGAGCACTTCACCCTGTCATGGTGATCACAGATCACAAAAATCTGTTATATTTAGAATCTGCAAAGCGTCTTACACCTAGGCAGGCAAGGTGGTCTCTGTTCTTCGCCAGGTTCAATTTCTACATAACGTACCGGCCAGGAAACAAGAATGTCAAGGCTGATGCGTTATCCCGTTGTTTCCTGGGGGGTGGGGATAATTGTGAACCAGGTCCTATACTGCAGAAGGGTGTAGTAGTTGCCGCAATTAATTCTGATCTTGAGAAAGAGGTGGTAGAGGCACAGGGGGACGCCCCAGCAGCCTGTCCGTTAGGTTAACTTTTTGTTCCAGCTAATCTCCGTCTCAGGGTCATAAATGAGCATCATGACTCGGTTTTGGCCGGACACCCTGGAAGTAAGGTTACCGCGGACCTACTCACTCGGCGTTTTTGGTGGTCTGGGGTAAGACATGATGTACAGGAATATGTCGCTGCCTGCAGTGTGTGTGCGCGTTCCAAGTCCTCTCGTTCTCGCCCGTCTGGGTCTCTTCAACCTTTGGAGATTCTCAAAAGACTTTGGACTCATTTGTCAATAGACTTCATCACTGACTCACCGGTTTCAGAGGGTAATACAGTTATTTTAGTCGTAGTTGATAGATTTAGCAAGATGTCTCATTTCATTGCGCTCCCCGCATTACCAAATGCTAAGACTCTGGCACAGGTCTTTATTAAGGAGGTTGTGAGACTGTATTCCTTCACATATTGTCTCAGACCGGGGAGTGCAGTTTATTTCTAAGTTTTGGAGGGCTTTCTGCAGCCTACTGGGGACTCATTTGTCGTTTTCTTCAGCTTTTCATCCTCAATCCAATGGTAAGACTGAACGCGTAAATCAAAATCTTGAAACTTATCTCAGGTGTTTCATCTCAGAGAATCAGGAGGACTGGGTTAAATACTTACCGCTAGCAGAATTTGCTATAAACAATCGTACTCATGAGTCTACTGGTAAGTCCCCGTTTCTCGGGGCATATGGTTTTCATCCTCAATCTAGTTCATTTAATAGGAGGGATTCCTCAGGTGTTCCTGACGAAGAGAGGTTTTCTTCATCCATCATGTCCGTGTGGCAAGGGGTTCTTGAAAACTTAAAGAGGATGGGTTCCAGGTATAAGAATGCGGCTGATCGGACACGTGTGTGGGTGATTGGGTTTGGTTGTTCTCAAAAAATATTAAGCTGAGAGTTCCCTCGTGGAAATTGGGCCCTAGGTTCATTTGCCCTTATAGGATTGTGGTCGTCGTGAATTCCGTTGCTTTTCGGCTGGCTTTGCCTCAGTCATTTAAGATCCATAATGTTTTTCATCGCTCCTTACTCAAAAAGGTTGTGGCGTCATCCAATCAGTCCCCTTCACCTCAATCTCCGGTCCTTGTTGATGGAAATCTCGAGTTCCAGATTTCCAGGGTTATGGATTCTCGTTTAGTTCGTCGATCCCTACAATATCTCGTACACTGGAGAGGGTACGGTCCTGAGGAAAGGACGTGGGTACCTGCTGCCGATGTCCATGCGGTTAGGTTGGTTCGGGCATTTCATACAGCTCATCCTGAGAAACCTGGTCCTGAGGTTCCGGAGGTCCCTCGTAGAAGGGGGGGTACTGTCACGGGGTACCGCGACAGAGAGGTTCCAGAGAACCGCAGAACTCTGGGCCTTGTTCACACACTGTGAACAGAAGCTTTTCACCTATATTCTGACCTGGCTGCTTTGTGCCATCAGTGCAAGAGTTAACCTTATTGCTGAGAGCTGGGTCTCTCTCAGCTGAACTGGATTTTGTAATCTGATCCTCTATATAGACCCAGTCCTGACTTCAGCTATTGTCAGTGATCAGTTCAACTGCCTGGCTGGAGGTTGATGGAGAGAGGTGTTGGAGGTTTATTTACTGAGTTTGGTGTCTGCAGTTTTGGTTGCATGTTAAACCTGTTTTCCTTCCTAAGTTTATTCCTTCTCTTCCCTTCTCTGTTTCCTCTGTGGTTGTGTGAGCATTTGGTGAGTTTGAATCTTTAGTTACCTTGTCTGTTTACCCTGTTATTTGTTGTATTTTTACACAGGTGCGGTCCACCTCCTTTGGGGGGAGAGGGGGCCACTCATAGGGCCTGCACAGGAGACAGGGATACGCTGGCGGCTCAGGCCTCCTAACCCTTCATAGGTACCCCCGAGATAAGGGAAAGCCAGGGCCCCATTAAAGTGGTAGGGTCAGGTGCGGGTCCCAGTACGCCGTCCTACTCCTTTAACTCCGATTACGGCGTGACACCCGTCCGAGGTCAGAAAGGGGTTAATCTTCCATCATCTGGATGGGATGCTGTTCCTTTTTTGTACTGGGTTGTGATACTAGTCCAAACCTTGAGTCAGAATGGTCAAGGAGCCCAAGGTCAGAAGCCATCATAAACAGAAGGATAGGACAAAAGCGTGGTCAGGTAATTTTCTGAGGTCAGAGTACCGGGAGTATAATGGAACAGAGCTGAAGGGGTTAAACAGATGGATCATCAGGACGAAGTCCAAGGTCAGGCAACAACAGATCATGAATCCAGAACTCAAGGCACAGGGCCACACACCTTAGAAACTGAATGTACGTCTGGCAGAGGTCTGTTAGACACTGCTCAGTTAAGAAGCATAGCAATCACCTGGGATAATGAACACTTGGAGACAGCCGACACCTCCCTGTATCAAATTGGCTAGTTGAGCTGTCAATCAACACACAGCTCAGCACGCCCCTGAGTCAGATTGAATTGCCAAGCTGTCAGTAACGGCATCCCAGACACTCTGAGGGGCAGCGGCGTAACTACAAAGTTATGGGTCCCGGTGCGACCCCAAGCAGCGTCGGTCATCCTGACCGAACACCACAGGTGGCGTCACTAAACCTTGACAGACTTGTATCACCTTTTATTGGACGCCCCTTAGCAGGGTCACGGACCGGGTCCAGCCACCTTGACATCCCCAGAACTGAGCCAGCAGAGGACCGGTACCGAGAAACCCACAGCCCTGCATCTGGGGGCGCTCCAAATGCACTGCACACTTTTAGGATTCTCCCTTGCCGATAGACAGTCATGTCAGTACAAGTATGTGATTTATATATTTCTGGCCACATTCTGACTAGATGTGCCTGGCTGTTATGACCTGGTGGTCAGGACAATAATGGACCTGGTGGTTAAGAGCACACGGAATGACCTGATAGTTACTGATACTGAAGGACGAGCTCTGGGACGTGGGAACTCTGCTGACCGCAATCCCTAATCCTATCAAACACACTAGAAATAGCCGTGGATTACGCCTAACGCTCCCTATGCAACTCGGCACAGCCTAAGGAACTAGCTAGCCCTGAAGATAGAAAAATAAAGCCTACCTTGCCTCAGAGAAATTCCCCAAAAGAAAAGGCAGCCCCCCACATATAAAGACTGTGAGTAAAGATGAAAATACAAACACAGAGATGAAATAGATTTAGCAAAGTGAGGCCCGACTTACTGAACAGACTGAGGATAGGAAAGGTAGCTTTGCGGTCAGCACAAAAACTTACAAAAAGACCACGCAGAGGGCGCAAAAAGACCCTCCGCACCCGACTCACGGTGCGGAGGCGCTCCCTCTGCGTCCCAGAGCTTCCAGCAAGCAAGACAACAATAAAAATAGCAAGCTGGACAGAAAAATAGCAAACCAAAGAAATACAAGCAGGAACTTAGCTTCTGCTGGGAAGACAGGTCACAAGAACGATCCAGGAGTGAACAAGACCAATACTGGAACATAGACAGGTGGCATGGAGCAAAGATCTAAGTGGAGTTAAATAGAGCAACCAGCTAACGAATTAACCTCGTCACCTGTGGAAGGAAACTCAGAAACACCCACCAGAGGAAGTCCATGGACAGAACCAGCCGAAGTACCATTCATGACCACAGGAGGGAGCCCGACAACAGAATTAACAACACCTGGCCTCACTCAGATAATTTAGATTGAGTGAGGCCACACATGTCTAGTCAGCACGTGACTGCCTGTATGTAAATCGCCAGCACAAGAGAATCCTAATGGCATGCAGTGCGCACTGTGAGAATTCAGAAGTCTGCAGTCACATAGAATGACTGCAGACTCATCACAAACCAGGACAACCCCTTTAATGCTCCTAAGGCTGGAGTCACACACAATGTATAAAAAAAACTGTTTGATTTTGTCTGCTGAGAATTGCATAAATGTTCTCCTGTATGGTGATCCGTATGTCATCCGTGTGCAGTGCGATTTTTTTTTTTTTTTTTTTTTTTTTTTTTTTTTCCTCAAAAAAGTATCCATGTGTTATTTGTATGGCATCCATATGGCGAGATTTTCTCGCACACTTGCAAAATGAGCAAATGATGGATCCCTGGCCTGAAAATCATTAGAAATTAATGTGGGGCCCTATTTAGTGGCTCAATAACAAGTCCCCTCCTCCTTGCTTGGCTTGAGAGGGTTTGCTGGTGTATTTTTTGAGCTGATTTGTCTGCAACATGTCATATAGGCTAACTAACCTTTAACCACACTGAGTAGGTGCTTTTACACTGGGTTTGTCCCAGTGTTTTGGGGCACCTTTCCCAGTGATCGTGGATCCGAGGAGGCGGAAAAGAATGTGGGTCCATCTACTTATGAGGCAATGGGTGACTAAAGGGCATTTTCACCGTCTGTATGCTTCACTATGCAGCCATCCAGACAAATTTTTACCAATATACTCGGCTGAGCCTGGCCACATTTGATATTCTTGAGACTCTGTGCCCTGGTATCACCTACAAGGACACCTTGATGCGCAAGTCTATTTCGGCAGAGGAGCGGCTTCTACTTACTTTACGGTATGCCCAAAAACTGTATGTTGCGTATGCATTTGATGTATTTTCTACACACACATTTCCTTTTTTTTGCGGCCTGTTTTTTTTTTTTTTTTATATCATTATGCCTTTTACATTACTTGCTCTTTGTATTTCTGCTATGTTCCCTTGGCATTGTATACCTGCTGTAATTTGTTGAGGTAGGGCTTAGTTTGCACTCTTCATTAAATGTTTTGTTGCCGTAACCTTGGTATGATGATGCATGGATATATCCTAACCCTTTTTTTTGTTTCTATTCTAGGTTTCAAGCAACTGGCCTGTCCTACGCGGCACTACATCTGGAATCCTAATCGGCAAATTCACAATTTCAGGCATTGTTCGGACTACATGCTCAAAAATTTTGTCCCGATTGCATCAATCGGTCATTCCTGAGCCAAAACAACAAGACTGGCTGCCCGTGGGTTTGAGGAGATTGCCAGTTTCGTAACTGTATTGGAGCCCTGGATGGGAAGCACATCCGTGTACGTAAGCCACCCAACTCTGGCTCCCAATATTATAATAAAGAATACTTTTCGGTAGTGCTGTTGGCCCTGGTTGACAGCGCATACATGTTTCGAATTTTTGATATTGGGGCCTATGGTAGAACAGGAGACTCCCAAGTGTTCAATTCTTCCATTATGGGCCGTCGTATGTGCAATAATCAGTTGGACCTCCCACCCCCACGTCAGCTACCATGGTCTAATCTTGAAGCTGTCCCTTATGTAATGGTTGGTGATGAGGCCTTTCAATTAACTAGAAACCTCATGAGGCCCTATCCGCATAGAACCCTGCACAACGGGTAGATCCCGTGCACAACACCTGGTGGAGTGTATCTTTGGCATTCTGAGTTCCAAATGGCGTGTTCTGCAGTCTGCTATTTAATTAAGTGAAGAAAATGTTAATTAAGTTATCAAAGCATGTGTTGTTCTTCACAACAAGAATTCATGACTGTAGTACAAATGCTGGTTATGATGTGGAGGATCCAAATAATGTCCTGACTACTTCACGTGGACATCATGCACGTCGTCCGCCCTCTGGACGGAAAGTGCAGGATGTCTTTGCTAATTATTTTTTTTTCACCAGAGGGATCTACTCCGTGGCAAGAGAATGCAGTGTCTATGTTATGATTATTTTTTGTTATGTGTGTAAAATAAACTGATGTTACATTTTCAAAATTGTGATGTTTTTCTAAATGTGTTCACAAAATTATGATATAAACATCATCTATATATTGGAAAAAAGAAACACACACATTTAACTAACTCAGTTTACTGACATAATGTTTGTATGTCACAATAACCATATTCACATCATATGGAAGTTATTGGCACTATTATCAGCCCTCAAACCAGGTTTTTTGTAACATAATAAAATACAAAAATAAAAATAAAAAAAAACATAAAACCATGAAAACAAAAATAAAAAAACCATTACAAATTTAAGTATGAAGATGGATGAGATGGCGGGGCAGCAGCCTGAGTTCTTTGGCTACTTTGTGTGCCTAATTGACCATGATCCCTGGCTTTCTGTTACTTAGAGACTTTTTGTTGATGGTACCTGTGATCATGCATATCATCCTTTTCCCTTTTTAATATTTTTGTATTGTATGTCACTTGACAGGCTTATAAATAAAGTATTTTGCTCTTAACCTTTTATACTCAATTCTCCTCCTGTTTTTCCATCTAATTGACCATGAGCCTGAGTGGTGCCTGAGGCTGCCTGATGGAGCATGAAAGGGACTGGGTGTGGAACATGCTGGTAGTGAGCATTTTGGTATTGCCGAAGATAATAATCCTGGGTATTGGCAGTACCCATGTTTGGATACTCCCCAGAATGTCCATGTCGACCATACCCATGTATTGGCCACTCTCCTACACTGGGTATGGTCAAGTGGCCATACTGGTTAAGTGCAGCTGGTGGCATGAATTGGCCATGTTGTGGCCGGTGTTGTATTGGGCCTTCAGGTATTTGTGGTGAAGGACTCCGTGTGGGAGGGGGTTCACTATCAGATCTTGAGTTCTCCTCTGGTTGTGCAGCCATTTGGAGAATGTTTTGCCGTGAAAGTTGCCATCTTTCAAGGTGAGACAATATTGAAATGGGGTTATTGGGTAGGATGCATGCATCTAAAACTATTTGAAGAGCACCTCTGGCCTGCAGCCTCACTTCTTGGGGGATTGGGCGGAGATAGCATGCCAGACTCTGTGCATAAGCCTCTTCCCTGTCATCATTGGCAGTGCGGGACAGGTTGTTCAATACCTCAGTATCCACTTGCCATTTGGTCCCAGTCATGGCAAGCTCCCTCCTGCGGCAGCCACAGCGTGAGACTACTGTAGGCTGTGGTGAGGTATCAATCGGGAGTGTTGGGCTGCTACTCTCCTGTTCTTCATTTGGCTCCTGTCCTGCAGAAGGACATGGTGGTGGTTGTTGGTGATTTGTTGACGATTGGGAAGATGCTCCAGCCTGTTCTTCCCCTTCGCCAACTGGGTTGATGTGGACCTCTGAATCTGAGCCAGTCTCCCGCTCAGTTATGTTTGATGCTGTTATGTTTTTCATAAAAATAAAAAATAAAAAAATTATTATTTATTACTGTAAGATAACGTTGCAAATGTGTGATGTGCTGACTCAAGCACTTACAGTCGGAGATCAACAACTGGAGCGAGAAAATTTAACCGATCATAGTAAATATAATTTCTATTTTTGGGTCCCTCTGACCCACTCCTGGCCCCATTCTGACGCTCCCTGCGGATATGGTCACGGCAGCACCGCCACCGTCTCATGACATCAGACACTGCAAAGTAAAGCAAAAAATGTTTGAAATTAGGATGACAGAGCAACTATAGGCAAATGTAGGTTAAAGCCTAATGTGGCATGCTACTTGACAAGGGTTAACTTTAAAACAGCCAGGCTAGCAAGCATAACATCACATATGATGTGTTTTGCATTTGTTGCTTCCTTTTAAGCAACTCATTTTAAAAAAAAATTTAGGGTAGTACTTACTCATTTCATGCTGCACCTGAGGTGTACTTTTTTCATATGTAGCAAACATTTGCCAGCAGATACGCTTCCATGAGGCGTCCTTGCGGGCATGGTCGGCATAATGTGCATCACGTACATCCCATATTTCGGGCCTCTCTTGCACCAAAACGATCAGAAGCTTGACATTAATTTACCTTGCCATCTTGCTGTACTCCGTAGAGGCATGCTGGTGGCTTGTTGTTACACTTCCCAGTATAATTAGCATGCCAAAGCTTCCTGAATAATGGCTGAGGCAATTTCCTGTCACATGGCCAATGCCTGAGAATTTCTCGCAAGTCACATGCATGGTCCGTGTGCTGTGCAATTTTTTATCGCACCCATAGACTTGCATTGGCGAGATTTGGCCGAGATACGCGGACAATCACAGCATGCTGCGATTTCACTCTCAAGTATAATACAGACGAGAAAAAAACGGATGATGGGAGCTGCCCCATAGATTAACATTGGTCAGAGTGCTATGCGATTTTTTTTTTTTTTTTTTTATCGCATAGCCCTCGTCCGTATTACGTTCTAGTGTGACTCCAGCCTAACATAAATAAAAACCTGAGAATTAGTCAGTATCACAAATAACATTTACATCCAGGTACCTTATAGATGTCGTCATCTCTTGAGTCGTTTTCCTTCTTTTCTTCATCTTGTCCAAACCCTATGATGAGTCCTCTCTCCTCCTGTACCAGTTATGACTTGTATTGTTTAAGATTATTGTACTTGTTTTTATTATGTATACCCCTCCTCACATGTAAAGCGCCAATAAATGGCGCTATAACAATAAATAATAATAATGAGTCTTCTCATCCACAGCTAGTCTCTGCAGATTTCCATCTCCTCCGCTCTTTTGCAGAAAATCTCCATATGATGCCCTTAAAGATAGAAGTGTCATTATAATGCTCTTGAATAAAACAAATCCCCTCACTATATTGTCTGCACAAAATATGACCCCCACACACTGTCCCTCTTATGGTACATGCTCTTTACACTGACCTCTCCTGTCCATGCTGGCCCCCTCTACACTCTGTCCTCTCACACTGTGACCTCCCTATAGGTCCCAGTCATACTGTCCCCTCCTGGTTGTACCCTTACACTGTCTCCTCATGCTACGCCCCCACTACTCAGTTTCTATTCTGTGCCCACTCACTTTTCTCCCTCCCATACTGTCTCCTCACACTATTCCCTTCCCTCCTCATACTGTCTCTCACATCCCCCTGTTCACCATACTGTCTCCTTGTATATTTACCCCCCACCTTCTATACTGTCTGCTCACACATACCTCTCACACATCCTATCACCCTCACAACCCGTACTCTGTCCACATACATTTTTCACATCGCTACTCACACTGTGTCAGCATACATTCCACCATTTGCTCCCCATACTGTCTGCATCCATCCCCACTCACCATACTGTCTGCACCATCCCCATACTGTTTCCTCATACATGCCCCCATTACCCTATACCGTTTCCTCGTACATGACCCCCATTCATCAGTACTGTTTCCTCATACATGCCCCTATCCTGTTTTCTCGTACATGCCCCCATTCCCCCATGCTGTTTCCTCATACATGACCCCTCATTCTCCTGTACTGTCTTCTCATACATACCCCCCATTCCCCCATACTGTTTCCTCGAACATGCACCCCATTCCCCCGTACTGTTTTCTCATACATGCCCCCATTCCCCCATGCTGTTTCCTCATGCATGACCCAATTCTCCTGTACTGCTTCCTCATACATGCCCCCCATTCCCGTGTCCTGTTTCCTCATACATTTCCCCCATTCCCCTGTACTGTTTCCTCATACATGCCCTGCATCTCTTCCTTTGCTCCTAATTTTGTGTCCTCAAATCTCCCCCCACACATTAAATCCGCCACCCCCACTCTAAATCTCCCCACACACATTAAATCCCTCAAAACCACTACAAATCTCCCCAAACACAATAAATCCCCCATCCCCACTCCAAATCTCCCCACCCACATTAAATCCACCATCCCCCTCCAAATCTCCACACTCACACATAATGAATCCCTCATCCCCACTCCAAATCTCCTCCCCCCCCATGCATTTAATCCTCAGTGTCTTCAGCTCCACAGGAGCACTTACCACTCATCTGCAGTGGCGAGTGACATCAGCAGCGTGATCACACATCACGTGATCAGTACAATTGACCACTGGGAGCCAGCGCGCTGCAGCTTCTCTGTGTCGGCTGTCAGTTTGACAGCTGGCACAGAGAACGGCTAACTCCCTGTCCGGGGAGTAGCAGAAGGCAGCCGCCAGGGGAGAGACTGCGGAGCGCCGCATTAGGTGGCCCGACTGCGCCCCCCTGCCAGCTACACCCCCTAGATACGCCTCTGGCTGGGGGGGCCCTTAGCACTCTGGGCCCCAACGCAGCTGCGACCACTGCGACCTCTGTAGTTACACCCCTGAGCGGTGGAACCATGACAGATGTACTGTATACACAGCAGTCACAATGTATCCTAAGTGATGTACTGTATATACAGCAGCCTCAGTGTATCCTAATAGATGTACTCTATATATAGCAGTCACAGTGTATCCTAATTGATGTACTGTATATGGAGCAGTCTCAGTGTATCCTAATAGATAAACTGTACAGTTAGGTCCATATATATTTGGACAGAGACAACATTTTTCTAATTTTGGTTATAGATATTACCACAATGAATTTTAGACAAAACAATTCAGATACAGTTGAAGTTCAGTCTTTCAGCTTTCATTTGAGGGTATCCACATTAAAATTGGATGAAGGGTTTAGGAGTTTCAGCTCCTTAACATGTGCCACCCTGTTTTTAAAGGGACCAAAAGTAATTGGACAGATTCAATAATTTTAACTAAAATGTTCATTTTTAGTACTTGGTTGAAAACCCTTTGTTGGCAATGACTGCCTGAAGTCTTGAACTCATGGACATCACCAGACGCTGTGTTTCCTCCTTTTTGATGCTCTGCCAGGCCTTCACTACTGTGGTTTTCAGTTGCTGTTTGTTTGTGGGCCTTTCTGTCTGAAGTTTTGTCTTTAACAAGTGAAATGCATGCTCAATTGGATTGAGATCAGGTGACTGACTTGGCCATTCAAGAATATTCCACTTCTTTGCTTTAACAAACTCCTGGGTTGCTTTGGCTTTATGTTTTGGGTCATTGTCCATCTGTAGTATGAAATGACGACCAATCCGTTTTGCTGCATTTGGCTGGATCTGAGCACGCAGTATGGCTCTGAATACCTCAGAACTCATTCAGCTGCTTCTGTCCTGTGTCACATCATCAATAATCACTAGTGACCCAGTGCCACTGGCAGCCATGCATGCCCGAGCCATCACACTGCCAACGCTGTGTTTTACAGATGAAGTGGTATGCTTTGGATCAAGAGCTGTACCACGCCTTCGCCATACTCTTCTCTTTCCATCATTCTGGTAGAGGTTGATCTTGGTTTCATCTGTCCAAAGAATGTTCATCCAGAACTGTGCTGGCATTTTTAGATGTTTTTTAGCAAAGTCCAGTCTAGCCTTTCTATTCTTGATGCTTATGAGTGGCTTGCACCATGCAGTGAACCCTCTGTATTTACTTTCATGCAGTCTTCTCTTTATGGTAGATTTGGATATTGATACGCCTACCTCAAGGAGAGTGTTGGTCACTTGGTTGGCTGTTGTGAAGGGGTTTCTCTTCACTATGGAGATCATTCTGTGATCATCCACCACTGTTGTCTTCCGTGGGCGCCCAGGTCTTTTTGCATTAATGAGTTCACCAGTGCTTTCTTTCTTTCTCAGGATGTACCAAACTGTAGATTTTGCCACTCCTAATATTGTAGCAATTTCTCGGATGTTTTTTTTTCTGTTTTTGCAGCTTAAGGATGGCTTGTTTCACCTGTATGGAGAGCTCCTTTGACCGCATGTTTACTTCACAGCAAAACCTTCCAAATGCAAGAACCACACCTCAAATCAACTCCAGGCCTTTTATCTGCTTAATTGAGAATGATATAATGAAGGGATTGCCCACACCTGTCCATGAAATAGCCTTGGAGTCAATTGTCCAATTACTTATGGTCCCTTTAAAAACAGGGTGGCACATGTTAAGGAGCTGAAAATCCTAAACCCTTCATCCAATTTTAATGTGGATACCCTCAAATGAAAGCCGAGAGTCTGAACTTCAACTGCATCTGAATTGTTTTGTTTAAAATTCATTGTGGTAATGTCTGTAACCGAAATTAGAAAAATGTTGTCTTTGTCCAAATATATATGGACCTAACTGTATATACAGCAGTCCAAAGTACAATAAAGACAAAGTAAGCAGCACAGCCTGATAACGAGAAACAGAGTGGAATCACTAAAGGAACCGCTGAGCCTAAAACATATAGGGAGGTGCTCACGTCTGAAGCACAGCAGATGTATACTAAAAAAATAAATAAAGAAAGACGTGGCAACACTCACCGATCCTGTGAAGCAGATTATGCCCTTTATTTAAGCAATGGTGAAGCCGTGTTCACGGCACGGGGGAGAGAAAGACAACACCGCCAACACCGGCGCTTCTAGTGGACCTGTAGAAGCGCCGGTGTTGGCGCGAAACGGCTGTTGTCCTCTCCCCGCTCACCTCTTGTCTTTCTCTCCCCCGTGCCATGAACACGGCTTCACCATTGCTTAAATAAAGGGCATAATCTGCTTCACAGGATCGGTGAGTGTTGCCACGTCTTTCTTTCTTTCTTTTTTTGTATATACAGCAGTCTCGGTGTATCCTAAGTGATGTACTGCACATACAACAAACTCAGAGTATTGTAAATAATGTACTGTATATGCAACAGTATCTGAGCATCCTTAGTGATGTACTGTATATACAGCAGTCTCCGTGTATTCTAAGTGATGTACTGTACATACAACAGTCACACGAAACCATAAAAAAGCACCAAAGACAGTTTTTTTTAGTCCAAGATCTCAAAAATAGTTTATTATAATAAAAAACAACAAGCAGATTCTAGGTGAACATAGGAGGAACATGCAACAATGCGGCACAATATGCGCAACGAGAGCAGTGGACAGCATGTGGGGTGAATCATATATAGAAGGGGAAAATTCCACACAATAAGGCCATAGCAAGGCTAGTAAATGACCTAGCCAGTAGAGAGCCACAATCCCATAATTAAATAACAATGTAGCAGCACATATGTAGCGAAGAAAGCATAATGTAGAGAAAAGGAATGACCCAGAACATACCCGTCCATACGACCCGAACATACCCCCGGGGTGAGCGGTGGACGGCACGGTGGCTGGTGTGCACATTACGGGTATGTTCTGGGTCATTCATACATGGCAATGTATATACTGCAGACACAGTGTATCTTAAGTGATGTACTGTATGTACAGCTGTCTCAATGTACACTAACTAAAGAATTCTCCCTTTGCAGCAATTACAGCATTGCAGACCCTTGGCATTCTAGCAGTTAATTTGCTGAGGTAATCTGGAGAAATTTTACCCCATGCTTCCAGAAGCCCCTCCCTCAAGTTGGTTTGGCTTGATGGGAACTTTTTGCTTACCATACGGTCAAGCTGCTCCCATAACAGCTCAATGGGGTTGAGATCTGGTGACTGCGCGGACCACTCCATTAGGCCGGAGTCACACTACCGTATAATACGGATGAGTGCTATGTGATAAAAAATCGCATAGCACTAGGACCGATGCTAATCTATGGGGCAGCTCCTATCATCCGTTGTTTTCTAGGCCGCATTATACATGCACGAGAAATCCAAGCATGCTGCAATTTGCACTGTATATCTGCCAAGAATTGCCAATGAAAGTCTATGGGTGCGAGAAAAACTCGCACACCACACGGACCATCAGTTTGACTTGCGAGAAACATGCACCGATGTCCTTTAGAAAAGCCGGCAATTCAGTTCGATGTACTGTAAAATCACACTGACAGGTTAAAATAGAATAAACTAAATGTCTACACATAGTATAGGTATATAAATATGTGTATATATATATAGATATATATGTCTATATATCTTTATATATATATATATATCAGTGAGACACATACACACACACACACACACACACACACACACACACACATATATATATATATATATATATATATATATATATATATATATATATATATATACAGTACAGACCAAAAGTTTGGACACACCTTCTCATTTAAAGATTTTTCTGTATTTTCATGACTATGAAAATTGTAAATTCACACTGAAGGCATCAAAACTATGAATTAACACATGTGGAATTATATACTTAACAAAAAAAAGTGTGAAACAACTGAAAATATGTCTTATATTCTAGGTTCTTCAAAGTAGCCACTTTTTGCTTTGATGACTGCTTTCCACACTCTTGGCATTCTCTTGATGAGCTTCAAGAGGTAGTCACCGTAAATGGTCTTCCAGCAATCTTGAAGGAGTTCCCAGAGATGCTTAGCACTTGTTGGCCCTTCTTCCTTTTGTCTGTGGTCCAGCTCACCCCAAACCATCAGGTCATCTGGCGTAGCACCCCATCACTCTCGTTCTTGGTCAAATAGCCCTTACACAGCCTGGAGATGTTTTTGGGGTCATTGCTCTGTTGAAAAATAAATGATGGTCCAACTAAACGCAAACCTGATGGAATAGCATGCCGCTGCAAGATGCTGTGGTAGACATGCTGGTTCAGTATGCCTTCAATTTTGAATAAATCCCCAACAGTGTAACCAGCAAAGCACCCCCACACCACACCACCTCCTCCATGCTTCACGGTGGGAACCAGGCATGTAGAGTCCATCCGTTCACCTTTTTTGCATCGCACAAAGACACGGTGGCTGAAACCAAAGATCTCAAATTTCGACTCATCAGACCACAGCACAGATTTCCACTGGTCTAATGTCCATTCCTTGCGTTCTTTAGCCCAAACAAGTCTCTTCTGCTTGTTGCCTGTCCTTAGCAGTGGTTTCCTAGCAGCTATTTTACCATGAAGGCCTGCTGCACAAAGTCTCCTCTTAACAGTTGTTGTAGAGATGTGTCTGCTGCTAGAACTCTGTGTGGCATTGACCTGGTCTCTGATCTGAGCTGCTGTTAACCTGCGATTTCTGAGGCTGGTGACTCGGATAAACTTATCCTCAGAAGCAGAGGTGACTCTTGGTCTTCCTTTCCTGGAGCGGTCCTCACGTGAGCCAGGTTCTTTGTAGCGCTTGATGGCTTTTGCAACTGCACTTGGGGACACTTTCAAAGTTTTCCCAATTTTTTGGACTGACTGACCTTCATTTCTTAAAGTAATGACGGCCACTCATTTTTCTTTACTTAATTGCTTTTTTCTTGCCATAATACAAATTCTAACAGTATATTCAGAAGGACTATCAGCTGTGTATCCACCAGACTTCTGCACAACACAACTGATGGTCCCAACCCCATTTATAAGGCAAGAAATCACACTTATTAAACCTGACAGGGCACACTGTGAAGTGAAAACCATTCCCGGTGACTACCTCTTGAAGCTCATCAAGAGAATGCCAAGAGTGTGCAAAGCAGTGATTAAAGCAAAAGGTGGCTACTTTGAAGAACCTAGAATATAAGACATATTTTCAGTTGTTTCACACTTTTTTGTTAAGTATATAATTCCACATGTGTTAATTCATAGTTTTGATGCCTTCAGTGTGAATTTACAATTTTCATAGTCATGAAAATACGGAAAAATCTTTAAATGAGAAGGTGTGTCCAAACTTTTGGTCTGTACTGTGTATGTATGTATATATATATATATATATTTCATACAGAGATAGATAGCAGAATAGCCGATAATTCAATTGTCAGCTTTTGCTAAATCATTACTGAACTCCTACAGGCTTTGAGACATGGTTTACATACAGTAAATCATTGCATATCCGTTATACTTTTATATATCCCTCCCTAATAATGTTAGTAGTGTGTGTGTGTAAAATTTGGGAGCTGTAGGTGTTAAATTAAAGGATTGATTCCCAGAAAAACGGACCTGGGCTCCTGCACAATTTTCTCCGCCAGAGAGGGAAAGCCAGTGACTGAGGGCAGATATTAATAGCCTAGAGAGGGACCATGGTTATTGCCCCCCCCTGGCTAAAAACATCTGCCCCAGCCACCCCAGTAAAGGCTCATTTGTAAGATGCGCTTATTCCGGCACTTAGCCTCTCTCTTCCCACTGCCCTGTAACATTGGCATATGGGGTAATACGGGGTTAATGTCACCTTGCTTTTGTAAGGTGACATTAAGCCTGGTTAATAATGGAGAGGTGTCAATAAGACACCTATCCTTTATTAATCCAATAGTCTGAAAGGGTTAAAAATACACACACACATTAAGAATAAAGTCTTTTAATGAAATAATGAAACACACAGGTTTTACCATCTTTATTGTACTCTCAATCCAAGCGAAGCCCCCATTCTCCTGTAAAAAATTCCAAAATTAAAAAAACAACAATATCCCATACCTGTTCGCCGTACAGTCAAGTCCCATGCAGTAATCCATATCTGGGGGTATTTACATTTTCAACCGGGAGCGCTGCTAATGTGGCCGCTCCCGGCTGAACGACTGGGGAATGAATGAAATGCAATTAACGGAGCTTTGGTGACTAGCGGTGTCGTCACCGAAGCTGCGCCTCATGGCGGCATGAACTCAAATTAGCTCTTCAGCCTGGGAAAATGCCAGCTGATTAGACTGTGTACAGTGCCTTGCAAAAGTATTGGCCCCCTGGAATTTTCAACCTTTTCCCACAAATCATGCTTCAAACATAAAGATACCAAATGTAAATTTTTGGTGAAGAATCAACAAGTGGAACACAATTGTGAAGTTGAATGAAATTTATTGGTTATTTTAAATATTTGTGGAAATTCAAAAACTGAAAAGTGGGGCGTGCAATACGAGGGGCGATCCAAAAGTAATGATAATCAATACTAAACACAATGAATATAGTCAAAAAATAAATTTATTTTTCTACATAGTCTCCTAACAAGTCTATACATTTAGTCCATCTCTTTTCTAAACTTAGAATTCCCTTCGAAAAAAATTATTGATCTTGACCCTCTCTTCGATCTGCCAATACAACTTCTTCAACTTTTTTCACGTTTTCTTCATTGAGGGACGTGGATGGGCGTCCTTCACGATGGTTATTTTCCGTCGATGTTCTTCCCAGCTTAAATTCCTTGGCCCAGCGTGCAACTGTGGAATATGGAGGAGAAGAGTCCCCCAATGTTTCCACCAAGTCACTGTGTATGTCTTTGGTAGTCATTTTTTTCAAGCAGAGGTATTTGATGACAGCTCTGAGCTCGTTTTTTTCCATTTTGATGTTCACTCCTCGGCAGTTCATATTCAAATGAATGTAGCTCCCGGGAATCGTGGTCTATTTAAGTAATTTTTTTTTCCTGGACTAGTGGGTACCTAAGAGAGAAGAAAACATTTTATTTTAATTTTTGTGTGCAATAGAAATAACCGATTATCATTACTTTTGGATCGCCCCTCGTATTATTCGACCCCTTTAACTTAATACCTTGTTGCACCACCTTTTGCTGCAATTACAGCTGCAAGTCGCTTGGGGTATATCTCTATCAGTTTTGTACATCGAGAGACTGAAATTCTTGCCCATTCTTCCTTGGCAAACAGCTCAAGCTCAGTGAGGTTTGAGGGAGATCATTTGTGAACAGCAGTTTTCAGCTCTTTCCACAGATTCTCAATTGGATTGATGTCTGGACTTTGACTTGGCCATTCGAACACCTGGATATGCTTATTTGTGAACCATTCCATTGGAGATTTTGCTTTATGTTTGGGATCATTGTCTTGTTGGAAGATAAATCTCCTTCAAAGACTCAGGTCTTTTGCAGACTCTAACAGTTTTCTTCAAGAATGGTCCTGTATTTGGCTCCATCCATCTTCCCATCAATTTTAACCATCTTCCCTGTCCCTGCTGAAGAAAAGCACGCCCAAACCATGATGCTGCCACCACCATATTTGAGAGTGGGGATGGTGTGTTTAGGGTGATGAGTTGTGTTGCCTTTACGCCAAACATATCGTTTGGCATTGTTGCCAAAAAGTTCGATTTTGGTTTCATCTGACCAGAGCACCTTCTTCCACATGTTTGGTGTGTCTCCCAGATGGCTTGTTGCAAACTTTAAACAACACTTTTTATGAATATCTTTGAGAAATGGCTTTCTTCTTGCCACTCTTCCATAAAGGCCAGATTTGTGCAGTGTACGACTGATTGTTGTCCTATGGACAGACTGTCCCACCTCAGCTGTAGATCTCTGCAGTTCATCCAGAGTGATCATGGGCCTCTTGGCTGAATCTCTGATCAGTCTTCTCCTTGTTTGAGATGAAAGTTTAGAGGGACGGCCGGGTCTTTGTAGATTTGCAGTGGTATGATACTCCTTTCATTTCAATATGATCGCTTGCACAGTGCTCCTTGGGATGTTTAAAGTTTTGGAAATCATTTTGTATCCAAATCCGGCTTTAAATTTCTCCACAACAGTATCACGGACCTGCCTGTTGTGTTCCTTGGTCTTCATGATGCTCTCTGTGCTTCAAACAGAACCCTGAAACTATCACAGAGCAGGTGCATTTATACGGAGACTTGATTACACACAGGTGGATTATATTTATCATCATTAGGCATTTAGGACAACATTGGATCATTCAGAGATCCACAATGAACTTCGGGAGTGAGTTTGCTGCACTGAAAGTAAAGGGGCTGAATAATATTGAAGGCCCCACTTTTCAGTTTTTGAATTTCCACAAAAATTTTAAATAACTAATAAATTTTGTTCAGCTTGACAATTGTGTTCCACTTGTTGTTGATTCTTCACCAAAAATTTACATTTGGTATCTTTTAGTTTGAAGCATGATATGTTGGAAAAGGTTGAAAAGTTCCAGGGGGCCAATACTTTCGCAAGCTACTGTATATGTTTTCACGAATACTTGAGCCCATCGATCCATTATATGTCTATTTTGCAAGACAGCGAGAAAATCTCGCCATACGGATGTCACACGGATGCTTAGATGCAAGAAAATCGCATCCTTGCATTGCACACGGATGACATGCTGATCACTGTTCAGGGAATGTCACGATTCACACCGTGACTGTCACCCCTACATCATGGATCGGGTCGACCTTAAGTCAACAGACGGCTATCACATGTGCAGGGGGCTTATCTTAGTTATCCCTCCACTGCTACACTGTGATGAAAACACACACAAGGCTATTGACCTCTTAGTTTACCACAGGGGCTTATTTTAGTTATCCCACTGCTCTTCAATATAACATGAACTGCAGGGATTTATGTACATCCCGCTTTACAATTCTGCTTGAAAACTTGCAGCTCTCTGGCGCCCCCCTTACCCTCAGGTCAGATTAGGTATTGCACCTAGGGTAATTAGTTGCCAGAAAGGCTGCCTGCTATGTACTGGCTATTGGGCACGCTGCAGCGAGGCGATATAACTACTCCCACTCAGGCAGGAACAATAATTATCAATGCCGCCGTCGCTACAACGACTTCCAAAGGCACAGAACAAGGTATGCTGCCACCAGCTTCGATTAAACGGGTCCGAAGCTAACTCAAAACAGTAGTGTCCCTTCAAAAGACTTAGGGTACGTTTTAAAGCAGGAAGAACTAAACTAGTAATTTAAATATTTTACTCCGTAAAAGAACAGGCAGTGTTTATAAAAATACTACAAGGATGTTACAATAAGAGACAATTGAAAATATGTACAAAGGTAATTATAAAATAACAGGGGCTAAATGAGAAGTTAACACTTACATGTGTTCAGGTCATTGCAGGCAAAACCAGGCTAGTGGGCGAAGTTCCCAAATATCCCAATGCATCAGGGCTGGCGGTAAGAGCTCCTCAGGTAAGACTGAAGGCTGGGTGAAGTGCAGAAACTTAAAAACTGCTGCCTCATGACATCACTAAAGGGGTTGAGTTAACATTGCCCTCCCTTCTCCTCAGCTGTACAGTTTTCTACAACAATTCTTATAATTCTTGTATTTTCGCTCCCGAACATGTCAGAATCATAACACACCCAGCATATTCATCTTATTTTAAAATTGGCTTTCTAATGAGACCAAATTTGTCCTAGCTGGGACACACAGTTCCGGAGAAATCAGTACTCTGTACCCGTTTGGCTCAGAGGCTCGCGCTTACTGTGGCTGACAGATCCGCCGATGGAGATTCGCAAAATGTACTTATTTTCCTAGCCAAAATCCTTGGCCCAATATCTTATTATTATTATTATTATTATATTAGAACAAAGAACCTCCTGTCTTAGAGAGAGATCAGACCAGTTTCAGCTAGAGGGAGATTTGAGCCTACACAAGCGCCATAAAAATTCTTCTGGGAGAGCATGAGGGGTTTGGGATCTACACATCTCCGCAAACAAACACACAGAGAAGGTTTTTTTTTTAAGCCCACAGTATAATGCTAACAGGCAAAGCTACAAAATCATATTATATTTCATACAATATCATGACACCTCTCCCTTTTGGTCTGCGCTACGGAGGCAGAACCCCTCGGCATGCCTCCATGCGCACCTCACCTGTTTTACCCTTACTCTATGTTGTCTGAGTAGCATTATACCCACGTTAAAAGAGAGTTGGGCGTTCGGTGGGACAACCCCTGGTCCATGCAGTTTTGGATAGTGGATCAGGGCGCCCATCGAGCCCCCATGTCTCCACAAGCAGTCTGTGTGTCCTAAGTGATGTACTGTATATACTGCAGACTCAGTGTATCCTATGTGATGTACTGTATATACAGCAGTCTAATCAGCTGCAAATGAATTATGAGCTAAATGCTAGGTATAACAAACTCCCACTGCTTGGGTTCTACAGATGTTACATGATCAGTGGTGAATTTCCAAAGCTGAGGAGAGATCCATTGAAATAATTCATTTGTGTTTGGAATAACTACTGTGAGCTGTTCTTTTCACAACTTTTCAGCACAAAGACCCAACTGTGCTCCAGACTGACTGACTTAAAGCTGGAAAAGCACATGTGAGTAGCAGCATCAATGCGAACATCACCTCACCAAAGAAAATTGGTTCCTGCCATCATTTTAGGGGTGAGTTATTAAAATGTTTGCCCAAATATGCCAGGATAATTTTCAAGTTAAATGTATTGTGTAGCCCAGTAAGGATGGTATACTGTAAATATCAAAAAGGCCCTTGGCAGAAAAAAGCTTCCAAATCTCTGACATATTGCAATACCATTGTACTACAGTATATAGTAAATATTTGTGCTCAACTTGTAGCTGAGCTCAGAGGATGAGGTGTGACAGTGGCCTTCAGCAGGCCGCTGGATCCCATGGTAACCCATCAGTCCCCCACAGTCACCTCTTTGGGGGGGTCAGACCTTGATTTCCCAGTCTCAACAGTGCGCAATGTTAAGAAGTTTGCCAAGCATGGAACCATCAAGAACATCACTGGATGTGGGGAAAAAAGGAAAATTGACAAAAGAAGTCTTTGAAGGTTGGTACAAATTGAGGAAAAAACACCACGTTAAAAATCCAAAAACCTGTAGGCCAACCTGAAATAGTCTGGGGTCATGTTTTCAACAAGTATCTTATGCTGAACACTAACCAAGCAGAGCTTTATAGGCGAGGCCAAGGAAGAAACCATTGCTGAATAAAAGACCTAAAAAGTGTGATGACACCGGTGGTGTCACTGGCGCTGCCTGGGGGGGCGCTATCAGGGGGTCACGTGAACGAGCACAGTGAGTGCAGGGACAAGGCACACTGTGCACAAAGACCTGAGACTAAGCAGTGAGCAGTGCATAGGACCTGGCACTGAGCAGTCACATGACCAGGAGGAGGAGCCACCACACATGTGCAGGGAAGGCAACTGAATGCATAGAGTGCAAGGCAAATACATTACACGTGATCAAGGAAAGCTGAGGGTCAAAAGCCAGAGGAGAGCGTAATACCTAGGGATAAGACAAAGAATAAAAAAACGGAGATATGCCAAGGGGGTCAGATAACCAGGAGAGACAGGGCAGTACAAAGCAGGATACAGAGGCGAGACTCAGGAGATGAACTGGGTCATACACAGCAAGGCAAACAAGCACAGAGGCACAACAACTATGGAAGTAACCTGGGTCAGCAACCACTAGCCGAGAATATGGAAGTATCACCAACCTCAAACCCAGTAACTGCCAACATTAAATACCCGCCCCAGAACCAAAGAGAGGTGAACTAAAGTTAGCCTTTACCTGACCAGGATAGAAGCAGAACCATCCCGTCCAGGGTCATGACAATACCCCCCTCTCAACCGGACCCCATGTTTCCTAGAAACTGGGCATAAAGGCACGCACCAGACGATTAGCATGACACAACCGGGCAGGAACCCAGGATCGATCCTCATAACCTTACCCCTTCCAGTGCACAAAAGGGGGACACAAAGAAGCTTCTTTCACAGCCCCCAATGGCTTCAGCAGGGCCATGTGGAATACACTGGGGATCTTAAAAGATGCTGGAAGGCGCAAGTGAAACGCCAATGGGTTAATCACCTCCGTGATCTCATAAGAGCCAATAAACTTAGAACCCAATTTTGCCGAAGGAACGTTAAGCTTAATGCTTCTGGTTGACAGCCACACCCCAAAGGGTGGGTCCCAGAGTTCATCTCTTGTCCGCCAAAAGCTTAAACTTCCTCTGAGCCTCCCCAATATTCTTCTGAACCTCCTGCCATAACTTCAACTGCTGTACAGCAAGATCAGCCACCAAGCAACCGGAGTCCAGAGGAGAAAACTCCCCAAAGTGTGTATTAATCCCGTAATTACAATAGAAAGGGGATGTACCTGTAGACTGGATAACGTGGTTGTTGAACGCAAATTCTGCTAATGGCAAAGCATCGGACCAGTCTTCTTGACTGGATGTGGCAAGACAATACAAAATCTGTTCTAAGAACTTATTGGTCCGTTTGATCTGACCATTGGTCTCCGGATGGTATGCAGACAAAAAGGACAACTCAACCCTCAACCTCTTACAAAATGCCCTCCAAAACTTGGATATAAACTGCACACCACAATCAGACACCACATTCAAGGGCACACCATGCAAATGAACCACATGTTGAACGAATAACCTATACAAAGTTATACAGAAAGTAGTGCCGCTAAGGGTACAAAGTGTGCTTGCTTTGAAAACCTGTCCACCACCACCCAGATGACAGTATTACCCTTGGAGAGAGGAAGATTGGTGATAAAATCCATAGACAAATGTGTCCATGGTCTGTCATTAACTGGCAAAGGCACCAATTCCCCGGCCGGCCGGTTATGAGAACTCTTAGCGTGGGTGCAAACTTTACAAGCAGATACAAATTTCTTCACATCAGAAGTAAGCGAGGCCCACTGTTATGATGCGGTGGTTTAGGAGCAACATGGAACGAGCTCTGAAGGAAGTGGTAACTGTACTGACCGCAGTCCCTAAGCTCAACACAACACTAGAAGTAGCCGTGGGATGCTCCTAACTCTCCCTAGGCACCTCGTCACAGCCTAAGAGCTAACTACCCCTAAAGATAGAAACAGGAAAGCTATCTTGCCTCAGAGAGAATCCCCAAAGGATAGATTAGCCCCCCACAAGTAATGACTGTGAGTGGAGAGGGAAAAGACATACACAGAATGAAACCAGGATGAGCACAGGAGGACAGTCTAGCTTGATAGATAGGACAGGATGGAATACTGTGCGGTCAGTATAAAACACTACAAAAATCCACGCAGAGTTTACAAAAAATCTCCACACCTGACTAAAGGTGTGGAGGGTAAATCTGCTTCCCAGAGCTTCCAGCAAGACAGAATTAATTCATACTGATAACGCTGGACAAACATAGAAAGCACAGAACGGATAAGTCCACAATCTGTGAACAGAAAAGTGCAAGCAAGAACTTAGCTTAGCAGAACTGGTCAGGATAACAGGGAAATCCAAGAGAGATGTGAATCCAACCAGGAACCATTTACAAGTGGCACTGGCTGAAGGAAAGAGCCAGGCTTAAATAGCCGAGCAGAAAAGACGATCAGTGGAAGCAGCTGAAGACAGCTAACTCCAAGGAGCAGCCATACCACTTGAAACCACAAGAGGGAGCCCAAGAGCAGAACTCACAAAAGTGCCACCTACAACCACCGGAGGGAGCCCAAGAGCGGAATTCACAACAGTACCCCCCCTTGAGGAAGGGTCACCGAACCCTCACCAGAGCACCCAGGCCGATCAGGACGAGCCAAGTGAAAAGCACGAACCAAATCGGTGGCATGGACATCGGAGGCAACAACCCAAGAATTATCCTCCTGGCCATAACTCTTCCACTTGACAAGATACTGAAGCCTCCGCCTCAAAAAACGAGAATCCAAAATCTTCTCAACCTCATATTCCAACTCTCCCTCAACCAACACCGGGGCAGGAGGGTCAACCGAGGGAACAACGGGCACCACATATCTCCGCAACAAAGATCTATGGAAAACATTATGAATGGCAAAAGAGGCTGGAAGAGCCAAACGAAAAGACACCGGATTAATAATTTCAGAAATTTTATAAGGACCAATAAACCGAGGCTTAAACTTAGGGGACGAAACCTTCATAGGAACATGACGAGAAGACAACCAAACCAAATCCCCCACACAAAGCCGGGGACCAACACACCGACGGCGGTTAGCAAAACGTTGAGCCCTTTCCTGAGACAATGTCAAATTGTCCACCACATGAGTCCAAATCTGCTGCAGCCTGTCCACCACAGAATCAACACCAGGACAATCAGAAGGCTCAACCTGCCCAGAAGAAAAGCGAGGATGAAAACCAAAATTACAAAAGAAAGGTGAAACCAAAGTAGCCGAACTAGCCCTATTATTAAGGGCAAACTCGGCCAATGGCAAGAAAGACACCCAATCATCCTGATCAGCAGACACAAAGCATCTCAAATAGGTCTCCAAGGTCTAATTAGTTCGCTCAGTTTGGCCATTAGTCTGAGGATGAAACGCCGAAGAAAAAGACAAATCAATGCCCATCCTAGTACAAAAGGCCCGCCAAAATCTAGAGACAAACTGAGAACCTCTATCAGACACAATATTCTCCGGAATGCCATGCAAACGAACCACATGCTGAAAAAAAAATGGAACCAGATCTGAGGAGGAAGGCAACTTAGGCAAAGGTACCAGATGGACCATTTTAGAGAACCGGTCACAAACAACCCAGATAACAGACATCTTCTGGGAAACAGGAAGATCCAAAATAAAATTCATGGAAATATGCGTCCAGGGCCTCTCAGGGACCGGCAAAGGCAAAATCAACCCACTAGCGCGGGAACAGCAAGGCTTGGCTCGGGCGCAAGTCCCACAGGACTGCACAAAAGCACGGACATCGCGCGACAAGGAAGGCCACCAAAAGGACCTAGCAACCAAATCTCTGGTACCAAAAATCCCAGGATGACCAGCCAACACTGAACAATGAACCTCAGAAATCACCTTACTTGTCCATCTATCAGAAACAAACAGCTTCCCCACAGGACAGCGGTCAGGCTTATCAGCCTGAAATTCCTGAAGCACCCGCCGCAAATGAGGGGAGATGGCAGAAAGAATCACCCCTTCCTTAAGAATGCCAACCGGCTCAAGGACTCCAGGAGAATCAGGCAAAAAACTCCTAGAGAGGGCATCAGCCTTAACAATCTTAGATCCCGGAAGATACGAGACCACAAAATCAAAACGGGAGAAAAACAGGGACCATCGAGCCTGTCTAGGATTCAGCCGCTTGGCCGACTCGAGGTAAATCAGATTCTTATGATCGGTCAGGACCACAACGCGGTGCTTAGCTCCCTGAAGCCAATGTCGCCACTCCTCAAACGCCCACATCATAGCCAACAACTCCCGATTGCCGATATCATAATTGCGTTCCGCAGGCGAAAACTTTCTGGAAAAAAAAGCACACGGTTTTATCAAAGAACCATCAGACTCCCTCTGAGACAAAACGGCCCCTGCCCCAATCTCAGAAGCGTCAACCTCAACCTGAAATGGAAGAGAAACATCCGGCTGACGCAACACAGGGGCAGAAGTAAATCGGCGTTTAAGCTCCCGAAAGGCCTCAACAGCTGCAGAGGACCAATTCGTCACATCAGCGCCTTTCTTTGTCAAATCAGTAAGGGGCTTAACCACACTGGAAAAGTTGGCAATGAAACGGCGATAGAAATTAGCAAAGCCCAAAAATTTTTGAAGGCCCTTCACAGATGTGGGTTGAATCCAGTCATGAATAGCTTGGACCTTAACAGGATCCATTTCTATAGACGAGGGAGAAAAAATAAAACCCAAAAAAGAGACCTTCTGAACTCCGAATAGGCACTTAGACCCCTTCACAAACAAAGCATTATCACGAAGGATCTGGAACACCATCCTGACCTGCTTCACATGAGACTCCCAATCATCGGAAAAAAATTAAAATATCATCCAAATATACGACCATGAATTTATCAAGATAATTGCGGAAAATATCATGCATGAAAGACTGGAACACAGATGGAGCATTAGAGAGCCCAAATGGCATCACAAGGTATTCAAAATGGCCTTCGGGCGTATTAAATGCAGTTTTCCATTCGTCACCCTGTTTAATACGAACAAGATTATATGCCCCTCGGAGGTCAATCTTAGTAAACCAACTAGCCCCCTTAATCTGAGCAAACAAATCAGTAAGCAAAGGCAAGGGGTATTGGAATTTGACCGTGATCTTATTAAGAAGACGATAATCAATACAGGGTCTCAAGGAGCCATCCTTCTTAGCAACAAAAAAGAAACCCGCTCCCAATGGTGACGAAGAGGGCCGAATATGCCCCTTCTCCAAAGACTCCTTAACATAACTCCGCATGGCGGCATGCTCTGGCACAGACAGATTGAAAAGTCGGCCCTTAGGGAACTTGCAACCAGGAATCAAGCTAATAGCACAATCACAGTCCCGGTGCGGTGGAAGGGAACTGGACTTGGGCTCATCAAATACATCCTGGAAATCCGACAAAAACTCAGGGACCTCAGAAGAGGGGGAAGAGGAAATTGACATCAAAGGAATGTCATTATGTACCCCTTGACAACTCCAACTAGTCACAGACATAGTTTTCCAATCCAGGACCGGATTATGTTCCTGTAACCATGGAAAACCCAGTACAACAACATCATGCAGGTTATGCAACACCAGAAAACGGCAATCTTCCTGATGTGCTGGAGCCATGTACATAGTCATCTGCGTCCAGTACTGAGGTTTATCCTTGGCCAAGGGTGTAGCATCAATACCCCTCAAAGGAATAGGGCTCTGCAAAGGCTGCAAGGAAAAACCACAGCGCCTGGCGAATTCTAAGTCCATTAAGTTCAGGGCAGCGCCTGAATCCACAAATGCCATGACAGAAAAGGACGACAATGAGCAAATCAGGGTCACAGATAAGAGAAATTTAGGCTGTATAGTACTAATGGTAACAGACCTAGCGACTCTCTTAGGGTACCGTCACACAGTGGCATTTTGATCGCTACGACGGTACAATCCGTGACGCTCCAGCATCGTAACAATATCGCTCCAGCGTCGTAGACTGCTGTCACACTTTGCAATGTACGACGCTGGAGCAATAATTTCATGACATATGTGCGATGTAGAAGCTGTTGGTTACTATGCGCACATCGTATACGATATATGTTACACCATGCGATCATGCCGCCACAGCGGGACACTAGACGACGAAAGAAAGTTTCAAACAATCTGCTACGACGTACGATTCTCAGCGGGGTCCCTGATCGCAGGAGCGTGTCAGACACTGCGATATCGTAACTATATCGCTCGAACGTCACGAATCGTGCCGTCGTAGCGATCAAAATTGCACTGTGTGACGGTACCCTTAGTCCGCTTAGGGCAATCAGAGATAACATGAGCAGAATCACCACAGTAAAAACACAGCCTATTCTGACGTCTGAATTCCTGCCGTTCTGATCTAGTCAAAATCCTATCACATTGCATAGGTTCAGGACTTTGCTCAGAGGACACTGCCATATGGTGCACAGCTTTGCGCTTGCGCAGACGCCGATCAATCTGAATGGCTAGAGACATAGATTCGCTCAAACCAGCAGGCGTAGGAAAGCCCACCATAACATCTTTAAGGGCTTCAGAAAGACCTTTTCTGAAAATAGCAGCCAGAGCCTCCTCATTCCATTTAGTGAGCACAGACCATTTTCTAAATTTCTGGCAGTATAAT
This sequence comes from Ranitomeya imitator, assembly GCF_032444005.1. NCBI lineage: Eukaryota > Metazoa > Chordata > Amphibia > Anura > Dendrobatidae > Ranitomeya > Ranitomeya imitator. Next base: position 175,916,811 of record NC_091286.1, on the reverse strand, counting down.
TCTGCCGCTTCCTGACCTTGACACAAGGCCAACAGGGTTTTTTCTGCATGATCCACAGAATTAGGTTCGTCATACAATAATCCGAGCGCTTGAAAAAATGCGTCTACATTCAATAATGCCGGATCCCCTGTTTCAAGAGAAAAAGCCCAGTCTTGAGGGTCACCACGCAGCAAGGATATGATGATTTTTACTTGCTGAATGGGATCACCAGAGGAACGGGGTTTCAAAGCAAAAAAACAATTTGCAGTTATTTTTAAAGTTCAAAAACTTGGATCTGTCCCCAAAAATCAAATCAGGAGTGGGAATTCTAGGCTCTAAAGCCGGAGTCAGGACAACATAATCTTGGATATTCTGTACTCTTGCAGCAAGTTGATCCACACGAGAAAGCAAACCCTGAACATCCATGCCAGAGCATATATCCTGAACCATCCAGATATCAAGAGGAAAAAAGAGACAAACCAGAGCACAGAAAAAAAATGGTTCAGAACTTTCTTTTCCTTCTTTTGAGATGCATTTAATTAATTTTTGGCCATTTGTACTGTTATGATGCGGTGGTTTAGGAGCAACATGGAACGAGCTCTGAAGGAAGTGGTAACTGTACTGACCGCAGTCCCTAAGCTCAACACAACACTAGAAGTAGCCGTGGGATGCTCCTAACTCTCCTTAGGCACCTAGTCACAGCCTAAGAGCAAACTACCCCTAAAGAAAGAAACAGGAAAGCTATCTTGCCTCAGAGAAAATCCCCAAAGGATAGATTAGCCCCCCACAAGTAATGACTGTGAGTTGAGAGGGAAAATACATACACAGAATGAAACCAGGATGAGCACAGGAGGCCAGTCTAGCTTGATAGATAGGACAGGATGGAATACTGTGCGGTCAGTATAAAACACTACAAAAATCCACGCAGAGTTTACAAAAAATCTCCACACCTGACTAAAGGTGTTGAGGGTAAATCTGCTTCCCAGAGCTTCCAGCAAGACAGAATTAATTCATACTGATAACGCAGGACAAACTTAGAAAGCACAGAACGGATAAGTCCACAATCTGTGAACAGAAAAGTGCAAGCAAGAACTTAGCTTAGCTGAACTGGTCAGGATAACAGGGAGATCCAAGAGAGATGTGAATCCAACCAGGAACCATTGACAAGTGGCACTGGCTGAAGGAAAGAGCCAGGCATAAATAGCCGAGCAGAAAGACAATCAGTGGAAGCAGCTGCAGACTGCTAAATCCAAGGAGCAGCCATTCCACTTAACCACCGGAGGGAGCCCAAGAGCAGAACTCACAAAAGTGCCACTTACAACCACCGGAGGGAGCCCAAGAGCGGAATTCACAACAATCATCATTCCATTTAGTCAACACAGACCATTTTCTACATTTCTGACAATACAATTCTGCCGACTCTTGACCCTGAGACAGGGCCAACAAGGTCTTCTCCGCTTGATCCACAGAATTAGGTTCATCATATAATAAACCTAAAGCCTGAAAAAAGGAGTCTACATTAAGCAAAGCCGGATTCCCAGATTCCAGGGAAAATGCCCAATCCTGTGGATCGCCACGCAGTAGGGAGATGATGATTTTAACCTGCTGAATGGAATCACCGGAGGATCGAGGTCTCAGAGCAAAAAACAGTTTACAGTTGTTTTTAAAACTCAAAAATTTGGACCTGTCACCAAAAAAACAAATCAGGAGTAAGAATCTTCGGCTCTAAAACAGGAGTCTGAACAATATAATCAGAAATACCCTGTACTCTAGCAGCAAGCTGGTCCACACGAGAAGCTAATTCCTGAATATCCATGCTAGCACAAGACTCCTCAGCCACCCAGAGAAAAAGAGGGAAGAGAAGACAAAACAGAGTGCAGAAAAAAAATGGCTCAACACCTGTCTTCCCTTCTTCTGAGATGCATTTAACTCATTATCGGCCAGTTGTACTGTTATGATCCGGTGACCTTGGAGCCGCATGGAACTTTCTCTGGAGTTGGTGTAAACTGTACTGACCGCAAATCCTGAACTTAACACCATAACTAGAAGTAGCCGTGGGGTGTGCCTAACAAATCCTAGACACCTCGTCACAGCCGGAGGACTAAATACCCCTATAGATGGAAATAGGAATTCTACCTTGCCTCAGAGCAGAACCCCAAAGGATAGGCAGCCCCCCACAAATATTGACTGTGAGTAGTAGAGGAAAAGACACACGCAGGCAGGAAACAGGATTTAGCAAAAGAGGCCACTCTAGCTAAAATAGGAAAGGATAGGACAGAATACTAAGCGGTCAGTATTAAAATTCTTCCAAAAATATCCACAGCAGAAAATACAAAAAAATTCCACCATCTAACTAAAGATGTGGAGCGTATATCTGCAACTCCAGAGAATCCAACAAGACTGAGAAAACACTGACACAGTCTAAGCTGGACAAGAGAAAACAAATGAATAGCACATAATTATTAAGCACACAGCATGTGTGCCACAGAAACAAAAACCAGACACTTATCTTTGCTGAATTGGCAGCAAGGCAGGAGGAACCAGACAAAGATCCAAAACCTCCCAGAACCATGGACAACTGGCAAGGACTAATGAATCCTGCACACCTAAATACCCCAGTCAGAACTGCAATCAGCAGAAACACCTGACCAGGACTGCAACTCAGGGACAACTGCATTACCACCTACAACCAGTGGAGGGAACCCAAAAGCAGAATTCACAACAGTTATATGCCCCCTGCAAGTCCAGTTTTGAAAACCATTTGGACCCGGATAATTGATTACACAAATCAAGAATAAGTGGGAGGGGATATGTGTTTCTTATAGTAATTTTGTTAAGTTACTGAAAGTCAAAGCATGGGCAGAGACCACATCGTCTTTTTTTATTTCACAAAAAAACGTGCAGCAACAGGAGACACAGAGGGATGGATATGCCCTTTGCGGAGACTCTCAGATATGTACTCCTTCATGGCGATCCGCTCCGGATCGGACAAGTTAACCCCTTTCTGACATTAGACGCACTATCCCATTGAGATGAACTGGGCCCGTATGACCATTGACGGGGATAGTACGTCATATGCGACCTGCCGCGCTCACAGGGTCAGCACGGCCGATCGCGGCCAGGTGTCAGCTGATTAACACAGCTGACATCTGGCACAATGTGCCAGGAGTGGTCAAGGACTGCTTCCGCCACTTTAACCCCCGGAACACTGCAGTCAAACAAGATTGCGGCGTTCCAGTGGCATAGGGAAGCATCACGCAGGGAGGGGGCTCCCTGCATGCTTCCCTGAAACCCTCAGAACACCGCAATGTGATCGCATTCTTCCGAGGGTCTCCTCCTGTCTCCTCCCTGCAGGCCCCTGGATCCAAGATGGCCGTGGGGTCCTTCCGGGTCCTGCAGGGAGGTGGCTTCTCAGTGCCTGCTTAGAGCAGACACCGGCAAGCCTCCTGCATTGCCTGTCATATCGCTGATCTGACACAGTGCTCTGCAAAGTGTCAGTTCAGCGATCTGACTTTATACAGTGATGTTGGGGTTAGGGGTGTGGTTAGGGTCGGGATTAGGGTTAGGGGTGTGCTCGAGTTAGGGTTGGAGTTAGAATTGGGGGGGTTTCCACTGTTTGGCACATCAGGGACTCTCCAAACGTGACATGGCGTCCAAACTCAATTCTAGCCAATTCTGTGTTGAAAAAGTAAAACAGTGCTCTTTCCCTTCTGAGCTCTGCCGTACGCCCAAACAGTGGTTTACCCCAACATATGGGATATCAGCGTACCCAGGACAAATTGGACAAGTTTTGCGGTCCAATTTCTCCTGTTATCCTTGGGAAATACAAAATTTGGGGTCTAAAAATCATTTTGTGGGGATTTTTTATTTTCACGGCTCTGCATTATAAACTTTAGTGAAACACTTTGGCGTTAAAAGTTATCACAACACATCTAGATAAGTTCCCTGGTGGCCTAGTTTCCAATATGGGTCCCTTATAGGGGGTTTCTACTGTTTAGGTACATCAGGGGCTGTGCAAACGCAGCGTGACGCCCGCAGACCATTCCATCTAAGTCTGCATTCCCAAAATGGCGCTCCTTCTCTTCTGAGCGCTGCCATACGCACAAAAGGTGGTTCCCCCCCACATACGGGGTATCAGCGTACTCAGGACAAATTGGGCAACAACTTTTCGGGGCCAGTTTCTTCTGTTACCCTTGGGAAAATAAACAATTGAGGGCAAAAAATCATTTTTGTGAAAAAAATATGATTTTTTATTTTTACGCCACTACATTAGAAACTGTGAAGCACTTGGGGATTTAAAGTGCTCACCACACATCCAGATAAGTTCCTTAGGGGGTCTACTTTCCAAAATAGTGTCACTTGTGGGGGTTTCCACTGTTTAGACACATCAGGGTCTCTCTAAATGCGACATGGCATCCTATCTCAATTCCAGTCAATTTTGCATTGAAAAGTCAAACGGCACTCCTTCCCTTCTGAGCTCTGCCATGCGTCCAAACAGTCGTTTATGAGGTATCAGCATACTTAGGACATATTTTACAACAACTTTTGGGGTCGAATTTCTCCTGTTACCCTTGTGAAAATAAATTGGGGGCAAAAATTCATTTGTGTGAAAAAAATATGATTTTTTTTATTTTTACGGCTCTATATTATAAACTTCTGTGAAGCACTTGGGGGTCAAAGTGCTTACCACTGATCTAGATAAGTTCCTTAGAGAGTCTACTATCCAAAATGGTGTCACTTGTGGAGGGTTTCCACTTTTTAGGCACATCAGGGGCTCTCAAAACGCGACATGGCATCCTATCTCAATTACAGCCAATTTTGCATGGAAAAGTCAAACGGCGCTCCTTTCCTTCCAAGCTCTGCCATGCACCCAAACAGCGATTTACCCCCACAAGTGGTATCGGTATACTCAGGATAAATTGCACAACAACTTTTGGGGTCCAATTTCTCCTCTTAACCTTGGGAAAATAAAAAATTGGGGGCAAAAAATCATTTTAGTGAAAAAAATATGATTTTTTTTATCTTTACGGCTCTAAATTATAAACTTCTGTGAAGCACTTAGGGGTCAAAGTGCTCACCACACATCTAGATAAGTTCCTTAGGGGGTGTACTTTCCAAAATGGTGTCACTTGTGGGGGTTTCCACCTTTTAAGCACACTAGGGCCTCTCCAAACGTGACATGGCATCCAGTTAATTTTGTATTGAAAAGTCAAACGGCACTCCTTCCCTTCTGAGCTCTGTCATTCACCCAAACAGTGGTTCCCCCACATATGAGGTATCGGCGTACTCAGGACAAATTGTGCAACAACTTTTGGGGTCCAATTTATCCTGATACCCTTAGTAAAATCAAACAAATTGGATCTGAAGTAAATTTTTTGTAAAAAAATAAGTTAAAATGTTAATTTTTTTTTAAACATTCCAAAAATTCCTGTGAAGCACCTGATGGGTTAATAATCTTCTTGAATGTGGTTATGAGTGCAGCGACCCAGAGACCTGGTCATTGCAGTAACGTCGCTCTGCCACTATGGTACGTCTGGCACTAAAGGAGTTCACCTGACCAGGTATCACCAGCACACATTACACTTCACACTCCGGCCACTAGGGGGAGCAAAAGGTTTTATTTATTAGGCCACTCACACTGGTAAAACTGGGGGCTGGATAGGAAGTTAGTCAGAAGCTGGCTTGGTTTTGCCCAGGCAACATCCCGTGGCAGGGGGTGTTGCAGGGAAGATTCAGAGGGGTCCCTGTCAGGCGTGGGAACTGGCAGTGACTTAGCGACAAAGACAGATCGTTACAGAGCCGCGCCTGCACTACCTTGCGGCGGCATCTAAAGAAAGGACACGAAGCGAAGGATATTGTGGACAGTGAGAAATGAGATCAAGCCCCGAGAACGGCAACATCCTACTGAGGCGCGTAGCCGGTGACCCGAACACCGAGGAAGTAACTGACTCTATGCCTTACTTTAAATACCGCAGGACAGTTAATTATAGGTTGGCTATCTACCCTACATCACCTAAGCAGACATAGGGGGCAACCGTGGAGAGGGGCGTCTCTAGGGTCCCAGAATAGCTCAGAGCCTTCCCGTCAAACGGGTGCGTCCTAGCCATAACAAACTTGGGGGACGGAGAATAGAAAGAACGAGAAAGTATAGAAAAAACGAGAAAGAACCAGAAAGAACGAGAACAGAAGTTGTGAGGACTATCCCGAATGCTCAGCAGGGAAGGACTACAACACACAGGCGCTAGTGGTAGGCAACGATTTCCACCTGCAAAGGGAACTCTGGATGTGCCTTCGGACCGGCCGGTTTCAGACAGCCCGGTTGATAGTGCTCTGGATTGAGGATCCTGAAGTCACCAGTAAAGAGGTAAAGAGACTGCAACCTTGTGTCCTCGTTATTGACTGTACCTCACACCATCGCCACTTACACTAGTGGGAAGCCCTGGGGATTCACTTCACCTGTGGGAATGTATACCATCTAGCTGCCCTCACATCACCCCAGTGGACCCCGAGCAGCGTCGGTCGACCTGACCGAATACCACAAGTGGCGTCACAAACACCTAACGACTTCCTTCACCCTTTTATTGGACGCCCCTTAGCAGGGTCACGGACCGGGTCCAGCCACCGTGACAACCCCAGAACTGAGACAGAGAGGACCGGTACCGAGTAACCCGTGGCCCTGCGTCTGGGGGCGCTCCAATTTGGCGTCACGAACAGGATCATACTTAAGCCTGAGGAATCAGGTCATGTGTGACTTGGAACTGTGATTGAATTGTGCTTGAACTGTGACTTATTGCAAAGACAGTGTATTGCTATTTGCCGCCATGATTCCCGCCAAAACTGCCGCCATTATAGCGCCACAAGGAGCGCAGGAGAAAGGCGTGGAGTTGTGGGCGTGAATGAACTGAGAAGCGCGAAGAGTAATGGGCGCCTAGTCTAAGTATTTCTGTACCTTGAGAACGTGTCCATCAGCAGCCAAGATCCGCCTCCTGATCCTCAATGGTGGGCGGAGGCAAAGGAAACGATACCGCCCACGGAAGAGAGAGCGGGAAAAGGACGAGGGAGAAGAAGTGAGCCACGTGGGCAGGGCCACCATCAGGGCATTACAGCCATGACTGGCATATGGGGCCCGGTGGGCAGAGGGGGCCCGCTTTGGGCCCCGTCTCATCTGCTCACCGTGCCCCCCTACAGGCGCTGCGGCACGCTATTGACGTGCGGGCCCGTGCCCGCACATCAATAGTTAACAGCCGCCAGCCAGTCGGAGGCTGGCAGCTGACTTGAGCCGCAGTGTGCACTTAGCCGGCGTCTGACATCATTGTCAGCTGCCGGTGAGTGCATTGCTTCACCTGCATGGAGGGAGTGAGCTTCACCCACCGCAGGAGCTCGGCCAGGTAAGAACTCATGGTTTGTTTGTTTTTGAGAGCGGCGATCCAGGGGGCCCTGGGGCAGAATGCTGTACACGCTGGGGCAGAGATGCTGGACACAGGGGCAGAATGCTGGACACGAGGGGCAGACTGTGAGACATGGGGGCAGAATGCTGGACACGAGGGGCAGAATGCTGGACACGCGGGGCAGAATGCTGGACACGAGGGGCAGAATTCTGGACACGAGGGGCAGAATGCTGAACACGAGGGGCAGAATGCTGGACACGAGGGGCAGAATGCTGGACACGAGGGGCAGAATGCTGGACACGAGGGGCAGACTGAGACACAGGGGCAGAATGCTGGACATGAGGGGCAGACTGAGACAGGGGGGCAGAATGCTGGACACAAGGGCCAGAATGCTGGACATACATGGCAGACTGGGAGACACGGGGGCAGAATGCTGGACACAGGGGGCAGAATGTTGGACATAGGGCAGAATGCTGGACACGAGGGGCAGAATGCTGGACACGAGGGGCAGAATGCTGGACACGAGGGGCAGAATGCTGGGCACGAGGGGCAGAATGCTGGACCCGCGGGGCAGACTGACACGGGCAGAATGCTGGACACGGGGGCAGAATGCTGGACATGTGGGGCAGAATGCTGGACACGAGGGGCAGACTGTGAGACACGGGGGCAGAATGCTGGACATGGGGGCAGAATGCTGGACACGAGGGGCAGACTGAGACACGGGCAGAATGCTGGACACAGGGGGCAGAATGATGGACATGGGGAACAGACTGCTGGACATGGGGGGAAGAATGCTGGACATGGGGGACAAACTGCTGGACATGGGGGACAAACTGCTGGACATGGGGGACAAACTGCTGGACACGGGGGTAGAATGCTGGACACGGGGGGCAGAATGCTGGACACGGGGGGCAGAATGCTGGACATGGGGGCAGAATGCTGGACACGGGGAAAGACTGTGAGACACGGGCAGAATACTGGACACCGTCAGAATGCTGGATACGGGGGCAGAATGCTGGACACAGGGGCAGACTGAGACACAGGGGCAGAATGCTGGACACGAGGGGCAGAATGCTGGGCACGAGGGGCAGAATGCTGGATCCGCGGGGCAGACTAACACGGGCAGAATGCTGGACACGGGGGCAGAATGCTGGACATGTGGGGCAGAATGCTGGACACGAGGGGCAGACTGTGAGACACGGGGGCAGAATGCTGGACATGGGGGCAGAATGCTGGACATGAGGGGCAGACTGAGACACGGGCAGAATGCTGGACACGGGGCAGAATGATGGACATGGGGAACAGACTGCTGGACATGGGGGGCAGAATGCTGGACATGGGGGACAAACTGCTGGACATGGGGGACAAACTGCTGGACACGGGGGGTAGAATGCTGGACACGGGGGCAGAATGCTGGACACGGGGGGCAGAATGCTGGACACGGGGGGCAGAATGCTGGACATGGGGGCAGAATGCTGGACACGGGGAAAGACTGTGAGACACGTGCAGAATACTGGACACGGGGGCAGCATGCTGGACACGGGCAGGATGCTGGACACGGGCAGAATGCTGGACACGGGGAAAGACTGTGAGACACGTGCCGAATGCTGGACACGGTCAGAATGCTGGATACGGGGCAGAATGCTGGAAACAGGGGCAGACTGTGAGACACGGGGCAAAATGCTGGACACGGGCAGAATGCTGGACACGAGGGGCAGACTATGAGACACGGGTAGAATGCTGGACACGGGGGCAGAATGCTGGACACAGGGGAAGAATGCTGGACACAGGGGCAGAATGCTGGACACAGGGGCAGACTGTGAGACACGGGGCAGAATGCTGGACATGGGCAGAATGCTGGATACAGGGGCAGAATGCTGGACACAGGGACAGAATGCTGGACACCAGGGCAGAATTGAGATACAGGGCATGACTGGAGACACTGGGGGCATGACTGGAGACAGATGGGGCAGAATGGAGACACGGCATGATTGGAGACACGGGGCAGAATGGAGATACACGGTATGATTGGAGCGACGGTGCAGGATGAAAGACATGGGGGCATGATTGGAGACAGATGGAGCAGGGTTGGAGACAGATCGTGCAGGATCATGAGACAGAATTTATACTGATGGAGACTGATGGGGCAGGATGGGTGAACATATGGCTGAAGCCAGGAATGAGACACACGGGGCCAGGGTGGGGGACAATATTATTACCATAGGGGCTAATTAAGGGATATTATTACTGCAGTGATGTATTTATTTTATTTTTTGAGGACACTCTTTTAAATGGGGGGCGGTCCTGTTACTGTGTAGAGTGACACTGTCGCCTTTTTTCCTTCATGTGGTGTAAAGTAGAAGTTGGAAAAAATTAAGTAATGTGTTCTGCAAGCGCTACTTAGCATAACTGTGTTATTTCCTGCAGAGACAAGTCCTGGCTGGATGAAGTGATGGCAGTCTGTGCTGGTTGAAAGATGAAGGACTTCACCTAGAGATGTCACTGGTGAGTCAGTGTGTTACCTATACACTGACACTATACACTGTATACTATATACAGAGATCCTGTGTATAATGTCACCAGTGATCACTGTAAAACGTGTACACAGACACTGCATACTAAGTTCACATCTCCTGTGTATAATGGCACTGATGGTGATATTAGTATTGTGTTTTTTTTTATTACTGATCAGTATTGTATTCAGTCACTATGTGGTGGTAATATGTTGTCTGGTCATGGTGGGGTGGTAATTGTTCCTTGTATGTGATATTATTCGGTCACTTTGTGGTGGTAATATGTGGTCTGGTCATGGTGCGGTGGTATTTGTTCCTTGTATGTGATATTATTCGGTCACTGGTGGTAATATGTGGTCTTGTCATGGTGTTGTATTTGCTCTTTGTATGTGATATTATTGGTCATTTTAAAAATGGAAAAATAAATAAAAATATACCTAAATTGTATTGCATATTTTAACAAATATTTAGTAGGTTACAGCAGAGTAGGGCCCGGCCAAAAGTGTCCACCGTGTTATGGTGGTGGCTTAAAAAATCTTTTGGCCAAAACAAAAGCTGCTGGCTATATGTATGATCTGGTGATGGGAACTGTTAATGTGTGATATGTGAGAAGTGGAGTTTTTCCAAGAGAGAGCGGTGGGACTGTGGACAGTTTGAGGGGTGGAGGCGGGGCTGGGGTGGAGCTTGGGCGGAGTCTCAAGGGGGCCCCAAAAATTTTGCCTGTATGGGACCCCGAAATTCCTAGTGGCAGCCCTGCACGTGGGAGACGCCATGGCCAGCCGACCGGGATCGGAGCGTGGGGTCGGAGCAGAGGACTCCCCCAGCTACCCAGAGAGATACCGTAGCCAAGCATCACCTGTGGGCCCCGACTTCCTGCAGGCCAGAGTGGACAAGCTCAGCGATCAACTCCGGCGGACGCAGCTGAGCACTGAGGCTGGGTGGAAGGAGACCGTCACCGGGGGCCTCACTCGACGTCTGTCGGCAGCCTCGTCTGGTCCGGAGCAAGAAAGAAGTTCCAGCGCTCCGAAGCCAGAAAGCAAGGCCCTGCCGGAAAGCGAGATACTGCAAACAGAGATGACAACGCCACAGCGCAAGGCCCCGCAGTCGGCATTTCGGAGCCCGCCTTCGGCAGAGTCGGCCGACCCCCAGGCACCGTGGTGGCAGGTAAGAACACCGACTCTGCCCCAGTGACAGAAGACCTACTGATAGGCTCCGCAGCAGCGCCACCTGCTGCCATGACTAAGACTAACTCTGAACTGACAAATCCTAATACTACTACCACAGTGGGCATTATTGCCGCTACCGAACCTACTACCAAACTTGACATTCGAACCCAGATTATACCTGAAAAACAGATTAGTGACACTGATACCGCATCGGATGAGAAATCAAACACAGATCTTCCCAGGCCAGGAAGTGTTCGCTACCAACTGATGCCTTGCAACCTACCGTCGCGAGGATAAACCTCGAAACCCCCGACAAATGTAAATAGTTAACTGTCTGTTTCCTGCTGTTTTGCTGCTAATACCCGTTTAGGGTTAACTCTTAAGGGGTCCCTTTGTTTACCCGGGATCCCTATTGTTTTACATTTTTGTTTTATTTTCGCACAAGTTATTATTGTTTAAACAGACTGCCGAATCATGGACAGTGAATGATTCACAAACTGTTTTGTATATAGTTCGCACCTTCTTAAAGGTGCCCTCTACTGGTTTTACAAAGAAAGAAGGCTTTGTGAAGAGACTGTTTTTGAATACAGCATAGAAGTCTTTGCTTTCTAACTGACTTGCAGATAGAGAGAATCTGCACTACCTCAAAGAGACTTAGTTCCCTCTTAAAGGGAATGTTCACATGTTGCACTTAAGTGTAATGTTGCCTTAAGAAAGTTAAATTGTAATAATGTTGAGATTTAGGAAATGTTAATAATGTTGCTAGAGATTGAGGACAGGAAAAGTTGGAAGCCAAATTTAAACACAGTGAACCCGTAGGGGTTAGAGATTCCTCCTAAGAACCATAGATAGAAGAACAATGGCAGTAGGCCCAGACAAGGAGCTAGGCGGTCCTGCATTTGTGAAGTTAAGTTTGTGATATAGTATTTTATAGTAAGCCTTTAGTGGGTTCAGCCTATACGCCCTTAAAGGAGAAGTTAAATTATTGTTCAGAATTTGCACTTAGTAGAATACCCGGCAGGGTACCAGAAGTTATTTATAGTCAGAGTGTTATATAAAATATTTAACCTTGTTTTTGTTTGTAACGTTCAAATGTCCTCCCCTCCCATAAAGGGAAGCATTGTTATATTTATTTGTTCTTTGCATTTCAAAAATCTGCATGTCTTTTGCTAACATGTATTGTTGTTCTTCTTCCCAGTCCAGGAGTACTGTATTTAAACAGGGGGGGGGTTTAGGGGGAGTGCAGCGCCCCAGAGACCTGGTCGTTGCACTAATGTCGCTCTGCCACTAAGGGGAGTGATGGTACGTCTGATGGCACTAAAGGAGTTCACCTGACCAGGTATCACAAGCACACTTTACACTTCACACTTCAGCCACTAGGGGGAGCAAAAGGTTTTATTTATTAGGCAGCTCCTCACTCTGGTAAAACTAGGGGCTGGATAGGAAGTTAGTCAGAAGCTGGCTGGGTTTTGCCCAGGCAACATCCCGTGGCAGGGGGTGTTGCAGGGAAGATTCAGAGGGGTCCCTGTCAGGCGTGGGAACCTGGCAGTGACTTAGCGACAAGGACAGATCGTTACAGAGCCATGCACTACCTTGCGGCGGCATCTAAAGATAGGACACGAAGCGTAGGATATTGTGTGGACAGTGAGAAACGAGATCAAGCACAAAGGAGAACAAGTAGGAGCCGTGCCCCGAGAACGGCAACATCCTACTGAGCCGCGTAGCCGGTGACCGGAACACCGAGAAAGTAACTGACTCTATGCCTTACTTCAAATACCGCAGGACAGTTAATTATAGGTTGGCTGTCACCTAAGCAGACATAGGGGGCAACCGTAGAGAGGGGCGTGTCTAGGGTCCCAGAATAGCTCCGAGCCTTCCCGTCAAACGGGTGCGTCCTAGCCATAACAAACTTGGGGGACGGAGAATAGAAAGAACGAGAAAGAATAGAAAAAACGAGAAAGAACCAGAAAGAACGAGAACAGAAGTTGTGAGGACTATCCCGAATGCTCAGCAGGGAAGGACTACAACACACAGGCGCTAGTGGTAGGCAACGATTTCCACCTGCAAAGGGAACTCTGGATGTGCCTTCGGACCGGCCGGTTTCAGACAGCCCGGTTGATAGTGCTCTGGATTGAGGATCCTGAAGTCACCAGTAAAGAGGTAAAGAGACTGCAACCTTGTGTCCTCGTAATTGACTGTACCTCACACCATCGCCACTTACACTACTGGGAAGCCCTGGGGATTCACTTCACCTGTGGGAAGGTATACCATCTAGCTGCCCTCACATCACCTGAGTGGACCCCGAGCAGCGTCGACCTGACCGAATACCACAGGTGGCGTCACAAACACCTAACGACTTCCTTCACCCTTTTATTGGACGCCCCTTAGCAGGGTCACGGACTGGGTCCAGCCACCGTGACAACCCCAGAACTGAGACAGAGAAGACCGGTACCAAGTAACCCGCGGCCCTGCGTCTGGTGGCGCTCCATGAGCACCTTAAGGGGTGGAGTGTTTAGAATGGTGTTACTTTGGGGTATTTTATATCATATAGGCCCCTTAAAGTGACTTCAAATGTTACGTGGTCCCTAAAAACAAAAATGGTGTTGTAAATCTGAGAAATCCCTCGTCAACTTTTAACCCTTATAACTTACTAAAAAATAATTTTGGTTCCAACATTGTGCTGATGTAAAGTAGAAATGTCGTAAATGTTACTTATTAAGTATTTTCTGTGACATATTGTGGTGAAATATGTATATATGTGTGCAATCAACTATGTATAGGTTTATTGTGTGACTAATAATAATGTTAAATCTGATCTGAAGGCTGCAGGTCTCACCCAAGTGTTAATATGTATTTTCTTGAGACAGCAGACTTCTGTCTCCAAATCTCACCAGGGGGTCATGCTGGGAACCAAGAAGAAAGGGAACATTTGACACCTCCTAGCTCTTTGGAAGAGAGATGTCACTTACAGTCTGACACTATCTGTGGGAAGCTTTACAGGAAGAATCTCAGAGAAATAATATATTCATTGGGGGCGCGGCCGTGGTCCAATCAAACAAACAATTAGAATATCAACTTGAGGGGCTGGTCTAGAAATCTGACCTCCAGGTTGACTCTATAAATTTGGCTTGTATACATTCAAAATTGTTCACATGTGAAGGCAGCCTGGGAAGCTGATGTGTTCCACCAAGTCTATATTCATCCTACCCTCAAGGAACAGAAAGACTACAAGTTAGCTATTTCTGTAAGTTTTCTCCTGTTTATTTTATACTGTTTTGCATACCTGTATGTCTTTTTATTACCATATTTTTATACCTTTTTCTTACTGTAAGCACTGAACCTTTTTGGGATAAAGCATAGAACTTTAATAAGTTGAATCTTGAATGTTCTAAAGAATTCATAGCCTTTAAACTGTGTGAGCCTTATGAGTGGTAGACAGTATTAGTAATAGTCCGGGACTCATTGCCCGTGTATTTGGTGAGTGGTGGCAGCGTGTATGAGCGGGTGTGTGGCCTGGGTCGGTGTGTGATTTATGCTCCCATCGCAGCATAGGACAGAGGTTGAATGCTGGACTGAGAGTGGGGTGATAGATAAACCCTTGCAGGCGCAACCCCAAGTCACGTGCTGAGAGCGGGTACGTGATGAATTAGTGACAGCATGGAGAGGGATCTGTGACACACATTTTTGTAATTTAACCCCTTCATGACCCAGCCTATTTTACCTTAATGACCTGGCCGTTTTTTGCAATTCTGACCAGTGTCCCTTTATGAGGTAATAACTCAGGAACGCTTCAACGAATCGTAGCGGTTCTGAGACTGTTTTTTCGTGACATATTGGGCTTCATGTTAGTTGTAAATTTAGGTCAAAACATTCTGCGTTTATTTGTGATAAAAACGGAAATTTGGCGACAATTTTGAAAATTTCACAATTTTCACATTTTGAATTTTTATTCTGTTAAACCAGAGAGTTATGTGACACAAAATAGTTAATAAATAACATTACCCACATGTCTACTTTACATCAGCACAATTTTGGAAAAAAATTTTTTTTTTTGCTAGGAAGTTATAAGGGTTAAAATTTGACCAGCGATTTCTCATTTTTACAACGAAATTTACAAAACCATTTTTTTTAGGGACCACCTCACATTTGAAGTCAGTTTGAGGCATCTATATGGCTGAAAATACCCAAAAGTGACACCATTCTGAAAACTGCACCCCTCAAGGTGCACAAGACCACATTCAAGAAGTTTATTAACCCTTCAGGTGCTTCACAGCAGCAGAAGCAACATGGAAGGAAAAAATGAACATTTAACTTTTTAGTCACAAAAATGATCTTTTAACAACACTTTTTTTATTTTCCCAATAGTAAAAAAAGAAACTGAACCACAAAAGTTGTTGTCCAATTTGTCCTGAGTACGATGATACCTCATATGTGGGGGTAAACCACTGTTTGGGCGCACGGCAGGGCTTGGAAGGGAAGGAGCGCCATTTGACTTTTTGAATGAAAAATTGGATCCACTCTTTAGCGGACACCATGTCGCATTTGGAGAGCCCCCGTGTGCGTAAAAATTGGAGCTCCCCCACAAGTGACCCCATTTTGGAAACTAGACACCCCAAGGAACTTATCTAGATGCATAGTGAGCACTTTAAACCCCCAGGTGCTTCGCAAATTGATCTGTAAAAATGAAAAAGTACTTTTTTTCAGAAAAAAATTCTTTTAGCCTCAATTTTTTCATTTTCACATGGGCAACAGGATAAAATGGATCCTAAAATTTGTTGGGCAATTTCTCCTGAGTACACCGATACCTCATAAGTGGGGGTAAACCACTATTTGGGCACATGGTAAGGTTCGGAAGGGAAGGAGCGCCATTTGACTTTTTGAATGAAAAATTATCTCCATCGTTAGCGGACACCATGTCATGTTTGGAGAGCCCCTGTGTGCCTAAACATTGGAGCTCCCCCACAAGTGACCCCATTTTGGAAACTGGACCCCCCAAGGAACTTATCTAGATGCCTAGTGAGCACTTTAAACCCTCAGGTGCTTCACAAATTGATCCATACAAATGAAAAAGTACTTTTTTCACAAAAAATTGTTTTCGCCTCAATTTTTTCATTTTCACATGGGCAATAGGATAAAATGGATCATAAAATTTGTTGGGCAATTTCTCTCGAGTACGCCGATACCTTACATGTGGGGGTAAACCACTATTTGGGCACACGGCAGGGCTCGGAAGGGAAGGCACGCCATTTGACTTTTTGAATGGAAAATTAGCTCCAATTGTTTGCGGACACCATGTCGCGTTTGGCGAGCCCCTGTGTGCCTAAACATTGGAGCTCCCCCACAAGTGACCCCATTTTGGAAAGTAGGCTCCCCAAGGAACTTATCTAGATGCATATTGAGCACTTTAAACCCACAGGTGCTTGACAGAAGTTTATAACGCAGAGCTATGAAAATAAAAAATAAATTTTCTTTCCTCAAAAATTATTTTTTAGCCTGGAATTTCCTATTTTGCCAAGGGTTTTAGGAGAAATTGGACCCCAAATGTTGTTGTGCAGTTTGTCTTGAGTACGTTGATACCCCATATGTGGGGGTAAACCACTGTTTGGGCGCACGGCAGGGCTCGGAAGGGAAGGCACGCCATTTGGCTTTTTAAATGGAAAATTAGCTCCAATCATTAGCGGACACCATGTCGCGTTTGGAGAGCCCCTGTGTGCCTAAACATTGCAGATCCCCCACAAATAACCCTATTTTGGAAACTAGACCCCCAAAGGAACTAATCTAGATGTGTGGTGAGCACTTTGAACCCCCAAGTGCTTCACAGAAGTTTATAACGCAGAACCATGAAAATAACAATAAAAAATTATTTTCTCAAAAATGATTTTTTAGCCCGCAATTTTTTATTTTCCCAAGGGTAACAGGAGAAATTTGACCCCAAAAGCTGTTGTCCAGTTTCTCCTGAGTACGCTGATACCCCATATGTGGGGGTAAACTACTGTTTGGGCACACGTCGGGGTTTGGAAGGGAAGTAGTGATGTTTTGAAATGCAGACTTTGATGGAATGCTCTGCGGGCGTCATGTTGCGTTTGCAGAGCCCCTGATGTGCCTAAACAGTAGAAACTGCCCACAAGTGACCCCATTTTGGAAACTAGACCCCCAAAGGAACTTATCTAGATGTGTGGTGAGCACTTTGAACCCCCAAGTGCTTCACAGACGTTTATAACGCAGAGCAGTGAAAATAATAAATACGTTTTCTTTCCTCAAACATAATTTTTTAGCCCAGAATTTTTTAATTTTCCCAAGGGTAACAGGAGAAATTTGACCCCAATAGCTGTTGTCCAGTTTCTTCTGAGTACGGTCATATCCCATATGTGGGGGTAAACCACTGTTTGGGCATATGCCGGGGCTTGGAAGTGAAGTAGTGACGTTTTGAAATGCAGACTTTGATGGAATGCTCTGTGAGCGTCATGTTGCGTTTGCAGAGACCCTGATGTTGCTAAACAGTAGAAACCCCCCACAAGTGACCCCATTTTAGAAACTAGACCCCGAAATGAACTCATCTAGATGTGTGGTGAGCACTTTGAACCCCCAAGTGCTTCACAGAAGTTTATAACGCAGAGCCGTAAAAATAATAAATACGTTTTCTTTCCTCAAAAATAATTTTTTAGCCCAGAATTTTTTATTTTCCCAAGGGTTACAGGAGAAATTGGACCCCAATAATTGTTGCGCAGTTTGTCCTGAGTATGCTGGTACCCCATATGTGGGGGTAAACCACTGTTTGGGCACACGTCGGGGCTCGGAAGTGAGGGAGCACCATGTGACTTTTTGAATACAAGATTGGCTGGAATCAATGGTGGCGCCATGTTGCGTTTGGAGACCCCTGATGTGCCTAAACAGTGGAAACCCCTCAATTCTACCTCCAACACTAACCCCAACACACGCCTAACCCTTATCCCAACTGTAGCTATAACGCTAATCACACCCCTAATCACAACCCTAATTCCAACCCTAACCCTAAGGCTATGTGCTCACGTTGCGGATTCGTGTGAGATTTTTCCGCACCATTTTTGAAAAATCCGTGGGTAAAAGGCACTGCGTTTCACCTGTGGATTTACCGTGGTTTTCCAGTGTTTTTTGTGCAGATTTCACCTGCGGATTCCTATTGAGGAAGAGGTGTAAAACGCTGCGGAATCCGCACAAAGAATTGACATGCTGCGGAAAATACAACGCAGTGTTTCCGCGCTGTATTTTCCGCACCATGGGCACAGCGGATTTGGTTTTCCATATGTTTACTTGGTACTGTAAACCTGATGGAACTCTGCTGCGAATCCGCAGCGGCCAATCCGCTGCGGATCCGCAGCCAAATCCGCACCGTGTGCACATAGCCTAATTCTAAAGGTATGTGCACACACTGAGGAAAACGCTGCGGATCCGCAGCAGTTTCCCATGAGTTTACAGTTCAATGTAAACCTATGGGAAACAAATCGCTGTACACTTCTTTCTGCGGTTTTACAACTGCTCCAATAGTAAACCGCAGTTGTAAAACTGCAGTGAAATGTGCAGAAAAACCGCGGTAAATCCGCGATAAATCCGCAGCGGTATAGCACTGCGGATTTATCAAATCCGCTGCGGAAAAATCCACAGAGGACCAGAATACGTGTGCACATACCGAAACCCTAACCCTAACCCTAGTTCTAATCCCAACCTTAGTGGAAGAAAAAAAAAATTTTTTTATTTTATTATTGTCCCTACCTATGGGGGTGACAAAGGGGGGGAGGTCATTTAGTATTTTTTTTTATTTTGATCACTGCGAGGTTTTATCACAGTGATCAAAATGCACTTGAAACGAATCTGCCGGCCGGCAGATTCGGCGGGCGCACTGCGCATGCGCCCGCCATTTTGGAAGATGGCGGCTCCCAGGAAAGAAGACGGACGGACCCCGGGAGGCTCGGTAAGTATGATGGGGTGGAGGGGAGCACGGGGGAAGTGGATCGGAGCATGGGGAGGTGGATCGGAACACGGGGGGGTGGATTGGAGCACGGGGGGTGGATTGGAGGACGGGAGGGTAGATCGCAGTGCGGGGGGGTGGATCGGAGTGCGGGGGGGTGGATCAGAGTGCGGGGGGTAGATTGGAGCACGGGGGGTGGGATTGGAGCACGGGGGGAGCGGACAGGAGGACGGGGGAGCGGAGCACAGGACGTAGGGGAGCGGACCACAGATCGGAGGGCTGGGGGGGCGATCGGTGGGGTGGGGGCACATCAGTGTTTCCAGCCATGGCCGATGATATTGCAGCATCGGCCATGGCTGGATTGTAATATTTCACCAGTTTTTTAGGTGAAATATTACAAATCGCTCTGATTGGCAGTTTCACTTTCAACAGCCAATCAGAGCGATCGTAGCCACGGGGGGTGAAGCCACCCCCCCTGGGCTAAACTACCACTCCCCCTGTCCCTGCAGATCGGGTGAAATGGGAGTTAACCCTTTCACCCGATCTGCAGGGACGCGATCTTTCTGTGACACAGCAGGTTGGATTGGCACCGACTTTCATGACGCATACGCTGTGTCACAGGTCGGGAAGGGGTTAAGGGCATGAAAATTCAAATTTGGAAAATTGCAAAATTTTTGCGCAATTTCCACCTTTTTCACAAATAAATGCAATATCAAGGAAATTTTACCACGAGCATGTAGTACAATATATCACGAGAAAATAACGTCAGAATCAATGGGATCCATGCATGCATTCCAGAGTTATATCTTCATAAAGGGACAGTGGTCAGAATTGTAAAAATTGGCCCGGTCTTTAACATGCAAACCACCCTTGGGGGTTAAATAATCGGGCTTTAGGCAACTTAGCCCCAGGAACCAGGTCAATGGCACAATCAAAAGGACGGTGTGGTAGTAAACCCCTCGGCGTGACTTTCGGAGAACACGTCCTCGAAGTCCTTCAGGTACTCCAGAATACCCTCCAGACCAACGGATGACACACACAAAATTCAGACATTTGTTTTCACAGTTAGATCCCCATTTAGCAATCTCCAGTCAATGATTGAATTATGACTTTGCAGCCAAGGAAACCCCAAAACCAAACCAGCAGGAAGAATGTCCAAAACGTAACAAACTATATGTTCCAGATGCACAGACCCCACCTTAAGGACAAACTGTTTAGTAACAGAACAGATCCCATCCTTGGTGAACAAGGTCGAGTTAAAAGCCACCACTCTTAAGGTACCTTCACACATAACGATATTGTTAACGATATCGTTGCTTTTTGTGACGTAGCAACGATTTTGTTAAGGAAATCGTTATGTGTGACAGCGACCAACGATCAGGCCCCTGCTGGGAGATCGTTGGTCGCTGAAGAAAGTCCAGAACTTTATTTCGTCGCTGGATCTCCCGCGGACATCGCTGGATCGGCGTGTGTGACACCGATCCAGCGATGTCTTCACTGGTAACCAGGGTAAACATCGGGTTACTAAGCGCAGGGCCGCGCTTAGTAACCCGATGTTTACCCTGGTTACCAGCGTAAAAGTAAAAAAAAAAAACACTACATACTTACCTACCGCTGTCTGTCCCCGGCGCTCAGCTTCTCTGCACTCCTCCTGCACTGACTGTGACCACAGCGGCCGGAAAGCAGAGCGGTGACGTCACCGCTCTGCTTTCTGGCTGACCGACGCTCACAGCCAGTACAGGAGGAGTGCAGAGAAGCAGAGCGCCGGGGACAGACAGCGTTAGGTAAGTATGTAGTGTTTGTTTTTTTTACTTTTAGGATGGTAACCAGGGTAAACATCGGGTTACTAAGCGCGGCCCTGCGCTTACTAACCTGATGTTTACCCTGATTACCGGCATCGTTGGTCGCTGGAGAGCTGTCTGTGTGACAGCTCTCCAGCGACCAAACAGCGACACTGCAGCAATCCGGATCGTTGTCGGTATCGCTGCAGCATCGCTTAATGTGAAGGGGCCTTTAAGGGTTTGTCTAATCTAACAATCCTTATCTCACAGTGGGCCACAAGCCTCGAGTCAATCAAGTTTGCTGACAACTTGCAATCCACAAAACTAGAGGGAAAAAAACCATTGTTTACACCAACTTCCACTTTTAACAATGGTTTGAAGGCTGAGGAAAAAAGTACCTGTGGGTCTGGATAACCTCCTAGGCAGCTACCCAGACCTAGTCGTTTCCCAAGACCTTGGAATCCGGGGGGCAAAAGGGACAGTCCTTTTATCCAATGTCTGGATGCTCCACAATAGAAAGAGTTTTTTTCTCTCTGCGACGTCTCCTCTCCTTCTCCCTCATGGAGACAGCCCCCACCTCCATAGGCTCAACCGACGACAAAGACTCCGGTTTGTAACAACTCTGCTGGCATCACGGCATGGCCTCTCATCTCTCACACTATCTTACCCACTGCTCCAGGCCATGACGTGGCTTCTGTTTCATGCCAGCTCCATATTCTGTGTCTCTGCTCTCTGCATGCTTCCTGGCTGTGTGCATAGGGGGGGGGGGGGGGCGGCACCTGAACTCTCTGGTTCTTATAGGAATCAGGTGCATCTGTCTAATCTGTTCCTGACCAGTTACCAAGAGGCCTCCAGTATTTAGTGCAGCTCCACCCAGTGGACTGGGCCTGTGCAATATGTTAGCTCAGTTTGTGTTTAGCTTCTGAGTTTGCCAGGCCTTGCTCTGTATTACTCCCTCTCTGGAGGCTTTTCTCCTTGCCTTGCCTTGATCTTGTTGTCCGCCCTCCAGGAGGCAGAATATCCTGGTCCCTGTGTCTTTGTCCTTGTGTCTTGTTCCATTGACTTGTCTGTACTTAGTCTTATCTCGGTTTCCTTGTCTGTGGCTTCCTTCTCTGCTGTGTCTTTCCTTGTGTTCTCAGTCTGCTTTTGCTCCGCACTCTTGTGGCCCTGCCTGCTCTGTAGCTTTGTGGCTTTACCTCTGCTCTGCACTCCTGCGGTTCTGCTCCGTTCTGCTCTGCTGCTGCAGTAATCTCTTGCTGCAGCTCCTCTCCACATTCCTTGTGGCTCTGCTCTGCTTAGCTCCTGCGGCTGTAGTAATCTCTTGCTGCAGCTCCTCTCCACATCTCTTATGGCTCTGCTCTGCTTAGCTTCTGCGGCTGCAGTAATCTCTTGCTGCAGCTCCTCTCCACATTCCTTGTGGCTCTGCTCTGCTTAGCTTCTGCGGCTGCAGTAATCCCTTGCTGCAGCTCCTCTCTGCATTCCTTGCGGTTCTGCTCTGCTTTGCTGCTGCAGAAATCTCTTCCTGCAGCTCCTCTTCATATTCCTTGTGGTTCTGCTCTGCTTAGCTTTTATTGCTGCGCTATCTCTTGCTGCTATACCGCTCCTGTCCGCAGCCTTGCGGTTCTCTTCCTGTGTGAACAGGTCCCAACCTGTTCCTTCATTCTCCTTTCCTTCTGGCTTGTTTCCTTTCCTGCACCTCCTGTGTGAACAGGTTCCTACCTGTTCATTCATACTACATATCCATACCTGCACCTCCTGTGTGAACAGGTCCATACCTGTTCATTCATACACCACACTGTCATACACCGTCCCTGCCGGTCCTGTGTTCCTGCCATCTCTGCCAGTCCTGTGTTCTCTGCTGTGTTCCTGCCAGCCCTATGTTCCTGCCAGCCCTGTGTTCTCTGCTGTGTTCCTGCCAGCCCTGTGTTCTCTTCCGTGTTCCTGCCTGCCCTGTGTTTTTTGCTGTGCCTGCCAGCCCTGTATTCTCTGCCGTGTCTCTGCCAGCTCTGTGTCTCAGCCGTGCCAGCCTACTCGTCTGAATCTCATCCGTGCTCATCTGCTAGTCCTGCCTGATGCCCGCACCAATCCTAGTGTTCCTGTCTCCCAAGTGGGATCAGCAGCCACAGCCAGACACCACCCTGGAGTAGCACCTGGCAGCTGCCTACTGCACAAGCCTGACCTCACCATCAGAGGCTCCAGTGAAAACCCAGGCAGCTGGCAAAGTCATGCCCCTTCCAGGGTAGTCTGGTTTGTGGCACAGTGGGGCGACAAACCCCCCGAGCTCACGCCCACCAGTCAGGGCGTGAGCGTGACAGTTTGCACAGGCCATGGCCTCCGCTGTATCCCATGTCCTACCGCTTGCAGAGCATGATGAACTTTCTCTTTATCAGTATGAGCAACCTGAAAAATTCATTCCACCAAGGGTGGTTCAGATTGAGGAGACTTCAGACCCAATCATAGTCTTAAATGCTCTCTTCAAGCAACTTCAGACCTATGAGGAGGAGGAGCATGACCCAGCAGACCAGCCTAGGTTCTATGGGAATCCAGAAGAATGCCAAAGCTTCCTGGAACAGTGCTTGCGCTACATCCTGCAGAATGCAGCTTGTTTCCCCTCTGACTGGGTTAAGGTGGTTTACATTATGTCCTACCTAGCAGGAGATGCTTTATTATGGATTTGTTCCCTCTGGGAAGCAGGGGATCCTATCGTCATGAACCTAGGGGCCTTCCTGGAGGCCTTCCGTAGAGTCTTTGACATACCTCGTCCTGTTTCTCCTGTGAAGTCTTCCCCATCTAGATCCGAGAGGCGCTCCAGATGGGCGAAACCCGTGAAGAAACCTCCACGTCAAGCCATGACCGTCTGTGACCCTCCAGTTCCTCTACCCGTTAAAGCAGCTACTCAAATAGAACCCAAAAAGACTGTCAAGAGTGGACTGGCAAAGCACCAGTCTAAGACCAGTCGTAAGAAGGGCTTACTATGTCGCTGCTGTTGTGAGGAACACCTGGATAGCCTCTGTCCAGGGGATCTGTAGCTCCAAAACCTCGGGCTGGTGAGAATAACTCCCTTCCGCTAAAGTCTGTGTCAGTTCCGGTGCCTTGTGAGAGCTTCGGTCCTGCAGATGTGTTCAAGCTGCAAACCAGGTGGAGTCTAAGTGTGGTTCCTGTTCCACTGCTCCAGAATCCTGTGAAGGTGTTTGGTGATTGCCGAGTCCTACTTATGAACAGTCCAGTGTCGAAGGGACAACTACAGCTCCATGAACAGTCCAGTGTCGAAGGGACAACTACAGCTCCAAATCAGAGCATTATATGAAAAGAAATTTGTTTTTCACTTGCTGACCAGTTTGCCCATCGGTCGTTCTGAGCCGGGTACTCTACTGTCCAGTCCGGTCCGAAGACCCAGCATGGTGCTGCATTTTGAATTACCTAGTCTCCAGAGGTCTCTAGTTCCTATAATGCAAGGTCAGTCTACAGTGTTAGCAGGGCCGTATTAGCCACTAGGCACTTGAGGGCACGTGCCTAAGGCGGGGGCAATGCAGGGGGCGGCACCTGAGCAAGTTAAAACTGCTGAGCCCCTCCCACCCATCTCAGTCCCGGCTGCTGCGGGGGGGAAAGGGTCTCGGGCGCCGGCTATACACTTGTGCTATACACTGCAGACCCCAATGTTGCAGGGACCTGCCTGTGTCACGTGGTTCCTAAGTTATCGTCAATATCCAGCAGGAGCTGCTCCGGTGCAGATGCGGCCAGGCTCCCTGCTCTGCCAAGTGTCCTCCAGCAGGTCAGTGCTGTGTCCGGTCTGACGCCTCAGTCCGCTGCAGCCTATGTGGGGGAAGGAGGGTGGACTGCAGAACTTGTTTTACTTATTGCACTGAGAATGGGACACAGACTTTGTGCTTGGAGCATTAGAAGCTGCAGGTGAGATATGCAGCCCCCAGTCTCTGGGGCAGGGGTTGCTAGCTTATAGCTGTGCAGCTTGAGTGGAACAGGTCCCAGCACACACTGCAGAGCTGAAGCTTAGTGGATGGTGCAAATCTGCTTTGTGCATTAGAAATGTAGTGAGAAGCCTATGTTATTACTAAATACACAGAATTAGTGTACAATGTGACTGATCTCCAGGTGTCAAGAATTGTGCAAAATTGTTACTAGGAGTCCGGACAGCAGCCGCATGAGTATGGATGTAGCAGTGCTGAAGGAGTCGTGTGTTATCTGGGGTAATCGTATTGTGATTTCTTAAAAGGGGTTTTATTGGGCATCAAGCGACTTTGCTCAAATGATGTCTTGTACTAATGCCCCATAATGCTCCTCTGCGATGTTCTGGCATAACCCTGGGGGCTGCTGGTCTAATACACAGAACATACAGGGCAGCATGACCGCTTCAGCTCTGCTACATCTGATGGTTTACAGTTATGTGCAGCTATCCGCCTCTGATGTGCCTCATCTCCCCTCTCTAAAAGTGGACGGGGCTCAGCAGTTAGTGGAACTACAAGTCTAAGAATCTCCTTTAGGTCGGTTTCACACGTCCAGATAATTCCAGTACCGTATAAAAACTGTACTGGAGTTATCCGTGTCTGTGTGTCCGTGTCCTCACGTGGCACATCAGTGTGGCACACGGGCGACACACGTGTGCCGCCCGTGTGCCCACTGGGTACCACACGCACCGTGGAGGGGCGCACAGGGGGTGGGAGGCGGGGGGGGAAGATACATCTTTATTTTAAACAGTATTATTCATATCTTCCCTGCAGAAAACGCAGGATTCAGCAGCAGTGGGGGGGACAGCGCTTAATGTAGCGCTGTCTCCTGCACGGCACACGGACAACGTCCATGTGTGGTACGTGTTTTACACGGACCCATTGACTTTAATGAGTCCGTGTAATCCGTGCGCTCCCACTGACACACGGTGTGGCACACGGAGACACGGTCCGCAAAAATGCAATGACATCTGCACAGATGCATTGATTTCAATGTGTCTACGTGTGTGAGTGGCTCCGGTACGTAAGGAAACTGTCACCTCACGTACCGGAGCCACTGACGTGTGAAACCGGCCTTATCAATAAAATGGGACTTATTTGATTATATTAACCCCTTCTTGACAGGAGCTTTTTTTAGTTTTAGTTTTCCACTCCTCTTCTTCCCAAAGCCATAACTTTTTTATTTTTCCGTCAATTTGGCCATGTGAGGGCTTATTTTTTGCGAGACGAGTTGCACATTTGAGCAACATCATTGGTTTTACAAAGTCGTGTACTCGAAAACAGGAAAAAAAATTCCAAGAGCAGTGAAATTTAAAAAAAAAAGTGTAATCCCACACTTGTTTTTGGCTTTTTTGCTAGGTTCACTAAATGCTAAAACTGACCTGCCATTATGATTCTCCAGGTCATTATGAGTTCATAGACACCTAACATGTATAGCTTCTCTTTTATCTACTTGGTGAAAAAAAAATTCCAAAGTTTGCTAAAACAAAAAAGAAATGGCGCCTTCCGTAGCGGCTCCATTTTTCATGATCATGGGTTGGGTGAGGGCTTATTTTTTGTGTGCCGAGCTCACGTTTTTAATGATACCACTTTTGTGCAGATATGTTCTTTTGATCGCCTGTTATTGCATTTTAATGTAATGTTGCGGCGACCAAAAATAGTAATTCTGGCGTTTTTATTTCTTTTCCGCTACGCTGTTTAGAGATCAGATTAATTTTTTTTTTTGTTTTATTGATAGATCGGGCGATTCTGAACACAGCGATACCAAATATGTGCAGGTTTGATTTTTTTTTTTATTTGAGCAAAAAGGGGGTGATTTAAACTTTTTTTTTTTTTTTAAACCCTTTTTTTTTTGGCATGCTTCAGTAGCCTCCATAGGAGATTAGAAGCTGGCATAGTGTGATCGCCTCTGCTATATAGAGGTGATGCATAGATCGCTCCTATGTAGTAGAACTACAGCATTGCTATGAGCGCCGACCACAGGGAGGCGCTCATAGCAATCCAGCATCAACAACCATAGCAGTCTCGAGGAGACATCAGGTTGTTATGGTAACGCAGCATTGATCCCCACTCATGTGACGGGGGTCAGCGATGCGCGTATGTCCGTCCGAAGCTCTAGTTAAATGCCTGATGTCACCGTCTGACAGCGGGATTTAACTAGTTAATAGGCACGGGCAGATCGTGGTTCTGCTTACACCTAATGTAGGCACATGTCAGCTGTTTAAACAGCTGACATGTCTCGGCTTTGAGGTGGGCTCACTGCCAGAGCCCACCTCAAAAAGGGGGATACTGCCAGCTGATGTACTATTCAATCAGCTGGCAGTAAGGGGTTAAAGGGAATCTGTCAGCAGGATTGTGCTCAGTAACCTACAGACAGTGTCTGGTCTGCACAGTTATACTGATTTAAAATGACAGGTTGGTTAATGAAATCCGTCTTGTGGTTGTTGTTTAATCTTTATTTTCAGTTAGTGAGATTCCCGTGCTGCGGGGCGGCCTGTGGTGGGGGGTCTTCATGGGGTCCTCTGCTTATGTATTCACCAGTATGGCTTCTGACAGATCACTGATCCCTCGCTGACCTGTCCCTTAGTTTACATCCTGAAATTATATATATTGAAAGATTAAAATAAATCACCTTCAGCAGGCAGGCGCCTGCACTGCAGCATGATTACCCTAGAAGTATCCCACCCCGCCATACCTTCTAATATTTTGACTGGAAACTGTGCATCCGGTGTATTAGGGGCGTAAACATTGACCAGGCTATATCTTATCCCCTCAATTACAATCGTGGCCAATAGAAATCTGCCCTGCGGGTCCTCTAAGGTATCGATGACTTCATACTTAAGACCATTGTAGATTAATATGGCCACACCTCTTTGTTTCTTGGAGTACGATGCTTCTGCGCAAAGTGTGTATTTCCTGCTAAGCAGAGAAGGATGATTATTTTTTATCCAGTGCGTTTCCTGCAGGAAGATAATATGGAAATTTTGTTTATGAAGAAAATTTAAAACTTTTTTCCTCTTAATTGGGGAATTCAGCCCATTAACATTCCATGAGCACCATTGTAGAGAATGGATTGTGGTATCTTTAACATTATCTTGGTTTGTCATCAACCCACACCTGTTCGATTATACATTTGCCTAGTATGTAAATACTCTACATGAGGTCTCCACTCATCCCAGCGAGTAAGCGTGAGACCTCGCCACATAGAAACAGATTGGATGTGCACACAGTTATCCCTCCCCCCCCCCCAACCCCAACCCCCAAAACTTTTATAACTATCATCAGAAATCTTAACTGTAAAATGAACATCCTACAGAAGAAAGATGTGCCACTCAATGGGCAGAGGGTCAACATTATATATTCAACATCGCCGACAATGAAGAAATCCTGGTAGAACCCCTCATTCAAGTAGGGCTAGAGTTGGCAGGTGGATGGATCTCCCCATGAAGAAACTCCAGAGCCTTATTTGGGTCACTGAAGGCCCAGTTCTTCCCCGCCGAATTGAATCGCAGAATTGAAGGATACTGCAAGCTGAACCGAACGTTGTTTTCCACCAGAATTCTGCAGGCTGGGTTAAAGGCTTTACGTTTTGCTGCCACGGTAGCCGAATAATCCTGGAACAAGAGTAACTTATGATTGTCATATAGCAGAGATCTCTGTTTTCTGTAAGCCAAAAGGATATGGGTCTTGTCTTGAAAGTCAAGGACTTTGAATATGATTGGTCTTGGTCTGCCTCCGTCTCCATCTCTAAGAGGTCCCAGCCTGTGGGCTCTCTCCACGGCTAATGCACCTGATGGTAGTGAGATGCCAAGAGATTTTGGGAGCCATTCTGAAGTTAGTTTAACCAATTCTGATGAGGGGACAGATTCGGGTATGCCTATGAGCCTCAGATTGTTGCGGCGGGATCTGTTCTCAAGATCATCCACCTTGTCTAGGAGGTCTGAAATGTCTTTTTCTTTATTAGTCAGATTGTCCTTGAGAGCCTTAGTGGAGTCTTCCAAGTCTGAGATTCTCTGTTCTGCTTCTGCTATACGCCTTCCCTGGGTGTTGACTTGTGACAGAATTGAATCTAAGGAGGACTGAAAGGCCGCCAAGCGGTTGTCAATTACGGGCGTTAACCGATCTAAGATGGCATCTGCTATGGATTGTGTGTTCTCATTATTGGTCTCCGATGCCTGTGGGGTTGGAGATGCTCCAGCTTGATTGCGCGTGGAGCTTCTGCCAGCTTTGACATTTTTGCCCATAAATTTATCCATAATGAGATGGGATGGGGGTCTGTCATATTATGTAAAGGAGTCAGCGATGTTGCGATAAATGTCACTCACATGTAGCAGCTAAATTGGAAGATATGTCAGTCAGTGCTGCTTGCTATCCTCTCCCCCCATTCAGCTTCTTATAAGTCCTGTATGTGACCCCTTTTGTCCCAGGCGATGGCAGACCTGCAACCTGTATATAGGCACAGTCAGCGGTGATATTTTGAGAGGGGCTGCACTATCAGGATGGCTTAGGAGGGATGTGCAGGTGTTTGGCCCTCCAAGCTGCAGCGCTAAGTAATGTCTCAGGGCCCGACACGTGGGCCTGCAAGATGGCGCCGGATTGACTCCGCCTCCTGCCTTCCCCTCTCCTGCTCCACTCTTACCGCTGATCCAGCCGGGGGAGTCGCTCGGTCTCGTCAGCGCTCACCGGTGCGCCGCACCTGACCGGTAATGGGAGTGAGAGTTCGGCGGGTGTATCGCCGTCGGGAATTCCCACTGTGCAGGTTCCGCCGTGTGCCGCACTAACTTCAGCGCTGCTTGCGCCCTGTGACTCCGGGGCAGCCGGAAAGCTGGGTCGATGCCACCGACCCTTGTCCGGTCCTTATCCTGGCGCTGGGCTTAATTAAAGTCCGGGTTTTCACCTCCTGAGAAGCCCGCGATCCAGGAGCTTATCTAAAATGCGGCCATCTCGAAGCTCCGCCTCCCGGAAGTCCACTGCAGCATGATTGCACGTATAATGTGAATTTAATTCTTTTATTTGTTGGTATAAAATCTGTATACAAATGGCGACACCTGTGCAGTAGCAGCTATCGACGATCCAATAGATGCTACTACGCAGGCGGCGCCATCTTGGTGGAGGATTTTTTTTTCTCTGTAGCAAAATGGTGTGCTGGCGCAGTAGCATCTATTGGATCGCCATTTTGAGATATATGTATATATAATTTATATATAATATTATTAAATGTATGCCAAACAAAAGAATTAAATTAATATATAAAATATTCAGTGACCTGTCAGAAGCCATACAGTTGAATAGCTAATCAGAGCACCACATGAAGCCACCACAGAGCAGGAGCTTATCAGTAATCTTTATCTTCAGTTTTGAGTTAAACAACCACAAGACGGATTTCATCACCAGGTATCATTGTAATCAGCATTTCAATTGATATATAAATAATGCCTAACCGCTATGGTGGATCTTAACCCTCTATCACTCCAGCTATATTTCCCGCACAGTGCCACCTCCTTTTGCTTCACTGATGGCCTCTATGCTGTGTTTCCTTCTGGAAAAAGAGCTGTAAGTCGATCAGGAAGAGGTGGCAGTGAGCGGGTATATAGCTGGAGTAACAAATCTACTCCCTCATTTGCATATGTATGCAAACCAATTTCAGATGAATGGACTGGACATGTAAAAATATTGCTGGAATAGTCTTTGAAAGAGCTACACGGGCATATACATAGATTCAGCCTCATTCATTCCCTATGGGACTTGTGTACATGTGCGGCTCTTGCAGTGAGACAAAAAAACAGCGCTAGCAGCATTTTTTTTCTGCTGCTGCAAGTACCGCATTTGCTGGATCATGGCAAAACTGCAAGTGCCACACATGTCCGCAAGTCCCATAGGGAATGAATGAGGCCGAACGCAGTGTTGCTGTAAGTGATCCGTTACGCGGCAGATGTGGAAAAACTTCCGGATCTGCTGCAAATGGCAAAAATCGCTGATGTGAAAGCAGCCTAAGTGACTGCCAATAGTGTCTGAATTAGTCATACTCACCAATGGGGGAGGCAGCACTAAAAGTGCCGGGGGAGGCAGCACTAAAAGTGCCTAGGGCGGCATAAACTCTAAATATGGCCCTGAGTGTTAGCATCCTCTCCATCTGATGTGCTGGCTATTGAATCACGGTGTGCTGACCTCACTGAAGTAAAGGAAACAGTGGCGTCCTCTCCGCACACCTCCAGTGACAATACCAGCAACCAGTTCCCAGGAACATCCCTGTCACTTAAAAAAAAATTCTGAACTTTGGGAAGAAGATGCTTCCTGTAATGATGCCTTCAGACTCCATGTGGCAGGTGGATGAAGAAGTTGAAGCTGAAGCTCTTGCATCTTTGTTCTTCACCAAACCGGAGGAAGAAATGGTCCAGTTTTGTCAGAGTAACTGGCTGATGGGGCTTGCTAAATGTATGTCTTCTGCATCCAAGTGGCTACTTGCTGATAATACTAAGACAGAGACTTACTCATCCTCTAATCTAGAATCCAGTTTTTTCAGGGTACTAGGCTGAAGATGTTTCCTGTATGTATGCCTCCAGTTTCCATCTGGCTATTGGGTGAAGATCCCAAGACAGAAGTTTTCTCATCTCTGCTTTCCACCAGTCTAAAGGAGGAGGTTCAATTTTCTTGTGATGATGGGCTTAAGTTGGATCCAGTGAAGGTGTCTTCAGTGTCCAAAGAATCAGATTATCTTGTGGTCAAATCACAAGCTTCCAAATCCCTGCTTTCAGTTAACCAGGTGAAAGACGTCCTGTCCCTTGCATCTTCTGTGTGGGAAGCTGATCTTACTGGACTCAAAGAGACTAGGCAACCTGAGATCTCTAATGTCTCATTTACCTCATTCTACCAGAGGAATGTTGTGATGGCTCTGACTATGTGTGCTCCTATCCTTCCTCTACAAGTTATTATGGCGGACTTGAAGAAGAGGAGCCGTAAAGGGGGGGTACTGTAACAACTCTGCTAGCATCACAGCATGGCCTCTCATCTCTCACACTATCTTACCCACTGCTCCATGCCATGATGTGGTTTCTGTTTCATGCAAGCTCCATATTCGGTGTCTCTGCTCTCTGCATGCTTCCTGACTGTGTGCATAGGGGCGGCGGCACCTGAACTCTCTGGTTCTTATAGGAATCAGGTGCATCTGTCTAGTTTGTTCCTGACCAATTACCAAGAGGCCTCCAGTATTTAGTGCAGCTCCACCCAGTGGACTGGGCATGTGCAATGTGTTAGCTCAGTTTGTGTTTAGCTTCTGAGTTTGCCAGACCTTGCTCTGTGTTACTCCCTCTCTGGAGGCTTTTCTCCTTGCCTTGCCTTGATCTTGTTGTCCGCCCTCCAGGAGGCAGAATATCCTGGTCCCAGTGTCTTTGTCCTTGTGTCTTGTTCCATTGCCTTGTCTGTACTTAGTCTTATCTCGGTCTCCTTGTCTGTGGCTTCCTTCCCTGCTGTGTCTTTCCTTGTGTTCTCAGTCTGCTTTTGCTCCGCACTCTTGCGGCTCTGCCTGCTCTGTAGCTTTGTGGCTTTACCTCTGCTCCGCACTCCTGCGGTTCTGCTTCGTTCTGCTCTGCTGCTGCAGTAATCTCTTGCTGCAGCTCCTCTCCACATTCCTTGTGGCTCTGCTCTGCTTAGCTCCTGCAGCTGCAGTAATCTCTTGCTGCAGCTCCTCTCCACATCTCTTGTGGCTCTGCTCTGCTTAGCTTCTGCGGCTGCAGTAATCCCTTGCTGCAGCTCCTCTCCGCATTCCTTGCGGTTCTGCTCTGCTTTGCTGCTGTAGAAATCTCTTGCTGCAGCTCCTCTCCATATTCCTTGTGGTTCTGCTCTGCTTAGCTTTTATTGCTGCGCTATCTCTTGCTGCTCCTGTCCGCAGCCTTGCGGTTCTCTTCCTGTGTGAACAGGTCCCAACCTGTTCCTTCATTCTCCTTTCCTTCTGGCTTGTTTCCTTTCCTGCACCTCCTGTGTGAACAGGTTCCTACCTGTTCATTCATACTACATATCCATACCTGCACCTCCTGTGTGAACAGGTCCCTACCTGTTCCTTCATACACCACACCGTCATACACCGTCCCTGCCAGTCCTGTGTTCCTGCCATCCCTGCCAGTCCTGTGTTCTCTGCCATGTTCCTGCCAGCCCTGTGTTCTCTGCCGAGTTCCTGCCAGCCCTGTGTTCTCTGCCGAGTTCCTGCCAGCCCTGTGTTTTTTGCCGTGCCTGCCAGCCCTGTATTCTCTGCCGTGTCTCTGCCAGCTCTGTTATGAATAGGTAATTCAGAACCACAATGGACCTTGAAGTTCAGAGCACACAAAGTGACCTGACAATAACCAAAAAACACCAAAAAACCATAGGACGAGCTCTGAGACGTGGGAACTCTGCTGACCGCAATCCCTAATCCTATCACACCACACTAGAGGTAGCCGTGGATTGCGCCTAACGCTCCATATGCAACTCGGCACAGCCTGAGAAACTAGCTAGGCCTGAAGATAGAAAAATAAGCCTACCTTGCCTCAGAGAAATTCCCCAAAGGAAAAGGCAGCCCCCCACATATAATGACTGTGAGTAAAGATGAAAATACAAACACAGAGATGAAACAGATTTAGCAAAGTGAGGCCCGACTTACTGAATAGACCGAGGATAGGAAAGATAGCTTTGCGGTCAACACAAAAACCTACAAACAACCACGCAGAGGGGCAAAAAGACCCTCCGCACCGACTAACGGTACGGAGGTGCTCCCTCTGCGTCTCAGAGCTTCCAGCAAGTAAGAAAAACCAATATAGCAAGCTGGACAGAAAATATAGCAAACAAAAGTAACACCAGCAGAACTTAGCTTAAGCTGGGCAGACAGGCCACAGGAACGATCCAGGAGGAAGCAAGACCAATACTAGAACATTGACTGGAGGCCAGGATCAAAGCACTAGGTGGAGTTAAATAGAGCAGCACCTAACGACTTAACCTCATCACCTGAGGAAGGAAACTCAGAAGCCGCAGTACCACTCACATCCACCAACGGAAGCCCATAGACAGAATCAGCCGAAGTACCACTTGTGACCACAGGAGGGAGCTCGACCACAGAATTCACAACACAGCTCTGTGTCTCAACCGTGCCAGCCTACTCGTCTGAATCTCATCCGTGCTCATCCGCTAGTCCTGCCTGATGCCCGCACCAATCCTAGTGTTCCTGTCTCCCAAGTGGGATCAGCAGTCACAGTCAGACACCACCCTGGAGTAGCACCTGGCAGCTGCCTGCTGCATAAGCTTGACCTCACCAACAGAGGCTCCAATGAAAACCCAGGCAGCTGTCATAGTCATGCCCCTTCCAGGGTAGTCTGGTTTGTGGCACAGTGGGGCCATAAACCCCCCCCAGCCAGGGCCGGCTCCAGGTTTTTGAGGGCCCTGGGCAAAAGAGTCTCAGTGAGCCCCCCCTTTAACACATACCACGATTCATGATGCCCAGATACAGCAGAGAAATATAGGTATAGTCCAATGCCATAATTCACTTCTTACATGAGTGATAGCTATTGTAAATTCTGCAGTGTATATATACAGGACAGGAGGAGTGGTACTGTGCGCTGTATA
The DNA here is from genome assembly GCF_032444005.1 of Ranitomeya imitator. Classification (NCBI taxonomy): domain Eukaryota; kingdom Metazoa; phylum Chordata; class Amphibia; order Anura; family Dendrobatidae; genus Ranitomeya; species Ranitomeya imitator. The sequence goes on along the minus strand of NC_091286.1, from coordinate 175,882,489 downwards.
TATACAGGGGAGAGGTACTGTGCGGAGTATATAAAGAGGGGAGTGGTACTGTGCAGTGTATATATACAGGGGAGAGGTACTGTGCGGTGTATATATACAGACCAGGAGGAGTGGTACTGTGCGGTGTATATATACAGGGGAGAGGTACTGTGCAGTGTATATATACAGGGGAGAGGTACTGTGCAGTGTATGTATACAGGGGAGAGGTACTGTGCGGTGTATATATAGAGGGGAGTGGTACTGTGCGGTGTATATATACAGGGGAGAGGTACTGTGCGGTGTATATATAGAGGGGAGTGGTACTGTGCAGTGTGTATATATACAGGGGAGAGGTACTGTGCGGTGTATTTATACAGGGGAGAGGTACTGTGCAGTGTATATATACAGGGGAGAGGTACTGTGCAGTGTATATATACAGGGGAGAGGTACTGTGCGGTGTATATATACAGGGGAGAGGTACTGTGCTGTGTATATATACAGGGGACAGGTACTGTGCGGTGTATATATACAGGGGAGAGGTACTGTGCGGTGTATATATACAGGGGACAGGTACTGTGCGGTGTATATATACAGGGGAGAGGTACTGTGCGGTGTATATATACAGGGGAGAGGTACTGTGCGGTGTATATATACAGGGGAGAGGTACTGTGCGGTGTATATATACAGGGGAGAGGTACTGTGCGGTGTATATATACAGGGGAGAGGTACTGTGCGGTGTATATATACAGGGGAGAGGTACTGTGCGGTGTATATATACAGGGGAGAGGTACTGTGCGGTGTATATATACAGGGGAGAGGTACTGTGCGGTGTATATATACAGGGGAGAGGTACTGTGCGGTGTATATATACAGGGGAGAGGTACTGTGCGGTGTATATACTTCAACAGCCGCCCAGCCCAGGCCCCCAGCACCTGTCCTGTATATATATTATATACACTGTATCTGTACAGGCTGTGCTGGGGGCCTGGGCTGGGCGACTGCTGTAGTATATATATATATATATATATATATATATATATATATGTCAGCTGCAGCCGCCCAGCCCATGGCCGCCCCCCCAGGTCACCCAGACTGTCAGAATATACAGCGATATAGCATGGCACTCACTCAGGTGCCGGTAGCAGCTCCTCCAGTCCGTAATCTGCCTGTGCCTGATTAGTTCAGCACTGCACTCAGCCAGGAGAGCAGAGCAGGAGAACTCTCCGCCCACAATGTCAGGCTGGCTGTATCCTTAACCCCTATGTGCCTGGCCCTGCACTGACTGAGAAGATGCTTATGCCAGGCAGGGCAAATTGAAAGGGTAGAAAGGGTTAAAGCGGCCAGATGGATGTATGACTGCGTGAGTGGGCCCCCCTGTCTTGTCAGGGCCCCGGCACTTGCCCGGGTGCGCCGGGTGCTGACGCCGGCCCTGCCCCCAGCTCACACCCACCAGTCAGGGCGTGAGCGTGACACGGTTTCACTGGCAACAGCACAACACCTCGCAGCTCAACACCTCTCTCTCAGTCTGCGGTCCATACAGACGGCCTGGGTCATGGACTCCTTCAGGGAATCGGGCAGTGGATGCAGGGCCAAAGCATCCTTCAAATGCTCAGAGATACCCCGTCGGAATAGCCCCGAGTGCCGAGTCATTCCAGGAAACCTCGGATGTCCACCTGTACTCGGAACAGTACAACTCAGCAGAGCGCTTTCCCTGGGTGAGACTCATAATTGTGTCCTCTGCCAATTTCACATGATCCAGTTCATCATAAATAAGACCCAAGGCCTCGAAGAACCGCTCAACAGACATTCTTTCCGGGGAGGTAAGGGAAAGGGCGAAAGCCCAGGATTGCGGCCGCTCACGTCACAGGGAAATATCTATCCCCACCCTTTGACTCTCACTACCTGAGGACCAAGGACACAGAGTAAAAAGTAATTTACAACTTTCCTTAAACACCCGGAATTTTTTCTTATCCCCAGAAAAGGTATCTGGAGGTTTGACAGCAGGTTCAGGATAGGATAGGGAAACATCGGACACAGTACCCTCCCCATTGCCAGCTGAGGAAGTGGCACCCCGAACAGTATTAACTGTATCTGCCAACTCCCTCTGTACCCGTTGGTGCGAAGCAACCAACGCTCTCTGCTCTACAGAGAGGTTCTGCATCAACTTTGTCAGGTTAGCTACTTGATCAGACAGAGCACGCAGCGGGTCCATAACAACAAACAAGACCCTCCCCTGAAAATTTGTATAAGGTCGGTGATAAATGTGATGACACCAGTGGTGTCACTGGCGCTGCCTAGGGGGTGCTGTTGTGAATTCCGCTTTTGGGTTCCCTCCGGTGGTTGTAAGTGGCACTTTTGTGAGTTCTGCTCTTGGGCTCCCTCCGGTGGTTTTAAGTGGTATGGCTGCTCCTTGGATTTAGCAGTCAGCAGCTGCTTCCACTAATTGTCTATTCTGCTCGGCTATTTAGCCTGGCTCTCCCCTTCAGCTTGTGCCACTTGTCAATGGTTCCTGGTTGGATTCACATCTCTCTTGGTTTTCCCTGATATCCTGACCAGTTCAGCAAAGATAAGTCCTTGCTTGCTCTTTTCTGTCCACATGTTGTGGACTTCATTGTTCGGTACATTCTATGTTTTTGTCCAGCTAGTCAGTATGGATTAATTCAGTTAAGCTGGAAGCTCTGGGAAGCAGTTTTACGCTCCACACCTTTAGTCAGGTGTGGAGATTTTTGTAAACTCTGTGTGGATTTTTTGTAGTTTTTATACTGACCGCACAGTATCCTGTCCTGTCCTATCTATCTAGCTAGTATGGCCTCCTATGCTAAAATCTGATTTCATTTCTGCGTATGTTATTTCCCTCTCCTCTCACCGTCAATATTTGTGGGGGGCTATCTTTCCTTTGGGGATTTTCTCTGAGGCAAGATAGGTTTCCTGTTTCTGTCTTTAGGGGAAGTTAGATCTTAGGCTGTGCCGAGGGGTCTAGGGAGTGTCAAGTACCCCCCACGGCTATTTCTAGTTGTGCTGCTAGGTTCAGGGTTTGCGGTCAGTACAGATACCACCTCCTTCAGAGCTCGTCCCATGTTGCTCCTAAACCACCAGATCATAACAGGGTGCTATCAGAGGGTCACGTGAACAAGCACAGGGAGTGCAGGGACAAGGCACGCTGTGCCCAAGGACCTGAGACTAAGCAGTGAGTAACCAGGGAGTGGAGCCACCGCGCGTGAGTGCAGGAATGGCAACTGAATGCACAGAGTGCAAGGCAAAGACAGTACACGTGGTCAAGGAAAGCCATGGGTCAAAAGCCAGATGAGAGTGTAGTACCTAGGGATAAGACAACGAGTAAACGGAGACAAGTCAAGAGGGTAAAATAACCAGGAGAGACAGGGCAGTACAAAGCAGGATACAGAGGCGAGAGTCAGGGGACAAACTGGGTTATACACATCAAGGGACACAAGCACAAAGGCACAACAATTACGGAAGCAACCTGGGTCAGCATCCACTAGCCGAGTATACGGAAGTATCACTGACACCAAACCCAGGAACTGCCAACATTAAATACTCGCCCCAGAACCAAAGAAAGGCGAACTAAAGTTAACCTTTACCTGACCAGGATGGAAGCGGAACCATCCTTTCCAGGGTCATGACAAAAAGGAGTGACTGATCTTTGCCAAAGAGTACCTTGACAACCCACAATCCTTCTGGGAAAATGTTTGGTGGACAGAAGAAACAAAACTAGAGCTTTTTGGCAATGCAAAGCAACAGTTTGCTTACAGACGGCACAATAAAGCTTATAAGATAAAGAACACCCTACGAACAGATAAGCATGGTGGAGGATTCATAATGCTGTGGGGTTGCTTTGTTTTTTTTTCGGTACTGGAGGCCTTGACCGTATAACAGGAATCATGAAATCAGAGAATTATCAAGAGATTTTAGAGCGAAATGTCCTATCCGGTGTAAGAAAACTTGGTTTCAGTCGGAGATCATGGGTCCTCCAGTAAGACATTCACGCAAAGCACACATCCAAAAGTACACAGGAATGGTTGAAAAAGAAAAAATGGACTGTTTTAAAATGGCCAGCAATGAGTCCTCACTAGTGACGAGCGAGTATACTCGTTTCTCTGGTTTTCTCCGAGCACGCTCAGGTGATCTCCGAGTATTTGTTAGTGTTCGGAGATTAAGTTTTCATTGCTGCAGCTGAATGATTTACAGCTATTAGCCAGCTTGATTACATGTAGGGATTCCCTAGCAACCAGGCAACCCCCACATGTACTCAGCCTGGCTAATAGCTGTAAATCATTCAGCTGTCTTGATGAAAACTAAATCTCCGAACATTAACAAATACTCGGAGGTCACCCAAGCGTGCTTGGGAAAACCTGGGCAAGGAGTAAACTCGCTCATCACTAGTCCTGACCTCAATTCCATTAAAAATCTTTGGGGTGAGCTGAAATCTGCCATTGGCAAAAAGAACCCTGCAAACATTCAAGAGCTTGAACAAACTGCAAAGCAAGTATAAACTGTAAACACTTATGTATACCATATATTCAAATTACTCAGAGTAATTAGAGTGCCTACAGTGCATAAAAGGTACAGTAATGAAACATGAATAGTCAACCTATAATGTCCTACATTGGTGTAACAACCGGAGTAGGCATATCTTTACCAGAGACAATGCGATGGTAAAACTTCTCCTACGCACGTTTTGGCGGCGTGCCTTCGTCAGGGACACTCTAATTACTAGTAACTTGAATATATGGTATACATGAGTGTTTATACATTCTTCTTGATGCAAATTGTTCGACTGGTACCTTGTTGCTCTCAGTGTTCTGGACTACACTGTTTATTATTACTATATTTGGATCTTGCATGCCAACTGGTGGTGCCACTTATTTCTCTTCTGGCTCATCATCATGCACTATTAGCACTGTTTTTAATGAATTGTCTGTCATATTATAAATAATTCTAATAAAGATTTATTCCTTTCTTGTTCAATATACGCTTCTGTTTATATTGGCTTCTTTATACAGTACAGTACAATTGATATATAATACATTATTTTTTTAATCTCAGTGTACAACATACAACAACACTACTATTGGCAGCCAGTATAAATAAATGAACGCCCTCCCCTTAGTGAAATCTTAGGGGGGGCGCATGATAACACGGCCACCATGTAACATTATATATATGTGTTTTATGAACAGTTTTGGTTCCCTTCAAAGGGTTAATTTATTGCCCTGGTAAGCTGTGCCACGCACGAGCAGGTTGTTGCTGGGCAAATATGTGTTTATGCCAGATGTTCTTCCCGCAATTTTTATGGACTTTGATTGGTGGAAGACCCTGAGCGGGGGGGGGGGATGTTTTCATATAAATCAGCTGTTTTGGGTGCACTCAGCGCAGTTACCTCAAGCAACTTTTGAAGATAGGAAGATCGGAAGAGAACTACGGATGGAGGAGCTGATACAGCAGCTGCTCCAAAGGGCGGAGGATGAGGGCGGAGTAGAGTGGCTGCGGAGCTGTTTAGCTAGTAATCCTGCTGTAAAACCTACCTCCGCTCCGGAGGCTTTATCAGCTCCAGCGCCGCAATCTCCGCTCTGTCCTTCAGTCCCGTGTGAGCCGCTACCCCCGCCGCCTCCTTGCCGCAGCTCAACCAGGAGTCGCCGACCCAGGAACTCTTATTCACCGCCGCCATCATCGAGAGCTCCCGACCGGACGCCGGAGCCGCGTAGCGGAAATAGAAGGTCCGCTCACCGGAAGTCCCGCAGCCCATCGCGGGAGCTCGGGGAAGCTCGTCGCATCCGGCCGGCGCCGTCGATACCTCCTGCCGGAACCTCCGCTAGGTGTCGCTCTCCATTTCCTGAGGCACCGGCTGCTGATCATCCTGCGCAAGGCTCATCTAGCCACCGCGGCCATAAAAGATCTGCTGTGGCCCAGGGAGCTCCAGCGACGACCTGCCGACAGTTTAGGAGTTCGCGTCCAAGTGAGGTGAGCGCAGCTGCCGCTGCAGCAGCATCTTGGAGGTCGGGGTCACCGGCCTCTGAATATGATGACGACTGCAGCCCGCCTTCACGTCACCAGTCACCAGCTCATGGGGTCTCGAATGTCGAAGTCTCCATGGAGCATGATGTCGTCCAGCAAGAAAAGGGTGAGGTTATTACTGTCCCCCCGTTTGTCTCTTCCTCGAACCTTAAGACAGTTGTCAGAGATGTTATCTTAGAATGCTTTTCTAGCAGTTCGCTCACTTCAATGCCTAATCTCGCTTCTTGCAACGATCCTGCCTCAGGGAGTGTTGTTATGAAGCCTGGTTTACCTGAGGTGCTGCTGAAGGAGTCATTGACATGCGATGTATCCCCTTTGGGATTTCATCTGAGTCCCTCCGTCAAAGAACAAATTTGGAAAAAGGATTATGTTGACATTTTCTCCTTGTTACCTTCTGTTAAGGAACAGCAGCATAGATATGACAAAAAGGAGGAGTCTGAGGAAAGAAAAAAGGTTGCTAATAGTAAATCATTTAACAATTGGCTCCAAGCATTTGCGATCTATGCTGCTGTCTTAGGGGAGAAACATCCCAACGTTTGTTCGGGCCTTTTCCAACACCTAGATGCAATTTTGGAAGCCTATAGAAATTTTGGAGGGATGGCATGGCTTCAGTACGATGAATCTTTTAGGCAAAAATTAGCTATGAATCCCAATTTAGCTTGCGGAAAGAAAGATATTGGTCTGTGGATAAATTTAATGTTGCCTCAGAGATTCACAACATCTCGGCAGAATGTGAATGCCCCTCTCAAGAAAGGTTTCTGCTTTGCTTTTAATGAGGGTAACTGTAAGTGGGCTCTTAATTGCCGCTTTCGGCATGAGTGTTCCTTTTGTGGGGGCAGCCACTCAATGTCGAAATGTTACAAGAAACAATTCCAGTCTGGACAACAGGGGGCTGTTAGAGAGCCAATGGCAAAAAGCGCAGACTCCAGTGAAGCTCCAAAACATGGTCCCATGGTTAGGGGTTTTTCCAAATCAGGAGATTAGTTCTCTATTATTTCAAGGGTTTAGTGATGGATTTTTTGTTCCTCAATTTACAGGTGAGGGGTGTCAATTGGTTCGTAATTTGCCTTCTGCAGCTGAATATCCTTTAATTGTCAAAGAGAAACTTTTAAAGGAGCTTGAGTTGGGTAGATTGGCTGGGCCATTTGATTCCCCTCCATTTAGAAACTTTAGGATCTCCCCTATTGGGGTGGTGCCTAAGAAAGAGTTGGGCTCATTTCGGTTAATACACCATTTGTCTTATCCGAAGGGAGCTTCCCTGAACGATGAAGTCAGCACAGATGTATGCTCAGTTAAATATTCTTCTTTTGATGAGGCCATTGAAATCCTTCAGAGGTTCGGTAGAAACGCTCTTATGTCAAAGTCTGACATAAAGTCCGCTTTTAGACTGTTACCGGTTAATCCGTTAGGTTTTAATTCTCTCGGTTTAGTTTTTGATAATAAATTCTTTTTTGACAAATGCCTCCCTATGGGGTTTTCACTGTCATGTTTTTATTTTGAGTCATTTTCCTCATTTTTGCATTGGGTTGTCGAATTTTCCGTTGCTAGAGGGGGAGTTTTACATTATTTGGATGACTTTTTATTTATTGGCCCTTTGGGATCAGACGCGTGTTCTTCTCTACTATCTACTTTTTTGAAAATTTGCGATTATTTTGGGGTTCCGATTTCAGAGGAGAAGACGGTTTATCCCTGTTCTTCTCTTGAATTTCTTGGTATTCGCATTGACTCTGTCACAATGACGTGCTCTTTACCGGACGATAAAATTGCTAGGCTGCGTTCCTTAATTCATAGTTTTTTATCTAGGGATAAGGTTACTCTTAAAGAGCTTCAGTCGTTGTTAGGAATGTTGAATTTTGCCCTAAAAGTGATACCTATGGGCCGAGTTTTTTTCTAAGCGACTGTATGATCTTACAGCTGGTCACTCCTCTCCTCACGCTCATCTGCGTCTCAGCAAGGATATGAAGGATGATTTACAGATTTGGTGGCAGTTTCTTTTAGAATTTAATGGTAAGAACCTTTGGCAATCTCCCTTCGTATCCTCTGAGGAGCTGAGCTTATCGTATTTCACTAGTGAAACCCTCGGTATGGCTTTGTTATTTTCTTCCAATTGGGCTTTCGAGTCTTGGCCTCAATTTTGGATTGAAATTAATATCACTAGGAATTTAGTATTTTTGGATATTTTCTCCATTTTTTTAGCTGTCAATTTTTGGGGTGTGCACTTAGCCAACAAGCGCATTGTTTTCCAGTCAGATAAGCAGGGCCTTGTGTTCATGATAAATACTCTCTCGTCTAAGAACCATCTCTGTGCAATAATTCTAAGGCAACTGATTTTTCTTTGTTTGAAGTATAACATTTGGCTCAAGGCTGTTTTTTCTTTAAATGTCAAGAATGATGATGCACGGCTTATTTGTCACCGCCAGGCATTTCAGTCCTTGGACCGATTGGCAGAATTAAATGAAGGAAGATCAATTTGTCCTATTCAGATATGGGAACTAATCCGAGTGTGATTCATTCGTTTGTGGAGAATTCTTTGGCACATAAAACATGGGCTGATTACTCGGCCGCATGGAATATGTGGGTCAGATTCTGTCATGTTAATAGTTATTCTTATCAGGATCCGAATCCAGCTGTTGCCATATGTTTTGCTGAGCATTTAGTTAGAAACGGCCTATCCTTCTCAGCTCTCTCAAAAAGTCTTGCGGGCGTTTCATTCTTTCTAAAAATCCTGGGTAGGAAAGGCTTATCTGAAATTTTTGTGGTGAAGCAATTTTTAAAAGGTTTTCGGAAAGCTACCTTTTTACCTGACAAGCGTCGTCCAATTTCGGTGCATTTACTAAAGGACATTTGTCTTTCTCTTTCCTCGGTTTGTAATGACCTTTTTGAGGCGTCGCTGTTTTCCGCTGCATTTTCGTTCGCGTTTTTTGCAGCTTTGAGAGTGAGTGAAATGGTTTCTTCCAAAAAAGCTGCCCCGGCGGGTTTGTTTATAAGAGATGTTTCATGTGTCGGGAATCATCTGATCCTATTTATCAGGAAATCTAAAACTGATCAATTGGGCAGAGGTTCATCGATAAAACTTAATGCCATTTCTGACCCGGTCATCTGTCCTCTTGCCAATGCTAAGAGATGGCTATCCGTTCGTCCTAGTTCCAGTGGCCCGTTCTTTTTACATATGAATTTAGAGCCAGCAACGGTTTTTCAATTTAATTTCATTCTGAAGAAATCTTTAAATTATCTTGGTTTGGGAGACCTAAAAATATCATCCCATTCGTTTCGGAGTGGGGCAGCTACTGAAGCTGCTAGAGTCGGCCTTAGTGAGTCCTCCATAAAGAAAATTGGTAGATGGGAGTCGAACCGCTTTAAATTATACATTCGTCCTGAATTATATAATTAACTTTTTATTCATTTTTTAGGTATTTTCACTATTTGGATCGTTGGACATTCCTTTGTGTATTGGGCTGAGAAGAGGGCATCCGTACGATGCTATACAGAGAATTTATCCCTTGATAATTCCCTCATCCAGAATTTTTGGCATAGCAAGAGAGGGATGTTATGGCGGAACCTGATTTTTGAGTTTCGTAAGTTAGCTGAGAAGAGGCCTTATCCGAATTTAGTGATTATCCATCTAGGTGGTAACGATCTGGGTAAAGTGAAAACTCTCGACCTCCTTTCTTGTATTAAACGGGATTTGTGTTTGTTGAAAACAGAGTTTGTTAAAACTACATTTGTTTTTTCGGAAATTGTTCCTAGGCTAGTATGGTTCCAGAAGAGTTCTTCGTTCCTCGAGCGTATTAGGAAACGGGTTAATAGGAATATGCAGAATTTTATGCCGTTAATTCATGGCTTTTCTTTCAGGCATGTTAGTCTTGAAGACGGAGTCCCGGGATTGTATAGGCGGGACCTGGTTCATCTGTCTGATATTGGCCTGGATATCTTCAATTTAGATCTCCAGGCCGTTGTTGAGAATTGGCTGGGGCGTTTTGGGGGGGGCCTCGCCTCTATGAGGCTTGGTGTTTGGGAATATCGCCCTGATTTTGGGTGGATTTGGACTTTATATGGTGAAGTTTATTCTGTCTATGGAATTTTACAAAAGGATGTTTTGGTTATTCTTATCAAATTAAATTATTGTTTAGTTACTCAAAAAATAAACGCCACGGCCAATTATATTCCAAAGTAAATTCTGTGTTTGTGTCTTATTTTATTGGATAAGGTGGGGATTGTGTTACCATGAACGCCCTCCCCTTAGTGAAATCTTAGGGGGGGCGCATGATAACACGGCCACCATCAGGGCCGTATTTAGAGTTTCTGCTGCCCTAGGCACTTTTAGTGCTGCCTCCCCCATTGGTGAGTATGACACTATCGGCAGTGACTTTGGCAAGAATCGCTGTTGTTTGCAGCAGATCGGGCAGTTTTTTTGCATCTGCAGCGTAATGGATCATTTACGGCAACACTGCGTTTGGCCTCATTCATCCCCTATGGGATTTGTGGTACTTGCCATGATCTGGTAAATGTGGTACCATACCGCCCAACTCTTGAAGGGAAAGAGGTATAAAGGTTGCGGCACACGTAGTGCGCCGCGGCAAATTTTAGGCCACGCCTCTGACCACACCCATTTCACAACTAGTCACACCCATATTCAAGTCCCAACCACACCCATTTAGCACTGCTGATCACACTGTTTCATATACAATAATTATAACAAAAAAAAAATATGGCCACACAATGCTCCATACTGTATAATGGCCACACATGATGCTCCATATTGTATAATGGCCACACATGATGCTCCATACTGTATAATGGCTCTACATGATGCTCCGAATCCATACTGTATAATGGCAACATATGATGCTTCACGCATAATGTTTAATGGCCCACCCCCCTCCCATCCTGTATGCATGGCTCATCTCCCCCCCCCCATGCATGGCTCATCGGCTACCCACCCCCATCATGCATGGCTCATCTCTCCCCCCCTCCTGTATGCATGGCTCATCTCCCCCCCCCATATGCGTGGCTCATGATGTCCCTCTCCCTGTATGCAGGGGTGGCTCTGGCTCATGATGTCCCCCTCCCTGTATACAGGGGTGGCTCTGGCTCATCTCCCATCATCCCCCATGCATGGCTCATGTGATGTCCCCCTCCCAGGTCTCCCTGTATGCAGGGGTGGCTCTTGCTCATCTCCCATCCCCAGCTTTGTAGCACTGGGGTCTGGGGTTCAAATCCCAACAAGGATGACATCTGCAGAGTTTCGATGTTCTCCCCGTGTTAGTGTGGGTTTTCTACCTCACTCAAAAGACCAACTAATAGGATGTTTAGATTGTGAGCCCCAATGGGGACAGTGTTGATGCATGAAAAATGCTGTGGAGTTAATAGAATAATATCAGTGAATAAATATTCTTCTTAATATTATGTCACAATACCAGGATCTGAGGATCTTCTGTTTCGAGGTCAAGAGCTCTCTGATGCGATGTTGCTGCCTGTCTCGCCGTCTTCCTCTTTTGACACTGCAGTGTGGTGGACAAGAGAGCATTAACTGGTTAACAAGTATCGGTGTCTGTGTACTAACTGAACTATAAACTCTCCCCATACCATGTCCAGCAGACATTGTAGGATTAATATATGGACTTTATCATTCTATTACTGATACTGTATAATAGCCACACATGATGCTCCATACTGTATAATAGCCACACATGATGCTCCATACTGTATAATGGCCACACATGATGCTCCATACTGTATAATGGCCACACATGATGCTCCATACTGTATAATGGCCACACATGATGCTCCATACTGTATAATGGCCACACATGATGCTCCATACTGTATAATGGCCACACATGATGCTCCATACTGTATAATGGCCACACATGATGCTCCATACTGTATAATGGCTACACATGATGCTCCATACTGTATAATGGCCACACATGATGCTCCATACTGTATAATGGCCACACATGATGCTCCATACTGTATAATGACCGCACATGATGCTTCATACTGTATAATGACCACACATGATGCTCCATACTTTATAATGACCACACATGATGCTCCATACTGTATAATGGCTACACATGATGCTCCATACTGTATAATGGCTACACATGATGCTCCATACTGTATAATGGCCACACATGATGCTCCATACTGTAATGGCCACACATGATGCTCCATACTGTATAATGGCCACATATGATGCTCCATACTGTATAATGGCCACACATGATGCTCCATGCTGTATAATAGCCACACATGATGCTCCATACTGTATAATAGTCACATGATGCTCCATACTGTATAATAGCCACACATCATGGTCCATACTGTATAATAGCCACACATGATGGTCCATACTGTATAATGGCCACATATGATGCTCCACGCATAATGTTTAATGGCCCACCCCCCTCCCATCCTGTATGCATGGCTCATGAGCCACGCATGGGGGGGGATGGGAGATGAGCCAGAGAGCCACCCCTGCATACAGGAAGACCTGGGAGGGGGACAAAACATGAGCCACGCATGGGGGGGGGATGGGAGATGAGCTCCTCATCTCCCATCCCCCCCATGCGTGGCTCATGTTTTGTCCCCCTCCCAGGCCTCCCTGTATGCAGGGGTGGCTCTCTGGCTCATCTCCCATCCCCCCCCTCCCTCCTGTACGCGTGGCTCATCGCCGCCCTCCTCTCCCCCCCTGGCCAGCCGCCCCCAGGATCCATGCATGGGCCCGCCGGGCGCCGCATTAGCGTCACCATCATTCATGGGCCTGGGCGGCTCATCGGCTGAGGCTCCCCGACCCTGCCGCTCCGCGCTCCACTCCAGTCCCATGCATCCATTCCTATCATGGCTCGGCTCGCTGCTCCGCTCCCCGTCCACGGTCGTCCCCCAGCCCCCGCCACCCTCCCATCAGACATTCATACTCACCGAGTCACCGTCGGTCCGTCCGACTCCTTTCCACACCGCGCGGAATCCACCTCTGTCCCGGCGGCGGCGGCGCAGCACCCTCGTCCTCCTGCGTGAGCTGTCAGGTGGTACCGCGCATTAAGTTCATGAATATGCGCATATTCATGAACTTAATGAGCAGCGGTACTACCTGACCGCACCTCACGCAGGACGAGCTGACGCGGAGACCAGACCAGGCATCGCTGGAGCTAGCTAGGTGAGTATTTATGTACAGTATGATGATGACTCACCACCAGTGACACTGTATGATGTCTGGGCAACTTGGGCGACCACGGTGGGGGGGGGGGGGGTTATTATTAGAGACAGGGACCAGGTGACCCCGCCGGACTAAAAAAAAAAACAAAAAAAAAAAAACTTTGCTCTGGTGCCGCCCCCCGCATAGGCGCCGCCCTAGGCACGTGCCCTCGAGTGCCTAGTGGCAAATACGGCCCTGGCCACCATGTAACATTATATATATGTGTTTTATGAACAGTTTTGGTTCCCTTCAAAGGGTTAATTTATTGCCCTGGTAAGCTGTGCCACGCACGAGCAGGTTGTTGCTGGGCAAATATGTGTTTATGCCAGATGTTCTTCCCGCAATTTTTATGGACTTTGATTGGTGGAAGACCCTGAGCGGGGGGGGGATGTTTTCATATAAATCAGCTGTTTTGGGTGCGCTCAGCGCAGTTACCTCAAGCAACTTTTGAAGATCCCACCCGCCCTTCCCCTTTTTTCTTTATTCCCTTGTTCTTGTCGTGCGTTTATTTTTGTGGGAATATCGCCCTGATTTTGGGTGGATTTGGACTTTATATGGTGAAGTTTATTCTGTCTATGGAATTTTACAAAAGGATGTTTTGGTTATTCTTATCAAATTAAATTATTGTTTAGTTACTCAAAAAATAAACGCCACGGCCAATTATATTCCAAAGTAAATTCTGTGTTTGTGTCTTATTTTATTGGATAAGGTGGGGATTGTGTTACCATGTGTAAATAAAGGTACCTTCACATTAAGCGACGCTGCAGCGATACCGACAACGATCCAGATCGCTGCAGCGTCGCTGTTTGGTCGCTGGAGAGCTGTCACACAGACCGCTCTCCAGCGACCAACGATGCAGGTAACCAGGGTAAACATCGGGTAACTAAGCGCAGGGCCACGCTTAGTAACCCGATGTTTACCCTGGTTACCATCCTAAAAGTAAAAAAAACAAACAGTACATACTTACCTAACGCTGTCTGTCCTCCAGCGCTGTGCTCTGCACTCCTCCTGCACTGGCTGTGTGAGCACAGCGGCCGGAAAGCAGAGCGGTGACGTCACCGCTCTGCTTTCCGTCTGACCGACGCTCACAGCCAGTACAGGAGGAGTGCAGAGCACAGCGCTGGAGGACAGACAGCGTTAGGTAAGTATGTACTGTTTGTTTTTTTTACTTTTAGGATGGTAACCAGGGTAAACATCGGGTTACTAAGCGCGGCCCTGCGCTTAGTAACCTGATGTTTACCCTGGTTACCAGCGAAGACATCGCTGAATCGGTGTCACACACGCCGATTCAGCGATGTCAGCGGGAGAGCCAGCGACCAAAGAAAGGTCTGGCCCTCTAGCCCCGACCAACGACATCACAGCAGGATTCTGATCGCTGCTGTGTGTCAAACTAAACGATATCGCTAGCGAGGACGCTGCAACGTCACGGATTGCTAGCGATATCGTTTAGTGTGAAGGTACCTTAAGTCAAATATGGAGTATTCATTGTCAAGCAATGAAATCCCTGTGTGAGCCTGCATTGTAGCAGGAAACATGGCAATAATCCCGCTCGGAGAGGAGTGGGCTGTTTCTGTGTGATTGCGAGAAAGTGATGTCATTCTGCAAGTGAGCAGAGCACATGATGGGCTTCTCCACACCAGCGGGGGGGCTGGGCTGCCTTGTAAATGGATGAGTAGAGAAACAGCCACAATACTACGGGACTGAGCAGGATTTTCATTGGATAGGTTAATAAAGAAACCATTTTAGATGACGAAATGCAGACTTTTATTTTATGAGCGTTTTGAAATCCCTTGTTGGTCTGACAGAACCAGGGCCGCCATCAGGGCATTACAGCCATGACTGGCATATGGGGTCCGGTGGGCAGAGGGGGCCCGCTTTGGGCCCCGTCTCATCTGCTCACCGTGCCCCCCACCTGCATGGAGGGAGTGAGCTTCACCCGCCGCAGGAGCACGGCCAGGTAAGAACTCATGGTTTTGTTTTTTTTTTGAGAGCGGCGATCCAGGGGGCCCCGGGGCAGAATGCTGGACACGCTGGGGCAGAGATGCTGGACACAGGGGCAGAATGCTGAACACGAGGGGCAGACTGTGAGACATGGGGGCAGAATGCTGGACACGAGGGGCAGAATGCTGGACACGAGGGGCAGAATGCTGGACACGAGGGGCAGAATGCTGGACATACGGGGCAGACTGGGAGACACGGGGGCAGAATGCTGGACACGGGGGCAGAATGCTGGACACGGGGGGCAGAATGCTGGACATGAGGCAGAATGCTGGACACGAGGGGCAGAATGCTGGACACGAGGGGCAGACTAAGACACAGGGGCAGAATGCTGGACACAAGGGGCAGAATGCTGGACATGAGGGGCAGACTGTAAGACACGGGGGCAGAATGCTGGACACGGGGGCAGAATGCTGGACACGGGGGCAGAATGCTGGACACGGGGGCAGAATGCTGGACACGGGGGCAGAATGCTGGGCACGAGGGGCAGAATGCTGGACAGGCGGGGCAGGCTGACACGGGCAGAATGCTGGACACGGGGGCAGAATGCTGGACATGTGGGGCAGAATGCTGGACACGAGGGGCAGACTGTGATACACGGGGGCAGAATGCTGGACATGGGGGCAGAATGCTGGACACGAGGGGCAGACTGAGACACGGGCAGAATGCTGGACACAGGGGGCAGAATAATGGACATGGGGGGCAGAATGCTGGACATGGGGACAAACTGCTGGACATGGGGGACAAACTGCTGGACACGGGGGGTAGAATGCTGGACACGGGGGGCAGAATGCTGGACACGGGGGGCAGAATTGTTGTTAATTCCGCTCTTGGGCTCCCTCCGTTGGTTGTAAGTGGTACTTTTGTGAGTTCTGCTCTTGGGCTCCCTCCGGTGGTTTTAAGTGGAATGGCTGCTCCTTGGATTTAGCAGTCTGCAGCTGCTTCCACTGATTGTCTTTCTGCTCAGCTATTTATGCCTGGCTCTTCCCTTCAGCCAGTGCCACTTGTCAATGGCTCCTGGTTGGATTCACATCTCTCTTGGATTTCCCTGATATCCTGACCAGTTCTGCAAAGATAAGTCCTTGCTTTGCTCTTTTCTGTCCACATATTGTGGACTTATTCGTTCTGTGCATTCTATGTTTTGTCCAGCTTGTCAGTATGTATTAATTCAGTTAAGCTGGAAGCTCTGGGAAGCAGATTTACCCTCCACACCTTTAGTCAGGTGTGGAGATTTTTTTAAACTCTGTGTGGATTTTTCTAGTTTTTAATACTGACCGCACAGTATTCTATCCTGTCCTATCTATCTAGCTAGACTGGCCTCCTGTGCTACATCCTGGTTTCATTCTGTGTATGTCTTTTCCCTCTCCACTCACAGTCATTACTTGTGGGGGGCTATCTATCCTTTGGGGATTTTCTCTGAGGCAAGATAGTTTTCCTGTTCCTATCTTTAGGGGTAGTTAATTCTCAGGCTGTGACGAGGTGCCTAGGGAGTGACAGGAGCATCCCACGGCTACTTCTAGTGTTGTGTTGAGCTTAGGGACTGCGGTCAGTACAGGTACCACCTCCTTCAGAGCTCGTCCCATGTTGCTCCTAAACCACCAGTTCATAACACAGAATGCTGGACACGGGGGGCAGAATGCTGGACACGGAGGCAGAATGCTGGACACGGGGAAAGACTGTGAGACACAGGGGCAGAATACTGGACACAGGGGCAGGATGCTGGACACGGGCAGGATGCTGGACACGGGCAGAATGCTGGACACGGGCAGAATGCTGGACACGGGCAGAATGCTGGACATGGGGGCAGAATGCTGGACACGGGGGCAAAATGCTGGACACGGGCAGAATGCTGGACACGAGGGGCAGACTATGAGACACGGGGGCAGAATGCTGGACACGGGGGCAGAATGCTGGACACGGGGGCAGAATGTGAGACACGGGGGCAGAATGCTGGACACAGGGGCAGACTGTGAGACACGGGGCAGAATGCTGGACACGGGCAGAATGCTGGACACGAGGGGCAGACTATGAGACACGGGTAGAATGCTGGACACGGGGGCAGAATGCTGGACACGGGGGCAGAATGTGAGACACGGGGGCAGACTGTGAGACACGGGGGCAGACTGTGAGACACGGGGCAGAATGCTGGACACGGGCAGAATGCTGGATACAGGGGCAGAATGCTGTACACGGGCAGAATGCTGGATACAGGGGCAGAATGCTGGACATAGGGACAGAATGCTGGACACCAGGGCAGAATTGAGATACAGGGCATGACTGGAGACAGATGGGGCAGAATGGAGACACGGGCATGATTGGAGACACGGGGCAGAATGGAGATACACGGTATGATTGGAGCGACGGTGCAGGATGAAAGACATGGGGGCATGATTGGAGACAGATGGAGCAGGGTTGGAGACAGATCGTGCAGGATCATGGGACAGAATGGATACGATGGAGACTGATGCGGCAGGATGGAGAGATCATATGGGGCAGGATGGATACTCATGAGGGCAGGTTGGGTGAACATATGGCTGAAGCCAGGAATGAGACACACGGGGCCAGGGGGAGGGACATTATTATTACCATAGGGGCTAATTAAGGGATATTATTACTGCAGTGATGTATTTATTTTATTTTTTGAGGACACTCTTTTAAATGGGGGGCGGTCCTGTTACTGTGTAGAGTGACACTGTCGCCTTTTTTTCTTCATGTGGTGTAATGTAGAAGTTGGAAAAAAATATAGTTCTTACCGATAACGGTATTTCTCTGAGCCCATGATGGCACCACGGAGAGAGGGGATCCGCCCACCAAGGACAGGAAACCTACAGATAAAAAGGGCGGTACCACTCTCTCGCATCAGTTTACTAGAGAATGATGGGAGACTATGGAACAGCTTATTAGTTTCAATATTACTTAACTTAATTGAGATACCGCGTGACCTGTCATAAATAAACTATAGCACTATATTAACGTGCATACCCATGAGTGAAGGGAGGGAATGTACGGGTGCCGTCATGGGCTCAGAGAAATACCGTTATCGGTAAGAACTATATTTTTCTCTGTCGCCCATGACGGCACCACGGAGAGATTTGCATAGATAGTACATTCAGGGAGGGACCACCGCTTCCAGAACCCTTTACCGAAAGTAAGGTCCGAAGAGATAAGGTCCAATCTATAGTGCCTATAGAATGTGGAAGGTGATGACCAAATAGCAGCTCTACATATCTGGTCAATCGAAGCTCCGGCCTTCTCCGCCCAAGAAGCTGACACTGCTCTCGTTGAGTGAGCCTTGACCTCCACTGGAACAGACATTCCACTTGATGAGTATGATAGGCTGATAGCATCTGTGATCCATCTCGCCAGAGTAGCTTTGGAGGCCTTTTTCCCCTTCCAGGGATCCTGAAAGCACATAAAAAGAGAGGCATCCTCCCTACTCTCTCTGGTGGCTTCTAAGTACTGTATGAAGCATCTCCTGACATCTAGTGTATGCAATGATTCCTCCTCCCTATTTTTAGGGTTAAGACAAAAGGAGGGTAGAGATATCCCTTGAGTTCTGCGGAACCGGGATGCCACCTTCGGGAGGTATGCTGGATCTATTTTGAGAGTAACACTATCCTCTAAAAATCGTGTATAAGGAGGGTTAGCAGATAGTGCCTGTATGTTGCTTATTCTACGAGTAGATGAGAGGGCGACGAGCAGGGATGTTTTGAGGGATAGGAGTTTTAATGGGATATCCTCTAAGGGTTCGAAGGCGGTTTAGACAGGGTTTTAAGGACTGAAAAATAAATCCCATTGAAGGGAACTTTACTGAAAGTGGCCTCGAACTACCTGCTGTCCTGATGAACCTGGAAACCCACCGATTCATAAAGTGATGTTTTAAGGGACAGATTCCCAGAGAAGCCTCTGACCGGGGTTCAAAAGGAGGTTTGGATAAGAATATAATATCCAAGTTTAAATTCCAAGGAGGAGTAAACCGAGAGGGGATGGGTCTAGACCTGGCCAACGCTTTGATGAACCTGGATATCCCAGATATCCAGCCGGGTCGTAATTGTACAGGGCCCTTAAAGCCAAGACCTGAACTTTTAAAGTATTTGTGGCTAGTTCCTGTTCCAATTCCTTGCAGAAACTCTAAGATAGTTGTTATTGGAAACTCCCTCTTCTAACTTGGAACCTGAAAGGAAGTTCCTCCAGGTATCCCCCCCCCCCCAGCAGTTTGGTGGTTCCTATATGGTCTTCCCTACTCCTGGACACATTCACGATCAATATTATGGCTAAAATTCTGAGGAGTTGCACCAGAGAAGTCTGGGTGACCAGCCTTTTGACCATTGCCACATATTAGGGCTCTGAGTACCGGCCCCCGACCACCTGCTCTATATTTCCACGAGGAGGGGACTTGGAGAAGCAACATGTGCCTGTTCAGACTGGATTACCCAGTGATGCACTGCGATGTCTGCTTGCGTCATAAGGGCGCGTTCTCACCCCGCGCTTGCGCACTAGCCTCCGGTCCTGGACTGCGGGAAGATCAAACCAATAACAGTTAGTACATGGATAATGGCAGAGCATTAGGATGTACACACATTACTCATCCAGGAGATGACGTCTATTCCGAATCCTTAGGTGTCTAAACCCTAAACAAGGGTTGTATGTTATTGCAACTAAGGAATACACAATCCGGCAGGTAATATTTCCTAACATCACCAGAGTTGGCCTTCTCATTAGAAATGTTGAAAGGGAAACGTGGATCATCACTCCTATTTTACTGACACTACACGCATATACATATCCTAAGAGGCAAGCTTGTCAGTATTATAGACAGCCATGGAGGGAGAAGCCATACTCTATGGCTAGAGAAAAGCAGGATTCTTCCCACCAGAGAGATGCTGATTCGCCACAAGGTGCCAAAGGCAGACATGCCGTCCCTGGTAACCATAATGCAATGTACTTATGGGACGAGAATCTGTCTACTGGATGTTAATCAAGGAAACCAGCCCGATTGTCACATGTGGAATTGGGAAGGATTTTTTCCTTCCACCTCTTGGTATTTTCTGCTCCCAGGACAGTAGTCTGTCTCTTTATAGCTTGAGAAAAACTGTTCCATACGGAAGAACTGCTAATTTACTCAGACAATTAAAGCAAAGCTGCGTGCTAAGCCCTGTTGTAAAGAATGAATCAACAGAAGTTAGAACTGGGTACAAAACCACTAGAACTCTATAAGCCAGGGTTGGGGCCCAAGACAAAAAATGTGAAATGGTAGACCAACGATATGCCTTGTGCATGGCTGCATGCCTAAATCAGAATGTCTAACCCAGAGCCAACCGAAGTACTAGCATAGGGGCACTGAAGCAATATGATGCAATAAGATGACCGTAAGCACACATTTTGATGCATGGAGGCGCTATTGATGCAATGTGAAGCAAAAGCACAATGAAGCATCACGATGCAATATGATGCAATACAATGCATAAAGGCATTATGAAGCACTATGATGCAACATAATGTAATATGATGCAACATGATGCACAGAGGCACTGTCAACTATGATGCACAGAGGCAATAAGAAACACTATAACACATGATACACAGAGGCACTCCTCAATATGATGCATAAAGGCACTATAATGCAACACGATGCACAGAGGCACCCAGCATGATGCAGAGATGCACTATGGTACAATATGACACCCAGAGGCACTCAGTACGATGCACAGAGGCACCATGATGCAATACAACGCGCAGAGGCACTCAATACTATGCCTAGAGGTACTATGATGCAACAAGATACATAGAGGCATGCAATATAATGCATAAAAGCACTATGATGCAATATAGTAACATAGTAACATAGTAAGGCCGAAAAAAGACATTTGTCCATCCAGTTCAGCCTATATTCCATCATAATAAATCCCCAGATCTAAGTCCTTCTACAGAACCTAATAATTGTATGATACAATATTGTTCTGCTCCAGGAAGACATTCAGGCCTCTCTTGAACCCCTCGACTGAGTTCGCCATCACCACCTCCTCAGGCAAGCAATTCCAGATTCTCACTGCCCTAATATGCATATGATACACAGAGATATGCCATATAATGCATAGAGGCACCAAGATGCAATATTATGCACAGAGGCACCTAGAATAATGCATAGAGGCACTATGATGCCATAAGACACACAGAGGCACTCAGTAAGATGCACAGAGGCACCATGCTGCAACATGATGCATAGGCACGCAACATAAGGCATAGAGGCACCATGATGCAATATGATACGTAGAGGCATGTAATATAATGCATAGAAGCACTATGATGTGACATGATACAGAGACACTCGATATAATGCATAGAAGCAATATGATACACAGACACGCAATATAATGCCTAGAGGCACCGTGACACACAGGGGCACTCGGTAAGATGCATAGAGGAATCATAATGCAACGTGTTGCACTCAATATAATGCATAAAAGTATCAACATGCCATGTGATGTCCAGCCACACACAATATAAAGCATAGAGCTACAGTCATGCTTGAAGATGTCAAACCGGCCCATAGTTAAAAGCAAAAGAACAATCTCTCAGAGATACTGATAAGCCTCCACTGAATAGTATATCTCATTTGTCCGATTGACCCCACCCGAAGGAGCTAACTAATGAGCCTCAGCTGAAGGGCAGTCTTCATGGAGACAAAGTGCTTCATTAACACTATATGTCCTCCCAAGGCATAGAGTAGTTAAGTTGCAAAGAAAAGTGAGACACCTGTTTATATTGAGTCCAATCATAAGGCTCTGCGCAGACAAGACATGCAACTAACTTAAGCCAAATCATGAGATGTAGCCTGGACATATGGCCTTATTATAGCCTAGAGGTCCAAGGTCTGGCTGTGTATATGTAAAAACATACCTCGCATATGAAGCTCTAGCACAGCTTAGCACAAGGGCATGAGCTATCAACAGAACATTCCGCCATGCACTTACCTGTGCTGGCTCCATATCTGCTAAAAAACAGGGGGAGCTGATAACACCGAAAGCCCATCATGAGGGGAAGCGGCGTCCCATCAGGAATGCTGTATTGCTGTCAATGATTTTCTCTCCCCCATGAGGTCCAGGCATGGCAACCGAAGTAGCGGTGGCTTGCCAGTCGGCGTTGGCGCAGAGTGCCTCCACTGCGGGCGGAAGCGCTCCATCCAGGAGTCTCTTCACTGGGCTCTGTGGCTGAGGGACTCCCTCCCCGGAGGGTTTCAGCCCTGGGCTCAGCTCCTGTGTTTCTCTGGAGAAGATTCTGGGAGAGGCAGCATGCGGTTTGTTTTTTTTGTTTTTTTTAACGCTGCACACATGGGGCCCCGGCTTTTGCAGATTGCAGGCTTACGCTTCAGGAGGGAGAGCGCCACTCTCCCCGTAACCACAGAGGGACCCCCCTGTATGTTTATCGCTGCTGCGGCATCTCTTTTTTTTGTGTGTGTGGCTAGTGCTGCGGTTTGCGCTGCGGCCTGTGCTGCGGCTCGCCCTTTAACAACTGATTACTGAAGCAGCCTCTTTTTATGCGGCGGCGATTCCCGCCGCTTGATCCAATTATGCGCCTGCACAGAAGCGCCTCTTCCGGCGCCTGCGCAGGAACGCTGTCTGCCGGCGCCTGCGGAGTGTGTCATTATCGCTCTTTCCACCAGCTCGCGCACACGCAGTTTGCTCAAGATGGTGCCGCACATGACCCGCTGCCCACTGGAGCTCCCGATCTCTTTGCAGCCTGCCCTAACGCGCGGTTCCCTGCACGCCGGACGGCTATGCAGTGTGCAGGCTGACGCTTCCAAAGGGAGAGCCGCGCCGCTCCTCCCGCAACCACAGAGGGACCCCCCTGGATGTTGCCGCTGCTGCATCTTACCTGGGGAGGTGACCGCGAACTCCATGTCACCTCCCCCACACACCCTAAAGGCCTACTAGCCCCGGCGGTGGTGCCTCGGGTCACCACACCAGCCGAGGCAGAGGGACCCCAGCTGCCTGAGTCGGACTGATTGGCCCTGGAATCCCACGACGATCTTCCTTCTGGTAAGTCTGTAGGTCTCCCATCAAGGACAGGAAACCAACTGATGCGGGAGAGTGGTACCACCCTTTTTATCTGTAGGTTTCCTGTCCTTGGTGGGCGGATCCCCTCTCTCCGTGGTGCCGTCATGGGCGACAGAGAAAATTAAGTAATGTGTTCTGCAAGCGTTACTTAGCATAACTGTGTTATTTCCTGCAGAGACAAGTCCTGGCTGGATGAAGTGATGGCAGTCTGTGCTGGTTGAAAGATGAAGGACTTCACCTAGAGATGTCACTGGTGAGTCAGTATGTTACCTATACACTGACACTATACACTGTATACTATATACAGAGGTCCTGTGTATAATGTCACCAGTGATCACTGTAAAACCTGTACACAGACACTGCATACTAAGTTCACATCTCCTGTGTATAATGGCACTGATGGTGATATTAGTATTGTGTTGTTTTTTTTATTACTGATCAGTATTGTATTCAGTCACTATGTGGTGGTAATATGTGGTCTGGTCATGGGGTGGTAATTGTTCCTTGTATGTGATATTATTCGGTCACTTTGTGGTGGTAATATGTGGTCTGGTCATGGTGCGGTGGTATTTGTTCCTTGTATGTGATATTATTCGGTCACTGGTGGTAATATGTGGTCTGGTCATGGTGTTGTATTTGCTCCTTGTATGTGATATTATTGGTCAATTTAAAAATGGAAAAATAAATAAAAATATACCTAAATTGTATTGCATATTTTAACAAATATTTAGTAGGTTACAGCAGAGTAGGGCCCGGCCAAAAGTGTCCACCGTGTTATGGTGGTGGCTTAAAAAATCTTTTGGCCAAAACAAAAGCTGCTGGCTATATGTGTGATCTGGTGATGGGAACTGTTAATGTGTGATAGGTGAGAAGTGGAGTTTTTCCAAGAGAGAGCGGTGGGACTGTGGACAGTTCGAGGGGTGGAGGCGGGGCTGGGGTGGAGCCTGGGCGGAGTCTCAAGGGTGCCCCCAAAATTTTGCCAGTATGGGGCCCCGAAATTCCTAGTGGCAGCCCTGGACAGAACATCAATCTACTTTAAGCAATGGAGGTAGGGAGCAATCTGCTGGAATAGAAAGTGACAGTCTGTCACAGTCTAGTTACTGTCTGTAACTAGTGACGAAACACAGCGCCAGAGCCAGCACATCCCAGGCGCCTGTCCATGGCTAGGACTATAAGGACACCAGCCTGCCCCACAGGGATGTGGCCATGCTGCGTACACCAGTGCTGCTGCCGGTCTGGGAGTGACAGCACACTGATACATGGGTACAAACACAGATCCTTTCAGTCATCTTCACCTTATGTCGGCCCCAATTCCCATCATGTTGGCACAAATATTACTCATCGTGCCCATGGAAGCCCAAGACCGAGCCGGCTACCTGGACCTGGGGATAAAGCCGTATTTCCAGGGTAGTATTTGTAGCTAGCCTCGCACTTATTAGCCAGCAGCGATTCATTCTTACTCCCCCTCCTCCTCTTTATCTTCCTTCCCCAGGCAAGATCCCGCCTTCTTCATCTCCTCCTTTCCTCATCTGTCCTGCCAGCCAAATCACAACAGCTGTATCCTCAGTGGCCAGGGATGGTTTGGTGAGGAGATCCTCGCAGATCGGGCAGCCAGCAGCTCCTGGCACAAGCAAGGCGACCGAGGCGCTGTCCCCTGGAGAGTGGTGCTGAAGCCACGTCCAATCTGCTTCTGTACAGCAGTCTAGAAGGCGCTAGAGAAGAACAGGGGAGTCTCTGCACTATCTGCTCCTCTCCCTGCAGCCCCTGCCTTACCCCAACTCCTGTCTTACCCTGGATACTGCCTTACCCCGGCCCCTGCCTAACCCCAACCCCTGCCTTACTCCGGCCCCTGACTTAACATCATGCCCCTTCTGTGTTATGAAAGGCAATTCAGAATCACAATGGACATGTAGGTCAGAGCACATACAGTGAACTGACAATAACCCAAAATAATAGAACGAGCTCTGAGACGTGGGAACTCTGCAGACCGCAATCCCTAAGCCTATCAAACCACACTAAAGGTAGCCGTAGAGCGCTCCTGACCAGAACCTAGGCGCCTCGTCACAGCCTGAGAAACTAGCTAATCCTGAAGATAGAAAAATAAGCCTACCTTGCCTCAGAGAAATTCCCCAAAGGAAAAGGCAGCCCCCCACATATAATGACTGTGAGTAAGATGAAAACACAAACATAGAGATGAAACAGATTTAGCAAAGTGAGGCCCGACTAGCTGAACAGAACGAGGATAGGGAAGATAACTTTGCGGTCAGCACAAAAACCTATAAAAAACCACGCAGAGGGGACAAAAAGACCCTCCGCACCGACTAACGGTACGGAGGTGGTCCCTCTGCGTCTCAGAGCTTCCAGCAGGCGAGAAAAACCAATAAAGCAAGCTGGACAGAAAAATAGCAACAAAATAACATAAGCAAAACTTAGCTTTGCAGAGCAGCAGGCCACAGGAATGATCCAGGGAAAAAACAAGTCCCACACTGAAACATTGAAAGGAACATAGATCAAAGCATCAGGTGGAGTTAAGTAGAGAAGAAGCTAACGAGCTCACCAGATCACCTGAGGGAGGAAACTCAGAAGCTGCAGTACCACTTTCCTCCACAAACGGAAGATCCCAGAGAGAATCAGCCGAAGTACCACTTGTGACCACAGGAGTGAACTCTGCCACAGAATTCACAACAGTACCCCCCCCCTTGAGGAGGGGTCACCGAACCCTCACCAGAGCCCCCAGGCCGACCAGGATGAGCCACATGAAAGGCACGAACAAGATCGGGAGCATGGACATCAGAGGCAAAAACCCAGGAATTATCCTCCTGAGCATAACCCTTCCATTTAACCAGATACTGGAGTTTCCGTCTTGAAACACAAGAATCCAAAATCTTCTCCACAATATACTCCAATTCCCCCTCCACCAAAACCGGGGGAAGGAGGCTCAACAGATGGAACCATAGGTGCCACGTATCTCCGCAACAATGACCTATGGAATACGTTATGTATGGAAAAAGAATCTGGAAGGGTCAGACGAAAAGACACAGGATTAAGAACCTCAGAAATCCTATACGGACCAATAAAACGAGGTTTAAACTTAGGAGAGGAAACCTTCATAGGAATATGACGAGAAGATAACCAAACCAGATCCCCAACACGAAGTCGGGGACCCACACGGCGTCTGCGATTAGCGAAAAGTTGAGCCTTCTCCTGGGACAAGGTCAAATTGTCCACTACCTGAGTCCAAATCTGCTGCAACCTGTCCACCACAGTATCCACACCAGGACAGTCCGAAGACTCAACCTGTCCAGAAGAGAAACGAGGATGGAACCCAGAATTGCAGAAAAACGGTGAAACCAAGGTAGCCGAGCTGGCCCGATTATTAAGGGCGAACTCAGCCAAAGGCAAAAAGGACACCCAGTCATCCTGATCAGCAGAAACAAAGCACCTCAGATATGTTTCCAAGGTCTGATTGGTTCGCTCGGTCTGGCCATTAGTCTGAGGATGGAAAGCCGAGGAAAAAGACAAGTCAATGCCCATCCTACCACAAAAGGCTCGCCAAAACCTCGAAACAAACTGGGAACCTCTGTCAGAAACAATATTCTCTGGAATGCCATGCAAACGAACCACATGCTGGAAGAACAAAGGCACCAAATCAGAGGAGGAAGGCAATTTAGACAAGGGTACCAGATGGACCATCTTAGAAAAGCGATCACAGACCACCCAAATGACTGACAT
Organism: Ranitomeya imitator; assembly: GCF_032444005.1. Taxonomy (NCBI): domain Eukaryota; kingdom Metazoa; phylum Chordata; class Amphibia; order Anura; family Dendrobatidae; genus Ranitomeya; species Ranitomeya imitator. Next base: position 175,855,489 of record NC_091286.1, on the reverse strand, counting down.
CTTTTGAGAAACGGGAAGGTCAGAAATAAAATCCATAGAGATATGTGTCCAAGGCCTCTTCGGGACCGGCAAGGGCAAAAGCAACCCACTGGCACGAGAGCAGCAGGGCTTAGCCCGAGCACAAATCCCACAGGACTGCACAAAAGCACGCACATCCCGCGACAGAGAGGGCCACCAAAAGGATCTAGCCACTAACTCTCTGGTACCAAAGATTCCAGGATGACCAGCCAACACCGAACAATGAAGTTCAGAGATAACTCTATTCGTCCACCTATCAGGGACAAACTGTTTCTCCGCTGGGCAACGATCAGGTTTATTAGCCTGAAATTTTTGCAGCACCCGCCGCAAATCAGGGGAGATGGCAGACACAATTACTCCTTCCTTGAGGATACCCGCCGGCTCAGATAAACCCGGAGAGTCGGGTACAAAACTCCTAGACAGAGCATCCGCCTTCACATTTTTAGAGCCCGGAAGGTACGAAATCACAAAGTCAAAACGGGCAAAAAACAACGACCAACGAGCTTGTTTAGGATTCAAGCGCTTGGCAGACTCGAGATAAGTCAAGTTCTTATGATCAGTCAATACCACCACGCGATGCTTAGCTCCTTCAAGCCAATGACGCCACTCCTCGAATGCCCACTTCATGGCCAGCAACTCTCGGTTGCCCACATCATAATTACGCTCAGCAGCCGAAAACTTCCTGGAAAAGAAAGCGCATGGTTTCATCACTGAGCAACCAGAACCTCTCTGCGACAAAACAGCCCCTGCTCCAATCTCAGAAGCATCAACCTCGACCTGGAACGGAAGAGAAACATCTGGTTGACACAACACAGGGGCAGAAGAAAAACGACGCTTCAACTCTTGAAAAGCTTCCACAGCAGCAGAAGACCAATTGACCACATCAGCACCCTTCTTGGTCAAATCGGTCAATGGTTTAGCAATACTAGAAAAATTGCAGATGAAGCGACGATAAAAATTAGCAAAGCCCAGGAACTTTTGCAGACTTTTCAGAGATGTCGGCTGAGTCCAATCATGGATGGCTTGGACCTTAACAGGATCCATCTCGATAGTAGAAGGGGAAAAGATGAACCCCAAAAATGAAACCTTCTGCACACCAAAGAGACACTTTGATCCCTTCACAAACAAAGAATTAGCACGCAGGACCTGAAAAACCGTTCTGACCTGCTTCACATGAGACTCCCAATCATCCGAGAAGATCAAAATGTCATCCAAGTACACAATCAGGAATTTATCCAGGTACTCTCGGAAGATGTCATGCATAAAGGACTGAAACACTGATGGAGCATTGGCAAGTCCGAACGGCATCACGAGATACTCAAAATGACCCTCGGGCGTATTAAATGCAGTTTTCCATTCATCACCTTGCTTAATTCGCACCAGATTATACGCACCACGAAGATCTATCTTTGTGAACCAACTAGCCCCCTTAATCCGAGCAAACAGATCAGATAACAATGGCAAGGGGTACTGAAATTTAACCGTGATCTTATTAAGAAGGCGGTAATCTATACAAGGTCTCAGCGAACCATCCTTCTTGGCTACAAAAAAGAACCCTGCTCCTAATGGCGACGATGACGGGCGAATATGCCCCTTCTCCAGGGATTCCTTCACATAACTGCGCATAGCGGTGTGCTCAGGCACAGACAAATTAAACAATCGACCTTTTGTGATTTTACTACCAGGAATCAAATTGATAGCACAATCACAATCCCTATGCGGAGGTAGGGTATTGGACTTGGGCTCATCAAATACATCCCGGTAATCAGACAAGAACTCTGGGACCTCAGAAGGAGTGGATGACGAAATTGACAGAAATGGAACATCACCATGTACCCCCTGACAACCCCAGCTGGACACCGACATGGATTTCCAATCTAATACTGGATTATGGGCTTGTAGCCATGGCAACCCCAACACGACCACATCATGCAGATTATGCAACACCAGAAAGCGAATAACCTCCTGATGTGCAGGAGCCATGCACATGGTCAGCTGGGTCCAGTATTGAGGCTTATTCTTGGCCAAAGGCGTAGCATCAATTCCTCTCAATGGAATAGGACACTGCAAGGGCTCCAAGAAAAACCCACAACGCTTAGCATATTCCAAGTCCATCAAATTCAGGGCAGCGCCTGAATCCACAAATGCCATGACAGAATATGATGACAAAGAGCAGATCAAGGTAACGGACAGAAGAAATTTTAACTGTACAGTACCAATGGTGGCAGACCTAGCGAACCGCTTAGTGCGCTTAGGACAATCAGAGATAGCATGAGTGGAATCACCACAGTAGAAACACAGACCATTCAGACGTCTATGTTCTTGCCGTTCAACTCTGGTCAAGGTCCTATCACACTGCATTGGCTCAGGTTTAAGCTCAGGTAATACCGCCAAATGGTGCACAGGTTTACGCTCACGCAAGCGTCGACCGATCTGAATGGCCAAAGACATAGACTCATTCAAACCAACAGGCATAGGAAATCCCACCATGACATCCTTAAGGGCTTCAGAGAGACCCTTTCTGAATATTGCTGCCAGCGCAGATTCATTCCATTGAGTGAGCACTGACCACTTTCTAAATTTCTGACAATATACCTCTATCTCATCCTGAGCCTGACAAAGAAACAGCAAATTTTTTTCTGCCTGATCCACTGAATTAGGCTCATCGTACAGCAACCCAAGCGCCAGGAAAAACGAATCGATATTACTCAATGCAGGATCTCCTGACGCAAGAGAAAACGCCCAGTCCTGAGGGTCGCCGCGCAAAAAAGAAATGACGATCCTAATCTGTTGAATTGGGTCACCAGAAGAGCGAGGTTTCAAAGCCAGAAATAGTTTACAATTATTTTTGAAACTCAGAAATTTAGTTCTATCTCCAAAAAACAAATCTGGAATAGGAATTCTCGGTTCAAGCAAAGAATTCTGGACCACAAAATCTTGAATATTTTGAACTCTTGCCGTGAGCTGATCCACACATGAAGACAGACCTTTAATGTCCATTGCTACACCTGTGTCCTGAACCACCCAAATGTCTAGGGAAAAAAAAAGACAAAACACAGTGCAAAGAAAAAAAAATGGTCTCAGAACTTCTTTTTTCCCTCTATTGAGAATCATTAGCACTTTTGGCTTCCTGTACTGTTATGAAAGGCAATTCAGAATCACAATGGACATGGAGGTCAGAGCACATACAGTGAACTGAAAATAACCCAAAATAATAGAACGAGCTCTGAGACGTGGGAACTCTGCAGACCGCAATCCCTAAGCCTATCAAACCACACTAAAGGTAGCCGTAGAGCGCTCCTGACCAGAACCTAGGCGCCTCGTCACAGCCTGAGAAACTAGCTAATCCTGAAGATAGAAAAATAAGCCTACCTTGCCTCAGAGAAATTCCCCAAAGGAAAAGGCAGCCCCCCACATATAATGACTGTGAGTAAGATGAAAACACAAACATAGAGATGAAACAGATTTAGCAAAGTGAGGCCCGACTAGCTGAACAGAACGAGGATAGGGAAGATAACTTTGCGGTCAGCACAAAAACCTATAAAAAACCACGCAGAGGGGACAAAAAGACCCTCCGCACCGACTAACGGTACGGAGGTGGTCCCTCTGCGTCTGAGAGCTTCCAGCAGGCGAGAAAAACCAATAAAGCAAGCTGGACAGAAAAATAGCAACAAAATAACATAAGCAAAACTTAGCTTTGCAGAGCAGCAGGCCACAGGAATGATCCAGGGAAAAAACAAGTCCCACACTGAAACATTGAAAGGAACATAGATCAAAGCATCAGGTGGAGTTAAGTAGAGAAGAAGCTAACGAGCTCACCAGATCACCTGAGGGAGGAAACTCAGAAGCTGCAGTACCACTTTCCTCCACAAACGGAAGATCCCAGAGAGAATCAGCCGAAGTACCACTTGTGACCACAGGAGTGAACTCTGCCACAGAATTCACAACATTCTGTGTCAAGTTGGTGAGGTGCTTGACCACCTGAGAGAACCCTTTAATAAACCTCCGATAGTAATTGGCGAATCCCAAAAAGCACTGAAGGCCTTTCAGGTCCCGGGGCTGAACCCAATCTACAATGGCCTGCACCTTTTTGGGATCCATACGAAACCCCTCACTATAGAAACAATGAACCCCAAGAAAGGCAGTTCTTAGACAAAATATGAGCATTTCTCTAGCTTAGCGAAAAGTCCGAGTCTTTGGAGAACCGCCCTAACATCACCGATTTGTGCCTATCAAGTGAGTAAACCAGAATGTCATCTAAGTATATCACCACAAACTGCCCAATAAAATCAGAGAACACATAATTGATGAAGTTTTGGAAAACCGCAGGTGCATTGGATAGACCAAACGACATAACTAAACTTTCAAACAGACCCTCTGAGGTTACATAGTTACATAGTTATTAAGGTTGAAGGAAGACTATAAGTCCATCTAGTTCAACCCATAGCCTAACCTAACATGCCCTAACATGTTGATCCAGAGGAAGGCAAAAAAAACCCATGTGGCAAAGAGTAAGCTCCACATTGGGGAAAAAAAATCCTTCCCGACTCCACATATGGCAATCAGACTAGTTCCCTGGATCAACGCCCTATCAAGGAATCTAGTGTATATACCCTGTAACATTATACTTTTCCAGAAAGGTATCCAGTCCCCTCTTAAATTTAAGTAATGAATCACTCATTACAACATCATATGGCAGAGAGTTCCATAGTCTCACTGTTCTTACAGTAAAGAATCCGCGTCTGTTATTATGCTTAAACCTTTTTTCCTCCAAACGCAGAGGATGCCCCCTTGTCCCTGTTTCAGGTCTATGATTAAAAAGATCATCAGAAAGGTCTTTGTACTGTCCCCTCATATATTTATACATTAACATAAGATCACCCCTTAGTCTTCGTTTTTCCAAACTAAATAGCCCCAAGTGTAATAACCTATCTTGGTATTGCAGACCCCCCAGTCCTCTAATAACCTTGGTCGCTCTTCTCTGCACCCGCTCTAGTTCAGCTATGTCTTTCTTATACACCGGAGACCAGAACTGTGCACAGTATTCTAAGTGTGGTCGAACTAGTGACTTGTATAGAGGTAAAATTGTGTTCTCCTCATGAGCATCTATGCCTCTTTTAATGCATCCCATTATTTTGTTTGCCTTTGTAGCAGCTGCCTGACACTGGCCCCTGAATATGAGTTTGTCATCCGCCCATACACCCAGGTCTTTTTCATTGACGGTTTTGCCCAGAGTTTTAGAATTAAGCACATAATTATACATCTTATTACTTCTACCCAAGTGCATGACCTTACATTTATCCCCATTAAAGCTCATTTGCCATTTATCAGCCCAAGCTTCTAGTTTACATAAATCATCCTGTAATATAAAATTGGCCTCCTCTGTATTAATTACCCTGCAGAGTTTAGTGTCATCTGCAAATATTGAAATTCTACTCTGAATGCCCCCTACAAGGTCATTAATAAATATGTTAAAAAGAAGAGGGCCCAATACTGACTCCTGTGGTACCCCACTGCTAACCGCTACCCAGTCCGAGTGTGCTCCATTAATAACCACCCTTTGTTTCCTATCCCTGAGCCAGCTCTCAACCCACTTGCACATATTTTCCCCTATCCCCATTATTCTCATTTTATGTATCAATCTTTTGTGTGGCACCGTATCAAAAGCTTTTGAAAAGTCCATATACACTACATCCACTGGGTTCCCTTGGTCCAATCTGGAACTTACCTCTTCATAGAAACTGATCAAATTAGTCTGACATGAACTGTCCCTAGTAAACCCGTGCTGATACTGGGTCATGAGGTTATTCCTCTTCAGATACTCCAGTATAGCATCCCTTAGAATTCCCTCCAGGATTTTACCCACAGTAGAGGTTAAGCTTACTGGCCGATAATTTCCGAGTTCAGTTTTTGTCCCCTTTTTGAATATTGGCACCACATTTGCTATACGCCAGTCCTGTGGTACAGACCCTGTTATTATGGAGTCTCTAAAGATGAAAAATAATGGTCTATCAATGACTGTACTTAATTCCTGCAGTACTCGAGGGTGTATCCCATCCGGGCCCGGAGATTTGTCAATTCTAGTGATTTTTAGACGCCGCCGCACTTCCTGCTGGGTTAAGCCGGTGACATTTAATTGGGAATTTTTATCACTAGTCATTTTGTCTGCCATGGGATTTTCTTGTGTAAATACTGATGAAAAAAAGTAATTTAGCATATTGGCTTTTTCCTCATTCTCATCCACCATTTCACCCAGACTATTTTTCAGGGGGCCAACACTATCATTTTTTAGTTTCTTACTATTTATGTAGTTAAAGAATATTTTAGGAGTATTTTTACTCTCTCTGGCAATGAGTCTCTCTGTCTCAATCTTTGCTGCCTTGATTTGCTTTTTACAGAATTTATTTAATTTTTTGTATTTATTTAATGCCTCCTCACTACCTACTTCCTTTAATTCTCTAAATGCTTTCTTTTTGTCACTTATTGCGCTCCTTTCAGCTATATTTAGCCATATTGGTTTCATCCTATTTCTAGTATGTTTATTCCCATACGGTATATACTGTGCACAGGTCCTATCCAGGATGCTAATAAACGTCTCCCAATTTCTTTGTGTATTTTTATGTCTCAGTAAATCATCCCAGTTAATTGCACCAAGATCCTCTCTCATCCGTTGGAAATTTGCCCTCCTGAAATTTAGTGTCCTTGTAAGCCCTCTACTACAAATCTTATTAAAGGATACATGAAAACTTATTATTTTGCTATTTCCCAAGTGACCCCCAACCCTTATGTTTGATATGCGGTCTGGCCTGTTGGTTAATATTAGGTCTAGCAGTGCCCCCCTTCTTGTTGGGTACTGAACCAGTTGTGAAAGGTAATTGTCTCTCATAGTTGTCAAAAACCGATTACCTTTGCTGGAACTGCAGGTTTCTGTTCCCCAATCTATTTCAGGGTAGTTGAAGTCCCCCATAATAATGACTTCTCCTTGAGTCGCAGCTTCATCTATTTGCTTTACGAGGATATTCTCCATTGCTTCCATTATTTTTGGAGATTTATAACAAACCCCTATCAGTAATTTATTATTTTTTCCCCCTCCCCTTATCTCCACCCACAGGGATTCTACATTTTCATTAAATTCACCTATATTATCACGCAGAATGGGTTTTAAGGACGATTTTACATACAGACACACCCCTCCCCCTCGCTTATGTGTACGGTCATTTCTGAACAGGCTATAGCCCTGAAAGTTAACAGCCCTGTCATGGCTCTCATCCAGCCATGTTTCAGATATCCCCACCATGTCATAATTATGCTCCAACAACATTAGTTCTAATTCGTCCATTTTGTTGGCGAGGCTTCTGGCATTAGTATACATGCACTTGATGTTCCTCTCTGTACCTCTAGTCTTTCTTAAACTATTAACTGTTCTAACCCCACCCCCCATGCCACAGCCACCCCCATCTTCCTTATTTGTGCCCAGATCTCTATCTGCACTATCTTCCCCTCCTATAAAATGAATACCCTCCCCCTCAATTCCTAGTTTAAACACTCCTCCAACCTTCTAGCCATTTTCTCCCCCAGCACAGCTGCACCCTCCGCATTGAGGTGCAGCCCGTCCCTAGCGTAGAGCCTGTAGCCAAATGAGAAGTCGGCCCAGTTCTGCAGGAACCCAAACCCCTCCTTCCTACACCAATTCTTGAGCCACTTATTAACCTCCCTAATCTCCTGTTGCCTCTCTGGCGTGGCACGTGGTACAGGCAGTATTTCGGAAAATACCACGTTGGAGGTCCTTGCTTTCAGCTTGCGGCCTAAATCCCTGAAATCATCTTTAAGGACCTTCCACCTACCTCTAACTTTGTCATTTGTGCCAATGTGCACCATGACCGCTGGGTCCTCACCAGCCCCTCCCAATAATCTGTCCACCCGATCAGCGATGTGTCAGACTCGAGCGCCAGATAGGCAGCACACCATTCGACGATCCCTGTTTTTGTGACAGATTGCCCTATCTGTTCCCCTAATAATTTAGTCTCCCACTACCAGCACCTGTCTGGCCTGCCCTGCTCTCCTATTTCCCTCCTTACTGGAGCAGTCACTCCTCCGGCTTTCAGAGGACATGCCTGGCAGCAGCAGTGCTACCCCTGTACTGGCACCCCCCTCATCTGCCAACTTAGCAAACTTATTGGGGTGTTCCAGATCAGGACTAGCCTCCCTAGCACTCTTCTCTCTACCCCGCTTCCTAACTGTCACCCAGCTTGCTACTTCACCATCCTGCAGCTCCATCCCACCATCCCCCCCCTCATCTGTCCCATTGAGCGTCTGCTCCGTGAGCAGAAGACTCCTCTCCATATTGTCTATGGATCTCAGTGTTGCCAGCTGCACATTTAGATTCAGAATCTGTGTTTCCAAATGCACAAGGTGCTCACATCTCGCACAGCAGTATGCACCCTCGATCGGCTGCTCAAGGACTGCATACATGTGGCAAGATGTGCACTGGATGGCATTAACAAGAGTGGAGCACATTTCCTAATGGGGATTGCACCAGACAGAAAAGTTAAATAAAAAAAATAAAAAATAAATACAAAGTATTAATAAGAAACAGACAGCAATTCAGTAATTCCTCCCTTGGAAACTCCCTGACTCCAAAGTCACTGAATCATAAGTCACACTTACCGCCGTCCACACTTACGCTCTTGTCACACTCAGCTCGCTCACACTCGCTATGCTGAAGATTTATAGATTTTTTTTTCTCTAGTTCCCCTCAACAGCAATCCACCTTGCTGTTCAAATGCACTTCCAAAAAGGACTTGAGCCCCAAACAGCTGCCCCTTATAAACCCTTAATTATGAGCCCCCACCCTTAGTTAACCCCTTATGAATATAGCTACCCCCAATTCAGCAACTCACACAGGTATCTGTTAAAGGCTTTCCAAATACCTCTTCACTGAATCACAAGTCACACTTACCGCCGTCCACACTTACGCTCAGGCCACACTCAGCTCGCTCACACTCGCTCTGCTGAAGATTTATAGATTTTTTTTTTCTTTCTCTAGTTCCCTTAACAGCAATCCACTTTGCTGTTCAAATGCACTTCCAAAAAGGGAAAAGGTGAGAAATGCAGTCTTTTACTCATCCCCCTCCAATACCCTGATGAGGTTATATGCCCCCTGCAAGTCCAGTTTTGAAAACCATTTGGCCCTGGATAATTGATTACACAAATCAGGAATAACTGGGAGGGGATATGTGTTTCTTATAGTAATCTTGTTCAGTTCCTGAAAGTCAAAGCATGGGCGGAGACCACCGTCTTTTTTTATTTCACAAAAAAAACCCTGCAGCAACAGAGGAGACACAGAGGGATGGATATGCCCTTTGCGGAGACTCTCAGGTATGTACTCCTTCATGACGATCCGCTCCGGATCGGTCAAGTTCACCCCTTTCTGACATCAGACCCACTATCCCGTCGGGATGACCTGGACCCGAATGACCATCGACGGGATAGTACGTCATATGCGATCAGCCGCGCTCAAGGGGGCAGCGCGGCCAGGTGTCAGCTGATTATCACAGCTGACATCTGGCACCACAGGAGTGATCATGGACTGCTCCCGGCACTTTGACCCCTGGAACACTGTGGTCAAACAAGATCGCGGCGTTACAGTGGCATAGGGGAGCATCGCGCAGGGAGGGGGGTCCCTGCGTGCTTCCCTGGAACCCTCAGAACGTGATGTGATCATGTTGTTCCGAGGGTCTCCTCCCTGCAGGCCCCCGGATCTAAGATGGCCGCGGGGTCCTTCTGGGTCCTGCAGGGATGTGGCTTAACAGTGCCTGCTGAGAGCAGGCACCAGCAAGCCTTCTGCATTGCCTGTCAGATTGCTGATCTGACACAGTGATCTGCAAAGTGTCAGATCAGGGATCTAACTTTATATGGTGATGTCCCACCCTGGGACAATGTAAAAAAGTAAAAAAAAATGTACATGTGTAAAAATATATATTTTTAAATTCCTAAAGAAAAAAATAAAATATATATAAAAAAAACAAAAACATTTCTTTATGTAAATAAAAAAAACAATAAAAGTACACATATTTGGTATTGCCGCGTCCGTAACGACTCGGCCTATAAAACTGTCCCACTAGTTAACCCCTTCAGTGAACACCATTAAAAAAATAACCGCTGAACAAAAAGTGGAATAAAACACTATCAAAAAGATGGATATAAATAAACATGGCACCGCTGAAAAAGTCATCTTGTCCTGCAAAAAAAGAGTCACCATACAGCATCATCAGCAAAAGAATCAAAAAGTTATAGCCCTCACAATAAAGCGATGCAAAAATAATTATTTTTTATATAAAATTGTTTTTATTGTATATTGTGTATTGTATATTGTATGGTATCTATTTTGAACTGTGATTTCTGTTATGCTCTAATGTCTATTGTCTGTACAAGTCCCCTCTATAATTTGTAAAGCGCTGCGGAATATGTTGGCACTATATAAATAAAATTATTAATATTATTATAAAAGCGCCAAAACATTAAAAAAATTATAGAAATGAGGTATTGCTGTAATCGTACTAACCCGAAGAATAAAACTGCTTTATCAATTTTACCACACGTGGAACAGTATAAATCCCACTCAAAAGAAATTAATGAATTGCTGGTTTTTGTTCATTTTGCCTCCTAAAAATCATAATAAAAAGCGATCAAAAAAATGTAATGGGCCTGAAAATGGTACCAATAAAATGTCATCTCGTCCCGCAAAAATCAAGACCTCACATGACTCTGTGGGCCAAAATATGGAAAAATTATAGCTCTCAAAATGTGGTGATGCAAAAACTATTTTTTGCAATAAAAAGCGTCTTTTAGTGTGTGACAGCTGCCAAACAAAAACCCACTATAAAAACCTGCTATAAATAGTAAATCAAACCCCACTTCATCACCACCTTAGTTAGGGTAAAATAATAAAATAACAAAATATTTATTTATATTTATCCATTAGGGTTAGGGTTGGGTCTAAAGTTAGGGATAGGGCTAAAGTTAGGGTTGGGATTAGGGTTAGGGGTGTGCTCGAGTTAGGTTTGGAGTTAGAATTGGGGGGTTTCCACTGTTTAGGCACATCAGGGACTCTCCAAATGTGACATGGCATCCGATCTCAATTCTAGCCAATTCTGCGTTGAAAAAGTAAAACAGTGCTCTTTCCCTTCTGAGCTCTTCTGTGCGCCCAAATATGGGGTATCAGCATACTCAGGACAAATTGGATAAGTTTTGCGGTCCAATTTCTCCTCCTGCTACCCTTGGGAAATAAAAAATTTGGGGCTAAAAATCATTTTTGTGGGAAAAAATGATTTTTTATTTTCACGGCTCTGCGTTACAGACTTTAGTGACAAAAAGAGAACAGGATAAGGGCGTCCCCAAATCTGCTCAAAATGGTCACAGTCCATAAAAATATGGGGAAATGCATAAATTGGTTAGATCCCTGCTGGAGTTTGGAGAGAATATAAAGCTGCCCCCTGGAATAGCCGCATCCAGGGCCGCCATCAGGGCATTACAGCCATTACATGTGTAAGGGGCCCGGTGAGGAGAGGCAAGGAGGGAGGGCCCGGACTGACCAGACTCGCAGTCAGCATGTCTCATACACTTTGGGCCCCACCTCTTTTCCTGCTGGGCTGGAGGCATTATGAGGTGATTGCATCGCTCCTGTCTGATGTGGCCGCACTCACTGCAGCACACGCTGTGTGCACAAGGACTTGGGCTTTTGCTCTGTCTGTGCAGAGCTCGGTGCCGCCTCCAGCAGAGGCTCCGCCTCCATCATCTCTCACCCTCACCTACTCCAGAACATAACAGCAGCAGTGACCGGAGCTCTGCAGGAAGAGATTGAAGCCAGTAAAGGTCAGCAATTCTGTGGTGCTGCCTCCTAGTGGCTCCAGAACTAGGGACCCCGGGGCCCCACTATTCCTGTGGGATCAAGCTGCCGGCACTAGGCTACACTACACTGTCCCTCCATAACACCAGTGCTAGGAAACTGCTGTGTAGGAAGTCTCCCTGTACTCATCACTTGCAGTTGGGACCGGGGGAGGGGGTGACCAAGAGTGTGCATTGGAAGAGGAAGCAGCCGCTCTTTTTATAGTCTCCTGCTGTGCTGGGGGCTCCTACTGACTGCTGCCCTGGGATAATGGTGCAGGTGGTGAAGGCCCTGCAGCATAGGTAAGTATATATAATACTATGTGTATATAGTGTATGTAATATATAGTGTAGTGTGCAGTATATGTATTTTCTTGTTTGTAAATAAGTGTATGGATATACTGGAGATGATCCTTGTATATGTAATAGTGTATCTGCAGTATATAGTGTAGTTAATGTATAGCGTACAGTGTGTGTATATATATATATGATCCTTGTATCTGTAGTATATATTGTACGTAATGTACAGTGTGTGTATATGTGTATGTATGTATATATATTATAGTTCTATCAGTGTAGAGATGCCATGTCTACAGAGGAGTGCTGCACTCTGTACCCTAATACCAGCACACAATGCATGTGTGTATTTTTATGAATTATCTTTAATAACACACCTCACCTATAATGCGTGAGAAGACGTCATATACTGGTTTACTGTATGTATATATGTGAGCATTTCACAGGGCCGCCATCAGGGCATGACGGCCGTGACTGGCGTATGGGGCCCGGTGGGCAGAGGGGGCCCGCATCGGGCCCTGTCTCATCTGCTCACCGGGCCCCTACCGGCAGCCGCAGGCTTTACCGGGCCCTTAGCACCGATGCTGCAGCTGTTCAAAGCTATTGACGTGCGGGTGCGGGCCCGCACGTCAATAGTTAACAGCCGCCAGCCAATCTGAGGCTGGCAGCTGACGTCAGCTGCAGCGTGCGTGCATGTCGCCGGCGAGTGCACGCTGCAGTTGCGTGGAGACAGAGAACTTCGCCCGCCGCAGGAGCACGGCCAGGTAAGAAGAACTTTTTTTTTTTTTCCTTGAGAGCAGCGATCCGGGGGGCCCAGGGAAGAACGCTGGACAGAGATGGGGCAGAGTGCTGGACAGAGATGGGGCAGAGTGCTGGACAGAGATGGGGCAGAGTGCAGGACAGAGATGGGGCAGAGTGCTGGACAGAGATGGGGCAGAGTGCAGGACAGAGATGGGGCAGAGTGCTGGACAGAGATGGGGCAGAGTGCTGGACAGAGATGGGGCAGAGTGCTGGACAGAGATGGGGCAGAGTGCTGGACAGAGATGGGGCAGAGTGCTGGACAGAGATGGGGCAGAGTGCTGGACAGAGATGGGGCAGAGTGCTGGACAGAGATGGGGCAGAGTGCTGGACAGAGATGGGGCAGAGTGCTGGACAGAGATGGGGCAGAGTGCTGGACAGAGATGGGGCAGAGTGCTGGACAGAGATGGGGCAGAGTGCTGGACAGAGATGGGGCAGAGTGCTGGACAGAGATTGGGCAGAGTGCTGGACAGAGATGGGGCAGAGTGCTGGACAGAGATGGGGCAGGATTGGAAACAGATGGGGCAGAGTGCTGGACACAGATGGGGCAGGATTGGACACAGATGGGGCAGAGTGCTGGACACAGATGGGGCAGGATTGGACACAGATGGGGCAGAGTGCTGGACACAGATGGGGCAGAGTGCTGGACACAGATGGGGCAGGATTGGACACAGATGGGGCAGAGTGCTGGACACAGATGGGGCAGAGTGCTGGACACAGATGGGGCAGAGTGCTGGACACAGATGGGGCAGGATTGGAAACAGATGGGGCAGAGTGCTGGATACAGATGGGGCAGAGTGCTGGACACAGATGGGGCAGGATTGGAAACAGATGGGGCAGAGTGCTGGACACAGATGGGGCAGGATTGGACACAGATGGGGCAGAGTGCTGGACACAGATGGGGCAGGATTGGACACAGATGGGGCAGAGTGCTGGACACAGATGGGGCAGGATTGGACACAGATGGGGCAGAGTGCTGGACACAGATGGGGCAGAGTGCTGGACACAGATGGGGCAGAGTGCTGGACACAGATGGGGCAGAGTGCTGGACACAGATGGGGCAGAGTGCTGGACACAGATGGGGCAGGATTGGAAACAGATGGGGCAGAATGGAGACAGATGGGGCAGGATTGGAGACAGATGGGGCAGGATGGATACGATGGAGACAGATGGGGCAGGATGGGGAGATCATATGGGGCAGGATGGGAGAACATATGGCTGACGCCAGGAATGAGACACACGGGGGCTAGGATGGCGAATATTACCATAGGGGCTAATTAAGGGATATTATTATTGCAGTGATGCATTTATTTTATTTTTTGAGTATACTGTTTTAAATGGGGGGGGCGGTCCTGTTACTGTGTAGAGTGATACTATGTTGCCTTCTTCATGTGGTGTAATGTAGAGGCTGGGAAAATTAAGTAATGTGTTCTACAAACAGAACTCGAGATAACTGTGTTATTTCCTGCAGAGACGAGTCCTGGCTGGATGAAGTGATGGCGGTCTGTGCTGGATGAAAGATGAAGGACTTCACCTAGAGACGTCACTGGTGAGTCAGTGTTACCTATACACTGACACTATACACTGTATACTATATACAGAGGTCCTGTGTATAATGTCACCAGTGATCACTGTATTACCTATACATTATATACAGAGCTCCTGTGTACAATGTCACCGGTGATCACTGTATTACCTCTACACAGACACTGCATACTAAGTACAGATCTCCTGTGTATAATGGCACTGATGGTGATAGTATTGTGGGTTTTTTTTTATTACTGACCAGTATTGTAGTATTCAGTCATTGGTGGTAATATGCGGTCTGGTCATGGTGTAGCGGTATTTGTTCCTTGTATTTTATATTATTCGATCACTGTGGTGGTAATATGTGGTCTGGTCATAGTGCTGTGGTATTTGTTCCTTGTATGTAGTATTATAGGTCATTTTAAAAATTGAAAAATAAATAAAAATATACCTAAATTGTATTGCATATTTTAACAAAAATTAAATTGGTTACAGCAGAGTAGGGCCCGGCCAATAGTGTCTACCGTGTTATGGTGGCGGCTTAAAAAATCTTTTGGTCAAAACAAAAGCTGCCGGCTATATGTGTGATCTGGCGATGGGAACTGTCAATGTGTGATAGGTGAGAAGTGGAGATTTTCCAAGAGAGAGCGGTGGGACTGTGGACAGTTCGAGGGGTGGAGCCTGGAGGCGGGGCTGGGGTGGAGCCTGGGCGGAGTTTCAAGGGGGCCCCGAAAATTTTGCCAGTATGGGGCCCCGAAATTTCTAGTGGCAGCCCTGGCCGCATCTATAGGGCATACTACTGATGCAAATAAGTAGTCTCAGGAAGTAGTAGGTAGGTTAAATATACAGCGTGCTAACCAGCGTGTCCTGGGTGTAAAGAGCACCAAAGGCACAGCCGCCCACAATAAAATAAACCTGCTGATATGCAGAGTAAGTTGTGCGTGTGTACCAGCTCCAGACCAGAGGTTTATTTTATTGTGGACAGCTGTGCCTTTGGTGCTCTTTACACCCAGGACACGCTGGTTAGCACGCTGTATATTTAACCCACCTACTACTTCCTGAGACTACTTATTTGCATCAGTAGTATGCCCTATAGATGCGGCTATTCCAGGGGGCAGCTTTATATTCTTCTCTCCAAACTCCAGCAGGGATCTAACCAATTTATGCATTTCCCCATATTTTTATGGACTGTGACCATTTTGAGCAGATTTGGGGACTCCCTTATCTTGTTCTCTGATTTAGGACCAGGGATTTGGTCATTGATATAATATGGTACAGTTACCTTGTTATTTTCTAGGGTTATGCTTATGGAATTGTTGATTGTCATTTAAATTGGATTATTTCCCTGTCTATTACAGTTCCATATATATATATATATATATATATATATATATATATATACACATATATATATATATATATATATATATATATATACACATAGAGGGTATTGTATTGTACATTTTCATATGTATAAGGGTGTATGGTCGTTGTTGTTTTTAATTGGTTTTATATTTTGTGTTTTTTTGGTGTTCATATTAATAAAATTTATATATATCTTCTCATATTTTTGTAGCAGGTGTGCACATATTTATGCATGGGCTTTTTTCTTCTCTTTTTGCCCGATATTGCATATTCCATGCATTTGGTAGCACCCTGTGCTGATATTAGAATCATATGTTATTGTGGGATAGTAGTGCACCTGATACTTTAACTATCGATAAACTTTAGTGAAACACTTTGGGGTTGAAAGTTATCACAACACATCTAGATAAGTTCCTTGGGGGTCTAATTTCCTATACGGGGTCAATTATAGGGAGTTTCTACTGTTTAGGTACATCAGGGGCTGTGCAAATGGGGATTTGGATGTTTTTCCCCAGCAGTTTGCCCCCAGCAGTTCGCCCCCAGCAGTTTGCTCCTGGGTACATTTCGCCCCCGCACATTTCGTCCCCAGCATTTGGCCCCCAGGATGTTTCGCCCCTGCACATTTCACCCCTGTACATTTCACACCCAGCAGTTCTCCCCAGCAGTTCGCCTCCAGCAGTTCGCCCCTGGGTACATTTCGCCCACGCACATTTCATCCCTAGCATGTGACTCCCAGGATGTTTCGCACCTGCACATTTCACCCCGCACATTTCGCCCCCCGCAGTTCGACCCTGGGTACATTTCGCCCCCGCACATTTTGTCCTCAGCATTTGGCCCCCAGATGTTTTGCCCCTGGCAGTTTGCCTCTGGATGTTTGTACCCTTGTGGGTCATGAATTCCCGTCTGTCATCAATGTTTCACCCCCAACAGTTCAACCCTGGCAGTTCGCCCCCGGATGTTTGTACCCTTGTCGTACATGAATTCCTGTCCGTCATCAATGTTTCCCCAGCATTTGGCCCCCGGATGTTTCGTGCCTAGCAGTTCGCCCCCGGATGTTTTGCCCCCAGCAGTTCGCCCCGGCAGTTCACCCCCAGCAGTTCACCCCGGATGTTTGTTCCCTTGTGGTTCATGAATTCCCGTCTGTCATCAATGTTTCGCCCCCAGTAGATCAACCCCAGCAGTTCCCCCCGGATGTTTTTACCCTTGTGGTTCATGAATTCCTGTCCGTCATCAATGTTTCGTCCTCCAGCAGTTCGCCCCCGGATGTTTGTACCGTTTTGCCCCAAGAATTTTGTGTTTGGATGTTTCGCCAGTTTGTCCTTGTGTTTTATGAATTCCAGTCCGTCATCAATCCACATGCCACAAAAATATTGTACAGAGTGCTGCACTTTTGTGACATGTTAAATCAACTGTTTCCATCTGTAAACCTCACAACTGATTGCATTATAGTGTCAGAGAATTTTGCCCGCAATTTTAACAAGACATTTTCCAAAACTTTTCTAAAACGTTTTTGTGTTACAAAAACATAACACGAAAAAAATAAACAGATTAAAAAAATGTAGTGTGAATGAGGCCTGATTTAGGTGAGGAATGTAAACCACTCTAAAATCAAAACATTTTGTGATCTTTTACCTGACCCAGCACTGACCTGCTTGTTTGCAAGTTTTGTTGCAGCTGTAACAATTTTCATGTCAGGTGTCCTGCAAGTTACATTAGACTAGCTCTTATTCCATCTTTACATCAGAATACAGCAGTGCCTAAAATCTGTACAAAGAGAGAGGTGTACTAGCACAAAAAATCAGTCAGTTTCCACAGCAATTCACTTTCTACAAGTATGAATTCAGTTCTATCCAAACGTGGGAAGAAGAAATCGGTCTACAAGAATCACATTTAGGTATTTTCCAAACGAACGGCTGACGATGTCCATTCCATCTAGGTGTGTGAAAAACGGTCGACTAGCAACAGTTGTGTTTGGACCAATGTAGCATCTGGTGAAGTGGTGAAAGTAACCAATCCCCACAACCACGCAGCACAAGCAGTAAGACAGAAACAATCCGACTTGTCAATGAGGCTGTCACCAGGGCAAGGACAACACAGGAGACACCATAACAGATTCTCACAGAAGTCATTTCAGGAGCCCATTCTAATGTAGCACTTCTCCCAAAGAAATTATCACTGAAGAGAACAATACGATTATCAAGGCAACTTGGCAATATTCCAAGGTTGCCCCAAACCCTTGATCAACTTGTTATTCTCCAGGAGTTCAAGGGGATCAATATTGATGGCATCCAGCAGCAGTTCCTTCTGTATGACTCTGGTAAGCATTTTACATTTTCATTATGCAGAATTATTGCAAAGTTTATGCTTCAGATGGACCCGTTGAAGCGTATACCACGCGAAACGGCCATAGTCCATTAACCAACCAGTTCATCTTGCAATTATCCTGCCCTCTGTAACCATGTCCACAGCACATTGTTAAAATAAAGGACAAAGGTTTTTTACTAGAAGACTTGTGTGGTGCTGCTATTTTCTTCCTGTTTGGATTTCCACTCATGTTTTTTTCAAGCAAGCATGCCTTATTCCAGTGGATTACCGTTTGGTGGGGTTGTCGACTCAGCTCATCCTACTGGACTCTGCTAAGACTGCTCAAACAGTGAGTACTCACCTGTTTCTTAGTGCCATTCAGCTTTTTTCTTGTTGTTTTTTATGGACTACCCGAGGGAATCCCTTTCAGGATTCCTAGCTAGGGATTCCCTTGGTCAAGAAGACTCTCCACACAGGTCGGGACCTCAGCAAAGGGGAGAGAAGTGATTTTTATTTTCTGATGAGCAAACTTCGAACATTGCCTGTTTGGGGTTGGTTTGGTTGAACCCGAGCAAGCAATGTTCAACACGAACCCTAAACTCTCCAGATTGGGTTTGCTCATCACTAGATACAGTATTATATGTAATGGATGACAAAAAAAAGCCATTAAGTGTAACACCACTAGTACATGACAGTAAAATGATGGTCACTTGTCTTAAATCAGGGTTGTCAAACTCATATTCACCAATTTAATGGTTGTCCCCAAAGGGCCATTTGTTACTGAAAGACCGGATGCACACAACCGAGTCCCGTCCAGAACATGCATTTCTCTGCACAGAGCAGTGCATGCCCCTGTATAAGGCATGTCACGGTGGATCAGCACTTTACCAGGCGCTGTCACATCTTCCCTGGATCTCACTGAAATCATGGAGAGCTGTAGCTGCAGCTTCCAGTCACTTGTCATTGTTGTGGGTACTGAAAGTTGCTGATAAACAGCTGGTTCAATGCAGAATACAACTGGACCCTATTCTTGGCCTAATCTGAGGAATGGGCATCAACAGAAAAAGGGATCCTAAAATGAGAATACTACTTTTATCTGCTGCTCCATTCTTTGGTATACTGGCAGAGTGTTCTGTGAGGGCTAATCCCAAAACCTCCCTTCTGAGGACCTGATAAAGAGGTTCTGTAGAAGCTGGTTAACCACCACTTTAGTTCAGCAAAGCCAATATCTCAGTTCTGCAGAGATGATTGGTTGGTCAGTCAACAATCCCCCTTCTTTCATACATAGCCTGTATTGAAGGGGTATTCTCATGCCGAACAGCAAAATAAGGTAGCATGCTTTCAGCAATCATGTCGCGGTAAGCATGCTGCCGATCTTCCCCTCCTGGTACTTACCTAGAGGTCGTCTGCTCATCTTTGCCTGATCTTCTCCTGGCTGTGTGGGCTGGCGATTGCCATGCTGGATCTGGAGGCCACCACAAGTCCTCTCCTTCCCAGCTTCCTCTTCTTCTGCCTGATCTCATCGTGGCCATGCGCAGCAGTGTCTTGGTGACAGGAGAGGCATCCTGCCCCCTGGATTGACTGATGAATGGGGCAGGAGTGACATCATGTTAGTGAGAGGCCTGGAGACATTCGGCCTCACTGCTGTGGCATTCATCAAGCTTCATGGATCAGTGATCCAGGGAAGAGGAAAAGACAGCCAGAAGCAGGAGAAGACATCAGGGGGAACAGTGTTATGACCTGGTGGTCAGGACAATAATGGACCTGGTGGTTAAGAGCACACGGAATGACCTGATAGTTACTGATAATAAAGGACGAGCTCTGGGATGAGGGAACTCTGCTGACCGCAATCCCTAATCCTATCGACACACACTAGAAATAGCCATGGATTGCTCCTAACGCTCCCTATGCAACTCTGCACTGCCTAAGGAACTAGCTAGCCCTGAAGATAGAAAAATAAAGCCTACCTTGCCTCAGAGAAATTCCCCAAAGGAAAAGGCAGCATATAATGACTGTGAGAAAAGATGAAAATACAAACAGAGAGATTAAATAGATTTAGCAAAGTGAGGCCCGACTTACTGAACAGACTGAGGATAGGAAAGGTTGCTTTGCGGTCAGCACAAAAACCTACAAAAAGACCACGCAGAGGGCGCAAAAAGACTCACGGTGCGGAGGCGCTCCCTCTGCGTCCCAGAGCTTCCAGCAAGCAAGACAACAATAAAAATAGCAAGCTGGACAGAAAAATAGCAAACCAAAGAAAATACAAGCAGGAACTTAGCTTCTGCTGGGAAGACAGGTCACAAGAATGATCCAGGAGTGAACTAGACCAATACTGGAACATTGACAGGTGGCATGGAGCAAAGATCTAAGTGGAGTTAAATAGAGCAGCCAGCTAACGAATTAACCTCGTCACCTGTGGAAGGAAACTCAGAAACACCCACCAGAGGAAGTCCATGGACAGAACCAGCCGAAGTACCATTCATGACCACAGGAGGGAGCCCGACAACAGAATTCACAACAGAACAGCTAGACTGCACTCTGTGACCCCAGGAGCTGCAGCTGCGACATGTAAGTATGTCACAAGGGTACAAACATCTGGGGGGTGAACTGCCACGGGTGAAACATCTGGGGGCTAAATGATGGGGATGAAATGTGCAGGGGCGAAATGTACCCAGGGGTGAACTGCTGGGGCGAAATGTGATGGGGCGGAATGTTCGGGCGCGAAGCATCCTGGGGGCCAAATGTTGGGGACAAAATGTGTGGGAGCGAAATGTACCCAGGGGCGAACTGCTGGGGGCGAAACATCTTAGAACTGTGCAAACGCAGCGTAACGCCTATAGACCATTCCATCTAAGTCTGCATTCCAAAAATGGCGCTCCTTCTCTTCCGATCTCTGCCATACACACAAGGGGTTGTTCACCCCACATATTGGGTATCAGCGTGCTCAGGACATATTTCACAACAACTTTTGGGGTCCAATTTCTCCAATTTGTGTGCTCACCACACATCTAGATAAGTTCCTTAGGGGGTCTACTTTCCAAAATGGTGTCACTTTTTGGTGGTTTCCACTGTGTAGGCACATCAGGGGCTCTCCAAACGAACATAGCAACCTATCTCAATTCCAGTCAATTTTACATTGAAAAGTCAAACGGCACTCCTTCCCTTCTGAGCTCTGCCATGTGTCCAAACAGTGGTTTACCCCCACATATGAGGTATCAGCATACTCAGGACACATTGCACAACATTTGGGGTTCAATTTCTCCTGTTAACCTTGGGAAAATAAAAAAAAATTGGGGCAAAAAATCATTTTAGTGAAAAAATATGATTTTTTTTAATCTTTACAGCTCTACACTAAAGAATTCTATAAAGCACTTGGGGGGTCAAAGTGCTCACCACACATCTAGATAAGTTCCTTAAGGGGTCTACTTTCCAAAATTACATAGTAACCTAGTTATTAAGGTTGAAGGAAGACTATAAGTCCATATAGCTCAACCCATATCCTAACCTAACATGCCCTAACATGTTGATCCAGAGGAAGGCAAAAAAAAACCCATGTGGCAAAGAGTAAGCTCCACCTTGGGGGAAAAAAATTCCTTCCCGACTCCACATACGGCAATCAGACTAGTTCCCTGGATCAACGTCCTATCAAGGAATCTAGTGTATATACCCTCTAACATTATACTTTTCCAGAAATGTATCCAGTCCCCTCTTAAATTTAAGTAATGAATCACTCATTACAACATCATACGGCAGAGAGTTCCATAGTCTCACTGCTTTTACAGTAAAGAACCCGCGTCTGTTATTATGCTTAAACCTTTTTTCCTCCAAACGTAGAGGATGCCCCCTTGTCACTGTTTCAGGTATATGATTAAGAAGATCATCAGAAAGGTCTTTGTACTGTCCCCTCATATATTTATACATTAAAATAAGATCACCCCTTAGTCTTCGTTTTTCCAAACTAAATAGCCCCAAGTGTAATAACCTATCTTGGTATTGCAGACTTGCACACTTGCAGGGGGTTTCTACTGTTTAGGCACATCAGGTGCTCGCCAAACGCGACATGACATCCTATCTCAATTCCAGTCAATTTTGCATTGAAAAGTCAAACGGCACTCCTTCCCTTCTGAGCTCTGCCATGCACTCAAACAGTGGTTTACCCCCACATATGAGGTATCAGCGTACTCAGGACATATTGCACAACAATGTTTGTGGTCCAATTTTTCCTGTTCCCCTTGTGAAAATAAAAAATTGGGGGCAAAAAATCATTTTTGTGAAAAAAAATTGATTTTTATTTTTACAGCTCTAAATTATAAACTTCTGTGAAGCACTTGGGGGGTCAAAGTGCTCGCCACACATCTAGATAAGTTTATTCGGGGGTGTACTTTTCAAAATTTTGTCACTTGTGGGGGGTTTCTACTGTTTAGGCACACTAGGGGCTCTCCAAACTTGACATGGCGTCCAGTTAATTTTGTATTGAAAAGTCAAACGGCATTCCTTCCCTTCCGAGCTCTGCCATGCTCTCAAACAGTGGTTCCCCCCCACATATGAGGTATTGGCGTACTCCGTACAAATTGTGCAACAACTTTTGGGGTCTAATTTCTCCTGATACCCTTGGTAAAATAAAACAAATTGGATCTGAAGTTAAAAATTTTGTAAAAAAAAAGGTAAATATTATTTTTTTAAACATTCCAAAAATTCCTGTGTGTAACAACTTTGCTGGCATCACGGCATGGCCTCTCATCTCTTACCCACTGCTCCAGGCCATGATGTGGTTTCTGTTTCTTGCCAGCTCCGTATTCTGTTCCTCTGCTCTCTGCATGCTTCCTGGCTGTGTGTATAGGGGGGCAGCGCCTGAACTCTCTGGTTCTTATAGGAATCAGGTGCACCTGTCTAATCTGTTCCTGACCAATTACAAGAGGCCTCCAGTATTTAGTGCAGCTCCACCCAGTGGACTGGGCTTGTGCAATGTGTTAGCTCAGTTTGTGTTTAGCTGCTGAGTTTGCCAGGCCTTGCTCTGTGTTACTCCCTCTCTGAAGGCTCTTCTTGCCTTGATCTTGTTGGTCTGCCCTCCAGGAGGCTGTATATCCTGGTCTCTGTGTCTGAGTCCTTGCTTTGTCTTGTTTTGGTTTGTCCGCCCTCCAGGAGGCAGAAGATCATGGTCCCTGTGTCTTTGTTCTTGTTTCTTGTCTTGTTCCATTTCCTTGTCTGAACTTAATCTTATCTGAGTCTCCTTGTCTGTGGCTTCCTTCCCTGTTGTGTCTTTCCTTGTGTTCTCAGTCTGCTTATGCTCCGCACTCTTGCGGCTCTGCCTGCTCTGAACCCTTGTGACTTTGCCTGGGCTCTGCTCTATTGCAGCTTTGCCTCTGCACTGCACTCCTGCGGTTCTGCTCCGTTCTACTCTGCTCTGCAGTGACCTCTTGCTGCAGCTCCTCTCCGCATTCCTTGCGGTTTGGCTCTGCTTAGTTTCTGTTGCTGCTCCAGCTCCTGCTGCTCTACCATTCCTATCCGCAGCCTTGCAGTTCTCTTCCTGTGTGAACAGGTCCCAACCTGTTCCTTCACACTCCATTCCTTCCGGCATTGTTTTCATACCTGCATCTCCTGTATGAACAGGTCCCAACCTGTTCCTTCCCACTCCATTCCTTCCTGCGTGTTTCCGTACCTGCATCTCCTGTGTGAACAGGTCCCTACCTGTTACTTCATACACACCAACCTGCCCTGTGTCTCTGCCGTTCCTGCGAGCCCTGTGTCTCTGCCATACCTGCGAGCCCTGTGTCTCTGCCGTGCCTGCCAGCCCTGTGTCTCTGCCGTTCCTGCCAGTCCTGTGTCTCTGCCAGCTCTGTCTAAGCCATGCCAGCCTACTCATCTGAGTTTCATCCGTGCTCATCTGCTAGTCCTGCCTGATGTCCGCACCAATCCAAGTGTTCCTGTTCTCCAATAGGGATCAGCAGCCACAGCCAGACACCACCCTGGAGTAGCACCTGGCAGCAGCCTGCCGCACAAGCCTGACCTCGCCATCAGAGGCTCCAGTAAAAGCCAAGGCAATTGTCATAGTCATGCCCCTTCCAGGGTAGTCTGGTTTGTGGCACAGTGGGGCCACAAACCCCCCGAGCTCACGCCCACCAGTCAGGGTGTGAGTGTGACACTGTGAAGCACCTGATTGGTTGATAAACTTCTTGAATGTGGTTTTGAGCACCTTAAGGGGAGCAGTTTTTAGAATGGTGTCACTTTTGGGTATTTTCTATCATATAGGCCCCACAAAGTGACTTCAAATGTTACGTGGTCCCTAAAAACAAAAATGGTGTTGTAAATCTGAGAAATCCCTCGTCAACTTTTAACCCTTATAACTTCCTAAAAAATAATTTTGGTTCCAATATTGTGCTGATACATGTGTGACATATTGTGGTGAAATATGTATATATGTGTGCAGTCAACTATGTATAGGTTTATTGTGTGACTAATAATAATGTTACATCTGATCTGAAGGCTGCCGGTCTCACCCAAGTGTTAATATGTATTTTCTTGAGACAGCAGACTTCTGTCTCCAAATCTCACCAGGGGGTCATGCTGGGAACCAAGAAGAAAGGGAACATTTGACACCTCCTAGCTCTTTGGAAGAGAGATGTCACTTAAGGCCCCTTCACATTAAGCGACGCTGCAGCGATACCGACAACGATCCGGATCGCTGCAGCGTCGCTGTTTGGTCGCTGGAGAGCTGTCACACAGACCGCTCCCCAGCGACCAACGATGCCGGTAACCAGGGTAAACATCGGGTAACTAAGCGCAGGGCCGCGCTTAGTAACCCGATGTTTACCCTGGTTACCATGCTAAAAGTAAAAAAAAAACAAACACTACATACTTACCTACAGCCATCTGTCCTCCAGCGCTGCGCTCTCTGCTTCTCTGCTCTCCTCCTGTACTGTCTGTGAGCCGGAAAGCAGAGCGGTGACGTCACCGCTCTGCTTTCCGGCTCACAGACAGTACAGGAGGAGAGCAGAGCACAGCGCTGGAGGACAGACAGCGGTAGGTAAGTATGTAGTGTTTGTTTTTTTTTACTTTTAGCATGGTAACCAGGGTAAACATCGGCCCTGCGCTTAGTTACCCGATGTTTACCCTGGTTACCAGTGAAGACATCGCTGGATCGGTGTCACACACGCCGATCCAGCGATGTCAGCAGGAGTCCAGCGACGAAATAAAGTTCTGGACTTTATTCAGCGACCAACGATCTCCCAGCAGGGGCCTGATCGTTGGTCGCTGTCACACATAACGATTTCATTAACGATATCGTTGCTACGTCACAAATAGCAACGATATCGTTAACAATATCGTTATGTGTGAAGGTACCTTTACAGTCTGACACTATCTGTGGGAAGCTTTACAGGAAGAATCTCAGAGAAATAATATATTCATTGGGGTGCGGCCGTGGTCCAATCAAAAACAAACAATTAGAATAACTTGAGGGGCTGGTCTAGAAATCTGACCTCCAGGTTGACTCTATAAATTTGGCTTGTATACATTCAAAATTGTTCACATGTGAGGGCAGCCTGGGAAGCTGATGTGTTCCACCAAGTCTATATTCATCCTACCCTCAAGGAACAGAAAGCAGACTACAAGTTAGCAATTTCTGTAAGTTTTCTCCTGTTTATTTTATACTGTTTTGCATACCTGTATGTCTTTTTATTATCATATTTTTATACCTTTTTCTTACTGTAAGCACTGAAACTTTTTGGGATAAAGCATAAAACTTTAACAAGTTGAATCTTGAATGTTCTAAAGAATCCATAGCCTTAAACTGTGTGAGCCTTATGAGTGGTAGACAGTATTAGTCCGGGACTCATCGCCCATGTATTCTGTGAGTGGTGGCAGCATGTATGAGCGGGTGTGTGGCCTGGGTCGGTGTGGGATTTATGCTCCCATCACAGCATAGGACAGAGGTTGAATGCAGGACTGAGAGTGGGGAGAAAGATTAACCCTTGCAGGCGCAACCCCAAGTCACGTGCTGAGAGCGGGTACATGACGAATTAGTGACAGCACGGAGAGGGATCCGTGACACATATCTGTGATTTAAGGGCATGAAAATTCAAATTTGGAAAATTGTGAAATTTTCAAAATTTTTGCCAAATTTCTGCTTTTTTGACAAATAAATGCAATATCGAGGAAATTTTACCACGAGTATGAAGTACAATATGTCACGAGAAAACAATATCAGAATCACTGGGATCCATGCAAACATTCCAGAGTTATATCTTCATAAAGGGAAAGTGGTCAGAATTGTAAAAACTGGTCCGGTCTTTAACATGCAAACCACCCTTGGGGGTTAAATTATCGGGTTTTAGGCAACTTAGCCCCAGGAATCAGGTCAATGGCACAATCAAAAGGATGGTGTGGTGGTAACCCCTCGGCCTGACTTTCGGAGAACATGTCCTCGAAGTCCTTCAGGTACTCCGGAATACCCTCCAGACCGACGGACAACAGACACAGAATTCAGACATTTGTTTTCACAGTTAGATCCTCATTTAACAATCTCCCGAGCCTCCCAGTCACTGATTGGATTATGACATTGCAGCCAAGGAAACCTCAAAACTAAACCAGCAGGGAGAATGTCCAAAACGTAACAAGCTATATGTTCCAGATGCACAGACCCCACCTTAAGGACAAACTGTTTAGTAACAGAATGGATCCCATCCTTGGTGAACGGGGTTGAGTCAAAAGCCACCACTCTCAAGCTTTTGTCCAATCTAACTATCCTTATCTCACAGTGGACCACAAGCCTCGAGTCAATTAAGTTTGCTGACAACTTGCAATCCACAAACGTAGAAGAGGGAAAAACACAATTGTTCACACCAACTTCCACTTTCAACAATGGTTTGAAGGCTGAGGAAAAAGGTACCTGTGGGTCTGGATAACCTCCTTGGAAGTTACCCAGACCTAGTCGTTTCCCAAGACCTTGGAATCTGGGGGCAAGAGGGACAGTCCTTTTATCCAATGTCTGTGTGCTCCACAATAGAGTTTTTTCTCTCTGCGATGTCTCCTCTCCTCCCTCATGGAGACAGCCCCCACCTCCATGGGCTCAACCGACGACAAAGACTCCGGTTTCACTGGCAACAGCACAACACCTTGCAGCTCAACACCTCTCTCTCAGTCTACGGTCCATACAGACGGCCTGGGTCATGGACTCCTCCAGGGAATCATGCGATGGATGCAGGGCCAAAGCATCCTTCAAATGCTCAGAGATACCCCATCGGAATAGCCCCCTGAGTGCTGAGTCATTCCAGGAAACCTCAGATGCCCACCCACTATACTCGGAACAGTACCACTCAGCAGAGCGCTTTCCCTGGATGAGACTCATAATTGTGTCCTCTGCCAATTTCACATGATCCGGTTCATCATATATAAGACCAAAGGCCTTGAAGAACCGCTCAACAGGCATTCTCTCCGGGGAGGTAGGGGAAAGGGAGAAAGCCCAGGATTGCGGCCCCTTACGTAACAGGGAAATAACTATCCCCACCCTTTGACTCTGACTACGTGACGACCAAGGACGCAGAGAAAAAAGTAATTTACAACTTTCCTAAAACACCCGGAATTTTTTCTTATCCCCAGAAAAGGTATTCGGAAGTTTGACGGCGCGTTCAGGATAGGATAGGGAATTATTGGACACAGTTCCCTCCCCATTGCCAGCTGAGGAAGAGGCACCCCGAACAGTATTAACTGTATCTGCCAACTCCCTCTGTACCTGTTGGTGCGAAGCAACCAATGCTCTCTGCTCTACAGAGAGGTTCTGCATCATCTTTGTCAGGTTGGATACTTGATCTGACAGAGCATGCAGCGGGTCCATAACAACACACAAGACCCCCCCCCCTGAAAAATTGTATAAGGTCGGTGATAAATGGGATGACACCAGTGGTGTCACTGGCGCTGCCTAGGGGGTGCTATCAGAGGGTCACGTGAACAAGCACAGGGAGTGCAGGGACAAGGCACGCTGTGCACAAGGACCTGAGACTCAGCAGTGAACAGCGCACAGGACCTGGCACTGAGCAGTCACATAACCAGGGAGTGGAGCCACCGCGTGTGAGTCCAGGAAAGACAACTGAATTCAGAGTGCAAGGCAAAGACAGTACACGTGGTCAAGGAAAGCCACGGGTCAAAAGCCAGATGAGAGCGTAGTACCTAGGGATAAGACAACGAGTAAACGGAGACAAGCCAAGGGGGTCAGATAACCAGGAGAGACAGAGCAGTACAAAGCAGGATACAGAGGCGAGAGTCAGGGGGTGAACTGGGTCATGCACAGCAAGGCACACAGGCAGAGAGGCACAATTACGGATGTAACCTGGGTCAGCAACCACTAGCCGAGTATACGGAAGTATCACTGACACCAAACCCAGGAACTGCCAACATTAAATACTCGCCCCAGAACCAAAGAGAGGTGAACTAAAGTTAACCTTTACCTGACCAGGATGGAAGCGGAACCATCCTTTCCAGGGTCATGACAAAAAGAAATGATTGATCTTTGCCAAAGAGTACCTTGACAACCCACAATCCTTCTGGGAAAATGTTTGGTTGACAGAAGAAACAAAACTAGAGCTTTTTGGCAATGCAAAGCAATAGTTTGTTTACAGACGGCACAATAACGCTTATAAGGAAAAGAACACCCTACAAACAGACAAGCATGGTGGAGGATTGATAATGTTGTGGGGTTGCTTTGCTGTTGTTGGTACTGGAGGCCTTGACCCCATAATAGGATTCATGAAATCAGAGAATTATCAAGAGATTTTAGAGCGAAATGTCCTACGTGGTGTAAGAAAACTTGGTTTCAGTCGGAGATCATGGGTCCTCCAGCAAGACATTCACGCAAAGCACACATCCAAAAGTACACAGGACTGGTTGAAAAATAAAAAATGGACTGTTTTAAAATGGCCAGCAATGAGTCCTCACTAGTGACGAGCGAGTATACTCGTTGCTCTGGTTTTCCCCAAGCACGTGTGTCGCCCAGGAGACCGGGGTACCCAGCACCGGACCAATGGGGTCTGTCTCTTAAGCGGGATGTCACGGGTGGCTTGACCCGGTGCTGTGGCCTCAGGCAATGCACAGTGTAAGGGGTATCGTGAGGGGACAGGCACTTACTTGATCAGCAGCAGGTTCTCCCAGCGGTGACGATCCCGATCCTGGATAGATGACTATTGTCCAAATGAAAGACTGAGGCGTTGAAACGTTTAACCAGTTTACTTTAACATAAAGGGATTTACAACCAGTCCTGTCACCGGAGTCTGTATGGGAACTCTAAATTACTTTGACCCTGCCGAGGTCTTCGCCTCTTATTGTACGCAGTTTCTGTGTGGCCCTGCTGCTGTATGTGAACTGGCTGCCGGCCCAATCTGCCCCCTCCGGGTCCTGGTTCGACGGGCAACCCGAGTCCTTTTATCGACTTACCCCCTCCGGGAGTACCGCTGAACTCTGTGTCTGTTGCTGCGTCCGGCCCTAGTGAAGCTGATATCACCTCACGTTTTTCCGGTTGCTGTATTATATATAATGAATACCGCCACGGATCCGGTATCCGTCTTTGCGCCTGTTCTGGGTAGTGATTAATGCTACCCGGTTCTCACAATATCCTTTTTCTCTGTCCCTTTTCTCCTCAGGCCGGTGATTTGGGCCTGGAAACCGTCATAGGGCTGTTAGAAATTCAGCTGTATGACCTCTCACTTTCAGCTCCTTAGCCCAACTGCCAGTTTTTCTCTCAGACAAGAATGGATCAAGGGGAGTCTCAGGAGCTCCCCCTTATGGCCGGAGGTGGTAGTGCAGTTTTGCTATCTTAGTACCTGTATTTAGTGTCAGTAACTATTTTTGTGGCAAATACCCCTAGGGGTGCCACATTCCCCCTTAGTTAAGAACAGTACTCCGGGACTGTGGGACGATAACATTTTGAAATATCAATTAATATGTACAGAGTCTTAAAAATGAAAAGTTACAAAAACCACTCAAAGAAACAAAAATAGAGTTCTGTAAAAAGTCACTTCAAATAGCGTCCATTAATACAGTTCTATCCTTGAAGGTACTAGGAAAGGCACTGCACTTTGTGTCCAAGAATTTAGTTCCATTTTTCCAACGGAGTTACCAATATAAAGTCTAAAGAAAGTTCAAAAAGAGCAAAAAGCAAAGTTCAAAAAGCAGTCTTTCCGGAGCTTTGATTTAGTGCCTCCGGGCTGATAAAAAGTTCAAGAATATGCAATAAGTTCATACAGACAAGTCTCTGTAGGTACTGGGCTTAAACGTTGCAGAATGATAACAATGACTATAGTTTTATAGTTGGTAATCCGCATACCTGGCCGGTAATTGACCCTGGGTACTACGCTGTAATCTACGTAATAGCGGTGTCTCTTCATGTGGTGTACTACTGTCTACTGCGGATGTAGTATCTGCCCGCTCTGCTAAAGATAATTCCACGACTATGGAATTGGCAAGTCCACCGTGAATGGGATTACTCTGATCAGGAATCTGTTCTTCCTGGCCTGGAACCTCCCGTAGTACGGGGTCAGCCTCCTCCTGTCTTTGGACTTCTGGTATTGGGTTCGGTGTTGGGTAAAAGGCCACCATGGGAACCACTACTGCACCATGGTATGTTAGTAGGGTTTTGGGAAAGTCTCCTATACAGGTGTGATACATTTCCTCTTCTTTTTCCTTTACTAGTTGGACCTGCATGGGTTGAATAACTTCTGGTTCTGGCTGGACAACTTCTGGCTCTTTCAATGCTTCCGGACATAATTTAAGATTGTCTCTTGACACTAGTACAGATGTTAAGCCTCCGTTTTTGCTAATGAGACACATTTTAGGATTATCCATTCTTGTTGGTAAAACTGTGTAGGGTACGGCTTCCCACTGATTGTCTAGTTTATTGGTTCGACGATTTCTCTTGAGCACTTGGTCACCCGGTCTTAATGGGGTCGCTAGAGCATTCTGGTTGAAAGTTCGCTCTTGTCTTTCTCTAGTTTGCTGAAGGCTTCTTTCCACACTCTCTTGCACTTGGCGATACTGCTTTTGCCGTATGATATCCCAATTGGAGTCTTGAACTTCTGCGTCTGGTTTCAGAATTCCCATTTCTAGATCAATTGGTAATTGGCCGGGTCTTGCACGCATAAGGTAAGCTGGGGTGCAGTTGGTGGAGCTCACCGGGACATGATTATACAGATCCACCAAGTCAGGCAATTTCTCTGGCCATTGATTCCTTTCTGTCTCAGGTAAAGTCTTTAGTAGGTCTATTACAATATGGTTCATCTTCTCGCATAAGCCGTTTGTTTGTGCATGATAGGCCGTCGTCCGGATCTTTTTGCAACCATACATATTACAGAATTCTCTGAAGATCTCTGATTCAAAGGCTGTACCTTGGTCGGTGAGAACCTGTTCCGGATATCCATGGGGTCTACAAAAGTACGTTTGGAACGCTTTGGCTGCTGTTTTTGCTGTCAGATCTTTTACGGGTACTACTACCAAGAAGCGTGAATAATGGTCCACGATGGTCAAGGCATAGACATAGCCGGATCGGCTTGGTGTCAACTTCACGTGGTCCATGGCTACAAGTTCAAGTGGTTGTTTGGTGATTATGGGCTGCTGTGGTGCTCTTTGGTTCTTTTGATCGTTTCTTCTGAGGTTGCACGGGCCACAATTTCTGCACCACTGTTCGATTGATTTTCTCATCCCGACCCAATAAAATCTTTCTCTTAGAAGTACTTCTAACTTTTTCCAACCGAAGTGACCAGCACCATTATGGTAAGCTTCGAGGACCATCTTGACATCTTGTTTAGGCACGATAATCTGCCAAACCAATTCATGTGTTTTCGGATTGGTGTACCTTCTACAGAGCTTCCCTTGATACAGGAACATTTTGCCTCTCTCTTTCCAGAGTTGATGCGTTTCTTCTGGGGCATCCTCATCGGGATATGCACTTTGCTCAGTTAACAGTTCCTTCACCAACTTCACAGCCGGATTGCTGTCTTGGGTGTCAGCCCATCTATGGTGTGCTAACGGATTAAAATTCACCTCTTGTTGTTTCTGATAGGTACTTGACTGATGATGGTTTGCCTTGGGATGATGGAAGGCTGGTAGTTCAATTTCTTCAAGCTCCCCCGTTTCTTCTTCTACATCTCTCAAGTGTGGCATCCGGGATAGGGCATCGGCATTTCCATTCTTGCGACCTGCTCGATACTTGATCTTGAAGTTGTAATTAGATAACAGGCCTATCCATCGCTGTTCTAACGCACCTAATTTGGCTGTGTCCAGGTGGGTCAACGGATTGTTGTCAGTATAGACAATAAATTCTTCAGCGGCCAGATAGTGTTTGAAACGTTCAGTCACAGCCCAAACTACTGCCAGTAGTTCCAATTTGAAGGAGCTATAATTTTCTGGATTTCTTTCAGGAGGCCGGAGCTTTCTATTTGCAAAGGCGATGACTTTCTCCCGACCTTCTTGCTTTTGTGACAGCACCGCTCCTAGTCCCACATTACTGGCATCGGTGTAGAGGATGAAAGGTTGATGGTAATCTGGGTATGCCAGAACCTCTTCACCGGTTAGTGCCTTCTTTAGTTGTTCAAAGGAGTCTTCCCTTTCGTCGTTCCACTGGAAAGGAGGGTTTCGGTTTGAAGGTTTCTTCGTCTGCCCTACCAAGGCGTCTTGCAAGGGTGCTGCCAACTTGGTAAATCCTTTTATAAATCTGCGATAGTAACCCACCAATCCCAGGAATTGCCTCACTTCTTTTGCGCTGGTAGGTCTCGGCCAATCCCTTATGGCGGTTATTTTCTCGGGATCCGGTGCTACTCCCTCCGAACTCACGATGTGTCCCAGGTACTGTACCTTTGGCTTGAGAAGGTGACATTTGGATGGCTTGATTTTCATGCCATACCTGGATAAGGCTTCGAACACTTCTGCCAGGTCTTTTAAGTGTTGTTCGTAAGTCTTTGAGTAGACGATCACATCATCTAGGTACAGGAGGACGGTCTCGAAGTTCTTGTGTCCGAGGCAGTATTCCATCAGCCGCTGGAAGGTACCGGATGCATTGCAGAGTCCGAACGGCATGCGATTAAATTCACTTAGACCCATTGGTGTGGTGAATGCCGTCTTTTCCTTATCTCTATCAGCCACAGGGACTTGCCAATACCCGCTTGTTAAGTCTAAGGTGTGATGAGAGGCTCCCTGGAGATTTTTTTTGTCTCGGTTGAGCACTCCATCAAGTCCTGACCACATACTGACTGCCTTATCCCCTGATGATTCTTCCCTGAGATGAAACGCGTAGGGAGGTGGTCTTTAACGCAGGAGGTGGTCTTGGAGTCCAACGGATCCTAGATGGACGGAATTTGATCCATGGGACTCTTACCTTGACATGGGGAACACATTTCAGTATGCTGCAGTGCCACATTTGGGTGAGATTGTTCCAATAGCTCTATGTGTGTCCTCGTGTATTTGAGGTTTCTCATTGATGATAAATAGCGGTGCTGTTTTTTCTTTCACCTTATAGAGAACCTTAAGTAAATTTTCTGTAACAGTAGCATACATTGGTATTTTTGGTTCCTCTGCTTTACTGGACAGGGTGTACATTGTGATAATAAGCCCTTAAGGCTGTGTAGAGTTCCAAATTGACTACTGATTATTCCTCTTTTGGACTGTTTATCAGTTCCTTGTCCTGTTGACCTGTGTGGTCAATGCACGAGTTTGTCATTATATGTTGTGTCATGTAGTTTTTAAGTCTAAGGTGGAAAAATAATTAGCAGATTTCAAAGCGGTCAAGGACTCTTCTATCCTAGGCAAGGGGTAGGCGTCTTTATGGGTGATGTTATTAATCTGCCGGTAGTCTACGCACATTCTCATGGTTCCATCTTTTTTTTTGACAATCACTAGAGGGGCCACCCAGGGGCTACAGCTGTCTCTTATTACCCCGGCCTGTTTCATATCCCTCAGCATATCTTTTGCACATTGATAGTGAGTGGGCGGTATGGGTCTATATCTTTCTTTTATTGGGGGATGGTCACCGGTGGGGATTGTGTGTTCTACCCCTTCTATCCGTCCGAAGTCCAATGGGTGTTTACTGAAGACTTGTTCATATTCCGTCACTAGCCTATACACCCCTTGTTTTTGATGGGTAGGTGTTGAATTTATGCCCACGTGTAGCTGTTGGCACCAATCCTCCAACTGAGCCGTTGACTTCCACCTGACAGGTTGGTTCTAAGGGCTCAATGGTTGTGATGGCATTGTTGTCAACAGTATATAGCTTTGCCACTGTAGCATACCTTGGCAAAGTGACCTCTTCCTCTCCACAGTTCAAAAGTCGTACCGGCACTCGTCCACGGTGTACCTCGACTACCCCTCGTGCTATGAGTATAGTGGGCCTGCTGTCGGTGTACACTGGTTCTGTTAAGGCTTGATAATCTCGTCCCTTAGTACCAATGGCTGCTCTACACCATACCAGCATTTCTGTTTTTGGTGGGATTACAATAGACGTTGGATCACTTACCCTCACACTGCCGATTTCTCCACCTGCAACTTCTACCTGTTGCCTTAACATCATTACTTTTATTTCCCTCCGGAGAACTCTCTGTTGGCAGGATTGGGCAGTTTCAGCAATTTGCTGTAAGACAGAAATAACTTCGGAAAAGCAGTTCTCTAACACATTCATTCCTATCAATACAGTTGGTTCACAGTTCCGCCGGTCAACATCAACAACAATTATACCCTGTTTCTTCAATTCTACTTTACCAATCTTTAAGGTCATCTCTCTGAATCCTAGTTTCAGTACCAACTTACCATTACTGGCCCATATATCTAGTTCAACATCAGAGGGCCCTTTATCAATATCTGCATCAGCCCAGTACCTCTTATAAAGGATATACGGTATAGATGAAATCTGGGAACCTGTGTCCAGCAAAGCGTTGAGGGGAATTCCGTCCAGCACGATAGGGATAATGGGTCGTCCTCCGATGTACCTGTCGTGCCAGGGTGTTGGGCCTTGAAAGTTCATTCCTGCGAAGCGGCCCGCATTCCCAGGGGATTCCCGTTTAAATCACAATCTCGTGCAAAGTGGCCTGGCTGCTGGCAACGGCGGCAAATGGGCTGTCCATCCGGTTGGTAGCGGTCGCGGGGTCGTCCTCTCCATGTCGGGTATCTCCGGGGTCTCATCCATGGAACATCTTCTCTATGGTTTGCCAACTCCATCTTGGGTCCTCTCATCTCCTGCATGGTTTTAGCCATTGAAGCAACAATATCAGTTAAAGAGTCAAGCTTTTGTTGAAGAGCCTCATTAGTACTGGGCCCCAGGGGCTTAGCAATGGCCCCGGACATAGCTGATGTCACTGGCACTCCCTGTTGTTGAGGAGCCTCTGCCATGGGTTGCGCAGGCTCCTGATCCCGAGGTGCCTCTGCCAGCTGGAGACGTATAGTGCTCTCCTTTAATTGGGCAAATTCAGGGTTCTTAAAAACAAGCATGCTCACATGCCCCCGGTGAGAAGGGGTGTAGAGTCCCTCAATAAATTGATCTCTTAGCAGTTTATCCGCTCCGGTGTTAAAAATGGGTTCAGCCAGTGTAAGTGATTTAAGGGCTTGCCTGCAGGTTTAAGGCAAAGTCTCTCACGCCCTCATTAACTTTTTGTTTGCAATTAAAGAATCGTACTTTAGCTTTGCTGCTGGCAGTGGTTTCAAATGTAGCTTTTAATCCAGCAAATATGCGTTCAACAGTGCCTTTTAGATCAGCTGCCCATGCTGTGACTTCTCGCTTAGCATGGCCACTTAACTGCATCATCAGGAGACTAACACGCTGAACTTCACCCACGGGGAACATGTCAAAATGGGCCAGCATCTTTTCTCTGAAATCATCAAGGGCATTAGGCTCACCTTCATACATTGGAAGCCATGGGCCACCCGGGGTATATGGCATCAGCATGATGGGCACCACTCCTTGCACCGCTGCGCTACCGGACTCTCTATCGACACTTTCTTTCAGCTGCATTAGCGTCGCCGGGTGCTGCGGCGTCTCCGTGCTGCGACATACTGTGCCCCCTTAGTTAATCCGGACCCTTCCGGTCCTCCGCTTCCGTCGGGATAGTGTAGATTCGTTCCGCTGTGCAGCAGGATTGGTTTTCCCCTTGCTCTGACGTCAGAGCGCTCAGCTTGGTGCCGCCCACAATGACACGCCCCTGCTGCTCCCGCCCGCCACGCGCTCTGTAATGGCGGATTCTGAAGTTATTCAGTCAGACTGGGGCTCAGGTAATGGCGTAGCTCAATTAACAGTCTCGTGCCTAATGGTTATGAGGTGATGGCGGCCATCTTTACTCCATTATAACCAATGGGGAAAAGTCACTTTCAATAGTTTTTAATGGGAAATGGAATTTTCTTTAATAAAGTCAATTTTCAAGATTTTTCATCCAAGTTTTCACAGTTTTGGGCTCCAATCACGGCACACAATACCCGGTATACGGGCTGGCTGAATCCTGTTCGTGACGCCAATTGTGTCGCCCAGGAGACCGGGGTACCCAGCACCGGACCAATGGGGTCTGTCTCTTAAGCGGGATGTCACGGGTGGCTTGACCCGGTGCTGTGGCCTCAGGCAATGCACAGTGTAAGGGGTATCGTGAGGGGACAGGCACTTACTTGATCAGCAGCAGGTTCTCCCAGCGGTGACGATCCCGATCCTGGATAGATGACTATTGTCCAAATGAAAGACTGAGGCGTTGAAACGTTTAACCAGTTTACTTTAACATAAAGGGATTTACAACCAGTCCTGTCACCGGAGTCTGTATGGGAACTCTAAATTACTTTGACCCTGCCGGGGTCTTCGCCTCTTATTGTACGCAGTTTCTGTGTGGCCCTGCTGCTGTATGTGAACTGGCTGCCGGCCCAATCTGCCCCCTCCGGGTCCTGGTTCGACGGGCAACCCGAGTCCTTTTATCGACTTACCCCCTCCGGGAGTACCGCTGAACTCTGTGTCTGTTGCTGCGTCCGGCCCTAGTGAAGCTGATATCACCTCACGTTTTTCCGGTTGCTGTATTATATATAATGAATACCGCCACGGATCCGGTATCCGTCTTTGCGCCTGTTCTGGGTAGTGATTAATGCTACCCGGTTCTCACAATATCCTTTTTCTCTGTCCCTTTTCTCCTCAGGCCGGTGATTTGGGCCTGGAAACCGTCATAGGGCTGTTAGAAATTCAGCTGTATGACCTCTCACTTTCAGCTCCTTAATAATAATAATAATAATAATAATTTTATTTATATAGCGCCAACATATTCCGCAGCGCTTTACAAATTATAGAGGGGACTTGTACAGACAATAGACATTACAGCATAACAGAAATACAGTTCAAAACAGATACCAGGAGGAGTGAGGGCCCTGCTCGCAAGCTTACAAACTATGGGGAAAAGGGGAGACACGAGAGGTGGATGGGCTCCTTAGCCCAACTGCCAGTTTTTCTCTCAGACCAGAATGGATCAAGGGGAGTCTCTGGAGCTCCCCCTTCTGGCCGGAGGTGGTAGTGCAGTTTTGCTATCTTAGGACCTGTATTTAGTGTCAGTAACTATTTTTGTGGCAAATACCTCTAGGGGTGCCACATTCGCTCGGGTGATCTCTGAGTATTTGTTAGTGTTCGGAGATTACATTTTCATTGCTGCAGCTGAATGATTTACAGCTGTTAGCCAGCTTGATTACATGTAGGGATTCCCTAGCAACCAGGCAACCCTCACATGTACTCAGCCTGCTTAATAGCAGAAATCATTCAGCTACCGCGATGAAAACTAAATCTCCGAACATTAACAAATACTCGGAGGTCACCCGAGCGTGCTTGGGAAAACCCGAGCAAGGAGTATACTCGCTCATCACTAGTCCTGACCTCAATTCCATTAAAAATCTTTGGGGTGAGCTGAAATCTGCCATTGGGAAAAAGAACCCTGCAAACATTTAAGCTTGAACAAACTGCAAAGCAAGTATAAACTGTAAACACTTATGTATACCATATATTCAAATTACTCAGAGTAATTAGAGTGCCTACAGTGCATAAAAGGTACAGTAATGAAACATGAATAGTCAACC
The DNA here is from genome assembly GCF_032444005.1 of Ranitomeya imitator. Lineage (NCBI taxonomy): Eukaryota > Metazoa > Chordata > Amphibia > Anura > Dendrobatidae > Ranitomeya > Ranitomeya imitator. The sequence continues at coordinate 175,817,242 of NC_091286.1, read as the reverse complement.
TATAATGTCCTACTTTGGTGTAACAACCGGAGTAGGCATATCTTTAAAAGAGACAATGCGATGGTAAAACTTCTCCTACGCACGTTTTGGCGGCGTGCCTTCGTCAGGGACACTCTAATTACTAGTAACTTGAATATATGGTATACATGAGTGTTTATACATTCTTCTTGATGTAAATTGTTCTATTGGTGCCTTGTTGCTCTCAGTGTTCTGGACTACATTGTTTATTATTACTATATTTGGATCTTGCATGCCAACTGGTGGTGCCACTTATTTCTCTTCTGGCTCATCATCATGCACTATTAGCACTGTTTTTAATGAATTGTCATATTATAAATAATTCTAATAAAGCTTTATTCCTTTCTTGTTCAATATACGCTTCTGTTTATATTGGCTTCTTTATACAGTACAGTACAATTGATATATAATACATTATTTTTTTAATCTCAGTGTACAACATACAAGAACACTACTATTGGCAGCCAGTATAAATAAATGTGTAAATAAGTCAAATATGGAGTATTCATTGTCAAGCAATGAAATCCCTGTGTGAGCCTGCATTGTAGCAGGAAACATGGCAATAATCCCGCTCATGGTCTCCATGCAATCTCTAAGCTGCTCGGAGAGGAGGGGGCTGTTTCTGTGTCATTCTGGAAGTGAGCAGAGCACATGATGGGCTTCTCCACACCAGCGGGGGCTGGGCTGCCTTGTAAATGGATGAGTAGAGAAACAGCCACAATACTACGGGACTGAGCAGGATTTTCATTGGATAGGTTAATAAAGAAACCATTTTAGATGACGAAATGCAGACTTTTATTTTATGAGCGTCTTGAAATCCCTTGTTTGTCTGACAGAACATCAATCTACTTTAAGCAATGGCGGTAGGGAGCGATCTGCTGGAATAGAAAGTGACAGCCTGTAACCAGAGATCCCAGGCCCTGTCCATGGCTAGGACTATAAGGCACCAGCCTGCCCACAGGGATGTGGCCATGGCCACCAGTGCTGCCTGTCTGGGAGTGACCGCACACGGATACACGGGTACAAACACAGATCCTGTCAGTCATCTTCACCTTATGGCGGCACAAATATTACTCATCGTGCCCATGGGAGCCCCAGACCGAGCCGGCTACCTGCATCTGGGGATAAAGCCGTATTTCCAGGGTAGTATTTGTAGCTAGCCTCGCACTTATTAGCCAGCAGCGATTCATTCTTCCTCCCCTCCTCCTCTTTATCTTCCTTCCCCAGGCAAGATCCCGCCTTCTTCCTCTCCTCCTTTCCTCATCTGTCCTGCCAGCCAAATCACAACAGCTGTATCCTCAGTGGCCAGGGATGGTTTGGTGAGGAGATCCTCGCAGATCGGGCAGCCAGCAGCTCCTGGCACAAGCAAGGCGACCGAGGCGCTGTCCCCTGGAGAGTGGTGCTGAAGCCACGTCCAATCTGCTTCTGTACAGCAGTCTAGAAGAACAGGGGAGTCTCTGCACTATCTGCTCCTCTCCCTGCAGCCCCTGCCTTACCCCAACCCCTGCCTTACCCCGGACACTGCCTTACCCGAACTCTTGCCTTACCCCGGCCCCTGCTTTACCCCGACCCCTGCTTTACCCCAGCCCCTGCCTAACCCCCGCCCCTGCCTTACCCCAACCCCTGCCTTACCCTGGCCCCTGCCTTACCCCAACTCTTGCCTTACCCCGGCCCCTGCCTTACCCCAACTCCTGCCTTACCCCAACTCCTGCCTTACCCCGGCCCCTGCTTTACCCTGGCCCCTGCCTAACCCCAACCCCTGCCTAACCCCAGCCCCTGCTTTACCCCAACCCCTGCCTCTGCCTTACCCCAGCCCCTGCCTAACCCCAACCCCTGCCTTACCCCAGCCCCTGCTTTACCCCAGCCCCTGCCTAACCCCAACCCCTGCCTTACCCCAGCCCCTGCTTTACCCCAGCCCCTGCCTTACCCCGGCCCCTGCCTGTCTTACCCCAACCCCTGCCTTACCCCGGCCCCTGCTTTACCCCAACCCCTGCCTCTGCCTTACCCCGGCCCCTGCCTAACCCCAACCCCTGCCTTACCCCAGCCCCTGCTTTACCCCAATCCCTGCCTTACCCCGGCCCCTGCCTGTCTTACCCCGACCCCTGTTTTACTCCAACCCCTGCTTTACCCCAACCCCTGCCTCTGCCTTACCCCGGCCCCTGCTTTACCCCAACCCCTGCCTTACCCCAACCCCTGCCTCTGCCTTACCCCAACCCCTGCCTTACCCCAACCCCTGCTTTACCCCAACCCCTGCCTCTGCCTTACCCCGGCCCCTGCTTTACCCCAACCCCTGCCTTACCCAAACCCCTGCCTTACCCCAACCCCTGCCTTACCCCAACCCCTGCCTTACCCCAACCCCTGCCTCTGCCTTACCCCAACCCCTGCCTTACCCCAACCCCTGCCTCTGCCTTACCCCAACCCCTGCCTTACCCCAACCCCTGCCTCTGCCTTACCCCAACCCCTGCCTTACCTGAACCCCTGCCTCTGCCTTACCCCAACCCCTGCCTCTGCCTTACCCCAACCCCTGCCTTACCCCAACCCCTGCCTCTGCCTTACCCCAACCCCTGCTTTACCCCAACCCCTGCCTCTGCCTTACCCCAACCCCTGCCTTACCTGAACCTCTGCCTCTGCCTCTGCCTTACCCCAACCCCGGCCCCTGCCTTACCCCAACCCCTGCCTTGCAACCCCTGCCTGTGGCATCCACAGCACTCTAGACCCTTCTTCCTCTCCCCACTGATCCCATTTCTCCGCGGATGCCAGCGCTGCCCCCGAGCTGCTCATGCGTCCTCTCCATCCTCGCCTCATTGTGCTGCTGTCATCCATCCTGTGAGCTCACAGCCAGTGCGATTCCCGGTCCCTGACTTGGCCGCTCCTGCTCTGCCCCAACCTCCCATGACACATCAGTGACTGAGGAGAGAGAAGACAATTAGACAAGAGCAATGGAGGAAGAGCTGAAATGCCCCGTGTGCGGCTGCTTCTTCCGGGAGCCGCTGATCCTGCCCTGCTCCCACAACATCTGCCTGCCCTGTGCCCGCACCATCGTGGTGCAGACCCCGGAGAGCGAGCATCTCCCTCACGCCGCGCGCCCCATGCTGCTGATGGGGGCCGAGTATGACTATCCGGACCACCTGGATAAGATGAGCCTGCACAGTGAGACGGACAGCGGCTACGGCTCCTACACGCCGAGCCTGAAGTCCCCCAACGGAGTACGAGTGCTGCCCCCAGCCCCGGCACTGGCCGCCTCCTCCGGGGCCTCATCCCGAGGGCCGCACGGCAGCATCTGCAGCTTCTCCTCCATCACCTGCCCCCAGTGCCATCGCAGCGCATCCTTGGATGAGAGGGGGCTGAGGGGCTTCCAGCGCAACCGGCTGCTGGAGACTATAGTCCAGAGATACCAACACGGGCGTGGCGCAGTACCAGACAGCCAAGAGCACGGCGCGGCCGAGGCGTTGGCAGGGTATGCCCTCAGTGCCAGGTGCCAGCTGTGCGACACCAACCCGTCAGAGGCCGCAGTCATGTGTGAGCAGTGCGATGTCCTCTACTGCTCCTCCTGTCAGAAGAAATGTCACCCTACTAGAGGACCGTTTGCTAAACACCGGCTAGTCCCTCCGTCCCAGCTAGTCCCGGCCACCAGCACCAGCCAAAAAGCAGCCGCTGCCGCCCCGGGGCCGCCCACCGTGACCCGCAAGTTCCCCACCTGTGCTGACCACGAGCTGGAGAACTACAGCATGTACTGCCTGAGCTGCCGGAGCCCGGTGTGCTACCAGTGCCTGCAGGAGGGCAAGCATGCCAAGCACGAGCTGAAGCCCCTGGGCATCATGTGGAAGCAGCACAAGGTTAGAGCCGCCACTACCGCATTCTCGGGGAGTTTAGTCTAATGGAACCATTTGTGGAGTAAATAGTGTGTGAGAGGTTTGTTCATATTTTGGTGTAGATCCAACCTGGTGAGAAGCAATGCAGCAAATGTGGAGGTTATGTTTTTATGTAAATAGTGATTGGAAAAGAGAGACTTTAGGAGTTCATGAGAAATCAGATGCTGGAGACAGGACCAGAGGGGTTAATGTAGGCTAGTCCGTAATTAGGGGTATGTTCTGCCATCAAGTAGACTGCATGCAGTAATGGGGTCTTCTGTCACATTGCTTGGTCAGAGATATGTGCACTACCACCTGCCATGGCTGTGGCCCACACCATGACAGAGAGATGGTGGAATACCCTGGGGCTCCAGCTTGGGCTCCAAAATTGGGAGCCCTTCTTGGCATTCTGCGGGCTGAGGATTGGTGCCCAAGACAATGCTTATATGCTAACATATGCCAACCACCAACTGCTCCTGCTAGCTCCGAATACTGGCATGTGGGGGATATGTGCCCCAAGTACTCACCTGCGCCTGCTAGCCCCTAATACTGGCGTGTGGTGGAGAGGTGCCCTGAGTACTCACCTTCTCCTGCTGGCCCCAAATACCAGCATGTGGGGGAGAGGTGCCCCCAGTACTCGCCGGCTCTTGCTAGCCCCAAATACCAATGTGTGGAGAAGAGGTGCCACCCATACTCACCTGATCCTGCTGGCACGAATACCGGCTTGTGGGGGAGAGATGCCCCCAGTACTCACCGGCTCCTGCTAGCCCCAAATACCAATGTGTGGAGAAGAGGTGCCACCCATACTCACCTGATCCTGCTGGCCCTGAATAATTGCGTGTGGGGAGAGGTGCCCCCAGTACTCACCTGCTTCTGCTGGCCCGAATTCCAGCGTTTGGGGGAGAGGTGCCCCCAGTACTCACCTGCTTCTGCAAGCCCCGAATACTTGCATGTGAGGGAGAGATGCCCCCATTACTCACTTGCTCCTGCTAGTCCCGAATACCGGCGTGTGGTGGAGAGGTGCCCCCAGTACTCCCCTGCTCTTGCTAGTCCCGAATACCAGTGTGTGGGGGAGAGGTGCCCCCAGTACTCACCTGCTCCTGCTAGTCCCAAATTCTGGCGTGTGGGGGAGAGGTGTCCCCACTACTCACCTGCTGGCCCTGAATAACGGCATGTGGGGGAGAGGTGCTCCCAGTACTCACCTGCTCCTGCTACCCCCGAATACCGACTTGTGGGGGAGAAGTGCCCCCAGTACTCACTTGCACCTGCTGGACCCGAATACCGGTATGTGGAGGAGAGGTGCCCCCAGTACTCACCTGCTCCAATGGAATTAGCAACTGATTGTCATCAATCACAATCATTTATTCAATGGCAAGAAAATATGGGGAAAGGGAATAGAAAGGCTTCACCCTGTTAGGGGAACACAATAATGTAAGAGGTACACAATAACGTTAGAGGCCACAATAACGTTAGAGGCACACAATAACTTTAGGGGTATAATAATATTAGGGGCACACAATATTGTTAGAGGCACACAATAATGTTAGAGGCACACAATGATGTTAGAGGCACACAATAATGTTAGGGGCACACAATAATGTTAGGGGCACACAATATTAGGGGCATACGATAATGTTAGGGTCCCACAATAATGTTAAAGGCACACAATAACGTCAGAGGCACACAATATTGTTAGAGGCACACAATAATGTTAGGGGCACACAATAACGTTAGAGACAGACAATGATGTTAGGGGCACACAATAACGTTAGGGTCACACAATAATGTTAGGGGCACACAATAACTTTAGGGGCACACAGTAATGTAAGAGGCACACAATAATGTTAGGGGCACAGAATAATGTTAGGGTTACACAATAACGTAAGAGGCACACTATAACTTTAGAGGCATACAATATTGTTGGAGGCACATAACGTTAGAGGCACACAATGTTAGGGGCACAATAATGTTAGGGGCACACAATAATGTAAGAGGCACACAATAATGTTAGGGGCACACAATAATGTTAGAGGCACACAATAATGTTAGGGGCACACAATAACATTAGGGACACACAATAATGTTAGAGGCACGCAATAACATTAGAGACAGACAATAATGTTAGGGGCACACAATAACGTTAGGGGCAAACAATAACGTTAGGGGCACACAATAATGTAAGAGGCACACAATAAAGTTAGGGTCACATAATAATGTTAGAGGCACACAATAATGTTAGGGGCAAACAATAACGTTAGGGGCACACAATAATGTAAGAGGCACACAATAATGTTAGGGGCACACAATAATGTTAGGGTTACACAATAACGTAAGAGGCACACTATAATGTTAGAGGCATTCAATATTGTTAGAGGCACACAATAATAGAAGCATGCAATAACATTAGAGGCACACAAGAAATTTAGAGGCACACAATAATGTTAGGGGCACACAACAACGTTAGAGACACACAATGACATTAGGGACACACAATAATGTTAGGGGCACCCAATAACATTAGAAGCACACAATAACGTTAGGGGCACACAATAATGTTGGAGGCACACAATATTAGGGGCACACAATAATGTTAGAGGCACACAATAACTTTAGGGGCACACAATAATGTTAGAGGCACACAATATTAGGGGCACACAATAATGTTAGAGGCACACAATAACTTTAGGGACACAAAATAATTTTAGAGGCACACAATAACGCTAGAGGCACACAGTAATGTTAGAGGCACACAATATTAGGGGCACACAATAATGTTAGAGGCACATAACGTTAGAGGCACACAATAACTTTAGGGGCACACAATAATGTTAGAGGCACACAATAACACTAGAGGCACACAGTAATGTTAGAGGCAAACAACGATAGGGGCACACAATAATGTTAGGGGCACACAGTAATGTTAGAGGCACACAACCATAGGGGCACACAATAATGTTGGGCACACAATAATGTTAGAGGTACACAATAACGTTAGAGGTACACAATAACGTTAGAGGCACACAATAATGTTGGGTGCACACAATACTGTTAGGAGCACACAGTAGAGTTAGAGCCACACAATGATACTGGCACATAATATTGTTATGGGCACACATTAATGTTAGGAGCATACAATAACGTTATGGGCACACAATAGCATTAGGGGCACACAATAGCATTAGGGGCACACAATAATGTTAGAGTCACACAGTAATGTTAGAGGCACACAATGATAGGGGCACACAGTAATGTTAGAGGTACACAACCATAGTTATTATTAAGGTTGAAGGAAGACTATAAGTCCATCTAGTTCAACCCATAGCCTAACCTAACATGCCCTAACATGTTGATCCAGAGGAAGGCAAAAAAAACCCATGTGGCAAAGAGTAAGCACCACAATGGGGAAAAAAATTCCTTCCCGACTCCACATACGGCAATCAGACTAGTTCCCTGGATCAACGCCCTATCAAGGAATCTAGTGTATATACCCTGTAACATTATACTTTTCCAGAAAGGTATCCAGTCCCCTCTTAAATTTAAGTAATGAATCACTCATTACAACATCATACGGCAGAGAGTTCCATAGTCTCACTGCTCTTACAGTAAAGAACCCGTGTCTGTTATTATGCTTAAACCTTTTTTCCTCCAAACGCAGAGGATGCCCCCTAGTCTAGTCCCGGTTTCAGGTCTGTGATTAAAAAGATCATCAGAAAGGTCTTTGTACTGTCCCCTCATATATTTATACATTAAAATAAGATCACCCCTTAGTCTTCGTTTTTCCAAACTAAATAGCCCCAAGTGTAATAACCTATCTTGGTATTGCAGACCCCCAGTCCTCTAATAACCTTGGTCGCTCTTCTCTGCACCCGCTCTAGTTCAGCTATGTCTTTCTTATACACCGGAGACCAGAACTGTGCACAGTATTCTAAGTGTGGTCGAACTAGTGATTTGTATAGAGGTAAAATGATGTTCTCCTCATGAGCATCTATGCCCCTTTTAATGCATCCCATTATTTTATTTGCCTTTGTAGCAGCTGCCTGACACTGGCCCCTGAATATGAGTTTGTCATCCGCCCATACACCCAGGTCTTTTTCATTGACGGTTTTGCCCAGAGTTTTAGAATTAAGCACATAATTATACATCTTATTACTTCTACCCAAGTGCATGACCTTACATTTATCCCCATTAAAGCTCATTTGCCATTTATCAGCCCAAGCTTCTAGTTTACATAAATCATCCTGTAATATAAAATTGGCCTCCTCTGTATTAATTACCCTGCAGAGTTTAGTGTCATCTGCAAATATTGAAATTCTACTCTGAATGCCCCCTACAAGGTCATTAATAAATATGTTAAAAAGAAGAGGGCCCAATACTGACCCCTGTGGTACCCCACTGCTAACTGCTACCCACTCCGAGTGTACTCCATTAATAACCACCCTTTGTTTCCTATCCCTGAGCCAGCTCTCAACCCACTTACACATATTTTCCCCTATCCCCATTATTCTCATTTTATGTATCAACCTTTTGTGTGGCACCGTATCAAAAGCTTTTGAAAAGTCCATATACACTACGTCCAATGGGTTCCCTTGGTCCAGTCCGGAACTTACCTCTTCATAGAAACTGATCAAATTAGTCTGACATGAACGGTCCCTAGTAAACCCGTGCTGATACTGGGTCATGAGGTTATTCCTCTTCAGATACTCCAGTATAGCGTCCCTTAGAATGCCCTCCAGGATTTTACCCACAGTAGAGGTTAAGCTTACTGGCCGATAATTTCCGAGTTCAGTTTTTGTCCCCTTTTTGAATATTGGCACCACATTTGCTATACGCCAGTCCTGTGGTACAGGAGCACACAATAATGTTGGGCACACAATAATGTTAGAGGCACACAATAACGTTAGAGGCACACAATAATGTTAGGGGCACACAATAATGTTAGGAGCACACAGTAATGTTAGAGCCACGCAACGATAGGGGCACACAATATTGTTAGGGGCCCACAATAATGTTAGGGGCACACAATAACATTAGGGGCACACAATAATGTTAGAGGCACACAATATTGTTAGAGGCACACAATAATGTTAAGGGCACACAATAACGTTAGGGGCACACAATAATGTTAGAGGCACACAATAACTTTAGAGGCAGAAAATAGTATTAGGGGCACACAATAACGTTAGGGGCACACAATAATGTTAGATGCAGACAATAATGTTAGAGGTACACAATAGCGTTAGAGGCACAAAATAATGTTAGGAGCACACAATAACGATAGGGGCACACAATAATGTTAGAGGTGCACAACAATGTTAGGGGAATACAATAACGTTAGAGGCACACAATAACGTTAAGGGCACACAATAACCTTAGGGGCACACAAGTAAAGTAAGGGGCACACAATAATGTTAGAGGCACACAATAATGTTAGAGGCACACAATATTGTTAGAGGCAAATAATAATGTTAGAGGCACACAATAATGTTAGGGGCACGCAATAATTAGAGGCACAGAATAAAGTTATAGGCACACAATAATGTTAGAGGCACACATCAACATTAGAGGCACACGATAACATTAGGGGCATACAATAGTGTTAGGCAGGGCCGGACTGGCCATCGGGCCGTTCTGGCAAATGCCAGAAGGGCCGGTGGCAGTCGTGGGCCGCTCGCCAGCGCCGTCGCATTCAACTATATCGGCGTCTATGACGCCAGTACAGTTGAATGCAATGATGGAGGAGAGAGCGTCTGCTGACGCTCCCTCTCCCATCATTCCCCGCTCTGCCTGGCTCTGACACTGCGGGTGCGCGATGACGTCATATCATCGCACACCTGCTGTGTGACCAGGCAGACTGCAGTTGCTGAGACCGGAGCCAGGAGCAGCGCTGGGCACGATGAGAGGTGAGTGTTTTTTGTTTTTTAAATATATCACTGAGTGATAACTGAATTGTGGGGCTATTGGGGGGCTGCATTACATTCTATGGGGGCTGTGCTGTCTTACATTCTATGGGGGCTGTGCTGTATTACATTCTATGGGGGCTTTCTGTTTTACATTCTATGGGGGCTGTGCTGTCTTACATTCTATGGGGGCTGTGCTGTATTACATTCTATGGGGGCTGTGCTGTATTACATTCTATGGGGGCTGGCTGTATTACTTTCTATGGGGGCTGTGCTGTCTTACATTCTATGAGGGCTGTGCTGTATTACATTCTATGGTGGCTGGCTGTATTACATTCTACGGGGGCTGTGCTGTATTGCATTCTATGGGGGCTTTGCTGCATTACATTCTATGGGGGCTGGCTGCATTACATTCTATGGGTGCTGTGCTGTATTACATTCTGTGGGGGGCTGTGCTGCATTACATTCTATGGGTGCTGTGCTTCTTTACATTCTATGGGTGCTGTGCTGTATTACATTCTATGGGGGCTGTGCTGCATTACATTCTATGGGTGCTGTGCTGTATTACATTCTATGGGGGCTGTGCTGTATTACATTCTATGGGGGCTGTGCTGAATTACATTCTATGGGGGCTGTCCTGTATTACATTCTATGGGGGCTGTGCTGTATTACATTCTATGGGGGCTGTGCTGCATTACATTCTATGGAGGCTGTGCTACATTACATTCTGTGGGGGGCTGGCGGCATTACATTCTATGGGGGCTGGCTGCATTACATTCTATGGGGACTGTGCTGCATTACATTCTATGGGGGATGGCTGCATTATATTCTATGGAGGCTGTGCTGCATTACATTCTATGGGGGCTGTGCTGCATTACATTCTATGGGGGCTGTGCTGAATTACATTCTATGGGGGCTGGCTGCATTACATTCTATGGGTGGCTGGCTGCATTACATTCTATGGAGGCTGGCTGCATTACATTCTATGGGGGCTGTGTTGTATTACATTCTATGGGGGCTGTGTTGTATTACATTCTATGGGGGCTGTGCTGCATTACATTCTATGGGGCTGGCTGCATTACATTCTATGGGGGCTGTGCTGTATTACATTCTATGGGGGCTGGCTGCATTATGTTCTATGGGGGTTGGCTGCATTACATTCTATAGGGGCTGGCTGCATAACATTCTATGGGTGGCTGGCTGCATCACATTTTATGGGTGGCTGGCTGCATTACATTCTATGGGGGCTGCCTGCATTACATTTTATGGGGAGGGCTGTATTACATTCTATGGGTTGCTGTATTATATTCTATGGATGGGCTACATTATATTCTATGGAGGGCTGCATTATGCTCTGTGAGGGGGCTACCATATATTATATATGCATGGGCTGCATTATACTATGAGGGGGCTGCATTATATTCTCTGGGGGTTACATTATACTCGGGGCTACAATATATTCTGTGGGGTGGCTGCATTATACTCTGGGGTGGCATCATTATACTATATGTGGGCTGCATTATACTGTCTCGAGGACTATGGGGAATACATTATACTATATGAAGAACTATGGGGTGCATTATACTATGGGAAGTGAATTGTACTACATGGATGACAATGGAGGGCATCATGCTATATGGAGCACTATGAGGAATGTATTATACTATTTGGAGGACTGAGGAATGTATTATACTATTTGGAGGACTGAGTAGTGTATTATACTATATGAAGGAATTACAGTGTATTTAAATATATGGAGGTCTATGAGGAGTGTATTATACTATATGGAGGACTATGTGGATTGTATAATACTATATGGAGGAATTAGGAGTGTATTATACTATATGAAGGACTGAGGAGTGTATTATACTACTTGGAGGACTGAGGAGTGTATTATACTATATGGAGGACTGAGGAGTGCATTATACTATATGGAGGAATGAGGTGCACATTATAATATATGGAGAACTATTCAGTGCTGCCACTAGAAATTTTGGGGCCCCATACTGGCAACCCATTCTGGCAAAAGTTTTGGGGCCCCCTTGAGACTCCACCCAGGCTCCACCCCAGCCCTGCCTCCACCCCTCGAACTGTCCACAGTCCCACCGCTCTCTCTTGGAAAAACTCCACTTCTCACCTATCACACATTAACAGTTCCCATCACCAGATCACACATATAGCCAGCAGCTTTTCTTTTGGCCAAAAGATTTTTTAAGCCACCACCATAACACGGTAGACACTTTTGGCCGGGCCCTACTCTGCTGTAACCTACTAAATATTTGTTAAAATATGCAATACAATTTAGGTATATTTTTATTTATTTTTCCATTTTTAAAATGACCAATAATATCACATACAAGGAACAAATACAACACCATGACCAGACCACATATTACCACCATAAAGTGACCGAATAATATCACATACAAGGAAGAAATACCACGGCACCAAGACCAGATCACATATTACCCCCACATAGTGACTGAATACAATACTGATCAGTAATAAAAAAAACACAATACTAATATCACCATCAGTGCCATTATACACAGGAGATGTGTACTTAGTATGCAGTGTCTGTGTACAGGTTTTACAGTGATCACTGGTGACATTATACACAGGACCTCTGTATATAGTATACAGTGTATAGTGTCAGTGTATAGGTAACACACTGACGTCTCTAGGTGAAGTCCTTCATCTTTCATCCAGCACAGACCGCCATCACTTCATCCAGCCAGGACTTGTCTCTGCAGGAAATAACACAGTTATCTCGAGCTCCGCTTGCAGAACACATTACTTAATTTTTTCCAACTTCTACATTACACCACATGAAGAAAAAAAGGCAACATAGTGTCACTCTACACAGTAACAGGACTGCCCCTCCCATTTAAAACAGTGTCCTGAAAAAATAAAATAAATACATCACTGCAGTAATAATATCCCTTAATTAGCCCCTATGGTAATAATAATATCCCCCACCCTGGCCCCGTGTGTCTCATTCATGGCTTCAGCCATATGTTCACCCATCCTGCCCTCATGAGTATCCATCCACGATATAGCACGATCTGTCTCCAACCCTGCTCCATCTGTCTCCAATCATGCCCCCATGTCTTTCATCCTGCACCGTGTCTCCAATCATACCGTGTATCTCCATTCTGCCCCTGTGTCCAGCATTCTGCCCCTGTATCCAGCATTCTGCCCGTGTCTCATAGTCTGCCCCTCGTGTCCAGCATTCTGTCCCTGTGTCCAGCATTCTGCCCCGTGTCTCACAGTCTGCCCCTATGTCCGGCATTCTGTCCCCGTGTCCAGCATTCTGCCCCCGTGTCCAGCATTCTGACCATGTCCAGCATTCTGCCCCCGTGTCCAGCATTCTGCCCCTGTATCCAGCATTCTGCCCGTGTCTCATAGTCTGCCCCTCGTGTCCAGCATTCTGCCCCTGTGTCCAGCATTCTGCCCCCGTGTCTCACAGTCTGCCCCTGTGTCCAGCATTCTGCCCCCGTGTCCAGCATTCTGCCCCCGTGTCCAGCATTCTGACCGTGTCCAGCATTCTGCCCCCATGTCTCACATTCTGCCTCCGTGTCCAGCATTCTGCCCCCATGTCCAGCATTATGCCCCTGTGTCCAGCATAATGCCCCCGTGTCCAGCATTCTGCCCCTGTGTCTCACAGTCTTTCCCCGTGTCCAGCATTCTGCCCGTGTCCAGCATTCTGCCCTAGTGTCCAGCAGTTTGTCCCCCATGTCCATTATTCTGCCCCCCGTGTCCATCATTCTGCCCCCCCGTGTCCAGCATTCTGCCCCTGTGTCTCAATCTGCCCCTCGTGTCCAGCATTCTGCCTCCGTGTCCAGCATTCTGCCTCCATGTCTCACAGTCTGCCCTTCGTGTCCAGCATTCTGCCCCCGTGTCCAGCATTCTGCCCCCATATCCAGCATTCTGCCCCCGTGTCTAGCATTCTGCCCCTCGTGTCCAGCTATCTGCCCCTCGGGTCCAGCATTCTGCCCCCGTGTTTCAGTCTGCCCCTCGTGTCTCACATTCTGCCACCGAGTCCAGCATTCTGCCCCCGTGTCCAGTATTCTGCCCCTGTATCCAGCATTCTGCCCGTGTCTCACAGTCTGCCCCTGTGTCCAGCATTCTGCCCCCGTGTCCAGCATTCTGCCCCCGTGTCCAGCATTCTGACCGTGTCCAGCATTCTGCCCCCATTTCTCACATTCTGCCTCCGTGTCCAGCATTCTGCCCCCGTGACCAGCATTCTGCCCCCATGTCCAGCATTCTGCCCCTTTGTCCAGCATTCTGCCCCTGTGTCCAGCATTCTGCCCCTGTGTCTCACAGTCTTTCCCCGTGTCCAGCATTCTGCCCGTGTCCAGCATTCTGCCCCCGTGTCCAGCAGTTTGTCCCCCGCGTCCAGCTGCCCCCGTGTCTCACAGTCTGCCCCTCGTGTCCAGCATTCTGCCCCTGTGTCCAGTATTCTGCCCCCGTATCCAGCATTCTGCCCCCGTGTCCAGCATTCTGCCCCTCGTGTCCAGCAATCTGCCCCTCGGGTCCAGCATTCTGCCCCCGTGTTTCAGTCTGCCCCTCATGTCCATCATTCTGCCCCCGTATCCAGCATTCTGCCCGTGTCTCAGTCTGCCCCTCGTGTCCAGCATTCTGACCCTCGTGTCCAGCATTCTGCCCCCGTGTCCAGCATTCTGCCCCCGTGACCAGCATTCTGCCCCTTTGTCCAGCATTCTGCCCTTGTGTCCAGCATTCTGCCCCTGTGTCTCACAGTCTTTCCCCATGTCCAGCATTCTGCCCGTGTCCAGCATTCTGCCCCCGTGTCCAGCAGTTTGTCCCCCGCGTCCAGCTGCCCCCGTGTCTCACAGTCTGCCCCTCGTGTCCAGCATTCTGCCCGTGTCCAGTATTCTGCCCCCGTATCCAGCATTCTGCCCCCGTGTCCAGCATTCTGCCCCTCGTGTCCAGCAATCTGCCCCTCGGGTCCAGCATTCTGCCCCCGTGTTTCAGTCTGCCCCTCGTGTCCATCATTCTGCCCCCGTATCCAGCATTCTGCCCGTGTCTCAGTCTGCCCCTCGTGTCCAGCATTCTGACCCTCGTGTCCAGCATTCTGCCCCCGTGTCCAGCATTCTGCCCCTCGTGTCCAGTATTGTCTCCAACCCTGCTCCATCTGTCTCCAATCATGCCCCCATGTCTTTCATCCTGCACCGTGTCTCCAATCATGCCATGTATCTCCATTCTACCCCGTGTCTCCAATCATGCCCGTATTTCCATTCTGCCCCCTATGGCTCCAATAATGCCTCATCTGTCTCCAGTCATGCCCCCAGTGTCTCCAGTCATGCTCTGTATCTCCATTCTGCCCTGGTGTCCAGCATTCTGTCCCTGTGTCCAGCATTCTGCCCCTGTATCCAGCATTCTGCCCGTGTCTCATAGTCTGCCCCTCGTGTCCAGCATTCTGCCCCTGTGTCCAGCATTCTGCCCGTATCTTCATTCTGCCCCCTATGGCTGCAATAATGCCCCCATGTCTCCAATCATGCCCCCTGTGTCTCCATTCTGCCTCATCTGTCTCCAGTAATGCCCCCAGTGTCTCCAGTCATGCCCTGTATCTCCATTCTGCCCTGGTGTCCAGCACTCTGTCCCTGTGTCCAGCATTCTGCCCCTGTATCCAGCATTCTGCCTGTGTCTCATAGTCTGCCCCTCGTGTCCAGCATTCTGCCCCTGTGTCCAACATTCTGCCCCCGTGTCTCACAGTCTGCCCCTATATCCAGCATTCTGCCCCCGTGTCCAGCATTCTGCCCCCGTGTCCAGCATTCTGACCATGTCCAGCATTCTGCCCCCGTTTCTCACATTCTGCCCCTGTGTCCAGCATTCTGCCCCCGTGTCCAGCATTTTGCCCCTGTATCCAGCATTCTGCCCGTGTCTCATAGTCTGCCCCTTGTGTCCAGCATTCTGCCCCCGTGTCCAGCATTCTGACCGTGTCCAGCATTCTGCCCCCATTTCTCACATTCTGCCTCCGTGTCCAGCATTCTGCCTCCGTGACCAGCATTCTGCCCCCATGTCCAGCATTCTGCCCCTTTGTCCAGCATTCTGCCCCTGTGTCCAGCATTCTACCCCTGTGTCTCACAGTCTTTCCCCGTGTCCAGCATTCTGCCCCCCGTGTCCAGCATTCTGCCCCCGTGTCCAGCAGTTTGTCCCCCGCGTCCAGCTGCCCCCGTGTCTCACAGTCTGCCCCTCGTGTCCAGCATTCTGCCCCTGTGTCCAGCATTCTGCCCCCGTAACCAGCATTCTGCCCCCGTGTCCAGCATTCTGCCCCTCGTGTCCAGCATTCTGCCCCTGTGTCCAGCATTCTGCCCCCGTAACCAGCATTCTGCCCCCGTGTCCAGCATTCTGCCCCTCGTGTCCAGCAATCTGCCCCTCGGGTCCAGCATTCTGCCCCCGTGTTTCAGTCTGCCCCTCGTGTCCATCATTCTGCCCCCGTATCCAGCATTCTGCTCGTGTCCAGCATTCTGACCCTCGTGTCCAGCATTCTGCCCCCATGTCCAGTATTCTGCTCCCGTGTCCAGTATTGTCTCCAACCCTACTCCATCTGTCTCCAATCATGCCCCCATGTCTTTCATCCTGCACCGTGTCTCCAATCATGCCGTGTATCTCCATTCTACCCCGTGTCTCCAATCATGCCCGTATTTCCATTCTGCCCCCTATGGCTCCAATAATGCCTCATCTGTCTCCAGTCATGCCCCCAGTGTCTCCAGTCATGCTCTGTATCTCCATTCTGCCCTGGTGTCCAGCATTCTGTCCCTGTGTCCAGCATTCTGCCCCTGTATCCAGCATTCTGCCCGTGTCTCATAGTCTGCCCCTCGTGTCCAGCATTCTGCCCCTGTGTCCAGCATTCTGCCCGTATCTCCATTCTGCCCCCTATGGCTGCAATAATGCCCCCATGTCTCCAATCATGCCCCCTGTGTCTCCATTCTGCCTCATGTGTCTCCAGTCATGCCCCCAGTGTCTCCAGTCATGCCCTGTATCTCCATTCTGCCCTGGTGTCCAGCATTCTGCCCCTGTATCCAGCATTCTGCCTGTGTCTCATAGTCTGCCCCTCGTGTCCAGCATTCTGCCCCTGTGTCCAGCATTCTGCCCCCGTGTCTCACAGTCTGCCCCTATGTCCAGCATTCTGCCCCCGTGTCCAGCATTCTGCCCCCGTGTCCAGCATTCTGACCATGTCCAGCATTCTGCCCCCGTTTCTCACATTCTGCCCCTGTGTCCAACATTCTGCCCCCATGTCCAGCATTCTGCCCCTGTATCCAGCATTCTGCCCGTGTCTCATAGTCTGCCCCTTGTGTCCAGCATTTTGCCCCTGTGTCCAGCATTCTGCCCCCGTGGCCAGCATTCTGACCGTGTCCAGCTTTCTGCCCCCATGTCTCACATTTGGCCACCGTGTCCAGCATTCTGCCCCGTGTCCAGCATTCTGCCCCCATGGCCAGCATTCTGCCCCTGTGTCTCACAGTCTTTCTCCATGTCCAGCATTCTGCCCGTGTCCAGCATTCTGCCCCCGTGTCCAGCATTCTGCCCGTGTCCAGCATGCTGCCCGTGTCTGTCCAGCATTCTGCCCCCGTGTCCAGCATTCTGCCCCCATGTCTCACAGTCTTTCCCCGTGTCCAGCATTCTGTCCCTGTGTCCAGCCTTCTGCCCCTGTGTCCAGCATTCTGCCCCCCGTGTCCAGCATTCTGCCCCCCGTGTCCAGCATTCTGCCCCCCGTGTCCAGCAGTTTGTCCCCCGTATCCAGCTGTTTGTCCCCCGTGTCCAGCTGTTTGTCCCCCATGTCCAGCCTTCTGCCCCCCATGTCCAGCAGTCTGTTCCCCATGTCCATCATTCTGCCCCCCGTGTCCATTATTCTGCCCCCCGTGTCCAGCATTCTGCCCCTGTGTCTCAATCTGCCCCTGGTGTCCAGCATTCTGCCTCCGTGTCCAGCATTCTGCCCCCGTGTCTCACAGTCTGCCCCTCGTGTCCAGCATTCTGCCCGTCGTGTCCAGCATTCTGCCCCTGTGTCCAGCATTCAGCCCCTCGTGTCCAGCAATCTGCCCCTCGGGTCCAGCATTCTGCCCCTCGTGTCCAACATTCTGCCCTGTGTCCATCATTCTGCCCCTCGTGTCCAGCATTCTGCCCCCGTGTCCAGCATTCTGCCCCTGTGTCTCAGTCTGCCCCGGGGCCCCCTGGATCGCTGCTCTCAACAAAAAAAAAAACACGAGTTCTTACCTGGCCACACTCCTGCGGCGGGTGAAGCTCACTCCCTCCACGCAGGTGAAGCACGCACTCGCCGGCGGCTGACAATGATGTCAGACGCCGGCGAAGTGCACACTGCGGCTCAAGTCAGCTGCCAGCCTCTGACTGGCTGGCGGCTGTTAACTATTGACGTGCGGGCATGGGCCCGCACGTCAATAGCGTGTCACAGCTCCTGTAGGGGGGCACGGTGAGCAGATGAGACGGGGCCCGATGCGGCCCCCCTCTGCCCACCGGGCCCCATACGCCAGTCATGGCTGTAAGGCCCTCATGGCGGCCCTGTGTATTATACTAAACAAGCAAAATGCTGCCTATTCATCGAGTGATTGGATTGTTTATGTGGGAACAGAAATCCTTGTTCTCAGCAGCACATCGCTGGTGTAAACTGTAGTTGTGCTGCTGATAACATGATACTGTATGGGGATAGATTGATTAAATTGTTATTGTTTTGTTCCCTTCATTCTTTCTCAGTTGGTGTAAAGAGGCCGGGAAACAAGCGAGCGACTTTAGTATTGTCGATTACACTCGTTTAGTGGCCTGAGATTAGTGCATGTAAATACAGCAGAAATGCTTCGCAGGGAGACCAGGCAAGGGTGATATCAGTTGTAGTTAGGGAATAGCGCCTGGGAATAGCGCTAACGCTAATGCTTTTCCCAGCCACCAAAGCTTTTCATTCTGGTATGTGTAATGATTTTTAGGGTTGATGTCAGCTGCGTAATGTCAGCTGCTATCAATCCCTGGTGTAAGTAATGGAGAGGTGTCTATCAGACACCCCCACTACTAGCCCAGATCTGGCGAGACCCAGCGACTCTGAAGAGCGGTGACGGTAGTAACAATACCACTCTTCACAGTCGTTGAGCTCAGCACAAGATCCAGAATATCTGAAGAGCGGTGACGGTAGTAACAATACCGCTGTTCACAGTCTCCGAGCTCAGCACAAGACCCGGAATATCTGAAGAGCGGTGACATTACTGATGTCACCGCTTTTCAGAGTCACCGGGTGTCGTGCTGCGCAGCGGAACCAAAAGTGGCTGTAGGCAAAGTATATGAAGCATCAGAATGATGTTCCATAGCCTTTGGTCGTTTCATCCCTTCATTATCTACGAGATACAGTTATGTAGGTAAAGTAGCAGCTTTTCTTGGTACTGCAACTAAAAGCAATAAATAGGACTGAGCTGTAATGCTAGATACAGCTGTGATTATACAGTATGCTATATAGTCGTGTTACACTCCCCTCACTTCTTGTAACCTACAATTGTACAAAGATGTTATACAGTCACCATGTGACAAGTGGGCCTGTGTACCTTCAAATGTAGGGCTGAATTTTAGTCCCAGTCCGGCCCTGATGTTAGGGACACACAATAACATTAGAGGCACACAATAATGTTAGAGGCACACAATATTAGGGGCACACAATTATGTTAAGGGCACACAATAACGTTAGAGGCACACAGTAATGTTAGAGGCACACAATGATAGGGGCACACCACAGTAATGTTAAAGGCACACAATAACGTTAGAGGCACACAACAATAGGGGCACACAATAATGTTAGAGGCACACAATAATGTTGAAGGCACACAATAACGTTAGAGGCACACAACAATAAGTGCACACAATTATGTTAGAGGCACACAACGATAGGGGTACACAATAATGTTAGGGGCACACAATAATGTTAGAGGCACACAATAATGTTAGAGGCACACAATAATGTTAGGGGCACACAATAATGTTAGAGGCACACAACGATAGGGGCACACAATAATGTTAGGGGCACACAATGTTAGAGGCACACAATAATGTTAGAGGCACACAACGATAGGGGCACACAATAATGTTAAGGGCACACAATAACGTTAGAGGCACACAATAATGTTAGAGGCACACAACGATAGGGGCACACAATAATGTTAGGGGCACACAATGTTAGAGGCACGCACTAATGTTAGAGGCACACAACGATAGGGGCACACAATAATGTTAAGGGCACACAATGTTAGAGGCACGCAATAATGTTAGAGGCACACAGTAATGTTAGGGGCACACAATGTTAGAGGCACACAACGATAGGGGCACACAAAATTGTTAGGAGCACACAATAACGTTAGAGGCACACAATAATGTTAGGGGCACACAATAATGTTAGAGGCACGCAATAAGGTGAGGGGTGCACAATAATGTCAGAGGTACACAAGGCTGTAAGTTAGAATTGCCCCTTAAGGTTGTGCTAGCGGGCACACCGCCATTGGCCTGCAAAAGCCAAGTTTGCAGGAGAAAGGTAATTCCAATAATATGGCACTGCTTCTATTTTCTATACATTTTTTTATTGCTTCTGCCTTTCCGGAGCCTAGAATAGCTGTATCCCTAGGTAATCAATTTCCATATACCCCAGTTGTCTATGCGGTAGCAATCCTTTAACGCTTAACATTCCATCAAATCAGAAACTGACTTGTGACAGCCCAGTGAATCGTTCAAGTCCTGCTTAGTTGGCCACCCGACATGTAATAGGGATCACATAGTATGTGCACACACCGATGAAGCATTATGATTGTATATGTTGCCATAATAAGCGAATGATGTTTATTAGAGATTGCAGAATCACAGGACTTGGGACCATTGGTCAGGCCAGTAATCTGTGGCCACTGGAACTACAGACTCTTCTTCAGACTGATTAACTGTGTTGATGAGACTTCATGTGTGAACCACGCTGCAATGATGATGGTTGCCCCAGCCTGGCTGATCAGAAGAGCTGGGAATGCCTGGACGTGAGGAGTTTCGCAGGCCTCCGATCCAGTATGCACAGACTACAGACCTGGCTGAAGGACTGGAGTCCCGCTCTAGTGTTTATGTACACTATATATTGGAGATAGACATGTATTAATTTGCAATTGTCATTAGTTATTGCTAGGGTGTCACATACATTTAGACCTGCCCCATAGGTCGTGGCCTATGCCTGCCCCATTGTGATGTATTTTTGGCTCCGTTTTCAGATAGGCTACTTTCACACTTCCGTTTTCTGGGGTCCGTCGTGGTGCAGTAAAATGACGTAGCGACGGAAGTCATGAAAATAGGTAAAAACGTGTGCGATGGATCCAGTGTAATGACGGATCCGTCGTACAGAAGTTTTGGGAATTAAATATCCGGGGGGGGGGGGGGGGGGGTAAGGGAGGGAGAGAGAGGGAGAGAGAGAGATGCTTCGGTGACCGATTTTTCAAAAAGCGTTACAATGAACGTTTTCTCTGCACGACGGACCACTATTTTACGACGGACCCAGTGCACAACGGATGAAACGGATGGCTATCCGTCACAATCCGTCGCTAATACAAGTCTATGGGAAAATGCAGGATTCTGCAGATTTTTTTGCGGGATCCTGCATTCTCAAAAATCAACGGATTGTGACGGTTCTGGAAAGATGGAAGTGTGAAAGTAGCCTTACTTAAACTTACATCTGTTCTGTATTGATCTTTATCATCGTGAAACATGGGTCCTACAGCCAAGAAACATGATGTTTTTAGTGAGATTTTAAAAATAAACTTCATTTGGTTTTGAACCATCTAGGAGGCAACCATATCTGCTTTAGCCTCCCCTGGAGACCAATGCCACGCTCTTCCTGTGGCATGGTGATACCTACACCACACTATTGGACCCTTAGGTTTCTTGGGTATTGGGATTACGTAACAGATCAGTAATATCACATAAGACTTCAAAATACATCACATCACGACATGCACACTAAAGATACAGGAGATTAATATACAGTGCCTTGTGAAAGTATTCGGTTCCCTGGAACTTTTCAACCTTTTCCCACATATCATGCTTCAAACATAAAGATACAAATGTAAATTTTTGGTGAAGAATCAACAAGTGGAACACAATTGTGAAGTTGGATAAAATTTATTGGTTATTTAAAATTTTTGTGGAGCTCCCCCACAAGTGACCCCATTTTGGAAATTAGACCCCCCCCAAGGAACTTATCTAGATGCATAGTGAGCACTTTAAGTCCCCAGGCGCTTCACAAATTGATCCAGAAAAATGAAAAAGTACTTTTTTTTTCCAGAAAAATTTTCTTTTAGCCTCAATTTTTTCATTTTCACGTGGGATAAAATGGATCCTAAAATTTGTTGGGCAATTTCTAATGAGTACACCGATACCTCATATGTGGTCATAAACCACTGCTTGGGCGCATGGCAGGGCTCGGAAGGGAAGGAGCGCCATTTGACTTTTTGAATGGAAAATTAGCTTCAATCGTTAGCGGACACCATGTCGCGTTTGGAGAGCCCCTGTGTGCCTAAATATTGGATCTCTCCACGAGTGATTCTATTTTGGAAACTAGTTCTCCCCAAGGAAATTATCTAAATGTGTGGTGAGCGCTTTGAACCCCCAAGTGCTTCACAGAAGTTTATAACGCAGAGCAGTGAAAATAAAAAATCCTTTTTTTCACCAAAAAAATGATTTTTAGCCCGCAATTTTTTATTTTCACAAGGGTAACAGGAGAAATTGGACCCCAAAAGTTGTTGTCCAGTTTGTCATGAGTACAGTGATACACCATATTTGGGGGGAACCACTGTTTGGGCACACGTCGGGGCTCGGAAGGGAAGTAGTTACGTTTTTTAATGCAGACTTTGATGGAATGGTCCCATTTTGGAAACTAGACCTCCCCAAGGAACTTATCTAGATGTGTGGTGGGTACTTTGAACCCCCAAATGCTTCACAGAAGTTTATAAAGCAGTGCCGTGAAAATAAAAAATAATTTGTTTTTCTCAAAAAATGATTTTTTAGCCAGCAATTTTTTATTTTCACAAGCGTAACAGGAGAAATTGTACCCCAAAAGTTGTTGTCCAATTTGTCCTGAGTACGCTGAAACCCCATATGTTGGGGTAAACCTCTGTTTGGGCACACGGGAGAGCTCGGAAGGGAAGGAGCACTGTTTTGAACGCAGAATTGGCTGGAATTGAGATTGGACGCCATGTCGCGTTTGGAGAGCCCCTGATGTGCCTAAACAGTGGAAACCCCCCAATTATAACTGAAACCCTAATCAAAACACACCCCTAACCCTAATTCCAACGGTAACCCTAACTACACCTCTAACCCAGACACACCCCTAACCCTAATTCCAACCATATTCCCAAACGTAAATGTAATCCTAACCCTAACTTTAGCCCCAACCCAATTTGTCCTGAGTATGCTGATACCCATATATGGGGGGAACCACTGTTGGGCGCACGTCAGGGCTCTGAAGGGCGAGAGCACCGTTTGACTTCTTGAACGCAAGATTGGCTGGAATCAATGGTGGCGCCATGTCACGTTTGGAGAGCCCTTGATGTGCCTAAACAGTGGAGACCACTCAATTCTAACTCCAACACAGACCCCAATACACCCCTAACCCTAATCCCAACCCTAACCCTAATTCCAACCCTAATTCTAACTCTAATACTAATTCCAAACCTAACCCTAATCCTAACCCTAACCCTAGTGGAAAAATAAATATATTTTCTTTATTTCATCATTTTCCCTACCTATGGGGATGATAAAGGGGGGTTTATTTTTTACTTTGATCACGGTAGATTCGGCGGGCGCACTGCGCATGTGCCCGCCATTTTGGGAGATGGCTGCGTCTATGTGGGAAGACGGATGGACACCGGAACGCGGGAACTACGGGGGGACCAGAGTGCGGGGGAAGGGGGAGGGGGGGGGCGGGGAGGACAGGACGGAGGGGAGAGGAGGGCAGCGGAGGACAGAACGGAGGGGAGGAAAGACTGGTGTCAGCCGGTGGCGGGGCAGATCGCGGTCTCCAGCCATGGCTGATGATATTGCAGCATCGGCCATGGCTGGATTGTAATATTTTACCAAGTTTCATTGGTGAAATATTACAATTGCTCTGACTGGCTGTTTCACTTTCAACAGCCAATCAGAGCGATTATAGCCATGGGGAGGCAAAGCCCTTCCCTGGGCTCAGGTACAAGTCCCCCTGTTCCTGCAGGTCGGGTGACATTTGAATTAACCCGTTCACCCGACCTGCAGGAACGCGATCCCGCCATGACGCCACATGGGCGTCACAGGTCGGATTGGCACCAACTTTCATGACGCCTACGTGGCATCACAGGTCGGAAGGGGTTAAACTTAATAACTACAACTACATTGGTATGTAAAAGTTTGGGCACCCCTGGTCAAAATTACTGTAAGACTATGTGCACACATTGCGGATTTTGATGCGGATCCGCAGGTTTAAAAAAGATCTGTGGATTTGCTGCGGAGGTGCCTGCGAGAAATACTGCAAATCGGGATGAGGAAGCGTGTGTGGGCGGAGACTGTGATGGGCAAAGACTGTGTGTGTGCAGAGAAGATATGCGTGTCTGGGTGCGGGTGTCTGTGCGGGTGTCTGTGTGTCGGGGTCAGGGGCTGTGTGTGTGTGCGGGGCTGTCTGTGTGTGTGGGTCTGCGGGTGTCTGTGGGGCTGTGTGTGTAGGCAGTCATCGTCCGATGGGACTGCTAGTCCCATCCGGCTGTGCCTGCTACAGTGACAGCTAGCCGATGATAGGACAGTAGTAGTCCCATCATCCGGCTACTGTGGAAAAAACACATATACTTACACATACAGTACATACTGTGGTATGGCGACTGGTCATGTGATTAATGGGTGGTATGTATCGCAGGGATGGGTGGCCCTGGAAGCCTTGGTATGTTTTGCTCAGCAGATCTAGTGCTGAGGGATTTGTTTTACATTGGGAAGGCTTCCAGGTGACTTGGAGAGATGGATGGGTCCAGTCACCTACATATCCACCCAAAGGGGTGTGTCTGAACACCTAAGATGGTTGTGTGTTTGAGGACCTGCGGTGATGTCATGATCACCTGACTAGCCATGTGATAGGTACCTGGGTGTGGTTACATTTATGTAATGGAGGTGTCTTTGGCACATGGGAGCAAGTGCTGGCTAGTTTGAGCCAGAGCAAGGAGGCCTGTGAGATACCTCATGAGTGGACGGTCTGATAACCGTGAGTGATACTGACTGGGGTCAGTGACAGACGGATGCGGAATACCTCTGAGGATAAGAGGTATCCAGGAACCTGTGTGGCCGACACCAACAGGTAACGGATAGGGATCCGTGTTATACTGACTGGTGTCAGAGAGAGAGAGACTGTGTTTACTCTATGGGATACCTCTGAGGAGGCATCCGGGCACCTGTGTGATGGACACCAACAGGTATCGGACTGTAATCCATGTTAGGCCAGCCTCACACTACGGACGTAAGAGAGGTGCTGAAAATACGGATTGCATACGGTACAATGATTCTCTATGGCCCCTGCTCCTATCAGCCGTATTTTACTGATCCGTATTATTATACGGTCTTCTACGGACGTAGAAAATCGCAGCATGCTGCGTTTGTCACCGTATTGCACAAAAAAATCCGCCAATGAAAGTCTATGGGGGCCAGAAAAATACGGATTACACACGGACCAACAGTGTGACTTGCGAGAAATACGCAGCGGTGTCATTGACCTACATTACCTTCATTCCCCGTGGTTTTACAGGCACGAGCACAGCTGCATTATAGCAGAGCTTCTGCCTGTAAAATTATTTGAACCCTTCAGATGGATTTACAGCGTGGGACGTTACAGATCAACGGAAGGTATGTATATTGTTGGTTTATTATTTTTTATTTGTTACAGAGCGAGGGTCTTCAGGTGGATTGAGAGAACAATAAAATATTAAAACAACCTGTGTGTTTATTTCATTAAAATAATTTTTAATAATGTGTGTGTGTGTTTTTTTAACCATTTCATACAATTGGATTAATAATGGATAGGTGTCATAATTGACGCCTCTCCATTATTAATCTGGCTTAATGTCACCTTACAATAGCAAGGTGACATTAACCCTTCATTACCCCATACCCCACCGCTACATGGGAATGGGAAGAGAGTGGCCAAGTGCCAGAATAGGAGCATCTTCCAGATGTGCCTTTTCTGGGGTGGCTGGGGGCAGATGTTTTTAGCCGGGGGGATGCAATAACCATGGACCCTCTCCAGGCTATTAATATCTGCCCTAAGTCACTGGCTTTACTACTCTGACGGAGAAAATTTCGCGGGAGCCCAAGCCAATTTTTTCCGCCATTTAACCCTTTAATTTAATAGCTAGAGAGCCCACATTTTGCACATACACACTACTAACATTAGTAGTGTGGAATATGCAAAAAAAATGGGGATATGAGATGGTTTACTGTATGTAACCATGTCTCATATCATGTCGGGTTTAGGAAGGAGATAGGAAAAGCCGGCAATTGAATTACCGGCTTTAAAGCTATCTAGCGCTGTATGAAATATTAATATATATACATATATGTGTCTACTGACATATAGACAGTATATATGTTTTTATGATTTTTTGAGCCCATGGATCCATTGTATATCCGTATGTCGGTTTTGCAAGCCTGCGAGAAAAACACACAGTACGGATGCCATACGGATTACATACAGAGGATGCCATGTGCAAAATACGCTGACACACCCTGCCTACGGAGGAGATACGGACCACTATTTTGGGGACTTTTCTGCGTATTACGGCCGTAAATTACGGACCGTATTTTTATACGCTGAGTGTGACGCCGGCCTTATGCTGACTGGGGTCAGTGAGGGACTGTGGTTCCACTGTAAAGCCGAATGTGTACGGATGGTGTTCAGGCTGTTGCATACTACCAATTCCAGAGGTTGCGGTTTATGCTCATGTCAAAATAACCCAAATAGACTGTTTTTGTAAGAAAATCGTGCCTGTGTGCGTTTAACCTGTTGCCAAGCGAGTGTCCCACAAGACATGCAGTAACCGTTACCTTACCATACATATACATACAGTACATACAGAATACAGTATATACTCACCAATCACCTAGTCCCCGAAACAAACGATCACTTGTAAAAAATAAAAATAATAAATTATTATTATTATTATTATTATTTATTGTTATAGCTCCATTTATTCCATGGCGCTTTACATGTCAGGAGGGGTATACATAATAAAAACAAGTACAATAATCTTAAACAAGACAAGTCATAACTGGTACAGGAGTAGTGAGGACCCTGCCACGACGGCTCACAATCTACAAGGGATGGGTGAGAATACAGTAGGTGAGGATAGAGCCGGTTATGCAGAGGTTTGGTCGATCGGTGTTTACTGCAGGTTGTAGGCTTGTCGGAAGAGGTGGGTGTTCAGGCTCTTTATGAAGGTTTCGATGGTAGGTGAGAGTCTGATGTGTTGTGGTAGAGGGTTCCAGAATAGGGGTGATACGTGAGAGAAATCTTGTATACGATTGTGGGAAGAGAAGATAAGAGGGGAGTAGAGAAGGAGATCTTATGAGGATCGGAGGTTGCGTGCAGGTAAGTACCGGGAGACAAGGTCACAGATGTATGGAGGAGACAGGTTGTGGATGGCTTTGTACGTCAAGGTTAGGGTTTTGTACTGGAGTCTCTGGGCAATGGGAAGCCAGTGAAGGGATTGACAGAGGGGAGAGGCTGGGGAATAGCGGGGGGACAGGTGGATTAGTCGGGCAGCAGAGTTTAGAATAGATTGGAGGGGTGCGAGAGTGTTAGAGGGGAGGCCACAGAGCAGGAGGTTGTAGTAGTCAAGGCGAGAGATGATGAGGGCATGCACTAGGGTTTTTGCTGATTCTTGGTTGAGGAATGTGCGGATTCATGATATATTTTTGAGTTGAAGTCGGCAGGAAGTGGAAAGGGCTTGGATATGTGGCTTGAAGGAGAGATCAGCGTCAAGGATTACCCCGAGGCAGCGAGCTTGTGGGACTGGGGAGAGTGGGCAGCCATTTACTGTAATGGATAGGTTCGTTGGGGGGTCGCGTGAGATGGGGGAAAGATGATGAATTCTGTTTTGTCCATGTTAAGTTTCAGAAATCTTGCGGAGAAGAAGGATGAAATAGTGGACAGACATTGAGGGATTCTGGTTAGTAGGGAGGTGATATCTGGTCCAGAGATGTAGATCTGTGTGTCATCAGCATAGAGGTGATACTGAAAGCCATGAGATTCAACAGTATACTCCCTGATCTGATGTAATCCATTTAATAACGAGTGTCCCACGACAATCTCTTGTGGAGAGCTGTCACATCGTCAGATGCAACCGCTCTCCAGGGGCTCCGGTGAAACAATGACGGCAGGTAATCTTCCGCACTGTATCTCTCTGCCGCTGTGAGTGCACAGTTCCTACTGTCACTTGCGGCACCGCTGTGTGGGAAAATTCTCATGCAGCAGTGCTGTAAAGTGAGAGGCCAGACTGTGAGCCCTCGCGGGCAGGGTCCTCCCTCCTTATGTACTCGTGTGCCTTGTTATCTGCTCATGTTTAATGTATTTGTCTATATTTGCCCCGTATTCACATGTAAAGCGCCACGGAATAAATGGCGCTATAAAAATGTATAATAATAATAATAATAACCCTCAGTGATAACAATGCAGGAGCCATTGTCTCCTGTCAGTGTGTCACTGGAGGGCTATAGAGTAGTCATATCTCCTGATGTAACAGCTCTATAGGGGAGATTGTCCTGGGACATTCATTATTAAATGGGCTGCGTCGGACCAGGAAGTATTTGTGTTGGTTTATTATTTTTTTCTTTTTTGCAGGAGATAAAGGACGTTGCATAGATTGGCAGAACAATAAAGATGGCAAAACTATGTTGTGTTTTATTTCAAATACTTTATTCTGGCCGTGTGTATATTTAACCCTTTCACAACTATAGGATTAGTAATGGATAGGTATCTTATTGACGCCTCTCCATTACTAAGCCGGCTTGATGTCACCTTACAATTCAAAGGTGTCATCAACCGCCAACTATTACCCCATATGCCACCCCTACAGGGCAGTGGGAAGAGAGAGGCTAAGTGCTGGAAAGGGTGCATCTTACAGATAAGTAAAATGGATGTAAGTAAAAGTAAAATGAGTTGATGCAAAAGTTTTAGCACTCTGCATGGTTACTTGTCAATAGTATAGAGAAAATCAATATAAACTTTATTAATAGCGATTAAAAACACACATCAAACCAAATTGGGGAAAAGGGTGAAACTAGAACACCCAATACACTCTGCGTGATACATAGGTGACTGACACCCTCACCCGGCACAACAGCCAAACACCAGATATCTATATGTAGACGTGTGTTTAGTCCGAGGATGTGGACTAATACCAGCTGTAGCTGCTATAGAAATAATGGCATTTATACAATCTCCTGCTATCCTAGCACTGTCCGCTGGTGTAGCTATAACACACACCCCCACATAACATACTACCTGAGGTCCCAAAAAAACGCCGTATAATCGGCAATAAATATTACCTCTATAGTGGGGGTACCAGGGTAAGGCGGGAGTCCGGGTGAAAGCGTCTGCCCCGACGCGTGTTTCGGACCTAATTCCTTAAATAGGGGACGTATCTGTTCTTATCAGTTTAATATCTGATACGTCCCCTATTTAACCCCTTCCCGACCTGTGACACAGCGTATGCGTCATGAAAGTCGGTGCCAATCCGACCTGTGACGCATATGCTGTGTCACAGAATGATCGCGTCCCTGCAGCTCGGGTGAAAGGGTTAACTCCCATTTCACCCGATCTGCAGGGACAGGGGAAGTGGTAGTTTAGCCCAGGGGCTACGAGCGCTCTGATTGGCAGTTTCACTTTCAACAGCCAATCAGAGCGATTTGTAATATTTCACCTATTATAACTGGTGAAATATTACAATCCAGCCATGGCCGATGCTGCAATATCATCGGCCATGGCTGGAAACATTGATGTGCCCCCACTCCACCGATCGCCCCCCCAGCCCTCCGATCTGTCCTTTACACTGCTCCGCTCCCCTCCGTCCTCCTGTCCGCTCCCCCCGTGCTCTTGTCCGCTCACCCCCGTGCTCCAATCACCCCCCCGTGCTCCAACCCCCCCCCCTGCACTCCGATCCACCCCCCCTGCAGTCCGATCCACCCCCCCTGCAGTCCGATCCACCCCCCAATGCTCCAATGCACCCCCCCATGCTCCGATCCACACCCCTGTGCTCCCCCCCCACCCCATCATACTTACCAAGCCTCCCGTGGTCCGTCCGTCTTCTTTCCTGGGCGCCGCCATCTTCCAAAATGGCGGGCGCATGCGCAGTGCGCCCGCCGAATCTGCCGGCCGGCAGATTCGTTTCAAGTGCATTTTGATCACTGCGATAAAACCTATCGCAGTGATCAAAATAAAAAAAATACTGAATGACCCCCCCTTTGTCAGCCCCATAGGTAGGGACAATAATAAAATAAAGATTTTTTTTTTTTTCTTCCACTACGGTTGGGGTAAGAACTAGGGTTAGGGTTAGGAGTAGGGGTAGGGTTAGGGTTAGGGTTTCGGTATGTGCACACGTATTCTGGTCCTCTGCGGATTTTGTGCTAAACCACTGCGGATTTATGGCAGATTTACCGCGGTTTTTCTGCGCATTTCACTGCAGTTTTACAACTGCGATTTTCTATTGGAGCAGTTGTAAAACCGCTGTGGAATCCGCAGAAAGAAGCGACATGCTGCGGAATGTAAACCGCTGCGTTTCCATGCAGTTTTTCTGCAGCATGTGTACAGCGACTTTTGTTTTCCATAGGTTTACATTGAACTGTAAACTCATGGGAAACTGCTGCGGATCCGCAGCGTTTTCCGCAGCGTGTGCACATACCTTTAGAATTAGGCCATGTGCACACGGTGCGGATTTGGCTGCGGATTGGCAGCAGAGTTCCATCAGGTTTACAGTACCAAGTATACCTATGGAAAACCAAATCCGCTGTGCCCATGGTGCGGAAAATACCACACGGAAACGCTGCGTTGTATTTTCCACAGCATGTCAATTCTTTGTGCGGATTCCGCGGCGTTTTACACCTGTTCCTCAATAGGAATCCACAGGTGAAATCCGCACAAAAAACACTGGAAATCCACGGTAAATCCGCAGGTAAAACGCAGTGCCTTTTACCCGCGGATTTTTCAAAAATGATGCTGAAAAATCTCACACGAATCCGCAACGTGGGCACATAGCCTTAGGGTTGTGGTTAGGGTTAGGGGTGTGTTGGGGTTAGGGTTGTGATTAGGGTTATGGCTACAGTTGGGATTACAGTTAGGGGTGTGTTGGGGTTAGTATTGGAGGTAGAATTGAGGGGTTTCCACTCTTTAGGCACATCAGGGGTCTCCAAACGCAACATGGCGCCACCATTGATTCCAGCCAATCTCGTATTCAAAAAGTCAAGTGGTGCTCCCTCAATTCCGAGCCCCGACGTGTGCCCAAACAGTGGTTTACCCCCACATATGGGGTACCAGCATACTCAGGATAAACTGCGCAACAATTACTGGGGTCCAATTTCTCCTGTTACCCTTGTGAAAATAAAAAAATGCTTGCTAAAACATCATTTTTGAGGAAAGAAAAATGATTTTTTATTTTCACAGGTCTTTCGTTGTAAACGTCTGTGAAGCACTTGGGGGTTCAAAGTGCTCACCACATATCTAGATAAGTTCCTTGGGGGGTCTAGTTTCTAAAATGGGGTCACTTGTGGGGGGTTTCTACTGTTTAGGCACACCAGGGGCTCTGCAAACGCAACGTGACGCCCGCAGACCATTCCATCAAAGTCTGCATTTCAAAAGTCACTACTTCCCTTCTGAGCCCCGGCATGTGCCCAAACAGTAGTTTACCCCCACATATGGGGTATCACCGTACTCAGGAGAAACTGGACAACAAATATTGGGGTCAAATTTCTCCTGTTACCCTTGGGAAAATTAAAAAATTCTGGGCTAAATAATTATTTTTGAGGAAAGAAAACATATTTATTATTTTCACGGCTCTGCGTTATAAACTTCTGTGAAGCACTTGGGGGTTCAAAGTGCTCACCACACATCTAGATAAGTTCATTTCGGGGTCTAGTTTCCAAAATGGGGTCACTTGTGGGGGGTTTCTACTGTTTAGCCACATCAAGGGCTCTGCAAACGCAACGTGACGCCCGCAGAGCATTCCATCAAAGTCTGCATTTCAAAACGTCACTACTTCACTTCCGAGCCCCGACATGTGCCCAAACAGTAGTTTACCCCCACATATGGGGTATCACCGTACTCAGGAGAAACTGGACAACAACTTTTGGGGTCAAATTTCTCCTGTTACCCTTGGGAAAATAAAAAATTGCAGGCTAAAAAATCATTTTTGAGAAAATAATTTTTTATTTTTATTTTCATGGCTCTGCGTTATAAACTTCTGTGAAGCACTTGGAGGTTCAAAGTCCTCACCACACATCTAGATTAGTTCCTTTGGGGGTCTAGTTTCCAAAATGGGGTCATTTGTGGGGGATCTCCAATGTTTAGGCACACAAGGGCTCTCCAAACGTGACATGGTGTCCGCTAATTATTGGAGCTAATTTTCCATTTAAAAAGCCAAATGGCGTGCCTTCCCTTCCGAGCCCTGCCGTGCGCCCAAACAGTGGTTTACCCCCACATATGGGGTATCAGCGATCTCAGGACAAACTGGACAACAACATTTGGGGTCCAATTTCTCCTAATACCCTTGG
The DNA here is from genome assembly GCF_032444005.1 of Ranitomeya imitator. Lineage (NCBI taxonomy): Eukaryota > Metazoa > Chordata > Amphibia > Anura > Dendrobatidae > Ranitomeya > Ranitomeya imitator. Next base: position 175,784,673 of record NC_091286.1, on the reverse strand, counting down.
CAAAATAGGAAATTCCAGGCTAAAAAATCATTTTTGAGGAAAGAAAAGTTATTTTTTATTTTCATGGCTCTGTGTTATAAACTTCTGTGAAGCAGCTGGGGGTTTAAAGTGCTCAATATGCATCTAGATAAGTTCAATACGCGACATGGTGTCCGCTAACAATTGGAGCTAATTTTCCATTCAAAAAGTCAAATGGCGCGCCTTCCCTTCCGAGCCCTGCCGTGTGCCCAAACAGTGGTTTACCGTGAGGTATCGTACATATGAGGTATCAGCGTACTCGGGAGAAATTGCCCAACAAATTTTAGGATCCATTTTATCCTATTGCCCATGTGAAAATGAAAAAATTGAAGCGAAAAGATATTTTTTGTGAAAAAAAAGTACTTTTTAATTTTTACAGATCAATTTGTGAAGCACCTGAGGGGTTAAAGTGCTCACTAGGCATCTAGATAAGTTCCTAGGGGGGTCTAGTTTCCAAAATGGGGTCACTTGTGGGGGAGCTCCAATGTTTAGGCACACAGGGGCTCTCCAAATGCGACATGGTGTCCGCTAACGATGGAGATAATTTTTCATTCAAAAAGTCAAATGGCGCTCCTTCCCTTCAGAGCCTTACCATGTGCCCAAACAGTGGTTTACCCCCACATGTGAGGTATCGGTGTACTCAGGAGAAATTGCCCAACAAATTTTAGGATCCATTTTATCCTGTTGCCCATGTGAAAATGAAAAAAATGAGGCTAAAAGAATTTTTTGTGAAAAAAAAGTACTTTTTTATTTTTACGGATTAATTTGTGAAGCACCTGGGGGTTCAAAGTGCTCACTATGCATCTACATAAGTTCCCTGGGGTGTCTAGTTTCCAAAATGGGGTCACTTGTGGGGGAGCTCCAATTTTTAGGCACACGGGGGCTCTCCAAACGTGACATGGTGAGCCAAAAGAGTGGAGCCAATTTTTCATTCAAAAAGTCAAATGGCGCTCCTTCCCTTCCAAGCCCTGCCGTGCGCCCAAACAGTGGTTTACCCCTACATATGAGGTATCAGCGTACTCAGGACAAATTGGACAACAACTTTCGTGGTTCAGTTTCTCCTTTTACCATTGTGAAATCAAAAAAATTGTTGCTAAAAGATAATTTTTGTGACTAAAAAGTTAAATGTTCATTTTTTCCTTCCATGTTGCTTCTGCTGCTGTGAAGCACCTGAAGGGTTAATAAACTTCTTGAATGTGGTTTTGTGCACCTTGAGGGGTGCAGTTTTTACAATGGTGTCACTTTTGGGAATTTTCAGCCATATAGACCCCGTAAACTGACTTCAAATGTGAGGTGGTCCCTAAAAAAAATGGTTTTGTAAATTTCGTTGTAAAAATGAGAAATCGCTGGTCAAATTTTAACCGTTATAACTTCCTAGCAAAAAAAAAATTTGTTTCCAAAATTGTGCTGATGTAAAGTGTTGTGAATTCTGTGGCAGAGCTCCCTCCTGTGGTCACAAGTGGTACTTCGGCTGATTCTCTCTGGGAGCTTCCGTTTGTGGAGGAAACTGGTACTGCTGCTTCTGAGTTTCCTTCCTCAGGTGATCTGGTGAGGTCGTTAGGTGCTTCTCTACTTAACCCCACCTAATGCTTTGATTCATGCTTCCTGTCAATGTTCCAGTGTTGGACTTGTGTTTCTCTGGATCATTCCTGTGGCCTGCTGCTCTGCATAGCTAAGTGCTTCTTTGCTATTTGTTGCTATTTTTTCTGTCCAGCTTGTCTATTTGTTTTGCTGGAAGCTCTGGGACGCAAAGGGTGTACCTCCGTGCCGTTAGTTCGGTACGGAGGGTCTTTTTGCCCCTTTGCGTGGTTTTCTTTAGGGTTTTGTGTAGACCGCAAAGTTATCTTTCCTATCCTCGTTCTGTCTAAGAATATCGGGCCTCACTTTGCTGAATCTATTTCATCCCTACGTTTGTCTTTTCATCTTATTCACAGTCATTATATGTGGGGGGCTGCCTTTTCCTTTGGGGTATTTCTCTGATGCAAGGTAGGCTTATTTTTTCTATCTTCAGGCTAGTTAGTTTCTCAGGCTGTGCCGAGTTGCATAGGTAGCGTTAGGCGCAATCCACGGCTGCCTCTAGTTGTGTTTGGTGAGGATCAGGGATTGCGGTCTGCAGAGTTCCCACGTCTCAGAGCTCGTTCTATTATTTTGGGTTATTGTCAGATCACTGTATGTGCTCTCACCTCCATGTCCATTGTGATACTGAATTGCCTTTCATAACAGTAAAGTATACATGTGGGAAATGTTATTTATTAACTATTTTGTGTCACATAACTCTCTGGTTTAATAGAATAAGAATTCAAATTGTGAAAATTGCTAAATTTTCAAAATTTTCGCCAAATTTCCGTTTTTATCACAAATAAACGCATAATTTATTGACCTAAATTTACCACTAACATGAAGCCCAATATGTGACGAAAAAACAGTCTCAGAACCGCTAGGATCCGTTGAAGCGCTCCTGAGTTATTACCTCATAAAGGGACACTGGTCAGAATTGCAAAAAACGGCCAGGTCATTAAGGTGAAAATAGGCTGGGTCATGTAGGGGTTAAGGAATTATGTCCGAAACGCGCGTCGGGGCAGACGCTTTCACCCGGACTCCCGCCTTACCCTGGTACCCTCACTATAGAGGTAATATTTATTGCCGATTATACGGCGTATTTTTGGGACCTCAGGTAGTATGTTATGTGGGGGTGTGTGTTATAGCTACACCAGCGGACAGTGCTAGGATAGCAGGAGATTGTATAAATGCCATTATTTCTATAGCAGCTACAGCTGGTATTAGTCCACATCCTCGGACTAAACACACGTCTATATATAGATACCTGGTGTTTGGCTGTTGTGCCGGGTGAGGGTGTCAGTCACCTATGTATCACGCAGAGTGTATTGGGTGTTCCAGTTTCACCCTTTTTCCCAATTTGGTTTGATGTTGTGTGTTTTTAATCGCTATTAATAAAGTTTATATTGATTTTCTCTATACTATTGACCAGTTGCATCATTTTTTTCTTGATGGGTTTCATATGTGATATATGATGATGGGTCTGTTAGTCCTAATAGACACATGATCAAAGGATAATATGTGGCAGTTTATTGGGATCATGTGTCTTGGTCATGTTTGTTTTATATGGCTCTGCATGGTTACTACCTAATAGCAACCCCTTTTGAAAGTATCACAGTTTGTAAACATTTTTTGCAGTCGGGTGAGAGTCTTCCATTCTTGTTTGAGGGATTTTCCTCCATTCTTCAGAAAATTCCTTCAGTTCTGTGAGATTCCTTGGTCATCTTGCATGCATTGTTATTTTGAGGTCTAGCAACAGATTTTCAATGATGTTCAGATTAGGGGACTGTGACAGCCATTCTAAAACCTTCAGCTTTTGGGGCAGTCTATTGTGAATTTTGATGTGGGTTTAGGATGATTATCCATTTGTAGAAGCCATGCTCTTTTCAACTTCAGCTTTTTTTACAGATAGGATTATGTCTGCATCGATAATTTGTTGAAATTTAATTCAATCCATTCTTCCCTCTATCCGTGAAATGTTCCCTGTGTCATTGGCTGCAGCACAACCCCACAGCATGATTGATTCACCCCATGATCAATGCGATCAGAGAAAGCTTTGGCCCACAGCGCCCACTGCCCCTCTTAGCTGCTCAACCCTGCTCCTCCAAAACCAGCTTCTCCACCATGACAGAAGATCAGCTCTCCACCCTCCTGTCAAGATCACACCTCACCACCTGCACGCTTGACCCGCTCCCATCCCACCTCATCCCTAACCTTTCCACGGTCTTCATCCCAACCCTAACGCACCTCTTCAACCTCTCACTCACAACAGGTGTCTTTCCCTCATCCTTCAAGCATGCCAAGATCACACCCATCCTCAAAAAGCCCTCCCTCGACCCATCCTCTGTGTCTAGCTATCGCCCAATATCTCTTCTCCCTTATGCCTCCAAATTGCTGGAGCAACACGTTCATCTTGAACTGTCCTCCCACTTCTCCTCCTGCTCCCTCTTTGATCGGTTACAATCAGGCTTCCGTTCCCATCACTCAACTGAAACTGCCCTAACTAAAGTCACCAATGACCTACTAACTGCCAGGAGCAAGCGACAGTACTCTGTCCTCCTTCTCCTGGACTTGTCTTCTGCCTTTGACACTGTTGACCACTCCCTTTTGCTACAAATCCTCTCATCCCTTGGCATCACAGACTTGGCCCTTTCCTGGATCTCGTCATATCTGACAGACCGAACATTCAGTGTCTCCCTCCCCCACACCACCTCCTCACTTCGCCCCTTGTCAGTCGGTGTTCCTCAAGGCTCTGTTCTAGGACCCCTACTCTTCTCCATCTACACTTTCGGCCTGGGACAGCTCATAGAATCCCACGGTATGCAGTACCATCTCTACGCCGACGACACGCAGATCTACCTCTCCGGACCTGACCTCTCCTCCTTGCTTACCAAAATCCCGCACTGTCTGTCTGCCATTTCAGCCTTCTTTTCTGCTCGCTTTCTACAACTGAACATGGACAAAACAGAATTCATCATCTTTCCCCCATCTCACTCTACCCCTCCACCACATCTATCCATCAATGTCAATGGCTGCTCACTATCCCCAGTCCCACACGCCCGGTGCCTCGGGGTGATCCTCGACTCTGCCCTCTCTTTCAAGCCACATATCCAAGCCCTTGCCTCCTCCTGTCGTCTCAAACTCAAAAATATTTCCCGGATCCGTGCTTTCCTTGACCGCAACACTGCAAAAACGCTAGTGCATGCCCTTATCATCTCCCGCCTTGACTACTGCAACCTCCTACTCTCTGGACTCCCCTCTAGCACTCTGGCACCACTCCAATCCATCCTACACTCTGCTGCCCGACTAATCCACCTGTCCCCCCGCTATTCCCCAGCCTCTCCCCTGTGTCAAGCCCTTCACTGGCTTCCTATCGCCCAGAGACTCCAGTTCAAAACCCTCACACTGACATACAAAGCCATCCACAACCTGTCTCCTCCATACATCTGTGACATGGTCTCCCGGTACCTACCTACACGCGACCTCCGATCCTCCCAAGACCTCCTTCTCTACTGCCCTCTCATCTCTTCTTCCCATAACCGCATCCAAGACTTCTCCCGTGCTTCCCCCATACTCTGGAACTCTCTACCCCAACACATCAGACTTGCGCCTACCATAGAAACCTTCAAAAAGAACCTGAAGACTCATCTCTTCCGACAAGCCTACAGCCTGCAGTGATCCTCAACCTACTGAACAGCCGCACAGCCAGCTCTTCCCTCTCCTAGTGTATCCTCACCCACCCCCTGCAGACTGTGAGCCCTCGCGGGCAGGGTCCTCCCTCCTTATGTACTCGTGTGCCTTGTTATCTGCTCATGTTTAATGTAATTGTCTATATTTGCCCCGTATTCACATGTAAAGCGCCATGGAATAAATGGCTCTATAAAAATGTATAATAATAATAATAATAATAATGATGCTTATTGGTTGGCGACGTGTTCTCTTCCTGAAATTCTGTGCACTTTTCCACGCACCTTTGATCATTGTGGCCAAAGAGTTCTATTTTAACCTTATCGGTCCACAAGACTTGTTTCCAAAATGCATCAGGCTTGTTTAGATGTTTTTTTGCATACTTCTGATGCAGAATTTTATGGTGAGGATGCAGGAGAGGTTTTCTTCTGATGATGCTTCCATATATGCCATAATTGTGCAGGTGTCTCTGAACAGTAGAACAATGCACCACAACTCCAGAGTCTGCTAAATCTTTTTGAAGGGTTTTAGCAGTCAAGTGGAGGTTCTCATCTGCCTCTCTAGCAATCCTACGAGCAGCTCTCACTGAATTTTTGCTTGGTCTTCCAGACCTCATCTTGACCCCCATTGTTCCTGTTAGTTGCCATTTCTTAATTACCGTATATACTCAAGTATATACTCGAGATTTTCAGCCCATTTTTTAGGCTGAAAGTGCCCCTCTCGGCTTATACTCGAGTCATTGTCCCAGGGGGTCGGCGGGGGAGGGGGAGCGGCAGGAGTCGGCGGCTGTCACATCATACTCACCACCTCCTGGCACGGTCTCTGCACTTCCCTGCTTCTCAGATGGTCTTTGGTGCTGGCTGCACTTCCTGTGTTCAGCGATCACGTGGTACCGCTCATTAAATTAATGAATATGCACGCGACTCCAATCCCATAGGCGTGGAGTGCATATTCATTACTTTAATGAGCGGTACCATGTGACCGCTCAGCACTGGAAGGAGGTGCCGTACCAGGACAACGGAGAAGCAGGGAAGTACAGAGACCGCGCCAGGAGGCGGTGAGTATGATGGGGAGGGGAGCCATGTGATATTCACATGTCCTCGTTCCACTGCCGGGCTGTGTCTTCTGCATCCTCTGGCTGTGACGTTCAGGTCAGAGGGTGCGTTGACGTGTGGTGGTGGAACGGGGACAGGTGAATATTGCAAGTGCCTGGGGCCTGAGCGACATTGGCACCTGGCCCCCATAGTGCGCCGTGTCCCTGCCTGCTCAGGACACCGGCACCTGGCCCCCAGCGACTAGAGGTATGTCATTTTTTTTCATCGCAGCAGCAGTATATGGGGCATATTATTCTATGGAGCATCTTATGTGGCCATCAACCTTTATGGAGCAGCATATGGAACATATTATTCTATCGAGCATCTTATGGGGCCATCATTAACCTTTTATGCAGCATTACATGGGGGATATTGTAATATGGAGCATCTTATGGGGCCATCATTAACCTTTGTGCAGCATTATATGGGGCATATTTTTGTATGGAGCATCTCATGGGGCCCATCATGAACTGTATGGAGCATTGTATGGGGCTCCTAATTCAATATGGATATTCAAAAACATTGTCTCAATTAATTTTACTTTTATTGGTATCTATTTTTATTTTTGAAATTTACCAGTAGCTGCTGCATTTCCTACCCTAGGCTTATACTCGAATCAAAAAGATTTTTTTTGTGGCAAAATTAGGGGCCTTGGCTTATACTCGGGTCAGCTTATACTCGAGTATATACGGTACATTTCAAACTGAGGAAAGGGCAACTTTAAAATGCTTTGCTATCTTTTTATAGCTTTTTTCTGCTTTGTGGGCCTCCACCATTTTCATTTTCAGCGTGCTAGGCAGCTGCTTAGAAGAACCCATGGCTGCTGTTTTTGGCACAAGGTTAGAGGAGGTTGGATTTTTATAAGGCTGGGAAATTTGCATCACATGGCGTTTCTTAACGATGATAGTGAACAAGTTACTTGTAACCTTAACGGGCTAATTAAGGTCTGAAAACTTAGTCAAAGTTATCTGAGAACACAAATCTCCAAAGGTGCCCAAACTTTTGCATCAGCCCATTTACCTTTTTGTAAAAAATGTCAATTTTTTTGCCTAAAATGCAAAAAGAAATGTGTCTTTAGGCCTTTTAGAGATCACTTCATCTTCAACTTGTTCACAATATCAGTAATTTTGACCAGGGGTGTCCAAACTTTTACATACCACTGAAATATAACTGGCAATATATACTATGTACTATATCTTGAGCTGCTGTGAAGACAGTCTGTTTCTAACAGTATATAGTAGAAGGGCTACTGGTCTAGGCTTCTTGTCATCATTTTACTATGGAACTCATCAAAGAGTCATAAAGTCCGTGGATTGATTGGAAGTTAAAAATGTATATCCAGGTATCTACATTGTTGCAAATTCTTAATTCCTTCACCCACTAAGCCTGTTTCCACCTTCGTGACCAGGCAAAATTTTATCATTCTGACCAGTGTCAGTTTATGTGGTAATAACTCTGGAACACTGAAACGGATTCCACTGATTCTGGGATAGTTTTTTTCGTGACATATTTTACTTCATTAGTGGTAAAATTTGTTCAATATGACTTGCGTTTGTTTGTGAAAAAATCTATAATTTGGCAAATATTTTGCAATTTTCAAACTTTTAATTTTTATGCCCTTAAACCAGAGAGTTATTCCACATATAATAGTTAATAAAAAACATTTCCCACATATCTACGTTACAAGAGCACAATTTTTTAAACCATTGTTTTCCTGAGGAAGTTGACCAACAATTTCAAATTTTTACAGTAAAATTAGCAAAACCATTTTTAGGAACCACCTCACTTTTGAAGGGACTTTAAAGGGAACCTGTCACCCCGTTTTTTCAGATTGAGATAAAAATACTGTTAAATAGGGCCTGCGCTGTGCGTTACAATAGTGTATGTAGTGTACCCTGATTCCCCACCTATGCTGCGAAATACATTACCAAAGTCGCCGTTTTCACCTGTCAATCAGGCTGGTCAGGTCAGGTGGGCGTGGTGACATAGCTGTTTCTTCCCCAGCTTTCCGTTGGTGGCGTAGTGGTGTGCGTATGTCCAAGTGCCGAATCCACTGCGCGCAGGTGAAGAAAAAGCGCGCGATCTGCGCTATTACCCTTGTCATCGGTGGGGGCGGCCATCTTCCTGAGGCCGCGCGTGCGCAGATGGAGTGCTCTGCTGCACGGGGCTTCAGGAAAATGGCTGCGGGATGCCGCGCGTGCGCAGATGGAGATCGCGGCGGCCATTTTCCTGAAGCCGAGATGCGAACTCGGTGTTCAAAACCACATCCAAGAAGGTTATCTCAGGTGCTTTACATGAATTAATGTGGAAGGAAAAAAATGAACATTTCACTTTTTTTTCACAAAAAATTTACTTTAGACCCAATTTTTTTATTTTCATAAGGGTAACAGCTTATCCTGCACTCTACGCTTTTATATTGTGTTTTATTTAACTTTTTAGGCGGTATGATGAAAAAGCATAGTTTTTTGTCTAGTTTATTATTTGTTTTTTACAGTATTTACTTAAGGGGTTTACTAATGATACTGTTCTGGACATGGTGATACCAAATATTAGAAAAATATTTATTTATGGGCAAAATATATATACATATTTTTACTATTATTATTATTATTATTATTATTATTATTATTTTGTGATTTCAAAAAAAAAATTTTATTTTGTTTTAGTTTTTACTTGGTTCCACTATTGAATTTTCACTTTTTGCAGTATGATCGCATAACTTTATAACCTATGAGTGCTGCAGATTCAAGCTTGTTAGTTCATGCACTGTGCATGGTCAAATAATTGTTAGTGCCTAGTGACCCAGATGCCATCATGACTACGTCGGGTCACCATGGGAACATTCGGCCCTTCACAATTATGTTGCAGCATTTAGAGTGTTAAACTGCCAGGAACAGTGCGGGCATCACTCCTGGCAGTGAGTGTTTGGTGTTAGCTGTCATGTCAGCTGAACACCCAGCAGCGATCACGCGCATACAGGTCCGGTACGCGCTAAACCGCCTGAACTTATCCATACGTCCAAGGTCGGTAAGTATCTACTAACCTGGAAGTATGGGTACGTTGAAGGTCGTGAAGTGGTTAAAGCGCATGACTAAGGGCACCGTGGTGCGCCAGAAACGCATCAGGCAGAGAGTCTCTTTCTCTCTTTTTTAAAATTTGGTTTTTAAAATGTTGAAATAAAATTGAAATTTTACTCAAACTGGACGGACGTGCTGGAAACTCCCTTCCTTCTTCCTCACTTTGACTGAAATCACCAGCAGGTACAGCACCCACCAGCTATATTCAATTGCAACGGCTTATTATAAATGACTCAGAGTGTCAAGCTCCAACTTTCCCCTCTCCCCCTTCTCTCCCACAGATACTTAAAAATGATGTTCCACATTATTAAGCAGGCCACAGATTTTAAGCAATATGGGAAATAAAAAGGATCTCTCTGCTGCTGAAAAGCGTTAAATAGTGCAATGCCTTGGACAAGGTATAAAAACATTAGATATTTCATAAAAACTTAAGAGTGATCATCATACTGTGAAGAGATTTGTGACTGAAACAGAGCACAGACAGAGTTCATGCAGATAAAGGCATAGTGAGGAAGGTTTCTGCCAGACAAATTCATTGGATTAAGAGAGCAGCTGCAAAAATACCATTACAAAGCAGCAAACAGTTATTTGAAGCTGCTGGTGCCTCTGGAGTCCCTCAAACCTCAAGATGTAAAATCCTTCAAAGGCTTGCTGTGGTGCATAAACCTACTATTTGGCCACCCCTAAACAGTGTTCTGTGATGCAGTGACCCCTGTTACAGGTAAGTGGCGCTGCATGGTCTTCCCAGAATATGCATGGAGGCGTATTGAGGCCATAGGAATGCATGGTAATTGCAGGCATGACTTTGGTAATGAGACAAAGTCCGGCATTATTTTTTAACCATTCAATTTTTATTGAGAAAACAGAGTACAATTAAAATGCAACAAGGAAAGGAAAAAGGGGGGAGGAAGGGGGAGGGGAAGAGGCAGACATAAATGTAAATATCCACGATCAAGAATGAAACAAAAAAAAATTACAATACATGGGTGCATACATAGCTATGATATCAAACAATTGAGTCAGCTGGCAGAAGAAGGGGGATGGTGGTCAGGCGAGGAAATAAAGGGTGAGGAGACCCAAGGGTCCCACCACGTAAGGACCTTGTTCTTTTTTGCAAGACAGTCCGCAGTAATCGACTCATAACTAAAGTGCAGATTAATTTTGGATATCAATTCAGGTCTGGAGGGAATATTAGAAGATTTCCAATGCTTTGCAATACATTGTCGGGCCGCCACAAGAATATTAGAAATAATGGGTTGAAGGGAAGATGGGAAGTCCAAGAGAGATATACCCAATACTGCTAGAGGGCCAGTTAGGTTGATAGGAAGATGGGTCACCTCTGAAAGAATCGCTTCAACCTGACGCCAAAATATTTGCACACTAGGGCAACTCCACCATACATGAGCCAGCGAACCAGAAACACCACAATTTTACCAGCATAATGGGGAAGAGGAGGGATAAAATTTAGCTAATTTAACAGGAGTGAAGTACCATAGGAGCTGAATTTTTTTGCTTTGTTCGAGGTGACCAAGACACGAAGAGAATTTGGAAGGATGCAGCATAGCCATGCTCCAATCCTCCGGAGAAGCCTCGAATGCAAGGGCACCCTCCCAAGTGGACATAAATGGGAGTCTCTCAGAGAAATCATGGGAGAGGAGGGATTTATAAATGATGGAAATGCCATGATCAATCCACGTGTTTGGTCTGAAAAATCTGTGGATTGGGGTCTCCATACCCAGGGGGGACACGGCCACACCGAAGGAGTTACAATGTTTAAGGAGGCTACGAATTTGGAAATACTGAAAAAAAGCCCTAGGAGGCAAGTTATAGTGAGCAGTGAGGTCCGCAAATGATCTTAGGCCCGACTCATTATAGAGATCATTCACTCGGTGTATTCCGCAGTCCCCCCAGGCAGAGAGAGACAAACCATCTATTGCGTATTCTAATGCTTGAATAGAGACGTAGTCAAATATAAAAGGGAGGTAAGTAGGGCAGAGACCTGTCCAAACCTTAGTGGCGGAGCAAATTGTTTTAAGAGGGGAGCTCCGACTGGGCGGCTGGAGCAAACAGATCTCCAGCAAAAGTTTGAGGGAACCCCTAGGGGCAAAGCACGACTCAATATGGAGCCACTGGAGGGAGGAGTTCCCCTCCCACCAAATCTTAAGGGGGTCTAGGAGAGCAGCTTTGTGGTAAAGGTGGATATTAGGGGCACCAAGACCTCCCCTGGCATATGGGAGAGACATTAGGGAGCGTTTTATTCTATGTGGCTTGTTATTCCAAATAAAACGGTCAATAATTGCTTGAAAAGCAGAGAGGTACTTAGAGGGGATAGCGAAGGGGAGGCATCTAAAAAGATATATAAGTTTAGGGAGAATTAACATCTTAGACGTTTGTATCCTAGCCATCCAGGATAGATGAGAGCAGGCAAGCTGGTCAATTTCTTTTTTAATTTCGTGGAGGGTTGAATCACAGTTAAGGCGAACAATGTTTTTAATATGGGTAATTTGAATACCTAGATAAGTGAATCCGAGCGGAGACCATATAAAAGGGTAAATATTTTGGATTTGAAGTTGGAGAGAGGAAGAGATAAATAGGGGAAAAATTGTGGACTTGGACAGATTTAGCTTATAATAGGAGGCTTCAGCAAATTGGGTAAGAATGGAAGACACTGCAGATAGTGACTGTAGAGGAGCAGAGCAAGACAACACCACATCGTCGGCGTAGAGGCCAATTTTGTGCTCCTGACTTCCCACCATTACCCCCCTAATGTCAGGGCATTGCCTCACCGCAGCCGCCAGGGGCTCCATGACTAAAGCAAAGATGATGGGGGAGAGGGGGCAACCCTGCTGGGTCCCATTTGAAATAGAAAATATACGGGATTTAAAGCCGGCTGAGCGAACTGAGGCACAAGGATTGGAATACAAAGCCATAATAGCTGAAAAAATCTGGCCAGTAAGACCAAATTTGTGCAAAGTAGATGCTATATAGCCCCAGTGCACCCGATCGAACGCCTTTTCCGCGTCGAGAGATAGGAACACATTGGGGAGGCTCCGCCTCTCCACCACATCCAGCAGGTCGATCAAGCGTCTCGTACCATCTCTAGTTTGCCTACCCGGGACAAACCCAACCTGGTCTGAGTGAACCAAGGATGGGAGCACCGATAATAACCTATTGGCCCAGACCTTAGCATATATTTTTACATCGCAATTTAGAAGGGCGATGGGACGAAAATTGCCAGGAGAGGTCATAGGTTTCCCAGGTTTAGGAAGTGTCGAAATACAAGCCTCCAGACCCTCTCTCTCAATAGTACCCATAGAGCGCCAGTAGTTAAATAAACGAATGAGAAAAGGAGAGAGAATAGTGAGAAAATGAGAGTAGTATGAGAAGGAAAAGCCATCTGGACCCGGGGCAGAGCGTTTTTTGGCCTCTTTGATTATTTGGGAGATTTCAGTTGCAACTATAGGGCCGTTAAGGAGCGACAACTGCTCCGGATTAACAGTGGGGAGATTCGCTTTATTCAAAAAAGCGTTAATTGAGTCCTGAGAAGGTTGAGGAGTATTTACGTCAGAATCTAGGTTATATAATAAGGAGTAGTATGAGGCAAATTCTTCAGCGATATGGATTGGGTTGTAAATCCGAGAACCATCTGACTTAAGAAGATAAGCAATTTTGGTTTGGGCTTCTTTTTTTTTTAACGCGTTTAGCTAGTAAGGCGCCTGCCCTGTCACCCATGGAGTAGAATTTGGCTTTCGATTTCCTGAGCGAATTTTCTGCTCTATGGAGGAGGAGCTGGCGAAGGCGCAGGCGTGCATCAGAAAGATTGGAAAATAATTGAGGGGAGGGGCAGGCTTTGTGGCAAGACTCCAGCCGGGCCACTTCAGCCAAGGCAGATTGAAGATTTAAGTTATACTTGCGTTTAGCTGTCGCAGCCATCTTAATGAAAAGGCCACGAGCCACTGCCTTGTGAGCGAACCAGAGGGAGTCCTCACGCACATCCGCCGAGTCATTAAAGGCAAAGAATTCCTGCAAAGAGTTTTCAATTAGTGTAGAGTTCGCTTGCTCAGAGAGAAGGTGGTCATTAAGGCGCCAGTGTGAAGGGGGTCTGATTGCAAGAGGGTCTTCTAGGGAGACTGACACAGGAGCATGATCAGACCAAGTGATATTACCTATATTTGCAGACATGCAGTGAGGGAGAGCGACATCATCTACTAAAATATAATCAATTCTACTGTAAGAACCATGACGAGGGGACCAAAATGTGTAGTCTCTCTCATTACAATGGAGATATCTCCAGATATCGTGTAAATTGTAGGAGCTAATCAGCTGGGCCGCATCACCCCTGGCCACGGCCGACGATGAACAGTCCAGATTCTTGGATACTGGAATGTTGAAGTCTCCGGCAACTAATTTATGACCATGCTGATAATTACCTAAGATTTGAAATAAATTATTTAGAAGTTTAACCTGACCAAAATTTGGGCCATACACAGAGGCAATGGTGTAAGGGGTATTGTTGATTAAACATAAAATTATAATGTATCTGCCCGCGGGGTCGGCTGTAGAACTAATTAGCTGGAAAGAGTTAGCCTTGCTAAAAAAAATTGCCACCCCAGCCTTTTTGGTCTTCCCATTCGCAAAAAATTGGTGGGGGTATAGATTCGAATACATTCTTATATTGTCCCGTTCTAGTAAATGAGTCTCCTGTAAGCATATAATATCGTGTTTGGATTTAGCGAGCTGACGCCAGACAATCGATCTCTTACCAGGGGAGTTGAGGCCGTTAACATTAATAGAATATAAAGAAACACTCATTGTAATATGTTACACAATTTGCTGAAGAAGATACGCAAACCCATTACCCACAAAAAAAGCATAAACATGTCGTGGGATACCTCACAAACTCCATCTGCGACGAGGGGGGGGGGGAGAGGGAAAGGAGGGGGGAGAGGGAGGGAAGGAGGAGAAGGGAAAAACAAACATACAAAATCCAAACATTTAAACAAGGGAACATCCAGGGAAATCCTGAGTCTGAGGTGAAAATAGAAAACAGTTCACCAATGGGGCAATATGCTGAGCGGAGTCCTGCCAGGAACCAGCCTCAGCAAAAAACTCAGCAAGCAAAAAAAAAGAAGAGAAAAAAGAAAAAGAGAACTAGAACTGAGCGGGAAAAAGGAAAAAATAAATTCTTCCAGCCAGGAAATGGTTAAAATAGACACTTCAGGCGACCTTCCAGTCAGGGGTAATACGGCGTCTCCGGGGACCAGATCCTCCAGGTTTGGTGGAAGCAGAGGCAGGAGTGGGCACAGGAGGGTCAAAACCCCATTGGGACAGGGTCTTGGCTGCTTGCGACGGGGATAGGCACGTGGTAAATGAACCGTCTTTACGAATGCAAAGTTTGGTGGGGAAACCCCAGCGGTATAATATACCCTTTTCCCTCAGGATTGAGGTGTATGGTGCAAAAGCCCTGCGGAGGGCTAGAGTTCCTGGAGACAGATCAGGGAAAACTGCAATGGTAGCAAATCATTCAGGTAGCGACGGCTTCGATCTTAGTGCTTGCAGAAATTCCTCCTTCATAACAAAAAAATGGATGCGACCTAGCACATCTCTGGGCACCGCAGGGTCAAGGCCCGAGGGTTTAGGGATCCGATGAATACGGTCGATCACAACGTCATCTTTGGAATAAAGTGGGAGAATAGATGTGATAAAGTCTTGTAGAAAGGCTCTGAGATCATCAGCCCCAATTGATTCAGCAATGCCTCTTAGTTTCACATTATTTCTCCTGGATCTGTCTTCCAAATCCAGGGTTTTAGCATGAGTTTTGGTAACAAGCAGCTGCAGGTTATCATGAGCTTCCCACAAATCATTGTGAGAAGCTACCAGTTCAGACATTTTATTTTCAAGATGATCCGTGCGGCCTCCCAGCTCCTCCACCTCCCCCCTGAGCTCTGCCATCATGGAACGCATATCCTCCTGCAGGGAGGTACGGAGGTCACCAAGCATGTCTCTGAGCAGCGCTGCTGTAACTGGAGCCTCTGAGAGATCAGCCGCTGCTGTGCTTGAGGCAGAAGACTGAGAGCCTCGGCGTGCAGCTCTGGAGGATCTAGGAGAAAGCGGCGCCATCTTGGGCCTCTGAGGCTGCTGAGGGGTGGCTGCAAAGAAGTCCACAATGCGCCTGGAAGGGTCCCCTGCGCCGGCTTTAGATTTCCCCATACACTCACCGAACGGTAAGGAGCAGGAGTGGGGAGTTCTGGAGGAGAAAGCACCGTCTGTGCACTGCTGTGTGCCGCTTTATGAGTCCTGGGAATGGAGCTCCGACACTACGCAACCTGCACCATCAGAAGTCAGGCCACGCCCCCAAAGTCCGGCATTATTGTGAATGGTTGGTATGTGTGTCGCAGAGGAAGATACTCTGCACTATCAGCCTGAAGTAAGGATGTTCTGGGACCTGTAGTCCTTCAAGTAAATTGTGTTGTTGTTGTTATAGGGAGGCTGGCAGGGCTAGTTCTTTGAGCTGGGCAGGTGAGACTAGCCACACACACACTCCCACATAGGGGAGTGGTTACAAGTATATAATGTGACCAGGGTGTGGGTCACATGGGGCTCTGAGTATGGACCTGAATGGTTCTGTGCTGAAGGTCTTGGAAGAGACTATATAATGGGAGTACTATCTCCCTGAATAACACATGGTGGGGCTTTGGACCTGGTGGCCTGGGGTGTTGGACGAATGTCCTGAATAACACCCGGACAGGCCACACGCCTATGCGTTGGACGGTCCCAGGTGGGGACCGGCGTCTTGAACATCACACAGAGAAACCATGGACCTGGACAGTCTATGTTGGAAGCTCCTGTGAGTGGAGACTTCCTGGAAGCACTTGGAGAGACCGTGGTCCTGGATGGTCTGTGACGGCTTCTGTGTTGAGGGAAGCTACCGTCCTTCGGTGGGTCTTGAACCGACTGGCGTATGTCTGTCAGGCAAGTTGGTGATCCCCGTAAGGCAACTTTCCGAGGAAGAGTGGACTGACAAGGAGTCAGCAGGTGGAGCAGGAGCTCCTGTAATGTACCTCAATAGACTGTCGGTGCTTGTTATGTACTATGAACTGTGTGGTAACTCACGGCAACTGGTCAGAAGAGGACCAGCGTATTTAGTTGCCGCAAAACTAATGATGTGCAACTTAATGTGATGTCCTGACAGAGTGTGCAATGGACTGTTCATGATGCGGTTTATGAGTCTTTAATAAACCGCATAGACTGTTTTGTGTTAAAGACCTTGTCCGTGTGCATTTATCCCATTGCCAAGCCAGTGTCCCCAACACATGCAGTGAGTGCAACATCACAGTTCACAAGCAGAAACTGTTGCAGTGGGCCCAGACATAGATGAAGACTAATTTTCAAACAGTCTTGTTTACTGATGAGTGTCGAGCAACCCTGGATGGTCCAGGTGGATGGAGTAGTGGATGGTTGTGGATGGCCACCATGTCCCAACAAGGTTGCGACATCAGCAAGCGGGTGGAGAAATCATGTTCTGGGCCAGAATCATGGGGAAACTGCTGGTAGGGCCCTTTAAGGTTCCTGAAGGTGTGAAAATGACCTCTGCAAAGTATATAGAGTTTCTGACAACTTTCTTCCATGGTGCGATCTAATAACCATGTATAAGTATATAAGGGGACAATACAAATATCTCGCTGAGGATCTGTTTATACCAAGGAAGGTGACGGGCACAAGGGGGCATTCTTTGCGTCTGGAGCAGAGAAGGTTTTTCCACCAACATAGAAGAGGATTCTTTACTGTTAGGGCAGTGAGAATCTGGAATTGCTTGCCTGAGGAGGTGGTGATGGCGAACTCAGTCGAGGGGTTCAAGAGAGGCCTGGATGTCTTCCTGGAGCAGAACAATATTGTATCATACAATTATTAGGTTCTGTAGAAGGACGTTGATATGGGGATTCATTATGATGGAATATAGGCTGAACTGGATGGACAAATGTCTTTTTCGGCCTTACTAAATATGTTACTATGTTACTATGTATAATAAGCAGAAACGTCCCTTCATGACCAAAAAAATCTTCATGCATGACAATGCACCATCTCATGCTGCAAAGAATACCTCTGAGTCATTGGCTGCTATGGGCATAAAAGGAGATAAACTCATGGTGTGGCCACCATCTTCCCCTGACCTCAACCCTATAGAAAACCTTTGGAGTATCATCAAGCAAAAGATCTATGAGGGTTGGAGGCAGTTCACATCAAAACAGCAGCTCTGGGAAACTATTCTGACTTGCAAGAATTGTGAAGGTGATATCAAAGAAGGGGTCCTATGTTAACATGTAACTTGGCCTGTTGGACCTCTTAGCATGTTTTGGAGTTAAATATATTTTTTGTTCAGTGAATGTGACCTCCTAATGCTGCAAATTCCGCAATTGAGCTTTTTCAGTTCTTTAAAACATATCAAATGTTTAGAAATTCTGTTGCGCCTAATAATTTGGAACAGTGCATTTTGAGGTTTTTTTTTTCATTTTGGAGATTATACTGTTATCATTGGGAGGTTTCATCAATAAAATTTGATGTATACTCTAACAGGTGATGACTTTATTAGACTGACTGTCATTTGCACCAATCATTTGGGAAAATCCGAGAAAAATATAATTTGCATAATAATTTGGAACATGGTGTATATGCCCCAGTCCAGGTACACATGGTCCTATCGTTCCCTTCCTGGTATACATGGTCCTCTCATCCCCATTCTGGTATATATGGTCCCCTCATCCCCATCCTGGTATACTTGGCCCCCATCCCATCCTGAGATGCATGGCAATATTAGAAAAACATAAAAAAACCATAAACCATTCTACTTACCTCCCCTCCTCTTCATCTAAGCGTCCTATTTTGATACCAGCAGCTGATTTATGCTTCTAAGCAGTGCGTGGCAGTTACGTCATGAGCTGCTTGCAAGCTGCTGGAATACTTAATGCCAGTGCCGGACTGGAGCACCTTGGACCCACCAGAGGAAGTCATTCTTGGGGCCCACTATGTAGCAATATAGAAATAAATACAAGACTACCGATTGTGCGGTAAAAAATGCTAATATCAGGGTATAATATAAGGTTGTACACCTCTTAATTATGTAGCAAGGGTTGGGGTAGACCCCTCGTAGAATATAAAATAGCCCTCTCATGGAATATAATGCAGCCACCTCATAGAATACGATGCAACCCCCTAATAGAATATAATGCAGCCCCCTCATTGAATATAATGCAGTCCCCCTCATAGTATATAATGTAGCCCCCCTCATAACCCTTTCCACCACCTCCATCATTGTTCTCCCCCTCCACCCCATCATTGTCCTCATCACCACCTGCTTCATTGTCTTCTCACCCACCACCCCATCATTGCCTTTTCCACCACCTCCATCATTGCCTTCTCCCCCACTACCCCTTCATTGCCCTTTCCACCACCTCCATCATTGCCTTCTCCCCCACCACCCCCATCATTTCCCTTTCCACCACATCTATCATTGATTTCTCCCCATCATTGCCCTCTCTATCTCCTTCATCGTTACCTTCTTCCCCACCACCTCTATCATTTCCTTCTCCCCCACCACCCCCATCATTGCCCTTTTCACTACCTATGTAATTGTTTTCTCCCCACTACCCAATCATTGCCCATTCTACCACCTCCATCATTGGCTTTTCCCTCACCACCCCCATCATTGCCCTTTCCACCACCTCTATGATTGTTTTCTCCCCACTACCCACATCATTGCCCATTCCACCACCTCCATCATTGCTTCCTGCCCCACTACCCCATAGCCCTTTCCACCACACCATCATTGCCTTCTCCACCACCAACCCATCATTGCTTTCTCCCCCACCACCCCCACTATTGCCCTCTCCATCTCCACCATCATTGCCTTCACCACCACCACCCCATAATCGCTTTCTCCCCCACCACTCCCATCATTGCCCTCTCCATCTCCACCACCCCCATCATTGCCCTTTCCACCACCTCTATGATAGTTTTCTCACCCACTACCCACAACATTGCCCATTCCACCACCTTCATCATTACCTCCTGCTCCACCACCCCCATTGTCCTTTCTACAACCACCATCATTGCCTTCTTCATCACCACCCCATCATTGCTTTCTACCCCACCACTCATATCATTGCCCTCTCCATCTCCTCCATCATTTCCTTCTCCCTCACCACCACATCATTGCCCTTTCCACTACTTCAATCATTGTTTTCTCCCCCACCACCCTCATCATTGTACTTTCCACCACCTCTATCATTGCCTCCTCCCCCACCACCTCCATCGTCCTTTCCATCACCCATATTATTGCCCTCTCCAACACACAGCACGAATCACCTCTCTGTCTATTCCCCAGCAGCATCTTCGTCGCCGACATCTTCCTCTCTGGCACAGCCGCACGCTGAATGATGACGTCATCCAGCCGCGCTGCTGTATCAGACACGAAGCGCCATGCAGGAAGCAGGATGGATACCTACAGCACCGCGATCATTTACTCCTGCAGGCAGCGGAGCTGCAGTGAAATGAATATTCACCCCTCTCCACGCCCATAGGGACGTGGGGAAGAGTGAATATTCATTTCTCTTTAGCAGCAGGGACAGGCTTCTGCCTCTTGTCTCCTGCTGCAGCTCTGCTGGCACCTGACTCATGGGCTCCATAGCAGCTGCATGGTGTGCCGCTCTTGGCAATCTGCCGCTGGCTGGGAGCCCCTGGAGCATCGGGGGCCCTAGGCAGCTGCCAGCCCTGTATGCTAGCAGGTGTCAGTGCCTGGGCCCACCGGAGACTCCTCTGGTTCTCCAGTGGGCCAGTCCCACCCTGCTTACTGCTCCCCACCGCTCAGGACTATGGGCATGTGGAGCAGTGAATTTTAATTTCTCTTTAATAGCAGGCACATTGTTAGTTACAGTCACTGGGCGATCAAGTGTGCCCGCTACTAAAGGGAATGAATATACACTGCTCTATTCTTCCATGGGTGTGGGGAGCAGAGAATATTCATTCTCTTTAATAGCTGGTATACGTGATCGCTCAGCCACTGCAGGAAGCAAGTGGCTGCGCCAACTGTTCCTGCTATTAAAGAGAAATGAATATTCACTGCTTTCCATACCCATAGTCCCTCCCACCTCTCGGTGCCGGCTTCAGTGCATAGAAGTGGGAGGCATTATGGGTGTGGGGAGCAGTGAATATTTCCCTTTAACAGCGGGCACAGGGGTTAGTCGAAACAGCCGGCTCCTGACTCCTATGACCTACCACTGCCGCTCCCCACCTCCCTATCGCCGAAAAGTACATCAGACTATAAGACGCACCCCCATTTTCCTCCAAATTTTTGGAGAAAAAGGTGCGTCTTATAATCCGATAAATATAGTATATAGAAGGGAGAGGACTAGGGAGGAGCTCTGCCTCTAGCTGCTCCCTACATAGAATCTCATCAGTAGCTGCCATATCCTATCTCAGTAATGGGATAGTCGGTCTTCACTGAATACAGATTTTACCTTAGAAATGAGAATTTTGATAATGACTGATCAGTTTTGTCAGAGAAAGAATCAGATTTCCATGATAAGGCTAGTTTCACATTGGCGGTTGAGTCAGCAGCGTCTTGTCCGCAACTGCAAACGCATGCCAACGAATGCTAACACAGTGTTTTTTATCCGCATCAGCTTACGCATGATAGAAAAAAACGCTGCGCTTGCATGCATTTTTGCATGCTTTTTATGCTCATGCATTTGATATTTCCAGGAGGGTGTGTCTCAATGGGCATGTCTAAATCAGTTCCTGGACATGCACAGTCCAAAGTACACAAGTGCAGCAAACGCATGTGTATGCAAAGAAATGCGTACGCATGGGTTCTCATAGACACTAATGCATTTTTTAACGCACTCATCCGCATGCGCATGCCTGCACATATTTGACGGAAATTTGCTGCCTAAAAAATTGCAAAAAAGGTGCGTTAGGCGTGGCCCGCTGCACACCGCGAAAAGACGCATGCATAAGCAAACACAGGCAAACACATGAACCTGTGTCCACAATGTAAAAGAAAGAAATCAAGACGCATGCGGATGTATGCGTCAGAAACACTGTGGACACAACCGCAAATGTGAAACCGGCCTAAGATATATTGGAAAGTTGATATTTTTTACTTGTACTATTGACTTATGAAATAAAAATGAAAACGTTGGTTACTCTTTAACCCCTTTCATGACCTTTGACTTTCCCATATGTCATGGTCAGGTTGGGGCTCCCGACCTTTGCTGTATGGGTACATCACTGCTCCTATGCCTGCACGATCTTCATCATGAGCTCGGCTTATATGATATACTGTATGTGCCCGCACCGCCCCCAGGCTTTTTAGCCCCCTAAGTGCTGCAATCGATATCAATTGCAACATTTAGGGGTCTAGTAGGGGCAAGGGGCTCCCTCTCCGAGGCAATTGGAACCCCTGCAATGTCATCGCGAGGGCCCGGTAATTGTCATGGCAACCCGAGGTCGTCACAACGAGAAAAGCAAAATTAAGACTTTGTAGTGGCCAAGTCAAAGTCCTGACCATAATCTGAATGAGATGCTGTGGCATGACCTTAAAAAGGTGGTTTATGTTTGCAAACCCTCCAGTGTGGCTGAATTACAGCAATTTTGCAAAGATTCCTCCAGAGCCTTTAAACGGTTGATTGCAGTTGTTGCTGCTAAGGGTGGCTCAACCATTTATTAGGTTTAGTGGGAAATCCCTTTTTCACACAGGGCCCTATAAGTTTGGATTTATTTTTCCCTTAATAATAAAGATCTTCATTTAACCCCTTAAATACCAGGGGTATTTCCATTTTTGCGGTTTCGTTTTTTGCTCACCTTCTTCCCAAAGCCATAACTTTGTTATTTTTTTTAGTTATTATGGCCATGTGAGGGCTTGTTTTTTTTTGTGGGACAAGTTTTACTTTTGAGCAGCACCATTTATATTACTATATTATGTACTGGAAAACGGGAAAAATATTCTAAGTGCGGTGAAATTTCAAAAAGAGTGCAATTCCACATTTGTTTTGTTTTTTTACCATGTTCACTAAATGCTAAAGCCATTATGATTCTTCAGGTCATTTCGAGTTCTTAGATATCAAACGTATATAGGTTCTGTTTTATTTAAAGGGAATCTGTCACCCTATTTTTCGCCTATAAGCTAAGGCCACCGGCATCAGAGGCTTATCTACAGCATTCTGTAAGGCTGTAGATAAGCCCCCGATGTAACCTGAAAGATAAGAAAAACAGGTTATATTTTACTCATCCGGGGGCGGTCCCGCTGTGGTCTGGTTCGATGGGCGTCGCGGTCCGGGTCCAACGCCTCCCATCTTCATACGATGATGTTCTCTTTTCTTCCTGCCGCGGCTCCTGCGCAGGCGTACTTTGTCTGCCCTGTTGATGGCAGAGCAAAGTACTGTCATGGTTATTGGCCCCCCCGGCTAAAAACATCTGCCCCCAGCCACTCCAGAAAAGGCACATCTGTAAGATGCGCCTATTCTGGCACTTAGCCTCTCTCTTCCCACTCCCAAGTAGCGGTGGGATATGAAGTAATAAGGGGTTAATGTCACCTATTTGGGATACTAATCCTTAGATGATGCTTCTCCTGGGCTAAATGTATACAATTATATGGGCACGTAGAATCAAGCTGTATTTAAAAACGCCTTAGACTGATGGGAGGAGTGCTCAGTCAGAGAGCATATATTACAAATATCAAAAAAACTAACTGGCATTTCCAAAAAGAGAGGTGCCACGAGAGGTGGTGAGTTCTCGTTCCATGGACGTTTTCAAACAGAGGCTGGACAGACACCTGTCTGTGATGATTTAGTGAATCCTGCTTTGAGCAGGGGGTTGGACCAGATGACCCAGGAGGTCCTTTCCAACTCTTATCATTCTATGATTCTATGAAAGAGACAAATGTTAACAGGTGCAACAGCCACTCTGTGTAACTAACAAGCTAAAGTTGCACTGCATTTCTAAATAGAGCTTGATATTTACCTGCCCATATAATTGTCTATGCTTTTATCCCAAGTCATATTGCACGACTCGTTAAAGGGTTGATTGTGACTTGTAGGATCGCTACTTCCAACAAGTGGCGCTATAGAGTTTAAGTCCTCTTTTTCTCAGAAGAGGCAATTTGCATAAAATTGTAGGCTTTTAGCCCAGGAGAGGCATAATTTTAGGTTTAGGGTCTCAACAAAGAAGTATGCCTTGTCTCTGGCTGTTGAGCTACACGAACTGCACAATTTTGTGTGCTAAGTATCGTTTTTTTGGACTCTAAATTGCATCGGACCATAAGACGCACCCCTAATTTTGGGGTGGAAAATAGCAGAGAAAAGATTTTTATAAGATGGTGGTCAGTCTTATTGTCCAAATTTAAGGTATCATACCTGAGGGCCGGTGGTGGTAGAGCAGGGTCACAGGAGGCATAGTCCCTTCCTCAGGACGCCGGCGGTGGCGCAGAAGTGGGGCAATGCTGCAGTCCCGGGGTATCCCAGCTGTGCGATCCTGCGGATCCGGTGTCGGCAGTGAGGCAGAGCATGGAGCAGGGTCCCTTTCTCAGGATGGCGGCGGCAGAAATGTGGCAACGCTGCAGTCCGGTGTCCACGGGGAGGAGAGCTGAGTGCATCACCGGTTTCTCGGTGGCCATCTTCCTGAGGCTGCGCATGCGCAGATTGAGATCTTGGCGACCCTCGGCTTCAGGAATATGGCCGCAGAGATCTCAATCTGCGCATGTGCGGCCTTCGACAGCCATTTTCCTGAAGCCGAGGGCCACCGAGATCTCAATCTGTGCACGCACCGCCTCCGGCGGCCAACAGCTTCAGAAGGATGGTGGTCGGGAAACCAGTAATGCACTCCTCACCACCCACCGCCGACACTGAGCCTCAGCATCGCCACTCCTGTGCCGCCGCCGGTTCCCTGAGGAAGGGACGCTGCTACACCACTGCCGCAACCCCCCGGTAAGCCTGCGTTCGGACTGGAAGACGCACCCCCCATTTTCCTCCCAATTTTTTTTGGGGAAAAAGCGCATTTTATAGTCCGAAAAATACAGTACCTTCTTTTTTTTACTCGTTTTCTACAGCAGTAATGTAGTTCCAATTTCATATATTCAATCTCCACTCAGATGCGTCATCTGGCAATGGAAATAAAGGGGGCTTCCACATTACTGGTAGCACAAAGGCTGTCGCTCTTTGCTCCAATATCTTTCTTTTTCATTTGGGGTCTAGGAGGTCTTCAACATTTTCAGTTTGTTGTATGGTTTATTATTTTAGGGTGCCGATCTCCACGGTCAGGCAGGGACAAATTAGGTTCAGGCTAGCGATTTGCCTAGTGTGTATATGAACCTGTGGTGTGCATGTTTAACATCTCCCCTGGTTTATTCATCCCTGTGTGAGTGTTAAGGTTCAATCATAACAGCTGCTTTTTTATGGAAAACTCCAATGAAGTCAAAATAGTCAGGAGGGGAGTAATTTCCAAAATCGGGTCACTTGAGGGGGAGTGTTATGAATTCTGTGGCACAGCTCCCTCCTGTGGTCACAAGTGGTACTTCGGCTGATTCTCTCTGGGAGCTTCCGTTTGTGGAGGAAACTGGTACTGCTGCTTCTGAGTTTCCTTCCTCAGGTGATCTGGTGAGGTCGTTAGGTGCTTCTCTACTTAACCCCACCTAATGCTTTGATTCATGCTTCCTGTCAATGTTCCAGTGTTGGACTTGTGTTTCTCTGGATCATTCCTGTGGCCTGCTGCTCTGCATAGCTAAGTGCTTCTTTGCTATTTGTTGCTATTTTTTCTGTCCAGCTTGTCTATTTGTTTTGCTGGAAGCTCTGGGACGCAAAGGGTGTACCTCCGTGCCGTTGGTTCGGTACGGAGGGTCTTTTTGCCCCTTTGCGTGGTTTTCTTTAGGGTTTTGTGTAGACCGCAAAGTTATCTTTCCTATCCTCATTCTGTCTAAGAATATCGCGCCTCACTTTGCTGAATCTATTTCATCCCTACGTTTGTCTTTTCATCTTACTCACAGTCATTATATGTGGGGGGCTGCCTTTTCCTTTGGGGTATTTCTCTGAGGCAAGGTAGGCTTATTTTTTCTATCTTCAGGCTAGTTAGTTTCTCAGGCTGTGCCGAGTTGTATAGGGAGCGTTAGGCGCAATCCACGGCTGCCTCTAGTTGTGTTTGGAGAGGATTAGGGATTGCGGTCTGCAGAGTTCCCACGTCTCAGAGCTCGTTCTATTATTTTGGGTTATTGTCAGATCACTGTATGTGCTCTGACCTCCATGTCCATTGTGATACTGAATTGCCTTTCATAACAGGGGAGATTCTGCTATTCTGGACATTATGGGCTCTGTGTATGGAGTCAGCAAACTACAGCTCTGGCAAAAATTAAGAGACCACCACATCAAAGCCCTGACCTGAACCCCATTGAAAACCTCTGGAATGTAATCAAGAGGATGATGGATAGTCACAAGCCATTCAAACAAAGAAGAACTGCTTAGATTTTTGCGCAAGAAGCAGTGTGAAAGACTGGTGGAAAGCATGCCAAGTCGCATTAAAGCTGTGAACAAAAATCATGGTTATTCCACAAAATATTGATTTCTGAACTCTTCCTGAGTTAAAAAAATAGTGTTGTTTATAAATGATTATGAACTTGTTTTCTTTGCATTATCTAAGGTCTGAAAGCAGTGTGTGTGTGTGGGGGGGGGGGGGGGGGGGGGGAGCACCATTTTTCTGTGCCAGAGAAAAATACAAAATATTTTCTTGGAAATTTGGAGACATGTTGTCATAAGTTTATAGAATAAAAGAGTAATTCACATTTTTCCCAAAAATATACCTATAAAGAGAAAAATCAGACAAACTGAACATTTTTGCAGTGGTCTCTTAACTTTTGCCAGAGCTGTATTCTACAGATAATTTGTTCTACGAGAGTCAAATCGCTAGAACAAAATTTGTGTGGTAAAATGTGTGACACCAGACCCAATAATGCAGACAAGCTGAAGGCTGCTATCAAAGCAACTTGGGCTTCCATAATACCTCAGCACTGCCACAGGCTGATCACCTTCATGCCGCATTGATGCAGTAATTGATGCAAAAGGATCCCCGACCAAGTATTGATGCATTTACTGAATATACATATGACAAGGAAATTAAGGACAAAAAGAGGTCCAAATTCTTGAGAGATAAATCAGATTTTGACCGAAAAATGGTTTTTAATTGGAGACATCAAGGGAATCAGAGACGGGGCAGGAATGTTAAAGTCAATGCCAGTGAACTAACACATAACAGCTCGGCCCCGGATGGACACTTGTCAAGTGATTTTTTATCCTCCGCGGAAAGCGAACCAGAAGCAGGTTCAGGACCAGGCGAGGGCGGAGGAGACGCAGGCCTCTTCACATGTGTTACCAGGAACAGGAATCACAGGCCAGCATACTACCACCAATGGAGGAAGAACCACAAGTAACCATACAGCCCACTGATGACACCCGTGAGTATGACAGCTCTACTAATAATGATTCTCTGCAAATTATCAATTTATCTGAATATCAGTTGAGCACTGTTGAGACATCTGTTCTTATGAGGGAGTTGACCTTTTCACCATCACAGGGTATGGATAAGTTTACACTTATCAAGGATCTTTTTCTTTTCTGCAGAAAAATTACTTTACAGGTCCTGCACAACCAGTCACATCCTTTGTTAGCCCCTGATCAGACAGAACAGAGAGTACTTCAGGAGCTTTTGGACTTGCTGGACGAGGGGGATTCCCCCAAAGGTAGGCCACGATTTCCACATAAAAATAGATCTGTGGTGTGCCCCCCCCTGTCCACGGTTCCAGCAGTGAAAATCTTTTTCGAAATGGTCAAACAGGATATTGAGGCACTGTCTGATAGATCTGGTGGGGGCACTAATCTCGCAAGTCAAGAACGTAAGGCTCTGTTTGACCTCAGTAATAACCAGGAATTCGTGATTAGAGAGGCTGACAAGGGGGGCAATATTGTCCTACGGCCCCACCACATGTATTTGGAGGAGGCTCACAGGCAATTAAAGAACCCACGTTTTTATCGCAGACTTCCTTCTGATCCCACAGGGGTGTATTCTACCAGGTTGAGAGCACTACTGGATAGAACTTTTGAATTAGGGATCATCAACTTGCATGAGCGGGACTTCATTTGGGTAGACCAACCAACTACGCAGACTGTCTACATGCTACCCAAAGTCCATAAAAGTACCACCAAGCCCCCTGGTCGTCCCATAGTCTCAAGCATTGGCAGTCTATGTGAGAGGGCGTGTTCTTATATTGATTTTTTCTTGCAGCCCCTTGTGACCACACTTCCGTCATACATAAGAGACTCTTCGCATTTCATCACGGTCCACAAAGGGGTCGTGCTGGCTCCGGGCGACCTTATGGTCACTTGCGACGTTGAGTCGCTTTATTCTAACATCAACCATGATGATGGCATGCAGGCGTTTCTATTCTTCCTTGACCAACAGGTAAATTCAGACAGATTGCACGACTCTTTCATTTTTGATTTGCTTGATTTTGTCTTGAGGCACAACTTCTTTTTGTTTGACCGGACATATTATTTTCAAGCTTCGGGTGTGGCAATGGGGGCGCGTTGTGCCCCCTCATTCGCAAATCTTTTTTTGGGGTGGTGGGAAGCGACTATCGTCTCTGTTTCTGATCTTTTTAAGAACAAGGTGCGACAATGGTCGCGTTTCATCAACGACATTTTTTTCATTTGGTCAGGCTCAGTGGAGGAACTCCTCCAGTATATGGACTTTCTCAACCATAATCCCTTTAACATTTTTTTGACTCATCAGTTTTCTTACGTTACAGTTAATTTTTTGGATCTGGAGGTCAGGTGCCGGGATGGCATACTGTCTACATGCCTGTATCGGAAGCCTACAGCGGTCACTGGATTTCTCGACTATCGGAGCTTTCATCCTAAACATACGAGGGATGGGATCCCGACGGGTCAATTCCTCAGGGCCAGGCGGAACTGTACCCAGGACTCCGACTTTAGGAGGGAGACCCAGGATCTTACGGCAAGGTTTAGAACTCGGAATTATCCCAAAAAATGTATCTCCCGGGCCTATCAGAGGGCGAGTGGGCAGACACAGGATTCCCTACTTGTTGCCAACAGGAGGAGGCCTGATGGTTACGTGCGTTTCATCACGGGTTATCATACCCATTGGTCTAAGGTGAGCAGGATTTTGAATGATCATTGGAGAATTTTAACCACTGATACACAGACATCTCAGGTCATTAGTGCTCGGCCATTGATCACGGCTCGGAGGGCACCTAACTTCAGAGACATACTTACTCAGAGCCATTACAGGAGGCCCACATGGAGGCTGAATCGTGGAATAGTTTTGAGAGGCTCCTTTCCATGTGGAGATTGCAGCATTTGTCCATATATGCATCCCGTCCGTGAGGTATTCTGCAATCCTGTTGATCAAACGCAACATAAGCTTAAGGCTTACATTAATTGTAAATCTTCTCATGTGGTCTATGCCTTGATTTGTCCCTGTCCTTGTATTTATGTAGGCCAGACCTCGCAAGAATTGCGACGGAGAATGCAAAATCATCTCTCTACCATCAACACAGCAAGTGTGGACAGTCGGAAGGGCAAGACGCTCAGTACAGTGGCTTCACATTTCTTACTTCATCATGGGGGTAACTGTGCCAATATTAGGATAGTTGGCCTGGAGCATGTCAGGAGCTCGGGCAGAGGTGGCTCTCTACACAAACGACTTCTGCAAATTGAGTCTCGTTGGATCTACTTGCTTCACTCTACAACACCCCAAGGAATCAATGAGGATCTACATTTCACCGGCTTTTTGGGCTGAATTGTTTGCTTGTGGTCCTAAAAAATTATTAGCATTATTTTTGCTGCCGCTAGGCTGGACAAACTCTTTGTGAGGGGGCTCTATGGCCGCTCCACTTTATGGATACGGGACAATACACATTAAGGACTAGATATTCTGGGTATCGTATACTGACTGCCAGTTGGATATTTTGTGACGTGATCGGATGGGACAGTATCCCTGTGGATTCTTACTCATTTTTGAAGTTCCCTGGTTTGGGAGCGACAGTCCAATATGGGCTATATTCATGCTTCATTTATTTATATATTATGCAAATCTTGGATTAAAATGTATTATTAATATGAATCATTATGTTCTACTTATATGTATATTATGCAGACTTTGGATCAACATGTATAACTACTTATTGTTTCTTTAGTGACAGTATGTTCCATCTTTTTGCGATGCCTTTGTTACTCATGAGCAATCTTGCTCTGTTGTGTATTGGTGCGACTTAGGTCTGTTGGGAGTGTCCTCCTATGGACGATTAACAGGCTCCTGTCCTATTTTTCCTGGTCCCTATGTTTCACTTATTTGCCCTCCTTTTCCTTCGTTCCCTCCTCTTTTCTGGCCCCTTACACGATCGCTATGGTCGCTGATTCACCCGTTGGCCCGTTACTGTGTAAAAAAACCAAACAACACATATACGCATACAGTACATATAGTACATACAACATACAGTACATACTCACCAATCACCTAGTCCCAGACTCCCTCGATCACCTGTAAAAAAAATAAATAATAAACCAACAGTATACCCCCTGTTCCGATGTAATCAAAATTAATAACTATTTCTCCCATGATGATCTCCCGTGGAGAGCTGTCACATCAGCAGATGTGACAGCTGTCCAGGGGCTCTGGTAAAACAATGACAGGAGGTAGTCCTCAGCAATGTATCCCTCCACCGTCGTGAGTTCAGCAGAGTTCATACTGTCCCTTGCGGCACTGCTGCGTGGGAAAATTCTCATGCAGCAGTGCCATTAAGTTAGAGCAATGAACTCATTGAACCCTCAGTGATAACACTGCAGGAGCCATTGTCTCCTGTCAATGTGTCAATCGAGGCCCTGTAGAGTGGTCACATCTCCTGATGTGACTGCTCCATAGGGGAGATCATCGTGGGACAGTTGTTATTAAATGGACTACATTGGACTAGGGAGTATTTGTGTTGGTTTATTTATTTTTTTTTGCAGGAGACTGAGGGCATCGCATGGATTGGCAGAACAATAAAGGTGGGAAAAATCTGTAGTGTTTTATTTCATTAAAATACTTCATGGACCCGGAGGTCGCTCAGGACTTTGAGAAGCTGAAAGCTGAGATCCTGGCCCGGCTGGGTGTGACGACGGCGCGGTCTCAGATGTTCGACCTGACCTACTTGACAAAGAAATGGCTGCAACCCGAGGTACTGACAATACCCGAAATAATCCATAGGGTTGTCCTGGACAAGTACCTGAGAGTACTACCCCCAGCGCTGAAAAGGTGGGTAAGCCAAGGAAATCCCACGACAGCGGATCAACTTGTGGAGTTGGTCGAGCGTTATTCCGTGGCAGAAGGACTTCCCGACGACACCGCCAACCCCCGGTCTGTGCCTCCTCCTCGTGGAACCGGTAAGACTGTTCCAGGGACCACGGGTGAAGGAAAATCGCTTAAAACTGTGGGGGAGGAGTCCGGGACTGTTCGCACTCCGAGACCAAGAGTATTGGACGGTGGTCTCAGTAGGGGACCTGTTAGGTGTTTCCGCTGCCATGAGAAGGGTCATGTTTCTGCAAACTGTCCTGTTACCGCTGAACCCATGCAGTGCGACGTTATAGACTCTAGAAAACGCATGTCTTTGGTTACACAGCTAGTGAATGTGAATGCGGGTCAAAATGATACAGTGAAACACCTGTGTGAATTATCTGTTGATGGAAAAAATGTTGTGGCATTACTAGACTCCGGAAGTGTGGTGACTCTGGTGAAAGCTACTCTGGTGGCACTTCCGTCTGGTCCGTCTGACAAGTTTTCTGTGACGTGTGTGCATGGTGACACCCGCTCGTACTTAACAGCGGTCATATGGATTTCTACTCCCTATGGGTCAGTGCAGCACAAAGTGGGACTCGTTCCCGCATTGTTACAGGATGTAATCCTGGGCAGGGATTTTCCCTATTTCTGGCAGTTGTGGGAGAATCAGTTGCTCCTTCACGGTAGCTGTACCCGTGAATCTTCTCCCATGCCATCTGGAGGTCCCGAGTCCCTAGAGGAGACCCCACAGGAAGATGTTGCTGGGGAGGTTAGTGAATCTAACCTTCAGTACCCCTTCTCCATCATGGCGGGGGAAACAGAGGAAACTGAGGAACCTCAGCAAGAGGCGGAGGCAGACAGCCATCCGGCACCCTGCCTGCCAGATTTGGGAGTCCAGGTGGATGACTTCCACAGCGAGCAAATGAAAGATCCTACCCTGACTCCGGCTAGGAAAAATGTAAAAATGATAGATGGGGTACCCGTAGAACCTGACACTAGGCTAGCGTACCCGTATATGGTTCTTGAAAATGATTTGCTCTACCAGGTAGAAAAAAAAGGGGAAGACACAGTGCAATGGTTAGTGGTACCCAAACCTTATCGGCGGAAGGTACTGGATTTGGCCCACAAACATATAATGGGACATCTGGGGGTACAGAAAACCACAGAAAGGATATTGCATTGTTTTGTGTGGCCTGGAATACATTGTGATGTGCGTAACTATTGTGAGTCCTGTCCAGAGTGCCAAATCGCGGCCCCTAAATCTCAGTTCCGTAGCCCTTTGGTACCCCTTCCTATCATCGGGGTCCCTTTTGAGAGAATTGGAATGGATTTGGTTGGGCCCCTTCCCCGATCCGCACGTGGGCACCAACATATCCTCGTCATCGTGGACTATGCCACTCGTTACCCGGAAGCCGTCCCTTTGCGTAACACAGCTACCAAGACGATCGCCAAGTAATTGGTACAAGTGTTTAGTCGGGTGGGAATTCCAAAACAGATACTCACCGACCAGGGGACTCCCTTTATGTCGAGGGTAATGAAGGAGCTCTGCAGGCTCTTACAAATAGACCCGTTGCGTACGTCTGTCTATCACCCTCAAACAGATGGCCTGGTTGAGCGCTTCAACAAAACCTTAAAACAGATGCTCTGGAAGGCGATAGACAAAGATGGGAAGAACTGGGATTACTTGTTACCCTATTTGCTGTTTGCCATTAGGGAAGTTCCCCAGTCTTCCACAGGGTTTTCGCCTTTCGAACTGTTGTACGCCCGTCGTCCCCGGGGACTGCTGGACGTCGCAAAAGAAACCTGGGAAGGTCAAGTCACTCCCTTTAAAACGGTGATCGACCATGTAACACAAATGCAGGATCGTATTGCCGCTGTCATGCCCATTGTTAGGGACCATATGTTACAGGCCCAGGGAGCACAGAGGCAAAGTTATGATAGAGGCGCTAAGGTCCGTACATTTGCACCCGGCGATAGCGTGTTGGTCCTAATCCCTACGGTGGATAGTAAATTCCTGGCGAAATGGCAGGGCCCATTTGAGGTCCGAGAAAGAGTTGGTGAAGTGAACTATAAAGTGTACCAGCCGGGTAAGAGAAAACCGGAACAGATTTATCATGTGAATCCTGGAAAGACCGCTCTGCCCTAACGGCGGATCTGCCCCGTCCGGTTTGTTCACCTACTGTACCAGAGGTGCAGGTTGCTGAGACTCTCTCAGAACGACAAAAATCTGAGGTTAAGCAATTTTTGTTACAGAACCGACAGTTTTTCTCCGAAAAACCTGGCCGGACTAAGTTGGTGAAACATGAGATTGTCACAGAGCCTGGCGTCACTGTTCATGTGAAGCCCTACCGGATTCCGGAAGCCCGCCGTGAAGCCGTCTCCCGGGAAGTGATGGCAATGTTGGACTTAGGAGTCATTGAGGAGTCACACAGCGCCTGGTCCAGTCCAATTGTGTTGATACCTAAGCTGGATGGCTCCATCCGGTTTTGTAATGACTTTAGGAAACTGAATGCAGTTTCTAAATTTGATGCATACCCTATGCCCCGGGTCGATGAGTTGATCGACCGGCTTGGTAAAGCCCGATACATTACGACCCTGGATTTAACAAAGGGGTACTGGCAGATTCCTCTGGCCGAGGCGGCCAGAGAGAAGACGGCATTTGCTACACCGGAAGGTCTGTTCCAGTATGTCTATATGCCGTTTGTACTTCACGGAGCTCCCGCAACGTTCCAGAGATTGATGGATTGAGTCTTGAGGCCTCACAGACAGTATGCTTCTGCCTACCTGGATGACATCTTAATTTACAGCATGGACTGGCAAACTCATCTCCAGAAGGTACAAGCGGTGATTGATGACCTGCGAGATGCAGGTTTAACGGCAAACCCCAAGAAATGCCACATCGGGCTTGAAGAAACCCGATACTTGGGCTACGTGATTGGCCGAGGAGTGGTTAAACCCCAGGTCGACAAAATACAGGCAATTCAGGGCTGGCCACAACCAGTGAACAAGAAACAAGTGCAGGCTTTCCTGGGGATTGCCGGCTATTATCGCCGGTTCATACCCAATTTTGCAGCCATGGCTACTCCCTTGACGGATCTTACCAAGGGGAAGGGTTCCGTCATGGTAAAATGGACCTCAGCTGCTGAAGAGGCCTTCCACAGCCTGAAACGGGCTTTGTGCTCTCAGCCCGTACTAGTGACTCCTGATTTCAGCAGCGAGTTTGTGGTACAAACTGATGCCTCTGATACTGGTGTCGGAGCTGTACTTTCCCAGGTGAGGGACGGAGTCGAACACCCGGTCCTCTATCTCAGTCGGAAACTGAATGTACATGAGCAGAGGTATGCGGTGGTTGAAAAAGAGTGCCTAGCCATTAAATGGGCTCTCGACTCCCTCAAGTATTACCTGGCTGGTAGGAAGTTTAGGCTGGTCACAGACCATGCCCCTCTCAAGTGGATGCACCTCCACAAGGACCGTAATAGTCGGGTAACCCGGTGGTTCCTTGCCCTGCAGGCTTACTCTTTTACGGTGGAGCACCGACCTGGGGTGCAGATGGGGAACGCCGATGCCCTATCCCGAGTGCACTGTTTCAAAAGTGTTCTTGCTCGACCGGAGTGGTCTGAGCAAGGGGGGGGGGATATGTAAGACTCATGCTGGTGTGGTAGTTGGAGGCAGGTATATCTCGCCCAGATGTTTGTCCTATGTGAATTAGGCCACTCAGTATCTTCAGGGTGCTAATGGGTTAATGATTGCAGGAATAAAAGATGACCAGCTGGGTGTTTCCAGCGTCTGCCTGGGGCACACAGATTGCCTGCCTGTGTGAGACAAAGGTGAGTATAGAGCTCTGCTCAAGATCTGTGTGATGTTAGCTGGGTGGGAGAAGCCCCCCCAGTTGTTGAGATAGCAACGTATTTGTTTAGTTAGTGCCGGACAGGCTAGGATTTATTTTTATGTTTTGTTTTTTGTGTTGCTTTCACGTTAATAAATCTGACCTGAGGTCAGCCTGCTCAGAAACCTGCTGTACGCCTCAGATTCAATGCACAAACCACGTTACCTTTCACCCCAGCAACGGCGATCCCAGAGTGTTTTGTCACACCCCATATGCCACCGCTACAGGGCAGTGGGAAGAGGCATCTTACAGATGCACCATTTCTGGGGCGGCTAGGAGCTGGTGTTTGTAATTGGGGGCCAATATCCATGGCCCCTTCCTAGGCTATGAATATCAGCCCGCAACTCTGCATAGCCTTTTCTGGCTATTAATTATAGAGGGATGTCGTTTTTTGGGCGTCCCCCCTATTTTAGTAGCAAGTCAAGGCTAGTTATACAGCTGTGGATAGATATTCATAGTCTGGGAAGATCCATGGTTATTAACCCCTTCCTAGGCTATAAACATTGACCCCCAATCGCTGGCTTTCTGTCACTGGTGCAGAAAATTGCGCGGGAGTCAACGCCATTTATTTTTCTTTTTTTTTTTTTAATTAAACAGATATTGCGTTTAAGGCCGGGGTCACACTTGCGAGAAACTCACACAAGTCTTGCACCTCAATACCCAGCAGTGACGCCAGCACTCGGGACCAGAGTTTATGGCTGCATGTATTTCTATGAATCTAAACGCTCCGGTCCAAGTGACAGCGGTAGTGCCGGGTATTGATGCGAGAGACTCGTGTGAGTCTCTGTCTATATCTATTATCTATTTATTATCTATGTATCTAGCTCTCTATTAACTAACTATCATCTATCTATCTGTGTGTGTAAACATTATTCTTTAATGGAGTATGTAAATGAAGAGATTGGCCAAGAAATTACATTACAATCCTTTTTTGTTGTTGTTAAATAATAGATCTTTATTTAGCTGACAAAAACGCATGCAAATCTGCATGAAAATCTGCATAAAAAATGCATCAAATCCGGGCGTATTTTTACCTGTGTTTTCTGCCAAGAGATGCAGAATCGGCGCAGAAAATTCCACAGGCAAATCTGCAACGTGTGCACATACCCTAGATAATTTTTTTTGCGCATGAAAAAAGCATACAAGAAAAATTGCAGCAAAAATGAAACACCACTGCCTGCTACATGGTTACCCACCCCCCACCTTGCAGGGACACCGACGTACTCACCACCCCAGGCTGTACAGTGAACTCTTTATGTTTAGGGCACATGCATGGGAACTTCCTGATTCTTCCTGATTCTTAAAGAGACAGTGCATGCACTCCTAATGTGTCCTCAGCCTATTGCTGTGAAGCACTTGGTACTTAAGGCATCTCCACCTGTTGGGGGGTGCCTGAGCAACATTTTATTTCAGTGTGTTTGTGCAACTGCTGATTTGTCAAGTCCTTTCTTGTTTCTGCCACCTTGGGGGCTGAGAAACCAAGCCTGAGTCTGTATTTGATCTTTCCTACTTCTGCCTGAACTCTAAATCTGTTCCTGTTTCTGCCAACCTGGGGCCACACTGAACATGTACCTATGTCTGTCCTTGTTTGACCATTCACTGAATCTGTTTGTATCTAAGTCTGGATCTTTCCCTAAACCTGCAGTGTCTATACCTTTTCCTATCCCTAAAACCTGCAGTGTCCAAACCTGTTCCTTTCTCATATCGATAAAACCTGCAGTGGCTGAACCTGTAACTATTCCTAAAACCTGCAGTGTCTAAACTTGAACATATCTCTGAAACCTGGAGTTTCTGAACAAGTACTTATCTCCAATCTTTTCTTGCTGTGCAACATTAGTGTTCAGTGAGTACACTTGCTAATTCATTGTAAGTATCCTGTGTGAACTTGTCTCAATCTGTCTTATCCGTATGCGTTCTGTGTGAAACTGACCCTACTGTTGTGAATTCTGTTGTCAAGCTCCCTCCTGTGGTCGTGAATGGTACTTCGGCTGGATCTGTCCATGGGCTTCCTCTGGTGGTTGTGAGTGGGGCTGCGGCTTCTGAGTTTCCTTCCACAGGTGACGAGGTTAATTCGTTAGCTGGATGCTCTATTTAACTCCACTTAGATCTTTGCTCCATACCACCTGTCAATGTTCCAGTATTGGTCTTGTTCACTCCTGGATCGTTCTTGTGACCTATCTTCCCAGCAGAAGCTAAGTTACTGCTTGTTTTTCTGTTTGCTGTTTTTCTGTCCAGCTTGCTATTTAGATTTTTGTCTTGCTTGCTGGAAGCTCTGGGACGCAGAGGGAGCGCCTCCGCACCGTGAGTCGGTGCGGAGGGTCTTTTTGCGCCCTCTGCGTGGTCTTTTTGTAGTTTTTTGTGCTGACCGCAAAGTTGCCTTTCCTATCCTCAGTCTGTTCAGTAAGTCGGGCCTCACTTTGCTAAATCTATTTCATCTCTGTGTTTGTAATTTTCATCTTTACTCACAGTCATTATATGTGGGGGGCTGCCTTTTCCTTTTGGGAATTTCTCTGAGGCAAGGTAGGCTTATTTTTCTATCTTCAGGGCTAGCTAGTTTCTTAGGCTGTGACGAGTTGCATAGGGAGCGTTAGGAGCAATCCACGGCTATTTCTAGTGTGTGTGATAGGATTAGGGATTGCGGTCAGCAGAGTTTCCGCGTCTCAGAGCTCGTCCTATATGATTAATAACTATCAGGTCATTCCGTGTGCTCTTAACCACCAGGTCCATTATTGTCCTAACCACAAGGTCATAACACCCTACTTCTTGTGAACAGAGTCCTGTCTTGGCTGTCCGTGTGTGTGGTTCTCTTTCTATCTGCATTTGCTGTCCAGTACCACCTTGCCAGAGACCCAGTACTCTCTGAAGCTGCTCCTGTCTGTCTGCATAGCTGTCGTGTCCATTGGATCCTTCATAACTCGTAGAGGGCTCAGCTGCCATCTGACTGAGGTCAGTCCTGGTGTAGCACCTGATCACGCCTCTCTGGGCTCTCCTCGGATCACGGCACCGTCAGTTGCCATGCAGCCGAAGTCAGCCTTGGAAAGGCACTTATTCATGCCCCTCCAGGGTCTCCTCGGTCCACAGCACAGTGGGCCCCCAATGCACACTCGCGCTAAGCAGTCTGACCGCAAAAGCAAGCCCTTACTAATTTTATTAATGAAGAGAAGCCTGAACTTTTCAACATTGTACTCTTTCATTACTTAAATTTCCTCTGCTTGTGAAGAGTGCAAGTAATGCACATTAAAAGTATAAGCACTTTTTTTTTTTTTTACAAAAAGGTTAGAGTATTATAAAGTATTACAGACCACATTAATTTAATCTTAAGGCTATGGGTCACGTAACTTTTTTGTAGCGTTATTTGCTGTGTTGTCTGTAAAAGAGAAGCTACTTTTAACAGTACCAGCAAAGCCCATGCCAACATGCGCCATATATCTACGGCGCTGTGGGAGCTTTGTTCCCGCAAACCATTGTATACCGAATATACAGCATGATGATCGCATGAGGTCACTTGTAGAGGAATTCTATTGTTCTAGCTCCAGAGGGGCTCTACCAATGTGACATGGCACCCTCAAAATAGTCCAGCAAAATCTGAACTCCAATTTGGCGCTTTTACCCTTCTTAGTTTTGCACTGTGCCTCAAAATTAGTTTTCGACCACAAATAGTATCAGTGTACTCAGGGGAAATTGCACAACAAATTGTATTGTGCAATTTCTCCTGCTTTCCTTGCGAAAATGAAAAAATTTGGGGCTAAAAGAACATTTTTGTGGCAAAGAATATATATTTTTTTCATTTTCACAGATCAAAGTTGTAAAATTCTGTGAAGTGGGTTCAAGGTGCTCACCACTCATCTAGATGAATTCCTTGAGAGCTCTAGTTTTCAACATGGGGTCACTTGTGGGGGTTTCCACTGTTTAAGCACATCAGGGTCTCTCCAAATGCGACATGGCATCTGCTAATGATTCCAGACAATTTTGCATTCTAAAAAGGCAAATGGCGCTCATTTTCCTTCTGAGCCCTGCTGTGCGCCATTACCTTCCTAGCCCTTCTGTGCACCCAAACAGTAGTTTCCCCCCACATATGAGTTATTGACATGCTTAGGAGATATTTCACAACAAATGTCATGATCCATTTTCTGCTGTTACCCTTGTGAAAATAAAAAAAAATTGTGAAAAAAGTTAAAATTTTCATTTTTTCCTCCCACATTCCATTAATTCATGTGATGTACCTGAAGGGTTAATGAACTTCTTGAATGTGGGTTTGAGCACCTCGAGGGGTGCAGTTATTATAATGGTGTCAGTTTGGGGTACTTTTTGACATATAGGCCTTCAAAGTCAATTAAAATGTGATGTGGTCCCTAAAAAAATTGATTTGTAAATTTTGTAAGAATGAGAAATTGCTGATCATCTTTAACCCCTTAGTGACCACCAATCTGTCTTTTTACTGACCTCACATGTCAAACAATAGCATCCCTCAACTGGTGAAAATGTAGCAGCTGTTGACTGTACAATATAGCTAACTATATATACAGGAGGAAAAATATCCAACAAAAATCCAATGTGAATAGCAAATGGATGTATAAAACAACCTTTATTAGGTAAACATAAAAGTATATCAAATACGGTATATAAATCAGAAAAAGAGGGAGGGGACCCCAGTGAGGGATGTGAATCCTATACCAAACAAAACACAGAAATGAGGGGGAAGGGGGTTAGTTAAAAATTCTGACTTTGTTCGGGGTCTCAAGTCAGATGACCCGATGAACTGAAAAGGGCTAGTAGTTTGTGTAGTGATGAATATAATCTATATGATCAAACATTCGTATGTACAAGTCCTTAGGACAAACATATGATTATGCAAACTACTATTATTACTGTTATGACAATGGCTGCTTGCAGGGCATATCCCTATTTATAAAATACCATAACATACAATGCCCCTAATAATGCAATTACAATGAATGGGTACCAGTGTATAGTATAGTCAACATGAGTGTCCAGGCAATTCCTTGTGTTGACAGTTACCCATCAATCATGCTATATAGCCAAACACTGTCAGTACACTTAGCAGCATAATAATGAGGCATGTTAGCCAAAGAATACAACAAATACGAGAAAATGAATAAATGGCATCATGCTTCCTCATCCAAGAAATGAGCATCCCCTATGATCATTATTATCGTAAGGTAACATTGGAAAGTATATCAAGTTTAACTTTGATACTGGCTTGTATAGAACAGCATCATGGTTTATGCATAATAACATGGTTAGATCTCACCCAATGTGGGAGAGGTTCTGACCATCATGATCTCTAACAAGGGAGGGTGAGGTGGAAACAAGACCTCTATCGAAACTGGCGTCTTCCGACGCGTTTCATCCTCATGGAATCATCATGGGAGTGTGACAACCTGTATCAGCTGCTTTACAGGCCTCCCCACTCCTGTGGTTTACAAGGAAGACCTAGGAGGCGTGTCCAGGAATCTCTGCCCATGGTGTGTGACGCGCTTGCGGTCCTTGGAACACACTTCCGGTATTTGGAGCGCACATCCGGACTGTGGAACACAAGAAACTCCCGCGGTGACACGCAAGCTGTCACCCCAGATGAACCTGAGTCCCATATTGGATCAATTGCTTATTATGCTCAATACATGATTTTCAAGGGGTGTATAACCCCGAGTGGGTATTAGACCAATAGGGCCCGATACCTATTGTGCTGCCCATATACAAACATGTGTCAAAATGCAAGTACCAAACATGTGTTATGGGCAAAGCACTAAAATAGAGCAGACAGTTATTCTTCCTATATTGCTGTCATGTTCGCCATTAGGTATGATTCAGTATTTTCTCAGACTGCTCACAATACACCAACAATGGTATCAAGAGACATGATGTCATAGGATCAAGGCAGGACACACTACAAAAGGAAAGGGGGACAAATAGAGGATGGAGAGGGACAGGATAAATTGAGAAAAATACAACAAAAATATTTTTTTTTCCTTATAATTGTTGTATACTTGTGTATACTGTACTAGTATAATTCCTATAAAGAATGGGGCATAATACGAACATATGATTGTTGTATACCATGTATAATTCCTATAAATTACGGGGCACCACCAGACCAAGGTAATTAGAAAAGAAGAGAAGGACCCTACTTTTACCCTATAAAGGGGCACTATGCTCCTCAGCTCCTACCTAACGTGGAGGTTGGCACCCTAGGAGAACATGCGCAAATGGCGCCCCCACTCGACGGTGGCTATCTCTATTTAACTGTCCCTAAATATCCCTGGGTTTCAGAGACAAAGGACAGTAATGCTGAGACAATTTGTAAACAGAACCAACTCACACAAGGGATATGTATGTATTATAACTCAAAGTAGTTGCCACAAAACTAATGGACATCTTACTCTCATGAAGAGATGGTGGGGGGGATCCTTAGTATACCCTGAAGGGGGAACTACACTCCTCCTACCTGACGTGGAGGTTGGCACCGTAAAAGAACCTTCAACGACGGCTATCCCTGTCTAGCTGTCCCTATTACCCCCTAAATTCCAGAGAGGCTATAGGAATTTACTAGATGTATACCAATACTTGGGAGACATTAGATAATGGGGGATAATAACCTTTGTGTACATGGGAGGGGATTATATGAAGGGGCTATAGGACAGCTGTTAATTCAAACCTACTGGTAAGGTGGAAAATAGAAGCTACGGAGAGCTCACTCAGACTAATGAGACAAAATTTGACTATCTTAAACGATTCTTTCAAAGAACAACTAGAGGTCACCAAAAAATTCTCTTCTGAACCAGATTTTTTTTAAAAAGAAACATAACTACAAAACTCTTTGGAGAGGTTTCACTATCATTTAAAAGATAAGAAACATAAGTTTTTTATAAGAGACCTCCAAGAATTCAAAGAAAATAAAGCATGTTCTATAATCCCCTCCTCCGTATTATGCCCCATTCTTTATACGAATTATACAAGTATACAACAATTACAAGGAAAAATGTTTCTTTTTCTTGTATTTTTCTCAATTTATCCTGCCCCTCTCCATCCTCTATTTGTCCCCCCTTTCCTCTTGTAGTGTGTCCTGCCTATAACATCATGTCTCTTGATGCCATTGCGAACATGACAGCAATATCTACTATATATCATTGTCTAAGGGTCACTTCCGTCTGTCTTTCTGTCTGTCTTTCTGTCTGTCTTTCAGTCTGTCTGTAACGGAAATCCCAAGTTGCTGATTGGTTGCGGCAAAACGGCCATGACCAATCAGCGACGGGCACAGTCCGGTGGCGAAATGGCCGCTCCCTACTCCCCTGCAGTCAGCTCCCGCCCCATACTCCCCTCCAGTCAGCGCTCACACAGGGTTAATGGCAGTGTTAACGGACCGCGTTATGCTGCGGTGTAACTTCAGTCCGTTAATGCTGCTATTAACCCTGTGTGACCAACTTTTTACTATTGATGATGCCTATGCAGCATCAATAGTAAAAAGATCTAATGTTAAAAATAATAAAAAATCATTATATACTCACCTTCCAGATCCAGCCCAGGCCTTTCCAGCTCCTCGCGACGCTCCGGTGACCGGTCCATGCATTGCGGTCTCACGAGATGATGACGTAGCGGTCTCACGAGACCACTATGCTATCATCTCGCGAGACCGCAATGCACTCTTGGGACCGGAGCGTCGGGAGGAGCATCGGTAAACGGCTGGGCTGGATCCAGGGGCCGACGGAAGGTGAGTATATAACTATTTTTTATTTTAATTCTTTTTTTAACAGGGATATGGTGCCCACATTGCTATATACTACGTGGGTTGTGTTAGATACTGTGTGGGCTGTGTTCTATACTACATCTCTGTGCTATATACTATGTGGGCTGTGCTATATACTACGTGGCTGTGGTATATATTACGTGGCTAGGCAATATACTACATCGCTGTGCTCTATACTACGTGGCTGTGCAATATATTACGTGGCTGTGCAATATACTACGTGGCTCTGCAATATATTACGTGGCTGGGCAATATACTACGTGTCTGTGCTATTTACTACGTGTCTGTGCTATTTACTACGTGGGCTGTTTTATATATTATGTGTGCTGTGTTATACGCTACTTGTCTGTGCTATAGTTCTCTGCTGTATCTGTGCATCATGAATCGTGGTATGTGTTAAAGAGGGGGGCCCACTGAGACTCTTTCGCCCGAGGCCCTCAAAAACCTGGAGCCGGCCCTAGGACCAATGATTTAAGTAGGGCTATTGAGATCCCTTTTGACTTTGAGTCGGGGTTAGGGCTATGACACCAAGAGCAACAATATCGATCCTTCAGGGTGGGGAGACAACCAGCCTTGAAATGAGTCTCTTGGAGCAGGAGGATGTGAGTCCGCTTTTTATGTATATCATACAAGATCTGAGACCTTTTCTGAGGGACATTCATCCATCGGGCGTTAATGGATCC
Source organism: Ranitomeya imitator (assembly GCF_032444005.1). Taxonomy (NCBI): domain Eukaryota; kingdom Metazoa; phylum Chordata; class Amphibia; order Anura; family Dendrobatidae; genus Ranitomeya; species Ranitomeya imitator. Next base: position 175,741,537 of record NC_091286.1, on the reverse strand, counting down.
TATGTTGATTCGTTCCATGGTAATGGTAAAGTACTTTATAAGCAGGGGAGGAAAAGGGAGAGAAAGAAGAAAAAGGGAAAGAAAATTAACAAATAAATTTAAAAAAATTATGGTAGGGGGAGGAAAAGAAGAAGGGACAGAAGCAGACACAGGAGTGAGTAGAGGGAAGGGAAAGGAAAATATGAAACAAGAGTCAGCAGGGAGAGAATATAAATGTAAGGGAAGAAAGCAGACAAACGTACTACCTAGGTTATTGTGAATATACTACGATTCAAAAGAACATGTACAAAAAGATGTGCGAAGTGCACAAGTATTGTTGTCAACATTGTTTAACGTCCAACAATGTGACGTGGATTCCTGGTGGGGACTATGCTTTCTATAGAGGGGAACCCCTCACCAGGCCGAGATGACACCAAAGCTGAATCCGCCCCCTAAATGCCACCGCTCCCCCATGTAAAAACCAAGGAGAGCAGAGTATAGTCAAATAATCAGAATATAAGCCCCAGGACTCTCCCTCGCCCAAGACTATTATTAACCTGTTGTCTATGTCTAGGGAAGGGGGAGAATGTCAACTAGCCCCAGGGTGAAGAAAACATTGATAACACGCTCCTGATGATGGTTACAAATAAAGATAACTGGAGCAACATTCCACAATCAGTATCTGAAAGCAAAACATGGAAACATAACATTACATATCAGAATATTGCATTCATTTTGAAGGAAATCATCCCCAGACAACAGATCTCAAGGAGGAGAGAAAGATTCCCGCCCCCTCCTGCCCCAGCGTTGAGTGGCCCTCGGCAGACGTTGGGATAACCCGCCAAAGGCCACCACTAGAATAGCAGGCCAGTCCATAATTTCAATGCGAGGGAGGTTCAAGGTTGATTTAAATGATGCAATGTCCGATGGGGACCTGAGGATCTGCATGCGGCCCGCATGAAGGACCTGCAAATGGAATGGAAACCCCCAGCTATACGGCAAGTTATGATCTCGGAGCAAATCCAAGAGAGGTCTCAATGCTCTTCTTCTTTGCAAAGTAAGGCAGGACAGGTCCGGTAGGATTAAAATCTTTGATCCTTGGAATAGAGCAGGGGATGATCCATCTCTGAGCCTCTACAGGATGGCTTCTTTTTGTACATAGTGATGAATGCGGCATATCACGTCCCGTGGACGGTCTGGGTCAGATGCTCTGGGGCCAAGTGCTCTGTGAGCTCTGTCCAATTCAATCTCCTTCTCAGGAGGCTCACCCAGAATTCTGTTGAAAATGCATTTCAATGTGTGAGAAAGATCTTTAGATTCTACTGACTCAGGTAGACCCCCCCCCGTATCCTCAGATTATTGCGCCTTCCCTTGTTTTCTGCATCATCCTGGGATTCTATCAGGTAGTGAAGCTGGCTGGAGTATATGTCTAGTGACTTCTGATGATAAAGCATCTTCCTTTCAATATCTTGGATCCTGTTAGTATGGTCCTGGACCCAGGGCCGGATTTAGGAGGTGGGTGGTCCGGGGCCCATTTTGGAGGGAGGACCATTTTTCAAGGTGCTGCAATATGTAATGCACAAACACAAAATGAAACGTACGCAAGTTTATTTACAAAAATCATTTACACAGAGTAATTCAAGTAAAATCATTCATTTTTTACAATCCGGGCACTTTCCTTGATTTTTGTGCTGCAAAATCACTAATGATGTCACTAAAGTCCAATTCACGCAGTATATCTGACCCTGTCAACCCTTGAAGTCCTGAAATGGCGTTAAAGATTAAAATATGTACATATGTATGTATGTATATTGTAGAAATTTGGGCTATCTATATCAAAGACTGCTGCTGGGCTCTATATGTCAGAGGCTTCTGCTGGGCTCTATATGTATGAGAGGCTCCTGCTGGGCTGTATATGTATGAGCGGCTTCTGCTGGGCTGTATATGTATGAGAGGCTTCTACTGGGCTCTATATGTCAGAGGCTTCTGCTGGGCTCTATAAGTCAGAGGCTTCTGCTGGGCTGTATATTTATGAGAGGCTTCTGCTGAGCTGTATATTTATGAGAGGATTCTGCTGGGCTGAATATGTATGAGAGGCTTCTGCTGGGCTGTATATATATGAGGGGCTTCTGCTGGGCTGTATATATATGAGGGGCTTTTGCTGGGCTGTATATATCAGAGGTTGTTTACCTGTATATATTAGAGGCTGTTGCTGTGCTGGCTGTATATGTATGAGAGGCTTCTGCTGGGCGGTATATGAGAGGCTTCTGCTGGGCTGTATATATATGAGGGGCTTCTGCTGGGCTCTATATGTCAGAGGCTTCTGCTGGGCTCTATATGTGTGAAAGGCTTCTGCTGGGCTGTATATGTATGAGAGGCTTCTGCTGGGCTGTATATGTATGAGAGGCTTCTGCTGGGCTGTATATATATATATATATATATATATGAGGGGCTTCTGCTGGGCTCTATATGTCAGAGGCTTCTGCTGGGCTGTATATGTATGAGAGGCTTCTGCTGGGCTGTATATATATGAGGGGCTTCTGCTGGGCTGTATATGTATGAGAGGCTTCTGCTGGGCTGTATATATATGAGGGGCTTCTGCTGGGCTGTATATGTATGAGAGGCTTCTGCTGGGCTGTATATATATGAGGGGCTTCTGCTGGGCTGTATATGTATGAAAGGCTTCTACTGGGCTGTATATATATGAAAGGCTTCTGCTGGGCTGTATATGTTTGAGTGTATGAGAGGCTTCTGTTCGGCTGTATATATATGAGGGGCTTCTTCTGGGCTGTATATGTATGAGAGGCTTCTGCTGGGCTGTATATGTGTGAGAGGCTTCTGCTGGGCCATATATGTATGAGAGGCTTCTGCTGGGCTGTATATATATGAGGGGCTTCTGCTGGGCTGTATATGTATGAGAGGCTTCTGCTGGGCTGTAAATGTATGAGGCTTCTGCTGGGCTGTATATATATGAGGGGCTTCTGCTGGGCTGTATATGTATGAGAGGCTTCTGCTGGGCTGTATATGTATGAGAGGCTTCTGCTGGGCTGTATATGTATGAGAGGCTTCTGCTGGGCTGCATATGTATGAGTGGCTTCTGCTGGGCCGGATATGTATGAGAGGCTTCTGCTGGGCTGTATATGTATGAGAGGCTTCTGCTGGGCTGTATATATATGAGGGGCTTCTGCTGTGCTGTATATGTATGAAAGGCTTCTGCTGGGCTGTATATGTATGATGTATGAGAGGCTTCTGCCCGGCTGTATATATATGAGGGGCTTCTGCTGAGCTGTATATGTATAAGAGGCTTCTGCTGAGCTGTATATGTGTAAGAGGCTTCTGCTGGGCCGTATATGTATGAGAGGCTTCTGCTGGGCTGTATATATGGTGGGTGGGTGGCCCAGGGCCCCTTGGGCCCACCCCTCCTAAATCTGGGCCTGCCTGGACCTGAGTATCTACTTGTTTAACTTCAGTGCGCAGACTATTTAATTCTGACCTGCAAGCCTGTATATATATGAGGGGCTTCTGCTGGGCTCTATATGTATGAGAGGCTTCTGCTGGGCTCTATATGTATGAGAGGCTTCTGCTGGGCTCTATATGTATGAGAGGCTTCTCGGCTGTATATATATATGAGGGGCTTCTGCTGGGCTCTATATGTCAGAGGCTTCTGCTGGCCTCTATATGTATGAGAGGCTTCTGCTGAGCTGTATATGTATGAGAGGCTTCTGCTGGGCTGTGTATATATGAGGGGCTTCTGCTGGGCTGTATATGTATGAGAGGCTTCTGCTGGGCTGTATATGTATGAGAGGCTTCTGCTGGGCTGTATATATATGATGGGCTTCTGTTGGGCTGTATATTTATGAGAGGTTTCTGCTGGGCTGTATATATATGAGGGGCTTCTGCTGGGCTGTATATATGGTGGGTGGGTGGCCCAGGGCCCGGGTCCCTTGGGCCCACCCCTCCTAAATCTGGGCCTGCCTGGACCTGAGTATCTACTTGTTTAACTTCAGTGCGCAGACTATTCAATTCTGACCTGCAAGCCTGCTCCTGTTGTGTTATGTATGTCTCCATGTCCTCATTTGTAGGAATAGCTGTTTAGCCTGATTCGAAGCTGAGTCAGCTCTGCTACAACTCCTGAGGCTTGTATGGCAGAGGAATGTGTGTCCCCTCCCCTGGGATGAGCAGGAGAAGCAGCAGTCTCCTCCAAAGGGGAATTAGCTCCTGCTGCACAGCAGGGGATTGTAGTGCACCCTGGTGAAAGTGAGTGGGGAGGCAGTTCCTCAGATCACCCTTTCTGCATCTGGATCTCATCAATGGTTACCCCCCACCCGCATTTTGCATGCCATGTCTGAGTCTGGCTAGAATGGCCAGCTGCCATCAGTGTACCTTGTGACTCCATGTCTGTGCTGTGCCAGTCCTGGTCAACATTCATGGTGAAGGGAGACAGCAGCCCATTCCCCTGTGCTGTACTCTGTGGCTGCTTAGACCACCTCCTTGTTTGAACTCCTGCAGCACTGAGTGATGGTATGGGAGCTGGAGTCTGTACAAGATCACGCTCTCCTTCTCTGGCTCTCACCTCACTCTCCTGCAGCCCCAAGGCAGCTGCATAGCTGGAGGGGGCAGCGGCCATGTTTTTGCAGCCCATACTGGCCAGGGTTTCCAGAAGAAAGTTCTGTATGCCTCTATTGCTGGATGAGAGGTTCTTAGATCTGCTGCAGGCTGATCTCCCCTTTCTCCTACAGCTCATGTTCTGAGCAAAATGCCCCAGGGAATTCACAATCGGCTGATCCTCAGCCCGGAGAAGAGAGCTGAGGTGAAGTGCATCCTCACTCCTCCATAGCCAAGCCACGCCCACCAATTTCTAATTTTTACAACACTAGGGTTGAGAGACTCTTACTTTTTTAGGATCGAGTCGGGTTTCGCGAAACCCGACTTTGTCAAAAGTCGGGTCTGGTGAAATCGGCCGATTATCGCGAAAAGTCAGGAATCGACCGAAACACGAAACCCAATGTAAGTCAATGGGGAATCAAAGTCGGCAGTGAGTGGAGGGCAAGAAAACACCTACAGTGCCCATTTTAATGTCAAAAACATCAATTCTTGTCACTTAAGCTTGTGAATCTTAATTTACCTTATAATAATAGTTAGGCATTGAAAATTGGGGGTCATTTGGCTAAAGTTGTGGGGGGTAGGGCTGGCTCAAGTTTTTCGTGGGCCCAGGAAACGCGGACTACGTCACGGCGGTGGAGCAGGGAGAGGTAAGTATTAAAACTTTGCAAGTGCTGTGATCCCGAGCAAGCAGGGGGGGCCCAGTTGTTCGCATTGGCACTGGCACAGGGCCCCTCAAAGTACGGCGGTGTGTTTGACAGCGGAGGCGCCTCCCATCGGCAGAGACACTTTTGCGTACTATGAGGGGCCCTGTGCCAGGGACGTTGCCAACGAGTATGCCCCCCCCCCACCTGATGAAAGAACCTGCACTTTCATCTGCACCTTTCTCTTTGTCCCGGTGTAAGGTGGTATAGTATGCGGGAAGGGGAACCTGTCTTTCAGCAGGGTCAGATTCTGGCTGTGTAGAGTGTAAGGGGAATGTAGTGGTCTGGGTCAATGTACCAGCAGACTCATGTAGCAGTGGCTGGCCAATGGGCAGGATGAGGAGGAAACACAGTCCCATATAGTCCCAAAGAATAAAGTAGGCTAAATGCAGTTCAAAATTGGTAACAGGACTAAACAGGCGGCATAGCTTTGTTCAGTGGAGAAAAACTGTAATGAGTGGCAGACACAATTAGTAGGCCCAAGTAATAAAGTGGGCCAAATGAAGTTCAAAATTGGTAACAGGAGTAAACAGGCGGCACTGCTTTGTTCAGTGGAGGAGAACAACAAGCAGCGGCAGACACCGTTAGTAGGCCCAACCAAACAAGTAGGCCAAATGCAGTTTAATATCTGATATAGGCCGACAGCCTGAATATTGAAGCTCAGCTTTGTTCAGTTGAGAAAAGCAAGCAGCCGCAGACACCATTAGTACGCCCAACCAAACCAGTAGCCCAAATGCAGTTTAATATCTGATATAGGCCGAAAGCCTGAATATTGAAGCTCAGCTTTGTTCAGTTGAGAAAAGCAAGCAGCCGCAGACACCATTAGTACGCCCAACCAAACAAGTAGGCCAAATGCAGTTTAATATCTGATATAGGCCGATAGCCTGAATATTGAAGCTCAGCTTTGTTCAGTTGAGAAAAGCAAGCAGCCGCAGACACCATTAGTACGCCCAACCAAACCAGTAGCCCAAATGCAGTTTAATATCTGATATAGGCCGAAAGCCTGAAGATTGAAGCTCAGCTTTGTAAAGTTGAGGAGAACACCACGCAGCCGCAGACACTGTTAGTAGGCCCAACCAAACCAGTAGCCCAAGTGCAGTTTAATATCCGATATAGGCCGAAAGCCTGAAGATTGAAGCTCAGCTTTGTTCAGTTGAGAAAAGCAAGCAGCGGCAGACACCGTTAGTACGCCCAACCAAACCAGTAGGCCAAATGCAGTTTAATATCTGATATAGGACGAAAGCCGGAAGATTGAAGCTCAGCTTTGTAAAGTGGAGGAGAACACTAAGCAGCCGCAGACACCGTTAGTATGCCCAACCAAATCAGTAGCCCAAATGCAGTGTAATATCTGATATAGACCGAAAGCCTGAAGATTGAAGGTCAGCTTTGTAAAATGGAGAACACCAAGCTGCGGCACACACCATTTGTAGGCCCAACTAAAGAAGTAGGCCAAATGCAGTTTACTATCTGACACCGGATGAAAATTGAGGCTCAGCTTTGTTTAGTGGAGGACAACTGTAATGGGAGGCAGACACAGTTAGTAGGCTTAAATAAGTAAGTAGGCAAAATGCAGTTCAAAATTGGTAAGTGGAGTACACAGGCGGCATAGCTTTGTTCAGCGGAGGACAACTGTAATAAGTGGCTCAGACAGACAGAGTAGGCCCACAATTAAAAAAGGATGGCTAATTGCAGTTCAAAATTGGTAAGAGGAGTACACAGGCGGCATGGTTCAGCGGAGGAGGACAAATGTAATTAGTGGCTCTGACACACTTAGTAGGCCTAAAATAAAAAAGAAGGCTATATTCAGTTCACAATTGGTAAGAGGACTACAGAGGCGGCATTGCTGGGTTCAGCGGTGGAGGACAACTGTTGTGAGAGTCTGACACAGTTACTAGGCCCAAATAAGTAAGTAGGCTAAATGCTGTTCTAAATTGGTAAGAGGAGTACACAGGCGGCAAAGTTTGGTTCAGCGGAGGAGGACAACTGTAATAAGTGGCTCAGACAGACTGAGTAGCACTAAAATAAAACAGTTGGTTGAATGCAGTTCCAAATTGGTAACAGGAGTACACAGGCGGCATAGCTTGGTTCAGCGGAGGACAACTGTAATAAGTGGCTCAGACAGACAGAGTAGGCCTAAAATATAAAAAGTAGGCTAATGTCAGTTCAAAATGTGTTTGAGTAGTACACAGGCGGCATAGCTTTGTTCAGCGGAGGACAGTTGTAATGTGTGGCACAGACAGACAGAGGCCTAAAATAAAAAAGGTGGTTTCATGCAGTTCAAAACTGCTAGCAGGACTAACTAGGCGGCCTAGCTTGCTTCAGCGGGGGACAGTTGTAATGTGTGGCACAGACAGACAGACAGAGGCCTAAAATAAAAAAGGTGGCTAAATGCAGTTCAAAGCTGCTAGCAGGACTAACTAGGCGGCCTAGCTTGTTTCAGCGGGGGACAGTTGTAATGTGTGGCGCAGACAGACAGACAGAGGCCTAAAATAAAAAAAGGAGGCTAAATGCAGTTCAAAACTGCTAGCAGGACTAACCAGGCAGCCTAGCTTGTTTCAGGGGGGGACAGTTGTAATGTGTGGTGCAGACAGACAGACATACAGACAGACAGAGGCCTAAAATAAAAAAAGGTGGCTAAATGCAGTTCGAAACTGCTAGCAGGAATAACCAGGCAGCCTAGCTTGTTTCAGTGGTTGAAGCTGTAATGTGTGGCACAGACAGACAGACAAGAGGCCTAAAATAAAAAAAGGTGGCTAAATGCAGTTCAAAACTGCTAGCAGGACTAACCAGGCGGCATAGCTTGTTTCAGGGGGGACAGTTGTAATGTGTGGCACAGACAGACAGACATACAGACAGACAGAGGACTAAAATAAAAAAAGGTGGTTTCATGCAGTTCAAAGCTGCTAGCAGGACTAACCAGGCGAGCTTGGTTCTGCGTGGGAGGACAACTGTAATGAGAGGCTGACACAGTTACTAGGCACAAGTAGTAAGTAGGCTACATGCAGTTCACAACTGGTAACAGGAGTACACAGGTGGCATAGCTTTGTTCAGCGGAGGACAACTCTTATAAGTGGCTGACACAGTAGGCCAAAATACTAAATTGGGCTACATGTCTGCCAAGGAATTGTTCATAAATAAACTGGTGGCATAGTGAGGTACAAGGGTGGGCTCCTCTGCAGAATTGCAGAAAGTGGTATTTGGCACAAAGTATTAAGGGGTCTAAATGGAGGCCAGGGCTCCTGTATATTTTTACTATCATCTATCATTGCAACAAATTTGTAATGGCAGTGCCATTTAAGGATTTAACAGCACAGACTACACAGTGGTGGAGCAGGGAAAGGTAAGTATTGCAAGTGGTAGAGCACTGTTCGAGCTGGGGGGAACACTCTCTCGTGGGCGGCGGTACTGGCATAGGGCCCCTCATATTACGATAGTGTGTCTGACGTTGGTTGTGCAGCACCACCTTCAGAGACACTTCATTGTATTATGTTGGACCCTGTGCCCGTGCCATCGCCCAAGAGTGGGCACACACACCTGTCCAGGCAAACGGCACTTGCACGGGTGCTTGTGTCAAGTGGTGACCACGACCCTGTGGGGGGGAGTCAGCCCATTTAGGGAGGTATACAAATGGCCTATGGTGGACATTCGGTGTTAGGGCTAGCGGAATGCACCGAGTAATAGGTAGGTAGCTACAAGGTGCGTTCGCAGCCCGGGGTCCACCGTGCAGAGATATCTGCTGCTAAGTAATGGCAGATGGACTCTGAGCTCACACGTGTGTTAAGCTTCACCCCGTGTGAACTGGTAGCAAACTCTGTTGCCTCACAGAGTCGCACTGTACACAAAACTAATACCCTAACTAGGGTTGTGCTTGCTCTGGAACTCTTCTGTGCTAACCGCACACATGAAGGAACCAGATGCTAAGCCAAGGCTAATTGCCCCAACTGACGCCAGCTGCCTGCCTGAGTGTACAGTCCCAATGTTAACAGCTTCAGACCACATAAGAACAGAGTGGTATCGTATCCACTGGCATAAGCCAAAACACATTTGATACTAGTGCATGGCCGTGCGGCCATGCGAGCCGTATATAACTGCAGCAAGTAAAAGACCTTCCAAGAAGGACCAATGAGAGACTGCCATACCTGAGTATGTGACCCTAAATCTCCACTGAGAGATCTTGCCCTGGGCATGCTTAGTGTGTGCAAAGCAGGACTTAGTCCTAGCACCTACAGGACTTTCCTGAAAGGACCAATGGACTTAGGTGCCATATCTGACAATGTGACCCTCAATCTCCACTGAGAGATCTTACTCAGGGCATGCTCAGAACGAGAAAAGCAGGACTTAGTCCCAGAAACGTCTGCTCGCCGCTGCCCAGCACTGACTTCAATGGCAGAAGCTGGAAAAGCAGCAGTAAATCTTTGTACAGAGTGTGACTGAACAAGACGCTGGGACCGACGTCTTCGCTGAGCAGGCTCCACTGTGGCAGGAGAAGAATGGGAGACTGCAGCGGAGATGGCCCGAGATTCCCCCTGTGCAGAGGCGGGAACTCGACCCCTAACATTCGGCACCTGCAAATGGTGGAATTAGAGCAGTCAGTAAGAGGAGGCCAAAAACAAGAAATTTTTCTGGCAAGCTACGTGTCAGCAGGGGAAGGTGGGGCAAAATAATTTGAAATCCATGATTGGTTCATTTTAATGAAGGTTAGATCATCAACATTTCGGGGAGCCAGACGTGTCCTTTTTTCGGTCAGTATTGAACCAGCAGCAGCAGCAGCAGCAGCACTGAAGACCCTTTCTGAGAGCACACTAACAGCTGGGCAAGCGAGCTCCTGTAATGCATATTCTGCCAATTCGGGCCAGGTGTCTAGTTTAGATGCCCAGTAATCAAAAGGGCATGACCTGTGAGGGAGAACATCGATAATGGCGGAAAAATACTTGGTAACCATACTGGACAAATGCTGTCTCCTGTCACTTTGAATCAATGCAGCAGTAGCTGTCGTGTCTGCGGTCATTGCGAAATCACTCCACAACTTGGTCATAAATCCCCTCTGTCCAACGCCACTTCGGCTTTGTGCACCTCTAACACCTCTGCCATGTTGCCCCCTACAGCTCGTGTGAGAATCATCAGCGCCGCTATGTGCTGGGAATGCCTGAACCAAGCGGTCTACAAGAGTTGCTTGTTTAGTAGCCAATATTTGCTAAAGGTTCTCATGTGGCATGATATTTTGTAATTTGCCTTTGTATCGTGGATCCAGGAGGCAGGCCAACCAGTAATCGTCATCGGTCATCATTTTGATAATGCGGGGGTCCAGTTTTAGGATACGCAAGGCATACTCTGCCATGTGGGCCAAAGTTCCAGGTGTCAATTCACTGCTTGTGCTGGGTTGACGAGCACTTTCTTGAAAATCTATGTCACTTGTGGCCCGCAAAAACCCTGTACCTGATCTTGCAATACCACCAGTTTCTATTGCCCCCTGAGAAGCATCCTCCTCCCATAAATATTCAGCCCCATCATCCTCCTCCTCCTCCTCTTTATCCGCCACCTCTTCCCGGAGAATTCCCTGACCAAACAATGGCTGACTGTCATCAAGGCTTCCCTCCTCCTCGGCCGCAGACGCCTGCTCCTTGATGTGCATCAAACTTTGCATCAGCAGACGCATTAGTGGGATGCTCATGCTTATGATGGCGTCATCCGCACTGACCAGCCGTGTGCATTCCTCAAAACACTGAAGGACTTGACCGAGATCTTGGAGCTTCGGCCACTGCACACCAGACAACTCCATGTCTGCCATCCAACTGCCTGCCCGTGTATGTGTATCCTCCCACAAATAAATGACCGCACGCCTCTGTTCGCACAGCCTCTGAATCATGTGCAGTGTAGAGTTCCACCTTGTTGCAACGTCTATTATTAGGAGGTATTGGGGAAGATACAGCGATCGATGATGGTAGAGCATACGGCTGGAGTGTACTGGCGACCGGCGGATGTGCGAGCAAAGTCTGCGCACCTTCAGGAGCAGGGCTGGTAAATCAGGGTAATTCTTGAGGAAGCACTGCACCACAAGGTTCAAGGTGTGAGCCAGGCAAGGAATGTGTTTCAGTTCTGAAAGGGCTATGGCAGCCATAAAATTCCTTCCGTTATCACTGACTACCTTGCCTGCCTCAAGATGTACACTGCCCAGCCATGACTGAGTTTGTTGCTGCAAGTACTCAGCCAGTACTTCCGCGGTGTGTCTGTTGTCACCCAAACACTTCATTTCTAACACAGCCTGCTGACGCTTACCACTAGCTGTTCCATAATGGGACACCACGGGTGCAACACTGGCAGCTGCGGATGGAGTGGACGAGCTTTCGCTTCTGGAGGAGGAGGAGGTGCAAACGCCTACAGCCAACTGTTTCCTAGACCGTGGGCTAGGCAGAACTGTGCCACTATGGCTGTCCCCTGTGGACCCTGCATCCACCACATTAACCCAGTCTGCCATGATGGACACGTAACTGTTATGATCTGGTGGCCTAGGAGCAGCATGAGACGTACTCTGGAGAAGGTGGTACCTGTACTGACCGCAAACGCTGAACTTAGCAGCACAACTAGAAGTAGCCATGGGGGGTACTTAACACTCCCTAGACCCCTCGACACAGCCTAAGAACTAACTTCCCCTAAAGAGAGAAACAGGAAACCTATCTTGCCTCAGAGAAAATCCCCAAAGTATAGACAGCCCCCCACAAATATTGACTGTGAGAGGAGAGGGAAATAACATGAAATCAGGATTTAGCATAGGAGGCCATACTAGCTAAAAAGAAAGAATAGGACAGAGTACTATGCGGTCAGTATTAAAACACTAGAAAATATCCACCACAGAAAATACAAATCACCACATCTGACTAAAGACATGGAGGGTATATCTGCATCTCCAGAGACACAGCTAGGCTGCAAAAAATCCTTCACAGACAAAGCTGGACTAGACCAAACATGAAAATGCACAGAACCATAAGGTCCACAGCAGGTGGACAGCAAAAACAAAGCCAGAACTTATCTTTGTAGAAATGAACAGTAGAACAGAAGAGACCAGGTATGGATGTGAATCCTCCAAAAACAATGGACAACTGGCACTGACTAAAGGATAAAGCAGGACTAAATAGCCCAGCCCAAATTGCAAAAAATAGAAACACCTGATAAATGCTGCGATCCAACTACCGCAGCACTACCACTCATAACCACCGGAGGGAGCCCAAGAGCAGAATTCACAACAGTAACGTCCCTGGCCATGCTTACTGGACGCTGCCTCAACACCTCGAGCCTTTGGTGCTATCTTGCTTTTCCCAGTACCACCAGATGCTCCACTACCACCACCACCATCAGTACCAGCTGGCAACGACCGCCCACGGCCTCTTCCACCAGACGTCCTCATTTTTGCGGAAATGTTACCAAAATAACAACCGTTATATGCTACAGTTAAACAAGGTAGAAGGTGTTTATTAACTTTTGGTGAATTTATATCTCCCTTTTTTTGGCGAAAGACTGCAGGAAAAAAGAGGCCCTGTGTATTACACCACGCAATGTACAAGGCAGAACGTGGCTGGCAGATATACGCTGTTGTGAATTCTGTGGCACAGCTCCCTCCTGTGGTCACAAGTGGTACTTCGGCTGATTCTGTCTATGAGCTTCCGTTGGTGTAAGTGAGTGGTACTGCGGCTTCTGAGTTTCCTTCCTCAGGTGATGTGGTGAAGTCGTTAGGTGCTGCTCTATTTAACTCCACCTAGTGCTTTGCTCCTGGCCTCCAGTCAATGTTCTAGTATTGGTCTTGCTTCCTCCTGGATCGTTCCTGTGGCCTGTCTTCCTGCATAAGCTAAGTTTTGCTTGTGTTATTTTTGTTTGCTATTTTTTCTGTCCAGCTTGCTTAATTGGTTTTTCTTGCTTGCTGGAAGCTCTGGGACGCAGAGGGAGCACCTCCGTACCGTTAGTCGGTGCGGAGGGTCTTTTTGCCCCCTTTGCGTGGTTGTTTGTAGGGTTTTGTGTTGACCGCAAAGCTATCTTTCCTATCTTCGGTCTGTTCAGTAAGTTGGGCCTCACTTTGCTAAATCTATTTCATCTCTGCGTTTGTATTTTCATCTCAACTCACAGTCATTATATGTGGGGGGCTGCCTTTTCCTTTGGGGTATTTCTCTGATGCAAGGTAGGCTTATTTTTCCTTCTTAGGCCTAGCTAGTTTCTCAGGCTGTGCCGAGTTGCATAGGGAGCGTTAGGCGCAATCCACGGCTGCCTCTAGTGTGGTTGGATAGGATTAGGGATTGCGGTCAGCAGAGTTACCACGTCTCAGAGCTCGTCCTATGTCTTTTGGTTATTGTCAGGTCACTTTGTGTGCTCTGAACTTCAAGGTCCATTGTGGTTCTGAATTACCTATTCATAACAATACGCCAAACAGAACTCACGTAGATCCACTTATTGGCAATTTAAAGCTCCCTTTTTTGAGGGGGTGGGGGGAGACTGCAGGAAAAAACAGGCCCTGTGTGTTACACCACACAATTTACAAGGCAGAACGTGGCTGGCAGATATACGCCAAACAGAACTTACGTAGATCCACTAAGTGGCAATTTAAAGCTCCTTTTTTTGGGGGGGGTGGGGAGACTGCAGGAAAAAACAGGCCCTGTGTATTACATCACACAATGTACAAGGCAGAACGTGGCTGGCACATATACGCCAAACAGAACTCACGTAGATCCACTTATTGGCAATTTAAAGCTCCCTTTTTGAGGGGGGGGGGGAGACTGCTGGAAAAAACAGGCCCTGTGTATTACACCACACAATGTACAAGGCAGAACATAGCTGGCAGATATACGCCAAACAGAACTCTCGTAGATCCACTAAGTGGCAATTTAAAGCTCCCCTTTTTTTGGGGGGAGGGGTGGGGGGGTGGGGGAGACTGCAGGAAAAAACAGGCCCTGTGTATTACACCACGCAATGTACAAGGCAGAACGTGGCTGGCAGATATACGTCAAACAGAACTCATGTAGATCCACTTATTGGCAATTTAAAGCTCCCTTTTTTTGGGGGGGGGAGACTGCAGGAAAAAACAGGCCCTGTGTATTACACCACACAATGTACAAGGCAGAACGTGGCTGGCAGATATACGCCAAACAGAACTCACGTAGATCCACTTTTTGGCAATTTAATGCTCCCTTTTTTGAGGGGGGGGGGGGGAGACTGCAGGAAAAAAACAGGCCCTGTGTATTACACCACACAATTTACAAGGCAGAACGTGGCTGGCAGTTATACGCCAAACAGAACTCTCGTAGATCCACTAAGTGGCAATTTAAAGCTCCCCCTTTTTTTTGGGGGGGGGGGGGGAGGAGACTGCAGGAAAAAACAGGCCCTGTGTATTACACCACGCAATGTACAAGGCAGAACGTGGCTGGCAGATATACGTCAAACAGAACTCATGTAGATCCACTTATTGGCAATTTAAAGCTCCCTTTTTTTGGGGGGGGGAGACTGCAGGAAAAAACAGGCCCTGTGTATTACACCACACAATGTACAAGGCAGAACGTGGCTGGCAGATATACGCCAAACAGAACTCACGTAGATCCACTTATTGGCAATTTAAAGCTCCCTTTTTTGGGGGGGGGAGACTGCAGGAAAAAACGGGCCCTCTGTATTACACCACGCAATGTACAAGGCAGAACGTGGCTGGCAGATATATAAAAAAATACAAAGGCTGTAGTAGAATTTCAATCTCTCTACAATCAAATCAAAGGACAAGTATGGCAGCAATAAAAAGGACTGCTGCACACAAAAGAGTGTGGACAAAGAAACAAGAGAACTGTGCAGAAAAAGCAACAGTATTTTTGCTTTAAAAAAAGCAGTTGGTTTGCACAGCGGCGTACACACAGCAATGCAGTTATCAGGGAACCTTATAATGCAGCCTAAGAAGCTACAGAGCTGATGCACCAAAAGAAAAAATCCACTGTCCCTGCAAAGAAAAGGTGGTGTTGGACAGTGGAAATCGCTACAGCACAAGCAATTTGGGGGTTAATCTTCCCTCCCTAACTATATCGCTGCTTCTGATGAAGCTGCAGCAACCTCTCCCTATGCTCAGATCGGCAGAAGTAAGATGGCGGTCAGCGTGCATGCCCTTTTATAGCCCCTGTGATGCCGCAGAAAGCAAGCCAATCACTGCCATGCCCTTCTCTAAGGTGGTGGGGACCGAGATCTATGTAATTACGCTGCCCACACTCTGCATGCACCTTCATTGGCTGAGAAATGGCGCTTAAAGCGTCATACGAAATGCGACTTTGGCGCTCAGATCGCCGACCTCATGGGCGATCCCACAGTGGGATCGGGTCGGGTTTCAAGAAACACGACTTTGCCAAAAGTCGGCGATTTTTGAAATTGTCCGATCCGTGTAGCTCAACCCTATACAACACTATTTTTTTTATTGACCACATCACATTTGAAGTCACTTTGAGGGGTGTATATGATAGAAAATACCCAAGTGAGACACCATTCTAAAAACTGCACCCCTCAAGGTGCTCAAAACCACATTTAAGAAGTTTATTAAGGTGTTTCACAGGAATTTTTTGAATGTTTAAAAAAAAAAGAACATTTAACTTTTTTTCACAAAAAATGTATTCAAATCCACTTTATTTTACCAAGGGTAACAGGAGAAATTGGACCCCAAAAGTTGTTGTACAATTTGTCCTGAGTACGCCGATACCCCATATGTGGGGGTAAGCCACTGTTTGGGAGCATGGCAGAACTCAGAAGGGAAGGAGCGACATTTGACTTTTCAATGCAAAATTGGCTGGAATTGAGATAGGATGCCATGTCTCGCTTGAAGAGCGCCTGATGTGCCTAAACAGTGGAAGACCCCCAAAAGTGACCTCATTTTGGAAAGTAGACCCCCTAAGGAACTTATCTGGATGTGTTGTGAGCACTTTGAACCCCCAAATGCTTCACAGGAGTGAACTTAAGAGCCGTGAAAATTAAAAAAAATATTTTTTTTCCACAAAAATGATCTTTTACCCCCCAATTTTGTATTTTCCCAAGGGTATCTGGAGAAATTGGACCCCAAAAGTTGTTATGCAATTTGTCCTGAGTATGCTGATACCCCATGTGTGGGAGAAAACTAGTGTTTGGGCGCATAGCAGGGCTCGGAAGAGAAGAAGTGTCATTTTGGAATGCAGACTTTGATGGAATGGTCTGCGGGCGTCACGTTGCGTTTGCAGAGCCCCTGATGTACCTAAACAGTAGAAACCCCCCACAAGTGACCCCATATTGGAAACTAGACCCCCCAAGGAACTTATGTAGTTGTGTTGTGAGAACTGTGAACCCCCAAGTGTTTCATCAAAGTTTTTAACGCAGAGCTGTGAAAATAAAAAATCTTTTTTTCCACAAAAATGATTTTTTTAGCCCCCAGTTTTGTATTTTCCCAAGGGTAACAGGAGTAATTGGACCCCAAAAGTTGTTGTCCAATCTGTCCTGAGCATGCTGATATGCCATATGTGGGAGAAAACTACTGTTTGGGCGCATGGCAGAGCTCGGAAGGGAAGAATTGGCGTTTTGGAATGCAGACTTTTATGGAATGGTCTGCCGGTGTCACGTTGCGTTTGCAGAGCCCCTGATGTATCTAAACAGTAGAAACCCCCCACAAGTGACCCCATATTGGAAACTAGACCCCCCCAAGGAACTTATCTAGATGTTTTGTGAGAACTTTGAACCCAAAAAGTGTTTCACTAAAGTTTATAACTCAGAGCAGTGAAAATAAAAAATCTTTTTTTTTCCACAAAAATGATTTTTAGGCCCCAGTTTTGTATTTTCCCAAGGGTAACAGGGGAAATTGGACCCCAAAAGCTGTTGTCCAATTTGTCCTGAGTACGCTGATACCCCATATGTGGGGGTGAACCCCTGTTTGGGCGCACAGCAGAGCTCGGAAGGGAAGGAGCACCTTTTTACTTTTTCAATGCAGAATTGGATGGAATTGAGATCAGACGTAATGTTACATTTGCAGAGCCCCTGGTGTGCCTAGACAGTAAAAATCTCCCAATTCTAACTCCAACCCTAACCCCAACACACCCCTAACCCTAATCCCAACCCTAACTACACCCCTAACCCCAACACACCCCTAACCCTAATCCCAACCCTAACCACACCCCTAACCCAAGCACACCCCTAACCCTAGCCCCAATCCCAAAACACCCCTAATCCCAACACACCCCTAATCCCAACCCTAACCATACCCCTAACCCTGACACACCCCTAACGCTGACACACCCCTAACCCAACCGTAAACTTGATCCAAACCCTAACCCCAAATGTAGCCCAACCCTAACTTTAGCCCCAACCCTAACTTTAGCCCCAACCCTAACCCTAACTTTAGCCCCTACCCAAACCCTAATAGGAAAATGGAAACAAATACTTTTTTTATTTTATTATTTTTCCCTAACTAAGGCGGTGATAAAGGGGGGTTTGATTTACTATTTATAGCGTGTTTTATAGCGTGTATTTATGTTTGGCAGCTGTCACACACTAAAAGACGCTTTTTATTGCAAAAAATATTTTTTGCGTTACCACATTCAAAAAACAAGACCTCACATGACTCTGTGGACCAAAATATTCCATATTTTGGTCCACAGAGTCATGTGAGGTCTTGTTTTTTGCAGGACGAGTTTACGTTTTTATTGGTACCATTTTCGGGCACATGACATTTTTTGATTGCTTTTTATTCCAATTTTTGTTAGGCAGAATGAACAAAAACCAGCAATTCGTAAATTTCTTTTGGGGGGGGACGTTTATACCGTTCGGCGTTTGGTAACATTGATAAAGCAATTTTATTCTTCGGGTCAGTTCCTCATTTATACAATTTTTTAATGTTTTGGCGCTTTTATGCAATAAAAACTATTTTATAGAAAAAATAATTATTTTTGCATCGCTTTATTCTGAGGGCTATAACTTTTTTATTTTTCGCTGATCATGCTGTATGGCAGCTTGTTTTTTGCGGGACAAGATGACGTTTTCAGCAGTACCATGTCTATTTATATCCGTCTTTTTGAACGCTTGTTATTCCACTTTTTGTTCGGTGGTATGATGACAAAGCATTTTAATTTTCGCCTCTTTTTTTTTATTTTAAGGTGTTCACTGAAGGGATTAACTAGTGGGACAGTTTCATAAGTCGGGTCGTTACGAACGCGGCGATACTATATATGTGTACTTTTACTGTTTGTTTTTTTATTTGCATAAAGAAATGTATTTATTGGAACTATATATATATATATATATATATATATATATATTTATATATATTTAATTTATTTAGTTTTTTGTTTTTTTACACATGTTAATATATATATTTTTTTACTTTATAACACTGTCCCGGGAGGAAGGCATGACTATATAGTGTCAGATCAGCGATCTCACAGGCAGTGCAGGAGGCTTGCTCTTAGCAGGCGCTTGCAAGCTACCTCCCTGCAGGACCCAGAAGGCCCCCTGCAGCCATCCTGGATCCAGGGCCTGCAGGGAGGAGGACAGGAGAGACTCTCGGAACAACGCAATCACATCATGTTGTTCCGAGGATCTCATGGAAGCACGCAGGGAGCCCCCTGCTGGGAGCTGTCATAATGTCGGATTTTAGCTGCAATAATCAGCGATCGCCTATTACGTACTGTCCCATCCCTGGGAATTAAGTCCCAGGTCACCTCGACGGGATAGTATGTCTAATGGCAGAAAGGGGTTAAAGTGCCCTATCACATTCGCTAATCAAAGTCCTTTCTATATATAGTGCGAGGCAGTGACTGGTGTTATATGCGAAGGTCGCTATGTGTCCCCCAGGATGTGCAAAGAAGCATATAGAGGCCGTGGGAGTGCATTGCAGTAACAGGCTTAGCTGTGATTGCAATGCAGAATAAAAGTGAGTGTTGGACTTGGACAGGCTATTTGTCCAAGGCAGATTTAGGAAAACCTGCTCTGGGCTTTTATTTTTTAAACAGACTACAGGATGGTAGTGGGGCAGCCTGTTTCCTCACTCTGCCCAGGTTTTCAATGTAGCCGACAGCCACAGGTTCTTTGGTTAAAAGCCCTGCAGCATAGGGTTGGGTGTCAGTTGGTTTTGCAATTGTGCAGAGCAGTGTTAGGAGTCGAGTTCCCACCGCTGCACAGGGGGAATCTCGAACCATGTCCGCTGCGGTCTCCCATTCTCCTCCAGCTGCAGTGGAGCCTGCTCAGCAGAGACGTCGGTCCCAGCATCTGGCTCAAGCTGATACAGCGCGCTTGGTTACTGCTGCCTTTCCAGGCTCTGCCTTTGTAGCCAGTACTGATCAGCAGCGAGCAGGCGTTTCAGGGACTAAGTCCTGTTTTTCCCATACTGAGCATGCCCACAGGACGACCTCCCATTGGAGGTCGGGGGTCACACGCTCAGGTCCTTGTAGCAGCTTCTATTGGACCACTAGGAAGGTCCTTGAGTGCTACAGCTATAAAAGGTTCGCATGGCCGCACGGCCATGCGCTAGTATAAAACAGTATTTGTGTGTGTGGATGTATGCCTGTTCTGGTGAAAGCTCCGAATCATTCCCATCCCTAGAGTTGTTGAATGCGCGCGATTGTTGTAGCTGTCTAGCGCCAGATAGTGCCATCCAGCAAAAGGCACAAAATATACTGCGTCTATCCTGCAGTGACCGCTGCTGCGGTACTGTACGCACTCTGTGCGGCTTTCTTTAGCGTCTCCTGACAATCCATCAGTGTAGGGTGGGAACTCCCTTTTGATCCCAGCATCTGACTCAGGGCGTCCTCGGGCTCAAAAGCCACCGAGGGTCAGAGCGGGATCAACCACCAGCATAGTGGGGGTGAGTTGCAGGGATCCCACTAGTATCCACTGTGGCGGCATTGCTTTGTTCAGTGGAGGACAACTGTAATGAGTGGCGCAGACACAGTTTGTAGGCCCACAATAAAAAAGTAGGCTAAATGCAGTTCAAAATTAGTAACAGGACTAAACAGGCGGCATTGCTTTGTTCAATGGAGGACAACTGTAATGAGTTTGCGCAGACACAGTTAGTAGGCCCAAAATAAAAAAGTTGACTAAATGCAGTTCAAAATTGGTAACAGGACTAAACAGGCGGCATTGTTTTGTTCAGTGGAGGACAACTGTAATGAGTGGCGCAGACACAGTAGGCCCAAAATAAAAAAGTAGGCTAAATGCAGTTCAAAATTGGTAACAGGACTAAACAGGAGGCATAGCTTTGTTCAGTGGAGGACAAATGTAATGCGTGGCACAGACACAGTTAGTAGGCCCAAAATAAAAAGTTGGCTAAATGCAGTTCAAAATTGGTAACAGGACTAAACAGGCGGCATTGCTTTGTTCAGTGGAGGAAAACTGTAATGAGTTTGCGCAGACACAGTTAGTAGGCCCAAAATAAAAAAGTTGACTAAATGCAGTTCAAAATTGGTAACAGGACTAAACAGGCGGCATTGTTTTGTTCAGTGGAGGACAACTGTAATGAGTGGCGCAGACACAGTTAGTAGGCCCAAAATAAAAAAGTTGGCTAAATGCAGTTCAAAATTGGTAACAGGACTAAACAGGTGGCATTGCTTTGATCAGTGGAGGACAACTGTAATGAGTGGCGCTGACACAGTTTGTAGGCCCACAATAAAAAAGTAGGCTAAATGCAGTTCAAAATTGGTAACAGGAGTAAACAGGCGGCATTGCTTTGTTCAGTGGAGGACACCTGTAATGAGTGGCGCAGACAGTTAGTAGGCCCAAATACAAAAGCAGGCTAAATGCAGTTCAAAATTGGTAACAGGACTAAACAGGCGGCATTGCTTTGTTCTGTGGAGGACAACTGTAAGGAGTTTGCGCAGACACAGTTAGTAGGCCCAAAATAAAAAAGTTGGCTAAATGCAGTTCAAAATTGGTAACAGGACTAAACAGACGGCATAGCTTTATTCAGTGGAGGACAACTGTAATGAGTGACGCAGACACAGTTAGTAGGCCCAAAATAAAAAAGTTGGCTAAATGCAGTTCAAAATTGGTAACAGGACTAGACAGGTGGCATTGCTTTGTTTAGTGGAGGACAGCTGTAATGAGTGGCGCAGACACAGTTTGTAGGCCCACAATAAAAAAGTAGGCTAAATGCAGTTCAAAATTGGTAACAGGACTAAACAGGCGGCCTAGCTTTGTTCAATGGAGGACAACTGTAATGAGTGGCTCAGACACAGTTTGTAGGCCCCACTAAAAAAGTAAGCTAAATGCAGTTCAAAATTGGTAACAGGACTAAACAGGCTGCATTGCATTGTTCAGTGGAGGGCAACTGTAATGAGTGGCGCGGACACAGTTTGTAGGCCCACAATAAAAAAAGTAGGCTAAATGTAGTTCAAAATTGGTAACAGGACTAAGCAGGCGGCATTGCTTTGATCAGTGGAGGACAACTGTAATGAGAGGCACAGACACAGTAGGCCCAAATACAAAAGTGTTGTGAATTCTGCTCTTGGGCTCCCTCCGGTGGTTATGAGTGGTAGTGCTGCTGTCTTTGGATCGCAGCATTTATCAGGTGTTTTCACTTTTTGCAATTTGGACTCAGCTATTTAGTCCTGCTTGATCCTTTAGTCAGTGCCAGTTGTCCATTGTGTTTGGAGGATTCACATCCCTTACTGGTCTCTCCTGTTTGCTGTGCTTTTCAACAAAGATAAGTCCTGGCTTTGTTTTTGCTGTCCACATGCTGTGGGGCTTATAGTTCAGTGCATTTTCATGTTTTGTCTTGTCCAGCTTTGTCTGTGAAGGATTTTTTGCAGCCAAGCTGTGTCTCTGGAGATGCAGATATACCCTCCATGTCTTTAGTCAGATGTGGTGATTTGTATTTTCTGTGGTGGATATTTTCTAGTGTTTTAATACTGACCGCATAGTACTCTGTCCTATTCTTTCTTTTTAGCTAGTATGGCCTCCTATGCTAAATCCTGATTTCATGTCTGCGTATGTTATTTCCCTCTCCTCTCACAGTCAATATTTGTGGGGGGCTGTCTATCCTTTGGGGATTTTCTCTGAGGCAAGATAGTTTTCCCGTTTCTGTCTTTAGGGGAAGTTAGTTCTTAGGCTGTGTCGAGGGGTCTAGGGAGTGTTGGGTACCCCCCACGGCTACTTCTAGTTGCGCTGCTAGGTTCGGGGTTTGCGGTCAGTACAGGTACCACCTTCTCTCATGCTGCTCCTAGGCCACCAGATCATAACAGTACAACTGGCCAACAATGAGTTAATTGCATCTCAGAAGAAGGGAGGAAAGGTTTTGAGCCATTTTGTTTTCCTTAGCCTGTTTTGTCTTTTCCTCCCTCTTAATCTCTGGGTGGCTATGGAACCTAGTAATAACATGAATGTTCAGGAGTTAGTTTCTCGTGTGGATCAGCTTGCTGCTAGGGTACAGGGTATTTCAGATTATATTGTTCAGACTCCTGCCTTAGAACCTAAGATTTCCACTCCTGATTTATTCTTTGGTGACAGATCCAAATTTTTGAGTTTCAAAAATAACTGTAAACTGTTTTTTTGCATTGAGACCCCGGTCCTCTGGTGATCCTATTCAGCAGGTTAAAATCATCATATCCCTTTATGTATGATGAGCCTAATTCTATGTATCAAGCTGAGAAGATCTTGTTGGCCCTGTGTCAGGGTCAAGAAGCGGCAGAATCGTATTGCCAGAAATTTAGAAAATAGTCTGTACTGACTAAATGGAATGAGGATGCCTTGGCGGCAATTTTCAGAAAGGGTCTTTCTGAATCCGTTAAAGATGTTATGGTGGGGTTCCCCACGCCTGCTGGTCTGAGTGATTCTATGTCTCTGGCCATTCAGATTGATCGGTGCTTGCACGAGCGCAGAGTTGTGCACACTGTGGCGTTGTCCTCTGAGCAGAGCCGTGAGCCTATGCAGTGTGATAGGATTTTGTCTAGAGCTGAACGTCAAAGATTCAGGCGTCAGAATAGTTTGTGTTTTTACTGCGGCGATTCTGCTCATGTTATTTCTGATTGCCCTAGGCGTACAAAGAGAATCGCTAGTTCTGTTACCATCAGTACTGTACAACCTAAATTTCTGTTATCTGTGACCTTGATCTGCTCATTATCATCATTTTCTGTCATGGCATTTGTGGATTCAGGCACCGCTCTGAACTTAATGGACTTAGAATTTGCCAGACGTTGTGGTTTCCCCTTGCATCCTTTGCAGAACCCTATTCCTTTAAGGGGCATTGATGCTGCACCGTTGGCTAAAAATAAACCTTTTTTGGACACAGCTGACCATGCGCATGGCGCCAGCCCATCAGGAAGATTGTCGTTTTCTGGTGTTGCATAATTTGGATGATGATATTGTGCTGGGTTTTCCATGGTTACAGGTACATAATCCGGTGTTAGATTGGAGATCTATGTCTGTGACTAGTTGGGGTTGTCAGGGGGTTCATGGTCACGTTCCTTTGATGTCAATTTCCTCTTCCCCCTCTTCTGAAATTCCTGAGTTTTTGTCAGATTTCCAGGATGTATTCGATGAGCCCAAGTCCAGTTCCCTTCCGCCGCAGCGTCGGACTGGGGTACCGGGACACCGGAGAATCCTCCGGTGGGCCCCGCCCCCTGGCCCTGCCTGCCTGCCTCCTTCATTTGTCCCTGCAGTACCCAGGCTGCCTCATTCACGCTCGCATAGTGTGATCATCTCATGTCCTGTGTGAGAAGTGCAGCTCCTTCTCCACATCACATGACATCACATCACCACACTAGTGGACCATTCATTACCGCGCGCCGCGCTCAGTGCTGGGCTTGGCTGCAGACAGTGCAGTGGCTAGTAATGTCTGCAGCCGCTGCAGTGCCAACTGTGCGCTACTGGCTTCCTGGCTGCTATCATGCTATTGAGAGCAGGCAGCCCGTGCGCAGCGATTTGCCGCTCAGCAGACCCGGCCACGGCACCACCCCTCACCCCACCAGCACCAGTCAGGAGTCACTCAGTCTCAGTCACATACCATTGAATACATTTGATTTGCATGAGCATCATTCATGATCTTCTCAACTCCGCCTCCTCTTCTAGTTCTGTGGTCTGGTTGGACTACGGTATTCTAATGCTGATTGGCTGACATGCAGCCAATCAGCATTAGTTTTGCTTTGTGTGACCTCACAGGTCACAGCACAGAGTGAGCTCTGCTGTGATTGGTCGACTGTCCTCCTGCCCAAGCAGCACAAAGCCTGCACAGGCGCACTGAGTCCTGCACTATCATTCATAGTCGGAGTCGGAGTGGCTGCAGTGCTGCCTGTAGCTGATGGTTCAGAGACAGTCCAGGAATTTCCTGTCTTAGTTAGTGAGTCACTACTATTGCAATAAATCAATGTACTAATGTATGTAAGACAGTATGTGAGTAAAATATGCCTGCAGCAGTAGACAGCCTCTGAGACAGTTATGGGAGGCTCCCCCAGCCCCTGCAATCTAAAACGGTGACACAAGGTGTGGGTCTGGGGGCCCCCCATATAAAATTTCTAATTTCCTGTGGTCCCCCTTCCCCACTGTCTCCTAATTTGCTGTGGGGCCCGGTCAGCTCTCCCACCATTTCACCTCTGGGGAAGAGCCCCAAAGGGGCACACAGGTGGCCCTCAAGAAATTAGGTGACACAGTGGGGAAGGCAATATACTACGTGACTGGGCAATATACTACGTGGCTCTGTGCTGTATATACTACGTGGCTGGGCAATATACTATGTCGCTGTGCAATATACTATGTGGCTGTGCAATATACAACGTGGCTCTGTGCTGTATATACTACGTGGCTCTGTGCTGTATATACTACGTGGCTCTGTGCTGTATATACTACGTGGCTCTGTGCTGTATATACTATGTGGCTCTGTGCTGTATACTACGTGGCTGGGCAATATACTACGTCGCTGTGCAATATACTACGTCACTGTGCAATATACTACGTGGCTCTGTGCTGTATATACTACGTGGCTCTGCTGTATATACTACGTGGCTCTGTGCTGTATACTACGTAGCTGGGCAATATACTATGTCGCTGTGCAATATACTACGTGGCTCTGTGCTGTATATACTACGTGGCTCTGTGCTGTATATACTACGTGGCTGGGCAATATACTATGTCGCTGTGCAGTATACTATGTGGCTCTGTGCAATATACAATGTGGCTCTGTGCTGTATATACTACGTGGCTCTGTGCTGTATATACTACGTGGCTCTGTGCTGTATATACTACGTGGCTCTGTGCTGTATACTACGTGGCTGGGCAATATACTACGTCGCTGTGCAATATACTACGTCACTGTGCAATATACTACGTGGCTCTGTGCTGTATATACTACGTGGCTCTGTTGTATATACTACGTGGCTCTGTTCTGTATACTACGTAGCTGGGCAATATACTATGTCGCTGTGCAATATACTACGTGGCTCTGTGCTGTATATACTACGTGGCTCTGTGCTGTACATACTACGTGGCTCTGTGCTGTATACAACGTGGCTGGGCAATATACTACGTCACTGGTTAATATACTACGTGGCTGGGCAATATACTACGGGGCTCTGTGCTGTATACTACGTGACTGGGCAATATACTACGTGGCTGGCCAATATACTACGTCGCTGTGCAATATACTACGTCACTGGGCAATATACTACGTAGCTGGGCAATATAGTATGTCACTGGGCAATATACTACGTAACTGGGTAATATTCTACATGGCTCTGCTATATACTATGTGGCTGGGCAATATACTACGTGACTGAGCAATATACTGTACTACGTGCCTCTGCTATATACTACGTGACTGGGCAATATACTATGTGGCTGGACAATATACTCCGTAACTGGGCAATATACTACATGGCTCTGCTATATGCTATGTGGCTGGGCAATATACTACGTGACTGAGCAATTTGCCGTACTACGTGCCTCTGCTATATACTACGTGGCTGGGCAATATACTACGTGACTGGGCAATATACTACGTGACTGGGCAATATACTATGTGAATGGGCAATATACTACGTGGCTGGGCAATATACTACGTGGCTGGGCAATATACTACGTGGCTGGGCAATATACTATATGGCTGGGCAATATACTACGTGACTGGGCAATATACTACGTGGCTGAGCAATATACTACGTGGCTGGGCAATATACTACGTGCCTGGGCAATATACTACGTGGCTGGGCAATATACTACGTGGCTGGGCAATATACTATATGGCTGGGCAATATACTACGTGACTGGGCAATATACTACGTGGCTGGGCAATATACTACGTGGCTGGGCAATATACTACGTGGCTGGGCAATATACTACGTGCCTGGGCAATATACTACATGCCTGGGCAATATACTACGTGGCTGGGCAATATACTACGAGACTGGGCAATATACTACGTGGACATGCATATTCTAGAATACCCGATGCGTTAGAATTGGGCCACCATCTAGTAAATATATATTCACCTCCCGCACTGGCAGCTTTCCAGTGATGTTGGGGCTGGATCTCATTGTTATGAGCACTGATGGGCGGCTTTGGTCTTGGGCAATCCCTTTCAACTGAGTGATACATAATTGTGATTATACAGCGTTTTACATGTTTGGAAAGGTTGTACTGTGAGAAGCTGTGTGTCTCAATGACTCCCCTTGTAATGTCACTCACCTGAAATATTACAGCATCTCCCCTGACCACAATGGGCTGTGACATCACAACAGCTCCATAACTGATGCCAACCTCATAAAACGACATATGTGATGAGTTATCTGCCGTGATGACCAGGTAGTGCCAGTCATAGATCCCTATGACATTTCTTGTATCTGTAACCCTATAGGTATTTCGATATAGCTATAGAATGGGCCCCTAGGGTCAATTCCTCCTGTGGGCCCCAGACACCCCAGTCCGACGCTGTTCAACCGCATAGGGACTGTGATTGTGCTATTGACTTGATTCCAGGTTGTAAGTTCCCTAAGGGCCGACTTTTCAACCTGTCTGTGCCAGAACATGCCGACATGCGGACCTATATTAAGGAGTCTTTGGAGAAGGGGCATATTCGGCCATCTTCTTCACCATTGGGAGCAGGTTTTTTTTTTGTTGCCAAGAAGGATGGCTCCTTGAGACACTGTATTGATTATCGCCTCTTGAATAAGATCACGGTCAAATTTCAATACCCCTTGCCTTTGCTTACTGATTTGTTTGCTAGGATTAAGGGGGCTAGCTGGTTTACCAAGATTGATGTTCGAGGGGCATATAATCTTATTCGTATTAAGCAGGGTGACGAATGGAAAACTGCATTTAATACGCCCGAACGCCATTTTGAATACCTTGTGATGCCATTCGGACTCTCTAATGCCCCATCTGTGTTCCAATCCTTCATGCATGATATCTTTCGGAGTTATCTTGATAAATTCATGGTTGTATATTTGGATGATATTTTGATATTTTTCCGATGATTGGGAGTCTCATGTGAAACAGGTCAGGATGGTATTTCAGATCCTCTGTAATAATGCTTTATTTGTGAAGGGGTCGAAGTGCCTCTTTGGAGTGCAGAAGGTTTCTTTTTTGGGCTTCATTTTTTCTCCCTCATCTATAGAAATGGATCCGGTTAAGGTTCAGGCCATTCATGATTGGATTCAGCCCACATCTGTGAAGAGCCTTCAGAAATTCTTGGGCTTTGCTAATTTTTATCGTCGTTTCATTGCCAACTTCTCCAGTGTGGTTAAACCTCTGACCGATTTGACGAAGAAAGGCGCTGCTGTGACGAATTGGTCCTCCGCGGCTGTTTCTGCCTTTCAGGAGCTTAAACGCCGATTTACTTCTGTCCCTGTGTTGCGTCAGCCGGATGTTTCTCTTCCATTTCAGGTTGAGGTTGACGTGTCTGAGATTGGGGCAGGGGCCGTTTTGTCTCAGAGGAATTCTGATGGTTCCTTGATGAAACCGTGTGCCTTCTTTTCTCGGAAGTTTTCGCCTGCGGAACGCAATTATGATGTCGGCAATCGGGAGTTGTTGGCTATGAAGTGGGCATTTGAGGAGTGGCGACATTGGCTTGAGGGGGCCAAGCACCGTATTGTGGTCCTGACCGATCATAAGAATCTGATTTACCTCGAGTCTGCCAAACGGCTGAATCCTAGACAGGCTCGATGGTCCCTGTTTTTCTCCCGTTTTGATTTTGTGGTCTCGTACATTCCTGGTACTAAGAATGTTAAGGCGGATGCCCTCTCTAGGAGTTTTTTTCCTGATTCCCCTGGGGTTCTTGAGCCGGTCGGCATTCTGAAGGAAGGGGTGATTATTTCTGCCATCTCCCCTGATTTACGACGGGTTCTTTAGGAATTTCAGGCTAATAAACCTGACCGCTGTCCAGTGGGGAAACTGTTTGTTCCTAAAAGATGGACTAGTAAAGTGATTTCTGAGGTTCATTGTTCTGTGTTGGCTGGCCATCCTGGGATTTTTGGTACCAGAGATTTGGTTGGTAGGTCCTTTTGGTGGCTTTCTTTGTCGCGGGATGTCGCTAAGCCTTGCTGTTCCCGCGCTAGTGGGTTGCTTCTGCCTTTGCCGGTCCCTGAGAGACCTTGGACGCATATTTCTATGGATTTTATTTCAGAGCTTCCAGTTTCCCAGAGGATGTCTGTTATCTGGGTGGTTTGTGACCGGTTTTCTAAGATGGTTCATTTGGTACCTTTGCCTAAATTGCCTTCCTCTTCTGATTTGGTTCCGTTGGTATTTCAGCATGTGGTTCATTTGCATGGCATTCCGGAGAATATTGTGTCCGATAGAGGTTCCCAGTTTGTTTCTAGGTTTTGGCGGGCCTTTTGTGCTAGGCTGGGCATTGATTTGTCTTTTTCTTCCGCATTTCATCCTCAGACAAATGGCCAAACCGAGCGAACTAATCAGACTTTGGAAACTTATTTGAGATGCTTTGTGTCTGCTGATCAGGATGATTGGGTGGCTTTCTTGCCATTGGCTGAGGTTGCCCTTAATAATCGGGCTAGTTCTGCTACCTTGGTTTCGCCTTTTTTTTGTAATTTTGGTTTTCATCCTCGTTTTTCTTCAGGGCAGGTTGAACCTTCTGATTGTCCTGGTGTGGATTCTGTGGTTGACAGGCTGCAGCAGATTTGGGCTCATGTGGTGGACAATTTGGTGTTGTCTCAGGTGGAGGCTCAGCGTTTTGCTAACCGTCGTCGGTGTGTTGGTTCCCGGCTTCGGATTGGGGATTTGATCTGGTTGTCTTCCCGTCATGTTCCTATGAAGGTTTCTTCCCCTAAGTTCAAGCCTCGGTTTATTGGTCCTTATAGGATTTCTGAGATTATCAATCCAGTGTCTTTTCGTTTGGCCCTTCCTGCCTCTTTTTCCATCCATAATGTTTTCCATAGATCCTTGTTGCGGAGATATGTGGTACCTATGGTTCCCTCTGTTGAACCTCCGGCCCCGGTGTTGATTGATGGGGAGTTGGAGTATGTGGTTGAGAAGATTTTGGACTCTCGTTTTTCGAGGCGGAAGCTTCAGTATCTGGTCAAATGGAAGGCCAGGAGGATAATTTTTGGGTTATTGCCTCCGATGTTCATGCTGATGATTTGGTTCGTGCCTTTCATTTGGCTCGTCCTGATCGGCCTGGGGGCTCTGGTGAGGGTTCGGTGACCCCTCCTCAAGGGGAGGGGGGGGGTACTGTTGTGAATTCTGCTCTTGGGCTCCCTCCGGTGGTTAGGAGTGGTAGTGCTGCTGTCTTTGGATCGCAGCATTTATCAGGTGTTTTCACTTTTTGCAATTTGGACTCAGCTATTTAGTCCTGCTTGAACCTTTAGTCAGTGCCAGTTGTCCATTGTTTTTGGAGGATTCACATCCCTTACTGGTCTCTCCTGTTTGCTGTGCTTTTCAACAAAGATAAGTCCTGGCTTTGTTTTTGCTGTCCACATGCTGTGGGCCTTATAGTTCAGTGCATTTTCATGTTTTGTCTTGTCCAGCTTTGTCTGTGAAGGATTTTTTGCAGCCAGGCTGTGTCTCTGGAGATGCAGATATACCCTCCATGTCTTTAGTCAGATGTGGTGATTTGTATTTTCTGTGGTGGATATTTTCTAGTGTTTTAATACTGACCGCATAGTACTCTGTCCTATTCATTCTTTTTAGCTAGTATGGCCTCCTATGCTAAATCCTGATTTAATGTCTGCGTATGTTATTTCCCTCTCCTCTCACAGTCAATATTTGTGGGGGGCTGTCTATCCTTTGGGGATTTTCTCTGAGGCAAGATAGTTTTCCCGTTTCTGTCTTTAGGGGAAGTTAGTTCTTAGGCTGTGTCGAGGGGTCTAGGGAGTGTTGGGTACCCCCCACGGCTACTTCTATTTGCGCTGCTAGGTTCGGGGTTTGCGGTCAGTACAGGTACCACCTTCTCCAGAGTACATCTCATGCTGCTCCTAGGCCACCAGATCATAAAACAAAAGTAGGCTAAATGCAGTTCAAAATTGGTAACAGGACTAAGCAGGCGGTATAGCTTTGTTCAGTGGAGGGCAACTGTAATGAGTGGCGCAGACACAGTTAGTAGGCCCAAAATACAAAAATTGGCTAAATGCAGTTCAAAATTGGTATCAGGTCTAAACAGGCGGCCTAGCTTTGTTCAGTGGAGGACAACTGTGATGAGTTACGCAGACACGGTTAGTAAGCCCAAATACGAAAGTAGGCTAAAAGCAGTTCAAAATTGGTAACAGGATTAAACAGGCGGCATAGCTAGGCACTGGGGTGGGCTCCTCTGCTGAGTAGCAGACAGTGGTGGTAGGCGCAAAGTATTAACTTGTCTAAATGGAGGCCAGGGCCCCTGTATATTATAACTACCATCTATCAATTCAACAAATTTGTATTGGCAGTGCCATAGAAGGATTTAACAGCACAGACTACACAGTGGTGGAGCAGGGAGAGGTAAGTATTGCAAGTGGTAGAGCACTGTTCAAGCTGGGGGGAACACTCTCGTGGGCGGCAGTACTGGCACAGGGCCCCTCATATTATGACGGTGTGTCTAACGTTGGTTTTGCACCACCACCGTCAGAGACACTTCATTGTACTATGAGGGACCGTGCGCCAGTGCCGTCGCCCAAGAGTGGGCGCACCCACCTGTCCAGGGAAACGGCACTCGCACGGGTACTTGCGCCAGGTGGTGACCACGGCCCTGTTGGGGGAGTCAGCCCATTTAGGGAGGTATAAAAATGGCCTATGGTGGACATTCAGCAGCTGCAAATGGCGGAATTGGAGAAGTCAGTAAGAGGAGGCCAAAAGCAAGACATTTTTATGGCAAGCTACGTGTCAGCAGGAGAAGGTGGGGCAAAATAATTTGAAAATAATATGATTGGTTCATTTTAATGAAAGTTAGATCATCAACATTCTGGGTAGCCAGACGTGTCCTTTTTTTCGGTCAGTATTGAACCAGCAGCACTGAAGACTCTTTCTGATAGCTCCTGTAATGCTTATTCTGCCAATTCAGGCCAGGTGTCTATTTTAGATGCCCAGTAATCAAAGGGGAATGACCTGTGAGGGAGAACATCGATAAGGGAGGCAAATTAGTTCGTAACCATACTGGACAAATGCTGTGTCCTGTCACTTTGAATCAATGCAGCACTACCTGTCGTGTCAGCGGTCATTGCGAAATCACTTCACAACCTGGTCATAAAACTCCTCTGTCCAACGCCACTTCAGATTTGTGCACCTCTAACACCTCTGCCATGTTGCCCCCTACGGCTCGTGTGAGAACCATCACCGCCGCTGTGTGCTGGGAATGCCTGAACCAAACGGTCTACAAGAGTTGCTTGTTTGGTAGCCAATATTTGCTCAAGGTTCTCATGTGGCATGATATTTTGTAATTTTCCTTTATATCGTGGATCCAGGTGGCAGGCCAACCAGTAATCGTCATCGGTCATCATTTTGATAATGCGGGGGTCCCTTTTTAGGATACGCAAGGCATACTCAGCCATGTGGGCCAATGTTCCAGGTGTCAATTCACTGCTTGTGCTGGGTTGAGGAGCACTTTCTTGCAAATCAACATCACTTGTGTCCCGCAAAAACCCTGTACCTGACCTTGCAACGCCACCAGTTTCTATTGCCCCCTGTGAAGCATCCTCATCCCATAAATATTCATCGCCATCATCCTCCTCCTCCTCCTCTTCTTCTGCCACCTCGTCCAGGAGAGTTCCCTGAGCAGACAATAGCTGACTGTCATCAAGGCTTCCCTCCTCCTCGGCTGCAGACGCCAGCTCCTTAATGTGCGTCAAACTTTGCATCAGCAGACGCATTAGTGGGATGCTCATGCTTATGATGGCGTCGTCTGCACTGACCAGTCGTGTGCATTCCTCAAAACACTGAAGGACTTGACAGAGGTCTAGAAGCTTCCACCACTGCACACCAGACAACTCCATGTCTGCCATCCAGCTGCCTGCCCGTTTATGTGTATCCTCCCACAAATTAATTACAGCACGCCTCTGTTCGCACACAGCCTCTGAACCATGTGCAGTGTGGAGTTCCACCTTGTTGCAACGTCGATTATTAAGCGGTGCTGGGAAAGATTCAACGATCGCTGATGGTTCAGCATATGGCTGGAGTGTACGGGCGACCGGCGGATGTGCGAGCAGTCTTTGCACCTTCAGGAGCAGGGCTGATAACTCCGGATAATTTTTGAGGAAGCACTGCACCACCAGGTTAAAGGTATGAGCCAGACAAGGTATGTGTTTAAATTCTGAAAGGGCTATGGCAGCCATAAAATTCCTTCCGTTATCACTGACTACCTTGCCTGCCTCAAGATGTACTCTGCCCAGCCATGACTGAGTTTGTTGCTGCAAGTACTCGGCCAGTACTTCCGCGGTGTGTCTGTTGTCACCCAAACACTTCATTTCTAACACAGCCTGCTGACGCTTACCACTAGCTGTTCGATAATGGGACACCTCGTGTGCAACACTGGCAGCTGCGGATCGAGTTGTAAGGTTCTCGGTCTCTTTGTTATATCTGCTGTGATTTTCTGTTATTGTAACCTGGTTTTTCCGTCGGCCATTTTGCTTTGTCTTGCTGCAGCTACTTTGCCGTGAGTCAGTATGGAGTTTCTAGCTTCTGTGTTTCCGCCCTGTTCTTAGCCTCTTGCCTTTTTAAGCAGCCTCAGCTGTTCAATCAGTGCTTCTGAATCATGTCTGCAGTCAGCCTGTTCCCTGCTCCTGGAAGCCTTGGACTCTCCATCTACTACTGAGGATCTCTGGGACACTTGTGGACACTGGAACTCTGCAGCATGCTAATCTACATTTACAAGGGAAGTAACAGAGAGAGACTTGGAACCAGTTTGTGCTTTATGTTGAACTTAATGTTTACTCCGACCTGCCGTGTCACCTGCCGTGTCTCCTGCCTGTCTACCTGCAATTGTGTGAAGCCTTTTTCCCTGTGACATACTTGTATGCAGTAATACAAGCAAGTTATCACTAAACCTCTGTCTCCTGTGTCTTCCTCACACCCAAGCACAAGACTCTTAACAGACTATGTACAATACATTACAGGAGTGGTCGTCAGACTGCGCTCTGTGGACGAGCTTTCGCTTCTGGAGGAGGAGGAGGAGTGGTGGCGAACGCCTACAGTCAACTGTTTCCTAGACCGTGGGCTAGGCAGAAGTGTCCCACTATGGCTGTCCCCTGTGGACCCTGCATCCACCACATTAACCCAGTGTGCTGTGATGGACACGTAACGTCCCTGGCCATGCCTACTGGTCCATGCATCTTTTGTGAGGTGCACCTTTCTACTGTGCATGGACAATGCGGTCTTCGACATGCTGGTGGAGGGCTGATATGGATTTTCTCGCAAAGAAGTGTCGACTGGGTAGGTCATAGCATGGTACTGCGTAGGCCATCAGGGCTTTGAAAGCTCTGCTTTCAACCAACCTGTAGGGCATAATCTCTAACGAGATTAGTCTAGCAATGTGGGCATTCAAACCCTGTGTACGCGGATGAGAGGACGAGTACTTTCTTTTCTTAACGAGAGTCTCTTGTAGGGTGAGCTGGACTGGAGAGGTGCATATGGTGGAAATAGCAGTGGTGGTGGTGGTGGACATGGCGGATTGAGAGAGGGTTGGTGATGGTATTCTCGATGTTGGCCTACATACTGTGTTTCCTACCAATAACATTGTGATTCCCTGACTGCTTTGGCCTTGCGACGATGCCTCCACATTTGCTGCTGGTGGTGTCCTATCTGGTGGGCTTACAGTGAGGGAAGCAATGTAGCGTTGCTGACTAGCTTCATTCTGAGCAGGCGCAACAACGGTACGGGATGTTTGGTAGTTAGACCAGGCTTGCAAGTGCATGCTGGTTAAATGTCTAATCATGCATATTGTATTTAAATTTTGAAGATCCATCCCTCTGCTAAAGGTCTTTGAGCATTTCTTACAGATAACTTTTGACTGATTATTCAGATCTTGGTTAAAAAATTGCCACACTGCACTCTTCCTACTATGGAATACCTTTTCAGGCATTGCACGCTGTGCTACTTTCACTGGATGGTCACGCTGTCCTAAAACTGTTTTTGTTTTTGACAAACGTTTTTGGCCTGATACGGGCCTGACAGATGACAGCTGTTGCGATGTAGATGGCTGTTGCGGATCATCCTCCTCCGCTTCTGAGCTACTGGCAGTGGCACCCTCTTGCCCCAATGGCTGCCAATCTGGGTCAACAACTGGGTCATCTATCACCTCCTCTTCAATGTCATGTGCACCTTCCTCTGTGTCACCGTGTAAGGTGCTATAGCGATCGGGACGGGGCACCATAGTCTCATCAGGGTCAGATTCTGGCTCAGTACACTGCGAGGACAATGTAGTGATCTGAGTCAATGGAACAGCATTATAAACTAGCTGTGGCTGTGCATCAGTGCACTCCATGTCCGATTCATCTTATAATGGGCAGATAACAATTTCGCGTTCTAATCCAGGCACGGTATGTGTAAAGAGCTCCATGGAGTAACCTGTAGTGTCGCCTGACGCATCCTTCACTTTTGGTTTGGGTGAAGGACACAAGGAAACGTTTTCTTCCTGACCGGGAGAATCCACTGACGACTCGCTGCTTTTATATTTGGAACTTTCTGAAGAGGAGGCGAAAGAGCTAGAGGCTGAGTCAGCAAGGAAAGCCAAAACTTTTTCCTGCTGCTCCGGCTTTAAAAGCCGTTTTTCTACTGCCAAATAAGGGAGCCTTCGAGGCCTTGTGTAGCCAGACGATGACGCTGGCTCAACACCTCCAGCCTTAGGTGCTATTGTGCTTTTGCCACTACCACCAGATGCTCCACCACCACCATCAGTACCAGCTCGCAACCACCGCCCACGGCCTCTTCCACCTGACTTCCTCATTTTTTATAAAATCTAACCAAAATAACAACCGTTATATGGTACTGTAAAACAAGGTAGAAGGTGTATATAAACGTGTTGAGATTTTAAATCTCCCTTTTTTGGGGGGGGGGGAGACTGAACAAAAAATCAGGCCCTGTGCAAAAAACAACACAATGTAAGTGGTTGAAAGTGGCTGGCTGATATACGACAAACTAACAGGACAGAAGTATATCCACTTTGTGAGAATTTGAATCTCCCCTTTTTTTTTGGGAGACTGAACCACAACTTAGGCCCAGTGTATATAACAACACAATGTAAGTGGCAGAAAGAGGCTGGCTGATATACCACAAACTAACAGGACTGAAATATATCCACTTTGTGATAATTTGAATCTTACTTATTTTTTTGGGAGACTAAACCAAACCTCAGGCCCTGTGCATAAAGCAACACAATGTAAGTGTCAGAAAGTGGCTGGCTGATATACCACAAACTAACAGGACTGCAGTATATCCACTTTGTGATAATTTGAATCTCACTTTTTTTGGGGGGAGACTAAACAAAACCTCAGACCCTGTGCATAAAACAACACAATGTAAGTGGCAGAAAATGGCTGGAAGATATATGAAAAAATACAAGGGCTGTAGTACAATTTCAATCTCCCTACAATGATCTCAGGACAAATATGGCAGCAATAAAAAGGACTGCTGCACACAAAAGTGTGGACAAATAAACAAGATAACTGTGCAGAAAGGAGCAACAGGATTTTTGCTTTTAAAAAAGCAGTTGGTTTGCACAGCGGCGTGCAAACAGCAATGCAGCTATCAGGGAGCCTTATAAGGCAGCCTAATAAGCTACAGAGCTGATGCACAAAAATATAGCCTCCACTCTCCCTGCAAACAAATGGTGGTGTTGGACAGTGAAAATCGCTAGAGCACAAGCAGTTTCGGGGCTTAATCTTTCCTCCCTAACTATATCCCTTCTTCTGATGAAGCTGCGGCAACCTCTCCCTATGCTACGATCGGCAGAAGTAAGATGGCGGTCGGCGTGTACGCCCCTTTATAGCCCCTGTGACGCCGCAGAAAGCAAGCCAATCACTGTCATGCCCTTCTCTAAGATGGTGGGGACGGAGACCTATGTCATCACGCTGCCCACACTCTGCGTCCTCCTTCATTGGCTGAAAAATGCCGCTGAAAGCGTTATACAAAACGCAACTTTGGCGCGAAGATCACCGACCTCATGGCCGATCCCACACAAGGATCGGGTCGGGTTTCATGAAACCCGACTTTGCCGAAAGTCGGCGATTTTTGAATTTGTCCGATCCGTTTCGCTCAACCCTAATGGACACAACTGTTTATCACTCTCCCATAATTACAGCTCTGTGCTGTGTTGTGTATAAATATGTGATTATTCAGAATGTCTTTTAGTCTATGCCTGATGAAGAGGCCTGAGTAGTCTCGAAAGCTTGCAATTTGTTACCATCTTTTCAGTTAGCCATTAAAAGGTATCAACCACTGAGGACTCTCAATTCTAAATATTTATTTTAAAAAATTAACATTTAACTTTTTTCACAAAAAATTTAATTCAGATCCAATTTTTTTACTTTACCAAGGGTAACAGGGGAAATTGGACCCCCAAAGTTGTTGTGCAATTCGTCCTGAGTACGCTGATACCCCATATGTGGTGGTAAACGACTGTTTGGGCTCATGGCAGAGCTCGGAAGAGAAGGAGCACCCTTTGACTTTTTCAACGGAAAATTGGCTGGAATTAAGATCGGACGCCATGTCGCATTCGGAGATCCCCTGATATGCCTAAACAGTGGAAACCCCCCACACGTGACACCATTTTGGAAACTAGACCTTCTTAGGAACTTATCTAGATGTGTGGTGAGCACTTTGAACCTGCAAATGCTTCACAGACATTTATAACGTAGAGCCGTAAAAATAAAAAATCATAACAATGATCGTACGCCATGTCGTGTTTGGAGAGCCCCTGATGTGCCTAAACAGTGGAAACCCCCCACAAATGACCCCATTTTGGAAACTAGACCCCCCAAGGAACTTATCTAGATGTGTGGTGAGAATTTTGAATCTCCAGGTGTTTCACTAAAGTTTATAACGCTCGGGCATGAAAATAAAAAAAATATATTTTTTCCACAAGCATGATCTTTTAGTCCCCAATTTTGTATTTTCCCAAGGGTAACTGGAGAACTTGAACCCCAAAATTTGTTTTCCAATTCGTCCTGAGTACGCTGATAACCCATATGTGTGAGAAAACTGCTGTATGGGCACACGTCGGGTCTCGGAAAGGAAGTAGTGACATTTTGGAACACAGACTTTGATGGAATGGTCTGCGGGCGTCCTGTCTATTTTGGAGAGCCCCTTATGAGCCTAAACAGTGGAAAATCCCCACATGTGATCCCATTTTGGAAACTAGACCCCTAAGGAACTTATCTTGATGTATGGTGAGCACTTTGAACCCCCAAATGCTTCACAGAAGTTTATAACGTAGAGCCATAAAAATAAAAAATCATATTTTTTCCACAAAAATGATCTCTTTGCCCCCCATTTTTTATTTTCCCAAGGGTAACAGAAGAAATTGGACTCCAAGAATTATTGTGCAATTTGTCCTGAGTACGCTGATACCCCAAATGTGGGGGTAAACCACTGTTTGGGCACATGGCAGAGCTCAGAAGGGAAGGAGCGCTAGATTTTACTGTTATGATTTGCAGGTGCCATGACCCACTGGGACATCCCATGAGTTGCCTAAACAGCAGAACCCCCAAAAGTGACCCTATTTTATAAATTACACCTTTCAATGAATTCATCTAGGGGTGCAGTGATCATAGTCACACCATGGGTGTGTCACAGAATTTTATACCATTGGGCAGCCATGTGGAGAGACTCTGGAGGAATCGATCGCTATTTGCCTATTCAAGTGACTTGGTCTGTGCACATGTCAGTGTGTTTCCATGGACCATGTGTCTGGGGGCGAAACACGCTGACATGTCCGTTTTTTATTGTCAGCATGGGCCACAAAACATCCAGCACACGTGCATACAGATAACAAAC
This sequence comes from Ranitomeya imitator, assembly GCF_032444005.1. Taxonomy (NCBI): domain Eukaryota; kingdom Metazoa; phylum Chordata; class Amphibia; order Anura; family Dendrobatidae; genus Ranitomeya; species Ranitomeya imitator. The sequence goes on along the minus strand of NC_091286.1, from coordinate 175,702,901 downwards.
ATGGATGTCATCCATGTGACACGCATCGGTGCCGGGGAAGAAGCATTACAGTAAGTGCTGTTCCTCGGCGCCAGGTGCTGAACATGACTCACATCATTCTCCCCTATTCTGCTGGCGTCGATCGCCGGCAGAGCAGGGGAGAATGATGAGAGCCGTGTTCAGCACCCGGCGCCTAGGAACAGCGCTTACTGTAACATGAAAGAGGCGCTATAGTGGGTTTTTATGTTTGGCTGCTGTCACCAGGGCCCTTATTTAGAGTTTATGCTGCCCTAGGCACTTTTGGTGCTGCCTCCCCCATTGGTGAATATGACACTATCGGCAGTGACTTTGGCAAAAATCGCTGATGTTAAAGTAGCATTTTGCAGCAGATGCGGCATTTTTTCCGGATCACTTTCAGCAACACTGCTGTTATGAACTGGTGATTCAGAGACACAATGGACCTGGTGGTAAGAGCCCCCAAAGTGGACTCAGCCAACGGCAAAAAGGACACCCAATCATCCTGATCAGCAGAAACAAAACATCTCAGATATGTTTCCAAGGTCTGATTGGTTCGTTCAGTTTGGCCATTTGTCTGAGGATGGAAAGCCGAGGAAAAAGACAAATCAATGCCCATCCTAGGACAAAAGGCTCGCCAAAACCTCGAAACAAACTGGGAACCTCTGTCAGAAACGATGTTCTCCGGAATGCCATGTAAACTAACCACATGCTGGAAAAACAATGGCACCAAATCAGAGGAGGAGGGCAATTTAGACAAGGGTACCAAATGGACCATCTTAGAGAAGCGATCACAAACCACCCAAATGACCGACATCTTTTGAGAGATGGGGAGATCCGAAATAAAATCCATAGAGATATGTGTCCAGGGCCTCTTTGGGACCGGCAAGGGCAAAAGCAACCCACTGGCACGAGAACAGCAGGGCTTAGCCCGAGCACAGATCCCACAGGACTGCACAAACGAACGCACATCCCGTGACAGAGACGGCCACCAAAAGGATTTAGCCACCAAATCTCTGGTACCAAAGATTCCAGGATGACCAGCCAACACCGAACAATGAACCTCAGAGATAACTCTACTCGTCCATTTATCAGGGAAAAACAGTTTCTCCGCTGGGCAACGGTCAGGTCTATTAGCCTGAAATTTTTGCAGCACCCGCCGCAAATCAGGGGAGATGGCAGACAAAATTACCCCCTCTTTGAGAATACCCGCCGGCTCAGGCAAACCCGGAGAGTCGGGCACAAAACTCCTAGACAGGGCATCCGCCTTCACATTCTTAGAGCCCGGAAGGTACGAAACCACAAAGTCAAAACGGGAGAAAAACAGCGACCAACGAGCCTGTCTAGGATTCAACCGTTTGGCAGACTCAAGATAAGTAAAGTTCTTGTGATCAGTCAAGACCACCACGCGATGCTTAGCTCCTTCAAGCTAATGACGCCACTCCTCCAATACCCACTTCATGGCCAGCAACTCTCGATTGCCAACATCATAATTACGCTCAGCAGGCGAAAACTTCCTGGAAAAGAAGGCACATGGCTTCATCACCGAGCCATCAGAACTTCTTTGCGACAAAACAGCCCCTGCTCCAATCTCAGAAGCATCAACCTCGACCTGGAACGGGAGCGAAAAATCTGGTTGGCACAACACAGGGGCAGAAGAAAAACGACGCTTCAACTCCTGAAAAGCTTCCACAGCAGCAGAAGACCAATTGACCACATCAGCACCCTTCTTGGTTAAATCAGTCAACGGTTTAGCAATACTAGAAAAATTATTGATGAAGCGACGATAAAAATTAGCAAAGCCCACTTTTGCAGACTCTTCAGAGATGTCGGCTGAGTCCAATCATAAATAGCCTGAACTTTAACAGGGTCCATCTCGATAGTAGAGGGGGAAAAAATGAAACCCAAAAATGAAACCTTCTGAACACCAAAGAGACACTTTGACCCCTTCACAAACAAAGAATTCGGACGCAGGACCTGGAACACCATTCTAACCTGCTTCACGTGAGACTCCCAATCATCCGAGAAAACCAAAATATCATCCAAGTATACAATCAGGAATTTATCCAGGTACTCTCAGAAGATGTCATGCATAAAGGACTAAAATACTGATGGAGCATTAGAAAGCCCGAATGGCATAACCAGGTACTCAAAATGGCCCTCGGGCGTATTAAATGCTGTTTTCCATTCATCGCCCTGTTTAATACGCACAAGATTATACGCACCACGAAGATCTATCTTGGTGAACCAACTAGCCCCCTTAATCCGAGCAAACAAATCAGACAGCAGCGGCAAGGGGTACTGAAATTTGACTGTGATTTTATTTAGAAGGCGGTAATTAATACAAGGTCTCAGCTAACCATCCTTCTTGGCCACAAAAAAGAACCCTGCTCTCAATGGTGACGACGACGGGCGAATATGACCCTTCTCCAAGGATTCCTTTACGTAAATCCGCATAGCGGCGTGCTCAGGCACAGACAAATTAAACAGTCGACCCTTAGGAAACTTACTACCAGGAATCAAATCGATAGCACAATCGCAATCCCTATGCGGAGGTAGGGCCCTGGACTTGGGCTCATCAAATACATCCCGGTAATCCGATAAGAACTCTGGGACCTCAGAAGGGGCAGATGACGAAATAGACAGAAATGGAACATCACCATGTACCCCCTGACAACCCCAGCTGGACACAGACATTGATTTCCAATCCAATACTGGGTTATGGACTTGTAGCCATGGCAACCCCAACACGACCACATCATGCAGATTATGCAACACCAAAAAGCGAATATCCTCCTGATGCGCAGGAGCCATGCACATGGTCAGCTGGGTCCAGTATTGAGGCTTATTCTTGGCCAAAGGCGTAGCATCAATTCCTCTCAATGGAATAGGATACTGCAAGGGCTCCAAGAAAAACCCACAGCGCCTAGCAAACTCCAAGTCCATCAAATTCAGGGCAGCGCCTGAATCCACAAATGCCATGACAGAATAGGATGACAAAGAGCAGATCAAAGTAACGGACAAAAGAAATTTCGACTGTACCGTACCAATGGTGGCAGACCTAGCGAACCGCTTAGTGCGCTTAGGACAATCGGAGATAGCATGAGTGGAATCACCACAGTAAAAACACAGCCCATTCCGACGTCTGTGTTCTTGCCGTTCAGCTCTGGTCTAAGTCCTATCACATTGCATCGGCTCAGGTTTATGCTCAGGTAATACCGCCAAATGGTGCACAGTTTTACGCTCACGCAAGCGTCGATCGATCTGAATGGCCAAAGACATAGACTCATTCAAACCAGCAGGCATAGGAAATCCCACCATGACATCCTTAAGGGCTTCAGAGAGACCCTTTCTGAAAATTGCTGCCAGCGCACATTCATTCCATTGAGTGAGCACAGACCACTTCCTAAACTTCTGACAATATATCTCTACCTCATCCTGACCCTGACAAAGAGCCAGCAAATTTTTCTCTGCCTGATCCACTGAATTAGGTTCATCATAAAGCAATCCGAGCGCCAGAAAAAACGCATCAATATTACATAATGCAGGATCTCCTGGCGCAAGGGAAAATGCCCAGTCTTGAGGGTCGCCACGTAATAAAGAAATAATGATCTTAACTTGTTGAACTGGGTCACCAGAGGAGCGGGGTTTCAAAGCCAGAAACAGTTTACAATTATTTTTAAAACTCAGAAACTTAGCTCTATCTCCAGAAAACAAATCAGGAATAGGAATTCTTGGTTCTAACATAGAATTCTGAACCACAAAGTCTTGAATATTTTGTACTCTTGCAGTGAGATGATCCACACAAGAAGACAGACCTTTAATGTCCATCACTATACCTGTGTCCTGAACCACCCAAATGTCTAGGGGAAAAGAAAGACAAAACACAGTGCGGAGAAAAAAAAATGGTCTCAGAACTTCTTTTTTCCCTCTATTGAGAAGCATTAGTACTTTGTCCTCCAGTACTGTTATGAACTGGTGATTCAGAAACACAATGGACCTGGTGGTAAGAGCACCCAAAGTGACCTGATAGTTACTAATAACATAGGACGAGCTCTGAGACATGGGAAATCTGCTGACCGCAATCCCTAATCCTATCACACCACACTAGAGGTAGCCGTGGAGCATTCCTGACCAGACCTAGGCGCCTCGGGCACAGCCTGAGAATCTAGCTAGCCCTGAAGATAGAAAAATAAGCCTACCTTGCCTCAGAGAAATTCCCCAAAGGAAAAGGCAGCCCCCCACATATAATCGAGCACCACCAGAAAAAATCAGTGTATAAACGTCCACAGACTATTATTGAGGTCACAATACATAAAGTTTATTGAATACATAAAACAGACCACAAGACAGGGCAACGAATAAAAGGGCAACAGATCTTCCCACATAGCAAGCAGGCGGAGAAAGGGCCATATGTGAAACCACCCGGGAGACAGTCATACAATCATACATATATAGGTAGGTATAGGCAGGACATCCTGCACCAAAGACATGTCCCACATCACATACCTGTAGATAATGACAGGGTCACATAGAGGCACTCCCGCCCTCCCACATATAATGACTGTGAGTGAAGATGAAAATACAAACACAGAGATGAAATAGGTTTTAGCAAAGTGAGGCCCGACTTACTGAATAGACCGAGGATAGTAAAGATAGCTTTGCGGTCAGCAGAAAAACCTACAAACAACCACGCAGAGGGCGCAAAAAGACCCTCCGTACTGACTAACGGCACGGAGGTGCTCCCTCTGCGTCCCAGAGCTTCCAGCAAGCAAGAAAAACCAATATAGCAAGCTGGACAGAAAAAATAGCAAACAAAAGTAACACAAGCAGAACTTAGCTTATGCAGGGCAGACAGGCCACAAGATGATCCAGGAAAGAGCAAGACCAATACTGGAACATTGACTGGAGGCCAGGAACAAAGAACTAGGTGGAGTTAAATAGAGCAGCACCTAACGACTTAACCTCGTCACCTGAGGAAGGGAACTCAGAAGCCACAGCCCCACTCACATCCACCAGAGGAAGCTCATAGACAGAACCAGCCGAAGTACCACTCATGACCACAGGAGGGAGCTTGACCACAGAATTCACAACACACTGCGTTCGGCCTCATTCATTCCCTATGGGACTTGCGGACATGTGCGGCACATGCAGTTTTGCCGGGATCTGCTGCTAGGAGTGTTTTTGTGTCTCACCGCAAGTGCAAAATCACAAGTTCCGCACATGTCGACAAGTAGCCATCACTACCTGTCCCTGCACCTTGCTAGCTCATTCCTAACCATCCCTCTCTGACCTAAAACTACACTATAAAGCTTTTGAAAAACAATTTATTACCTGACATATTCCTATGATAATGAGGGCTCCAGGCTATGGCGTAGACTGGGATGGTCAGTGCCTCACTGCCTGTGCTGCACTGTGCTCAGACATCCATCCACCGGTAATTACCGCTCGCAGTAGCATACCGGCAGAGGTGTATCTAGGTTTTCTGGCACCCGGGGCAAGAATTCATTTTGGCTCCCCCCCCTTCCCAAGGACATATGTGATTTGCACACTTAGTCATGTACCCACAAGCTCCTCTCCCTAATGCTCTCAATGTTCAGTGAAAAACTGAGAAAAGCAGAAGAGAAGCTCGTTGTCACAGGACCATAAGTATGAAAATTGCATATGAGTAAAGTGTCCATGTGACGAATACTGAATTCTCACAATTAATGCACTGCACACTTTTAGGATTCCTCGTTGCCGGTGGACAGTCATGTCAGCACAGGCATGTGATTTGTATACCTCTGACCACATTCCGACTAGACGTGCCCGGCCTCACTTGATTGAGGCCACACATGTCTAGTCAGCGCATGACTGCATGGATGTAAATCGCCAGCATGAGAGAATCCTGACAGCGTGCAGTGCGCACTGTGAGAATTCAGAAGTCTGCGGTCACTAAAAATGACTGCAGACTCATTACAAACCTGGACATTCCCTTTAGTGTTCCTAACATAAACAAAAACATGAGAATTACCATATGTAACTCGAGTATAAGCCGACCCGAGTATAAGCCGAGACCCCTAATTTTGCCACAAAAAAAATGGGAAAACTTATTGACTCGAGTATAAGCCTAGGGTGGGAAATGCAGCAGCTACTGGTAAATTTCAAAAATAAAAATGGATACCAATAAAAGTAAAATTAATTGAGACATCAATAGGCTAAATGTTTTTGAATATCCATATTGAATTAGGAGCCCCATAAGATGCTCCATACAAAATACGTTGCATATAATGCTCCATAAAGTTCATGATGGGCCCCATAAGATGCTCCATACAAAATACGCCCCATATAATGCTGCACAAAGGTTAATAATGGCCCCATAAGATGCTCCATATTAAAATATGCCCCATATAATGCTGCATAAAAGATTAATGATGGCCCCATATAATGCTCCATAAAAGTTGATGGCCCTATAAGATGCTTCATAGAATAATATGCCCCATATGCTGCTCCATAAAGGTTGATGGCCCAATAAGATGCTCCATAGAATAATATGCCCCATATGCTGCTCCTTAAAGGTTGATGGCCCCATAAGATGCTTAAAGGTTGATGGCCCCATAAGATGCTCCATAGAATAATATGACTCCGTATGCTGCTGCTGCAATTAAAAAAATAAAAATTACATACTCACCTGGCTAGGTGCCGGTGTCCTGAGCAGGCGGGGACACCGGGGCGCTATGGGGGCCAGGTGCCGGAGTCGCTGCTGGCTCAGGCCCCCGGCACTTGCGATATTCACCTGTCCCCGTTCCACTGCCACGCACCTCTGTGTCTTCCGAGTCTCTGCAGTGACTGTTCAGGCAAAGGGCGCGCACTAAACACATCATCGCCCCCTCTGGCCTGAATGTCACAGCCAGAGGACGCGAAAGACACATCCCAGCGGTGGAACGGGGACAGTTGAATATCGCATGGCTCACCCTCCCCCTTAGGCCTCTTTTCCACTTGCGAGAAAAATGGACGAGTGCAATCCGATAAAAAATCGGATTACACTCGGACCAATGTTATTCAATAGGTGACATTCCATTTGCGATTTTTTGTTTTCTCAGCCGAAATCGGACTGAGAACAAAATGGCAGCATGCTGCGTATTGCTGTGATTCTCGGACGAGACTCGCCAATGCAAGTCAATGTGCGAGAAAAAAAACGCACAGCACTCGCACAGTTTTATAGGGGGGTCGTTACAGACGCGGGGATACTGTTATGATCCGGTGACCTTGGAGCAGCATGAAAACTTTCACTGGAGTAGGTGGTAACAATACTGACCGCAAATCCTGATCTTAACACCGCAACTAGAAGTAGCCGTGGGGTGTACCTAACAAACCTGTTGTGAATTCCGCTCTTGGGCTCCCTCAGGTGGTTGTAAGTGGCACTTTTGTGAGTTCTGCTCTTGGGCTCCCTCCGGTGGTTTTAAGTGGAATGGCTGCTCCTTGGATTTAGCAGTCTGCAGCTGCTTCCACTGATTGTCTTTCTGCTCGGCTATTTATGCCTGGCTCTTTCCTTCAGCCAGTGCCACTTGTCAATGGTTCCTGGTTGGATTCACATCTCTCTTGGATTTCCCTGATATCCTGACCAGTTCAGCAAAGATAAGTCCTTGCTTTGCTCTTTTCTGTCCACATGTTGTGGACTTATTCGTTCTGTGCATTCTATGTTTTGTCCAGCTTGTCAGTATGGATTAATTCAGTTAAGCTGGAAGCTCTGGGAAGCAGATTTACCCTCCACACCTTTAGTCAGGTGTGGAGATTTGTGTAAACTCTGTGTGGATTTTTGTAGTTTTTAATACTGACCGCACAGTATTCTATCCTGTCCTATCTATCTAGCCAGACTGGCCTCCTGTGCTACATCCTGGTTTCATTCTGTGTATGTCTTTTCCCTCTCCGCCTACAGTCATTACTTGTGGGGGGCTATCTATCCTTTGGGGATTTTCTCTGAGGCAAGATAGTTTTCCTGTTTCTATCTTTAGGGGTAGTTAATTCTCAGGCTGTGACGAGGTGCCTAGGGAGTGACAGGAGCATCCCACAGCTACTTCTAGTGTTGTGTTGAGCTTAGGGACTGCGGTCAGTACAGGTACCACCTCCTTCAGAGCTCGTCCCATGTTGCTCCTAAACCACCAGTTCACAACAGTACAAGTGGCCAAAAATGAATTAAATGCATCTCAAAAAAAGGCTAAAAAAATTCTGAGCCATTTTTTTTTCTGTGCTCTGTTTTGTCTTTTTTTCCCTCTTGATCTCTGGGTGGTTCAGGATTTATGCTCTGGCATGGATGTTCAGGGTTTGTTTTCTCGTGTGGATCAACTTGCTGCAAGAGTACAGAGTATCCAAGATTATGTTGTCCAGACTCCGGCTTTGGAGCCCAAAAATTCCTACTCCTGATTTGTTTTTTGGGGACAGATCCAAGTTTTTGAACTTTAAAAATAACTGCAAATTGTTTTTTGCTTTGAAACCCCGTTCTTCTGGTGATCCCATTCAGCAAGTTAAAATCATCATATCCTTGCTGCGTGGTGACCCTCAGGACTGGGCATTCTCCCTTGAATCAGGGGATCCGGCATTGCTGAATGTAGACGCATTTTTTCAAGCGCTCGGATTATTGTATGACGAACCTAATTCTGTGGATCATGCAGAAAAAACCCTGTTGGCCCTGTGTCAAGGTCAGGAAGCGGCAGAATTATACTGCCAGAAATTTAGGAAATGGTCTGTGCTCACTAAATGGAATGAGGATGCTCTGGCTGCTATTTTCAGTAAAGGTCTTTCTGAAGCCCTTAACCCTTGTCAGGCTGCATAATTTTACAACCTTAACAGGCTGCATAGGTACAATTGTACCTTCACATATACCTCCACTGTGGGAAGACTTTACTTGGTTTCAGAAACTAAAGTTCATTCAGCTACAAATGTTATGCTGATATCTATTGTTCAGTGTTGTTACTGGTCACTTATGTTGCTGTCAATTAAGTTAATTCAAACTGGGAGTGGCTTCTACTTGTCTTCCTGCCTCCCTCCTCTCATTAGCCATTTTGCTGTTCATCTCATTGCTGTGAGCACACATTTCTAGGCTTGTGAAGTCTTCAATTTCTTGGAAACGAAGGTAGGAAAGTCTCACAGCATCTAACAGCCAGTTATACCTTTATTCTCATTATGTGGGGACAGAACAGTCAAATTGTCTTTCAGCCTGGACTTGGCTTACATATATTTTGTATGAAACTTATCACTATAGGTATAATTTTTATACGAAAAATGGATAATAATTAGTATCTACATATTGTTTTACGATGTTTTATTTATATTCAGCACAAAATACGAAGCCAAAATTCATCTAGCAAGTCATCATGAGTGATAGTAATGCTGGATCTAGTTTCCGCCATAATCCAAGAAAACGTGTTTGCAGGTTAGTATAATTTTGTGAAAAGCCAATAATGTAGTATTTCGGAAAATTATTTATTTTACATTTTTTCATATTTACAGATTTACGTCTGACGAAATAATGCGAATGCTAGAAGAATCTGATTCTGAGCATGAGGATGAACCATATGTTCCATCTGATGATGAAAACTATGTACCACAAGTGGATGTTACTGAAGAAGATTCAGACATTGAACAAGAAATGGTCATAGAGCATGAAAATGAATACGAATCAGACGAAAGTGTTGAGGATGATTCTGTGCCTCAAAGTGCAGGCGACATTTGGACTGCTAAGGATGAAACTCAATGGTGCAGTAATCCACTGCCAAATGCACAAACAAAATCTCGTAATGTCCTACGACAAAGAGGTGGCCCTGCAGCAATCAGCAACCTATATACAGCAAAAGAGCTATTCAAGTCCATCATGACTCCCGAGATGTGTGACATCATATTACGGGAAACGAATCGAAAGGCCAAGAGAGTTTGTGATGCTTACAACAACGAACTGGTACAACGTTTTCCTGATTCTTCCAAACGGCCACCACAAAAAACATTCAAGCAATTTACTGAAACTGAACTTCATGCATTTTTGGGCATACTGATTGCTGCTGGTGTGCACAGAGCCAACAAAGAGAATCTGGAGGAAATGTGGAATGTTGCTGCTCTGCCTCTTATACGTGCAGCCATGTCTCGTGACCGCTTCAAGATGATACTCAGATTTATCAGGTTTGACAACGAAAATACACGTGCAGAACGTGTGCAAACAGATAAAGCTGCACCAATACGGGACATCTGGACAATGCTGAACAGTAATCTGGAGAGAGCCTACAAGCCATATCATTGTATCACCGTCGACGAGCAATTATTTCCATTTAGAGGTCATACTAAATTTACCCAGTATATACCTTCAAAACCAGCTAAATATGGCATAAAGATTTTCTGGGCTTGTGACTCATCAAATGCCTACCCTTTACAAGGTCAGCTCTACACTGGGAAACCAACTGATGGTCCTCGACAAGTAAACATTGGAGAACGAACAGTATTGGACCTAGTGAGCTCGTATAAAGGCTCTGGAAGAAATGTCACCACCGATAACTTCTTTACAACCATGGAACTAGCTAAGGTATTGAACTCCTGGAACATGACACTAGTTGGTACAGTGAGAAAAAACAAAAGGTTCCTACCTAACAACATGCAGCCTGCCAAAGAAAGGCCTGTATACTCGACAAATTTTGCCTACAATCATGATGCAACAGTCTGTTCATATGTACCAAAGAAGAACAAATCAGTCGTGCTTCTATCATCTATGCACATGACGGGAGAAGTTGAAGAGACACTAGCAGCCAAGCCAGAGATAATAAAATACTACAACATAACAAAAGGTGGCGTTGATGTTATGGATAAAATGTTGGGAGAGTACACTGTGAAACGACGAACATCACGTTGGACTTTGGCATTTTTCTACAATATGATTGATGTCAGTGGGTTAGCATCCTACATCATCTACAGAGAACACAATCCAAGCTTCAGGGCAAAGGATCAACGAAGAAAGTTCCTGAAAGATCTCGCAAATCAGCTGTGTATGATTGCAATTGAAGATCGTAGTACAAACAAAATGATAATGAGAAACCATTTTCTTCGAGGTGCAGTAGAAATGGTGCTTGGACGATGCATTGTGGTAGCATCGCAGCCAGCAGCTGGCCCCAAAATACCTCATGGTAGTCGTGGACCCTCCCCTGTTGTTGGTAGTTGCTATGTCTGCAGAGACCTGAGGCGAAAACAACGCAAGACTAGAAAGTCTTGTGTGGTTTGTGTGAAACCCATTTGCGATGAACACTCTGTAGCAAAGCCAACATGCATTACTTGCAAAGAAAATCAATAAAAAAAAAGTTTCTTACATTTTCTTTTATAATGTAAATGAACAGTTTTTTACTTGTTTATAATAGTTAAATAGCATTATCATTAAAAAAAAATTTATGCTTTTTCCCTTGCATTATCTTCATTCAAAATATATGAGGTACATTTGTACCTATGCAGCTTGTTATGGATGCAAAAAGATCTCGACCCCTTATCTCGGAAGCGGGTGGAGATATTTTATTGAAATTTGGCCAATATATTCTGGACCAAAAATGTAGAGATGTCACGAAATTTCAGCCCTCTACGTCTTTTCAAAAAAAAGTTATTGCAATTTTAAAACGGAATAGTTACAATTGTACCTATTCAGCCGGATAAGGGTTAAAGATGTTATGGTGGGCTTCCCTACGCCTGCTGGTTTGAGCGAATCTATGTCTCTAGCCATTCAGATTGATCGGCGTCTGCGCGAGCGCAAAGCTGTGCACCATATGGCAGTGTCCTCTGAGCAGAGTCCTGAGCCTATGCAATGTGATAGGATTTTGACTAGAACAGAACGGCAGGAATTCAGACGTCAGAATAGGCTGTGGTTTTACTGTGGTGATTCTGCTCATGTTATTTCTGATTGCCCTAAGCGTACTAGGAGGGTCGCTAGGTCTGTTACCATCAGTACTGTACAGCCTAAATTTCTTTTATCTGTGACCCTGATTTGCTCATTGTCGTCCTTTTCTGTCATGGCATTTGTGGATTCAGGCGCTGCTCTGAACTTAATGGACTTAGAATTCGCCAGGCGCTGTGGTTTTTCCTTGCAGCCTTTGCAGAGCCCTATTCCTTTGAGGGGCATTGATGCTACACCATTGGCCAAGGATAAACCTCAGTACTGGACGCAGATGACCATGTACATGGCTCCAGCACATCAGGAAGATTGCCGTTTTCTGGTGTTGCATAACCTGCATGATGTTGTTGTACTGGGTTTTCCATGGTTACAGGAACATAATCCGGTGCTGGATTGGAAAACTATGTCTGTGACTAGTTGGGGTTGTCAAGGGGTACATAGTGACGTTCCTTTGATGTCAATTTCCTCTTCCCTCTCTTCTGAGGTCCCTGAGTTTTTGTCGGATTTCCAGGATGTATTTGATGAGCCCAAGTCCAGTTCCCTTCCTCCACATAGGGACTGTGATTGTGCTATTAACTTGATTCCAGGTTGTAAGTTCCCTAAGGGCCGACTTTTCAATCTGTCTGTGCCAGAGCATGCCGCCATGCGGAGTTATGTTAAGAAATCTTTGGAGAAGGGGCATATTCGGCCGTCTTCGTCACCATTGGGAGCGGGTTTCTTTTTTGTTGCTAAGAAGGATGGCTCCTTGAGACCCTGTATAGATTATCGTCTTCTTAATAAGATCATGGTCAAATTCCAATACCCCTTGCCTTTGCTTTCTGATTTGTTTGCTCAGATTAAGGGGGCTAGTTGGTTTACTAAGATTGACCTTCGAAGGGCATATAATCTTCTTCGTATTAAACAGGGTGACGAATGGAAAACTGCATTTAATACGCCCGAAGGCTATTTTGAATACCTCGTGATGCCCTTCGGGCTCTCTAATGCTCCATCTGTGTTCCAGTCTTTCATGCATGATATTTTCCGCAATTATCTTGATAAATTCATGGTTGTATATTTGGATGATATTTTGATTTTTTCCGATGATTGGGAGTCTCATGTGAAGCCGGTCAGGATGGTGTTCCAGATCCTTCGTGATAATGCTTTGTTTGTGAAGGGGTCTAAGTGCCTATTCTGAGTTCAGAAGGTCTCTTGTTTGGGTTTTATTTTTTCTCCCTCGTCTATGGAAATGGATCCTGTTAAGGTCCAAGCTATTCATGACTGGATTCAACCCACATCTGTGAAGAGCCTTCAAAAATTTTTGGGCTTTGCTAATTTCTATCGCCGTTTCATTGCCAACTTTTCCAGTGTGGTTAAGCCCCTTACTGATTTGACGAAGAAAGGCGCTGATGTGACGAATTGGTCCTCTGCGGCTGTTGAGGCCTTTCAGGAGCTTAAACGCCGATTTACTTCTGCCCCTGTGTTGCGTCAGCCGGATGTTTCTCTTCCTTTTCAGGTTGAGGTTGACGCTTCTGAGATTGGGGCAGGGGCCGTTTTGTCTCAGAGGGATTCTGATGGTTCTTTGATGAAACCGTGTGCTTTTATTTCCAGAAAGTTTTCGCCTGCGGAACGCAATTATGATGTCGGCAATCGGGAGTTGTTGGCTATGAAGTGGGCGTTTGAGGAGTGGCGACATTGGCTTGAGGGAGCTAAACACCGTATTGTGGTCCTGACCGATCATAAGAATCTGATTTACCTTGAGTCGGCCAAGCGGCTAAATCCTAGACAGGCTCGATGGTCCCTGTTTTTCTCCCGTTTTGATTTTGTGGTCTCGTATCTTCCGGGATCTAAGAATGTTAGGGCCGATGCCCTCTCTAGGAGTTTTTCGCCTGATTCTCCTGGAGTCCTTGAGCCGGTTGGCATTCTTAAGGAGGGGGTGATTCTTTCTGCTATCTCCCCTGATTTGCGGCGGGTGCTTCAGGAATTTCAGGCTGATAGGCCTGACCGCTGTCCAGTGGGGAAGCTGTTTGTTCCTGATAGATGGACAAGTAAGGTAATTTCTGAGGTTCATTGTTCAGTGTTGGCTGGTCATCCTGGGATTTTTGGTACCAGAGATTTGGTTGCTAGGTCCTTTTGGTGGCCTTCCTTGTCACGCGATGTGCGTGCTTTTGTGCAGTCCTGTGGGACTTGCGCCCGGGCCAAGCCTTGCTGTTCCCGCACTAGTGGGTTGCTTTTGCCTTTGCCGGTCCCTGAGAGGCCGTGGACGCATATTTCCATGGATTTTATTTCGGATCTTCCTGTTTCCCAGAAGATGTCTGTTATCTGGGTTGTTTGTGACCGGTTCTCTAAAATGGTCCATCTGGTACCTTTGCCTAAGTTGCCTTCCTCCTCAGATTTGGTTCCATTGTTTTTTCAGCATGTGGTTCATTTGCATGGCATTCCGGAGAATATTGTCTGACAGAGGTTCTCAGTTTGTCTCTAGGTTTTGGCGGGCCTTATGTGCTAGGATGGGCATTGATTTGTCTTTTTCTTCGGCGTTTCATCCTCAGACTAATGGCCAAACTGAGCGAACTAATCAGACCTTGGAAACCTATTTGAGATGCTTTGTGTCTGCTGATCAGGATGATTGGGTGGCTTTCTTGCCGTTGGCCGAGTTTGCCCTTAATAATAGGGCTAGTTCGGCTACTTTGGTTTCACCTTTCTTTTGTAATTTTGGTTTTCATCCTCGTTTTTCTTCGGGGCAGGTTGAGCCTTCTGATTGTCCTGGTGTGGATTCTGTGGTGGACAAGCTGCAGCAGATTTGGACTCATGTGGTGGACAATTTGACGTTGTCTCAGGAAAAGGCTCAACGTTTTGATAACCGCCGTCGGTGTGTTGGTCCCCGGCTTCGTGTGGGGGATTTGGTTTGGTTGTCTTCTCGTCATGTTCCTATGAAGGTTTCTTCCCCTAAGTTTAAGCCTCGGTTTATTGGTCCTTATAAGATTTCTGAAATTATCAATCCGGTGTCTTTTCGTTTGGCTCTTCCAGCCTCTTTTGCCATTCATAATGTTTTCCATAGATCTTTGTTGCGGAGATATGTGGTGCCCGTTGTTCCCTTGGTTGATCCTCCTGCCCCGGTGTTGGTTGAGGTAGAGTTGGAATATGAGGTTGAGAAAATTTTGGATTCTCGTTTTTCGAGGCGGAGGATTCAGTATCTTGTCAGATGGAAGGGTTATGGCCAGGAGGATAATTCTTGGGTTGTTGCCTCCGATGTCCATGCCGCCGATTTTGGTTCGTGCTTTTCACTTGGCTCGTCCTGATCAGCCTGGGGGCTCTGGTGAGGGTTCGGTGACCCCTCCTCAAGGTGGGGGTACTGTTGTGAATTCCGCTCTTGGGCTCCCTCAGGTGGTTGTAAGTGGCACTTTTGTGAGTTCTGCTCTTGGGCTCCCTCCGGTGGTTTTAAGTGGAATGGCTGCTCCTTGGATTTAGCTGCTTCCACTGATTGTTTTTCTGCTCGGCTATTTATGCCTGGCTCTTCCCTTCAGCCAGTGCCACTTGTCAATGGTTCCTGGTTGTCTTCACATCTTTGCTTGGATTTCCCTGATATCCTGACCAGTTCAGCAAAGATAAGTTCTTGTTTTGCTCTTTTCTGTCCACATGTTGTGGACTTATTCGTTCTGTGCATTCTATGTTTTGTCCAGCTTGTCTGTTATGAAAGGTAATTCAGTACCACAATGGACATAGAGGTCAGCGCACATACAGTGACCTGGCAATAACCCAAAAAACAAGAACGAGCTCTGAGACGTGGGAACTCTGTTGACCGCAATCCCTAATCCTCTCCAACCACACTAAAGGCAGCCGTGGATTGCGCCTAACGCTGCCTATGCAACTCGGCACGGCCTGAGAAACTAGCTAGCCTGAAGATAGAAAATAAGCCTACCTTGCCTCAGAGAAATACCCCAAAGGAAAAGGCAGCCCCCACATATAATGACTGTGAGTTAAGATGAAAAGACAAACGTAGAGATGAAATAGATTTAGCAAAGTGAGGCCCAACTTTCTGAACAGAGCGAGGATAGGAAAGGTAACTTTGCGGTCAACACAAAACCCTACAAAAACCACGCAAAGGGAGCAAAAAGACCCTCCGTACCGAACTAACGGCACGGAGGTACACCCTCTGCGTCCCAGAGCTTCCAGCAAGCAGAAAAAAAAACAAATTGACAAGCTGGACAGAAAAAAAACAGCAAACAATAGCAAAGAGGAACTTAGCTATGCAGAGCAGCAGGCCACAGGAACGATCCAGGAGGAAACAGGTCCAATACTAGAACATTGACTGGAAGCCAGGATCAAAGCACTAGGTGGAGTTAAATAGAGAAGCACCTAACGACTTCACCACATCACCTGAGGAAGGAAACTCAGAAGCCGCAGTACCACTTTCCTCCACCAACGGAAGCTCACAGAGAGAACCAGCCGAAGTACCACTTGTGACCACAGGAGGGAGCTCTGCCACAAAATTCACAACACTTGTCAGTATGGATTAATTCAGTTAAGCTGGAAGCTCTGGGAAGCAGATTTACCCTCCACACCTTTAGTCAGGTGTGGAGATTTGTGTAAACTCTGTGGACTTTTGTAGTTTTTAATACTGACCGCACAGTATTCTATCCTGTCCTATCTATCTAGCTAGACTGGCCTCCTGTGCTACATCCTGGTTTCTTTCTGTGTATGTCTTTTCCCTCTCCACTCACAGTCATTACTTGTGGGGGGCTATCTATCCTTTGGGGATTTTCTCTGAGGCAAGATAGTTTTCCTGTTTCTATCTTTAGGGGTAGTTGATTCTCAGGCTGTGACGAGGTGCCTAGGGAGTGACAGGAGCATCCCACAGCTACTTCTAGTGTTGTGTTGAGCTTAGGGACTGCGGTCAGTACAGGTACCACCTCCTTCAGAGCTCGTCCCATGTTGCTCCTAAACCACCAGTTCATAACACAAACCCTAGATACCTCATCACAGCAGGATTACTAAATACCCCTATAGATGGAAATAGGAATTCTACTTTGCCTCAGAGCAGACCCCCAAAGGATAGGCAGCCCTCCACAAATATTGGCTGTGAGTAGGAGAGGAAAGACACACACAGGCAGAAAACAGGATTTAGCACAAGAGGCCACTCTAGCTAAAATAGGAAAGGTTAGGACAGAGTACTGTGCGGTCAGTATTAAAACCCTTCCAAAAATATCCACAGCAGATTATATAGAAATGCCTCCATCTAACTAAAGACGAGGAACGTATATCTGCAACTCCAGAGACTCCTATACTCAGAGCAATACAATAAAAAAACAAGCACACAGCTTGTGTGCCATAGAAAAAGAAACAGACACTTATCTTTGCTGAATTGGCAGCTAAGCAGGAGAAGCCAGACAGAGGTCCAACACTTCCCAAGAAACATTGACAACTGGCAAGGACTAATGAGTCCTGCAAACCTAAATACCCCAGTCAGAATTGCAATCAGCAGATACTCCTGTCCAGGACTGCAGCCCAGGGACAACTGCATTACCAACTACAACCACAGGAGGGAGCCCAAAAGCAGAATTCACAACAGGATACCAAATATGTGTACTTTTATTGTTTAGATTTTTTTTACACTTAAATAATTTTTTATTGATAGAATAAATATAGATTTTTTAATTATTATTTTTTATTATTTTTTAAATATTTTTACAATTATTTAAAACATTTTTTTTATTCATTTTAACATTTACACTACGTCCCAGTATGGGACAATCATTTTGTGCAGGCTGATCTCTTCATCTCTATTGAAGCTATCAGCGCTACATGTATTTTACACTGACCTGAGAGACTTCCTGGTCATCACTGTGCATGACATGAGGTCTCTCAGCTCTGGAGACCAGGTTGTCGTCATGACGATACCGGATCTCCATGGCAGCGATCGGGACCCCTGGGCGTGCTATGGGGTCTCCGATCCAAAGGCAAAGGGGCTGTCAGCCCCTGTGTCGGCTGCAGAACGCTGCAATCATGTTTGATTGCAGTGTTTCGGGGGTTAAAGTGTCGGGAGCTGTCTGTGACCGCTCCTGGCACTTAGTGCCATGTATAACTAATCCCACACCAATATAGGTGGGAAGAACGAAGAGATCCCATTATAATAACCAAATGTGTATTAATGTTAATTTAAAATAACAATAAAAAAGCAAAATAACCGTAGGGGACACCGAAAGACAAGGCAAAATATCAATAATCCATACTCAATAATACTCAGATAATATCAGTGGTTATTAATCTCCAGAAAAATAATGGTAGGTAATTAGCATAATTGCTTAGTATATCCAGTACATATAGCGGTTACAGATCTCCATATACCCGCCATGGAGCATCATAACGATCACCAACACAGTGGCTGAATCTAGGATAGGTATTGGTTACAGGACATCCTAAGTTAACCGTACTGGAGTAAACATATAGCGGTCACATATTCCCATATACCCACAATGGGGCCTAATAACAATCAGTAACACAGTGGTTATATCTAAGATAGATAGTAATAGCAGGGAATCCTGAACCACCCACACAAGGAGCAACCTAACTTACCAAAGCCTCCATAGAAGAAATAAAGAGATGGTATTACCTTGCACCAGATGGCGTCCCCTCACCCCGACGCGCGTTTCGCCTCCTGCTTCTTGCGGGGGCGTGCCGTGGTGAGAGGCAACCGTGCTTTATATGTGAGAGGTGAGTGTACGGAAAAACACCAGCAGCTGACGGCGCATTGCGTGTGGCTCCACCCCCAAAATGACGCGCTTCCCCTCGCCGCTCAGTGATACGCAAGCACCAGCTATGCGTGTCAGTGTGAGAGCGTCTAAGGGAGTGACGGGGGGCTGAAGTCACTGCGCATGCGCACCTGCCTGGTGTTGAGCGGTGAAGGAATCAAATAACCCAGCGGCAGAAAAAGGAGGAAGAAAAGAGAAGAAAAGGGGGAAGTGAATCTTGCCCCATGCAGGCATCTACTATGGAGGACAGAGAATGAACTTCAATCCAATATTGCAGCCAGCATGCAGCCAGCGGGTAAGGAAAGGGTGAATCAAACACCCTAAAACTCCGCCCATATGACCCAAAACCAGTCCCGCCAAATTCAGGTGACAGGTTCCCTTTAAGGCCCAGATCACATGGACGGAGACAGGTCACATGGAGAAATAGAAACATTGCTAGAAAATGTGTTACTTTATCATCATGAGGGCAATTCAGAAATCTCATGCGCACAGACTGTTTTTTTTTGTCCTTAGTATTTTGTGCCCTTGCATGTCACTTTCAGTGTTTTGTCCATGTTTTTCACCCATTAAGGCCAGCCTCACACTCGCAGTATGTGGTCCATATTTTACATCAGTATTTGTAGCCAAAACCAGGAGTGGGTGATAAATACAGAAGTGGTGCATATGTTTCTATTTATATTTTTCCTCTAATTGTTCCACTCCTGGTTTTGGCTACAAATACTGATGTAAAATACTGACCAAATACTGATAGTGTGACGGCAGCCTAAAAGTAATGGGTGGTGAAAAAGCGCTGCAAAAAACGCAGGTATCAGGTTTTGCTCTGATTTTTTTGTGCCAAAACCTCATGAAGTAGAGTCAAATATTTTTTTTGCACTAAACTTTATCAGGCTGCAGAAGAGACAAATGTAGCAGAAAATAAAACGCACAAAAAAAGTGCAGCAAAAAACATGAAAAGGCAGCTTCTTTCCTGACAAGAGAGCAGATTTTGCTGCAGACAAAAACGTTTAGTGTGAACATATGCTTAAGCAATTGTAACAGGAGTAGTGGTGGAACCACTGTGCTGTGGACTGAGGAGAGCCTTGAGGGGCATAATTAGGCGAACACCTGACTCCTCATTAGAGTCCCTGATGGTGGGGTTAGACTTGGCTACATATGGATGCCAGGTGCTACTCCAGAACAGACCTCAGACAAAGGGCAGGGAGCTGGAATGGCATCAAAAGGGCAAGCTTGGCTGGTACAGGCAGGCATAGCAGGAATACAGGAACAACAAGTGCTTGCAGGTATGACTGGTATACAGGTGCAGGCAGGTACATCTGGTATACAGGCAGATAAAGCTGGTATACAGGCTAGTACAGGCAGGTAATGGAAGATAAACTAGGACAGGGGACCAGAGAATTAGGAAGTATGTAAACAAGCAGAGTGAACGTGTTTCCTAGAAACCTCACAACAGGTGGCAGTGTCTTAAATAATAAGTGTCTCCCAGCCATTGGCATGAGCTGTCTTCCTAAGCTCAGTGACCTCAGGAGAAAGCAGCAAGAAGAGCACGCATGGTCTGAGGGCCGGGGCGGTGAGTGAGTTGATGTCCCTGCCCGGTGAATGGAGGATGGGAGGCATGCAGGGATGTCGGCGCTACAGCAATTACTTAAATGAGAAGAAATGGCCATAGCTGTAGAAGGAATTTTCCAATTCAATCCATTGATAGACTTTGTAAGCGTTTTCTCTCTTTTATTCCTTAGGAGGTCTTCTAGTTCTGATTTCTAAAGACAACCTGGCAGTGTTTGATTCCACTTTAGGCTGGTTTCACACGTCAGTGGCTCCGGTGACAGTTTCCTCACGTACCGGAGACACTGACTCACGTAGACACATTGAAATCAATGTGTCTCTGCACATGTCAGCGTGTTTTCATGGACCGTGTGTCCGTGTGCAAAACACGGAGACATGTCGGTGTTCGTGGGAGCGCACGGATTACACGGACCCATTAAAGTCAATGGGTACAAAACACGTACCGCACACGGACGCTGTCTGTGTGCAGTCCGTGTGCCGTGCAGGAGACAGCGCTACAGTAAGCGCTGTCCCCCCCACATGGTTCTGAAGCCGCCATTCATATCTTCTCTCCAGCAGCATTCGCTGGAGAGAAGATATGAATAATCCTTTTTTTTCTTTTTCTCGTGTTTAAAATAAAGATCCCTGTCCCCACCCCCCTCCCACCCCCTGTGCGCCCACCCACTGTTAATAAAATACTCACCCAGCTCCCTCGCAGTGTCCTGTCCTTGCCGCACCTTCTCCTGTATGAGCGGTCACGTGGTGCCGCCGATTACAGTAATGAATATGCGGCTCCACCTCCCATAGGAGGTGACACTGTGACACTGATGTGCCACATAAACGCACGGGCACACGGACACGGATAATTCCGGTACCGATTTTTCCGGTACCGGAATCATCTGGACGTGTGAGACTGCCTTTAGGGTCAGCAAACATGTGTCTTTCCATTTAGGAAGTTACCTTTTGTATGGTTAGACTTGAGAATAGAGAATTGCATGCAAGACATAGCAATGAAGCCTTGAATAGTTCCTTGAATACTAATAAATGGAAATGGTGTTCACATCTGGTATCTTTCATTTTATCTTTTTATACAGGCACAGCTTTCTCAAGCTTTGAGTGGAGTTTCTGATAAAGCAAAAGAAGCCAAAGAATTCTTAGTTCAGCTAAAGAACGTACTGCAACAAATCCAGGTATTATCTTTCTGTTCTTTACAGAAGTTCACCCAGATAATAACACAACACACCATGCATTGAGAAAAAAAGACAGAGCTTCCTCTGTTGATCAGTTACTGTTGATTTCCTGTCTGAGGGCTTGTAGAAATTGCAGGAACGCGGGATGTCATCACGGACAGGAGGCAGATCAAGAGTTAAAAGTTTTATTTAATAACAAGCGCACTCCACGCAGGGAGTAATAGGTTGCACGGTAGTGATAGGGAATGGGACAGAACTGGGAGAGTGGCAGGTTATGACAGGGACGAACAATAGTTTAGTAATTAAAGAGGTGAAACCTATCAGACTGTAGTCTTCTTGTGTGCGGCATCTCAGGGTTCCAACTGTGGCACCGACAACAGCGGCACATGAAGTCTCGATGAAGTCTGTGACGGATGGGGATCCAACAGTGGCACCGACAACAGCGGCGCGTGACATCTAGACTTAGTCTTTTAGGAGAGAGTAGCTTTCCCGTACCTACGTGTGTCTGGCACGGTACTGAGTCCAATGTGTGAAACTGCAGGATCAGGACTTAGCTCCGCAGTGTACACGAATCCTGGGTAGCAGAGCACTGGCCTAGACGCCTGTCTCTCACGATGTCGCACACCCGAGCAGTCTCCGGCGTCAAGTCTGAGTCACCTCCAAGCACGGAGGATAGCGGGGAATTGCTGGTTAGTCGTCCACCAGCGGTGGACCTGTATGCAGGGGTACTGTCGAGTCGGCCTGCGCAAACGGATTGCTCTGCACTCAAAGCAGACACAGCACCCGACTCATCACTTAGCTTTCCTGCAGGGGCTCTGACTCTTTTCCCACGCAGAGCACTATTTATCTTGGCCCTGCCTACTAGAGTCAGATGCAAGGGTTCATCCTGGAATGAAAGTCTTCCCTCCTGCAACATGGGTGACAGCCCTGGCAGTTATTACGGCGGTGGCATCAGAAAGGTACCCCCATACTGGTTCTTCCTCTTACAGGCTCATGCTCATCATCATGAAAAAAAAACGGTCCGATTTCTGTCCTGAAAAATGGGACGAGTGTCATACAAGTGTCATGCGATTTTCATGCAAGTACAATCTGATTTTAACACCTAGCATCCGATTTACATCAGTTTTATATGTGAATGTGATCCAACTGCAATGCACTTTTAACATGAGCTTTTACATAGAGCAATTCTCTGTCATTTACACATCATTTTCTAAGGAAATATTCTTCAAGATATATATGAATCAGTAGCGTAACTACAGGGGGGCAGAGGGTGCTGGCGCCCCGGGCCCGGTGCTCTGAGGTGGCCCACCCAGAGCTACGCTACTGTAACTGTATTGGCGCTACGCTACGCTCCTTCTCCCATCATCCCCCTGTTAGTGTCGGCATCTGATGTCGCTGACACTGACAGCGGGAGCGATGACGTCACTGCCCGGAGCCCGCTGTCAGGACATCAGCGGGAGCAGCGCAGGAACCAGGAAGAAGAGAGGTGAGTATTTTTTTGTATTTTTTTTGTGGATGCTGCTGCCTTATTACAGGGTCTGCCTGTGGGGATCTGCCGCCTTATTACAGGATCTGCCTGTGGGGATCTGCCGCCTTATTACAAGGTCTGCGTATGGGGGTTCTGCCTTATTACAGGGTCTGCCTATGGGGGTGCTGCCTTATTACAGGGTTTGACTATGGGGGTGCTGCCTTATTACAGGGTCTGCCTATGGGGGCTGCCTTATTACAGGGTCTAACTATGGGGTGCTGCCTTATTACAGGGTCTGACTATGGGGGCTGCCTTATTACAGGGTCTGACTATGGGGGTGCTGATTTATTACAGGGTCTGCCACCTTATTACAGGTTCTGCCTATGGAAGTGGGCCTTATTACAGGGTCTGCCTATGGGGGTGCTGCCTTATTACAGGGTCTGACTATGGGTGCTGCCTTATTACAGAGTCTGACTATGGGGGTGCTGCCTTATTACAGGGTCTGCCGGCTTATTACAGGGTCTGCCTATGGGGATACTGTCTTATTACAGGGTCTGCCTATGGGGGTTCTGCCTTATAATACAGAGTCTTCCTATAGGGGTACTGCCTTATTACAGGGTCTGCCTATATGGGGGTGCTGCATTATTACAGTGTCTGCCTATGGGGGCTGCCGTATGCTATATAGTCTGCCTATGGGGAGTGCATTATACTATATTGTGGACTATTTGGTGCATTATGCTACTTTATATGGAGGTTATCTAGGGGGCCATCATACAGTATGGAGATTACAGTGTGGGGTTCATTATACATTGTTGGAGCCATCGAACAGTTTGGGGATACTAAGGGATACTAAGGAGTCAGTATACTGTGTGGGTGGTACTATACAGTGAGGGGACATTATACTGTATATAAAAGAGCATCATGTGTATAGAGGAGCTGAACATGGGGAGACTCGGGACATTATTAAATGTAAAGTGGGCACTTATTGTTATGAGGAACTCAGGTTACTCTGGCTATCAAAGGGGCACATAGGGCAATATTACTTTCTAGGGGGCAAAATATGGGCACTGTTTTCTAGGGCACTTGCACCTGGCATTACTATATTGTAGAGAGTTGCTTTAGAATTTAGAGGGCACAGCAGGTGCAGTAATAGGGACACATACGGCAGCAGCGGCTCAGTATTGGGGTATCAGGTGGAGTAATAGGGACACATACGGCAGCAGCAGCAGTTCAGTATTGGGGTATCAGGTGCAGTAATAGGGACACATATGGCAGCAGCGGCTCAGTATTGGGATATCAGGTGCAGTAATAGGGACACATACGGCAGCAGCAGCTCAGTATTGGGGTATCAGGTGGAGTAATAGGGACACATACGGCAGCAGCGGCTGAGTATTGGGGTATCAGGGGCAGTAATAGGGACACGTACGGCAGCAGCGGCTCAGTATTGGGGTATCAGCAGGATGAGGAGTTTGTGCATGTTGCGAATAGATGGTGATAGGGCTAGAATGTGAGAAGTGAAATGTGTCTTTGTTGTACTGTATTCTCTGCAGACGAGTTGTAGCTGGAAGAAGTTGTCATGTCGTTGTGGACCAGATGGAAAAGACGGGAAAAATGAACGATTCCATCAGAAAGAATGTCAGCGGTAAGACATTATCTGTAACTGTGCAGTGATCTGTTATATGCTTTGTAGTGCTGGTATCTACCACTGACCATATGGCGGTAATATCCATATTGGTCTTTATATAGAGATTATCTTCAGTAACAGCGCAGTCATCTGCTGAGGTTCTCCTCCAGTATTAGGGCGCGTCACCGAGTTTTAATCAAGGTTACCTGGTTAGGAGCCCACTCAGAAGTTTCGCCCCCCCGAACCAAAACCCTAGCTACGCCTCTGATATGAATAGATAGATAGATAGATAGATAGATAGATAGATAGAAATATATATATATACAGTACAGACCAAAAGTTTGGACACACCTTCTCATTTAAAGATTTTTCTGTATTTTCATGACTATGAAAATTGTACATTCACACTGAAGACATCAAACTATGAATTAGCACATGTGGAATTATATACTTAACAAAAAATTGTGAAACCAACTGAAATTATGTCTTATATTCTTGGTTCTTCAAAGTAGCCACATTTTACTTTGATGACTGCTTTGCACACTCTTGGCATTCTCTTGATAAGCCTCCAGAGGTAGTCACCGAGAATGGTTTTCACTTCACAGGTGTGCCCTGTCAGGTTTAATAAGTGGGATTTCTTGCCTTATAAATGGTATTGGGACCATCAGTTGTGTTATGCAGAAGTCTGGTGGATACACAGCTGATAGTCCTACTGAATAGACTGTTAGAATTTGTATTATGGCAAGAAAAAAGCAGCTAAGTAAAGAAAAACCAGTGGCCATCATTACTTTAAGAATTGAAGGTCAGTCAGTCCGAAAAATTGGGCAAACTTTGAAAGTGTCCCCAAGTGCAGTGGCAAAAACCATCAAGCGCTACAAAGGAACTGGCTCACATGAGGACCGCCCAGGAAAATAAAACAAAGAATCACCTCTGCTTCTGAGGATAAGTTTATCCCAGTCACCAGCCTCAGAAATCGCAGGTTAACAGCAGCTCAGATTAGAGACCAGGTCAATGCCACACAGAGTTCTAGCAGCAGACACATGTCTACAACAACTGTTAAGAGGAGCATTTGTGCAGCAGGCCTTCATGGTAAAATAGCTGCTAGGAAACCACTGCTAAGGACAGGCAACAAGCAGAAGAGACTTGTTTGGGCTAAAGAACACAAGGAATGGACATTAGACCAGTGGAAATCTGTGCTTTGGTCTGATGAGTCCAAATTTGAGATCTTTGGTTCCAACCACCGTGTCTTTGTGAGACGAAGAAAAGGTGAACAAATGGATTCATAGTTACATAGTTACATAGTTATTAAGGTTGAAGGAAGACTATAAGTCCATCTAGTTCAACCCATAGCCTAACCTAACATGCCCTAACATGTTGATCCAGAGGAAGGCGAAAAAAACCCATGTGGCAAAGAGTAAGCTCCACATTGGGGAAAAAAATTCCTTCCCGACTCCACATACGGCAATCAGACTAGTTCCCTGGATCAACGCCCTATCAAGGAATCTAGTGTATATACCCTGTAACATTATACTTTTCCAGAAAGGTATCCAGTCCCCTCTTAAATTTAAGTAATGAATCACTCATTACAACATCATACGGCAGAGAGTTCCATAGTCTCACTGCTCTTACAGTAAAGAATCCGCGTCTGTTATTATGCTTAAACCTTTTTTCCTCCAAACGCAGAGGATGCCCCCTTGTCCCTGTTTCAGGTCTATGATTAAAAAGATCATCAGAAAGGTCTTTGTACTGTCCCCTCATATATTTATACATTAAAATAAGATCACCCCTTAGTCTTCGTTTTTCCAAACTAAATAGCCCCAAGTGTAATAACCTATCTTGGTATTGCAGACCCCCCAGTCCTCTAATAACCTTGGTCGCTCTTCTCTGCACCCGCTCTAGTTCAGCTATGTCTTTCTTATACACCGGAGACCAGAATTGTGCACAGTATTCTAAGTGTGGTCGAACTAGTGACTTGTATAGAGGTAACATTATGTTCTCCTCATGAGCATCTATGCCTCTTTTAATGCATCCCATTATTTTATTTGCCTTTGTAGCAGCTGCCTGACACTGGCCACTGAATATGAGCTTGTCATCCACCCATACACCCAGGTCTTTTTCATTGACGGTTTTGCCCAGAGTTTTAGAATTAAGCACATAATTATACATCTTATTACTTCTACCCAAGTGCATGACCTTACATTTATCCCCATTAAAGCTCATTTGCCATTTATCAGCCCAAGCTTCAAGATTACATTAATCATCCTGTAATATAAAATTGTCCTCCTCTGTATTGATTACCCTGCAGAGTTTAGTGTAATCTGCAAATATTGAAATTCTACTCTGAATGCCCCCTACAAGGTCATTAATAAATATGTTAAAAAGAAGAGGGCCCAATACTGACCCCTGTGGTACCCCACTGCTAACCGCTACCCAGTCCGAGTGTGCTCCATTAATAACCACCCTTTGTTTCCTATCCCTGAGCCAGCTCTCAACCCACTTGCACATATTTTCCCCTATCCCCATTATTCTCATTTTATGTATCAACCTTTTGTGTGGCACCGTATCAAAAGCTTTTGAAAAGTCCAAATACACTACATCCACTGGGTTCCCTTGGTCCAATCCGGAACTTACCTCTTCATAGAAACTGATCAAATTAGTCTGACATGAACGGTCCCTAGTAAACCCGTGCTGATACTGGGTCATGAGGTTATTCCTCTTCAGATACTCCAGCATAGCATCCCTTAGAATTCCCTCCAGGATTTTACCCACAGTAGAGGTTAAGCTTACTGGCCGATAATTTCCGAGTTCAGTTTTTGTCCCCTTTTTGAATATTGGCACCACATTTGCTATACGCCAGTCCTGTGGTACAGACCCTGTTATTATGGAGTCTCTAAAGATTAAAAATAATGGTCTATCAATGACTGTACTTAATTCCTGCAGTACTCGAGGGTGTATCCCATCCGGGTCCGGAGATTTGTCAATTTTAGTGATTTTTAGACGCCGCCGCACTTCCTGCTGGGTTAAGCCGGTGACATTTAATTGGGAATTTTTATCACTAGTCATTTTGTCTGCCATGGGATTTTCTTGTGTAAATACTGATGAAAAAAAGTCATTTAGCATATTGGCTTTTTCCTCATCCTCATCCACCATTTCACCCAGACTATTTTTAAGGGGGCCAACACTATCATTTTTTAGTTTCTTACTATTTATGTAGTTAAAGAATATTTTAGGATTATTTTTACTCTCTCTGGCAATGAGTCTCTCTGTCTCAATCTTTGCTGCCTTGATTTGCTTTTTACAGAATTTATTTAATTTTTTGTATTTATTTAATGCCTTATCACTACCTACTTCCTTTAATTCTCTAAATGCTTTCTTTTTGTCACTTATTGCTTCCCTTACAGCTCTATTTAGCCATATTGGTTTCCTCCTATTTCTACTATGTTTATTCCCATACGGTATATACTGTGCACAGGTCCTATTCAGGATGCTAATAAACGTCTCCCATTTTCTTTGTGTATTTTTATGTCTCAGTATATCGTCCCAGTTAATTGCACCAAGATCCTCTCTCATCCGTTAGAAATTTGCCCTCCTGAAATTTAGTGTCCTTGTAAGCCCTCTACTACAAATCTTATTAAAGGATACATGAAAACTTATTATTTTGTGATCGCTATTTCCCAAGTGACCCCTAACCCTTATGTTTGATATGCGGTCTGGCCTGTTGGTTAATATTAGGTCTAGCAGTGCCCCCCTTCTTGTTGGGTCCTGAACCAGTTGTGAAAGGTAATTGTCTCTCATAGTTGTCAAAAACCGATTACCTTTGCTGGAACTGCAGGTTTCTGTTCCCCAATCTATTTCAAGGTGGTTGAAGTCCCCCATAATAATGACTTCTCCTTGAGTCGCAGCTTCATCTATTTGCTTTACGAGGATATTCTCCATTGCTTCCATTATTTTTGGAGGTTTATAACAAACCCCTATCAGTAATTTATTATTTTTTCCTCCTCCCCTTATCTCCACCCACAGGGATTCTACATTTTCATTAAATTCACCTATATTTTCACGCAGGATGGGTTTTAAGGACGATTTTACATACAGACACACCTCTCGCTTATCTGTACGGACATTTCTGAACAGGCTATAGCCTTGCAAGTTAACAGCCCAGTCATGGCACTCATCCAGCCACGTTTCAGATATCCCCACCATGTCATAATTATGCTCCAACAACATTAGTTCTAATTCGTCCATTTTGTTGGCGAGGCTTCTGGCATTAGTATACATGCACTTGATGTTCCTCTCTGTACCTCTATTCTTTCTTAAATTATTAACTGTTCTAACCCCACCCCCCATGCCACCGCCACCCCCAACTTCCTTATTTGTGCCCAGGTCTCTGTCTGCACTATCTTCCCCTCCTATAAATTGAATACCCTCCCCCCCAATTCCTAGTTTAAACACTCCTCCAACCTTCTAGCCATTTTCTCCCCCAGCACAGCTGCACCCTCCCCATTGAGGTGCAGCCCGTCCCTAGCGTAGAGCCTGTAGCCAACTGAGAAGTCGGCCCAGTTCTGCAAGAACCCAAACCCCTCCTTCCTACACCAATTCTTGAGCCACTTATTAACCTCCCTAATCTCCCGTTGCCTCTCTGGCGTGGCATGTGGTACAGGCAGTATTTCGGAAAATACCACGTTGGAGGTCCTTGCTT
Organism: Ranitomeya imitator; assembly: GCF_032444005.1. NCBI lineage: Eukaryota > Metazoa > Chordata > Amphibia > Anura > Dendrobatidae > Ranitomeya > Ranitomeya imitator. Next base: position 175,673,769 of record NC_091286.1, on the reverse strand, counting down.
TCAGCTTGCGGCCTAAATCCCTGAAATCATCTTTAAGGACCTTCCACCTACCTCTAACTTTGTCATTTGTGCCAATGTGCACCATGATCGCTGGGTCCTCACCAGCCCCTCCCAATAATCTGTCCACCCGATCAGCGATGTGTCGGACTCGAGCGCCAGGTAGGCAGCACACCATTCGACGATCCCTGTCTTTGTGACAGATTGCCCTATCTGTTCCCCTAATAATTGAGTCTCCCACTACCAGCACCTGTCTGGCCTGCCCTGCTCTCCTATTTCCCTCCTTACTGGAGCAGTCACTCCTCCGGCTTTCAGAGGACATGCCTGGTGCAGCAGTGCTACCCCTGTACTGTCACCCCCCTCATCTGCCAACTTAGCAAACTTATTGGGGTGTTCCAGATCAGGACTAGCCTCCCTAGCACTCTTCCCTCTACCCCGCTTCCTAACTGTCACCCTGCTTGCTACTTCACCATCCTGCAGCTCCATCCCACCATCCCCCCCTCATCTGTCCCATTGAGCGTCTGCTCTGTGAGCAGAAGACTCCTCTCCATATTGTCTATGGATCTCAGTGTTGCCAGCTGCACATTTAGATTCAGAATCTGGGTTTCCAAATGCACAACGTGCTCACATCTCGCACAGCAGTATGCACCCTCGATCGGCTGCTCAAGGACTGCATACATGTGGCAAGATGTGCACTGGATGGCATTAACAAGAGTGGAGCACATTTCCTAATGAGGATTGCACCAGACAGAAAAGTTAAATAAAAAATAAAAAAAATAAATACAAAGTATTAATAAGTAACAGGCAGCAATTCAGTAATTCCTCCCCTGGAAACTCCCTGAATCCAAAGTCACTGAATCACAAGTCACACTTACCGCCGTCCACACTTACGCTCAGGCCACACTCAGCTCGCTCACACTTGCTATGCTGAAGATTTATAGATTTTTTTTTCTTTCTCTAGTTCCCTTAACAGCAATCCACCTTGCTGTTCAAATGCACTTCCAAAACCAGATTCTACCTGGTTCCCACCGTAAAGCATGGAGGAGGAGGTGTGATGGTGTGGGGGTGCTTTGCTGGTGACACTGTTGGGGATTTATTCAAAATTGAAGGCATACTGAACCAGCATGGCTACTACAGCATCTTGCAGCGGCATGCTATTCCATCTGGTTTGCGTTTAGTTGGACCATCATTTATTTTTCAACAGGACAATGAGCCCAAACACACCTCCAGGCTGGGTAAGGGCTATTTGACCAAGAAGGAGAGTGATGAGGTGCTACGCCAGATGACCTGGCCTCCACAGCCACCAGACCTGAACCCAATCAAGATGGCTTGGTGTGAGCTTTACCGCAGAGTGAAGGCAAAAGGGCCAACAAGTGCTAAGCATCTCTGGGAACTCCTTCAAGATTGTTGGAAGACCATTCCGGGGGAGTACCTCTTGAAGCTCATCAAGAGAATGCCAAGAGTGTGCAAAGCAGTCATCAAAGCAAAAGGTGGCTACTTTGAAGAACCTAGAATATAAGACATAATTTCAGGTGTTTCACACATTTTTGTTAAGTATATAATTCCACATGTGTTAATTCATAGTTTTGATGCCTTCTGTTGTGAGTTCTGCTTTTGGGCTCCCTCCGGTGGTTGTAGGTGGTAATGCAGTTGTTCCTGGGCTGCAGTCCTGGACAGGTGTATCTGCTAATTGCAATTCTGACTGGGGTATTTAGGTTTGCAGGACTCATTAGTCCTTTCCAGTTGTCAATGTTTCTTGGGAAGTGTTGGATCTCTGTCTGGCTTCTCCTGCTTAGCTGCCAATTCAGCAAAGATAAGTGTCTGTTTCTTTTTCCATGGCACACAAGCTGTGTGCTTGTTTTTTGATTGCATTCGTGCTCTGAGTGTATTTGTCTCTGGAGTTGCAGATATACGTTCCACGTCTTTAGTTGGATGGAGGAATTTTTTGTATAATCTGCTGTGGATATTTTTGGAAGTGTTTTAATCTTGACCGCACGGAACTCTGTCCTATCCTTTCCTATTTTAGCTAGAGTGGCCTCTTGTGCTAAATCCTGTTTTTCTGCCTGTGTGTGTCTTTCCTCTCCTACTCACAGCCAATATTTGTGGGGGGCTGCCTATCCTTTGGGGTTCTGCTCTGAGGCAAGATAGTATTCCTATTTCCATCTATAGGGGTATTTAGTCCTCCGGCTGTGACAAGGTGTCTAGGTTGTTAGGTACATCCCACGGCTACTTCTAGTTGCGGTGTTAAGATCAGGATTTGCGGTCAGTATAGTTACCACTTACTCCAGTGAAAGTTTTCATGCTGCTCCAAGGTCACCAGATCATAACAGCCTTCAGTGTGAATGTACAATTTTCATAATCATGAAAATACAGAAAAATCTTTAAGGCTAGTTTCACACTAGCGTTTACCTGATCTGCGGCGGACTTCCTCCATGAAGCCCCGCCCTCCGCTGCACCTCCACTGCTAGCCACGCCTACATCTGCATGCGTCCCGCATGCGGCCTGCGTACCTATATTTAACATTAGGTATGCAGGTCGTGCAGCTGTATGCGGATTGTGCCGCATGCGTCGTTTTGACGATGTGGAAAAAAATGCTACAGGCTGCGTCCTACGCTGGTTGCCGCATCGTCAAAACGACGCATGCGGCACCATCCGCAGATCAGGTAAACGCTAGTGTGAAACTAGCCTAAATGAGAAGGTGTGTCCAAACTTTTGGTCTGTACTGTAAATATATGAGTGAGATATATAATGAGTGCTTTATGTGTGAAGTTTACTGTACATGTTTTTTTTTAATAAATAAATTCCTTTCAGAAAAAGAAGGTGTGGGATCCCCCATGTCCCCCATGGCGGCAATTCATCTATCGCATACAGTAAAATCACACTGACAGGTTAGAATAGAATAGATACAGTGGGGAAAAAAGTCTGCCACCAATTGTGCAAGTTCTCCCACTTAAAATGATGAGAGAGGCCTGTAATTGACATCATAGGTAGACTACAACTATGAGAGTCAAAATGAGAAAACAAATCCAGAAAATCATCTTGTCTGATTTGGCAAGATTTATTTTGCAAATTATGGTGGAAAAAAAGTATTTGGTCATTAACAAAAGTTAATCTCAATATTTTGTTATATATCCTTTGTTGGCAATGACAGAGGGCAAACGTTTTCTGTAAGTCTTCACAAGGCTGGCACACACTGTTGGTGGTATGTTGGCCCATTCCTCCATGCAGATCTCCTCTAGAGCAGTGATGTTTTGGGCCTGTCGCTGGGCAACACGGACTTTCAACTCCCTCCAAAGGTTTTCTATGGGGTTGAGATCTGGAGTCTCGCTAGGCCACTCCAGGACCTTCATATGCTTCTTACAAAGCCACTCCTTCATTGTCCTGGCAGGGTGCTTGGGATCATTATCATGCTGTAAGACCCATCCACGTTTCATCTTCAATGCTGTTATGAAAGGTAATTCAGTACCACAATGGACATAGAGGTCAGCGCACATACAGTGACCTGGCAATAACCCAAAAAACAAGAACGAGCTCTGAGACGTGGGAACTCTGTTGACCGCAATCCCTAATCCTCTCCAACCACACTAAAGGCAGCCGTGGATTGCGCCTAACGCTGCCTATGCAACTCGGCACGGCCTGAGAAACTAGCTAGCCTGAAGATAGAAAATAAGCCTACCTTGCCTCAGAGAAATACCCCAAAGGAAAAGGCAGCCCCCACATAAAATGACTGTGAGTTAAGATGAAAAGACAAACGTAGAGATGAAATAGATTTAGCAAAGTGAGGCCCAACTTTCTGAACAGAGCGAGGATAGGAAAGGTAACTTTGCGGTCAACACAAAACCCTACAAAAACCACGCAAAGGGGGCAAAAAGACCCTCCGTACCGAACTAACGGCACGGAGGTACACCCTCTGCGTCCCAGAGCTTCCAGCAAGCAGAAAAAAACAAATTGACAAGCTGGACAGAAAAAAACAGCAAACAATAGCAAAGAGGAACTTAGCTATGCAGAGCAGCAGGCCACAGGAACGATCCAGGAGGAAACAGGTCCAATACTAGAACATTGACTGGAAGCCAGGATCAAAGCACTACTAGGTGGAGTTAAATAGAGAAGCACCTAACGACTTCACCACATCACCTGAGGAAGGAAACTCAGAAGCCGCAGTACCACTTTCCTCCACCAACGGAAGTTCACAGAGAGAACCAGCCGAAGTACCACTTGTGACCACAGAAGGGAGCTCTGCCACAGAATTCACAACACAATGCCCTTGCCGATGGAAGGAGGTTTGCACTCAAAATCTCACAATATATAGGACCATTCATTCTTTCATGTACATGGATCAGTTTTCCTGGTCCCTTTGCAGAGAAACATCCTCAAAGCATGATTTTGCCACCCTCATTCTTCACAGTAGGTATGGTGTTCTTTGGATGCAACTCAGCATTCTGTCTCCTCCAAACATGTTGAGTTTTGTTTCTACCAAACAGTTCTACTCTGGTTTCCTCAGACCATGAAATTTTCCCAATACTCTTCTGGATAATCCAAATGCTCTCTAGCAAACGTCAGACGGGCCCAGACATGTACTGACTTAAGCAGGGGGACACGTCTGGCATTGCAGGATCTGAGTGTCTGGTAGCGTAGCGTGTTACTGATGGTACCTTTGTTACGGTGATCTCAGCTCTATGCAGGTCATTCACTAGGTCCCCCCGTGTGGTTCTGGGATTTTTACTCACCATTCTTGTGATCATTTTGACCCCACAGGGTGGGAACTTGCATGGAGCCCCTGATTGAGGGACATTATCAGTGGTCTTGTATGTTTTCCATTTTCTTATTATTGCTCCCACAGTTGATTTCATCACACCAAGCTGCTTGCCTATTGCAGATTCAGTCTTCCCAGCCTGGTGCAGGGCTACAGTTTTGTTTCTGGTGTCCTTCAACAGCTCTTTGGTCTTCACCATAGTGGAGTTTTAGTGTGACTGTTTGAGGTTGTGGACAGGTGTCTTTTATAGTGATAACAAGTTCAAACAGATGCCATTACTACAGGTAATGAGTGGAGGACAGAGGAGCATCTTAAAGAAGAAGTTACAGGTCTGTGAGAGCCAGAAATCTTGCATGTTTTTCAGTGACCAAATACTTATTTTCCACCTTAATTTGCAAAAAAAATCTTTACAAATCAGACAAGGTGATTTTCTGGATTTGTTTTCTCATTTTGACTCTCATAGTTGTGGTCTACTGTATCTATTAGGTCAAGTACAGGCCTCTCTCATCTTTTTAAGTATAAAACAAGAGGGGATTATAGGGAGAGAAATGGGAAGCGCAGACTTCTGAATGTAGTAGTTAGTTTCCAAAGGTGTATACCAATCCATGAATCACTCCATTCCTCTTTCCATTCAGTTTGCTGCAGAGATCTGGGAACTGATGAGCGCACTGAACAGTGCTTTCATAGGCGATAACACTTTGTAAATATTTTTCCCAGTAATATGCGCTCCTGAAGAATGATAATGATGGAACTCGGTATTCTGAATCAAGGATGATTTTTATTTCAAACTAAAATACAACCGGTTTTGACTTCTTAGAGTCTTCCTCAAGTACTCAGATACGCAGGATTTTGCACTCTGAGGAATCTAGCAAAATTCATATATCAAATAAATTTTATACACAAGTTTTTTCACACAGCAAGAAAAAAATGTTAAATTTCACACAAAAACTTTTTTTACACACAAATTTTTCACTAAAAGTATTTTTTCTTTTCTAAATACTCTAAATATAATTATACTATATATAAAATTTCTTTTAAAATGTTATTAAACATACTAAAGGGTGATTTCATACTAAAATGTAAAATCCTACAAAGATATACATTATGACAAAACAACACTTCCTTGGGGGCGTGGCCTATGCCTTGTACCATGAGGACGTAGGAACCGGGTGCTCCAGTGAAACCCACAAAATCTAACTCAATCTGCGACGGTTTTGAACCATCTAAGCTTAAATTCCACCTTATTACCATCCTAAAAAGCTATTGGATCTTTCAAGATCATTTTGGTCTAATTTTGGCACTTTTTGAGGACTTTGCGGCCTATACCTCCTCACAGGCCTGAAGCCAGGGACTAAATTTTTACATGTGGCCTGGATCCTCCTCCTCTCTCTCCTAAGAGTCCTGCAACTACTGGAGACTCAAGATAACAGGGGTCCTCTCCATACCCTCCTGCACTTTGAGGGGGTTTCCCTGAGAAGAAAGGAGCCGCTGAAGCCCTCCTTGTACAAAGGACAAGGCTGAACTCCTGCACCACCGCAAGTAAAGGCAAAGATCCAGTCTCTTTGGAGCGGCACTTCAGTTGGGGTAAGCCCTTAGATTCACAGCCACTGTATTACCGATCTCCCCTGACCCTAGCCTCCACAGCCCTGCATACTCCCGCATCACTGGCCGGGAGATCAGGGAGCCTCACTGCAGACAGAGTAAGCAGGACGGAGATCCCTCCCTCCCCCGCCTCTCCAGCTGCAGCTAAGAGAGAATCAGCCACCAACACCTGCCCTGCAGAAAGGAGCAGTGAAGACGCTCCATCTCTGCAGCTGCTGCCGACGCCAGGAGATCTAATTACAAGGCTGCTCTGTAAGAACAGGCAGACAACGCTGCCATATTACACCGCCCACAGCGAGACAGGGAGCAGTGCTGTAGAATTATCAGTGCTTAAGGCAGGGAGAGGTCTTCCCTAAATAAACAGTTGGGGGCTAAAGAAGAGGAACAGTAATATATAATTACCATAAACATTACTAGCAGGGAGCCACTGTGGTTGCATATACTGAGGTCACTGATAGACCCTCATACTCCTCTAGCCCCAAGAAGTGCTTGAATCCGAGGAGGGGGCAGTCACACTGTCTGTGAGAGCAGCCTGGTTGTGCTAATATATTTTCAATTCAATTCAAATGAGCTTTATTGGCAGGACTAAGTACATGTTAGCATTGCCAAAGCATATGGTGAAAATACGGGGGTGGGGGAGGGGGGCATATAGAGGTCCAGGGAATATCAAATTCCTTTTATATGCAAGTAAGGGTTAATCTCATTCCCTTCAGGATTAAAGGGACAGAGAGCTAAACTGCCACAACAATAAGCTCAAAGCTCACAAATCCTATTAGAGAGTCTGGCCTGGGGAACTCTCAGCACCACAGCACCACCTACTGGCTTATATCTTAAAGGTGAAGCTCTTTTTCCCATAATCGCTGTGAAACCTATATCTTCTAAGCCTGCCACCTCTTATTACGTATCAACCACTACTATTCAAGTAAAAAGGGGGAAACATTAAAACAAACAAGGGGGTAAGCCGGACAACGCTTTATACACCTACAAAACCTCTCCTTATCTCCAGAATGAGTACCACTAGAAACAAAGGGTCCTCTCCTACCTCAAAAATCCCCAACCTACCAAAAAGCAACAAAGCTCATCCACAACGCCAAGTAAACAGCGATAGAGCCACTACTACTAATAGAAGCAGATCCCGCTCACCACGCAGGCTTAACACTCCCACAAAGCAATCTTACTACCCCCAACGCACATCCGTAAATACTGGTAAAAACAACCAGATCCTCGCGGAGATGGACACTTCTCAGAGCCTTAAAAGAAATGCTCCAGGAACATGGGGAAAGGTTTATACCTCTTCACACGAACAATCTGGCTCGGACAAGGAGTCAGAGGATATCTCTCCAAATTCCTCCCCCGTGAAACCCTAGGCCAAGAAAAATCCCCCAAGCTATAACTATGAGTAAGAGTTTCCATCTTTAAAGGGATCCAAAGTAGGTCTCGAACCGCCACAGGGAGACGTACTTTCATACTTGGCCAAACTATCTGAAAAAATGGAAAAAATGGGAAGGGATATGGACAAAAACTTCAAAGAACAAAGTAAACAGATTGACCTTAAATTAAATTCAATGTTTGAAAAGCTCTCTGAAAAGATTATCAACCATGAAGAGAGACTACAAAAACTTGAACGAAAATCAGCTAACTCGTCCTTTGACTTAGAGGAACTTTCTGCTGAGGTATACAAACTCAAGCTTAAAATCTCAGATGTGGAAGATAGAAGCCGCCACAATAATTTAAAGATACGAGGCATCCCGGAAAGCATTCCTCCAGAACGTCTCTCTGATCATATTAAAGACATCTTCAAAACAGCTATACCTAACCTCTCCTCTTCTGACCTTGAGATAGACAGGGCTCATAGACTTCCGCGGCCCCCAAAATTAGCAGCCGAAGTCCCAAGGGACACAATCCTGAGGGTACACTTCTTCCAAACGAAAGAAAAAATTCTAAAATACCTAAAGGACCAAAAAACGTTCCCGGACCCGTATAGTGATCTGAAGGTCTTTCCTGACTTGTCAAAATTCACATTAGACGCTAGACGCTCCTTCTCCGGCGTCACCTCTGCCCTCAGGGATAAAGGAATCCCGTACAATTGGGGGTTCCCCCTCAAGCTCCTAATCCGCTACCAGGGCAAAGTTATCCCTGTCTTCACCCCAGAGGAAGGCACCAACTTCTTAAGTTCCATCTCCAGACCAAGACAACATACTGGAAATAACTTCACTGCCTACTAGGTTCTCTTTATGCCTACTTTGGGTTTCACTATTACCCGTCCATGTGAAATACCCCGAGTGTCTAGTAGCAGTTCATTAATTAGTGTTCTGCTTATGTTTATTGTTTACTGTTAACAATCTGCCTTTCTCTTTACACGTTGCTTCTTTTGTTGATATACACCGATTGTATTCAAGTATTGGTTCAGTCTATATCATTGTATCCATCTGTTCCAGGTTCCAAGTTACTTAGCTCTCTACTGATCATTCCCGCACCTATTCCAAATTAGACCCATCATGAGTTTCAAACTCACCTCTTACAATGTGAAAGGCCTAAATAGCCCATGGAAGAGGTTCTCCCTCTGGAAGGAACTAGAAAGATCACACATAGACATTGCATGCATTCAGGAGTCAAAGTTCATGATTAATAATCACCCACACCTCTATCACAAAAAGTTCCCCCACATTTTTACATCCTGTGGTCCCCAGAAAAAAGCAGGTGTAATCACTATGATAAGTTCTTCAACTCCTTTTGAAATCATAGAAGAACATTAAGATACTAATGGTAGATACATCTCTTCTTGATCTGCAAAATCAATGACCAAATCTGTACCCTAGTAAACCTTTATGGCCCCAACCGTCACCAGATTCGCTTTCTAAACAAGCTTATGAAAACCATCTCCAAGGTTAGGAAAGGTGAACTAATTCTTGCTGGAGATTTCAACATTACACCGGATAGCACTATAGACTCCTCCTCACACACCCGCAGTCCCTCAGATAACCTAAATCAGTGGATCTTTAAAAACGAACTTTTCGACGTCTTTAGGTGCCTAAACACGTCGTCTAGAGAGTACACTTTCTTTTCCGACGTTCACCAGTCCGCATCCCGGATTGATCTAATCCTTACGGACGTGTTCACTCTCCCCAGACTCCAGGAGATCTCTATAGGCAAAAAATCTTTCTCGGATCATTCACCAGTACACAGTCTTATTCAATTAGGTCCCCCTCTTAAGAAAGCCAATACGTGGAGATGTAACTCCAGCATCCTTCACGACACCTTCCACAAGCAAAAAATAGAAAAGACCATTTCCCAATTCTTCCTAGAGAACAATTCCTCCTCAACCAATCCTTTCAACAATTGGTGTACTCACAAGGCTGTACTCAGAGGTACTTTCATTGACATTTCGTCAAAAATTAAAAAAGAAAATAAAAGGAAAATCTTGGAAGTCCAAACCCAAATCCACAATAAAGAATCCAAAATACTAGCCCATCATTCCCAATCTTCCTCTCTCCAAACTGAACTCTTGACCTTGAGACAAAATCTCAAGTCACTCATCACCACTCCTTATGATGCTGTAGTAAAATCCTCAAAATATAAATATTACTCCTCACTAAATAAACCGACTTCGTTCATGTCAAATAGGGTAAAGAATAAAAGAATTTACAATAGAATCAACAGAATAGTAGCCACCTCCAAAAACGGCATTTTATCCCACCCCCAAGATATAGTTAACGAATTCGCCCACTTCTGCCAAAAATTATATAACCTCAAATCAACTTTTTCCTCTTCCCTACCCAACTCGTCAGCTATCATTGATTAACTCAACTCAATTAATCTTCCCTCTTTATCAACCGACGACTTGGCCTTTATGTCTGCCCCTTTTTCCCCTATTGAAATAGAAGATACTATTAACAAACTCCCCCTCCACAAATCCCCAGGCCCCGACTGTTTCAATAATTCATATTACAAAACCTTCAGTAAACTTTTATCTCCTCACCTTGCAGAAGTATTCAACTTCGCCGCCGACCGGGGGTTATTTTCCAAAGGAAATGCTTGAGGCCTCGATTGTCCTGATCCCGAAACCTAAAGGTCACCCTGAACTATTGACCAGTTATCGCCCTATTTCCCTCATCAACACAGACATAAAACTGTTCTCCAAAATATTAGCCAACAGGTTGAGTAATTTTCTCCCGTCTCTTCTGGCCAACGACCAAATGGGATTCACACATGGGAGACAACCCGCAGACGCCACAAGGAGATTGATAAACGCCATCAGGTACGCCAATTCAACAAAAACCCCAACAACTTTAATATCACTAGATGCCGAGAAGGCCTTTGACCGCATAAATTGGGACTTCCTTAGACACACTCTTTTCAAATTTGGATTTAATAAAAAACTAGTGACTACTATTATGGCACTATACTCAAACCCAAGCGCGAAAATAACCTCCAACAACCATATCTCAAACCCCTTTACTATCTCAAATGGCACCAGACAGGGGTGCCCCCTATTACCCCTACTTTTCAACTTGGCCCTTGAACCTCTAGCCGAACACATTCGTAGCAATGCCAAAATTAAAGGTATCCATACCCAACACAAGGAACACAAAATAAGCCTATTCGCAGATGATATTATTTTGACTTTAACTGACCCCCAAAACTCTTCATCTGAGGTTTTTAGTGAGCTGGACAAGTTCTCAGATTTATCCAACTACAAAATCAACCAGTTAAAATCGAACATCCTTCCCCTTAATCTTGACACTAAACAAACGGATGCAATAAAGGATAAAACATCCCTTAACTGGTGCAACAGAGAGATTCCTTATGGTGAAGATAAATCTGAGAAATTTGACAGATTCAATAAGCAAAGACTGCTTAATCTTTAAAGAAAAAAATCTCTCTTGGTGGGGAAAAAATTATATCCTTAAAACACATATCCTTCCAAAAATTCTATATGTTCTCCGATGCCTCCCTCTGCCTATCCCGGTCATACTCCTAACAAATATCCAAACCTTGTTCAAAACCTTCTTGTGGGGAGGAAAAAAAGCTAGGACTTCTTCCTCATCATTATACAGGAAGAAAGGGAATGGTGGGATGGGCCTTCCTAACATTATTGGCCATTATCAAACCCTTCTGATTAAACAAAGTGTCCATTGGATTTCCCAACGTGAACCTCCGGCCTGGTTTGACTTGGAATTATTTTTAAATAATGGCAAACAGTTAAGTAATATCATCACTCAAGCAATCTCAAACCATCTTCCTAACTTCAACGCTCACCCTCTATTCCAGGCCATTGCCCAAGTTTGGCGTAAATTCTCCAAACCAAGCAGACGGACACACAAATTCTCCATTCTTAAAAACATACCCCTTACTCTTATCTTTAGTCTCTCTAATATAACCCTCCCTACAATTTGGCCAGAATTTAAAATCATTAAATTGGGAGATATCCACAACGGCTCCAATTTCTTAAACTTTTCATCCCTGAGGAAAAACTTTAACGTTCCTCACTCCTTTTTCTTAGAATTCTTCCTCTTAAATATAATGTCCTCGCTTTTCTTAATTCAAAAATGAACTTTACCCACTCCTCAATAAAAGTCTTACTCAATCCTCACCATAAAATCTTCTGGAGTCATGGTTTTCTCTATGACTCTTTCAACAATGACGATAGTTTGTCAAAAAGCCCTTATATGATCACCTGGAAAAAAACCCTAAAATCCACCTTTTCTCCTGAGCAATGGGAAGAAGCTCTCTCCAAAACATACAACTCCACAATCTCATTCCCACTTCAAGAAACATACTTTAAAACTATTAGTAATTGGTACCTTACCCCGGCAAAATTAGCACACTTCGGTCCTTCAAACTCATCCTCACCCCTTTGCTGGAGAGACTGCGGCTTCAAGGGAGACCTATTACATATGCATTGGGAATGTCCTAGAGTCAAAATAGTCTGGTCTTGGATCTCTACCACTCTCAATAAACTCTCTAACAAAACTTTAACCCTCACACCTCAAATGGCCCTTCTTTCCCTTAACTTGGACGAACTAGACTTGGCACTCCAACCCATTTATTCATCTTTGTCTTGTAGCAAAAAATCTCATCACTTTCCACTGGAAAAACAAATTACTCCCAAATCCAGAGGTTATCCTACACCTAGTCCAGCAACACAGATCACATGAACTGAAATTTGCTTTGATTAGCAATCAGTTTGCAAGATTTTACAAAAAAATGGAACAAATGGGACATGGCCTTTCCGTCCCCCATTACTTAATTCCCTCACCACCAAATTCTAGGTGCAATACCATTTAATTGTATATTCCGCGTACTATCTAATGGTTCAATCCTGGTTAAATATTTGCTCACATATGATTGGCCTTAATTGGCTTGCAATCTCTCGTTTGTTTATTTGTCTATGCGTTGGTTCGCAGTTGTTTCGTTTAAACCTTATGACCTGGACATTATGTACCCTATAAGTGTATATCACTGTTGCTGTAATGTTGCATTGCTATTTTTCCCTATGCCCCTCCCTTCTTTCCCCTCCCCCTTATTACCCCCTTTTTCTCACCCCCCTCTTCCCCTCCCCCCCCATCCTATCCCGCCCTTATTCCCTTTTCTTGCCTGCTATTTTAAAATCCAAATAAAATCTTTGGAAAAACAACACTTCCTTGTTTCATATTGTGACTATTTCCAAATGCCAAATCAAATTTTTCAATATTTAATTCATGTCAAAATTAAAGAAAAAAAAATGCGATTTTATACCTGCTCTGTTTTAAAGAGCCATTTTTAGTATTGTGTCTCTGGCCATTCATACGAGATCGTAAGGACTGAATAGTCTGACCCACGTATTGCAGGCCACAGGCACAGATAAAAACATATATATCGCAAAATCACTATCTAACGTTAATTTTTGTGTGATCGCTATGGTTTCAGCCGTACTATACGACCAGGGGCGCTGCTATCATAAAGCAAGTTGAATACATTGCCTCAGGCGGCGGAGCATCCTTAAAGACGGGGTGGAAGAGCAGCAGTCAGAACACGTGAGGCCGACTCTCCCTGTAATCCCTGCTCTGACACTTGCTGACAGTGCAGTGTCACAACAACCTAACGTGCGGCGTGCCTGTTGCCAGGTGACTGTTACTTACCCGGGCTGAGGTGCAGAGGCGGTGCCCAGTCTCCTGACCTGCTGGGACACACACATTGCTGGGAGTTAGACTAGTCACAGAGCAGTTAGCGGCAGTAAGTAACTGTAAAAAACATCACCCGCCCCCACCGGCCCCACATGCTGCTGCTGCACAGCTCTGTCACAGTTCACAGCTTCCCTCCATCAGACTGTCAGGGTTTTCAGATCTGAAAGCAGTAAGGAAGTGGGATATAGCAGAGCTGGTGTGTGTTACCCCATGTGGATGAGCTGAGGTTGTCAGATATGGTCCTGCTAAGACTTATTTGTACTGATTTTACAATGTGGGGGGGGGGGTTTGCAGTTCGCAGCAGAGAGGCAGCAGAGAGGCTAGGTTCACCCCTGTATACGACGTGATGTAATGAGTCCTATGGGTGATAATTTTGCAGGTACAACATTTTCGGGAACCACATCGATAGATACCCGGTTTGGAAGCATCCGTTTTGTGTATCCTAATTTTTTCTTTTCCTATCGCCACGACAGCACCCACTATGAGAGAGGGGATCTGCCCACCATCAGGACAGGAACCTACAGGTTAAAAAGGGGCGGTCCCCCTCGCCCTCCAGTTTGGGTTCCTGTCCGGACGGCGGGAGCCTGCAGGTCAACTTACCCGGGTCCACCAAGCCTCTGCGTGGTTTCCGGAGAGAACGGCAGAATCGGGGGCACTGGAAGCAGCGTCGGGGATGTACTGCTCGCAGCCCCCCCTCGTCTGGCCGGAATGAGATGCGTTCCCAGGGGCCGGAGTATGCCGCCCTGGGTCGCAGACGCGCAACGCTTCTGAGCGGATGTCTGCGCTTGTGACCCGGAAGTAGTTATTCTACTTCCGGGATTGGCTGTTCATATTGGCTGTTAGCTATCTGTCCATACACACATTTTTTATCTATCTATTCATATTGTTGGTCATTGGCTATTATATGTATCTGTATACCTACGGTATATTGGCTGCCTTTGACCATTATATGTATCCATCAGGGGTGTCATTAATGTAAAAGATCCGGGGCTCCAGCCTGAAGGTTTGTCCCAAAGCCCCTGATCTCCTGCCAGACTGGATTGGGGGTGACAGCGAGTCAGGTGAAAGTTACTCTGCCTGTGCACTGACTGCTGCCACCCAACTGCCATGATACCTGCCTCTGTTTTCCTTTCCCTTGCTGTTGGGAAGAGGCACACGGCTGCACTGTAGAAAAGATGATGTGCTCTGTACATTGCATCCACCGTCCTCAGTGAGCTGAGCAGCAGGGCTGGCAGACCAGGCAGCTGCCTAGGGCCCCTGCTCCTCCAGGGGCTCCCAGCCAGTGGCGTGCCGCTAATGTGAGTAAGAGGTGCCTGGCGCTGCCCCCTCCCCCAACCTTATCAGCATCATACATGCCAATATAGTTGAAGGCAGTGATGAAGGAGAGAACATCATGTGACGCTCTCTCTTCCATCACTCCCCCTCTGCCTCTGACTCAGCGTGTGCAGGTAGGGGAGCTGAGATGCTCTGCAGAAGCCAGAGCAGGGGGAAAGAAGAGGAGAGGTAAGTATTGTGTGTGTATATGCATTATAGTATGTATTTGTGGGGGGCTGCTTCATGCTTTGTGTGTGGGGCTGCATTATACACTGTGGGGCTGCTTTATACTCTGAGGGGGCTGCATTATACTCTAAGGTGGCTTAATTTATTTTGTGTGTGGGGCTGCATTATACTGTGTGTGTGAGGGGGTGTATTCTACTCTGAGGTGGCTACATAATACTCTGAAGGGGCTGCATTATACTGTGTGTGGGGGGGCTGCATTATACTCTGAGGGGCTGCATTCTCTATGAGGAGACTACATTATACTCTGAGTGGACTACATTATACTCTATGAGAGGGCTGCATTATACTCTGAGGGGGCTGCAGCGTACTCTGAGGGGGCTGCAGTATACTCTGAGAGGGCTGCATTATACTCTAAGGCGGCTTCATTTATTGTGTGTGTGGGGCTGCATTATACTGTGTGTGTGGGGGGTCCATTCTACTCTGAGGGGCTACATAATATTCTGAAGGGGCTGCATTATACTGTGTGTGTGGGGGTCTGCATTATACTCTGAGGGGGTTGCATTATTCTCTATGAGGGGACTACATTATACTCTGAGTGGACTACATTATACTCTATGAGAGGGCTACATTATACTCTGAGGGGGCTGCAGCGTACTCTGAGGGGGCTGCAGTATACTCTGAGAGGGACTGCATTAAACTCTGAGGGGGGCTGCATTATACTCTGTGAGAGGGCTGCATTATACTCTGAGGGGGCTGCAGTATACTCTGAGGTGGCGGCTGTATACTCTGAGGGGGGCTACAGCATACTCTGAGGGAGGCTGCATTATACTTGGTGAGGGCGCTGCAGTATACTTTGAGGGGAGCTGCATTAGCATTATACTCAGGGGGCTGCAGTATATTCCATGGGGGCTGCATTATACTCCGTGGGGGCTGCTTTATACTCTGTGAGGGCTGCTTTATACTCTAAGGCGGCTTCATTTATTTTGTGGTTGTGGGGCTGCATTATAGTGTGTGTGTGAAGGGGTGTATTCTACTCTGAGGTGGCTACATAATACTCTGAATGGGCTGCATTATACTATGTGTGTGGGGGGCTGCATTATACTCTGAGGGGGCTGCGTTATTCTCTATGAGGGAACTACATTATACTCTGAGTGGACTACATTATACTCTATGAGGGGGCTGCATTATACTCTGAGGGGGTCTGCAGTGTACTCTGAGGGGGCTGCAGTATACTCTGAGAGGGACTGCATAATACTCTGTGAGGGGGCTGCATTATACTCTGAGAGGGGATGCATTATGCTCTGAGTGGGGCTGCATTATACTCTAAATTGGCTGTAGTATACTCTGAGGGGGCTGCAGTATACTCTGAGGGGGGCTGCATTATACTCTGAGGGGGCTGCAGTATAATCTGAGGTGTCTGCATTATACTCTGTGAGAGGGCTGCATTATACTCTGAGGGGCTGCAGTATACTCTTAGGGGGCTGCAGTATGCTCTGAGGGGGGCTGCAGTATACTCTGAGGGAAGCTGCATTATACTTGGTGAGGGGGCTGCAGTATACTCTGAGGGGAGCTGCATTATCCTCTGTGAGGGGGGCTGCAGTATACTCTTAGGGGGGCTGCATTAGCATTATACTCAGGGGGCTGCAGTAAACTTCATGGGGGCTGCTTTATACTCTGGGGGCTGCTTTATACTCTGAGGGGGCTGAATTATACTGTATGTGTGTGGGGCAGCATTATTCTCTGAGGCGGCTGCTTTATACTCTGAGAGGGCTGCATTATACTCTAAGGCGGCTTCATTTATTGTGTGTGGGGCTGCATTATACTGTGTGTGTGTGGGGGGGTGTATTCTACACTGAGAGGGCTACATAATATTCTGAAGGGTCTGCATTATACTCTGAGAGGGGCTGCATTATTCTCTATGAGGGGACTACATTATACTCTGAGTGGACTACATTATACTCTATGAGGGGGCTGCATTATACTCTGAGGGGGCTGCAGCATACTCTGAGGGGGCTGCAGTATACTCTGAGAGGGACTGCATTATACACTGTGAGGGGGCTGCATTATACTCTAAGGGGGCTGCATTATACTCTGAGAGGGGATGCATTATGCTCTGAGTGGGGCTGCATTATACTCTAAGGGGGCTGCATTATACTCTGAGGGGGCAACAGTAAACTCTGAGGGGGGCTGCAGTAAACTCTGAGGGGGGCTGCAGTATACTCTGAGGGGAGCTGCATTATCCTCTGTGAGGGGGGCTGCATTATACTCTGTGAGGGGGCTGCATTATACTCTGAGGGGGGCTGCAGTATACTCTGTGAGGAGGCTGCAGTATACTCTGAGGGGGCTGCATTTTACTCTGAGGAGGCTGCATTATACTCTTTGTACACGTCCCCGGAAGAAGAACTGGCGAAACGCGCGTCGGGGTGGGTTGCGTACTAGGACACGGGCATATCACAGGTAATATACCAATACATAGTAACTATGTGGGTAGTTTTGGCAGCATCTAGGCAGTGAATTTTACACATGAATAGGTTACCTTGGCTGTTTCGCCACTGAGGCTTGTGCCAGTGGCTTTAACTAAAGTGCGGTATAAGGAGGTTCTGGGTGTACCTTGTAATACAGCATAATGTGCATATTTGTATATTGTGCCTGTCATCTACCAACATAGCATTTTGTGATTTGTGCTTTACTCCTAGTGGCCTCTAGCTGTGGTTGAGGTACCTAGGTGTTTATGATACATGTTTATTTTTGGTTTATTATAATAAAATTTGTTAGATTTTACATTCCTTGTGCCATCAGTTTATTTGCTTTGGTGGTACTGTGGTCTCTTTGGGGGCTGCAGTATACTCTGAGGGGGCTGCATTATACTTTGTGAGGGGGCTGCCGTATACTCTGAGGGTGCTGCATTATGCTCTGTGGGGGGCTGCATTATACTCTGAGAGGGCAGCAGTGTACTCAGAGGAGGTTGTAGTATACTCTGTGAGGGAGGCTGTGTTATACTCTGAGGGGAGCTGCATTATACTGAGATGGGCTGCATTATGCTCTGAGGGGGCTGCATTATACTCAGGGGGCTGCAGAATACTCTGAGGAGGCTGCAGTATACTCTGAGGGGGGCTGCATTATACTCAGAGGGCAGCAGTATACTCTGAGAGGGGGTTGTAGTATACTCTGTGAGGGAGGCTGTATTATTCTCTGAGGGGAGCTGCATTATACTCTGAGATGGGCTGCATTATGCTCTGAGGAGGGCTGCATTATACTCAGAGGTGGCTGCAGTATACTCTGTGAAGGGGCTGCAGTATACTATGAGTGGGGCTGCATTATACTCTATGAGGGGTGCTGCTTTATATTATATGTAGTATATGGGACCAACATTATACTGTATTGAGTACTATCTGTACCCATCATTCTTCCTCAGCCGGTGTAAAGAGGCCGAGAAACAAGCGCCGAACGACTTCAATATTGTCGATCGCACTAGTTTTTGCAGCCTGAACTCAGTGCATGTAAATACAGCAGAAATGTTTCTGTATGATGGTGCAGGTTGTTAGCATTTTATGCCCTACTTCTTTTGCCCAGGGCCCCACTTTGCCTAAAACCGGCACTGCTGAGCAGCCTCTAGTTTTGGCTCAGGTGGGGGCTGGGCTGAAGTAACTAATGTGTGTATCTGTATGAGTGTGTTTATTGTGTATATCATTGTGTGTTTTTTTTCTATGTGGTAGTGTGTGGCTTTATGTAAAGCTTGTAATGGGCAAAAAAAACCCCCATGTAATATGTGTAAACTCCAATCCTTAATGGCCACCGCTGCGTCTTTTTATGTCGGTTATTAACCCCTTAATCCCATATGACGTACTATCCCGTCCAGGTGACCTGGGACTTAATTCCCATGGACGGGATAGTACGTCATATGCGATCGGCCGCGCTCACGGGGGGAGCGCGGCCGATCGCGGCCGGGTGTCAGCTGCCTATCGCAGCTGACATCCGGCACTATGTGCCAGGAGCGGTCACGGACCGCTCCCGGCACATTAACCCCCGGCACACCGCGATCAAAGATGATCGCGGTGTGCCGGCGGTGCAGGGAAGCATCGCGCAGGGAGGGGGCTCCCTGCGGGCTTCCCTGAGACGATCGGTACACGGTGATGTGCTCACCGTGTACCGAGCGTCTTCTCCCTGCAGTCCCCGGATCCAAAATGGCCGCCGGGCTGCATCCGGGTCCTGCAGGGAGCACTTCCGGGTCAGGATCAGGCTGCAGCTGCAGCTCTAATCCTGCCCGGCTGTATGTCAGATCACCGATCTGATAGAGTGCTGTGCACACTGACAGATCGGTGATCTGTGATGTCCCCCCCTGGGACAAAGTGAAAAAGTAAAAAAAAAAATTTCCACACTTGTAAAAAAAAAAATAAAAAAAAAATTCCTAAATAAAGCAGAAAAAAAAAAATATTATTCCCATAAATACATTTCTTTACATAAAAAAAAAACAAAAAAACAATAAAAGTACACATATTTAGTATCGCCGCGTCCGTAACGACCCGACCTATAAAACTGGCCCACTAGTTAACCCCTTCAGTGAACACCGTAAGAAAAAAAAAAAAAAAAACGAGCCAAAAAACAACGCTTTATTATCATAACGCTGAACAAAGAGTGGAATAACACGCGATCAAAAAGACGGATATAAATAACCATGTTACCTCTGAAAACGTCATCTTGTCCCGCAAAAAACGAGCTGCCATATAGCATCATAACCAAAAAAATAAAAAAGTTATAGTCCTCTGAATAAAGCGATGCCAAAATAATTATTTTTTCTATAAAATAGCTTTTATCGTATAAAAGCGCCAAAACATAAAAAAAATGATATAAATGAGGTGTCGCTGTAATCGTACTGACCCGAAGAATAAAACTGCTTCATCAATTTTACCAAACGCGGAACGGTATAAACGCCTCCCCCAAAAGAAATTCATGAATAGCTGGTTTTTGGTCATTCTGCCTCACAAAAAAATCGGAATAAAAAGCGATCAAAAACTGTCACGTGTCCGAAAATGTAACCGATAAAAACGTCAACTCGTCCCGCAAAAAACAAGACCTCACATGACTCTGTGGACCAAAATATGGAAAAATTATAGGTCTCAAAATGTGGAGACGCCAAAACTTTTTTGCTATAAAAAGCGTCTTTTAGTGTGTGACGGCTGCCAATCATAAAAATCCGCTAAAAAACTCGCTATAAAAGTAAATCAAACCCCCCTTCATCACCCCCTTAGTTAGGCTAGGTTCACATTGCGTTAATGGGTTAACGCTAACGGACAGCGTTGCACGGCGAAAATGTCACAATTAACGCCGTGCAACGGGTCCGTTAGCACAACCATTGACAGCAATGTGATTTTCAGGTGTAGCGCATCGCTAGAGCGTGCCATTTTCGGCTCGCGCTAGCAAGGTGCCATTCTTTTGTGGCGCGCCTCAGACGCTGCTTGCAGCGTCCGCGGCGCGCCCGAGGTCCGATCCCCGATCTTCCAGAGCGGGGACGTTAACGCGACCACTAAACACGACACCTAAAAAGACATTGTGTTAGCGCAATCCGCTAGTGCTAAACGGATTTCCCTAACGCAATGTGAACCTAGCCTTAGGGAAAAATAATAAAATTAAAAAAAATGTATTTATTTCCATTTTCCGGTTAGGGTTAGGGTTAGGGTTAGGGCTAGGGTTGGGGCTAGGGTTAGGGTTTGGATTACATTTACGGTTGGGATTAGGGTTGGGATTAGAATTAGGGGTGTGTCTGGGTTAGGTGTGTGGTTAGGGTTACAGTTGGGATTAGGGTTAGTGGTGCGTTTGGATTAGGGTTTCATTTATAATTGGGGGGTTTCCACTGTTTAGACACATCAGGGGCTCTCCAAACGCGACATGGCGTCCGATCTCAATTCCAGCCAATTCTGCATTGAAAAAGTAAAACAGTGCTCCTTCACTTCCGAGCTCTCCCGTGCGCCCAAACAGGGGTTTACCCCAACATATGGGGTATCAGCGTACTCGAGACAAATTGGACAACAACTTTTTGGGTCCAAGTTCTCTTGTTATCCTTGGGAAAATAAAAATTTGGGGGGCTAAAAATCATTTTTGTGGGAAAAAAAAGGATTTTTATTTTCACGGCTCTGCGTTGTAAACTGTAGTGAAACACTTGGGGGTTCAAAGTTTTCACAACACATCTAGATAAGTTCCATGGGAGGTCTAGTTTCCAATATGGGGTCACTTGTGGGTGGTTTCTACTGTTTGGGTACATCAGGGGCTCTGCAAATGCAACGTGACGCCTGCAGACCAATCCATCTAAGTCTGCATTCCAAATGGCGCTCCTTCCCTTCCGAGCTCTGCCATGAGCCCAAACAGTGGTTCCCCCCCACATATGGGGTATCAGCGTACTCAGGACAAATTGAACAACAACTTTTGGGGTCCAATTTATTCTGTTACCCTTGTAAAAATACAAAGCTGGGGGCTAAAAAATCATTTTTGTGAAAAAAAAAAAGAATTTTTATTTTCACGGGTCTGCGTTATAAACTGTAGTGAAACACTTAGGGGTTCAAAGTTCTCACAACACATCTAGATAAGTTCCATGGGAGGTCTAGTTTCTAATATGGGGTCACTTGTGGGGGGTTTGTACTGTTTGGGTACATCAGGGGCTCTGCAAATGCAACGTGACTCCTGCAGACCAATCCATCTAAGTCTGCATTCCAAATGGCGCTCCTTCCCTTCCGAGCTCTGCCATGCGCCCAAACAGTGGTTCCCCCCCACATATGGGGTATCAGCGTACTCAGGACAAATTGGACAACAACTTTTGGGGTCCAATTTATTATGTTACCCTTGTGAAAATACAAAACTGGGGGCTAAAAAATTTTTGCGAAAAAAAAATAAATTTATTTTAACGGCTCTGCGTTATAAACTGTAGTGAAACACTTGGGGGTTCAAAGCTCTCAAAACACATCTAGATAAGTTCCTTAGAGGGTCTAGTTTCCAAAATGGTGTCACTTGTGGGGGTTTTTAATGTTTAGGCACATCAGGGGCTCTCCAAACCAACATGGCGTCCCATCTTAATTCCAGTCAATTTTGCATTGAAAAGTCAAATGGCGCTCCTTCCCTTCCGAGCTCTGCTATGCACCCAAAAAGTGGTTTACCCCCACATATGGGGTATCGTCGCACTCAGGACAAATTGCACAACAACTTTTGTGGTCTAATTTCTTCTCTTACCCTTGGGAAAATAAAAAATTGGGGGCGAAAAGATCATTTTTGTGAAAAAATAAGATTTTTTATTTTTACGGCTCTGCATTATAAACTTCTGTGAAGCACTTGTTGGGTCAAAGTGCTCACCACACATCTAGATAAGTTCCTTAAGGGGTCTACTTTTCAAAATGGTGTCACTTGTGAGGGGTTCCAATGTTTAGGCACATCAGGGGCTCTCCAAACGCAACATGGCGTCCCATCTCAATTCCAGTCAATTTTGCATTGAAAAGTCAAATGGCGCTCCTTTCCTTCCGAGCTCTGCCATGCGCCCAAACAGTGGTTTACCCCCACATATGGGGTATCGTCGCACTCAGGACAAATTGCACAACAACTTTTGTGGTCTAATTTCTTCTCTTACCCTTGGGAAAATAAAAAATTGGTGGCGAAAAGATTATTTTTGTGAAAAAATATGATTTTTTATTTTTACGGCTCTGCATTATAAACTTCTGTGAAGCACTTGTTGGGTCAAAGTGCTCACCACACCTCTAGATAAGTTCCTTAAGGGGTCTACTTTCCAAAATGGTGTCACTTGTGGGGATTTCAATGTTTAGGCACATCAGGGGCTCTCCAAACGCAACATGGCATCCCATCTCAATTCCAGTCAATTTTGCATTGAAAAGTAAAATGGCGCTCCTTCCCTTCCGAGCTCTGCCATACGCCCAAACAATGGTTTACACCCATATACGGGGTATCAGCGTACTCAGGACAAATTGGCCAACAATTTTTGAGGTTCAATTTCTTCTCTTACTCTTGGGAAAATAAAAAATTGGGGGCGAAAAGATCATTTTTGTGAAAAAATATGATTTTTTATTTTTACGGCTCTGCATTATAAACTTCTGTGAAGCAATTGGTGGGTCAAAGTGGTCACCACACATCTAGATAAGTTCCTTAGGGTGTCTACTTTCCAAAATGGTGTCACTTGTGGGGGGTTTCAATGTTTAGGCACATCAGTGGCTCTCCAAACGCAACATGGTGTCCCATCTCAATTCCTGTCAATTTTGCATTTAAAAGTCAAAATGGCGCTCCTTCCCTTCCGAGCTCTGCCATGCGCCCAAACAGTGGTTTACCTCCACATATGGGGTATCAGCGTACTCAGTACAGATTGTACAACAATGTTTGGCATCCATTTTATCCTGTTACCCTTGGTAAAATAAAACAAATTGGAGCTGAAATAAATTTTGTGTGAAAAAAAGTTAAATATTCATTCTTATTTAAACATTCCAAAAATTCCTGTGAAACCCCTGAAGGGTTAATAAACTTCTTGAATGTGATTTTAAGCACCTTGAGGGGTGCAGTTTTTAGAATGGTGTCACACTTGGGTATTTTCTATCATATAGACCCCTCAAAATGACATCAAATGAGATGTGGTCCCTAAAAAAAAATGGTGTTGTAAAAATGAGAAATTGCTGGTCAACTTTGAACCCTTATAACTCCCTAACAAAAAAAAATTTTGGTTCCAAAATTGTGCTGATGTAAAGGAGACATGTGGGAAATGTTACTTATTAAGTATTTTGCGTGACATATCTCTGTGATTTAAGGGCATAAAAATTTAAAGTTGGAAAATTGCGAAATTTTCAAAATTTTCGCCAAATTTCCGTTTTTTTCACAAATAAACGCAAGTTATATCGAATAAATGTTACTACTAAAATGAAGTACAATATGTCACGAGAAAACAATGTCAGAATCGCCAAGATCCGTTGAAGCGTTCCAGAGTTATAACCTCATAAAGGGACAGTGGTCAGAATTGTAAAAATTGGCCCGGTCATTAACGTGCAAACCACCCTCAGGGGTTAAGGGACCTTAATCCTCAGTGCCGCTTTCTCACGTCACTGAGGATTAAGGGTATGTGCACACGTCAGGATTTTTTCCTGACAAAATCCTGAGAATTCTGCCAGAAATCCAGGTGCTTTTTTCGCGCGGATTTCTCGAAATTTGCGCGTTTTTTGCGCGGATTTTTTGCGTTTTTTATTTTATTTTCCGGAATGTCCTTTTTAATAGGAAATCCGCAGAAAATCCGGAAAAAGATAGAGCATGTCCGGATTTTTTGCGGTATGCGTTTTTTTGTGGAAAAAAACGCTACCATATGCACAAAAAATGCAGAATGCATTCTAAAAGATAGGATGCATAATGTTAGTGTTTTTTTACCGGATTGATAGCGTTTTTATGGCGAAATTCCGCAAAAAAAAAACGCTAAAAATCCTGACGTGTGCACATACCCTTAATGTAATGTGCCCCCCAGAGGGCGAAAATCCCACAATGACAGTTCTATGTAACAGCTGACATCTTTCGGCAATCCCTTAAATGTTGCTTTCAATCGCGACAGAGTCATCCAAGCTGTTAAAAAACCTCCTTTAACACCATCGTTCCCCTGCAATCTTAGTCGCGGGTTCTGATCATCTTATGACCTGTTACACCCAGCTATAACCCGGTTCAAACAGGCTAAGTCAGTATAGAATTGACAGTTTTCAGACATTGCAGTACACAAGTACTGCAGTGTATGAGACCAGCGATCAAAGTAAAAAATATTGATATCCCACAGTGAGACTAAATGAAAAAGTAAAAACAAGTTGAATGAAATATGAAAAAAAAGAAAAAAATCCACTCAAAACATACAAAAATCACGGAAAGCCATTTCACTCCTAAAAACACAGCCTTTGTGTTAAAATAAATATGAACAAAAAAAAGTACACATAATTGGTTTTGACACATCCTCAATGAACCAAATTATAAACGTGTCATGTTATTTATTCCACATGGTAAAAATGTTTATTAAAAATAACCCAAAAATGTCACTTTTTCATCATACTAACACAAAAAAATTGAATAAAAAGTGATAAAAAAGTAATTTGTAAAAAAGAAGGGGTATAAATAAAAAGCCCAAATTGTCCCGCATAAAGTCCTAATATGGCTCATTTGCAGCAAATAAAAAAAAAAGTTACAGCTCTCAGAATATGGCAATGGAAAAATAAATTAATTTTTGTAAAATATTGTTTTGGTTTGTAAAATCAGCAAAGCATAAAACACTAAATAAATCTTGTATTGTAATCGCACTGACCCAAAGAATAAAGCCGCCTAATCACTTTTACTGCATGGTGAACAGCATAAAAAATATATAAAAACAATAAAATTACTGTTTTTTATTCACTGTTTTTCTGACAGTAGAGATGAGTGAACATGTTCAGAAAACGTTCGCCAATCTCAAATTCGGCATGAACGTAGCACATTCGGATTCGTGTTCGCTTTCACAAGCATTTTTACTCAAAGTCTGCAAAAGTCGGTCACAGTTTGGCAAATCATCACGTTTCCACAAATGTTTTTGTTATTACGGTACTTTATCTAGGCTAGTGGTGCTGTATGATAAGTGGGGGGATGGGGGAACGTATTTCATGAGGGAGTGGAGTGGTTAGAGGAGCATGTGGATAGGTTACATGAACGCTCTACAACGTCATGACACAAGGTCTTCTGTTATTGGTTGCCGAAGTCACATGTCACTGGCCATATGAAAAGTGAACATCTTGTTTTGATGGCACCATTGTCTCAGTGTCACAGTACAGAGTGGTCGCTCGACTCTACTATACTTTATAACAATCATTTTATATTTCCACTGTATTTTGGAAGTATTTTATCTCATGGTGTAGCATTATTCATTGGCTGTTTCACATATTGTTTTTATACAGTATTTAATGGCCTATATATCTTTTGCATTTTTTTGCATTTTTTTTACTTTTATAATTAACAAACATTTACTCGTTTTACGTTGGTATAACATGCATTATTTTATTTTTTTTTCGCTTTCAATTTGTTTAATGCAGAACCGTATTTAGCAAGAGCATTATGTGGTTCATTACATCATTCACAGACCTTTTCTATTTATTTTTTATTTTGGTTGTACATTGACAAATTGTTTTTGTTGGTGTCTTTTTAGGAAAATGGACTAGATTATGAAGCATGCTTGGTTGCTCAATGTGATGCTCTAGTGGATGCATTAAACCGTCAAAAGGCAAAGTTGCTTACCAAAGTCACAAAGGAACGGGAACATAAATTCAAGGTAAGGAGCAATGCTCAAGCTTTGGAAAAAGACACATAACAAGTATTATGTAATAATAGTACAATTAGTAACAATAATTACCTACAGTAATGAAGAATTTTCTTATCGATAAATATCAAAATTGTTTGCTAGATTATATGGTTTATATAAGATTAACATTGACTAAACCACAATTTGTTTTATTCAGTGATCACACCTATGCAATCTGGTATTGAATAATAGTAAATTGCTGTACTGATGGCTTTACTAACTTTATTAAAGCATACGATCTTCTATAGAACCAATTTAACATTGTGTATATAGACAACATCTGTATAGAAAACTAATTGTCTTAGAACATACCGTATTTCGCTTTTATTCATTCCCATTACTGTGAGCTGTGAAAATGCTGGTGACGGAAGTGGACAGTAATGTGACCGCAAGTATTTGATTTTCATAGTCCCGACCACATTCTGAGTTGACGTGTCTGGCCTCACTCAATTCCTTTGCATTCAGAGAGACTGTGCACGTATAGCCGGCATGTGACTTGTTTGCAAATTATAGCAGTGCGATCTGTGCTTGATATGAATATTCACGAGTCTGCAGTCACATAGAGTGATTTCTACCCTAAGACCAGACAACTCTTTTAACCCCTTCATGACATCCATACATGCATGGTGCCATGGGAGGTGTATTGCCGCAAACTGTGTATATGTATGGCGTGACGATCGTGCTATATCACTCCCAGTGCCGGCATGATCATTAGCGGGTGTCAGCGCTATAAGATAGCTGACATTGTGGCAACACCCACAATCAGTCCTAGCACCGATTATGGTCTCTCATGCTGCTGTCATTAGTGGCAACCACATCGATCGGCGTGTAGGGGGAGGAAACACTTGTGATCGCATTGTGCTGATGGTTTCCATGGTGACCGCAGGCAAAAGATTGCAGTGAGATCACTGGTGACTGGTAAGTTCCTGCTGAGTTCATTGGAAAGTATTAGTTTAGCAATTAGGGCAGGGAAAGTTGATGGCCCATCCTAGGACAAGGTAAAAAAAAGTTTTACAAAATTATAAATATATATAATCATAAAAAAATGGAAAAATATTATTCCAATAAATATGGAATGCCTGCCAAGGCAGCGGGGTACTTGGCCCCGGGTGCGGTCTTAAAGGGGATGTAACGATGGCTGCGACCCGGTCCGTTGCCCTGGGTGCCCAATTAAAGGGAAAAGGTCTTTAAGGGATATTGTAAATAAAGTCTATTGTTTGTGACGCCACCTGTGGTTCTCGGTCAGTAGGGACCGATGCCGCTTAAAGGGGTCCTTTGGGGTGATGGTAGGGTGGCTAGATGGTGACGCTTCCCACAAGTGAAGCAGGCTCCCCAAGGCTTCCCATGTGTATGGCACCAATGATGTGATGGATGATATAGTAAAGAACAAGGACACAGGTTTGCAGTATTTACCTGGTTTACTGATGGCAGTAGTCCTCAGTCCAGGGTACCAAGTGCAGGGTAACTGTGGTCCGGCCGGCTTGAAGGTAGTAGGAGGTCCCTCTCCCAGGTGAGGTCCGTAAGACTTTTTCTACTTGCGCTAAGATGGCGAAGTCCCTGCCGCTTGAAGCTTAGTTGCAAAGTCCCCTTTCTCCTGTCCTAAGACACATGTCTGTACGATAGGCAGCGCAAGCCTGTTTATAGGATCTCTATCATGACCCGGGCACTCAAGTTACTGCTACACCTCAGACTTGGTGCAGGCAATTGACATACAGTCCTATGTCCTCCGGTTCTGTCACGCGTCCTGGAGAACAACACGACCTTGGGCTCCCGGTACCCGGCTTCTGGGCTCTAGCTCAAAGGGTGTCCTTCCGCTGTTCCCCTGCTGTGCCTCTTCCTCCTCTGTGCTTCTTACCTCTAAGCTCCTCCACTATTCAACTCCAAGTTATCACTCTTTCCAGGGGTTGCAGCTCCCTCGTGGCTGCTCGGCCCCTCTGTCTGTTGCAGACGTCCTTCCTCTATCTCTCCCTCCTGGAGACTACTTGTCTGTTACAGATACATATATTTATGTCAAAACAAAAATATCATATATACTCGAGTATAAGCCGACCCGAGTATAAGCCGACCCCCTAATTTTGCCACAAAAAACTGGGAAAACTTATTGACTCGAGTATAAGCCTAGGGTGGAAATGCAGCATTTACCGGTGAATTTCAAAAATAAAAATAGATCATTACTTCCCCATAGCTGTGCCATATAATGCTCTGCACCGTTCATTATTTCCCCATAGCTGTGCCATATAATGCTCTGCACCGTTCATTATTTCCCCATAGCTGTGCCATATAGTGCTCTGCACCGTTCATTATTGCCCCATAGCTGTGCCATATAGTGCTCTGCACCGTTCATTATTGCCCCATAGCTGTGCTATATAGTGCTCTGCACCGTTCATTATTTCCCCATAGCTGTGCCATATAGAGCTCTACACCGTTCATATTTCCCCATAGCTGTGCCATATAGTGCTCTGCACCGTTCATATTACCCAAAAGCTGCCATGTAGTGCTCTGCACTGTTCATATTTCCCCATAGCTGTGCCATATAGTGCTCTGCACCGTTCATATTTCCCCATAGCTGCCATATAGTGCTCTGCACCGCTCATATTTCCCAATAGCTGTGCCATATAGTGCTCTGCACCGTTCATATTGCCCCATAGCTGTGCCCCATATAGTGCTCTGCACTGTTCATTTTTCCCCATAGATGCTCCACATAAATCTGTGCCATTGCTGCTGCTGCAATAAAAAAAACAAAAACACATACTCACCTCTCTTGCTTGCAGCTCCCAGCGTCCGGTCCCGGTGTCTCACCGCTCAGACTGATCAGGCAGAGGGTGCCGCGCTCACTATATGCGTCATCTCGCCCTCTGACCTGAACAGTCAGAGCGGAGAGACACCGGGAAGATGGAGCGGCGCCCGGCGTGTGGAACGGGGACAGGTAAATATGACATACTGCACCGTTCATATTTCCCCATAGCTGTGCCATATAGTGCTCTGTGCCGTTCATATTTCCCCATAGCTGTGCCACATAGTGCTCTGCACCGTTCATATTTCCACATAGCTCTGCCATATAGTGCTCTGCACCGTTCATATTTCCCCATAGCTGTGCCATATAGTGCTCTGCACCGTTCATATTGCCCCATAGCTGTGCCCCATATAGTGCTCTGCACCGTTCATATTTCCCAAAAGCTGCCATATAGTGCTCTGCACCGCTCATATTTCCCCATAGCTGTGCCATATAGGGCTCTGCACCGCTCATATTTCCCCATAGCTCTGCCATATAGTGCTCTGCACCGTTCATATTTCCCCATAGCTGTGCCCCATATAGTGCTCTGCACCGTTCATTTTTCCCCATAGCTGTGCCCCATATAGTGCTCTGCACCGTTCATATTTCCCAAAAGCTGCCATATAGTGCTCTGCACCGCTCATATTTCCCCATAGCTGTGCCATATAGGGCTCTGCACCGCTCATATTTCCCCATAGCTCTGCCATATAGTGCTCTGCACCGTTCATATTTCCCCATAGCTGTGCCCCATATAGTGCTCTGCACCGTTCATATTTCCCCATAGCTGTGCCCCATATAGTGCTCTGCACCGTTCATTTTTCCCCATAGAAGCTCCACATAAATCTGTGCCATTGCTGCTGCTGCTGCAATAATAAAAAAAAACCCACATACTCACCTCTCTTGCTTGCAGCTCCCAGCGTCCGGTCCCGGTGTCTCTCCGCTCTGACTGATCAGGCAGAGGGCGCCGCGCTCACTATATGCGTCATCGCGCCCTCTGACCTGAACAGTCAGAGCGGAGAGACACCGGGAAGATGGAGCGGCGCCCGGCGTGTGGAACGGGGACAGGTAAATATGACATACTGCACCGTTCATATTTCCACATAGCTCTGCCATATAGTGCTCTGCACCGTTCATATTTCCCCATAGCTCTGCCATATAGTGCTCTGCACCGCTCATATTTCCCCATAGCTCTGCCATATAGTGCTCTGCACCGTTCATATTGCCCCATAGCTGTGCCCCATATAGTGCTCTGCACCGTTCATATTTCCCAAAAGCTGCCATGTAGTGCTCTGCACCGTTCATATTTCCCCATAGCTGTGCCATATAGTGCTCTGCACCGTTCATATTTCCCCATAGCTGCCATATAGTGCCCTGCACCGCTCATATTTCCCAATAGATGTGCCATATAGTGCTCTGCACCATTCATATTGCCCCATAGCTGTGCCCCATATAGTGCTCTGTACCGTTCATTTTTCCCCATAGATGCTCCACATAAATCTGTGCCATTGCTGCTGCTGCAATAAAAAAAAAAAAAAACACATACTCACCTCTCTTGCTTGCAGCTCCCAACGTCCGGTCCCGGTGTCTCCGCTCTGACTGATCAGGCAGAGGGCGCCGCGCTCACTATATGTGTCATCGCGCCCTCTGACCTGAACAGTCAGAGCGGAGAGACACCGGGAAGATGGAGCGGCGCCCGGCGTGTGGAACGGGGACAGGTAAATATGACATACTGCACCGTTCATATTTCCCCATAGCTGTGCCATATAGTGGTTTGCACCGTTCATATTTCCCCATAGCTGTGCCACATAGTGCCCTGCACTGTTCATATTTCCACATAGCTCTGCCATATAGTGCTCTGCACCGTTCATATTTCCCCATAGCTCTGCCATATAGTGCTCTGCACCGTTCATATTTCACCTTAGCTCTGCCATATAGTGCTCTGCACCGCTCATATTTCCCCATAGCTCTGCCATATTGTGCTCTGCATCGTTCATATTGCCCCATAGCTGTGCCCCATATAGTGCTCTGCACCGTTCATATTTCCCAAAAGCTGCCATATAGTGCTCTGCACCGCTCATATTTCCCCATAGCTGTGCCATATAGTGCTCTGCACCGTTCATATTGCCCCATAGCTGTGCCCCATATAGTGCTCTGCACCGTTCATATTTCCCCATAGCTGCCATATAGTGCTCTGCACCGTTCATATTTCCCCATAGCTGTGCCATATAGTGCCCTGCACCGTTCATATTTCCCCATAGCTGCCATATAGTGCTCTGCACCGTTCATATTTCCCCATAGCTGTGCCCCATATAGTGCTCT
Source organism: Ranitomeya imitator (assembly GCF_032444005.1). Classification (NCBI taxonomy): domain Eukaryota; kingdom Metazoa; phylum Chordata; class Amphibia; order Anura; family Dendrobatidae; genus Ranitomeya; species Ranitomeya imitator. The sequence goes on along the minus strand of NC_091286.1, from coordinate 175,642,330 downwards.
GCACCGTTCATATTTCCCCATACCTGTGCCCCATATAGTGCTCTGCACCGTTCATTTTTCCCCATAGATGCTCCACATAAATCTGTGCCATTGCTGTTGCTGCAATAAAAAAAAAAAGCCACATACTCACCTCTCTTGCTTGCAGCTCCCAGCGTCCGGTCCCGGTGTCTCTCCGCTCTGACTGATCAGGCAGAGGGCGCCGCGCTCACTATATGCGTCATCGCGCCCTCTGACCTGCACAGTCAGAGCGGAGAGACACCGGGAAGATGGAGCGGCGCCCGGCGTGTGGAACGGGGACAGGTAAATATGACATACTGCACCGTTCATATTTCCACATAGCTCTGCCATATAGTGCTCAGCACCGTTCATATTTCCCCATAGCTCTGCCATATAGTGCTCTGCACCGTTCATATTTCCCCATAGCTCTGCCATATAGTGCTCTGCACCGCTCATATTTCCCCATAGCTCTGCCATATAGTGCTCTGCACCATTCATATTGCCCCATAGCTGTGCCCCATATAGTGCTCTGCACCGTTCATATTTCCCAAAAGCTGCCATATAGTGCTCTGCACTGCTCATATTTCCCCATAGCTGTGCCATATAGTGCTCTGCACCGTTCATATTGCCCCATAGCTGTGCCCCATATAGTGCTCTGCACCGTTCATATTTCCCCATAGCTGTGCCATATAGTGCTCTGCACCGTTCATATTTCCCCATAGCTGCCATATAGAGCTCTGCACCGTTCATATTTCCCCATAGCTGTGCCATATAGTGCTCTGCACCGTTCATATTTCCCCATAGCTGTGCCCCATATAGTGCTCTGCACCGTTCATATTTCCCCATAGCTGCCATATAGAGCTCTGCACCGTTCATATTTCCCCATAGCTGTGCCATATAGAGCTCTGCACCGTTCATATTTCCCCATAGCTGTGCCATATAGTGCTCTGCACCGTTCATATTTCCCCATAGCTGTGCCCCATATAGTGCTCTGCACCGTTCATATTTCCCCATAGCTGTGCCCCATATAGTGCTCTGCACCGTTCATTTTTCCCCATAGATGCTCCACATAAATCTGTGCCATTGCTGCTGCTGCTGCTGCTGCAATAAAAAAAAATAAAAACACATACTCACCTCTCTTGCTTGCAGCTCCCAGCGTCCGGTCCCGGTGCCTCTCCGCTCTGACTGATCAGGCAGAGGGCGCCGCGCTCACTATATGCGTCATCGCGCCCTCTGACCTGAACAGTCAGAGCGGAGAGACACCGGGAAGATGGAGCGGCGCCCGGCGTGTGGAACGGGGACAGGTAAATATGACATACTTCAATCAATTAAGAGAAAAAAGTATTGCTGCACAGCCTGAATGTAACGTACTGGTAAGAACACAGTCACTTGTGGGTGTAAGGCTTCAGTAACTGGAGGTGCTCGCATACGAAAAAACAAACAATCCAGTATAAATATGAAAAAAGAAGAACTGCGGCAGCACTCACCAGATAGCGTAGATCAAACCTTTATTGAAGGTAAAAAATCCATCATGACGTGTTCACGGCTCGGGGGAGTGCGGACATAGCGGAAGTGAGCAGGGGAAGACAACAGCTGTTTCGCGCTCTACCAGCGCTTCTACAGGTCTAGACTTGCTCACTTCCGCTATGTCCGCACTCCCCCGAGCCATGAACACGTCATGATGGATTTTTTACCTTCAATAAAGGTTTGATCTACGCTATCTGGTGAGTGCTGCCGCAGTTCTTCTTTTTTCATATTTATACTGAAATATGACATACTTACCTGCTCCCGGCGTCCGGCTCCTTCTCCCGCACAGCTGGTCTTCGGTGCCGCAGCCTCTTCCTCTATCAGCGGTCACCGTTACCGCTGATTAGAGAAATGAATATGCGGCTCCACCCCTATGGAAGGTGGAGCCGCCTATTCATTTCTCTAATGAGCGGTCCCACGTGACCGCTGAACAGGGGAAGAGCTGCAGCACCGAAGACCGTGGGACGGCAGGGGGAGCGCCAGGATTGCTGGACCCCAGAGGCGTATCTAGGGTTTCTGGCACCTGGGGCAAGAATTCATTTTGGCGCCCCCCCCCCCAAGGACATATGCGATTTGCACACTTAGTCATGTACCAACGAGCTCCTCTCCCTAATGCTCTCAATGTTTAGTGAAAAACTGAGAGAAGCAGGAAGAGAAGCTCATTGTCACAGGACCACAAGTATGAAAATCGCATATGAGTGAAGTGTCCATGTGACGACTACTGGAACCTGCAGCGCTGAATCCTGACATCGCAGGCTACTGAATTCTCACAACTAATGCAGTGCACACTTTTAGGATTCTCCCTGACTGGTGGACAGTCATGTCAGCACAAGTATGTGATTTGTATACTTCTGACCACATTCCGACTAGACGTGCCCAGCCTCGCTCAGTTCATTTTCATTGAGCGAGGCTACACATGTGTAGTCGGCACGTGATCGCATGTACGTAAATCACCAGCACCAGAGAATTCTGACAGCGTGCAGGGCGCACTGTGAGAACTCAGAAGTCTGTGCAGACTCATCACAAACCTGGACATCCCCTTTAATGCTCCTAACATAAATAAAAACATGAGAGATAGTTAGTATCACAAATAACATTTACATCCAGGTACCTTATAGATGGCGTCGTCTCTCGAGCCGTTCTCCTTTTCTTAATCTTGTCCAGACCCCATGACGAGTTTTCTCATCCACAGCCGTCTCTGCAGACTTCCATCTTCTCCGCTCTTTTGCAGAAAATCTCCACATGACACCCTTAAAGATACAAGTGTCATTATAATGCTCCTGAATGAAAAATTGCCCCTCACTATATTGTCTGCGTAAAATATGACCCCCACACTGTCCCTCTTATGGTATATGCTCTTTACACGGACCTCCCCTTTCCATACTGGCCCCCATTTTCACACTGTCCTCTCACACTGTGTCCCCCCTATAGGGCCTAGTATTTATACTGTACTCTCTCATCACACTCCCCTCCTTGGTATACTGTCCCCTCCTAACTGTGCCCTTACACTGTTCCCCCATGCTACGCTTGCACACATCCCAACACCCTCACTCCCCGTACTCTGTCCACATACGTTTTTCACATCGCTACTCATACTGTGTCTGCATACATTTCCCTGTTTGCTCCCCAAACTGTCTGCACCCATCCCCCATACAACTGATGGTCCCAACCCCATTTATAAGGCAAGAAATCCCACTTATTAAATCTGACAGGGCATACCTGTGAAGTGAAAACCATTCCCGGTGACTACCTCTTGAAGCTCATCAAGAGAATGCCAAGAGTGTGCAAAGCAGTCATCAAAGCAAAAGGTGGCTACTTTGAAGAACATAGAACATAAGACATAATTTCAGTTGTTTCACACTTTTTTGTTAAGTATATAATTCCACATGTGTTAATTCATAGTTTTGATGCTTTCAGTGTGAATTTACAATTTTCATAGTCATGAAATTACAGAAAAATCTTTAAATGAGAATGTGTGTCCAAACTATTGGTCTGTACTGTATATAAATAAATATATCAGGCTAGATGTATAGAAATTGCCTTTAATAATATTGGCAGACAGTAATACTAAAAAAGAGACATGTGCACATGTCTGAACAAATACTCCATAAAAAAAATATATATATATACAGTGGGGCAAAAAAGTATTTAGTCAGTCAGCAATAGTGCAAGTTCCACCACTTAAAAAGATGAGAGGCATCTGTAATTTACATCATAGGTAGACCTCAACTATGGGAGACATACTGAGAAAAAAAAATCCAGAAAATCACATTGTCTGTTTTTTTATCATTTTATTTGCATATTATGGTGGAAAATAAGTATTTGCTCAGAAACAAAATTTCATCTCAATACTTTGTAATATATCCTTTGTTGGCAATGACAGAGGTCAAACGTTTTCTGTAAGTCTTCACAAGGTTGCCACACACTGTTGTTGGTATGTTGGCCCATTCCTCCATGCAGATCTCCTCTAGAGCAGTGATGTTTTTGGCTTTTCGCTTGGCAACACGGACTTTCAACTCCCTCCAAAGGTTTTCTATAGGGTTGAGATCTGGAGACTGGCTAGGCCACTCCAGGACCTTGAAATGCTTCTTACGAAGCCACTCCTTCGTTGCCCTGGTGGTGTGCTTTGGATCATTGTCATGTTGAAAGACCCAGCCACGTTTCATCTTCAATGCCCTTGCTGATGGAAGGAGGTTTGCACTCAAAATCTCACGATATATGGCCCCATTCATTCTTTCATGTACCCGGATCAGTCGTCCTGGCCCCTTTGCAGAGAAACAGCCCCAAAGCATGATGTTTCCACCACCATGCTTTACAGTAGGTATGGTGTTTGATGGATGCAACTCAGTATTCTTTTTCCTCCAAACACGACAAGTTGTGTTTCTACCAAACAGTTCCAGTTTGGTTTCATCAGACCATAGGACATTCTCCCAAAACTCCTCTGGATCATCCAAATGCTCTCTAGAAAACTTCAGACGGGCCCGGACATGTACTGGCTTAAGCAGTGGGACACGTCTGGCACTGCAGGATCTGAGTCCATGGTGACGTAGTGTGTTACTTATGGTAGGCCTTGTTACATTGGTCCCAGCTCTCTGCAGTTCATTCACTAGGTCTTGTATGTCTTCCATTTTCTAATTATTGCTCCCACTGTTGATTTCTTCACTCCAAGCTGGTTGGCTATTGCAGATTCAGTCTTCCCAGCCTGGTGCAGGGCTTGTTTCTGGTGTCCTTTGACAGCTCTTTGGTCTTCACCATAGTGGAGTTTGGAGTCAGACTGTTTGAGGGTGTGCACAGGTGTCTTTTTATACTGATAACAAGTTTGAACAGGTGCCATTACTACAGGTAATGAGTGGAGGAAAGAGGAGACTCTTAAAGAAGAAGTTACAGGTCTGTGAGAGCCAGAAATCTTGATTGTTTGTTTCTGACCAAATACTTATTTTCCACCATAATATGCAAATAAAATGATAAAAAAAACAGACAATGTGATTTTCTGGATTTTTTTTCTCAGTTTGTCTCCCATAGTTGAGGTCTACCTATGATGTAAATTACAGACGCCTCTCATCTTTTTAAGTGGTGGAACTTGCACTATTGCTGACTGACTAAATACTTTTTTGCCCCACTGTATATATATATATATATATATATATATATATACATATATGCTGTCTCATCTGCTGCAATAGACTCTATTGGTATAACTTCCCACCTCTGCTTGCTGTCTCATCTGCTGCAATAGACTCTAATGGTATAACTTCCCAACTCTGCTTGCTGTCTCATCTGCTGCAATAGACTCTAATGGTATAACTTCCCACCTCTGCTTGCTGTCTCATCTGCTGCAATAGACTCTAATGGTATAACTTCCCACCTCTGCTTGCTGTCTGTCATCTGCTGCTTTACCATCTAGAAACATAATTTAATGTGTTTGCTAATTCATTGGTATAATTCATTTGGTGCATTTTACTTGGATCCAAGAAGTATTGTTTCTCTTTGCGGAGAGTGACATGATAAGCATGTCGAGGTGAGGAGACTTAAAGCCGCAATGCTCCTTGGGGTACTTCCCCTTGTCAGTGCAAAGTGGAGATCTGGTTCAGCCAAACCAGATCTCCACTTTGCACTGACGAGGGGCAGTACCCCAAAACACAGTGCCTGCAAATTGAGATTCTGGTTTGGCTATTATCCTAAGTATTGTGACAAGGCTCGTTAAAGGGGCGACATTGACGGTTAGGATTGCTACTTTCAATAGGTGGCATTAGAGTTCTAGTCCTCTTCCTCTCTAAAGAGACAATGTGCATTGTACTTAAAACTCACTGTTGCATATCCATGACTGGGATCAGTGTAGATCTTATCTGGTGGAAGTTGTTAAAATAGATGTTACCAGGCTGAATGTCTTTGATCATCTTAAAAAAAACACAAAAAAAAAAAACCTGGTGTGCTGGTTCCAGCTGCCAAATTATCCTCAACCAGTTCACACAATCCATCTCTTCTGACCCAGCAGTCTGGACTATAAATTTAGAAACATCCTTAGGGGTGCACGCATGTGGGGGTGCACGCAGGCGTCCCAGAAGCAAAGCGTCACGAAGATAAGCATTGTGATACAGCAGTTATTCCATGGCAGTAAGTCAGGGCAAGAGTCAGATAACCCACACTCTGCACTCCCCTCTATTAATGTGCTTTATTCCTATCCTCCTATGTTCCCTTGCAATCCACTTTCAGCACCCAATCCCCCCTCCATCAAGACTCATATACATCAGCTCCTTACTCCTTCCCTCTCCCATGTACAGCTCCCATGCACTTCTAACCTTCTTGAAAAACCTCAGTCCATCTTGCCCAAACACACTGCACAAAAAAACTTCATACAATTCCAAAAACTACTTGCTCTTTATCTTACTACTCCTACTGATTTCAGGGGACATCTCCCCCAACCCAGGTCCACCATCCACCAACCTCAACCCCTACCCTACCTCTCATTGAAACCTTAATAATCTTACTAATATTAATTGCACTCCTTCATCTCCTCCTTTTAATTGTGCCCTTTGGAATCCACGGTCTGTATGCAACAAGCTTCCTTTCCTACACGATTACTTTCTGAAAAACTCTCTGAATCTGTTGGCCCTCACGAAAACCTGGATTCAGGATTCTGACACTGTCTTTCCTGCTGCCATTTTCCATGGTGGTTTACAACTCTCCCATTCCCCGAGACCCACAAACAGACCTGGTGGTGGAGTCGGCATACTCCTGTCCCGACAATGCACTTTCCAGGTCATCCCCCCAGTTCGGTCACTCTCATTCCCTTCTTTTGAAGTCCTCACCATCAGGCTCTTTCATCCCCTCTCCCTCAGAGTAGCGGTTATATACCGGCCCCCAGGCTCACTCACCCACTTCCTGGACCATTTCTCTGCCTGGCTGCCGCACTTCATGTCCTCAGAACTACCAACCCTTATCCTGGGAGACTTCAACATCCCCATTAACAGCCCCACTTCCACATCTGCATCTCAGCTTCTATCACTAACCACTTCTCTAGGCCTCTCACAGCTCTCAACCTCTGAAACACACAAAGACAGTAACACCCTGGACCTGGTTTTCGCCCGGCTCTGCTCAATCTCCTACCTAAATAACTCACCGCTTCCCCTCTCTGACCACAACATTCTCTCCTTCACACTCACATATCCTCGCTTACCCCAGCACCTTCCTACCTACCATTCAGTCAGAAATCTACAAGCCATTAATCCTCATACATTTTCAGACTCCCTACGCTCATCATTGTCCCCAATCTCTTCTTTTTCTTGTCCTGATCTGGCTGTACATCACTTCAATGACACTCTTAGAAGCACCCTGGACCAAGTAGCTCCCCTCACCCTCAGAACCTGCAAACACAGAGTGAAACAGCCCTGGCTCACATCGCAAATCCGATTTCTCCATCAATGCTCTAGTTGTGATGAACGCTTATGGAGGAAAACACGCACACCAGAAGACTTCATACACTTCAAATTTATGTTAAGGACCTATAACTCTGCCCTTCACCTCGCCAAACAGACCTACTTCACCACCCTGATCTCCTCACTATCCAACAACCCCAAGAAACTTTTTGACACTTTTCCCTCCCTCAGACAGCACAAGCCCCTATCACAGACATTTGTGCTGATGACCTGGCCTACCACTTTATGGAGAAAATAGATAACATCCGTCAGGAAATCCACTCCCAATCACCAAGTTCAGTGACTCCCATCCCTCCCTGCATTTCCCCTGGCTCACTCTCCACATTCGATCCCATCACAGAAGAAGTCTCCAAGCTCCTCTCCTCTTCTCGTCTGACTACATGCACTACTGACCCCATTCCCTCTTATCTCCTCCAGTCTCTCTCTCCAGTCGTCACAACTCACCTAACTACAATCTTTAATCTCTCCCTCTCCTCTGGCATTTTCCCGTCCTCCTTCAAACACTCTATCATTACTCCATTACTAAAGAAACCCACCCTCGACCCATCCTGCACAAACAACTACAGACCGGTCTCCAACCTCCCCTTCATCTCTAAACTCTTGGAGCGCCTGATATACTCCTGCCTTACCCGTTATCTCTCCACTCTCTCCCTCCTAGACCCTTCACAGTCCGATTTCCACCCCCTACATTCGACAGAAACTGCACTCATCAAAGTGACCAATGACCTTCTGACAGCAAAACGTAATGGTGACCACTCTCTGCTCATTCTTCTCGATCTTTCTGCAGCTTTCGACACTGTTGACCACCCTTTCCTACTCTCTAGGCTGCGGTCACTTGGCATTAAGGACACTGCTCTCTCCTGGTTCTCATATCTTTCTGACCGCTCCTTCAGTGTTCTGTTCTCTGGCTCCACTTCATATCCTCTTCCTCTCACTGTCGGGGTACCTCAGGGCTTAGTCCTTGGCCCCCTTCTCTTCTCTCTCTACACGGCCCCAATTGGACAGACCATCAGCAGATTTGGCTTTCAGTACCATCTTTATGCTGATGACACACAACTATGCACATCATCCCCTGACCTAACCCCCGCTGTACTACAGAACGCCACTGACTGTCTGTAAGCAGTCTCCATCATCATGTCCGCTCTCTATCTGAAACTCAACCTCTCCAAAACTGAACTTCTTCTGCTCCCGCCTTCTACTAACCTCCCTAAATCTGACATTTCCCTCTCCGTGGGTGGCACCATAATAACACCCCGGCAGGAGGCGCGCTGTCTGGGTGTTATGTTTGACTCCGATCTCTCCTTCACCTCCCATTTACAATCTCTTGCCCGCTCGTGCCGCTTACACCTAAAGAACATCTCTAGAATCCGCCCTTTTCTCACCATGGAAACAACAAAAACCCTCACTGTCTCCCTGATCCACTCCCGCCTGGACTACTGTAACACTCTATTAATTGGCCTCCCCCTCACTCGACTTTCCCCTCTCCAGTCCATCCTTAATGCAGCAGCCAGGGTCGTCCATCTGGCTAATCATTACTCGGACAAGTCCGCTCTTCGCCAATCGTTAGACTGGCTGCCCATTCATTACAGGATACAATTCAAAGTACTTGTTTTCACCCACAATGCTATCCACAATGCGGCACCCCCTTACATCTCCTCCCTCATTTCTGTCTATCAGCCTAACCGACTGCTGCGCTCTGCAAATGACTTTTGACTAACCTCTGCACTGATCCGTACCTCCCACTCCCGACTCCAAGACTTTCCCGTGCTGCGCCAATCCTCTGGAATGCTCTAACCCAAGATATTAGGACCATCCACAATTTGCATAGTTTTAGGTGCTCGCTCAAAACACATTTGTTCAGAGCAGCCTATCAGGTTCCCTAATCAAAGTCATTTTATGTTTGTGTGTGTGTGTAGCCCATTCACTATCTCCATCCCCCTGAAGATGGCTGGACCATCATTGTAAATACATCATTGTAAATACATACCTGTGCTTTGTATTTCCCCCACCTCATTGTAGATTGTAAGCTCTCACGAGCAGGGTCGTCTTTTTTTCGCTTTAATTATTGTATTGTTAATGTTGTTACTTATGACTGTTGTGTTTGAAACTGTTAAACTGTAAAGCGCTGCGAAATATGTTGGCGCTATTTAAATAAAGATTATTATTATTATTATTATATGTATAAAAAAACAAATCATGAAACAAATGAATTAAAAATACATAAAAAACCGGACCCAAGGATTTATATGATTGTATAAATATTGCTTCTAATCATACAAAGAGTCCCATAGGGTAAAAGAAGGGAAATATATGGGAAATTTATGTGAAAACATAAAAATATGTATATAATAGTGAGTAGGTAAAAAAAAAATCAATTATTAATAATCACAAAAATTTTTTTTAAAGAAGTGTGACAAAAAATTTTATTAACTGAACACTTTATGAGTAGCAAAAATATATATACAGTTGTGGCCAAAAGTATTGACACCCTTGCAATTCTGTCAGATAATACTCAGTTTCTTCATGAAAATGATTGCAAACACAAATTCTTTGGTATTATTATCTTCATTTAATTTGTCTTAAATGAAAAAACACAAAAAGTGTGTCCTAAAGCCAAATTGGATATAATTCCACACCAAACATAAAAAAGGGGGTGGACAAAAGTATTGGCACTGTTCGAAAAATCATGTGATGCGTCTCTAATTTGTGTAATTAACAGCACCTGTAACTTACTTGTGGCATCTAACAGGTGTTGGCAATAACCACATTGAGCATGGAGAAAAGAAAGAAGACCAAAGAACTGTCTGAGGACTTGAGAAACCAAATTGTGAGGAAGCCTGAGCAATCTCAAGGCTACAAGTCCATCTTCAAAGACCTGAATGTTCCTGTGTCTACCATGCGCAGTGTCATCAAGTAGTTTAAAGCCCATGGCACTGTGGCTAACCTCCCTAGATGTGGACGGAAATGAAAAATTGACAAGAGATTTCAACGCAAGATTGTGCGGATGTTGGATAAAGAACCTCGACTAACATCCAAACAAGTTCAAGCTGCCCTGCAGTCCGAGGGTACAACAGTGTAAACCCGTACTATACGTCGGCATCTGAATGAAAAGGGACTGTATGTGTCACGGGGAGCCTAGGGAGGCTAAGGCTGATTACCCGGGCCCCTGCGATATCCCTCAGACTAGGGGGAACCCTGGCTGTCCCTCTCCCAGAATTTACACTAAAGGTGTGCTTGTCTGGGCCACCAGGCCTGACCCTGACTCCTGTTTCAGCCCTATGCTGAAACCACCTCCCGCCACCCAGTGAAGAGACCACACACCAACCCCACAGAAAGCATAGACAGGGAAAACTTAAAACGCACCACGCCGCAGACACACAGGAAAACACAATAATGTGCACAGGGCAAAAACAAATACAAATATAGGAAGGAGAAATATAACAAAGGATCGTACACCACCAGATACGATATTTCTTCTCCAAAACCACCACTCCAGACCGGAATCACTAGGCACGAGGCACAAGCTATAATCGGCGACGCCCAAAGTCCAACACGACTATTTAAAGGCTGTGGGTGTGACCCAGCCTCCAACCCGAGTACCAGCTAGATTAACCCCGGGCAACCTGGATCAAGTCTAGCCGGCGCAACTGAGCGTATAGTGAACGTATGTGGAATTACCTCTGTCTATCGGACGCCCTGGTGTGAATAGCGCCCGACATGACAGTATGGTAGGAGACCCAGGAAGACCCCACTTCTTACCCCGAGGCATAAAAAAGCCAGGCTGGAGTTTGCCAAAACTTACCTGAAAAAGCCTAAAACGTTTTGGAAGAATGTTCTCTGGTCAGATGAGACAAAAGTAGAGCTTTTGGGGCAAAGGCATCAACATAGAGTTTACAGGAGAAAAAAAGAGGCATTCAAAGAAAAGAACATGGTCCCTACAGTCAAACATGACGGAGGTTCCCTGATGTTTTGGGGTTGCTTTCTTTGCTGCCTCTGGCACTGGACTGCTTGACCATGTGCATGGCATTATAAAGTCTGAAGACTACCAACAAATTTTGCAGCATAATGTAGGGCCCAGTGTGAGAAAGCTGGGTCTCCCTCAGAGGTCATGGGTCTTCCAGCAGGACAATGACCCAAAACACACTTCAAAAAGCACTAGAAAATGGTTTGAGAGAAAGCACTGGAGACTTCTAAGGTGGCCAGCAATGAGTCCAGCCCTGAATCCATAGAACACCTGTGGAGAGATCTAAAAATGGCAGTTTGGAGAAGGCACCCTTCAAATATCAGGGACCTGGAGCAGTTTGCCAAAGAAAAATGGTCTAAAATTCCAGCAGAGCATTGTAAGAAACTCATTGATGGTTACCGGAAGCGGTTGGTTGCAGTTATTTTAGCTAAAGGTTGTGCAACCAAATATTAGGCTGAGGTGCCAATACTTTTGTCTGGCCCATTTTTGGAGTTTTGTGTGAAATGATGAATGTTTTGCTTTTTGCTTCATTCTCTTTTGTGTTTTTTCATTTAAGACAAATTAAATGAAGATAATAATACCAAAGAATTTGTGATTGCAATCATTTTCAGGAAGAAACTGAGTATTATCTGACAGAATTGCAGGGGTGTCAATACTTTTGGCCACAACTGTAATAAAATAACGCCATTACTTTAGATCAATAATTGATCGTGACAGTACTGGAGTGCAAATAAGAAAAGATCCCACAGTTGTATGAGGACAATTTCAGGAGCAATATACCTTGGAGGTCCGGGCTGGGGGAGACACAGACACGCGCACACCCCCGTGGAGGGGTAACTAATTGTATATACTTTCACAAATATTTGTGTATATGCATGTATAACCCCTATATAATTTTATAGTGTAATTTGGTGTATTCCCATTAAGTGTTTCCCCCTGTAAGCAGTACCGTCTAGCCACATATGAGTTATTGCCACATTCAATATTGTCTTACAAATTTTGGTGCTATTTTTACCCATTTCCCAGTGTGAACATGTAAAATCTGGGCCTAACAACAACATTTTTGTGGCAAAAATGTAATTATTTTTTCTTTCCAATAGTGTAAAATTCGGTGATACACCCATGGTGTCAGTATGATCACTGCGCCCTTAGATGCATTCATTGAGAGGAATAGCTTGTAAAATGAGGTCAATTACAGGGAATTCTGTAGTTCTGGCACCCCAAGGGCTCTTCCAGTGTATCATGGCACCCGCAAACCATAGCAACAAAATTTGCAATATAATATGGCATTTCTTCCCTTCAGAGCTTTCCACTGTGCCTGTAAAGTATTTCCCAATTACATGTAGGGTATTGGCGCACTTGGGAGAAATTACACAACTACCTTTGAGGCCCATTTTTTCCTACTAGCCCTTGTAAAAATTAAAAATGTATTATTATTCTTTCTTTACCGCCTAATGGTATAAAATTCTTTTGAGCCACCTGTGGTGTCAGCATGTTCACTGCACTCCTAGATGAATTCATTGAGGGATGTGGCTTGTTAAATGGGGACACGTTTGGTGGGTTTGTTTCTGCTGCTCTGGCACTTTAGGGGCTCTGCCAATGTGATGATGCACCTGCAGCGCCCCAGGGTCCTGGTCTTTGCAGTAATATCATTCTCCTCTAGGGGGGAGTGATGTTACGTTTGGAGGCAATAAAGGAGATTTCTTTACCAGGTACCACAAATATACAACACATTTCATAGTCCAGTCCACCAGGGGGAGCTATGCTCCTATTGATTAGGGCACTCTTCACGCTTAGGTAAAACTGGTGGCCTTGGTAGGAAGTTAGACAGTTGCTGTCTGAGCTTTGCTCAGGTAGTTGGTCCCTGGCAGGGGTGGGAGCCTGTCAGAGGCTGAGACAGAAGGTCACGGAGCTGCGCCTGCCCCACGTGCAGCAGTTCCTAAGAAAGGACATGAACAGAGAACTGTATTGTAGAGAGTGAGAGAGAAGTCATAGCAAAAGGAGTGGAAACCAGAAGGAGTTCTGCCCTGCACAGGCTGCCTCCTGAGGCGCAGGATCCCGGTAGCCGGAACACCAAGGGAGCAACAGTCCTTTATGCCTAGCTCCAGAGACTGGCAGGACAGCTAATTGCAAGTTACTGATCCACCCTATACCCAGGAGGCAAGGTGGCACCTTGTGTCCTCGTTCTTCACTGCGCCTCTCACCATCCACCATCTTACACACTGGAAAGCCCTGGTGACACAATTCACCTGTGGGAAGGTATACCAATTAGCTGCCGTAACATCACCCCAGCAGATCCCTAAGCAGTGTCGGTCACCCTGACCGAATACGACAGGTGGCGTCACGAACATTATCCCTTTAAAGACCTTTCCCTTTTACAACGGACGTCCCTTGGGCCACGGACCAGGTCCGCCACTGTGACATCCCCCTTGAAAACCGAAGGACCCGCTACCGAGTACCCCTTGCCCTACACGGGGGCTATCCACACCCTCAAACCATTCCAGGAAAATCTGAACTCCAATATAGCGCTCCTTCATTTCTGACCTTTGAACTGTGCCTCTAAAGTTTGACCACATATTGGATATTTGTGTATTCAGGAGAAATTAAGTAACACATTTTACCATTTTTTATCCCTTTGAATACTTGGCGCCAAAACATTTTAGTGTAAAGAGTAGTAATTTTCTGTTGACTCAGCACAATGTTATATTGAACTGCTTGAGGGTTAAAAATGTTCACTACACCATAGATGAATTGCTTAAGCGGTATTGTTTCCAAAATGCGGTCACTTGTGTGGGATTTCTGCTGTTTTGGCATCTCAGGGGCTCTTCAAATGTGACATTGCATCCAAAATCTATTCCAGCCAAAATTGCGCTCCAGAATTCAATTGCCATGCGCCCAGACATGGCAACACAAGACCCATTCATTCAAATAAAAGACTAGACAACGTTTGGAAGAAATGGCCGTGATATTTATTTTGGGTTACTTAAAGTTAAATAACACGCCACTTTTAATAAATTAACCCTTAAAATGTCCAAAGCTTAACCACCATAAAAACCAATCCACCCAATAAAGGGTGATTTTCACACAAATAAATGAATCACGACAGGGTAAATACATAGCATAAGGAAGGGAGGGCGGGATCTTCAGTTTCTTCTTAAAAACACAGTGTGAAGAGAAACTGTACCAACAGGGCTTTTTATATCTTAAAGCCCGCCAATAGCCACACAGACCAATGAAAAGCCGTTAAAAACGGCGCCAAAGAACTGGAATAAACCATTTCCAATTGCTCATGGTGCTAACTACCACAGCTAACTTGACCTCAATTTGACCTTATCACATACAGTTAATAACACAAAAATTCCAATTCATTTCTTCAGGGCCTGTGTTTCCATGAGACCCCCCTATAATGCTTTATTATGTACGGCGGAGCGCTGTCATGGCAACACAAGACCCATTCATTCAAATAAAAGACTAGACAATGTTTGGAAGAAATGGCTGTGATATTTATGTTGGGTTACTTAAAGTTAAATAAAACACCACTTTTAATAAATTAACTCTTAAAATGTCTAAAGCTTAACCACCATAAAAACCAATCCACCCAATAAAGGGCGATTTTCCAAAGAGACATGCCCCCCCCCCCCCCATACCACAGCCATTTTTCCACCATTGTCTGCAGATTCAGATTAAATATATCTAAACCTATGTCAGACAGATGAATTAAATAATTTCTATAAAATCCCGGTAAGAAACCTTCAAGGTATTCGTGTCTGAAAGAGAAGCCGACAATAAGAGGAAGAAATTTTGCCATTTCTCTGTTCACCCTTTTCCGGATTTTTTCTAAAAAGGAAAGTTTGCCTTTGCTCCGTAATAGCCTGGGAATGATCTCGGAAAAAACAGTAGCTAGCTTATCCCAACACATGCCGTGGATGCTGTGCCAAAAAACTTGCACAGCTTCGGGGCTGAAGGAAAGGTTCTCTGAATACGAACGTCGGCTGGCCCTCTTCTGAGCCCAAAACACATAGGAATGTCCTATAATCCAGACAACCTTGGAACCTGAAATCAAACTCAAAATTAGTAATCATAGAGATCATGCCGACGTAAAGTTTAAATCTACCCGATTCCCATCTGCCCAATTGCATGATATCAGAATCCCGAAGGCCAGATCTCGCTGCTTCTGTAGCTACTCCTATCCAAAAAGAGTGTGAAGTAAACCTCAGATGCTCTTTTCCCAGCAAACGTAGACACTTTTTTAAAATAGAGTTAAACTGAAAAACAGTTGCTGGGGTGCCATGTAAATGAATAAACAATGGACCAGGGATGCAAAGCCTCGATTGAAACCATCTGCCGGTGTTGGCTACAGGGCAAATTACTGGATCCAGCACAGATCAATTTTTAACCTGAAACCCCTACCTAATTGGTCCGTCTTAGATTTTCTGAAAAACAAAAGTAAATAAGAGTCAAATAAGGTCACATCCGAAATCAAAAGCCCGGAGGGTTCGGCTTTTCTTGTCAAGACTAACTCGCCAACCCGTAAGGCTCCAAAAAATGCTAAGGAAAAAGCGGAGGAGAACAAAAAGGTTTCAGAAGCATTAAGACATACCGTATATTCTCGAGTATAAGCCGACCCCCCTAATTTTGCCACAAAAAACTGGGAAAACTTATTGACTCGAGTATAAGTCTAGGGTGGAAATGCAGCATTTACCGGTGAATTTCAATAATAAAAATAGATCATTATTTCCCCATAGCTGTGCCATATAGTGCTCTGCGCCGTTCATTATTGCCCTATAGCTCTGCCCCATATAGTGCTCTGCGCCGTTCATTATTGCCCTATAGCTGTGCCCCATATAGTGCTCTGCACCGTTCATTATTGCCCTATAGCTCTGCCCCATATAGTGCTCTTGCACCGTTCATATCGCCCCATAGAAAGCTCTGCCATTGTCGCTGCTGCTGCTGCTGCAGTAAAAAAAAAAACAAAAAAACACATACTCACCTCTCTTGCTTGCAGCTCCCCAAAAATTTGGGCTGAAAATCTCGGCTTATACTCGAGTATATACGGTACTTTATGCAGACACAAGCAAAGGTCCTTTAACCCCTTTACCCCCAAGGGTGGTTTGCACGTTAATGACCGGGCCAATTTTTACAATTCTGACCACTGTCCCTTTATGAGGTTATAACTCTGGAACGCTTCAACGGATCCCAGTGATTCTGACACTGTTTTCTCGAGACATATTGTACTTCATGACAATGGTAAAAATTATTTGATAGTACCTGCGTTTATTTGTGAAAAAAACGGAAATTTGGCGAAAATTATGAAAATTTCGCAATTTTCCAACTTTGAATTTTTATGCAATTAAATCACAGAGATATGTCACACAAAATACTTAATAAGTAACATTTCCCACATGTCTACTTTACATCAGCACAATTTTGGAACCAAAATTTTTTTTTGTTAGGGAGTTATAAGGGTTAAAAGTTGACCAGCAATTTCTCATTTCTACAACACCATTTTATTTTAGGGACCACATCTCATTTGAAGTCATTTTGAGGGGTCTATATGATAGAAAATACCCAAGTGTGACACCATTCTAAAAACTGCACCCCTCAAGGTGCTCAAAACCATATTCAAGAAGTTTATTAACCCTTCTGGTGCTTCACAGGAATTTTTTGAATGTTTAAATAAAAATGAACATTTAACTTTTTTTCACAAAAAATTTAATTCAGCTCCAATTTGTTTTATTTTACCAAGGGTAACAGGAGAAAATGGACCCCAAACATTGTTGTACAATTTGTCCTGAGTATGCCAATACCCCACATGTGGGGGTAAACCACTGTTTGGGCGCATGGCAGAGCTCGGAAGCGAAGGAGTGCCATTTGACTTTTCAATGCAAAATTGACTGGAATTGAGATGGGACGCCATGTTTCGTTTGGAGAGCCCCTGATGTGGCTAAACATTGAAACCCCCCACAAGTGACACCATTTTGGAAAGTAGACCCCCTAAGGAACTTATCTAGAGGTGTGGTGAGCACTTTGACCCAACAAGTGCTTCACAGAAGTTTATAATGTAGAACCGTAAAAATAAAAAATCATATTTTTTCACAAAAATTATCTTTTCGCCCCCAATTTTTTATTTTCCCAAGGGTAAGAGAAGAAATTGGACCCCAAAAGTTGTTGTACAATTTGTCCTGAGTACGCTGATAGCCCATATGTGGGGGTAAACCACTGTTTGGGCGGATGGGAGAGCTCGGAAGGGTAGGAGCGCCGTTTGACTTTTCAATGCAAAATTGACAGGAATTGAGATGGGACGTCATGTTGCGTTTGAAGAGCCACTGATGTGCCTAAACATTGAAACCCCCCACAAGTGACACCATTTTGGAAAGTAGACCCCCTAAGGAACTTATCTAGAGGTGTGGTGAGCACTTTGACCCACCAAGTGCTTCACAGAAGTTTATAATGTAGAACCGTAAAAATAAAAAATCATATTTTTTCACAAAAATTATCTTTTTGCCCCCAATTTTTTATTTTCCCAAGGGTAAGAGAAGAAATTGGACCCCAAAAGTTGTTGTACAATTAGTCCTGAGTACGCTGATACCCCATATGTGGGGGTAAACCACTGTTTGGGTGGATGGGAGAGCTCGGAAGGGAAGGAGCGCCGTTTGACTTTTCAAAGCAAAATTGACAGGAATTGAGATGGGACGCCATGTTGCGTTTGAAGAGCCACTGATGTGCCTAAACATTGAAACCCCCCACAAATGACACCATTTTGGAAAGTAGACCCCCTAAGGAACTTATCTAGAGGTGTGGTGAGCACTTTGACCCACCAAGTGCTTCACAGAAGTTTATAATGCAGAGCCGTAAAAATAAAACAAAATTTTTTTCCCACAAAAATTATTTTTTTAGCCCCCAGTTTTGTATTTTCCTGAGGGTAATAGGAGAAATTGGACCCCAAAATTTGTTGCCCAATTTGTCCTGAGTGCGATGATACACCATATGTGGGGGGAACCACTGTTTGGGCACATGGGAGGGCTCAAAAGGGAAGGAGTGCCATTTGAATGCAGACTTAGATGGAATGGTCTGCAGGTGTCACATTGCGTTTGCAGAGCCCCTAATGTACCTAAACAGTAGAAACCCCCCACAAGTGACACCATTTTGGAAAGTAGACCCCCTTAGGAACTTATCTAGATGTGTGCTGAGCGCTTTGACCCACTAAGGGCTTCACAGAAGTTTATAATGGAGAGCCGTAAAAATAAAACAAAAATTTTTTTCCCACAAAAATTATTTTTTAGCCCCCAGTTTTGTATTTTCCCGAGGGTAACAGGAGAAATTCGACCCCACAATTTGTTGTCCAATTTGTCCTGAGTGCGCTGATACCCCATATGTGGGGGGGAACCACTGTTTGGGCGCATGGGAGGGCTCGGAAGGGAAGGAGCTCCATTTGGAATGAGGACTTAGATGGTATGGTCTGCAGGTGTCACATTGCATTTGCAGAGCCCCTAATGTACCTAAACAGTAGAAACCTCCCACAAGTGACACCATTTTGGAAACTAGACCCCCTAAGGAACTCATCTAGATGTGTTGTGATAGCTTTGAACCCCCAAGAGTTTCACTACAGTTTGTAACGCAGAGCCGTGAAAATTAAAAAAAAAAATCTTTCCCCCCAAAATTATTTTTTAGCCCCCAGTTTTGTATTTTCCCGAGGGTAAGAGGAGAAATTCGACCCCAAAAGTTGTTGTCCAATTTGTCCTGAGTACGCTGATACCCCGTATGTTGGGGGAAACCCCTGTTTGGGCACACGGGAGAGCTCGGAAGGGAAGAAGCACTGTTTTACTTTTTCAACGCAGAATTGGCTGGAATTGAGATCGGACGCCATGTCGCGTTTGGAGAGCCCCTGATGTGCCTAAACAGTGGAAACCCCCCAATTATAACTGAAACCCTAATCCAAACACATCCCTAACCCTAATCCCAACAGTAACCCTAACCACACCTCTAACCCTGACACACCCCTAACCCTAATCCCAACCCTATTCCCAACCGTAAATGTAATCTAAACCCTAACTGTAACTTTAGCCCCAACCCAAACTGTAGCCCTAGCCCTAACCCTAGCCCTAACCCTAATCCTAACCCTAGCCCTAACCCTAGCCCTAACCCTAGCCCTAGCCCTAACCCTAACCCTAGCCCTAACCCTAGCCCTAACCCTAGCCCTAACCCTAACCCTAGCCCTAACCCTAACCCTAGCCCTAACCCTAGCCCTAACCCTAGCCCTAACCCTAACCCTAGCCCTAGCCCTAACTCTAACCCTAGCCCTAATGGGAAAATGGAAATAAATACATTTTTTTAATTTTTCCCTAACTAAGGGGGTGATGAAGGGGGGTTTGATTTACTTTTATAGCGGGTTTTTTAGCGGATTTTTATGATTGGCAACCGTCACACACTGAAAGACGCTTTTTATTGCAAAAAATATTTTTTGCGTTACCACATTTTGAGAGCTATAATTTTTCTATATTTTGGTCCACAGAGTCATGTGAGGTCTTGTTTTTTGCGGGACGAGTTGATGTTTTTATTGGTAACATTTTCGGGCACGTGACATTTTTTGATCGCTTTTTATTCCGATTTTTGTGAGGCAGAATGACCAAAAACCAGCTATTCATGAATTTCTTTTGGGGGAGGCGTTTATACCGTTCCGCGTTTGGTAAAATTGATGAAGCAGTTTTATTCTTCGATTACAGCGACACCTCATTTATATCATTTTTTTATGTTTTGGCGCTTTTATACGATAAAAACTATTTTATAGAAAAAATAATTATTTTTGCATCACTTTATTCTCAGGACTATAACTTTTTTATTTTTTTGCTGATGATGCTGTATGGCGGCTCGTTTTTTGCGGGACAAGATGACGTTTTCAGCGGTACCATGGTTAGTTATATCTGTCTTTTTGATCGCGTGTTATTCCACTTTTTGTTCGGCGGTATGATAATAAAGCGTTGTTTTTTGCCTCGTTTTTTTTTTTTCTTACGGTGTTTACTGAAGGGGTTAACTAGTGGGCCAGTTTTATAGGTCGGGCCGTTACGGACGCGGCGATACTAAATATGTGTACTTTTATTGTTTTTTTTTTTTTTTATTTAAAGAAATGTATTTATGGGAATAATATTTTTATTTTTTTTTTCATTATTTTGGAATATTTTTTTTTTTTTTTTTTTTACACATTTGAAATTTTTTTTTTTTACTTTTTTACTTTGTCCCAGGGGGGGACATCACAGATCAGTGATCTGACAGTTTGCACAGCACTCTGTCAGATCACTGATCTGACATGCAGCGCTGCAGCCTTCACAGTGCCAGCTCTGAGCAGGCTCTGTGAAGCCACCTCCCTCCCTGCAGGACCCGGATCCGCGGCCATCTTGGATCCGGGGCTGGAGGGAGCAGGGAGGGAGGTGAGACCCTCGCAGCAAATCGATCACATCGCGTTGCTGCGGGGGGCTCAGGGAAGCCCGCAGGGAGCCCCCTCCCTGCGCGGTGCTTCCCTGTACCGCCGGCACATCGCGATCATCTTTGATCGCGGTGTGCCGGGGGTTAATGTGCCGGGGGCGGTCCGTGACCGCTCCTGGCACATAGTGCCGGATGTCAGCTGCGATAAACAGCTGACACCCGGCCGCGATCGGCGGCGCTCCCCCCGTGAGCGCTGCCGATCGCATATGACGTACTATTGCGTCCTTGGGAAGTAAAGCCCACCCCACATGGACGCAATAGTACGTCTAATGGCAGAAAGGGGTTAAAAGTGGTAGGGAAATAGGGCGTCTGGAATCAGGTTTGAAATTATGTCTTTTAAAACCCTCCAAGAATTGTTTTATTGGAAACAAAACCGTTAAAGGAACTTTCCCGAATAATTTGAGAAAAAAACGATACTCCAGCAAGGGATTTGACTACCGCCAAGTAAGAAAGGCCTTTGTTAACTAAAAACTCCACAAATTTCAAACCAGAAATAGGACTGGAAATAATAAAACTAAAATTATTCAAATTACAAAAAGTAATCCATTGCTGCCATGCAGCCGAATAATCGGCTCATGATCGCGCTGACAACGAATGCTCGATAAAATAAGGTATTAGTTCAGAACTATGTCCCAAATCTCCTGCGGGCATGACGTTGCCTCCACGTCTGCGTTGGGCAACTGTTGGCGAAAAAATGGCCACTGGTGATAACAGAGAGAATCTGTAATTAACACTAGCTTGCTTGTCCCCATCCTGGCTTTCAACCAAATATTAAATTTTAAACAAGTCAATACTAGCTGTCTTAAAATCCTAGTGGCCCATAAATTCTTTGAAGATAGGGTGTTGATAGAAAAAAATATGCCCTTATTATTAGACAGAATTAGTAGCCTAGCATTCATCATCTTGTGACCCCACATATACAAACCTAAAAAAATTGCAAAAACTGCTAAGACCATTGCGTTTTCTATTACATGGTTCGCCACCCAGCCAATCGGCCAATGGTGAGCAAACCAATGAGTAGAAAATAAAATACCGCAGCCATCACTACTGCTAGCAGAAAAAGCAAAGGGAAAAGTATCTGCCAGAACAAAAGGGGATTGCCAACAGGATTTACCATTGAATCCTGATATGAAACAAAGCCAAATCTTGGCATCCTCATTTAAATCTGCAGAAACCCTAACATGCGAATCAGGGGATGAAAGGTCTATCGTTGAATTATACAAACGTCGAGAAAAAACTCTGCCCATAGGAATATCGCGTAAGGTGAAATTCAAAAGGCCTAGCAAAGATTGCATTTCCTTTAAAGTTACCTTCCTTTTAGATAAAAATTTAGTCAATGAGTCGCGTAGCTTCAAAACTTTGTCCTCCGGAAGCCTGCATTCCATCGTAGTGGAATCTAGGGTAATGCCTAAAAACTCAATTACATTTGTAGGCAAACATGTTTTCTCATGTGCAATAGGTACCCCAAAATTATCACACATCATGATGAAGTTATTTAATGTGAAAGATCACCTCAGAGCCTCTTTAAAGGGGTTCAGAGGGGCTGAATCGCCAGATACAGCAGACTCAGGGTTAAAACTAAGAGCAGAGGTTGGGGGTGAATCAACATTAACAAAATCCCCAAACGTTTCTTACAGTACACCTTTTATAATCTCGCTAAGCTGGTTATGGGGTACAGACAGGGGTACATGTTGTGAATTCCGCTCTTGGGCTCCCTCCGGTGGTTGTAAGTGGCACTTTTGTGAGTTCTGCTCTTGGGCTCCCTTCCGGTGGTTTTAAGTGGAATGGCTGCTCCTTGAATTTAGCAGTCTGCAGCTGCTTCCACTGATTGTCTTTCTGCTCGGCTATTTATGCCTGGCTCTTCCTTTAGCCAGTGCCACTTGTCAATGGTTCCTGGTTGGATTCACATCTTTGCTTGGATTTCCCTGATATCCTGACCAGTTCAGCAAAGATAAGTCCTTGCTTTGCTCTTTTCTGTTCACATGTTGTGGACTTATTCGTTCTGTGCATTCTATGTTTTGTCCAGCTTGTCAGTATGGATTAATTCAGTTAAGCTGGAAGCTCTGGGAAGCAGATTTACCCTCCACACCTTTAGTCAGGTGTGGAGATTTTTGTAAACTCTGTGTGGATTTTTGTAGTTTTTAATACTGACCGCACAGTATTCTATCCTGTCCTATCTATCGAGCTAGACTGGCCTCCTGTGCTACATCCTGGTTTCATTCTGTGTATGTCTATTCCCTCTCCACTCAGTCATTACTTGTGGGGGGCTATCTATCCTTTGGGGATTTTCTCTGAGGCAAGATAGTTTTCCTGCTTCTATCTTTAGGGGTAGTTAATTCTCAGGCTGTGACAAGGTGCCTAGGGAGTGATAGGAGCATCCACGGCTACTTCTAGTGTTGTGTTGAGCTTAGGGACTGCGGTCAGTACAGGTACCACCTTCTTCAGAGCTCGTCCCATGTTGCTCCTAAACCTCCAGTTCATAACAGTACAAGTGGCCAAAAATGAATTAAATGCATCTCAAAAAAAGGAAAAAAAAATTCTGAGCCATTTTTTTCCTGTGCTCTATTTTGTCTTTTTTTCCTCTTGATCTCTGGGTGGTTCAGGATTTATGCTCTGGCATGGATGTTCAGGGTTTGTTTCCTTGTGTGGATCAACTTGCTGCAAGAGTACAGAGTATCCAAGATTATGTTGTCCACACTCCGGCTTTGGAGCCTAAAATTCCTACTCCTGATTTGTTTTTTGGGGACAGATCAGAGTTTTAAAAATAACTTTAAAAATAACTGCAAATTGTTTTTTGCTTTGAAACCCCGTTATTCTGGTGATCCCATTCAGCAAGTTAAAATCATCATATCCTTGCTGCGTGGTGACCCTCAGGACTTGGCATTCTCCCTTGAATCAGGGGATCCGGCATTGCTGAATGTAGACGTATTTTTTCAAGCGCTCGGATTATTGTATGACGAACCTAATTCTGTGGATCATGCAGAAAAAACCCTGTTGGCCTTGTGTCAAGGTCAGGAAGCGGCAGAATTATACTGCCAGAAATTTAGGAAATGGTCTGTGCTCACTAAATGGAATGAGGATGCTCTGGCTGCTATTTTCAGAAAAGGTCTTTCTGAAGCCCTTAAAGATGTTATGGTGGGCTTCCCTACGCCTGCTGGTTTGAGCGAATTTATGTCTCTAGCCATTCAGATTGATCGGCGTCTGCGCGAGCGCAAAGCTGTGAACCATATGGCAGTGTCCTCTGAGCAGAGTCCTGAGCCTATGCAATGTGATAGGATTTTGACTAGAACAGAACGGCAGGAATTCAGACGTCTGAATAGGCTGTGTTTTTACTGTGGTGATTCTGCTCATGTTATTTCTGATTGCCCTAAGCGTACTAGGAGGGTCGCTAGGTCTGTTACCATCAGTACTGTACAGCCTAAATTTCTTTTATCTGTGACCCTAATTTGCTCATTGTCGTCCTTTTCTGTCATGGCATTTGTGGATTCAGGCGCTGCCCTGAACTTAATGGACTTAGAATTCGCCAGGCGCTGTGGTTTTTCCTTGCAGACTTTGCAGAGCCCTATTCCTTTGAGGGGCATTGATGCTACACCATTGGCCAAGGATAAACCTCAGTACTGGACGCAGATGACCATGTACATGGCTCCAGCACATCAGGAAGATTGCCGTTTTCTGGTGTTGCATAACCTGCATGATGTTGTTGTACTGGGTTTTCCATGGTTACAGGAACATAATCCGGTGCTGGATTGGAAAACTATGTCTGTGACTAGTTGGGGTTGTCAAGGGGTACATAGTGACGTTCCTTTGATGTCAATTTCCTCTTCCCCCTCTTCTGAGGTCCTTGATTTTTTGTCTGATTTCCAGGATGTATTTGATGAGCCCAAGTCCAGTTCCCTTCCTCCACATAGGGACTGTGATTGTGCTATTAACTTGATTCCAGGTTGTAAGTTCCCTAAGGGCCGACTTTTCAATTTGTCTGTGCCAGAGCATGCCGCCATGCGGAGTTATGTTAAGGAATCTTTGGAGAAGGGGCATATTCGGCCCTCTTCGTCACCATTGGGAGCAGGTTTCTTTTTTGTTGCTAAGAAGGATGGCTCCTTGAGACCCTGTATTGATTATCGTCTTCTTAATAAGATCACGGTCAAATTCCAATACCCCTTGCCTTTGCTTTCTGATTTGTTTGCTCAGATTAAGGGGGCTAGTTGGTTTACTAAGATTGACCTTCGAGGGGCATATAATCTTGTTCGTATTAAACAGGCTGACGAATGGAAAACTGCATTTAATATGCCCGAAGGCCATTTTGAATACCTCGTGATGCCATTCGGGCTCTCTAATGCTCCATCTGTGTTCCAATCTTTCATGCATGATATTTTCCGCAATTATCTTGATAAATTCATGGTTGTATATTTGGATGATATTTTGATTTTTTCCGATGATTGGGAGTCTCATGTGAAGCAGGTCAGGATGGTATTCCAGATCCTTCGTGATAATGCTTTATTTGTGAAGGGGACTAAGTGCCTATTCGGAGTTCAGAAGGTCTCTTTTGGGTTTTATTTTTTCTCCCTCGTCTATGGAAATGGATCCTGTTAAGGTCCAAGCTATTCATGACTGGATTCAACCCACATCTGTGAAGAGCCTTCAAAAATTTTTGGGCTTTGCTAATTTCTATCGCCGTTTCATTGCCAACTTTTCCAGTGTGGTTAAGCCCCTTACTGATTTGACGAAGAAAGGCGCTGATGTGACGAATTGGTCCTCTGCGGCTGTTGAGTCCTTTCGGGAGCTTAAACGCCGATTTACTTCTGCCCCTGTGTTGCGTCAACCGGATGTTTCTCTTCCTTTTCAGGTTGAGGTTGATGCTTCTGAGATTGGGGCAGGGGCCGTTTTGTCTCAGAGGGATTCTGATGGTTCTTTGATGAAACCGTGTGCTTTTTTTTCCAGAAAGTTTTCGCCTGCGGAACGCAATTATGATTTCGGCAATCGGGAGTTGTTGGCTATGAAGTGGGCGTTTGAGGAGTGGCGACATTGGCTTGAGGGAGCTAAGCACCGCGTCGTGGTCTTGACTGATCATAAGAATCTGATTTACCTCGAGTCGGCCAAGCGGCTTAATCCTAGACAGGCTCGATGGTCCCTGTTTTTCTCCCGTTTTCATTTTGTGGTCTCGTATCTTCCGGGATCTAAGAATGTTAAGGCTGATGCCCTCTCTAGGAGTTTTTTGCCTGATTCTCCTGGAGTTCTTGACCCGGTTGGCACCGGAAGGGGTGATTCTTTCTGCCATCTCCCCTGATTTGCGGCGGGTGCTTCGGGAATTTCAGGCTGATAGGCCTGACCGCTGTCCAGTAGGGAAGCTGTTTGTTCCTGATAGATGGACAAGTAAGGTAATTTCTGAGGTTCATTGTTCAGTGTTGGCTGGTCATCGTGGGATTTTTGGTACCAGAGATTTGGTTGCTAGGTCCTTTTGGTGGCCTTCCTTGTCGCGCGATGCGCGTGCTTTTGTGCAGTCCTGTTTGACTTGCGCCCGGGCCAAGCCTTGCAGTTCTCGCGCTAGTGGGTTGTTTGTGACCGGTTCTCTAAAATGGTCCATCTGGTACCTTTGCCTAAGTTGCCTTCCTCCTCAGATTTGGTTCCATTGTTTTTTCAGCATGTGGTTCGTTTGCATGGCATTCCGGAGAATATTGTGTCTGACAGAGGTTCTCAGTTTGTCTCTAGGTTTTGGCGGGCCTTTTGTGCTAGGATGGGCATTGATTTGTCTTTTTCTTCGGCGTTTCATCCTCAGACTAATGGCCAAACTGAGCGAACTAATCAGACCTTGGAAACCTGTTTGATATGCTTTGTGTCTGCTGATCAGGATGATTGGGTGGCTTTCTTGCCATTGGCCGAGTTTGCCCTTAATAATAGGGCTAGTTCGGCTACTTTGGTTTCATCTTTCTTTTGTAATTTTGGTTTTCATCCTCGTTTTTCTTCGGGGCAGGTTGAGCCTTCTGATTGTCCTGGTGTGGATTCTGTGGTGGACAGGCTGCAGCAGATTTGGACTCATGTGGTGGACAATTTGACGTTGTCTCAGTAAAAGGCTCAACGTTTTGCTAACCGCCGTCGGTGTGTTGGTCCCTGGCTTCGTGTGGGGGATTTGGTTTGGTTGTCTTCTCGTCATGTTCCTATGAAGGTTTCTTCCCCTAAGTTTAAGCCTTGGTTTATTGGTCCTTATAAGATTTCTGAAATTATCAATCTGGTGTTTTTTCGTTTGGCTCTTCCAGCCTCTTTTGCCATTCATAATGTTTTCCATAGATCTTTGTTGCGGTGATATGTGGTGCCTGTTGTTCCCTCGGTTGATCCTCCTGCCCCGGTGTTGGTTGAGGGAGAGTTGGAATATGAGGTTGAGAAAATTTTGGATTCTCGTTTTTCGAGGCGGAGGCTTCAATATCTTGTCAAGTGGAAGGGTTATGGCCAGGAGGATAATTCTTGGGTTGTTGCCTCCAATGTCCATGCCGCCGATTTGGCTCGTGCTTTTCACTTGGCTCGTCCTGATTGGCCTGGGGGCTCTGGTGAGGGTTCGGTGACCCCTCCTCAAGGGGGGGGTACTGTTGTGAATTCCGCTCTTGGGCTCCCTCCGGTGGTTGTAAGTGGCACTTTTGTGAGTTCTGCTCTTGGGCTCCCTCCGGTGGTTTTAAGTGGAATGGCTGCTCCTTGGATTTAGCAGTCTGCAGCTGCTTCCACTGATTGTCTTTCTGCTCGGCTATTTATGCCTGGCTCTTCCTTCAGCCAGTGCAACTTGTCAATGGTTCCTGGTTGGATTCACATATTTGCTTGGATTTCCCTGATATCCTGACCAGTTCAGCAAAGATAAGTCCTTGCTTTGCTCTTTTCTGTCCACATGTTGTGGACTTATTCATTCTGTGCATTCTATGTTTTGTCCAGCTTGTCAGTATGGATTAATTCAGTTAAGCTGGAAGCTCTGGGAAGCAGATTTACCCTCCACAGCTTTAGTCAGGTGTGGAGATTTTTGTAAACTCTGTGTGGATTTTTGTAGATTTTAATACTGACCGCACATTATTCTATCCTGTCCTATCTATCTTGCTAGACTGGCCACCTGTGATACATCCAGGTTTCATTCTCTATATGTCTTTTCCCTCTCCACTCACAGTCATTACTTGTGGGGGGCTATCTATCCTTTGGGGATTTTCTCTGAGGCAAGATAGTTTTCCTGTTTCTATCTTTAGGGGTAGTTAATTCTCAGGCTGTGACGAGTGTTATGATCTGGTGGTTTAGGAACAACATGAGACAAGCTCTGAAGGAGGTGGTATCTGTACTGACCGCAAACCCTGAACCTAGCAGTGCAACTAAAAATAGCCGTGGGGGGTACCTGACGCTCCCTAGACCCCTTGGCACAGCCTAAGATCTAACTTCCCCTAAAGATGGAAACAGGAAACCTATCTTTCCTCAGAGAAAATCCCCAAAGGAAAGATAGCCCCCCACAAATATTGACGGTGAGAGGAGGGGAAAATGACATACGCAGAGATGACATCAGATTTTAGCATAGGAGGCCAGTCTAGCTTGATAGATAGGACAGGAAAGGATACTGTGCGGTCAGTATAAAAACTACAAAACAATCCACACAGAGTTTACAAAATCTCCACACCACTAAAGGTGTGGAGGGTAAATCTGCTTCCCAGAGCTTCCAGCTAATAGAAAAAATCCATACTGACAAGCTGGACAAATATAGAATGCACAGAACAATAAGTCCACAACATGTGGACTGAAAGGAGCAAAGCCAGAACTTATCTTTGCAGAACTGGTCAGGAAACCAGGAGAATCCAAGCAGAGATGTGAATCCAGCCAGGAAACATTGACAAGTGGCACAGGCTGAACAAAGAGCCAGACTTAAATAGCGGACGATAAGTGGAGGCAGCTGATGACAGCTAACTCCAAGGAGCAGCCATACCACTAGAAACCACAAGAGGGAGCCCAAGAGCAGAACTCACAAAAGTGCCACTTACAACCACCGGAGGGAGCCCAAGAGCGGAATTCACAACAGTACCCCCCCTTGAGGAGGGGTCACCGAACCCTCACCAGAGCCCCCAGGCCGATCAGGACGAGCCAAGTGAAAAGCACGAACCAAATCGGTAGCATGGACATCGGAGGCAACAACCCAAGAATTATCCTCCTGGCCATAACCCTTCCACTTGACAAGATACTGAAGCCTCCGCCTCGAAAAACGAGAATCCAAAATCTTCTCAACCTCATATTCCAACTCTCCCTCAACCAACACCGGGGCAGGAGGGTCAACCGAGGGAACAACGGGCACCACATATCTCCGCAACAAAAATCTATGGAAAACATCATTAATGGCAAAAGAGGCAGGAAGAGCCAAACGAAAAGACACTGGATTAATAATTTCAGAAATTCTATAAGGACCAATAAACCGAGGCTTAAACTTAGGAGAAGAAACCTTCATAGGAACATGACGAGAAGGCAACCAAACCAAATCCCCCACACGAAGCCGGGGAGCAACACGCCGACGGCGGTTAGCAAGACGTTGAGCGATGAATGTTGAACGTTGAGCAAAATCCTGAGACAACGTCAAATTGTCCACCACATGAGTCCAAATCTGCTGCAACCTGTCCACCACAGAATCAACACCAGGACAATCAGAAGGCTCAACCTGCCCAGAAGAAAAACGAGGATGAAAACCAAAATTACAAAAGAAAGGTGAAACCAAAGTAGCCGAACTAGCCGGATTATTAAGGACAAACTCGGCCAACGGCAAGAAAGACACCCAATCATCCTGATCAGCAGACACAAAGCATCTCAAATAGGTTTCCAAGGTCTGATTAGTTCGCTCAGTTTGGCCATTAGTCTGAGGATGAAACGCCAAAGAAAAAGATAAATCAATGCCCATCCTAGCACAAAAGGCCCGCCAAAATCTAGAGACAAACTGAGAACCTCTGTCAGACACAATATTCTCCGGAATGCCATGCAAACGAACCACATGCTGAAAAAAACAAAGGAACCAGATCTGAGGAGGAAGGCAACTTAGGCAAAGGTACCAGATGGACCATTTTAGAGAACCGGTCACAAACAACCCAGATAACAGACATCTTCTGGGAAACAGGAAGATCCGAAATAAAATCCATGGAAATATGCGTCCAGGGCCTCTCAGGGATCGGCAAAGGCAAAAGCAACCCACTAGCGCGGGAACAGCAAGGCTTGGCCAGGGCGCAAGTCCCACAGGACTGCACAAAAGCACGCACATCGCGAGACAAGGAAGGCCACCAAAAGGACCTAGCAACCAAATCTCTGGTACCAAAAATCCAAGGATGACCAGCCAACACTGAACAATGAACCTCAGAAATTACCTTACTTGTCAATCTATCAGGAACAAACAGCTTCCCCACTGGACAGCGGTCAGGCCTATCAGCCTGAAATTCCTGAAGCACCCGCCGCAAATCAGGGGAGATAGAAGAAAGAATCACCCCCTCCTTAAGAATGCCAACCGGCTCTAGGACTCCAGGAGAATCAGGTGAAAAACTCCTAGAGAGGGCATCAGCCTTAACATTCTTAGATCCCGGAAGATACGAAACTACAAAATCAAAACGGGAGAAAAACAGGGACCATCAAGCCTGTCTAGGATTCAGCCGCTTGGCCGACTCGAGGTAAATCAGATTCTTATGATCGGTCAGGACCACAACACGGTGTTTAGCTCCCTCAAGCCAATGTCGCCACTCCTCAAACGCCCACTTCATAGCCAACAACTCCCGATTGCCGACATCATAATTGCGTTCCGCAGGCGAAAACTTTCTGGAAAAAAAAGCACACGGTTTCATCAAAGAACCATCAGAATCCCTCTGAGACAAAACGGCCCCTGCCCCAATCTCAGAAGCGTCGACCTCAACCTGAAAAGGAAGAGAAACATCCGGTTGACGCAACACAGGGGCAGAAGTAAATCGGCGTTTAAGCTCCTGAAAGGCCTCAACAGCCTCAGAGGGCCAATTCGTCACATCAGCGCCTTTCTTCGTCAAATCAGTAAGGGGCTTAACCACACTGGAAAAGTTGGCAATGAAACGGCGATAGAAATTAGCAAAGCCCAAAAATTTTTGAAGGCTCTTCACAGATGTGGGTTGAATCCAGTCATGAATAGCTTGGACCTTAACAGGATCCATTTCCATAGACGAGGGAGAAAAAATAAAACCCAAAAAAGAGACCTTCTGAACTCCGAATAGGCACTTAGACCCCTTCACAAATAAAGCATTATCACGAAGGATCTGGAACACCATCCTGACTTGCTTCACATGAGACTCCCAATCATTGGAAAAAATCCAAATATCATCCAAATATATGACCATGAATTTATCAAGATAATTGCGGAAAATATCATGCATGAAAGACTGGAACACAGATGGAGTATTAGAGAGCCCAAATGGCATCACAAGGTATTCAAAATGGCCTTCGGGCGTATTAAATGCAGTTTTCCATTCGTCACCCTGTTTAATACGAACAAGATTATATGCCCCTCGAAGGTCAATCTTAGTAAACCAACTAGCCCCCTTAATCTGAGCAAACAAATCAGTAAGCAAAGGCAAGGGGTATTGGAATTTGACCGTGATCTTATTAAGAAGACGATAATCAATACAGGGTCTCAAGGAGCCATCCTTCTTAGCAACAAAAAAGAAACCCGCTCCCAATGGTGACGAAGAGGGCCGAATATGCCCTTTCTCCAAAGATTCCTTAACATAGCTCCGCATGGCGGCATGCTCTGGCACAGACAGATTGAAAAGTCGGCCCTTAGTGAACTTACAACCAGGAATCAAGTTAATAGCACAATCACAGTCCCTATGTGGAGGAAGGGAACTGGACTTGGACTCATCAAATACATCCTGGAAATCCGACAAAAACTCAGGGACCTCAGAAGAGCGGGAAGAGGAAATTGACATCAAAGGAACGTCACTATGTACTCCTCGACAACCCCAACTAGTCACCGACATAGTTTTCCAATCCAGCACCGGATTATGTTCCTGTAACCATGGAAATCCCAGCACAACAACATCATGCAGGTTATGCAACACCAGAAAACGGCAATCTTCCTGATGTGCAGGAGCCATGTACATAGTCATCTGTGTCCAGTACTGAGGTTTATCCTTGGCCAAGGGTGTAGCATCAATGCCCCTCAAAGGAATAGGGCTCTGCAAAGTCTGCAAGGAAAAACCACAGCGCCTGGCGAATTCTAAGTCCATTAAGTTCAGGGCAGTGCCTGAATCCACAAATGCCATGACAGAAAAGGACGACAATGAGCAAATCAGGGTCACATATAAGAGAAATTTAGGCTGTATAGTACTAATGGTAACAGACCTAGCGACTCTCTTAGTACGCTTAAGGCAATCAGAGATAACATGAGCCGAATCACCACAGTAAAAAGACAGCCTATTCTGACGTCTGAATTCCTGCCGTTCTGTTCTAGTCAAAATCCTATCACATTGCATAGGTTCAGGACTATGCTCAGAGGATACTGCCATATGGTGCACAGCTTTGTGCTCGCGCAGACGCCGATCAATCTGAATGGCTAGAGACATAGATTCGCTCAAACCGGCAGGCGTAGGAAAGCCCACCATAACATCTTTAAGGGTTTCAGAAAGACCTTTTCTGAAAATAGCAGCCAGAGCCTCTTCATTCCATTTAGTGAGCACAGACCATTTTCTAAATTTCTAGCAGTATTACTCTGCCGCTTCCTGACCTTGACACAAGGCCAACAGGGTTTTTTCTGCATGATCCACAGAATTAGGTTCGTCATACAATACTCCGAGCGCTTGAAAAAATGCATCTACATTCAATAATCCTGGATCCCCTGTTTCAAGAGAAAAAGCCCAGTCTTGAGGGTCACCACGCAGCAAGGATATGATGATTTTCACCTGCTGAATGGGATCACCAGAAGAACGGAGTTTCAAAGCAAAAAACAATTTGCAGTTATTTTTAAAGTTCAAAAACTTGGATCTGTCCCCAAAAATCAAATCAGGAGTGGGAATTCTGGGCTCTAAAGCCGGAGTCTGGACAACATAGTCCTGGATACTCTGTACTCTTGCAGCAAGTTGATCCACACGAGAAAACAAACCCTGAACATCCATGCCAAAACATATATCCTGAACCACCCAGATATCAAGAGGAAAACAAAAAAGACAAACCAAAGCACAGAAAAAAAAAATGGTTCAGAACTTTCTTTTCCTTCTTTTGAGATACATTTAATTCATTTTTGGCCACTTGTACTGTTATGATCTGGTGGTTTAGGAACAACATGAGACAATCTCTGAAGGAGGTGGTATCTGTACTGACCGCAAACCCTGAACCTAGCAGCGCAACTAAAAATAGCCGTGGAGGGTACCTGACGCTCCCTAGACCCCTCGGCACAGCCTAAGTTCTAACTTCCCCTAAAGATGAAACAGGAAACCTATCTTGCCTCAGAGAAAATTCCCAAAGGAAAGATAGCCCCCCACAAATATTGACGGTGAGAGGAGGGGAAAATAACATACGCAGAAATGAAATCAGATTTTAGCATAGGAGGCCAGTCTAGCTTGATAGATAGGTCAGGAAAGGATACTGTGCGGTCAGTATAAAAACTACAAAACAATCCACACAGAGTTTACAAAATCTCCACACCACTAAAGGTGTGGAGGGTAAATCTGCTTCCCAGAGCTTCCAGCTAACAGAAAAAAATCCATACTGACAAGCTGGACAAATATAGAATGCACAGAACAATAAGTCCACAACATGTGGACTGAAATGAGCAAAGCCAGAACTTATTTTTGCAGAACTGGTCAGGAAACCAGGAGAATCCAAGCAGAGATGTGAATCCAGCCAGGAAACATTGACAAGTGGCACAGGCTGAAGAAAGAGCCAGACTTAAATAGCAGACGATAAGTGGAGGCAGCTGATGAAAGCTAACTCCAATGAGCAGCCATACCACTAGAAACCACAAGAGGGAGCCCAAGAGCTGAACTCACAAAAGCGCCACTTACAACCACCAGAGGGAGCCCAAGAGCGGAATTCACAACAGACGAGGTGCCTAGGGAGTGACAGGAGCATCCCACGGCTACTTCTAGTGTTGTGTTGAGCTTAGGGACTGCGGTCAGTACAGGTACCACCTCCTTCAGAGCTCGTCCCATGTTGCTCCTAAACCACCAGTTCATAACAGGTACATTAAGCATCTCACCCCTTCCGGATAACCTTTTCTTGCTCATCTGGTCCGCTGGATAGCCAGTACTCAAGCCCTGAAGTGGAGGCGAGTACAGCTGAGGGTCCGCTGGAGGTGACACATCTTGCTCGTCATCTGACCTGTCTCGCTGGATGCTGGCAGGCGATGCTGGAAGCTGCACGATGGACCCGGGGACTGCAGAGGCCGTTGTCACCTGACAGGATGTTGCCGCAGTGCCTTTAAGGCTACGGCAGTCATATGTCCTGCAAGCGGCCTCAGATGACAGCAATGTGCTGCCCGATGACAGCACTGTAAGTCTCGCGCCAGGCTGCGAGACTTCCCAAGAGATGTGCGGCGGGACTTCCCGCGTACTTCCTGTGGGCGGCTGCTGGATCTCTGCGGCGGCAACGGAGGGGAGAAGGACCTCCGGGGCTTCTTTCTCCTCCCCCGGCTAGAAGAATTTGGCGCTGTGTTTGGCGCTGGAACCGGCGGCTGCACCTGGAGGCACAGTTGTAAAGGAGGAGGGGCGGCGTTGGAAGCTGCAGGTAAAGGTTCTATAGCTAAGCAGCTCTTAAGCCGGTCCACTCGATCCTCTTGGCCGGCCCTCATCAGGGGCTGCTGTCGAAGGCTCTCCATTCTTCACTCAGTATTTTCAATTTCTTTTTAAAAACACCGTGTGAAGAGAAATTGTACCAACAGGGCTTTTTAGATCTTAAAAAGCCTGCCAATAGCCACACAGACCAATGAAAAGCCGTTTAAAACGGCGCCAAAGATCTGGAATAAACCAGTTCTAACTGCTCATGTTGCTAACTACCACGGCTAACTTGACCTCAATTTGACCTTATCACATACAGTTAATAACACAAAAATTTCAATTCATTTCTTCAGGGCCTGTGTTTCCATGAGACCCCCCTATATTGCTTTATTATGTACGGGGGAGGGCTGTCAGGAGTTTTCCACCACATATTGAGTATCATTGTACTCAGGAGAAATTGCAGAATAAATTGTAAAGTCCACTTTCCCCTGGTACCCTTCTGAAAATGAAAAATTTGGGGCCAAAGCAACATTTTTGCAGTAAATATGATTGTTTTTCATTTTGATGGCTCAATGTTATAAAATTCTGTGAAGCACCTGTGGGTTCAAGGTGTTCATCACACCTCTAGATAAGTTCATTGAGGGGTTTAAATTTCTAACATCGGGTCACTTGTTGTGGCTACCACTGTTTGGTTACCTCAGAGGAGGTGTCCACTATCCATTCCAGCCAATTGTGTGCTCCAAAAGTCAAATGGTGCTTCTTACCTTCCGAGGCCTACTATACACCCAAACAGTAGTTTCCCAACACATATGAGTGCATGCTCAGGAGAAATTGCACAACAAATTGTATGGTACATTTTTTCCTGTTGTCCTTGTGAAAATTAAAAATGTGGGCCTAAAGGAATATTTTTGTGAGAAAAACGTAAATGTTATTTTTTTCCATCCAATTTGCTTTAACTCCGTTTAAGCACCTAAAGGGTTAATAAACTTCTTGAATGTTGTTTTGAACATTTTTAGGGGTGCAGTTTCTTACATGGTGTCGCTTGGGTATTTTCTGTCATGCTGTTACAGATGCTTCAAAGTCACTTCAAATGTGATGTGGTCCCTTAAAAATGGTTATGCAAACTTTGATGGAAGAATGAGAAATTGATGACAAACATTTAACCCTTCTAACTTTTTAACAACAAAAAAACGTTTTAAAAATGATGCTGATGTGGTAAATGTTATTTATTAACTATTTTGTGTGATATAATGCTGTGGTTTAACCCCTTCATGACCCAGCCTATTTTGACCTTAATGACGTGGCCGTTTTTTGCAATTCTGACCAGTGTCCCTTTATGAGGTAATAACTCAGGAACGCTTCAACGGATCCTAGCGGCTCTGAGATTGTTTTTTCGTGACATATTGGGCTTCATGTTAGTGGTAAATTTAGGTCAATAAATTATGCGTTTATTTGTGATAAAAACGGAAATTTGGTGAAAATTTTGAAAATTTCGCAATTTTCACAATTTGAATTTTTATTCTGTTAAACCAGAGAGTTATGTGACACAAAATAGTTAATAAATAACATTTCCCACATGTATACTTTACATCAGCACAATTTTGGAAACAAATTTTTTTTTTGCTAGGAAGTTATAAGGGTTAAAATTTGACCAGCGATTTCTCATTTTTACAACGAAATTTACAAAACCATTTTTTTTAGTGACCACCTCACATTTGAAGTCAGTTTGAAAGGTCTATATGGCTGAAAATACCCAAAAGTGACACCATTCTAAAAACTGCACCCCTCAAGGTGCACAAAGCCACATTCAAGAAGTTTATTAACCCTTCAGGTGCTTCACAGCAGCAGAAGCAACATGGAAGGAAAAAATGAACATTTAACTTTTTAGTCACAAAAATTATCTTTTAGCAACAATTTTTTTGATTTCACAATGGTTAAAGGAGAAACTGAACCACGAAAGTTGTTGTCCAATTTGTCCTGAGTACGCTGATACCTCATATGTAGGGGTAAACCACTGTTTGGGCGCACAGCAGGGCTTGGAAGGGAAGGAGCGCCATTTGACTTTTTGAATGAAAAATTGGCTCCACTCTTTAGCGGACACCATGTCACATTTGGAGAGCCCCCGTGTGCCTAAAAATTGGAGCTACCCCACAAGTGACCCCATTTTGGAAACTAGACACCCCAAGGAACTTATCTAGATGCATAGTGAGCACTTTGAACCCCCAGGTGCTTCACAAATTGATCCGTAAAAATGAAAAAGTTTTTTTTTTTCACAAAAAAATTCTATTAGCCTCATTTTTTTCATTTTCACATGGGCAACAGGATAAAATGGATCCTAAAATTTGTTGGGCAATTTCTCCTGAGTACACCGATACCTCACATGTGGGGGTAAACCACTGTTTGGGCACATGGTAAGGCTCGGAAGGGAAGGAGCGCCATTTGACTTTTTGAATGAAAAATTATCTCCAATTGTTAGCGGATACCATGTCGCGTTTGGAGAACCCCTGTGTGCCTAAACATTGGAGCTCCCCCACAAGTGACCCCATCTTGGAAACTAGACCCCCCAAGGAACTTATCTAGATGCATATTAAGCACTTTAAACCCCCAGGTGCTTCACAGAAGTTTATAACGCAGAGCCATGAAAATAAAAAATAACTTTTCTTTCCTCAAAATGATTTTTTAGCCTGGAATTTCCTATTTTGCCAAGGGTATTAGGAGAAATTGGACCCCAAATGTTGTTGTCCAGTTTGTCCTGAGTACGCTGATACCCCATATGTGGGGGTAAACCTGTTATGAATCGGTAATTCAGAACCACAATGGACCTTGAAGTTCAGAGCACACAAAGTGATCTGACAATAACCAAAAAACATAGGACGAGCTCTGATACGTGGGAACTCTGCTGACCGCAATCCCTAATCCTATCACACCACACTAGAGGTAGCCGTGGATTGCGCCTAACGCTCCCTATGCAACTCGGCACAGCCTGAGAAACTAACTAGCCCTGAAGATAGAAAAATAAGCCTACCTTGCCTCAGAGAAATTTCCCAAAGGAAAAGGCAGCCCCCCACATATAATGACTGTGAGTTAAGATGAAAATAGAAACACAGAGATGAAATAGATTTAGCAAAGTGAGGCCCGACTTACTGAATAGACCGAGGATAGGAAAGATAGCTTTGCGGTCAACACAAAAACCTACAAACAACCACGCAGAGGGGCAAAAAGACCCTCCGCACCGACTAACGGTACGGAGGTGCTCCCTCTGCGTCTCAGAGCTTCCAGTAAGCAAGAAAAACCAATATAGCAAGCTGGACAGAAAATGTAGCAAACAAAAGTAACACAAGCAGAACTTAGCTTATGCTGAGCAGACAGGCCACAGGAACGATCCAGGAGGAAGCAAGACCAATACTAGAACATTGACTGGAGGCCAGGATCAAAGGAGTTAAATAGAGCAGCACCTAACGACTTAACCTCATCACCTGAGGAAGGAAACTCAGAAGCCGCAGTACCACTCACATCCACCAACGGAAACCCATAGACAGAATCAGCCGAAGTACCACTTGTGACCACAGGAGGGAGCTCGACCACAGAATTCACAACATAAACCACTGTTTGGGCGCACGGCAAGGCTCGGAAGGGAAGGCACGTCATTTGGCTTTTTAAATGGAAAATTAGCTCCAATCATTAGCGGACACCATGTCACGTTTGGAGAGCCCTTGTGTGCCTAAACATTGGAGATCCCCCACAAATGACCCCATTTTGGAAACTAGACCCCCAAAGGAACTAATCTAGATGTGTGGTGAGGAGTTTGAACCCCCAAGTGCTTCACAGAAGTTTATAACGCAGAGCCATGAAAATAAAAATAAAAAATTATTTTCTCAAAAATGATCTTTTAGCCTGCATTTTTTTATTTTCCCAAGGGTAACAGGAGAAATTTGACCCCAAAAGTTGTTGTCCAGTTTCTCCTGAGTACGGTGATACCCCATATGTGGGGGTAAACTACTGTTTGGGCACATGCCGGGGCTCGGAAGTGAAGTAGTGACGTTTTGAAATACAGACTTTGATGGAATGCTCTGCGGGCGTCACGTTGCGTTTGCAGAGCCCTTGATGTGGATAAACAGTAGAAACCCCCCACAAGTGACCCCATTTTGGAAACTAGACCCCGAAAGGAACTTATCTAGATGTGTGGTGAGCACTTTGAACCCCCAAGTGCTTCACAGAAGTTTATAACGCAGAGCCGTGAAAATAATAAATACTTTTTCTTTCCTCAAAAATAATTATTTAGCCCAGAATTTTTTAATTTTCCCAAGGGTAACAGGAGAAATTTGACCCCAATATTTGTTGTCCAGTTTCTCCTGAGTACGGTGATACCCCATATGTGGGGGTAAACTACTGTTTGGGCACATGCCGGGGCTCGGAAGTGAAGTAGTGATGTTTTGAAATGCAGACTTTGATGGAATGCTCTGCGGGCGTCACGTTGCGTTTGCAGAGCCCCTGATGTGGCTAAACAGTAGAAACCCCCCACAAGTGACCCCATTTTGGAAACTAGACCCCGAAAGGAACTTATCTAGATGTGTGGTGAGCACTTTGAACCCCCAAGTGCTTCACAGAAGTTTATAACGCAGAGCCGTGAAAATAATAAATACGTTTTCTTTCCTCAAAAATAAATATTTAGCCCAGAATTTTTTATTTTCCCAAGGGTTACAGGAGAAATTGGACCCCAAAAGTTGTTGTCCAGTTTCTCCTGAGTACGCTGATACCCCATGTGTGGGGGTAAACCACTGTTTGGGCACACGTCGGGGCTCAGAAGGGAAGTAGTGACTTTTGAAATGCAGACTTTGATGGAATGGTCTGCGGGTGTCACGTTGCGTTTGCAGAGCCCCTGGTGTGCCTAAACAGTAGAAACCCCCCCACAAGTGACCCCATTTTAGAAACTAGACCCCCCAAGGAACTTATCTAGATATGTGGTGAGCACTTTGAACCCCCAAATGCTTCACAGACGTTTACAACGCAGAGCCGTGAAAATAAAAAATCATTTTTCTTTCCTCAAAAATGATGTTTTAGCAAGCATTTTTTTATTTTCACAAGGGTAACAGGAGAAATTGGACCCCAGTAATTGTTGCGCAGTTTGTCCTGAGTGTGCTGGTACCCCATATGTGGGGGTAAACCACTGTTTGGGCACACGTCGGGGCTCGGAAGTGAGGGAGCACCATTTGACTTTTTGAATACAAAATTGGCTGGAATCAATGGTGGCGCCATGTTGTGTTTGGAGACCCCTGATGTGCCTAAACAGTGGAAACCCCTCAATTCTACCTCCAACACTAACCCCAACACACCCCTAACCCTAATCCCAACTGTAGCCATAACCCTAATCACAACCCTAACCGCAACACACCCCTAACCACAACCCTAACCCCAACACACCCCTAACCACAACCCTAATTCCAACCCTAACCCTAAGGCTATGTGCCCACGTTGCGGATTCGTGTGAGATTTTTCAGCACCATTTTTGAAAAATCCGTGGGTAAAAGGCACTGCGTTCTACCTGCGGATTTACCGTGGATTTCCAGTGTTTTTTGTGCGGATTTCACCTGCAGATTCCTATTGAGGAACAGGTGTAAAACGCTGCGGAATCCGCACAAAGAATTGACATGCTGCGGAAAATACAACGTATTTTCTGCACCATGGGCACAGCGGATTTGGTTTTCCATAGGTTTACATGGTACTGTAAACCTGATGGAACACTGCTGCGAATCTGCAGTGGCCAATCCGCTGCGGATCCGCAGCCAAATCCGCACCGTGTGCACATGGCCTAATTCTAAAGGTATGTGCACACGCTGCAGAAAACGCTGCGGATCCGCAGCAGTTTCCCATGAGTTTACAGTTCAATGTAAACCTATGGAAAGCAAAAATCGCTGTACACATGCTGCAGAAAAAGTGCACGGAAACGCAGCGGTTTACATTCCGCAGCATGTCGCTTCTTTCTGCGGATTCCACAGCGGTTTTACAACTGCTCCAATAGAAAATCGCAGTTGTAAAACTGCAGTGAAATGCGCAGAAAAACCGCGGTAAATCTGCCATAAATCTGCAGCGGTTTAGCACTGCGGATTTATCAAATCCGCAGCGAAAAAATCTGCAGAGGACCAGAATACGTGTGCACATACCGAAACCCTAACCCTAACCCTAGTTCTTACCCCAACCTTAGTGGAAGAAAAAAAAAATCTTTATTTCATTATTGTCCCTACCTATGGGGGTGACAAAGGGGGGGGTCATTCAGTATTTTTTTTATTTTGATCACTGCGATAGGTTTTATCGCAGTGATCAAAATGCACTTGAAACGAATCTGCCGGCCGGCAGATTCGGCGGGCGCACTGCGCATGCGCCCGCCATTTTGGAAGATGGCGGCGCCCAGGAAAGAAGACGGACGGACCACGGGAGGCTCGGTAAGTATGATTGGGTGGGGGGGAGCACGGGGGTGTGGATCGGAGCATGGGGGGGTAAATCGGAGCACGGGGGGGGGGGAACGGAGCACGGGGGGGGGTGCATTGGAGCATCGGGGGGTGGATCGGACTGCAGGGGGGGTGGATCGGACTGCAGGGGGGGTGGATCGGAGTGCAGGGGAGGTGGTTGGAGTACGGGGGTGGGATTGGAGCACGGGGGTGAGCGGACAAGAGCACGGGGGGAGCGGACAGGAGGACGGAGGGGAGCGGAGCAGTGTAAAGGACAGATCGGTGGCTTGGGGAGGCGATCGGTGGGGTGGGGTGGGGGCACATCAGTGTTTCCAGCCATGGCCGATGATATTGCAGCATCGGCCATGGCTGGATTGTAATATTTCACCAGTTATAATAGGTGAAATATTACCAATCGCTCTGATTGGCAGTTTCACTTTCAACAGCCAATCAGAGCGATCATAGCCACGGCGGGGGTGAAGCCACCCTCCCTGGGCTAAACTACCACTCCCCCTGTCCCTGCAGATCGGGTGAAATGAGAGTTAACCCTTTCACCGGATCTGCAGGGACGCGATCTTTCCATGACGCCACATAAACGTCATGGGTCGGATTGGCACCGACTTTCATGACGCATACGCTGTGTCACAGGTCGGGAAGGGGTTAAGGGCATAAAATTCAAAGTTTGGAAATTGCGATTTTTTTGTCAAAATTTCTACATGTGCGCAAATAAGCACAAAAAATATAGGCCTCAATGTACTACCATTATGAAATACCACATGTCACGAAAGTCTTGGAATCACTGGAATATGTTATAGTATTCCAGATTAATTACCTCGTAAAGTGACACTCGTCAAAACTCAAAAAATTGGCCTGGTCAAGAAGGTGAAAACAGGCATCCGGACAAAAGGGTTAAACCTGCAAAAGATTTTTAAGAGCAATACAATTATCATTGTCAAAGTTTGTCAAATGTAATGTCTTTTTTTTGCTTAGGGCGCCCTACAGGCACCTGACCCTGATACAACATGTTTCTCCTAAAACAGCATGCTGCAACTATGTAGCTGCATCAGATCTAAAATCTGCAGCTTTTTTCCAGGTTGTATGGGACCAGATCAATCACTGTACATTGAAACTGCGCCAATCAACTGGACTAATGGAATATTGCCTTGAAGTAATCAAAGAAAATGATCCCTCCGGCTTCTTACAGGTACAAGCATGGAATAAATTATTAAAAAAATAAAATAAGGAAAAGATGACTCTCAAAACAGTGATTATGGATATGTGATTGTTATTTGGATACTATACACACTTTATGCACATACT
Source organism: Ranitomeya imitator (assembly GCF_032444005.1). NCBI lineage: Eukaryota > Metazoa > Chordata > Amphibia > Anura > Dendrobatidae > Ranitomeya > Ranitomeya imitator. The sequence continues at coordinate 175,599,951 of NC_091286.1, read as the reverse complement.
TGGAACCTGAGATGTCAGTAAATAGCACAGAACAGAACAGGCTTTATGTTCTGATGAGGTTTATAAGTTTTGTTCTTTCTAAATGTAACTGCTGCTATAACATGCACATTATTACTTGAAGTGTGTATTTAAAAGGGTGGCCCAGTACCTGAAATTTAATTTCTAAGTACCGTATATACTCGAGTATAAGCCGACCCGAGTATAAGCTGACCCCCCTAATTTTGCCACAAAAAACTGGGAAAACTTATTGACTCGAGTATAAGCCTAGGGTAGGAAATGCAGCAGCTACTGGTAAATTTCAAAAATAAAAATAGATGCTCTATACCGTTCATTATTGCCCCATAAGATGCTCCATATAAAGCTGTGCCATATATAATGCTCCATACTGTTCATTATTGCCCCATAGATGTGCCATAGAAAGCTCTGCCATATAGTGCTCTGCACCGTTCATTATTGCCCCATAGCTGCCATATAGTGCTGTGTGCCGTTCAGTACTGCCCCATAGCTGCCATATAGTGCTGTGTGCCGTTCAGTACTGCCCCATAGCTGCCATATAGTGCTGTGTGCCGTTCAGTACTGCCCCATAGCTGCCATATAGTGCTGTGTGCCGTTCAGTACTGCCCCATAGCTGCCATATAGTGCTGTGTGCCGTTCAGTACTGCCCCATAGCTGCCATATAGTGCTGTGTGCCGTTCAGTACTGCCCCATAGCTGCCATATAGTGCTGTGTGCCGTTCAGTACTGCCCCATAGCTGCCATATAAGTGCTGTGTGCCGTTCAGTACTGCCCCATAGCTGCCATATAGTGCTGTGTGCCGTTCAGTATTGCCCCATAGCTGCCATATAGTGCTGTGTGCCGTTCAGTATTGCCCCATAGCTGCCATATACTGCTGTGTGCCGTTCAGTACTGCCCCATAGCTGTGCCATAGAAAGCTCTGCCATTGCTGCTGCTGCTGCAATAAAAAAAAAAAAAAGCCATACTCACCTCTCTTGCTTGCAGCTCCCAGCGTCCGGTCCCGGCTTCTCTGCGCACTGACTGATCAGGCAGAGGGCGCCGCGCACACTATACGCGTCATCGCGTCCTCTGACCTGAACAGTCAGAGCGGAGCGACGCCGGGAAGATGGAGCGGCGCCCGGCGGCTGGAACGCGGACAGGTGAATATTACATACTTACCTAGTCCCAGCGATCCTGACGCTCCCTCTGCCTGTCACAGCTGGTCTTCGGTGCCGCAGCCTCTTTCTCTATCAGCGGTCACCGGCACCGCTGATTAGAGAAATGAATACGCGGCTCCACCCCTATGGGAGGTGGAGCCGCCTATTCATTTTTCTAATGAGCGGTCCCACGTGACCGCTGAAGAGGGGAAGAAGCTGCAGCACAGAAGACCGTGGGACGGCAGGGGGAGCGTCAGGATCGCTGGGACTAGGTAAGTATACCTCAGCGCCCTCTCCCCCTCACCCGCCGACCCCACCGCTACCGTGACTCGAGTATAAGCCGAGAGGGGCACTTTCAGCCCAAAATTTTGAGCTGAAAATCTCGGCTTATACTCGAGTATATACGGTATCTATTTTTACACCCTAATCACTTTTGTAATTAGCTTTATTATACAATATCCTGCACTTCTCTCTATCCTGCTAATCCCTAAATGTGTTATTTTACTACCCTTCATTTTACATTTGGTTTGAGAGGAGTCTCAAACAGGTAACTATAGGTGGCTGGGGCTGCACTCACTTCCCACATCATCTGTCACCCCTCGTGGACCAAGAAGTCATCAGGGGGCGAAGCTACAGTTACTACAGTTTTTTTATCTCTGCCCTCTGAAGATGTCATGGATAGTGTTGAGCGATACCATCCGATATTTGAAAATATCGATATCGGATTGGATCGGCCGATATCCAAAAAATATCGGATATCGCCGATACCGATACCCGATACCAATGCAAGTCAATGGGACAAAAATATCAGAATTAAAATAAACCCTTTCTTTCCTTGTAGGTTAATTCTACATGAAGGAAAACAACTAAGAATAATGTAGGATGTATTGGGGGAGGTGGAGGAGACATTAAAGGCATAGAGGTTTAGCCCAATCAAATGGAATAGCAGGAATTCTTTTCTTTTTTTTAACACATTCGGAGTTACAAAGATATTGACTACGTTAAAATTTTTATATTTTGTCAGATATTTATGTTTCACTACTTCCTTGCTCTTTACCTTCTTTTTTACTTCTCCCACACTTTCTTCTTCATCATCCTCAGCAGCATCTTTTTCATCAACTTCTTATTCACCTTATTCATCTTCTTCTTCACCTTCTTCCTGTTATTATTTTTTTACATTCTTCATATTCTTTTTATTCAACTATTATTCTTCATATTCTACTTCTTCATCTTCTTCATATTCTTCTTCATCATATTCTTATTTGTGACAGGCATTCCTGTAGTAGTTATCTATAAAAGTTTGAAGATTACACCTTCCGTTCTGCCTGTCACAAAAGATTTACAACAGGATTTGTCCGCGTTCAGTTTGTCCTGCAGCAGCAGGTTTTTTCCAGGGGCACCACGAGGAGGAGCGGACTCACCCCCATACCCTACTTAGTCTTCTTCTGCTTATAATTGAGATAATATCTTTTGCTCTGATTTTTAGTCTTATGCTTAATGTTCTTCTGCTTTTTGTTCTGCAGCTTCTTGTTCTTCTGCTTCTTGGTCTTCAGCGTCGTCGTCTCCAGGGTCGTCGTGTTCAGGGTCGTCGTCTTCTTCGGGGTGGTCTTCAGGGTCGTCGTCTCCAGGGTCGTCGTCTCAGGGGTCGTCGTCTTCTTCAGGGCGATCTTCAGGGTCGTCGTCTTTAGGGTCGTCGTCATGGAGATCCAAAGTGATTAGCAAGAAGGTGCAAGAAGGCTGAGGAACTGCCGAGAACCAGCTGATGTTACTGGAACCCGGATGGCTACTCGAAGGTACAAGAGCCAATGGAACTACCAAGGACCAGCTGATGGTACTGTAACCCGGTTACTAAGCAGGAGGTGCCCGTGCCAGAAAGCACTACCAAGGACCACCAGACGTTGGTGGAACTCGGATACCCAGAAGGAGGCACCTAAGCCAAAGGCTCTGCCTGGAACCAGCTTACGGTAATGGAACCAGGATAGGGAGCAGAAGGTACAAGAGCCAATGGAACTACCAAGGACCAGCTGACGGTACTGTAACCCGGTTACTAAGCAGGAGGTGCCCGTGCCAGAAAGCACTACCAAGGACCACCAAATGTTAGTGGAACTCGGATACCCAGAAGGAGGTACCTAAGCCAAAGGCTCTGCCTGGAACCAGCTGACAGTACTGGAACCAGGGGGACCTATTCATCCCTAAGTGCATGCCACAGTGATAAGGGATCAGCTGACGCCGCACAGTATGAAGAAGGCGGAGGGAGATGAGTGAGAGGTGAAGATATGCACTGCGCATGCCCATGAATCCCAGCCCCGCAGTGTGAATAAATCAAAAGACACTGCAGGGTGTGATCTCGGGCAGCGCAGCCGCACAGGCGCAGTCAGCCTGACAACAAATGATGTCAGAAGACGGGCAGCGCTAACTGCGCATGCCCAAGGGATAACATAACAGCGCAGGCTCTGGGACAGATTCAAACAACGCTGAGGAGGCGGCGCCCGGCGCCAAGGGGGTATGAATGACCGCTGTGCTGTGTCTCATTAAGAAGGAAAGTCCTCCTCTGGGACAGTTTCACGGTATGAGGGGGCACATTTTATAAGTGTTAAGTTCACCTTGTGCAAGGAGCATAACTAAAAGAGCCACCTTTTCCTTGTGCAGCATTAGTGCTGCACAAGGTGGCTCTTTTAGTTACAAACGCCTTGGGGAGGAAAGGTTCCCTTTCATTTCTGTAGTAGTGTTAGTGTGGAGGGAGCAGGAGAAATTGCCAGATACACAACAGGAGAGCAGCTGGCGTTACTGAACCCCAATAACAGAGGAGCAACTGTTGACTGTGCAGACAGCACTTACGGGCAGCAACTGGCGGTGTCGGAGCCCAGGGTCAATGCTAGAAGCAGAGTGTAGGCCGAGGCCTAATTTGAGCAAGTTAAATATCTGTTGTAGTCTTAGTGAGGAGGGAGCAGGAGAAATTGTCGCACACACAGCAGGGGAGCAGCTGGCGTTACTGAACCCCAATAACAGAGGAGCAACTGTTGACTGTGCAGATAGCACTTCTGGGGAGCAACTGGCGGTGTCGGAGCCCAGGGTCAATGCTAGAAACTGAGTGGAGAACTTGCCGCACATACAGCAGGGGAGCAGCTGGCGTTACTGAACCCCAATAACGGAGGAGCAACTGTTGACTGTGCAGACAGCACTTCCGGGCAGCAACTGGCGGTGTTGGAGCCCAGGGTCAATGCTAGAAACTGAGTGGAGAACTTACGGCACACACAGTAGGGGAGCAGCTGGCGTTACTGAACCCCAATAACAGAGGAGCAACTGTTGACTGTGCAGACAGCACTTCCGGGCAGCAACTGGCGATGTTGGAGCCCAGGGTCAATGCTAGAAACTGAGTGGAGAACTTGTGGCACACACAGCAGGGGAGCAGCTGGCGTTACTGAACCCCAATAACAGAGGAGCAACTGTTGACTGTGCAGACAGCACTTCCGGGCAGCAACTGGCGATGTCGGAGCCCAAGGTCAATGCTAGTAGCAGAGTGTAGGCCGAGGCCTAATTTGAGCAAGTTAAATATCTGTTGTAGTCTTAGTGTGGAGGGAGCAGGACAAATTGCCGCACACACAGCAAGGGAGCAGCTGGCGTTACTGAACCCCAATAACAGAGGAGCAAATGTTGACTGTGCAGACAGCACTTCCGGGCAGCAACTGGCCGTGTCGGAGCCCAGGGTCAATGCTAGAAGCAGAGTGTAGGCTGAGGCCTAATTTCAGCAAGTTAAATATCTGTTGTAGTCTTAGTGTGGAGGGAGCAGGAGAAATTGCCGCACACACAGCAGGGGAGCAGCTGGCGTTACTGAACCCCAATAACAGAGGAGCAACTGTTGACTTGCAGACAGCACTTCCGGGCAGCAACTGACGGTGTTGGAGCCCAGGGTCAATGCTAGAAGCTGAGTGGAGAACTTGCCGCACACACAGCAGGGGAGCAGCTGGTGTTACTGAACCCCAATAACAGAGGAGCAACTATTGACTGTGCAGACAGCACTTCCGGGCAGCAACTGGCGGTGTCGGAGCCCAGGGTCAATGCTGGAACCTGAGTGGAGAACTTGCTGCGCACACAGCAGGGGAGCAGCTGGCATTACTGAACCCCAATAACAGAGGAACAACTGTTGACTGTGCAGACAGCACTTCCGGGCAGCAACTGGTGGTGTTGGAGCTCAGGGTCAATGCTAGAAACTGAGTGGAGAACTTGCCGCACACACAGCAGGGGAGCAGCTGGTATTACTGAACCCCAATAACAGAGGAGCAACTGTTGACTGTGCAGACAGCACTTCCGGGCAGCAACTGGTGGTGTTGGAGCCCAGGGTCAATGCTAGTAGCGGAGTGTAGACCGAGGCCTAATTTGAGCAAGTTAAATATCTGTTGTAGTCTTAGTGTGGAGGGAGCAGGAGAAATTGCCGCACACACAGCAAGGGAGCAGCTGGCATTACTGAACCCCAATAACAGAGGAGCAACTATTGACTGTGCAGACAGCACTTCCGGGCAGCAACTGTCGGTGTCGGAGCCCAGGGTCAATGCTACAAGCAGAGTGTAGGCTGAGGCCTAATTTGAGCAAGTTAAATATCTGTTGTAGTCTTAGTGTGGAGGGAGCAGGAGAAATTGCCGCACACACAGCAGGGGAGCAGCTGGCATTACTGAATCCCAATAACAGAGGAGCAACTGTTGACTGTGCAGACAGCACTTCCGGGCAGTAACTGGCGGTGTTGGAGCCCAGGGTCAATGCTAGAAACTGAGTGGAGAACTTGCCGCACACACAGCAGGGGAGCAGCTGGTGTTACTGAACCCCAATAACAGAGGAGCAACTGTTGACTGTGCAGACAGCACTTTTGGGCAGCAACTGGCGGTGTTGGATCCCAGGGTCAATGCTAGAAACTGAGTGGAGAACTTGCCGCACACACAGAAGGGGAGCAGCTGGCGTTACTGAACCCCAATAACAGAGGCGCAACTGTTGACTGTGCAGACAGCACTTTCAGGCAGCAACTGGCGGTGTTGGAGCCCAGGGTCAATGCTAGTAGCAGAGTGTAGGCCGAGGCCTAATTTGAGCAAGTTAAATATCTGTTGTAGTCTTAGTGTGGAGGGAGCAGGAGAAATTGTCGCACACACAGCAGGGGAGCAGTTGGTGTTACTGAACCCCAATAACAGAGGAGCAACTGTTGACTGTGCAGACAGCACTTTCAGGCAGCAACTGGCGGTGTTGGAGCCCAAGGTCAGTGCTTGAAACTGAGTGGAGAACTTGCCGCACACACAGCAGGGGAGCAGCTGGTGTTACTGAACCCCAATAACAGAGGAGCAGACAGCACTTCCGGGCAGCAACTGGCGGTGTCGGAGCCCAGTGTCATTGCTGGAAACTGAGTGAAGAACTTGCCGCACACACAGCAGGGGAGCAGCTGGCGTTACTGAACCCCAATAACAGAGGAGCAACTGTTGACTGTGCAGAGAGCACTTCCGGGCAGCAACTGGCGGTGTTGGAGCCCAGGGAATCCAGGAGAAGCAGAGTGTAGGCCGACGCCAAATTGGAGCAAGTTTAATATCTGAAGTTGTGTGAGTGTAGAGGTAGCAGGAGAAATTGACGGATACACAGCTGGGGATCAGCTTACATTACTGAAACGCAATAACACGGCAGCAGTGTTGACTGTGCAGACGGCACTTCCGAGAACCAACTGGCCGTGTTGGAGCCCAGGGAATCCAGGAGAAGCAGAGTGTAGGCCGAGGCCAAATTGGAGCAAGTTTAATATCTGAAGTAGTGTGAGTGTGGAGGTAGCAGGAGCAATTGCCGGATACACAGCTGGGGATCAGCTGACGTTACTGAAACCAAATAACACTGGGTCATGTGTTAACTGTGCAGACGGCACTTCTGAGCAGCAACTGGCAGTGTTGGAGCCCAGGGATTACAGTTCAGGTGGTAGAAACATGAACACAACAGGGGACCTGGATACTGTTGCCCACCAATTATTTAATCTGGAAGAGGAGTGGCAAATTCTTGCGAGATCCAGGCCTTGTTCATTTTCATAAATGTAAGCCGGTCAGCGTTATCGGAGGATAGTCGCATATGATGGTCTGTTAGTACACCACCTGCGGCACTAAAGACGCGTTGCGATAATACACTAGCAGCAGGGCAAGCCAGCACCTCCAATGCATACTGGCTAAGCTCTGGCCATGCATACAGCTTAGAGACCCAAAACTTGAAGGTGGAAGAGCCGTCTGGGAGTACACTGAGAGGGCAAGACATGTAGTCTGTCACCATCTGACGGAAATGTTGCCTCTTGCTGACTGGAGCCATCTGTGATGGTGTAGACATTTGTGGCGGGCACACAAAACTTTGCCACAGTTGGGCCATACTGGTCTTGCCTTGTGCTGAGGCACTGCTTCTGCTCCCTTTGTGCAGAGCTTCCTCCACTGCCTCGATGCACTGAACTGCTTTGTAAAGCACTAGCAGCACTGCTCTCGATTGGACTGGAGAAAATGATGGACTGCACCAGTGTGTCTTGGTACTCCCGCATTTTACGCTCCCGGTTCAACGGTGTTATGAGGCTTTGTAAGTTGTCCGGGTAGCGAGGATCTAGGAGGGTGTGCACCCAATAATCAGCCGTGTTCAGAATGTGGGCGATGCGGCGGTCGTTTCTCAGGCACTGCAGCATGAAATCAACCATGTGCTGCAGACTGCCAACTGGCCAAAGAAACGCTGTCCCCTGCTTGAGGCGTGATCTCTGCCTGCTCTGCATCACCCCACCCTCGCTCTACATACTGACTACCGGAGAATTGTGTAACTCCCTCCTCTAGACAGATGTCTTCCTCCTCCATTGACTCCTCCTCATCCTCCTCACAAAGTGTCCCCTGCCTAGGCCTTTGTGAGGAACCACGTTGCGCAGACTATCCAGAAGCAGATGGCATTTGTGACTCCTCATCCTCCACCTCTTCCACAACCTCCTCCCTTGCAGTGTTCTGTCAAGCAGGCAAATAAGGTAGATAGTCATGCTGACTAGTGCATCATCTGCACTCGCCATCCGTGTGGAATCTTCGAAGGCACGCAAAACCTGGCAGATGTCCTTCATAGTGGCCCACTCAGTGGTTGTGAAGTGTGAACGGCGCGCAGTGCGACTTGTTTGTGCCTGATGCAGTTGGTACTCCATTACTGCTGGCTGCTGCTCACACAACCGCTCCAACATATGTAATGTTGAATTCAACCTGGTGGTCACATATGATGCAATAATAATAATAAAAATAATAATAATCTTTATTTATATAGCGCCAACATATTCCGCAGCGCTTTACAGTTTAACAGTTTCAAACACAACAGTCATAAGTAACAATGTTAACAATACAATAATTAAAGCAACACAAGACGACCCTGCTCGTGAGAGCTTACAATCTACAATGAGGTGGGGAAATACAAAGTACAGGTGTGTATTTACAATGATGTATTTACAATGATGGTCCAGCCATCTTCAGGGAGTGGGGAATAGATGGAAGTAGTGAACGGGCTACACACAAACAAAATAACTGATTAGGGAACATGATAGGCCACTCTGAACAAATGTGTTTTGAGGGAGCGCCTAAAACTATGCAAATTGTGGATGGTCCTAATTTCTTGGGGTAGAGCATTCCAGAGGATTGGCACAGCACGGGAGAAGTCTTGTAGTCGGGAGTGGGAGGTACGGATTAGTGCAGAGGTTAGTCGAAAGTCATTTGCAGAGCGCAGAGGTCGGTTAGGCCGATAGACAGAAATGAGGGAGGAGATGTAAGGGGGTGCTGCACTGTGGAGAGCTTTGTGGTTGAGATCAAGTACTTTGAATTGTATCCTGTAATGAATGGGCAGCCAGTGTAATGACTGGCGAAGAGCGGACGCGTTTGAGTAACGATTAGCTAGATAGACGACCCTGGCTGCTGCATTAAGGATAGACTGGAAAGGGGAAAGTCGAGTGAGGGGGAGGCCAATTAATAGAGCGTTGCAGTAGTCCAGGCGGGAGTGGATCAGGGCGACAGTGAGAGTTTTTGTTGTTTCTATGGTGAGAAAAGGGCGGATTCTAGAGATGTTCTTTATGTGTAAGCGGCATGAGCGGGCAAGAGATTGTATATGGGATGTGAAGGAGAGATCGGAGTCAAACATAACACCCAGATAGCGCGCCTGCTGCCTGGGTGTTATTATGGTGCCACCCACGGAGAGGGAAACGTCAGGTTTAGGGAGGTTAGTAGATGGTGGGAGCAGAAGAAGTTCAGTTTTGGAGGGGTTGAGTTTCAGATAGAGCGCGGACATGATGTCAGAGACTGCGGACAGACAGTCAGTGGTGTTCTGTAGTACAGCAGGAGTAAGGCCAGGGAATGACATATATAGTTGTGTGTTGTCGGCATAAAGATGGTACTGAAAGCCAAATCTGCTGATAGTCTGTCCAATTGGGGCCGTATAGAGGGAGAAGAGAAGGGAGTCAAGGACTAAGCCCTGGGGTACCCCGACAGTGAGAGGGAGAGGAGATGAAGTGGAGCCAGAGAACAGAACACTGGATGAGCGGTCAGAAAGATAGGAGGAGAACCAGGAGAGAGCCAAGTGCCAAGTGACTGGAGCCTAGAGAGTAAGAGAGGGTGGTCAACAGTGTCAAAAGCTGCAGAAAGATCGAGAAGAATGAGCAGAGAGTGGTCACCATTACATTTTGCTGTCAGAAGGTCGTTGATCACTTTGATGAGTGCAGTTTCTGTCGAGTGTAGGGGGCGGAAGCCGGACTGTGAAGGGTCTATGAGAGAGTGAATGGAGAGGTAACGGGTAAGGCGGGAGTAGACTAGGCGCTCCAAGAGTTTAGAGATGAAGGGGAGATTGGAGACCGGTCTGTAGTTGTTTGTGCAGGATGGGTCGAGGGTGGGTTTCTTTAGTAACGGAGTAATGATAGTGTTTGAAGGAGGAGGGGAAAATGCCAGAGGAGAGGGAGAGATTAAAGATTGTAGTTAGGTGAGTAGTGACGACTGAGAGGGAATGGGGTCGATAGAGCATGTAGTCGGATGAGAAGAAGAGAGGAGCCTGGAGACTTCTTCTTCTGTGATGGGATCAAATGCGGAGAGTGAGCCAGGGGAGATGCAGGGAGGGATGGGAGTCACTGAACTTGGTGTCTGGGAGCGGATTTCCTGGCGGATATTGTCTATTTTCTCTATAAAGTGGGAGGCCAGGTCATCAGCACAAATGTCTGTGATAGGGGCTTGAGCTTTTGGTCTGAGGAGAGAGTGAAAGGTGTCAAAAAGTTTCTTGGGGTTGTTGGATAGTGAGGAGATCAGAGTGGTGAAGCAGGTCTGTTTGGCAATGTGAAGGGCAGAGTTATATGTTTTTAACATAAATTTGAAGCGTATGAAGTCTTCTGGTGTGCGAGTTTTCCTCCATAAGCGTTCAGCACTCCTAGAGCATTACTGGAGAAATCGGGTTTGTGATGTGAGCCAGGGCTGTTTTACTGTGTTTGGAGGTTCTGAGGGTGAGGGGAGCTACTTGGTCTAGGGTGCTTCTAAGAGTGTCATTGTAGTGGTGTACAGCCAGATCAGGACAGGAAAAAGAGGAGATTGGGGACAGTGATGAGTGTAAGGAGTCTGAAAGTGTACGAGGGTTAATGGCTTGTAGATTTCTGACTGAATGGTAGGAAGGAGGGTGCTAGGGTGAGCGAGGATTTGTGAGCATGAAGGAGAGAATGTTGTGGTCAGAGAGGGGAAGCGGTGAGTTATTTAGGTAGGAGATTGAACATAGCCAGACAAAGACCAGGTCAAGGGTGTTACCGTCCTTGTGTGTCCCAGAGGCTGAGAGCTGTGAGAGGCCGAGCGAAGTGGTTAGTGATAGAAGCTGGGATGCAGATGTAGAAGTGGGGTTGTTTATGGGGATGTTGAAGTCTCCCAGGATAAGGGTTGAGAGTTCTGAGGACATGAAGTGCGGCAGCCAGGCAGAGAAATGGTCCAGGAGGTGGGTGGGTGAGCCTGGGGGCCGGCATATGACCGCTGTTCTGAGGGAGAGGGGACGGAAGAGCCTGATGATGTGGACCTCAAAAGAAGGGAATGAGAGTGATGGAGTTGGTGGGATGACCTGGAAGGTGGCTTGTGGGGAGAGGAGTATGCCAACTCCACCACCAGGTCTGTTTGTGGGTCTCGGGGAATGGGAGATTTGAAGGCCACCATGGGAAATGGCAGCAGGGGAGACCGTGTCAGAATCCTGGATTCAGGTTTCAGTGAGGGCCAATAGATTTAGAGAGTTGTTCAGAAAGTAGTTGTGCTGGAAAGGAAGCTTGTTACATACAGACCGTGGATTCCAAAGGGCACAATTAAAAGAAGGAGATGAGGGAGTGCAAGTAATATTAATAAGGTTAGAATGGTTTTGATGTGAGGTAGGGTAGCAGTTGAGGTTGTGGAATGGTGGACCAGGGTTGGTGGAGATGTCTCCTGAAATCAGTAGGAGTAGGAAGATATAAAGCAAGAAGTTTTTGGAATTGTAAGAAGTTTTTTTGTGCAGTGTATTTTGGCAAGATGGAGTGAGGTTTTTCAGGAAGGTGAGAAGTGCATGGGAGCTGTACATGGGAGAGGGGAGTATAGAGGGGCTGATGTATATGAGTTGTGATGGAGTGGGGATGGGGTGGTGGATGTGGATTGCAAGGGAGCATAGGAGGATAGGAATAAAGCACATGGATAGGAGGGAGAGCAGAGTGTGGGTTACCTGACTCCTGCCCTGACTAACTGCCATGGAATAACTGCTATAACTTGATGCTTAGCTATTGCGATGCTTTGCTGAATGCGTGTGACCCCACACTTGCGTGCACCTCTAAGAATGAATCTAAATGTATAGGCCCCCAGTGCAGGGAGAGGACAGCGGGATTATGGGAGCTGGTTAGTTATAAATTAGGGACAGCTGCTCAACACATCCTGGTGTGGATAGATGATCAAAGATGCAGTCCTGATAACAACTCTATACTAACACCTCTCCTGTGATAAGCATCTACAGAGACCCCCCTGGAGCTACAACAGTGAGTACTGTAAACCATGTAACTAATGATGAATTCTAGCACAGGAGTTGAATGACATGAAATTACCATTCAGGGTGCTAGCTGACAGAAAATCATTGCAAGATACAGAGCATTCAGGATCCAGGGAGAGCTGGGGATATTCACTGCATACCATTCAGTGTGCTGGCTGACAGAAAATCATTGTTAGGGAAGGCGGATGTTCGGGAAGGCGGAATCTGCGCTGCAGAGCTGCAATGCGCGATCTTGCCATGCTGGAACGCTGCAAGTGAGCACAGTCTAGGCGGACCTTGTGCAGCAGTACATCAAGATCCGGATAGTCCCTCAAAAAACTCTGCACGACCAAGTTGAGCACATGTGCCAGACATGGGATGTGAGTGAGGTTGTCTAGGCCCAGAGCTGCCACCAGATTTCGGCCATTGTCACACACTATCATGCCTGGCTGTAGATTCCCTGGCACAAACCACACGTCGCTCTCCTGCTTGATGGCATTCCAGAGCTCCTGCACTGTGTGGCTTCGATTCCCCAAAGAAATTAATTTCAATATGGCCTGTTGATGTTTGGCCACGGCTGTGCTCATATCGGTCGTAACAGGTAAGCGTTCACATGTCCATGTGGAGGTGGACTGTGACGGCTCCTTCAGCGCTGATTCAGAGGAACTGGAGTATGAGGAGGAGTCAATGTGTACAGACTGGATTCCTGCAATCCTTGGAGTTGGCAGAACACGTACAGCGCCACTCTCACGATCTGTACCCGGCTCCACAACATTTACCCAATGGGCAGTGAGGGAAAGGTATCGTCCCTGTCCATGGTGACTGGTCCACGGATCGGTGGTGAGGTGGACCTTGCTACTGATGGCGTTTAGTAGCGCATGTTTAATGTTTCTCTTAACATGCTTTTGCAGGGCAGGGATGGCTTGCCTGCTGAAATAAAAGCGGCTGGGCACCTTGTATTGTGGGACTGCCAATGCCATCAAGTTACGGAAGATGTCAGTCTCCACCAGCCTGAATGACAGTATTTTCAAGGGACAGTAGTTTTGCAATGCCAGCATTCAGAGCCTGTGCTCGGGGGTGGTTTGCCGAGAATGGCCACCTTTTCTCCCATGCCTGTGCTACCGATGGGTGTAGACTGGGCTGGGAGTGTGAGGATGACAGGGAACGTGGTGCTGTGGGTGGAATTACACTGGGTCTCTGGAGAACAGTGCCAGAGGTTCTTCCATGGTGATCCTGTGAGGAAGCTGAACCAGCTGTGTGTGAGCTGGAGGAAGAGGCTACAACACGAGCTGAAGAGGTTGTAGGTGCCGCTGTAGGTTGGCCTAGGTCTTCAGTGTGTTTTTGTAACTCCACCGCGTGCTTGGTCCGCACATGTTTCCACATATTTGTGTTATTGAGGTTGCTGACACTTTTCCCTCTTTTGACTTTCTGATGACACACCTTGCATTTGACAAAGCAAATGTCATCTGCAACTATGTCAAAAAAGGACCAGGCACGGCAAGTCTTGGGAGCGCCCGTTTTGGCTTTTGGAAGAGGCATGCTCCTAATGGGTGCCGAAGTGGAGGCTACAGGCAACGCAGTCTTCCCCCTCCCTCTCCCTCCTTTTTGGGCCGTTCGGGGAATCTCTTCCTCTGAGCTGCTCCCACCACCTTCCTGTACCTCACGCCATGATGGGGCAAGGACCTCATCATCTACACTACCCTCTTCCACCAACTGCTTCTCCTGGGTAGTCTCGGCAGCACAGTACGCACCAGAAAGTGGCACCTGAGTCTCATCATCAGATGCGTACTGAGGTGTGCTGACCATAGGCACTGGCCCACTCCCCTCTTCAGATTCAGAGAGACAAAGCTGTTAGGCATCACTGCATACTGCCGCTGCTTGGCTGGCCCCCTTCTTTCCAAGCCAAGAGATTGAGAGAACAGAAGTAGAGATGGCTCCTGTCCTGGGCTCTCTGACTGCCTGGGCAATTTGGCAGGTGGTGAAGAGACAGATGGGTGCTCTTCAGTGCTCTGTGCCTGCTCTGTGCCTGTGGCACTAATTGAAGTCGATGTGTTAGCTACCATCTATCCGACAACGGCTTCAATTTGTTCGTCCCACAGCAGTGGGGTACAGCGAGCTCCTACAACGCTGCGCATGAAGGACTGTTCCCTGCTAAAACTGGGGGATGATGAGTCACCATTGCCCGCAGCAGGCACAGAATCCCCACGTCCTCTCCCTGCTCCACCTCCACGCCCACGTGCCTTAGTCCCTGCCTTCATCTTGGTAGACTGATAAAGATAGGCAGAAAAGTACTAAGGGCTTAGTGTGCTTATTCCTGAACAGCTGCTAACAGGTATAAGAAACACTAATTTTATAAAGTGTGGACTAGACTTTTTTTTTTTTTTTTAATTTAAATAGATTTTTATTAACAATATAAAAAAAGGAGAACAACAGAATGCCATTTACATTGCATTATATCAGATACACATTTTCTTACTTTTAATAAACCCCAACATTACCCCAACTACCCCCCTCCCCCATAAGACAGCTCAGTCTCAATCTCCACCGCACCGAGGCATTATCTGCCTCTTGTAATTTATCCTCTTCCAGGTCTTAGGAAACACGACGCCTATACTCCTCAATCCAAATCAAGCCAAGGAGACCATATTTTATTAAAGAGTTCTATTTTCCCCCTTTTACTGTACACCCCCTTTTCCAATTTTAGACCATGTTGAACATATTGGAGAAATTCCCTTCTCACAGGTGGTTCCGCGTTTATCCAGTTTCGTGCTATTACTTTCCTGGCCATGTAGAGTAGCCTAGCGATTGCAATCTTCCAAGTATTGTCAACTCCAATTTCTTCCACATATCCCAGCACACATACTATCGGGTCTCTAACAACTCTGCACTTATACGCTGCTTCAACTCGGCTCAAAACCACCACCCAAAAGGCAGCCAGTCTCGGACACGTCCACATCATGTGATATATTCCTGCCTTCTCACTCGCACACCTCGGACACCCAGAATTGGCACGCAATCCCGCTTTGTATAACACTTCCGGAGATTTATATACCCTATGCAAAATGTATAGCTGCGAGAGCCTATATGGTTCACTCAAGGATAGTCGCGGAACCCACTCCATCACCGATTCCCAGGTTTCATTTTCCATCGGCCCCACTTCTCTCTCCCACTTAGCTCTCGCCTTTATAGGGAAATCTAGCAGAAATGTGTGCATAAGGTCCTTATACAGAGTGGAAATAACTCCCCTTGTAGTACCCTCACCACACACATACTCCAACACTATATCATCTTGAACCCTGATATCAGCCTTCTTATTCTGAGCTCTAAAGGCATGTCTCATCTGCGCATACTGATATTCCCCTGTGGATCGCAAACCAAATTCTTCCTGCAATTGGGAAAAGGACTTCAGCTCCTGCTGCTGGATTATCTGGTGAACAAAGCAAATTCCCTTATTCTGCCATTCCATCAATCCTCCCAGGGCCTCAAAATCCTTTAAGTTGTGGTTAGACCATATCGGTGTGAATTTAGTCAACCCTGTAACCCCACGAATCTGCCTTAATCTATTTCATAATTTACGAATCAGGAACAGGGTTGGGTATATTTTCCCCAGCGCGCCCAATGAGCCATCCTCCAAACACCTGGCCATCGGTCGTCGGTCCGTCACCTCTTCCAATAGCTGTTGTACTGCACTGGATGACGCCCCTCGCGCCCAGCCCTTCAAATGCTGGCTCTGGGCCGCAAGGAAGTATATTTCCGGGTTGGGCAAAGCCAAACCACCATCTTCCTTGGGTCGTTGAAGCGTCTCCAAGCTAATACGTGGATATTGTCTACCCCATATCAAACTTCTAAAGAGGGCATTAATCTGCCTGAACTTCCCCCGAGGGATCCAAATTGGTGCGTTATGCAGAACATAAAGAATTTTGGGCATAAGGACCATTTTAATAAGGTTTACCCTACCGACGACCGATAGATGTAGCTTATTCCAGGCGTCTACCTTTGCCTTGAGTACCCCCATAACAGGAGTCAAATTTCTTTGCAGAAACTCCGCCACCGGCACCGAAATCCATATTCCAAGATATTTAAATTGGGAAACCACCTTCAGCCTCTCATCCCCAACATCCTCACTCACATTCTCTCCTACGTCATCCACTCTAAAAAGAACCGTCTTATCCCAATTAATTGTTAGTCCCGACACAGTACCAAATCTCTCAACAATTTCAACGGCCCCTCTTAGTGAATTGTCTGGATCCTCCAGGAACAGCAAAACATCATCCGCATATAACGCTATTTTTTCCTCTACTTTGCCATACCTAAACCCAGGGACCCCATCCGACTGCCGAATCTTAGCAGCAAGAGGTTCTACAGCCAACGCGAACAGGAGGGGTGAAAGCGGGCATCCCTGCCTAGTACCCCTAGCCAGCCCTATAGGACGAGATAGCTCCCCATTTACTCTAATTCTGGCGGATGGTAATGAGTACAACAGCTGTATCCAGGCCACAAACTGCGGGCCAAACCCCATACATTCCAGCACCTGCCAGAGGTACCCCCATTCGACGCTGTCAAACGCCTTGTGTGCATCTAGCGATACAATCACTCTTCGACCACAGTTATCAGACTCTACCTGCAAATTTACATATAACCTCCTCAAATTGATCGCCGTTGATCTATCCGGCATAAAGCCAGATTGGTCCGAATGCACCAGACTCGCAATAACACTAGAGAGGCGGAGAGCCAACACCTTGGCCAGAAGCTTGACATCAATTGTTAGTAAAGAAATTGGGCGGTACGACTCCGGTTTCCCCAAGTCCTTATCCTCCTTTGGAATGACCACTATTATGGCCTCTCTCATAGAGGCTGGCAAGCGCCCACAAGACCTAGCTTCCTCCAATACCATTTTTAATCTAGGAATCAACACTTCTGCCAACCCTTTATAGATCTCAGCGGGTAACCCATCGACCCCAGGCGTCTTCCCATTGGCCATAGACATCAATGCCCGACTCAATTCCTCCTCAGTGATAGGGGCCTCAAGGCTCTCCCTATCTGCCTCACTCAGTCTCGGCAAATCCAGACCTTCCAAGAAAGTCAGTGCATCCTCGACCGATTCACCAACCCGAGAGGAATACAAATCTGCATAGAAGTCCGCAAAGGCTCTCAAAATTTCAGGTGTTTCCGTTATTTTACCTCCACTAGCAGAATCCAAAGAGTGTATATATGAAGAACCTCTCTGAGCAGCAGCCACTACCGACAGCATATGTCCCACTGTTTCTCCCTCCTGATAGAACAATACCCTTTGGAAATCTCGTTTCCTCTCAGCTTTGCCTAGCAGAATTTTTTCCAAATGATTTTGTGCGTTTTTCATTCTTCTCTCTGCCTCAGGGGTTCCCAGTGTGGCCATCCCATCCTCTGCTTCCTTCAACTCCTCAACTGCCGCTTTTTCTACCTCTCTCGTCCTCCGCTTACACCTACTAATGTCCCTAAACAGTAGTCCCCTCAGGTACGCCTTCATTGCATCCCAAATTGTAAGAGCGTCGGCGCTTCCATCATTTAAGAGAAAGAATTCCGCCACCTCCCGTCCTATACTTTCCAACTCAATACTCTGTAACCAATTAGGATGAATCTTCCATTCTCTCCCACTTAGCGAGCGAGCCCCCTCCAATCTAACCTCTACTTCAATTGGACTATGGTCCGACAAGGCCCTTGGCAGATATCTCACCTCCCCAACCAATGTGTCCAAAATCCTGTTACCCAGAGCCATATCAATCCTAGAGAGTGTGGCATGTGCCGGTGAATAACATGAGTACCCTCTCTCCCCCACATGTCTAACCCTCCACAGATCAATCAAACCTATCTCCTGTATATAGGTGCCAAATGTTGTTATGTGTCCCTCCGACCTATTCTGAGTATTTTTATTTTTATCCCAATATTCATCACAGATGTTATTTAGATCTCCGATAATTATTAACGGTGTCGGTCCCCATTTTTCCACTCGCTCCATTACTTCTCTAATCTTCCTGCTAGAGTAGGGAGGCGGAATATACATCGCGGCAACACACAGCATCACTCCATACAGTATACACCGTAATAGTACATACTGTCCCTCCACGTCCACATATACCTTCACCTCCTCATACTGAACTCCCGCTGGAACCAAGATTGAGACTCCTCTTGCATACGTGGAGAAGGTAGAATGATATCCCCTCTGGATCCATCGTCTATTCAAAACATCCACTTTTTCCCTTACCAAATGCGTCTCCAGCAAGCATATCATTGAGGCCCTTTGGTCTCTTGCATATTGCAAACACGCAGCACGTCTAGATTTCTCCCCTAGGCCTCTCACATTCCAGCACAAAATCTTAAAACGGGTCCCCATCACTTGGCTCATCTTCACTATAAGTATCATCAATTTTGAGCTCAGGCTGTCTAACTACCCTCCCCCCCCCCCCTCCCAACTCCCCCTCCCACCCTTCCCCCCTCACATCTAACCATTCCACCTCTTTCCAAGAGTGGGGCATCATCGCCCATAGCGAACACTCCGTTTGGCATTACCTTCCCAACCCTCCTCCCACCACTGTACATAACAGGATTTCAGACATTTTGAAAAATAACGTTCTCAAAACATTTTAACTTAGAATTATTTGCACACACAAGAAGTCTGCATAAACTTAAAATATGTCGCAAACCCTTCCTCCCCCTTTCCCAGCAGCCATTACACCATCCCTTTAACTTTAACTGGATATAATCCAGCTCCCTTCTTCCCCCCCCATACCCCTTGGCTTGTCAATCACATGACTCTTTTCCAACTGACAGATAAGTAAACAACTTCAGACTCTTCCCACAGTTTCAGTTTCCTTTTCCTTTAAGCTTTTTAGCATTAATATCGATCCACTGGGTAGCGTCCTCCGGCTTCTGGAAAAAATGAATTTTATCAAACGCCACCACCCTCAGTCTTTCTGGGAACATCATGGAATACTGCACACCCAATTCCCTCAGCCGTCTCTTGATACCCGTGAACATCATCCGTTGTTTCTGCACCAGAGTAGAATAGTCTGGGTATATAGCAATCTTTTGACCTTCAACTGTCAGATCCGTCATGTCTCTGGCCTTCCTCAGGATAATGTCTCTGTCTCTATAGTTTAGAATTTTGGCGAGCATGGTACGGGGATTCGCTCCAGGGACAGGTGGTTTCGGCGGGACCCTATGCGCTCTTTCTACCGCGAACACTTTTGTTAGCGCCATATCTCCAAATGTCTCTAACAGCCATTTTTCAATATATTCCGTTGGATTCCTCCCTTCAGCTTTTTCAGGGATGCCCACTATGCGAATATTATTTCTTGTGGACCTGTTCTCAAGGTCCTCATTTTTCGCAGCCAATTCAGCTATTGCTTGAGTGAACTTTTTCTCTGCTTTTTGCAGCTGCACTATATGGTCTTCTGCCGTGCTCACTCTCTCCTCTACCTCCCCCACACGTTTGTCAATCTTCTGCATGGCTGCGTTTATCTGGGCTGTGTCCCCCTTAACCTCCTGTATCTGTATGGTCAGAGATTGTTTACATGAAGAGACTAGCGCAAAAACGTCTCTTAGGGTAGGCTCAGCTTCTGGCGCCATTTCCTCGGGTCCCCCTTCTGCCACCGCCATTTTACTCTCCTTTCTCCCCTGTTGTACCTCATGTTCTCCTGCTGGGCTCTCCTCCTCCTCCTCCTCTTCGGTATCAGCTCCGGCTCCCTCCTCTGCGGCCTCCGCTCTCGCAAACTGCTGGAGCTTTGCCGCTACCTCCATGCGCTTTCTGCATGCGGCGTTCTCCTTGTCTGCCTTTTCCCTCAAGTCGGCGCCATCTTGGATTGCGCCTGCATCCCCGGCTCCCGCGTCCTTCTGCCGTCTCCTGGTCATGTTCGTCGGTTCCAGCGCTACCGAACAGCACCGCCGGCCTCTCCAAGTCTCCCCGCAGCCAGTAAGCCCCCGCAGGGACCAAACAGCAGCGGCTCTGCAGGATTTTACAATATACAGCGGCGGGAGCTCACAGCCGCACGTCCGCTCACATGGACTCTCAGGCCACGCCCCGTGGACTAGACTTTAATATGAGCTAATGTGGCCTACACAACTGTAAAGTGGAGTGTTTGGTGAACTTTATTAACTTTTTGTTTTTTTCGCAGAACAGACTGCAGCATGAGCTAAACTCACACAGAGACCTTGCAGACAGCCGTGAACGGCGCTGCAAGGCCAAAGAAAGCTCCTATATGTAATCCTATATAGTGTTTTTCCACAATCTAGCAGGATATGGATGGAAACCCACTAATAGGATAAATCTGGAACAATGTGCAGCAGGAAGCACTAATTCAAAAAAGGACAATGGAACAGTGTGAGGCAGTGAAGAACGCTGAGCTAACTACAACCAGCTTTTGCTGCAGAACAGACTACAGCGTGAGCTGAACTCACACAGAGACCTTCCAGACAGCCGTGAACAGCGCTGCAAGGCCAAAAAAGCTCCTATATGTACTCCTATATAGTGTTTTTCCACAATCGAGCAGGATACGGATGGAAACCCACTAATAGGATAAATCTGGAACAATGTTCAGCAGGCAGCACTAATTCAAAAAAGGACAATGGAACAGTATTGAGGCAGTGACGCACGCTGAGCTGACTACAACCAGCTTTTGCTGCAGAACAGACTACAGCGTGAGCTGAACTCACACAGAGACCTTGCAGACAGCCACGAACGGTGCTGCAAGTCCAAAAAAAGCTCCTATATGTACTTCTATATAGTGTTTTTCCACAATCTAGCAGGATATGGATAAAACCCACTAATAGGATAAATCTGGAACAATGTGCAGCAGGCAGCACTAATTAAAAAAAGGACAATGGAACAGTATGAGGCAGTGACGCACGCTGAGCTGTCTACAACCGGCTGTGGCTGCAGAACAGACTACAGAGTGAGCTGCTCTCACACAGAGACCTTGCAGACAGCCGTGAACAGCGCTGCAAGGCAAAAACAAGGTTCTCACACAGCCGTTGCTAAATTAACTTGGGTAAAGCACAATGAAGCAAATCGCTATCTCAAACTGGCCCTCAGTCAGAACACAGCATCCTGTCCCTAACTGAATTCACAGCAGAGTGAACCCAAAATGGTGGCGGCGACTTTTATAGTGCATCATGACATCATTTCAGCAGCCAATCACAGTCATGCCAGTAGTTACATGACTAACATGCAGAACAGGATGTGCCCACACTTCTAATGATTCCTCATTGGCTGAATTGAATGAAACTGGCTCTTTGCATTATGAGAACTTCCGATTCCGGTATCCGATATTGAGAAAGTATCGGAACTCAGTATCGGAATTCCGATACTGCCAATATCGGCCGATACCCGATATTTGCAGTATCGAAATGCTATGCTCAACACTAGTCATGGATCCATGGCTATAGAAGCTGTGGGACAAGTGAGCACAACTCTGGCATTCTGCTTCTGTCCCTACTGCAATTTCTAACTGTGGACCAAGACATCATCATGGAGCAGAGATAAAAGAAGTGAGTGACATTCCAGACCCACTAAGCAGTGCAGCCCATTCCATTCAGTTCAGGTGCTGGCTGTGTTATACAGCCAGTATCCAAAAGTCACTCTTAAATGCTGATTTCAAAAAGAGGTTAGGAATCTTGGAATGTGAATCCTCTCGCTTGTTCCTAACGTCTTCTTAATTGTAGGGTGCCAGTGGGTTGTTATGGCAGCTGGGATTTACTAAAGGGCTCTGTGTCTGCCAAGCTAGTACACCTACAAAGCCAAATATAAAATATCTAAAAGTCTAAACCATCTTTTTTTCCAAAACTTAAATAGCAAAAGCTTTGCATCAGTTCATGTAAAGAACATGCCTACAACTGTGAACATTTGTTTTTCCTTTTTCTAGTTTTGTGAAGCAAACAACAAATAAGACAAAATAACTCAAAAATTCAGTGTGCGTAACTATTCACCTCCTAAAATCAGTACTTTGTAGAGCCTCCAATTACAACTGCAAGTCACTTTGGATAAGTCTCTATGAACTTTCCACATCTTACCACTGGGACTATTGCCCATTCCTGAAGGCAAAACTTCTCCAGCTTCTTCAAGTTAGAAGGGTTTCCTCTGGTTAACAGCCATCTTCGATACTGACCACAAATTCTCAATTGGATTAAGGTCTGAGCATTGACTAGGCTACTAGAATACATTTCCACATTTTCCACTGAAATGTTGCTTTAGCAGTGTGTGCTTTCGGTCATTGTCTTGTTGTAAGGTGAAGCGCCGTCCCAGTCTCAAATCACTGACATAGTGAAACAGGTTTTGCTCAAGAATATACCTATATTTTGCACCATCCATCTTCCCGACTCAAACCATTTTCCCTGTCCCTGCTGCAGAAAAACAACCCCACAGCATGATGCTGCCATCACCATGTTTTGCTGTGGGGATGGTTCTTGGAGTGATGAACTATGTAGTTTTCACACTAGACATAAAAGTTAAATTTTGGTCTCATCTGACCACAGCACCTTCCTCCATACATTTGGAGAATCTCCCACATGTCGTTTGGCAAACTGAAACTGAGCTTTACAATTTGTGTGTGTGTAAGTCAGTGGTCCTCAACCTTTCTGATCTTAAGAGCCACATTCACTTCAGTGAGAAGGTCACGAACCACATACAGCTCCGAGAGTGGGTTGCAAACCACATCCAGCTCCTGCCCTCCTCACAGTAATGCAACCAAAGCCCTCATTATGGGAATAATGAATATAACCAAAGCTTTTCAACAGAAATCACCCCGAAGTAGAATACCAAGATCCATGGGTTCACACAATACCCGTGATCAGCACCCTCCCATCAAGCACTCCCAGCACGATGTCACATCCAGCTCCATCTCCTTTGACCGATAGGATCATCCTGTCTGCAGCACACTATATCTAAATTTTCTCTAAACCACCAAGACCAATATATGTGCATCCAGGTCTGCTCTTCTGTGCAGGGATACTCACAAAGTTCACCATTTTGAGATGTGCTCTTCATACCTAGACCAGGAGCTAATGCACCAAACTGGCAGACAGCCGCGAGCCACAATTGATGGGATCGTGAGCCACATGTGGCTCCCGAGGTACAGGTTGGGGACCCCTGGTGTAAGTGAAGGCGTTCTTCTGCCCACTTTTCCATAAAGGCCACCTCTATGGAATGTACGGCTTATTGTGGTCATACGGGCAGATACTCCAGTCTCTGCTTGGGAACTCTGCAGCTCATTCACTGTTACTTTTGCTCTCTGTAATACCTCTTTACTTAATGCTCTCCTTGCCCAGGCTGAGAGTTTGTGTGGGCAGCCCTCTCTTGACATAGTTGTTGTAGTAACATGCTCTTTCCATTTGATGATAATAGATTTGATGGTGCTCTGGGGGATCATCAGAGATTGTGATATATATATATATTTTTCTTATAACCCAACCCTGACTTGTAATTCTCAACACCTTGTCCCTGACTTCCTAGAGATCTCCTTGGTCTTCATGGTGTTTTTTGGTTAGTGGTGCTTCGGGCTTAACCCCTTTCTGACATTAGACGTACTATCCCGTCGAGGTGGTCTGGGCCCCTATGACCACCGATGGGATAGTACGTCATCACCGATCAGCCGCACTCACGGGGGGAGTGCGGCCGATCGCGGCCTGGTGTCACCTGATTATCACAGCTGACATCCGGCACTATGTAGCAAATAGATAAATGGCGGCACTCTATTGTACTAAAGCAAGGAAATGTGTGATACATGAAATGTGAATAGCATAATGGCTTGTGAAATCTATGAAAAAACACATGAGATGCTTAGCACAAAATTTGGCCAAAAAATGTGAGCCCATCCACCAACGTCAAGGTAATCTCATGGATCGGATGGGTCCGTGACCTGATTGCCTAGTGTGAACACTTACCTCTGGCTAACATCATGGTAAAGCCTGCATTTATAGGAAGGTCGGAACCAAATGCATTTAGATGTAATTAAAATCACAGCATGGTGAAGGGTGGGGTGTTCAAGCCAGAAAACATAGTACATAACACACGATCACAAAGATGGATATAAATAATCATGGTACCGCCGAAAACGTCATCTTGTCCTGCAAAAAACGAGCCGCCATACAGCGTCATCAGCAAAAAAACAAAAAAGTTATAGCCCTCAGAATAAAGCGATGCAAAAATAATTATTTTTTCTATAAATAGTTTTTATTGTATAAAAGCACCAAAACATAAAAAATAAATAAATGAGGTATCGCTGTAATCGTACTGACCCAAAGAATAAAACTGCTTTATCAATTTTACCAAACGTGGGATGGTATAAACGTCCCCGTTAAAAGAAATTCACGAATTGCTGGTTTTTGTTCATTCTGCCTAACAAAAATCGGAATAAAGAGCGATCAAAAAATGTCATGTGCCTAAAAATGGTACCAATAAAAACGTCAACCCATCCAGCATAAAACAAGACCTCACATGACTCTGTGGACCAAAATATGGAAAAATTATAGCTCTCAGAATGTGGTAGTGCAAAAAATATTTTTTTCACTAAAAAGCGTATTTTAGTGTGTGACAGCTGCCAAACATAAAAACCCTCTATAAATAGTAAATCAAACCCCCCTTTATCAGCGCCTTAGGGAAAAATAATAAAATAAAAAAAAGTATTTATTTCCATTTTCCCATTAGGGTTAGGGGCTAAAGTTAGAGTTAAGGTTGGGGCTAAAGTTAGGATTAGGGTTGGGGCTAAAGTTAGGCTTGGGGCTAGAGTTGGGGTTAGGGTTTGCATTACGTTTATGGTTGGGTTATGGATGTGTCAGGGTTAGGGGTATGGTCTTGGATAACAACAGTCGCACTCAAGAATGAAAGTCTTGAAATTTCTATGCCAAACAAACGTGGTTTTTTTTATTGTTGTAAGTGAACACCAAATAAATATCACCGCAGTATTTACAGAGAGATTCAAAGTTTTTCAGGGTAACGTTTCGACCCGCTAAGGTCTTTCTCAAACCCCACTTTGAAAAAAGTAGAAATCATGAAGGGCACAGATCCCTGGAGGATAGCAGGAGTCCCGTTAGGGGCTAGGCTGTAGCTGCAGCAGGTGTCTGCGGTGGTGCAGCTACAGCCTAGCCCCTAACGGGACTCCTGCTATCCTCCAGGGATCTGTGCCCTTCATGATTTCTACTTTTTTCAAAGTGGGGTTTGAGAAAGACCCGGCGGGTCGAAACGTTACCCTGAAAAACTTTGAATCTCTCTGTAAATACTGCGGTGATATTTCTTTGGTGTTCACTTACAACAATAAAAAAACCACGTTTGTTTGGCATAGAAATTTCAAGACTTTCATTCTTGAGTGCGACTGTTGTAATCCAAGACGATAGTGTGAAGAACCCCTCCATGTTCAGTCTGCACCACCTATACCGAGAGTGCACGTCTTACCCTCTACTAGGGTTAGGGGTATGGTTAGGGTTGGGGTTAGGGGTGTGTTGGGGTTAGAGGTGTGTTGGAGTTGGGATTAGGGTTAGGGGTGTGTTCAGGTTAGGAGTGTGGTTACGGTTGAGATTAGGGGTGTGCTGGGGTGTGGTTAGGGTTGGGATAAGGGTTAGGGGTGTGTTGGGGTTAGGTTTGGAGTTAGAATTGTGAGGTTTCTACTGTTTAGGCACACCGGGGGCTCTGCAAATGCAACATGACGTCCCATCTCAATCCATACAATTCTGCGTTGAAAAAGTAAAACGGTGCTCCTTCCCTTCCGAGCTCTGCCATGCGCCCAAACAGTAGTTTCCTCCCACATATGGTGTATTAGCGTACTCAGGACAAATTGCAAAACAACTTCTGAAGTCCAATTTCTCCAGATACCCTTGGGAAAATACAAAATTGTGGGCTAAAAGATCATTTATGTGGAGAATAAAATGATTTGTTAATTTTCACGGCTCTACATTATAAACTTCTGTGAAGCACTTGGGGGTTCAAAGTGCTCACCACACATCTAGATAAGTTCCTTAGGGGGTCTACTTTCCAAAATGGGGTCACTTTTGGGGGGTTTCCACTGTTTAGGCACATTAGGGGCTCTCCAAACGAGACATGGCGTCCTATCTCAATTCCAGCCAATTTTGCATTGAAAAGTCAAATGGTGCTCCTTCCCTTCTGAGCTATGCCATGCGCCCAAACAGTGGTTTACCCCCACATATGGGCTACCAGCGTACTCAGGACAAATTGCACAACAACGTTTGGGGTCCAATTACTCCAGTTACCCTTGGTAAAATAAAACAAATTGGATCTGAATTTCATTTTTTGTGAAAAAAAGTAAATGTTTATTTTTTTTTTAAACATTCCAAAAATTCATGTGAAACACCAGAAGGGTTAATAAACTTCTTGAATGTGGTTTTGAGCACCTTGAGAGGTGCAGTTTTTACAATGATGTCACACTTGGGTATTTTCTATCATGTAGACCCCTCAAAATGACTTCAAATGTGATGTGGTCCCTAAAAAGAAATGGTGTTGTAAAAATGAGAAATTTGCGGTCAACTTTTAACCCTTATAACTCCCTAACAAAAAAAATATAGTTACAAAATTGTGCTGATGTAAAGTAGACATGTGGGAAATGTTACGTATTAAGTATTTTGTGTGACATATCTCTGTGATTTAAGGGAGTGAAAATTCAAATTTGGAAAATTGCGAAATTTTCGCCAAATTTCCATTTTTTTCACAAATAAACTCAAGTATTGTCAAGGAAATTTTACCACTATCCTGAAGTACAATATGTCACGAGAAAAAATTGTCAGAATCACCGGGATCCATGCAAGCGTTCCAGAGTAATAACCTCATAATGGGACAGTGGTCAGAATTGTAAAAATTGGCCCGGTCATTAACGTGCAAACCACCATTGGACGTAAAGGGGTTAATGGTGTTGCAGCCTCAGCGGCCTTTCAAAGGTGTGTATATATTGCCAGACCCTGTGACTCTTAGATTGCACACAGGTGACTTCCTTTCACTAACCATGTGACTTATGGGGGTAATTGCTTGCACCATAAATTTTTAGGGGCTTCATTGCAAAAGGGATGAATACAAATGCACGTTCCAATTTTTAGTTATTTGATCCCATAAATTTAATTTATGTTTATATTTTTCCCATTTCATTTCACCAACTTAGACTGTTTAGTGCTGATGCATCATACACAAATCAGATTACAAAACTATTTAAACACAGGTTGTAATGTTAAATAAAGGTACCAGTTCAGAAATAATGAACCCACATAATTAGCGACTCACTATAAATTATTAAACATGAAAAAAAATACAAAAAAGAGTATAAATATTTTATTTATGTTACAAAGATTTGCATAAAAATACAAATTTATTTTCCTTATTATGGGTACAATGTGATTAAATCCATAAGTGAATATAAAGGGCCGGGGAATTTATCAGGAAACAAAGGTAACCTTATATGTTCAGTAATTACAGTGGGGAAAAAAAATATTTAGTCAGCCACCAGTTGTGCAAGTTCTCCCACTTAAAAAGTTGAGCGGGGCGTGTAATTGACATCGTAGATAGACCACAACTACGAGAGTCAAAATGAGAAAACAAATCCAGAAAATCACCATGTCTGATTTGGCAAAATTTATTTTGCAAATTATGGTGGAAAGTAAGTATTTGGTCACCTAAACACATGCAAGATTTCTGGCTCTCCCAGACCTGTAACTTCTTCTTTAAGATGTTCCTGTGTCCTCCACTGTAGTAATGGCACCTGTTTGAAATTGTTATTAGTGATGAGCGAGTGTACTCGTTGGTCGTGTTTTCCCGAGCACGCTCAGGTGGTCTCCGAGTATTTGTAACTGCTCGGAGATTTGGTTTTTGTTGACGCAGCTGCATGATTTATGGCTGCTAGCTAGCTTGAGTACATGTGGGGGTTGCCTGGTTGGCAGGGAATCCCCACATGTATTCAAGCTGTCTATCAGCTGTAAATTATTCAGCTGAGATAATGAAAACTAAATCTCCGAGCACTTACAAATACTCAGAGACCACCCGAGCGTGCTCGGGTAAACCCGAGCACCGAGTATACTCGCCCATCACTAGTTGTTATCAGTATAAAAGACACCTGTCCACAACCTCAAACAGTCACACTCCAAACTCCACTATGGTGAAGACCAAAGAGCTGTTGAAGGACACCAGAAACAAAAGGCTGGGATGACTAAATCTGCAATAGGCAAGCAGCTTGGTGTGATGAAATCAACTGTGGAAGCAATTATAAGAAAATGGAAGACATACAAGACCACTGATAATCTGGTCCACTGATAATCAGTCTGGGGCTCCACGCAAGATCTATGGGGTCAAAATGATCACAAGAACGGTAAGTAAAAATCCCAGAACCACACGGGGAGACCTAGTAAATGACCTGCATGGAGCTGGGACCACTGTAACAAATGCTACCATCAGTAACACACTACACTGCCAAGGACTCAGATCCTGCAGTGCCAGACATGTCCCCCTGCATAAGCCAGTACATGTCTGGGCCCGTCTAAAGTTTCCTAGAGAGCATTTGGATTATCCAGAAGAGTATTGGAAGAATGTCATTGTCTGACGAAACCAAAGTAGAACTGTTTGGTAGAAACAAAACTCATCGTGTTTGGAGGATACAGAATGCTGAGTTGCATCAAAAGAACATCATACCTTCTGTGAAGCATGGGGGTGGCAACATCATGCTTTGGGGCGGTTTCTCCGCAAATGGACCTGGACAACTGATCCATGTACATGAAACAATGAATGGGGCCACGCATCTTGAGATTTTGATTGCAAACCTCCTTCCATCAGCAAGGGCATTGAAGATGAAACGTCGATGGGTCGTTCAGCATGATAATGATCCCAAGCATACCGCCAGGGCAACAAAGGAGTAGCTTCGAAAGAAGCATATGAAGGTCCTGGAGTGGCCTAGCCAGAAAACCTTTGGAGGGAGTTGAAAGTCCATGTTGCCCAGCGACAGGCCCAAAACATCACTGCTCTAGAGGAGATCTGCATAAAGGGATGGGCCAACATACCACCAACAGTATGTTCCAATTTCGTGAAGTCTTACAGAAAATGTTAGACCTCTGTCATTGCCAACAAAGGATATATAACAAAATATTGAGATGAACTTTTGTTAATGACTAGTGTTGAGCGATACCGTCCGATACTTGAAAGTATCGGTATCGGATAGTATCGGCCGATACCCGAAAAATATCGGATATCGCCGATACCGATATCCGATACCAATACAAGTCAATGGGACATCAAGTATCGGAATGTATCCTCATGGATCCCAGGGTCTGAAGGAGAGGAAACTCTCCTTCAGGCCCTGGGATCCATAGGGATGTGTAAAATAAAGAATTAAAATAAAAAATATTGTTATATTCACCTCTCCGGCGGCCCCTGGACATCAGCGGGAGGATCCGGCGTCCGGCACGGCTTCTTTCTTCAAAATGCGCGCCTTCAGGACCTGTGGAATGACGTCCCGGCTTCTGATTGGTCGCGTGCCGCCCATGTGACCGCCACGCGACCAATCAGAAGCCGCAACGTCATTCCTCAGGTCCTAAAAGGCGCTCATTCTAGGACTTTAGCTGAGGAATGACGTCGCGGCTTCTGATTGGTCGCGTGGCGGTCACATGGGCGGCACGCGACCAATCAGAAGCCGGGACGTCATACCACAGGTCCTGAAGGCGCGCATTTTGAAGAAAGAAGCCGTGCCGGACGCCGGATCCTCCCGCTGATGTCCAGGGGCCGCCGGAGAGGTGAATATAACAATATTTTTTATTTTAATTCTTTATTTTACACTTCCGATACCGATACCCGATATCACAAAAATATCGGATCTCGGTATCGGAATTCCGATACCGCAAGTATCGGCCGATACCCGATACTTGCGGTATCGGAATGCTCAACACTATTAATGACACCAAATACTTACTTTCCACCATAATTTGCAAATTAAATCTTGCCAAATCAGACAGGGTTTTTTTCTGGATTTGTTTTCTCAATTTTGGCTCCCATAGTTGTAGCCTACCTATGATGTCAATTACAGGCCTCTCTCATCTTTTTAAGTGGGAGACCTTTCACAATTGGTGGCTGATTAAATACTTTTTCCCCACTGTAAATTAGATCCCTATTCAGCATCTATATCAGACAATACTGACAGATTCAATATTGCTCCATGTGTACTAAGAACACAACAGTAATTTGGTGAGAGAGCACTGTGCTCCTGCTTATCATATACTATTCATGGTTTTATACTGCACATATTAAATAAAACACCACAGAACAAACAGGCAAAGGTGCTTACCTGTCCAGGCCTCAAATCAAATGCACTAACATGGTGCAGTGGGCCCAAGTAAAGATGGCGACTACACAGGTGCGGTAATACCAAATGAGACAGCCAGCCTACAATCAGGGATTGGCCGCTTGGCACACCAGTGCAAATAAATAATCAGCAGCAGTGTTCACACAGAGTATGCAAAGCATCTGGATCATAGCCTATTAGTAACGCCCTGTGGCGGGCTGCCCAGTGCTAACTGTAATGCGTTCCGTGTGAACAGAGGCTACAATTTACAAAGCCATCAGGGCCCAACAGCACCTCAAAAAGTAAAAATAAAAAAGTGCACACACAACATATCAAAATATGTAAGGTGTTAAATAAAGTAGAAGAGAAATAGTAAAATCAATAGTCAGATGATGATTTGTATATATCCTGTCAAGACACCGGCCCCGTTTCCCAACACGCGTTTCTTGTTGCTTCCACTTCTTCAAGTTGTAATGTAATGAAATAGGTAAAATGTCAAGAGGGTGAATACTTTAACAAGCCACTGTATAATATTAATCTTTATTTTTATATAGCACTAACATATTCTGCAGCGCTTTACAGTTTGCACACATTATCATCACTGTCTCCGATCGGGCTCACAATCTAAATTCCCTATCAATATGTCTTTTTGAATGTGGGGGGAAACCGGAGTGCCCGGAGGAAACCCATGCAAACTCTTTGCAGATGTTGTCCTTGGTGGGGTTTAAACCCAGGACTCCGGTGCTGCAAGGCTGCTGTGCTAACCACTGAGCCACCGTGCTGCCCCATCCTTTCTCCTATCCCATACTTTATTTATCAGGAATAAAGTTGGTGCCAATAATATTTCTCTCAAAAACCCACCTGCCTCTACAAATTATATTTGTAAGTTCCAAGGGATAACTTGTCTAACCAATCGCCCATTGTTTGCTTGGCAATCCTCCCGACCCCATGAGCTCAGTTGTTGTATCTTGGTGACAAGATAATAAATCCAAGCATTGGCAATAGCCTATCCCCAATCTTTAGTATTCCAGTTTAATTCTAGAATGTTGCTTTTTCTATAATTGCATTCTAAACAAAGCTGCAGGCTTTCACACAGAGGCATTAAACAATATATGGAAAATATATATGGAAAAGTTTAGCCATTAATACCAATATCTTATAAAAATCACTGAGATCCTTTGATTCTGCTACTTTGGTTCCATTTTGCAGTGTGTCACTGCATTGCAGAAATATTCATATTTATTGCTTTTGTAGTGCACTATTGTTGTGAATTCCGCTCTTGGGCTCCCTCCGGTGGTTGTAAGTGGCACTTTTGTGAGTTCTGCTCTTGGGCTCCCTCCGGTGGTTTTAAGTGGAATGGCTGCTCCTTGGATTTAGCAGTCTGCAGCTGCTTCCACTGATTGTCTTTCTGCTCGGCTATTTATGCCTGGCTCTTTCTTCAGCCAGTGCCACTTGTCTATGGTTCCTGGTTGGATTCACATCTCTCTTGGATTTCCCTGATATCCTGACCAGTTCAGCAAAGATAAGTCCTTGCTTTGCTCTTTTCTGTCCACATGTTGTGGACTTATTCGTTCTGTGCATTCTATGTTTTGTCCAGCTTGTCAGTATGGATTAATTCAGTTAAGCTGGAAGCTCTGGGAAGCAGATTTACCCTCCACACCTTTAGTCGGGTGTGGAGATTTGTGTAAACTCTGTGTGGATTTTTGTAGTTTTTGGTACTGACCGCACAGTATTCTGTCCTGTCCTGTCTATCTAGCTAGACTGGCCTCCTGTGCTACATCCTGGTTTCATTCTGTGTATGTCTTTTCCCTCTCCACTCACAGTCATTACTTGTGGGGGGCTATCTATCCTTTGGGGATTTTCTCTGAGGCAAGATAGTTTTCCTGTTTCTATCTTTAGGGGTAGTTAGTTCTCAGGCTGTGACGAGGTGCCTAGGGAGTGACAGGAGCATCCCACGGCTACTTCTAGTGTTGTGTTGAGCTTAGGGACTGCGATCAGTACAGGTACCACCTCCTTCAGAGCTCGTCCCATGTTGCTCCTAAACCACCAGTTCATAACACACTATGTTAAATCTGTACTTATAATACATCTGGGTGTTTTCTCCAGGAGTGTGTGCTTTCTCCCTTCCCTCCCAGAAGCTGGTAATCACAGCTCAGCATCTAACCGCCTTATAGTCACAGACGTTGCCAAGCTGTGATTGACAGTGTCTGTGAGGGAGGAGACAAAACACATGACCCCAAAGAAGATACACAAGGAATGCTCAGTTGTGATATAAACAGAGATTTCACATACGGTGCTTTAAAACCAATAAAGCAGCAAAAAAAAGTGAATGGGTTCATACTTTTGGAAAAGGGAGTGTATAATAAAAGAATATCCTGATGAGATTTTATGCTGTATGGAGTCCATGGTAGTGAACTCCAGGTTTACCATCAAATGCTTTATTGTTGGATAACATACTTACACTTTTCCATTATTTTTTAGTGAAAAGCTGGATTGATTTAACAGTCTTGTTGCATGATCAGAAAGTACTATTGGAGATATATATGATTATTCTTCAGTGAAAATGTGTCAAAT
Organism: Ranitomeya imitator; assembly: GCF_032444005.1. NCBI lineage: Eukaryota > Metazoa > Chordata > Amphibia > Anura > Dendrobatidae > Ranitomeya > Ranitomeya imitator. The sequence continues at coordinate 175,566,939 of NC_091286.1, read as the reverse complement.
CCAATTAATAGGCAGATGATCCACTTGATTTCATGCCTCATGGAACTTGTTCTGGACTAATAGGAAGGGGCAATACCCTTTTCTTGCTGAAGTTTCAAATGGGGTTGTTTGGGTTTGTGTCCTGTATGCTGACATGGAAAAATATTTGAAAATCAATATACCTAATTTGGACGTGTCCATGTGTCTGGTGCACAATGAGTCATCCACAGCTGAACAGTAACTTAGGTATCCATAGTTACTACCACTAGCAGCTATCTGCCTGGGAGTAACCATGGATACCTAAGGAGAGGAGCTCTCCCTGGCAACACTCAGGCAACACTGAGGCAACAGTGTGAGGCAACATTGCAAAGATGGATCAAATTGAGCGCGCTGCTGCACGTAGAGAAGCGAATCGCAGTAATGAAAAAAAAGACAAACAAAATTATTGATGAACTGCTGTTGCAGCCCGACAGAGGGAGGCCAGAGCAAGAGAAACGAATGAAGTAACTGAATCACGTAGAGCATCTAATGCTGCACAACAAGAGAGGGCGCATCCAATTACGTCCCATTCGTATGGATGAGCAATTAGTCAAGTTGATGAAAGGAGAGTATCAGCACTCCCATAACTTTATGGCTAATATAAGGCAATGCAATGGCTCGCTTGCTTTGGCATCAATGGGAGCACAAGTAGCGCCACCTCCTGGGCATGGTCCATACGGTTTTCAAATTCATGGACAAATTTACCACAGAATTGCCCCATTGCATCCCGCTGTGGGTAGTACTCCCAAGTTTGCCCAGATTTATATCTTGGACAGTGAAGAAGCATTAAGTACAAGAAGTCAAGCAAATAAAAAGTGCCTCCCAGCACTGCTATCATCTCTTGGAGAGAAAATGAAAGCAATTAACCCACTCGCTAGAGCCTTCACAATGATGAGGGAATTTCAAATAGAGGAAGAGAGGATTGCTGAATTAGAAAGTCGCGATCCACTCGAAATAACAATGTCAATTATAAATGACTACAATGATGACCAGAGGCGCTACAATGCACCAAAGTGCAATGAAGTAGCTATAATTTATCAAAATGCAATGGGTGAACCCCCATTTAATAGGAACATCAGAGTTCACCTCAAAAGTGAAAACCAAACTGTTCAAATCAGCTTTCTTCACAGAAAGAAATCCACTTCTATTCCCATATGGGGACAGTGGATGGACGATAAATTTGATAACTCCAATTGCCCTAAGTGTGCAACATCAAGGAATTGGTGACATTCATCTGCCATCCATACCAGTGGATTAAGATCGACAAGAAAAAATCATCCCGTTGCAGTACTATGCATACAGGCTTGCCATTCGTGACAAGTTCAATCCCCTTTTAAATGCTGGGAAGTTGATGCAACAATTTAACGTTGACAGTCACATCAAAATTGAATCCGACAGGATCGAATATATGAAACAAAATCAAAAGGCAATACGCATTGACAGTTATGCCGGCGTTATGGATCACGTCCATAATGCTGCGTTACACCAAGGGCTAAAAGCTGAGACACCAGTAATTTTACTGTCCACTTTCATTGGAAGCCAATCAATGTTGAGATATTTGCTTCAATAAAAAGTGTTAAATATCTTTTCAAATATGTATACAAAGGACATGCCAATATCAAGTTTGATACATTAAACTGGAATGAACCAGCCATGTACCTAAATTCTCGGTATATAAGTGCCCCTGAGGGCATGTGGAGAATCAGAAAAAATAAAATGCGTGATGCTTCACATAGCATTAAAAGGCTTGCTGTTCACCTTGAAAACATGCAGCAAGTGTTTTTCGAAGATGGTAATGTTGATATTGTAATTTGGGACTCAAAAGCCTCTACTCTGCAGGCTTATTTTTAGCTAAACAGAGTTGACGCTTCCGCCTGTCAGTGTTTGTACAGTGAAATCCCTGAACATTATGTCTGGGATAGAAAAGCTGTACCAGAAGGATGGAAAAAACGACAGGCTTAGTTTGGGAAAACAATTGCCCGAATGTATACAGTCTCTTTAACAGATGGTGAGCTATATTTACTTCACTTAAGAGGAGCACAGTCTTATGCTGACTTAAGGACTGTCAATGGAATCGTACATGACACGTATAAAAATGCGTGCATTGATTTTCATCTTTTGGAAGACGATTCCGAATGGGAAGACGGTATAACGGATGCAATCACTTTCCAAATGTCCTACCAACTTCGTGAATTATTTGCTATAATTTGTGTATATGGGGAACCAGCTAAACCACTGCCATCATGGCAAAAGTATGAAACTGAATTTATAGAGGATTACATCAGGTGGTATACTGTTCTGAATTCTGCTTTTGGGTTCCCTCCAGTGGTTGTAGGTGGGAATGCAGTTGTCCCTGAGTTGCAGTCCTGGCCAGGTGTATCTGCTGATTGCAGTTCTGACTGGGATATTTAGGTGTGCAGGATTCATTAGTCCTTGCCAGTTGTCCATGGTTCTGGGAGGTTTTGGATCTTTGTCTGTTCCTCCTGCCTTGCTGCCAATTCAGCAAAGATAAGTGTCTGGTTGTTGTTTCTGTGGCACACATGCTGAGTGCTTAATAATTCTGTGCTATTCATTTGTTTTCTCTTGTCCAGCTTAGATTGTGTCAGTGTTTTCTCAGTCTTGTTGGATTCTCTGGAGTTGCAGATATACGCTCCACATCTTTAGTTAGATGGTGGAATTTTTGTATTTTCTGCTGTGGATATTTTTGGAAGGGTTTTAATACTGACCGCTTAGTATTCTGTCCTATCCTTTCCTATTTTAGCTAGAGTGGCCTCTTTTGCTAAATCCTGTTTCCTGCCTGCGTGTGTCTTTTCCTCTACTACTCACAGTGAATATTTGTGGGGGGCTGCCTATCCTTTGGGGTTCTGCTCTGAGGCAAGGTAGATTTCCTATTTCCATCTATAGGGGTATTTAGTCCTCCGGCTGTGTCGAGGTGTCTAGGATTTGCTAGGCACACCCCACGGCTACTTCTAGTTGCGAAGTTAAGTTCAGGATTTGCGGTCAGTATAGTTTCCACCAACTCAGAGAAAGTTCCATGCGGCTCCAAGGTCACTGGATCATAACAGTACAACTGGCCAATAATGAGTTAAATGCATCTCAGAAGAAGGGAAGAAAGGTGTTGAGCCAGTTTATTTTTTCTCTGCACTCTGCTTTCTATTCTCTTCCCTCTTTATCTCTGGGTGGCTGAGGAGTCTTGTACTAGCATGGATATTCAGGAATTAGCTTCTCGTGTGGACCAGCTTGCTGCTAGGGTACAGGGTATTTCTGATTATATTGTTCAGACTCCTGTTTTAGAGCCGAAGATTCCTACTCCTGATTTGTTTTTTGGTGACAGGTCCAAATTTTTGAGTTTTAAAAACAACTGTAAACTGTTTTTTGCTCTGAGACCTCGATCCTCTGATGATTCCATTCAGCAGGTTAAAATCATCATCTCCCTGCTGCGTGGTGATCCACAGGATTGGGCATTTTCCCTGGAATCTGGGAATCCGGCTTTGCTTAATGTAGACTCCTTTTTTCAGGCTTTGGGATTATTATATGATGAACCTAATTCTCTGGATCAAGCGGAGAAGACCTTGTCGGCCCTGTCTTAGGGTCAAGAGGCGGCAGAATTGTATTGTCAGAAATTAAGAAAATGGTCTGTGTTGACTAAATGGAATGATGATGCTTTGGCGGCAATTTTCAGAAAGGGTCTTTCTGAATCCGTTAAAGATGTTATGCTGGGGTTTCCCACGCCTTTAAGTCTGAGTGATTCTATGTCTCTGGCCATTCAGATTGATCGGTGCTTGCAGGAGCGCTGTTATGATACGGTGGTCTAGGAGCAACATGGAACGAGCTCTGAAGGAAGTGGTAACTGTACTGACCGCAGTCCCTAAGCTCAACACAACACTAGAAGTAGCCGTGGAATGCTCCTAACTCTCCCTAGGCATCTCGTCACAGCCTAAGAGCTAACTACCCTTAAAGATAGAAGCAGGAAAGCTATCTTGCCTCAGAGAAAATCCCCATAATTGCGTTCCGCAGGCGAAAACTTTCTGGAAAAAAAAGCACACGGTTTCATCAAAGAACCATAAGACTCCCTCTGAGACAAAACGGCCCCTGCCCCAATCTCAGAAGCGTCGACCTCAACCTGAAAAGGAAGAGAAACATCCAGTTGACGCAACACAGGGGCAGAAGTAAATTGGCGTTTCAGCTCCTGAAAGGCCTTAATGGCCTCAGAGGACCAATTCGTCACATCAGCACCTTTCTTCGTCAAATCAGTAAGGGGCTTAACCACAGTGGAAAAGTTGGCAATGAAACGGCGATAGAAATTAGCAAAACCCAAAAATTTTTGAAGACCCTTCACAGATGTGGGTTGGATCCAGTCATGAATAGCTTGGACCTAAACAGGATCCATTTCTATAGACGAGGGAGAAAAAATAAAACCCAAAAAAGAGACCTTCTGAACTCCGAATAGGCACTTAGACCCCTTCACAAATAAAGCATTATCATGAAGGATCTGGAACACCATCCTGACCTGCTTCACATGAGACTCCCAATCATCGGAAAAAATCAAAATATCATCCAAATATACGACCATGAATTTATCAAGATAATTGCGGAAAATTTCATGCATGAAAGACTGGAACACAGATGGAGCCCGAATGGCATCACAAGGTATTCAAAATGGTCTTCGGGCGTATTAAATGCAGTTTTCCATTCGTCACCCTGTTTAATACGAACAAGATTATATGCCCCTCGGAGGTCAATCTTAGTAAACCAACTAGCCCCCTTAATCTGAGCAAACAAATCAGTAAGCAAAGGCAAGGGGTATTGGAATTTGACCGTGATCTTATTAAGAAGACGATAATCAATACAGGGTCTCAAGGAGCCATCCTTCTTAGCAACAAAAAAGAAACCCGCTCCCAATGGTGACGAAGAGGGCCGAATATGCCCTTTCTCCAAAGATTCCTTAACATAACTCCGCATGGCGGCATGCTCTGGCACAGACAGATTGAAAAGTCGGCCCTTAGGGAACTTACAACCAGGAATCAAGTTAATAGCACAATCACAGTCCCTGTGTGGAGGAAGGGAACTGGACTTGGGCTCATCAAATACATCCTGGAAATCCGACAAAAACTCAGGGACCTCAGAAGAGGGGGAAGAGGAAATTGACATCAAAGGAACGTCACTATGTACTCCTCGACAACCCCAACTAGTCACCGACATAGTTTTCCAATCCAGCACCGGATTATGTTCCTGTAACCATGGAAATCCCGGTACAACAACATCATGCAGGTTATGCAACACCAGAAAACGGCAATCTTCCTGATGTGCAGGAGCCATGTACATAGTCATCTGTGTCCAGTACTGAGGTTTATCCTTGGCCAAGGGTGTAGCATCAATGCCCCTCAAAGGATTAGGGCTCTGCAAAGGCTGCAAGGAAAAACCACAGCGCCTGGCGAATTCTAAGTCCATTAAGTTCAGGGCAGCGCCTGAATCCACAAATGCCATGACAGAAAAGGACGACAATGAGCAAATCAGGGTCACAGATAAGAGAAATTTAGGCTGTATAGTACTAATGGTAACAGACCTAGCGACTCTTAGTACGCTTAGGGCAATCAGAGATAATATGAGCCGAATCACCACAGTAAAAACACAGCCTATTCTGACGTCTGAATTCCTGCCGTTATATTCTAGTCAAAATCCTATCACATTGCATAGGTTCAGGACTTTGCTCAGAGGATACTGCCATATGGTGCACAGCTTTGCGCTCGCGCAGACGCCGATCAATCTGAATGACTAGAGACATAGATTTGCTCAAACCGGCAGGCGTAGGAAAGCCCACCATAACATCTTTAAGGGTTTCAGAAAGACCTTTTCTGAAAATAGCAGCCAGAGCCTCTTCATTCCATTTAGTGAGCACAGACCATTTTCTAAATTTCTGGCAGTATAACTCTGCCGCTTCCTGACCTTGACACAAGGCCAACAGGGTTTTTTCCGCATGATCCACAGAATTAAGTTCGTCATACAATAATCCAAGCGCTTGAAAAAATGCATCTACATGCAATAATGCCGGATCCCCTTTTTCAAGAGAAAAAGCCCAGTCTTGAGGGTCACCACGCAGCAATCATATGATGATTTTTACTTGCTGAGTGGGATCACCAGAAGAACGGGGTTTCAAAGCAAAAAACAATTTGCAGTTATTTTTAAAGTTCAAAAACTTGGATCTGTCCCCAAAAAAACAAATCAGGAGTAGGAATTCTGGGCTCTAAAGCCGGAGTCTGGACAACATAGTCCTGGATACTCTGTACTCTTGCAGCAAGTTGATCCACACGAGAAAACAAACCCTGAACATCCATGCCAAAGCATATATCCTGAACCACCCAGATATCAAGAGGAAAAGAAAAAAAAAAAAAGACAAACTAGAGCACAGAAAAAAAATGGTTCAGAACTTTCTTTTCCTTCTTTTGAGATGCATTTAATTCATTTTTGGCCACATGTACTGTTATGATATGGTGGTCTAGGAGCAACATGGAACGAGCTCTGAAGGAAGTGGTAACTGTACTGACCGCAGTCCCTAAGCTCAACACAACACTAGAAGTAGCCGTGGAATGCTCTTACCTCTCCCTAGGCATCTCGTCACAGCCTAAGAGCTAACTACCCCTAAAGATAGAAGCAGGAAAGCTATCTTGCCGCAGAGAAAATCCCCAAAGGATAGATTAGCCCCCCACAAATAATGACTGTGAGTGGAGAGGGAAAAGACATACACAGAATGAAACCAGGATGAGCACAGGAGGCCAGTCTAACTAAATAGATAGGACAGGATGGAATACTGTGCGGTCAGTATAAAACACTACAAAAATCCACGCAGAGTTTACAAAAAATCTCCACACCCGACTAAAGGTGTGGAGGGCAAATCTGCCTCCCAGAGCTTCCAGCAAGACAGAATTAATTCACACTGATAAGCTGGACAAACATAGAAAGCACAGAATGGATAAGTCCACAATCTATGGACAGAAAAGGGCAAGCTAAAACTTAGCTTAGCTGAACTGGTCAGGATAACAGGGAACTCCAAAGAGATGTGAATCCAACCAGGAACCATTTACAAGTGGCACAGGCTGAAAATAGAGCCAGACTTAAATAGCCGAGCAGAAGAGACGATAAGTGGAGGCAGCTGATGACAGCTAACTCCAAGGAGCAGCCATACCACTAGAAACCACAAGAGGGAGCCCAAGAGCAGAACTCACAAAAGTGCCACTTACAACCACCGGAGGGAGCCCAAGAGCGGAATTCACAACAAGTGTAGAACTTTGCGCGCTGTGGCGTTGTCCTCAGAGCAAATTCCTGAGCCAATGCAGTGTGATAGGATTCTGTCTAGAACGGAACGACAAGGTTTCAGACGTCAGAATAGGTTGTGTTATTGTGGCGATGCTTCTCATGTCATTTCTGTCTGCCCTAAGCGGACAATGAGGATCGCCAGTTCATTTACCATCAGTACTGTACAACCTAAATTTCTGTTATCTGTGTCCTTGATCTGCTCATTGTCATCATTTTCTGTCATGGCGTTTGTGGATTCAGGCGCCGCCTTGAACTTAATGGACTTAGAATTTGCCAGGCGTTGTGGTTTTTCCTTGCAGACTTTGCAGAACCCTATTCCATTAAGGGGCATTGATGCTACACCTCTGGCTAAAAATAAGCCCCAGTTTTGGACACAGGTGACCATGCGCATGGCGCCAGCCCATCAGGAAGATTGTCGATTTCTGGTGTTGCATAATTTGCATCATGCTATCGTGCTGGGTTTTCCGTGGTTGCAGGTACATAATCCTGTGTTGGACTGGAAGTCTATGTCTGTGACTAGTTGGGGTTGTCAGGGAATTCATAATGATGATCCTTTGATGTCAATCTCCTCTTCTTCCTCTTCTGAAATTCCTAAGTTTTTGTCTGATTTCCAGGATGTATTTGATGAGCCCAAGTCCAGTTCCCTTCCGCCGCACAGGGACTGTGATTGTGCTATTGACTTGATTCCAGGCTGTAAGTTTCCTAAAGGCCGACTTTTCAACCTGTCTGTGCCTGAACATACCGCCATGCAGAATTATATTAAGGAGTCTTTGGTGAAAGGGCATATTCGACCATCTTCTTCACCGTTGGGAGCGGGATTTTTTTTTTGTTGCTAAGAAGGATGGCTCCTTGAGACCCTGTATTGATTATCGCCTCTTGAATAAGATTACGGTCAAGTTTCAATACCCTTTACCTTTGCTTTCTGGTTTGTTTGCTAGGGGGCTAGTTGGTTTACTAAGATTGACCTTCGGCGGGCATATAATCTTGTTCGTATTAAGCAGGGTGATGAATGGAAAACTGCGTTTAATACGCCCGAAGGTCATTTTGAATATCTTGTGATGCCATTCGGGCTCACTAATGCTCCATCTGTTTTTCAGTCCTTCATACATGATATCTTCCGGACTTATCTTGATAAATTTTTGATTGTATATTTGGACGATATTTTGATTTTTTCCGATGATTGGGAGTCTCATGTGCAACAGGGCAGGATGGTTTTTCAGATCCTTCGTGACAATGCTTTGTTTGTGAAGGGGTCTAAGTGTCTCTTTGGGGTGCAGAAGGTTTCTTTTTTGGGCTTCATTTTTCCCCCTCATCTATGGAGATGGATCCGGCTAAGGTTCAGGCCATTCATGATTGGATTCAACCCACATCCGTGAAGAGCCTTCAGAAATTTTTGGGTTTTGCTCATTTTTATCGCCGTTTCATTGCTAACTTCTCTAGCGTGGTTAAACCCTTGACGGATTTGACGAAGAAAGGCGCTGATGTGGCGAATTGGTCCTCTGCGGCTGTCTCTACCTTTCAGGAGCTTAAACGCCGATTTACTTCTGCTCCGGTGTTGCGCCAACCGGATGTTTCTCTTCCGTTTCAGGTTGAGATTGACGCTTCTGAGATTGGGGCAGGGGCCGTTTTGTCTCAGAGGGATCCTGTTGGTTCCTTGATGAAACCGTGTGCCTTCTTTTCTCGTAAGTTTTCGCCTGCTGAACGCAATTATGATGTCGGCAATCGGGAGTTGTTGGCTATGAAGTGGGCGTTTGAGGAGTGGCGACATTGGCTTGAGGGAGCTGAGCACCGTATTGTGGTCTTGACCGATCATAAGAATCTGATTTACCTCGAGTCTGCCAAACGGCTGGATCCCAGACAGGCTCGATGGTCCTTGTTTTTTTTCCCGTTTTGATTTCGTAGTTTTGTATCTTCCGGGATCTAAGAATATTAAGGCTGATGCCCTCTCTAGGAGTTTTTTGCCTGATTCTCCTGAGGTCCTTGAACCGGTCGGCATTCTGAAAGAAGGGGTGGTCCTTTCTGCCATTTCCCCTGATTTACGACGGGTTCTTCAGGAATTTCAGGCTGACAGACCTGACCGCTGTCCAGTGGGGAAACTGTTTGTTCCTGACAGATGGACTAGTAGAGTGATTTCTGAGGTTCACTGTTCTGTGTTGGCTGGTCATCCTGGTATTTTTGGTACCAGAGATTTGGTTGGTAGGTCCTTTTGGTGGCCTTCTTTGTCACGTGATGTGCGTTCTTTTGTGCAGTCCTGTGGGACTTGTGCGCGGGCCAAGCCTTGTTGTTCCCGTGCTAGTGGGTTGCTTTTGCCATTGCCAGTCCCTGGGACGCCCTGGACGCATATTTCTATGGATTTTATTTCTGATCTTCCGGTTTCCCAGAAGATGTCTGTTATCTGGGTTGTTTGTGACCGGTTCTCTAAGATGGTTCATTTGGTGCCTTTGCCTAAATTACCTTCCTCTTCAGATTTGTTTCCGTTCTTTTTTCAGCATGTGGTTCGCTTGCATGGTATTCCGGAGAATATTGTGTCCGACAGAGGTTCCCAGTTTGTTTCTAGGTTTTGGCGGGCCTTTTGTGCTAGGCTGGGCATTGATTTGTCTTTTTCTTCTGCATTTCATCCTCCTTAGATAATCGGGCTAGTTCGGCTACTTTGGTTTCGCCTTTCTTTTGTAATTTTGGTTTTCATCCTCGTTTTTCTTCTGGGCAGGTTGAGCCTTCTTACTGTCCTGGTGTGGATTCTGTGGTAGACAGGTTGCAGCAGATTTGGGCTCATGTGGTGGACAATTTGGTGTTGTCTCAGGAGGAGGCTCAACGTTTTGCTAACCGTCATCGGTGTGTTGGTTTCCGGCTTCAGGTTGGGGATCTGGTCTGGTTGTCTTCCCGTCATGTTCCTATGAAGGTTTCTTCCCCTAAGTTTAAGCCTCGGTTTATTGGTCCTTATAAGATTTCTGAGATTATTTATCCGGTGTCTTTTTGATTGGCGCTTCCGGCCTCTTTTGCTATCCATAATGTCTTCCATAGATCTTTATTGCGGAAATATGTGGTGCCCGTTGTTCCCTCTGTTGATCCTCCGGCCCCTGTGTTGGTTGATGGAGAGTTGGAGTATGTGGTTGAGAAGATTTTGGATTCTCGTTTTTCGAGGCGGAGGCTTCAGTACCTTGTAAAATGGAAGGGTTATGGCCAGGAGGATAATTCTTGGGTTTTTCCCTCTGATGTCCATGCTGCTGATTTGGTCCGTGCCTTTCATCTGGCTCATCCTGATCGTCCTGGGGGCCCTGGTGAGGGTTCGGTGACCCCTCCTGAAGGGGATGGGTACTGTTGTGAATTCTGCTTTTGGGTTCCCTCCAGTGGTTGTAGGTGGAATGCAATTGTCCCTGAGTTGCAGTCCTGGCCAGGTGTATCTGCTGATTGCAGTTCTGACTGGGATATTTAGGTGTGCAGGATTCATTAGTCCTTGCCAGTTGTCCATGGTTCTGGGAGGTTTTGGATCTTTGTCTGTTCCTCCTGCCTTGCTGCCAATTCAGCAAAGATAAGTGTCTGGTTGTTGTTTCTGTGGCACACATGCTGAGTGCTTAATAATTCTGTGCTATTCATTTGTTTTCTCTTGTCCAGCTTAGATTGTGTCAGTGTTTTCTCAGTCTTGTTGGATTCTCTGGAGTTGCAGATATACATCTTTAGTTAGATGGTGGAATTTTTGTATTTTCTGCTGTGGATATTTTTGGAAGGGTTTTAATACTGACCGCTTAGTATTCTGTCCTATCCTTTCCTATTTTAGCTAGAGTGGCCTCTTTTGCTAAATCCTGTTTCCTGCCTGCGTGTGTCTTTTCCTCTACTACTCACAGTGAATATTTGTGGGGGGCTGCCTATCCTTTGGGGTTCTGCTCTGAGGCAAGGTAGATTTCCTATTTCCATCTATAGGGGTATTTAGTCCTCCGGCTGTGTTGAGGTGTCTAGGATTTGTTAGGCACACCCCACGGCTACTTCTAGTTGCGGAGTTAAGTTCAGGATTTGCGGTCAGTATAGTTTCCACCAACTCCATGCGGCTCCGAGGTCATAACAGTATACTCCAGAAATTGCTGAGCAACTGGCTCTTTGTGATATTAATGAAGTGCTCTTAAGCAATAAAAAGTCCTGTGCTGACTTCGGATTGTCAACTCAAGTAAATGTTCCAGATGAAACACTGGACCAACTGAATTATGCTGTAATAAAGCAGGAGGCTGAACAATTGAAAGCTATGCTTAATGAAGCTCAGAAACCAGCTTTCGATGCAATTATGCAAGCAGTCAATGCTGCATCACAGCCAGACGACACTAGCTCACACTGTTTTTTTCTGGACGGCTGTTTTTTTCTGGAAGACATTTTTGTACAACTGCTTGCACAAGACACTACAAGCCGAAAAGAAGTCTATTTGCTCAGTAGCCTCCACTAGATTGGTGGCTAAATTACTACAAAACGGTAGCACCTACCATTCCAAGTTTGGCCTTGGAATTACAACAAATGAGACCATAGTGTCAAAAATTAAACCAACCTCACTTCAAGGAAAGGAGCTTAGGGAGTCATCTGTCGTTATTTGGGACAAAGTAACAATGACTCCCAGTTTTAATATGAACGCTGTGGATAATTTGTTCCAAGACATATGTGGAAAAAAAAGACCATTTGGTGGAAAAGTTTTCATAAACGGTGGTGACTTTCGTCAAACCCTACCAATAGTGGAAGGTGGAAAAAGAGCACAAATTGTACAGTCCACCATTAAATACTCAAAATCCTGGAATCAGTTTTCACGGTTCCAGTTACAACAGAATATGAGAGCGTCTCAGGAAGAAGTTGAGTACAACTCATGGTTACTGAAACTTGGCAATGGAGAGTTGTCAAATGTGTATGGTCTACCAAAAGACACAAATGAAATCCCGAATTCTTTTATTGAAGAGGTTTATTTAATTCCAGCTATTTTTGGCGACTCAATTGAGATTACTGATGCAACGGTAGAAGCAATTGCCAATAAAGCAATTCTTACGCCATTGAATGATGACGTTCATGCCTTAAACGACAAAATTCTTAGTCAAGTCCAAGGTGAACACTCAACATATGGTTCCGTTGACACAATTGCGGAAGAGGAGGGTCTGATTCTTCACAGATTACCCTGTAGAGTTTCTTAACTCTTTGAATCCCACTGGGATGCCTCCTCATGAACTTATGCTGAAACCAGGAGGTGTAATTATGCTCTTGCGTAATCTTAACAGAAAGCATGGCCTTTGTAATGACACAAGGATTTATGTGAAAAGCTTTAAAGCAAATGTTATTAATGCTGTTGCTTTAAGCAAAAAGCAAAGACAGACAGTTTTTATTCAGAGAATTGACCTGATTTCCAAAGATAAAAACTTGCCAGTCCAGATGCGACGGCGTCAGTTTCCTGTCATGTTGGCTGTTGCAATGACCATCAATAAATCTCAGGGACAGTGCTTGGATATTGTAGGAATTTATTTGTCTCTCTCAGTGTTTTCACACGGTCAGTTATATGTGGCTTTCTCCAGGGGAAGGAAAAGCCAGCAAATAAGGGTCAAAATATTTGAGACACAGAAGCAAGGTAAACCTATTCCTAACGTTGACAAATGGTTTACTGTCAACTGTGTGTACAAAGAAGTCTTTTATTAAGCTTTTTAACAATTGTAAAAGCCAAAATATTTTGTACACAAAAGCGGATCTCCTAGTCGCGGTCTGCAGACCAAACATTGGGCATGGGCAGGGCCTTGGGGGCAAATCCCAAGTGCGCTCAACCATGTAAAATAGCTTACACTCAGGAACATTGAGGAATAGCGCTATTGGATAGCTCTACCCGTTCATTTTCTTTAGAAATAGGGCTATGGGATGGCTCTACCTGTTCACTTTCTTCATGGATACTCGAACAGTATTAACTACAGAGATTTTTCATACGCAAGGTAGGAGTGGCAGGAGAGGTACACCAGGTATTTATGTTTGCTATTAGTCTGCACATACGCATGTCAGGTGCGTGGGTACACCCCATTACGTGGTCAGTCTCCTGCGTGGTTACACCCCATTGCGTGGTTCGTAATCACAGCGTACGCCCGCTGACCAAAATATGACTGAATAGATTTGAAAAAATTGGAGTTGTACATTTTTAAAAAAAAATTTAAAACTTGCCACTAAATTTTTTACCCTTCAGCAGACATATGGTAAATGTTTTTTAGAGACTTAATTGTGTGTTATGACTATCGGGTTTAACCGCTTCCTGACCTTGAACGTATGGATACATCATGGCGATTTTGCTTGCACAAAGGCTGTGCACCCTGCTCTCTGAGCAGTGACCGCACTGTGCCCGGCACTTTAACCCCCTAAATACTGCGATAGCTAGCGATCAAAATATAGCAGAGGATGAAACAGAAAAAAAAACAAAAGCCAGCAGCCTTGATGAACATCTGATTCCAAAAACTCACGTGTTCTAGAGTATAGTAGCAAGGTAAGAAAAGTAAAACTTAGCTTTTAATCTATAAGTATAAAATCTCATAGAGGATAGTATAAGAGGAAAACACCTTTGTTACACATATGTAGTATAAATGAATAGACAGCCACAGTGGTGGACAAGTCATTAATAGACAAAATAGACCTGTGTGTCATGTCGCTGCCTCTGCCGCTCCCCACGCCCTGCTATACTCTCGTGTCCTCGGCGTCCCGCCGCATCTCCACTGCTGCAGCGTCTTCCCCTCAGCGCTCGCTCCCGCGTTCTGCCGCTCGTCGGGTGCGCGCACACATTTATGAATTCTGTCTGGTGCCTCCTTTCTGACCTCTCTATTCTCCTTGGAGGTCTCCTGAACCGGAATTGTCATGCAGCGCCGCCTTATTACCCTGCCTCTTCCTTTCCCCTGTGCCTGATGCTCATTTGTTTATCGCAAGTGGTCTTGGCCGCACACCTATCTGTGTACCTTGTTTCCTGACTTAGTCCTTTCTTTGTTATCCTCAGATCCAGTCCTTTGTGTCCATCCTGTTAGCCCTGTGTTTTCTGCTGTATCTGCCAGTCCCGTGGCTCTGCCTTGTTCATCAGTCCTGTGTCTCAGCCGTACTTGCCAGTCCTGTGTTTCCTTGTGTCTAGCCGTACCTGCCAGTCCTGAGTATTCCTGTGTCTAGCCGTACCTGCCAGTCCTGTGTTTGTGCTCCTGTTTCCAGCCTGTCAGTTCCCTTCCTTCGTCCAGTCCGTGATTCGCTCCCTAGTCCATCCTTGTTTCCCAGCTGCCGTGGCGATAGTCTCCCACGGGTCTACCCCTAACGCTCCCTGTATAGGGGGTGGTCCATCTGGTCAGCTCTCCTGAGGGAGGATCATTGTCATGGTCCAGTGGGTCCACTCTTTGAGTCCTTATACTGTGGATTGAAACTCCGCTACTCTGTCTCAGAATGACAGTGGTCACAAACAGAGCATTTAGCATATGGAGACAAATATCATTTTAGCACATCAAATGGAAAAAAAAGGAAATCTCTCACCCAATATGTGTCATCCCAAGGGTGAGGTAGAAGATACCGCAAGCAGTATATTCAAAGACACCATCCTCACCAGGTCTGCAAATGGATAAAAGCTGGAACATTGACCCTGTCAGGCTCAATGGGTCAATTCAATAGCCCTAGAAGCCCCATAGCTCCTGCCCTTACAAGGGCAGTCCACAGCTTTCCCTAAGTTGGGCTTGCCCTATGAAGCCCTGCATGCCTCCTGATGCGTTTCTCTTTGTACGTCTTCAGGGGAGGACATGTGCAGGCATATGATAAGAAAAAAGCTAAGTGTCCACTGCCCACCCTGCTGGTTGTCACAATAGTTGCTGATAGTATGGGTCCACACAGGTACATGATGGGTAATGTGACTTCCTTTAACTGTGATAATTATTTGCCCTACTAAAATATATATACTAGTAGGGCTAATATTTATATATATACTATATATAGTATATATGTGCCTCAAATCTTTTGGTGACATGAGTTAGCTTATTGATGGTAGACATGGTGATGATATATATGATATATGATCCCAGGTCAGATGCACATGCACTTTATTAGAATCACTATTTAGTCTAAACATGGGATGTCTTTATAATGTTGATATTATTATATCTAATATATAATTGCCTAGAATACTACTTCCAGCAATTTGTGCCAACTTCCGTGGCTTTGTCCGGAGCTAATGTCCGGAGCTAATGTCCGGAGCTAATGTCCGGAGATTAATTGCCTAGAATACTACTTCCTGCAATTTGTGCCAACTTCCGTGGCTTTGTCCGGAGCTAATGTCCGGAGCTAATGTGCGGAGCTAATGTCCGGAGCTAATGTCCGGAGCTAATGTCCGGAGCTAATGTCCGGAGATAAGTGACGTCAACAGTGTCCAGTGTCTGATTGGTTGCCGCCTGCTGCAAGCGACCAATCAGAAACGTGCCGTACTGTGACACACTCCGCCCGCCATTTTGGTGTGATTTTTGAATTTTTACCTCACAGCAAGTTTCTACTGTGTGGAGGCGGGCCCAGTGACGTTGCTCTTCAAGCTCCTGCCGAATTTCAAGTATATATGGATTCTAGACTCCCGATTCTTTAGAATCGGGCTGCCATCTAGTCTCCTCATAACCTCTTAGCTCATGTTACTGTATGGGAATAGGGCTATACCATGTTCTCTACATTATTCTCTTTTCAGTTTCTGGATTTACACCACCCTCGTCCGGTACTTTTTGTGGACCATATACTATAAACACCTGTGTTATCGGCTTTTGTGGACTGTTTTTACAATCATGTCTAAAAGGTTTTATATATTGTTGAAATAAACTTTGATATTTTTACATATATGGACTGTGACTCCATGTGTCTTATTGGAATTATTAGGGAGTGTGCGAGTGGAATAACCACTACAGCCTGTAAGAATGTATTTATATGTACTATGTATGTGTTTCAGATGATATTGACTCTATGATCTACATAGGATATGGCAAATCAGGTAAAAAGTGATGAAAACACTGGGTGATTTGGAAAACAGTTTGCTCGCTCTATACACTGTATATTATGAATTTCACTTCAGCAACAATTGTATTTTACTTTCTTTCAACTTTTAAACCATTAGCGGGTAGGAGAAGCTTGCAGCGTGAGGGCGAGAGCTTATCTAAATAATTAGCTTGTACACCAATCTTGAGTAATTGCTGTGCAGGCTATTCAGTCATGTAAATGTTCTGTAGAAATAATGCCCCAAACTTTCACAGTGGGAAATAGTAGACCATTTGGTTTGGCGTACATGGTTTGAATTTGACAAAATCCAATTATTAGCTATTTTAGATGGCATTGATAATTTTTGTACCGGAATTATTTTTTTAGTCACAACTGGCCCCAAACCTCAATGAATTATTGCCTATTATGATTCAATGGTTAGTTTTCCATTGAAAACAATAGCTTGAATATCTAAAAGGATGATATAAACCTGTGGTCTCCTGTTTGTCATCTTGCTCATTCCCCATATGAATTTTGGCTTGGACTGGCAAGAATCTCTGTTTGATCCCAGTGGGCAGAGTGTTATGACCTGGTGGTTAAGAGGCCACACTGAAATGACCTGGTGGCTAAAACGCAACATGGAACGAGCTCTGAGAAGGTGGTATCTCTACTGACCGCAGTCCCTAATCCTAACAACACAACTAGAAATAGCCGTGGGATGTTCCTGACACTCCCTAGACACCTCGTCACAGCTTAAGATATAACTACCCCTAAAGAAGGAAATAGAAAGCTATCTTGCCTCAGAGAAACCCCCAAAAGGAAAGACAGCCCCCCACAAATATTGGCTGCGAAAGGAGAGGGAAATGACGAACACAGAAATAAAATTAGAATTCAGCAAAGGGGAGGCCAATACTAAACTAGATAGACAGAGAGCAAAGGATACTGTGCGGTCAGTATTAAAAACTACAAAATCCACGCAGAGTTTACAAAAATGAACTCCACACCGACTCACGGTGTGGAGGGGCAAATCTGCTTTCCCAGAGCTTCCAGCTAGCCTAAATAAGACATAGTGACAAGCTGGACAAAAGAGACAAAATGCAAAGCAATAAAGTCCAAACAAATGGACAAACAAAACTAGCAAAACTTATCTTTTGCAGACAAGGACTGGCCATATGAAAAATCCAAGGGAAGAATCAAATCCAACCAAGAACATTGACAGCAGGCATGGACTAAAGCCCAGAGCAGGTTTAAATAACAAACCCAGGCAAGGCGATTAGTGAAGGTAACTTCTATAGCTACCTAACGGAGCAGCAGTACCACTCTAAACCACCAGAGAGAGCCCAAGGGCAGAACTCGCAAACATACCATTGGCAACCACAGGAGGGAGCTCCAGAACGGAACTCACAACAGTACCCCCGCCCTTGAGGAGGGGTCACCGAACCCTCACCAGAGCTCCCAGGCCGATCAGGACAAGCCAAATGAAAAGCATGAACCAAATCGGGAGCATGAACATCGGAGGCTGCAACCCAAGAATTATCCTCCTGGCCATAACCCTTCCACTTGACCAGATACTGAAGCTTCCGCCTCGAAAAACGAGAATCCAAAATCTTCTCTACCACATATTCCAATTCCCCCTCAACCAACACCGGAGCAGGAGGATCAACGGAGGGAACCATAGGTACCACATATCTCCGCAACAAGGATCTATGGAACACATTATGAATGGAAAAGGAAGCTGGAAGGGCCAAACGAAAAGACACTGGATTGATAATTTCAGAAATCTTATAAGGCCCAATAAAGCGAGGCTTGAACTTAGGGGAAGAAACCTTCATAGGAACATGACGAGAAGACAACCAGACCAAATCCCCAACACGAAGCCGGGGACCAACACACCGACGACGGTTAGCAAAACGCTGAGCCTTCTCCTGAGACAATGTTAAATTGTCCACCACATGAGTCCAAATTTGCTGCAACCTGTCCACCATGGAATCCACACCAGGACAGTCAGAAGGCTCAAGCTGCCCTGAAGAAAAACGAGGATGAAAACCAAAGTTACAAAAAAAAGGCGAGACCAAGGTAGCCGAACTAGCCCAATTATTAAGGGCAAACTCAGCCAACAGCAAAAAGGTCACCCAATCATCCTGATCAGCAGACACGAAGCATCTCAAATAGGTTTCCAAGGTCTGATTGGTTCGCTCCGTTTGGCCATTTGTCTGAGGATGGAATGCAGAAGAAAAAGACAAATCAATGCCCATTCTAGCACAAAAGGACCGCCAAAACCTAGAAACGAACTGGGAACCTCTGTCAGACACAATATTCTCCGGAATACCATGCAAACGAACCACATGCTGAAAAAATAATGGAACCAAATCAGAAGAGGAAGGCAACTTAGGCAACGGCACCAAATGGACCATCTTAGAAAACCGGTCACAAACCACCCAGATGACAGACATCTTCTGAGAAACAGGAAGATCAGAAATAAAATCCATGGAAATATGCGTCCAGGGCCTCTCAGGAATAGGCAAAGGCAAAAGCAACCCGCTGGCACGGGAACAGCAAGGCTTAGCCCGAGCACAGGTCCCACAGGACTGCACAAACGAACGCACATCCCGCGACAAGGAAGGCCACCAAAAGGACCTAGCCACCAAATCTCTGGTACCGAAAATCCCAGGGTGACCAGCCAACACCGAACAATGAACCTCAGAAATTACCCTACTAGTCCATCTATCAGGAACAAACAATTTCCCCACAGGACAGCGGTCAGGTTTATCAGCCTGAAACTCCTGAAGTACCCGCCGTAAATCAGGGGAGATGGCAGAAAGAATCACCCCCTCCTTGAGGATCCCAGCCGGCTCAAGAACTCCCGGAGAATCAGGCAAAAAACCCCTAGAAAGGGCATCAGCCTTCACATTCTTAGATCCAGGAATATACGAGACCACAAAATCAAAATGTGAGAAAAACAAAGACCACCGAGCCTGTCTAGGATTCAACCGCTTAGCAGACTCAAGGTAAATCAGATTCTTGTGATCAGTCAAGACCACCACGCGATGCTTGGCTCCCTCAAGCCAATGTCGCCACTCTTCAAATGCCCACTTCATAGCCAACAACTCCCGATTGCCGACATCATAATTACGCTCAGAAGACGAAAATTTTCTGGAGAAGAAGGCACATGGTTTCATCAAAGAGCCATCAGAATTTCTCTGAGACAAAACGGCCCCTGCCCCAATCTCAGAAGCATCAACCTCAACCTGAAAAGGGAGAGAAACATCTGGCTGACGCAACACAGGGGCAGAAGTAAAACGACGTTTAAGCTCCTGAAAGGCCTCAACAGCCGCAGAGGACCAATTCACCACATCAGCGCCCTTCCTCGTCAAATCGGTCAGAGGCTTCACCACACTAGAAAAATTAGCAATAAAGCGACGATAAAAATTGGCAAAGCCCAAAAATTTCTGAAGACTCTTTACAGATGTAGGGTCCAATCATGAATGGCCTGGACTTTAACAGGGTCCATTTCAATAGCCGAGGGAGAAAAAATGAAACCCAAAAAAGAAACCCTCTGAACTCCAAAGAGGCACTTAGACCCCTTCACAAACAACGCATTAGTACAAAGGACCTGAAACACCACCCTAACCTCCCAATCATCGGAGAAAACCAAAATATCATCCAAATACACAATCATAAATTTATCCAGATAATAACGGAAGATATCATGCATAAAGGACTGAAATACCGATGGAGCATTAGAGAGCCCGAATGGCATCACAAGATATTCAAAATGGCCTTCAGGCGTATTAAATGCTGTTTTCCATTCATCACCTTGTTTAATACGCACAAGATTATACGCCCCTCGGAGGTCGATTTTAGTAAACCAACTAGCACCCTTAATCCGAGCAAACAAATCAGAAAGCAAAGGTAACGGATACTGGAATTTGACAGTGATCTTATTGAGAAGGCGATAATCTATACAGGGTCTCAAGGAGCCATCCTTCTTGGCAACAAAAAAAAATCCCGCTCCCAACGGTGACGAAGACGGGCGAATATGCCCTTTCTCCAAGGACTCCTTTACATAACTCCGCATAGCGGCATGCTCTGGCACAGACAGATTGAAAAGTCGGCCCTTAGGGAACTTACAGCCAGGAATCAAATTAATGGCACAATCACAGTCCCTATGAGGAGGCAGGGAACTGGACTTGGGCTCATCAAATACATCCTGGAAATCCGACAAAAACTCAGGAACTTCAGAAGAAGGAGACGAGGAAATGGACATCAAAGGAATATCACTTTGTATCCCCTGACAACCCCAACCAGTCACAGACATAGATCTCTAATCCAGCCCTGGATTATGTTCCTGTAACCATGGAAAACCCAGCACAACAACATCATGCAAATTATGCAACACCAAAAAACGAATATTTTCCTGATGTGCTGGAGCCATGCACATGGTTAACTGTGTCCAGTACTGAGGTTTATTCTTGGCCTATTCCTCTGCAAAGGTTCCAAGGAAAAACCACAACGCCTGGCAAACTCTAAGTCCATTAAGTTCAGGGCAGCGCCAGAGTCCACAAATGCCATAACAGAAAAGGACGACAATGAGCAAATCAGGGTAACAGACAAGAGAAATTTAGGCTGCACAGTACTAATGGTAACAGACCTAGGGACCCTCCTAGTACGCTTAGGGCAATCAGAAATAGCTTGAGCAGAATCACCACAGTAAAAACACAGGCCATTCTGACGTCTGAATTTCTGCCTTTCTGCTCTAGTCAAAATCCTATCACATTGCATAGGCTCAGGACTTCGCTCAGAGGACACTGCCATATGGTGCACCGCCTTGCGCTCACGCAAGCGCCGATCAATCTGAATGGCTAGAGACATAGACTCACTCAAACCGGCAGGAAAGCCCACCATAACATCTTTAAGGGTTTCAGAAAGACCTTTTCTGAAAATAGCAGCCAGCGCCTCTTCATTCCATTTAGTGAGCACAGACCATTTTCTAAATTTCTGGCAATATAACTCTGCCGCTTCCTGACCCTGACACAGGGCCAACAGTGTTTTCTCAGCATGCTCTACAGAGTTAGGTTCGTCATACAACAATCCGAGCGCCTGAAAAAATGCATCTACATTCAATAATGCCAGATTCCCTGTTTCAAGAGCAAATGCCCAGTCTTGAGGATCACTGTTATGAAAGGTAATTCAGTACCACAATGGACATAGAGGTCAGCGCACATACAGTGACCTGGCAATAACCCAAAAAACAAGAACGAGCTCTGAGACGTGGGAACTCTGTTGACCGCAATCCCTAATCCTCTCCAACCACACTAAAGGCAGCCGTGGATTGCGCCTAACGCTGCCTATGCAACTCGGCACGGCCTGAGAAACTAGCTAGCCTGAAGATAGAAAATAAGCCTACCTTGCCTCAGAGAAATACCCCAAAGGAAAAGGCAGCCCCCACATATAATGACTGTGAGTAAAGATGAAAAGACAAACGTAGAGATGAAATAGATTTAGCAAAGTGAGGCCCAACTTTCTGAACAGAGCGAGGATAGGAAAGGTAACTTTGCGGTCAACACAAAACCCTACAAAAACCACGCAAAGGGGGCAAAAAGACCCTCCGTACCGAACTAACGGCACGGAGGTACACCCTCTGCGTCCCAGAGCTTCCAGCAAGCAGCAAAAAACAAATTGACAAGCTGGACAGAAAAAAACAGCAAACAAATAGCAAAGAGGAACTTAGCTATGCAGAGCAGCAGGCCACAGGAACGATCCAGGAGGAAACAGGTCCAATACTAGAACATTGACTGGAAGCCAGGATCAAAGCACTAGGTGGAGTTAAATAGAGAAGCACCTAACGACTTCACCACATCACCTGAGGAAGGAAACTCAGAAGCCACAGTACCACTTTCCTCCACGAACGGAAGCTCACAGAGAGAACCAGCCGAAGTACCACTTGTGACCACAGGAGGGAGCTCTGCCACAGAATTCACAACAGTACCCCCCCCTTGAGGAGGGGTCACCGAACCCTCACCAGAGCTACCAGGATGAGCCATATGAAAGGCACGAACAAGATCGGGAGCATGGACATCAGAGGCAAAGACCCAGGAATTATCTTCCTGAGCATTACCCTTCCACTTAACCAGATACTGGAGTTTCCGCCTTGAAACACGAGAATCCAAAATCTTCTCCACAATATACTCCAACTCCCCCTGCACCAAAACCGGGGCAGGAGGATCAACAGATGGAACCATAGGTGCCACGTATCTCCGCAACAATGACCTATGGAATACGTTATGTATGGAAAATGAATCTGGAAGGGTCAGACGAAAAGACACAGGATTAAGAACCTCAGAAATCCTATACGGACCAATAAAACGAGGTTTAAACTTAGGAGAGGAAACCTTCATAGGAATATGACGAGAAGATAACCAAACTAAGTCCCCAACCCGAAGTCGGGGACCCACACAGCATCTGCGATTAGCAAAACGTTGAGCCTTCTCCTGGGACAAAGTCAAATTGTCCACTACATGAGTCCAAATCTGCTGCAACCTGTCCACCACAGTATCCACACCAGGACAGTCCGAAGACTCAACCTGCCCTGAAGAGAAACGAGGATGGAACCCAGAGTTGAAGAAAAACGGTGAAACCAAGGTAGCCGAGCTGGCCCGATTATTAAGCGCGAACTCAGCCAAAGGCAAAAAAGACACCCAGTCATCCTGATCGGCAGAAACAAAGCATCTCAGATATGTTTCCAAGGTCTGATTGGTTCGTTCGGTCTGGCCATTAATCTGAGGATGGAAAGCCGAAGAAAAAGACAAGTCAATGCCCATCCTACCACAAAAGGCTCGCCAAAACCTCGAAACAAACTGGGAACCTCTGTCAGAAACGATATTCTCCGGAATGCCATGTAAACGAACCACATGCTGGAAAAACAATGGCACCAAATCAGAGGAGGAAGGCAATTTAGACAAGGGTACCAAATGGACCATCTTAGAGAAGCGATCACAGACCACCCAAATGACTGACATCTTTTGAGAGACGGGAAGATCTGAAATAAAATCCATAGAGATATGTGTCCAAGGCCTCTTCGGGACCGGCAAGGGCAAAAGCAACCCACTGGCACGAGAACAGCAGGGCTTAGCCCGAGCACAAATCCCACAGGACTGCACAAAAGTACGCACATCCTGCGACAGAGATGGCCACCAAAAGGATCTAGCCACTAACTCTCTGGTACCAAAGATTCCAGGATGACCAGCCAACACCGAACAATGAACCTCAGAGATAACTTTATTCGTCCACCTATCAGGGACAAACAGTTTCTCCGCTGGGCAACGATCAGGTTTATTAGCCTGAAATTTTTGCAGCACTCGCCGCAAATCAGGGGAGATGGCAGACACAATTACTCCCTCTTTGAGGATACCCGCCGGCTCAGATACACCCTGAGAGTCGGGCACAAAACTCCTAGACAGAGCATTCGCCTTCACATTTTTAGAGCCCGGAAGGTATGAAATCACAAAGTCAAAACGGGCAAAAAACAACGACCAACGAGCTTGTCTTGGATTCAACCGCTTGGCGGACTCGAGATAAGTCAAGTTCTTATGATCAGTCAAGACCACCACGCGATGCTTAGCTCCTTCAAGCCAATGACGCCACTCCTCGAATGCCCACTTCATGGCCAGCAACTCTCGATTGCCCACATCATAATTACGCTCAGCAGGCGAAAACTTCCTGGAAAAGAAGGCGCATGGTTTCATCACCGAGCAATCAGAACTTCTCTGCGACAAAACAGCCCCTGCTCCAATCTCAGAAGCATCAACCTCGACCTGGAACGGAAGCGAAACATCTGGTTGACACAACACAGGGGCAGAAGAAAAACGACGCTTCAACTCTTGAAAAGCTTCCACCGCAACAGAAGACCAATTGACCAAATCAGCACCTTTCTTGGTCAAATCGGTCAATGGTTTAGCAATACTAGAAAAATTGCAGATGAAGCGACGATAAAAATTAGCAAAGCCCAGGAACTTTTGCAGACTTTTCAGAGATGTCGGCTTAGTCCAATTATGGATGGCTTGGACCTTAACAGGATCCATCTCGATAGTAGAAGGGGAAAAGATGAACCCCAAAAATGAAACCTTCTGAACACCAAAGAGACACTTTGATCCCTTCACAAACAAAGAATTAGCACGCAGGACCTGAAACACCGTTCTGACCTGCTTCACATGAGACTCCCAATCATCCGAGAAGATCAAAATGTCATCTAAGTACACAATCAGGAATTTATCCAGGTACTCTCGGAAGATGTCATGCATAAAGGACTGAAACACTGATGGAGCATTGGCAAGTCCGAATGGCATTACAAGATACTCAAAATGGCCCTCGGGCGTATTAAATGCAGTTTTCCACTCATCGCCTCGCTTAATACGCACAAGATTATACGCACCACGAAGATCTATCTTGGTGAACCAACTAGCCCCCTTAATCCGAGCAAACAAATCAGATAACAGCGGCAAGGGGTACTGAAATTTAACCGTGATCTTATTTAGAAGGCGGTAATCTATACAAGGTCTCAGCGAACCATCCTTCTTGGCTACAAAAAAGAACCCTGCTCCCAATGGCGACGATGACGGGCGAATATGCCCCTTCTCCAAAGACTCCTTCACATAACTCCGCATAGCGGCGTGCTCAGGCACAGATAAATTAAACAGTCGACCTTTTGGGAATTTACTACCAGGAATCAAATCGATAGCACAATCACAATCCCTATGCGGAGGTAGGGTATCGGACTTGGGCTCATCAAATAAATCCCGGTAATCAGACAAGAACTCAGGAACCTCAGAAGGGGTGGATGACGAAATAGTCAGAAATGGGACATCACCATGTACCCCCTGACAACCCCAGCTGGACACAGACATGGATTTCCAATCTAAAACTGGATTATGGACTTGTAGCCATGGCAACCCCAACACGACCACATCATGCAGATTATGCAACACCAGAAAGCGAATAACCTCCTGATGTGCAGGAGCCATGCACATGGTCAGCTGGGTCCAGTACTGAGGCTTATTCTTGGCCAAAGGCGTAGCATCAATTCCTCTCAATGGAATAGGACACTGCAAGGGCTCCAAGAAAAACCCACAACGCCTAGCATACTCCAAGTCCATCAAATTCAGAGCAGCGCCTGAGTCCACAAATGCCATGACAGAATACGATGACAAAGAGCAGATCAAGGTAACAGACAGAAGAAATTTTGACTGTACCGTACCAATGGTGGCAGACCTAGCGAACCGCTTAGTGCGCTTAGGACAATCAGAGATAGCATGAGTGGAATCACCACAGTAGAAACACAGCCCATTCAGACGTCTGTGTTCCTGCCGTTCAACTCTGGTCAAAGTCCTATCGCACTGCATAGGCTCAGGTTTAAGCTCAGGTAATACCGCCAAATGGTGCACAGATTTACGCTCGCGCAAGCGTCGACCGATCTGAATGGCCAAAGACATAGACTCATTCAGACCAGCAGGCATAGGAAATCCCACCATGACATCCTTAAGGGCTGCAGAGAGACCTTTTCTAAAAATAGCTGCGAGCGCACCTTCATTCCACTGAGTGAGTACGGACCACTTTCTAAATTTCAGACAATATACCTCTATTTCATCCTGACCCTGACACAGAGCCAGCAAATTCTTCTCTGACTGATCCACAGAATTAGGCTCATCGTACAGCAATCCGAGCGCCCGAAAAATGCATCGATATTACTTAATGCAGGATCCCCTGGCGCAAGGGTAAATGCCCAGTCCTGAGGATCGCCACGCAAAAAAGAAATAACGATCCTAACTTGTTGAACTGGGTCACCAGAGGAGCGAGGTTTCAAAGCCAGAAATAGTTTACAATTATTTTTGAAACTCAGAAATTTAGTTCTATCTCCAAAAAACAAATCAGGAATAGGGATTCTCGGTTCTAACATAGAATTCTGAACCACAAAGTCTTGAATACTTTGTACTCTTGCCGTGAGCTGATCCACACATGAAGACAGACCTTTAATGTCCATTGCTACACCTGTGTCCTGAACCACCCAAATGTCTAGGGGAAAAAAAAGGCAAAACACAGTGCAAAGAAAAAAAAATGGTCTCAGAACTTCTTTTTTCCCTCTATTGAGAATCATTAGTACTTTGGGCTTCCAGTTCTGTTATGAAAGGTAATTCAGTACCACAATGGACATAGAGGTCAGCGCACATACAGTGACCTGGCAATAACCCAAAAAACAAGAACGAGCTCTGAGACGTGGGAACTCTGTTGACCGCAATCCCTAATCCTCTCCAACCACACTAAAGGCAGCCGTGGATTGCGCCTAACGCTGCCTATGCAACTCGGCACGGCCTGAGAAACTAGCTAGCCTGAAGATAGAAAATAAGCCTACCTTGCCTCAGAGAAATACCCCAAAGGAAAAGGCAGCCCCCACATATAATGACTGTGAGTAAAGATGAAAAGACAAACGTAGAGATGAAATAGATTTAGCAAAGTGAGGCCCAACTTTCTGAACAGAGAGAGGATAGGAAAGGTAACTTTGCGGTCAACACAAAACCCTACAAAAACCACGCAAAGGGGGCAAAAAGACCCTCCGTACCGAACTAACGGCACGGAGGTACACCCTCTGCGTCCCAGAGCTTCCAGCAAGCAGTAAAAAACAAATTGACAAGCTGGACAGAAAAAAACAGCAAACAAATAGCAAAGAGGAACTTAGCTATGCAGAGCAGCAGGCCACAGGAACGATCCAGGAGGAAACAGGTCCAATACTAGAACATTGACTGGAAGCCAGGATCAAAGCACTAGGTGGAGTTAAATAGAGAAGCACCTAACGACTTCACCACATCACCTGAGGAAGGAAACTCAGAAGCCACAGTACCACTTTCCTCCACCAACGGAAGCTCACAGAGAGAAACAGCCGAAGTACCACTTGTGACCACAGGAGGGAGCTCTGCCACAGAATTCACAACAGATCACCACGCAGTAAGGATATGATGATTTTCATTTGCTGAATGGGATCACCAGAAGAACGGCGTTTCAAAGCAAAAAACAATTTGCAGCTATTTTTAAAGTTCAAAAACTTGGATCTGTCCCCAAAAAACAAATCAGGAGTAAGAATTCTTGGCTCTAGAGCCGGAGTCTGAACAATATAATCTTGGATACTCTGGACTCTTGCAGCAAGTTGATCCACACGAGAAAACAAACCCTGAACCTCCATACCAGAGCATATATCCAGCACCACCCAGATATCAAGAGGAAAAAAAAGACAGAACAGAGCACAGAAAAAAAAATGGTTCAGAACTCTTTTTTTTCCTTCTTTTGAGATGCATTCAATTCATTCTTGGCCTGCTGTACTGTTATGACCTGGTGGTTAAGAGGGCACACTGAAATGACCTGGTGGCTAAAACGCAACATGGAACAAGCTTTGAGAAGGTGGTATCTCTACTGACCGCAGTCCCTAATCCTAACAACACAACTAGAAATAGCCGTGGGATGTTCCTGACACTCCCTAGACACCTCGTCACAGCCTAAGATATAACTACCCCTAAAGAAGGAAATAGAAAGCTATCTTGCCTCAGAGAAACCCCCAAAAGGAAAGACAGCCCCCCACAAATATTGGCTGCGAAAGGAGAGGGAAATGATGAACACAGAAATGAAATAAGAATTCAGCAAAGGGGAGGCCAATACTAAACTAGATAGACAGAGAGCAAAGGATACTGTGCGGTCAGTATTAAAAACTACAAAATCTACGCAGAGTTTACAAAAATGAACTCCACACCGACTCACGGTGTGGAGGGGCAAATCTGCTTTCCCAGAGCTTCCAGCTAGCCTAAATAAGACATAGTGACAAGCTGGACAAAAGAGACAAAATGCAAAGCAATAGAGTCCAATCAAATGGACAAACAAAACTAGCAAAACTTATCTTTTGCAGACAAGGACTGGCCATATGAGAAATCCAAGGGAAGAATCAAATCCAACCAAGAACATTGACAGCAGGCATGGACTAAAGCCCAGAGCAGGTTTAAATAACAAACCCAGGCAAGGCAATTAGTGAAGGCAGCTGCTACAGCTACCTAACGGAGCAGCAGTACCACTCGAAACCACCAGAGGGAGCCCAAGGGCAGAACTCGCAAACATACCATTAGCAACCACAGGAGGGAGCTCCAGAACAGAACTCACAACAGCAGAGGTTGTTAAACAAACACTGCTTGCAGTAGCTTATTTCCTAGTTGAATAAAAAGATCGATCTTGTTCAAATCGAACACGCCAATTATTTCTCCTGACACTTGGCATCATGGAACAGTTAAATGTCACTCTGGATATGAGAGGACCTCCAGCGTGCGGCGCAACATGAGGGGAACATCAGGGAAGATGTACAAGGAAGACCGTGGTGATAGGTAGCAGGAGAGGGGTCACCTCCTATTATTAACCTGAGTCTGATCCCTGCACTCCCTATGGCCCCTAGATGAGTCATCCCCCCCATGCGCGATCATGTGACATTAGTCCCAATACTATAAAAAGACAACATGAGGAAGGTGCAATAAACAAATAGCACTCCTCAGTCAATAGGAAACTTCACTGCTGCAGCTGTAGCTAACACCTCAGCTTCTCCAGAGCCAGGCTCCTTCAATTACATCAGTATAGATGAACTATAACAGACAAGGAATGAAGCTAGCAGTGGGTTTATATAGAGGAAGGGAGTGCTGCAGCCGAGAACTCAAGCTCCAAGTTCACAGCCAGAAGAGAAAGGGTCCTTAAAGGGAAACTGTCACCCCCAAATTCGAAGATGAGCTAAGCCCACCAGCATCAGGGGCTTATCTACAGCATTCTGTAATGCTGTAGATAAACCCTCAATGTATCCTGAAAGATGAGATTAAGAGGTTAGATTATACTCACCTGGAGGGCGGTCCGATCCGATGGGAGTCGTGGTCCGGTCTGTGGCCTCTTATCTTCATAGGATGATGTCCTCTCCTTGTCTTTACGCTGCGGCTCCGGCGCAGGCGTACTTTGTCTGCAGTACTTTGAGGGCAGAGCAAAGTACTGCAGTGTGCAGGCGCCGGGACTCTCTGACCTTTCCCGATAGCCCTGATAGCCGATAGGTATCACTTGCTGACCCCAGAGGTCAGGTTAGCTGACAAAGACTTGGACTCCATTCAGACTAATAGGTTCAGGATCAATGCAGACATGGAAACTCAAACAGATAATTTGGAGATTGGTTGTAGCAGTCCAGATACATGGGATACTCGGATAGGGACACGTTCAGACTCACAGGTCTTATATATTGATTCAGGAGATTGTACCCTGGTCCTTGTGAGGCTATGTTCTGGAACTGGCTTGGACCAGGGACTTCCGATTCAGGACTGGCCACACCATGACCAGCAGACAATGTTCAGGCTTTATGTTTGCTTTAATACAGTGGGGAAAAAAAGTATTTAGTCAGTCAGCAATAGTGCAAGTTCCACCACTTAAAAAGATGAGAGGCGTCTGTAATTTACATCATAGGTAGACCTCAACTATGGGAGACAAACTGAGAAAAAAAAATCCAGAAAATCACATTGTCTGTTTTTTTAACATTTTATTTGCATATTATGGTGGAAAATAAGTATTTGGTCAGAAACAAACAATCAAGATTTCTGTCTCTCACAGACCTGTAACGTCTTCTTTAAGAGTCTCCTCTTTCCTCCACTCATTACCTGTAGTAATGGCACCTGTTTAAACTTGTTATCAGTATAAAAAGACACCTGTGCACACCCTCAAACAGTCTGACTCCAAACTCCACTATGGTGAAGACCAAAGAGCTGTCAAAGGACACCAGAAACAAAATTGTAGCCCTGCACCAGGCTGGGAAGACTGAATCTGCAATAGCCAACCAGCTTGGAGTGAAGAAATCAACAGTGGGAGCAATAATTAGAAAATGGAAGACATACAAGACCACTGATAATCTCCCTCGATCTGGGGCTCCACGCAAAATCCCACCCCGTGGGGTCAGAATGATCACAAGAACAGTGAGCAAAAATCCCAGAACCACGCGGGGGGACCTAGTGAATGAACTGCAGAGAGCTGGGACCAATGTAACAAGGCCTACCATAAGTAACACACTACGCCACCATGGACTCAAATCCTGCAGTGCCAAACGTGTCCCATTGCTTAAGCCAGTACATGTCCGGGCCCGTCTGAAGTTTGCTAGAGAGCATTTGGATGATCCAGAGGAGTTTTGGGAGAATGTCCTATGGTCTGATGAAACCAAACTGGAACTGTTTGGTAGAAACACAACTTG
Source organism: Ranitomeya imitator (assembly GCF_032444005.1). NCBI lineage: Eukaryota > Metazoa > Chordata > Amphibia > Anura > Dendrobatidae > Ranitomeya > Ranitomeya imitator. Next base: position 175,536,359 of record NC_091286.1, on the reverse strand, counting down.
TCGTGTTTGGAGGAAAAAGAATACTGAGTTGCATCCATCAAACACCATACCTACTGTAAAGCATGGTGGTGGAAACATCATGCTTTGGGGCTGTTTCTCTGCAAAGGGGCCAGGACGACTGATCCGGGTACATGAAAGAATGAATGGGGCCATGTATCGTGAGATTTTGAGTGCAAACCTCCTTCCATCAGCAAGGGCATTGAAGATGAAACGTGGCTGGGTCTTTCAACATGACAATGATCCAAAGCACACCGCCAGGGCAACGAAGGAGTGGCTTCGTAAGAAGCATTTCAAGGTCCTGGAGTGGCCTAGCCAGTCTCCAGATCTCAACCCTATAGAAAACCTTTGGAGGGAGTTGAAAGTCCGTGTTGCCAAACGAAAAGCCAAAAACATCACTGCTCTAGAGGAGATCTGCATGGAGGAATGGGCCAACATACCAACAACAGTGTGTGGCAACCTTGTGAAGACTTACAGAAAACGTTTGACCTCTGTCATTGCCAACAAAAGATATATTACAAAGTATTGAGATGAAATTTTGTTTCTGACCAAATACTTATTTTCCACCATAATATGCAAATAAAATGTTAAAAAAACAGACAAAGTGATTTTCTGGATTTTTTTTTCTCAGTTTGTCTCCCATAGTTGAGGTCTACCTATGATGTAAATTACAGACGCCCCTCATCTTTTTAAGTGGTGGAACTTGCACTATTGCTGACTGACTAAATACTTTTTTGCCCCACTGTACTTTAGTCACACTATCATTTCTCGTCATTCTATATAGTCTTTTTGTGAGCTTTTCCGATAATTATACCTCTATACCTGCATATTATTATTTTCTTGCATACATTACCTGGTGTGTTGGTTTAATACATTTTAATATGTATTTTACTACCTGAGGGGGCACCTCTTCTGCTTGTAGTGCTATGTCTTATTACCCTCACAAATAAAGGTATTTTAGCCTTAATTTTATTTGTCCTATATGTTTTCTTGACAATTTGTTCAGTCTTTTTTTTTTCTTTGGTTTTACACTAATTACCAAATGGTCTGCTATTCTTCCTTATACAGCAGTTATATATCACTCGCTGCCTATAAGATTGACTATATTATCTTTTTTCATTATTGAGATATATACAGTGGGGCAAAAAAGTATTTAGTCAGTCAGCAATAGTGCAAGTTCCACCACTTAAAAAGATGAGAGGCGTCTGTAATTTACATCATAGGTAGACCTCAACTATGGGAGACAAACTGAGAAAAAAAAATCCAGAAAATTACATTGTCTGATTTTTTAACAATTTATTTGCATATTATGGTGGAAAATAAGTATTTGGTCAGAAACAAACAATCAAGATTTCTGGCTCTCACAGACCTGTAACTTCTTCTTTAAGAGTCTCCTCTTTCCTCCACTCATTACCTGTAGTAATGGCACCTGTTTAAACTTATCAGTATAAAAAGACACCTGTGCACACCCTCAAACAGTCTGACTCCAAACTCCACTATGGTGAAGACCAAAGAGCTGTCAAAGTACACCAGAAACAAAATTGTAGCCCTGCACCAGGCTGGGAAGACTGAATCTGCAATAGCCAACCAGCTTGGAGTGAAGAAATCAACAGTGGGAGCAATAATTAGAAAATGGAAGACATACAAGACCACTGATAATCTCCCTCGATCTGGGGCTCCACGCAAAATCCCACCCCGTGGGGTCAGAATGATCACAAGAACGGTGAGCAAAAATCCCAGAACCACACGGGGGGACCTAGTGAATGAACTGCAGAGAGCTGGGACCAATGTAACAAGGCCTACCATAAGTAACACACTATGCCACCATGAACTCAGATCCTGCAGTGCCAGACGTGTCCCACTGCTTAAGCCAGTACATGTCCGGGCCCGTCTGAAGTTTGCTAGAGAGCACTTGGATGATCCAGAGGAGTTTTGGGAGAATGTCCTATGGTCTGATGAAACCAAACTGGAACTGTTTGGTAGAAACACAACTTGTCGTGTTTGGAGGAAAAAGAATACTGAGTTGCATCCATCAAACACCATACCTACTGTAAAGCATGGTGGTGGAAACATCATGCTTTGGGGCTGTTTCTCTGCAAAGGGGCCAGGACGACTGATCCGGGTACATGAAAGAATGAATGGGGCCATGTATCGTGAGATTTTGAGTGCAAACCTCCTTCCATCAGCAAGGGCATTGAAGATGAAACGTGGCTGGGTCTTTCAACATGACAATGATCCAAAGCACACCGCCAGGGCAACGAAGGAGTGGCTTCGTAAGAAGCATTTCAAGGTCCTGGAGTGGTCTAGCCAGTCTCCAGATCTCAACCCTATAGAAAACCTTTGGAGGGAGTTGAAAGTCCGTGTTGCCAAGCGAAAAGCCAAAAACATCACTGCTCTAGAGGAGATCTGCATGGAGGAATGGGCCAACATACCAACAACAGTGTGTGGCAACCTTGTGAAGACTTACAGAAAACGTTTGACCTCTGTCATTGCCAACAAAGGATATATTACAAAGTATTGAGATGAAATTTTGTTTCTGACCAAATACTTATTTTTCACCATAATATGCAAATAAAATGTTAAAAAAAACAGACAATGTGATTTTCTGGATTTTTTTTTCTCAGTTTGTCTCCCATAGTTGAGGTCTACCTATGATGTAAATTACAGACGCCTCTCATCTTTTTAAGTGGTGGAACTTGCACTATTGCTGACTGACTAAATACTTTTTTGCCCCACTGTATATATATATATATATCATGAATTGATATTGATATACATCTATTGCTGTGTTCAGTACCTGTTTTAAAATCTACTCGTGCATGCCAACCTGATGCACTTTACACTACTCACGTAATCCAACCTGATGTACACCACTATGTACACAACTACTCAACTGTCTTAAGTAGTGATGATCGAGTATACTCGTTACTCGAGATTTCCCGAGCACGCTCGGGTGTCCTCCGACTATTTTTTTATTACTCAGAGATTTAGTTTTCATCGCCACAGCTGAATGATTTACATCTGTTAGCCAGATTGATTACATGTGGGGATTCCCTAGCAAGCCCCGCATGTACTTATGCTGGCTAGCAGCTGTAAATTATGCAGCTGCGTCAACAAAACCTAAATCTCCGAGCACTTACAAATACTCGGAGACCCCCCGAGCATGCTTGGGAAATCTCGAGCAATGAGTATACTCGCTCATCACTAGTCTTAATGCACTCTACACTACTCACATATTCCAACCCGATGCACTCTAAACTACTCACGTAAGCCAATCTGATGCACCCTACACTGCTAACGTAAGCCAACCTGATGCACTGTACACAACTCATTTAACGCCTTCATAACCTTTGACGTATCCATACATTCAGGTCGGTAGATACCAGCACCATCTTGCAGTAGGGACCCGGGAGCCTGTATAGACCTCACCCCCTGAAGATTATGAGCCAGTGATTCCTGATTTTGTGGCGCAATTAGAAATCAAATTTGACTCCAGCGGCCTCACCGAAATAGACTTTTGCTCTGAGGATTTTGCAAACCTCATAGTGGCATTTGTATGCCCAGCAATTTTTGGCACAAAACCACCCTTCTTCATTTTCTAACTAGGCTCCTGTAGAAGCAGTAGAAATAATGAAGTTTTGGAGCCATGGTCCTTCATATGGGGTTAGTGAAGAAGCCAGAGCTTCGACAATATTGGAGTGTTGATGTTTTGTATAACACTCCACTGTTCTGAATGGCCATGACATTTAAACGTTTTGAGGACATCTACAAATTCTTGCATTACAGTGATAATGCACAGTGTCCTCCCCGAGATGACCTCAATTTTGACAGTTTTTTCAAAGTTTGGCCAGTCATTGAGCACTTCAGCAACAAGCTTGCTGAGGTACACGCACCTAAAAGGGACATCGGCATGGATGAGTCCCTAATCCATTTCAAGGAAAGGCTCAAATTATGACAGTACCTGCCCAGTAAGAGTTCCAGTTATGGAAATAAGCTATACAAATTGTGTGAGAGTAGCTCAGAGTACACCCAGAAGTTTAGACTTTATGAAGGGAAGGACACCTGGATTGAACCCCATGGATGACCCCTTGTTCTGAGAGTGAGTGGGAAAATTGTGTGGGATTTGGTGCACCCACTGCTTTATTAAGGTTATCACCTCTACATAGATAACTTTTATACCAGTGTCCCACTGTTCAAGTCCCTCTCTGCATGAGCTGCCACAGCCTGCGGTACAGTCCGTAAAAATCAGAGAGGCCACCCTAAGACACTAATTGGGCAGCTGCTCAGAAAGGGTGAAAGCAAAGCCCAATGTATTGACAACATGCTGGTGGTCAAGTACAAGCACAAGAGGGATGTCCTTTTCTTGACCACCATACATGGTGATGGCAGCTCCCCAGCACTGTACGGGGTACCTCTACACATGTGCACAAACCAAACTGTGTACTGGGGTACAAGTACATGGGGGGAGTTGATCTCTCTGATCAATTCTTCAATTCTTCCAGCCATGCGATGAGAAAATCCAAGAAGTGGTACAAGAAGCTGACCATGCACATCATACGGATGGCAATGTACAGCGCTTTTGTACTATCATGATGTGCAGGCCAGACCGGTGCAATGTATCTTAAGTTCCAGGAGATAGTTATCAAGGCCCTAATATTTGGAGCCCAGTCAGGACATAGTTTCTTATCCATACTTAACTATATTTATGGCCCCAGTTCTTCCGGAACTGAAGGTGCTCGTATCATACCAGGTCAACATTTCCCCGGGGATGTCCCACAAACCACAAAAAAGGAAGGTTGCAAAAGAGGTGCCGAGTTTGTTATAGAAGGTAGATACGCAAGGACACCACTTATCACTGCGACACCTGCCCCGACAAACCTGGCCTGTGTATAAAAGAATGCTTTAGATTGTACCACATAGCTATGTACTACTAAATTAATTTGTGGCCTGGTCATGAAGGTGGCAACAGCCTTGAGGGGTGAAGGGGTTAAGCTAACCTGATGCACTCTAAACTACTCACTACTTTTCACTACTCATGTGAGCCAAGCTGATGCACTTTACACTACTCACATATGCAAACCTGGTGCACTCTTCACTAATCACTTATGCCAATTTGAAGCGCTCTACAATACTCATGTAAGCCAACCTGACGCAATCTACACTGTTCGCGTATGCCTTCCTGATGCACTCTACACAGCTCACTTATGCCAACCTAATGCACTTTACCAATGCCACCACATTTTAAAATTCCCATACCAGGATAACACTAGATCAATTCCAATATAGGGTAACTTGTGGGGGTTTTCTACTATTTAGGCACATCAGGGGCTCTCCATATGCGTCATGACACCCACAGACCATTCCATCATGTCACTCATTATAGTAGTTTTCCATAGGGTATCGGCGTGCTCTGCAGAAATTGCACAACAAATTTTGAGGTCTCTTTTCTCCTGCTTCCCTTGTGAAAATAAAAAAATGGGTCTAAAGTAACTTTTTGAAGAAAAAAAGTTAAATGTTCATTTTCTTCCTTCCATATTGCTTCAGTTCCTGTGAAGCTCCTGAAGGGTTAAAACACTTCTTGAATGTGGTTTTTAGCACCTTGAGGGGTGCAGATTTTAGAATGGTGTCACTTTTCGCTATTTTCTGTAATTTAGACCCCTCAAATGTGAGGTGGTTCCTAAAAAAAGGTTTTGTAAATTTTGTTTTAAAAATGAGAAATCGCTGGTCAACTTTTAACCCTTATAACTTCCTAACAAAAAAAATTATTTAAGAAATTGTGCCGATGTAAAGTAGACATGTGGGAAATGTTATTTATTAACTTTTGTGCGATATGAATCTCTGATTTAAGGTCATTAAAATGAAAGGTTTGAAAATTATGAAATGTTTGTTAAATTTCCGATAGTTTCACAAATAAACTCAAGTGATGTCAAACTAATTTTACCACTATCATGCAGTACAATATGTCACAAGAAAACAATGTCAATCATTGGGTTCCGTTGAAGTGTTCCAGATTTATTACCAGTACTGCTACAATGCATTTGTCTGTGCATGCCTTTTTATGTTTTACATTGGATATGAGAAAAGGGCAAGTCAGGTCAAAGTGTCAGCAATAAAGCTAAGGATTTAAAGACAACAGAATGTAAGTGGATTGATTCTCTCAATCCTATTATGCAAATTGCCTCTTCAGAGGGGAAGAGGACTTGAACTCTATAGTGCCACCTGTTGGAAACAGCAATCTTGCAAGTCACTATCTACCATTTAACTAGTCTTGCAATATGACTTAGGATAAAAGTTTATTAGCATTTTGAAGAGTACATGACAGGACAAAAGACTGAGCACTTGAAAAAAATGCAAATACAGAAATGTATGGGATGGCTTTAATACTTATGGTTTTCTATGGCGATTTCCAGATATGATGGACTTGTTGCAGATTTTCATTGCAAATTCTGGTTGGCCCATATTATTGGGTCTTCAGTATGGTCAGAAGCCACATTCTTAGGCCAGAATCACTCTACCGTGCAACGTGGCCGAGTGCTATGTGATAAAATCTGCATACGAGAATAATTGCAGCATGCTGCGATTGGCAGCAAATCTCGGCTCACTCTCACCCATATAAAATCTATTGGTGCGAGTGACACAACGTTCAGCACTCGGATATCACGAGTGCGGTATGATATATATGCCGGAAGTGGAGGAGATGGAGAAATTACTTACTCTGCCTTCTCCGCTGCTGTGCTCCAATCCGCTCTGTGCCAGAGGATCGGACTACAGACGCATGACACTCGCAGCAGAGCAGGAGCCGAGGGTCATTAGCAAATCACATTCGATGCTCTCGCACAGGATGCCATATGCTAGTGTGACTCCAGCCTTAGTGTAAGTTCATGAGACTCACATTGAGGCTTTCATGGACTAATGAGACAATGAACAAGTGTCTTCCAGTTCACATAGGACGCTGTGTAAGGGTATGTGCCCATGATCTGGAACTGGCAGTTCTTTTAATGCAGTGCATGTCCACTGCGTCTAAAGCGCTGCCGTCTATTGAATGCAGGTGATTCCGCATGTGTTCACTGAACTGTGTGGATTCACTGCGTCCAGTACATTCTTTGGGTGAAATAGGCATGCTGCGGTCTGGAGAGATGCGCCGCATGTCTGTCTCATTGGCTTCTGTGGACACAGGATTTCTTGAAATCCCATCCACTGTACTGTAACAGCTGGCTAGCCGCTGCGGGTTGGACGCTGCACAAGTACGCAGCATTCAACCCCCAGCGTTTACAGTTTGTGTGCATGTACCCTATGTCGGCTAGTTATCTCTTTAACGGTTATATAATCGTCATCATTTGGGTCTCCACTTAAGGTACCGTTACACTTAATGATTTACCAACGATCACGACCAGCGATACGACCTGGCCGTGATCATTGGTAAGTTGTGTGGTCGCTGGAGAGCTGTCACACAGACAGCTCTACAGCGACCAACGATGCCAAAGTCCCCGGGTAACCAGGGTAAACATCGGGTTACTAAGCGCAGGGCCCCGCTTAGTAACCCGATGTTTACCCTGGTTACCATTAATAGTAAAATAAAAACTACATACTTACATTCCTGTCGCGTTAGCTTCCCTGCACTGTGTAAGCGTGCTGGCCGGAAAGCAGAGTGGTGACGTCACCGCTGTGCTCTGCTTTACGGCCGGCCGGCGCTGACACTGGGGGACGCAGGGAAGCTGACGCTGAGGAACGTGACAGGAATGTAAGTATGTAGTGTTTTTTTTTTACTTTTACAATGGTAACCAGGGTAAACATCGGGTTACTAAGCGCGGCCCTGCGCTCAGTAACCCGATGTTTACCCTGGTTACCAGTGAAGACATCGCTGAATCGGCGTCACACACGCCGATTCAGCGATGTCAGCGGGAGATCAGCGACCAAAATAAAGTCCTGATCATTCCCCAGTGACCAACGATCTCCCAGCAGGGGCCTGATCGTTGGTCGCTGTCACGCATAACGATTTCGTTAACGATATCGTTGCTACGTCACAAAAGCAACGATATCGTTAATGATATTGTTATGTGTGACGGTACCTTTACAAACATACCCACCATAACGTGAGTTATTTGTACTGTATTAGGGTTCTAATTTCTTCATGTCTCAACTTTTATTCAATGATACGTTATAATATTTTATGTTAAAGCGGTTGTCCACTACTTTCAAATAACCCCCCAATGTATCCCCCAGGGCCCCTAATGAATTTTGTAAATACTTTATCTTGCCGCTTTCGTCTGTGAGCGGCGCTATGCCGGCGGCTGAGTCCGGGTCACATGACCCCCAGGCTGCAGCCGCCGCTAATTTCCGCCGACGTCATGTCAATTTCCAGACTCTGGAAATTGATGTGACGTCTTCAGTAGGAGTGACCCAGCCTCCACAGACAGCGGTCACTCAAGAGTGACTGGGCTGTGGGCGGTGCTGGGGGCTGCGTGTGGGGCTGTGCTGGGATGTGCGGGTGGGGCTAGGCTGGGATGTGCAGGCTGTGCTGGGATGAACGGGGCTGTGCTGGGATGGGCGGGGCTATGCTGGGATGGGCAGAGCTGCGCTGGGATGTGCGGGCTGCTGTGGGGCTGCATTGGGATATGTGGGCCACATGGCGGTGCTGCGGTCTGCGGGTGTGTGCGGTGGGCCCACTGGCTGTGCTGGGGTCTGCTTCGGGCGGGGGGGGGGGGGTCATTGGTGTGTGTCTCTGTGTGCAGGCATCGTCCGATGGGACTGCAAGTCCCATCAGGCTATGCCTGCTACAGTGACAGTGAGTGACACATTAGCCAATGATGGGACAATAGTAGTCCCATCATCCGGCTAATGTGTTGAATGTAAAAAAAAATATATATATATACAGACTTAAAACATACTTACAGACATACAACATACATACAACATACATACAGATATACAACATGCAACATACGACAGGCAACATGCGACGTGCAACATGCGACGTGGAACATGAGACATGCAACATGTGATGTGCAACATGCGACGTGGAACATGAGACATGCAACATGTGATGTGCAATATGCGACGTGGAACATGCAACATGCGACGTGGAACATGCAACGTGGAACATGTGGCGTGTGTCATGCGACATACAACATGCGATGTGCAGCATGCGACGTGGAACATGCAACGTGCAACATGCAACATGTGACGTGCGACATGCAACATGTGACGTGTGACATGCAACATGTACATCACATGCGATGTGCAACATGCAACATACAACGCGCGACATGCAGCATACGACATGCAGCATACGACATGCAACATACGACATGCAACATGTGACGTGCAACATGCGATGTGCAACATGCACATGTGATGTGCAACATGTGACATGGATCATGCAACATGTGACGTGGAACATGCGACATGCAACGTGGGACATGCAACATGTGACATGCAACATGTGACGTGCGACGTGCAACATACAACGTGCAACATGTGACATGCAACATGTGACGTGCAACATGCGACGTGCAACATGCATCACGCAACATGCGATGTGCAACATATGGTGACGTGGAGCATGTAACATGCGATGTGGAACATGCGACGTGCAACATGCGACGTGCAACATGCGACGTGAAACATGTGAGGTGGAACATGCGACGTGCGACATGGAACATGTGACATGCAACATGTAACATGCGGCATGGAACATGCAACATGCAACTTGGAACATGCGATGTGCAACATACGACATGCAACATGCGACATGTAACATGCGGCGTGGAACATTCAACGTGCAACATGCAACTTTGGAGCATGCAACGTGCAACATGCGACGTGCAACATGTGGCATGCGACGTGTAACATGCGACGTGCAGCATGCGACATGCAACATACGGCATGCAACATACGACATGCAACGTGTGACATGCAACATGTGACGTGCAGCATGTAACATGAAATGTGCAACATGCATCTTGCAACATGTGACATGCGACATGCAACGTGCGACATACGACATGCGACGTGCAACATGCGACATCGACATGCGACATGCAACATACACCATGCAACATACAACACATTTATACTGTACATTCAACATACATACAGACATACAGTACATATAACATAGATTTACATACTCACCATCACCTAGTCACTTTGATCCCCGAAGCCAGTGTCATCTGTAAAAAATATTAAAATAATAAACAAACAATAGACTCCCTGATCCGCAGATATCCAATTAAAACAAGTGTCCCATGACGACCTTCCGTGGAGAGCAGCCACATCAGCTGATGTGATTGCTCTCCAGGGGCTCCAGGAATACAATGAAGGAAGGTATCCTTCCGCAATGTATTCCTCACAATGTATTCCTATGCCCCTGTAAGAAAATAGTCCCTAGTCTCACTTGTGGCACTGCTGTGTGAGAAAGTTCCCACGCAGCTTTTGCCATAAAGAGAGAACCTGAACTAAGGTAACCTCTCAGTGATGCACTGCAGGAGCCTTTGTCTGCGTGTCACTGAAGGTCTATAGAGTGGTGATATCACCCGATGTCACTGTTCTATAGGGGAGATCGTCATGGGACACTCGTTATTATTTGGACTACAGCATACAGGTAGTATATGATTTATTATTTTAAATTTTTTGCAGGCGATCGAGTATGGTAAGTATGGTGAAATTAAGAACATTAAAATACTTTTTTCTGGCTGTGTTTTTATTTTTTTAATCAATTTTTCACTACTCTAGTATTAATAATGAATAGGTGTCTTATTGACGCCTTTCCATTATTAACCGGGCTTAATATCACCTTACAATAGCAAGGTGACATTAACCCCTTATTACCCCATATCCCACCGCTACTCGGGAGTGGGAAGAGAGGGACTAAGTGCCAGAATTGGTGCATTTCACAGATGTGCCATTTCTGGGGTGGCTGGGGGCTGGTATTTGTATCCGGGAGGGGGCAATATCCATGGCCCATCTCTAGGCTATGAATATCAGCCCGCAGCTGTCTGCGTAGCCTTTCTGGCTATAAAATATAGGGCGACCCCACGTCATTTTTTGGGGGGGTCCCCCTATTTTACTAGCCAGTAAAGGCTATGCAGACAGCTGCGGGCTGATATTCATAGCCTGGGAGGGGCCATGGGTAGAGTTGAGCGACTTTTACTTTTTTAGGATCGAGTCGGGTTTCGCGAAACCCGACTTTCTCAAAAGTCGGGTCGGGTGAAATCGGCCGATTATTGCGAAAAGTCGGGGGCCGACCGAAACACAAAACCCAATGCAAGTCAATGGGGAATCAAAGTCGGCAGTGAGTGGAGGACAGGAAAACACCTACAGTGCCCATTTTAATGCCAAAAACATCATTTCATATTACTGAAGCTTGTCAATGTTAATTAACTTTATAATAATAGTTAGGCATTGAAAACAGGGGCTCATTTGGCTAAAGTTGTGGGGGGGTAGGGCTGGCTCAAGATTTTCGTGGGCCCAGGAAACGCGGAATACATGACGACGGTGGAGCAGGGAGAGGTAAGTATTTCAACTTTGCAAGTGCTGCGATTCTGAGCAAGCAGGGGGGGGGCCCACTAGTTGGCACTGGCACAGGGCCCCTCATAGTATGGCGGTGTGTTTGACGGCGGGCGGCGCCTCCCACTGCCAGAGACACTTTTGCATACTATGAGGTGCCCTGTGCCAATGAGTATGCCCCCCACCTGATGAAGGAACCTGCACCTTCATCTGCACCTTCCTCTTTGTCCCCGTGTAAGGTGGTATAGTATGCGGGAAGGGGACCCTGACTTTCAGCAGGGTCAGATTCTGGCTGTGTAGAGTGCAAGGGGAATGTAGTGATCTGGGTCATTGTACCAGCAGACTCATCTAGCAGTGGCTGGGCAATGGGCAGGATGAGGAGGAAACACAGATATAGGCCCAAAATAAAAAAGTAGGCTAAATGCAGTTCAAAATTGGTATGAGGAGTACACAGGCGCCATAGCTTTGTTCAGCGGAGGACAACTGTAATGAGAGGCTGACACAGTTACTAGGCCCAAATAAGTAAGTAGGCTAAATGCAGTTCAAAATTGGTAAGAGGAGTACACAGGCGGCATAGCTTTGGTCAGTGGAGGACAACTGTAATGAGAGGCTGACACAGTTACTAGGCCCAAATAAGTAAGTAGGCTAAATGCAGTTCGAAATTGCTAACAGGACTACACAGGCGGCATAACTTTGGTGAGCGGAGGACAATTGTAATGAGAGCTCACACAGACTTAGTAGGCCTAAAATAAAAAAGTAGGCTAAATGCAGTTCAAAATTGGTAAGAGGAGTACACAGGCGGCATAACTTTGGTCAGCGGAGGACAACTGTAATGAGAGGCTGACACAGTTACTAGGCCCAAATACGTAAGTAGGCTAAATGCAGTTCAAAATTGGTAACAGGAGTGCACAGGCGGCATAGCTTTGGTGAGCAGAGAACAACTGTAATGAGAGGCTCACACAGACTTAGTAGCCCTAAAATAAAAAAGTAGGCTAAATGCAGTTCAAAATTGGTAAGAGGCGTACACAGGCGGCATAGCTTTGTTCAGCGGAGGACAACTGTAATGAGAGGCTGACACAGTTACTAGGCCCAAATAAGAAAGTAGGCTAAATGCAGTTCAAAATTGGTAAGAGGAGTACACAGGTGGCATAGCTTTGTTCAGCGGAGGAGGACAACTGTAATGAGAGGCTGACACAGTTACTAGGCCCAAATACGTAAGTAGGCTAAATGCAGTTTAAAATTGGTAACAGGAGTACACAGGCGGCAAAAGCTTTGGTCAGCGGAGGAGGACAACTGTAATGAGAGGCTGACACAGTTACTAGGCCCAAATAACTAAGTAGGCTAAATGCAGTTCAAAATTGGTAAGAGGAGTACACAGGTGGCATAGCTTTGTTCAGCGGAGGAGGACAACTGTAATGAGAGGCTGACACAGTTACTAGGCCCAAATACGTAAGTAGGCTAAATTCAGTTTAAAATTGGTAACAGGAGTACACAGGCGGCGAAAGCTTTGGTCAGCGGAGGAGGACAACTGTAATGAGAGGCTGACACAGTTACTAGGCCCAAATAAGTAAGTAGGCTAAATGCAGTTCAAAATTGGTAACAGGAGTACACAGGCGGCATAACTTTGGTGAGCGGAGGACAATTGTAGTGAGAGCTCACACAGACTTAGTAGGCCCTTCTTCTGATGCAGCTGCAGCAACCTCTCCCTATGCTAAGATCGGCAGAAGTAAGATGGCGGTTGGCGTGCACGCCCCTTTATAGCTCCTGTGACGCGGCAGAAGGTAAGCCAATCACTGTAATACCCTTCTCTAAGATGGTGGGGACCGAGACCTATGTCATCACGCTGCCCACACTCTGTGTCCTCCTTCATTGGATGAAAAATGGCGCTGAAAACGTCATACGAAACGCAACTTTGGCGCGCTGATCGCCAACCTCATGGCCGATCCCACACTAGGATCGGGTCGGGTTTCATGAAACCCGACTTTGCCGAAAGTCGGCAATTTTTTGAATTTGTCCGATCCGTTTCGCTCAACCCTAGCCATGGGTATTAACCCCTTCCCAGGCTACAAATATTGGCCCCGGCCGTCGGCTTTCCCCCTCTGGCGCAGAAAATTGCGCGGGAGCTCACGCCATTTTTTTTTTACTGAAACAAATTGTTCATTAACCCGTTTCTGCCAGCTGATGGAATAGTACGTCAGTTGGCAGTATCCCCCGCTTTGAGGTGGGCTCCGGGGGTGAGCCCACTTCAAAGCCGCAACATGTCAGCTGTTTTCAATAAAAAAGAAAAAAAAAATTACATGATCACTAAACGGCGTAGGTAGAAAAATAATCAAAAGCCAAAATTATATTTTTTTGGTCGCTGCGACATTGCATTAAAATGCAATAACGGGCGATCAAAAGATCGTATCTGCACAAAAGTGGTATCATTAAAAACGTCAGCTCGGCACACTAAAAATTAGCCCTCACCCAACCCGATATCTCAGAAAATATAGACGCTACGGGTATCGGAAAATGGCGCAATTATTTTATTTATTTATTTTTTTTAGCAATGTTTGGATTTTTTTTTCACCACTTAGATAAAAAAGAACCTAGACATGTTTGGTGTCTATGAACTCATAATGACCTGGAGAATCATAATGGCATGTCAGTTTTAGGCTGTGTGCACACGTTGCAGATTTGGGTGCAGAATTTTCTGCACAAAATCTGCCTCTCCTGGCAGAAAACACAGCTGCCTTTTTGATGCGTTTTTGCACAGTTTTGATGCGTTTTTTATGCAGTTTTTGGTCCGATTTTTGGTGCATTTTTTTGCGTGGTTTAGATGCAGTTTTTGGTGCCGTTGTTGCGCGGTTTTGATGCATTTTTATTCAGTTTTTGGTACAGTTTTGATGCAGTTTTTTTGTGCTGTTTTGATGCAGTTTTTGATGCGTTTTTGATGCAGTTTTTGGTGCAGTTTTTTTGTGCGGTTTTTGTGCGGTTTTGGTGCAGTTTTTGGTGTGGGTTTTGCACGGTTTTAATCTATTTTTATACCGTTTTTTGTGTGGTTTTTGCGCACTTTTGATGCAGTTTTAGGTGCGGTTTTGATGCAGTTTTTGGTGCAGTTTTGATGCAGTTTTTGGTGCAGTTTTGATGCAGTTTTTGGTGCAGCTTTGATGCAGTTTTTGGTGTGGTTTTTTCCTCAGTTTTGATGCATTTTTGATGCATTTTTTATGCCGTTTTTGGTGCGTTTTTGGTGCGGTTTTGATGCATTTTTATGCAGTTTTTGGTGCGGTTTTTGTGTGGTTTTGATGCAGTTTGTGGTGTGGTTTTTGTGCGGTTTTTGATGCAGTTTTTGATGCGTTTTTGATGCAGTTTTTGATGCAGTTTTTGTTGCGGTTTTTGCACAGATTTGATGAAGTTTTTGCTGCAGTTTTGATGCAGTTTTTGGTGCGGTTTTGATGCAGTTTTTGGTGCGGTTTCTGCATGGTTTTTGCACACTTTTGATGCAGGTTTTGGTGCGGTTTTTGATGCAGTTTTTGGTGCAGTTTTGATGCAGTTTTTGGTGCAGCTTTGATGCAGTTTTTGGTGTGGTTTTTGCGCAGTTTTGATGCATTTTTGGTGCATTTTTTATGCAGTTTTTGGTGCGTTTTTTGTGCAGTTTTGATGCATTTTGATGCAGTTTTTGGTGCAGTTTTGATGCGTTTTTATGCAGTTTTTCGTGCGGTTTTTGTGTGGTTTTGATGCAGTTTGTGGTGTTGTTTTTGCGCGGTTTTGATGCAGTTTTTGATGCGTTTTTGATGCAGTTTTTATGCAGTTTTTGGTGCGGTTTTTGCACAGTTTTGATGAAGTTTTTGCTGCAGTTTTGCTGCAGTTTTTGGTGCAGTTTTGATGCAGTTTTTGGTGCGGTTTCTGCACAATTTCGTTGCATTTTTTAATTTGTTTTTGGTGCAGTTTTTGTGCGATTTTTATGCGTTTTTGTATGCTTTTTTTGAAAGCTAAATAAAAATATATTATTGAACAATAAAAAAAAAAGATTTGTGATGCATTATTGTCCAACTCCTCTTTTACATTTGTCCAGCCCACACTCCATTACACACACAGATAGACAGATGATAGATGAGATGGATAGACAGATCTACATATACATTTGTGGCCAAAAGTATTGACACCCCTGCAATTCTGTCAAATAATACTAAGTTTTTTCCTGAAAATGATTGCAATCACAAATTCTTTGGTATTATTATCTTCATTTAATTTGTCTTAAATGAAAAAACACAAAAGGGAATGATGCAAAAAGCAAAACATTGATCATTTCACACAAAACTCCAAAAATGGGCCAAACAAAAGTATTAGCACCCTCAGCCTAATACTTTGCACAACCTTTAGCCAAAATAACTGCGACCAACTGCTTCCGGTAACCATCAATGAGTTTCTTACAATGCTCTGTTGGAATTTTAGACCATTCTTCTTTGGCAAACTGCTCCAGGTCCCTGATATTTGAAGGGTGCCTTCTCCAAACTGCCATTTTTAGATCTCTCCACAGGTGTTCTATGGGATTCAGGTCTGCACTCGTTGCTGGCCACCATAGGCTACTTTCACACTTTCGTCTTTATAAAGGCCTTGCAATGCGTCGTTCTGTGCAAAATGCATCCTGCAAAGTTGCCCGCAGGATGCGTTTTTTGCACATAGACTTGTGCAGACTGTCGTCACAAAAAAAGTTCAATGTAAGGTTTTTTTGTGTGACGTGTTCGCCATTTTTGACCGCGCATGCGCGGCCGAAACTCCGCTCCCTCCTCCCTGGAACTCATAATGGGCAGCGGATGCGTCTGAAAACTGCATCCACTTCCCACGTTGTGCACTATTTTGCACAACGTCCGTCGGTACGTCGGGCCGACGAAAATGTGAGAGTAGCCTTAGAAGTCTCCAGTGCTTTCTCTCAAACCATTTTCTAGTGGTTTTTGAAGTGTGTTTTTGGGTCATTGTCCTGCTGGAAGACCCATGACCTCTGAGGGAGACCCAGCTTTCTCACACTGGGCCCTACATTATGCTGCAAAATTTGTTGGTAGTCTTCAGACTTCATAATGCCATGCACACGGTCAAGCAGTCCAGTGCCAGAGGCAGCTTTTCTTTGAATGCCTCTTTTTTTCTCCTGTAAACTCTATGTTGATGCATTTGCCCAAAAAGCTCTACTTTTGTCTCATCTGACCAGAGAACATTCTTCCAAAACGTTTTAGGCTTTTTCAGGTAAGTTTTGGCAAACTACAGCCTGGCTTTTTTATGTGATCGGGGTAAGAAGTGGGGTCTTCCTGGGTCTCCTACCATACTGTCCCTTTTCATTCAGATGCCGACGGATAGTACGGGTTGACACTGTTGTACCCTCGGACTGCAGGGCGGCTTGAACTTGTTTGGATGTTAGTCGAGGTTCTTTATCCAACATCCGCACAATCTTGCTTTGAAATCTCTTATCAATTTTTCTTTTCCATCCACATCTAGGAAGGTTAGCCACAGTGCCATGGGCTTTAAACTTCTTGATGACACTGCGCACGGTAGACACAGGAACATTCAGGTCTTTGGAGATGGACTTGTAGCCTTGAGATTGCTCATGCTTCCTCACAATTTGGTTTTTCAAGTCCTCAGACAGTGATTTAGTTATTGCCAACACCTGTTAGGTGCCACAGGTAAGTTACAGGTGCTGTTAATTACACAAATTAGAGAAGCATCACATTATTTTTCGAACAGTGCCAATACTTTTGTCCACCCCCTTTTTTATGTTTGGTGTGGAATTATATCCAATTTTGCTTTAGGACAATTCTTTTTGTGTTTTTTCATTTAGGACAAATTAAATGAAGATAATAATACCAAAGAATTTGTGATCATTTGCAATCATTTTCAGGAAGAAACTGAGTATTATCTGACAGAATTGCAGGGGTGTCAATACTTTCGGCCACCACTGTAGATAGATCTATAGATGTATACATATATGTATTCATATATCTATCTATAAATATATCTGGATAGATATATCTATGGATAGATATATCTATTGTGAGATGTATGGATAGTGTAGAGTGCGTGTCCACTGTCCGGATTACATCCGGATTAGCTGCAATTGGATGCTGCGTACTTGTAGTCCCATCGGATGATGCCTGCACACACACCCCAAAAACCCCCCGCACACACCCTGACAGCCCCGCACATACCCGAACAGTACCGCACACACCCGCACACATCTGAACACACATACACGCACACAGTCACCGTCCACACACTTCCCTCCTCCCGAACTACAGCGTTTCTCGGACAAACATCCACAGCAAAACTGCACATCTTTTTTACATCTGCGGTTTTGCTGCGGATGTGCCCGACTCAATGCAAGTCTAAGCGTGCAGAAAAGCAGCAGTTCTGTACAAAAGTAGTGACATGCTGCGGAAAAAAAAAGCTGCGTTTCGGTGCGGCTTTTTCCGCAGCATGTGCACAGCAAGTCTGCGGCTCCCATAGACTTACATTGGTTGTGCACCACACTGCGGATTTGATGCAATTCTGTGTGGCTAAAAACGCTGCGGATCTGCAATCAAATCCGCAACGTGTGCACACAGCCTTAGCATTTAGTGAACCTAGCAAAAAAGCCAAGCAAAAAACAAATGTGGGATTGCTCTTTTTTTGAAATTTCATCGCACTTTGAATTTTTTTCACATTTTCTGTTGCACAACATGGTAAAACCAATGGTGTCGTTCAAAAGTAGAACTTGTCCCGCAAAAGATAAGCCCTCACATGGCCATATTGACAGAAAAATTACGGCTCTGGAAAGAAGGGGAGCGATAAACGAAAAAAGCTCCAGGGGTGAAGGGGTTTAGAAACATGGATATGGACATATCTATGGAAATAGATATAGATATATATCTGACTGTATGTATCTATCCATCCCATATCTATCTATCTACCTACCTATCTATCTATCTATCTATCTACCTATCTATCTATGTGTGTAATGGAGTGTGGGTTGGACAAATGTAAAAGAGGAGGTTGGGCAGAAATGACACCACAAATCTTTTTGAAGATAGAGGAGGGAGAGGTTTGGGTGTGTTTTGGAGTGGGTGTGGTAGGTTCGGGCTTACAGGCCAGTGCAATGCATCATGGAACTTGTAGTATTAGAGCACAATAAGTCAGGAGAAAGGAAGTTGTCGATTAACCCCATGAGAGCTGGATCTAGCACTGAAGATGTGCTGCTACAGCATGATAAAAGGTAATATTGCTAAAATAAACAGTGGATGTTTTCAGTGGCACATAATAACAAGATTTATGAAAAAAAAAATTATAGTAGTGGACAACTTCTTTAACCCCTTAGCGACCGCCGATACGCCTTTTAACGGCGGCCGCTAAGGGTACTTAAACCACAGCGCCGTTAATTAACGGCGCTGTGGAAAAAGTACATAGCGCCCCCCAGAGGCCGATTTTCTCCGGGGTCTCGGCTGCCGGGGGTAGCCGAGACCCCAGAGAACATGATTCGGGGGGTTTTTAACCCACCCCCCATTTGCGATCGCCGGTAATTAACCGTTTACCGGCGATCGCAAAAAAAAAAAAAGCGATCTCTTTTTAATTTCTCTGTCCTCCGATGTGATCGCACATCGGAGGACAGAGAAAAGGGGTCCCAGGTGGCCCCCCAATACTCACCTAGCTCCCCCGATGCTCCTCGTGTCTCCCGGTGGGCGCCGCCATCTTCAAAATGACGGGCGCATGCGCAGTGCGCCCGCCGGCCGGCACCGGGAGAATCTTTGGGGTCTCGGCTGCCGGTGGTAGCCGAGACCCCAAAGAGCATGATCGGGGTCGGTTTTACTGACCCCTGTTTTGCGATCGCCGGTAATTAACTGTTTACCGGCGACCGCAAAAAAAAAAAAAAAGGAAAGTGTAATTCTCTGTCCTCTGATGTGATCGCACATCAGAGGACAGAGAAATAGGGGGATTCGGGGACCCTACAATACTCACCTGTGTCCCTGGATCCTCTTGCTGCTCCTCCTGGCCGCCGGCAGAAGAAAATGGCGGGCGCATGCCCAGTGCGCCCGCCATCTGTCTCCATCTGCCGGCCGGCAGGAGAACAGCAGTTGGGGCTAAAATTAGGGTTAGGGTTAGGGGTAGGGTTAGGGGTAGGGTTAGGGGTAGGGGTAGGGTTAGGGGTAGGGTTAAGGTTAGGGTTAGGGGTAGGGGTAGGGGTAGGGTTAGGGGTAGGGTTAGGTTAGGGGTAGGGTTAGGGCTAGGGTTAGGGCTAGGGTTGGGGCTAAATTTAGGGTTAGGGTTGGGGCTAAATTTAGGGTTAGGGTTGGGGCTAAATTTAGGGTTAGGCTTCTTTCACACTTACGTCGGTACGGGGCCGTCGCAATGCGTCGGCCCGACATACCGACGCACGTTGTGAAAATTGTGCACAACGTGGGCAGCGGCTGTAGTTTTTCAACGCATCTGCTGCCCAATCTATGTCCTGGGGAGGAGGGGGCGGAGTTACGGCCACGCATGCGCGGTCAGAAATGGCGGATGCGACGTACAAAAAAACGTTTCATTGAACTTTTTTTGTGCCGACGCTCCGCCAAAACACAACTGATCCAGTGCACGACGGATGCGACGTGTGGCCATCCGTCACGATCCGTCGGCAATACAAGTCTATGGGCAAAAAACGCATCCTGCGGGCACATTTGCAGGATCCGTTTCTTGTCCAAAACGACGGATTGCGACGGAATGACAAACGACGCAAGTGTGAAAGTAGCCTTAGGGCTAGGGTTGGGGCTAAAGTTAGGGCTAGGGTTGGGGCTAAAGTTAGGGTTAGAGCTGGGATTAGGGTTATGATTTGGATTAGGGTTGGTATTAGGGTTAGGGTTGGCATTAGGGTTACGCTTGGGATTAGGGTTAGGTTTGGGATTAGGGTTAAGGTTAGGGTTGTGATTAGGGGTGTATTGGGATTAGGGTTAGGTTTGAGGTTAGGGTTGAGATTAGGATTAGGGGTGTGTTGGATTTAGGGTTTTGATTAGGATTATGGTTAGGGTTGACATTAGGGTTGTTTTGGGGTAAGGGTTGTGATTATGGTTAGGGTTAGTGATTAGGATTATGGATCAGGTTGGGATTAGGGTTAGGGGTGTGTTGGGGTTAGGGTTGGAGCTAGAATTGGAGGGTTTCCACTGTTTAGGTACATCAGGGGGTCTCCAAACACGACAGCCAATTTTGCGCTCAAAAAGTCAAATGGTGCTCCCTCCCTTCTGAGCTCTGCCGTGCGCCCAAACAGTGGGTTACCCCCACATATGGGGCATCAGCGTACTCGGGATTAATTGGACAACAACTTCTGGTGTCCAATTTCTCTTGTTACCCTTGTGAAAATAAAAACTTGGGGGCTACAATATCTTTTTTGTGAAAAAAAAAATATTTTTTATTTTCACGACTCTGCATTCTAAACTTCTGTGAAGCACTTGGGCATTCAAAGTTCTCACCACACATCTAGATAAGTTCCTTGGGGGGTCTAGTTTCCAAAATGGGGTCACTTGTGGAGGGTTTCTACTGGTTAGGTACATCAGGGGCTCTGCAAACGCAACATAATACCCGCAGACCATTCTATCAAAGTCTGCATTCCAAAACGGCGCTCCTTCCTTCCGAGCTCTGCCGTGCACCCAAACAGTGGTTTACCCCCACATATGGGGTACCAGCATACTCAGGACAAATTGGACAACAACTTTTGGGGTCCAATTTCTCTTGTTACCCTTGTGAAAATAAAAACTTGGGGGCTAAAAAATCTTTTTTGTGGAAAAAAAAATATTTTTTATTTTCACGGCTCTGCATTATAAACTTCTGTGAAGCACTTGGGCATTCAAGGTTCTCACCACACATCTAGATAAGTTCCATGGGGGGTCTAGTTTCCAAAATGGGGTCACTTGTGGGGGATTTCTACTGTTTAGGCACATCAGGGGCTCTCCAAACGCGACATGGCGTCCGATCTCAATTCCAGCCAATTCTACACTGAAAAAGTAAAACGGCACTCTTTCTCTTCCAAGCTCTGCAGTGCGCCCAAACAGTGGTTTACCCCCACATATTGGGTATCGACGTACTAAGGAGAAATTGCACAACAACTTTTGTGGTCTAATTTCTCCTGTTACCCTTGTGAAAATAAAAATTTGTGGGCAAAAAGATCATTTTTGTAGAAAAAATTTGATTTTTTTTTTCACGGCTCTACATTATAAACTTCTGTGAAGCACATGGGGGTTCAAAGTGCTCACCACACATCTAGATATGTTCCTTAAGGGGTCTAGTTTCCAAAATGGGGTCACTTGTGGGGGGTTTCCACTGTTAAGGCACATCAGAGGCTCTCCAAACGCGACATGGCGTCCAATCTCAATTCCAGCCAATTCTACATTGAAAAAGTAAAACGGTGCTCCTTCACTTCCAAGCTCTGTGGTGCGCCCAAACAGTGGTTTACCCTCACATATGGGGTATCGACGTATTCAGGAGAAATCGCACAACAACTTTTGTGGTCTAATTTCTCCTGTTACCCTTGTGAAAATAAGAATTTGTGGGCGAAAAGATCATTTTTGTGTAAACAAAAGCGATTTTTTATTTTCACGGCTCTACGTTATAAACTTTTGTGAAGCACTTGGGGGTTCAAAGTGCTCACCACACATCTAGATAAGTTCCTTAAGGGGTCTAGTTTCCAAAATGGTGTCACTTGTGGGGAGTTTCCACTGTTTAGGCACATCAGGGGCTCTCTAAGGCCGGCTTCACACTCAGCGTATGAAAATACGGTCCGTATATTACGGCCGTAATACGCTGAAATGTCCCGAAAATAGTGGTCCGTAGCTCCTCCGTAGGCAGGGTGTGTCAGCGTTTTTTGCGCATGGCATCCTCCGTATGTAATCCGTATGGCATCCGTACTGCGTGGTTTTCTCGCAGGCTTGCAAAACCAACATACCGCTATAGAAATGATCCATGTGTCCCAAAAAGAAAAAAATATATATATGCTGTCTATATATATATATATATATATATATATATATATATATGTCATTAGACACATATATGTATATATATTAATATTTATTCCAGCGCTATACAGCTTGAAAGCCGGTAATTCAATTACCGGCTTTTTCTTTCTCCTTCCTAAAACCCGACATGATTTGAGACATGGTTTACATACAGTAAACCATGTCTTCTCTCCATTTTTTTTGCAGATTCCACACTACTAATGTCAGTAGAGTGTATCTGCAAAATTTGGCCGTTCTAGCTCTTAAAATAAAGGGTTAAATGGCGGAAAAAATTGGCGTGGGCTCCCGCGCAATTTTCTCCGCCAGAGTAGTAAAGCCAGTGACTGAGGGCAGATATTAATAGCCTGGAGAGGGTCCATGGTTATTGGCCCCCCCTGGCTAAAAATATCTGCCCCCAGCCACCCCAGAAAAGGCACATCTGGAAGATGCGCCTATTCTGGCACTTGGCCACTCTCTTCCCATTCCCGTGTAGCGGTGGGATATGGGGTAATGAAGGGTTAATGCCACCTTGCTATTGTAAGGTGACATTAAGCCTAATTAATAATGGAGAGGCGTCAATTATGACACCTATCCATTATTAATCCAATTGTAGTAAAGGGTTAAATAAAACACAAACACATTATTTAAAATTATTTTAATGAAATAAAAACAATGGTTGTTGGAGTATTTTATTCTACGCCCAATCCAGTCACTGAAGACCCTCGTTCTGTGAAAGAAAAAACATAATAAACCAACAATATACTTACCCTCCGCAGATCTGTAACGTCCAACGATGTAAATCCTTCTGAAGGGGTTAAAACCTTTTGCAGCAAGGAGCTTTGCTAATGCAATGCTACTCCTCGCTGCAAAACCCCGGGGAATGAGTCTAAATATAGATCAATGAGCTATATTTAGCTTCATTTGCGGTGAGGCGCCCTCTGCTGGATGTTCATAGATTGTGGGAACTTTCCTAGAAAGCTCCCAGGCTTTCTAGGTAAGTACCCACGATCTATGAACATCCAGCAGAGGGCGCCTCACCGCAAATGAAGCTAAATATAGCTCATTGATCTATATTTAGACTCATTCCCCGGGGTTTTGCAGCGAGGAGTAGCATTGCATTAGCAAAGCTCCTTGCTGCAAAAGGTTTTAACCCCTTCAGAAGGATTTACATCGTTGGACGTTACAGATCTGCGGAGGGTAAGTATATTGTTGGTTTATTATGTTTTTTCTTTCACAGAACGAGGGTCTTCAGTGACTGGATTGGGCGTAGAATAAAATACTCCAACAACCATTGTTTTTATTTCATTAAAATAATTTTAAATAATGTGTTTGTGTTTTATTTAACCCTTTACTACAATTGGATTAATAATGGATAGGTGTCATAATTGACGCCTCTCCATTATTAATTAGGCTTAATGTCACCTTACAATAGCAAGGTGGCATTAACCCTTCATTACCCCATATCCCACCGCTACACGGGAATGGGAAGAGAGTGGCCAAGTGCCAGAATAGGCGCATCTTCCAGATGTGCCTTTTCTGGGGTGGCTGGGGGCAGATATTTTTAGCCAGGGGGGGGCCAATAACCATGGACCCTCTCCAGGCTATTAATATCTGCCCTCAGTCACTGGCTTTACTACTCTGGCGGAGAAAATTGCGCGGGAGCCCACGCCAATTTTTTCCGCCATTTAACCCTTTATTTTAAGAGCTAGAACGGCCAAATTTTGCAGATACACTCTACTGACATTAGTAGTGTGGAATCTGCAAAAAAAATGGAGAGAAGACATGGTTTACTGTATGTAAACCATGTCTCAAATCATGTCGGGTTTTAGGAAGGAGAAAGAAAAAGCCGGTAATTGAATTACCGGCTTTCAAGCTGTATAGCGCTGGAATAAATATTAATATATATACATATATGTGTCTCACTGACATATATATATATATATATATACCTATTCTATGTGTACACATTTATTCTACCTATTCTACTGTAAGCTGTCAGTGTGATTTTACTGTACACCGCACTGAATTACCGGCTTTTCTCTCTAACAGCGCTGCGTATTTCTCGCAAGTCACACTGCTTGTCCGTGTGTAATCCGTATTTTTCACGCTTCCATAGACTTTCATTGGCGTATTTCTTGCGCAGTACGGTGACAAACGCAGCATGCTGCGATTTTGTACGGCCGTAGAAAGCCGTATAATACTGATCAGTAAAATACGGCAGATAGGAGCAGGGGCATAGAGAATAATTGTGCCGTATTTTTTGCGAGTTTTACGGACGTAGTTTCTGCGCTCTTACGTCCGTAAAACTCGCAAGTGTGAAGCCGGCCTAAACGTGACATGGCGTCCGATCTCAATTCCAGCCAATTCTGCATTGAAAAAGTCAAACGGCGCTCCTTCACTTCTAAGTTCTGCGGTGCGCCCAAAAAGTGGTTTACCCCCACATATGGGGTATTGGCGTATTCAGGAGAAATTGCATTAGAAAATTTATGGTTACATTTCTGTTTTTACACTTGTGAAAATAAAAAAAATGGTTCTGAATTAAGATGTTTGCAAAAAAAAGTTAAATGTTCATTTTTTCCTTCCACATTGTTTCAGTTCCTGTGAAGCACGTAAAGGGTTAATAAACTTCTTGAATGTGGTTTTGAGAACCTTGAGGGGTGTAGTTTTTAGAATGGTGTCACACTTCATTATTTTCTATCATATAGACCCCTCAAAATGACTTCAAATGTGATGTGGTCCCTAAAAAAAAAAGGTGTTGTAAAAATGAGAAATTGCTGGTCAACTTTTAACACTTATAACTCCCTAACAAAAAAAAATTTTGTTTCCAAAATTGTGCTGATGTAAAGTAGACATGTGGGAAATGTTATTTATTAACTATTTTTCGTGACATATCTCTCTGATTTAAGGGCATAAAAATACAAAGTTTGAAAATTGCAAAATTTTAAAAATTTTCGCCATATTTCCGTTTTTTTCATAAATAATCGCAAGTAATATCGAAGAAATGTTACCACTAACATGAAGTACAATATGTCACGAAAAAACAATCTCAGAATCAGCGGGATCCGTTGAAGCGTTCCAGAGTTATAACCTCATAAAGTGACAGTGGTCAGAATTGCAAAAATTGGCCTGGTCATTAAGTACCAAATTGGCTCTGTCACTAAGGGGTTAAATGTTATTTTAACATTACAAAGTATAAATATATATTAGTGATGAGTGTCAATGGAAAATCATTTTAACATCGGACAAATTCCCTATTATAGAGGCACATTTTCCAAATAATTGATCAAAATATAGCTCACCCATTTAGTGTTACAGCCTTTTATGTGTCTGTGCATGTGTGCGATTAATAATCGGTTTCAATTTTACATGAATAAAAATATATTGTTTATTTTTCTTTGGAGTTTGGCGCAAGTCTTGCATAAAAATCTATCTGAACTGTGTTGAAAATGATTTAATTCTTGTTTTTTATGTTTTTTTATGTTGTTTTTTTTTTTGTGTCATTATAAAGATTTCAGATGCTCTGATAAAACGCGTTCAAAGCTCGCAAGAACAGTGGGTTAAAGGAGCACTGGAACCAAAAGTCTCTTCTGAGTTTGAGCTCACATTGGACAGCGACCCTTTGCTGCAAGCTATTCACCAGCTGGACTTTATTCAAATGAAATGTAAGGGTGAGCTCCTGGTTCTTATTTGCCATGTGTGGTTCACTGTTTGTGAGCAAGATGAAAATGTGAAAACCTGTGCCGAGAGACTGTTAGCATTTAATGGACTCAGGTACATGATTCTAGAGATGCTTGGGTAAGCTGAAGATAGCAAATGACTGAAGCACTAAATAGAGGCATAGAGAACTTTACAGCACATTTCTTCTATATAGATTTGTCAGTAGTTTCAAATGTTAAAGTAACATTCTACTTTTGGAGGGGACGGTGTACCACTTCATTTTTTTTTACTTAAATGCATATAAAAATGTGTATGCATGTGTCCACATTCACACTTTCAGTATTTGGTCAGTTTTTTACCTCAGTATCTGTAAGCCAAAACTAGGAGTGGAACAATCAGAGGAAAATTATAATAAAAACATGTCACCACTTCTGTATTTTTTTTAATCAGATACATTTTTATTAAGTATAACAAAATAAAACAGGTATTACATATCACATATCCTTACTCAGTTTACATTTTTACGCAGATAAATTTTTATTAAACATAACAAAATAAAACAGGTATTACATATCACATATCCTTACTCAGTTTACATTTTATGGTAAATTATTCCAGTTTTAGAAAACATCCCGCTTCCAGACCCTTACTCAATGGCAAGATCTTTATTAACCCCTTCCCGACCTTTGACGCCACGTAGGCGTCATGAAAGTCGGTGCCATTCCGACCCATGACGCCTATGCGGCGTCATGGAAAGATCGCGTCCCTGCAGATCGGGTGAAAGGGTTAACTCCCATTTCACCCGATCTGCAGGGACAGGGGGAGTGGTAGTTTAGCCCAGGGGGGGTGGCTTCACCCCCTCGTGGCTACGATCGCTCTGATTGGCTGTTGAAAGTGAAACTGCCAATCAGAGCGATTTGTAATATTTCACCCATTATAACGGGTGAAATATTACAATCCAGCCATGGCCGATGCTGAAATATCATCGGCCATGGCTGGAAATACTAGTGTGCCCCCACCCCACCCCTCCGATCGCCCCCCCACCCCCCCGATCTGGCCGGTACACTGCTCCGGCTCCCCTCCGTCCAGTGCTCCGCTCCCCCCCGTGCTCGTGTCCGCTCCCCCCGTGCTCCAATCACCCCCCCGTGCTCCAATCACCCCCCCTGCACTCCGATCCACCCCCCCCGTGCTCCGTTCCACCCCCCCGTGCTCCGTTCCACGCCCCCCGCGCTCCGTTCCACCCCTCCCGCGCTCCGATTCCCCCCCCCGTGCTCCGATCCCCCCCCCCCGTGGTCCCCCCCCACCCTATCATACTTACCGATCCAGCCGTGGTCCCGTCCGTCTTCTCCCGGGCGCCGCCATCTTCCAAAATGGCGGGCGCATGCGCAGTGCGCCCGCCGAATCTGCCGGCCGGCAGATTCGTTCCAAAGTGCATTTTGATCACTGAGATATAATCTATCTCAGTGATCAAAATAAAAAAAATAATAAATGACCCCCCCCCCCCCTTTGTCACCCCCATAGGTAGGGACAATAAAAAAATAAAGAAATTTTTTTTTTCCACTAATGTTAGAATAGGGTTAGGGGTAGGGTTAGGGTTAGGGGTAGGGTTAGGGTTAAGGTTAGGGCTAGGGGTAGGGGTAGGGTTAGGGGTAGGGTTAGGGGTAGGGTTAGGGGTAGGGCTAGGGTTAGGGCTAGGGTTAGGGCTAGGGTTAGGGTTAGGAATGTGCACACGTATTCTGGTCCTCTGCGGATTTTTCCGCTGCGGATTTGATAAATCCGCAGTGCTAAACCGCTGCGGATTTATGGTGGATTTACCGCGTTTTTTTCTGCGCATTTCACTGCGGTTTTACAATTGCGATTTTCTATTGGAGCAGTTGTAAAACCGCTGCGGAATCCGCACAAAGAAGTGACATGCTGCGGAATGTAAACCGCTGCGTTTCCGTGCAGTTTTTCCGCAGCATGTGTACAGCGATTTTTGTTTCCCATAGGTTTACATTGAACTGTACACTCATGGGAAACTGCTGCGGATCCGCAGCGTGTGCACATACCTTTAGAATTAGGCTATGTGCACACGGTGCGGATTTGGCTGCGGATTCGCAGCAGTGTTCCATCAGGTTTACAGTACCATGTAAACATATGAAAAACCAAATCCGCTGTGCCCATGGTGCGGAAAATACCGCGCGGGAACGCTGCGTTGTATTTTCCGCAGCATGTCAATTCTTTGTGCGGATTCCGCAGCGTTTTACACCTGTTCCTCAATAGGAATCCGCAGGTGAAATCCGCACAAAAAACACTGGAAATCCGCGGAAAATCCGCAGGTAAAACACAGTGCCTTTTACCCGCAGATTTTTCAAAAATGGTGCGGAAATATCTCACACGAATCCGCAACGTGGGCACATAGCCTTAGGGTTAGTGTTGGAATTAGGGTTGTGGTTAGGGTTAGGGGTGTGTTGGGGTTAGTGTTGTGGTTAGGGGTGTGTTGGGGTTAGGGTTGTGATTAGGATTATGGCTACAGTTGGGATTAGGGTTAGGGGTGTGTTGGGGTTAGTGTTGGAGTTAGAATTGAGGGGTTACCACTGTTTAGGCACATCAGGGGTCTCCAAACGCAACATGGCGCCACCATTGATTCCAGCCAATCTCGTATTCAAAAAGTCAAATGGTGCTCCCTCACTTCCGAGCCCTGACGTGTGCCCAAACAGTGGTTTACCCCCACATATGGGGTACCAGCATACTCAGGACAAACTGCGCAACAATTACTGGGGTCCAATTTCTCCTGTTACCCTTGTGAATCTAAAAAAATGCTTGCTAAAACATAATTTTTGAGGAAAGAAAAATGATTTTTTATTTTCACGGCTCTGCGTTGTAAACGTCTGTGAAGCACTTGGGGGTTCAAAGTGCTCACCACATATCTAGATAAGTTCCTTGGGGGGTCTAGTTTCTAAAATGGGGTCACTTGTGGGGGGTCTCTACTGTTTAGGCACACCAGGGGCTCTGCAAACGCAACGTGACACCCGCAGACCATTCCATCAAAGTCTGCATTTCAAAAGTCACTACTTCCCTTCTGAGCCCCGACGTGTGCCCAAACAGTGGTTTACCCCCACATATGGGGTATCAGCGTACTCAGGAGAAACTGGACAACAACTTTTGGGGTCCAATTTCTCCTGTAACCCTTGGGAAAATGAAAAATTCTGGGCTAAATAATTATTTTTGAGGAAAGAAAACGTATTTATTATTTTCACGGCTCTGCATTATAAACTTCTATGAAGCACTTGGGGGTTCAAAGTGCTCACCACACATCTAGATAAGTTCCTTTCAGGGTCTAGTTTCCAAAATGGGGTCACTTGTGGGGGGTTTCTACTGTTTAGGCACATCAGGGGCTCTGCAAACGCAACGTGACGCCCGCAGAGCATTCCATCAAAGTCTGCATTTCAAAACGTCACTACTTCAATTCCAAGCCCCGGCATGTGCCCAAACAGTAGTTTACCCCCACATATAGGGTATCACCGTACTCAGGAGAAACTGGACAACAACTTTTGGGGTCAAATTTCTCCTGTTACCCTTGGGAAAATTAAAAAATTCTGGGCTAAATAATTATTTTTGAGGAAAGAAAACGTATTTATTATTTTCACGGCTCTGCATTATAAACTTCTATGAAGCACTTGGGGGTTCAAAGTGCTCACCACACATCTAGATAAGTTCCTTTGGGGGTCTAGTTTCCAAAATGGGGTCACTTGTGGGGGGTTTCTACTGTTAAGCCACATCAGGGGCTCTGCAAACGCAACGTGACGCCCACAGAGCATTCCATCAAAGTCTGCATTTCAAAACGTCACTACTTCACTTCCGAGCCCCGGCATGTGCCCAAACAGTGATTTACCCCCACATATGGGGTATCAGCGTACTCAGGAGAAACTGGACAACAACTTTTGGGGTCAAATTTCTCCTGTTACCCTTGGGAAAATAAAAAATTGCAGGCTAAAAGATCATTTTTGAGAAAATAATTTTTTTTTTTATTTTCATGGCTCTGCGTTATAAACTTCTGTGAAGCACTTGGGGGTTCAAAGTCCTCACCACACATCTAGATTAGCTCCTTTGGGGGTCTAGTTTCCAAAATGGTGTCATTTCTGGGGGATCTCCAATGTTTAAGCACACAGGGGCTCTCCAAACGTGACATGGTGTCCGCTAATGATTGGAGCTAATTTTCCATTTAAAAAGCCAAATGGCGTGCCATCCCTTCCGAGCCCTGCCGTGCGCCCAAACAGTGGTTTACCCCCACATATGGGGTATCAGCGTACTCAGGACAAACTGGACAACAATATTTGGGGTCCAATTTCTCCCATTATCCTTGGCAAAATAGGAAATTCCAGGCTAAAAAATCATTTTTGAGGAAAGAAAAATTATTTTTTATTTTCATGGCTCTGCGTTATAAACTTCTGTGAAGCACCTGGGGGTTTAAAGTGCTCAATATGCATCTAGATAAGTTCCTTGGGGGGTCTAGTTTCCAAAATGGGGTCACTTGTGGGGGAGCTCCAATGTTTAGGCACACAAGGGGCTCTCCAAACGCGACATGGTGTCCGCTAACAATTGGAGCTAATTTTCCATTCAAAAAGTCAAATGGCGCGCCTTCCCTTCCGAGCCCTGCCGTGTGCCCAAACAGTGGTTTACCCCCACATATGAGGTATCGGCGTACTCGGGAGAAATTGCCCAACAAATTTTATGATCCATTTTATCCTACTGCCCATGTGAAAATGAAAAAATTGAGGCGAAAATAATTTTTTTGTGAAAAAAAAGTACTTTTTCATTTTTACAGATCAATTTGTGAAGCACCTGAGGGTTTAAAGTGCTCACTAGGCATCTAAATAAGTTCCTTGGGGGGTCTAGTTTCCAAAATGGGGTCACTTGTGGGGGAGCGCCAATGTTTAGGCACACAGGAGCTATCCAAACGCGACATGGTGTCCGCTAACGATGGAAATAATTTTTCATTCAAAAAGTCAAATGGCGCTCCTTCCCTTCCGAGCCTTACCATGTGCCCAAACAGTGGTTTACCCCCACATGTGAGGTATTGGTGTACTCAGGAGAAATTGCCCAACACATTTTAGGATCCATTTTATCCTGTTGCCCATGTGAAAATGAAAAAATTGAGGCTAAAAGAATTTTTTTGTGAAAAAAAAGTACTTTTTCATTTTTACGGATCAATTTGTGAAGCACCTGGGGGTTCAAAGTGCTCACTATGCATCTAGATAAGTTCCTTGGGGCGTCTAGTTTCCAAAATGGGGTCACTTGTGGGGGAGCTCCAATTTTTAGGCACACGGGGGCTCTCCAAACGTGACATGGTGTCCGCTAAAGAGTGGAGCCAATTTTTGATTCAAAAAGTCAAATGGCGCTCCTTCCCTTCCAAGCCCTGCTGTGCGCCCAAACAGTGGTTTACCCCCACATATGAGGTATCAGCGTACTCAGGACAAATTGGACAACAACTTTCGTGGTTCAGTTTCTCCTTTTACCATTGGGAAAATAAAAAAATTGTTGCTAAAAGATAATTTTTGTGACTAAAAAGTTAAATGTTCATTTTTTCCTTCCATGTTGCTTCTGCTGCTGTGAAGCACCTGAAGGGTTAATAAACTTCTTGAATGTGGTTTTGAGTACCTTGAGGGGTGCAGTTTTTAGAATGGTGTCACTTTTAGGTATTTTCAGCCATATAGACCCCTCAAACTGACTTCAAATGTGAGGTGGTCCCTAAAAAAAATGGTTTTGTAAATTTCGTTGTAAAAATGACAAATCGCTGGTCAAATTTTAACCCTTATAACTTCCTAACAAAAAAAAATTTTGTTTCCAAAATTGTGCTGATGTAAAGTAAACATGTGGGAAATGTTATTTATTAACTATTTTGTGTCACATATCTCTCTGGTTTAACAGAATAAAAATTCAAAATGTGAAAATTGCGAAATTTTCAAAATTTTCGCCAAATTTCCGTGTTTATCACAAATAAATGCAGAATTTATTGACCTAAATTTACCACTAACATGAAGCCCAATATGTCACGAAAAAACAATCTGAGAACCGCTAGGATCCGTTGAAGCGTTCCTGAGTTATTACCTCATAAAGGGACACTGGTCAGAATTGCAAAAAACGGCAAGGTCTTTAAGGTCAAAATAGGCTGGGTCTTGAAGGGGTTAAGTACTTCAGACTACTGGGCGCCTGCCCCCTCCCCTCTCCTCCCCCCAATCTTTAAGGTGCTGGCATTGTGCCGATAAGAAATATAACCAGGGATTAGGGAGCGCCAAACCACCCTCCTCTTTTGACCTCTCTAATGTTTCCTGTTTGAGTCTTGAACTCTTCCCACCCCATATTAATTCACCAAGCAATGATTTAATCCTACACAGTGGGTGCCAAATAGGAGAATTATATAGCACATACAATAGCTGTGGCGTCACAATCACTCTACCCACTACTGAAAGATGTAACTTATTCCATGCTGAAATTTTTGTACGATTTTTTTGTAAGAGCGTAAGAGCGGACTTAGATTAAGTTCCTCAAAACTTGTCAATGGAAGAGCTATATGGATCCAAAAATATTAACATTTTTGAACCACCTTTAATTTAGTATATACTTCCACCTCCCTAATGCAGTCATTGTCCCCATCTATCGGCAAAACACATGACTTATCCCAATTAATCATCAGTCACGAAATCTGTGGCAAATCCTCAACTAGTGTCACCACATTTCGCAAGATTGCCTTGTGCCAGACAGAGAATGAACTTCAATCCAATATTGCAGCCAGCATGCAGCCAGCTGGTAAGGAAAGGGTGAATCAAACACCCGAAAACCCCGCCCCTATGGCTGAAGATTGTTCCCTCCAAATTCAGGTGACAGAGTCCCTTTAAATACAGCCTCCTTAAATTGACAGCAGTAGACTTATTAGGCATAAAACCATATTGGTACGAATGAACCACTTTGTCAATTACACGGGTTAACCTGTTTGCCAGGGCTATAGCCAAAATCTTAACATCAGCCATCAAGAATGAAATTGGATTATAAGACTCTGGCAACTGTGGGTCTTTGTCAGCTTTAGGGATGACCACAACAATGACCTCCCTCATAGATGCAGGCAGCACTCCCCTCTCCAACGACTCATTACACCACTTCTGTATTTATCACCACTCCTGATTTTGGCTTATAAATACTGATGTAAAATACTGACCAAATACTGAACGTGCGCACGTGACCTGAGGCTTTTGCACATTCAACTTTGAAGTGGCCTGTGGTTGTAAATATGCTTAGTAGAGCTAAAAATAAAGACAGATAAAAGTTGCAAACCCCTCAGTCTGACTGTCAGAATGAGCTTGAACAATGCATAATTTTAATGAAACCCAGTTTAAGAAATTATTTTTAAGCAAAAATACATGTATTTATTCAGGATGAAAAGTTGTCCCCATTGGAGGACAAACTCTATAGCTAGCATAGTAAGCAAATCCAACTTCCTCTACTGTAACTTATGCATTTTGGTGTTTTCTGTTGGAATTCAATTATTGTTCTGTGTGCAATGCAGAAATCATCTTTTGTTTCTTACACAGCTAGTTGCTGCTGATGGATTGTAATGTGGCTTTAGTATATCCTACGTATGGCACGAGTACCTACATAATCACTGCAGCATGGCTTCTTATCCAAACTTCCATTGGAGTACGTGGTACCTACATTTTTGTTACTCAGATAACTCGTAAAAGAAAACAGCAACCCGCACTACCAAACAAACACGCTGTGGCTTGGACTGATTAATTAACCATCGCTGGTCCGCAGATCTCGGGTGCCAAAAGCCAGGAAAACATGCTGCATAGAATATCGGTAAAAAGAAATGCGGCAGCACTCACCAATCTTCTTGCAGGCTAATTTATTGTTAAAGTGACATCTTCACGGCTCGGGGGTGTATGTGAACAAGGACATGTGGAGACTGAACGACGGCCGTTTCGCACCTCCCAGGTGCTTCAACGGGTTCCTGGGAGGTGCGAAACGGCCGTCGTTCAGTCTCCACATGTCCTTGTTCACATACACCCCTGAGCCGTGAAGATGTCACTTTAACAATAAATTAGCCTGCAAGAAGATTGGTGAGTGCTGCCGCATTTCTTTTTGCCGATTTTTGTTACTCACATGTTACTGCTGAGGGAGTGCTAATGAAGATTCACAATTACTGACGAGGATTAATACAGACAAATAGTATAAATAACGTCTGTTAACAACTGACTGATGTTTTTTCCATTTAAAAATACTTTTTATGTTGGTCATTAAGCCATTTGAATCATTTTGTATAAAAATTCTGTAATTTGCCAACATATAGGAAAAAAAACTTAAAAATTATAGTTTATTATATATACCTTAAAAACATGTTAATTACACACAATCAAACATACACACGTGGTCAAAATTGTTGGTACCCCTCGTTTAATGTCAGAAAAACCCACCCACAATGGTCACAGAAATAACTTGAATCTGACAAAAGTAGTAATACATAAAAAATCTGTGAAAATTAACATATGAAAGTCAGACATTGCTTTTCGTGTGTAAACAACTTGGCACGCTGCTATAGTTGAGATGAAGAGATTTAATGTGATCCAAAATAAGAGTACATACTGTAGTAATAACGTTTCAGTCATCAAGACCTTCAGCAATGTACTGCAAGCAAAAAAAAAATATAAGAACAAAACAAAGAATATACAACATAATCAAAAATACATCCAGGGTCAAAATGTCAGAATACTAGACATCATCAGAGAAAACATCATACATCATTAGCTAAGATGGAACATCATCAAAAGGTTGCACAGGTGCATTCCAAGCAGTCAGAAACAACAGTGTTAATAAAGAATAATCCATTTGAATAAGGTTGCAGTCACACTAGTATTTGGTCAGTATTTTACATCAGTATTTGGAAGCCAAAACCAGGAGTGGGTGATAAATGCAGAAGTGGTGCATATGTTTCTATTATACTTTTCCTCTGATTGTTCCTCACCTGGTTTTGGCTTCCAAATACTGAGGTAAAATACTGACCAAATACTATTAGTGTGACTGCAGCCTAATAGTGGAGATGCAGAGTAGGGGAATGACTAGAAAATCAGACCTATATATAAGATATTAGAGATTATCATGAGGATCTCACAATAAATTTAGAAATTCTCTGTAAGGGAAGAAAGTATATAGAAGGTGTGAAAACAGTGCCCAGTAAAACTTGTGTCATAAGTGTAGGATTAGGAATACAACACGTACCAGTCTGTATGTTATATCTGATTCAGTAACTACCAGATAATAGTAGCTGGTGTACCTGTAAGATACAGGGTGTTGGAGACAGTTGAATATAAAAAATGGCTGAACATAGATTTAGCCTTGTAGGGTGAAGTAAACTTACCAAAAGGCTGTGTGGTGTCCTACAACTGTATGTATTCTTATTTTGGATCACATTAAATCTCTTCACTTCAACTATCGTAGCATGCCAAGTTGTTTACACAAGTTTTCATGGTTTGGGAACCCACTTGTGCACCTCGTCTACCAGTAGTGCTAACCTTTTCCTTCTTTAAAGGGAACCTGTCACCCCCCCAGGCATTTGTAACTAAAAGAGCCACCTTGTGCAGCACTGATGCTGCATTCTGACGAGGTGGGTGGCTCTTTTAGTTCGGGTTCCTGGCACTGCTGAAATAATAGTTTTTGAAATTTGTCCCTCATACCTCGAAATCGTCAGGGAGGCATGTCTTTCCCCCCTAATCCAGATGCCTCCCAGCCGTCACTCATGGCTCTGCGCGCCACCTCCTCTTCCTTCATTAACGTCCCCGGCGACTGCACTGTTATTTTTTTTTTTTCGGGCATGCGCAGTTGCGCTGCCCTTCGAACTTACAGAGCAGGTGCCGGGAACGCTAATAAAGGAAGAGGAGGCGGCGCCCGGCGTGCAGAGGCCATGAGTAATGGCTGGGAGGCGTCTTGATTAGGGGGGAAAGACATGCCTCCATGGCGATTTCGAGGTATGAGGGACAAATTTCAAATAACGATTATTTCAGCAATGCCAGGGACCCAAACTAAAAGAACCACCTTGTCAGAATGCAGCATCAATGCTGCACAAGGTAGCTCTTTTAGTTACAAACGCCTGGGGGGTGACAGGTTTCCTTTAAGACATTGCTTTTCAACCATGCTTCCACAGAATTTAAAAACAAAATAAAACTCATGAAATAGGCTTGGATAGAAATGATGGTACCCTTAACTTAATATTTTGTTGTACAACCTTTTGAGGCAATAACTGCAATCAAACGATTCCTGCAACTGTCAATGAGACTTCTGCACCTCTCGACAGGTATTTTGGCCCACTCCTCAAGAGCAAACTGCTCCAGTTGTCTCATGTTTGAGAGTTGCCTTTTCAAGACAGCATGTTTCAGCTCTTTCCAAAGGTGCTCAATAGGATTTAGGTCAGGGCTCATAGAAGGCCAGTTCAGAATTGTCCAATGTCTTCCTCTTAGCTATTCTTGGCTGTTTTTAGCTGTGTGTTCTGGGTCATTGTCCTGTAGCAAGACCCATGACTTGCGACTGAGACCAACCTTTCTGACACTGGGCCGCACATTTCTCTCTAGAATCCCTTGATAGTCTTGAGATTTCATTGTACCCTGCACAGATTCTAGACACCCTGTGCCAAATGCAGCAAAGCAGCCCCAGAACATAACAGAGCCTCCTCCATGTTTCACAGTAGGGACAGTGTTTTATATGCTTCATTTTTCCGTCTGTGAACATAGAGCTGATGTGCCTTGCTAAAAAGTTCCATTTTTGCCTCATCTGTCCAAAGGACATTCTCCCAGAAGCTTTGTGGCTTGTCAACATGTAGTTTGGCAAATTCCAGTCTGGCTTTTTTATGATGTTTTTTCAACAATGGTGTCCTCCTTGGTCGTCTCCCATGAAGTCCACTTTGGCTCATCCAATGACGGATGGTGTGATCTGACACTGATGTTCCTTGAGCTTGAAGTTCACCTTTAATCAGTTTAGAAGTTTTTCTGGGCTCTTTTGTTACCATTCGTATTATCTGTCTCTTTGATTTGTCATCAATTTTCCTCCTGCGGCCATGTCCAGGGAGGTTGCGTACAGTCCCATAGATCTTACATTTCTGAATAATATGTGCAACTGTTGTGCAAGCTGCTTGGAGATGGTCTTATAACTTTTACCTTTACCATGTTTGTCTATCATTTTCTTTCTAATCTCCTGAGACAACTCTTTCCTTTGCTTCCTCTGGTCCATGTTGAGTGTGATACACACCTTACTACCAAACAGCACAGTGAGTATCAAGTAGCTCTATATACAGGCCCAATACTGATTCCAAGATCGTAGACACCCGTGATGCTAAATAGTGGACACACTGGGATTTAACATGTCCCTTTTGTCACATTATTTTCAGGGGTACCATCATTTATGTCCAGGCCTATTTCATGAGTTTTATTTATTTTGTTTTAATTCTATAGAAGCATGGTTGAAAAGCAATATCTGACTTTCATTTGCTAATTTTCATAGAACTTTTATTTATTATTACTTTTGTCAGATTCAAGTTATTTCTGTGACCATTGTGTGTTTTTCTGTCATTAAATGAGGGGTACCAACAATTTTGACCACATGTGTAACACAATGCTGTAAATACAGTAGATAGTATGCAATATTGCTGTACGAGCCAGGCAAACAATAGAAATCCTTTATGACCCTAGATAAAGTCCAAAAAGTCTGAAGCTGACAAACCTCGGAGGTTGGCACCCCTAATCAATAATGGCACCTCTACTCCTCGGCGGCTGTCCCTAGAATGCCCTAAAACAAGCCCTCTCACCTAAATGACTTAATGTGATATATGGTGTAAAATAGAAAAGCTTATGATAAGTAACAAATGATTTGCAAAAACTAGGGAGTAAAAATCAATAATTATCAACACATGTCTTAAATAGCCTCATAAGAAGGCTGGAATGGTTTGTTCCAAGATAGTATTTCCAGCTAAATCCACGCCAACATCCAAACCTGGAATAACATTTCTGGCATAAGGAACACAGTAGCTCGTCTTTAAAGGGAACCTGTCACCTGAATTTGGTGGGACTGGTTTTCGGTCATATGGGCGGAGTTTTCAGATTGCCTTGCGCAGGCGTGTACTGCGGAGGACAGAGAATGAACTTCAATCTAATATTGCGGCCAGCATGCAGCCAGCGGGTAAGGAAAGGGTGAATCAAACACCCGAAAACTCCGCCCATATGACCGAAATCCGGTCCCGCCAAATTCAGGTGACAGGTTCCCTTTAAAGAGAGGAGCTGTGATGTTAGGCACATGCTACACTGACATCCCACCAAACTCCAATCATCTTGGCAGAGCTGGGCAAAGCTGGAATGAAAACGCCAAATGTCGCAAAATTTGTGTGTTGTAAAAAAACCTACGAGACATTTTAAAGCTGTTTACTCCCAAATTATGGTGTAAAATCTTTGATAAATTGGTTGTCTGTTGGATAGCGTGAGTACTGGAGTTGGGAAACACTGCTGTTGAAAATTTCCTGCACAGGGATTTTCCATCCAGAATATTTTGAGGGAATATTCACAGCATTTCTGGCCTGAAGGGACCTATACTAAACGGCCGAGTCAGCTAGATGCTTGTCTCATTACATCACAAAATTCTATTTGAAACACACCTGCATGGCAGGAAAGGACTGATGCAAAGTCAGATTGCCCCTGGACAGACTGAAAGTAGGGATCTTAGTACTCTATGGATATCCTGCCAATGCTGATGTGCCTATAGGCGAGTCCCCTAGTGTGTTAGCCTGTGTACATTGTACAAATTAAAAAAGGCTCTTATTCTGCACTTTAATTCTGAACCAGTGTTGAGGCAAAAATATCAACTTTTCAGGGAAATTGCTGTATGTGAGTATAAACTTGTTTGCTGTGCAGAACATGTGAGATTATTATTAATTATTACAAAATCCTGATCTACAGCACAAAAAAAATCCTTCAATGTCATTCTCTTTTTCTTTCCTCCACATTAAGTATGCCCATATATCTACATGCAAATGCTGTAGGAGAAAGGGCAGAGTTACACTAATCTGTAATCAGTTCCTGTTACAGTGCCCCCTGTACCACTGTTGCAGTTGGAGAAGTGCTGCACACGGAATAATAGCGTTACCCTGGCTTGGAGAATGCCACCTTTTGCTCATAATCCTGTGGAAGGATACATACTGGAACTAGACGACGGAGATGGTGGTCCATTTAGGGTATGCAAAGAAGTATAATATTTTGTGTGTACTGTATATTTAATATTAAGTATGAGTTAAAGGCAACCAGAGAGATGATTCATGCTTCCCCATCCACGGGCAGCATATATCAGGCTGTAGTTGTTTGGTCTCCACCATGAGGCCTATCAGTCACTGGCTGTGGGCAATCAGAAGCTGCCAGTGACCTGCCTGTCCGACTAGTCTCCCAAGCGGCTTGGTCTCCTGCAGCTACTAAAGCATGTTTTCCTCTGAAATGCGGTAGATCAGGCAGCATGTGTAAGCTGTCAGGTTCCCTTTAAAGGTGGTACAGTTTGCAAGAGGTATCTATATATATAATCATCTAAGGGGCACTTCCGTCTGTCTGTCTGTCACGGAAATCCCGCGTCGCTGATTTCACCAATCAGCGACGGGCACAGTCCGGCCGCGAATTCGCCCCTTCGTACTCTCTGTCAGTGCCCCCTCCAGTCAGCGCTCACACAGGGTTAATGGGTGCGTTACGCCGTGTTATGCCGCGGTGTAACGCAGTCCGTTAACGCTGCTATTAACCCTGTGTGACCAACTTTTTACTATTGATGCTGCCTATGCAGAATCAATAGTAAAAATAATACTCTACGGGCCATGCATTGCGGTCTCGCGAGATGATGACGTAGCGGTCTCGTGAGACCGCTACATCATCATCTCGCGAGACCGCAATACATTCTTGGGACTGGAGCCTTGCGAGGAGCATCGCTAAACGCCTCGCCTGGATCCGGGGGCCGACGGAAGGTGACTATATAACTATTTTTATTTTAATTCTTTTTTTAACAGGGATATGGTGCCCACATTGCTATATACTACGTGGGCTGTGTTATATACTACATCTCTGTGCTATATACTACGTGGGCTGTGCTATATACTACATCGCTGTGCTATATACTACGTGGGCTGTGTTATATACTGCGTGAGCTGTGTTATATACTGCGTCTCTGTGCTATATACTACATGGGCTGTGCAATATATTACGTGGCTGGGCAATATACTACGATTGCTGTGTTATATACTACGTGGGCTGTGTTATATGCTACTTGGCTGTGATATATTTCTCTGCTGTATCTGTGCATCATGAATCGTGGTATGTGTTAAAAAGATTCACTGAGACTCTTTCGCCCGGCGCCCTCAAAAACCTTGGAGCCGGCCCTGGCTTCACTGATTGGTCCCGGCCGCGAACAATCAGCAACAGGCGCAGTCCGGCCGCGAATTCGAGCGGAATTTGAACCACGCTTCACTAATTGGTTGCACCCGGCCGGCCGAATCCTGTGTATAAATTGCATTATTCTGAAAACTTCATAAATAAACTACATACATATTCTAGAATACCCGATGCTTTAGAATCAGGCCACCATCTGGTGATTTTATAATAAGCAATTCTATTTTTTCAATTTGCAGTTCTTTCCAAGTAGTTGATTTGGGGGTGTCACTGCTGCCATAACAAGGACAGAGCCCTAAGTACCTACTTAAATCTATGGACATCTATGATGTCCACACTGAACAATGAATGGTTCTGCCATTCTTCACTGCTGAAATAAATTAAGTAGATCCAATTATGGAACTATGTCCATAACCTAAAAGCCCTTTTAGGTCTCATTCAGACGTCAGTGATTTTTCTCATATGCAAAAACCAGTACAAGTTACATCAGTGTTTATCAGTTTCATCAGAATTTGGTCAGTGTATGAGTCCATAGACTTGCATTGGTGACTTTTATCTGACAGTGAGATATACTGTATATCAGATAAGTATGCTTTGTGCAGACTGCTAAGTCCTTGGAAAAAATGAATAGTCGGACATGTGAACTACCCCATAGACTGTGAAAAGCACAGATACAGCACGTGTTCAAGAAAAACTGATGTGTGAATGAGCCCTTATTCTCTTCAAAATGTTCAGTTCAGGTCTCATTCACATATCAATATTTTGCTTCAGTGTTAGTATACCAAATCCAGGATCATAGTGAACAATATTTAAAAAAAAAAAATTTTGTCCACAATACAGTTGGAAGGAGCATGGTCCTTACATCATGGAGTCATCCTAGTAAATAGTAAATCTATTGTTATCAGTAAGGGAATTTACTGGCAGCTGCACATTTTCCTGCTGCAGAGACCACTGTTCCATTCTAATGATTTATGAGGATGGGGTAAAACCAAAGAAGGATAAGAAAGAGGAATATCACACTCACTAAACCATGCAACAGTCACATATAAACCCACCAAACACCTACTCATATAGAATTCCATAAACGAAAAGAGAATGGTTCCAGCTTCAGTAAAATCATGAAAATTTATTCCAACTTTTAAAATGGAGAAACAACTCCTGAGACAGCACCATAGCACATGCGAGGTAGGCTACGCGTTTCGACCGACACAGCGGTCTTTATCACAGCTGATCTACTCACTGATTCCTCAGGTATAAAAAGAACCAGGAACCAATAAAATGATAGTAAGTCCTCACATGACCCGAAGGTCCTAAATACTAACAATGAACCTCTATATAAAATGCGTAAATTTGTGCAAAACTAACAATTAAATACACATAAACATATAGAAAAATACACACATACAATATTTCTAAAGTTAATGCAAAAAATACAAAAATAGCAAAAAATAAGATTGAAAAATGAAAAAAAAAAAAAAGTGAAATTTTTCTTTTTTTTTTTTTTTCTTTCCTTTTTAAAAATGCATGAAAACTTTTTACAATACATGAAGAGACTATCAATAATGGAACATTAATTCATTCCTTCTATTTAGACCATTAGGAAACCTAGTGCCAAGGTTAAAAATCCAAAAAGCCTCCCTGTTTAACAACATTCTCTGAATGTCACCTCCTCGTGAAAGTTTTTTTATTTTCTCAATCCCTGTTACTCTCAATGATATTGTACTGCGAGAATGGTGATCAATAAAATGTTTGGCTGCTGCTGAAATAGTGCGACTATTATTTAAAGTACAGGAGATATCGTATAGATGTTCTGATATCCGATTTTTCAGTTTTCTAGTTGTACAGCCAATATATGTTTTATCGCAGTCAACGCAATCAATCTTATATATAACACATTTTGTGTTGCAGTTAATAAAGCTTTGAATTTTGTGCAGGCTATTATTTTCTGCGGTGCCAAATGATTTAGTGGTCACCAGGTGTTTGCACGTAGTGCAGTTAGTCACATTACATTTGTAGCTCCCTGTACACTTGAGCCATGTGCTACTGCGTTTTTGAGACAAAAAATTATTGGGAGACAATTTGTTACCAAGAGTAGGTGCTCTTCTGGCTACAATATTACACCCTTCACTCAATATTTGGGAGAGAATGAGATCTTCATATAAGATAGGGATGGCTTTATTTATAATAGTTTTAATTTTATTAAATTGTGGGCTGAATTGTAAACAAACGAATGGTTTATTCATGACACTGTTTTTATTAATTAATTTCTTTGGCGTTGGTTTTAAACAATTGTTTGGGGGATTTGTCCCTGAACACATAGGGTTACTTTGCGATTTTGTATCGTTATTTACTAGATGTAACGCTCTATTCAGCATCCAATTTGGATATCCACGATGATGGAATTTCTTACAGGATTTTACAAGATCGTTTTGAAGTTCAGCATTATTGTTACAATTTCGTTTTAACCTAGTGAATTCACCTACAGGGATGGATTTGACAGTATGTTTGGGATGGCTACTTCGGGCATGTAGGATGGTATTGCCTGCTAATGGTTTAATATAGGTTCTTGTGGAAATTAATTTGTTGGGAACACCTGTTAATTCTAAATCCAGAAAGGAAATTTTGGTTTCAGCATGGACATATGTAAATTTTAAATTGAAATTATTATTGTTAATGTAAATCAGAAAATCCTGTATGGCAGATACATCGCCTTGCCAAATAATGAGCGTATCGTCGATGTATCTGCCATACCAATGGATGAACGAAGAAAAAACATTGGAGGTGGAAAACAAAAATAAATGTTCCCAGTGCGCCATAACCAGGTTGGCCAATGAAGGTGAGAATTTGGCCCCCATTGCTACTCCGGTACATTGTAAATAATACTCAGAATCAAATGAGAAAAAATTATGAGTTAACAAAAAGAATGTGACTTGTAAAATAAAATTGATAAGATCCAGAGAGTATGAACTATAATTGTTTAAGTGGAATTGTAATGCCGACATGGCTACGCTGTGTGGAATACACGTATACAGCGAAACTATGTCGCAGCTAAGCCAGGTATAACCTGATTTCCACTCTTTGTGTGTTAGAATATCAAGAATGTCCTTTGTGTCCCTAATATACCCTGGAATTCTTTGGACCAATGGTTGAAGCAAAGAGTCCAGCCACTGGCCCAAGAATTCATTTATTGATCCTATACTTGAGACTATGGGTCTCATTGGGGGAAATTTTGCTTGCTTATGAATTTTGGGCAATCCGTTTAGAATAGGTGTCACATCCATTAAAGATATAAAAGACATGGATGATATAGTCATTAAGAACAGTGACAAAGGGGGTGTGATTGTCATCATGAACTCCCTAGATTATAAAAGTGAAATTTTGAAGTTAATTTCTGATGGGAATGTTTACGAAAAATTATCTTCGGACCCTACTAATCTGTTTAAACAAAAAATTGATAAAATGATCGAAGAAGGGGTCTCTTTGGGAGTTCTAACCAATAAACAGGCTAATTTCTTACAAGTCCCTCACCCTGTG
Source organism: Ranitomeya imitator (assembly GCF_032444005.1). Lineage (NCBI taxonomy): Eukaryota > Metazoa > Chordata > Amphibia > Anura > Dendrobatidae > Ranitomeya > Ranitomeya imitator. The sequence continues at coordinate 175,492,270 of NC_091286.1, read as the reverse complement.
ACACCTATTCTATACGGATTGCCCAAAATTCATAAGCAAGCAAAATTTCCCCCAATGAGACCCATAGTCTCAAGTATAGGATCAATAAAGGAATTCTTGGGCCAGTGGCTGGACTCTTTGCTTCAACCATTGGTCCAAAGAATTCCAGGGTATATTAGGGACACAAAGGACATTCTTGATATTCTAACACACAAAGAGTGGAAATCAGGTTATACCTGGCTTAGCTGCGACATAGTTTCGCTGTATACGTGTATTCCACACAGTGTAGCCATGTCGGCATTACAATTCCACTTAAACAATTATAGTTCATACTCCCTGGATCTTATCAATTTTATTTTACAAGTCACATTCTTTTTGTTAACTCATAATTTTTTCTCATTTGATTCTGAGTATTATTTACAATGTACCGGAGTAGCAATGGGGGCCAAATTCTCACCTTCATTGGCCAACCTGGTTATGGCGCACTGGGTACATTTATTTTTGTTTTCCACCTCCAATGTTTTTTCTTCGTTCATCCATTGGTATGGCAGATACATCGACGATACGCTCATTATTTGGCAAGGCGATGTATCTGCCATACAGGATTTTCTGATTTACATTAACAATAATTTCAATTTAAAATTTACATATGTCCATGCTGAAACCAAAATTTCCTTTCTGGATTTAGAATTAACAGGTGTTCCCAACAAATTAATTTCCACAAGAACCTATATTAAACCATTAGCAGGCAATACCATCCTACATGCCCGAAGTAGCCATCCCAAACATACTGTCAAATCCATCCCTGTAGGTGAATTCACTAGGTTAAAACGAAATTGTAACAATAATGCTGAACTTCAAAACGATCTTGTAAAATCCTGTAAGAAATTCCATCATCGTGGATATCCAAATTGGATGCTGAATAGAGCGTTACATCTAGTAAATAACGATACAAAATCGCAAAGTAACCCTATGTGTTCAGGGACAAATCCCCCAAACAATTGTTTAAAACCAACGCCAAAGAAATTAATTAATAAAAACAGTGTCATGAATAAACCATTCGTTTGTTTACAATTCAGCCCACAATTTAATAAAATTAAAACTATTATAAATAAAGCCATCCTTATCTTATATGAAGATCGCATTCTCTCCCAAATATTGAGTGAAGGGTGTAATATTGTAGCCAGAAGAGCACCTACTCTTGGTAACAAATTGTCTCCCAATAATTTTTTGTCTCAAAAACGCAGTAGCACATGGCTCAAGTGTACAGGGAGCTACAAATGTAATGTGACTAACTGCACTACGTGCAAACACCTGGTGACCACTAAATCATTTGGCACCGCAGAAAATAATAGCCTGCACAAAATTCAAAGCTTTATTAACTGCAACACAAAATGTGTTATATATAAGATTGATTGCGTTGACTGCGATAAAACATATATTGGCTGTACAACTAGAAAACTGAAAAATCGGATATCAGAACATCTATACGATATCTCCTGTACTTTAAATAATAGTCGCACTATTTCAGCAGCAGCCAAACATTTTATTGATCACCATTCTCGCAGTACAATATCATTGAGAGTAACAGGGATTGAGAAAATAAAAAAACCTTCACGAGGAGGTGACATTCAGAGAATGTTGTTAAACAGGGAGGCTTTTTGGATTTTTAACCTTGGCACTAGGTTTCCTAATGGTCTAAATAGAAGGAATGAATTAATGTTCCATTATTGATAGTCTCTTCATGTATTGTAAAAAGTTTTCATGCATTTTTAAAAAGGAAAGAAAAAAAAAAAAAAAAGAAACATTTCACTTTTTTTTTTTTTTTCATTTTTCAATCTTATTTTTTGCTATTTTTGTATTTTTTGCATTAACTTTAGAAATATTGTATGTGTGTATTTTTCTATATGTTTATGTGTATTTAATTGTTAGTTTTGCACAAATTTACGCATTTTATATAGAGGTTCATTGTTAGTATTTAGGACCTTTGGGTCATGTGAGGACTTACTATCATTTTATTGGTTCCTGGTTCTTTTTATACCTGAGGAATCAGTGAGTAGATCAGCTGTGATAAAGACCGCTGTGTCGGTCGAAACGCGTAGCCTACCTCGCATGTGCTATGGTGCTGTCTCAGGAGTTGTTTCTCCATTTTAAAAGTTGGAATAAATTTTCATGATTTTACTGAAGCTGGAACCATTCTCTTTTCGTTTATGGAATCCTACTGCGTCTTGTCAGGACGAAGTTCCGGGCTTCTTGCAATGATCGGTGAGCTGGCTTTTGCCGTATATTCTGTTTACTACTCATATAGACACCAACTACTATCCTCCCAACCATGCAGCATAAGCTAGCTCCGATGGTGTGTGTCAGTCTGGACCCAGATTATATAGGGGATAGGAGTGGCTAACCATGATCAGCTGAGAGCCCTAGCTACCAGAGCTCTGAACATGGCAGATTAACCCTTGTACTGCCAAAAGAAATGTACATAGTTTAAAAACAAGGTGAAATTGTTCTAGTCAGTGCATGAGTAGGAGCAATCAGACGCTGCGGTCTTCTGGCTCCTCTCTGTTGCGGTAACCCCATGATAATGGGTCCAGGAAAAACATCAGTGTACCATCTGTCTTCTGTGCATGTTAAATATTGAAATGAATAGGAATAACTTTGTAATTTATTTATCCATGCATGAAAAATAATGATGACCCACTGACCAAACACTGATGACACAGGGATCCAAAACACTATTCACACCACTGCTATTTTTTTGCGTACCTGAAAAATACATGTGAATGAGTCCTACGGGGAAGGAAGAAGAAAGAGTTCAGATATCCCTTACTGTAAGAAGAATGTGTTCAGAGAGAATCCAAGATTCGGAGGAACCAGAGAAAATGGTGATAAAACATAACTTGTATTCCGTTGTTACAATAAAAATTGAACTTCCGGCTTGAAAACGGCCCTCAATTGTATTTTACCATCTGATTTTTAAGGATGGAATAATGGAATAAAGGTTAGGTTTTAGCTCTATTTTCTCTGGTGCATCGGAATCTTGGATTTTCTGTTATGACTGTTGTCGGGTGTCGGGCTCCTGCTCTGTCCCTAACGCTAGGTGATAAAAGGGAATTATCACACACTCAAAACCTAGCAACAGTCACAGATAAATCCACCAATTGCCAATTCTATTAAAGGGAACCTGTCACCCCCCCCAGGCGTTTGTAACTAAAAGAGCCACCTTGAGCAGCACTGATGCCAATGAAGGAAGAGGAGGTGGCGCCCGGCGCGCAGAGGCCATGAGTGACGGCTGGCAGGTGTATGGATTTGGGAGGAAAGACCTGCCCCGGGACGATTTCACAGGTATGAGGGACAAATTTCAAAAACGATTATTTTAGCAGTGCCAGAGACCCGAACTAAAAGAGCCACCTTGTCAGAATGCAGCATCAGTGCTGCACAAGTGGCTCTTTCAGTTACAAACGCCTCGGGGGGTGACAGGTTCCCTTTAACCACCAACAACCTCCAGCCATGCAGCAAAAATGAGCCCTAGCAAGGGCCCATAGCTGAGACACTAAACTCTCCAGGAGCTCCCAACTGAGCAGATTAACCCCTGCACTGCCAAAAGAAATTTACACCATTTAATATAAAGGTGAAGTGCTTCTAACCAGTTCAGGAGTAGGAGAAATCAGGCGCTGCAGTCTTCTGGCTCCTCTCCCACGTGGTAAATCCATGACATTTTCTATGGCTTTGGACCATGTGGGGGGTCTAACCGAGTCAGCACGTAGCCGCCAGTGATGCATGATTAGGACTCTTGGACTAAATGTGTTCAGAGAGATTTATTTTTTGCCATGTGCAACAGCGAAATACAGGCCTTGAGTGCTTTCAGTGAAAAACTTGGGCTTCCTGTTCACATGTATGTCTTTTTTTAGAATATTTAAATTTAAAGAGTAACTATTGTTTTAATTTTTATTTCTTAATAGTACACATGAAAATGTATAGGTAAAATCCGTATTTAGTGAACTCAGATTTCTCCTTTACTGAGAGAGAATATGGCAGTTGCTGCTTTTATGGGGAATTGTTATGTGATCTGACAGCACCCTGAGGTTGGGACAGAGACCCTGATTCCAGTGATTCTTCGTTTACTGGGTGGAACAATTATGATAGTCACAGTTTTCTCTGCTGCAGACCTAACAGAGCTCAGGTGTTGAGCTTTGTACAACCCGAACACGCCACAGCTTTCTATGTACATAGTACAGTGACAGAGCTGCTGATCAGTATTGAGGGTGTAATTGGACTACGATGATAATTTCTGCTGTTAAAACAATTATTATATTGAAACAGTAAAACACAGCCCAGTGATTGACACATTAATCAGAGACTCTGCTTCTGCATTATGGTGCTCTTGGATTACATAGCAAAAACCTGCTGACAGATTCTCTTTAAAAGTATAGGAAGGTTGGAGAAAAAGGAGGGAAGATCTAAAGGCAGGCAATGACAATCCGCTTCAACTTCTCAAACGAAAGTTAAAGTTATCCATAGAACTTTATAAGCTCTAACTGTCGTCTCTTTTCTCAGTAATGGGGAAAATGTGTATTCAATTAAGACATATTATACCTATAAATTGAGAATTCTGAGAATGAAGGATCAGTCCAGGAAGAGATAAAAGCAGATTTCTCTAATAAGAGATATTATAAAGTTTCTTACTTTCACGTGTGCTATTGATTTACGAAGAAAGAGAAAATTAAACAAAGGTTACTCTTCAACACTAAAAAAAAAAGAGACATGTAGCAGGCTTAGAAACTCATCAGGCTCACGGGGAATCTTCTGATGTATTCCTCTTTGCTTCTACCCCTACAGTATTGATAATATATTTTTTCCACTATAGAAGCTGTTATTGACCATTTTACCACTTAACAGGCTGCATGACCTGTTAGTAAGTAAGCATCAGCACTAAAGGTACCTTCACACTGAGCAACTTGACAACGAGAACGACAACGATTTGTGACGTTGCAGCGTCCTGGATAGCGATCTCGTTGTGTTTGACACGCAGCAGCGATCAGGATCCCGCTGTGACATCGCTGGTCGGAGCTAGAAGGCCAGAACCTTATTTGGTCGTCAGGTCGGCGTGATTCGTCATGTTTGACAGCAAAAGCAACGATGCCAGCAATGTTTTTACATGGAGCTAACAACCAGCGAGAACGATAAGTACGTCACTGGATCGCTCCTGCATCGTTCTGGAGTTGCTGTGTTTGACGTCTCTACAGCGACCTAACAGCGACGCTCCAGCGATCTAGATTAGGTCGGATCGTTGTCTATATCGCTGGAGCGTCACTAAATGTGATGGTACCTTTACAGTTAATGTGTAGGCCTGTTATGTAGGCCCTCCGAGAGCATTGCATAGTGGGGAATAATAAGCACAAAAATATGCAGAAAACATTATGGTAAATAAGCATCACAAAAAATTACCAATACTCCAATTCTCAATAATAAATAGTGTAAAAGGTACCAACACACTTGAGAATCATTGCTTATCTGTCCACATTTTAACTTCTGGAGTGTCCCATTAAATGTGTAAACCTATAATTTGAAATTCTGATTATAATAACATCTACAGTTAGGGCCAGAAATATTTGGACAGTGACACAAGTTTTGTTATTTTAGCTGTTTACAAAAACATGTTCAGAAATACAATTATATATATAATATGGGCTGAAAGTGCACACTCCCAGCTGCAATATGATAGTTTCCACATCCAAATCGGAGAAAGGGTTTAGGAATCATAGCTCTGTAATGCATAGCGTCCTCTTTTTCAAGGGACCAAAAGTAATTGGACAATGGACTCTAAGGGCTGCAATTAACTCTGAAGGCGTCTCCCTCGTTAACCTGTAATCAATGAAGTAGTTAAAAGGTCAGGGGTGGATTCCAGGTGTGTGGTTTTGCATTTGGAAGCTGTTGCTGTGAGCAGACAACATGCGGTCAAAGGAACTCTCAATTGAGGTGAAGCAGAACATCCTGAGGCTGAAAAAAAAGAAAAAATCCATCAGAGAGATAGCAGACATGCTTGGAGTAGCAAAATCAACAGTTGGGTACATTCTGAGAAAAAAGGAATTGACTGGTGAGCTTGGGAACTCAAAAAGGCCTGGGCGTCTACGGATGACAACAGTGGTGGATGATCGCCGCATACTTAATTTGGTGAAGAAGAACCCGTTCACAACATCAACTGAAGTCCAGAACACTCTCAGTGAAGTAGGTGTATCTGTCTCTAAGTCAACAGTAAAGAGAAGACTCCATGACAGTAAATACAAAGGGTTCACATCTAGATGCAAACCATTCATCAATACCAAAAATAGACAGGCCAGAGTTAAATTTGCAGAAAAACACCTCAAGAAGCCAGCTCAGTTCTGGAAAAGTATTCTATGGACAGATGAGACAAAGATCAACCTGTACCAGAATGATGGGAAGAAAAAAGTTTGGAGAAGAAAGGGAACGGCACATGATCCAAGGCACACCACATCCTCTGTAAAACATGGTGGAGGAAACGTGATGGCATGGGCATGCATGGCTTTCAATGGCACTGGGTCACTTGTGTTTATTGATGACATAAGAGCAGACAAGAGTAGCCGGATGAATTCTGAAGTGTACCGGGATATACTTTCAGCCCAGATTCAGCCAAATGCTGCAAAGTTGATTGGACGGCGCTTCATAGTACAGATGGACAATGACCCCAAGCATACAGCCAAAGCTACCCAGGAGTTCATGAGTGCCAAAAAGTGGAACATTCTGCAATGGCCAAGTCAATCTCCAGATCTAAACCCAATTGAGCATGCATTTCACTTGCTCAAATCCAGACTTAAGACGGAAAGACCCACAAACAAGCAAGACCTGAAGGCTGCGGCTGTAAAGGCCTGGCAAAGCATTAAGAAGGAGGAAACCCAGCGTTTGGTGATGTCCATGGGTTCCAGACTTAAGGCAGTGATTGCCTCCAAAGGATTTGCAACAAAATATTGAAAATAAAAATATTTTGTTTGGGTTATGTTTATTTGTCCAATTACTTTTGACCTCCTAAAATGTGGAGTGTTTGTAAAGAAATGTGTACAATTCCTACATTTTCTATCAGATATTTTTGTTCAACCCTTCAAATTAAACGTTACAATCTGCACTTGAATTCTGTTGTAGAGGTTTCATTTCAAATCCAATGTGGTGGCATGCAGAGCCGAACTCGCGAAAATTGTGTCACTGTCCAAATATTTCTGGCCCTAACTGTATATCTGTAAGGCCGGTTTCACACGTCAGTGGCTCCGGTACGTGAGGTGACAGTTTCCTCACGTACCGGAGACACTGACTCACGTAGACACATTAAAATCAATGTGTCTCTTCACATGTCAGCGTGTTTTCACGGACCGTGTGTCCGTTTGAAAAACACGGAGATATGTCAGTGTTTGTGAGAGCGCACGTATCACACGGACCCATTAAAGTCAATGGGTCCGTGTAAACACGTACCGCACACGGATGCTGTCCGTGTGCCGACTGGGTACCACACGCACAGTGCAGGAGACAGCGCTAGAGTTAAGCGCTGTCCCCTGCTTTGGGTACTGAATCCGGAATTCATTCCTTCTTCCCAGCAGGTTCGCTGGAGAGAAGGAATGAAAAATCATTGTTTTTTTATTTTTTTGATGTTAAAATAAAGTTCCCGGTAATCTCCCCCCTCATGTGCGCCCGCCCGCTGGCATTAAAATACTTACCCAGCTCCCTCTATGCTTCCTCTCAGCGTCACAGCTTGTTTTGTATGAGCGGTCACGTGGTGCTGCACATTACAGTGATGAATATGCGGCATTCCGCGATTCCGCTCACGCCTATTGCGGGCACATGTCAGCTGTTAAAAACAGCTGACATGTCGCGGCTTTGAGGTGGGCTCACCGATGGAGCCCACCTCAAAGCGGGGGATACTGCCAGCTGATGTACCATTCCGTCAGCTGGCAGTAAGGGGTTATGAAACAACAGTTTATAGTCTACATTATGACGTCTGAGACACTACATACATGTGCATCGATGTCATTGTTCAAAAGTGTTTTGTGGACGACTTTCATTTATAATCCGTGTCAGATGCTTCTCGGATAAGATTCCAGCAATAGTCAGCCAGCATTGACGTACTCCACTTTCCCTGGTACCTTTTCTCCATCAGTGCAAATGTCTTGGTGAAATCTTTCACCGTGTTCATTGCTAACGGCACCAAGATTGGCTGGAAAAAAGTCCAAGTGAGAATGTAGAAAATGCATTTTTAGTGACATATTGCATTTCATGAAATGATATGCTGGGAGCATATTGTTCAAAGTTTGGTGCCCTGCTGTTGCCAACGAAGTTGAAGGTCACATCTTTAAACACCTTGCAAAAGACCATCAAAGCTACTGTCATTCTTTATATCTCTGATCTGTGGGCCAATAAAAATACCTTCTTTAATCTTTGCATCACTTATTCTTGGAAATTTCTGTCGCAAGTAAGAAAAGGCTTCCGATTCTTTGTTCATTGATTTGACAAAATTCTTCATTAGCCCAAGTTTAATTTGCAAAGGAGGGAGAAATATCTTTGCTGGATCAACAAGAGGATTATGTTTAACATTCTTCTGTCCAGCAACCAGGTTTTCGCGAAGTGTCCAGTCCTTTCTGAACACTCACAAATAAAACAACAATACTTGGTATATCCAAGCTGCAGTCCAAAAAGAAGTGCAACAACGTTGAGATCACTATATATGTTCGAGTTATAATTTCTAATTAATGTGGGTCAACAGTAACTCCATATTCTCATACGTTTCTTTCATGTGTACAGCATGTCCAATATGTATAGAAGGATAGATATTTCCGTTGTGTAGTAAAACAGCCTTCAGACTTCTGTCTGGGATGATTTAGTGAATCCTGCTTTGAGCAGGGGGTTGGACCAGATGACCCAAGAGGTCCTTTCCAACTCTACCATTCTATGATTCTATGACGACTGCGAAAAACAGAAACTCTTGTTCCTGGTAATAAGAGATTCCGTTTTTAGCCTTGATCCTATCTAATTCTGCCTGCCTCTTTGACAATTTCAAATCTCTGACCAAGTCACTCAGATCAGCTTGACTGAACAGGTGTGGATTAGATGTAGAAGGCTCAAAATCTGGGTCTGCAGCAGTTTCATTTTCCACTGACATTGTTAGTTCATCTTTGTCGTCCTCCATTGTCCATACTTTGGGCGGCTTTGGAACACGAAGACTTTCATCGTGTGGCACTAGTCTTATGGCTGATGGAAGATTAGGATATTCTATTGATTTCTTGTTCTTTGCTGAATATCTGTATGTTACATTTGTAAGGCAGAAGTAGCAATCTGTTACATGATCTCTCTGCTCTCTCCATATCATTGGGACAGTGAACGGCATTGAAGGTCGTGATCCATTCAGCCATGCTCTAAGGCTCCAATTGAAAATTCAAAGTATAGTTCATAGGGTGGTAACATCACGATAAGGGCAGGCTTTGCAGCGTTGAAAATCTCTCCCCCCCATGTGCTCACCTACCTATTGACTCTCTCTTTCCCCATGTGCTAACTTCTCCCATCTGTGCTCTCTTGAGATCGCAGAGGATACATTTTGTGAGGTAACTGAGGAAGGAATCCGTAGAAATTCCGAAACGCGTAGGTTATTGGCTCCCACCACGCTCCGTACCTCGAGAGAAAAGTATCACGTGACTGGTGATCACGTGACTCAGTTACCCGGATACCGAAGGTCCTCCTGCAGGTCTTTCTCAACTCCCGGCGTTCATCTCTGAGTTATGCACACGTCTGTCACCGGCCGGGACAGCGTGTGCTGAAGACTCCCACATACAGCTACCGAAAGGAACAAGGAGGAAGCAGCAACCTTTCAGCTCAGCTAAGTAGCTCTATTTCATATACTTCACCGTCTGCTTGACTGCTTCCTCAGCGCCGACTGAGACTCCTGCATTCCATACTTCCTTATTTAGCCACAGTGTACCAGCACTAAACAGCGATCAGCAGCTGTGCTGCATACCAGACTGTTTTCTGAGTCATCACTATAGGGCTGTCTGAAGCTCTGTGTATTCCATATTAACCCATTGAACTACATGAAGCAGCCCATGATCTGGGAAATGTGCACTGTCTCATGCTAAGTAAGTACAGATTACATTTTTTGCAAAAACAAGTGCCCTGAATTCGAGCAATCCAGCTCTTGATTGCAGAACAACGCTATCAATGTGTGTAAATATAGTAGCGTTCCTATACAGAGTATTTTAGTATCCATATCTAATATATATCCTCACTTTTTTCTTTTAGTAAATACATTTATATTATCCCTGATTTGATTTGTGCCACTATCAAAATCATCCAACATACTTCATCGAGCAGGTAAATGTCATATCGGTAGTGTGATTACTTAAAAGCAAAGTAGGACATTGCGCAGGTGTGTATGCACTTATTGTGTATATTTGTTCTTATGTTTTTAGCCTTTCACCCTATAAGTGATATAAGGGTCCACCTGCTGCAGTCCACCCCTGTCAAACGTAACAGCGCCGCTATCCTTCAATATTTTTGATTGTTTAAAAACAGTCAGTGAAATATTTTACCTCACAAAATGAATCCTCTGTGATCCCCTGCTGTAATGTCAGTATTGTCTTTTGATTCCTCCCCTGCCCAGGAGATGTGGTATGCTCTGTACATGGTCAGCCGAATGCTTCACTGCACCTGCGCGGAATTCGCATAATAAGTGCTTGCATATGTGTAATTCAGCAGTTTGTTATTTCAGTGGAAAATTCAGAATATACTGTTTCAGAAAAAGTTCATAAGAGTTTTTAGAATTATAACAGAATATTATAATGTTTTGTATCATTTCTCAAAAACCTTACGTGATAGGAAAAATCTGAAGTCATTTCTGAAATCAGCATGAAAAAATCTATCAGGAACACTCAAAATTGTCAGATGGACAAAACCTTTTTAACACTTTCCCCAAGAATGAGTATTTGTAAATCAGAAAGAGGATTTCATTCTGAAGTGGCAGTGAAGTAACAATCAGTCAATCACTAATCCAGATCACGACAAGGGACAGGGATTTGTTCTTTATTTCTACATTCTGAAAACACTGCTTTCAAATTGTTTTCAGCTAAGCTTTTCCTATCACAAAGCTGTGAAATAATGATGGGATTAAAAATATGTAATGTAGTTCAACTAATTAGGTTAGTACCATGAGTGCCATTATATACTATTTTTATCTATTGTTATTACAGTGGAAAGAGTCATAGAACTTTTTCCTCCATACCAACCTTTTACAGATTAAAAAAAACCCTGTATAACTAACATTCAATGACTTAACTTGTTGCTTTAAAATCTATTAATTTAAACACCTTAATTTTTTCAGTTCCACATCCCAATTATCAGAAAGTTGCCTGCAAATGTTGTTCACTATTTGCATCTACATACTGAAGTCCTGTTATATTGCTATCAGCACAATGATAATACACTGTTACAAATGCATCAAATTCCTGAAAACAGAGAAGGAAAAATGTGAACTCAGGGAGAATTCTGACGCACTGCTTGCTTATCTGACAACTACCTGAAAATCATGTTTATAAAAGAATAGTGTAGTTACATACAAATATCGTACAAGGAATTACCGTATATACTTGAGTATAAGCCGACCCGAGATTAAGCCGACCCCCATAATTTTGCCACAAAAAACTGGGAAAACTTATTGACTCGAGTATAAGCCTAGGGTGGAAAATGCAGCAGCTACCAGTGAATTTCAAAAATAAAAATAGATGCTCCATACCGTTCATTATGGCCCCATAGATGTACCATAGAAAGTTGTGCCAAATAGTGCTCTGCACCGTTCATTATTGCCCCATAGCTGTGCCATATAGTGCTCTGCAGCGTTCATTATTGCCCCATAGATGTACCATAGAAAGCTGTGCCATATAGTGCTCTGCACCGTTCATTATTGCCCCATAGCTGTGCCATATAGTGCTCTGCACCGTTCATTATTGTCCCATAGCTGTGCCATATAGTGCTCTGCACCGTTCATTATTGCCCCATAGCTGTGCCATATAGTGCTCTGCACCCTTCTTTATAGCCCCATAGCTGTGCCAAATAGTGCTCTGCACCGTTCATTATTGCCCCATAGATGTACCATAGAAAGCTGTGCCATATAGTGCTCTGCACCGTTCATTATTGTCCCATAGCTGTGCCATATAGTGCTCTGCACCGTTCATTATTGCCCCATAGCTGTGCCATATAGTGCTCTGCATCGTTCTTTATTGCCCCATAGCTGTGCCATGTAGTGCTCTGCACCATTCATTATTGCCCCATAGATGTACCATAGAAAGCTGTGCCATATAGTGCTCTGCACCGTTCATTATTGTCCCATAGCTGTGCCATATAGTGCTCTGCACCGTTCATTATTGCCCCATAGCTGTGCCATATAGTGCTCTGCATCTTTCTTTATTGCCCCATAGCTGTGCCATATAGTGCTCTGCACCGTTCATTATGGCCCCATAGCTGTGCCATGTAGTGCTCTGCACCATTCATTATTGCCCCATAGATGTACAATAGAAAGCTGTGCCATATAGTGCTCTGCACCGTTCATTATTGCCCCATAGCTGTGCCATATAGTGCTCTGCACCGTTCATTATTGCCCCATAGCTGTGCCATATAGTGCTCTGCACCATTCTTTATTGCCCCATAGCTGTGCCATATAGTGCTCTGCACCATTCATTATTGCCCCATAGCTGTGCCATATAGTGCTCTGCACCGTTCATTATTGCCCCATAGATGCTCCTTATAAAGCTGTGCCATTGCTGCTGCTGCTTCTGCAATAATAAACAAAAAATGCCATACTCACCTCTCTTGCTTGCAGCTCCTCTGCGTTCCGTCTCGGCGTCTCTCCGCACTGACTGATCAGGCAGAGGGCGGCGCGCACACTATATGCGTCATCGCGCCCTCTGACCTGCACAGTCAGTGCGGAGAGACGCCGGGAAGATGGAGCGGCGCCCGGCGTGTGGAACGTGGACAGGTGAATATGTAATACTTACCTGCACCCGGCGTCCCGCTCCTTCTCCCGGACAGCTGGTCTCCGGGTGCCGCAGCCTCTTCCTCTATCAGTGGTCACCATTACCGCTCATTAGAGAAATGAATATGTGGCTCCACCCCTATGGGAGTGGAGTCCATATTCATAACTTTAATGAGCGGTCCCACGTGACCGCTGAACAGGGGAAGAGCTACGGCACCCGGAGACCGTGGGACTGCAGGGACAGCGCCAGGAGCCCCGGAAGCAGGTAAGTATGCCTCAGCGCCCTCTCCCCCTCACCCGCCGACCCTGCCGCCCACCGTGACTCGAGTATAAGCTGAGAGGGGCACTTTCAGCCCAAAAATTTGGGCTGAAAATCTCGGCTTTATATATATATATATATATATATATATATATATATATATATATATACATATATATATATATATATATATACGGTATATCTGTAAAATGGACATGAGCATTAAAAGGAAATGAAAACCGTTTATTTGGTCCAACAAACTTCCTTGTATTAGAAGAGCCAAATTTTCAGGGGGTATAGCTTTGCCCGACTTCAGATCTTATTACATTGCTTCCCACCTGGTTTACATTTTATTTTTGGTTTATGTTATAAAGGAAAATTACATTTGATCATTTTATTGTATAACTATTGCTAAGAATTTAGTATGACTAATGACCTCAATGTTAAGATGTTATGTCACATTCCTTATGACTACCTATATGGACATTGTATGTTACTTTCCATAATTTATGAATGTGGCACACTAAGTGCATTATGTGCTTGTTGTTCTTATGCAATATAATAAATAACGAAAAAAAAAGGAAATTAAAACATAAGGCTTCTTTCACATTTCTCTCTGTACGCGCCCGTCACTAAGCGTCGGCGCGACGTACCGACGGATGTTGTGAAAATTCGGCACAACGTGGGCAGCGGATGCAGTTTTTCAACGCATCCGCTGCCCATTCTAAAGTCCCGGCAGAGTTTCGGCCGCGCATGTGCGGTTGGAATTGCAGGATACGACGTACAAAAAAACGTTCCCTTGAACGTTTTTTCGCTACGACAGTCCGCCAAATACCGACGCATCCAGTGCACGACGTATGGAACGTGTGTCCATACGTCGCGATGCGTCGGTAATACAAGTCTATGTGCAAAAAACGCATCCTGCGGGCAACTTTGCAGGATGCATTTTTTTGCACAGAACGACGCATTGCAACGTCTTCAAAAAGACGGAAGTGTGAAAGTAGCCTGACTAGACATTTGTAGGTAACCAGGTAAAACATTTATTAGGAAAGAATTATGGCTTGTGAGACTTTAACGAACCTCAACCTTTTACTGAATATATGGTTTTATAAGTGTCTCCAAACTTTTTAGATAATCTGTTTCACTGTCTAATCGAGTAAATTATAAAGTTAACTTTTATTGATACTTTTAAAAATCCAGAGTTAGACAATTAAAATTAATTTTTGAGATAAACTTGAGTATTCCGTTTGATGGATTTAGAAGAGCCTGGAATCATAGAGAGCAGTCCAATGTGGAGAATGCCATTCAGATCCTCTCATGATATGTATTTGTACATTTTGAAAACTTTAGTCCTCAACTGTTGGATTGATGGGCATTCCCACCATATATGGAGCACAGATCCTTTGGAAGATTTGCATTTCCAACAGAGATTAGAGATTGATGTGTAGACTTTATGTAGGTCTATTGGACATTTATACCATCTTGGGATAATGTAGTTCTTTTCTTGGATCTTACAAGCTAAAGATATTTTATGCGTACAGAAAAAAACTTTTTTCCATTGGTCTTCAGAAAAAAAACTTGTTCAATCTCCCTTTCCCGCTCACTCATAACCCACAATGGCAATACATTTAAGTATGTGGAGGGGATTGAGTGAATTTGGGAGACAGGGTGTGCTGGTGTATTTTCCTGAAGCAAGAGTGATTGAAAGAGCGTTAGATCAGATCTGACTACTGCTACTGGATGTAAAGTTGAGACGAAGGATCGTAACTGTAAGTAGGCGAACCACGATAGTGGTATGCGTGCGTGGAGACCTATTTTTTAGTTCAGTTAGAGTCTGTAGGTTAAGTGATATTGAAAGTACATTTTGGAGTCTGGTTTTATGAATACCCAAATCATGAAACTGTTGACTACAATTCCAGATGTAAACTCGGTGGTATTATCAAACAAACAATCTCAAAGGTGGGCGATTTTTTTTTTTTCTTTATTTTTTTAAACCCATGGGAGCGAGGTGGGAGCACACCACCTAAACGGCTACGTGTTTTGTAATGAAAGCTTTTTGGAGGCAGGGATACTTATACTAAGCATCTCTAATTTAAAAAAAATAATCTTAAAGTTACTTAGGAAACTGTATGTTTCAAGTTCTTTCAGGATGAATGGTAAGGTAGTCCTGGGATATGTGATCTACTATATAATTGTCTAAGGGTCACTTCCGTCATTCTGTCCTTCTGTCTGTCTGTCACGGATATTCATTGGTCGCGGCCTCTGTCTGTCAAGGAAATCCAAGTCGCTTATTGGTCGCGGAAAAAAAGCCACGACCAATCAGCGGGCACAGTCGGGAAGAAAATGGCCGCTCATTACTCCCCGCAGTCACTGCCCGGCACCCGCATACTCCCCTCCAGCCACCGCTAACACAGGGTTAATGCTGGCGCAAACAAACAAAAACCCTGCTATACTCACCCTCCGTTGTCCGCAGAGCCGGACGCCATCTTCCGTTCCCGGCGATGCATTGCGAAATTACCCAGAAGAATTAGCGGCCTCGCGAGACCGCTAAGTCATTTGGGTAATTTCGCAATGCATCCTGGGAACGGAAGATGGCGGCAGCCGCGCGCTCATCGCCTGCGCCAGATCCGAAGGTGAGTATGTTAGAACTAGAAGGGGCCCTCGGATCCGAAGGTGAGTATGTTTATTTTTTATTTTTTAACCTGTGACATACGTGGCTGGGCAATATACTACGTAGCTGGGTAATATACTACGTGACTGGGCAATATACTACATGGCTGGGCAATATACTACGTCGCTGTGCAATATACTACGTGGCTGGGCAATATACTACGTGGCTGTGCAATATACTACGTGGCTCTGTGCTGCATACTACGTCGCTGTGCAATATACTACGTAGCTGGGCAATGTACTACGTGGCTGGGCAATATACTACGTCACTGGGCAATATACTACGTCACTGGGCAATATACTACGTGGCTGGGCAATATACTACGTGGCTGGGCAATATACTACGTGGCTGGGCAATATACTACGTGGCTGTGCAATATACTACGTCACTGGGCAATATACTACGTAGCTGGGCAATATACGGCAATATACTATGTGGCTGGGCAATATACTACATGCCCAGCCATGGGCAATACACTACACTACACTTCACTGGGCAATATACTACGTGGCTCTGTGCTGTATACTACGTCGCTGTGCAATATACTACGTCACTGGGCAATATACTACGTAGCTTCGCAATATACTACGTGGCTGGCCAATATACTTTGTCACTGGGCAATATACTACGTGGCTGCGCAATATACTACGTGGCTGGGCAATATAATACGTGGCTGGGCAATATACTACGTGGCTGGGCAATATACTACGTGGCTGGGCAATATACTACGTGGCTGGGCAATATACTACGTGGCTGGGCAATATACTACGTGGACATGCATATTCTAGAATACCCAATGCGTTAGAATTGGGCCACCATCTAGTATATAATAAGAGCTTGTCTTCATATAATGCGAGCTTGTGTAAGTTTTGGCCAGTGGTAATTCCGCCCACCTCAAAGCCGGGACATATCAGCTGTTTTGAACAGCGGCATTTAACAAGTGGTCGGCGCTCCTAGCTAGTCTGCCATTCAGCTACATAGAGGTGATCTGAGCAGTATAAGTTGGGTATTAATTCTTTAGGTTTGGGAATGTGTGTAATGTGTGCCTCCAGTGTTTATTTGGGGAATGAGTTGGATGTCAAGACCAAGTTAAAGATTTTAGTTAGTTGAGGAATCAAACTAGGGGCTAATTGCTTATAGAATTTAGCATTATAACCATCTGATCCAGGGCTTATATTATGGATGTCTTCCAATAGAGGGGTGAGTGCAGTTTTATTGAAATAGTGGCACATTTTTGACTGAAGATGTGTTGGGTATAAATCTGCACGTTGACCTTAATATTGTGTAAGGATTTGTAATATTCTTTAAATGTCTTAGCTATTTGTCGGGACTTGAGTCGCCCGTCGGGGCCGTGGGGTACTCGGTACTGGGTCCAGTACTTAAAGGGATGGCGACCCGGTCCTTGGCCCTGGGCACCCATGTTAAAGGAGAGGTCTTTAAAGGGTTTTTGAAATAAAGAAAGTTTGTGACGCCACCTGGTATTCGGTCAGAGGTGACCAACGCTGCTTAAAGGGGTCCTCTGGGGTGATGCTATGGCAGTCAGATGGTATAACTTCCCACAGGTGAAGTAAGTCCCCAGGGCTCCCGGTGAATAGATGGAAGATGGTGAGTGGTGCAGTAAAGAATGAAGGACGCAGGTGTGCAGTCTTTTTACTTGGTTTACTGATGGTAGCAGGCAGCCACAGTCCAGGGCACCAGATCACAGGTGCAAGCAGCGTCCGGCCGACTTGGAAGCGAGTTCAGAGTCCAGCTTTACCAGGTGGAGTTAAAAGCCTTCCTTCTAGGGCTGTGTTGTTGTAGTCCCTTACTGCCTATGGCTCCTTAGCAAGGTCCTCTCAGTTATCTCTGTCCTTTATTGAAGTGGGACACAAATCCGTATGACAGGTGACTCAAGCCTTTTTACAGGGTCTCTATCATGACCTGGGCTCTATGTATCAATGTGTCTCTTGGGTGTTAGGGCGGACAGGTTACGTGTAGTTTAGCTGTCCTACCGGTTTCTGCTGCTCCTCCTAGAGTTCGTCACAACCTCTGTCTTCCGGTTACCGGTATCTGCGCTCTGTCAGGGAGGAAGCCCAGTCGAAGCTATTCTCCCTTGTTGTCACCCTCCTGTGCTTCACTCTCCGGCACATTAGCTAAAGGCTGTTCTTCCTTCTGTACTGTATCTCGCTATCTAGGAGCTACAGCACCTCAGGCTGTACGGCCCCTCACCCGTCCTTCTGCCTTAGACTGCTACAGTCTGCTGTCCGGCACCAACTAACTAATTCTTCCCAACTGCCTAGCAACTGCCTAGCAACTAACTCCTCCCAACCAGAGAGAGCAGCTCCCCTTAAGTTGGGTGTAGAGCCCCCCTTCTGGCCTGGAGTCAGAACAGTGTTGTATGTGCTAATTACCTGTTAAAATGAATCTTCCATCGCTTCCAAGCGTGACATCACTCTCCCCGTGAGGAAAGCAATGCCATTGTGACAACCAGGACCCTGGGGCGTCACAGACTCATTTACTTCTTTATTCCCTGAAGTCAGAATGGTTGGGATAAATGTGTTGGTTGCTCTGGGATGAATACTTTTATCTAATGGGCTCCTACATTTGTCTGCGAACTCATAAAAGAATTGTTGCATTCTATCTTTCTGTTTGATAAAGCTTTGGTCTAATACTTTTACCCTCTTTCTGTGTATTTAGAATGATAAGGATTGATGAGATTAGGATTCTTTTACGTTCTTGTTCTAGTATATTTATTTTTTTAATATTTATTTTATTTGGACAGCATTTCTTTATTTATTCTAGAACCTTTTCTGATGAGGATACCTCTTATTACATATTTCAGTGCCTACCGCTGCACATGTAGTGGGGTACTGTCAATTTCATGATGTGACAAAAAAATTAATTGATTGTTTGTTCGATGGCTGCTACTGTATCCGAATTTTGTAAAAGATTTGTGTTTAAACGAAAAATGCCATGGTCTACCTTTTTTCTGCCAAGGGCCAATTGAACATTTAAACCATCCTTTGGGGGCGATACAAATTGTGCGCGAACTCCGCCCACAAAGTAAGTCTTGATGCTGGCACTGGTGTCAGGACATAATCTTTCATTGCACGAGCCTCAGTGTTCAGTAGTGAATGCTGCGTGCATGTGCTCACAGAGCAAACATAAATTAAAAGGCTGGTGGCCATCAAAACACAACTGCCGGGCCTAAGCACTGTGGTACCCAGGAATCTGCCATATATGGCCATCGGGCCTGAGGTTTCCCACCCCTGGTCTAGGGGATACTCCTGGTGGTTGGAATGTAAGAAATATGGGTGTGTGGTTGGACAAAGTCATGGTGACAATGGTAGCAGTTGGACTCCAAGTCAGCAAATAGTGGCTGATTTAAAAGTCGTCAATTTTACTGTATGAGTTGTAGAGTGGCGATTGGTGAATAATAAGTGTAATCCCTGTCTTTTGGGTGTAGGATATGCCAAACATCTACTGCCTGTAACTTGAAAAGTTTTTTTTTCTAGTCCTGGTACGTGAGTGGGTTCTGCAGATGAATTACCCTCCAAAGAATCTAAGGTTTTGTTCATTGTCATGTTGAGGTCACCACCCAGAATCAACAAACCTTCCATAAAACCTTCCAGCCGTCCCATACATTATTGACACTTTTAAGCAGAGGAATTTTCATCTGTGTTTGTGTCTAGTAAGGTAAAGAGGAGGTTTTTATGTATGGCAATGCTGACCATTTTAGATTTAGAAATTGGGTTTGCGCTATGGTGCAAGTGTGTATAGTAAAGATTTTTTACCTCTGGAATATGGTTGCTTTTGAAGTCTGTCTCTTGTACAAAGAGAATCTGAACTTACATTTTGTGCATGTCATACAGAATCTGGGATCTCTTTTGTGGTGTATTGAATCCTCTAACATTAATTGAGGTTATTTTGATCAATGATAATAATTTTATTTCTATAGCGCCAACATATTCTGTAGTACTTTACATTTTAGAGGGGACTTGTACATACAATAGACATTACAGCATAACAATAAACACATAGATCAAAACATATACCAAGAGGAAGGAGGGCCCTGCTGGCAAACTTACAATCTATGAGGAAAAAGGGGAGACACGAAATGTGAATGGTAACAATCGCCGTCATCTCTTCTTTAGTAGGATTGGGGGATGGGAGAAGATAACAATAAGGTTAAGTTCACTCTGGGCGTTTTTGCTGCTTTTTTATGCTAATTTTCAGCTATGTCTATGAGATTTCAGTAATCTCATGCACACAACTTGTTTTTTTTCATCAGTATTTTGTGCTTTGCTTGATTTTTTTGGACATAGAGCATATCACTTCTTTCAGAGTTTTTTCAGCGTTTTCCACCCTTTGAATTGAGTGAAAAATACGCACCAAAACTGCCACGAAAAACCCAGCAAAACCTGTGTTTTGCCACAGCTTCTTTCCTGCCAAGTCCTCAGGTTTTGCTGCAAAAGAAAAAAAATGCAGAAAAAACGGCCAGTGTGACCTTAGCCTAAGGGGGAGAGGAGAATAGAATACAGACCTACTCATTGTTATTCGCACCCATGAAGTTTAAGTACATAATGTGGAATATCTCCTGAAAAAAATGAATCAAGTGTAGAGCAGTTGTGTTAAATATAAAAGAGCAAATGATAAACAATAATTTAAAGCAAAAACAATGGGAGAGAAAAATAGAAAAACCTAAAGCTTGCTGTAACACTGGTATTGGCACGCTTTACATTAAATTAGTATGGAGACACATTTTGACTAACCTGTGGTAAATCACAAATGAGAATCACCTTTGATTAATTGTTGGTGCCCATGTGACCTGAATTAACCAATGAATGATGACTTCAGGGTTTTAAAAAGTCATATGGTAGGACCTATTCCTTTGTCACAATAGTAAAGACAAAGGAGCTGTCTGAGGACATCAGAACATTGGTATCCCAGTTTCAACAGTGCGCAATGTTATTAAGAAGTTTGCCAGGCATGGAACCATCAATAACCTCACTTGACGTGCAGAAAGAGGAAAATTGACAAGAGATGTCTTCAAAAGGTTGGTGCGAATGGTGGTAAAAACACCATGTCAAACATCCAAAGACCTGGAGGCCAACCTAGAACAGTTTGGAGCATTGGTTTCAATAAGTACTTTATGCCGCACACTAAACCAAGCAGAGCTTTATGGTTGAAGTCCAAGAAAGATTTAATAGCTGAAGAAAAGACATAAAAAGGAACAACTGATCTTTGCCAAAGAGTACCTTGTCAAACCATAATCCCTCTGGGAAAATGTTCTGTGGACAGGTGAAAAAAAAATAGAGCTTTTTGGCAATGCAAAGTAACAGTTTGTTTACAGTTGATGCAATGAAGCTTATAAGAAAAAGAACACCCTGCCAACAGTTGAGCATGGTAGAGGATCCATAATGCTGTAGGGTTGCTTTGCTGCATCTAGTACTGAAGGCCTTGACCGTATCACAGAATCATTAAATCAGAGAATAATCAAGCGATTTTATAGCAAAATGTCCTACCCAGTATAAGAAAACTCGGTTTGAGTCGAAGCTCATGGGTTATCCAGCAAGACAATGACCCAAAGTACGCTTTCAAAAGTACAAAGGAATGGTTGGAAAAGAAAAAAATAGACTCTTTAACCCTGCTGTTCTGTTGGTCAAAAATGACCGACTTTGAACTTCAATATTCTTTAAAATATTCAAGATGCGGCTCTGAAACCCGTGGCCGACCGACCCATCCTCATTTAAGTCAATCAACCACAAGTTTCAGAACCGCATCTTGAACACCCCAAAAAATACCAAAGTTCAAAATAGGTCTCCCCAGACCGAACAGAACAGCAGGGTTAAAATAGCCATTAATGAGTCCTGACCTCAACCCCATTGAAAATCTTTGGAAAGAGCTGAAATCGGCCATTGGTAAAAACATTCAACAGCTTGAACAAACTGCAACGGAAGAGTAGGAGAAAATACCAAATGAGAAGTGCAAGAAGCTTATAAATGGCTACAAGAAACGTGTGGAGGCTGTCATCCATGCCAAAGGGAGTGCAACCAAGTATGTATTAAGGGTGCCTTTATTGCTGCACATGCTGTTTATTCTATTTCTTATTTGAAATTGCAACTAGAGATGGGCAAACCCAAGCAGTAAAGTTCGGCGTACGTACCGAACACCTACTGTTCGGGCACGGACACCTAACACGGACTTCACCAGGAAGTCCGTGTTACTGTTCGGGTTCGGCTGCCCGAACACCGGGTGTTTGTCGCGCTGTCATGTGCATGACAGCGTGGCAAACACCGCTTCTGTTTGGCGGTGAAATCATCCCTATCGGTCAGAGAGTCGCACTTCCCATGCTGTCAAAACACAGCGTGAGCGCTCAGCTGTGATCGAAGGTATAAAGTTTTCCTCCGGTCACTGGTATCAGCTGATGGGACACTTGCTCCCATCATCTGACACCTGCTGCCACTAATAACAGCGAGAGCAGGAGCGACAGATGGGAGTATTCATCAGCCGCTCCTGCGCTGTTAATATATCATTTTAAAGAAACCTGGCGTGGGTTCCCCTGTATTTTTGTATAAATCAAGTTTATTGAAGCAAATAAACAATACAAACAATGGAACGGTGCTGAGACATAGTTATTAAACTCAATAGAGTACAACCCATAGTTCAGACAAGAAGAGAAAGTCTCAGCGAGTTCCGGGTGTTATTGGCCAATGCCAATGATATCACTTTCAAATTAGCAATAATAACTTTCATTGTTGAAACATATAAACAACAGCGAAGGCAATCATGCATTACTAGCTATATTTAGTCGTTTATTTTAGTAAAGAATGTCACTAAGTAGAAGAAGTAGGTAGAAAGAGAAAAAGTTAAAGAGAGGGAAAGAGGAGGAAAAAAGAAGGAAAAGCGGGTGGAGATAGGAGGGTACGATGAGTACGGGGAATGCGACACCCCCCCCCCCCCCCCCGGGCGGACCCCAGTCCCCGTATAGCGGTGAGAAAATCAATATATCGCTGGCATTGGTTTTAAGCCATGACAGCAGGCTAGGGTATTGGGGCAGCATCTATTTTGCGAACGCATCTAGAGCGACTTCATATATGGATTAGGATCTAGACAGCCACACGTCCAGCTCAGGGGTCTCCCTGAATACGATCCATAGAGCCCAAATGTTAAAAAATTTCTCAGAGTCCCCTATGGATTCGCTTATCAATTGTTCCATTCTGTATATGTTGTTTAGTTCCGCAACAAAATCGGAGCATGAGGGGTAGCGATCCTGCTTCCAATATCGGGGAATCAAGTTCCTGACAGCCGTGAGAAAATGTCTGAGAAGACTCCTCTTAAACCCAGAGATCGATAGGTCACACAGAGACAAAAGGGCTAGTTCCACCAAGGGCTGTATTTTGCGGATGGATAATTTATTATGAAGATCAAAAACTAACATCCAGAGTTTCTTTATAGGCGGGCATTCCCACCAGATATGAACATATGTCCCTTTTTCTGATGCACATCTCCAACAAATATTTGGGATCACCGGGAATATAGCATGAACCCGGCAAGGGCATCTATACCACCTCGACAGAACCTTGTAACTCCTCTCCTGTGATACAGCAGACAACGAGGTCCTAAAAGTGAACAATAAAATCTTATCCCTCTCCTCTTGAGACAAAGAAATCCCCAACTCACTCTCCCATCTTGAAAAAAACGTTGGAAAATCATATGTTGGAGTTTGACTCTCTTGAAAAAGGTTACAGTGGGGCAAAAAAGTATTTAGTCAGTCAGCAATAGTGCAAGTTCCACCACTTAAAAAGATGAAAGGCGTCTGTAATTTACATCATAGGTAGACCTCAACTATGAGAGACAAACTGAGAAAAAAAAATCCAGAAAATCACATTGTCTGTTTTTTTAACATTTTATTTGCATATTATGGTGGAAAATAAGTATTTGGTCAGAAACAAAATTTCATCTCAATACTTTGTAATATTTCCTTTGTTGGCAATGACAGAGGTCAAACGTTTTCTGTAAGTCTTCACAAGGTTGCCACACACTGTTGTTGGTATGTTGGCCCATTCCTCCATTCAGATCTCCTTTAGAGCAGTGATGTTTTTGGCTTTTCGCTTGGCAACACGGACTTTCAACTCCCTCCAAAGGTTTTCTATAGGGTTGAGATCTGGAGACTGGCTAGGCCACTCCAGGACCTTGAAATGCTTCTTACGAAGCCACTCCTTCGTTGCCCTGGCGGTGTGCTTTGGATCATTGTCATGTTGAAAGACCCAGCCACGTTTCATCTTCAATGCCCTTGCTGAAGGAAGGAGGTTTGCACTCAAAATCTCACGATACATGGCCCCATTCATTCTTTCATGTACCCGGATCAGTCGTCCTGGCCCCTTTGCAGAGAAACAGCCCCAAAGCATGATGTTTCCACCACCATGCTTTACAGTAGGTATGGTGTTTGATGGATGCAACTCAGTATTCTTTTTCCTCCAAACACGACAAGTTGTGTTTCTACCAAACAGTTCCAGTTTGGTTTCATCAGACCATAGGACATTCTCCCAAAACTCCTCTGGATCATCCAAATGCTCTCTAGCAAACTTCAGTGTCCTTTGACAGCTCTTTGGTCTTCACCATAGTGGAGTTTGGAGTCAGACTGTTTGAGGGTGTGCACAGGTGTCTTTTTATACTGATAACAAGTTTAAACAGGTGCCATTACTACAGGTAATGAGTGGAGTAAAGAGGAGACTCTTAAAGAAGAAGTTACAGGTCTGTGAGAGCCAGAAATCTTGATTGTTTGTTTCTGACCAAATACTTATTTTCCACCATAATATGCAAATAAAATGTTAAAAAAACAGACAATGTGATTTTCTGGATTTTTTTTTCTCAGTTTGTCTCCCATAGTTGAGGTCTACCTATGATGTAAATTACAGACGCCTCTCATCTTTTTAAGTGGTGGAACTTGAACTATTGCTGACTGACTAAATACTTTTTTGCCCCACTGTATATAACAAGGAGACCTTGCGGACCGGAGGCTCCCCAGCAAGACAGATTTTGTTCCCCTGTATTTTTGTTAACCAGCCAGGCAAAACTAGTGAAAAACCCTTTACTTTCTCCAAGAAATGGAAAAGGGGGGGAAATTTTCATATCTTGCAAAACACAAGCTGCCCTATTGGGGAGTGTCAAATTTAAGTCATCTGAATTGGGGGTATTTGTATAGGAGAGAAACACAAAATACACAGTAGACATTGTACGTTCTGTATTATGATTAAAATATATTTCTGATTTCTAGGGAATATAATATATATGTGGTATAATAGGTCCACATCTTGCACTTACACATTACACATGTGGTCAAAATTGTTGGTACCCCTCATTTAATGACAGAAAATCCCACAATGGTCACAGAGAACTTGAATCTGATAAAAGTAATAATAAATAAAAAATCTATGAAAATGAACAAATGAAAGTCAGACATTGCTTTTCAACCATGTTTCCACAGAATTTAAAAAAAATAAAACTCATGAAATAGGCCTGGACAGAAATGATGGTACCCCTGAAAATAATGTGACAAAAGGGACATGTTAAATCAAGGTGTGTCCACTAACTAGCATCACAGGTGTCTACAATCTTGGAATCAGTGAGTGGTCCTGTATATAGGGCTACTGATACTCACCGTTTGGTGATAAGGTGTGTATCACACCCAACATGGACCAGAGGAAGCAAAGGAAAGAATTGTCTCAGGAGATTAGAAAGAAAATGATAGACAAACATGTTAAAGGTAAAAGTTATAAGACCATCTCCAAGCAGCTTGATGTTCCTGTGACTACAGTTGCACATATTATAAAGAAATTTAAGATCCATGGGACTGTAGCAACCTCCCTGGACGTGGCCGCAGGAAGAAAATTTATGACAAATCAAAGAGACAGATAATACGAATGGTAACAAAAGAGCCCAGAAAAACTTCTAAACTGATTAAAGGTGAACTTCAAGATCAAGGAACATCAGTGTCAGATCGCACCATCCGTCATTGGATGAGCCAAAGTGGACTTCATGGGAGATGACCAAGGAGGACACCATTGTTGAAAAAACATCATAAAAAAGCCAGACTGGAATTTGCCAAACTACATGTTGACAAGCCACAAAGCTTCTGGGAGAATGTCCTTTGGACAGATGAGACAAAAATTTAACTTTTTGGAAAGGCTATGTTCAAGCTCTATGTTCACAGATGGGAAAGAGAAGCATATCAAGAAAAGAACACTGTCCCTACTGTGAAACATGGAGGAGGCTCTGTTGTGTTCTGGGGCTGCTTTGCTGCATCTGGTACAGGGTGTCTAGACTCTGTGCAGGGTACAATGAAATCTCAAGACTATCAAGGGATTCTAGAGAGAAATGTGCTGCTTAGTGTCAGAAAGCTTGGTCTCAGTCGCAGGTCATGGGTCTTGCAACAGGATAGTGACCCAGAACACACAGCTAAAACACCCAAGAATGGCTAAGAGGAAAACATTGGACCTTCTATGATCCCTGACCTAAATCCTATTGAGCATCTTTGGAAAGAGCAGAAACATGCCATCTGGAAAAGGCAACCTTCAAACACGAGACAACTAGAGCAGTTTGCTCTTGAGGAGTAGGCCAAAATACCTGTCGAGAGGTGCAGAAGTCTCATTGACAGTTACAGGAATCGTTTGATTGCAGTGATTGCCTCAAAAAGTTGTGCAACAAAATATTAAGTTAAGGGTACCATCATTTCTGTCCAGGCCTATTTCATCAGTTTTTTGTTTTTTTTTTTAATTCTGTGGAAGCATGGTTGAAAAGCAATGTCTGACTTTCATTTATTAATTTTCATAGATATTTTATTTATTTATTATTACTTTTGTCAGTTTCAAGTTATTTCTGTGACCATTGTGGGTTTTTCTGTCATTAAACGAGGCGTACCAACAATTTTGACCATGTGTGTAGCTTACATTGAATCTCTTAAAAGGTTAACTCCTAGATAGGCCAGATGTTCTTCATTTTTCTCTCAGTTAATTTTTTCTATTACATTCATGCCAGGGTTTAAAAATGTGAAACTGATGCATTATCTCGTAGTCTAGATTCCATTTCTCCTCCAGAACCTCCACCCTCTATTATTCCTGAGGGTGTTGTGGTGTCTATGGTAACCTCGGAATTGGAAAAGGAGATTCTTAAAGTCCAAGTGTTGGCTCCTTCCGCTTCCCCAGGGTCCAAATTATTTGTGACTGTGTACCTAAGATTGCAGGTGCTGCAGGAATTTCATGATTCCGTTTTAAGTGGTCATCCTGGGGTTACTGCTACAGAGAAAGCCGTTGCTAGACTTTTTTGGTGACTGTCCATGCATAATGATATTAAAGATTTTGTATCTGCTTGTGAAGTCTGTGCACCCGCCAAAGTCAGTCATAGCCGGCCAGCTGGGGAATTGGCTCCATTGCCGATTCCAGAAAGACCATGGACTCATTTGTCCATGGATTTCATTACAGACTTGCCTCTTTCTGATGGGAAAACTGCTATCTGAGTGGTAGTTGATCGATTTATCAGACAAGCTCATATTGTTCCTTTGTCAGGATTACCTAATGCTGAGACACTCTCCAGGTTGTTTATATCTCATATTGTATGGTTACATGGGATCCCTCTGAACATTGTGTCCGATAAGGGAGTACAATTTGTCTCTAAATTTTACAGAGCTTTTTACAGTAAACTAGGGATTGATTTGTCATTTTCATC
Organism: Ranitomeya imitator; assembly: GCF_032444005.1. Lineage (NCBI taxonomy): Eukaryota > Metazoa > Chordata > Amphibia > Anura > Dendrobatidae > Ranitomeya > Ranitomeya imitator. The sequence goes on along the minus strand of NC_091286.1, from coordinate 175,464,637 downwards.
GGCTTATCACCCTGAAACCAATGGTCAGACTGAAAGGACAAATAAGTCTTTGGAACAAATGTTTAGGTGCTTTATGGCAGCTAGACAGGAGGACTGGTCTTAGTTTTTACCTTTCGCTGAGTTTGCTTTTAACAGTCAAGTACATCAGTCTACCGGAACCTCACTGTTCTGTAATTATGGTTTTCATCCCCAATTTGGTGAATTTTCTAGGATTAGTTCTGAATGCCCTGGGGTGGAGGATGCCGTACAGAGACTTGGGGATGTCTGGAGGGAGGTTCTGAAAAATATTGGGACTGCTCAGATTTGCCAAAAAACAAAAGGCAGATAGAAGAGGTTTAGTGGGTCTTTTTTTGAGATTGAGGATAAGGTTTGGTTGTCATCTAGGAACATTAAACTTAAAGTGCCGTCGGCGAAGTTGGGTCCAAAGTTTATTGGTCCATATGAGATCCTAGAAGTGGTCAATCCTGTGGCATTTAGATTAAAGCTTCCTCCATCCCTACGCATCCCTAACGTATTCCATAAATCCCTGTTAAAGGAGTATGTCCCTTCTGCATTGTCTCCCTCATCCCTGCCTCCTTCACTTTCAGTAGACAGTGGCCTGGAGTATGAGGTTCAGATGGTTGTGGATTCTCCTCTGGTCCGTAATTTCCTCCAGCACCTCATCCACTGGAGGAGAGATCCTGGGTCTCTGCTCGAGATGTGAATTCTAATCGGTTAGTCAGGGCCTTCCATCAAAAATTTCCTGGGAAGCCCTAGAAGAGGGGGTACTCTCACGGTTCCACCCCTCTGTGTGTCTAAGTATTCTAAATCCGATTTTTCTTTATTTTTAGAAGAGTTTGCCACTTTATGCCATCTATTCAAGTGAATTGCTTTATAATAAACCTGGATATCAGGGAGTCCGATGCCTCTTTTGCATTTTGGTTGGGATAGTGCAGCGCCCCAGTGTCCTGGTCGTTACAGTAATGTTATTCTTCCACCAGGGGGAGTGATATTACGTCTGAAGGCAATAAAGGAGATCTTCTCATCAGGTAACACGATGCATGCAACATGTTCACACTCCAGACCAGAAGGGGGAGCTCTAAGCCTGTTTAAGGTGAACTCCCCTATATAACATCCTGATTTGGAGGAAAAGGGGTTTCAGAGTTCAGTTCCTGTCAGGAAGACAGACGGAGAGGAGCTCTGTGGCATGAAGTGCTACAGCTCCTGGGGAAAGACACTAAAAAGTGAGCATATTGCGGAGAGTGTGCAGGAAAGCAGAGCACAGGAGAGGAACATCAGAGGGAGATCTGCCAGGAGCAAGTTGCTTCCTTCTGAAGCGCAGAAGCCGGTAGCCAGCATACCGAGGGCGTAAGGATCTCTATGCTTTACTTCAGAGACTGGCAGGACAGTTAATTCCACGTTGGCTGCCCGACCTTATACCCAGGAGGCACGGTGGCAACTTGTGGGGGCTGGGGCGTGATAGTGTCCCTGTAAAAAGCCTCAGGCCATCAGTCATACGGGTTTGTCCTATCCATACCATCTGGGGGACAGAGAGAAAGAGACATAACATCTAGAACACCAACATCAGTTGTGAGGACATCACCGAGAAGCTCAGCAGGGAGGGACTACAACGCTCAGGCGCTAGAGGAAGGCTACTGATTTCCACCTGGAAAAGGGGACTCTGGATTTGCCTTCAGACCGGCCAGACTCTGCCTGCCCTGCGATCCAGTGCTCTGGACTGTGAATGCTGAAGCCTTCAGTAAAGGTAAAGAGACTGCAACCTTGTGTCCTCATTCTTCACTGCGCCTCACACCATCCAACATCTACACTCTGGGAAGCCCTGGGGACATACTTCACCTGCGGGAAGGTATACCAACTAGCTGCCATCACATCACCCCTGCGGACCCCTAAGCAGCGTCGGTCACCCTGACCGAATACCACAGGTGGCGTCACGAACACTATCCCTTTAAAGACCTTTCCCCAATTTACAACAGACGTCCCCTAGGGCCACGGACCGAGTCAGCCACCGTGACATTCCTGACGAGAACCGAAGTACCCCATTGCCCTACACGGGGGGGGGAAGGCGATCCAATAGGATTTTATGCGCTAGCCTTGTTTTTTTTTATACTTCAATATGTATTGAAACACTACCTGTTTAATTGAAGATAAGAAGGAAGGAAGGATAGGTCTTTCTACCTATCCAAGATGATAGAGGGTTGTCGTAAGTTTTAAGAATGGATCAAATTTTCTCTATCAGAGGTAGAAAATTCCTTTGGTACAAGAAATTAGGATTGTTCATGATTAGTGATGAGCGAATATACTCGTTACTTGAGATTTCTCGAGCACGCTCGGGGGTCCTCCGAGTATTTTTTTAGTGCTCGTAGTTTTATTTTTTCTTGCCGCAGCTGAATGATTTACATCTGTTAGCCAGCATAAGTACATGTGGGGATTCCCTAGCAACCAGGCAACCCCCACATGTACTTATGCTGGCTAACAGATGTAAATCATTCAGTTGCGGCAAGAAAAAATAAAACTCCAAGCACTAAAAAATACTCTCGGAGGACCCCCGAGCATGCTCGAGAAATCTCTAGTAACGAGTATATTCGCTCATCACTATTTGTGATATCTATTCAAAAGTATTTTATGAAGTTATTGGACCAGTTAAAGGGAGTTATTTTCTGCAAACATTGTATATCTGGCACCAGCATAGATATGTTGAGAGCTTCAGATTTTTCAAAATCAACTTTGAAATTGGATAGTATACCGAAATGGTCAAAAATATCTAAAAATGTAGGGAATGCATTTTTAGGGTTAGTTATCATAATTAACAAGTTGTCAGCAAAGACTGCTGCTAGATGTTCAGAATGTTTAGTTTTTATACCTTGTATATCAGGATCTTGCCTGATCCCCTGCACCAATGTCTCCAAAACCAGGATGAATATGGAAGGAGATAGAGGACACCCCTGCCACATCCCATTCTGGATAGCGAAACTCTGAGAAAGAGTACCATTTCTCCTTTTTCTTGCAGAAGGTGAGGAATAAAGAGAAAAGATGGCTTCAATAAATTTTGGCTGGAAGGCAAGCTTTTCCAGAGTATATGCAAGAAATCACCAACTTATCCTGTCGAACGCCTTTTTCGTATCCGTTGATAGTAAGGTCAGGGGGATCCCCTCTCTCCTTGCGTAGGAAATTACATGTATAATTGTGGTCGAATTATCTTTTTCCTACCCTTAACAAAGCCTGCTTGATCTCCATTAATTATGTGAGTGAGAACACCACTAATTCTTTTGGCTAGAAGTTTGGCCCATAATTTTATGTCAGCATTCAGAGGCCAGATTAGGTGGTAGCTTCCACACTTCCACACAGCTTCTCTCATCTCTTGGCATCACAGACTTGGCCCTTTCCTGGATCTCGTCATATCTGACAGACCGAACATTCAGTGTCTCCCTCCCCCACACCACCTCCTCACTTCGCCCCTTATAAGTCGGTGTTCCTCAAGGTTCTGTTCTAGGACCCCTACTCTTCTCCATCTACAGTTTCGGTTTCGGCTTGGGACAGCTCATAGAATCCCACGGTATGCAGTACCATCTCTACGCTGATGACACGCAGATCTACCTATCCGGACCTGACCTCACCTCCTTACTTACCAAAATCCCGCACTGTCTGTCTGCTATTTCAGCCTTCTTTTCTGCTCGCTTTCTACAACTGAACATGGACAAAACAGAATTCATCATCTTTCCCCCATCTCACTCTACCCCTCCACCAGACCTATCCATCAATGTCAATGGCTGCTCACTTTCCCCAGTCCAACACGCCCGGTGCCTCGGGGTGATCCTCGACTCTGCCCTCTCCTTCAAGCCACATATCCAAGCCCTTGCCTCCTCCTGCTGTCTCAAACTCAAAAATATTTCCCGGATCCGTGCTTTCCTTGACCGCGACACCGCAAAAACGCTAGTGCATGCCCTTATCATCTCCCGCCTCGACTACTGCAACCTCCTACTCTCTGGACTCTAGCACTCTGGCCCCGATCTAATCCATCCTACACTCTGCTGCCCGACTAATCTACCTGTCTCCCCGCTATTCCCCAGCCTCTCCCCTATGTCAAGCCCTTCACTGGCTTCCTATCGCCCAGAGACTCCAGTTCAAAACCCTCACAATGACATACAAAGCCATCCACAACCTTTCTCCTCCATACATCTGTGACATGGTCTCCCGGTACCTACCTACACGCAACCTCCGATCCTCTCAAGACCTCCTTCTCTACTCCCCTCTCATCTCTTCTTCCCACAACCGCATCCAAGACTTCTCCCGTGCTTGCCCCATACTCTGGAACTCTCTACCCCAACACATCAGACTCTCGCCTACCATAGAAACCTTCAAAAAGAACCTGAAGACCCACCTCTTCCGACAAGCCTACAGCCTGCAATGATCCTGAAGTTACTGAGCCGCCGCGCAACCTGCCCTACCCTCTCCTAGTGTTTCATCACCCCTCCCCTGCAGACTGTGAGCCCTCGCGGGCAGGGACCTCCCTCCTTATGTACCCGTGTGCCTGTTATCTGCTCATGTTTAATGTATTTGTCTATATTTGCCTCGTATTCACATGTAAAGCGCCATGGAATAAATGGCGCTATAAAAATGTATAATAATAATAATAGGATGTTTCGCCTCCTTTTCGATAATTGATATATGTGCTTCTAGCGTTTGTTTGGAGGGACACTCACACTCAAAAAAGGAATTAAATAAATTTACTTCCTGAAGTAGTAAAGATTTAATAAGTTTTTCGTAGTAAATAATTGGAAGGCTATCTGGGCCAGGGGATTTCCCATTAGGGATGGTTTTCAACATGTCCATTCATTACTTTTTTTGGAGAAATTTGAGAAGTTAATTTTGTTATATCTTCAGGGTTGAGAACAGGGAGTGACAAGGAGTTGTGAAATTCTTAAATTTTATTTGTAGCTACCTGTGGGTCGCACGTAGATAGTGGGGTTTCTATATTGTATAGATTTTGATAAAAAGGTTTTAAAAGAATTTGCTATGGCTTTTATATTATCAATCAAATCTCCATCTTTTGGTGCAAATCTTTTTAATAAATGTGCATTCTAAATTTTTCTTAAGTAAAGAGGAGGTCATTTTGCTACTCCTGTTGCCATGAAGATACATTTTTTGCTTACACCTGTGATAAAGCTTGACCGAATTAATGTTCAAGACATCTTTAAGTGTATTTCTCAAATTCAGATTCTTTTGTGCTGCTGAAGCTAACGATTTTTATGTGTCTTTTATAATGTGCTGAGTTGGTGAAGTAGAGGGGAAACTTCCTTTTCTCCAGACTTTTTAATGTGTGAGCTTAGCGCGATCAACTCACCTCGAATAACTGCTTTATGAACCTCCCATATTACTGGGGCTGGGGGGCCAGATCCTTCATTATCTAGGAAGTATAAATCCAAGATCTTGGTCATTTTGGTAATATTTTCATCGCTGTTTAACAAGGTTTCATTTAACCTTCACGTGAATTGATGTGGGAGTGAGGATCTGCTGAGTTCCAAGAATATAGGTGCATGGTCTGATATCATTATTGACGTAGATTTGATCATAGGTAATCAGGAACTTTGAAGAAAGAGGTAGTCTCATCTATGATCTGTAGAATGTGGATGAGAGAAAAAGGTAAAATCCTTTATTGAGGGATTGGAAAGTCTCCATGTAGCTATAAGTTGTAGAGAATTTAACGGTAAATGAATTTTCCTAAGGGCTCTCTTAGATAAAGTGGATATTTCAATTAGACACGCCCAAAAATGGATTTAAGGGGTGTTAAGGTCTCCACCTATTATAAGAATGCCTTCTTTGAATGACTCCAGGGTTTCCAATGTTTTCGTAAGTCGACCTGATTGTCCCTGGTCTGGGACATAAAGGTTACAGAGTGTAATAGCGGTGTTGGCAATAAACCCCATGACAAATACATATCTGCCTTATGCATCAGTCAGGCAGTCCCTCAACTTGAAGGGCAAATTTTTATGTAGGCCAATGCTGACCCCCCTAGTTGCAGATGAGCTATAACTACTAAACCAAAGTGGAAAGTTCAGTCTAGTAAGGTCCGTAGTGCGGCCTGACTTAAAGTGCGTCTCTTGAATAAAGGCTATAGAAGTGTGATGTTTATATTATAGATGTAGAACCTGACTTTCGCCCTTCTCGTTGAATGATGCTACCACAATGGTGTCAGAAGTGTTTTTTTCCAGCCATATAATTTTTTGAAAGAAAAAGTCCTAAGAATATATGTCCAACAGTCTAGGTTCAAAAACAACATGTAAAATATATCAAACATATCAATATTAACAATATACAACTTATCTGGATGGGGGGAATCATCCCAAATAGAAGCAGTCCAGGTGGCGATACCTTCAATAAAAGAAAAAGTGAAAGACAGCAAAACAAATATATATATAAAGGTTAATATAACCTGATAACCAAGTTTTCTTGGATATAAGAGATTACTGTCATGGTAAGCTTTGGGAGAACAATTATAAAAACAGAGTTCTTAAGTGGTAAACAGGACTAGTTCTTAGCTAAGGACCCAAGGAAAAGAATGGTTTGGAATCTCTGGTTCTCATGGAGGGAGGTTTCTTGACAGTCGTCTTCTGGCCTTGGGTGAAGTTCTCTTTCCCTGCAACGACCATTTTTCAGGCCTCTATAGTTGAGAAAAGCTGAGGTTGACATTTAAAGGCATCCAGGAAGGAGCATCAATTGAATTCCTAGTAAATCCCATGACGCTTGGAGGTTCTTTTGGGTTCGTATGAGGATTTGCTTGCCTTCTTTCATAACTGCAACGTCAAATGGATAGCGCCATCTATACATCAGCTTCTTTGCACACAAGGTGTCCAGGAGCAGCTTGATTTTCCTCCTTTTCGCCAGAGTGCAGTGCACTGTCTTGGAAAATCTGTAATTGGATTGCTGTTCAAAGATATTGGGGAAATTTCTCTCATTTTAGTTAGAATGGCTGAGGTGTCGACGTAGCTCAGAAGACCACATACTATGTCGCTTGGAGGGTCTGAGGTTTTAGGTTTGAACCTCAGGGCTCTGTGTACCCTTTCGATGATAATATTTTCAGCCCTTTCAGGACCCACTATGGGGGTGAATATTTCCATAGTTATTTTCTTTAGAGTATCTGGAACATATGATTCTGGTACCCCCTTCAATATTAGATTTTTGCACCTGCTCCTATTCTCCTGATCCTCTATGGCCAGCATAACAGAGTTCAGTTGGCATTTTTGTTGGTCCATTTGGCCTTTCAAGGTTTCTTAAAAGTTTAATAGGTCAGTTTGCAGATGCAAGGGTTTTAACCCTGTGACCCCATTTGTTTTAGCTCTTACCTAAGCCCAGACAATTCCTGCAGAAGTGGTTGCATTGCCTGCACCAATTTGTTTTTAAGAATGATCTGGAAATCGGTGCAGGAGCTGATGAGTGAGAGTCTGAATCTGAATCATCATTACTAGAATCCGTGTCAGCTGCTGAGGCTTGACTTGACTGCTGGGAAGCCATTTTCTGGGAAAACTTTTGAGAAGTAGACAACTTATTGTTTAGAAACTTGTCGAGTTCACCTTGTTTGGGAGGAAATAGAGTGCTCTCAGGATCTTTAACACGCTCCTTACTTATTTAACTATTTTGATATATCAATTATGAGCGTGTGAGAAATAATATCACCACCTGTTCATATTTTAGTTTTAAATTGGCATTTTAAATAAGGGGGTCAGTTTGAATTTGTTGTTGATCAAGATGGATCCCAAGCTTTAGATATGAGATTTACTGTCTCTGAAATTTGGTTGTAAGAAATGAGTCTTTCATATACGTTGTTTTGTAGTTGCTGGCAGAAAGAGCGGTAATGTCTTATTGCTTATATTTTATAACAATGACTTTTTGTCTGAAGTTGAGCAACCGATGATAGCTGTGTCTTTAGTGTTAGTTTTGGTGGAAAAAATCCACTGTTTCTATGGACTATATGTGATTTGGAGGAAGTTTCAGTATTGTAGTGGGACTACAGTTCCATAAAAGAACAGAAGGTGGCAGCGTTATCCCTATAGTATGATTTGGTATCTGAGAGGGAAAACTGACCTTAGGCTATGTGCACACGTTGCGGATTCTCTGTGGATCCGCAGCGTTTTTTGAGGTGCAGAAACTCTGCAGATCCACAATTGATTTACAGCACAATGTAAATCAATGAGAAAAAAAAATGCTGTGCACACTTTGCGGAAAATCCGCTGCGATTTAAAAGAAGTAGCATGTCACTTCTTTTTTGTGAATCTGCAGCGTTTTTGTACCCATTCCGTTATAGAAAACCGCAGGGGTAAAAAACGCAGCAAATCTGCAAGAAAACCGCAGCAAAAACGCACAAAAAACTCGACAAATCCGCAGGTGCGTTTTCTGCCAGGAGAGGCTGAATCCGCACCAGAAATTCCTAAGCCTAATCCGCAATGTGTGCACATAGCTTAACACAGTAAATGATTGATGTTTACGATATATGAATCATATTACAGCACATCCAAGTGTCATTAATATATTCATTCCACGTGAGATCAGATGACCAGCAGGTGGCAATGGCGGGTAAAGAATGAGAATATTACAGGAAATGTATATGCCAAATGTCTGGTATAAGATTTGCACTTATAGTCTTTTTGAAGTGTTATTAATAGTGACCCCTGCTGTGAATAAAATAAATTTCTGTTAACGTTTGTTTCAGAAATATGAACAAGTAAATTACTTTGAGAGATGAAATTGTATTTGTAGGTATTACAAACTTAACTCTGTGGGTCAGAATAGGCAGTAAGACAGAGCAATGGGGGAGGAAAAGGCAGAGAGCAGTGCAGCTGTCATTTCCAATGTTTTACAAAATGGTGGATTTTGGAGCCAAAGCAGGTCCGGGAGATGCGCCTCTACCAAATAAATAATAATAATAATACCAGCAACAACAAAACGTGATATTAGATGGTGGAAGGGAGAGGGCACCGGTCCGGGTTTACAGATAGCTTTACGCAGGCTGATTGGACTTTCCCGGAGGTTACAGTGCAGCTCCTGTAGCCAGCTGAATCCCCTCAGTCAAAGTCCATGCCCTCTCCTCTGCGATGAATAGATGACACACCGACTTCCCATCACTCCTGGATCTCGCAGACCAGGAGTTTCTTCCAGGTTAGTTTCTCCTGCAGGGACAGCAATGTCTGTCTCCATCTCCTGTGGGCCCCGATGTTGTTGCTGTAAACAACACAGTTTTATTACATTTTTTTTTAAATAACAAAAACAAACTTTTATTTTTAAACACCAAAAAAAACAACTTTATTTAGCAGCACACAAAACTATAAGTTTGAATACGTCGGGGTGGAGATAGTGCTGGAGGGGCTGTCGGATAGGGACACTTCGACAGTGGGAGTGTGGAGAGGGGAATGTGTTGGTGGTGGGGAAGGATCAATAGGTAGTGGTGAAGGAGTGGAGAAGGCAATTGAGCGGGTGGACAGGAAAGTGGGATTGGGGTTAGGAGTTTGGTAGGATGGAGGGGTGTAGGTGATGTTTTGGGAGGAATGGAAGGCAGAAGCAGTGATGGGTGGAGAAGAGGGTTGGGAAGGAGGTGAAAGAGGCTGTTGGTAGTGGGCAGGGAGAGGAGGTGTGGATGAAGTAGATGGGAAGTGGTATGGGTTGGGATCATCATATTGGTAGGAAGGGGCACGGACGGGACGCTGGTAGTGTGGCTGTTGGTAAGGGGCCCGGGAACACTGTGAGGATGAGGATTGTGGCTGGTGGGACGGGGTACGGGCACGATGTGGTTGCTGGTGGGGTTGGTGGGATGGGGCACGGGCACATTGGTGGTCTGGGTCAGGAGGATGGTAGTGGCTGTAGTGATGGACAGTGGAGGAAGGGGGGCAGTTGCAGCATGGGTGGCAAGAGCCTCGGCTTTTGAGGCAATGAGCGCTAGAGTTGACTGGCAGGATTGCATTACTTGCATCTGCTGAGAAGTAGATAGCGTCTCCATTTGCTCAAGTACCGACTGGAAAAAAATGTTGTTCGGTGACTGTCTTGCCTCTGAACGCATCGTTACGAGAAGTGTATGCATCTCGATTATACTTTTATTTATGAAATTAAAACCTGCAGCCATTTGCTCGGACAAAACTTTCAGACAGTTCTGGAAGTATGTGTTCAGGTGTAAGAATTCGGGAGCATAACTCTGTACCTGACCTCTCTGCCGATGGCGCCCCGATGCTACAGGTGTACTAGAGGTGGCAGCAGCAGAGGGGTGGGGTACAGGAAACGCTATATCCTCACCAGCAGATACATGCAATGGAATCGGATAGGATGCTACAGCGCTCGCGGATGGGACAGAGGGATCCGATGTGTGGGAAGGTGCAGAGTAGGAAGGTGCAGAGGGGCCTGCACTGTCAAGGTGTCTCTCGGTGGCGGCCTCCTGAGGGATCGCCCCAGAAGGATTCAACTGTGCTGCAGGCTCCCGAGTGCTGCCGACGGTGCTGTGGAACAAAAGAGAAAAAAACAAACAATTAATATACTATAATTGCATGGCCCTGGCTGAAAGAGCAAAAGAGGGTTAGACATGTAAAACATTGGTTATCATCATGTGTGGTGGGTAATATTTACCCTCGTGTCACCATCGTTGACCTGAGGAATGGCAGGGCTTCGGCATACTTGTATGTGCTCCTGCGTCCTCCAGATCCACTCGGGGCCCGCATCTCTTTATTGAATTCCTTCTTGAAGCGATCCCTAATCGACCGCCACCGTTTTACAATCCTCTCACCTGTTAAAAAAGGAGAAACACAATTTGGTTAGAAAAAAAAAAATTAGAATGCATCAAGAACACTGAACAGAGTATACTTACGTTCTTGATTCTGGGCCCGAACATCGAGGTCCTCCCACTTCGCAATAAGCTCTTGGCAGACTTGCTCCCAGAGTCGCCGGGTCACGATGATATCAGCATGGCGGCGGTCACTCATGTTCCACAGCAGCTCCCTGTCTCGGATCAGCTTGATGAGGAGGTCAATATCGAGTCCGAACTCCTCACCGTCCTTCACGCTGTGAAGCCTGTTAAAAGAAAGGAAAAAACAAATTAAAACTAAATTGTAAACAACATAAAGAATAAACCTTAAAAAAAAAGATATATATGCTTACACGATGACGGCCGCCATGACTCGCACGCCGACGACCCTGGGAGCCACTGGGAGGACCTCCGGATTGAGCACCAGAATCCGAACTCTAGAAGAGAAAAAAACATAATTATGTGCTTGTATGTAGCCTTTTTATGTGTAGTGTGCCATGTGATATCTACAAGGATCATTTTTTATGTGTTGTGTGATGTCTGCAATTATCAGTTTGTACAGTATGTATTGTGTTCTATCTGTAACTATCTTGTGTTGCTATGTGTTGTGTGTAGTGTGAGGTTGTGGTTCCACAATACATGAAGGAAACATACCAATTGTGATCCCTCTCCATGTCTTTCTCCACCCCTTCCCTCTTCTTCGGGGAGCACCTCTTGGACTGTGGCAGCACCTTCATCAGCTTCCTACAAAGATGAAAAATGGCAAAATACATTAAATCATACACATACATACACAAATACACACACACACACATACATACACACATACATACACACAGACATACACACACACATACACATACACACACACAGACATACACACACATACACACACACACAAACAGACATACACACACATACACAAAAGATAGCGGGGGAGAGAGAGCAAGAGAGCTAAACATATTTACCTCTGTGCGCTGCCGACGGGAGGGAGGGCTCCCAGAAGAAGACATGGCTGCTCTGGTACGGCTGGCCTCTGTGGCAGGTTACAGCTGGCAGGGCTCTGTGGCAGGTTATAGCTGGCTGGCCTCTGTGGCAGGTTATAGCTGGCTGGCCTCTGTGGCAGGAGAGCTGGCTGGGCTCTCTGGCAGGAGAGCTGGCTGGCCTCTGTGGCAGGTTATAGCTGGCTGGCCTCTGTGGCAGGAGAGCTGGCTGGGTTCTGTGGCAGGTTATAGCTGGCTGGCCTCTGTGGCAGGAGAGCTGGCTGGGCTCTGTGGCAGGTTATAGCTGGATGGCCTCTATGGCAGGTTATAGCTGGCTGGCCTCTGTGACAGGCTTCGCTCCAGGCTTGGCTGGCTGGGCTCTCTGGCAGGTTATAGCTGGCTGGCCTCTGTGGCAGGCTTGGCTGGCTGGCCTCTGTGGCAGGCTATGCTCCAGGCTTGGCTGGCTAGGTTCTGTGGCAGGCTATAGCTGGATTGCCTCTGTGGCAGGAGAGTTGGCTGGGCTTTGTGTCAGGTTATAGCTGGCTGGCCTCTGTGGCAGGCTCCGCTCCAGGCTTGGCTGGCTGGGCTCTGTGGCAGGTTATAGCTGGCTGGCCTCTGTGGCAGGCTTGGCTGGCCTCTGTGGCAGGCTCCGCTCCAGACTTGGCTGGCTGGGCTCTGTGGCAGGCTATAGCTGGCTCCTTTGTTCTTCTGTCTTAGCAGGGTGTGGTCTCTCTGGCTGGCAAAATGGCTGGAAATGAGTGAAGGCCTCAATGGCATTGCTTTATATATAGTCCTGGGGGCAGGCACATAGTTTCTGAGCATGCTCAGTGTAAAAAACCGGATCAGGCCGCCGGATCCGCCTTTTTCTGTATCCGGCGCAATCCGGTGTCCATAGACATGCATTGTAGCGAAAAGCCGGAAAGGTCGGATCCAGCCCTTCAGGCTTTTTCGCCACAGACAAAAAACGTTACAGTAGACGTTTTTTCCAGACGCCGGAATCGAGTCGACGCCGGATCTGGCATTAAACCGGAAGGAACGCTGGGCCATCCGGCGCAATCCGGTGACAATACAATTCAATGGGGGAAAAGCCAGATCCGGTTTTTATTTTTTCCGGTTCCGGTTATTCTCCCGAGAGACAGATTTAGCCTGAAACAAAAAACCTGATGTGTGAAAGCAGCCTAAGGTGATACAGAAATATAGGGCGGTGCAGAACTGTGGAGAGCTTTGTAGGTGAGAGATAGGAGTTTGTATTGTATTCTGTGGCAAATGGGTAACCAATGCAATGACTGACAAGGTAGAGACATCAGTAAGGTGGCTGGACAGAAATACGACCCTGGTTGCCACATTCAGGATGGATTGGAGTGGAGAAAGTTTGGTTAGAGGGAAATCAATCAGTAAAGAGTTGCATTAGTCCAGACAAGAATGAATCAGAGCGACACTAAGAGTTTTTGCAGTTTCAAAAAGGAGAAAAGATCGGATTCTGGAGATGTTTTTAAGACACAGGTACCATAAGCTAGTGAGTGATTGAACATAGGGAATAAAGAAAAGTTCTGTGTCAAATATGATCCCAAGACAGCAAGAGTGCCACTTGGGAGTAATGGTTGAACCACCCACAGTAACTGCAACATCAGGTATAGGTAGGTTAGTAGAGGGAGGAAACATGAGAAGTCCAGTTTTGGGGAGATACAATTTCAGATAGAGAGAGGGCATACAGCGGACAATCGCTGGTATTTTGTGTTAAGGTGGGGGTGATGTCAGGAGAAGATGTGTATAATTGGGTGTCATCAGCATCAGCAGAGAAATTATTCTAAAAACAAATCTACTGATGGTTTGTCCAATAGGGGCATTGTTTAGGTGGCCTAGGAGTGAGCCTTGAGAAACCCTGATGGTAAGGGAAGATTAGAGGAGTAAGAGCCAGTAAAAGAGGTAGGAGAAGAACCAAGAGAGAACGGTGTCCTTGAGGCAGAGAGCGTGGAGCATAGTGAGGAGGAGCTGGTGATGCACAGTGTCGATTGCTGCAGAAAGATCCAGGAGAAACATGAGGAAGTAAAAGCCATTTAATTTTTCTTGTTAAAAGGTCATTTGAGACTTTAGTAAGAGCAGTTTCAGTAGAGGGTAAAGAGCCTGATCTGAGATATAGTGTATTAGACAAGAGTATACCAAGCATTCCAGGAGTTTAGAGATAAAGGGAAGATTAGAAAAAAGTCTGTAGTTAGCAGCTCAGTTCTGGTCAAGGGATGTTTTTTTTAAAGCGAACCTGTCACAGTGTCAGATCAGTGCTGTTATACTGAATAAATTTATACCTTAGTTGATGAAATCCGTCTTGTGGCTGTTTCTTAACCCCAAGGGTTGTTTGTACGTTAATGACCGGGCCAATTCTGACCACTGTCGCTTTATGAGGTTATAACTCTGGAACGCTTCAACGGATCAAGATGATTCTGATATTGTTTTCTTGAGACATATTGTACTTTATGATATTGGTAAAATTTATTTGATATTACCTGTGTTTATTTGTGAAAAAAGCGGAAATTTGGCGAAAACTATGAAAATTTCGCAATTTTCCAACTTTGAATTTTTATGCCCTTAAATCACAGAGATATGTCACACAAAATACTTAATAAGTAACATTTCCCACATGTCTACTTTACATCAGCACAATTTTGGAACCAAATTTTTTTTTTTGTTAGGGAGTTATAAGGGTTAAAAGTTGACCAGCAATTTCTCATTTTTACAACACCATTTTTTTTAGGGACCACATCTCATTTAAAGTCATTTTGAGGGGTGTATATGATAGAAAATATCCAAGTGTGACACCATTCTAAAAACTGCACCCCTCAAGGAGCTCAAAACCACATTCAAGAAGTTTAGTAACCCTTCAGGTGTTTCACAGGAATTTTTGGAATGTTTAAATAAAAATGAACATTTAACTTTTTTTCACACAAAATTTACTTCAGCTCCAATTTGATTTATTTTACCAAGGGTAACAGGAGAAAATGGACAGCAAAAGTTGTTGTGCAATTTGTCCTGAGTACCCAGTACCCCATATGTGGACGTAAACCACTATTTGAGCACATGACAGAGCTCGGAAGGGAAGGAGCGCCGTTTGACTTTTTAATGCAAAATTGACTGGAATTGAGATGGGACCCCATGTTGCGTTTGGAGAGCCACTGATGTGCCTAAACATTGAAACCTCCCAAAAGTGACACTATTTTGGAAAGTAGACCTCCTAAGGAACTTATCTAGATGTGTTGTGAGAGCTTTGAACCCCCAAGTGTTTCACTACAGTTTATAACACAGAGCCGTGAAAATAAAAATCATTTTTTCCCACAAAAATTATTTTTTAGCCCTCAGTTTTGTATTTTTCCAAGGGTAACAGGAGAAATTGGACCCCAAAAGTTGTTGTCCAGTTTATCCTGAACACGCTGATACCCCATATGTGGGGGGGAACCACCGTTTGGGCGCATGGCAGAGCTCGGAAGGGAAGGAGCGCCATTTGGAATGCAGTCTTAGATGGATTGGTCTGCAGGCGTCACGTTGCATTTGCAAATCCTCTGATGTAACTAAACAGTAGAAACCCCGCACAAGTGACCCCCATATTGGAAACTAGACCCCCCAAGGAACTTAACTAGATATGTTGGGAGAACTTTGAACCCCAAGTGTTTCACTATAGTTTATAACGCAGAGTGTCATGATCCCAATGGCAGGGGATCACAAAAGGACAAGCACAAAAAACAGAACAAGCTCTAGGGTGATGGAAACTGAGCTGACCGCGATCCTGAACCTAATTCACAACACTAGCAGTAGCCGGGGAACGTGCCTACGATGATTCTAGACGTCTCGCGCCAGCCGAAGGACTAGCTTCCCCTATTAGAAGAAACAAAGACCTCTCTTGCCTCCAGAGAAACACCCCACAGAAATAGCAGCCCCCCACATGTAATGACGGTGAAATGAGAGGAAAGCACATACGTAGTAATGAAAACAGATTCAGCAAAATGAGGCCCGCTAAAACTAGATAGCAGAGGATACAAAAGTGAACTGCGCGGTCAGCGAAAAACCCTACAAAAAAACATCCTGAAATTACTTGAACTCATGTGCCAACTCATGGAACATGAGGAGTAATATCAGCCCACTAGAGCAACCAGCAACAAGGAATCACATAACTGCAAGCTGGACTAAAACAAAAATAAAGCAAAACGTGGAACAGGAAAATCAAAAACTTAGCTTGTCCTGATGATTACAGAAGCGGAAAGCAGAGGTAACAAGACACACTGATTACATTGATCGCCGGCGAGGAAATGACAAGAAAGCCAGGTTAAATAGGAAACTCCCATATCCTGATAGAACAGGTGGACACCAGAGACCGCAGAGAACACAAGTCACCCAGTACCATCTGTAACCACCAGAGGGAGCCCAAAAACAGAATCCACAACAGTACCCCCCCCCCTTGAGGAGGGGTCACCGAACCCTCACGAGAACCACCAGGGCGACCAGGATGAGCCCTATGAAATGCACGGACCAAATCAGCAGCATGAACATCAGAGGCAACCACCCAAGAATTATCCTCCTGACCATAACCCTTCCACTTGACCAAATACTGAAGTTTCCGTCTGGAAACACGAGAATCCAAGATCTTCTCCACAACATACTCCAATTCTCCCTCCACCAGCACCGGAGCAGGAGGCTCAAGCGAAGGAACAACAGGTACCTCATACCTCCGCAACAACGACCGATGGAACACATTATGAATAGCAAACGATGCCGGGAGATCCAAACGAAACGACACAGGGTTAAGAATTTCCAAGATCCGATAGGGACCGATGAACCGAGGCTTGAACTTAGGAGAAGAGACCTTCATAGGAACAAAACGAGAAGACAACCACACCAAGTCCCCAACACAAAGTCGAGGACCCACGCGGCGACGGCGATTAGCAAACTGCTGAGCCCTCTCCTGGGACAACTTCAAATTGTCCACCACATGGCTCCAAATCTGATGCAACCTATCCACCACCATGTCCACTCCAGGACAATCAGAAGGCTCCACCTGACCAGAGGAAAAACAAGGATGAAACCCCGAATTACAAAAGAAAGGAGAAACCAAGGTAGCAGAACTAGCCCGATTATTAAGGGCAAATTCGGCAAGCGGCAAAAAGGTAACCCAGTCATCTTGATCAGCAGAAACAAAACACCTTAAATAAGTTTCCAAGGTCTGATTAGTTCGTTCCGTCTGGCCATTCGTCTGAGGATGGAATGCAGACGAAAAGGACAAATCAATGCCCATCTTAGCACAGAACGTCCGCCAAAATCTAGACACAAACTGGGATCCCCTGTCAGAAACAATGTTCTCCGGAATCCCATGCAAACGAACCACGTTCTGAAAAAACAGAGGGACCAACTCAGAGGAGGAAGGTAACTTAGGCAAGGGTACCAGATGAACCATCTTAGAAAAGCGGTCACACACAACCCAGATAACGGACATTTTTTGAGAGACAGGGAGATCCGAAATAAAGTCCATGGAAATGTGCGTCCAAGGCCTCTTCGGGATAGGCAAAGGTGACAACAATCCACTGGCTCGAGAACAGCAAGGCTTAGCCCGAGCGCAAACCTCACAAGACTGCACAAAAAAATGCACATCCCTCGACAAGGAAGGCCACCAAAAAGACCTGGCCACCAAGTCTCTAGTACCAAATATTCCAGGATGACCTGCCAACGCAGAAGAATGGACCTCGGAGATGACTCTACTGGTCCAATTATCCGGAACAAACAGTCTTTCAGGCGGACAACGATCAGGTTTATCCGCCTGAAACTCCTGCAAAGCACATCGCAAGTCTGGGAAGACAGCCGACAAAATCACCCCATCCCTAAGGATACCAGTGGGCTCAGAATTTCCAGGGGAATCAGGCACAAAACTCCTAGAAAGAGCATCCGCCTTCACATTCTTTGAACCTGGCAGGTATGAAACCACAAAATCGAAACGGGAGAAAAACAGTGACCAACGAGCCTGTCTAGGATTCAGACGCTTGGCAGACTCAAGGTAAATCAGATTTTTGTGATCAGTCAAGACCACCACACGATGTCTAGCACCCTCAAGCCAATGACGCCACTCCTCAAATGCCCACTTCATGGCCAAAAGCTCCCGATTACCAACATCATAATTCCGCTCAGTGGGCAAAAACTTTCTAGAAAAGAACGCACATGGCTTCATCACCGAGCAATCGGAGCTTCTCTGTGACAAAACCGCCCCCGCTCCAATCTCGGAAGCATCAACCTCAACCTGAAAAGGAAGCGAAACATCTGGCTGACGCAACACAGGAGCAGAAGAAAACCGGCGCTTAAGTTCCTGAAAGGCCTCCACAGCCGCAGGAGACCAATCAGCAACATCAGCACCCTTCTTAGTCAGATCCGTCAAAGGCTTAACAACACTAGAAAAATTAGTTATGAAACGACGATAAAAATTAGCAAAGCCCAAGAACTTCTGTAGACTCTTAAGAGATGTAGGCTGCGTCCAGTCACAAATAGCTTGAACCTTGACGGGATCCATCTCAATAGTAGAAGGGGAAAAAATATACCCCAAAAAAGAAATCTTCTGGACTCCAAAGAGACACTTTGAACCTTTCACAAACAAAGAATTGGCCCGCAGGACCTGAAACACCTTCCTGACCTGCTGAACATGGGACTCCCAGTCATCAGAAAAAACCAAAACATCATCCAAATACACAATCATAAATTTATCCAGATATTCACGGAAAATATCGTGCATAAAGGACTGGAAGACAGAAGGAGCATTAGAAAGTCCAAAAGGCATCACCAAATACTCAAAATGGCCCTCAGGCGTATTAAATGCGGTTTTCCACTCATCACCCTGCTTAATCCGCACAAGATTATACGCACCCCGAAGATCAATCTTAGTGAACCATTTAGCCCCCTTAATGCGAGCGAACAAATCAGTCATCAAAGGCAAAGGATACTGATATTTGACCGTAATCTTATTCAAAAGACGGTAATCTATACAAGGCCTCAAGGAACCATCTTTTTTGGCCACGAAAAAAAAACCTGCTCCCAAAGGAGACGAAGATGGATGGATATGTCCCTTTTCCAAGGACTCCTTAACATAATCCCGCATAGCAGTATGTTCTGGCACTGACAGATTGAACAAACGACCTTTAGGAAATTTACTGCCAGGAATCAAATCTATAGCACAATCGCAATCCCTGTGAGGAGGAAGCGAATTGAGCTTAGGCTCCTCAAAAACATCCCGATAATCAGACAAAAATACAGGAACCTCAGAAGGAGTAGATGAAGCGATAGAAATCAGAGGTGCATCATCATGAACCCCCTGACATCCCCAGCTTAACACAGACATCGTTTTCCAGTCCAAGACTGGGTTATGAGTTTGTAACCATGGCAGACCAAGCACTAAGACATCATGGAAATTATACAGTACCAGGAAGCGAATCACCTCCTGATGAACGGGAGTCATACGCATGGTCACGTGTGTCCAGTACTGAGGTTTATTCATAGCCAAAGGTGTAGAGTCAATTCCTTTCAAAGGAATAGGGACTTCCAGAGGCTCCAGACTAAACCCACAGCGGTTGGCAAATGACCAATCCATAAGACTCAGGGCAGCGCCTGAATCCACATAGGCATCGACGGAAATGGCTGATAATGAACAAATCAGAGTCACAGACAGAATGAACTTAGACTGTAAAGTACTAATAGCAACAGACTTATCAACCTTTTTTGTGCGTTTAGATCATGCTGATATAACATGAGCTGAATCACCACAATAAAAACACAACCCATTTTTCCGCCTATAGTTTTGCCGTTCACTTCTGGACTGAATTCTATCACATTGCATTGTCTCAGGTGCCTGTTCAGAAGACACCGCCAAATGGTGCACAGGTTTGCGCTCCCGTAAACGCTGATCAATCTGAATAGCCATAGTCATAGACTCATTCAGACCTGTAGGCGCAGGGAACCCCACCATAACATCTTTAATGGCCTCAGAAAGGCCATCTCTGAATCTTGCAGCCAGAGCGCACTCATTCCACTGAGTAAGCACCGACCATTTCCGAAATTTCTGACAATATATTTCTGCTTCATCTTGCCCCTGAGAGAGAGCCAATAAAGCTTTTTCAGCCTGAATCTCTAGGTTAGGTTCCTCATAGAGCAAACCCAATGCCAGAAAAAACGCATCCACATTGAGCAACGCAGGATCCCCTGGTGCCAATGCAAATGCCCAATTCTGAGGGTCACCCCGCAGGAAAGATATTACAATCTTGACTTGCTGAGCAGGCTCTCCAGAGGAGCGAGATTTCAAAGAAAGAAACAACTTGCAATTGTTCCTAAAATTCAGAAAACTAGATCTATCTCCAGAAAAAAACTCTGGGATAGGAATTCTAGGTTCAGACATAGGAGCATGTACAACAAAATCTTGTATATTTTGAACCTTAGCAGCAAGATTATTCAGGCTGGAAGCCAAACACTGGACGTCCACAATAAACAGCTGCGGTCAGAGCCATTCAAGGATTAAGAGGAGGTAAGACGCAGCCAGGCTGCAATTAAGGCTAGGCAGCAAACTCTGAGGGAAGGGAAAAAAAAGAAAAAAAAAAAACTTCCTCAGACTACTTTTCCTCCTACTTCAGCCAATACGATTACCACTTTTCGGGCCGGCGATACTGTCATGATCCCAATGGCAGGGGATCACAAAAGGACAAGCACAAAAAACAGAACAAGCTCTAGGGTGATGGAAACTGAGCTGACCGCGATCCTGAACCTAATTCACAACACTAGCAGTAGCCGGGGAACGTGCCTACGATGATTCTAGACGTCTCGCGCCAGCCGAAGGACTAGCTTCCCCTATTAGAAGAAACAAAGACCTCTCTTGCCTCCAGAGAAACACCCCACAGAAATAGCAGCCCCCCACATGTAATGACGGTGAAATGAGAGGAAAGCACATACGTAGTAATGAAAACAGATTCAGCAAAATGAGGCCCGCTAAAACTAGATAGCAGAGGATACAAAAGTGAACTGCGCGGTCAGCGAAAAACCCTACAAAAAAACATCCTGAAATTACTTGAACTCATGTGCCAACTCATGGAACATGAGGAGTAATATCAGCCCACTAGAGCAACCAGCAACAAGGAATCACATAACTGCAAGCTGGACTAAAACAAAAATAAAGCAAAACGTGGAACAGGAAAATCAAAAACTTAGCTTGTCCTGATGATTACAGAAGCGGAAAGCAGAGGTAACAAGACACACTGATTACATTGATCGCCGGCGAGGAAATGACAAGAAAGCCAGGTTAAATAGGAAACTCCCATATCCTGATAGAACAGGTGGACACCAGAGACCGCAGAGAACACAAGTCACCCAGTACCATCTGTAACCACCAGAGTGAGCCCAAAAACAGAATCCACAACAGCAGAGCCGTGCAAATAAAAAATATTTTTTTCCCACAAAATGGTTTTTTAGCCCAACAAATTTTTATTTTCCCCAGGGTACCAAGAGAAATTGGACCCCAAAAGTTGTTGTCCAATTTCTCCTGAGTATGCTGATACCCCATATGTTGGGGTAAACCCCTGTTTGGGCGCACGGGAGAGCTCGGAAGGGAAGGTGTTGTGAATTCTGTTATCGAACTCCCTCCTGTGGTCATGAATGGTACTTCGGAGAGTTCTGTCCATGGACTCCCTCTGGTGGCTGTGAGTGGAGCTGCTGCTTCTGAGGTTCCTTCCACAGGTGACGTAGGCTATTCTTTGGCTGGCTGCTCTATTTAACTCCACTCAGATCGTTACTCCATGCCAGCTGTCAATGTTCTTGTACTGGTTCAGTTCGCTCTTGGATCTTTCTGGTGACCTGTCTCCTCCAGCAGAAGCTAAGTCCCTGCTAGTTAAATTATTTGTTCATTGTTTCCTTGTCCAGCTGGCTATTATGATTTTTCCTTGCTAGCTGGAAGCTCTGGAATGCAGAGTGGCACCTCCGCACCGTGAGTCGGTGCGGAGGTCTTTTTGCACACTCTGCGTGGTCTTTTTGTAGTTTTTTGTGCTGACCGCAAAGATACCTTTCCTATCCTCAGTCTGTTTAGTAAGGCGGGCCTCCCTTTGCTGAAACCTGTTTCATTTCTGTGTTTGTGACTTTCATCTTAACTCACAGTCAATATATGTGGGGGGCTGCCTTTTCCTTTGGGGAATTTCTCTGAGGCAAGGTAGGCTTTATTTTCTGTCTTTAGGGCTAGTTAGCTCTTAGGCTGTGAAGAGGCGTCTAGGTCGTGTTAGGTACGCTCCACTGCTATTTCTAGTTGTGTGATAGGATTAGGGGTTGCGGTCAGCAGAGCTCCCACTTCCCAGAGCTTGTCCTGTGTGAGTTTAACCATCAGGTCGTTCCGGGTGCTCCTAACCACCAGGTCCATAACAGGAAGGAGCACTTTTTTACTTTTTCACCGCAGAATTGGCTGGAATTGATATCAGACGCCATGTCACGTTTGGAGAGCCCCTGATGTGCCTAAACAGTGGAAACCCCCTATTCTAACTGAAACCCTAATCCTAGCCCCAATCCTAGCCCTAACCCTAACCTTAACCCTAGCCCTAACCCTAGCCCTAACCCTAGCCTTAACCCTACCCCTAACCCTAGCCCTAACCCTAGCCCTAACCCTAATGGTAAAATGGAAATGAATAAAAAAATTTAATTTTATTATTTTTACCTAACTAGGGGGGTGATGAAGGGGGGTTTGATTTACTTTTATAGCATTTTTTTTAGCGGATTTTTATGATTGACAGCTGTCACACACTAAAAGACACTTTTTATTGCAAAAAATAGTTTTTGCATCTTCACATTTTGAGAGCTATAATTTTTCCATATTTTGGTCCACAGAGTCATGTGAGGTCTTGTTTTTTGCAGGACGAGTTGACGTTTTTATTGGTAACATTTTCGGGCACGTGACATTTTTTCATTGCTTTTTATTCCCATTTTTGTGACGCAGAATGACCAAAAACCAGCTATTCATGAATTTGATGAAGCAGTTTTATTGTTCATGTCAGTACCATTACAGCGATACCTCATTTATATCTTTTTTTATGTTTTGGCTCTTTTATACGATAAAAACTATTTTATAGAAAAAATAATTATTCTTGCATCGTTTTATTCTGAGGACTATAACTTTTTCATTTTTTTTCGCAGATTATGCTGTATGGCAGCTCGTTTTTTGCGGGACAAGATGACGTTTTCAGCGGTACCATGGTTATCTATATCCGTCTTTTTGATCGCGTGTTATTCCACTTTTTGTTCGGCGGTATGATAATAAAGTGTTGTTTTTTGCCTCGTTTTTTTTGTTTTTTTTACCGCGTTCACTGAAGGGGTTAACTAGCGGGACAGTTTTATAGGTGGGGTCGTTACGGATGCGGCAATACTAAATATGTGTACTTTTATTGTTTCTTTTTAATTATTTAGATAAATGTATTTATGGGAACAATATTTTTTTTCCTTTATTTAGGAATTTTTTTTAATTTTTTTTACACATGTGAATATTTTTTTTTTTTTACTTTACAACATTGCCCCCGGGGGGGAGGGGGGAGAGGTTGGGGGCATCATGTTATAGGGTCAGATCGCTGATCTGACACTTTGAACAGCACTTTGTCAGATCAGCGATCTGACATGCAGGGCTGCAGGCTTACCAGCGCTTGCTCTGAGCAGGCGCTGGTAAGCCACCTCCCTGCAGGACTCGGATGCAGCCCCGCAGCCATTTTGGATCTGGGGCCTGCAGGGAGAAGAAGGTAGGAGACCCTCAGAGCAACGCGATCCCATCGCGTTGCTCCTAGGGTCTCAGGGAAGCACACGGGGAGCCCCCTCCCTGCGCGACGCTTCGCTATACCGCCGGAACACTGTGATCATGTTTGATCGCAGTGTGCCGGGGGTTAATGTGCCAGGGGTGGTCCGTGCCGGATGTCAGCTGCGATAGTCAGCTGACACCCGGCCGCGATCGGCCGTGCTCCCCCGTGAGCACGGCCGATCGCATATGACGTACTATCCCGTCACTGGGAATTAAGTCCCAGGTCACCTTGACGGGATAGTACGTCATATGGGATTAAGGGGTTAATCTATATTTTCAGTTTTCTGTTAATGATGCGCTCGTGTCCTAAGGCAGGGTTGGTGTATGTGGTGCTCTGATTAGCTATTCATAATGCAGACTGCTGACAGGTCACTGATCCCTCCCTGACCTGCTCCCTAGTTTGCATAGTTACTGGTTTGTAGGTTACTGTGCACAATCCTGCTGACAGGTTCCCTTTAAAGGGAAGGTGCCGCAATATTTTTTTTGCATTAAAAATTATTGTTTATATAAACAATTATTTTTAATACAAAAATTTTTTTTTTTTACTTTAATATATTTTTAATTATTAATTATTTTTTCAGCCATTGGGTGCCGCCATTTTGCTTTGCAGGAGTGGAAGGGTATGTGCACACGCTGCGGATTTTGCTGCGGATCCGCAGTGGATCCGCAGCTGCTGATCCGCAGCGGTTTCCCATGCGTTTACAGTATAATGTAAACCTATGGGAAACGAAATCTGCAGTGCACATGCTGCGGAACACAACGCGCAGAAACGCAGCGGTTTACATTCCGCAGCATGTCAATTTTTTGTGCGGATTCCGCTGCGGTTTTACACCTGCTCCAATAGAAAACTGCAGGTGTAAACCCGCAGCGGAATCAGCAATAGAAACCGCGATAAAGCCACAGGAAAAACCGCAGCGGTTTTGCACTGCGGATTTGTCAAATCCGCTGCGGAAAAAGCCCTCACAGATACGTGTGCACCCTAAGAGTCCCTGCACGAGATCGGTTCCATCTTTCTGGAGTATCTGTGAGCTCCACTTGAGAGCTGTGCTGTTGGAGCGGGAGCTCCAACTGTCTCCCCCTTCACACTGTCAGCAGCGTGTGGGAGGTGGAGCTGCATATTCATCACTGTAATGGGCGGCACCACGTGACTGCTCATACAGGAGAAGCTGCGGCGAGAGGAGGAAGCAGAGAGGGAGCCGGGTAAGTAATTTATTAACAGCGGGGGGGCGCACAGGGGGTGGGAGGGGGTTGGGGACAGGGATCTTTATTTTAAACATCAAAAAAAAAAAAAAAAAGATTTTTCATATCTTCTCTCCAGCGAACGCTGCTGGAGAGAAGAAATGAATGGCGGCTTCAGCACCAGATGCAGGGGACAGCGCTTAACTGTAGCGCTGTCTCCTGCACGGTGCATGTGGTACCCAGTCAGCACACGGGCGGCAGACGGATGTGCCACGTGAGCACACGGACACTGATAATTCCAGTACTGGAATTATCTGGACGTGTGGGACAGGCCTTGGGTGCAGTCAGGGGAGGGCTGGTGAGGCAGCTGAAGAGAGGGGTCTCATTTTTATCGTTACTATATGGCTACATTTCCCCCAGCCTGCTTCACAGCATCACCCCGGACTGCGCCTGTCGCCTTGCTTTCACACATCGCCAGGACAGGAGCTGAGGAGGAGAATGGGGTGTTTGCATGCAAAGTCTGGATCAGAACAGACCAAATCCGCAGAAATGTTTCCTGGATTTCTGTGGAGCAGACAATCCATCCATGTGTATAAAAGACAGCGTCCATGTACAATCCCTGGCTGCTCCGCGCACCGAACAGGGTGCCCCCCATAGACCAGCACAATGCTATGCTGAAATACTCTGTGCTGCTGTCACCCTGCTCCCTCCACCATATATCTCCTAGAATCCTTGTTATCTGCCATCCTTGGTGACTGTCTACTTGTCAGTGTAACTTTGCAATCACCAACAAAATGGCTGCTCACTGGGTTCCTGAATATCAGCCGCTCTTATCCCTTAGGCTGCCGTCACAACAGCAGTATTTGGTCAGTATTTTACATCAGTATTTGTAAGCCAAAGCCAGGAGTGGAACAATTAGAGGAAAAGTATAATAGAAACATATGCACCATTTCTGTATTCATCACCCACTCCTGGTTTTGGCTTAGGCTGGGGTCACATTGCGTTTTGGTAAGAGCGCTAACGGACAGCGTTGCACGGCGAAATTAACGCCATGCAACGCGTCCGTTAGCGCTCCCATTGCCCGCAATGTACCAGCGCATTGCTAGCGCGTGTCATTTTCGGCACGCGCTAGCGACGCGCCGGTCTTTTGTAGCGCGCCTCGGACGCTGCTTGCTGCGTCCGCGGCGCGCCCGAGGTCCGTTCCCCGCTCTCGCAGATCGGGGAACGGACCCCGAAATGCGACCCTTTAAAAACATTGCGTTAGCGCAATCCACTAGCGCTAGCGCTAAACGGATTGCACTAACGCAATGTGACCCTAGCCTTACAAATACTGATGTAAAATACTGACCAAATACTGCTAGTGTGATGGCAGCCTTAGCAAACACCCAGAAGGGGAGGAGAGGAGTGACATCACACATGTCAGCAGACTCCGCCCATAATTACTGCAGTGCAGTAATGTGAGCTAGTTGTACACTAGGTTTTTGTCCATTTTCAGTAGCTGCTCCCCCTAGTGTTTAAAAGTGGAAAAGCCAAACTTTTTCAAATTATTTTTCATATTTTACTAAATTATAAACAAATTATAATATGCTTTAAGAAAATGTAAAGATTAATTATTTACTTTTTTTCAATTGCTGTAAAAAAAAATTTTTTGATGGCAACTTCACTTTAAGTAAAGTAACAGCAAGTTTGAAAGAAGAGGGAAAAATACCAGAATAAAGAGGCAGGTTAAATATTTTAGTTAGGTGGGTAGTAACAGCTGGGGAGAGGGACCGGAAGAGATGTGAGGGAATAGGGTTACTGGTGCAGGTTGTAGGGTGAGAAGAAGAAACTTCTTCTGTGACAGGCCTGAAGATGGAAAGTGAAATTAAGGTGCGGGAGGGAAGGGAATCCAGGTTCTAAGGGAATTGTGAAAAAATGTCCTGATGGATGTGGTTGATTTTTTTGTAGGAAAAAAGTGGCCAAATCTTCAGGTTGGTGACCGGGACCTGTACTTTAGGGCTCAGGAATAGTGGATATAATATGAACAGTCATTTTGGATTGTTGGCTAGTGTTGTGATGAGGGTGGTAAAGTAAACTTGTTTGACCAAAAGGAAAGCAGAATTATAGGTTTTGAGCAAGAACTTATAATGGATGAAGTCTTCTGCTGAGAGTGATTTTCTTTAGAGACTCTCGGCACACCTTCAGCAGCGCTCTAGAAAATATGTTTGCAGCGTCTGCCAGAGTTGCTGCTTTCTGTGTTGGGTCTTTCTGCATGTATGGAATACTCAAATGATGTGTCATCATGAAGCATTGGCTGTGATCATTGCTGCAATCTCTGCCCCTCACTGAAATGAATTGTCATCAGTGATGATTGTTTCAGTTGCTGAGCTAGTACCTGGATGATGTGCACTGTGCGATGTGCACAAAGACAGCGCAGTCTCTCGGCGGGTCAGATCAGTAGCAATGAGCTGGAAACGGTGTGCTTTGTCAGTGATGTTACCAGCATCGCTCACACAAGTGACGTCACTTGCGGGGGGGTGCTGGTCCCTGCAAGCCGAGTATTTGTTTTACAACGTGCACTGACAGTGCGCTCTGTTGCCGACTCATCACTACTGATTTGAGTCAGTGTGAGAACACACTGTCATTGTTTCCAAAAAGTACAGAAATTTATGGATAGCTTGAAACCCTATACACATTGCAAAATGCTTCCGACACATACCTCTCATGGAATGAGAAACCAAAGAGCTGATAAAGTCTAAATCAGGGCCTAAATTTTACACTGTTCCTTGAAAGTGAATATATCATATAAAATGATTCATCCATTCATTAATGTATGATGCACCATTCATTAATTTATGATGCGTACAATTTAGTTTTAACCTCACCTTTATATGTCATGATGATTTGTTTTTCTGTCATTTTAGGAAGTTTATGTGGGAAAAGAAACTTTATGCACTATTGATGGTCTCCATTTCAACAGCACATACAATGCAAGAGTCAAAGCATTTAATTCAACAGGCCTTGGGCCTTATAGCAAAACTGTAGTTCTCCAGACATCTGATGGTTTGTACAGAATATGATTTTCACATTTGTATTTTTACTGTGAAGTTATACATGAATATCTATACTAGATGGATTTAAATGAAGCCTGTATGCCAAAACTAACAGTATAGCGTTGTAGGGTCAAAGCCCCCATACAAATCACATCTATAAGCTCCAATTCATCAAAGTGTTTTTGCCATGTTGCCCAAAAATGTCACAAGTTTTGGTGTTTTCGAGCTAGTTTTGCAGAGCTGGGGTGGGTGGAAATGACCATGCATCTATAGCTTGTCTAATTCATGACAAGCTGTGGCATATCTTATGCCAGAAATCTTACTCCAGTCCTTCTTCTGTTCTGCAAAAGTTTAATTAAATATGCTAATTAGGCTGCCCGTTGCACTCTTTGTATTTCCAAAAGGCTAGAACATTGTTGCGCCCACTGGTTTTACAAGACCGCCCTCTTTCACTGGTGATTGACAGCACAGGCTCGCTTGAGCTTTCTTTACAGACAGTGCTCTCTCCAGGCAAGTCAGAATTATCAATGACCAGTGAAGGAGGAGGGGATAACCAAATGGTTGAAATCGTTCACTGAACCACTTGGTCATAGCAAGTGTGCACTAAACCACTTAGCCGCAGCAAGGGTGCTCTAAACCACTTGGCTGCAGTAAGGGTGCATGGAACCACTTGTCCGCAGTAATCGAGCACTAAACCACTTGGCCCAGTAACGGTGCTCTAAACCACTTGGCCACAGCAAGGGTGCATGGAGCCACTTGGCCGCAGTAATCGAGCACTAAACTACTTGGCCGCAGCAAGGGTGCATGGAACAACTTGGACGCAGCAAGGGTGCACTGAACCACTTGGACACAGCAAGGGTGCACTAAACCACTTGGCTACAGCAAGGGTGCACTGAACCACTTGGCTGCAGCATGGGTGCACTAAACCACTTGGCTGCAGCCAGGGTGCATTGAACCACTTGGACGCAAGGGTTCACTGAACCACTTGGCCGCAGCAAGGGTTCACTGAACCACTTGGACACAGCAAGGGTGCACTGAACCACTTGGACGCAGCAAGGGTCCACTGAACCACTTGGACGCAAGGGTGCACTGAACCACTTGGCCGCAGCAAGGGAGCACTAAACCACTTGGCCACAGCAAGGGTGCACTGAACCACTTGGACGCAGCAAGGGAGCACTAAACTACTTGGCCACAGCAAGGTTGCACTGAACCACTTGGACGCAGCAAGGGTGCACTGAACCACTTGGATCCAGCAAGGGTGCACTGAACCACTTGGCCGCAGCAAGGGTTCACTGAACCACTTGGACACAGAAGGGGGGAACTGAACCACTTGGCCACAGCAAGGGTGTGCTGAACCACTTGGCCGCAGCAACGGTGCACTGAACCACTTGGCTGCAGCAAGGGTGCACTGAACCACTTGGCCGCAACAAGGGTGCACTAAGCACTGTAATTACCATGTATGATTAAACTTCAGTTGCTGCAGAATGGAGGCAGCTGTTAGAATAGTAAGGTCATTTTTGTTGTTGTTTTATTTTTATAAGTGTTATATTCCCTACAATGTCCTTAATTTGCAATGTCAGTTTGGGTTGACATGCTACTTTTAACCCTTTCACTGCCAAGGACATATATCATGCATCTGGAAGGAGGGTGGTGCTGTTATGAACAGTAAGGAACACTCTGTTACTTTAAGGGACTGCACCCCTTTGTCTGGCATAATGGAATGTTCTGCTTCTCCCTTGCAATAGACTGTGTGAATGGACTGGACTGTGTAGATGGCGGAGTGGAGCCTGAACTGTGTGAGCTGAGGCTTCTGCAGAGAGAACTTTGTGCTTATAGCTGCAAGAGAGGAGAACTGTGTCCTGATATAGCTGCAAGAGAGGACCCCCAGCCTGTAACGGAGTGGACTTGTGAGATTTGACAGACTTTTTCGGGGGCCGCAAGGGTGGCTGTCCTGTGTTAGTTCGAGGAGCCACGAAGATACCGAGAAAGGGATTTACAGTTTCCAGGAGCACCTCCAGGACCCAGAAGCAAGGAGAAGACCACGTTTCACAGAGCTGACAGAAAGCCGTGTGCACCACCGTACTGGACTGCTGGGGGCCCCCGGGACTGGATCAGAGTCCCCAACATCACCGTGAGTTTGTTCCTGCTGCACATGTCAGGGCCTAGTGTAGGCTTCAATAGTCAGAACACAGCAGCCGTGAGACCTGCTTAGTAAAGGCCAGGGAAGTTATACGTAGAGTAGCATCATTCTTTGTTACTTGTTTGCATTTACTTGTGTGACATATATTGAGTCTGTAACGGTTGGAGGACCGTGCTATTTTATGGCAAACTAAAGAATATAACTCTTGTAAATTATCTTTTGCCATTGCATAACCCTGTTTGCATCTTCCTCATCCACTTCATTCCTTGCCTTCCAATAAATCTACCCTTTGTTGTTTGCACCTCATCTTGTGTACAGTAGTCGTCATGCACCGTGGTGGTCCCCCGGCCATCACTTCAAGTGGCCTTGTGAGCAGGGTACTGTCACCAAGATGGAGGCAGCAGACCGCAACGGCGGGAATGATAAATGTTAATGGAGATGCTGTGGGCATTGGTGGAACCCCTGCAAGGACACTCCCTATGGGCACTATATTTAGTGTGCTACTTTGCTTGACTGCAATAATATGCCACTTTCCGGCTGGGTGTCCCGACTGCAAAGCACCCTGAAGATTTATAACATCAGCCCAGACCTTGAAGCAGAAATTGCTTTAACTGCCCTAGAGGGAGAAGCCCGTAGAAACATCTGCCTACAAACAGAACTCACCCGCAGTACCCTGAAGGAGCTAGTGAAGTTCCTGGACGAGATCTACGGCGAGACTGCTAGCGCCGGACACCTTCGCACCAAATTTTTCTCTAGGCTGCAGCGGAAAGAAGGAATTTTTCATTATGCAACAGCACTGCAAGAAGTGTTAGCAGCGGTGCAGAGAAAGGAGGCGGATGGATTTGGTGGCATGGGCTCTAAAGACCGGATACTCCAGGAGCAATTCATTCTGGGACTGCACAGCACATCCTTGAGGCGAGTGCTGTCAGAACGGGTCCGGGCAGATCCGGCTCTTAAGTTTCGTGAAATCCTAGCGGAAACTGTGGCCCGAAGTAAAGAAGAGAGCTGCGGTGATGCGTGTCCAGGGCACCAATATCAGAGGGCACCCAAACCATCAGAAAGTGCTGGTCCAGGTGGTTCAAGACTTGCAGCGGTCCCTTGTCAACGTGCAAGAGAAACTGACCCAGATGGAGCGAAGAGTGAGGGAACTGCAACAGTCTGACCCACCGTACTCCTGCAACCATCCTTCGGCCCGACCGATACGGGATCAGTGGGAGCAAGGCCCCTTCCGTCAGGCATCGGAGACACGAGGACAGACTCGAGGTGCACCCCGGCGAGGAGGCATCCAATGCTGGCAATGTCGAGGACAGGGGCACCTTGCCAGAGACTGTCGGAAATATACTCAGGGCCAGCGGAAGCCGCCGTTAAACTACCAACCCCCGCAATAGTGCAGCACTCTGCGGGGGAGGCGAGGAGAGAGGCCGCTCCATATCATAAAGAACACTTGATTGCTGGGCGTCCCATCTTACGGGCTGAATTCGAGGGAGTTCTAGTGGATTGCTTGATAGATATCGGGACACAAGTGGCGACGATGCCAGAAGCGTATTTCAGGCAGCATTTCCAGGCCCTGGCCAAGCCAAAAAAAGAGACATTGATCCGGTTGTTTGCTGCCAACCAACAACCGATCCCTGTCACAGGGGCCGTGTGGATGAATATTCGAATATGTGGGCAAGAAGTTGGGAGAAAAGGGATCCTGCTAGTCCATGAGCCTATCAAAGAAAATGTGCTTCTAGTATTGGGAATGTATATCCTACGTGAATTCGATCAGATTATGTTTATCAAACGGGGACCTGGATATTGGAAGAAGGCTACTACACATAAGCCTACTCAAGAAGCCCTTCAATGACTGATCCGCGTCTGTGGGACGCAAAAGAGTGTGCAATCTTATCAGACGGTAGGGGTCATCAGGGCTCCTGGTAAAGAAAGTGTAATCCTCCCTCCCGAGCGAGAAACTATAGTATATCTTCCAGTGGGGACTCATCACAACCTTGACGGGTTGCAAGTGATTGTTCAGCCTGTGGTAGGCGGAGGAGTGGACCAAGAAGTCATGATAGCTTGTACGATAGCTGTGGTCCAGCGAGGACACGTCTCCATAAGAGCTTTGAATTGGGGCCCCGCGGAGGTCACCTTGCCGCGAGGGACAGATCTGGCCCTGGTGTACCTACATTAGGGTGAAGTGGTGAGTCAGAAGGAGATGTCTTTATCGCCGAAAGAAGGTGTGGGGTGGACCCTAGCAGTTGCTGCGGGGGCCGAAGAGACGCCATCCCCGGAGTGGAGTCTCCTTGATCAAATGGAAGTGGATGTGAAGGCTCTGGGCCCTGAGCGTGTACAAGCAATAGAAACTATGCCCGTCACGCCGAGGATTTCGGCTGTACTGAAGCCATCACGCATGAGATACCGACAGGGGAAACTCATCCGATTTGAGAATGATACCGGCAGATCCCGCCCAAGATGTATCAGGAGGTGAAAACGTTACTGAGGCAGATGCTGGATTCAGGAGTGGTGCAGAGTAGTCAGAGCCCTTGGGCAGCCCCGGTGGTGCTCGTCAAGAAAAAGGATGGGATTATCCGATTCTGTGTAGATTATAGGAAACTCAATGCCTGCACTGTTCGAGACTCATATCCGTTGCCCCACATCGAGGAATCCTTGACAGCATTGGGGAAAGCTAAATACACTGCGTGCAGAATTATTAGGCAAGTTGTATTATTTGGATTATTTTTATTATTGATCAATAACTATGTTCTCAATCAACCCAAAAGACTCATACATATCAAAGCTTAATATTTTTGGAAGTTGAAGTGGGTTTTTTTTTTATTTGGCTATCTTAGGAGGATATCTGTTTGTGCAGGTAACTATTACTGTGCAGAATTACTAGGCCAGGGGTCCCCAACTCCAGTCCTCAAGGCCCACCAACAGGTCATGTTTTCAGGATTTCCTTTGCATTGCACAGGTGATGCAATTATTACCTGGGCAAGACTAAGGAAATCCTGAAAACATGACATGTTGGTGGGCCTTGAGGACTGGAGTTGGGGACCCCTGTACTAGGCAACTTAATAAAAAACAAATATATTCCCATCTCACTTGTTTATTTTCACCAGGTAAACCAATATAACTGCACAAAATTTAGAAATAAACATTTATGACAACCAAAACAAAAAAAATTAGTGACCAATATAGTCACCTTTCTTTATGACACTCAACAGCCTTCCAACCATAGATTCTGTCAGTTGCTTGATCTGTTTACGATCAACATTGAGTGTAGCAGCCACCACAGCCTCCCAGACACTGTTCCGAGAGGTGTACTGTTTTCCCTCCCTGTAGATCTCACATTTTATGAGGGACCACAGGTTCTCTATGGGGTTCAGATCAGGTGAACAAGGGGGCCATGCCATTATTTTTCTTCTTTGAGACCTTTACTGGCCAGCCACACTGTGGAGTAGTTGGAGGCATGTGATGGAGCATTGTCCTGCATGAAAATCATGTTTTTCTTGAACGATACCGACTTCTTCCTGTACTACTGCTTGAAAAAGTTGTCTTCCAGGCTGGCAGTAGGTCTGGGAGTTGAGCTTCACTCCATCCTCAGCCCGATAAGGTCCCACAAGTTCATCTTTGATGATACCAGCCCATACCAGTACCCCACCTCCACCTTGCTGGCGTCTGAGTTGGAGTGGAGCTCTCTGCCCTTTACTGATCCAGCCTCTGGCCCATCCATCTGGCCTATCAAGAGTCACTCTCATTTCATCAGTTCATAAAACCTTTGAAAAGTCAGTCTTAAGATATTTCTTGGCCTAGTCTTGATGTTTTATCTTATGTTTTTTGTTCAAAGGTGGTCGTTTTTCAGCCTTCCTTACCTTGGCCATGTCCCTGAGTATCGCACAGCTTGTGCTTTTTGTTACTCCAGTAATATCGCAGCTCTGAAATATGGCACAACTGGTGGCAAATGGCATCTTTGCAGCTTCACGCTTGATTTTCCTCAATTCATGGGCAGTTATTTTGCTCCTTTTTTGCCCAACACGCTTCTTGTGACCCTGTTGGCTATTTTCCATGAAACACTTGATTGTTTGGTGATCACGCTTCAAACGTTTGGCAATTTCAACACTGCTGCATCCCTCTGCAAGACATCTCACAATTTTGGACTTTTCAGAGCCTGTCAAATCTCACCCATTTTGCCAAAGGAAAGGAAGTTGCCTAATAATTAAGCACACCTTATATAGGGTGTTGATGTCATTAGACAACACTCATTACAGAGATGCACATCACTTGATTTACTAAATTTGTAGTTGGCTCTCAAGCCTGAACAGCTTGGAGTAGGACAACATGTATAAAAAGTATCATATGATCCAAAAAACAACTTGCCTAATAATTCTGCACGCAGTGTACTTCTCCACCCTGGATCTAGCAAGCGGATACTGGCAAGTATCCATGGCAGAGAAAGACAAAGAGAACACCGCCTTCATCCTCCCTATGGGGCTGTTCGAGTTTAACCGGATGCTCTTCGGGCTCTCCAATGCTCCGGGCACGTTTCAACGGCTGATGGAAAAGTGTTTTGGGAGACTTAAATTTTGAGGCTACGCTGATCTATCTGGATGACATCATTGTGTTTTTGACCTCATTCGAAGAACACCTTGCCCGGCTTGGACAGGTACTCCGGAGACTGCGGGCTCATAACCTCTTCAAGAGAGAGATGTGAGTACCTGGGCCACATAGTGTCACAAGATGGAGTTCTACCTTCGCCAGAAAAAGTGGCTGCTATCCAGAAATGGCCAGTCCCTCGAACAGTGAGAGAACTCCAAGCCTTTCTGGGGCTCGCTGGGTACTACCTCCGGTTTGTTAAAGACTTTGCGAAGGTGGCGGGTCCTCTCAATGAGCTGCTGAGGGGGACCACTGGAGTGCCGAAGACCCAGTGCATCCCTTGGGCCCAGAGACAAGACGAGGCCTTCCAGACTATAAAGAATGCCCTTACCTCAGCCCCAATTTTGGCCTACGCAGATTTCGATCAACTGTTCTGTTGTACACAGATGATAACCTTCATGGACTCAGTGCAGTACTTCCTCAGACAAAGGATGTCATCGGGTATGCCAGCAGGTCCCTGCGAGACAGCGAAAGAAACCCTCACAATTACAGCTCCTTCCGGTTAGAGCTCCTGGCCATGGTGTGGGCCATGACAGAGAAGTTTGCGGGCTTTCTGACAGGTACCAAGATTCAAGTTCGAACAGACAATAATCCCCTGGCCCACCTTGAGAATGCTAAATTGGGGGGCCTTAGAACAACGGTGGGTGGCTCGCCTAGCTAAATTTGACTTTACCATCCGTTAGCGCTCTGCTACCGAAAACGCAAATGCTGATGGGCTGTCAAGAGTGTCTGTGGAGACTCGAGCGGGGGATCTCGATGAGCAACTCGAAGAGGTGGAAACCCCAGACTTTCGTAAGTTTTAGCCCTGCGCATTACCCCGGTCCCTGGGGAGAACCAAGAGGAATGGGGACATGTTCAGGATGAAGACAAAGGGCTGAGACAAATGAAATGGTGGGTAACTCAGAAGCTGAAGCCTGGCAAACAAGAGAGAGATGATCTGGACTCTGAAATGAAGAGTGTGCTACACCAGTGGGATAGACTGGAGATGCGAGAGTCAGTACTATATTGTAAGAGACAACAGCCAAAAGAAATGGATGTAAGGTAACAGGTCGTCATCCCGGGAAGAATGGCTCAAGAAGTAGCTAAAGAGCCCACGAATTTGGAGCTCACTTCGGCCCCACAAAGACCTACCAATTGTTACAGCGGTATTTGTATTGCCCCCAGTTGGAGTCTGTGGTGGAAGAGGTTTGCCGGCAATGTCAAGTATATGACCTTATTAAGAGTATCGAACAGAGGGCACCCATCCAGACCATACAAACTAAGGAACCGCTAGCTCAGGGATAGGAAACAAAGGGTGGTTATTAATGGAGCACACTCGGACTGGGTAGCGGTTAGCAGTGGGGTACCACAGGGGTCAGTATTGGGCCCTCTTCTTTTTAACATATTTATTAATGACCTTGTAGGGGGCATTCAGAGTAGAATTTCAATATTTGCAGATGACACTAAACTCTGCAGGGTAATCAATACAGAGGAGGACAATTTTATATTACAGGATGATTTATGTAAACTAGAAGCTTGGGCTGATAAATGGCAAATGAGCTTTAATGGGGATAAATGTAAGGTCATGCACTTGGGTAGAAGTAATAAGATGTATAATTATGTGCTTAATTCTAAAACTCTGGGCAAAACCGTCAATGAAAAAGACCTGGGTGTATGGGTGGATGACAAACTTAAATTCAGTGGCCAGTGTCAGGCAGCTGCTACAAAGGCAAATAAAATAATGGGATGCATTAAAAGAGGCATAGATGCTCATGAGGAGAATATAATTTTACCTCTATACAAGTCACTAGTTCGACCACACTTAGAATACTGTGCACAGTTCTGGTCTCCGGTGTATAAGAAAGACATAGCTGAACTGGAGCGGGTGCAGAGAAGAGCGACCAAGGTTATTAGAGGACTGGGGGGTCTGCAATACCAAGATAGGTTATTACACTTGGGGCTATTTAGTTTGGAAAAACGAAGACTAAGGGGTGATCTCATTTTAATGTATAAATATATGAGGGGACAGTACAAAGACCTTTCTGATGATCTTTTTAATCATAGACCTGAAACAGGGACAAGGGGGCATCCTCTGCGGTTGGAGGAAAAAAGGTTTAAGCATAATAACAGACACGGATTCTTTACTGTAAGAGCAGTGAGACTATGGAACTCTCTGCCGTGTGATGTTGTAATGAGTGATTCATTACTTAAATTTAAGAGGGGACTGGATACCTTTCTGGAAAAGTATAATGTTACAGGGTATATATACTAGATTCCTTGATAGGGCGTTGATCCAGGGAACTAGTCTGATTGCCGTATGTGGAGTCGGGAAGGAATTTTTTTCCCCAATGTGGAGCTTACTCTTTGCACATGGGGTTTTTTTGCCTTCCTCTGGATCAACATGTTAGGGCATGTTAGGTTAGGCTATGGGTTGAACTAGATGGACATATAGTCTTCCTTCAACCTTAATAACTATGTAACTATGTAACTATGTAAGTCTTGATGATCGACTATCTCCTCATGGGACACTCGGCCCGGGGGCTACAGTACTGTTTGGTGATTACCGATCATTTCTCTAAGTTCGCAGTAGTCACCCTGACTAGAGATCAGACTGCGGAATTGGCAGCTCGAGTGATCTGTCAAGACTTCATCTGGGTGTATGGGTGCCCAAAGCACATCCACTCCGACCAAGGCGCATGTTTCCAAGGCAAGGTGATGGAAGAACTGTATTGTATGTGTGGCATCGAGCGGTCCTGGACCACCCCTTACCACCCTCAAGGTAACGGAGCATGTGAATGCTTCAACTGAACCTTACTTCAAATGCTGAGAACGTTGGAGGAGGATAAGAAGGCGTGTTGGCCAGATTACCTGCCAGAAATGGTCTGGCCCTACAACAATCGGGTCAACTCCACCATGGGTTATACCCCTATCTAGTGCTGTTTGGAAGAGCTGGATGAGAGATCATTGAGCTGAATTTGGAACAGCTAGAGGAGCTGATGGAGCGAACAGTCACCTCATGGGTGAAAGAGCATCAGCAACGATTACAAATGATACGGCAGTTGACGGGTCAGCAGCTGCAAGAAAAAGAACATACGGGCTGCAAACCAACTCAAGAGTTACCGCTCCAACCCAGAGACCGAGTATTAGTCAGAGAAACGCCCCAAGGGAAAACTAAGTGGGAGATGGGAAGTACAGCCTTACAGAGTAATTGAGCGAGTTTATGCCCTGTCTTAACGTATTAATGGCCCTGTCTACAAGGTGCAGATTGAGAGTGGGGTGTCCGCCCCTAGAGAACTTCACAGGTATATGCTGCGGCCCTGACGGTCTGGGATCTGTTCTACACCATTGCCGCCTAAAGGCGCTACTCCATTTCCTGAATCTGTCATGCCTGATGGTGAAATAGATGACGAGTGGTGGACCATCCCTGACACCGTAGGGCAGGGGTGTCAAATTGCATTCCTCGGGGGCCTCAGGATTTCCTTGTATTGCACAGGTGATAATTTAATCACCTGCACAGAATGATTCCAGCACCTTGTGTAATGCAAAGGAAATCTTGAAAACATGCATGGTCTGAGGCCCTCAAAGAATGCAGTTTGACACCCCTGCCGTAGGGGGTCCTCAGCCGCACACAGACGGTAATCCCATGGTTGTACCAGTACCGCCACGCGAGGATGAGACCAGACAAGAGCCCACGATGACTCCTGCAGCAAGTGTTCCTCTGGAAGATAGTCAAGCCTTGTCTGGCAGGCAAGAGCTTCGGAGATCCCAGAGATCTAATGCAGGGGTTCCACCAGTCCGATATGTAGAACAGTGTGCTCTGTCTGTTTTTACAACTTTGTTGCCTCTTCTGTAGGTGCGGTTTCTGCATTGCACGTTCCTTCATTACACTTTTACCTTGATGCTGTGATGGCCAAGGATGACCATCATTAGGAAGGGAGGCATGTAGGAGGGTGGTACTGTTACTTTAACAGACTGCACCCCCTTGTCTGGCGTGATAGAATGTTCTGCTTCTCCCTTGCAATATACTGTATGAATGGACTGGACTGTGCAGATGGAAGGGGTGGAGCCTGAACTGTGTGTGTGTGAGCTGAGGCTGCTGCAGAGAGAACTTTGTGCTGATAGCTGCAAGAGAGGAGAACTGTGCCCTGATATGGCTGCAAGAGAGGACCCTCAGCCTGTAACGGAGTGGACTTGTGAGATTTGACAGACTTTTCCGGGTGCAGCAAGGGTGGCTGTCCTGTGTTAGTTTGAGGAGCCACGAAGATACCGAGAAAGGGATTTACAGTTTCCAGGAACACCTCCAGGACCCAGAAGCAAGGAGAAGACCACGTTTCATGGAGCAGACAGAAAGCCAAGCGCACCACCGTACTAGACTTCTGGGGGCCCCCGGGACTGGATCTGAGTCCCCAACATCACCGTGAGTTTGTTCCTGCTTTGTGCACATGTCAGGGCCTAGTGTAGGCTTCAATAGTCAGAACACGGCAGCCGTGAGGCTTGCTTAGTAAAGGCCAGGTAGGTTATACGTAGAGTAGCATCATTCTTTGTTTCTTGTTTGCATTTACTTGTGTGACATATATTGAGTCTATAACGGTTGGAGCACCGTGCTATTTTATGGACAAGCTAAAGAATATAACTCTTGTAAATTATCTTTTGCCATTGCATACCCCTGTTTGCATCTTCCTCATCCACTTCATTCCTTGTATTCCAATAAATCTACCCTTTGTTGTTTGCACCTCATCTTGTGTACAGTAGTCTTCCTGCACTGTGGTGGTCCCCCGTCCATCGCTTCACATCCTTGCAGGGTGCTTACTCAGTAAATAGGTATGAAATACATTCTGGTTATTAATCTTCATATCTTCTCCATATCTCAGCATGGATTGCAGCTACAGAACAAATCAAAGATCATCCTAAAAGAGAGGCTCAACTTTAAAGAGTAACTATCATTTCATTTACATAGTTACATAGTTATTAAGGTTGAAGGAAGACTATATGTCCATCTAGTTCAACCCATAGCCTAACCTAACATGCCCTAACATGTTGATCCAGAGGAAGGCAAAAAAAAACCATGTGGCAAAGAGTAAGCTCCACATTGGGGAAAAAAATTCCTTCCCGACTCCACATACGGCAATCAGACTAGTTCCCTGGATCAACGCCCTATCAAGGAATCTAGTGTATACAGGTCCTTCTCAAAAAATTAGCATATAGTGTTAAATTTCATTATTTACCATAATGTAATGATTACAATTAAACTTTCATATATTATAGATTCATTATCCACCAACTGAAATTTGTCAGGTCTTTTATTGTTTTAATACTGATGATTTTGGCATACAACTCCTGATAACCCAAAAAACCTGTCTCAATAAATTAGCATATTTCACCCATCCAATCAAATAAAAGTGTTTTTTAATAACAAACAAAAAAAACAACAAATAATAATGTTCAGTTATGCACTCAATACTTGGTCGGGAATCCTTTGGCAAAAATGACTGCTTCAATGCGGCGTGGCATGGAGGCAATCAGCCTGTGACACTGCTGAGATGTTATGGAGGCCCAGGATGCTTCAATAGCGGCCTTAAGCTCATCCAGAGTGTTGGGTCTTGCGTCTCTCAACTTTCTCTTCACAATATCCCACAGATTCTCTATGGGGTTCACGTCAGGAGAGTTGGCAGGCCAA
This sequence comes from Ranitomeya imitator, assembly GCF_032444005.1. NCBI lineage: Eukaryota > Metazoa > Chordata > Amphibia > Anura > Dendrobatidae > Ranitomeya > Ranitomeya imitator. The sequence continues at coordinate 175,424,414 of NC_091286.1, read as the reverse complement.
TTGAGCACAGTAATACCATGGTCAGTAAACCATTTACCAGTGGTTTTGGCACTGTGAGCAGGTGCCAGGTCGTGATGAAAAATGAAATCTTCATCTCCATAAAGCATTTCAGCCGATGGAAGCATGAAGTGCTCCAAAATCTCCTGATAGCTAGCTGCATTGACCCTGCCCTTGATGAAACACAGTGGACCAACACCAGCAGCTGACATGGCACCCCACACCATCACTGACTGTGGGTACTTGACACTGGACTTCAGGCATTTTGGCATTTCCTTCTCCCCAGTCTTCCTCCAGACTCTGGCACCTTGATTTCCGAATGACATGCAAAATTTGCTTTCATCAGAAAAAAGTACTTGGGACCACTTAGCAACAGTCCAGTGCTGCTTCTCTGTAGCCCAGGTCAGGCGCCTCTGCCGCTGTTTATGGTTCAAAAGTGGCTTTACCTGGGGAATGCGGCACCTGTAGCCCATTTCCTGCACACGCCTGTGCACGGTGGCTCTGGATGTTTCCACACCAGACTCAGTCCACTGCTTCCTCAGGTTCCCCAAGGTCTGGAATCGGTCCTTCTCCACAATCTTCCTCAGGGTCCGGTCTCCTCTTCTCGTTGTACAGCGTTTTCTGCCACATTGTTTCCTTCCAACAGACTTACCATTGAGGTGCCTTGATACAGCACTCTGGGAACAGCCTATTTGTTGAGAAATTTCTTTCTGGGTCTTACCCTCTTGCTTGAGGGTGTCAATGATGGCCTTCTTGACATCTGTCAGGTCACTAGTCTTACCCATGATGGGGGTTTTGAGTAATGAACCAGGCAGGGAGTTTATAAAAGCCTCAGGTATCTTTTGCATGTGTTTATAGTTAATTAGTTGATTCAGAAGATTAGGGTAATAGGTCGTTTAGAGAACCTTTTCTTGATATGCTAATTTATTGAGACAGGTTTTTTGGGTTATCAGGAGTTGTATGCCAAAATCATCAGTATTAAAACAATAAAAGACCTGACAAATTTCAGTTGGTGGATAATGAATCTATAATATATGAAAGTTTAATTGTAATCATTACATTATGGTAAATAATGAAATTTAACACTATATGCTAATTTTTTGAGAAGGACCTGTATACCCTTTAACATTATACTTTTCCAGAAAGGTATCCAGTCCCCTCTTAAATTTAAGTAATGAATCACTCATTACAACATCATACGGCAGAGAGTTCCATAGTCTCACTGCTCTTACAGTAAAGAATCCGCGTCTGTTATTATGCTTAAACCTTTTTTCCTCCAAACGCAGAGGATGCCCCCTTGTCCCTGTTTCAGGTCTATGATTAAAAAGATCATCAGAAAGGTCTTTGTACTGTCCCCTCATATATTTATACATTAAAATAAGATCACCCCTTAGTCTTCGTTTTTCCAAACTAAATAGCCCCAAGTGTAATAACCTATCTTGGTATTGCAGACCCCCCAGTCCTCTAATAACCTTGGTCGCTCTTCTCTGCACCTGCTCCAGTTCAGCTATGTCTTTCTTATACACCGGAGACCAGAACTGTGCACAGTATTCTAAGTGTGGTCGAACTAGTGACTTGTATAGAGGTAAAATTATATTCTCCTCATGAGCATCTATGCCTCTTTTAATGCATCCCATTATTTTATTTGCCTTTGTAGCAGCTGCCTGACACTGGCCCCTGAATATGAGTTTGTCATCCACCCATACACCCAGGTCTTTTTCATTGACGGTTTTGCCCAGAGTTTTAGAATTAAGCACATAATTATACATCTTATTACTTCTACCCAAGTGCATGACCTTACATTTATCCCCATTAAAGCTCATTTGCCATTTATCAGCCCAAGCTTCTAGTTTACATAAATCATCCTGTAATATAAAATTGTCCTCCTCTGTATTGATTACCCTGCAGAGTTTAGTGTCATCTGCAAATATTGAAATTTTACTCTGAATGCCCCCTACAAGATCATTAATAAATATGTTAAAAAGAAGAGGGCCCAATACTGACCCCTGTGGTACCCCACTGCTAACCGCTACCCAGTCCGAGTGTGTTCCATTAATAACCACCCTTTGTTTCCTATCCCTGAGCCAGCTCTCAACCCACTTACACATATTTCCCCCTATCCCCATTATTCTCATTTTATGTATCAACCTTTTGTGTGGCACCGTATCAAAAGCTTTTGAAAAGTCCATATACACTACATCTACTGGGTTCCCTTGGTCCAATCCGGAACCTCTTCATAGAAGCTGATCAGATTAGTCTGACATGAACAGTCCCTAGTAAACCCGTGCTGATACTGGGTCATGAGGTTATTCCTCTTCAGATACTCCAGTATAGCGTCCCTTAGAATGCCCTCCAGGATTTTACCCACAGTAGAGGTTAACCTTACTGGCCTATAATTTCCGAGTTCAGTTTTTGTTCCCTTTTTGAATATTGGCACCACATTTGCTATACGCCAGTCCTGTGGCACAGACCCTGTTATTATGGAGTCTTTAAAGATTAAAAATAATGGTCTATCAATGACTGTACTTAATTCCTGCAGTACTATTTATTTTCCATAAATCACATGAAGAAAAAGAAAATGTGCACTGCTTCTTATTATAGAAATCTGCTTCTTTAACGGGTAAAATCTGTATTCAGTGAAGACAAATTTTCCCATTACTGTGATAGGAGAGCACAATTGGTACTCATAAAGTTCTATGGAGACCTGTAACTGTTTCGGGAGAACTTGCAGTGCTCTTTCCATAGAATTTTAAAGATACCATCTGCCATCTTTTATCTCAATAATGTGAAAATATGTCAGATTTTACATTTTATCCATGAATTGAGAAAGAAAAATCAATCCAGGATATGAAAGAAGCACATTACTTTGACAATATGTACAGTGCCTTTGAAAAATTATTTATACACAATGAACTTTTCTACATTTTGTAATGTTACACCTGCAAAAGTAAATGTTTTTATTGTGAATTATGTGATAAACCAACATAAAGTAGCTTGTATTCATGAAGTGAAAATGAAATGATACATGGTTTGCTAATTATTTTAAAATATAAATCTGAAAATTGTTATGTGCATTTGATTTCAACGTGTTTTAAAACTTTGAGGGTATGTTTCCACGGTGAGTAAACGCTGCGGGTTGGACTCTGCGTTCATCTGCAGCATCAAACCCGCAACAGCCAGATGTTACACCGACTTTCCTGCAGAGACGGACATGTGTGATGCCCCAGGGTCCTGGTCGTCACAGTGACATTGCTTTCCTCACAGGGAGAGTGATGTTACGCTTGGAAGCGATGAAGGATATATAGAGATACTAGCTGAAGAGCCCGGCGTTGCCTGGGCATAGTAAATATCTGTGGTTAGTTATAGCACGTCACTTCTCTTATTTTCCCATCACGCCTCTCATTTTCCCAATCACATCTTTAATTTTCCCCCTCACATCTCTCATTTTCTCCCTCACACCTCTCATTTTCTCCCTCACTCCTCTCATTCCCGCCTAACACTTGTCATTTCGACCTCACATCTGTCATTTTCCGATCACTACACTATTTTCCCTCACTCCTCTCATTTTGCACTCACACCTTTTCATTTTCACCTCACACCTCTCATTTTCACCTCAGTATATACATGTTTGTCATCTCCCTTATATATAGTATACACTTGTATGTCATCTCCTGTATATAGTATATACCTGTATGTCATCTCCTCCTATATATAGTATATACCTGTATGTCATCTCCTCCTATATATAGTATATACCTGTATGTCATCTCCTTCTATATATAGTATATACCTGTATGTCATCTCCTCCTGTATATAGTATATACCTGTGTCATCTCCCCTGTATATAGTATATATGTGTGTGTCATCTCCTCTTGTATATAGTATATACCTGTATGTCATCTTCTATATATAGCATATACCTGTATGTCATCTCCTCCTGTATATAGTATATACCTGTAGGTAATCTGCTCCTGTATATAGTATATACCTGTGTGTCATCTCCTCATGTATATAGTATGTACCTGTATGTCATCTCCTCCTTTATATAGTATATACCTGTGTGTCATCTCTCCTGTATATAGTATATATCTGTGTGTCATCTCCCCTGTATATAGTATATACCTGTGTGATCTCCTGTATTAGACCTCGTTAACACGTTATTTGCTCAGTATTTTTACCTCAGTATTTGTAAGATAAATTGGCAGCCTGATAAATCCCCAGCCAACAGGAAACCCTCCCCCTGGCAGTATATATTAGCTCACACATACACATAATTGACAGGTCATGTGACTGACAGCTGCCGTATTTCCTATATGGTACATTTGTTGCTCTTGTAGTTTGTCTGCTTATTAATCAGATTTTTATTTTTGAAGGCTAATACCAGACTTGTGTGTGTTTTAGGGCGAGTTTCGTTTGTCTAGTTGTGTGTGTTGAGTTGTGTGTGGCGACATGCATGTAGCGACTTTTGTGAGATGAGTTTTGTGTGGCAACATGCGTGTAGCAACTTTTTGATTGTCGAGTTGCATGTGACAGGTTAGTGTAGCAAGTTGTGTGAAGCAAGTTTTGCGCATGGCGAGTTTTGCGCATGGTGAGTTTTATGTCTGGTGCCTTTTGAGTATGTGCAAGTTTTGTGTGAGGCAACTTTTGCATGTGTTGCAAATTTTGTGCATGTGGCAATTTTTCCACATGTGCAAGTTTTGCGTGTGGCGAGTTTTTCATGAGGTGAGTTTTGCACTTGTGGCGAGTTTTGCGTGAGCCTATTTTTTGCATGTGGCGAGTTTTGCGCGTGGCGAGTTTTGAGCGGCGACTTTTGTGTTTCGACTTTTATGTGGCGAGGTTGGTGTATGTGTGGTGAAATGTGTGCTGAGGGTGGTATATGTGGTCAAGCACGTGGTAGTGTGTGGCGCATTTTGTGTGTGTGTTCATATCCCCGTATGTGGTGAGTGTCTCATGTCGGGGTCCCACCTTAGCAACTGTACGGTATATACTCTTTGGCGCCATCGCTCTCACTCTTTAAGTCCCCCTTGTTCACATCTGGCAGCTGTCAATTTGCCTCCAACACTTTTCCTTTCACTTTTCCCCATTATGTAGATAGGGGAAAAATAGTTTGGTGAATTGGAAAGCGCGGAGTTAAAATTTTACCTCACAACATAGCCTATGACGCTCTCAGGGTCCAGACGTGTGACTGTGCAAAATTTTGTGGCTGTAGCTGCGACGCCTCCAACATTTTTCCTTTCACTTTTTCCCCATTATGTAGATAGGGGCAAAATTGTTTGGTGAATTGGAAAGCGCGGGGTTAAAATTTCACCTCACAACGTAGCCTATGACGCTCTGAGGGTTCAGACGTGTGACTGTGCAAAATTTTGTTTCTGTAGCTGCGACGCCTCCAACACTATTCCTTTCACTTTTTTCCCCATTATGTAGATAGGGGCAAAATTGTTTGGTGAATTGGAAAGCGCGGGGTTAAAATTTCACCTCACAACATAGCCTATGACGCTCTCAGGGTCCAGACGTGTGACTGTGCAAAATTTTGTTGCTGTAGCTGCGACGCCTCCAACACTTTTCCTTTCACTTTTTTCCCCATTATGTAGATAGGGGCAAAATTGTTTGGTGAATTGGAACGCGCGGTGTTAAAATTTCGCTTCACAATATAGCCTATGACGCTCTCGGGGTCCAGATGTGTGACTGTGCAAAATTTTGTGGCTGTAGCTGCGACGGTGCAGATGCCAATCCCGGACATACACACACACATACACACACACACACACACATTCAGCTTTATATAGTAGATATCCTTCAGGTAATATACCTGAAGGTATCACAATGCACACATGTTCACCCTCCAGGCCAGAAGGGGGAGCCCACACCCTGTTTATGGGTGGCTCCCCTATATAAATTCTGATTTGTAGGGACATAGTAACATAGTAACATAGTAACATAGTTAGTAAGGCCGAAAAAAGACATTTGTCCATCCAGTTCAGCCTATATTCCATCATAATAAATACCCAGATCTACGTCCTTCTACAGAACCTAATAATTGTATGATACAATATTGTTCTGCTCCAGGAAGACATCCAGGCCTCTCTTGAACCCCTCGACTGAGTTCGCCATCACCACCTCCTCAGGCAAGCAATTCCAGATTCTCACTGCCCTAACAGTAAAGAATCCTCTTCTATGTTGGTGGAAAAACCTTCTCTCCTCCAGACGCAAAGAATGCCCCCTTGTGCCCGTCACCTTCCTTGGTATAAACAGATCCTCAGCGAGATATTTGTATTGTCCCCTTATATACTTATACATGGTTATTAGATCGCCCCTTAGTCGTCTTTTTTCTAGACTAAATAATCCTAATTTCGCTAATCTATCTGGGTATTGTAGTTCTCCCATCCCCTTTATTAATTTTGTTGCCCTCCTTTGTACTCTCTCTAGTTCCATTATATCCTTCCTGAGCACCGGTGCCCAAAACTGGACACAGTACTCCATGTGCGGTCTAACTAGGGATTTGTACAGAGGCAGTATAATGCTCTCATCATGTGTATCCAGACCTCTTTTAATGCACCCCATGATCCTGTTTGCCTTGGCAGCTGCTGCCTGGCACTGGCTGCTCCAAGTAAGTTTATCATTAACTAGGATCCCCAAGTCCTTCTCCCTGTCAGATTTACCCAGTGGTTTCCCGTTCAGTGTGTAATGGTGATATTGATTCCCTCTTCCCATGTGTATAACCTTACATTTATCATTGTTAAACCTCATCTGCCACCTTTCAGCCCAAGTTTCCAACTTATCCAGATCCATCTGTAGCAGAATACTATCTTCTCTTGTATTAACTGCTTTACATAGTTTTGTATCATCTGCAAATATCGATATTTTACTGTGTAAACCTTCTACCAGATCATTAATGAATATGTTGAAGAGAACAGGTCCCAATACTGACCCCTGCGGTACCCCACTGGTCACAGCGACCCAGTTAGAGACTATACCATTTATAACCACCCTCTGCTTTCTATCACTAAGCCAGTTACTAACCCATTTACACACATTTTCCCCCAGACCAAGCATTCTCATTTTGTGTACCAACCTCTTGTGCGGCACGGTATCAAACGCTTTGGAAAAATCGAGATATACCACGTCCAATGACTCACCGTGGTCCAGCCTATAGCTTACCTCTTCATAAAAACTGATTAGATTGGTTTGACAGGAGCGATTTCTCATAAACCCATGCTGATATGGAGTTAAACAGTTATTCTCATTGAGATAATCCAGAATAACATCCCTCAGAAACCCTTCAAATATTTTACCAACAATAGAGGTTAGACTTACTGGCCTATAATTTCCAGGTTCACTTTTAGAGCCCTTTTTGAATATTGGCACCACATTTGCTATGCGCCAGTCCTGCGGAACAGACCCTGTCGCTATAGAGTCACTAAAAATAAGAAATAATGGTTTATCTATTACATTACTTAGTTCTCTTAGTACTCGTGGGTGTATGCCATCCGGACCCGGAGATTTATCTATTTTAATCTTATTTAGCCGGTTTCGCACCTCTTCTTGGGTTAGATTGGTGACCCTTAATATAGGGTTTTCATTGTTTCTTGGGATTTCACCTAGCATTTCATTTTCCACCGTGAATACCGTGGAGAAGAAGGTGTTTAATATGTTAGCTTTTTCCTCGTCATCTACAACCATTCTTTCCTCACTATTTTTTAAGGGGCCTACATTTTCAGTTTTTATTCTTTTACTATTGATATAGTTGAAGAACAGTTTGGGATTAGTTTTACTCTCCTTAGCAATGTGCTTCTCTGTTTCCTTTTTGGCAGCTTTAATTAGTTTTTTAGATAAAGTATTTTTCTCCCTATAGTTTTTTAGAGCTTCAATGGTGCCATCCTGCTTTAGTAGTGCAAATGCTTTCTTTTTACTGTTAATTGCCTGTCTTACTTCTTTGTTTAGCCACATTGGGTTTTTCCTATTTCTAGTCCTTTTATTCCCACAAGGTATAAACCGCTTACACTGCCTATTTAGGATGTTCTTAAACATTTCCCATTTATTATCTGTATTCTCATTTCTTAGGATATTGTCCCAGTCTACCAGATTAAGGGCATCTCTAAGCTGTTCAAACTTTGCCTTCCTAAAGTTCAATGTTTTTGTGACTCCCTGACAAGTCCCCCTAGTGAAAGACAGGTGAAACTGCACAATATTGTGGTCGCTATTTCCTAAATGCCCAACCACCTGCAGATTTGTTATTCTGTCAGGTCTATTAGATAGTATTAGGTCTAAAAGTGCTGCTCCTCTGGTTGGATTCTGCACCAATTGTGAAAGATAATTTTTCTTGGTTATTAGCAGAAACCTGTTGCCTTTATGGGTTTCACAGGTTTCTGTTTCCCAGTTAATATCCGGGTAGTTAAAGTCCCCCATAACCAGGACCTCATTATGGGTTGCAGCTTCATCTATCTGCTTTAGAAGTAGACTTTCCATGCTTTCTGTTATATTTGGGGGTTTGTAACAGACCCCAATGAGAATTTTGTTACCATTTTTCCCTCCATGAATTTCAACCCATATGGACTCGACATCCTCATTCCCTTCGCTAATATCCTCCCTTAAAGTGGACTTTAGACAAGGCTTTACATAGAGACAAACCCCTCCTCCTCTCCGATTTTTACGATCCTTCCTAAACAGACTGTAACCCTGTAAGTTAACTGCCCAGTCATAGCTTTCATCTAACCACGTCTCGGTTATTCCCACTATGTCAAAGTTACCTGTAGATATTTCTGCTTCTAGTTCTTCCATCTTGTTTGTCAGGCTTCTGGCGTTTGCGAGCATGCAGTTTAGAGGATTTTGTTTTGTTCCAATCTCCTCGCTGTGGATTGTTTTAGAAATGTTCTTACCTCCCTTCTGAGTATGTTTTCCTGGGTCGTCTTTGTTCGAGTCTAATGTTTTTCTTCCCATCCCCTCTTCTTCTAGTTTAACGCCCTCCTGATGAGTGTAGCGAGTCTTCTGGCGAATGTGTGTTTCCCAGGTTTGTTGAGGTGTAGTCCGTCTCTGGCGAGGAGTCCATCATACCAGTAATTCACACCGTGGTCCAGGAATCCAAATCCTTGTTGTCTGCACCATCGTCTTAGCCAGTTGTTTGCATCAAGGATCCTGTTCCATCTCCTGGTGCCATGCCCGTCTACTGGAAGGATAGAAGAAAAAACTACCTGTGCATCCAGTTCCTTTACTTTCTTCCCCAACTCTTCAAAGTCCTTGCAGATTGTCGGTAGGTCCTTCCTTGCCGTGTCATTGGTGCCAACATGTATCAGAAGAAATGGGTGGACGTCCTTGGAGCTGAAGAGCTTTGGTATCCTATCGGTCACATCCTTGATCATCGCACCTGGAAGGCAGCATACTTCTCTTGCAGTTATGTCCGGTCTGCAGATGGCTGCTTCGGTGCCTCTCAGTAGTGAGTCTCCCACCACCACCACTCTTCGTTGCTTCTTGGCTGTACTTTTTGCTGTCACTTGTTGCTGTGTGCCCTTTTCTTTTTTGCTTGCTGGTATTGCTTCATTCTTAGGTGTGCCATCTTCATCCTCTACAAAGATTTGATATCGGTTCTTCAGTTGTGTGGTTGGTGATTTCTCCATGGTCTTCTTGCTTCTTTTGGTCACATGCTTCCACTCATCTGCTTTTGGAGGTTCTCTGACACTTTTTGCACCTTCTGTGACCAGTAGAGATGCTTCTGTTCTGTCTAGAAAGTCTTCATTCTCTTTGATGAGTTTCAAAGTTGCTATTCTTTCTTCCAGACCCCGCACCTTTTCTTCTAAAAGGGCCACTAGTCTACACTTCTGACAGGTGAAATTGGATTCTTCTTCTGGTCGATCTGTGAACATGTAGCACATGCTGCAGCTCACCATGTAGGTTGTCACATCTGCCATGTTGCTCCTAGATCCTGCTGACTTGCTGTGTGTTTTCCTTCTTGTGTAATCTACTCAGCCAAGCTCTCTTGCAATAATGTCCTACAGGCAAAAATTTGGTGATGCTTTCGAAGCAGCTGGTCCCGGCTGTACCCAACGATCTTCTAGCTTAGGGAGACTTCGCTTCTCCCAGAAGGCACCTGTAATATGCAAATTAGCCTCCTGAAGCTTGAATCCCTGGTTTGGTGATGCTTTCGAAGCAGCTGGTCCCGGCTGTACCCAACGATCTTCTAGCTTAGGGAGACTTCGCTTCTCCCAGAAGGCACCTGGAATATGCAAATTAGCCTCCTGAAGCTTGAATCCCTGGTTTGGTGATGCTTTCGACACGGTCAGAAAGTGAGTTACAGAGAAGAGTGCAGACTGACAAAGAGTGTCAGGAGATCTGAATGTGCCCTATAGTCTGAAGTACTACAACCCCTGGAGAAAGAGACATACAGAAGGAAAGAACATAATTCAGTGAGCGTGCAGGGGAGCGAAGCACAGGAGAGTGACATCAGGGGAGGACAGCTGCGAATGAACGAGGCACAGTGACACATAGAGCCCGGGTCATGATAGAGATCCTGTAAAAAGGCTCGAGTTACCTGTCATACGGGTTTGTGTCCTATCCTATCCTAACAGAGAAGAACTGTGAGGCCCTTATCAGAAGCCATAGGCAGTAAGGGACTACAACACCACCTTGCTAGAGGAAGGCTTTCATCTCCACCTGGTAAAAGGGAACTCTGGATTCACTTCCAAGCCGGCCGGACTCTGCCTGTCCTGTGATCTGGTACCCTGGACTGTGGCTGCCTGAAGTCTTCAGAAAACCAGGTAAAGAGACTGCAAATCTGTGTCCTCATTCTTTACTGTGCTATTCACCATCTTCCATCTACACACCGGGAGCCTTGGGGATATACTTCACCTGTGGGAAGTTATACCATCTAGCTGCCATAGCATAACCCCAGAAGACCCCTTTAAGCAGCGTCGGTCGCCACTGACCGAATACCACAGGTGGCGTCACGAACATAAACTTTATTCAATTTCCCTTTTACATGGGTGCCCAGGGCCATGGACTGGGTCACCGCTACCGTGACATCCCCCTGTGACTACCCCTGTGACTACCGGACGGTACCGAGTATCCCACGGCCTTGGTGGGCGACTCATCTGCAGACCGCAGCATGTCAATTTATCTTTCGGAGACGCTCAATCTCTGCAAGATAAATTTCCCATCCAATGTATTGGGCACGGTGATTCCACACAGTTCAGTGAACACATGCGGTATCACCTGCGTTCAAAACTCGGCAGTGCTTTGGATGGAGCAGACATGTGCTGCATCCAAAGCGCTGCCGGTTTCTGACTGTGGAAACATACCCTTAAGGATCGTCTTTTGCTGCAGTTATTGCTGCAAGTATTTTGGGGTATGTCTCTACCAGTTTTACAAATCTAGAAGCTGAAATTTTTACCCATATTTCTTTATAAACTAGCTATAGGTCAGTGAGATTAGATGAAGAGTGTCTATGAACAACAATTTTCAAGTATTTGTTCAATTAGATTTTGGCTGAACTGGACTTTGGCTGGGCCATGCAAACACATGAATATGCTTTGATGTAAACCATTCCATTGTACCTCTGTCAGTATGTCTTTTGCAGCCTCTAACAGGTTTTCCCCCAGGATTGCCCTGTATTTAGCTCCATCCATTTTCCATGAACACTGACCAGCTTCCCTGTCCCTGCTGAAGAAAAGCAACCCCACAGCAGTCATGCTCTTTTTGACAGTGGGAATGGTGTTTTAGTTTTCCACCACACATAGCGTTTTTCATTTACCCCCAAAAGCTCAACTTTGGTCTCATTTGACCAAAGCACCATCTTCCATGTGGTAGCTGTATCCCCTACATGACTTTTTGCAAACTGCAAAATGAACTTCTTATGGCTTGCTTTCAAAAATGGCTTTCTTCTTGCCACTCTTCCATAAAGGCCAGATTTGTGGAGTATTTGACTAATAGTTGTCCCATGGACAGGTTCTCCCACCTAAACTGTAGATATCTGCAGCTCCTTTAGAGTGACTGTGGGCTTCTTGGCTGCTTCTCTAATTAGTCAAATTAATGCTATTCCTGCTTGGAATGTCAGTTCAGATGGACGGACATGTCTTGGTAGGTTTTCAATTGTACCTTACTGCTACCATTTTTGATTGATGGACTGAACAGTGCTCCATGAGATGTTCAGAGCTTGGGCTATTTTTTTTTTTTTTATAACCGAACCCTGATTTACTCTTATCCACAACTTTATCTCTCACTTATCTGGTAGGTTCCTTGGTTTTGATGATACTGTTTGATTCCTAATATTTTCGAACAAACCTCTCAGACCTTCATAGTACAGTTGTGGTTATACTGGGAATAGATTACACACAGTTGGACTCAATTTACTAATTACATGCCTTTTGGAGTCTATTGGTCACTCAAGATTTTATTTAGATGTATCAGACTACAGGAGACTGAAAAGCAATGCACATCACTTCTCAGATTTATATTTTTAAAATAATTGCAAAATAATGTATCATTTCTTTTATACTTCACAAATAGATGTTACTTTGTGTTGGTATATCATATAAAATCCCAACAAATTACATTTAAGTTTGTAGGTGTAATGTGGAAAAATTTGATTAAGGCTGGCGTCACACTATCAGTATTTGGTCAGTATTTTACATCAGTATTTGTAAGCCAAAACCAGGAGTGGAACAAATAGAGTAAAAAGTATAACAGAAACATATGCACCACTTCTGTATTTATCACCCACTCCTGGTTTTGGCTTACAAATACTGATGTAAAATACTGACCAAATTCTGCGAGTGTGACGGCAGACTAAATTCAGAAGGTATGGATACTTTGTAATACAACACCTTGAAAAAGTTGCTTATTTCCTTTGTGTTCTATTGATGTATTAATATAAAAATTAAAATGATGATTACTCTTTAAAAGAATTGCTGCAGTAGTCGCAATCTATCCCGAGATATCAGGGGTTAGGGCTCGTTCACATGAGCGTATAACTTAGACGAGTGCTGTCTGATGTATTATCGTTTCGCACTCGGACAGATCTGTTTTTTTTTCTACAGACTGCACATCAGATCACCACACCCATTCAAGTTTAAAACATTGCACTGCACTTGGATGTCATCTGAGTGCAGTCTGATTTATGCAAACTCAGACAATGGAGAAATTGAGTTCTACATGTTGCTGTGCTACGATTCACTCATCCAAAAGAATCAGATCACACGAAGCTGACACTTAGCTCAAACTCTGATTAGCGTTTAAGCCGAGTGTCATTTACATCACATGAGAGAATCAATGCTCATGTGAGCGATCCCATGTGTGTGGCAGCTCCAACTCCCAACTCTCAATTTATGGGCTCATTCACACCACCATATAAATCGAAAAAGTGTGATCTGATTTATTATAGGATAACACTCAAACCAATGTTATTCAATGGGGAGTGCTTTTTTTCACTGACAGAATTTGTCTGTGAAAAAATTGCAACATGGGATGTCATACAGAGCCACAGTGTGGCATCTGATTTTTACAGAAAAATTACAATTCTGTAACATAGAAATGCTTGTGAAAATGGTTAGCTGAATAAAACAATAGATTGCATATGGATGACCAGTGAGAAAAAAAACGTAGCACTTTCTGGATGAAAATCGTAGCGATATTTTATACTATTGTGTGACCCTAGCCTAACCAATGATATTGCTGGCTGAGTCTTGACTACGCCTGCGAGAATCTCAAATTCATAATGATTCCAAGATTTTGCGTATCACCCCTACTCTGGAACCCTCTACGACAACACATCAGACTCTCGCCTACCATCGAAACCTTCAAAAAGAACCTGAAGACCTACCTCTTCCGACAAGCCTACAACCTGCAGTAACCACCGATCGACCAAACCGCTCTATCCTCACCTACTGTATCCTCACCCATACCTTGTAGATTGTGAGCCTTCGCGGGCAGGGTCCTCATTCCTCCTGTACCAGATATGACTTGTATTGTTTAAGATTATTGTACTTGTTTTTATTATGTATACCCCTCCTGACATGTAAAGCGCCATGGAATAAATGGCGCTATAACAATAAATAATAATAATAATAATTCCCCAAATCATTTTTGTAACTGTGATTCAGGCTAAGATACAACCTTGTCATATGAAACCCAAGTAAGTTTAACCCCGTTATGCAAAAAATAAGTCCCCCACACAACTACGAAAAAATAAAGTTATGGCTCTAGCAATATGGCGACATAATAAACCATTGTTATTTTGAAATAATTAGGTTTTATGATAACAAAGGTGATAAAATGTACATGAACGCATACAATGCTCAGTATAACTTAGTTCACTCAGTTTAAAAGTAAGATATCAATATCTCAGTGAATACAAGAACAATTTCTAAAATTTTGAAAAGATTGTGTTTCAAGAATAACCTCTTTTCGAGCATTGACACTGGATGGAAAGTGATGCTCAACTTGTCTCATCAGAATTCCCCAAAGGTGTTTCAGTTGAGTAAAGACCAGGAAACACTCTTGGCCATTGAATCACTTCGACATTTTCTTCTTTAGAAATGTTATAGATGTGTGTTTTGGATCATTGTCATATTGTAAAGTGCTTGTCTGCCAAGGGCACAGAATGATGATAGCATCGTCTCTTTCAATATAGAGCAGTACATCTGTGAATTCATAACACCACAAAGAAACTTAGCTCCCCAACGCTAGCAGCACTCATAGAGCCCCACATCAGGCATTGCCACCACCATGTTTTACTGCAGGTGCCATGCATTTACATAAAATGTCCATCTACTAAAGACATGGAGCAATGGTAGAATTTTCTCATTCACTATAGAACAGTATCTCTGTGAATACATAATACAATCTATGAACTGTAGCTCCCCAACACCAGGAGCACTCATGCAGCACATAAGGACACTGCCATCACCATGCTTCACTGTAGGCACCATGCATGGGAGGAAGCAGAGGAAGTATGTGAAGTTTTTTTGTAAGGAGCAGACAGAAGTGTGTTTGATGAAAGATGCCCAACACACATGTTGTGATTGCATTTTAGGCATAGGGGTCTACTGAAGACTCCCGTACCTATCATGATGGTACTTCTATGAAAGCCAACCCCTAGCTGGCGTTCATAGGAGACTCTACTATATACAGCAATACTGAGGTATTGCTGTATATACTACAATCTGCTGATTACAAGTCCAAGTCCCCCAAGCAGACTGCAAAATACACCAAAAAGTAAGTATGAAAAATATAAAAATAATATACAAAAAATCAAGTTTCCCTCCTTTTCACTCAACAGTGCAAAAAATGCAATAAGAAGTGATCTAAACATGTTATCTACCCCAAAATGGCAAAAATAAAAACAGCTCAGGGGCACAAAAAATAAGTCCTCAAACAGCTCCATAGAAAACTGAAAATGACGACATGCAACAATTTGTTTTTCATGTATTGCAACACTATAGCAACCCGGTTTGCCTGTGAGATGGAAGCTGGAGTTGAGAGGAACCTGCAGCTGTGTCAGTTATAATCACACACAGCTCTGCAGTGAGATCAGGAGAGCATAGAGCGGCCATTACACATCACGTGGGTAATGCCCCCTTTTATTTAAAACAAGCTGTGGAAGCAGATTCCCATACAGATCAGTGTCCAGCCCATAGATCTTAACAGTTCATTTACATATAAGAAAAACATGGTGTCAAGGTATCCTTTTATTCAGCTTCCCATGACCTGCATGCTTTTTAGGGTTGATCCTACTGACAGATTCACATTAAATTCATTACATATGAGCTATTCTGGAAGTGCTAATGATACACAGATCTGTTTCCTTCCAGTGGCCTTTTTCACATTTGATTCGAACACTGCACATCGGGATATCGTTTTGTCCAATGATAACATGACAGCGTCTTGCAGCAGTTACGATGACAGAGTGGTTTTGGGCACAGCTGCATTCTCCAAAGGAGTTCATTACTGGGAGGTACAAGTTGACAGATACGACAACCATCCTGATCCAGCTTTTGGTGTTGCCAGAATTAATGTAGTGAAGGACATGATGCTGGGAAAAGATGATAAGGCCTGGGCCATGTATGTGGATAATAATCGCAGCTGGTTCATGCACTGCAACTCTCATACTAACAGGTAAGTGCTAAGAAACAGGTCACATAGCATGAATGTCTTAAGATGTTCTTAAAGAGGATGTTAATATTATTGAAATCCACCGCACTCCCTGTGTGGAATATCTTAGAAACAAAAGGATTTTTTTAAACTTGCTAATTTATTCAAGTGAAAAACAGAAATCAATCAAATGTGACAGATCAAATAGTAGGCACTTATTAAACAATTGTACAAGCGACTCAATGTGATTGACGTTTCGACCCTCCCGGGTCTTACTCTAAAGTCACACTGTGAATACAAAACAGTATATACAAAATCTTTAGTTACAAAATATACAAAAATTACAAGACAACACATATAAAAAGCAATATATACAGTATAAAGGGTATGTTTAGACTTATAATATTATACCCCAATAGACTACGTTGTGAGGCTAAGTTGTAGCATAAGGTCTGTCAAATGGGAGTCAGTCACGTGACAATGTGTCTACGAGTGCTTCTGTAGTAAAAAGTATAGTTGTTACCTTAATCCAGGATTTATGAGTGGCTCTTATGGGAAAGAGGATGTTGTCCCTGTAGTGTCAGGGGGCTGGGGAGAATGATAGTGACGTTAGCAGCCTGTGATGGATAGGCAGTTACATAGAGGCCCAACATACGTCCAAAAGTAATAGTGATTTACCAGGTACAGTCTCTTTGATACCAAGTATGGCCTAATAGTTGATTTTTCTCTGAGTATGACCTGTAATACCATATACATAAGGGTCAGTGAAAGGTAGTTAATAGTAGTACCCTGGTGTATCTAGAATGAATAATCACCTTGTTGAGGAATAGCAGCGGTGCATCAGCGTTAAAGAGGATGTGTCATCAGAGAAAGCGCCTTTCAGAATGAAGCCACCTTGTCAATAATGGTGGCATGTCCCACTCCGAGCATCCAGGATAAGCAGCTACAGGTACATCTCACAAAATTAGAATGTCATAAAAAAGTTAATATATTTTAGTTCTTCAACACAAAAAGTGAAACTCATATTATAAAGAGTCATTACAGAGGGATCTATTTCAAGTGTTTATTTCTGTTAATGTTGATGATTATGGCTGAAGCCAATGAAAACCCAAAAGTCATTGTCTCAGTAAATTAGAATACTTTATAACACCAGCTTTAAAAATGATTTTAAAATCCGAAATGTTGGCCTACTGAAATGTATGCTCACTAAATGCACTCGATACTTGGTTGGGGCTCCTTTTGCATCAATTTCTGCATCAATGTGGCATGGCATGGAGGTGATCAGCTTATGGCACTGCTGAGGTGTTATGGAAGCCCAGGTTGCTTTCATAGCAGCCTTCAGCTCATTTGCATTGTTAGGTCTGCTGTCTCATCTTCCTCTTGACAATACCCCATATTTTCTCTATGGGGATAAGGTCAGGCGATCTTGCTGGCCAATCAAGCACAGTGATACTGTTGTTTTTAAACCAGGTATTTATACTTTTGGCAGTGTGGACATGTGCCAAGTCCTACTGGAGAATTAAATTTCCATCTCCAAAAAGCTTGTCTGCAGAGGAAAGCATGAAGTGCTGTAAAATTTCCTGGTAGACAGCTATGCTGACTTTGGTCTTGATAAAACACAGTGGATCTTCACCAGCAGATGACATGGCTCCCCAAACCATCACTGATTGTGGATGGTTTTTAATGCAATGTTGCGGCGACCAAAAAAATGTAATTTTGGCGTTTTGATTTTTTTTCTCGTTTCGATGTTTAACGATCTGGTTAATCCTTTTTATTGATAGATCGGGCGATTCTTAATGCGGCGATATGTGTAGGTTTGATTTTTTTTTTAATTGTTTTATTTTGATTGGGGCGAAAGGGGGGTGATTTGAACTTTTATATATTTTTTATTTTTGTAATATTTTTAAACACATTTTTTTTTTAATTTTGGCATGCTTCAATAGCCTTCATGGGAGCTAGAAGCATCCACTACTCGATCGCCTCTGCTACATAGAGGTGATACACAGATCACCTCTATGTAGCTGAATTACTGCATTGCTATGATCGCCATCCGCAGGGTGGCGCTCATAGAAATCCGTCATCAGCAACCATAGAGGTCTTCAGGAGACCTCTGGTTGTGATTGCAACACACAGATGACCGGCCGGCAGCACTTGTTAAATGCCGCTGTCAGAGTTTGACAGTGGCATTTAGTTAATGGCCGCGGGCAGGTCTCGATTCCGCTCGCGCCCATTGCGGGCACATGTCAGCTGTTGAAAACAGCTGAGATGTCGTGGCTTTGAGGTGGGCTCACCGCCGGAGCCCACCTCAAAGCAGGGGATACTGCCAGCTGATGTACTATTCCGTCAGCTTAATATACTATAGAAGTCATGTGGGTAGACAACGTGATAAACTGCAGGGAAGTAAACAGAAACTGGCAGAGACCACTGGAGCAGTGTGGGGCATTAAAGATTTTGGTTTTTTTTTAATTGTAAAGTAACCCTTTCTTTCAGAAAAAAATAAAACAAACATTTTATATAAATGAATATATACAGTGGGTATGGAAAATATTCAGACCCCTTTCAATTTTTCACTCTTTTTTTCATTGCAGCCATTTGGTAAATTCAAAAAAGTAATTTTTTTTTCTTATTAATGTGCACTCTGCACCCCATCTTGACTGAAAAAAACAGAAATGTGGTAATTTTTGCAAATTTATTAAAAAAGAAAAACTGAAATATCACATGGTCATAAGTATTCAGACCCTTTGATCAGTATTAAGTAGCAGCACCCTTTTGAGCTAGCTAGTACAGCCATGAGTCTTCTTGGGAATGATGCAACAAGTTTTTCACACCTGGATCCTCTGCCATTCTTCCTTGCAGATCCTCTCCAGTTCCGTCTGGTTGGATGGTTAACGTTGGTGGACAGCCATTTTCAGGTCTTTTCAGAGATGCTCAATTGGGTTTAGGTCAGGGCTCTGGCTGGGCCAGTCAAAAATGGTGACAGAGTTGTTCTGAAGCCACTCCTTTGTTATTTTAGCTGTGTGCTTAGGGTCATGGCCGAAGGTTCACCTTCCAACAAGACAAAGTCTGAGGTCCAGAGCCCTCTGGAGGAGGTTGTCATGCAGAATATCTCTGTACTTGCCCACATTCATATTTCCTTCAATGACAACCAGTCATCCTGTCCCTACAGCTGAAAAACACCCCGATAGCATGATGCTGCCACCACCATGTTTCACTCTTGGGCAGGTGATGAGCAGTGCCTGGTTTTCTCCACACATACCGCTTAGAATTATCACCAAAAAGGTCTATCTTCGTCTCATCAGACCAGAGAATCTTATTTCTCATAGTCTGAGAGTCTTTCATGTTATTTTTGGCAAACTCTATGTGGGCTTTCATATGTCTTGCACTAAGGAGAGGCTTCCGTCAGGCCACTCTGCCACAAAGGCCCAACTGGTGGAGGGCTGCAGGGATAGTTGACTTTGTGGAACTTTCTCCCATCTCCCTACTGCATCTCGAGTTCAGCCACAATGATCTTGGGGTTCTTATTTACCTCTCTCACTTAGGCTCTTCTCACACGAGTGCTCAGTTTGGCTGAACGGCCAGGTCTAGGAAGACTTCTCGTGGTCCCAAATTTCTTCCATTTTAGGATTATGGAGGCCACTGTGCTCTTAGGAACCTTGGGTACTGCAGAAATTCTGTTGTAACCTTGGCCAGATCTGTGCCTTGCCACAATTCTGTCTCTGAGCTCCTTGGCCAGTTCCTTTGACATCATGATTCTCATTTGGTCTGACATGCACTGTGAGCTGTGAGGTCTTATATAGACAGGTGTGTGTCTTTCCAAATCAAGTCCTATCAGTTTAATTAAACGGTGACCAGAAAATTGCACACAGGAAAATTGCACACAGGAAAATTGCCCACAGGAAAAATGCCCACAGGAAAATTCCCCACACGGAAAATTCCCCACACGGAAAATTCCCAATTGCATCATCACAAAGTTTCAGATCTATGATTTTTCAGGTGCAAGGTTCACATGATATGTGAAAAGTGCCCACAGACATGAATACTCACAGGAAAACAGTAGAGAGTTATAGTTGAGATGCTCTGCAGAACAGAGAATAGCATAGAGCTATAGGCTAAATGCTCTGCAGGACAGGGGGATAGTATTCAGGTATATGTGAGATGCTCTGCAGGGCAGGAGAACAATATAGAATTATAGATGAGATGCTCTGCAGGGCAGGAGAATAATATAGAATTATAGGTGAGATGCTCTGCAGGGCAGGAGAATAATATAGAATTATAGGTGAGATGCTCTGCAGGGCAGGATAATAATATAGAATTATAGGTGAGATGCTCTGCAGATCAGGAGAACAATATAGAATTATAGGTGAGATGCTCTGCAGGGCAGGAGAATAATATAGAATTATAGGTGAGATGCTCTGCAGATCAGGAGAATAATATAGAATTATAGGTGAGATGCTCTGCAGGGCAGGAGAATAATATAGAATTATAGGTGAGATGCTCTGCTGGGTACAGGTCCTCTGGGTACAGGTGCCTGCTTCTGCTGTATCTGCGTCTTCACTGAAGATGCAGATCCAGATGACTGTAACAATTATAGTGGAACACACAGGAATCTCTTGGCTAGAGACAAAAAGCAGCAGAACCAAATATAGTGATAAGTCTGTATTATTCAAACAAACACTGGTGCAAAGCGTGAGCAAGTTCATAACACAGCAAACAAGGTGAAATCAGGATAAGTTCCTTGCAGCTCTGCTGCAGGCAAAGTTAGTATTCAAACGCACAAACGTGGGTGCAGCATGTGCCCAACAGTTCAAGTGGATGGCAAACTGAGTCCTTTTTAGGAATGGTGTATTTGCAGCTTCGCTGCAGGCAAAGTCTTATAGATGTAGCACCTTCTGGGGAAATGCAGACGATAAGACACAGTTCAAACCAGGGCTGACAGTTTTAGCAACGATAATAGAGGACACGGCACTCAAGGTTTGTAGGAGGTGCACAAGTTAGGTATCCAACCCATCAATCATATAGAATAAATTACTTGGCACTCAAGAGATAGTCTTTGCAAGATAAAACGTGAACAATTCGTTTATTAGGTGCATCCAGTTCCACATAAATTGAACGTTTTCGGTCTAATCATAAGACCTTCATCAGAAAGGTTATTGAGTACTGGATGATGTGAACAATCTGATAGGGCCCATAAGGTGCCAGCATCAGAGCAGTCCTGGGAGAGGGAGGGCGCCTGTCAGAGGGTATAGAAGGCGAGCGCTGTGGGAGGCGAACTAATCGCAGGAGCAGAAGCGCTGTAACGCCGGAGGACGCACGGCGTCCTCCGGCGTTACAGCGCTTCTGCTCCTGCGATTAGTTCGCCTCCCACAGCGCTCGCCTTCTATACCCTCTGACAGGCGCCCTCCCTCTCCCAGGACTGCTCTGATGCTGGCACCTTATGGGCCCTATCAGATTGTTCACATCATCCAGTACTCAATAACCTTTCTGATGAAGGTCTTATGATTAGACCGAAAACGTTCAATTTATGTGGAACTGGATGCACCTAATAAACGAATTGTTCACGTTTTATCTTGCAAAGATTATCTCTTGAGTGCCAAGTAATTTATTCTATAAGTTTTAGCAACGAGTCCAGAAGCAGAGCAGAGCTTCAAGTCCAAACAGTCACACAAACCAGCAGGGAAAAGCAAACAAACTAGCTGTAGCAGGATGAGCTTACATGTCCAGCAGGTAGGAGAGGAATGCAGAGAAATGCAGGTGAACCTCTGAGAGCTGAGAAGGATTAGCTGAATAGGCGGAGCCGGAGAATCTGGAGAGGGGAAGTCTCTTGCAGCACAAGCCAGAAATTCAGGCAGAATACAGAAGCAAAGGGAATGAAGCAAGCCAGGCTTATAAAGACAGGGCAGTCAGATCACATGAGCAGATTTGAGGCAGCAGACACCATCTTGGAAAATGGCGATAAACCAGGAATTCAGAGTCCTTACATTACTTCCCCCTTAACAGCGGCCTCAGGACAATCCCGGACCTGGTTTCTCTGGGTGTCTCTGATGGAACTGAGTAATCTTCTGTGGAGCACAGATGTTAGCAATGGGTTCCCAAGAGTCCTCCTCAGGTGGATATCCTTGCCATCTTATAAGATACTGAAGACGATTTCTGTGGATCCTTGAATCAATGATTTCCTCTACCAAGAATTGTTCTGGCCCATCAGCCGATATGGGTCGTGGAGGGGGCACAGAGCGTCCCTGAAAGCTATTGGGAGAAACAGGCTTCAATAGAGAGACATGAAATACTGGGTGTACCTTCATAGTCTTCGGCAGCTTTAGACGGCAGGCCACAGAACTCACGATACCGTTGATCTTGAAAGGACCAATGAACTTCTGTCCCAGTTTCTGTGAAGGAACGTTCAGTCTTAGATTCTTAGTAGATAACCATACTGAATCTCCTACCTTGAACATGGGAGCTGGCTTTCGGAATCTATCCGCCGACCTCTTGTAACGTTCCTGAGCTGAAGTTAAGAATTCCTTAAGGACTTCTAGATTTTCCTTCAAAGCAGTCAATCTCTCCTCCACTGCCGGAACTGGAACATCCATTGGAGATCTAGGAAAGATGCTTGGGTGATAACCTAGATTAGCGAAGAAAGGCGTTACCATAGTGGAGGCATTCTGAGAATTATTGTAGGAGAATTCCGCTAAAGGAAGCAGTTCCAACCAGTCATCCTGAAGATGGCAGACGTAGCATCGTAGATATTGCTCCAGAGTCTGATTGGTTCGCTCAGTCTGACCATTCGTCTGAGGGTGATATGCGGAAGAAAGACAAACATCAATATTAAGCGCAGAACAAAACCCCTTCCAGAATCTTGACGTGAACTGAACTCCACGATGAGAAATAACTTCATTTGGGACCCCATGCAGCCGAAAAATATTCTGTATTACTAAATTTACAGTCTCTTTAGCTGAGGGGAGGCCGGCACAAAGAACAAAATGAGCAGCCTTATTCAGACGATCAACTACCACTAGAATAGTGTTCATGCCACCAGAAGTAGGAAGATCCACAATGAAGTCCATAGAGATTGAGCCCCACGGGCGAGATGGAATAGGTAGTGGTTGAAGTAGACCCGTAGGAGAAGCACGAGGAGTTTTATAACGAGCACATACCTCACAAGAGAGCACATAGTCCTTAGTATCCTTCAGGCAAGTTGGCCACCAGAAAAATCGGCTCAGGAACTCTTGCGTCTTCTGTACCCCCCTATGACCAGCCAACTTGGAGTCATGTACCAACTTGAGGATCTGCAGACGTACGGCCTCAGGAATGTAGATGCGTTGGTCACGGAACCACAAGCCTCCCCTAAGGGCAAGATTGATATCCACAGGCGGGTTAGCAAGAAATACATCACCATCATAGGCCTCTTTGATCCTTGTCCATAGATCTGAATCATGGATTACTCCGATGAAGTTGGCATCCGAAAGAATGGTCTTGAACGGGGCTCCAGGTACGGAATCCGCAGAATGGATTCGGGACAAGGCATCAGCCTTCCCGTTACGTGAACCTGGACGGTACGAAATAATAAAGTTAAATTGGTTTAAAAACAAGTTCCACCGAGCCTGACGTGGAGACAGACATTTAGCAGATCTGAGGAACTCCAAATTGCGATGATCGGTGAGCACTACGATCTGTTGTGCGGCCCCTTGCTGATGATGTCTCCATTCCTTAAAGGCTGCAATAATCGCTAGGAGTTCCTTATCCTTATCTCCCACGTCGTAGTTCCTTTCTGCAGGGGTAAGTCTACGAGAAAAGAAAGCACAAGGATGTAATAGAGCCTTCTCTCCAGTTCTCTGAGAGAGAATGGCTCCCAGTGCCCAATCAGAAGCGTCCACCTCCACGATGAAAGGCGGTGCTGGGTCTGGATGAATCAAAAGCGGAGCTGAGGTAAAACAAGACTTAAGCCGATCAAAAGCCTCCTGAGCCTGTGAAGACCACTTAAAGGATCTTTCCTTCTTAGTCAGAGAAGTGATGGGACGGACAATCTCTGAAAAATTTCTTATGAAACGTCTATAAAAATTTGCAAAGCCGATAAAGCGTTGAACCTCCTTAATGTTCTTTGGCACCGGCCAATCCAGGATTGCTTGAATCTTACTGGATTCCATGTTTATCCCCTGAGGAGAGATGACATAACCTAATTACTGAATTTCTGAACGATGAAACTCACATTTCTCCGGCTTGATATAAAGATGGTTCTCTTGCAAACGCTTTAAAACCATTTTGACGTGTTCTTGATGCTCCTGTAGAGAGTCAGAAAAAATTAGAATGTCATCCAGATAGATTACAACAAACTGGTCCAGTAAATCTCTAAAAATATCATTGGCGAGATGTTGAAACGTTGCTGGGGCATTGCACAGCCCAAAAGGCATTACCAAGTACTCAAAATGTCCATACCGACATCTGAATGCCATCTTCCATTCATCACCTGGTCGGATACGTATCAGATTATACGCCCCGCGAAGATCCAATTTAGAGAATACCTTGGCATGACGGATTCTTTCCAACAGTTCTGGGATCAAAGGCAAGGGATAACGATTCCGGATGGTCACCTTATTGAGTTCCCGATAGTCTATGCAGGGTCTTAGGGTCCCATCCTTCTTCTTTACAAAAAAAATAGGTGCCCCTGCTGGCGAGGAAGAAGGACGTATAAAGCCTTTGGCCAAATTTTCGTCAATATACTCTTTCAAAGCTTGGAGCTCGGGAGCTGCCAAAGGGTAGACGTTACTGAAAGGAATAGCTGCCCCTGGAAGCAGTTCAATGGGACAATCATACTCCCTATGTGGAGGAAGCTGATCTGCCTTTGTCTTATCACAGATGTCAGAGTATTCCTTATATACAGCAGGTAAAGTAAATACTGGTTCAGAGGGTTCCAAATCAAGAGACTCCGGAACAGTTTCCTTTACGGTTGAATCACTCCTGGTTGGGAATGTAATCTCCTTGGTCTCCCAGTTGATTGTTGGATTCTGTGAGCGCAGCCAAGGAATGCCTAGAATCACAGGAAAATGAGGAGAAGAAATTACTAAAAATGAGAGCTGCTCCTGATGGTCCGGTTCCAATAAGATGGCAAGCGGTACAGTCTCGTGATCAACAGGCCCAGAAACTAAAGGTGAGCCATCTACCGTCTCCATAGCAATTGGAGAAGCTCTATGCTGGATCTCTATGCCGTGTTTCTTGGCAAATGCAATGTCCATAAAATTACCCCCTGCGCCGGAATCAATCATGGCTGCGCTAGGGATCCACTGTCCAGAACATAAGATTTTTATAGGGAGTGAGCAGTGAGAGTCTTTTTCCTTCTGCTCCCTGGAAGGAGTAGTCATGGAGAGAGAAAGAAAAACAGCATTCAATGGTAGGCTAAATTCAGAGACATCAGATTCATCGTCATCATTATCGTATTCCCCTACCACTGCTAACACCTTGCTAGGCCGCTTCGGACAGTTGATTAAGAATTGATCAGATTGGCCGCAATAAAAGCAAAGACTCTCCCGGAGGCGACGCTCCCGACGTTCATTACTCTCACGTCTCTGCACCGAGTCAATTTGCATAGGCACTACCTCAGTCTCCCGAGTGGCTTTACCTGCAGGTTCTTTGGGAGAAAGGGAATAATTAGACATACGATTAAATACCGCCAATTTCTCCTGTCTACGCTCAGTAAGGCGAATATCAATGCGTACACAATGTTGGATAAATGTTTCTAGCTCTTGTGGCGACTCTGAGTGGGCTAATTCATCCTTTATAACACTAGACAGACCTCTCTTAAAAATAGGCAATTGTGCATAAGAATCCCAGTTAGTATCCACAGCTAGCCTTATAAAATCAGTGGCATATTCAATAACTGAACGTTTACCCTGACGCAAGGACAGTAAGGCGGTCTCAGCAGAGGCGCGGCGGTTAGGGTCATCGAACATTAATGCCATGGCAGCCAAAAAATCATCCAATACATTTAAACTTGGATCACGAGACTCGATCATCGGATTCGCCCAGGCGAGCGCTCATGATGTCAATAGCATAATAATACACAACACTTTAGATCGATCTGTGTGGAAGCGGTCAGCATGCACATCAAAATATAACAAACATTCATTTACAAAACCACGAAATTTATCACGATCACCATTGTATCGGAATGGCGGCAGCTTAGGAGGACTGACTGCCTGCGGCTGTCCCGGGGGTAAGACCACTTGTGTGGCCATCTGAGCACTTAAGTCCTGAAAAGCCTGTCCATACTGGGACTCCATGTCTTTAAATTTATTTTCCTGAGCGTCCATTCGAGTACTCAGATCCTGCAGAGTCTGTCCAAACACCTGCTGATTATGTTCCAAGCCTCCAACCTTACTCTGCAGACTGCCCATCTCCTTTTGCAGAGATCTCATCATAGAAAACAGTTGTTCAATCCTAGGTTCAGTAGCCATTGTCTCAGCAGATTCCTTATTTGGCTTGTGTATCCTGTAACAATTATAGTGGAACACACAGGAATCTCTTGGCTAGAGACAAAAAGCAGCAGAACCAAATATAGTGATAAGTCTGTATTATTCAAACAAACACTGGTGCAAAGCGTGAGCAAGTTCATAACACAGCAAACAAGGTGAAATCAGGATAAGTTCCTTGCAGCTCTGCTGCAGGCAAAGTCAGTATTCAAATGCACAAACGTGGGTGCAGCATGTGCACAACAGTTCAAGTGGATGGCAAACTGAGTCCTTTTTAGGAATGGTGTATTTGCAGCTTTGCTGCAGGCAAAGTCTTATAGATGTAGCACCTTCTGGGGAAATGCAGACGATAAGACACAGTTCAAACAAGGGCTGACAGTTTTAGCAAAGAGTCCAGAAGCAGAGCAGAGCTTCAAGTCCAAACAGTCAAATAAACCAGCAGAGAAAAGCAAACAAACTAGCTGTAGCAGGATGAGCTTACATGTCCAGCAGGTAGGAGAGGAATGCAGAGAAATGCAGGTGAACCTCTGAGAGCTGAGAAGGTTTAGCTGAATAGGCGGAGCCGGAGAATCTGGAGAGGGGAAGTCTCTTGCAGCACAAGCCAGGGATTCAGGCAGAATACACACGCAAAGGGAATGAAGCAAGCCAGGCTTATAAAGACAGGGCAGTCAGATCACATGAGCAGATTTGAGGCAGCAGACACCATCTTGGAAAATGGCGATAAACCAGGAATTCAGAGTCCTTACAATGACATGCATCATGTTGCAGAGACCCGTGGGGTCCCAGCACTGCGATACATGCTGCCGGCGCGTTGGCTGTGAGCTGACATCAGAGGTGCAGCCACAGGGAGCGGTGCATGAAATGGAGCACACTCCGATGTCAGCTGCTGGGCTGTGCGGTGGCTACAAAAGACCCTGGGCGACGTGGGAGCAGAGGAAAGGTGAGCAGAATGTTATTGTTTTTAATTATGCATTAGGGTCAGAACGGGGACACATACACTAGGATTGGGGACCATGTAAACCAGGATAGGGACATATATACCAGAAAGGGGGCATAAATACCAGGATGGGGATCATGTGGACCATACATACTAGGATGGGGACCATATATACCAGCATTAGGACATATATACCAGGATGCAGACATATTCACCAGGATGATGGGCATATATACCAGTATGGGGGACATTACTACATAATGAAGGGGGAGGGGGGCAATTCATACGTCTTTATAGAATTTAGAACACTACAGGGGGCCATACATCTGACCAACGTGTGTGTGGGGGAAAAGGGCCAAATTTCACACTGGGGCCCATCGGACTCCACTGCAAAAGCATATCATACATTCTCAGCAAGAACACAAAGTGGTACAAGTGACAGAATCTCACCTTTCTGCTGTGCCTTCTGGGCTTCCAGGACCAACTATCTCTGCCAGCAGCAGTGATACTTTTGTGAGCACTGATAGCAGTGATGGCTCCTCTGGATCACACTGCTGCTGGTTCTGCATATGCTGCTGTTTTGGGCTGGTGGGAGGAGTAAGGCAGAATCAGTGAGAGATGAGAGCAGACTAGATCTATCTATTGCTGATAATGACAGACTGCTGCAAACCACAGATCATCATTTTTGCAGTTTTGCACTACGTCAACTGTAAATCACAAGTTGATCACATATTATGTGAACATACTCACCTTGCACCTGAAATATCATAGATCTGAAACTTTTGTGATGCTTTAATTGGCAATTTTCCGTGTGGGGAAGTTTCCGTGTGGGGAAGTTTCCACGCGGGGATTTTTCCTGTGGGCATTTTTCCTGTGTGCATTTTTCAGGGAACCTAATTAAACACAGCTGAACTCCAATGAAGGAGCAGAACCATCTCAAGGAGGATCACAAGGAAATGGACAGCATGTGACTTAAATATGAGTGTCTAAATACTTATGACCATGTGATATTTCAGATTTTCTTTTTCATTAAATTTGCAAAAATTACTACATTTCTGTTTTTTTCAGTCAAGATGGGGTGCAAAGTGTACATTAATGAGAAAAAAAATGAACTTTTTTGAATTTACCAAATGGCTGCAATGAAACAAAGAGTGAAACATTTAAAGTGATCTGAATACTTGCTGTACCCACTGTATAATATTCAAACTTATAGTAGAAATTATAACCTAGATGACTTAACACAAATTTATTAAAATGAAAAGACACTGTGCATCCATGTGTTATCTATACATATAAATTATATATCTAATATATAATGCTGAATGTGTGTGTGTACAGTTAGGGCCAGAAATATTTGGACAGTGACGCAAGTTTTGTTATTTTAGCTGTTTACAAAAACATGTGCAGAAATACAATTATATATATAATATGGGCTGAAAGTGCACACTCCCAGCTGCAATATGATAGTTTCCACATCCAAATCGGAGAAAGGGTTTAGAAATCATAGCTCTGTAATGCATAGCGTCCTCTTTTTCAAGGGACCAAAAGTAATTGGACAATGGACTCTAAGGGCTGCAATTAACTCTGAAGGCGTCTCCCTCGTTAACCTGTAATCAATGAAGTAGTTAAAAGGTCAGGGGTGGATTCCAGGTGTGTGGTTTTGCATTTGGAAGCTGTTGCTGTGAGCAGACAACATGCGGTCAAAGGAACTCTCAATTGAGGTGAAGCATAACATCCTGAGGCTGAAAAAAAAAAATCCATCAGAGAGATAGCAGACATGCTTGGAGTAGCAAAATCAACAGTTGGGTACATTCTGAGAAAAAAGGAATTGACTGGTGAGCTTGGGAACTCAAAAAGGCCTGGGCGTCCACGGATGACAACAATGGTGGATGATCGCCGCATACTTAATTTGGTGAAGAAGAACCCGTTCACAACATCAACTGAAGTCCAGAACACTCTCAGTGAAGTAGGTGTATCTGTCTCTAAGTCAACAGTAAAGAGAAGACTCCATGACAGTAAATACAAAGGGTTCACATCTAGATGCAAACCATTCATCAATACCAAAAATAGACAGGCCAGAGTTAAATTTGCAGAAAAACACCTCAAGAAGCCAGCTCAGTTCTGGAAAAGTATTCTATGGACAGATGAGACAAAGATCAACCTGTACTAGAATGATGGGAAGAAAAAAGTTTGGAGAAGAAAGGGAACGGCACATGATCCAAGGCACACCACATCCTCTGTAAAACATGGTGGAGGCAACATGATGGCATGGGCATGCATGGCTTTCAATGGCACTGGGTCACTTGTGTTTATTGATGACATAAGAGCAGACAAGAGTAGCCGGATGAATTCTGAAGTGTACCGGGATATACTTTCAGCCCAGATTCAGCCAAATGCTGCAAAGTTGATTGGACGGCGCTTCATAGTACAAATGGACAATGACCCCAAGCATACAGCCAAAGCTACCCGGGAGTTCATGAGTGCCAAAAAGTGGAACATTCTGCAATGGCCAAGTCAATCTCCAGATCTAAACCCAATTGAGCATGCATTTCACTTGCTCAAATCCAGACTTAAGACGGAAAGACCCACAAACAAGCAAGACCTGAAGGCTGCGGCTGTAAAGGCCTGGCAAAGCATTAAGAAGGAGGAAACCCAGCGTTTGGTGATGTCCATGGGTTCCAGACTTAAGGCAGTGATTGCCTCCAAAGGATTTGCAACAAAATATTGAAAATAAAAATATTTTGTTTGGGTTATGTTTATTTGTCCAATTACTTTTGACCTCCTAAAATGTGGAGTGTTTGTAAAGAAATGTGTACAATTCCTACATTTTCTATCAGATATTTTTGTTCAACCCTTCAAATTAAACGTTACAATCTGCACTTGAATTCTGTTGTAGAGGTTTCATTTCAAATCCAATGTGGTGGCATGCAGAGCCCAACTCGCGAAAATTGTGTCACTGTCCAAATATTTCTGGCCCTAACTGTATGTCTGGGATTGGCATCTACACCGTCGCAGCTACAGCCACAAGATTTGGCACAGTCACATGTCTGGACCCCGAGAGCGTCATAGGCTATGTTGTGAGGCGAAATTTTAACCCCGCGCGTTCCAATTCACCAAACAATTTTGCCCCTATCTACATAATGGGGGAAAAAGTGAAAGGAAAAGTGTTGGAGGCAAATTGACAGCTGCCAGATGTGAACAAGGGGGACTTAAAGAATGAGAGCGATGGCGCCAAAGAGTATATACCGTACAGTTGCTAAGGTGGGGCCCCGACATGGGATACTCACCACACACGGGGATATGAACACACACACAAAATGCGCCACACACTACCACGTGCTTGAACACATATACCACCCTCAGCACACATTTCACCACACATACTTCAACCTCGCCACATAAAAGTCGAAACACAAGTCGCCGCTCAAAACTCGCCACGTGCAAAACTTGCCACATGCAAAACTAGGCTCACGCAAAACTCTCCACACATGCAAAACTCACCTCATGGAAAACTCGCCACACGCAAAACTTGCACACGTGGAAAAATTGCCACATGCACAAAAGTTGCAACGCATGCAAAAATTGCCTCACACAAAACTTGCACATACTTAAAACACATAAAACTCGCCACGCGCAAAACTCGCCATGTGCAAAACTTGCTGCACACAACTTGCTACACTAACCTGTCACATGCAACTCGACACAAAAAGTTGCTACACGCATGTCACCACACAAAACTCATCCCACAAAAGTCGCTACATGCATGTTGCCACATGCAACTCAACACACACAACTTGACACATGAAACTCGCCCTAAAACACACACAAGTCTGGTATTATCCTTCAAAAATAAAAATCTGATTATAAGCAGACAAACTACAAGAGCAACAAATGTACCATATAGGAAATACGGCAGCTATCAGTCACATGACCTGTCTATTATGCGTATGTGTGAGCTAATATATACTGTCAGGGGGGAGGGCTTCCTGTTGGCTGGGGATTTATCAGGCTGCCAATTTAGCTTACAAATACTGAGGTAAAAATACTGACCAAATAACGTGTGAACGCGGTCTAATACAGGAGGAGATGGCATACAGATATAAACTATATACAGGGGAGATGACACAGATATATACTATATACAGGGGAGTTGACACACAGGTATACACTATATACAGGAGGAGATGACACACAGGAATATACTATATACAGGAGGAGATGACACACAGGTATATACAGGAGGAGATGACATACAGGTATATACTATATACAGGAGGAGATGACACACTGGTATATACTATATACAGGAGGAGATGACACACACATACTATATACAGGGGAGATGACACAGGTATATACTATATACAGGAGGAGATGACATACAGGCATATACTATATACAGGAGGACATGACACACAGGTATATACTATATACAGGAGGAGATGACATACAGGTATATATTATATACAAGAGGAGATGACACACTGGTATATACTATATACAGGAGGAGATGACACACAGGAATATACTATATACAGAAGAGCTGACACACAGGTATGTACTATATACAGGAGGAGATTACACAGGTATATACTATATACAGGAGGAGATGACACACACATATATACTTTATACAGGGGAGATGACACACAGATACATACTTTATACAGGAGGAGATGACATACAGGTATATACTATATACAGGAGGAGATGACATACAGGTATATACTATATACAGGAGAAGATGACACACTTGTATATACTATATACAGGAGGATATGACACACAGGAATATACTATATACAGGAGAGATGACACACAGGTATATACTATATACAGGAGGAGATGACACACAGGTATATACTATATACAGGAGGAGATGACACACACACATATATACTATATACAGGAGGAGATGACATACAGGTATATACTATATACAGGAGGAGATGACACACTGGTATATACTATATTCAGGGGAGATGACATACAGGTACATACTATATACAGGGGAGATGACACACAGGTATATACTATATACAGGGGAGATGACACACGTATATTTTACATACAGGAGGAGATGACATACAGGTATATACTATATACAGGAGGAGATGACATACAGGTATATACTATATACAGGAGGAGATGACATACAGCAGGTATATACTATATACAGGGGAGATGACATACAGGTATATACTATATACAGGAGATGACATACAGGTATATACTATATACAGGAGGAGATGATACATAGGTATATACAATATACAGGAGGAGATGACATACAGCAGGTATATACTATTTACAGGGGAGATGACATACAGGTATATACTATATACAGGAGATGACATACAGGTGTATACTATATATAAGGGAGATGACAAACATGTATGTACTGAGGGGAAAATGAGAGGTGTGAGGTGAAAATGAAAAGGTGTGAGTACAAAATGAGAGGAGTGAGGGAAAATAGTGGAGTGATCGGAAAATGACAGATGTGAGGTCGAAATGACAAGTGTTAGGGGGGAATGAGAGGAGTGAGGGAGAAAATGAGAGGAGTGAG
The DNA here is from genome assembly GCF_032444005.1 of Ranitomeya imitator. Taxonomy (NCBI): domain Eukaryota; kingdom Metazoa; phylum Chordata; class Amphibia; order Anura; family Dendrobatidae; genus Ranitomeya; species Ranitomeya imitator. The sequence continues at coordinate 175,391,380 of NC_091286.1, read as the reverse complement.
GGGAAAAATGAGAGGTGTAAGGGGGAAAATGAGAGGCGTTATGGGAAAGTAAGAGAAGTGAGGTGCTATAACTAACCACAGATATTTACTATGCCCAGGCAACGCCGGGCTCTTCAGCTAGTACAGTATATAAACAACCTACATAGAAGGAAGTCTATGCCACATATCTTAGAAAACCAAAGTGCATAGTGCTAGTTGGATCTCATGCCTATGTAAACATTCAAAAGTGCAATTAGTAGCATATTATATGCTACTAATTTTACTTTTGAATGTTTACATAGGTATGAGATCCAACTAGTACTATGCACTTTAATGTTGTACAAATATCTATGTAGTCTAGGTCTATTTATGCTAGAAGTTATTATAAGAGTATTGAACCATAATTGATTATAATGTTGGCGCTATATAAATAAAGATTATTATTTATTATTATTATAAGAAGTGTTGGTTACTATGTACTAATTATGTATGGATACATTACTAACTTTGTGGAGCATATGTTATTTATAGATACTGGAGGAATTGTACCTCAATATTTATTCTGTAGGTGTAGTATCTGCTATCAAATTTCCCCTTATTTTATTACTAATTTTTATGTATGTCTTTTTGAATTCTTTAATTAAATTTAATATGGTTTTCTAAGATATGTTGCATAGACTTCTTTCTATGTAGGTTGTTGTTATTATATTGGAAGTGCCAGTTCACTAAGGGCCTATTTGGGTATATATTATATATATTGTGAGGCAGTGACCGGTGTTATATGCGAGGGTCGCTTTGTGTCCCCCAAGATGCGCACAGAAACTTACTGAGGCCGCGGGAGTGCATTGCAGTCACAGGCATAGCTTGTGTGAGGCATAGCCTGTGTGAGGTAACACGGAGCCAAGCGGAGCCAAAAGGCCTGGCACAGTGTTCCAGTCGTCCACGACTACCAGTCTCGGATGTGGACTTTCTTGTTTCCCGGATGCGATTAGGAGGATATCGTGTGCTGTTTATTTCTGTGAGTTTGGACATTAAATATGTTTTGCTTTGAACTTTGCTGGCTCACTTCCTGTGTGTCATACTGCACCAACCCCCGCTGCACTACATGTGGTGGAGAAAGCGGGCAGTGTGAACTGAGGCATACCCCAAAGCGTGATGCATGTCAGTGATTAGACCTGCAACGCTGCAGCCCAAGCCTGCTGATAAGATGGAGGAGCTTTTGAAGCAGTTGGTCCTCATTCAGCAGCGGAAACAAGAGCAGCAGAAGCAACAGCAGCAGAAGCAACATAAATTACAGCAGACAAATAACCTGTTTATGCAGCAGATTGCGGCTATGTGAGAGGCGGCCCCACCAGCGACCTCAATCCATTAGGCTCTTTATAAAGTTCAGTCAGCCTTAAGGAAAATGAGTTCTGAGGATGATTTGGAGGCATTCCTCATAATGTTCGAGCGCACAGCCGAGCGGGAGAGCTTGCCGATGTCCCAATGGCCTGAAGTGGTGGCCCCCTTCCTGAAAGCAAATGCCCAGAAGGCCTACCTGGACCTCAGTCGTTACGTTGCACTGGACTATGAGAAGCTGAGAGGTGAGATCCTTGCCCGACTGGGGGTTTATACATATGAGCGGGCTCAGCGGGTGTACCAGTGGTCCTTTGCAGAGTCTTGCATATGACTTGTTGCAGCTGGTAAAAAAATGGCTCAAGCCTAAGACCTTAACTGTTATGGCTGGCAATCAGGCAACACAGCGTGCAGTAATCAGCGCACATACAGAGATCTGGCAATAACCAAAAACAATAGGACGAGCTCTGAGACGTGGAATCTCTGTAGACTGCAGTACCTGATCTATCCTCACACAACTATAAGCAGCAGTGGATTGCGCCTATCACTACCTATGCAACTCGGCACTGCCTGAGGAGCTGACTAGCCTGAAGATAGAAATACAAGCCTGACTTACCTCAGAGAAATACCCCAAAGGAATAGGCAGCCCCCCACATATAATGACTGTTAGCAAGATGAAAAGACAAACGTAGGAATGAAATAGATTCAGCAAAGTGAGGCCCGATATTCTAGACAGAGCGAGGATAGCAAAGAGAACTATGCAGTCTACAAAAAACCCTAAAACGAAAACCACGCAAAGGGGCAAAAAGACCCACCGTGCCGAACTAACAGCACGGCGGTGCACCCCTTTGCTTCTCAGAGCTTCCAGCAAAAGTTAATAGCAAGCTGGACAGAAAAAACAGAAAACAAACTAGAAGCACTTATCTAGCAGAGCAGCAGGCCCAAGGAAAGATGCAGTAGCTCAGATCCAACACTGGAACATTGACAAGGAGCAAGGAAGACAGACTCAGGTGGAGCTAAATAGCAAGGCAGCCAACGAGCTCACCAAAACACCTGAGGGAGGAAGCCCAGAGACTGCAATACCACTTGTGACCACAGAAGTGAATTCAGCCACAGAATTCACAACAGTACCCCCCCCTTGAGGAGGGGTCACCGAACCCTCACCAGAACCCCCAGGCCGACCAGGATGAGCCCCATGAAAGGCACGAACAAGATCTGGGGCATGGACATCAGAGGCAAAAACCCAGGAATTATCTTCCTGAGCATAACCCTTCCATTTGACCAGATACTGGAGTTTCCGTCTAGAGACACGAGAATCCAAAATCTTCTCCACAATATACTCCAATTCCCCCTCCACCAAAACAGGGGCAGGAGGCTCCACAGATGGAACCATAGGTGCCACGTATCTCCTCAACAACGACCTATGGAATACATTATGTATGGAAAAGGAGTCTGGGAGGATCAGACGAAAAGACACCGGATTGAGAATCTCAGAAATCCTATACGGACCAATAAAACGAGGTTTAAATTTAGGAGAGGAAACCTTCATAGGAATATGACGAGAAGATAACCAAACCAGATCCCCAACACGAAGTCGGGGTCCCACACGGCGTCTGCGATTAGCGAAAAGCTGAGCCTTCTCCTGGGACAAGGTCAAATTGTCCACTACCTGAGTCCAGATCTGCTGCAACCTGTCCACCACAGAATCCACACCAGGACAGTCCGAAGACTCAACCTGTCCTGAAGAGAAACGAGGATGGAACCCAGAATTGCAGAAAAATGGAGAGACCAAGGTAGCCGAGCTGGCCCGATTATTAAGGGCGAACTCAGCCAATGGCAAAAATGACACCCAATCATCCTGGTCAGCGGAAACAAAACATCTCAGATATGTTTCCAAGGTCTGATTGGTTCGTTCGGTCTGGCCATTAGTCTGAGGATGGAAGGCCGAGGAGAAAGATAGGTCAATGCCCATCCTACCACAAAAGGCTCGCCAGAACCTCGAGACTAACTGGGAACCTCTGTCAGAAACAATATTCTCAGGAATGCCATGTAAACGAACCACATGCTGGAAGAACAAAGGCACCAAATCAGAGGAGGAAGGCAATTTAACCAAAGGCACCAGATGGACCATTTTAGAAAAGCGATCACAGACCACCCAAATGACCGACATTTTTTGAGAAACGGGAAGGTCAGAAATGAAATCCATCGAAATATGTGTCCAAGGCCTCTTCGGGACCGGCAGGGGCAAAAGCAACCCACTGGCACGTGAACAGCAGGGCTTAGCCCTAGCACAAATTCCACAGGACTGCACAAAAGCACGCACATCCCGCGACAGAGATGGCCACCAGAAGGATCTAGCAACCAACTCCCTGGTACCAAAGATTCCTGGATGACCGGCCAGCACCGAACAATGAAGTTCAGAGATAACTTTACTAGTCCACCTAACAGAGACGAACAGTTTCTCGGCCGGACAACGATCAGGTTTATTAGCCTGAAATTTCTGCAACACTCTCCGCAAATCAGGGGAGATGGCAGACACAATGACTCCTTCCTTGAGGATACTCGCCGGCTCAGATAACCCCGGAGAGTCGGGCACAAAACTCCTAGACAGAGCATCCGCCTTCACATTTTTAGAGCCCGGAAGGTATGAAATCACAAAATCAAAACGAGCAAAAAATAACGACCAACGGGCCTGTCTAGGATTCAAGCGCTTGGCAGACTCAAGATAAGTAAGGTTCTTATGATCAGTCAAAACCACCACGCGATGCTTAGCACCCTCAAGCCAATGACGCCACTCCTCGAATGCCCACTTCATGGCCAGCAACTCTCGGTTGCCCACATCATAATTACGCTCAGCAGCAGAAAATTTCCTGGAAAAGAAAGCACATGGTTTGAACACTGAGCAACCAGAACCTCTCTGTGACAAAACCGCCCCTGCACCAATCTCAGAAGCATCAACCTCGACCTGGAACGGAAGAGAAACATCAGGTTGACACAACACAGGGGCACAGCAAAAACGACGCTTCAACTCCTGAAAAGCTTCCACGGCAGCAGAAGACCAATTAACCAAATCAGCACCCTTCTTGGTCAAATCGGTCAATGGTCTGGCAATGCTAGAAAAATTACAGATGAAGCGACGATAAAAATTAGCAAAGCCCAGGAATTTCTGCAGACTTTTTAGAGATGTCGGCTGAGTCCAATCCTGGATGGCCTGAACCTTAACCGGATCCATCTCGATAGTAGAAGGGGAAAAGATGAACCCCAAAAATGAAACTTTCTGCACACCGAAGAGACACTTTGATCCCTTCACGAACAAGGAATTAGCACGCAGTACCTGGAAAACCATTCTGACTTGCTTCACATGAGACTCCCAATCATCTGAGAAGATCAAAATGTCATCCAAGTAAACAATCAAGAATTTATCCAGATACTCACGGAAAATGTCATGCATAAAAGACTGAAAAACAGATGGAGCATTGGCAAGTCCGAACGGCATCACCAGATACTCAAAATGACCCTCGGGCGTATTAAATGCCGTTTTCCATTCATCTCCCTGCCTGATTCTCACCAGATTATACGCACCACGAAGATCAATCTTAGTAAACCAACTAGCCCCCTTAATCCGAGCAAACAAGTCAGAAATCAATGGCAAGGGATACTGAAACTTAACAGTGATCTTATTAAGAAGGCGGTAATCAATACACGGTCTTAGCGAACCATCCTTCTTGGCTACAAAAAAGAACCCTGCTCCCAATGGTGACGACGATGGGCGAATATGTCCCTTCTCCAGGGACTCCTTCACATAACTGCGCATAGCGGTGTGTTCAGGTACGGACAAATTAAATAAACGACCCTTAGGGAATTTACTACCAGGAATCAAATCGATAGCACAATCACAATTCCTATGCGGAGGTAGGGCATCAGACTTGGACTCTTCAAATACATCCTGAAAGTCCGACAAGAACTCTGGGATGTCAGAAGGAATGGATGACGAAATAGACAAAAATGGAACATCACCATGTACTCCCTGACAACCCCAGCTGGTTACCGACATAGAGTTCCAATCCAATACTGGATTATGGGTTTGTAGCCATGGCAACCCCAACACGACCACATCATGCAAATTATGCAGTACCAGAAAGCGAATAACTTCCTGATGTGCAGGAGCAATGCACATGGTCAGCTGGGCCCAGTACTGAGGCTTATTCTTGGCCAAAGGTGTAGCATCAATTCCTCTCAGCGGAATAGGACACCGCAAAGGCTCCAAGAAAAATCCACAACGTTTAGCATAATCCAAATCCATCAGATTCAGGGCAGCGCCTGAATCCACAAACGCCATGACAGAATACGATGACAAAGAGCACATTAAGGTAATGGACAAAAGGAATTTGGACTGTACAGTACCAATAACGGCAGAGCTATCGAACCGCCTAGTGCGTTTAGGACAATTAGAAATAGCATGAGTAGAATCACCACAATAGAAACACAGTCTGTTCAGACATCTGTGTTCTTGCCGTTCTACTTTAGTCATAGTCCTGTCGCACTGCATAGGCTCAGGTTTACTCTCAGACAATACCGCCAGATGGTGCACAGATTTACGCTCGCGCAAGCGACGACCGATCTGAATGGCCAAGGACATAGACTCATTCAAACCAGCAGGCATAGGAAATCCCACCATTACATCATTAAGAGCTTCAGAGAGACCCTTTCTGAACAAAGCCGCTAGTGCAGATTCATTCCACAGAGTGAGTACTGACCACTTCCTAAATTTCTGACAATATACTTCTACATCATCCTGACCCTGGCATAAAGCCAGCAGATTTTTCTCAGCCTGATCCACTGAATTAGGCTCATCGTAAAGCAATCCCAGCGCCTGGAAAAATGCATCAACATTACTCAATGCAGAATCTCCTGGTGCAAGAGAAAACGCCCAGTCCTGTGGGTCGCCGCGCAAAAAAGAAATAATAATCAAAACCTGTTGAATAGGATTACCAGAAGAATGAGGTTTCAAGGCCAGAAATAGCTTACAATTATTTTTGAAGCTCAGGAATTTAGTTCTGTCACCAAAAAACAAATCAGGAATCGGAATTCTTGGTTCTAGCATCGATTTCTGATCAATAGTATCTTGAATCTTTTGTACATTTACAACGAGATTATCCATTGAGGAGCACAGAGCCTGAATATCCATGTCCACAGCTGTGTCCTGAAGCACTCTAATGTCTAGGGGAAAAAAAAGACTGAAGACAGAGCTAAGAAAAAAAAATGCTGTCAGGATTTCTTTTTTCCCTCTGTTGGGAATCATTGGTGTGGCTCCTTGTACTGTTATGGCTGGCAATCAGGCAACACAGCGTGCAGTAATCAGCGCACATACAGAGATCTGGCAATAACCAAAAACAATAGGACGAGCTCTGAGACGTGGAATCTCTGTAGACTGCAGTACCTGATCTATCCTCACACAACTATAAGCAGCAGTGGATTGCGCCTATCACTACCTATGCAACTCGGCACTGCCTGAGGAGCTGACTAGCCTGAAGATAGAAATACAAGCCTGACTTACCTCAGAGAAATACCCCAAAGGAATAGGCAGCCCCCCACATATAATGACTGTTAGCAAGATGAAAAGACAAACGTAGGAATGAAATAGATTCAGCAAAGTGAGGCCCGATATTCTAGACAGAACGAGGATAGCAAAGAGAACTATGCAGTCTACAAAAAACCCTAAAACGAAAACCACGCAAAGGGGCAAAAAGACCCACCGTGCCGAACTAACAGCACGGCGGTGCACCCCTTTGCTTCTCAGAGCTTCCAGCAAAAGTTAATAGCAAGCTGGACAGAAAAAACAGAAAACAAACTAGAAGCACTTATCTAGCAGAGCAGCAGGCCCAAGGAAAGATGCAGTAGCTCAGATCCAACACTGGAACATTGACAAGGAGCAAGGAAGACAGACTCAGGTGGAGCTAAATAGCAAGGCAGCCAACGAGCTCACCAAAACACCTGAGGGAGGAAGCCCAGAGACTGCAATACCACTTGTGACCACAGAAGTGAATTCAGCCACAGAATTCACAACACTTAACCCCGTTCCAAATGGTAGAGAGGACGGTGGTCGACCGGCTGATGAGGGCTCTGCAAGCAGCCATTCATCGTTGGGTTGTGCAAGGGGACCCGGCATTCTGGACCAGGTGGCTGGACTGATTGTGTGGTATACGGAACACTGCTTCACTTTGGCTGTCACGTCGGGCATCACCAGCCCAGTAGCCTGGGAAAAGTCCACGACCCTCAGAATCGAGCCCGTACTGAGGGGGTACCCCGAAGTGAGGGTGACAAAAGTCCCGTTTCCCCTAAATCGGCCCCAAGATTCAGTCTTTCCTCAGCTACTAAGTGTTGGCAGTGGCATGGGCCCAGACATGTGGCTGACATCTGACAGCTGAACCCATATGTCTATGTACGCCCAGCCAGTCTGCATCACAACTACAGGCACGGCCAGCAGCGAACCCAAACTGTGCCAGGTTCTCTTCAACAGGTACCAAACGGAAGCTATCTTGGACTTGGGCAGCTTAGTGCCTCTGGTGCATAGGTTCCTTGTTGCTGGGGACAACTGTTGTGAATTCTGCTCTTGGGCTCCCTCCGGTGGCTATGAGTGGTAGTGCTGCTGTCTGTGGATCGCAGCATTTATCAGGTGTGTTCAATTTGGACTCAGCTATTTAGTCCTGCTTGATCCTTTAGTCAGTGCCAGTTGTCCATTGTTTTTGGAGGATTCACATCCCTTCTGGTCTCTCCTGTTTGCTGTGCTTTTCTACAAAGATAAGTCCTGGCTTTGTTTTTTGCTGTCCACCTGCTGTGGACCTTATAGTTCTGTGCATTTTCATGTTTTGTCTTGTCCAGCTTTGTCTGTGAAGGATTTTTTGCAGCAAGCTGTGTCTCTGGAGATGCAGCTATAACCTCCATGTCTTTAGTCAGATGTGGTGATTTGTATTTTCTGTGGTGGATATTTTCTAGTGTTTTAATACTGACCGCATAGTACTCTGTCCTATTCTTTCTTTTTAGCTAGTATGGCCTCTTATGCTAAATCCTGATTTCATGTCTGCGTATGTTATTTCCCTCTCCTCTCACAGTCAATATTTGTGGGGGGCTGTCTATCCTTTGGGGATTTTCTCTGAGGCAAGATAGGTTTCCTGTTTCTGTCTTTAGGGGAAGTTAGTTCTTAGGCTGTGTCAAGGGGTGTAGGAAGTGTTAGGTACCCCCCACGGCTACTTCTAGTTGCGCTGCTAAGTTCAGGGGTTGCGGTCAGTACAGGTACCACCTTCTCCAGAGTACGTCTCATGCTGCTCCTAGGCCACCAGATCACAACAGTACAACTGGCCCACAATGAGTTAATTGCATCTCAGAAGAAGGGAGGAAAGGTTTTGAGCCATTTTTTTTTCCTTAGCCTGTTTTGTCTTTTCCTCCCTCTTAATCTCTGGGTGGCTTCGGAACCTAGTAATAACATGAATGTTCAGGAGTTAGTTTCTCGGGTGGATCAGCTTGCTGCTAGGGTACAGGGTATTTCAGATTATATTATTCAGACTCCTGCCTTAGAACCTAACATTCCCACTCCTGATTTATTCTTTGGTGACAGATCCAAATTTTTGAGTTTCAAAAATAACTGTAAACTGTTTTTTGCATTGAGACCCCGGTCTTCTGGTGATCAAATTCAGCAGGTTAAAATCATCATATCCCTGCTGCGTGGTGACACACAGGATTGGGCATTTTCCCTGGAAACTGGCAATCCTGCTTTGCTTAATGTTGATTCTTTCTTTCAGGCATTGGGGTTGTTGTATGATGAGCCTAATTCTGTGGATCAGGCTGAGAAAATCTTGTTGGCCCTGTGTCAAGGTCAAGAAGCTGCAGAATCGTATTGCCAGAAATTTAGAAAATGGTCTGTACTGACTAAATGGAATGAGGATGCCTTGGCGGCAATTTTCAGAAAGGGTCTTTCTGAATCCGTTAAAGATGTTATGGTGGGGTTCCCCACGCCTTCCGGTCTGAGTGATTCTATGTCTCTGGCCATTCAGATTGATCGGCGCTTGCATGAGCGCAGAGTTGTGCACACTGTGGCGTTGTCCTCTGAGCGGAGCCCTGAGCCTATGCAGTGTGATAGAATTTTGTCTAGAGCTGAGCGTCAAAGATTCAGGCGTCAGAATAGGTTGTGTTTTTACTGCGGCGATTCTGCTCATGTTATTTCTGATTGCCTTAAGCGTACAAAGAGAATCGCTAGTTCTGTTACCATCAGTACTGTACAACCTAAATTTCTGTTATCTGTAACCTTGATCTGCTCATTATCATCATTTTCTGTCATGGCATTTGTGGATTCAGGCGCCGCTCTGAACTTAATGGACTTAGAATTTGCCAGACGTTGTGGTTTCCCCTTGCAGCCTTTGCAGAACCCTATTCCTTTAAGGGGCATTGATGCTACACCGTTGGCTAAAAATAAACCTCAGTTTTGGACACAGCTGACCATGCGCATGGCGCCAGCCCATCAGGAAGATTGTCGTTTTCTGGTGTTGCATAATTTGCATGATGATATTGTGCTGGGTTTTCCATGGTTACAGGTAAATAATCCGGTGTTAGATTGGAGATCTATGTCTGTGACTAGGTGGGGTTGTCAGGGGGTTCATGGTCACGTTCCTTTGATGTCAATTTCCTCTTCCCCCTCTTCTGAAATTCCTGAGTTTTTGTAAGATTTCCAGGATGTATTCGATGAGCCCAAATCCAGTTCCCTTCCACCGCATAGGGATTGTGATTGTGCTATTGACTTGATTCCAGGTTGTAAGTTCCCTAAGGGCCGACTTTTCAACCTGTCAGGACATGCCGCCAAGCGGAGCTATATTAAGGAGTCTCTGGAGAAGGGGCATATTCGGCCATCTTCTTCACCATTGGGAGCAGGCTTTTTTTTTGTTGCCAAGAAGGATGGCTCCTTGAGACCCTGTATTGATTATCGCCTCTTGAATAAGATCACGGTCAAATTTCAATACCCTTTGCCTTTGCTTACTGATTTGTTTGCTAGGATTAAGGGGGCTAGCTGGTTTACTAAGATTGACCTTCGAGGGGCATATAATCTTATTCGTATTAAGCAGGGTGACGAATGGAAAACTGCATTTAATACGCCCGAAGGCCATTTTGAATACCTTGTGATGCCATTCGGACTCTCTAATGCCCCATCTGTGTTCCAATCCTTCATGCATGATATCTTTCGGAGTTATCTTGATAAATTCATGGTTGTATATTTGGATGATATTTTGATTTTTTCCGATGATTGGGAGTCTCATGTGAAACAGGTCAGGATGGTATTTCAGATCCTCCGTAATAATGCTTTATTTGTGAAGGGGTCAAAGTGCCTCTTTGGAGTGCAGAAGGTTTCTTTTTTGGGCTTCATTTTTTCTCCCTCATCTATAGAAATGGATCCGGTTAAGGTTCAGGCCATTCATGATTGGATTCAGCCCACATCTGTGAAGAGCCTTCAGAAATTCTTGGGCTTTGCTAATTTTTATCGTCGTTTCATTGCCAACTTCTCCAGTGTGGTTAAACCTCTGACCGATTTGACGAAGAAAGGCGCTGATGTGACGAATTGGTCCTCCGCGGCTGTTTCTGCCTTTCAGGAGCTTAAACGCCGATTTACTTCTGCCCCTGTGTTGCGTCAGCCGGATGTTTCTCTTCCATTTCAGGTTGAGGTTGACGTGTCTGAGATTGGGGCAGGGGCCGCTGTGTCTCAGAGGAATTTTGATGTTTCCTTGATGAAACCGTGTGCCTTCTTTTCTCGGAAGTTTTCGCCTGCGGAACGCAATTATGATGTCGGCAATCGGGAGTTGTTGGCTATGAAGTGGGCATTTGAGGAGTTGCGACATTGGCTTGAGGGGGCCAAGCACCGTATTGTGGTCCTGACCGATCATAAGAATCTGATTTACCTCGAGTCTGCCAAACAGCTGAATCCTAGACAGGCTCGATGGTCCCTGTTTTTCTCCCGTTTTGATTTTGTGGTCTCGTACATTCCTGGTACTAAGAATGTTAAGGCGGATGCCCTCTCTAGGAGTTTTTTTCCTGATTCCCCTGGGGTTCTTGAGCCGGTCGGCATTCTGAAGGAAGGGGTGATTATTTCTGCCATCTCCCCTGATTTACGACGGGTTCTTCAGGAATTTCAGGCTAATAAACCTGACCGCTGTCCTGTGGGAAAACTGTTTGTTCCTGATTGATGGACTAGTAAAGTGATTTCTGAGGTTCATTGTTCTGTGTTGGCTGGCCATCCTGGGATTTTTGGTACTAGAGATTTGGTTGGTTGGTCCTTTTGGTGGCCTTCTTTGTTGTGGGATGAGCGTTCTTTTGTGCAGTCCTGTGGGATTTGTGTGCGGGCTAAGCCTTGCTGTCCCCGCGCTAGTGGGTTGCTTCTGCCTTTGTCGGTCCCTGAGAGACCTTGGATGCATATTTCTATGGATTTTATTTCAGAGCTTCCGGTTTCCCAGAGGATGTCTGTTATCTGGGTGGTTTGTGACCAGTTTTCTAAGATGGTTCATTTGGTACCTTTGCCTAAATTGCCTTCCTCTTCTGATTTGGTTCCGTTGTTTTTTCAGCATGTGGTTCATTTGCATGGCATTCCGGAGAATATTGTGTCCGATAGAGGTTCCCAGTTTGTTTCTAGGTTTTGGCGGGCCTTTTGTGCTAGGCTGGGCATTGATTTGCCTTTTTCTTCCGCATTTCATCCTCAGACAAATGGCCAAACCGGGCAAACTAATCAGACTTTGGAAACTTATTTGAGATGCTTTGTGTCTGCTGATCAGGATGATTGGGTGGCTTTCTTGCCATTGGCCGAGTTTGCCCTTAATAATCGGGCTAGTTCTGCTACCTTGGTTTCGCCTTTTTTTTGTAATTTTGGTTTTCATCCTCGTTTTTCTTCAGGGCAGGTTGAGCCTTCTGATTGTCCTGGTGTGGATTCTGTGGTGGACAGGCTGTAGCAGATTTGGGCTCATGTGGTGGACAATTTGGTGTTGTCTCAGGAGGTGGCTCAGCATTTTGCTAACCGTCGTCGGTGTGTTGGTTCCCGGCTTCGGGTTGGGGATTTGGTCTGGTTGTCTTCCCGTCATGTTCCTATGAAGGTTTCTTCCCCTAAGTTCAAGCCTCGGTTTATTGGTCCTTATAGGATTTCTGAGATTATCAATCCAGTGTCTTTTCGTTTGGCCCTTCCGGCCTCTTTTTCCATCCATAATGTTTTCCATAGATCTTTGTTGCGGAAGAATGTGGTGCCCGTTGTTCCCTCTGTTGATCCTCCGGCTCCGGTGTTGATTGATGGGGAGTTGGAGTATGTGGTTGAGAAGATTTTGGATTCTCGTTTTTCGAGGTGGAAGCTTCAGTATTTGGTCAAATGGAAGGGTTATGGCCAGGAGAATAATTCTTGGGTTGTTGCCTCCGATGTTCATGCTGACGATTTGGTTCGTGCCTTTCATTTGGCTCATCCTGATCGGCCTGGGGGCTCTGGTGAGGGTTTGGTGACCCCTCCTCAAGGGGGGGTACTGTTGTGAATTCTGCTCTTGGGCTCCCTCCGGTGGTTATGAGTGGTAGTGCTGCTGTCTGTGGATAGCAGCATTTATCAGGTGTGTTCAATTTGGACTCAGCTATTTAGTCCTGCTTGATCCTTTAGTCAGTGCCAGTTGTCCATTGTTTTTGGAGGATTCACATCCCTTCTGGTCTCTCCTGTTTGCTGTGCTTTTCTACAAAGATAAGTCCTGGCTTTGTTTTTTGCTGTCCACCTGCTGTGGACCTTATAGTTCTGTGCATTTTCATGTTTTGTCTTGTCCAGCTTTGTCTGTGAAGGATTTTTTGCAGCAAGCTGTGTCTCTGGAGATGCAGATATACCCTCCATGTCTTTAGTCAGATGTATTTTCTGTGGTGGATATTTTCTAGTGTTTTAATACTGACCGCATAGTACTCTGTCCTATTCTTTCTTTTTAGCTAGTATGGCCTCCTATGCTAAATCCTGATTTCATGTCTGCGTATGTTATTTCCCTCTCCTCGCACAGTCAATATTTGTGGGGGGCTGTCTATCCTTTGGGGATTTTCTCTGAGGCAAGATAGGTTTCCTGTTTCTGTCTTTAGGAGAAGTTAGTTCTTAAGCTGTGTCGAGGGGTCTAGGGAGTGTTAGGTACCGCCCACGGCTACTTCTAGTTGCGCTGCTAAGTTCAGGGGTTGCAGTCAGTACAGGTACCACCTTCTCCAGAGTACGTCTCATGCTGCTCCTAGGCCACCAGATCATAAAAGACAACCCCAATAGATGAAAAGTGGGGGTGATGTGTATGCATGGGGAACTCTGAAGGTTACTTTTTCCACATCATGTGGAGAAATAAAACATGTGGTGGGAGTGATGAAGATCCTTCCATAAGGAACTTTATTAGGAAGAGACTTGCCCCTATTCTGGTCCCTGTGGGAGACCAGGGTCAACCTTCCCACGGTAAATGTTATTCCGGGCGTGGAACCTGAAGATCCCGAGTCCGGGATACCTACTGTGTGGGTTGCCAACCTAGGAACAGAGTGTAACCCCGATATGTCTCGACTAGAGGTATTGGCAGGAGAGGTCAAGGAGACTTCACTGATCCCCGAGTTGGAAGTGTCCCCTGGTAAGTTCGGGACAGCTCAGCTCCAAGATCCCAATCTGGCCAGGGCATGAGAAAAGGTGATAGAGATAAATGGAGTGGCTCAGCAACTGGGTGCCAAGGCAGTTTTCCCCCGCATGGCTATACACCAGCAGTTGTTATACAGGGTGGATAAAATCTGAGATGAGGTGAAGGAACAACTGGTAGTGCCCCAATCCTAACATTGGGCGGTGCTCGAAATGGCTCACACCCACATGCTGGGAGGGCACTTGGGGGCCAAAAAGATGCAGAAACGCATACTGCACCGTTTTTTTTGGCCTGGGGTCTATACGGAGGTCCAGCACCGTGATACGTGTCCGGAGTGCCAACTAACCTCACCCACTGTGAACTACTGGAGTCCATTTGTACCTCTACCCGTCATAGAGGTACCTTTTGAGTAGATAGCAATGGATCTGGTGGAACCTATAGTGAAATCCGTCGGTGACCATCAACATATTTTGGACTACGCCACACAGTACCCAAAGGCTATACCTCTCTGCCACACATCGGCAAAACTAACAGCCTGCAAGCTATTTGCCATGTTTTGTCGCATTGAGCTACCAATGGAGATCTTCACAGATCAGGGGACTCCTTTATGTCCAAGGAGCTATGCATTCTGCTCCGGATCAAACAGCTACACACGTCGATGTACCACCCACAAACCGACCGGTTAGTAGAGAGGTTTAACAAGACCCTCTAAGCCATACTCAAAAAGGAAGTCTCCAAGGATGGCAGAGATTGGGACATGTTATTGCCCTATCTAATGTTTGCTATCCGCGAGTTACCACAGGCGTCCACAGGTTTTTTTCCCATTTGAGCTATTGTATGGCAGACATCCCATGGATGTAGCCAAGGAGACATGGGAACAGGAGCCAACTCCTCACCGGACTGTGATCGAGCATGTGGCGAGCATGCAAGAACGGATTGTGGTTGTCAGGCCCATAGTCAAGGAGCATCTGTTTTATGCCCAGGCCGCGCAGACCTGCCTGAATAATAAGAGTCACGGTCAGGACCTTTAAACAGGGGGACTGGGTGTTGGTATGTTGGTACTAGTGCCCACCACAGAGAGTAAGCTCATGGCCAAGTGGCAAGGGCCATATGAGATTCGGGGGAAGGTGGGAGAAGTGAATTATAGAGTGTACCAACTAGGAAAGAGGAAACCCAAACAACTGTACCATGTCAACCTGCTAAAAGCCTGGAAGGACCAGGAATATTTGGTCATGGAGGAGACTCTGGTCGTACCAAGCTGGAACTCTGTCACCGGTCAAGGACGTGACCGGGGGTGAGGTTAAAATAAACGATGCTCTCACAAAACAGCAGCGACGGACGTATTCTGAGAGCTGCCGGGGCGGACCTTGGTGATACAGCATGAAATATAACCGAGCCCTGGGTAAAGGTACGGATGAAACCGTACCGAGTGCCAGAAGCAAGCCATCACGGGGTGAGGTGAAGCAAATGCTCCGATTAGGAGTCATCGAAGAATTCCGGAGTGAGTGGGTTAGCCCCATTGTGCTAATTCCAAAACCAGATGGGTCATTACTCTTTTCTAATGACTTTAGGAAATTGAATGAGGTATCGGAGTTTGACCTCTATCCAATGCCCTGGGTGGATGAGCTAATTTAGTGACTGGGAAAGACCCAGTATTTCACCACACTCGATCTCACCAAAGGATACTGGCAGGTCCCGCTGACAGCATCAGCGAAAGAAAAGACCGCTTTTATAATGCCAGAGAGTCTCTATCAATATGTTGTCTTGCCTTTTGGGTTACATGGTGTTCTGGCACATTCCAGAGGCTGAAGGACACAGTATTAGAGCATCACCGGAAATGCACATATTTAGACGACATAGCCATCTTTAGTGCGGATTGAAATACTCACCAGTCCCAGGTAGAAGCAGTGCTGGAGTCTCTCAGAATCGCAGGGTTATCAGCGAACCCAAAGAAATATGCGATAGGACTCACGGAATCCCGGTACTTAGGTTACGTGATCGAATGCTGGATTATCAAACCCCAAGTAAACAACATCGAGGCCACAGGTTCCTTGTAAAAACCCTACAGCAGAGGGCTGGGAGTATCAGTTTTTGGTTTGCAATTGTGCAGAGCAGGAGGCTCTGCAGAGCTCAGCCTGTGTGAGGTAACATGGAGCCAAAAGACCTGGCACCCCTCAGCTTAGCACAGTGGTGCAGTCGTCAACGGTAACCGGTCTATTGTTGTTTTTTATTTTTAACTCTTTTGCAGATGACGAGGGCATCGGTTGAATGGGCAACGTCATAAGTATGGTTTAATTAAGATTTATTAAGGTAGTCTGTGTCATTGGTGGGTGTTTGTGTTTTCACACAATGTTTCTATGGGGTTAGTACAGGGGCCGACTTATTGATGCTTCTCCATTACTAATCTCAGGGCTTGATGTCACCTGACAATACAAAAGTGACATCAACGCCCCAACTATCGCTCGACTTGCCACTGCTACAGAACAAGTGGGAAGCACGAGGTTAAGTGCCAGAATTGGTGCATCTTAAAGATGCGCCTTTTCTGAGATGGCTGAGAGCTGATGTTTTTAGCCTGGGGGGCCAGTGTCCATGGCCCCTTCCTAGGCAATTACTATCAGCCCACAGCTGTCTGCATAGCCTTTGCTAGTTATTAATTATAGGGGGACTCTACGTCATAGTTTTTTAGGGTCCACCATTTTAATAGCCAGTAAAGTCTAAGTATACAGTTGTGAGCTGATATTAGTAGCATGGGAAGCCCCATGGGTATTACCCCTTTCCCAGACTATAAACATCAGTCCCCAGCTGTTGTCTTTCCCTTTGCTAGTTAAGAAAATTACGCGGGAGCCCACGCCAATTTTTTTCAGAAAAATTATCTTTTATTAGTTGAATACATGTACAGTAAGCTGCACACACGCTGTACTAATTGTCACTGAAATCTGTATATCTATCCTATATGTACAGTAAACAGGAGGAAAACAGGGAGTGTTTAAAAATAGTACATAATTTTATTACAAAGATACATTAAACCATATACATTTAAAAAACACAAATACAGATACCAAGAGGGAACCTCAAACACACTGGACCGGAGTAGTACAAAACAACTAGTAATACACAGTGATATACTCCACAAGTGGAGGAACAATAACCTCCAAAAAGGAGGGAGCCCCCACCACAGACTGTATCAACTGCCCCTATAACTCAGTGACCAATCCAACCTTAATAGATATAGGTATGGGCTGAGAGACAGTCAAGGGGGGGAAAGTTAGTGTGAGGAGAGTGGAGAGGCATAAGTAACCAGCTCAAAAAGCGTTAAGGCAAGCCCCACCAAATAACACTGCTCACAACCGGTTCTTACCGCAGGTGCTGAGGAGCCCAAGAATCGGGCAATGCCCCAGACGCGCGTTTCGCTGTGTGTCCGCTCGCTTTTTCAAGGGGGAGTGTCCCTTTGTGTCAGGTCGGGACCTTATATCCCATAGTTCGCCGGTCACATGTCCAACATGTGACCGGAAGATGATCAGCGGCTGAGAATGAACGGCGCATGCGCCCGCGGCCAGCCTCCCCGCAACCACCCGATCCGGCCAGTGCCTGGAGCCAGACGAGCAGGCGCACGGCGGATCGCCATGGAAACCCGGTCGCCGGGCCACAGACACAAAGCGGCCGGATACAGGAGGCGCAAGGAGGGGAGCCAGCGGGCACCACAGCCCAGAGGAAGTGAGACGCCAGGAATGCTGTACCACCAATGTGCCCATACTATTACAGAGTAAACGGTCACATTGTATAAATATAAGAAGCATGAATGGGACATAAAAATGAATTTCATAATACCAACACGTCAATATAATTAAAAACGTAAACGATCCTCATAAATAAATAAATGCTGAAGACATGAATGGGACAGGTCCTTGATCCGTGACACATGCAGATGGCAGCAGGTATGAAATAATATTTGATTCGTCCAACTCCAATAAATTGTAGAAGAATCCACAATCCTAGAGAAGAGCAAAATCTAGTAACAGAAAAATAAAACACAATAAGAAAAACGCCACAAACAAACAAAGGAACAACAAAAAGCATAAAATGGAGGGGAAAAAAGGGACTCATAATTAACCATTATATATTAATACAGGAATGGGGCGAAGTTCAAGGCCTCATTGAGACCGTTGGGTCTGACGGTGTCCAAAGTAACTATCCATTTTAGCTCACGCTGAGCAAGGAGGCGTTTAATATTACCACCCCTTATTCCGGTATGGACCAAGTCTATCCCTCTAACCTTAAAACATCTGGGGTCACAATTGTGAACTTCCCTAAAATGCCTAGGGATAGTCTGCAATTCAGATATGTCCTCCACTGTCCTGGCCGCGCCAATGCCCCGCACATGTTCCCTCACTCTCACTCTTAATTCCCTGGATGTAAGACCCACATATATCAGTGGGCAGCTGCATGTGGCATAGTATATCACATTCTTGCTGCTGCAAGAAATGTAGTCCCTAATCTGATATTCTTTTTTGCCATCCGCAGAGTGAAAGGAGGTACTGCGCAGGACATTGGCGCAGGCAAGACAATGGCCGCAACTATAACAACCCATAATACGTCGCGATGAGCCAAACAGGCTGGTGGTTGGTGCCGAGTAATGACTCTTGACCAAAAGGTCCTTCAAATTTCTGGCCCTACGTGGGGTCATCTGTGGGCAGTCGGACAGGAAAGGACCCAGGGAGGGCTCTGTGCCTAAAATGCACCAATGTTTATTCAAAATAGCTCTAATGTTGTCCCACTCATGATTGTATTCTGATATGAAACGTATTGTTCCATTAGCACAACTCTTGTCTCGTTTGTTATACAACAAATGGTTACGTGGTGTAGATTTAGCCCTATTATACCCGTATCGAACACACCGTTTGCTGTATCTCCTCTGTTTAAAACGCTCACAGAGTGTTGGACATATGACCGGCGAACTATGGGATATAAGGTCCCGACCTGACACAAAGGGACACTCCCCCTTGAAAAAGCGAGCGGACACACAGCGAAACGCGCGTCGGGGGCATTGCCCGATTCTTGGGCTCCTCAGCACCTGTGGTAAGAACCGGTTGTGAGCAGTGTTATTTGGTGGGGCTTGCCTTAACGCTTTTTGAGCTGGTTACTTATGCCTCTCCACTCTCCTCACACTAACTCTCCCCCCCCTTGACTGTCTCTCAGCCCATACCTATATCTATTAAGGTTGGATTGGTCACTGAGTTATAGGGGCAGTTGATACAGTCTGTGGTGGGGGCTCCCTCCTTTTTGGAGGTTATTGTTCCTCCACTTGTGGAGTATATCACTGTGTATTACTAGTTGTTTTGTACTACTCCGGTCCAGTGTGTTTGAGGTTCCCTCTTGGTATCTGTATTTGTGTTTTTTAAATGTATGTGGTTTAATGTATCTTTGTAATAAAATTGTGTACTATTTTTAAACACTCCCTGTTTTCCTCCTGTTTTGTGTATATCATGCATTGGGAGTTGTAGCTAGAGGGGCCGGGATTTATTCTTGGGTCACCCGTTACCATGAGTCTGGGTTTTTGTATATTCCTGTATGTACAGTGTTTACTGTATGTTATCCATCTATTCTATCCTGTCGGCTTCTGCTGTATATATATCTAGTCTATGTATTCTATTCTAACTTGTCACTCTGATTTTACTGTATGCGGCAGATGAATTGACGGCTTTTCAAAGGACACCGATGCGTAAAAATCTGACAGCACTCGCATGGTCTGAGTGCTGTGTGATTTTTTTTTTTTTTTTTTCTCCCACTCATAGGCTTGCATTGGTGAGTCTCGGTGACAATCGAGTGCAGTCCGATGTTTTACAGACACTCATAGACTTGTAGCAGTGCATTCGATCTGATTATCGGATGCATTTGCAGCATGCTGTGATTATTTTCTCATGCCGAATCAATTGCCATCCCATAATATAAAATTGGTCCTACATATAAAACATAGACTAGCACGCGGCCGTGTTATGTGCTTATGTGAGAGAGCATGCATAGTGCGTCTTTTCTTGTTAGTACAGTTGTGTTACATTCTCTCAGGGAAGAATACAAAGGCTGTCATGTTGCACCATCAGAAGATTTATGATATAGTGCAATACTAAAAAGTAAAAAAATGGAATTCCAAGAATATGTTCATACGCTATTTCTCATTCTTCGGCCAAAACCTTCTCCACTTGTCGTAAAAATGCATTAAAAATTCAGGTTTTGCTTCCATTTTTTTGTAATGTTTTAGCTGCGGATTACAAATGTGCATGTTTAATAATGTTAGTTTTATTCATCAAAAATGAAGCAAAAGTTGTCATTGGTTTAAGGATGCTGAAAAAACGCTGAAAGAAGTGACATGCTGCATTTCTCAAATTCAGTCAGGAAAAACAAACAAGCGTGTGAAGGGCTGCCACTAGAAATTTCAGGGCCCCATACTGGCAAATTTTTTTGGGCCCCCTTGAGACTCCGCCCAGGCTCCACCTCAGCCCCGCCTGCATGATCCACCCCTCGAACTGTCCACAATCCCACTGCTCTCTCTTGGAAAAACTCCACTTGTCACCTATCACACATTATCACTTCCCATCACCAGATCATACATATAGCTGGCGTCTTTTGTTTTGGCCAAAATATTTTTTAAGCCGCCACCATAACACGGTAGACACTTTTGGCCGGGCCCTACTCTGCTGTAACCTATTAAATATTTGTTAAAATATGCAGTACAATTTAGGTATATTTTTATTTATTTTTCAATTTTTAAAATGACCAATAATATCACATACAAGGAATAAATACCGCTACACCATGTCAAGACCACATATTACCGCCACAGTGATTGCATAACCTCACATACAAGGAACAAATACCACACCACCATGACCAGACTCCATACTATTACCACATAGTGACCAAATAGCACATACAAGGGACAAATACCACCGCACCATGACCAGACCACATATTACCACCACAAAGTGACCGAATACTACAATACTGATCAGTAATTAAAAAAACACAATACCATCATCATTATACACAGGAGATCTGTACTTAGTATGCAGTGTCTGTGTACAGGTAATACAGTGATCACTGGTGATATTATACACAGGAGCTCTGTATATAGTGTATAGGTAATACAGTGATCACTGGTGACATTATACAGAGGAGCTCTGTATATAGTATACAGTGTATAGTGACAGTGTATAGGTAACACACTGTCTCACCAGTGACGTCTCTAGGTGAAGTCCTTCATCTTTCATCCAGCACAGACCGCCATCACTTCTTCCAGCCAGGACTTGTCTCTGCAGGAAATAACAGTTATCTCGAGCTCCGCTTGCAAAACACATTACTTAATTTTTCCCAACTTCTTCATTACACCACATGGAGAAAAAAAGGCAACATAGTATCACTCTACACAGTAACAGGACTGCCCCCCATTTAAAACCGTATACTCAAAAAATAAAATAAATACGTCACTGCAGTAATAATATCCCTTAATTAGCCCCTATGGTAATAATATACCCCATCCTGGCCCCCGTGTGTCTCATTCCTGGCTCCAGCCATATCTTTTCGCATCCTGCCCTCATGAGTATCCATTGTGCCCCATATGATATCCCCATGCTGCCCCATATGATCTCCCCATCTGTCTCCATCGTATCCATCCTACCCCCATGATCCTGCATGATCTGTCTACAATTATGCCCCATGTCATTCATTATGCCCCATGTCTCCAATCATGCCCATATCTCCATTCTGCCCCCAGTGTCTCCAGAATTTCTGCCCCCAGTGTCTCCAGCATTTCTGCCCCCAGTATCTCCAGCATTTCTGCCCCCAGTGTCTCCAGCATTCTGCCCGTGTGTCCAGCATCTCTGCCCCCAATGTCCAGCATCTCTGCCCCAGCGTGTCCAGCATTTCTGCTCCAGCGTGTCCAGCATTTCTGCCCCAGCATGTCCAGCATTTCTGCCCCAGCGTGTCCAGCATTTCTGCCCCAGCGTGTCCAGCATCTCTGCCCCAGCGTGTCCAGCATCTCTGCCCCAGCGTGTCCAGCATCTCTGCCCCAGCGTGTCCAGCATTTCTGCCCTCAGCGTGTCCAGCATTTCTGCCCTCAGCGTGTCCAGCATTTCTGCCCTCAGCGTGTCCAGCATTTCTGCCCTCAGCGTGTCCAGCATCTCTGCCCCCAGCATGTCCAGCATTTCTGCCCCCAGCATTTCTGCCCCCAGCGTGTCCAGCATTTCAGCCCCCAGCATGTGCAGCATTTCTGCCCCCAGCGTGTCCAGCATTTCTGCCCCCAGCGTGTCCAGCATTTCTGCCCCCAGCGTGTCCAGCATTTCTGCCCCCAGCGTGTCCAGCATTTCTGCCCCCAGCGTGTCCAGCATTCTGCCCCGAGGCCCCCTGGATCGCCGCTCTCAAAAACAAAACCCCAAAACCATTAGTTCTTACCTGGCCGCGCTCCTGCGTCGGGCGAAGCTCACTCCCTCCACGCAGGTGAAGCGTGCACTCGCCGGCGGCTGACAATGACGTCAGACGCCGATGAAGTGCGCACTGCGGCTCAAGTCAGCTGCCAGCCTCCGATTGCTGGCGGCTGTTAACTATTGACGTGCGGGCGTGGGCCTGTCAATAGCGTGCCGCAGCGCCTGTAGGGGCGGCCTGGTGAGCAGATGAGACAGGGCCCGATGCGGGCACCATACGCCAGTTAGGTCAGTAATGCCCTGATGTTGGCCCTGAGCGTGTGGCATCTCATAGGTTTTGCTGGTGCTGTAAAATGCAGCTTACTGACATAAAAATAGCTGCAAAAAAAAACGCTGCATGTGAACATACCTTAAAAATCACAGGATCGATAGACATGTTAATGATATGCAAATGATTGAAAAAAATGAAAACAAATTTTCAAAACATCTCACTTTATCTAGCATGAGTGGCATGTGCCACAATTTTACGTTGTTTTTTTTTAATGCTAGCAATATGGAACTTAATATTTGCCTGAGAAATGTTCTGTTACGTTGAATGCACTTGGCAAACAAATCAACAAGATCCGCTGCTGGAAGCTCCCGGCCAATGATGTCAGGTGTGCTTGATGAGAGACGAGTTCGGAAACACTGTAGATAGGCTATGGGGGCATGTTTAGCACACGCAGGCTGCTCACAGTAAAGGTACCGTTACACTGGACGATATCGCTAGCGATCCGTGACGTTGCAGCGTCCTGGCTAGCGATATCGTCCAGTGTGACACGCAGCAGCGATCAGGCCCCTACTGTGATATCGCTGGTCGGGGCAGAAAGGCCAGGACTTTATTTCGTCGCTGGCTCTCCCCGCTGACATCGCTGAATCGGCATGTGTGACGCCGATTCAGCGATGTCTTCGCTGGTAACCAGGGAAAACATCGGGTTACTAAGCGCAGGGCCGCGCTTAGTAACCCGATGTTTACCCTGGTTACCATTGTTAAAGGAAAAAAAAACAACCACTACATACTTACCTACCGCTGTCTGTCCCCGGCGCTGTGCTTCTCTGCTCTGGCTGTGAGCGCCGGGCAGCCGGAAAGCAGAGCGGTGACGTCACCGCTCTGCTTTCCGGCCGCTGTGCTCACAGCCAGAGCAGAGAAGCACAGCGCCGGGGACAGACAGCGGTAGGTAAGTATGTAGTGGTTGTTTTTTTTTCCTTTAAAGGGACTCTGTCACCTGAATTTGGCGGGACCGGTTTTGGGTCATATGGGCGGAGTTTTCGGGTGTTTGATTCACCCTTTCCTTACCCACTGGCTGCATGCTGGCTGCAATATTGGATTGAAGTTCATTCTCTGTCCTCCATAGTACACGCCTGCGCAAAGCAATCTTGCCTTGTGCAGGCGTGTACTATGGAGGACAGAGAATGAACTTCAATCCAATATTGCAGCCAGCATGCAGCCAGCGGGTAAGGAAAGGGTGAATCAAACACCCGAAAACTCCGCCCATATGACCCAAAACCAGTCCCGCCAAATTCAGGTGACAGGTTCCCTTTAACGATGGTAACCAGGGTAAACATCGGGTTACTAAGCGCGGCCCTGCGCTTAGTAACCCGATGTTTACCCTGGTTACCGGCATCGTTGGTCGCTGGAGAGCTGTCTGTGTGACAGCTCTCCAGCAACCAAACAGCGACGCTGCAGCAATCCGGATCGTTGTCGGAATCGCTGCAGCGTCGCTTAGTGTGACGGTACCTTAACACCAGCAACATCCATTATGTTCAAAAATGCTCCTAGGACACTTAGGAGAAATTGCTGTTTCATTAGTTCCATGGCCAAATCAATGTAATGATGAGCTGTGAGTGTACTTGGATTGAAGGCTAGAGGGGTTCTGCTATTGTACTTTCTGCCACTAAGATGGGGACATATTGCCTGTGCAGCTGCATTGGGGCCTGGAGGTTGTCCAGGTCCAGGTGACAGCGACTATTTCGACTACACACACAAAGAACACACATTCAGCTGAAATATATTGTGGCACAGGGGACCCACTGGCTCTCTACGCTGCAATACACACTGCCAGCCAATCATAGGTCGGCAGCCAACGTGTTTGTGCTTGCTGTCCTGTGCCAGGTGAAGAATAGAACACTGCGCAATGTGGGAACTGGGGGGAGGAGGAGCAGCGGGTGACAGAGGCAGGAGCTGGCAGCTGTGGCTAAAGCCTGTGCTTCTAAAGAAATGAATATTCATTTATCTTATTGCGCGCACAGTGACACCCACAGCCGCCGACTTCCAGAAGACATCCTACTCACCTTCGAAGCATCTCGTTGGTTCCTTAGCCGGCAGCTCTTCCTGTGCCGAGCGATCACGTGGCCCCGCTCAATCAGGTAATGAATATGCACTCCTCTCCACTCCCATAGGCGTGGAGGGAATATTCATTACCTTAATGAGCGGGGCCACGTGTTCACTTGGTACAGACTTCGATGGGGGAGCCATGCATACCAGGACAGGAGGGGGTGTCATGCATACCAAGATAGGATGGGGGAACCATGCATAGCAGGACAGGACAGGGAGCCATGCATACAAGGACAGGGATGAGGGGACAATTCATACCTGGCTTATTCTTGAGTCAATAAGTTTACCCAGTTTTCCGTGGCAAAATTAGGTGCCTCAGCTTATACTCGGGTCGGTTTATACTCGAGTATATACAGTATTTGTATTCAAAGGTGCAGTGCAGGGTATTTTATATTAGGGAGAGAAATGCAGGTATACAGTATATCTGACCTTTTTATTTTTTGGGCTGCAGTTATCGAGACATCAGCAGTAACTGAATGCAAGTATTTATTCTTTATACTGTGTGACTTACAGTAATTCTGTTATTTGTAAAATTATCTCCCTTAGGCCACATTCACACATTCCTGTGAAATGTTCTTGTGCTGACAGATTTTTCTTTTATCAAAAGGCACATGGACTCATTATCCAGATCCATTCACATCTCCTAAAAATCAGTGATCCGTGAATGAGATCTGTGCGACTCCTAGCATATCTATTTCTCATTCAATTTTAAGGGCATACTCTATGGGTCTGTATTCACAGGGCCCTCTCTTTATTACAAAGTCCTCTCTTGTTATATATATATATATATATATATATATATATATATATATATATACACTGCTCACAAAAATAAAGGGAACACTTAAACAACAGAATATAACTCCAAGTAAATCAAACGTCTGTCAAATCAAACTGTCCACTTAGGAATCAGCACCGTTTGACAATCAAGTTCACATGCTGTTGTGCAAATGGAATAGACGACAGATGGAAATTATCAAGACACACTCCATAAAGGAGTGGCTCTGCAGGTGGGGATCACAGACCACATCTCAGTACCAATGCTTTCTGACTGATGTTTGCTTTCACACTGGTTGAGACGGACTCTACAACCCACACAAGTGGCTCAGATAGTGCAACTCATCCACGATGGCACATCAATGCGAGCTGTGGCAAGAAGGTTTGCTGTGTCTATCAGGGTAGTGTCGAGAGGCTGGAGGCGCTACCAGGAGACAGACCAGTACACCAGGAGACGTGGAGGGGGCCGTAGGAGGGCAACAACCCAGCAGCAGGACCGCTACCTCAGGCTTAGTGCAAGGAGGAACAGGAGGAGCACTGCCAGAGCCCTGCAAAATGACCTCCAGCAGACCACAAATGTGCATGTGTCTGCACAAAGTTAGAAACTGACTCCATGAGGATGGTCTGAGTGCCCAACGTCCACAGATGGGGGTTGTGCTCACAGCCCAATACCATGCAGGATGCTTGGCATTTGCCACAGAACACCAGGATTGGAAAACTCGCCACTTGCACCCTGTGCTCTTCACAGATGAAAGCAGGTTCACACTGAGCACATGGGACAGTCTGGAGATGCCGTGGAGAGCGATCTGCTGCCTGCAACATCCTTCAGCATGACCGGTTTGGCAGTGGCATTTCTGTGGATGGCCGCACAGCCCTCCATGTGCTCGCCAGAGGTAGCCTGACTGCCATTAGGAATTATATACTTAACAAAAAAGTGTGAAACAACTGAAAATATGTCTTATATTCTAGGTTCTTCAAAGTAGCCACCTTTTGCTTTGATGACTGCTTTGCACACTCTTGGCATTCTCTTGATGAGCTTCAAGAGGTAGTCACCGGGAATGGCTTTCACTTCAAAGGTGTGCCCTGTCAGGTTTAATAAGTGAGATTTCTTGCCTTATAAATGGTGTTGGGACCATCAATTGTGCTGTACAGAAGTCTGGTGGATACACAGCTGGTAGTCCTACTGAATAGACTGTTATATTTTGTATTATGGCAAGAAAAAGTCAGCTAAGTAAAGAAAAACGAGTGGCCATCTTTACTTTAAGAAATTAAGGTCAGTCAGTCAGAAAAATTGGGAAAACTTTGAAAGTGTCCCCCAGTGCAGTGGCAAAAATCATCAAGCGCTACAAAGAAACTGGCTCACATGAGGACCTCCCCAGGAAAGGAAGACCAAGAGTCACCTCTGCTTCTGGGGATAAGTTTATCCGAGTCTCCAGCCTCAGAAATTGCAGGTTAACAGCAGCTCAGATTAGAGACCAGGTCAATGCCACACAGAGTTCTAGCAGCAGACACATCTCTACAGCAACTGTTATGAGGAGACTTTGTGCAGCAGGCCTTCATGGTAAAATAGCTGCTAGGAAACCACTAATAAGACAGGCAACAAGCAGAAGAGACTTGTTCGGGCTAAAGAACCCAAGGAATGGACATTAGACCAGTGGAAATCTGTGCTTTGGTCTGATGAGTCGAAATTTGAGATCTTTGGTTCCAACCACCGTGTCTTTGTGCGACACAGGAAAGGTGAACGGATGGACTCTACATGCCTGGTTGCCACCGTGAAGCATGGAGGAGGAGGTTGCTGGTGACACTGTTGGGGATTTATTCAAAATTGAAGGCATACTGAACCAGCATGGGTACCACAGCATCTTGCAGCAGCATGCTATTCCATCCGGTTTGCATTTAGTTGGACCATCATTTATTTTGCAACAGGACAATAACACCGAACACACCTCCAGGCTGTGTAAGGGCTATTTGACCAAGAAGGAGAGTGATGGGGTGCTATGCCAGATGACCTAGCCTCCACAGTCACCAGACCTGAACCCAATCGAGATAGTTTGGGGTGAGCTGGACGGCAGAATAAAGGCAAAAAGGCCAATAAGTGCTAAGCATCTCTGGGAACTCCTCCAAGATTGTTGGAAGACCATTCCCGGTGACTACCTCTTGAAGCTCATCAAGAGAATGCCAAGAGTGTGCAAAGCAGTCATCAAAGCAAAAGGTGGCTACTTTGAAGAACCTAGGATATAAGACATAATTTCAGTTGTTTCACACTTTTTTGTTAAGTATATAATTCCACATGTATTAATTCATAGTTTGATGTCTTCAGTGTGAATGTACAATTTTCATAGTCATGAAAATACAGAAAAATCTTTAAATGAGGTGTGTCCAAACTTTTGGCCTGTACTGTATACAGTGGGGCAAAAAAGTATTTAGTCAGTCAGCAATAGTGCAAGTTCCACCACTTAAAAAGATGAGAGGCATCTGTAATTTACATCATAGGTAGACCTCAACTATGGGAGACAAACTGAGAAAAAAAAATCCAGAAAATCACATTGTCTGTTTTTTTAACATTTTATTTGCATATTATGGTGGAAAATAAGTATTTGGTCAGAAACAAAATTTCATCTCAATACTTTGTAATATATCCTTTGTTGGCAATGACAGAGGTCAAACGTTTTCTGTAAGTCTTCACAAGGTTGCCACACACTGTTGTTGGTATGTTGGCCCATTCCTCCATGCAGATCTCCTCTAGAGCAGTGATGTTTTTGGCTTTTCGCTTGGCAACACGGACTTTCAACTCTCTCCAAAGGTTTTCTATAGGGTTGAGATCTGGAGACTGGCTAGGCCACTCCAGGACCTTCAAATGCTTCTTACGAAGCCACTCCTTCGTTGCCCTGGCGGTGTGCTTTGGATCATTGTCATGTTGAAAGACCCAGCCACGTTTCATGTTCAATGCCCTTGCTGATGGAAGGAGGTTTGCACTCAAAATCTCACGATACATGGCCCCATTCATTCTTTCATGTACCCGGATCAGTCGTCCTGGCCCCTTTGCAGAGAAACAGCCCCAAAGCATGATGTTTCCACCACCATGCTTTACAGTAGGTATGGTGTTTGATGGATGCAACTCAGTATTCTTTTTCCTCCAAACACGACAAGTTGTGTTTCTACCAAACAGTTCCAGTTTGGTTTCATCAGACCATAGGACATTCTCCCAAAACTCCTCTGGATCATCCAAATGCTCTCTAGCAAACTTCAGACGGGCCCGGACATGTACTGGCTTAAGCAGTGGGACACGTCTGGCACTGCAGGATCTGAGTCCATGGTGGCGTAGTGTGTTACTTATGGTAGGCCTTGTTACATTGGTCCCAGCTCTCTGCAGTTCATTCACTAGGTCCCCCCGCGTGGTTCTGGGATTTTTGCTCACCGTTCTTGTGATCATTCTGACCCCACGGGGTGGGATTTTGCGTGGAGCCCCAGATCGAGGGAGATTATCAGTGGTCTTGTATGTCTTCCATTTTCTAATTATTGCTCCCACTGTTGATTTCTTCACTCCAAGCTGGTTGGCTATTGCAGATTCAGTCTTCCCAGCCTGGTGCAGGGCTACAATTTTGTTTCTGGTGTCCTTTGACAGCTCTTTGGTCTTCACCATAGTGGAGTTTGGAGTCAGACTGTTTGAGGGTGTGCACAGGTGTCTATTTATACTGATAACAAGTTTAAACAGGTGCCATTACTACAGGTAATGAGTGGAGGAAAGAGGAGACTCTTAAAGAAGAAGTTACAGGTCTGTGAGAGCCAGAAATCTTGATTGTTTGTTTCTGACCAAATACTTATTTTCCACCATAATATGCAAAAAAAATGATAAAAAAACAGACAATGTGATTTTCTGGATTTTTTTTTCTCAGTTTGTCTCCCATAGTTGAGGTCTACCTATGATGTAAATTACAGACGCCTCTCATCTTTTTAAGTGGTGGAACTTGCACTATTGCTGACTGACTAAATACTTTTTTGCCCCACTGTATATATATATATATATATATATATATATATATATATATATATATATATATATATACTGCTGATGGGCAGCATCTGACCAGAACACCAGTCCTTCAGCTCCTCCATTAGAAAATAATTGCTCCGGCTGCTGCTGTAAATCATCTCATCTTACCATCTAAACCTCCATGAGAGTGTGCTGCATCTGGTGGACCACAAGAAAATAGCTTTTTCAGACTGTGAATGAATCTCTGGAGCTTGAGTCCTGATGCCTGGTGAGTGTAATGGGCCTGTGCTTCCCCTGTGTAGGAGGGCCTGTGATTTCCTCTCTGCACCTCTCGCTTCCCAAACATCTAACAACAGAAGCACCAGCGCTTTTATCATTTTCCAGAGGTTTCCTTAATCCTTCACTGAGTTGTATCCTCAAGTATACTGTCCTGGGCTTGTCCCACACCTAACCTTGTCAAGCTGGACCTAAAATGAGGTGACAAGCTTTGGCACCACCAGGCATAACGCGGCTCATACCGGCTTTCACTGACTCTCCTGACCGCTGAGGCGCTTACCGCTAGCACCGCAGCACGACTGGGCACATGATGACCCGAGGCAGATCTCATAAGAAGGCCTCTCCTCCTCGCCTGCCAGACTTCTTTCTGCGGTCTCAAACCGCACATGCCGCAGGGAAAATGGCAGCGGCTTCTCCCTCCAGATCATCACACTCCTCCCGCGGCTCCCGGGATTCAGAAAGAGGTGAGACCTCAGCGGGAGCACAATATAGCAGCTCTGCACCTATGACCAGGGGGATATGAAAGAATTCCTCACATCTATATGCGCCTCATTAAAAGAGGATATGCAGGACATGTTGAAGGAGATGAAGAGGAGATATTAACTCCTTAGGGGTCCGCACGGATCATTTGGAAAACAAAATGTCCGAATATGTCTCTGTAATTAACGCTCTGGTGGATGAAAACCAAGTTATAAAAGGCAAGTTAGCAGGGGCGTTTAATAAATTGCACGACTTAGAGGACAGATCCAGGAGGAACAATATTCGTGTGAGAGGAATCCCTGAGAATGTTGCAGATAAAGATTTAGCTGCTTTCCTCCAGAAATTTATGCAGGCTGTTCTGCCCTCACTTTCCTCGAGAGATCTACTAGCGGACAGGGTTCACAGAACACCCAAGCATCTAGATCCATCTCTTCCTAGAGACATCCTTGCACGGATTCATTTGTACACTAAAGAGACATTCCTATGGCAGATAAGGAGCCCCCCTGACCTACCCCCTGAATTCCGGGATCTCCAGGTCTTCCCGGATTTGTCAGCTACTACTCTGGCCAAAAGGAGAGAATACGCCCATGTCTGTAAAGCATTGAGGGACATCAATATACGTTACCGATGGGGGTTTAATCCTGTGCGTTTGATTATCACTTATAAAGGACGCACGGTTGCCTGCTCCTCGCCTAAACAGGCAGAGGAGAGGCTTACGGCCTGGAAAATACCCTTTGCTCCCAGACCTGCGGATACAGGAAGGAAAATAGCCTCAGACAGGTCTACGAATTGACAGTGCCACATGGACGGTGTCTGGATTGCTGAGCTCTCCTACTGCACCCTTCAGTGGGCCTTTGGACTGTGAACCTCTCACTTCCACCCCTTTACGCAGATTTTGTTCTGCGGACTGTCTGGACTGTTCCGGACGTTCTTACGAGGATTCCTCGTATATTGACCTATGTTTTG
This sequence comes from Ranitomeya imitator, assembly GCF_032444005.1. Lineage (NCBI taxonomy): Eukaryota > Metazoa > Chordata > Amphibia > Anura > Dendrobatidae > Ranitomeya > Ranitomeya imitator. Next base: position 175,360,144 of record NC_091286.1, on the reverse strand, counting down.
GTCTTTTTCTGTTTTTTTTCTTTTTCTTTTGTTTTTACTTCTTTTTATTTTTTGGTTATTTTTACTACATACTTGCCCTTCCCCTTTCTTCCCTCCAGGTTTTTTCTCTCCAAATCCCCGGGCATTCTCTGCTTATATTGAGGTTTGATTGTTATTATGGAATTGGTAGTTATTTGTATATAAGTTTCGGTACACCGCCAGTGGGGTCACTGGGTAATACCAGCAGTATAGACTTTAGTATATCGGTACCATGAGTTTACAAATTCTTTCTTTGAATGTCAGGGGTTTAAACTCCCCTGAGAAGAGATCTATGATGTGGAGGGAGGTGAAGCGGTCGAGGGCAGATATTATCTGCTTGCAGGAGACCCATTTGTTGGTCGAGGATAATTTTAGGCTCCATCATCCCCTCTTCCCACACATTCTATTTGTTAATGGCCCAACCAAAATGCTGGTGTGTGCATCATGGTGAAAAATACAATCGCTTTTAAATTGATAGCGCAAAATAATGACCCCACGGATAGGTGCTTAACTATCATGTGCCTATTGAATGGTGAGCTACACACGTTGACAAATCTTTATGCTCCCAATGAGGGACAACATAAATTCCTGAGAACAACCCTTCATGAAGTTTTTGCGAATGTGAAGGGTAGCAATATAATATGTGGTGACTTTAATCTCCTCATGCGGGTGGACCTTGATTGCTCTTCTGGTAGCAGGCGACCTAGAGGGGACTTGACTCTTCTCACAGGCGAATTTCACCTGCATGATTATTGGAGATATTCACATGCATCTGAGAGGGATTATACCTTTTACTCTTCCAGGCATTCCACATACTCCCGTATTGATTATTTTCTAACAGACAGTGCAACCTTGTCCAGATGTAGATCTGCAACTATAGGCTTAATAACGTGGTCGGATAACGCTCCCATCACTCTAACTCTTACTTTAGCACACCAAGCTAACCCAGCCTTTAAGGGGGCGATTAAATGACGCATTGCTGCTGAATGGGGAGGTGATAGATAGAGTCTCTTTGGAGTTGGAACATTACTTTCAGATAAATGATAATGGAGAGGTTTCTGATGAGTCCTTATGGTTGGCGCATAAAGTAGTGATTAGAGGTGTGCTTCTCCAACAAGCTTCATACCTGAAAAGGAAGAGGGAGAGTGGCAGAGAGGCTTTACTTTCCCACCTGCAATATTTAGACAATATCAACAAGTCTGCTCCCACGCCTTCTATCTCCGAGGAGATCTATCAGATTAGGGTTAAATTGAGAGAAAATTTTCTGGCCAGATATGCACATAACATGAAGAAATTCAAGACTAATCTATATGCCGCAGGTGATAGGGCAGGTGCACTCCTGGCGCGCAGATTACGTAAGAGGGAAGCTAAATCAAGAGTGGACCATATCTTAGATAAAAATGGGAGGGCTCTCAGGAACCCTCAGGACATAGTCCAAGCTTTTGCAGAATATTATACCGGCTTGTATAATTTAAAAGATGACCCTTCTACTCCCCAAGCAGATCACCAATCTATTTATAAATATCTAGACTCTATAAAATTACCCCATATTACATCTGAGCAGCTATACTACCTTAATTCTCCCTTCACAGATGTAGAAATTAACTCGACAATTAAACAAACTAAATCCCATAAGGCCCCAGGCCCAGACGGGCTGACGAATTACTATTATAAATCCTTTTATCTGTTGCAGACTCCATATTTGCAGAGATTATTCTCGGTGTGGAGAGACTCGGGTACTGTGATGGCTCCTGGTTTGGAAGCTACCATATCTACCTTACCCAAGCCTGGAAAACTGTTATGATCTGGTGGTTTAGGAACAACATAAGACAAGCTCTGAAGGAGGTGGTATCTGTACTGACCGCAAACCCTGAACCTAGCAGCGCAACTAAAAATAGCCGTGGGGGGTACCTGACGCTCCCTAGACCCCTCGGCACAGCCTAAGATCTAACTTCCCCTAAAGATGGAAACAGGAAACCTATCTTGCCTCAGAGAAAATCCCCAAAGGAAAGATAGCCCCCCACAAATATTGACGGTGAGAGGAGGGGAAAATAACATACGCAGAAATGAAATCAGATTTTAGCATAGGAGGCCAGTCTAGCTTGATAGATAGGACAGGAAAGGATACTGTGCGGTCAGTATAAAAACTACAAAACAATCCACACAGAGTTTACAAAATCTCCACACCACTAAAGGTGTGGAGGGTAAATCTGCTTCCCAGAGCTTCCAGCTAACAGAAAAAATCCATACTGACAAGCTGGACAAATATAGAATGCACAGAACAATAAGTCCACAACATGTGGACTGAAATGAGCTAAGCCAGAACTTATCTTTGCAGAACTGGTCAGGAAACCAGGAGAATCCAAGCAGAGATGAAAATCCAGCCAGGAAACATTGACAAGTGGCACTGGCTGAAGAAAGAGCCAGACTTAAATAGCCGAGCAGAAGAGACGATAAGTGGAGGCAGCTGATGACAGCTAACTTCAAGGAGCAGCCATACCACTAGAAACCACAAGAGGGAGCCCAAGAGCAGAACTCACAAAAGTGCCACTTACAACCACCGGAGGGAGCCCAAGAGCGGAATTCACAACAGAAAACCCCTCACATACTCTGGTGACTTTAGACCCATCGCTCTGCTCAATTCGGATGTCAAAATATTCACTAAAATTATAGCGTCCAGACTAAAGTTTATTATCCCAACTATAATTTCACCGGACCAGGTGGGTTTTGTGGCCGGGCGTGAGACGAAAGATGGGGTGCGGCGCATGCTGAATCTGATTAAAATAGCCGAGCTGTCTGGCCTACCAAGTGCATTCCTGTCGCTTGATGCTGAAAAGGCTTTTGACAGGGTGCACTGGGGGTATCTTCGGGCAGTATTGGAAAGGTTTGGACTGTCGGGCCCAATATTCTCAGCAATCTGTGCTATGTACTCGACTCCTTGTGCCAGGGTCTTGACGTCAGGTTTTTTATCCGGTACGTTTCAGATCACGAATGGCACTCGTCAGGGTTGCCCACTCTCTCCTATTATTTTTGCACTGTGCATGGAGCCGCTTGCTGAACGCATTAGAACCTCTATTAATATCACCGGCATCAAGGTTGGACAGATGGAGCACAGAATTGGCCTGTATGTTGATGATGTTATTTTATCCTGTGTCAACTTGGAGACATCCTTGACAGCTATTACCTTGGAACTCGGGGAATTTAGCAATGTGATGTGTCATACTACAGGTTGAATCCCACAAAGTCCTTGTTGTTTCCGGTGGCGATCCCATGCGCCGCCAAGTCGAAAATGGAGGCTGAGTTTCCATTTAAATGGGTGACAGAAGGTATCCCGTACTTGGGAGTTATATTGACGGGCTCTGAACAGATTGTCGAGAAGAATTTCTCTAAATTGATCTCACAGGTTAGGGCACAACTTGACCACTATCACATAGTTATGACATCCTGGATTGCCAGGATTAATGTTTTCAAAATGATGATCCCGCCTAAAATACTGTATCTCCTTAGGTGTATCCCATTAAAAATCCCCAAACGTTTGATTGTGAAATTACAAACTATGACATACGATTATATTTGGTCACACAAAAAATCTAGAATCTCTAGGACCTTGATGTACTATCCGTACAAACGGGGAGGGCTTGGAATGCCGAACCTCATGCTGTACCATAGAGCGGTCATACTAACTGGACTTAGACTGGTGGCAGGCGGACAAAGATCACAGATGGCTCCAAATAGAAAACTACTATGCCAAAACTAGATCTACCCGCACGATTCTTGACGCTGAATCTATCGCAATCACTGATTATTCCCCTACCTTACCAACCATGAAAATCGCGCTCCACTATTGGAGGACACTGGTCCATTCTTTGATTAAATTATCTCATGATTCCCTATCCTTAAAAGCCCTTGAGTCACACATCCCATTTATTAATCTCCAGCCTTGGGTTGATGCAGGAATCGTAACATTACAGCAGATATTGGGTACCACTGGCCTTGTTCCTTTTGACCGCTTGGCCTCCAACTTCCCGAGTGTCCGGAGATACTTCTATCAATATTTGCAGATACGTCATGTACTTCATAATTCCCCAAATTCGCCTTTCTTCAACTCCTATTTAAATAACATGGTTAATGGTTATTTCTTGCTACGTGACTCTGGCCCGAAGGGAATTTCAATATTATATAAAGCCTTAAACGACCCAGCAGAAGTTGTTAAACTGCCGTATATGATCAAGTGGGAACAGGATCTGGACTTCCTATCTGACCCGATAGACTGGGAGGAGGGACTGGGTGAAGTATTACGGGTGTCTGCCTGCGTCAATCATCTCAAACAATTGAAAAAAGTACACCTTAGATGGTATCAATACCCGGTTCAGGTGGCTCACTATGACCCTGCCGGGTCGGACAAATGCTGGAGGGGGTGCGGTCACAGGGGAACTCTGGAACATACCTGGTGGTCGTGTCCAATTCTTCAACCCTGGTGGAGAGATATGGACCTTTTAATTGCACAGGTCTTGGGGATCCAGTTGTCTCTGTCACCTAAGCAGGTCATTCTTCACATCGGCCTGGAGGACATCCCACACATACTTCGAGGTACACTATCACATATTCTAATAGCTGCCAGGTTATTAGTCGCCTCAAGATGGAAAGACACTAATTCTCCCAATATTAGTAAATTAATTAATAAACTTAATGTTCACTGCCAATATGATCTCGCCTTGGCTCACTCCATGACTGCCAAAACCAAAAGACAAAATATTTGGCACCCTTGGTTACACAGTGGTCATTCCTCTATTGATCCACACCACCTTGTTTGACCATTTACTTGAGTGGGAATAAGTAAGCATAATTGACATGTCTGTTTTTGTGTTGGTAATATTCTTATTCTTCCACAGTTTGCCAGGACCCTTTGTCTATGTCAATGTCTATAACTGAACTGCTAGATATTGTCTTGTGAATGCCTATACTCTTTTCCTCCCCCCCTACTCCCCCTACCTTACCTGATCGCAGTGTTCTGGTGGCATAGGGAAGCATCGCGCAAGGAGGGGGCTGCGTAGGCACTTGAAAGCTCTGAGCAGGCGCTAGAAAGCCACCTCCCTGCAGGACCCAAAAGAAGAGGAGCCCCACAGCCATGTTGAATCCGGGGCCTGCAGGGAGGTGGCTTTCAAGCGCCTGCTCAGAGCAGGCGCCGGGAAGCCTCCCTGCAGTGCCTGTCAGATTGCTGATCTGACAAGCTGCTTTGCAAAGTGTCAGATCAGCAATCTGACACAATTGTTTAATCCCCCCCAAACCCCCCCCCCCCCCCCCCGGGGCAATGTTATAAAGTAAAAAAAATATATATATATATTTTCATGTGTAAAAAAAAAAAAAAACATTCCCAAATAAAGAAAAGAAATATATATATTGTTCCAATAAATACATTTCTTTATCTAAATAAATTAAAAAAAACAATAAAGGTACACATATTTAGTATCACCGCATCCGTAACGACCCCATCTATAAAACTGTCCCACTAAACCCCTTCAGTGAACACCGTAAAAAAAAAAGCTGAGGCAAAAAATAACGCTTTATTATTATACCGCCGAACAAAAAGTGGAATAACACGCGATCAAAAAGACGGATATAAATAACCATGGTACCGCTGAAAGTCATCTTATCCCACAAAAAACGAGCCACCATACAGCATCATCAGCAAAAAAGTTATAGTCCTCAGAATAAAGCGATGCAAAAATAATAATTTTTTATATAAGATAGTTTTTATCGTATAAAAGCGCCAAAACATAAAAAATGATATAAATGAGGCATCGCAGTAATCGTACTGACCCTAAGAATAAAACTTAGGGTCCTCCAGACGCAAAGAATGCCCCCTTGTGCCCGTCACCTTCCTTGGTATAAACAGATCCTCAGCGAGATATTTGTATTGTCCCCTTATATACTTATACATGGTTATTAGATCGCCCCTCAGTCGTCTTTTTTCTAGACTAAATAATCCTAATTTTGCTAATCTATCTGAGTATTGTAGTTCTCCCATCCCCTTTATTAATTTTGTTGCCCTCCTTTGTACTCTCTCTAGTTCCATTATATCCTTCCTGAGCACCGGTGCCCAAAACTGGACACAGTACTCCATGTGCGGTCTAACTAGGGATTTGTACAGAGGCAGTATAATGCTCTCATCATGTGTATCCAGACCTCTTTTAATGCACCCCATGATCCTGTTTGCCTTGGCAGCTGCTGCCTGGCACTGGCTGCTCCAGGTAAGTTTATCATTAACTAGGATCCCCAAGTCCTTCTCCCTGTCAGATTTACCCAGTGGTTTCCCATTCAGTGTGTAATGGTGATATTGATTCCTTCTTCCCATGTGTATAACCTTACATTTATCATTGTTAAACCTCATCTGCCACCTTTCAGCCCAAGTTTCCAACTTATCCAGATCCATCTGTAGCAGAATACTATCTTCTCTTGTATTAACTGCTTTACATAGTTTTGTATCATCTGCAAATATCGATATTTTACTGTGTAAACCTTCTACCAGATCATTAATGAATATGTTGAAGAGAACAGGTCCCAATACCGACCCCTGCGGTACCCCACTGGTCACAGCGACCCAGTTAGAGACTATACCATTTATAATCACCCTCTGCTTTCTATCACTAAGCCAGTTACTAACCCATTTACACACATTTTCCCCCAGACCAAGCATTCTCATTTTGTGTACCAACCTCTTGTGCGGCACGGTATCAAACGCTTTGGAAAAATCGAGATATACCACGTCCAATGACTCACCGTGGTCCAGCCTATAGCTTACCTCTTCATAAAAACTGATTAGATTGGTTTGACAGGAGCGATTTCTCATAAACCCATGCTGATATGGAGTTAAACAGTTATTCTCATTGAGATAATCCAGAATAACATCCCTCAGAAACCCTTCAAATATTTTACCAACAATAGAGGTTAGACTTACTGGCCTATAATTTCCAGGTTCACTTTTAGAGCCCTTTTTGAATATTGGCACCACTGTTGTGAATTCTGTGGCAGAGCTCCCTCCTGTGGTCACAAGTGGTACTTCGGCTGATTCTCTCTGGGAGCTTCCGTTTGTGGAGGAAAGTGGTACTGCGGCTTCTGAGTTTCCTCCCTCAGGTGATCTGGTGAGGTCGTTAGGTGCTTCTCTACTTAACTCCACCTAATGCTTTGATCCATGCTTCCTGTCAATGTTCCAGTGTTGGACTTGTTTTTCCCTGGATCATTCCTGTGGCCTGCTGCTCTGCATAGCTAAATTCTTCTTTGCTATTTGTTTGCTATTTTTTCTGTCCAGCTTGTCTAATTGTTTTGCTGGAAGCTCTGGGACGCAAAGGGTGTACCTCCGTGCCGTTAGTTCGGTACGGAGGGTCTTTTTGCCCCCTTTGCGTGGTTTTCTTTAGGGTTTTGTGTAGACCGCAAAGTTATCTTTCCTATCCTCGCTCTGTTAAGAAAGTCGGGCCTCACTTTGCTGAATCTATTTCATTCCTTCGTTTGTCTTTTCATCTTAACTCACAGTCATTATATGTGGGGGGCTGCCTTTTCCTTTGGGGTATTTCTCTGAGGCAAGGTAGGCTTATTTTCTATCTTCAGGCTAGTTAGTTTCTCAGGCTGTGCCGAGTTGCATAGGTAGAGTTAGGCGCAATCCACGGCTGCCTCTAGTGTTGTTTGGAGAGGATTAGGGATTGCGGTCTGCAGAGTTCCCACGTCTCAGAGCTCGTTCTATTATTTTGGGTTATTGTCAGATCACTGTATGTGCTCTGACCGCTATGTCCATTGTGATACTGAATTGCCTATCACAACACACCACATTTGCTATGCGCCAGTCCTGCGGAACAGACCCTGTCGCTATAGAGTCCCTAAAAATAAGAAATAATGGTTTATCTATTACATTACTTAGTTCTCTTAGTACTCGTGGGTGTATGCCATCCGGACCCGGAGATTTATCTATTTTAATCTTATTTAGCCAGTTTCGCACCTCTTCTTGGGTTAGATTGGTGACCCTTAATATAGGGTTTTCATTGTTTCTTGGGATTTCACCTAGCATTTCATTTTCCACCGTGAATACCGTGGAGAAGAAGGTGTTTAATGCTTTATCAATTTTACCAAAGGCGGAATGGTATAAACGTTTCCCCCCCCCCCCCAAAGAAATTCATGAATAGCTAGTTTTTGGTCATTCTGCCTCACAAAAATCGGAATAAAAAGCGATCAAAAAATGTCATGTGCCTGAAAATGATACCAATAAAAATGTCAACTCAAAAAACAAGACCTCACATGACTCTGTAGACCAAAATATGGACAAATTATAGCTCTCAAAATGTGGAGACGCAAAAACTATTTTTTGCAATAAAAAGAGTCTTTTAGTGTGTGACGGCTTCCAATCATAAAAATCTGCTAAAAAACCCACTATAAAAGTAAATCAAACCCCCTTAGTTAGGGAAAAACAATAAAACTCAAAAAAATGTATGTATTTCCATTTTCCCGTTAGAGTTAGGGTTGGGGCTAAAGTTAGGGTTAGCGTTGGGGCTAAAGTTAGGGTTAGGGTTGGGGCCAAAGTTAGGGTTAGGGCTAAAGTTAGGGTTGGGGCTAAAGTTAGGGTTAGGGTTGGGGCTAAAGTTAGGGTTGGGGTTAGGGTTGGGGCTACAGTTAGGGTTGGGGCTAAAGTTAGGGTTAGGGTTGGGGCTAAAGTTAGGGTTTGGATTACATTTACAGTTGGAATTAGGGTTGGGATTAGGGTTAGGGGTGTGGTTAGGGTTATGGTTGGGATTAGGGTTAGGGGTGTGTTGGAGTTAGGGGTGTGGTTAGGGTTGGGATTAGGGTTAGGGGTGTGTTGGGGTTAGGGGTGTAGTTAGGATTAGGGATAGTGGCATGTTTGGGTTAGGGGTGTGGTTAGGGTTGGTATTATTGTTAGGGGTGTGTTTGGGTTAGGGTTTCAGTTAGAATTGGGGGGTTTCCACTGTTTAGGCACATCAGGGGCTCTCCAAACGCAACATGGCGTCCGATCTCAATTCCAGACAATTCTGCGTTGAAAAAGTAAAACAGTGCTCCTTCCGAGCTCTCCCGTGCACCCAAACAGGTGTTTACCCCATTATATGGGGTATCGGCGTACTCAGGACAATTTGGACAACAACTATTGGGGTCTAATTTCTCCTGTTACCCTTGGGAAAATACAAAACAGGGGGCTAAAAAATAATTTTTGTGGAAAAAAAATGATTTTTTATTTTCACGGCTCTGCGTTATAAACTAGTGAAATACTGGGTGGTTTAAAGTTCTCACAACACATCTAGATAAGTTCCTTGGGGGGGTCTAGTTTCCAATATGGGGTCACTTGTGGGGGTTTCTACTGTTTAGGTACATCGGGGGCTCTGCAAATGCAATGTGACGCCTGCAGACCAATCCATCTAAGTCCCACATATGGGGTATAAGCATACTCAGGACAAATTGTACAACAACTTTTGGGGTCCAATTTCTTCTGTTACCCTTGGGAAAATAAAAAATTGGGGGCGAAAAGATCATTTTTGTGGAAAAAATATGATTTTTTTTTATTTTTACGGCTCTACATGGTGTTACTTGTGGGAGTTTCAATGTTTAGGCACATCAGGGGCTCTCCAAACGCGACATGGTGTCCCATCTCAATTCCAGTCAATTTTGCATTGAAAAGTCAAATGACGATTCTTCCCTTCCGAGCTCTGCCATGCGCCCAAACAGTGGTGTACCCCCACATATAGGGTATCAGCGTACTCGGAACAAATTATACAACAACCTTTGGGGTCCAATTTCTCTTGTTACCCTTTGTAAAATAAAACAAATTGTAGCTGAAGTAAATTTTTTGTGAAAAAAAGTTAAATGTTCATTTTTTTTAAACATTCCAAAAATTCCTGTGAAACACCTGAAGGGTTAATAAACTTCTTGAATATGGTTTTGAGCACCTTGAGATGTGCAGTTTTTAGAATGGTGTCACACTTGGGTATTTTCTATCATATAGACCCCTCAAAGAAATTTCAAATGTGATGTGGTCCCTAAAAAAAAAATCGTGTTGTAAAAATGAGAAATTGCTGGTCAACTTTTAACCCTTATAACTCACTAATAAAAAAAAAAAATTTGGTCCAAAATTGTGCTGATGTAAAGTAGACATGTGGGAAATGTTAGTTATTAAATATTATGTGTGACATATCTCTGTGATTTAAGGGCATAAAAATTCAAAGTTGGAAAATTGTGAAATTTTCAAAATTTTAGCCAAATTTCCGTTTTTTTCACAAATAAACACAGGTAATATCAAAGAAATTTTACCACTATCATGAAGTACAATATGTTTCGAGAAAACAGTGTCAGAATCATCAAGATCCGTTGAAGCGTTCCAGAGTTATAACCTCATAAAGGGACAGTGGTCAGAATTGTAAAAATTGGCCCGGTCATTAACGTGCAAACCACCTTTGAGTGTTAAGGGGTTAACCACACGTGTGCCTGTGTCTACCTCAAGGAGCAGCTAAGTGAGCCGATCTTCCACTATATATGTATATATATCCAGAAAATGATGAAGGCAGCACACCATTAGCTGAAATTTCACGTGCGGTTTATTGGCCCATGTGCAACGTTTCGGTTCCAAGTGTGGACCTTTCTCAAGCTATTGGTGTGCTGCCGTCATCATTTTTTGGATCTGTTGTAAAGGTTTGGTAAATGCCTGGAAGGCTTTTGCACCCTATTGTAATTTTTTGCTGCTTTTTGTTTTTTTATTTTATATATGTATAAAGAACAGAGCAGAGAGTACGCTACGATATAATGACTGGGTGCTATAAATAACAAAAATAACAAGGGAATCCTATATGTAAGTAACAGTGCTATACATAACAAGAGAGGACACTGTAATAAGGGGCGGCAATATACATAATGAGAGGACACTGTATTTTTGAATGTTGGTTACCATAAAAAGAGCAGACCCAAACACATTTCTTGTACAGGGGCCCCAAGCTGTCAGTGTCCACCCCTTATGCCATCCTACATCATAATCGTGAGAATAGGACCTGTGTGATGTTCCAAAGACTTCTACATGGTGTTGCCCATGTGGTCTCAAGACTAATATTTGGCTATTATTACATTCAAGACAAAAGTGAAGAGGACAAGCCTCTATTCCAACTTCCATTGTCATCTACCACTGCTATATGATAGCCTTTGAGAGCGTTGTCGTGAGGTCAATAGAACACCTGTAACTGGATATCTGGCTGTTATGTCAATGTCATACAAACATCTTCTGATGGTTTGTGCAGGCATGGTATGTGTAATTTCACTTTCAGTACAAAAGTTGATTAATTGTAAAACCAGTGGTACAACTATTTCTTCAAAGTGTTGCATGAGCCGTTTTTATTACAGACAAATCAAGGCTTCATGTTGCTCATGCCACTGTGAGCAGCGTGTGCTAACAAGGTTTGCTACATCCCCAAACGTATCTCATATTGAGGACATCTGTGGCATCTTTGGTTGGCAATTGCAAAGGGAGCTTTCGGCATCAGATATTCATGATTTTCGTGCCCAAGTGCATTAAGCATAGCAGAAAATTCCTTAATAATTTATAACATCAACGATAGCATAATAAGGTGCGTAAGTGTGTGTGTTTGTGCACATTGTACTCATATTCTAAGCTGAAGAAATCTAAATGTTTATACATGTGTGTGTGTGTGTGTGTGTGTGTACTGTATATTGTATTGTCAAATGTAGACTTGGATTCAGAGTATATACTGTTTTCTCATTACTACGTTTACAGAACAGAAGGAGGAGTGAGCAAAGGAACTGTAGTTGGCATACTCTTGGACCTTAACAAGCGCATACTAATATTCCATATAAATGGGAGGCAGCAGGGTCCTATAGCATTTGAGAACATTGATGGTGTGTTCATGCCAGCAATAAGTCTCAATCGAAATGTACAAGTAAGTAAATCTACATTAACAAACCTCTAAGATTCTGTCAAGTTTATTATTGCAAAGAAGACGAAAAAAAAATTGTTCCAGCTCCATTATAAAATTCAGGCTTGATACTTTATTGAATCCTCTTTAAAAGCAGTGGCTGTAAAGCCCTCCAAGAGCACACGGGAAGGAGCGATGCGTTGCGATCCGGAAGGATCTTTGTCAAAGCTATAAATGTAAATTCACATTTTCATTAAATAGAAACCAATGACCAATGAAATTCCCACAAATAGTCACATGACTTATCAAAGGTCCCGAACATGTGAACTATAATAACGAAAAAATCAAATGATTAAAAACATGGTGCAAGAATACATTTTGACACTAATAATGGTACATCAATTAATTACGTTTATTGAGGCCGGCTGGAAATCGTGTTAAGATAATAAATCCAAAAGGCCTCACGTGTGAAGAGACGCCGCTTGACACCTGTGCCCAAGATTCTGGCCAAACTTTCATCTTCATACAGAATCGGAAGAAATTTATTAATGATTCCCTTTATTTTGTTAAACTAGGGACTAAATTGAAAACAAACAAATGGTTTATTGGCCATGTTACTTTGTGAGTTAAAAGATGTATTTCCCTCTTTACACGTGATAAGGTTCTCGCGTTTTTTGTGAGTCAAAATTTTAAGTGCTCTGTCCAATGTCCATGGTGGATAACTACGACGTTTTAATTTGTCAGATACCATATCAATCTCTATGTCAAGGTCCGTTTCTTTGCTACAATTATGTTTTACTCTAATCAATTCACCTATGGGGACAGACTGAATGGTATGCCTGAGATGACCACTATTGGCATGTAAAATGGTATTACCGCTCAGTGATTTATGATGCGTTTTTGTAATGATAACCTGTTCCGCCATCCCACTTAAATTTAGATCTAAAAAATTTATCTTATTTTTGTTGTGCCTAAGTCAAACGAATATTGTAACTGTTGGAGTTAAGATGATCAACAAAACTAGGTATGGAAGATACATCAGACCCCCAGATAATGAGCAGGTCATCGATGTATCTGCCATACCACTTCACCTGAGAAAGAAAGGATTAGAAACAGAAAAAATAAACTCATTCCCAAAAAGCCATGACCAAATTGGCCAAAGAAGGTGAAAATGTGGCGCCCATTGCCACACCGGACTTTTGTAAATAATAATCACCATCAAAAGAAAAAAAAATATGCATCATAAGAAAAAATGTAACCTTCAAAATAAAATTACTCAAATCAACTGAATAATTACTGAATTTTTCGAGATGAAACTGAAGAGCTTTCATGGCCAGATTGTGTGGAATGCAAGTATATAGAGAGATAACAGCACAACAAAGCCACAAGTACTCGGATGACCAAATCCTACCAGAAAAAACTTTCAAAATTTCTTTAGAATCCTTAATATAGCCTGGAATTCTACAAACTAAAGGCTGTAAGAGTGAATCGACCCATTCACACAGGTGCTTGTTGGCGGAACCAATTCCAGTCACGATCGGCTGCATAGGAGGAATAGCCTCATCTTTATGGTCTTTCGGAAGCCCATGTAAAATAGGGCAAACCGGATTTTGAACTATCAGATAGTCTGTTTTTTTCGTCAAAACACCCAAACTGTAGCCTTCTTGCATGATTGAGTCTGCCTGGTTCTTAAATTCAGTTGAAGGATTTATTTTGAGTCTCTCATACGTGGATGAGTCGGATAATAATTCCATGATACAAACGAGATCAGAGTGTATTGACAAGTTTCAAGAACTAGTCGAAAGAGAATTGAGAACTCTAAATAATGATATTTCATCTAATGGGATTAAAGCTGCCAGTAACTTTTCACATCAACAGTGGAAGACTTTACAGGAATTAAAGGACATGAGGGACATAATAATAAAGATGTCGGATAAAGGAGGCATGGTGGTGGTTTTAAATTCCAACGACTACCATTTCAAAATCATGGAATTATTATCCGACTCATCCACATATGAGAGACTCAAAATAAATCCTTCAACTGAATTTAAGAACCAGGCAGACTCTATCATACAAGAAGGCTACAGTTTGGGTGTTTTGACGAAAAAACAAACAGACTATCTGATAGTTCAAAATCCGGTTTGCCCTATCTTACATGGGCTTCTGAAAGTCCATAAAGATGAGGCTATTCCTCCTATGCGGCCGATCGTGTCTGGAATTGGTTCCGCCAATGAGCACCTGTGTGAATGGGTCGACTCACTCTTACAGCCTTAAGTTTGTAGAATTACAGGTTATACAGGGTGGAGCGCGGTAATTTGCTGATTTGGGAATTAAATAAAAAAATTATGATCATTAGAAAAATGTATTTTATATTTTAATTATACTGAACAGTAATGGAATTTTTAAATTAAATTAAGGATTCTACAGAAATTTTGAAAGTTTTTTCTGATAAGATTTGGTCGTCTGAGTACTCATAGCTTTGTTGTGATGTTATTTCTATATACTTGCCTTCCACACAATCTGGCCATGAAAGCTCTTCAGTTTCATCTCGAAAAATTCAGTAATTATAAAGTTGATTTGAGCAATTTTATTTTGCAGGTTACATTTTTTCTTATGACGCATAATTTTTTTTCTTTTGATGGTGATTATTAAGTCTGGTGTGGCAATGGGGGCTAAATTTTCACCTTCTTTGGCCAATTTGGTCATGGCTTTTTGGGAATATGAGTTTATTTTTTCTGTTTCCAATCCTTTTCTTTCTCAGGTGAAGTGGTATGGCAGATACATCGATAACCTGCTCATTATCTGGGGGTCCAATGTATCTGCCATACCTAGCTTTGTTGATTATCTTAACTCCAACAGTTACAATATTCGTTTTACTTACAGACACAACAAAAATCAGATAAATTTTTTGGATCTAAATTTAAGTGGGATGGCGGAACAGGTTATCATTACAAAAACGCATCATAAATCACTGAGTGGTAATACCATTTTACATGCCAATAGTGGTCATCCCAGGCATACCATTCAGTCTGTCCCCGTAGGTGAATTGATTAGAGTAAAACGTAATTGTAGCAAAGAAACGGACCTTGACATAGAGATTGATATGGTATCTGACAAATTAAAACGTCGTAGTTATCCACCATGGATATTGGACAGAGCACGTAAAATTTTGACTCACAAAAAACGCGAGAACCTTATCACGTGTAAAGAGGGAAATACATCTTTTAACTCGCACAGTAACATGGCCAATAAACCATTTGTTTGTTTTCAATTTAGTCCCCAGTTTAACAAAATAAAGGGAATCATTAATAAATTTCTTCCAATTCTGAAGACGAAAGTTTGGCCAGAATCTTGGGCACAGGTGTCAATGTAGTAGCTAGGAGAGCTCTCACTATTGGGAATATAATCTGTCCCAGCATGTACTGTGCCAATAGGGATAAAGACAGAACTTGGTTGCACTGTAGTGGTTTCAGTACCAGGCTCAAATCATTGCAAAACTTGCGTACATGCCTTTACCACAAAATTTTTTAATAATTCTGACAATTCAAGAGTCTTTAACATGAAACAATACATCAATTGTAATACCACTTTTGTGGTGTATAAAATTGACTGTACTGACAAGGCCCTGACAATATCAGAAGGAACTTAAATATTATACACGCGGCAAATTATCCCAAACAGTCCCTACTATTACTAGCTTTAGATATAGAGAAAGCCTTTGATTCGGTCTCGTGGCCCTACCTATTTGAAGTTTTATCTAGATTTGGCATTCCCCACAACCTCATTTCGTGTCTACAGTTATTATATGACAGACCTGCAGCATACCTGAAACTTCCATCCACCCGACCCACCCCTATTATCACCCAAAGAGGGACAAGACAGGGCTGCCCACTCTCACCAGCCCTATTTGCCATGGCCATGAAGCCACTGGCTGAAACCATACGACTTAACCCGGACATACTTGGTCCTGTGGGATTTGGTACACAGTATAAAGCTAGCTTGTTCGCAGATGATCTGCTGTTGACTCTTTCTAGCCCACAGATGATCTGCTGTTGACTCTTTCTAGCCCACTCACCACTCTCCCAAATCTGTTCTCGGTCCTTCATAGATTTTAGCTGATTTCGGGTCTCAAAATTAATGTTGACAAATCCGAAGCTCTGTTCCTTAATACCCCCAAAAATATACAAACAAATATAGTCTCCCAGTTCAAATTCACGCAGAACGAACATTTCATAACATACCTTGGAGTAAACCTCACCTTACATCGATCGACTCTATTTAAGTGGAACTACCTCCCATTAATAAAAAGTCTCTGAGCTAATCTAACTAAATGGGCCACCATGAAGCTATCTTGGTTGGGCAGATTGCACGCAATTAAGATGCTATCCCTGCCCAGATTTCTTTACCTGTTTCGCTCCCTCCCCATTCCGTTACCCCGTAGGACGCTCCATGAAATTCACTCTTTGATCTCAAAATTTATTTGGCAGGGGAAAAAAAACTGAATTCGGCAAAAAACCATGTTCATACACAGGAAGCTAGGGGGGCTAGCCTTACCCAACTTTACAATATACTACAAATCTGCCCAACTGCCTCAGCTAACCAATGTATGTGCTGCCAGCCGCGCACCCAGATGGGTTGGACTGGAATCGTCACTCCTGCACCCATTTTCCCTACCTAGCCTTATGTGGACCACACAAAGACTCCCGAAAAACTTACATGTTGCGGCGCCATTCACGGCACATTCCCTGATCCTCTGGAGGAAGGAGAGGTTCAAGTTTGGCCTCCAGTCCAAAGCCT
This sequence comes from Ranitomeya imitator, assembly GCF_032444005.1. NCBI lineage: Eukaryota > Metazoa > Chordata > Amphibia > Anura > Dendrobatidae > Ranitomeya > Ranitomeya imitator. The sequence continues at coordinate 175,343,420 of NC_091286.1, read as the reverse complement.
CCCCGTTAACCCTTCTCTTCTGTAACCCCATGTTCGCACCTGGACTCGATCCCTGCCCATACGTTTGGTGGACAATTAATGGAATATCCACCCTAAAACAGCTCTGTTCACCCCTCAATATACTTTTAACTAGACAAGAATTCCTCCAAAAACATAATCCACCCACCAGGGAGGCTCTGCGTATTTGCCAGGTATTCCATTTCGCGGAACGAATTCTACAGCATAGGACACCATTCCAAGTGACTAGCTTCGAACAGAGATGTTTAGATGACCCGTTGGGTAGGGGAACTATCTCTCTACTATATTCGTCTTTGAACATTGCACACGGAGTCGACAAATTAAAATACATGAAACAATGGGAGGAGGACCTGGGTATTCAACTAACTTTAGAAGGTTGGAGGCGATGTTGTGACACAATTTCCAGGGGTAGCCATCAAGCCTCCCTGACAGAGACATCCATTAAACTCCTGCATAGAGCATACCAGGTCCCAAGTAGACTCCATGCCATATACCCAAATGTAACGGATAAATGCTTCAGGGGATGTAACATAGTGGGCGACATGAAGCATATTTGGTGGGAATGTCCGGTTGCCTCAGCTCTGTGGCGGGAGGTTGGGTTGATAACTGAACAAATGTTTGGGGGACCAGTGCAGCCTGACCCGGCTACCTTTTTCTTGGGAGCCAAATACCCAGGTTTCTCTAGTAGGTTGCACAGGTTGATAAACCAGCTGTGTATAGCCACTAAGCTTCATATAGCTACCAACTGGAGGTTGCCTTTTCTCTCTATGCAATCGGTTAGAGACCAGATGAACACAATTCTACTATATGAGCGCATTCATGCAACAAGAGACGACCTGTGGGACACCTTTTACCAAGTCTGGAAGCCGTGGATGGATCTCAACACGAATTTGAACCTTGATCAGACCCTCTCACTATCTGAGACTCCACCAAAACAATAGCTGGAGAAAAACTTTGATAACTAAAGGACTGGGGTTCGAGGGTTTGAGGGTGTTTGTTGGGGTACGGGGAGGGGGAAGGGGGCCTATATATTAGAGCAAAATGTTACCTCGCCTTGTTACTATACTGTAATCTGTTATAAAGAGTACTACAAAATCTTATTTCCCACCCCAATTTTCCTCTTGTATGTCTCCCCCTGTACTTGTCTCGTCATACTCAGACTGCTGAAGTTATATTTGTATATGTATACTCCTTTTTCTATGTTTGTATAGAAGTTTATTGAACTCCCATATGTGGGAACTTGTTGTAAAAATTAATATGTTGATGAAAATAAAACTCATTGAAACTAAAATTGACTGTACTGCATGTCAGTTATCCTATATTGGATGCACCTCGCGAAAGCTTAAAGTCCGCATTACTGAACATCTTTACGATATAGGCAACACGGGAAATTCAACTCGTACTGCGTCGGCAGCGTCCAGACATTTTATTACGCAGCACAATCGTAGTACAAATTTTTTTTCGTATATATGGTATAGAACATGTGAACAGACCTTTCCGGAGGGAGGGGGGTGACGTTAAGCGGCGTCTCCTCACACGTGAGGCCCTTTGGATTTATTACCTTAACACACGATTTCCAGCCGGCCTCAATAAACGTAATGAATTGATGTACCATTATTAGTGTCAAAATGTATTCTTGCACCATCATTTGATTTTTTCGTTTTTGATTTATTCATGTATTCATAGTTTATTATAGTTCACATTTTCAGGACCTTTGATAAGTCATGTGACTTTTTGTGGGAATTTCATTGGTCATTGGTTTCTATTTCATGAAAATGTGAATTTACATTTATAGCTTTGACAAAGATCCTTCCGGATCAAAACGCGTTGTTCCTTCCCGTGTGCTCATGGAGGGCTTTACAGCCACTGCCTTTAAACAGGATTCAATAAAGTATCAAGCCAGAATTTTATTATGGAGCTGGAATAAGTTTTTTTTTTGTCTTCCTTGCATTTGACCATGTGGATCAGCGTGGAGTTCCGTGCACCTGCGGTGAGCTGGCTATTTTTTTCTATTCAAGTTTATTATTGCTTTGATTTTACCTGTATTGTCATTTCACTGCAATAATATTAACCCCTTCGTGCAAAATGAGGTAACTGTATGTCAGGATTGTGCTTCTCCGCAATTCGACATAGTTACCGTGGGTACGGAAATTATTCAGACCCCTTTAAATTTTTCACTCTTTGTTTCATTGCAGCCATTTGGTAAGTTCAAACTAATTCATTTTTGTCACATTAATGTACAGTCTGCTCCCCATCTTGACTGAAAACAAAAAGATTTCATGTAGTAATTTTTGCTTATTTATTAAAAAAGAAAAACATGATCACATGATCATAAGTATTCAGACCCTTTGCTCAGACACTCATATTTAAGTCACATGCTGTCCATTTCCTTGTGATCCTCCTTGAGATCTTTCTGCGCCTTCATTGGAGGCCAGCTGTGTTTAATTAAACTGATAGGACTTGATTTGGAAAGGCACACACCTGTCTATATAAGACCTCACAGCTCACATTGCGTGTCAGACCAAATTAGAATCATGAGGTCAAAGGAACTGGCCAAGGAGCTCTGAGACAGAATTGTGGCAAGGCACAGATCTGGCCAAGGTTACAAAAGAATTTCTGCAGTTCTCAAAGTTCCTAAGAGCACAGTGGCCACCATAATCCTTAAATGGAAGACGTTTGGGAACACCAGAAGTCTTCCTAGACCTAGCCGTCCAGCCAAACTCAGCAATCGTAGAAGAATAGCCTTGGTGAGAGAGGTAAAGAAGAATCCTAAGATCACTGTGGCTGAGCTCCAGAGATGCAGTAGGGAGATGGGAGAAAGTTCCACAAAATTTACTATCACTGCAGCCCTCCACCAGTCGGGCCTTTATGGCAGAGTGGCCCAACGGAAGCCTCTCCTCAATGCAAGACATATGAAAGCTCGCATAGAGGTTGCTAAAAAAACACATGAAAGACTCCCAGACTATGAGACATAAGATTCTCTGGTCTGATGAGATGAAAATAGACCTTTTTAGTGATGATTCTAAGTGGTATGTGTGGAGAAAAGCAAGCACTGCTTATCACCTACCCATTACAATCCCAACAGTGAAACATGGTGGCAGCATCATGCTATTGGGGTATTTTTCGGCTGCAGGGACAAGATGACTGGTTGTCATTGAAGGAAACATGAAGGCGGCCAATTACAGAGATATCCTGGATGAAAACCTCTTCCAGAGTGGTCTGGACCTCAGACTTGTCCGATGGTTCACCTTCCAACAAGACAATTACCCTAAGCACACAGCTAAAATAACAAAGGAGTAGCGTCATAACAACTCTGTGACCATTGTTACTACACTTCTATTTTTTTTAGTCAAGATTGTACATTAGTGAGAAAAAAATTAACTTTTTTTAATTTACCAAATAGCTTCAATGAAACAAAGAGTGAAAAATTTAAAGGGGTCTGAATACTTTCCGTACCCACTGTATGTCATAAGTACGGCACAGGCTCAGGAGTTGTGCCTTTGCTGACCCTAATATGAATGGTGTTTTAAAAGAATGCATAAAATAAATAAAAAATGAAAGTGTCTAGTTTATTTTTCCTACTAAAGAGTGTAATAAAAAATACTAAAACTTGCATATACCACAAAACAAACACAAAGGAGTTACTCATTTTTGCAAAGTATTGTACAAAATAGTTTTATGCATTATGTACAGTACCTGTCAAAAGTTGGTTCATACAGTGGTTTTATTTGTATTTATTATGTGAAAATTATACATTTAAGAAAAATATATAGAAAACAAAGCACTACCATAATATGCACACCACAGCAATAATAAGGTGAGAAAAAAATCCACCTTATTGGTTCACAATTAAAACATAATTAAAATGAACACACAAAACTGTTGCCATCCCGGGCATATATCATGACCCCCAATATATATTGGTACACAATAATGCATATACAAAGCATATATACCATGGTCATGGTCTTTGGGCCATGGTCTGTGGTCCGTCCCGGGTCCTCTAGCCTGCTTTTCTTCAGGTTCATATTATCTTGGTAATCTTCTCCTCCCATGATATATGCATGGATTATTCATGTCTAGGGTTGTGGATACTTGGGTTGTTATAGGTGATTTGGTGCTTGCCGTATTACTGGCGCTCCTTGCATGTAGCCTATTTCATGCCAATATTACTTTTTCTCTTTTTGGATGGTTTACCCCGAATACCCCATGAGCCATTAAGGGAGGGATATATTCCATATGTATATATACATATATATATGCTATGTGTACCAAGTTGTATATTGGGGGTCATGATATATGCCCGGGATGGCAACAGTTTTGTGTGTTCATTTTAATTATGTTTTAATTGTGAACCAATAAAGTGGTTTTTTTCTCACCTTATTATTGCTGTGGTGGGCATATTATGGTAGTGTTTTGTTTTCTATATATTTTTCCTATGTTGTTTTCTACTTATTGCACCCCGGCTTTCTTATCATGTCTATGGCTGTGCGCCGGGTCTTCTTTGTTCTTATAAAAATTGTACATTTAGACTGAAGGCTGTAAAACCATTAAGGAGCATATTAAAAACATTCATATAAGAAACACGCGAGAAGCAAACCAGAATAAGTGCTAAACTTCATATTCCTCAATTTCTCTCCTCCTTTTACTTTGATGGTAGCTTAACATTTCATTGGCATTCTCTCAAACAACTACGTAAGATAACATGGCCTCTATTGATGAGCGAGTATACTCGTTGCTCGGGTTTCTCAAGCACGCTCGGGTGTGCTCTGAGTATTTGTGAGTGCTCGGAGATTTCGTTTCCATTGTCGCAGCTGCATGATTTACGGCTGCTGGACAGCCTGAATACATGTGTGGAATGCCTGTTTTGTTAGGGAATTCCCACATGTATTCAGCCTGTCTAGCAGTTGCAAATCATACAGCTGCGGTGACCAAAACTAAATCCCCGAGCACTCACAAATACTTGGAGACCATCCGAGCGTGCTCGGGAAAACCTAAGCAACGAGTATAGTCGCTCATCACTAATGGCCTCCAAAATCTACCAGCCTTAACCGAATTGAGATGAATTGGAGTTGGACCACAGGGCAAAGCCATAGCAGCCGCCAAATTTGCAGCACCTCTGCAAATGCTTTCAAGGTAACTACCTGATGAAATTTCTTGAGAGAATGCCAAGGGGGCGTAAAGCTGTCATCAGAGTAAAAGGTGGGTACTTTTAGAATCTAATGTTGCCTTCAGTCTGAATCTACATTGTGCATGTTCCAATAAGGAATTTCCATATTCATACTAATCTGTAGAATAAAGTTAACACTTAATTAGTAGTGAATAACGTAAAATTTAAAACACAAAAAAACAACAACACCTGAATTGGCATTTTGTCTGTATTCCTCTGAATTAAAAGTTAATAACAGTTTATTAATAAATTATATTTTCAATAAAATGATTCCACTGAGAAATGCAACTAATCCTGAAAAAATAAGATATTTCACTAAAACCAGATAGCAGCAAGGTGGACAGGAGATCCCTTAAACTGGAGATCTCTACGTGTGGTTAACCTTTCCAAAGCTGAATCTGTCACTGTCACCCAAAAAGTTAAACTCTTGGACTACGACAATAGAAAATTAAAAAAAAATGAACATTTAACTTTTTTCACAAAAATGTTAAATTGGACCCTAATGAATTTTAATTTCACAAGGATAACATGAGAAAATGAACAACAAAATTTGTTGGGTGTTTTCTCCTGAGCACGTAGATACCCCATATGTTGGGGAAAACTACTGTTTGGGCGCACAGCAGGGCTCGGAAGGGAAGGAGTGGCATTTTACTTTTTGAATGCAAAATTTGCTGGAATAATTAAAAGACGCCATGTCTTGTTTTGTGAGCCCCTGATGTGCATAAACAGTGGAAACCGGTCCATAAGTGACCCTGTTTGGTAAAATAGACCCCCAAGGAAGAACACCTTGAACCCCTTTGAAATTTAACCTGAAGGCTGTAAAGTATTTACTGTCTTTCGTGCATTTGTGGGACCTGACCACTGACCATCACATGGGTGGCACTCCTTCAACAATTACGGTGTCCCATTGCTATGATCCCTTCAGCAGTCAGCATAGAACCCAGGCACCAAGGCTGCAATTCGTCATTTGCTGTATTTTTGTCAATTTTTTTTTTTGTTTTGTGGTATAAGTTGCTTTTTTGGTGCCAAATGTTTCAAAATGTCACAGTGATTCATTAATTAGGCGTGAAGTTAAACATGTCTCCAAATGGCTTTGTGACTTTTTACCACAAAATGTTACATATCTGGCAAAATAGCACAAAATTTGCACTAAAATACTGGTGTGTCTAAAAATACACCATGAAGGTACTGGAGTGGCATTGTGACAAATTTGTCAAAAATTGCAGTTGATGAATCGGGTGAAAACATATGGAATCGATAAACTATCCACAAAGCAGAAAACAAAAAAATAGGCAAACACATATATCACAAACCTAAAAAAGGAGCAAATAGAATAATGAGTAGGGTGCAAACAAAAAAAGGCATCAAACATATGCAAAAGCAGTGATGAATCAGGGCCTAAGAGTTTCATTCTCCTGCAGCCCACTGCATTGACTGAATGCTAGGCTGCCGTCACACTAGCAGTATTTGGTCAGTATTTTACATCAGTATTTGTAAGCCAAAACCAAGAGTGGAACAATTAGAGGAAAAGTATAATAGAAACATATGCACCACTTCTGCATTTATCACCCACTCCTGGTATTGGCTACAAATACTGATGTAAAATACTGACCAAATACTGCTAGTGTGACGGCAGCCTTAAAGTGTAGCCATTGCCCTCTCTGACTGGTAAATAAAAGTTCTGAACAAAGGACTCACTCCGATAACTAATAATTTACCATGTTCCATTTACTCGGAAGCTGTTAGTAGGATCTTCTCTCCTAATCCAGTTTTATGGGCTTGCAGGTCATAGGAAGCTGAATAAATTGATACCTTGATACATATTTTATGCCAGAGTAAATAATTAGAAAAAAATATATATTCTCTGGAATATGGCATCATATAGCAGATATCCAGATATCACTTTATTCAGCTTCCTATGATCTGCATGCCCATGTAGACAGCTTAGGAGGGATGATCCTATTAACAGACTCCATTTAAAAAATATAAATCTAACTTGTAAGCACTCATTTGCCTATGATGTTTGCAGAATTTGTCAGAAAATGTATGTTCACATGTGGTCAAGATGCAAAACCCTAAAAAATGCTAGAATGTGCAGTATGTGTTTTGTGTGCTCTCAACTATATTATGCTTTTTTATGTAAAAAAAAAATGTCAGTCTTATTTCTGCTGTTTTGTGCCTCCACAGGTTACTCTTCATACAGGCCTGGAGGTGCCGACAATCTTCAGGCAGACCAAGGCGGTCACTAACCTTTAAATTTTGGTGCATCATTTCATGGGCTATTCTTTTATAACTGGGTTTTACCACTAGAATTGTAACAGTCAGTATCTGCTAAAAATGCTAAAATGTAAGTCAGCAAAGAGATGAGTAAACAATAATGAAATTTGCAAATAAATAGTGCTAAACTATGTAGCAATTATTTCTTTTCTCTAGAAAGACAACTAGGCATTGCTGTTTAAATGTTCTGTTCTACATAAATCAGACACAATCCAAATCTGCGTGTTTATTGAATCATATCCAGGGATTAAAAGATACGGATCTTAGAAATATGTGTTCTGTTAATGAGAGGGTGCTTCTACCGGCCTCAGGATAACACCACATAGTTGCATTTCGTCTCGATTTACTTTTTACTTAGCCTTTCATTTTTCTTTTAGTTCTTAATGGGTTTTTTTTACATTCAGTGTGATAGTTTTGTAATGTATACTTCTATTATTTCTTCTTTGTGTATTATTAAATTTTTGATCCTTAATTTTATTCAATCCCTTAATGGTCATGCTCTAAATGGTTAATTGTAATCACGCTATGTAAAACAACAGAATTTGTTGGGTAAAACTAATGGTTTGTGTAGTTTGTAATAAATCATGTATTGTATATGTGTATTTAAATGCAGCTTTGGTGCTAAACTGTATAATGAGAGTCCATGTACTATGGTCTGAATCTGGTCTGATACAAGAAGAGTGATTTTAGGTCATGGAGAAGCTATTGGGTCTTACAGGCATGTTGGATACAGGGTGAGTAACGACAGTAGTGTAAAGTTGGCCTTAGACGTTATAGACCTAGATTTTATCGTCTCTCTCATTCAGACAACTTGAGCAGACCCTACGAACAACAAACCAAATTGAAGTCAGCGATGGCTCAGTGCCTCCAAACAAGCAGCGGCCATTGTTATACTGCACCTGGCCTGTCAGAAGTGCACTTGCTTATTTCAATGACTGATCATCATCAGCCAGCAAGCTCAAGAACAGACAATGCTATACCACAAATAGCTGAGATATTCAGCCTGTCCTTTTTTTTTTTTTTTCCAGCAGAAACCTGTTGGTTGTTGGACTCTTTTGTGTTAAATATTGAAATTAATATTTAGTTGATTTTGTATTATTTGCATCTGTTAGTTTTCATCTAATGTCTATGGCCAGTTTCAGTCTTTACAGGGTTAATGAAACCTTTCATGATCAATTTAAAGCTGTGAATTGGGCTCATTGATGTGAGAGCTGTTTAAGTGCTAATATCATCGGGTCTGTAAATATATACAGTATTTTAATATGCTCTTTGACTAAATATGTGCAGTATAAACATTCACCAATTATTGTGTGTCCGAAGGATTAATGCCAAGCTCATTTACGGTAATATATATTTGTATGTGTTAATGAATTCAAGATAAAAGCACCAGATTTTCCTGTTTTCCTTTTACCAAAAATGCTGTATTCATTTACCGTATGTATATTGCTCATCCCGCTCTAAAAAAATTAATTAAATCTTGATAAAAAAAAACCTTAATGACCTACTAATGTTTGATATTCAAAATGAGGCTAGATCTTACCGTGTCCCTGCATATGCTGCTCTATCAGCTCATCCTCTGCATAGCCACAGTGTCCTCACATTGATGATCTCTCTGATCAGATCCCCAGTGAGTATACATTGTATACCCTTTATTGTTTTTGCATTTTCTAGCCTAGGGAGCTTTCAGAGCCGGAGCAGTGTACATTTTAGTGTACTCCTTCAAGTTTTATTATCAAAATAGCCTGCTTACTAATGCGATAATATTTATTAACTCATTCATTTGCTAAGTTATAAACAGGCACCTGTGAAAAAAGATCAGGAACACTGGCCTGCAAGAACACAGATCTTCAGTTTTTTGTCATAGAGACACTGAATAATAATTCAGATTTCATATGTAAATCAAGTAGGCATTCAGACTGGTTTGTTTGGGCACTTGTGCCTACATTAAAGGCATTTACACCACTTTTATATTGACAGTCTATTCTTAGGATAGGTCATTCATTAATATCAGATCATTGGGGATTCAACACCTTGCACCACTGCCAATCACGTTACTCGTGTCAGCTGGATGTGATCAGTTGCGAGCCGGAAAGCACAGCTCTGAACACTGTATAATGGCCAAAGCAGGCAGGCTGATGTACTCCCATTTTATTTGAATAAGGTTGATGTACAATACCTGTCTGCGACCACCAGAGCCAGGACAAGGTGCTTTCTTGTCCTAGGCAGATGAAGCCGATGGTGGCCCTCTACATGAACCCTCATGTAAATTAATGGGTCGCAGAATAAGGTAACATGACCCCTAATGTACCCACTTTCCCCTCTGATTGGTCAGGTAACAAGCTCTGACGACCACTTCCACTAGAATGGTTACCTGTTTCACCAAATAATACCAGCAAAAGTTAAAAAAAAGTGGTGTACTTTAGAGGTAAGGCTCAATAGGGAGCGTTTTCATAGCTAGATATGGAGTAGACTAGGGAATAATAGCGCAAATAGGGTGATACAATAAATTAACGGGGTGTAAAGCTCACCTTGTTTAGAACAGCTGCTGCAGACTGTGGGTTATGGACCACTACTATAGTAGGAGAAGGACGGCTTTCCTGCGCTGCTCTCCATTTCTGAGAATCAATAAGATAAAAACCTTTGTTTATTTATCTTGTTTATCTTTGGATCTACATCATAGAATAAACAAATGTTTTTATCTTTTTGATTCTCTGCTATCCTTTGTGGGATATTGACAGCAGCGCACGAAAGCCGTCCATCTCCTTCTACTATCATAGTTAGATATGGAATCATTCAAGGCCATTTACATGATACTGGGGAAAAATAGCAATATTCATCTCTTGACAACCTATAGTTTAAATGTCAAATCAAGGACAGTCATGGAAACTAATATTACTTAACTATAAAGGGGACAGTTTGGCTTCAATTAACCCCTTATCCCCGGAGGTATTTTCGTTTTTGATTTTTCCTTTTTCGCTCCCCTTCTTCCCAGAGCCATAACTTTTTTTTATTGTTAATCAATATGGCCGTGTGAGGGCTTGTTTTTATGCAGGATGAGTTGTACTTCTGATTGCATTGGTTTACCATATTGTGTACTAGAAAATAGGAAAAAAATTCCAAGTGCCGTGAAATTGGAAAAAAAAGTGCAATCCCACACTCGTTTTTTGTTTGGCTTTTTTGCTTGGTTCACTAAAAATGCTGAAACTAACCAGCCATTATGATTCTCCAGGTCATAGACAACAAACATGTCTAGGTTCTTTTTTATCTAAGTGGTAAAAAATGTCCCAAACTTTGTAAAAAAAAAAAAAAAAGCGCCATATTCTGATACCCGTAGCGTGATTTGAACTGTTATATATATATATATTTTATTTTATATCTTTAAAAACATTTTTTTTTACTTGGGAGACTAGAAGCTACCATAACTCGATCGGCTCAGCTACACACAGGCAATGATCAGTTCGCCTGTATGTAGCTGAATTACTCACTTGCTATGAGCACCGACCACTGGGCAGCGTTCACAGCAATCCGGCAGTGACAACCATAGAGGTCTCCAGAAGCGTTTGACAGCAGCATTTAACGAGTTAATAGCCACGAGTGGATCACAATTCCACCTGCAGCTGTTCTGGGCACTTGTAAGCTGTTCAAAACAGCTGCCCGATGTCAGAAAGGGGTTAAGGTGTGCAGCATTTGACGGATATCCCAATGGAAGCTAAACAGACCCCATTATAAAGAGATACGTATGATGGTTTATCATACAACAAATACAGTTTGCAGCAAAATTGATCGTGGTTCTAGTGCTATATTCCTGTATGGATTGTGGTTCTGGTGACGTATTCATGTACTGATGGTGGTTCTGGTCTCATGTTCGTCTACTGATTGTAGGGATTATTGTTCTGGTGCTGTATTCATCTACTATTGATGGCTCCTGTGAGCTATTCAGATAGCAATGATGATTCTGATGCTGTATTCATCACCAGAACCATCATCAGTACATGAATATGAAACTAAAATCATCGTCAGTATATGAATACATCAACAGAGCCATCAACAGAACATAAAAACAACACTAGAACCATTATCAATAAATTAATAGGTCACTAGTTCTAGTAGATAAATGAATCACCAGAACCACTATCCGTACATTAATTCATGACCAGAACCTTCATCTGTACATGAATACATCACATGAATATATCTGCTGTAAGGTTTTACTCACTCAGCTGCAGTGTGAGGTAAGCACAGGAAGCGGTTTTCATAAAAATGTCCAGTCAGGTTTATTAGCTCCATAAACCTGCTTAAGTTTAAGCAAATAAAAGATAGCCTTCTCCGGCACAAAGTGAAAACAAACAGAAAACAAGCAGTCCATATAGCACTGCGGGTTCACCCGCTCAGGTCATTCTCTTAGTTTAGTCACACTGGTGGCCTCCATACCTCCAGTCACAGACAATGTGCCAAACAATGTGTTAACCAGACCCAGAGGTGAGGTATGTGGGTAGCTAGACCCGCTCATCTCTCACAGCTACCCATAACCCTGTCCCAGGTGCAACAAATTAACCTCTCAATGCTTGCATGCATCGGAGAAAATTCTCCGGGTTACATCACAGAGACAAGCCATCTCTGACACATACAGTGTGGAACGGAATATAGGTCCAAATCAAGTCCTATCAGATTAAACTCTGCTGGACTCCAATGAAGGAGTAGAACCATCTCAAGGATGATCACAAGTAAATGGACAGCATGTGATTTAAATACGAGTGCCTGAGCAAAGGGTCTGAATACTTATGACCATGTGATATTTCAGTTTTTCTTTTTTAATAAATTTGCAAAAATTTCTAAATTTCGTTTTTTTTCAAGTCAAGATGGGGTGCAGAGTGTATGTTCATGTGGAAAAAATGAACTTTTTTTAATTTACCAAATGGCTGCAATGAAACAAAGAGTGAAACATTTAAAGGGGTCTGAATACTTTCCGTAGCCACTGTACCTCCCAACGACTATGACATCTTCTTTGATTAAGCAGTTTCTTTCTTTTCATCTTGACAATTCCAGATGCCATTGTGACTTTCACAGCCACAGCTCTTCTCTGTAGACTTTCCTCTTCTCTGGTCTTCTGCAGCACATCTCGACATGGAGCCCTTAGAAACAAGAGCGTTATTAACCCCTTCATGACATCAGATGGGATAGTTACGTCCAATATCAGAAGCCCCACTTTGAGATGGGCTCTGGCGGTGAGCCGCGGTGATTCGCCCGTGTCTATTAACTAGTTAAATGCAGCTGTCAAAGGCTACTTTCACAGTAGCGTCGTACGACGCACATCCCAATGCGTCGTTTTGCAGAAAAAACGCATCCTGCAAAGTTGTTTGCAGGATGCATTTTTTCTCCATAGGCTTGTATTAGCGACGCATTGCCACACGTCGCAACTGTCGTGCGACGGTTGCATTGTGTTGTGGCACCAAAAAACGTTGCTTGTAACGTTTTTTGGTGCGTTGTGTCCGCCATTTCCGACCGCGCATGCGCGTCCGGAACTCCGCCCCCTCCTCCCCACAACTCACAATAGGGTAGCGGATGCGTTGTAATAATGCATCCGCTGCCCCCGTTTTGCTGCGTTGTCACAGGATGCGTCGGTATGTCGGCCCAACGCACTGCTACGGGCCGACGCCAGTGTGAAAGTAGCCAAACTCTGACAGCGGCATTTAACAAGCGCTTCCGGCCATCGGGCTGGAAATACGCACACCGCTGACCCCCAATCACGTGTCAGCGATGCATCGGAATGACAACCAGAGGTCTCCTTGAGACCTCTATGGTTGTTACCAGATTGCTATGAGCGTCACCCTGTGGTTGGCGCTCATAGCAATGTTGTAATTATACTACATAGGGGCGATCTGAGCATCACCTCTAAGTAGCAGAGGCGATCGAGTTGTGACAGCTTCTAGCCTCCCATGGAGGCTATTGAAGCATGCCACAAGTAAAAAAAAAATGGTTTTAAAAATATGAAAAAAAACCACAAAAACATAAAAGTTCAAATCACCCCCCTTTCGCCCCATTCAAAATAAAACAATAAAAATAAAACCTACCATATATACTCGAGTATAAGCTGAGATTTTCAGCCCATTTTTTTGGGCTGAAAGTCCCCCTCTTGGCTTATACTCGAGTCATACCCAGGGGTCGGCAGGGGAGGGGGAGCAGGGGCTGTCTAATTATACTCACCTGCTCCTGGCGCTGTCCCTGCACGTCTTTTCCCCGGCGCCGGCAGCTTCTTCCTGTACTGAGCGGTCACGTAGTACATCTCATTACAGTAATGATTTTGCTGCTCCACCTCCCATAAGCGTGGAGCCGCATATTCATTACTGTAATGAGCAGTAACGATGACCGCTCAGTAGAGGAAGAAGCAGCAGCACTGGGGAAGCATGGACTGCACAGCGCCAGGAGCAGGTGAGTATAACAGGAAGGAGAGCGCTGCGCTGCGCGATATTCACCTGCTCCTCATTCCAGCCGCTGCTATGTCTTCAGCGTCTTCTGCAGTGACGCTCAGGTCAGAGGGCACGGTGACGTGGTTAGTGCGTGCCCTCTGCCTGAACGTCAGAGCTGAGCGGCGCCGGAACGAAGTCAGGTGAATATTGAAAGTGCCGGGGGCCTGAGCGACAGAGAGGTGAGTATGTGATTTATTTTTTTATCGCAGCAACAGCAAATGGGGTAAGTGTCTGTATGGAGCATCTTCTGGGGCCATAATCAACGTTTGTGCAGCACTATATGGGGCAAGTGTCTGTATAGAGTATCTCATGGGGCCATAACGTTTGTGCAGCACTATAATGGGGCAAGTGTCTGTATAGAGCATCTTATGGGGCCATAATGTGTGCAGCACTATAATGGGGCAAATGTCTGTATGGAGCATCTTATGGGGCCATAACGTTTGTGCAGCACTATAATGGGGCAAGTGTCTCTATAGAGCCTCTTATGGGGCCATAACGTTTGTGCAGCACTATATGGGGCAAGTGTCTTTATAGGGCCATAATCAACGTTTGTGCAGCACTATTTGGGGCAAATATCTTATGGGGCCATAATCAACATTTGTGCAGCATTGTATTGGGCAAATGTGTCTATGGAGTAACTTATGGGGCCATTATTAACCTTTATGCAGGATTATATGGGGCATATTTTAATATGGAGCATCTTATGGGGCCCATCATAAACTTTATGGATCATTATATGGGGCTCCTGATTCAATATGGATATTCAAAAACACTTAACCTACTGATGTCTCAATTAATTTTACTTTTATTGATATCTATTTTTACTTTTGACACTTACCGGTAGCTGTTGCATTTCCCACCCTAGACTTATACTCGAGTCATTAAGTTTTCCCAGTTGTTTGTGGCAAAATTAGGGGGGTCAGCTTATACTCGGGTCGGCTTCTACTCGAGTATATATGGTACATATATTTGTAGTTTAGAATCGCCCGACCTATCAATAAAAAAAAAGATTAACCTGATCACTAAACAACGAAGCAAGAAAAAAAATCGAAACTCCAGAATTACGTTTTTTTGGTCGCCGTGACATTGCATTAAAATGCAATAATGGGCGATCAAAAGAATGTCTCTGCACAAATGTGGTATCATTAATAATGTCAGCTCGGCGCGCAAAAAATAAGCCCTCACCCAACCCGAGATCAAGAAAAATGGAAATGCTTTGGATTTTTTTATTCACCACTTAGATAAAAAAAAGACCTAGACATATTTGGTGTCTATGAACTCGTAATGACCTGGAGAATCAGTTTTAGCATTTAGTGAACCTAGCAAAAATGCCAAGCAAAAAACAAGTGTGGGACTGCACTTTTTTGCAATTTCACCGCACTTGGAATTTTTTACCGTTTGAGTACACAACATACTGAAACCAATGATGTCGTTCAAAAGTACAACTCGTCCCGCAAAAAAATAAGCCCTCACATGGCCATATTGACAGAAAAATAAAAAAGTTATGGATCTGGAAAGAAGGGGAGCGAAAAACAAAACCGCAAAACGCTTCGGTCACGAAGGTGTTAAAATTCCCTTTTCATTAAAATACTTGTCCACATTTTAACCTACTGTAAATAAGCCTCATATGGTCTATGGCTTCCACACAGTCTGCCCTTATGAGCTACACCTACCACACTGTTCGCCTTAATGATGTGTAATCGCCACACTGTCTGCCATTATCAGCTATAACCACCACACACTGTCTGTCCCAATGAATCATGGCCTATACTACTACATCAGACTACTCCTCTGTGACTGGAGGTAAACTTTTTACGTCCGGTCACAGCTTTGGGCTCATGCGGTCCTCTGAAAGCGTGGGAACTGCAGTGCTCTGACCAGTGGTAATCTTACCGCCGATCAGAGACGCCGGTGTTTTTTGAGCTGTCATGCAGATGACAGCTTGGAAAACACCTGGTGTTTGGGGTGCCGAATCCGAACAGTAACATGAACTTCCTGGAGAGGTCAGTGTTCGGGGTCTGTGACTGAACAGTAGGTGTTTGGTATGGACCCCGAACTTTACTGTTCGAGTTTGCCCATCTTTATAAATCTCTTGGTACATCACAAGAAATGAAGGCAAAATAGCAATGCTAGAATGTAGAGGTCCAACAGCTTAAATTACCCTACCAGAAAGATCCAAGAGTGCAAGAAAAATTGCCCAGCATCCAGGTAGATGGAGAAAGTGCAAATTAAGTTCTTTATTGGACCAGTGGCATATCACACCACATAGCCAACAGCAGAGACCGTTCGTCCAATCACAAAAGCATTTGCGAAGGCTGATAAGTGGTATGACATATGTTATGG
This sequence comes from Ranitomeya imitator, assembly GCF_032444005.1. NCBI lineage: Eukaryota > Metazoa > Chordata > Amphibia > Anura > Dendrobatidae > Ranitomeya > Ranitomeya imitator. The sequence goes on along the minus strand of NC_091286.1, from coordinate 175,327,145 downwards.
CCGGCAATCAGGCAACACAGCGTGCAGTAATCAGCGCACATACAGAGATCTGGCAATAACCAAAAACAATAGGACGAGCTCTGAGACGTGGAATCTCTGTAGACTGCAGTACCTGATCTATCCTCACACAACTATAAGCAGCAGTGGATTGCGCCTATCACTACCTATGCAACTCGGCACTGCCTGAGGAGCTGACTAGCCTGAAGATAGAAATACAAGCCTGACTTACCTCAGAGAAATACCCCAAAGGAATAGGCAGCCCCCCACATATAATGACTGTTAGCAAGATGAAAAGACAAACGTAGGAATGAAATAGATTCAGCAAAGTGAGGCCCGATATTCTAGACAGAGCGAGGATAGCAAAGAGATCTATGCAGTCTACAAAAAACCCTAAAACGAAAACCACGCAAAGGGGCAAAAAGACCCACCGTGCCGAACTAACAGCACGGCGGTGCACCCCTTTGCTTCTCAGAGCTTCCAGCAAAAGTTAATAGCAAGCTGGACAGAAAAAACAGAAAACAAACTAGAAGCACTTATCTAGCAGAGCAGCAGGCCCAAGGAAAGATGCAGTAGCTCAGATCCAACACTGGAACATTGACAAGGAGCAAGGAAGACAGACTCAGGTGGAGCTAAATAGCAAGGCAGCCAACGAGCTCACCAAAACACCTGAGGGAGGAAGCCCAGAGACTGCAATACCACTTGTGACCACAGAAGTGAACTCAGCCACAGAATTCACAACAGTACCCCCCCCTTGAGGAGGGGTCACCGAACCCTCACCAGAACCCCCAGGCCGACCAGGATGAGCCACATGAAAGGCACGAACAAGATCTGGGGCATGGACATCAGAGGCAAAAACCCAGGAATTATCTTCCTGAGCATAACCCTTCCATTTGACCAGATACTGGAGTTTCCGTCTAGAGACACGAGAATCCAAAATCTTCTCCACAATATACTCCAATTCCCCCTCCACCAAAACAGGGGCAGGAGGCTCCACAGATGGAACCATAGGTGCCACGTATCTCCTCAACAACGACCTATGGAATACATTATGTATGGAAAAGGAGTCTGGGAGGGTCAGACGAAAAGACACTGGATTGAGAATCTCAGAAATCCTATACGGACCAATAAAACGAGGTTTAAATTTAGGAGAGGAAACCTTCATAGGAATATGACGAGAAGATAACCAAACCAGATCCCCAACACGAAGTCGGGGTCCCACACGGCGTCTGCGATTAGCGAAAAGCTGAGCCTTCTCCTGGGACGAGGTCAAATTGTCCACTACCTGAGTCCAGATCTGCTGCAACCTGTCCACCACAGAATCCACACCAGGACAGTCCGAAGAATCAACCTCTCCTGAAGAGAAACGAGGATGGAACCCAGAATTGCAGAAAAATGGAGAGACCAAGGTAGCCGAGCTGGCCCGATTATTAAGGGCGAACTCAGCCAACGGCAAAAATGACACCCAATCATCCTGGTCAGCGGAAACAAAACATCTCAGATATGTTTCCAAGGTCTGATTGGTTCGTTCGGTCTGGCCATTAGTCTGAGGATGGAAGGCCGAGGAGAAAGATAGGTCAATGCCCATCCTACCACAAAAGGCTCGCCAGAACCTCGAGACAAACTGGGAACCTCTGTCAGAAACAATATTCTCAGGAATGCCATGTAAACGAACCACATGCTGGAAGAACAAAGGCACCAAATCAGAGGAGGAAGGCAATTTAACCAAGGGCACCAGATGGACCATTTTAGAAAAGCGATCACAGACCACCCAAATGACCGACATCTTTTGAGAAACGGGAAGGTCAGAAATGAAATCCATCGAAATATGTGTCCAAGGCCTCTTCGGGACCGGCAAGGGCAAAAGCAACCCACTGGCACGTGAACAGCAGGGCTTAGCCCTAGCACAAATTCCACAGGACTGCACAAAAGCACGCACATCCCGTGACAGAGATGGCCACCAGAAGGATCTAGCAACCAACTCCCTGGTACCAAAGATTCCTGGATGACCGGCCAGCACCGAACAATGAAGTTCAGAGATAACTTTACTAGTCCACCTATCGGGGACGAACAGTTTCTCGGCCGGACAACGATCAGGTTTATTAGCCTGAAATTTCTGCAACACTCTCCGCAAATCAGGGGAGATGGCAGACACAATGACTCCTTCCTTGAGGATACTCGCCGGCTCAGACAACCCCGGAGAGTCGGGCACAAAACTCCTAGACAGAGCATCCGCCTTCACATTTTTAGAGCCCGGAAGGTATGAAATCACAAAATCAAAACGAGCAAAAAATAACGACCAACGGGCCTGTCTAGGATTCAAGCGCTTGGCAGACTCAAGATAAGTAAGGTTCTTATGATCAGTCAATACCACCACGCGATGCTTAGCACCCTCAAGCCAATGACGCCACTCCTCGAATGCCCACTTCATGGCCAGCAACTCTCGGTTGCCCACATCATAATTACGCTCAGCAGCAGAAAATTTCCTGGAAAAGAAAGCACATGGTTTGAACACTGAGCAACCAGAACCTCTCTGTGACAAAACCGCCCCTGCACCAATCTCAGAAGCATCAACCTCGACCTGGAACGGAAGAGAAACATCAGGTTGACACAACACAGGGGCACAGCAAAAACGACGCTTCAACTCCTGAAAAGCTTCCACGGCAGCAGAAGACCAATTAACCAAATCAGCACCCTTCTTGGTCAAATCGGTCAATGGTCTGGCAATGCTAGAAAAATTACAGATGAAGCGACGATAAAAATTAGCAAAGCCCAGGAATTTCTGCAGACTTTTTAGAGATGTCGGCTGAGTCCAATCCTGGATGGCCTGAACCTTAACCGGATCCATCTCGATAGTAGAAGGGGAAAAGATGAACCCCAAAAATGAAACTTTCTGCACACCGAAGAGACACTTTGATCCCTTCACGAACAAGGAATTAGCACGCAGTACCTGGAAAACCATTCTGACTTGCTTCACATGAGACTCCCAATCATCTGAGAAGATCAAAATGTCATCCAAGTAAACAATCAAGAATTTATCCAGATACTCACGGAAAATGTCATGCATAAAAGACTGAAAAACAGATGGAGCATTGGCAAGTCCGAACGGCATCACCAGATACTCAAAATGACCCTCGGGCGTATTAAATGCCGTTTTCCATTCATCTCCCTGCCTGATTCTCACCAGATTATACGCACCACGAAGATCAATCTTAGTAAACCAACTAGCCCCCTTAATCCGAGCAAACAAGTCAGAAATCAATGGCAAGGGATTCCGAAACTTAACAGTGATCTTATTAAGAAGGCGGTAATCAATACACGGTCTTAGCGAACCATCCTTCTTGGCTACAAAAAAGAACCCTGCTCCCAATGGTGACGACGATGGGCGAATATGTCACTTCTCCAGGGACTCCTTCACATAACTGCGCATAGCGGTGTGTTCAGGTACGGACAAATTAAATAAACGACCCTTAGGGAATTTACTACCAGGAATCAAATCGATAGCACAATCACAATTCCTATGCGGAGGTAGGGCATCAGACTTGGACTCTTCAAATACATCCTGAAAGTCCGACAAGAACTCTGGGATGTCAGAAGGAATGGATGACGAAATAGACAAAAATGGAACATCACCATGTACTCCCTGACAACCCCAGCTGGTTACCGACATAGAGTTCCAATCCAATACTGGATTATGGGTTTGTAGCCATGGCAACCCCAACACGACCACATCATGCAAATTTTGCAGTACCAGAAAGCGAATAACTTCCTGATGTGCAGGAGCCATGCACATGGTCAGCTGGGCCCAGTACTGAGGCTTATTTTTGGCCAAAGGTGTAGCATCAATTCCTCTCAACGGAATAGGACACCGCAAAGGCTCCAAGAAAAATCCACAACGTTTAGCATAATCCAAATCCATCAAATTCAGGGCAGCGCCTGAATCCACAAACGCCATGACAGAATACGATGACAAAGAGCACATTAAGGTAATGGACAAAAGGAATTTGGACTGTACAGTACCAATAACGGCAGAGCTATCGAACCGCCTAGTGCGTTTAGGACAATTAGAAATAGCATGAGTAAAATCACCACAATAGAAACACAGTCTGTTCAGACGTCTGTGTTCTTGCCGTTCTACTTTAGTCATAGTCCTGTCGCACTGCATAGGCTCAGGTTTACTCTCAGACAATACCGCCAGATGGTGCACAGATTTACGCTCGCGCAAGCGACGACCGATCTGAATGGCCAAGGACATAGACTCATTCAAACCAGCAGGCATAGGAAATCCCACCATTACATCCTTAAGAGCTTCAGAGAGACCCTTTCTGAACAAAGCCGCTAGTGCAGATTCATTCCACAGAGTGAGTACTGACCACTTCCTAAATTTCTGACAATATACTTCTACATCATCCTGACCCTGGCATAAAGCCAGCAGATTTTTCTCAGCCTGATCCACTGAATTAGGCTCATCGTAAAGCAATCCCAGCGCCTGGAAAAATGCATCAACATTACTCAATGCAGAATCTCCTGGTGCAAGAGAAAACGCCCAGTCCTGTGGGTCGCCGCGCAAAAAAGAAATAATAATCAAAACCTGTTGAATAGGATTACCAGAAGAATGAGGTTTCAAGGCCAAAAATAGCTTACAATTATTTCTGAAGCTCAGGAACTTAGTTCTGTCACCAAAAAACAAATCAGGAATCGGAATTCTTGGTTCTAGCATCGATTTCTGATCTGATGAATCTTTTGTACATTTACAACGAGATTATCCATTGAGGAGCACAGAGCCTGAATATCCATGTCCACAGCTGTGTCCTGAAGCACTCTAATGTCTAGGGGAAAAAAAAGACTGAAGACAGAGCTAAGAAAAAAAAATGATGTCAGGATTTCTTTTTTCCCTCTATTGGGAATCATTGGTATTGGCTCCTTGTACTGTTATGGCCGGCAATCAGGCAACACAGCGTGCAGTAATCAGCGCACATACAGAGATCTGGCAATAACCAAAAACAATAGGACGAGCTCTGAGACGTGGAATCTCTGTAGACTGCAGTACCTGATCTATCCTCACACAACTATAAGCAGCAGTGGATTGCGCCTATCACTACCTATGCAACTCGGCACTGCCTGAGGAGCTGACTAGCCTGAAGATAGAAATACAAGCCTGACTTACCTCAGAGAAATACCCCAAAGGAATAGGCAGCCCCCCACATATAATGACTGTTAGCAAGATGAAAAGACAAACGTAGGAATGAAATAGATTCAGCAAAGTGAGGCCCGATATTCTAGACAGAGCGAGGATAGCAAAGAGAACTATGCAGTCTACAAAAAACCCTAAAACGAAAACCACGCAAAGGGGCAAAAAGACCCACCGTGCCGAACTAACAGCACGGCGGTGCACCCCTTTGCTTCTCAGAGCTTCCAGCAAAAGTTAATAGCAAGCTGGACAGAAAAAACAGAAAACAAACTAGAAGCACTTATCTAGCAGAGCAGCAGGCCCAAGGAAAGATGCAGTAGCTCAGATCCAACACTGGAACATTGACAAGGAGCAAGGAAGACAGACTCAGGTGGAGCTAAATAGCAAGGCAGCCAACGAGCTCACCAAAACACCTGAGGGAGGAAGCCCAGAGACTGCAATACCACTTGTGACCACAGAAGTGAACTCAGCCACAGAATTCACAACAGACATACCTCTGGTCCAATAAAGAACATTTTTCTGCCCTTTCTCAACCTACATGGATGCTGGTCAACTTTTTTAGCGCTGTACATAGATTAGCTTATTTTGTCTCCGTTAAAATAGATTCTCGTATTTTCTAATCTGTTTCATAGGGGAGGTTCTTAAGGTACCTTCACACTGAGCAACTTTACAACGAGAACGACAATGATCCGTGACGTTGCAGCGTCCTGGATAGCGATCTCGTTGTGTTTGACACACAGCAGCGATCAGGATCCCGCTGTGACTTCCCTGGTCGTAGCTGAAAGTCCAGAACTTCATTTGGTCGTCAGGTTGGCGTGATTTGTCATGTTGACAGCAAAAGCAACGATGCCTGCAATGTTTTTTCATGGAGTTAACACCAGCGAGAATGATAAGTACGTCACTGGATCGCTCCTGCATCGCTCTGCTGTTGCCGTGTTTGACGTCTCCTAGCGACCTAAACAGCGAAGCTGCAGCGATCGGCTCGTTGTCTATATCGCTGCAGCGTCGCTTAATGTGACGGTACCTTTACTTGTGAGGCCTACATGGCTTCAGAAAAACAATGGACAAGGAATTATCTTTGTCAAACATCACTTTTAAGAAGCAGTTAAAGAAAAGCTATTAATATTTGGATTAGGCCTATCTCCTAGGGGCAAATTTCAATTTTTTGCTGCTGAAAAATATTAATTACAATTTTGTTAATGATGATACTAATAACAATAATAATTAATATAATCATAATTTGGATTAAACTATCGAAAGTTACAGCGTTGCAGATCTCAGGCTCTCTCTATCTACTGTATATATATACTGTATATATTTATATATGTATATATGTTCTGTATATATATATATATATATATATATATACTGTATATATACAGTACAGACCTAAAGTTTGGACACACCTTCTCATTTAAAGATTTTTCTGTATTTTCATGACTATGAAAATTGTAAATTCACACTGAAGGCGTCAAAACTATGAATTAACACATGCGGAATTATATACTTAATTTCAGTTGTTTCACACTTTTTGTTATGTCTTATATTCTAGGCTTTTCAAAGTAGACACCTTTTGCTTTGATGACTGCTTTGCACACTCTTGGACTATCTCTTGATGAGCTTCAAGAGGTAGTCACCGGAAATGGTCTTCCAACAATCTTGAAGGAGTTACCAGAGATACTTAGCACTTGTTGGCCCTTTTGCCTTCACTCTGCAGTCCAGCTCACCACAAACCACCTCAATTGGGTTCACGTCTAGTGACTGTGGAGGCCAGGTCATCTGGCGTAGCACCCCATCACTCTCCTTTTTGGTCAAAAAGCCCTTACACAGCCTGCAGTTGTGTTTGGGGTCATCGTCCTGTTGAAAAAGAAATGATGGTCTAACTAAACGCAAAGCGGATGGAATAGCATGCCGTTGCAAGATGCTGTGGTAGCCATGCTGGTTCAGTATGCCTTCAATTTTGAATAAATCCCCAACAGTGTAACCAGCAAAGCACCCCCACACCATCACACCTCCTCCTCCATGCTTCACAGTGGGAATCAGGCATGTAGAGTCCATCCATTCACCTTTTCTGCGTCGCACAAAGACACGGTGGTTGGAACCAAAGATCTCAAATTTGGACTCATCAGACCAAAGCACAGATTTCTACTGTTCTAATGACCATTCCTTGTGTTCTTTAGCCCAAACAAGTCTCTTTTGCTTGTTGCCTGTCCCTAGCAGTGGTTTCCTAGCAGCTATTTTATCATGAAGGCCTGCTGCACAAAGTCTCCTCTTAACAGTTGTTGTAGAGATGTGTTTGCTGCTTGAACTCTGTGTGGCATTGACCTGGTCTCTAATCTGAGCTGCTGTTAACCTGTGATTTCTGAGGCTGGTGACTCAGATAAACTTATCCTCAGAAGCAGAGGTGACTCTTGGTCTTCCTTTCCTGGGGCGGTCCTCATGTGAGCCAGTTTATTTGTAGCACTTAATGGTTTTTGCCACTGCACTTGGGGAATCTTTCAAAGTTTTCCCAATTTTTTGGACTGACTGACCTTCATTTCTTAAAGTAATGATGGCCACTCATTTTTCTTTACTTAGCTGCTTTTTTCTTGCCATTATACAAATTCTAACAGCCTATACAGTAGGACTATCAGCTGTGTATCCACCAGACTTCTGCACAACACAACTAATGGTCCCAACACCATTTATAAGGCAAGAAATCCCACTTATTAAACCTGACAGGGCACACCTGTGAAGTGAAAACCATTCCCGGTGACTACCTCTTGAAGCTCATCAAGAGAATGCTAAGAGTGTCCAAAGCAGTCATCAAAGCAAAGGTGGCTACTTTGAAGAACCTAGAATATAAGACATAATTTCAGTTGTTTCACACTTTTTTGTTAAGTATATAATTCCACATGTGTTAATTCATAGTTTTGATGCCTTCAGTGTGAATGTACAATTTTCATAGTCGTGAAAATACAGAAAAATCTTTAAATGAGAAGGTGTGTCCAAACTTTTGGTCTGTACTGTATATTCATATATACAGTGTGAGCACAACCCCCATCTGTGAACGTTTAGCACTCGTGGAGTCGGTTTCTAGCCATTTGTGCAGACTAATGCTCATTTGTGCCCTGCCAGAGTTCATTTTGCAGGGCTTTGGCAGTGCTCCTCCTGTTCCTCCTTGTACAAAGGCTGAGGTAGTGGTCCTGCTGCTGGGTTGTTGCCCTTCTATGGCCCGTTACCTGGTAGTGCCTCCAGCCTCTGGACACTACACTGACAGACACAGCAAACGTTCTTGCCACAGCTCGCAGTGATGTGCCATCCTGGGTGGGTTGTAGAGTCCGTCTCATGCTACCAAGAGTGTGAAATCACAACCAACATTCAAAAGTGACCAAAACATCAGCCAGAAAGCATTGGTACTGAGATGTGATCTGTGGTCCCAACCTGCAGAACCACTCCTTTATTGAGAGTGTCTTGATAATTTCCAATAATTTCCATCCGTTGTCTGTTCCATTTGCACAACAGCATGTGAAATTGATTGTCAAACAGTGGTGCTTCCTAAGTGGACAGTTTGATTTCATAGAAGTTTGATTTACTTGGAGTTATATTCTGTTGTTTAAGTGCTCCCTTTATGTTTTTTGAGCAGTGTATGTGTATATATATATATATATATATATATGTATATATATATATATATATATATATATATATATACACACACACACACATGCATACACAGTTGTGTGAAAAAATGTTTGCCCCTTCCTGATTTTCTATTCTTTTGCATGTTTGTCACAGATGTTTCAGATGACCTAATACATTTAGGGTATGTGCACACGTTGCGGATTCTCTGCGGATGCACAGCATTTTTTGAGCTGCAGAAATGCTGCAGATCCGCAATTGATTTACAGTACAATGTAAATCAATGAGAAAAAAAAAACTGTGCACGCTTTGCGGAAAATCCGCTGCGGAAACGCTGCGGTTTAAAAGAAGTAGCGTGTCGCTTCTTTTTTTGTGAATCTGCAGTGTTTTTGTACCCATTCCATTATAGAAAACCGCAGGGGTAAAAAACGCAGCAAATCTGCAATAAAACCGCAGCAAAAACGCACAAAAAACGCTGCGGAACCGCACAAAAAACGCGATAAATCCGCAGGTGCGTTTTCTGCCAGGAGAGGCAGAATCCGCACCAGAAATTCCTAAGCCTAATCCGCAACATGTGCACATAGCCTAAAGTATTAGACAAAGATTACACAAGTAAATGCAAAATTCAGTTTTTAAATTAAGGTCTTTATTATTAAGAGAAAAATTAATCCAAACCTACATGGCCCTGTGAGAAAAGGGATTTCCCCCTAAACCTAATAACTGGTTGGACCACCCTTAGCAGCAACAACTGGAATGAAGCATTTTCGATAACTGTCAATGAGGCTTTTACAACACTCTGGAGGAATTTAGGCCCACTCATCTTTGCAGAATTGTTGTAATTCAGCCACATTGGAGGGTTTCCGAGCATAAACCGACTTTTTCAGGTCATGCCACAGCATCTCAATAGGATTAAGGTCAGAACTTTGACAAAGCCACTCCAAAGTCTTAATTTTGTTTTCCTTAAACCATTCAGAGGTGGACTTGTTGATGTGTTTTGGATCATTGTCCTGCTTGTCCAAGTGAGCTTCAGCTTGAGAACACGAACAGAAGGCTGGACAATCTTTATCAGCATATTTTGACAGACAGCAGAATTCATGGTTCTACTTACCACAGCAAGTCTTCCAGGTCTTGAAGCAGCAAAACAGCCTTAAACCATCACACTACCACCACCATATTTTACTATTTGTATAATGTTCCTTTCTGAAATGCTGTGTTACTTCTATGCCAGATGTAATGGGACATACACCTTCCAAAAAGTTCAACTTTTGTCTTGTCAGTCCATAGAGTATTATCCCAAAAGTCTTGGGAATCATCAATATGTTTTCTGGCAAAACTAAGATGAGCTTTTATGTTCATATTGCTTAGCATTGGGTTTCGTCTTGGAACTCTGCCATTCAGACCATTTTTGCCTAGTCTCTTACTTATGGTGCAGTCATGAATACTGAACTTAACTGAGGCAAGTGAGGCCTGCCATTCTTTAGATGCTGTTGCGGGGTGCTTTCTGACCTCTTGGATGAGTCATTGCTGCGCACTTCGGTTAATTTTGGTTGGTCAGCCGGCCACTCCTGGGAAGTTTACTACTGTTCCATGTTTTTGCCATTTGTGGATAATGCCTCTCACTGTGGTTTGCTTGAGTCCCAAAAGTTTAGAAATGGCTTTCATGCATTTTACAAACTGATATACCTCAATTACCTAGTTTCTCATTTGTTCCAGAATTTCTCTGGATTGCGGCATGATGTCTAGCTTTTGTGAATCTTTTGCTCTACTTCTCTTTGTCTGGCAAGTCTTATTTAAGTGGTTTCTTGATTGACATCTCTTCATCTCTTCTTCCCACAACTGCATCCAAGTCTTCTCCCGTGCTTCCCCCATACTCTGGAAATCTCTACCCCAACACATCAGACTCTCACCTACCATAGAAACCTTCAAAAAGAACCTGAAGATTCACCTCTTCCGACAAGCTGCAGTGATCCTCAACCTACTCAACCGCCGCACAACCTGCTCTCCTAGTGTAACCTCACCCATCCCCTGCAGACTGTGAGCCCTCGCGGGCAGGCTCCTCCCCCTCCTTATGTACCCGTGTGCCTTGTTTTGTGCTCATGTTTAATGTATTTGTCTTTATTTGCCCCGTATTCACATGTAAAGCGCCATGGATTAAATGGCACTATAAAAATGTATAATGATAATAAATTGACAACAGGAGTGGCAGTAATCTAGTCTGGGTGTGGCTAGGGAAATTGACCTCAGCTTCCCAAAGTTGTGATAAACCACATTTAATTTATGTTTTAAGTGGGTCGCAGGCAATCATGTTTTCACACAGGGTTTGAATTTCTTTTTCCCGTAATAATGATCACCTTCATTTAAAAACTTCATTTTATGTTTACTTGTGATATCTTTGTCTAACATTTACATTTCTTTGGTGATCTGAAACATTTAAGTGTGACAAACATGCAAAAGAATAGGAAATCAGGAAGGGGCAAACACTTTCACACAACTGTATGTATGTATAATTTATTAACTTTGTAATTATCTCTTCATATTTTACCCATTAATGTATTTAATTAAAGAAAATGTTCGTAGTCCATTTTAATTTTAGTAACCCTACTAACATGAAGTTGTGAAATTTGTATTCAGCCAATAAGTTGCATTATAACATGCATACAGGCAAACAGTAAAGGAATTATCCAGGCTTAAGATATCGATGACTTATCTTCAGCATAAGTCATTAGTATCAGTTTAGTGAGGATTTGACACCCTCCAACCCCACAATATGCAGTGCTGTGCATAAACAGTGAGCAAAGATGAACAGCATAGCTCCTTTCAGTGTGTCCATCTGGCTGTCACAGGAGCTGAAGACCGCTAATAGGTACAGTGCAGGGTGTTGAATAACCCCCAATCTTATATCAATTACCTTCCTAAGATTTGAGCCTGGGAAAACTCCTTTAGCATTGACAGTAATTATATGTCTACTTGAGTGACAGAACACCTTTATTGCATCAATCATCTTTTTTTTTTTATTTGGCGTTGAATATATTCAGCACTTCTGAGGTGTCCTCACTAAGGAAACACATATCACTGCGACCACTGTGAGACATAGTTCCTGGGACATTGGACATTGTACATCACACTACCACACCATTTTATTTCTAACATATAACTTAAAGGGAACCTGTCACTCCCCCCCCCCCCCCAGGCATTTGAAACTAAAAGAGCCACCTTGTGCATTCTGACATGGAGGCTCTTTTAGTTATTGGTGCTGTAAATGCAGAAATAATCCGTTTTGTAATTTGTCCGAAATACCTGTCTTCAGTCCTGGAGGCAGGTCTTTCCCTCCCCCCTGCTGCAGACGCCTCACAGCCGTCTCTCAAGTCTTCTTGGCGCCAGGCGCCGCCTCCTCAGCGCTGTTTTGAAATCTGCCGGTGCCTGCGCTCTTGTCATGCCTGGGGCAGGAGCAGTGAGCGCTGCCCGTTTGTCCTCATATGCAGTCTCGCTGACTGCGCCTGTGCGGCTGCCCTGCTTGTGAATCCCAGCCCCTCAGGGTCTTCTGATTTATTCACACTGCGGGGCTGGGATTCCTGGGCATGCGCACTGCAACCTGGGTGAGTGGCTTAGACACGCAGACATGCCTGCCCCAGGCATGACAAAAGAGCGCAGGCGCCGGCAGATTTCAAAACAGCGCTGAGGAGGCGGCGCCCGGCGCCAAGAAGACTTGAGTGACGGCTGTGAGGCGTCTGCAGCAGGGGGGGAAAGACCTGCCTCCAGGACTGAAGAAAGGTATTTTGGACAAATTATAAAACGGATTATTTCTGCATTTACAGCACCAATAACTAAAAGAGCCACCTTGTCAGAATGCAGCATTACTGCTGCACAAGGTGGCTCTTTAAGTTTCAAACGCCTGGGGGGAGTGACAGGTTCCCTTTAAAGAGGCCTCGCTGTGATTACTTTACTACTGCATGGGAAGTGGCTTCTTTGCAAAGATTCAAACAAAAATGTATTTCTTTTATTTTAATAAAATTGTTTTTTTTTTTTACAATTGGAGAGGCCACAAAAAATAGAGGATGTATATTTTTTGTATTTTGTAAGCATGAGAACCTTCTCCGACAATGCCTTTTCATTAAATCTATTAAAGTGAAACTTTCCTTTAGTGTTTGTGAATGTATAGCCTGTAGTATATGTGAGATATCTTGTGTCACTGTTTTTTTAAGAACTTCACATTGTACATATTTACCAATCATATCTCTTGTCCCATCATGGCCAAGTCATGATCCCCCGGGACAGAAGAAAATGCCATGTTACTTCAATGGGAACGGTCATGAATTTATTCCCTATGAAATAATTATTATACAGCATTTTTCTTACAACTCTGCATTATACCATTCCTCTTTTTTTTCTATGAAAATACAAGTTAATTGACAATTTGGGGTTACCATTTTACTTGTCAATGGGTTGTGTCCCAAAACACCACTAGTCTGACTAGGCCTTGGCATGAATTTCCAGGAATAGTAAGATTTGGGTTCAGTCGGGCATATTAAAAAATGTAAAATCGGGCAAGTCACAACCATAAATTGCGGCAATGACTGGCTCCGTGTGCTTGTCCTCATTGCAGATCGAGGCAGGAGCCGCCTTTCATTGCACACATTTTTCTGGTCTGTAAAATGAACCAAACTAGTGAATGCTGTGATCTATTTCCATGCAGACCATGGAAAATTGGCCATATACATTAGCACTCTGGCTACAATGTGTCTGTGTGCTGTCCATGGTACACACAGACAGCACATGGATCGATTATACTCTCAGCTGCACAAATCCCAACCAGCACAATGCAGAGTTCTATGAAAAGACATCTCGGAATAGATATTTTATGGAGAATGCAAATATTAACTAACACAGACCCGTCCTACAGACCCATGTTCCGACTCTCAAAAACATTAGGAATCGCATCATCATCTGCATGTTCTAGTGCTGCTTTTATTTTATACGTGATTATGAAGCATGGAAGATGGTCATAATTGTTGGCAAGATTTAAAAAGGATAAGTTATTCAGTCTTGAAGTCAGCTTTCAAAGACAATGTTTTTTCTTTAAGGGTGCTCGTTTCTTATTTCTCATACTGTCAGGAGTAAAACCACAAAACACATATCCAGCCCTGCACCTATTTTTTTCTTAAAGAGAATCTCTTCCCCGTGGCTGTTTATTAACCTAAATCATGATCTTCCACAGGAGCTAGATTACTGTAGCTTGTGCAGGAAGAAGTATATTGGATAAACTTTGGGATTTCTCATTTCACAACACAAACTGCATACATGTTAAAGGGTTTGTTCCTATTTTCTGAAGGAGCCAATCCCCAGCTTTCTGATTGCTCATGCTTGAGTGGCAGGTCAGGCCAGCAGCATAGTCACGCTGCAAGCCTGACCTCTGTGCTCCCCAGCTGGTATATGAAGTCCCTTCCCTCTGTATCATCAGGAGAGCAGTGAGACTGAAGCTGGCTGGGATCGGAGCTAGCCTCAGTGTGGTGTTCACAAGCTCACTACGAAGGAGCTCGTAAGCAGTGCGCATGTTTGGCCACCTCTGAAAGACCTTGGCAATGAGCAGTAAACAATAAAATGAAAAAGTTACTTATGATGAGAATGGAAACGATTTTTAATTAAAACTAATTAGCAAAATGGCTTATTATTACAAGAAAAACCCAACAATTTCTATCTAAACAGCTGAGAATAACAATGTAATTAAATACCTTATAACTAGTGAGATTGGTGTACCTACATTGAAAATCTATGTCAGAATGGATTTATGTTACGTTCTGAAAGTTTCCCCAATGTTAAAATGAGCTGTAGACTGAAAGAGCTTCTGATGTCTGTGTATTGATGAGCCAAGCAAAATCTCTTCCCCACCAGTTTAATTAGGACGCCTTATGATGTAAAAAAAACGTTGTCACTACTCACAAAAGCAGGATAAACACATTGTGCTGGAGAGAGTTTACATATAACATATCAAACAGTAGATTGGCACACACATGTAGTAAAATAAAATAGCTTATGTTCTTTGCATGGTCGACAGGTGTACAAAAAGAACATATCCCAGTCAGTCAGCAGGGGTCATTATACTACGTCGTGAGTGACAATCTACTTTTTGATATGTTACAATTGAGAAGTGCCACTCTGGTTCCCTTCTCCTCTGCTCCTTCTTTACAAAGTGGATCTGTTCTTAGATTTCACAATACAGAGCTGCCGATTGTCAATCAGGGTAAGTGGAACGAGGTCGAGTTTAGCATGGACTTACACTTGAGCTCTTTCAATCTCCTTCCACATTTGAAAAATGATCATTTTAATAGGAAAAAGAAAACTTTCAAAGTTAGTATAGAAGCCTCATCGGGTACCAGGTATTCTTTAATTATGTATTCTGCGTGTATTGTAAAATTCGGTGACAAATCTTCTGCAAATTGATATGAGAACAACTCTTGATAGTTTGTCTCTAATTCAATCCTATAGTTAGCAGCTTGATTGTAGATAATAGATGGTGTGGGAATGGCGCTACATATGGCTGTTGCTTGAGTGATTTTGAGATGAAATATTACAGAGTGGAGATGTCTTGACAAGCAGCAGATTTTGCTATACCTATTCATTTGCTACATTAGGTGCTCTTAGACTTCACCTTTATTTGTGTTGTTTATGCTTTGCCTAATTCATGACATCAAGAGCTGTTTACTTTTATATTTACTCTCATAGAAATGAAATCCAATAATGTCTTTTCTAATTTTGTACTGCTTCATCAATGTTTGTATGCCATTATTTAGGGAGCTTTCAGTTGTCTCCCAACGCCCTCTCTCACTTTGTGGGAATGTGATCTACTGTATGTTGCATAAATGTGGTTTTACAGATTTTGAATAAAATTCTTAAAATACTGCCAACAATCAAATCTCAATTTATTGTCTTATGATTTCTTATGACGTCTTATGGTTTCTTATTGTATGAAATAATGAGAAAAAAATATTGCCGTCAACAGAGGTCCATGTTCAAAGGTTAGAGATTCAGTTTGTATCTCATGAAAGCTGTCCGTCTTTTACAACCTTAGGCTATTTTCACACGTTACATTTTTGCTGCATTTTTTTTGCGCAGAAAAAAACTTGCTTCAGTAATACTGGATTTGCTTGATTTATGTTGAATTTTGCTGTGTTTTTGTCAAGCTAGATTTGTGTCTTGTACATGCAGATAACGTTTAGTGCCCCCCCCCCCCAAAAAAAAAAAAAGTCTGCATCGACTTCATCAAGGTTTTGATACAAAAAAAACGCAGGAAAACCTGATACCTGTGTTCTTTCATCGTTTTTTCGCCACCCGTTGCTTTCAATGGGTGAAAAAGGCTGAACAAATGCTGAAAGTAGTGACATCTCTATTGTGCAAAACCCAAGGTTTTGCACAAAATACTGAGGACAAAAAAACTAAACTTTGTGCATGAGAATTCAGATATTTCATAGACATAGCTGGTACTGCAAAACCTAGATAAAATTAGCATAAAAAACACTGAAAAAAAAAACAGACCAAAAACGCATACGTGTGAACATACCCTTAAATAGAATCTGTCAGCAGATTTTTGCCACTTAATCTGGGAGCTGAGTTTTTCTAAGTATTTATTCAGCCACCAATTGTGCAAGTTCTCCTACTTAAAAAAATGAGAGAGGCCTGTAATTGACATCATAGGTAGACTACAACTATGAGGCTGCCGTCACGCTAGCAGTATTTGGTCAGTATTTTACATCTGTATTTGTAAGCCAAAACCAGGAGTGGGCGATAAATACAGAAGTGGTGCATATGTTTCTATTATACTTTTCCTCTATTTGTTCCACTCCTGGTTTTGGCTTACAAATACTGATGTATGCTAGTATGCTGCTAGTATGACGGCAGCCTGAGAGTCAAAATGAGAAAACAAATCCAGAAAACTACGTTGTCTGATTTGGCAAGATTTATTTTGCAAATTATGGTGGAAAATAAGTATTTGGTCATTAACAAAAGTTCATCTCAATATTTTGTTATATATCCTTTGTTGGCAATGACAGAAGTCAAACGTTTTCTGTAAGTCTTCACAAGGTTGGCACACACTGTTGGTGGTATGTTGGCCCATTCCTCCATGCAGATCTCCTCTAGAGCAGTGATGTTTTGAGCCTGTCGCTGGGCAACATGGACTTTCAACTCCCTCCAAAGGTTTTCTATGGGGTTGAGATCTGGAGACTGGCTAGGCCACTCCAGGACCTTCATATGCTTCTTACGAAGCCACTCCTTTGTTGCCCCGGTAGTGTGCTTGGGATCATTATCATGCTTAAAGACCCAGCCACGTTTCGTCTTCAATGCCCTTGCTGATGGAAGGAGGTTTGCACTTAAAATCTCACAATACATGGCCCCATTCATTATTTCATGTACATGGATCAGTCGTCCTGGTCCCTTTGCAGAGAATCAGCCCCAAAGCATGAGGTTGCCACCCCCTTGTTTCACAGTAGGTATGGTGTTCTTTGGATGCAACTCATCATTCTGTCTCCTCCAAACATGACGAATTTTGTTTCTACCAAATAGTTCTACATTGGATTCATCAGACCATATGACATTCTCCCAATACACTTCTGGATAATCCAAATGCTCTCTAGCAATCTTCAGACAGGCCTGGACATGTACTGGCTTAAGCAGGGGTTCATGTCTGGCACTGCAGGATCTGAGTCCCTGGCGTAGTGTTGTTACTGATGGTAATGCCTTTGTTACAATGGTTCCAACTCTATGCAGGTCATTCACTAGGTCCCCCATGTAGTTCTGGGATTTTTGCTCACCGTTCTTCTGATCATTTTGACCCCACGGTGTGAGATCATGCATGGAGCCCCAGATCAACGGAGATTATCAGTCTTGTATGTCTTCCATTTGCTTATAATTGCTCCTACAGTTGATTTCATCACACCAAGCTGCCTGCCTATTGCAGATTCAGTCTTCCCAGCCTGGTGCAGGGCTACAATTTTGTTTGTGGTGTCCTTCGACAGCTCTTTGGTCATAACCATAGTGGAGTTTGGAGTGTGACTGTTTGAGGTTGTGGACAGGTGTCTTTTATACTGATAACAAGCTCAAACAGGTGCCATTACTACAGGTAATGAGTGGTGGAAGAGGAGACTCTTAAAGAAGAAATTATAGGTCTGTGAGAGACAGAAATCTTGCATGTTTTTAGGTGACCAAATACTTATTTTCCACCATAATTTGCTAAATAAATTTTGCCAAATCAGACAATGTGATTTTCTGGATTTGTTTTCTCATCTTTGTAATTGGGAGAACATGCACAATTGGTGGCTGACTAAATACTTTTTTCCCCACTGTAGTATAAAGAAGGAAACTATACTAACTGTTATGATACGGTGGTTTAGGAGCAACATGGAGCGAGCTCTGAAGGAAGTGGTAACTGTACTGACCGCAGTCCCTAAGCTCAACACAACACTAGAAGTAGTCGTGGGATGCTCCTAACTCTCCCTAGGCACCTCGTCACCGCCTAAGAGCTAACTACCCCTAAAGATAGAAGCAGGAAAACTATCTTGCCTCAGAGAAAATCCCCAAAGGATAGATAAGCCCCCCACAAATAATGACTGTGAGTGGAGAGGGAAAAGACATACACAGAATGAAACCAGGATGAGCACAGGAGGCCAGTCTAGCTTGATAGATAGGACAGGATGGAATACTGTGCGGTCAGTATAAAACACTACAAAAATCCACGCAGAGTTTACTAAAAATCTCCACACCTGACTAAAGGTGTGGAGGGTAAATCTGCTTCCCAGAGCTTCCAGCAAGACATAATTAATTCATACTGATAACGCTGGATAATCATAGAAAGCACAGAACGGATAAGTCCACAATCTGTGAACAGAAAAGAGCAATCAAGAACTTAGCTTTGCTGAACTGGTCAGGATAACAGGGAAATCCAAAGAGATGTGAATCCAACCAGGAACCATTTACAAGTGGCACTGGCTGAAGAAAGAGCCAAGCATAAATAGCCGAGCAGAAAAGACGATCAGTGAAAGCAGCTGCTGACAGCTAACTCCAAGGAGCAGCCATACCACTTGAAACCACAGGAGGGAGCCCAAGAGCAGAACTCACAAAAGTGCCACTTACAACCACCGGAGGGAGCCCAAGAGCGGAATTCACAACAACTAACCTCCTGAACTCCACTCAAGCGCTGCTGTTCCGCTCTGACCACATTTCACCTGACCCTGCAGCCAATTGGAAGCTCGGCTTTCTGGTCACTAATGGTCAGTACATCCTCAAATCTGGTCCGGTGCAGAAGCAAGGGCAGATTTTGGTGGTAATTATATTTAGCAAACTTTAGTCAAAAATAAAGTAGATGTCAGTTTTCAAAGATCTGATTTGTTTGAAAATAGGAAAATTAGCATTTCATACCTGATGACATTCCAGCATCGCCTCACGGTTTTTCCCCCTCCGGTCTTTGTTGATTTTACTACGTCAGTGAAGTCACGACGACAGCATTGGGCTCTTTCGTCTTGTGCCATCTATCTTGGCATGACTGCTTGGCTGCCACGGTCATTTAGATTGAATGTCACCACTGCAGCCATGTCAAGAAAGGCTGGCAGGGAGCAGCAGAGATAAAGCTCCGGAGCAGCATTCAAACTCCTAAAAATTCAATAAATTTATCTGGCTTCTGCCTCTTTTCATATTTTACATACTGTAGTCGTTACAGAAATATAAGTGACTAAAAATTATTTTTCAAAGTTTAGGGTTTTTTTGTGCTAATGAATGTAACAATTTTTTATCAAACAGTTTTCAAATGTGTCTATCAAATTTTTTTCTAAAATATTTGCTTAGGCTGCGATTACACACACTGAAGTAGAAGCATATAAAAAAAAGGGGGGACGTAAATAGAAAAAAAATAAAAAACTCTTTATTCACAATCAAAGGTTAAAACATAGACAATGCTAAGCTTAGTGCTAATAAGTTGCATGGTGGAAAGGTAAAGAGGAAAATGAGTGGCCACCAGTAGGTAGGCAGAGACACAAAGTAAATCCTAATATGCTTCCATCTCTTTGACGTAGAACAGTTTCTGCAATATTCCTCTTTGAAATGCTAGTAAGTTGTTTCACTAGGAGGTGTATACAAAAGAATTTGTGTATGATTATTATGCAGCATTACTTCCTAGGCATCTAACCTTTGATTTCCTTGTACACACTGAAGTAGTAGAGATGAGAGAACCTTTCAAGGCTAATTTCAGGTCGCATTAGGCGAACAGACCGCTGTTTGCCAAACGGTTCAACCAACGTATCCAAACCCCATTAGATTCAATGTGAGGCAAAACCAAACGTATACACAGCAACTTAAGGGGTGACAAAAAGCTTCTCAAACAGCTAAAATTAGGAGCAGACACCATGAAAAGTGGCATAAATTGACTCACAGTAGAAATTGTATAATGATGCAGCAGCAGTCAGCCATGGGCCATGCATGAGGTATCACGGCCTGGCACAATATTTACAGCTTGAAATTTACATTTTAATGAGGACTTGGTGGTTAAGGGAACCGTGTAAGTCTTCTTAGGCTAAGTTCACATTAGCGTTTAGGGGCTTTCCGGAGGGCTGCGTATGTCCTCTGCTAAGCTCCGCATACCTCCGCATACTTCTGCATGCGTCCTGGTTAGACCGCACATGGAGTACTGTGTACAGTTTTGGGCACCGGTGCTCAGGAAGAATATAATGGAACTAGAGCGAGTACAAAGGTGGGCAACAAAATTAATAAAGGGGATGGGAAAACTACAATACCCAGAGAAATTAGCAAAATTAGAATTATTTAATCTAGAAAAAAGACTGAGAGGTGATCTAATAACCATGTATACATTTATAAGGGGACAATGCAAAATATCTCTCAGAGGATCTGTTTATACCAAGGAATGTGACAGTCACAAGGGAGCATTCTCTGCGTCTGGAGGAGAGAAGGTTTTTCCACCAACATAGAAGAGGATTCTTCACTGTTAGGGCAGTGAGAATATGGAATTCCTTGCCTGAGGAGGTGGTGATGGCGAACTCAGTCGAGGGGTTCAAGAGAGGCCTGGATGTCTTCCTGGAGCGTAACAATAGCCTGTAGAATGTAAGCCCGCAAGGGCAGGGTCCTCTTCCCTCTGTATCAGTCTGTCATTGTTAGTTTTGTTTACTGTAAGTGATACTTGTATTTTGATGTAATCCCTTCTCATGTACAGCACCATGGAATTAATGGTGCTATATTAATAGTAATAATAATAATTGTATCTTACAGTTGTTAGGTTTTTTAGAAGGATGTAGATCTGGGGATTTATTCTGATGGAATATAGGCTGAACTGCATGGACAAATTACTTTTTTGGTCTTGCTAACTGTAACGATAATGTAAGAATGCCATATTGTGAGTTTAGTTCTAGAAGGTACCATGGCACAGACACGCTTCAGATTTGACCCCTCTTTCTCCCCCACTGTATTCTCTGATACAAAAACAAAGCCCTGTGGCAGACACACTCTGTGCAATTTGATACCAATGTGTAGCAGCCCCCACTGAGCAGTTTATGGCGTTTAGCTGCAGCAGACAAATCTCCCTACCCTACTCATTCCCCCCCTCCCACCTGGTATTGGTTAATGTTGGTGTAGAAACCATGAGTTTCTATTGTTCTATTAGAGTGATATATGGGGGCACCGATCTGAGATTATAAGAATTATATATTCCAGATTTCCGTTGATAGATCTATAACTCACTGAAACCGCTAGCAGTGTGAGGTTGCACTCACCGCATGCGTTGGGTGACACTCGCTTGGCAACGGGATACACTCGGACAGGCACGTTTTTTCATTTAAACAGTCTATGCAGTTTATTAAAGACTCATAAACCATATCACGAACAGTCCATTACACACTGTGTCAGGACTAGGGTTGAGCGAAACGGGTCGTTCATTTTCATAAGTCGCCGACTTTTGGCGAAGTCGGGTTTCATGAAACCCAACCCAATCCCTGTGTGGCGTTTCAATGACGCGAAAAGCGCCATTTCTCAGCCAATGAAGGTGGACGCAGAGTGTCGGCAGCGTGATGACATAGGTCTCAGTCCCCACCATCTTAGAGAAGGGCATTGCACTGATTGGCTTGCTTTCTGCGGTGTCACAGGGGCGTTCCCGCCGACCGCCATCTTACTGCTGCTGATCTGAGCATAGGGAGAGGTTGCTGCCGCTTCGTCAGAAGCAGGGATAGCGTTAGGCAGGGTCCATTAACCCCTAAATCACTTGTGCTGTAGCGATTTCCACTGTCCAACACCACCTTTTGTTTGCAGGGACAGTGGAGGCTACATTTTTTTTTCCTCAGCGCTGTAGCTCATTGGGCTGCCCTAGAAGGCTCCCTGATAGCTGCATTGCTGTTTGTACACTGCTGTGCAAACCAACTGCTTTTTTCAAAGCACAAATCCTGTTGCTCCTTCCTTTCTGCACAGCTTTCTTGTTTGTTTGTCCACACTTTTGACTTTTTTGTGCAGCAGTCCACTCCTTGTTATTGCTGCCTGCCATACATTGCTGAAATTACTGCAGGGAGATAGTAATTGTAGGACAGTCCCTTTTTTTTTGTTTTTTTTGTTTCGTTATATCTCTTCAAGCCACTTTCTGCCACAGAAAATATACTCTAATTATAATACAGTGGCCCAGATTTATTCACTAGTCTCCCTGAAGGAAAAAAAAAAAAGGTGCAGATTAAAATTGGCAAATCTGTATCAGTGGCAGTCCTGTGTGTGGCATCTGTGTCTCATTTTCTGGCGCAGAAAACATACAGTCTAACAGTGGGCCTGATTTCTTGCCAATTCTCCCATAAATAAAAATAAAAATAGTGGGAGATTAAGATTGGCATTTCTGCTTCAGTGCCACACCTGTGTGTGCCACCTGTCTCAAATTGTGTGCCACATTAAACCTAGTGTGTAATACTGGGTCAGATTTCTTTTAAATTCTCCCTGAAAAAAAAAATAGTGGGAGATTAAGATTGGCATTTCTGCTTCAGTGCCACTCCTGTGTGTGCCACCTGTCTCAAATTTTGTGCCACATTAAACCTAGTGTGTAATACTGGGCCAGATTTCTTTTCAATTCTCCCTGAAAAAATAAAAATAGTGGGAGATTAAGATTGGCATTTCTGCCTCATTGCCAGTGCTGTGTGTGTCACCTGTCTCAAATTTTGCGCCACGTTAAACCTAGTGTGTAATACTGGGCCAGATTTATTTTCAATTCTTCCTGAAAAAATAAAAATAGTGGGAGATTAAGATTGGCATTTCTGCTTCAGTGCCACTCCTGTGTGTGCCACCTGTCTCAAATTTTGGGCCACATTAAACCTAGTGTGTAATACTGGGCCAGATTTCTTTTCAATTCTCCCTGAAAAAAAAAATAGTGGGAGATTAAGATTGGCATTTCTGCTTCGGTGCCACTCCTGTGTGTGCCACCTGTCTCTAATTTTGTGCCACAGAAAACCTAGTATGTAACACTGGGCCAGATTTCTTTTAAATTCTCCCTGGAAAAAAAAACAAATAGTGGGAGATTAAGATTGGCAATTCTGCCTCAGTGCCAGTGCTGTGTGTGGCATCTGTCTCTAATTTTGTGCCACAGAACATATACTGTATAAGAGTGGGCCACATTTCTTCAATATTGTCACAGAAAAAATAAAAAGGGGGAGATTTGAATTGTTAGTGTCTGCATCAGCGTCAGTCCTGTTAGTGGCATATCTGTCTGCCACTGAAGCTGTGTACTGTTATACATTGGGCCTGATTTTCCCTGCAGTCTCACCCACCTATAAAGGGATATATAAATCCAACAGAAGTTTGAGTTCACCTTGTAACTGGTTTTACAGTAACAAATACCGTTAGTTTGGTTACGTTTTTCAAACAATGAGGAAGTCTGGTGGAAGAGGTCGTGGCCGTGGGCGGTCATTGCCAGCTGGTAATGATGGTAGTGGTGGTGGAGCATCAGGTGGTCGTGGGAAAAGCAATATAGCACCTAAGTCTCGAGTTGTTGAGCCAGGTTCGTCGTCTGGCTACACAAGGCCTCGAACGCTCCCTTTTCTGGGAGTAGGAAAACCGCTTTTAAAGCCGGAGCAGCAAGAACAAGTTTTGGCTCCTCTTCTGAAACTGCTAAATGTAAAAGTAGTCGTTAGTGTATGTTCACGGTCAGGGACAAGTCGCTTCCTTGAACAACAGAGAAGGATGCGTCAGGCGACACAACGGGTTACTCCATGGAGCTCTTTACACATACCGTTCCTGGGTTAGAAAGTGAAACCGTTAACAGGCCATGCCTATTACAAGTTGAATCGGACATGGAGTGCACAGATGCACAGCCACAGCCAGATTACTATGCTGTTCCTTTGACTCAGACCAGAACATTGCCCTCGCAGTGTACTGATCCAGAATCTGACCCTGATGAGACTATGGTGCCCCGTCACGAACGCTATACCACCGGCTTACACGGTGACACAGACGAAGTTGCACACGAGATAGAAGAGGAGGTCATAGATGACCCAGTTGTTGACCCTGATTGGCAGCCATTGGGGGAACAGGGTGCAGGCGGCAGTAGCTCTGAAGCAGAGGAGGAGGAGCCGCAGAAGGCATCAACATCGCAACAGGTTCCATCTGCCAGGCCGTATCTGGCCAAAAACGCGTGGCAAAACCAAAACCAGTTGTAGGACAGCGTGGCCATCCGGTTAAAGAAGCTCAGTCTGCAATGCCTGAAAAGGTATCCGATAGTAGAAAGAGTGCAGTCTGGCATTTTTTTAAACAACATCCAAATGATCAGCGCAAAGTCATCTGTCAAAAATGTTCAACTACCTTAAGCAGAGGTCAGAATCTTAAAAGTCTAAATACAAGTTGCATGCGTAGACATTTAACCACCATGCATTTGCAAGCCTGGACTCACTACCAAACGTCCCTTAAGGTTGTAGCACCCTCAGCCAATGAAGCTAGTCAGCAACGCAACATCCCTTCCCTCACTGTAAGCCCACCATTTCCCGCACCACCTGCAGTAAATGTGCAGATTTCGTCGCCAGGCCAAAGCAGTCAGGGAATCACCAGTTTCGTAGTAGGAAACACTGCATGTAGGGCACCAGCAATAATACCATCTCCAACCCTCTCTCAGTCTGCCATGTCCACCCCCGTTAGTTCCACCATCTGCAGCTCTCCAGTCCAGCTCACCCTACATGAGACTCTCATTAGGAAAAGGAAGTACTCATCCTCGCATCCGCGTACACAGGGTTTGAACGCCCACATTGCTAGACTAATCTCATTAGAGATGATGCCCTACCGGTTAGTTGAAAGCAAAGCTTTCAAAGCCCTGATGGACTACGCTGAACCACGCTACGAGCTACCCACTCGACACTTCTTTTCGAGAAAAGCCATCCCAGCCCTCCACCAGCATGTAAAAGACCGCATCAACCATGCACTCAGGCAATCTGTGAGTACAAAGGTGCACCTGACAACAGATGCATGGACCAGTAGGCATGGCCAGGGACGTTACGTGTCCATCATGGCACACTGGGTTAATGTGGTGGATGCAGGGTCCACAGGGGACAGAAATATTGGGACAGTTCTGCCTAGCCCACGGTCTAGGAAACAGTTGGCTGTAGGCGTTCGCCCCCCCTCCTCCTCGTCCTCCTGCAGAAGCGAGAGCTCGTCCACAGACCACAGTCGCACGAGCACTCCATCCGCAGCTGCCACTGTTGCACACGAGGTGTCCCATTATGGGACAGCTAGTGGCAAGCGTCAGCAGGCTGTATTGGCAATGAAGTGTTTGGGCGACAACAGACACACCGCGGAATTTCTGTCCGAGTTCTTGCAGAAAGAAACTCAGTCATGGCTGGACACTGCACATCTTGAGGCAGGCAAGGTAGTGAGTGATAACGGAAGGAATTTTATGGCTGCCATAGCACTTTCACAACTGAAACACATTCGTTGCCTGGCTCACACCTTAAACCTGGTGGTGCAGTGCTTCCTGAAAAGTTATCCGGGGTTACCCGACCTGCTCCTCCAAGTGCGCAGACTTTGCTCGCATATCCGCCGTTCGCCCGTGCACTCCAGCCGTATGCAGAACCATCAGCGGTCTTTGAACCTTCCCCAGCATCGCCTAATCATCGACGTTGCAACAAGTTGGAACTCCACACTGCACATGCTTCAGAGACTGTGCGAACAGAGGTGTGCTGTTATGTATTTGTGGCAGGATACACATACACGGGCAGGCAGTTGGATGGCAGACATGGAGTTGTCAGGTGTGCAGTGGTCGAAGGTACAAGACCTGTGTCAAGTCCTTCAGTGTTTTGAGGAATGTACACGGCTGGTTAGTGCAGACAACGCCATAATAAGCATGAGCATCCCTGTTATGTAGGCAATCCAGTGACACAGTGTGCCAGCAATCAGAGCACATACAGTGATCTGACAATAACCCAAAAAACAATAGAACGAGCTCTGAGACGTGGAATCTCTGTAGACCGCAATACCTGAACCTATCCTAAACACAACTAAAGGCAGCTGTGGATTGCGCCTGACACTACCTATGCAAGTCGGCACAGCCTGAGGAGCTAACTAGCCTGAAGATAGAAAAACAAGCCTGACTTGCCTCAGAGAAATCCCCCAAAGGAAAAGGCAGCCCCCCACATATAATGACTGTTAGCAAGATGAAAAGACAAACGTAGGGATGAAATAGATTCAGCAAAGTGAGGCCCGATATTCTAGATAGAGCAAGGATAGCAAAGAGAACTTTGCAGTCTACAAAAAACCCTAAAGCAAAAAAACCACGCAAAGGGGGCAAAAAGACCCACCGTGCCGAACTAACGGCACGGCGGTACACCCTTTGCGTCTCAGAGCTTCCAGCAAAACGAATTAACAAGCTGGACAGAAAAAGAAGCAACAAAAGCAAAGAAGCACTTATCTAAGCAGAGCAGCAGGCCACAGGAAAGATCCAGAGGCTCAGATCCAACACTGGAACATTGACAAGGAGCAAGGAAGACAGAATCAGGTGGAGTTAAATAACAAAGCAGCCAACGAGCTCACCAGAACACCTGAGGGAGGAAGCTCAGAAGCTGCAGTACCACTTGTGACCACAGGAGTGAATTCAGCCACAGAATTCACAACAGTACCCCCCCCTTGAGGAGGGGTCACCGAACCCTCACCAGAGCCCCCAGGCCGACCAGGATGAGCCACATGAAAGGCACGAACAAGATCTGGAGCATGGACATCAGAGGCAAAAACCCAGGAATTATCTTCCTGAGCATAACCCTTCCATTTAACCAGATACTGGAGTTTCCGTCTAGAAACACGAGAATCCAAAATTTTCTCCACAATATACTCCAATTCCCCCTCCACCAAAACCGGGGCAGGAGGCTCAACAGATGGAACCATAGGTGCCACGTATCTCCGCAACAACGACCTATGGAATACATTATGTATGGAAAAGGAGTCTGGGAGGGTCAGACGAAAAGACACAGGATTGAGAATCTCAGAAATCCTATACGGACCAATAAAACGAGGTTTTAATTTAGGAGAGGAAACCTTCATAGGAATATGACGAGAAGATAACCAAACCAGATCCCCAACACGAAGTCGGGGACCCACACGGCGTCTGCGATTAGCGAAAAGTTGAGCCTTCTCCTGGGACAAGGTCAAATTGTCCACTACCTGAGTCCAGATCTGCTGCAACCTGTCCACCACAGAATCCACACCAGGACAGTCCGAAGACTCAACCTGTCCTGAAGAGAAACGAGGATGGAACCCAGAATTGCAGAAAAATGGAGAGACCAAGGTAGCCGAGCTGGCCCGATTATTAAGGGCGAACTCAGCCAACGGCAAAAAGGACACCCAATCATCCTGGTCTGCAGAAACAAAACATCTCAGATATGTTTCCAAGGTCTGATTGGTTCGTTCGGTCTGGCCATTAGTCTGAGGATGGAAAGCCGAGGAAAAAGATAGGTCAATGCCCATCCTACCACAAAAGGCTCGCCAAAACCTTGAAACAAACTGGGAACCTCTGTCAGAAACAATATTCTCAGGAATGCCATGCAAACGAACCACATGCTGGAAGAACAAAGGCACCAAATCAGAGGAGGAAGGCAATTTAACCAAGGGCACCAGATGGACCATTTTAGAAAAGCGATCACAGACCACCCAAATGACTGACATCTTTTGAGAAATGGGAAGGTCAGAAATGAAATCCATCGAAATATGTGTCCAAGGCCTCTTTGGGACCGGCAAGGGCAAAAGCAACCCACTGGCACGTGAACAGCAGGGCTTAGCCCTAGCACAAATCCCACAGGACTGCACAAAAGTACGTACATCCCGTGACAGAGATGGCCACCAGAAGGATCTAGCCACTAACTCTCTGGTACCAAAGATTCCAGGATGACCAGCCAACACCGAACAATGAAGTTCAGAGATAACTTTACTAGTCCACCTATCAGGGACGAACAGTTTCTCCGCCGGACAACGATCAGGTTTATTCGCCTGAAATTTTTGCAACACTCGCCGCAAATCAGGGGAGATGGCAGACACAATGACTCCTTCCTTGAGGATACTCGCCGGCTCAGATGAACCCGGAGAGTCGGGCACAAAACTCCTAGACAGAGCATCCGCCTTCACATTTTTAGAGCCCGGAAGGTACGAAATCACAAAATCGAAGCGGGCAAAAAATAACGACCAACGGGCCTGTCTAGGATTCAAGCGCTTGGCAGACTCGAGATAAGTAAGGTTCTTATGATCAGTCAATACCACCACGCGATGCTTAGCTCCTTCAAGCCAATGACGCCATTCCTCGAATGCCCACTTCATGGCCAGCAACTCTCGGTTGCCCACATCATAATTACGCTCAGCAGCCGAAAACTTCCTGGAAAAGAAAGCACATGGTTTCAACGCTGAGCAACCAGAACCTCTCTGTGACAAAACCGCCCCTGCTCCAATCTCAGAAGCATCAACCTCGACCTGGAACGGAAGAGAAACATCTGGTTGACACAACACAGGGGCAGAACAAAAACGACGCTTCAACTCCTGAAAAGCTTCCACAGCAGCAGAAGACCAATTAACCAAATCAGCACCCTTCTTGGTCAAATCGGTCAATGGTTTGGCAATGCTAGAAAAATTACAGATGAAGCGAGGATAAAAATTAGCAAAGCCCAGGAACTTTTGCAGACTTTTCAGAGATGTCGGCTGAGTCCAATCCTGGATGGCTTGGACCTTAACCGGATCCATCTCGATAGTAGAAGGGGAAAAGATGAACCCCAAAAAATGAAACTTTCTGCACACCGAAGAGACACTTTGATCCCTTCACAAACAAAGAATTAGCACGCAGGACCTGGAAAACCATTCTGACCTGCTTCACATGAGAGTCCCAATCATCTGAGAAGATCAAAATGTCATCCAAGTAAACAATCAGGAATTTATCCAGATACTCACGGAAGATGTCATGCATAAAAGACTGAAACACAGATGGAGCATTGGCAAGTCCGAACGGCATCACTAGATACTCAAAATGACCCTCGGGCGTATTACATGCAGTTTTCCATTCATCTCCTTGCCTGATTCTCACCAGATTATACGCACCACGAAGATCTATCTTAGTGAACCAACTAGCCCCCTTAATCCGAGCAAACAAGTCAGATAACAATGGCAAGGGATACTGAAATTTAACAGTGATTTTATTAAGAAGGCGGTAATCAATACACGGTCTCAGCGAACCATCCTTCTTGGCTACAAAAAAGAACCCTGCTCCCAGTGGTGATGACGATGGGCGAATATGTCCCTTCTCCAGGGATTCCTTCACATAACTGCGCATAGCGGCGTGTTCAGGCACGGATAAATTAAATAATCGACCTTTAGGGAATTTACTACCAGGAATCAAATTGATAGCACAATCACAATCCCTATGCGGAGGTAGGGCATCGGACTTGGGCTCTTCAAATACATCCTGATAATCAGACAAGAACTCTGGGACCTCAGAAGGAGTGGATGAGGAAATAGACAAAAATGGAACATCACCATGTACCCCCTGACAACCCCAGCTGGATACCGACATAGAGTTCCAATCCAATACTGGATTATGGGTTTGCAGCCATGGCAACCCCAACACGACCACATCATGCAGATTATGTAGCACCAGAAAGCGAATAACTTCCTGATGTGCAGGAGCCATGCACATGGTCAGCTGGGTCCAGTACTGAGGTTTATTCTTGGCCAAAGGTGTAGCATCAATTCCTCTCAACGGAATAGGACACCGCAAAGGCTCCAAGAAAAATCCACAACGTTTAGCATAATCCAAATCCATCAGATTCAGGGCAGCGCCTAAATCCACAAACGCCATGACAGAATACGATGACAAAGAGCATATCAAGGTAATGGACAGAAGGAATTTGGATTGTACAGTACCAATGACGGCAGACCTATCGAACCGCTTAGTGCGCTTAGGACAATCAGAAATAGCATGAGTGGAATCACCACAGTAGAAACACAGACCATTCAGACGTCTATGTTCTTGCCGTTCAACTCTGGTCATAGTCCTATCGCACTGCATAGGCTCAGGTTTAATCTTAGACAATACCGCCAAATGGTGCACAGATTTACGCTCGCGCAAGCGTCGACCGATCTGAATGGCCAAAGACATAGACTCATTCAAACCAGTAGGCATAGGAAAACCCACCATGACATCCTTAAGAGCCTCAGAGAGACCCTTTCTGAACAAAGCTGCCAGCGCAGATTCATTCCACAGAGTGAGTACTGACCACTTACTAAATTTCTGACAATATACTTCTATATCATCCTGGCCCTGGCACAAAGCCAGCAAATTTTTCTCAGCCTGATCCACTGAATTTGGCTCATCGTAAAGTAATCCAAGCGCCAGGAAAAACGCATTGACATTACTCAATGCAGGGTCTCCTGGCGCAAGAGAAAATGCCCAGTCCTGAGGGTCGCCGCGCAAAAAAGAAATAATAATCAAAACCTGTTGAATAGGATTACCAGAAGAATGAGATTTCAAGGCCAAAAATAGCTTACAATTATTTTTGAAATTAAGAAACTTAGTTCTATCACCAAAAAACAAATCAGGAATAGGAATTCTTGGTTCTAACATAGATTTCTGATCAATAGTATCTTGAATCCTTTGTACATTTGTAACGAGATTATCCATTGAAGAGCACAGACCCTGAATATCCATGTCCACACCTGTGTCCTGAAACACCCAAATGTCTAGGGGGAAAAAAAGACTGAACACAGAGCTGAGAAAAAAAAATGATGTCAGAACTTCTTTTTTCCCTCTATTGAGAATCATTAGGTGGGCTCCTTGTACTGTTATGTAGGCAATCCAGTGACACAGTGTGCCAGCAATCAGAGCACATACAGTGATCTGACAATAACCCAAAAAACAATAGAACGAGCTCTGAGACGTGGAATCTCTGTAGACCGCAATACCTGAACCTATCCAAAACACAACTAAAGGCAGCTGTGGATTGCGCCTGACACTACCTATGCAACTCGGCACAGCCTGAGGAGCTGACTAGCCTGAAGATAGAAAAACAAGCCTGACTTGCCTCAGAGAAATACCCCAAAGGAAAAGGCAGCCCCCCACATATAATGACTGTTAGCAAGATGAAAAGACAAACGTAGGGATGAAATAGATTCAGCAAAGTGAGGCCCGATATTCTAGATAGAGCGAGGATAGCAAAGAGAACTTTGCAGTCTACAAAAAACCCTAAAGCAAAAAACCACGCAAAGGGGGCAAAAAGACCCACCGTGCCGAACTAACGGCACGGCGGTACACCCTTTGCGTCTCAGAGCTTCCAGCAAAACGAATTAACAGGCTGGACAGAAAAAGAAGCAACAAAAGCAAAGAAGCACTTATCTAAGCAGAGCAGCAGGCCACAGGAAAGATCCAGAAGCTCAGATCCAACACTGGAACATTGACAAGGAGCAAGGAAGACAGAATCAGGTGGAGTTAAATAACAAAGCAGCCAACGAGCTCACCAGAACACCTGAGGGAGGAAGCTCAGAAGCTGCAGTACCACTTGTGACCACAGGAGTGAATTCAGCCACAGAATTCACAACACATCCCCCTAATGCGTCTGCTGATGCAAAGTTTGATGCACATAAAGGAGCAGGCGTCTGCAGCCGAGGAAGAGGGAAGCCTTGATGACAGTCAGCCATTGTCTGGTCAGGGCAGTCTACAGGACGAGGTAGCGGGCGAAGAGGAGGAGGACGAGGGGGATGATGGGGATGAGTATTTTTTGAATGAGGAAGCTTCTCCGGGGCCAATAGCAACTGGTGGCGTTGCAAGGCCGGGTTCAGGGTTTTTTAGGGAGACAAGTGATGTAGGTTTGCCTGAAACTGCCCCTCAACCCAGCGCAACCGCAGATTTGACAACTGGAACTTTGGCCCACATGGCGGATTATGCCTTACGTATCCTCAAAAGGGACTCACGCATTATTAAAATGATGACCGATGACGATTACTGGTTGGCCTGCCTCCTTCATCCTCGCTATAAAGGCAAATTGCAAAATATCATGCCACATGAGAACCTCGAACAAATATTAGCAACCAAACAAGCAACTCTTGTAGACCGTGTGATTCAGGCATTCCCAGCACACAGCGACGGTGATAGCTCTCACACGAGCTGCAGGGGGCAACAGGGCAGAGGTGTTAGAGGTGCACAAATCAGAAGTGGCGTTGGACAGAGGGGTTTTCTGACCAGGTTGTGGAGTGATTTCGCAATGACCGCAGACAGGACAGGTACTGCAGCATCAATTCAAAGTGACAGGAGACAACATTTGTCCAGTATGGTTACCAACTATTTTTCATCCCTTATCGATGTTCTCCCTCAACCGTCATTCCCATTTGATTACTGGGCATCCAAAATAGACACCTGGCCTGAATTGGCAGAATATGCATTGCAGGAGCTTGCTTGCCCAGCAGCTAGTGTGCTATCAGAACGAGTATTCAGTGCTGCTGGTTCAATATTAACCGAAAAAAGGACTCGCCTAGCTACCCAAAATGTTGATGATCTAACCTTCATTAAAATGAACCACTCAGGATTTCGAATTATTTTGCCCCACCTTTCCCGGCTGACACCTAGCTTTCCTATAAAAAGGTCTTGCTTGTGGACTCGTCTTACTGACTGTTCCAATCTCTTAATTTGCAGCAGCTGTTTGTCCAGCATACAACATGTTTACACCTCCCTAAATGGGCTAACTCCCCCCACGGGGCCGTGGTCGCGCCACTTAGTGCAAGCACCCGTGAGAGTGCCATTTGTCTGAAGAGGTGGGTGTGCCCGCTTTTGGTCGACGGCACTGCAACTGGGTCCCTCATAGTACAATAAAGTGTCTCTGGCGGTGGTGGTGCGCACCGAACGTCAGACACACCGTTGCAACATGAGGGGCCCTGGGCCTGTACCGCCGGCCACAAGAGAGTTCCCCCCCATCCCAGCTCAAACAGTGCTCTACCACTTGCAAAATTATCTCTCACAGCTCCACCAATGTTTAGTCTCTGCGCTGACATCCTTCAATGCCTGGCACTCACAATACCAATTTGTTGACATGTATGATGCTAGTTAAAATAGTCAGGGTCAGTGTCCTATATTGACACCAGTAAATACTTAGCGCCAAATTACTATGTTTGAAACTCAGCAGAGGAGCCCACCCCTGTAACTAAGTATGCCACATCTATTTATTTTTTGGGAGTACTAACTGTGTCAGACACTCCTTCCAATCGTCCTCCGCTGACCACACCAATGCTGCCTGTGTACCTCTGCAAGATAATTCAAACTGCTTTGAGCCTAATTTTTTTATTTTAGGCCTACTAAGTCTGTCTGCGGTCCCTCCTTCCAATTGTCCTCTGCTGAACACACCAATGCTGCCTGTGTACCCCTGCAAGATAATTGAAACTGCTTTGAGGCTAATTTTTTTTATTTTAGGCCTACTAAGTCTGTCTGCGGTCCCTCCTTCCATTGGTCCTCCGCTGAGCACACCAATGCCGACCGTGTACCCATGTAACTTTTTGTCATCCTGCAGTGAGCCTACATTGTGGTGTAAGGCCTACTAGCAGTGTCTGCGCCACTTAATACAGCTTGTTATGACCTGGTGGTTAAGAGGCCACACTGATATGACCTGGTGGCTAAAACGCAACATGGAGCGAGCTCTGAGAAGGTGGTATCTCTACTGACCGCAGTCCCTAATCCTAACAACAACACTAGAAATAGCCGTGGGATGTTCCTGACTCTCCCTAGACACCTCATCACAGCCTAAGAAATAACTACCCCTAAAGAAGGAAATAGAAAGCTATCTTGCCTCAGAGAAAACCCCCAAAAGGAAAGATAGCCCCCCACAAATATTGACTGTGAATGAAGAGGGAAATGACGTACAAAGAAATGAAATCAGAATTCAGCAAAGGAGGCCAATACTAAACTAGATAGACAGAGAGAAAAGGATACTGTGCGGTCAGTATAAAAACTACAAAATCCACGCAGAGTTTACAAAAATGAACTCCACACCGACTCACGGTGTGGAGGGGAAAATCTGCTTTCCCAGAGCTTCCAGCTAGCCTGAATAACACAGTGACAAGCTGGACAAAAAGAGACATATTTGCAAAGCAATATAGTCCAAACAAATGGACAAACAAAAACTAGCAAAAACTTATCTTTTGCAGACAAGGACTGGCCATATGAGAATTCCAAGGAAAGAACCAAATCCAACCAAGAACATTGACAGCAGGCATGGACTAAAGCCCAGAGCAGGATTAAATAACAAACCCAGGCAAGGCGATTAGTGAAGGCAGCTGCTACAGCTACCTAAAGGAGCAGAAGTTCCACTCGAAACCACCAGAGGGAGCCCAAGGGCAGAACTCACAAAAATACCATTAGCAACCACAGGAGGGAGCTCCAGAACGGAATTCACAACAACAGCTGTCCTCTAAAAAAAAAAATGGCGGATTTTCAGCTTGTCAGAATTATAAAACTGCATTGGGGCCACAAGTTTCGTTGTGGTCTACATACTGAGTCTTCCGCTCCAAGGTGTTCTCTCTGTTGCCTCTCCTTCGTTTCCATCTTGAAGCTCTTGTTAAGTAGTTGTTGAAACAACACTGCATTAGGCCTACAAGTTGGGTCTGGGTTGTAGAGACGGTGTCTCCAGCTCCAAGTTGTTCTCCAGGTTGCCTCTCCATAGCTTCAATCTTCATGCTCTTGTTAAGTAGTTGTTGAAACAACACTGCCTTAGGCCTACAAGTTGGGTCTGGGTTGTAGAGACGGTGTCTCCCGCTCTAAGGTGTTCTCCAGGTTGCCTCTCCATAGCTTCAATCTTCATGCTCTTGTTAAGTAGTTGTTGAAACAACACTGCATTAGGCCTACAAGTTGGGTCTGGGTTGTAGAGACATTGTCTGCCGCTTCAAGGTGTTCTCCAGGTTGCCTCTCCATGGTGTTCTCCAGGTTGCCTCTCCATAGCTTCTATCTTCTAGCTCTCGTTAAGTAGTTGTTGAAACAACACTGCATTAGGCCTACAAGTTGGGTCTGGCTTGTAGAGACGGTGTCTCCCGCTCCAAGGTGTTCTCCAGGTTGCCACATAATCGAAGCTGCATAGAGCCTATTTTGTTATTTCAGGCCTACTAAGTCTTTCTGCGGTCCCTCCTTCCAATTGTCCTCCTCTGAGCACACCAATGAAGACCGTGTACCCATGTAACCTTTTTTAAACCTGCATCGAGCCAACTTTGTGGTGTAAGTCCTACTTGCAGTGTCTGGCTGCGCCACTCAATACAGCTGTCCTCTTTAAAAAAATGACCTGCAATTATCAGGTTTTCAGCCTATCGGAATTTTAAAACTGCAGTGGGGCTACTAGTTTGGTTGGGGCCTACTAACAGTGTCTGCCGCTCCAAGGTATTCTCCTGGTTGCCTTTCCTGAGCTTCTATCTTCAGGCTCTTGTTAAATAGTTGTTAAATGGAACAACTGCATTTGGCCTACTAGTTGGGTTGGGGCCTACTAACAGTGTCTGCCACTCCTTGCTGTTCTCCTGGTTTCCTGTCCTGAAATTCCATTTTCAGGCTCTCGTTAAGTAGTTGTTAATGTTAGACTGCATTTGGCCTACTAGTTGGGTTCGGGCCTACTATCGGTGTCTGACGCTCCTTGATGTTCTCCTCCACTGAACAAACCAGTGCCGCCTGTTTACTTCTGTTACCAATTTTGAACTGCATTTAGCCTACTTACTGATTTGGGCCTACTCACTGTGTCAGCCTCTCATTACAGTTGTACTCCATTGAACAAAGCAATGCCCCCTGGTTAGTCCTGTTACCAATTTTGAACTGCATTTAGCCCACTTTATTCTTTGGGCCTATATCTGTGTTTCCTCCTCATCCTGCCCATAGCCCAGCCAGTGATAGATGAGTCTGCTGGTACATTGACCCATAACGCAATATTCCCCGTGCACGCTACACAGCAAGATTGTGACCCTGCTGAAAGTCAGGTTCCCCTTCCCGCATACCATACCACCTTACACGGAGACAAAGAGGAAGGTGCAGATGAAAGTGCAGGTTCCTTCATCAGGTGGGGGGAGGAATACTCGTTGGCGACGTCACTGGCACAGGGCCCCTCATAGTACGCAAAAGTGTCGCTGCCGGTGGGAGGCGCCCTGTTGTCAATTCCGCTCTTGGGCTCCCTCCGGTGGTTGTAAGTGGCACTTTTGTGAGTTCTGCTCTTGGGCTCCCTCTTGTGGTTTCTAGTGGTATGGCTGCTCCTTGGAGTTAGCTGTCATCAGCTGCCTCCACTTATCGTCTCTTCTGCTCGGCTATTTAGGTCTGGCTCTTTCTTCAGCCAGTGCGACTTGTAAATGGTTCCTGGTTGGATTCACATCTCTTTGGAGTTCCCTGTTATCCTGACCAGTTCAGCTAAGCTAAGTTTTTGCTTGCTCTTTTCTGTCCATAGATTGTGGACTTATCCATTCTGTGCTTTCTATGTTTGTCCAGCTTATCAGTGTGAATTAATTCTGTCTTGCTGGAAGCTCTGGGAGGCAGATTTGCCCTCCACACCTTCAGTCAGGTGTGGAGATTTTTTGTAAACTCTGCGTGGATTTTTGTAGTGTTTTATACTGACCGCACAGTATTCCATCCTGTCCTATCTATTTAGCTAGACTGGCCTCCTATGCTCATCCTGGTTTCATTCTGTGTATGTCTTTTTCCTCTCCACTCACAGTCATTATTTGTGGGGGGCTAATCTATCCTTTGGGGATTTTCTCTGAGGCAAGATAGTTTTCCTGCTTCTTTCTTTAGGGGTAGTTAGCTCTTAGGCTGTGACGAGATGCCTAGGGAGAGTTAGGAGCATTCCACGGCCACTTCTAGTGTTGTGTTGAGCTTAGGGACTGCGGTCAGTACAGTTACCACTTCCTTCAGAGCTCATTCCATGTTGCTCCTAGACCACCGTATCATAACAGTGCCCCCGCCGTGCAAACACACCGCCGTACTTTGAGGGGCTCTGTGCCAGTGCCAATACCAACGAGTGCCCCCCCCCCCTGCTTGCTCAGGATCACAGCACTTGCAAAGTTGAAATACTTACCTCTCCCTGCTCCACTGCCGTGATGTGGTCCAGATTTCCTGGGCCCACTAAATACTTGAACCAGCCCTACCCCCCACAACTTTAGCTAAATTACCCCCAATTTCCAATGCCTTACTATTATTATAAAGTAAATTAAGATTGACAAGCTTCAGTAACAAGACTGTATATTTTTGCCATTAAAATGGGCACTGTACATGTTTTCCTGGCCTCCACTCACTGCCGACTATGCTCCCCCATTGACTTGCATTGGGTTTCGTGTTTCGGTCGATCCCCGACTTTTCGCGATAATCGGCCGATTCCACTCGACTCGACTGTTGAGATAGTTGGGTTTCGCGAAACCCGACTCGACCCTAAAAAACTAAAAGTCGCTAAACCCTAGTCAGGACATCACATTAAGTTGCACATCATTAGTTTGCAGCAACTAAACACGCTGGTCCTTTTCTGACCAGTTGCCGTGGGTTACCACACAGTTAATATTACATAGCAAGTACCAACAGTCTGTATAGGTACCTTACGGGAGCTCCTGCTCCACCTGCTGACTCCTTGTCAGTCCTCTCTCCTGGGAAAGCTGCCTCACAGGGTTCACCAACTTGCCAGGCAGGCACACATCAGTCAGTCCAGAGCCACCGAAGGACAGTATCTTCCCCAACACAAACCGTCCAGGTCCACAGTCTCTCAGGTGGTTCCAGGAATACTCCACTCACAGGAGCTTCCAACACAGACCATCCAGGACCACAGTCTCTCTGTGCTTTTCAGGGATCAAGTCCTGTTATTCAGGATGTCTGTCCACCTGGGATCATCCAACACACAGGCGTGTGGCCTGTCCAGGTGCTATTCAGGATTTTTGTCCAACACCCCAGGCCACCAGGTCCAAAGCCCCACCATGTGCTTTACAGGGAGATAGCACTCACAACACAGGCTCTTTCGGGACCTTCAGCAGAGACCATTCAGATCCATACTGAGAGACATGTGACCTACACCATGGTCACATTATATACTTGTAACCACTCCCCTAGGTGGGAGTGTGTGTGTGTGGCTAGTTCGACCCGCCCATCTCATAACTAGCCCTTCCAGACTCCCTTCATAATTATACCAACAACTATACTTGTGGGACTACAGGTCCCAGAACAACAACATTGCTTTAAGCTGACAATGCAGAATATCTTCCTCTGCGACACACATACCGGCCATCACATTTATGCGTGCAACTGCCATGCACTCTCACGGCCTCAATACACCTCCGTGCGTCTCCCGGGAAGACTATGCAGCGCCCCCTACCTGTAACTGAGGTCATTGCATCACATATCCCCCTCTGTTCAAACATGTGGGGTTGAACATTTGTCATAAACCAGGGGAGACCAGGTACCCAAGTCACCTTGCCATACCAGTCGAGAGGACCCTCTCAGTCGGGTTTGAGCATCCCTCATCATCATACCCTTGTTAGGGTTTTCCCGCCCCCAGCGATCAACATGTATGCCTTGAGCTTTGGCCCTTAAGTCACAGTCCGTCTACATCACCAGACCTTTAGTCACCATCTTTTTCCATTACGCCCCTTTACCCGACCTTTCTCTCCGGTTGGTGCAGTCCTGAGACCCACTTACAGTCAAGCCTGCTGTCTGGACTGGGTCTAAATCTGAGTCTGGCCCATCTAACACTTGACATGGGCTACTGTCCAGGTCCGTCAGCCTCGTACTGGGACTAAAACTGCCACTTGCAGATTCTCGGCATCCTAGTCTTGTTAAGCATCTTTAATAGGGTTGAGCGAAACGGATTGGACAATTTCAAAAATCGACGACTTTTGGCAAAGTCGGGTTTCGGATGTTGGATAAATAACCTCGACTAACATCCAAACAAGTTCAAGCTGCCCTGCAGTCCGAGGGTACAACAGTGTCAACCCGTACTATCTGTCGGCATCTGAATGAAAAGGGACTGTATGGTAGGAGACCCAGGAAGACCCCACTTCTTACCCCGAGACATAAAAAAGCCAGGCTGGAGTTTGCCAAAACTTACCTGAAAAAGCCTGAAACGTTTTGGAAGAATGTTCTCTGGTCAGATGAGACAAAAGTAGAGCTTTTTGGGCAAAGGCATCAACATAGAGTTTACAGGAGAAAAAAAGATGCATTCAAACAAAAGAACACGATCCCTACAGTCAAACATGGCGGAGGTTCCCTGATGTTTTGGGGTTGCTTTGCTGCCTCTGGCACTGGACTGCTTGACCGTGTGCATGGCATTATGAAGTCTGAAGACTACCAACAAATTTTGCAGCATAATGTAGGGCCCAGTGTGAGAAAGCTGGGTCTCCCTCAGAGGTCATGGGTCTTCCAGCAGGACAATGACCCAAAACACACTTCAAAAAGCACTAGAAAATGGTTTGAGAGAAAGCACTGGAGACTTCTAAGGTGGCCAGCAATGAGTCCAGACCTGAATCCCATAGAACACCTGTGGAGAGATCTAAAAATGGCAGTTTGGAGAAGGCACCCTTCAAATATCAGGGACCTGGAGCAGTTTGCCAAAGAAGAATGGTCTAAAATTCCAGCAGAGCATTGTATGAAACTCATTGATGGTTACCGGAAGCAGTTGGTCGCAGTTATTTTGGCTAAAGGTTGTGCAACCAAGTATTAGGCTGTGGGTGCCAATACTTTTGTCTGGCCCATTTTTGGAGTTTTGTGTGAAATGATCAATGTTTTGCTTTTTGCTTCATTCTCTTTTGTGTTTTTTCATTTTAGACAAATTAAATGAAGATAATAATACCAAATAATTTGTGTTTGCAATCATTTTCAGGAAGAAAATAAATGAGTATTATCTGACAGAATTGCAGGGGTGTCAATACTTTTGGCCATGACTGTATCTGCCAGCCACGTTGTGCCACTTACAATGTGTAGTGTAATACACAGGGCCTGTTTTTGTGCTGCATTCTCCCCCCCCCCCCAAAAAAAAAGGGAGTTTTAAATTGCCAAAAAGTTTCTATACGTCAGTTCTGTTAGTCGTATGTCTGGCAGCCACGTTCTGCCACTGACATTGTGTAGTGTAATACACTGGGCCTGTTTTTTTGCTACATTCTCCCCCCAAAAAAAGGGAGATTTAAATTGCCCACAAGTTTCCATACATCAGTTCTGTTTGTCGTATATCTGCCAGCCACGTTGTTGCCACTTACATTGTATAGTGTAATACACAGGGCCTTTTTTTGCTACATTCTCCCCCCCAAAAAAGGGAGATTTAAATTGCCCACAAGTTTCTATACGTCAGTTCTGTTTGTCGTATATCTGCCAGCCACGTTGTTGCCACTTACATTGTGTAGTGTAATACACAGGGCCTGTTTTTTGCTACATTCTCCCCCCCCCAAAAAAAGGGAGATTTAAATTGCCCACAAGTTTCTCTATGTCAGTTCTGTTTGTCGTATATCTGGCAGCCACGTTCTGCCACTGACATTGTGTAGTGTAATACACAGGGCCTGTTTTTTGCGGCAGTCTTCCCACCAAAAAAAGGGAGATATAAATTCTCCAAAAGTTAATATACACCTTCTACTTTTTTTAACAGTACCATATAACGGTTGTTATTTTGGTAACATTTACCCAAAAATGAGGAAGTCTGGTGGAAGAGGCCGTGGGCGGTCGTTGCCAGCTGGTACTGATGGTGGTGGTGGTAGTGGAGCATCTGGTGGTACTGGGAAAAGCAAGATAGCACCAAGGGCTCGAGGTGTTGAGCCAGCGTCATCATCTGGCTACATAAGGCCTCGAAGGCTCCCTTATCTTGGAGTTGGAAAACAGCTTTTAAAGTCGGAGCAGCAGGAACAAGTTTTGGCTTTCCTTGCTGACTCAGCCTCTAGCTCTTTCGCCTCCTCTTCAGAAGGTTTGAAATCTAAAAGCAGCGAGTCGTCAGTGGCTGCTCCTGGTCCAGAAAAAGTAGCTTCCTTGTGTCCTTCACCCAAAGCAAAAGTGAAGGATGTGGATTACTCCATGGCGCTCTTTACACATACCGTGCCTGGGTTAGAGAGGGAAATTGTTAAAAGCCCATTACAAGATTAATCGGACATGGAGTGCACAGATGCACAGCCACAGCTAGATTATTATGCTGTTCCAGTGACTCAGATCACTTCATTGCCCTCGCAGTGTACTGAGCCAGAATCTGACCCTGATGAAACTATGGTGCCCAGTCCCGAACGCTATAGCACCTTACACGGTGACACAGAGGACGGTGCACATGACATTGAAAAGGTGGTGATAGATGACCCAGTTGTTGACCCAGATTGGCAGCCATTGGGGGAAGAGGGTGCCGCTGCCAGTAGCTCAGGAGCGGAGGAGGATGATCTGCAGCAGCCATCTACATCGCAAACGCTGTCATCTGGCAGGCCCATATCAAGCCAAAAACGTGTGTCAAAAACCACAACAGGTGTAGGACAGCGTGGCCATCCGGTGACAGTAGCACAGCGTGCAAAGCCTGAAAAGGTATTCCATAGTAGGATGAGTGCAGTGTGGCCATTTTTTAACCAAGATCCAAATGATCAGTCCAAACTTATATGTAAGAAATGCTCCAAGACCTTTAGCAGAGGGAAGAATGTTCAAAATTTAAATACAACGTGCATGCATAGACATTTAACCAGCAGGCACTTGGAAGCATAGACTAACTACCAAACGTCCCGTACCGTTGGTGCACCTGCTCATATTGAAGCTAGTCAACAACGCAACATTGCTTCCCTCACTGGAAGCCCACCAGTTATGACACCACCAGTAGCAAATGTGGAGGTATTGTCGCAAGGCCAAAGCAGTCAGGGAATCACAAGGTTCTTGGTTGGAAACACTGTAGGTAGGCCCACATCAAGAATACCATCACCAAGCCTCTCTCAATCTGCCATTTCCACCACCACCCCCGCTAGTTCCACCATATGCAGCTCTCCAGTCCAGCTCAGCCTACAAGAGACTCTCGATAGGAAATGAAAGTACTCTTCCTTTCATCCGCGTACACAGGTTTTGAACGGCTACATTACTCGATTAATCTCGTTAGAGATGATGCCCTACAGGTTGGTTAAAAGCGAAGCTTTCAAAGCCCTGATGGCCTACGCAGTACCACGCTATGACCTACCCAGTCAACACTTCTTTGCGAGAAAAGCCATCCCAGCACTCCACCAACATGTCAAAGAACACATTGTCCATGCACTGAGGCATTCGGTCAGTAGAAAGGTGCACCTAACAACAGATGCATGGACCAGTAGGCATGGCCAGGGATGTTACGTGTCCATCACGACACACTGGGTTAATGTGGTGGATGCAGGGTCCACAGGGGACAGCCATAGTGGCACAGTTCTGCCTAGCCCA
This sequence comes from Ranitomeya imitator, assembly GCF_032444005.1. Taxonomy (NCBI): domain Eukaryota; kingdom Metazoa; phylum Chordata; class Amphibia; order Anura; family Dendrobatidae; genus Ranitomeya; species Ranitomeya imitator. The sequence continues at coordinate 175,284,486 of NC_091286.1, read as the reverse complement.
CGGTCTAGGAAACAGTTGGCTGTAGGCGTTCACCCCCCTTCCTCCTCCTCCAGTAGCGAAAGCTCGTCCACAGAGCGCAGTCGAATGAAGTGTTTGGGTGACAACAGACACACCGTGGAAGTACTGGCCCAGTACTTGCAGCAAGAAACTGAGTCATGGCTGGGCAGTGTACATCATGAGGCAGGCAAGGTAGTCAGTGATAACGGAAGGAATATTATGGCTGCCATAGCCCTTTCAGAACTGAAACACATACCTTGCCTGGCTCACACACTTGAACCTGGTGGTGCAGTGCTTCCTCAAAAATTACCCTGATTTAGCAGCCCTGCTCCTGAAGGTGCGCAGACTTTGCTCGCACATCCGCCGGTCGCCCGTACACTCCAGCCGTATGTTGAACCATCAGCGATCACTGAATCTTCCCCAGCACTGCCTAATATTCAACGTTGCAACAAGGTGGAACTCCACACTGCACATGCTTCAGAGGCTGTGCGAGCAGAGGCGTACTGTCATGTATTTGTGGGAGGATACACATACACGGGCAGGCAGTTGGATGGCAGACATGGAGTTGTCTGGTGTGCAGTGGTCAAAGCTCCAAGACCTCTGTCAAGTCCTTCAGTGTTTGAGCAATGCACACGGCTGGTCAGTGCAGATGACGCCATCATAAGCATGAGCATCCCACTAATGCGTCTGCTGATGCAAAGTTTGACTCACATTAAAGAGCAGGCATCTGCGGCCGAGGAGGGAAGCCTTGATGAGTGTCAGACATTGTCTGCTCAGGGAAGTCTCCGAGGCGAGGTGGCGGATGAAGAGGAGGAGGAGGAGGATGATGGAAATGAATATTTATGGGAGGAGGATGCTTCTCAGGGGGCAATAGAAACTGGTGGCATTGCAAGGTCAGATACAGGGTTTTTGCGGGCCACAAGTGATGTAGATTTTCAAGAAAGTGCTCCTCAACTCAGCACAAGCAGTGAATTGACACCTGGAACTTTGGCCCACATGGCAGAGTATGCCTTGCATATCCTAAAAAGGGACCCCCGCATTATCAAAATGATGACCGATGATGATTACTGGTTGGCCTGCCTCATGGATCCACGATACAAAGGAAAATTACAAAATATCATGCCACATAAGGACCTTGAGCAAATATTGGCTACCAAACAAGCAACTCTTGTTGACAGTTTGGTTCTGGCATTCCCAGCACACAGCGGCGGTGATGGTTCTCACACGAGCTGTAGGGGGCAACATGGCAGAGGTGTTAGAGGTGCACAAATCCGAAGTGGCGTTGGACAGAGGGGTTTTATGACCAGGTTGTGGAGTGATTTCGCAATGAACACAGACACGACAGGTACTGCTGCATCGATTCAAAGTTACAGGAGACAGCATTTGTCCAGTATGGTTACCAACTATTTTTCCTCCCTTATCGATGTTCTCCGTCACAGGTCATTCCCCTTTTATTACTGGGCATCTAAAATAGACACCTGGCCTGAATTGGCAGAATATGCATTACAGGAGCTCGCTTGCCCAGCTGCTATTGTGCTATCAGAAAGAGTCTTCAGTGCTGCTGGTTCAATACTGACCGAAAAAAAGGAGATGTCTGGCTCCCCGAAATGTTGATGATCTAACCTTCATTAAAATGAACCAATCATGGATTTCTAATTATTTTGCCCCACCTTCCCCTGCTGACACGTAGCTTGCCAGAAAAATTTATTGTTTTTGGCCTCCTCTTACTGACTGCTCCAATTCTGTCATTTGCAGGTGCCGAATGTCCACCATAGGCCATTTGTATACCCCCTAAATGAGCTGACTCCCCCCACAGGGACATGGTCACAACTTGGCGCAAGCACCCGTGCGAGTGCCGTTAGCCTGGACAGGTGGGTGTGCCCACTCTGGGGCGATGCCACTGGCACAGGGTCCCTCATAGAACAATGAAGTGTCTCTGATGGTGGTGGTGCACAACCCACGTCAGACACACCGTCGTAATATGAGGGGCCCTGTGCCAGTACCGTCGCCCACAAGAGAGTGTCCCCCCCAGCTCGAACTGTGCTCTACCACTTGCAAAACTTACCTCTCCCTGCCCCACTACTGTGTAGTCTGTGCTGTTAAATCCTTAAATGGCACTGCCATTACAAATTTGTTGCAATGATAGATGATAGTAAAAATATACAGAGGCCCTGGCCTCCATTTAGACCCCTTAATACTTTGCGCCAACTACCACTGTCTGCAACTCTGCAGAGGAGCCCACCCCTGTACCTCGCTATGCCACCAGTTTATTTATGAACAATTCCTTGGCTGGCAGACATTTAGCCTACTTTAGTATTTTGGCCTACAAACTTTGTCAGCCACTTATAACAGTTGTCCTCCGCTGAACAAAGCTATGCCACCTGTGTACTCCTGTTACCAATTGTGAACTACATGTAGCCTACTTAATTATTTGTGCCTAGTAACTGTGTCAGCCTCTCATAACAGTTGTCCTCCCACGCTGAACCAAGGTAGGTCGCCTGGTTAGTCCTGCTTGTAGTTTTGAACTGCATTTAACCACCTTTTTTTATTTTAGACCCCTGTCTGTCTGTCTGTCTGTCTGCGCCACACATTACAACTGTCCCCGGCTGAAACAAGCTAGGCTGCTGGTTATTCCTGCTAGCAGTTTTGAACTGCATGAAGCCACCTTTTTTTATGCTAGGCCTCTGTCTCTGTCTGTCTGTGCCACACATTACAACTGTCCCCCGCTGAAACAAGATAGGCCACCTGGTTAGTCCTGCTAGCAGTTTTGAACTGCATTTAGCCACCTTATTTTATGTTAGGCCTCTGTCTGTCTGTCTGTCTGCGCCACACATTACAACTGTCCCCCGCTGAAACAAGATAGGCCGCCTGGTTATTCCTGATAGCAGTTTCAAACTGCATTTAGCCACCTTTTTTTATTTTAGGCCTCTGTCTGTCTGTCTGTGCCACACATTACAACTGTCCCCCGCTGAAACAAGCTAGGTCACCTGGTTATTCCTGCTAGCAGTTTTGAACTGCATGAAGCCACCTTTTTTATTTTAGGCCTCTGTCTGTATGTCTGTCTGCTCCACACATTACAACTGTCCCCCGCTGAAACAAGATAGGCCGCCTGGTTAGTCCTGCTAGCAGTTTCGAACTGCATTTAGCCACCTTTTTTTATTTTAGACCGCTGTCGGTCTGTCTGTGCCACATATTACAACTGTCCTCCGCTGAACAAAGCTATGCCGGCTGTGTACTACTCAAACAAATTTTGAACTGACATTAGCCTACTTTTTATATTTTAGGCCTACTCTGTCTGTCTGAGCCACTTATTACAGTTGTCCTCCGCTGAACCAAGCTATGCCGCCTGTGTACTCCTGATACCAATTTGGAACTGCGTTCAGCCAACTGTTTTATTTCAGGACTACTCAGTCTGTCTGATCCACTTATTACAGTTGTCCTCCTCTGCTGAACCAAGCTATGCCGCCTGGGTACTCCTCTTACCAATTTAGAACAGCATTTAGGCTACTTACTTATTTGGGCCTAGTAACTGTGTCAGACTATCACAACAGTTGTCCTCCACCGCTGAACCCAGCTATGCCACCTGTGTACTCCTCTTACCAATTGGGAACTGAATATAACCTTTTTTATTTTAGGCCTACTCTGTGTGTCAGAGCCACTAATTACACTTGTCCTCCTCCACTGAACCACGCTATGCCGCCTGTGTACTCCTCTTACAAATTTTGAATTGCAATTAGCCACCTTTTTTTATTTCTATTCTGTCTGTCTGAGCCACTTATTACAGTTGTCCTCCGCTGAACAAAGCTATGCCACCTGTGTACTCCACTTACCAATCTTGAACTGCATTTTGCCTACTTATTTAGGCCTACTAACTGTATCTGCCTCCTGTTATGTTTGCTAATGACAGGTGTTATGAAGGCAATCCAGAAACACAGTGTGCTTAGCGATCAGAGCGCACACAGTGATCTGACAAATACCCAAAAATACAAGAACGAGCTCTGAGACGTGGAAACTCTGTAGACTGCACACCTGATCCTATCCTAAACACAACTAAAAGCGGCTGTGGATTGCGCCTAACAACTACCTAGGCAACTCGGCACAGCCTAAGAAACTAGCTAGCCTGAAGATAGAAAAATAGGCCTGACTTGCCCCAGAGAAATTCCCCAAAGGAAAAGGCAGCCCCCCACATATAATGACTGTGAGTAAGATGAAAAGACAAAACGTAGGGATGAAATAGATTCAGCAAAGTGGGGCCCGATATTCTAGGACAGAGCGAGGACAGTAAAGCGAACTTTGCAGTCTACAAAAAACCCTAAAGCAAAACCACGCAAAGGGGGCAAAAAAAACCCACCGTGCCGAACTAACGGCACGGCGGTACACCCTTTGCGTCTCAGAGCTTCCAGCAAAACAAAAGACAAGCTGGACAGAAAAAAAGCAACAAAAAAGCAAAAAGCACTTAGCTATACAGAGCAGCAGGTCACAGGAACAATCAGGAGAAGCTCAGATCCAACACTGAAACATTGACAAGGAGCAAGGATAGCAGCATCAGGCGGAGTTAAGTAATGAAGCAGTTAACGAGCTCACCAGAACACCTGAGGGAGGAAGCTCAGAAGCTGCAGTACCACTTGTGACCACAGGAGTGAATTCAGCCACAGAATTCACAACAGTACCCCCCCCTTGAGGAGGGGTCACCGAACCCTCACCAGAGCCCCCAGGCCGACCAGGATGAGCCGCATGAAAGGCACGAACAAGATCGGAAGCATGAACATCAGAGGCAAAAACCCAGGAATTATCTTCCTGAGCATAACCCTTCCATTTAACCAGATACTGGAGTTTCCGTCTAGAAACACGAGAATCCAAAATTTTCTCCACAATATACTCCAATTCCCCCTCCACCAAAACCGGGGCAGGAGGCTCAACAGATGGAACCATAGGTGCCACGTATCTCCGCAACAACGACCTATGGAATACATTATTTATGGAAAAGGAGTCTGGGAGGGTCAAACGAAAAGACACAGGATTGAGAATCTCAGAAATCCTATACGGACCAATAAAACGAGGTTTAAATTTAGGAGAGGAAACCTTCATAGGAATATGACGAGAAGATAACCAAACCAGATCCCCAACACGAAGTCGGGGACCCACACGGCGTCTGCGATTAGCGAAAAGTTGAGCTTTCTCCTGGGACAAGATCAAATTGTCCACTACCTGAGTCCAGATCTGCTGCAACCTATCCACCACAGAATCCACACCAGGACAGTCCGAAGACTCAACCTGTCCTGAAGAGAAACGAGGATGGAACCCAGAATTGCAAAAAAATGGAGAAACCAAGGTAGCCGAGCTGGCCCGATTATTAAGGGCGAACTCAGCCAACGGCAAAAAGGACACCCAATCATCCTGGTCTGCAGAAACAAAACATCTCAGATATGTTTCCAAGGTCTGATTGGTTCGTTCGGTCTGGCCATTAGTCTGAGGATGGAAAGCCGAGGAAAAGGATAGGTCAATGCCCATCCTACCACAAAAGGCTCGCCAAAACCTTGAAACAAACTGGGAACCTCTGTCAGAAACAATATTCTCAGGAATGCCATGCAACCGAACCACATGCTGAAAGAACAAAGGTACCAAATCAGAGGAGGAAGGCAATTTAGCCAAGGGCACCAGATGGACCATTTTAGAAAAGCGATCACAGACCACCCAAATGACTGACATCTTTTGAGAAACGGGAAGGTCAGAAATGAAATCCATCGAAATATGTGTCCAAGGCCTCTTTGGGACCGGCAAGGGCAAAAGCAACCCACTGGCACGTGAACAGCAGGGCTTAGCCCTAGCACAAATCCCACAGGACTGCACAAAAGTACGTACATCCCGTGACAGAGATGGCCACCAGAAGGATCTAGCCACTAACTCTCTGGTACCAAAGATTCCAGGATGACCAGCCAACACCGAACAATGAAGTTCAGAGATAAGTTTATTAGTCCACCTATCAGGGACGAACAGTTTCTCTGCTGGACAACGATCAGGTTTATTCGCCTGAAATTTTTGCAGCACCCGCCGCAAATCAGGGGAGATGGCAGACACAATGACTTCCTTGAGGATACCCGCTGGCTCAGATAAACCCGGAGAGTCGGGCACAAAACTCCTGGACAGAGCATCCGCCTTCACATTTTTAGAGCCCGGAAGGTACGAAATCACAAAGTCGAAGCGGGCAAAAAATAACGACCAACGGGCCTGTCTAGGATTCAAGCGCTTGGCAGACTCGAGATAAGTCAAGTTCTTATGATCAGTCAATACCACCACGCGATGCTTAGCTCCTTCAAGCCAATGACGCCACTCCTCGAATGCCCACTTCATGGCCAGCAACTCTCGATTGCCCACATCATAATTACGCTCAGCGGGCGAAAACTTCCTGGAAAAGAAAGCACATGGTTTCATCACTGAGCAATCAGAACCTCTCTGTGACAAAACCGCCCCTGCTCCAATCTCAGAAGCATCAACCTCGACCTGGAACGGAAGAGAAACATCTGGCTGACACAACACAGGGGCAGAACAAAAACGACGCTTCAACTCCTGAAAAGCTTCCACAGCAGCAGAAGACCAATTAACCAAATCAGCACCCTTCTTGGTCAAATCGGTCAATGGTTTGGCAATGCTAGAAAAATTACAGATGAAGCGACGATAAAAATTAGCAAAGCCCAGGAACTTTTGCAGACTTTTCAGAGATGTCGGCTGAATCCAATCCTGGATGGCTTGGACCTTAACTGGATCCATCTCGATAGTAGAAGGGGTAAAGATGAACCCCAAAAATGAAACTTTCTGCACACCGAAGAGACACTTTGATCCCTTCACAAACAAAGAGTTAGCACGTAGGACCTGAAAAACCATTCTGACCTGCTTCACATGAGACTCCCAATCATCTGAGAAGATCAAAATGTCATCCAAGTAAAGTGAATTTATCCAGATACTCACGGAAGATGTCATGCATAAAAGACTGAAACACAGATGGAGCATTGGCAAGTCCGAACGGCATCACTAGATACTCAAAATGACCCTCGGGCGTATTGAATGCAGTTTTCCATTCATCTCCTTGCCTGATTCTCACCAGATTATACGCACCACGAAGATCTATCTTAGTGAACCAACTAGCCCCCTTAATCCGAGCAAACAAGTCAGATAACAATGGCAAGGGATACTGAAATTTAACAGTGATCTTATTAAGAAGGCGGTAATCAATACACGGTCTCAGCGAACCATCCTTCTTGGCTACAAAGAAGAACCCTGCTCCCAGTGGTGATGACGATGGGCGAATATGTCCCTTCTCCAGGGATTCCTTCACATAACTGCGCATAGCGGCGTGTTCGGGCACGGATAAATTAAATAATCGACCTTTAGGGAATTTACTACCAGGAATCAAATTGATAGCACAATCACAATCCCTATGCGGAGGTAGAGCATCGGACTTGGGCTCTTCAAATACATCCTGATAATCAGACAAGAACTCTGGGACCTCAGAAGGGGTGGATGACGAAATCGACAAAAATGGAACATCACCATGTACCCCCTGACAACCCCAGCTGGATACCGACATGGAATTCCAATCCAATACTGGATTATGGGTTTGTAGCCATGGCAACCCCAACACGACCACATCATGCAGATTATGCAACACCAGAAAGCGAATAACTTCCTGATGTGCAGGAGCCATGCACATGGTCAGCTGGGCCCAGTATTGAGGTTTATTCTTGGCCAAAGGTGTAGCATCAATTCCTCTCAATGGAATAGGACACCGCAAAGGCTCCAAGAAAAACCCACAACGTTTAGCATAATCCAAATCCATCAGATTCAGGGCAGTGCCCGAATCCACAAACGCCATGACAGAAAACGACGACAAAGAGCATATCAAGGTAATGGACAGAAGGAATTTGGACTGTACAGTACCAATGACGGCAGACCTAGCGGACCGCTTAGTGCGCTTAGGACAATCAGAAATAGCATGAGTGGAATCACCACAGTAGAAACACAGACCATTCAGACGTCTGTATTCCTGCGGTTCAACTCTAGTCATAGTCCTATCGCACTGCATAGGCTCAGGTTTAACCTCAGGCAGTACCGCCAAATGGTGCACAGATTTACGCTCGCGCAAGCGTCGACCGATCTGAATGGCCAAAGACAAAGACTCATTCAAACCAGCAGGCATAGGAAATCCCACCATGACATCCTTAAGAGCCTCAGAGAGACCCTTTCTGAACAAAGCTGCCAGCGCAGATTCATTCCACTGAGTGAGTACTGACCTTTTCCTAAATTTCTGACAATATACTTCTATGTCATCCTGACCCTGGCACAAAGCCAGCAAATTTTTCTCAGCCTGATCCACTGAATTAGGCTCATCGTACAGCAATCCGAGCGCCAGGAAAAACGCATCGACACTACTCAATGCAGGGTCTCCTGGCGCAAGAGAAAATGCCCAGTCTTGAGGGTCGCCGAGCAAAAAAGAAATAATAATCAAAACCTGTTGAATAGGATTACCAGAAGAATGAGGTTTCAAGGCCAGAAATAGCTTACAATTATTTTTGAAACTTAGAAACACAGAGCAGAAAAAAAAAAAAAAATGATGTCAGAACTTTTTCTTTCCCTCTATTGAGAATCATTAGTTTGGCTCCTTGTACTTGTGACCACAGGAGTGAATTCAGCCACAGAATTCACAACAGCCTCCCATTACAGTTGTCCTCCACTGAACAAAGCTGAGCCTCAATTTTCATCCGGTGTCAGATATTAAACTGCATTTGGCCTACTTCTTTGGTGGGGCCTACAAATGGTGTGTGCTGCTGCTTGGTGTTCTCCACTGAATAAAGCTGAGCCTCAATTTTCATCCGGTGTCTGATATTACACTGCATTTGGCCTACTGGTTTGGTTACGCCTACTAATGGTGTCTGCAGCTTCTTGCATTTCTCCTCCAATGTACAAAGCTGAGCTTCAAATTTCATCCTGGTTAGGATATAACACTGCATTTGGCCTACTGGTTTGGTTACGCCTACTAATGGTGTCTGCTGCTCCTTGCCTTTCTCCTCCACTGAACAAAGCTGAGCTTCAATTTTCATCCTGGTTAGGATATTACACTGCATTTGGCCTACTGGTTTGGTTACGCTTACTAACGGTGTCTGCCGCTGCTTGTTGTTCTCCTTCAACTGTACAAAGCTGAGCTTCAATTTTCATCCTGGTTAGGATATTACACTTTATTTGGCCTACTAGTTTGGTTACACCTACTAACGGTGTCTGCCGCTCCTTGCCTTTCTCCTCCACTGAACAAAGCTGAGGTTTAATTATCATCATGGTTAAGATATTACACTGCATTTGGCCTACTGGTTTGGTTACGCCTACTAACGGAGTCTGCCGCACCTTGGATTTCTCCTCCACTGAACAAAGCTGAGCTTTAATTTTCATCCTGGATAGGATATTACAGTGCATTTGGCCTACTGGTTTGGTTACGCCTACTAACGGTGTCTGCCGCTCCTTGCCTTTCTCCTCCACTGAACAAAGCTGAGCTTCAATTTTCATCCTGGTTAGGATATTACACTGCATTTGGCCTACTGGTTTGGTTATGCCTACTAACGGTGTCTGCCGCTCCTTGCCTTTCTCCTCCACTGAACAAAGCTGAGCTTCAATTTTCATCCTGGTTAGGATAATACACTGCATTTGTCCTACTGGTTTGGTTACGCCTACTAGTGGTGTCTGCCACTGCTTGTTGTTCTCTTTCAACTGTACAAAGCTGAGCTTCAATTTTCATCCTGGTTAGGAAATTATACTGCATTTGGCCTACTGGTTTGGTTACGCCTACCAACGGTGTCTGCCGCTGCTTGTTGTTCTCCTTCAACTGTACAAAGCTGAGCTTCAATTTTCATCCTGGTTAGGATATTACACTGCATTTGGCCTACTGGTTTGGTTATGCCTACTAACTGTGTCTGCCGCTCCTTACCTTTCTCCTCCACTGAACAAAGCTGAGCTTCAATTTTCATCCTGGTTAGGATATTACACTGCATTTGGCCTACTGGTTTGGTTATGCCTACTAACTGTGTCTGCCGCTCCTTGCCTTTCTCCTCCACTGAACAAAGCTGAGCTTCAATTTTCATCCTGGTTAGGATATTACACTGCATTTGGCCTACTGGTTTGGTTACGGCTACTAACGGTGTCTGCCGCTGCTTGTTCTCCTTCAACTGTACAAAGCTGAGCTTCAATTTTCATCCTGGTTAGGATATTACACTGCATTTGGCCTACTGGTTTGATTACACCTACTAATGGTGTCTGCCGCTCCTTGCCTTTCTCCTCCACTGAACAAAGCTGAGGTTCAATTATCATCATGGTTAGGATATTACACTGCATTTGGCCTACTGGTTTGGTTACGCTTACTAACGGTGTCTGCCACTGCTTGTTGTGCTCCTTCAACTGTACAAAGCTGAGCTTAAATTTTCATCCTGGTTAGGATATTACACTGCATTTGGACTACTGGTTTGGTTACGCCTACTAACGGTTTCTGTCGCTGCTTGTTGTTCTCCTTCAGCTGTACAAAGCTGAGCTTCAATTTTCATCCTGGTTAGGATATTACACTGCATTTGGCCTACTGGTTTGGTTACGCCTACTAATTGTGTCTGCCGCTGCTTGTTGTTCTCCTTCAACTGTACAAAGCTGAGCTTCAATTTTCATCCTGGTTAGGATATTACACTGCATTTGGCCTACTGGTTTGGTTATGCCTGCTAACTGTGTATGCCGCTCCTTGCCTTTCTCCTCCACTGAACAAAGCTGAGCTTCAATTTTCATCCTGGTTAGGATATTACACTTTATTTGGCCTACTGGTTTGGTTACGCCTACTAACAGTGTCTGCCGCTCCTTGCCTTTCTCCTCCACTGAACAAAGCTGAGCTTCAATTTTCATCCTGGTTAGGATATTACACTGCATTTGGCCTACTGGTTTGGTTACGCCTACCAACGGTGTCTGCCGCTGCTTGTTGTTCTCCTTCAACTGTACAAAGCTGAGCTTCAATTTTCATCCTGGTTAGGATATTACACTGCATTTGGCCTACTGGTTTGGTTATGCCTACTAACTGTGTCTGCCGCTCCTTACCTTTCTCCTCCACTGAATAAAGCTGAGCTTCAATTTTCATCCTGGTTAGGATATTACACTTTATTTGGCCTACTGGTTTGGTTACGCCTACTAACAGTGTCTGCCGCTCCTTGCCTTTCTCCTCCACTGAACAAAACTGAGCTTCAATTTTCATCCTGGTTAGGATATTACACTGCATTTGGCCTACTGGTTTGGTTACGCCTACTAACGGTGTCTGCCGCTGCTTGTTCTCCTTCAACTGAACAAAGCTGAGCTTCAATTTTCATCCTGGTTAGGATATTACATTGCATTTGGCCTACTGGTTTGATTACACCTACTAACGGTGTCTGCCGCTCCTTGCCTTTCTCCTCCACTGAACAAAGCTGAGGTTCAATTATCATCATAGTTAAGATATTACACTGCATTTGGCCTACTGGTTTGGTTACGCTTACTAACGGTGTCTGCCACTGCTTGTTGTGCTCCTTCAACTGTACAAAGCTGAGCTTAAATTTTCATCCTGGTTAGGATATTACACTGCATTTGGACTACTGGTTTGGTTACGCCTACTAACGGTTTCTGTCGCTGCTTGTTGTTCTCCTTCAGCTGTACAAAGCTGAGCTTCAATTTTCATCCTGGTTAGGATATTACACTGCATTTGGCCTACTGGTTTGGTTACGCCTACTAATGGTGTCTGCCGCTGCTTGTTCTCCTTCAACTGTACAAAGCTGAGCTTCAATTTTCATGCTGGTTAGGATATTACACTGCATTTGCCCTACTGGTTTGATTACGCCTACTAACGGTGTCTGCCGTTCCTTGCGTTTCTCCTCCACTGAACAAAGCTGAGGTTCAATTATCATCATGGTTAGGATATTACACTGAATTTGGCCTACTGGTTTGATTACGCCTACTAACGTTCTCTGCCACTCCTTGCCTTTCTCCTCCACTGAACAAAGCTGAGCTTCAATTTTCATCCTGGATAGGAGATTACACTGCATTTGGCCTACTGCTTTGTTTACGCCCACTAATGGTGTCTGCCTCTCCTTGCCTTTCTCCTTCACTGAACAAAGCTGAGCTTCAATTTTCATCCTGGTTATGATATTACACTGCATTTGGCCTACTGGTTTGGTTACGCTTATCAATGGTGTCTGCCGCTGCTTGTTCTCCTTCAACTGTACAAAGCTGAGCTTCAATTTTCATCCTGGTTAGGAAATTATACTGCATTTCGCCTACTGGTTTGGTTACGCCTGCTAACTGTGTCTGCCGCTCCTTGCCTTTCTCCTCCACTGAACAAAGCTGAGCTTCAATTTTCATCCTGGTTAGGATATTACACTGCATTTGGCCTACTGGTTTGGTTACGCCTACTAATGGTGTCTGCCGCTGCTTGTTCTCCTTCAACTGTACAAAGCTGAGCTTCAATTTTCATCCTGGTTAGGATATTGCACTGCATTTGGCCTACTGGTTTGATTACGCCTACTAACGGTGTCTGCCGCTCCTTGCGTTTCTCCTCCACTGAACAAAGCTGAGGTTCAATTATCATCATGGTTAGGATATTACACTGAATTTGGCCTACTGGTTTGGTTACGCCTACTAACGTTGTCTGCCACTCCTTGCCTTTCTCCTCCACTGAACAAAGCTGAGCTTCAATTTTCATCCTGGATAGGATATTACAGTGCATTTGGCCTACTGGTTTGGTTACGCCTACTAACGGTGTCTGCCGCTCCTTGCCTTTCTCCTCCACTGAACAAAGCTGAGCTTCAATTTTCATCCTGTTTAGGATATTACACTGCATTTGGCCTACTGGTTTGGTTACGCTCACTAACGGTGTCTGCCGCTGCTTGTTGTTCTCCTTCAACTGTACAAAGCTGAGCTTCAATTTTCATCCTGGTTAGGATATTACACTGCATTTGGCCTACTGGTTTGGCTATGCCTACTAACGGTGTCTGCCGCTGCTTGTTGCTCTCCTTCAACTGTACAAAGCTGAGCTTCAATTTTCATCCTGGTTAGGAAATTATACTGCATTTGGCCTACTGGTTTGTTTACGCCTACTAACGATTTCTGCCGCTGCTTGTTGTTCTCCATCAACTGTACAAAGCTGAGCTTCAATTTTCATCCTGGTTAGGATATTACACTGCATTTGACCTACTGGTTTGGTTACGCCTACTAATAGTGTCTGCCACTGCTTGTTGTTCTCCTTCAACTGTACAAGGCTGATCTTCAATTTTCATCCTGGTTAGGATATTACACTGCATTTGGCCTACTGGTTTGGTTACGCCTACTAACGGTGTCTGCCGATCCTTGCCTTTCTCCTCCACTGAACAAAGCTGAGCTTCAATTTTCATCCTGGATAGATTACACTGCATTTGGCCTACTGCTTTGTTTACGCCCACTAATGGTGTCTGCCTCTCCTTGCCTTTCTCCTTCACTGAACAAAGCTGAGCTTCAATTTTCATCCTGGTTATGATATTACACTGCATTTGGCCTACTGGTTTGGTTACGCTTATCAATGGTGTCTGCCGCTGCTTGTAATCCTTCAACTGTAAAAAGCTGAGCTTCAATTTTCATCCTGGTTAGGATATTACACTTCATTTGGCCTACTGGTTTGGTTACGCCTAGTAACGGTGTCTGCCGCTGCTTGTTGTTCTCCTTCAACTGTACAAAGCTGAGCTTCAATTTTCATCCTGGTTAGGAAATTATACTGCATTTCGCCTACTGGTTTGGTTACGCCTGCTAACTGTGTCTGCCGCTCCTTGCCTTTCTCCTCCACTGAACAAAGCTGAGCTTCAATTTTCATCCTGGTTAGGATATTACACTTTATTTGGCCTACTGGTTTGGTTACGCCTACTAATAGTGTCTGCCGCTCCTTGCCTTTCTCCTCCACTGAACAAAGCTGAGCTTCAATTTTCATCCTGGTTAGGATATTACACTGCATTTGGCCTACTGGTTTGGTTACGCCTACTAACGGTGTCTGCCGCTGCTTGTTGTTCTCCTTCAACTGTACAAAGCTGAGCTTCAATTTTCATCCTGGTTAGGAAATTATACTGCATTTGGCCTACTGGTTTGGTTACGCCTACTAACGGTTTCTGCCGCTGCTTGTTGTTCTCCTTCAACTTTACAAAGCTGAGCTTCAATTTTCATCCTGGTTAGGATATTACACTGCATTTGGCCTACTGGTTTGGTTACGCCTACTAACAGTGTCTGCAGCTCCTTGCCTTTCTCCTCCACTGAACAAAGCTGAGCTTCAATTTTCATCCTGCATTTGGCCTACTGGTTTGGTTACGCCTACTAATGGTGTCTGCCGCTGCTTGTTCTCATTCAACTGTACAAAGCTGAGCTTCAATTTTCATCCTGGTTAGGATACTACACTGCATTTGGCCTACTGGTTTGGTTACACCTACTAACGGTGTCTGCCGCTTCTTGCTTTTCTCCTCCACTGAACAAAGCTGAGCTTCAATTTTCATCCTGGATAGGATATTACACTGCATTTGGCCTACTGGTTTGGTTACGCCTACTAACGGTGTCTGCCGCTCCTTGCCTTTCTCCTCCACTGAACAAAGCTGAGCTTCAATTTTCATCCTGGTTAGGATATTACACTGCATTTGGCCTACTGGTTTGGTTACGCTCACTAACGGTGTCTGCCGCTGCTTGTTGTTCTCCTTCAACTGTACAAAGCTGAGCTTCAATTTTCATCCTGGTTAGGATATTACACTGCATTTGACCTACTGGTTTGGTTACGCCTACTAACGGTGTCTGCCGCTGCTTGTTGTTCTCCTTCAACTGTACAAAGCTGAGCTTCAATTTTCCTCCTGGTTAGGATATTACACTGCATTTGGCCTACTGGTTTGGTTACGCCTACTAACGGTGTCTGCCACTGCTTGTTGTTCTCCTTCAACTGTACAAAGCTGAGCTTCAATTTTCATCCTGGTTAGGATATTACACTGCATTTGGCCTACTGGTTTGGTTACGCCTACTAACGGTGTCTGCCGCTCATTGCCTTTCTCCTACACTGAGCAAAGCTGAGCTTCAATTTACATTTTGGTTAGGATATTACACTGCATTTGGCCTACTGGTTTGATTACGCCTACTAACGGTGTCTGCCGCTCCTTGCGTTTCTCCTCCACTGAACAAAGCTGAGGTTCAATTATCATCATGGTTAGGATATTACACTGAATTTGGCCTACTGGTTTGGTTACGCCTACTAACGTTGTCTGCCACTCCTTGCCTTTCTCCTCCACTGAACAAAGCTGAGCTTCAATTTTCATCCTGTTTAGGATATTACACTGCATTTGGCCTACTGGTTTGGTTATGCTCACTAACAGTGTCTGCCGCTGCTTGTTGTTCTCCTTCAACTGTACAAAGCTGAGCATCAATTTTCATCCTGGTTAGGACATTACACTGCATTTGGCCTACTGGTTTGGCTATGCCTACTAACGGTGTCTGCCGCTGCTTGTTGCTCTCCTTCAACTGTACAAAGCTGAGCTTCAATTTTCATCCTGGTTAGGAAATTATACTGCATTTGGCCTACTGGTTTGTTTACGCGTACTAACGGTTTCTGCCGCTGCTTGTTGTTCTCCTTCAACTGTACAAGGCTGAGCTTCAATTTTCATCCTGGTTAGGATATTACACTGCATTTGGCCTACTGGTTTGGTTACGCCTACTAACGGTGTCTGCCGCTCCTTGCCTTTCTCCTCCACTGAACAAAGCTGAGCTTCAATTTTCATCCTGGATAGGATATTACACTGCATTTGGCCTACTGCTTTGGTTACGCTTACTAACGGTGTCTGCCTCTCCTTGCCTTTCTCCTCCACTGAACAAAGCTGAGCTTCAATTTTCATCCTGGTTATGATATTACACTGCATTTGGCCTACTGGTTTGGTTACGCTTACTAATGGTGTCTGCCGCTGCTTGTTCTCCTTCAACTGTACGAAGCTGAGCTTCAATTTTCATCCTGGTTAGGATATTACACTGCATTTGGCCTACTGGTTTGGTTAGGCCTACTAACGGTGTCTGCTGCTGCTTGTTGTTCTCCTTCAACTGTACAAAGCTGAGCTTCAATTTTCATCCTGGTTAGGAAATTATACTGCATTTGGCCTACTGGTTTGGTTACGCCTGCTGTGTCTGCCGCTCCTTGCCTTTCTCCTCCACTGAACAAATCGGAGCTTTAATTTTCATCCTGGTTAGGATATTACACTTTATTTGGCCTACTGGTTTGGTTACGCCTACTAATAGTGTCTGCCGCTCCCTTGCCTTTCTCCTCCACTGAACAAAGCTGAGCTTCAATTTTCATCCTGGTTAGGATATTACACTGCATTTGGCCTACTGGTTTGGTTACGCCTACTAACGGTGTCTGCCGCTGCTTGTTGTTCTCCTTCAACTGTACAAAGCTGAGCTTCAATTTTCATCCTGGTTAGGAAATTATACTGCATTTGGCCTACTGGTTTGGTTACGCCTACTAACGGTTTCTGCCGCTGCTTTTTGTTCTCCTTCAACTCTACAAAGCTGAGCTTCAATTTTCATCCTGGTTAGGATATTACACTGCATTTGGCCTACTGGTTTGGTTACGCCTACTAACGGTGTCTGCCGCTCCTTGCCTTTCTCCTCCACTGAACAAAGCTGAGCTTCAATTTACATCCTGGTTAGGATATTACACTTTATTTGGCCTACTGGTTTGGTTACACCTACTAACAGTGTCTGCCACTACTTGCCTTTCTCCTCCACTGAACAAAGCTGAGCTTCAATTTTCATCCTGCATTTGGCCTACTGGTTTGGTTACGCCTACTAATGGTGTCTGCCGCTGCTTGTTCTCCTTCAACTGTACAAAGCTGAGCCTCAATTTTCATCCTGGTTAGGATACTACACTGCATTTGGCCTACTGGTTTGGTTACGCCTACTAACGGTGTCTGCCACTCCATGCCTTTCTCCTCCACTGAACAAAGCTGAGCTTCAATTTAAATTTTGGTTAGGATATTACACTTTATTTGGCCTACTGGTTTGGTTACGCCTACTAACAGTGTCTGCCACTACTTGCCTTTCTCCTCCACTGAACAAAGCTGAGCTTCAATTTTCATCCTGCATTTGGCCTACTGGTTTGGTTACGCCTACTAATGGTGTCTGCCGCTGCTTGTTCTCCTTCAACTGTACAAAGCTGAGCCTCAATTTTCATCCTGGTTAGGATACTACACTGCATTTGGCCTACTGGTTTGGTTACGCCTACTAACGGTGTCTGCCGCTCCTTGCCTTTCTCCTCCACTGAACAAAGCTGAGCTTCAATTTACATCCTGGTTAGGATATTACACTTTATTTGGCCTACTGGTTTGGTTACGCCTACTAACAGTGTCTGCCGCTCCTTGCCTTTCTCCTCCACTGAACAAAGCTGAGCTTCAATTTTCATCCTGCATTTGGCCTACTGGTTTGGTTACGCCTACTAATGGTGTCTGCCGCTGCTTGTTCTCCTTCAACTGTACAAAGCTGAGCTTCAATTTTCATCCTGGTTAGGATATTACACTGCACTTGGCCTACTGGTTTGGTTACGCCTACTAACGGTGTCTGCCACTCCATGCCTTTCTCCTCCACTGAACAAAGCTGAGCTTCAATTTTCATCCTGGATAGGATATTACACTGCATTTGGCCTATTGGTTTGGTTACGCCTACTAACGGTGTCTGCCGCTCCTTGCCTTTCTCCTCCACTGAACAAAGCTGAGCTTCAATTTTCATCCTGGTTAGGATATTACACTGCATTTGGCCTACTGGTTTGGTTACGCTCACTAACGGTGTGTGCCGCTGCTTGTTGTTCTCCTTCAACTGTACAAGGCTGAGCTTCAATTTTCATCCTGGATAGGATATTACACTGCATTTGGCCTACTGCTTTGGTTACGCCTACTAACGGTGTCTGCCTCTCCTTGCCTTTCTCCTCCACTGAACAAAGCTAAGCTTCAATTTTCATCCTGGTTATGATATTACACTGCATTTGGCCTACTGGTTTGGTTACGCTTACTAATGGTGTCTGCCGCTGCTTGTTCTCCTTCAACTGTACGAAGCTGAGCTTCAATTTTCATCCTGGTTAGGATATTACACTGCATTTGGCCTACTGGTTTGGTTAGGCCTACTAACGGTGTCTGCCGCTGCTTGTTGTTCTCCTTCAACTGTATAAAGCTGACCTTCAATTTTCATCCTGGTTAGGAAATTATACTGCATTTGGCCTACTGGTTTGGTTACGCCTGCTGTGTCTGCCGCTCCTTGCCTTTCTCCTCCACTGAACAAAGCTGAGCTTCAATTTTCATCCTGGTTAGGATATTACACTTTATTTGGCCTACTGGTTTGGTTACGCCTACTAATAGTGTCTGCCGCTCCTTGCCTTTCTCCTCCACTGAACAAAGCTGAGCTTCAATTTTCATCCTGGTTAGGATATTACACTGCATTTGGCGTACTGGTTTGGTTACGCCTACTAACGGTGTCTGCCGCTGCTTGTTGTTCTCCTTCAACTGTACAAAGCTGAGCTTCAATTTTCATCCTGGTTAGGAAATTATACTGCATTTGGCCTACTGGTTTGGTTACGCCTACTAACGGTTTCTGCCGCTGCTTTTTGTTCTCCTTCAACTCTACAAAGCTGAGCTTCAATTTTCATCCTGGTTAGGATATTACACTGCATTTGGCCTACTGGTTTGGTTACGCCTACTAACGGTGTCTGCCGCTCCTTGCCTTTCTCCTCCACTGAACAAAGCTGAGCTTCAATTTACATCCTGGTTAGGATATTACACTTTATTTGGCCTACTGGTTTGGTTACACCTACTAACAGTGTCTGCCACTACTTGCCTTTCTCCTCCACTGAACAAAGCTGAGCTTCAATTTTCATCCTGCATTTGGCCTACTGGTTTGGTTACGCCTACTAATGGTGTCTGCCGCTGCTTGTTCTCCTTCAACTGTACAAAGCTGAGCCTCAATTTTCATCCTGGTTAGGATACTACACTGCATTTGGCCTACTGGTTTGGTTACGCCTACTAACGGTGTCTGCCACTCCATGCCTTTCTCCTCCACTGAACAAAGCTGAGCTTCAATTTAAATTTTGGTTAGGATATTACACTTTATTTGGCCTACTGGTTTGGTTACGCCTACTAACAGTGTCTGCCACTACTTGCCTTTCTCCTCCACTGAACAAAGCTGAGCTTCAATTTTCATCCTGCATTTGGCCTACTGGTTTGGTTACGCCTACTAATGGTGTCTGCCGCTGCTTGTTCTCCTTCAACTGTACAAAGCTGAGCCTCAATTTTCATCCTGGTTAGGATACTACACTGCATTTGGCCTACTGGTTTGGTTACGCCTACTAACGGTGTCTGCCGCTCCTTGCCTTTCTCCTCCACTGAACAAAGCTGAGCTTCAATTTACATCCTGGTTAGGATATTACACTTTATTTGGCCTACTGGTTTGGTTACGCCTACTAACAGTGTCTGCCGCTCCTTGCCTTTCTCCTCCACTGAACAAAGCTGAGCTTCAATTTTCATCCTGCATTTGGCCTACTGGTTTGGTTACGCCTACTAATGGTGTCTGCCGCTGCTTGTTCTCCTTCAACTGTACAAAGCTGAGCTTCAATTTTCATCCTGGTTAGGATATTACACTGCACTTGGCCTACTGGTTTGGTTACGCCTACTAACGGTGTCTGCCACTCCATGCCTTTCTCCTCCACTGAACAAAGCTGAGCTTCAATTTTCATCCTGGATAGGATATTACACTGCATTTGGCCTATTGGTTTGGTTACGCCTACTAACGGTGTCTGCCGCTCCTTGCCTTTCTCCTCCACTGAACAAAGCTGAGCTTCAATTTTCATCCTGGTTAGGATATTACACTGCATTTGGCCTACTGGTTTGGTTACGCTCACTAACGGTGTGTGCCGCTGCTTGTTGTTCTCCTTCAACTGTACAAGGCTGAGCTTCAATTTTCATCCTGGATAGGATATTACACTGCATTTGGCCTACTGCTTTGGTTACGCTCACTAACGGTGTGTGCCGCTGCTTGTTGTTCTCCTTCAACTGTATAAAGCTGACCTTCAATTTTCATCCTGGTTAGGAAATTATACTGCATTTGGCCTACTGGTTTGGTTACGCCTGCTGTGTCTGCCGCTCCTTGCCTTTCTCCTCCACTGAACAAAGCTGAGCTTCAATTTTCATCCTGGTTAGGATATTACACTTTATTTGGCCTACTGGTTTGGTTACGCCTACTAATAGTGTCTGCCGCTCCTTGCCTTTCTCCTCCACTGAACAAAGCTGAGCTTCAATTTTCATCCTGGTTAGGATATTACACTGCATTTGGCGTACTGGTTTGGTTACGCCTACTAACGGTGTCTGCCGCTGCTTGTTGTTCTCCTTCAACTGTACAAAGCTGAGCTTCAATTTTCATCCTGGTTAGGAAATTATACTGCATTTGGCCTACTGGTTTGGTTACGCCTACTAACGGTTTCTGCCGCTGCTTTTTGTTCTCCTTCAACTCTACAAAGCTGAGCTTCAATTTTCATCCTGGTTAGGATATTACACTGCATTTGGCCTACTGGTTTGGTTACGCCTACTAACGGTGTCTGCCGCTCCTTGCCTTTCTCCTCCACTGAACAAAGCTGAGCTTCAATTTACATCCTGGTTAGGATATTACACTTTATTTGGCCTACTGGTTTGGTTACACCTACTAACAGTGTCTGCCACTACTTGCCTTTCTCCTCCACTGAACAAAGCTGAGCTTCAATTTTCATCCTGCATTTGGCCTACTGGTTTGGTTACGCCTACTAATGGTGTCTGCCGCTGCTTGTTCTCCTTCAACTGTACAAAGCTGAGCCTCAATTTTCATCCTGGTTAGGATACTACACTGCATTTGGCCTACTGGTTTGGTTACGCCTACTAACGGTGTCTGCCACTCCATGCCTTTCTCCTCCACTGAACAAAGCTGAGCTTCAATTTAAATTTTGGTTAGGATATTACACTTTATTTGGCCTACTGGTTTGGTTACGCCTACTAACAGTGTCTGCCACTACTTGCCTTTCTCCTCCACTGAACAAAGCTGAGCTTCAATTTTCATCCTGCATTTGGCCTACTGGTTTGGTTACGCCTACTAATGGTGTCTGCCGCTGCTTGTTCTCCTTCAACTGTACAAAGCTGAGCCTCAATTTTCATCCTGGTTAGGATACTACACTGCATTTGGCCTACTGGTTTGGTTACGCCTACTAACGGTGTCTGCCGCTCCTTGCCTTTCTCCTCCACTGAACAAAGCTGAGCTTCAATTTACATCCTGGTTAGGATATTACACTTTATTTGGCCTACTGGTTTGGTTACGCCTACTAACAGTGTCTGCCGCTCCTTGCCTTTCTCCTCCACTGAACAAAGCTGAGCTTCAATTTTCATCCTGCATTTGGCCTACTGGTTTGGTTACGCCTACTAATGGTGTCTGCCGCTGCTTGTTCTCCTTCAACTGTACAAAGCTGAGCTTCAATTTTCATCCTGGTTAGGATATTACACTGCACTTGGCCTACTGGTTTGGTTACGCCTACTAACGGTGTCTGCCACTCCATGCCTTTCTCCTCCACTGAACAAAGCTGAGCTTCAATTTTCATCCTGGATAGGATATTACACTGCATTTGGCCTATTGGTTTGGTTACGCCTACTAACGGTGTCTGCCGCTCCTTGCCTTTCTCCTCCACTGAACAAAGCTGAGCTTCAATTTTCATCCTGGTTAGGATATTACACTGCATTTGGCCTACTGGTTTGGTTACGCTCACTAACGGTGTGTGCCGCTGCTTGTTGTTCTCCTTCAACTGTACAAGGCTGAGCTTCAATTTTCATCCTGGATAGGATATTACACTGCATTTGGCCTACTGCTTTGGTTACGCCTACTAACGGTGTCTGCCTCTCCTTGCCTTTCTCCTCCACTGAACAAAGCTGAGCTTCAATTTTCATCCTGGTTATGATATTACACTGCATTTGGCCTACTGGTTTGGTTACGCTTACTAATGGTGTCTGCCGCTGCTTGTTCTCCTTCAACTGTACGAAGCTGAGCTTCAATTTTCATCCTGGTTAGGATATTACACTGCATTTGGCCTACTGGTTTGGTTAGGCCTACTAACGGTGTCTGCCGCTGCTTGTTGTTCTCCTTCAACTGTATAAAGCTGACCTTCAATTTTCATCCTGGTTAGGAAATTATACTGCATTTGGCCTACTGGTTTGGTTACGCCTGCTGTGTCTGTCGCTCCTTGCCTTTCTCCTCCACTGAACAAAGCTGAGCTTCAATTTTCATCCTGGTTAGGATATTACACTTTATTTGGCCTACTGGTTTGGTTACGCCTACTAATAGTGTCTGCCGCTCCTTGCCTTTCTCCTCCACTGAACAAAGCTGAGCTTCAATTTTCATCCTGGTTAGGATATTACACTGCATTTGGCGTACTGGTTTGGTTACGCCTACTAACGGTGTCTGCCGCTGCTTGTTGTTCTCCTTCAACTGTACAAAGCTGAGCTTCAATTTTCATCCTGGTTAGGAAATTATACTGCATTTGGCCTAGTGGTTTGGTTATGCCTACTAACGGTTTCTGCCGCTGCTTTTTGTTCTCCTTCAACTCTACAAAGCTGAGCTTCAATTTTCATCCTGGTTAGGATATTACACTGCATTTGGCCTACTGGTTTGGTTACGCCTACTAACGGTGTCTGCCGCTCCTTGCCTTTCTCCTCCACTGAACAAAGCTGAGCTTCAATTTACATCCTGGTTAGGATATTACACTTTATTTGGCCTACTGGTTTGGTTACACCTACTAACGGTGTCTGCCACTACTTGCCTTTCTCCTCCACTGAACAAAGATGAGCTTCAATTTTCATCCTGCATTTGGCCTACTGGTTTGGTTACGCCTACTAATGGTGTCTGCCGCTGCTTATTCTCCTTCAACTGTACAAAGCTGAGCTTCAATTTTCATCCTGGTTAGGATACTACACTGCATTTGGCCTACTGGTTTGGTTACGCCTACTAACGGTGTCTGCCACTCCATGCCTTTCTCCTCCACTGAACAAAGGTGAGCTTCAATTTTCATCCTGGATAGGATATTACACTGCATTTGGCCTACTGGTTTGGTTACGCCTACTAACGGTGTCTGCCGATCCTTGCCTTTCTCCTCCACTGAACAAAGCTGAGCTTCAATTTTCATCCTGGTTAGGATATTACACTGCATTTGGCCTACTGGTTTGGTTACGCCTGCTAACGGTGTCTGCCGATCCTTGCCTTTCTCCTCCACTGAACAAAGCTGAGCTTCAATTTTCATCCTGGATAGGATATTACACTGCATTTGGCCTACTGGTTTGGTTACGCCTACTAACGGTGTCTGCCGCTCCTTGCCTTTCTCCTCCACTGAACAAAGCTGAGCTTCAATTTTCATCCTGGTTAGAATATTACACTGCATTTGGCCTACTGGTTTGGTTACGCTCACTAACGGTGTCTGCCGCTGCTTGCTGTTCTCCTTCAACTGTACAAAGCTGAGCTTCAATTTTCATCCTGGTTAGGAAATTATACTGCATTTGGCCTACTGGTTTGGTTGCGCCTACTAACGGTTTCTGCCGCTCCTTGCCTTTCTCCTCCACTGAACAAAGCTGAGCTTCAATTTTCATCCTGCATTTGGCCTACTGGTTTGGTTACGCCTACTAATGGTGTCTGCCGCTGCTTGTTCTCCTTCAACTGTACAAAGCTGAGCTTCAATTTTCATCCTGGTTAGGATATTACACTGCATTTGGCCTACTGGTTTGGTTACGCCTACTAACGGTGTCTGCCACTCCATGCCTTTCTCCTCCACTGAACAAAGCTGAGCTTCAATTTTCATCCTGGATAGGATATTACACTGCATTTGGCCTACTGGTTTGGTTACGCCTACTAACGGTGTCTGTCGCTCCTTGCCTTTCTCCTCCACTGAACAAAGCGGAGCTTCAATTTTCATCCTGGTTAGGATATTACACTGCATTTGGCCTACTGGTTTGGTTACGCTCACTAACGGTGTGTGCCGCTGCTTGTTGTTCTCCTTCAACTGTACAAAGCTGAGCTTCAATTTTCATCCTGGTTAGGATATTACACTGCATTTGGCCTACTGGTTTGGTTACGCCTACTAATGGTGTCTGCCGCTGCTTGTTGTTCTCCTTCAACTGTACAAAGCTGAGCTTCAATTTTCATCCTGGTTAGGAAATTATACTGCATTTGGCCTACTGGTTTGGTTACGCCTACTAACGGTTTCTGCCGCTGCTTGTTGTTCTCTTTCAACTGTACAAAGCTGAGCTTCAATTTTCATCCTGGTTAGGATATTACACTGCATTTGACCTACTGGTTTGGTTACGCCTACTAACGGTGTCTGCCGCTGCTTGTTGTTCTCCTTCAACTGTACAAAGCTGAGCTTCAATTTTCCTTCTGGTTAGGATATTACACTGCATTTGGCCTACTGGTTTGGTTACGCCTACTAACGGTGTCTGCCGATCCTTGCCTTTCTCCTCCACTGAACAAAGCTGAGCTTCAATTTTCATCCTGGATAGGATATTACACTGCATTTGGCCTACTGGTTTGGTAACGCCTAATAACGGTGTCTGCCGCTCCTTGCCTTTCTCCTCCACTGAACAAAGCTGAGCTTCAATTTTCATCCTGGTTAGGATATTACACTGCATTTGGCCTACTGGCTTGGTTACGCCTACTAACGGTGTCTGCTGCTCGTTGCCTTTCTCCTCCACTGAACAAAGCTGAGCTTCAATTTACATTTTGGTTAGGATATTACACTGCATTTGGTCTACTGGTTTGGTTATTCCTACTAACGGTGTCTGCCGCTCCTTGCCTTTCTCCTCCACTGAACAAAGCTGAGCTTCAATTTTCATCTTGGTTAGGATATTACACTGCATTTGGCCTACTGGTTTGGTTACGCCTACTAACGGTGTCTGCCACTGCTTGTTGTTTTCCTTCAACTGTACAAAGCTGAGCTTCAATTTTCATCCTGGTTAGGAAATTATACTGCATTTGGCCTACTGGTTTGGTTACACCTGCTAACTGTGTCTGCCGCTCCTTGCCTTTCTCCTCCACTGAACAAAGCTGAGCTTCAATTTTCATCCTGGTTAGGATATTACACTGCATTTGGCCTACTGGTTTGGTTACGCCTACTAACGGTGTCTGCCGCTCATTGCCTTTCTCCTCCACTGAACAAAGCTGAGCTTCAATTTACATTTTGGTTAGGATATTACACTGCATTTGGCCTACTGGTTTGGTTATGCCTACTAACGGTGTCTGCCACTGCTTGTTGTTCTCCTTCAACTGTACAAAGCTGAGCTTCAATTTTCATCCTGGTTAGGATATGACACTGCATTTGGCCTACTGGTTTGGTTACGCCTACTAATGGTGTCTGCCGCTGCTTGTTGTTCTCCTTCAACTGTACAAAGCTGAGCTTCAATTTTCATCCTGGTTAGGAAATTATACTGCATTTGGCCTACTGGTTTGGTTACGCCTACTAACGGTTTCTGCCGCTGCTTGTTGTTCTCTTTCAACTGTACAAAGCTGAGCTTCAATTTTCATCCTGGTTAGGATATTACACTGCATTTGACCTACTGGTTTGGTTACGCCTACTAACGGTGTCTGCCGCTGCTTATTGTTCTCCTTCAACTGTACAAAGCTGAGCTTCAATTTTCCTTCTGGTTAGGATATTACACTGCATTTGGCCTACTGGTTTGGTTACGCCTACTATCGGTGTCTGCCGATCCTTGCCTTTCTCCTCCACTGAACAAAGCTGAGCTTCAATTTTCATCCTGGATAGGATATTACACTGCATTTGGCCTACTGGTTTGGTTACGCCTACTAACTGTGTCTGCCGCTCCTTGCCTTTCTCCTCCACTGAACAAAGCTGAGCTTCAATTTTCATCCTGGTTAGGATATTACACTGCATTTGGCCTACTGGTTTGGTTACGCCTACTAACGGTGTCTGCCGCTCGTTGCCTTTCTCCTCCACTGAACAAAGCTGAGCTTCAATTTAAATTTTGGTTAGGATATTACACTGCATTTGGTCTACTGGTTTGGTTATTCCTACTAACGGTGTCTGCTGCTCCTTGCCTTTCTCCTCCACTGAACAAAGCTGAGCTTCAATTTTCATCTTGGTTAGGATATTACACTGCATTTGGCCTACTGGTTTGGTTACGCCTACTAACGGTGTCTGCCACTGCTTGTTGTTCTCCTTCAACTGTACAAAGCTGAGCTTCAATTTTCATCCTGGTTAGGAAATTATACTGCATTTGGCCTACTGATTTGGTTACACCTGCTAACTGTGTCTGCCGCTCCTTGCCTTTCTCCTCCACTGAACAAAGCTGAGCTTTAATTTTCATCCTGGTTAGGATATTACACTGCATTTGGCCTACTGGTTTGGTTACGCCTACTAACGGTGTCTGCCGCTGCTTGTTGTTCTCCTTCAACTGTACAAAGCTGAGCTTCAATTTTCATCCTGGTTAGGATATGACACTGCATTTGGCCTACTGGTTTGGTTACGCCTACTAATGGTGTCTGCCGCTGCTTGTTGTTCTCCTTCAACTGTACAAAGCTGAGCTTCAATTTTCATCCTGGTTAGGAAATTATACTGCATTTGGCCTACTGGTTTGGTTACGCCTACTAACGGTTTCTGCCGCTGCTTGTTGTTCTCTTTCAACTGTACAAAGCTGAGCTTCAATTTTCATCCTGGTTAGGATATTACACTGCATTTGACCTACTGGTTTGGTTACGCCTACTAACGGTGTCTGCCGCTGCTTATTGTTCTCCTTCAACTGTACAAAGCTGAGCTTCAATTTTCCTTCTGGTTAGGATATTACACTGCATTTGGCCTACTGGTTTGGTTACGCCTACTATCGGTGTCTGCCGATCCTTGCCTTTCTCCTCCACTGAACAAAGCTGAGCTTCAATTTTCATCCTGGATAGGATATTACACTGCATTTGGCCTACTGGTTTGGTTACGCCTACTAACGGTGTCTGCCGCTCCTTGCCTTTCTCCTCCACTGAACAAAGCTGAGCTTCAATTTTCATCCTGGTTAGGATATTACACTGCATTTGGCCTACTGGTTTGGTTACGCCTACTAACGGTGTCTGCCGCTCGTTGCCTTTCTCCTCCACTGAACAAAGCTGAGCTTCAATTTAAATTTTGGTTAGGATATTACACTGCATTTGGTCTACTGGTTTGGTTATTCCTACTAACGGTGTCTGCTGCTCCTTGCCTTTCTCCTCCACTGAACAAAGCTGAGCTTCAATTTTCATCTTGGTTAGGATATTACACTGCATTTGGCCTACTGGTTTGGTTACGCCTACTAACGGTGTCTGCCACTGCTTGTTGTTCTCCTTCAACTGTACAAAGCTGAGCTTCAATTTTCATCCTGGTTAGGAAATTATACTGCATTTGGCCTACTGATTTGGTTACACCTGCTAACTGTGTCTGCCGCTCCTTGCCTTTCTCCTCCACTGAACAAAGCTGAGCTTTAATTTTCATCCTGGTTAGGATATTACACTGCATTTGGCCTACTGGTTTGGTTACGCCTACTAACGGTGTCTGCCGCTCATTGCCTTTCTCCTCCACTGAACAAAGCTGAGCTTCAATTTACATTTTGGTTAGGATATTACACTGCATTTGGCCTACTGGTTTGGTTATGCCTACTAACGGTGTCTGCCACTGCTTGTTGTTCTCCTTCAACTGTACAAAGCTGAGCTTCAATTTTCATCCTGGTTAGGATATGACACTGCATTTGGCCTACTGGTTTGGTTACGCCTACTAACGGTGTCTGCCGCTGCTTGTTGTTCTCCTTCAACTGTACAAAGCTGAGCTTCAATTTTCAATCTGGTTAGGAAATTATACTGCATTTGGCCTACTGGTTTGGTTACGCCTACTAACGGTGTCTGCCGCTCCTTGCCTTTCTCATCCACTGAACAAAGCTGAGCTTCAATTTTCATCCTGGATAGGATATTACACTGCATTTGGCCTACTGGTTTGGTTACGCCTACTAACGGTGTCTGCCGCTCATTGCCTTTCTCCTCCACTGAACAAAGCTGAACTTCAATTTTCATCCTGTTTAGGATATTACACTGCATTTGGCCTACTGGTTTGGTTACGCTCACTAACGGTGTCTGCCGCTGCTTGTTGTTCTCCTTCAGCTGTACAAAGCTGAGCTTCAATTTTCATCCTGGTTAGGAAATTATACTGCATTTGGCCTACTGGTTTGGTTACGCCTACTAACGGTTTCTGCCGCTGCTTGTTGTTCTCCTTCAACTGTACAAAGCTGAGCTTCAATTTTCATCCTGGTTAGGATATTACACTGCATTTGGCCTACTGGTTTGGTTACGCCTACTAACGGTGTCTGCCGCTCCTTGCCTTTCTCCGCCACTGAACAAAGCTGAGATTCAATTTTCATCCTGGATAGGATATTACACTGCATTTGGCCTACTGGTTTGGTTACGCCTACTAACGGTGTCTGCCGCTCCTTGCCTTTCTCCTCCACTGAACAAAGCTGAGCTTCAATTTTCATCCTGGTTGCGATATTACACTGCATATGGCCTACTGGTTTGGTTACGCTCACTAACGGTGTCTGCCGCTGCTTGTTGTTCTCCTTCAACTGTACATAGCTGAGCTTCAATTTTCATCTTGGTTAGGATATTACACTGCATTTGGCCTACTGGTTTGGTTACGCTCACTAACGGTGTCTGCCGCTGCTTGTTGTTCTCCTTCAACTGTACAAAGCTGAGCTTCAATTTTCATCCTGGTTAGGATATTACACTGCATTTGGCCTACTGGTTTGGTTACGCCTACTAACGGTGTCTGCCGCTGCTTGTTGTTCTCCTTCAACTGTACAAAGCTGAGCTTCAATTTTCATCCTGGTTAGGAAATTATACTGCATTTGGCCTACTGGTTTGGTTACACCTGCTAACTGTGTCTGCCGCTCCTTGCCTTTCTCCTCCACTGAACAAAGCTGAGCTTCAATTTTCATCCTGGTTAGGATATTACACTGCATTTGGCCTACTGGTTTGGTTACGCCTTCTAACGGTTTCTGCCGCTTGTTGCCTTTCTCCTCCACTGAACAAAGCTGAGCTTCAATTTACATTTTGGTTAGGATATTACACTGCATTTGGCCTACTGGTTTGGTTATGCCTACTAACGGTGTCTGCCGCTCCTTGCCTTTCTCCTCCACTGAACAAAGCTGAGCTTCAATTTTTATCTTGGTTAGGATATTACACTGCATTTGGCCTACTGGTTTGGTTACGCCTACTAACGGTGTCTGCCGCTCCATGCCTTTCTCCTCCACTGAACAAAGCTGAGCTTCAATTTTCATCCTGGATAGGATATTACACTGCATTTGGCCTATTGGTTTGGTTACGCCTACTAACGGTGTCTCCCGCTCCTTGCCTTTCTCCTCCACTGAACAAAGCTGAGCTTCAATTTTCATCCTGGTTAGGATATTACACTTTATTTGGCCTACTGGTTTGATTACGCCTACTAAGAGTGTCTGCCGCTCCTTGCCTTTCTCCTACACTGAACAAAGCTGAGCTTCAATTTTCATCCGGGTTAGGATATTACACTGCATTTGGCCTACTGGTTTGTTTACGCCTACTAACGGTGTCTGCCGCTGCTTGTTGTTCTCCTTCAACTGTACAAAGCTGAGCTTCAATTTTCATCCTGGTTAGGAAATTATACTGCATTTGGCCTACTGGTTTGGTTACGCCTACTAATGGTTTCTGCCGCAGCTTGTTGTTCTCCTTCAACTGTACAAAGCTGAGCTTCAATTTTCATCCTGGTTAGGATATTACACTGCATTCGGCCTACTGGTTTGGTTATGCCTACTAACGGTGTCTGCCGCTCCTTGCCTTTCTCCTCCACTGAACAAAGTTGAGCTTCAATTTTCATCCTGGTTAGGATATTACACTGCATTTGGCCTACTGGTTTGGGTACGCCTACTAACGGTGTCTGCCACTGCTTGTTGTTCTCCTTCAACTGTACAAAGCTGAGCTTCAATTTTCATCCCGGTTAAGAAATTATTCTGCATTTGGCCTACTGGTTTGTTTATGCCTACAAACGGTTTCTGCCGCTGCTTGTTGTTCTCCTTCAACTGTGCAAAGCTGAGCCTCAATTTTCATCCTGGTTAGGATATTACACTGCATTTGACCTACTGGTTTGGTTACGCCTACTAACGGTGTCTGCCACTCCTTGCCTTTCTCCTCCACTGAACAAAGCTGAGCTTCAATTTACATCCTGGTTAGGATATTACACTGCATTTGGCCTACTGGTTTGTTTACGCCTACTAACGGTGTCTGCCGCTCCTTGCCTTTCTCCTCCACTGAACAAAGCTGAGCTTCAATTTTCATCCTGGTTAGGATATTACACTGCATTTTGCCTACTGGTTTGGTTACGCCTACCAACGGTGTCTGCCGCTTCTTGTTGTTCTCCTTCAACTGTACAAAGCTGAGCTTCAATTTTCATCCTGGTTAGGATATTACACTGCATTTGGCCTACTGGTTTGGTTACGCCTACTAACGGTGTCTGCCGCTCCTTGCCTTTTTCCTCCACTGAACAAAGCTGAGCTTCAATTTTCATCCTGGTTAGGATATTACACTGCATTTGGCCTACTGGTTTGGTTACGCCTACTAACGGTGTCTGCCGCTCCTTGCCTTTCTCCTCCACTGAACAAAGCTGAGCTTCAATTTTCATCCTGGTTAGGATATTACACTGCATTTGGCCTACTGGTTTGGTTACGACTACCAACGGTGTCTGCCGCTGCTTGTTGGTCTCCTTCAACTGTACAAAGCTGAGCTTCAATTTTCATCCTTGTTAGGATATTACACTGCATTTGGCCTACTGGTTTGGTTACGCCTACTAACAGTGTCTGTCGCTCCTTGCCTTTCTGCACTGAACAAAGCTGAGCTTCAATTTTCATCTTGGTTAGGATATTACACTGCATTTGGCCTACTAGTTTGGTTACGCCTACTAACGGTGTCTGCCTCTCCTTGGATTTCTCCTCCACTGAACAAAGCTGAGCTTCAATTTTCATCCTGTTTCGGATGTTAAACTGCATTTGGCCTACTTGTTTGGCTGGGCCTACTAATGGTGTCTGCTGCTGCTTCTTGTTCTCCACTGAACAAAGCAGTGTCGCCTGTTTACTCCTGTTACCAATTTTGAACTGCATTTAGCCTACTTTATTATTTGGGCCTATATCTGTGTTTCCTCCTCATCCTTCCTATTGCCCAGCCACTGCTAGATGAGTCTGCTGGTACATTGACCCAGACAACTACATTCCCCTTGCACTCTACACAGCCAGAATGTGACCCTGCTGAAAGTCAGGTTCCCTTTCCCGCATACTATACCACCTTACACGGGGACAAAGAGGAAGGTGCATATAAAAGTGCAGGTTTCTTCATCAGGTGGGGGGGCATACTCGTTGGTGACGTCACTGGCACAGGGCCCCCAATAGTACGCAAAAGTGTCTGTGCCGGTGGGAGACGCCCCCGCCGTCAAAAAATCACCGTACTTTGAGGGGCCCTGTGCCAGTGCCAATGCGAATGAGTGGGCCTCCCCTGCTTGCTCAGGACACAGCACATGCAAAGTTTAAATACTTACCTCTCCCTGCTCCACCGCCGTGACGTAGTCTGCGTTTCCTGGGCCCACGAAAAACTTGAACCAGCCCTACCCCCCCACAACTTTAGCCAAATGACCCCCAATTTTCAATGACTAACTTATTATAAGGTAAATTAAAATTGACAAGCTTAAGTAACAAGAATTGATGTTTTTGACATTAAAATGGGTACTGTAGGTGTTTTCCTGTCCTCCACTCACTGCCAACTTTGATTCCCCATTGACTCACATTGGGTTTCGTGTTTCGGTCGATCCCCAACTTTTCGCAATAATCGGCCGATTTCACCCGACTTTGTCAAAACCGAAACCCGACTCGATCCAAAAAAAGGACAAGTCGCTCAACTCTAGTCTTTAACTGTCAGCCAATATTTGGAGGGCCCCTTCTTTTCCCTGTAACTTGGGCTGAAGTTTGCTGCCATCTTCCATCAATTCGGCGCAGCAGTCCTGTAAGGCGCCGTCTTTCAAGCCTTAACTGCTCTATCTACCTTAGATACGTCACACGGTACTCCAGCAGAGTCCGTATTTCACTAAGACTTTCTCTGTCCCCACAGCGAAGAAGGGGACCATACCCTTTTCCCGGGTAGCTGGTCTCCGTGGACACCAGGTATTCTCATCCTCATCACTCCAGACTTATCCACCATCTCATGGCTTGACCATTCCTTCCAATGACTTTCTTCACCATAGAGATGGGTACCTGTACTACACCTTCCTGAAGACTACGAGCTTTTCTCACATACTCCAGCCGCCTAGCAGCGTCTTCATTCCTCAATTGGATCATCCACTTTGTATGCACATATCTCAAGT
The DNA here is from genome assembly GCF_032444005.1 of Ranitomeya imitator. Lineage (NCBI taxonomy): Eukaryota > Metazoa > Chordata > Amphibia > Anura > Dendrobatidae > Ranitomeya > Ranitomeya imitator. The sequence goes on along the minus strand of NC_091286.1, from coordinate 175,251,980 downwards.
GCATGTCATTCAGTGTAGCTACTCTCTTCGCTGTGACATCAGTTGTGGACAGTATCACTAACTGACTAGTTTCCGGAGTCCAGTTCACCTTACACGTCCCCAGAGCCTTCTTGAACTCTTCATACATGGACTCCCTGGCACATGCCTCTCTCAGGTCTTCAGGTACATCTATCAAGCATTTAAACAGAGAAGTCTCCTTATCTCCTCTTGTCATTAGACACTCATCTTGTTCAGTTTTCAGAGCCAGAGTCATCTTCCTCTGAATGTCACCAGCTTCCACACGTTTGGCTAGGATAGACACCAGTTGCTCCATCTTCTTCAAAGCTGTTACATTCATCGACTGGCTTTCTGCCAGGTGACCTCTGAGCTCCGCCACCTCTTTCCCTAAGGCACCCACACCACATTCAGCAACCTGTCTCTGAAGCTCCTCTTGCTTTAACCGGCTACTACAGTCTCCTGGACCCTGCTTTATCCACCAATACCATAGGGCTTCCAAGTCCCGCCCTATGACCATAGTGTACAGTAAGTCCGGGACTACCCCCACTTCGTGGTACGTGTACCTCTCAGTCACGTCAATGTAAAGGCAGGCTGTCAAATGTCCCCACCAGTGTCATTCAATCTTGTACCTATCCCAGGTGACAGTGCGTTCAGGAGTGGTGCTCAGCAAAGACACTCAACTCACCGGGTCTATCAGTCCCATCATACATTCTTCATTCAACCAGAAGGAGCACTGTAGTGTCCGTTTGCCGACCGAGCTATCCACTGTATAGCATGGTCCTGCATAGTAGGAACTTCACTGCTCCTGGCTACAGTCCAGTGGTGCTTTAGCCGCTGCCTCTTTTTTGGACTCTGCCCCCTTTTGGGCAACTGCATCGTTTTTTGACATCACCCCTGTTCGGGATACTGCCCCCTTTTGGGCAACTATCCCTGTTTGGGTTACCAACCCTTTTTGGGACTCCGTCCCCTTTGGGGCAACCATCCTGGTTTTGGTCACCGCCCACTTTTAGGGACACAACCCCTTTTAGGGACACCTCCCCTTCCCTGGGGTACACCCCGTAGACTCCCCCACGGCACTCACAGGCCCCAGTTTGCACAGTAAACAAATATGTCTCTGGGCTTGCACTGGCCCTTTAAGAGTCTGCACGATCTGGACCAACAATGTTTTTGTCACCTAACTAGTTCCTCCTGGTGCTAACACAGCTCCTGCTGCAGTCACAGACCACCAGCACCTCCAGCTGCCGACCACAAGCCGCTGCTGCTGCCACTGCAGCTCCAGCTGCTGCAGAACTTATTGCTGCAACTGCAGCTAAGCTCCACAATGCTCTGTACGGCTCCACCACAGACTTCGTGGACCCGCCGATCCGCAGCAAGATGCTTGTCAACTTCGTGGACCCGCCGATCCACAGCAAACTTCGTGGCCCCGCCGGGTCACAGCAATTAACTCTGCACATGCTTCCTGGACTGTTGCCCACATTCTCCACCATATGTGAGGTTGCACTCACCGCACGTGTTAGGGGACACTCACTTGGCAACGGGATACACTCAGACAGGCACGTTTTTTTCATTTAAACAGTCTATGCGGTTTATTAAAGACTCAAACCGTATCACGAACAGTCCATTACACGCTGTATCAGGACATCACATTAAGTTGCACATCATTAGTTTGCGGCAACTAAACACGCTTGTCCTCTTCTGACCAGTTGCAGTGGGTTACCACACAGTTCATATTACATAGCAAGCACCAACAGTCTGTATAGGTACCTTACTGGAGCTCCTGCTCCACCTGCTGACTCCTTGTCAGTCCTCTCTCCTGGGAAAGCTGCATTATGGTGTTCACCAACTTGCCAGGCAGGCACACATCAGTCAGTCCAGAGCCACCGAAGGACAGTAGCTTCCCCAACACAGACTGTCCAGGTCCACGGTCTCAGGTACTACCAGGAATACTACACTCACAGGAACTTCAAACACAGACCGTCCAGGACCACTGTCTCTCTGTGCTCTTCAGGGATCCAGTCCTACTCCCAGGACCTCTCAACACAGAAGCTATCCACAGTGCACTATTCAGGATGTCCGTCCCCACCTGGGACTGTCCAACACACAGGCGTGTGGCCTATCCAGGTGCTATTCAGGACGTTCGTCCAACACACCAGGCCACCAGTGTGCTTATTCAGGACGTCTGTCCCCACCTGGGATCGTCCAACACAGGCGTGTGGCCTGCCCAGGTGCTATTCAGGATATTCGTCCAACACCCCAGGCCACCAGGTCCAAAGCCCCACCATGTGCTATACAGGGAGATAGCACTCCCAACACAGGCTCTTTCAGGACCTTCAGCACAGACCATTCAGATCCATACTCAGAGACATGTGACCCATACCCTGGTCACATATACTTTTAACCACTCCCCTAGGTGGGAGTGTGTGGCTAGTTTGACCCCACATCTCTCATAACTAGCCCTGCCAGCCTCCCTTCATAATTATACCAACAACTATACTTGTGGGACTAGAGGTCCCAGAACAACAACATTGTTTTAAGCTGACAGCGCAGAATATCTTCCTCTGTGACACACATACCGGCCATTCACAACAATGCCGGACTTTGTCTCACCATCATAATTATGCGTGCAACTGCCATGCACTCTCACAGCCTCAATACACCTCTGTGCGTATCTCGGGAAGACCATGCAGCGCCCCCTACCTGTAACAGGTAACTGCATCACATCAGATAAACGCAAAGAGTGGATTTCTAAGTAAGCGGGTCATGTAATGACTCCGTGTTTACACTTAAAAGAATCCCCATGATGTGGGGCACATCCTGATCATTGTGTATTTAGTATACAAGATTCATACAGCGAGCTAGGCATAAAAATAGTTTTCCTAATTCTAAGTAAAGAGGAGGTTTCAGCCTCTACGTGAGGTCACCACAGGGGAGTGCCTGGGTTTTGGGCTGTGAGATAACTTAGTGAGACAGCTGTCTTGCAGTGTCTTTTGTTCGGGTTCTAGCTGCTGTACAGATGTGTGATGCATCTAGATGTAGCCCCTTCTCCTCAGCAGACGGTCAGCCATGATGATGCAGTGACATAATGACAATGACAATGTAAATGTTCTTTTCAATTTTAATCCTTTTTATTTGTAATTGTATTGTACATATGATTTGTCTCCTTTATAATATGTTTTTATACCTCTGTAAACACTGCCTACCTTTTTATTGGAGTAAAATATAAAATGACTAGCTTGTCTCTCCTTGTTCTTTAACGAACTGTCGCGTCCTCTGAGGTGAATTACACTACTGATTTGGGTTGACTCCGGACCCGTTAAATATTACGAAATCGGAGCTGGTGGCAGCAGATTTGTCCTGTGCATTTGGGAAGCTTTGTAGCTATGGCGGTGTTGATAATTACTGTTCCCGCCTGAGTGGGAGTATTTATATTGCCCTCGCTGCAGTGCGCCCCTTAGCCAGTACAAATGAAAGCAGCCTTTCTGGCAAATAATTATCCTAGGCACAGTACCCTGACTGACCTGAGGGTAAGGAAGGGGGGGAAAGGCAGAGAGCTGCAAGTTCCAAACCCGAACTGGGGAGTGGGATATGGATAAATCCCCTTCAGAAAGAACCAGGGACAACCAAACAACTCCGGTTCATGACAAATTGGTGTGAGTGGTGGGGATGATGAGGGTATCCTTCCCGTGAACTGTGACATATTGGTGGGATCCCTGATATCCGGCTTGGAGGGCCCATGAACTGCAGATTGCCCAACTTGGGGCAGTACCAGCCACAATGCGTGGCAGTGAGTCCAGCCACGCTCCATCCCCTAAACTCTGGCCAGAGCACTTTCCTGTAACGGAAAGGGATGGGGACTAGGACACTTTTCTGCGGGCATTTGAGAAAGCTTGCAGACAGTACCAGCTGCCTGGGAACCAATGGGCCAGATACCTGACCCCAGGGCTAAAAGGCAAAGCTCTGGAGGCATTTGCTTCTCTCTCACCAGACCAAGATGAAGACTATGAGGCCATCAAGCAGGCCCTGATAAACAAGTACCAGCTAACCCCTGAGGATCCAAGGACTGTCAGTGACCACCTTTGAGCAGCTGGGAGACCTGATGATCAAAGACCAATTTCTACATCTGGGCCCAGCTGACGTGCGACAGTTCGTGATGGACCAAGAGCCCAAAGACGCGGATAAAGCAGCACAGATCGCCGATGCCTATGAGGCCAACCGGAAATCGGAAGTGCGGAAGCCAGTCACCACCAGCTGGAGAGGGGGTAAGCCTGCAACCAACACCAGTACCCCTGCCAGCCAACACATCAGAGGCCATGTACCTGTTGCCAACCGCACTGGACCAACCACCGACCTTCGCCAGTGTTTTTTCTGCAAGCGGACTGGTCATATCAGCACCCACTGTCCAAAGAAGCAGAAGAACCCCCAAGCCTAAGCCCCAAGGCCTTATGCAGCAGTTATTTTGGTTGGTGGGGCAGTTGGGAGGGAGTATGACAATGTACAGTACGTCATCATGGGGGGCCATGTCACTCAAGGACTCCGGAGCTGAAGAACCCTCATCCAACCTTAACTGATGGCCCCTGAAGAGATCTTTCTGAGGAAAACTCTGACTGTCACCGAGATTGGGGGCATCCGCTGTCCCCTACCAATGGCCCGGGTGTATATAGGTTGGGGTGCTGGGAGCGGGATTGAAGGAAGTAGGGCTGTCCAATAACTTGCCCACTGATGTTTTTGGGCACTGATTTGGGGAGGATGATTGCATACTATGTCCCTGACTCCCATCCCCAATCGAATGCTGAAGATAGTGATGGTAAATTGCATGTGTTACCTGACAATGCTTTACCAGTTAATGATATACCTGATAATCATTTTTCTGAAAATGGTATTACTGATTATGCTGATGATGTAAGTGTGCATGTTTTGCAGGAATGCTTAGCCACGTCTCTCTGCAGGGAACCTCTAACAGGAGCAAGCGATGGTGCTATGGGAAATGGGGAGATGCATGGGAACAGTGTGGAAGGTGATACCATGCAACTGACCAGTGCCACAGAGGAAGGTAACTGCCCCATAAGTAGCATTGCTCCTTGGATGTTGGGGGTGGATGGGGAGGTAATACCCATAGCAGCGCCGTCTGATGGGTCTGTGGAAATCCCCGGGGGGACAACTTACGTAGTTGCTGTCACCCGCAGTCAGAGTGCCCAGAACGCAGATAACGTTCTGCCTTCTGGACCCTCCTCAGTCACAGGCGTGACTGAACCAGAGATGGACCCAAAGCAGGTCCCAGAGGGTTCCCGTGGGAAAGGGACCCTGATGTCGCTTCTGGCTGCCCCTAGCCAGGAGTTCCAGGCAGCTCTACACTCAGATGCAAGCCTGGAGAATTTGAGACACTTCGCCGAGACCCCCACCTCCATGACTGATAGGGAGAGGGTGTTCTGGGAACAAGGGAGGTTGTACCGGGAGACAGTACCCGGAAAATCACAAAAGGAATGGTTGAGGGAAAGACAGCTGGTCGTCCAGCCTCAATTCAGAGGTGAGTTGTTGCAGGTTGCCCATGAGATCCCCCTCGCTGGACACTTGGGGATCAGCAAAACTAAGGCCCAGCTGTCTCAACACTTCTATTGGCTCAAGATGCGGACAGATGTGACTGCCACACCTGTATCACCTGTCAAAGAGTGAGGAAGGCGGGGCCTGCTCTTAAGGCTCTCCTGATCCCGTTGCCAGTGATAGAGCCTTTCCAGAGGATCGCGGTGGACATTGTGGGCCCGCTGGCCATCCTCAGCAGCTCTGGAAAGCAATACGTCCTCACTGTGGTAGACTATGCTACCCGGTACCCAGAGGCAGTGGGTCTGTCCTCAACTAGGGCAGATAAGGTGGCGGATGCACTGTTGGCCATCTTTTCACGGGTAGGATTTCCCAGGGAGATGCTTACCAATCAAGGGACCCAATTCATGTCTTGCCCAAAGGAGGCTGTCTGTAAGAGAATGCAGGTGAAGCGTCTGGTATCGAGTGCGTATCACCCACCGACCAATGGCTTGTGTGAGCGCTTCAACTGTACCTTCAAACAGGTGCTACGCATGCTGGTTGAGATGGAAAGATGCGACTGGGAGCCGTACCTCCCACACCTGCTATTCGCTTACCGAGAGATTCCATAGGTCTCTACGGAGTTCTCCCTCTTCAAGCTCCTGTACGGCAGGCGAGTCCTCACGGGGGGAGCACAGCCAATCGCGGCCAGGTATCAGCTGACTATCACAGCTGACATACGGCACTATGTGCCAGGAGCGGTCACGGACCGCCCCTGGCACATTAACCTCCGGCACACTGCGATCAAACATGATCGCAGTGTTCTGGCGATTTAGGGAAGCATCGTGCAGGGAGGGGGCTCCCTGCGGGCTTCCCTGAGACCCCATCACATCGTGTTGGTCCGAGGGTCTCCTACCTTCTTCTCCCTGTAGGCCCCGGATCCAAAATGGACGCAGGGCTGCATCCGGGTCCAGCAGGTAGGTGGCTTACCAAGCGCCTGCTCAGCAGGCGCTGGTAACCAGGAGCCCTGCTTGTCAGATCACTGATCTGACACAGTGCTCTCCAAAGTGTCAGATCAGCGATCTGACCTTATAACATGATGCCCCCCTGGGGCAATGTTATAAAGTTAAAAAAAAAACATAGTTGTGTAAAAAAAAAAAAAAACAATTCCTAAATAAAGAAAAAAATACGGTATTTTTCTGTCTATAAGATGCATTTTTGTTCCCCCAACTTTTGGGGGAAAGTGGGGGGTGCATCTTATAATCCGAATCTGTGTGCTGTGCTGTAGAGGAGGGGAGCAACTCTGGAGTGGTGTCAGGGGGGCTGGAGTGGGCTGACTGCGGGCTGCAGAGACAGCAGGAGGTCCTGTGCTCCCGCTCATTAGCCTCATGTAATATTCACTGCACCTGCTGTCCACCTCATACTGAAGCTGCACCAGTTGATTCACAGTGGAGCAGCGAATATTACATGTGCCTGCATCTCCCCCCTCCCATCATGGATATGGCCCCGTCACTCTTATGTGCTCCCTGTGCTGCTGGAAGACACATGTCCCCCTGTGCTGCTGGCAGGCACAAGATAAAATAACAAACACTTAACCATAGCTCCCAACCCTCCCTCATTGTGCGGGATGGTCCCGGATTTGAACCTTTGCCCTGCTGTCCTGCACGGGACGCTCTGATCCCGCACCGCAGACAGCAGGACCGACACGCCCCCTTATGTTAAGCCATGCCCCGGGCCCTTACCCTTCCGTATGGCTGCCTGCTTTCTGTGCACAGGACCTGTGATGAAGTCACAGGAGGGGAGGAGTCAGGGGGTCACATGATCGGGACCTCCGTGGATTGCAGGACTCGCTGCCTGTGCTGATTGCCAACTTGCTGCCACATGGTGCTGCAGACGCAGGATGAGGTAAGTATGCTGCCTTGTGTGGGGTCAGGAGGTGTACAGTGTGAGGTGTACGGAGCGGAGCCGTGTGTGTGTGAGGTGTACGGAGCGGAGCCGTGTGTGTGCGAGGTGTACGGAGCGGAGCCGTGTGTGTGTGCGAGGTGTACGGAGCGGAGCCGTGTGTGTGCGAGGTGTACGGAGCGGAGCTGTGTGTGTGTGAGGTGTACGGAGCGGAGCCATGTGCGTGCGTGCGAGGCGTACGGAGCGGAGCCGTGTGCGTGCGAGGCGTACGGAGCAGAGCCGTGTGCGTGCGAGGCGTACGGAGCAGAGCCGTGTGCGTGTGAGGCGTACGGAGCAGAGCCGTGTGCGTGCGAGGCGTACGGAGCAGAGCCGCGTGCGTGCGAGGCGTACGGAGCGGAGCCGTGTGCGTGCGAGGTGCTATGTGTCGCCATTATATAGTACGAAGTGCTATGTGTCGCCATTATATGGTACGAAGTGCTATGTGTCGCCATTATATGGTACGAAGTGCTATGTGTCGCCATTATATGGTACGAAGTGCTATGTGTCGCCATTATATGGTACGAAGTGCTATGTGTCGCCATTATATAGTACGAAGTGCTATGTGTCGCCATTATATGGTAAGAAGTGCTATGTGTCGCCATTATATAGTACGAAGTGCTATGTGTCGCCATTATATGGTACGAAGTGCTATGTGTCGCCATGATAAGGTACGAAGTGCTATGTGTCGCCATTATATGGTACGAAGTGCTATGTGTCGCCATTATATAGTACGAAGTGCTATGTGTCGCCATTATATGATAAGAAGTGCTATGTGTCGCCATTATATAGTACGAAGTGCTATGTGTCACCATTATATGGTACGAAGTGCTATGTGTCGCCATTATAAGGTACGAAGTGCTATGTGTCGCCATTATATGGTACGAAGTGCTATGTGTCGCCATTATATAGTACGAAGTGCTATGTGTCGCCATGATATGGTACGAAGTGCTATGTGTCGCCATTATAAGGTACGAAGTGCTATGTGTCGCCATTATATGGTACGAAGTGCTATGTGTCACCATTATATAGTACGAAGTGCTATGTGTCGCCATTATATGGTAAGAAGTGCTATGTGTCGCCATTATATAGTACGAAGTGCTATGTGTCGCCATTATATGGTACGAAGTGATATGTGTCGCCATTATATGGTAAGAAGTGCTATGTGTCGCCATTATATGGTACGAAGTGCTATGTGTCGCCATTATATGGTACAAAGTGCTATGTGTCGCCATTATATGGTGCAAAGTGCTATGTGTCGCCATTATATGGTGCAAAGTGCTATGTGTCACCATTATATGGTACGAAGTGCTACAGTATGGAGCATCATGTGCGGTCATTATACAGTATGGAGCATCATGTGCGGTCATTAAACAGTATGGAGCATCATGTGGGGCCATTATACAGTATGGAGCATCATGTGCGGTCATTATACAGTATGGAGCATCATGTGGAGCCATTATACAGTATGGAATCATATGCGGTCATTATACAGTATGAAGAATTATGTGGGGCCATTATACAGTATTGAGCATCTTGTGGGGTCATTATACAATATGGAGCATCATGTGCAGTCATTATACAGTATTGAGCATCATGTGGGGCCAATATACAGTATGTATATAAGCTGGGTGATTAATCCAAGAAAATTATATAAAAAGCTACTGGATAAGACTTAACCTTTATTAGGTATATGAATAAAAAATACGACCACTAATAATAAATAATAATAATAATTTTATTTATATAGCGCCAACATATTCCGCAGCGCTTTACAAATTATAGAGGGGACTTGTACAGACAATAGACATTACAGCATAACAGAAATACAGTTCAAAACAGATACCAGGAGGAGTGAGGGCCCTGCTCGCAAGCTTACAAACTATGGGGAAAAGGGGAGACACGAGAGGTGGATGGTAACAATTGCTTTAGTTATTCGGACCAGCTATAGTGTAAGGCTCAGGTGTTCATGTAAAGCTGCATGAACCAGTTACCTGCCTAAGTATGTAGCAGTACAGACACAGAGGGCTAATACTGCATAAAGTGTATGAGAACATGATGCGAGGAACCTTTTTTTTTTTTTATTATAAATAGGCCACACAGGGATCGTTAGGTTAATGCATTGAGGCGGTAGGCCAGTCTGAACAAATGAGTTTTTAGGGCACGCTTAAAACTGTGGGGATTGGGGATTAATCGTATTAACCTAGGTAGTGCATTCCAAAGAATCGGCGCAGCACGTGTAAAGTCTTGGAGACAGGAGTGGGAGGTTCTGATTATTGAGGATGCTAACCTGAGGTCATTAGCGGAGCGGAGGGCACGGGTAGGGTGGTAGACTGATACCAGGGAGGAGATGTAGGGTGGTGCTGAGCCATGGAGTGCTTTGTGGATGAGGGTAGTAGTTTTGTAATGGATTCTGGAGGGGATGGGTAGCCAGTGTAATGACTGGCACAGGGTAGAGGCATCGGTGTAACGGTTGGTGAGGAATATGATCCTGGCTGCAGCATTCAGGACAGATTGGAGCGGGGAGAGTTTTGCAAGAGGGAGACCGATTAGTAGAGAGTTACAATAGTCCAGACGAGAATGAATAAGTGAAACAGTCAGAGTTTTTGCAGTCGAAATTAAGAAAAGGGCGAATTCTAGAAATGTTTTTGAGATGCAGGTAAGAAGAGCGAGCCAGTGATCGGATGTAGGGGGTGAATGAAAGGTCAGAATCAAGGATGACCCCAAGGCAGCGGGCATGTTGCTTTGGAGTAATGGTGGAACCGCACACGGAGATGGCAATGTCAGGCAAAGGTAGGTTAGTAGAGGGAGAGAACACGAGGAGTTCAGTTTTTGACAGGTTTAGTTTCAGATAGAGGGAGGACATGATGTTAGAGACAGCGGTAAGACAATCACTGGTGTTTTCTAAAAAGGTCGGTGTGATATCGGGAGCAGAAGTGTATAATTGGGTGTCGTCAGCATAGAGATGGTACTGGAAACCAAATCTACTGATTGTTTGTCCAATAGGGGCAGTATACAACGAGAAGAGTAGGGGGCCTAGGACTGATCCTTGAGGAACCCCAACAGTAAGGGGAAGGTGAGAGGAGGAGGAACCAGCAAAACATACAGTGAAGGATCGGTCAGAGAGATAGGAGGAGAACCAGGAGAGAACGGTGTCCTTGAGGCCGATGGAGCGGAGCATAGTGAGGAGGAGCTGATGATCCACAGTGTCGAATGCTGCAGAGAGATCCAAGAGAATTAGCATGGAGTAGTGACCATTAGATTTAGCTGTTAGTAGGTCATTAGAGACTTTAATGAGGGCAGTTTCAGTAGAGTGTAAAGAGCGGAAGCCAGATTGAAGAGGGTCGAGAAGAGAGTTATCTGAGAGATAGCCGGTAAGACGGGAGTGGATCAGGCGTTCGAGGAGTTTAGAGATGAAGGGAAGATTAGAGACAGGTCTATAATTAGCGGCACAGTTTTGATCGACTAAATAACATAACAAACATAAAGGACCGGGGGAGGAATAAACCCTGTGCTCTAGTGAATCCTAACAACCACAGAAAAGGGAAAAAAAAGGGGTATATAAAAACCAATACCTCTGGCAATACTACAGGTCCTTCTCAAAAAATTAGCATATAGTGTTAAATTTCATTATTTACCATAATGTAATGATTACAATTAAACTTTCATATATTATAGATTCATTATCCACCAACTGAAATTTGTCAGGTCTTTTATTGTTTTAATACTGATGATTTTGGCATACAACTCCTGATAACCCAAAAAACCTGTCTCAATAAATTAGCATATCAAGAAAAGGTTCTCTAAACGACCTATTACCCTAATCTTCTGAATCAACTAATTAACTCTAAACACATGCAAAAGATACCTGAGGCTTTTATAAACTCCCTGCCTGGTTCATTACTCAAAACCCCCATCATGGGTAAGACTAGCGACCTGACAGATGTCAAGAAGGCCATCATTGACACCCTCAAGCAAGAGGGTAAGACCCAGAAAGAAATTTCTCAACAAATAGGCTGTTCCCAGAGTGCTGTATCAAGGCACCTCAATGGTAAGTCTGTTGGAAGGAAACAATGTGGCAGAAAACGCTGTACAACGAGAAGAGGAGACCGGACCCTGAGGAAGATTGTGGAGAAGGACCGATTCCAGACCTTGGGGAACCTGAGGAAGCAGTGGACTGAGTCTGGTGTGGAAACATCCAGAGCCACCGTGCACAGGCGTGTGCAGGAAATGGGCTACAGGTGCCGCATTCCCCAGGTAAAGCCACTTTTGAGCTACAGAGAATCAGCACTGGACTGTTGCTAAGTGGTCCCAAGTACTTTTTTCTGATGAAGGCAAATTTTGCATGTCATTCGGAAATCAAGGTGCCAGAGTCTGGAGGAAGACTGGGGAGAAGGAAATGCCAAAATGCCTGAAGTCCAGTGTCAAGTACCCACAGTCAGTGATGGTGTGGGGTGCCATGTCAGCTGCTGGTGTTGGTCCACTGTGTTTCATCAAGGGCAGGGTCAATGCAGCTAGCTATCAGGAGGTTTTGGAGCACTTCATGCTTCCATCGGCTGAAATGCTTTATGGAGATGAAGATTTCATTTTTCAGCACAACCTGGCACCTGCTCACAGTGCCAAAACCACTGGTAAATGGTTTACTGACCATGGTATTACTGTGCTCAATTGGCCTGCCAACTCTCCTGACCTGAACCCCATAGAGAATCTGTGGGATATTGTGAAGAGAAAGTTGAGAGACGCAAGACCCAACACTCTGGATGAGCTTAAGGCCGCTATTGAAGCATCCTGGGCCTCCATAACATCTCAGCAGTGTCACAGGCTGATTGCCTCCATGCCACGCCGCATTGAAGCAGTCATTTCTGCCAAAGGATTCCCGACCAAGTATTGAGTGCATAACTGAACATTATTATTTGTTGGTTTTTTTGTTTGTTATTAAAAAACACTTTTATTTGATTGGATGGGTGAAATATGCTAATTTATTGAGACAGGTTTTTTGGGTTATCAGGAGTTGTATGCCAAAATCATCAGTATTAAAACAATAAAAGACCTGACAAATTTCAGTTGGTGGATAATGAATCTATAATATATGAAAGTTTAATTGTAATCATTACATTATGGTAAATAATGAAATTTAACACTATATGCTAATTTTTTGAGAAGGACCTGTATATGGTTGCTTTACCACAGCACACCGTGATGCATGTCACATAACTTGGGGTGTCCGGATAGGTGCATCCAAATATAGTAGGCTGTACCAAAGGATATTACGGTATGTGATCACCTGTATGATTGTCAACCTATATATCTGTTAATCAATACACATGACCTTTATGGTGGGTATTCACTATAGCCATCCACCGTATACTGTCACAGACTCCTCAACTTGTTAGGGTCCTGACAATGGTCATGTGTGCTTCTCACTACAACCTTTTAGCGTTCATAGGTAACTTTGCTACAGATATAGATTGAGCATGATTAGTCTTAGATATATCTGACCCATACCATTGTTATCCTCTGTACCACCGCCTTACAAAAAACATGCCATCAGAGGTTTATAGCAGCATAAGAGAGGTATATATACAACAACATGTGACCAATAAAGAAAATGCTATCACTGTATTGTCCTTATTACGGGACCGAAGGTAACAGGGGCCGGAGCAATAAAATGGTGACCACACTGTTATGCCTATTGAGGGACGCTCTGGATGTATGTTCATGAGGCAGCATGGTCCCGTAATAAGGACAATACAGTGATAGCATTTTCTTTAATGGTATGGGTCAGATATATCTAAGACTAATCATGCTCAATCTATATCTGTAGCAAAGTTACCTATGAACGCTAAAAGGTTGTAGTGAGAATGGAGCATCATGTGCGGTAATTATACAGTATGGAGCATCATATGGGGCCATTATACAGTATAGAGCATCATGTGCGGTCATTATACAGTATGGAGCATCATGTGGAGCCATTATACAGTATGGAATCATATGCGGTCATTATACAGTATGGAGAATTATGTGGGGCCATTATACAGTATTGAGCATCATGTGGGGCCATTATACAGTATTGAGCATCATGTGGGGCCATTATACAGTATGGAGCATCATGTGGGGTCAATATACAGTATGGAGCATCATGTGCGGCCAATATACAGTATGGAGCATCATGTGCGGCCAATATACAGTATGGAGCATCATGTGCGGTCATTATACAGTATGAAGCATCATTTGCAGTCATTATACAGTATGGAGCATCATGTGGGGCCATTATACAGTATGGAGCATCATGTGCTGTCATTATACAGTATGGAGCATCATGTGGAGCCATTTTACAGTATGGAATCATATGCGGTCATTATACAGTATGGAGAATTATGTGGGGCCATTATACAGTATTGAGCATCATGTGGGGCCATTATACAGTATGGAGCATCATGTGCAGTCATTATACAGTATTGAGCATCATGTGGGGTCATTATACAGTATGGAGCATCATGTGTGGCCAATATACAGTATGGAGCATCATGTGCGGCCAATATACAGTATGGAGCATCATGTGCGGTCATTATACAGTATGGAGCATCATGTGGGGCCATTATACAGTATGGAGCATCATGTGCGGTCATTATACAGTATGGAGCATCATGTGGAGCCATTATACAGTATGGAATCATATGCGGTCATTATACAGTATGGAGAATTATGTGGGGCCATTATACAGTATTGAGCATCATGTGGGTCCATTATTTAGTATGGAGCATCATGTGACGTCATTATACAGTATTGAGCATCATGTGGGGTCATTATACAGTATGGAGCATCATGTGCGGCCAATATACAGTATGGAGCATCATGTGCAGCCAATATACAGTATGGAGCATCATGTGCGGTCATTATACAGTATGGAGCATCATGTGTCGCCATTATACAGTATGGAGCATCATGTGCTGCCATTATACAGTATAGAGCATCGTGTGCGGTCATTATACAGTATGGAGCATCGTGTGCGGTCATTATACAGTATTGCGCATCATGTGCGGTCATTATACAGTATTGAGCATCATGTGTGGCCATTATACAGTATGGAGCATCATGTGCGGCCAATATACAGTATGGAGCATCATGTGCGGCCATTATACAGTATGGAGCATCATATGTGGCCATCATACAGTATGGAGCATCATGTGTAGCCATTATACAGTATGGAGCATCATGTGTGGCCATCATACAGTATGGAGCATCATGTGTGGCCATTATACAGTATGGAGCATCATATGTGGCCATCATACAGTATGGAGCATCATATGTGGCCATCATACAGTATGGAGCATCATGTGTGGCCATTATACAGTATGGAGCATCATATGTAGCCATCATACAGTATGGAGCATCATGTGTGGCCATTATACAGTATGGAGCATCATATGTGGCCATCATACAGTATGGAGCATCATGTGTGGCTATTATACAGTATGGAGCATCATGTGTGGCCATTATACAGTATGGGGCATCATGTGTGGCCATTATACAGTATGGAGCATCATGTGTGGCCATTATACAGTATGGAGCACTGTGTGGCCATTTTTTTTGTTTATAATTATTGTATATAAAACCGTGTGATCAGCAGTGCTAAATGGGTGTGGTTGGGACGTGGATATGGGTGTGACTAATTATGAATGGGTGTAGTCAGGGGTGTGGCCTAAAATTTGCCGCGTTGCGCACCGCAAACTTTGTCCTTCTTTCCCATCTTCATAAGTTGGGAGGTATGGTTCTATTCTTATGGTCTATATAACCTGAAGGGGTGTGGGTTTATTGGTCATGTAGTCATGTTTTTAAATGGTTTTATTAGTGTGTCATTGAGGTATAATAAAGGTTTTTCTATTTTCTTATAATTGGTGGCCGTGCATGCCATTATTAGTCTAGTCTTTTTTTCTTTGTCCTCCAGTTTATGATTTCTACAGACTAGGTTTTGCACCCCATACTATTAGTGTTATATGAGTGCACCTTATGCAGTATATGCACTTACTGCTTCATTGACACCTTCAGCAATGCCATAGAAAAAGCATTAAAAAGCCGGATGAGGAGACTACAATGAAGTTTGTATGTGGAGTTCGTGGAACCAACTCCCATTCAGTCATTTCAGTGCTGAACTGTAATGTTGGAGGGGATTGTTTGAGGTCCTCTCTCCAGCAACTCCGATCTAATCACCTGGCACTAAAGAATGTAGATCGGAGAGACTATGGTGAAATCCTCAAAAATCACCTACCATCTAGGAACCTAATGAGCCGTCTAGAACGGACTGGCTAAAAAAATCCATTCCGATCCAGACACTATCCCCACAGAAAACACAGCCTCGTCAGTTCCAACAACGCATCATGTGCGGGCGACGGCGGCTGTCATGACAACATTAAACTACCTGCTCCTATACAACGCCCCCTCATATCTGCTCCTGCGCATGCGCTGGCATCTATCAAAGGCCATTACAACTGGTGACCACCCACGTGACACGGCACCAGAGATGACACATTTCCGGTGCCGCGCTCTATAAATGCCTGCCACGTGCATTGTTACACATGTCAAAAGCGCGGGAGCACGCCAACCGCACGTCAGAGCAAGGTAAGACCTGCTGCACGCCCTGATTGGGCTGGCACACTTGGCATTTCTCTAGGGCCCGTTGCCAGGTTCTTCCATCGCGCATTCATCTGTATCAGCGCGATACATGCCGATACACATGAAAGCGATGATGGAGGAGAGAGAGCGTCCGGCTACGCTCCCTTTACGTCACTGCACTGCGCGCCACACTGGCCTCAATGTCACTGCAGTGCGCGCCACCCTGCTGAGGAGCAGCGGAGAAATGGGGATACGAAAGCAATGTATTTTTTGTAATTGTTTCATTGGCTGCATTGTGTTCTCTACCTACCTCCGTGGGGAGCCCCTCATTGCCGCTTTTCATTGTGTACTGTATATGTGAGCACTGCATTGTGTGTACTGCATTGTGTGTACTACTTGGGGGCCTCTTAATTGTCCTCTCCGTGGGGCGCTCTGCATTGGCTGCTTCCTTGGGACTCCCTGCATTCCCCTCTCCGTGGGGAGCCCCTCATTGCCCGCTCTTCACTGTGTACTGTATGTGAGCTCTGCTTTGTGTACTGCATTGTGTGTTGTTCTTGGGGGCCTCTGCATTGACCGCTCTATGGGGCGCTCTGCATTGGCCGCTCCGTGGGGTGCTCTGCATTCCCCTCTCCGTGGGGAGCCCCTCATTGCCCGCTCTTCACTGTGTACTGTATATGTGATCTCTGTATACTGCATTGTGTTTTTCTTCGGGGCCTCTGCATTGGCTGCTCTGTGGGGTGCTCTGCATTCCCCTCTCCGTGAAGATCCCCTCATTGCCTGCTCTTCACTGTGTACTGTATATGTGAGCTCTGCTTTGTGTACTGCATTGTGTGTTGTTCTTGGGGGCCTCTGCATTGACCGCTCCATGGGTCACTCTGCATTGGCCGCTCCGTGGGGTGCTCTGCATTCCCCTCTCCGTGGGGAGCCCCTCATTGCCCGCTCTTCACTGTCTACTGTATATATGACCTCTGTATACTGCATTGTGTTATTCTTGGGGGCGCTCTGCATTGCCCTCTCTGTGGGGCGCTCTGCATTGCCCTCTCCGTGGGGCGCTCTGCATTGGCCACTTTCTTGGGGCTCCCCGGCTTCGTGCATTGTATACTGTGTATGTTTGAGCTCTGTGTTGTGTACTTTGCATTTGTTTTTTGTTGTGGTGGGGAGGGAGGACTCTGCATTGCCCGCTCTGTGGGGCGTTCTGCATTGCCCGCTCTGTGGGGCGCCCTGCATTGCCCGCTCTGTGGGGCGCCCTGCATTGCTTGCTCTGTGGGGCGCTCTGCATTGCTTGCTCTGTGGGGCGCTCTGCATTGCCCGCTCTGTGGGGCGCCCTGCATTGTGTACTGTGCATGTTTGAGCTCTGTGTTGTGTAGTGCATTGTGTGTACTTCCTGGGGACCTCTGCATTTGCTCTTTGTTGTGGTGGGGAGGGAGGACTCTGCATTGCCCGCTCTGTGGGGTGCTCTGGATTTAATCGCTCTGTGGGGCGCTCTGCATTGCCCTCTCCGTGGGGCGCTCTGCATTGGCCACTTTCTTGGGGCTCCCCGGCTTCGTGCATTGTATACTGTGTATGTTTGAGCTCTGTGTTGTGTAGTGCATTGTGTGTACTTCCTGGGGACCTCTGCATTTGTTTTTTGTTGTGGTGGGGAGGGAGGACTCTGCATTGCCTGCTCTGTGGGGCGTTCTGCATTGCCCGCTCTGTGGGGCGCCCTGCATTGCCCGCTCTGTGGGGCGCCCTGCATTGCTTGCTCTGTGGGGCGCTCTGCATTGCTTGCTCTGTGGGGCGCTCTGCATTGCCCGCTCTGTGGGGCGCCCTGCATTGTGTACTGTGCATGTTTGAGCTCTGTGTTGTGTAGTGCATTGTGTGTACTTCCTGGGGACCTCTGCATTTGCTCTTTGTTGTGGTGGGGAGGGAGGACTCTGCATTGCCCGCTCTGTGGGGTGCTCTGGATTTAATCGCTCTGTGGGGCGCTCTGCATTGCCCGCTCTGTGGGGCGCTCTGCATTGCCTGCTCTGTGGGGCGCTCTGCATTGCCCGCTCTGTGGGGTGCTCTGCATTGGCCCCTTCCTTGGGGCTCTCCGCATTCTCCGCTCTTCACTGTGTACTGTATATGTGAGCTCTGCTTTGTGTACTGCATTGTGTGTTCTTCTTGGGGGCCTCTGCATTGGCCGCTCTGCATTGTATACTGTGTATGTATGAGCTCTGTGTTGTGCATTGTGTACCTCCTGGGGGCCTCTGCATTTGCTCTTTGTTGCAATGGGGAGGGAGGACTCTGCATTGGTCGCTCTGTGGGGCGCCCTGCATTGGTCGCTCTGTGGGGCGCCCTGCATTGGTCGCTCTGTGGGGCGCTCTGCATTGCTCGCTCTGTGGGGCGCTCTGCATTGCTCGCTCTGTGGGGCGCTCTGCATTGCTCGCTCTGTGGGGCGCTCTGCATTGCTCGCTCTGTGGGGCGCTCTGCATTGCTCGCTCTGTGGGGCGCTCTGCATTGCTCGCTCTGTGGGGCGCTCTGCATTGCTCGCTCTGTGGGGCCCTCTGCATTGCTCGCTCTGTGGGGCCCTCTGCATGTCTCGCTCTGTGGGGCCCTCTGCATTGCTCGCTCTGTGGGGCCCTCTGCATTGCTCGCTCTGTGGGGCCCTCTGCATGTCTCGCTCTGTGGGGCCCTCTGCATTGCTCGCTCTGTGGGGCCCTCTGCATTAACCGCTCCATGGGGCGCCCTGCATTGGCCGCTCTTTGGGGCGCCCTGCATTGTATACTGTGTATGTTTGAGCTCTGTGTTGTGTAGTGCATTGTGTGTACTTCCTGGGGGCCTCTGCATTTTCTCTTTGTTGCGGTGGGGAGGGAGGACTCTGCATTGCCTGCTCTGTGGGGTGCTCTGCATTGCCCGCTCTGTATTGTTTACTGTGTATGTTTGAGCTCTGTGTTGTGTAGTGCATTGTGTGTTCTTCCTGGGGGCCTCTGCATTTGCTCTTTGTTGCGGTGGGGAGGGAGGCCTCTGCATTGCCCGCTGCATGGGGCGCTCTGCATTGCCCGCTGCGTGGGGCGCTCTGCATTGCCCGCTGCATGGGGCGCTCCGCATTGCCCGCTGCGTGGGGCGCTCTGCATTGCCCGCTGCGTGGGGCGCTCTGCATTGCCCGATCTGCATTGTATACTGTGTATGTTTGAGCTCTGTGTTGTGTAGTGCATTGTGTGTACTTCCTGGGGGCCTCTGCATTTGCTCTTTGTTGCGGTGGGGAGGGAGGACTCTGCATTGCCCGCTCTGTGGGGTGCTCTGCATTGCCCGCTCTGTATTGTTTACTGTGTATGTTTGAGCTCTGTGTTGTGTAGTGCATTGTGTGTTCTTCCTGGGGGCCTCTGCATTTGCTCTTTGTTGCGGTGGGGAGGGAGGACTCTGCATTGCCCGCTGCGTGGGGCGCTCTGCATTGCCCGCTGCGTGGGGCGCTCTGCATTGCCCGCTGCGTGGGGCGCTCTGCATTGCCCGCTGCGTGGGGCGCTCTGCATTGCCCGCTGCGTGGGGCGCTCCGCATTGCCCGCTGCGTGGGGCGCTCTGCATTGCCCGATCTGCATTGTATACTGTGTATGTTTGAGCTCTGTGTTGTGTAGTGCATTGTGTGTACTTCCTGGGGGCCTCTGCATTTGCTTTGTTGCGTTTGGGAGGCAGGACTCTGCATTGCTCGCTCTGTGGGGCGCTCTGCATTGCTCGCTCTGTGGGGCCCTCTGCATTGCTCGCTCTGTGGGGCCCTCTGCATTGCTCGCTCTGTGGGGCCCTCTGCATTGCTCGCTCTGTGGGGCCCTCTGCATTGCTCGCTCTGTGGGGCCCTCTGCATTGCTCGCTCTGTGGAGCCCTCTGCATTGCCCGCTCTGTGGGGCCCTCTGCATTGCCCGCTCTGTGGGGCGTTCTGCATTGCCCGCTGCGTGGGGCGCTCTGCATTGCCCGCTGCGTGGGGCGCTCTGCATTGCCCGCTGCGTGGGGCGCTCTGCATTGCCCGCTGCGTGGGGCGCTCTGCATTGCCCGCTGCGTGGGGCGCTCTGCATTGCCCGCTGCGTGGGGCGCTCTGCATTGCCCGCTGCGCATTGTATACTGTGTATGTTTGAGCTGTGTGTTTAGTGCATTGTGTGTACTTCCTGGGGGCCTCTGCATTTGCTCTTTGTTGCGTTTGAGAGGCAGGACTCTGCATTGCTCGCTCTGTGGGGCGCTCTGGATTTGCCCGCTCTGTGGGGCGCTCTGCATTGCCCGCTGCGTGGGGCGCTCTGCATTGCCCGCTGCATGGGGCGCTCTGCATTGCCCGCTGTGCATTATATACTGTGTTTGTTTGAGCTGTGTGTTTAGTGCATTGTGTACCTCCTGGGGGCCACTGCATTTGTTCTTTGTTGCAGTGGGGAGGGAGGGCTCTGCATTGCCCTCTCCGTGGGGCGCTCTGCATTGCCCTCTCCGTGGGGCGCCCCTCATTGCCCGCTCTTCACTGTGTACTGTATATGTGAGCTCTGCTTTGTGTACTGCATTGTGTGTTCTTGGGGGCCTCTGCATTGACCGCTCCATGGGGTGCTCTGCATTCCCCTCTCCGTGGGGAGCCCCTCATTGCCCGCTCTTCACTGTGTACTGTATATGTGAGCTCTGCTTTGTGTACTGCATTGTGTTGTTCTTGGGGGGCCTCTGCATTGCCCGCTCCGTGGGGCGCTCTGCATTCCCCTCTCCGTGGGGAGCCCCTCATTGCCTACTCTTCACTGTGTACTGTATATGTGAGCTCTGCTTTGTGTACTGCATTGTGTTGTTCTTGGGGGGCCTCTGCATTGACCGCTCCGTGGGGCGCTCTGCATTGTCCGCTTCCATGGGGCTCCCCGCATTCCCCTCTCCTTGGGGCGCTCTGCATTGTATACTGTGTATGTTTGAGCTCTGTTTTGTGTAGTGCATTGTGTGTACTTCCTGGGAGCTTCTGCATTTGCTCTTTGTTGCGGTGGGGAGGGAGGATTCTGCATTGCTCGCTCTGTGGGGCGCTCTGGATTTGCCCGCTCTGTGGGGCGCTCTGCATTGCCCGCTCTGTGGGGCGCTCTGCATTGCCAGATGCGTGGGGAGCCCCGCATTGCCCGCTCTGCATTGTATACTGTGTATGTTTGAGCTGTGTGTGTAGTGCATTGTGTGTACTTCCTGGGAGCTTCTGCATTTGCTCTTTGTTGCGGTGGGGAGGGAGGATTCTGCATTGCTCGCTCTGTGGGGCGCTCTGGATTTGCCCGCTCTGTGGGGCGCTCTGCATTCCCCTCTCCGTGGGGAGCCCCTCATTGCCTACTCTTCACTGTGTACTGTATATGTGAGCTCTGCTTTGTGTACTGCATTGTGTTGTTCTTGGGGGGCCTCTGCATTGACCGCTCCGTGGGGCGCTCTGCATTGTCCGCTTCCATGGGGCTCCCCGCATTCCCCTCTCCTTGGGGCGCTCTGCATTGTATACTGTGTATGTTTGAGCTCTGTTTTGTGTAGTGCATTGTGTGTACTTCCTGGGAGCTTCTGCATTTGCTCTTTGTTGCGGTGGGGAGGGAGGATTCTGCATTGCTCGCTCTGTGGGGCGCTCTGGATTTGCCCGCTCTGTGGGGCGCTCTGCATTGCCCGCTCTGTGGGGCGCTCTGCATTGCCAGATGCGTGGGGAGCCCCGCATTGCCCGCTCTGCATTGTATACTGTGTATGTTTGAGCTGTGTGTGTAGTGCATTGTGTGTACTTCCTGGGGGCCACTGCATTTGCTCTTTGTTGTGATGGGGAGGGATGACTGCAGTGCTCGCTCTGTGGGGTGCTCTAAATTTGCCCTCTCTGTGGGGCGCTCTGCATTGCCCACTCTGTGGGGCGCTCTGCATTGCCCGCTCTGTGGGGCGCTCTGCATTGCCCGATCTGTGGGGCGCTTTGCATTGCCCGCTCTGTGGGGCGCTTTGCATTGCCCGCTCCGTGGGGCGCTTTGCATTGCCCGCTCCGTGGGGCGCTCTGCATTGCCCTCTTCCGTGGGGCGCTCTGCATTGTCCTCTTCCTTGGGGCTCCCCGCATTCCCCTCTTCGTGGGGCACTCTGAATTGTATACTGTGTATGTTTGAGCTCTGTTGTGTAGTGCACTGTGTGTACTTCCTGGGGGCCTCTGCATTTGTTCTTTGTTGCGTTGGGGAGGGAGGACTCTGCATTGCTCGCTCTGCATTTTCCGCTCCGTGGGGCGCTCTGCATTGCCTGCTCTGTATTGTTTACTGTGTATGTTTGAGCTCTGTGTTGTAGTGTTTTACGCCTTATGCCTAGCCAGCACTTGTGCCCATGCCTTAAGCCTAGCCAGCACTTGTGCCCATGCCTTAAGCCTTAGCCAGCACTTGTGCCCATGCCTTAAGCCTAGCCAGCACTTGTGCCCATGCCTTAACCCTTAGCCAGCACTTGTGCCCATGCCTAAAGCCTTAGCCAGCACTTGTGCCCATGCCTAAAGCCTTAGCCAGCACTTGTGCCCATGCCTAAAGCCTTATCCAGCACTTGTGCCCATGCCTAAAGCCTTAGCCAGCACTTGTGCCCATGCCTTAAGCCTTAGCCAGCACTTGTGCCCATGCCTTAAGCCTTAGCCAGCACTTGTGCCCATGCCTTAAGCCTTAGCCAGCACTTTTGAGCCCCTTGCATGTTTGTTTTTCTGTCTTTAGTTACATGATGGTTATGCACACAGGGCAGGCTTTACGCTCTTCGCTCTTGTCCCGTCTGAATGTGCATGCACGACTGTAATTGGGGAAGAATGCATTACCCATTTATGGAGGACAGACAAGAAGTGCCTGGTCGCTTGGAGCATGGGGTTATGGAGAGGCTCCGCACTGTAAAACAAAAGATCTAGTCCTAAATGTCCAAGTACAGAGTAGAGGGGTGAAAGCTAGCTCTTCACCCTTATGGGTGCCTAACCCTTTATGCAAAGAGTGCAAAGAGTTAGCCGTATGCCTTAAGCCTAGCCAGCACTTGTGCCCATGCCTTAAGCCTAGCCAGCACTTGTGCCCATGCCTTAAGCCTTAGCCAGAACTTGTGCCCATGCCTTAAGCCTTAGCCAGCACTTGTGCCCATGCCTTAAGCCTTAGCCAGCACTTGTGCCCATGCCTTAAGCCTTAGCCAGCACTTGTGCCCATGCCTTAAGCCTTAGCCAGCACTTGTGCCCATGCCTAAAGCCTTAGCCAGCACTTGTGCCCATGCCTTAAGCCTTAGCCAGCACTTGTGCCCATGCCTTATGCCTTAGCCAGCACTTGTGCCCATGCCTTAAGCCTTAGCCAGCACTTGTGCCCATGCCTTAAGCCTAGCCAGCACTTGTGCCCATGCCTTAACCCTTAGCCAGCACTTGTGCCCATGCCTAAAGCCTTAGCCAGCACTTGTGCCCATGCCTAAAGCCTTAGCCAGCACTTTTGCCCATGCCTAAAGCCTTAGCCAGCACTTGTGCCCATGCCTAAAGCCTTATCCAGCACTTGTGC
This sequence comes from Ranitomeya imitator, assembly GCF_032444005.1. Taxonomy (NCBI): domain Eukaryota; kingdom Metazoa; phylum Chordata; class Amphibia; order Anura; family Dendrobatidae; genus Ranitomeya; species Ranitomeya imitator. The sequence continues at coordinate 175,228,476 of NC_091286.1, read as the reverse complement.
CCATGCCTAAAGCCTTAGCCAGCACTTGTGCCCATGCCTTAAGCCTTAGCCAGCACTTGTGCCCATGCCTTAAGCCTTAGCCAGCACTTGTGCCCATGCCTTAAGCCTTAGCCAGCACTTTTGAGCCCCTTGCATGTTTGTTTTTCTGTCTTTAGTTACATGATGGTTATGCACACAGGGCAGGCTTTACGCTCTTCGCTCTTGTCCCGTCTGAATGCGCATGCACGACTGTAATTGGGGAAGAATGCATTACCCATTTATGGAGGACAGACAAGAAGTGCCTGGTCGCTTGGAGCATGGGGTTATGGAGAGGCTCCGCACTGTAAAACAAAAGATCTAGTCCTAAATGTCCAAGTACAGAGTAGAGGGATGAAAGCTAGCTCTTCACCCTTATGGGTGCCTAACCCTTTATGCAAAGAGTGCAAAGAGTTAGCCGTATGCCTTAAGCCTAGCCAGCACTTGTGCCCATGCCTTAAGCCTAGCCAGCACTTGTGCCCATGCCTTAAGCCTTAGCCAGAACTTGTGCCCATGCCTTAAGCCTTAGCCAGCACTTGTGCCCATGCCTTAAGCCTTAGCCAGCACTTGTGCCCATGCCTTAAGCCTTAGCCAGCACTTGTGCCCATGCCTTAAGCCTTAGCCAGCACTTGTGCCCATGCCTAAAGCCTTAGCCAGCACTTGTGCCCATGCCTAAAGCCTTAGCCAGCACTTGTGCCCATGCCTAAAGCCTTAGCCAGCACTTGTGCCCATGCCTAAAGCCTTAGCCAGCACTTGTGCCCATGCCTAAAGCCTTAGCCAGCACTTGTGCCCATGCCTTAAGCCTTAGCCAGCACTTGTGCCCATGCCTTAAGCCTTAGCCAGCACTTGTGCCCATGCCTTAAGCCTTAGCCAGCACTTTTGAGCCCCTTGCATGTTTGTTTTTCTGTCTTTAGTTACATGATGGTTATGCACACAGGGCAGGCTTTACGCTCTTCGCTCTTGTCCCGTCTGAATGCGCATGCACGACTGTAATTGGGGAAGAATGCATTACCCATTTATGGAGGACAGACAAGAAGTGCCTGGTCGCTTGGAGCATGGGGTTATGGAGAGGCTGCGCACTGTAAAACAAAAGATCTAGTCCTAAATGTCCAAGTACAGAGTAGAGGGGTGAAAGCTAGCTCTTCACCCTTATGGGTGCCTAACCCTTTATGCAAAGAGTGCAAAGAGTTAGCCGTATGCCTTAAGCCTAGCCAGCACTTGTGCCCATGCCTTAAGCCTAGCCAGCACTTGTGCCCATGCCTTAAGCCTTAGCCAGCACTTGTGCCCATGCCTTAAGCCTTAGCCAGCACTTGTGCCCATGCCTTAAGCCTTAGCCAGCACTTGTGCCCATGCCTTAAGCCTTAGCCAGCACTTGTGCCCATGCCTTAAGCCTTAGCCAGCACTTGTGCCCATGCCTTAAGCCTTAGCCAGCACTTGTGCCCATGCCTTAAGCCTTAGCCAGCACTTGTGTCCATGCCTTAAGCCTTAGCCAGCACTTGTGCCCATGCCTTATGCCTTAGCCAGCACTTGTGCCCATGCCTTAAGCCTTAGCCAGCACTTGTGCCCATGCCTTAAGCCTTAGCCAGCACTTGTGCCCATGCCTTAAGCCTTAGCCAGCACTTGTGCCCATGCCTTAAGCCTTAGCCAGCACTTGTGCCCATGCCTTAAGCCTTAGCCAGCACTTGTGCCCATGCCTTAAGCCTTAGCCAGCACTTGTGCCCATGCCTTAAGCCTTAGCCAGCACTTTTGAGCCCCTTGCATGTTTGTTTTTCTGTCTTTAGTTACATGATGGTTATGCACACAGGGCAGGCTTTACGCTCTTTGCTCTTGTCCCGTCTGAATGCGCATACATGACTATAATTGGGTAAGAAGGCATTACCTATTTACGGAGGACAGACAAGAAGTGCCTGGTCGCTTGGAGCATGGGGTTATGGAGAGGCTCCGCACTGTACAACAAAGGATCTATTCCTAAATGTCCAAGTACAGAGTAGAGGGGTGAAAGCTAGCTCTTCACCCTTATGGGTGCCTAACCCTTTATGCAAAGAGTGCAAAGAGTTAGCCGTATGCCTTAAGCCTAGCCAGCACTTGTGCCCATGCCTTAAGCCTAGCCAGCACTTGTGCCCATGCCTTATGCCTAGCCAGCACTTGTGCCCATGCCTTAAGCCTAGCCAGCACTTGTGCCCATGTCGTAAGCCTAGCCAGCACTTGTGCCCATGCCGTAAGCATAGCCAGCACTTGTGCCCATGCCGTAAGCCTAGCCAGTGCTTGTGCCCACTCCTTAAGCCTAGCCAGCACTTGTGCCCACGCCTTATGCCTAGCCAGCACTTTGTGTCCCCGCCTTATGCTAGCCTTCAAGGTTAGAACCCAAATAGAACCCAAGGTTCTATTTTAATGTATCTCTATGGGAAATCTGTGTATGACCAATATTTCTTTCTGGAGCCCACCGGCTTCAAGGTTCTATTTCAATGTATCTCTATGGGAAATCTGTGTATGACCAATATTTCTTTCTGAAGCCCTACGGCTTCAAGGTTCTATTTGAATGTATCTCTATATGAAATCTGTGTGTGACCAATATTTCTTTCTGAAGCCCACCGGCTTCAAGGTTCTATTTCAATGTAGTTCTATAGGAAATCTGTGTGTGACCATTATTTCTTTCTGAAGCTCTGCGGCTTCAAGGTTCTATTTCAATGTATCTCTATGGGAAATCTGTGTATGACCAATATTTCTTTCTGAAGCTCAACGGCTTCAAGGTTCTATTTCAATGTATCTCTATGGGAAATCTGTGTATGACCAATATTTTTTTCTGGAGCCCACCGGCTTCAAGGTTCTATTTCAATGTATCTCTATGGGAAATCTGTGTATGACCAATATTTCTTTCTGAAGCCCTATGGCTTCAAGGTTCTATTTGAATGTATCTCTATAGGAAATCTGTGTGTGACCAATATTTCTTTCTGAAGGCCTACGGCTTCAAGGTTCTATTTCAATGTATCTCTATGGGAAATCTGTGTATGACCAATATTTTTTTCTGAAGCCCACCGGCTTAAAGGTTCTATTTCAATGTATCTCTATGGGAAATCTGTGTATGACCAATATTTATTTCTGAAGCCCTACGGCTTCAAGGTTCTATTTCAATGTATCTCTATGGGAAATCTGTGTATGACCAATATTTCTTTCTGAAGCCCTACGGCTTCAAGGTTCTATTTCAATGTATCTCTATGGGAAATCTGTGTATGACCAATATTTCTTTCTGGAGCCCTACGGCTTCAAGGTTCTATTTCAATGTATCTCTATAGGAAATCTGTGAATGACCAATATTTATTTCTGAAGCCCACCGGCTTCAAGGTTCTATTTCAATGTATCTCTATGGGAAATCTGTGTATGACCAATATTTTTTTCTGAAGCCCTACGGCTTCAAGGTTCTATTTCAATGTATCTCTATGGGAAATCTGTGTATGACCAATATTTCTTTCTGAAGCCCACCGGCTTCAAGGTTCTATTTCAATGTATCTCTATGGGAAATCTGTGTATGACCAATATTTATTTCTGAAGCCCTACGGCTTCAAGGTTCTATTTCAATGTATCTCTATGGGAAATCTGTGTGTGACCAATATTTATTTCTGAAGCCCTACGGCTTCAAGGTTCTATTTCAATGTATCTCTATGGGAAATCTGTGTGTGACCAATATTTCTTTCTGAGGCTCAACGGCTTCAAGGTTCTATTTCAATGTATCTCTATGGGAAATCTGTGTATGACCAATATTTCTTTCTGAAGCCCTACGGCTTCAAGGTTCTATTTCAATGTATCTCTATGGGAAATCTGTGTATGACCAATATTTCTTTCTGAAGCCCTACGGTTTCAAGGTTCTATTTCAATGTATCTCTATGGGAAATCTGTGTGTGACCAATATTTATTTCTGAAGCCCTACGGCTTCAAGGTTCTATTTCAATGTATCTCTATGGGAAATCTGTGTATGACCAATATTTATTTCTGAAGCCCTACGGCTTCAAGGTTCTATTTCAATGTATCTCTATGGGAAATCTGTGTATGACCAATATTTCTTTCTGGAGCCCTATGGCTTCAAGGTTCTATTTCAATGTATCTCTATAGGAAATCTGTGAATGACCAATATTTCTTTCTGAAGCCCACCGGCTTCAAGGTTCTATTTCAATGTATCTCTATGGGAAATCTGTGTATGACCAATATTTATTTCTGAAGCCCTACGGTTTCAAGGTTCTATTTCAATGTATGTCTATGGGAAATCTGTGTGTGACCAATATTTCTTTCTGGAGCCCTACGGCTTCAAGGTTCTATTTCAATGTATCTCTATGGGAAATCTGTGTATGACCAATATTTATTTCTGAAGCCCTACGGCTTCAAGGTTCTATTTCAATGTATCTCTATGGGAAATCTGTGTGTGACCAATATTTATTTCTGAAGCCCTACGGCTTCAAGGTTCTATTTCAATGTATCTCTATGGGAAATCTGTGTATGACCAATATTTATTTCTGAAGCCCTACGGTTTCAAGGTTCTATTTCAATGTATCTCTATGGGAAATCTGTGAATGACCAATATTTCTTTCTGAAGCCCACCGGCTTCAAGGTTCTATTTCAATGTATCTCTATGGGAAATCTGTGTATGACCAATATTTATTTCTGAAGCCCTACGGCTTCAAGGTTCTATTTCAATGTATCTCTATGGGAAATCTGTGTATGACCAATATTTCTTTCTGGAGCCCACCGGCTTCAAGGTTCTATTTCAATGTATCTCTATGGGAAATCTGTGTATGACCAATATTTCTTTCTGAAGCCCTACGGTTTCAAGGTTCTATTTCAATGTATGTCTATGGGAAATCTGTGTGTGACCAATATTTATTTCTGGAGCCCTACGGCTTCAAGGTTCTATTTCAATGTATCTCTATGGGAAATCTGTGTATGACCAATATTTCTTTCTGAAGCCCTACGGTTTCAAGGTTCTATTTCAATGTATCTCTATGGGAAATCTGTGTTTGACCAATATTTATTTCTGAAGCCCTATGGCTTCAAGGTTCTATTTCAATGTATCTCTATGGGAAATCTGTGTATGACCAATATTTATTTCTGAAGCCCTACGGCTTCAAGGTTCTATTTCAATGTATCTCTATGGGAAATCTGTGTGTGACCAATATTTATTTCTGAAGCCCACCGGCTTCAAGGTTCTATTTCAATGTATCTCTATGGGAAATCTGTGTGTGACCAATATTTCTTTCTGAAGCCCTACGGCTTCAAGGTTCTATTTCAATGTATCTCTATAGGAAATCTGTGTATGACCGAGATATCTTTTCCTTGTCTTTGAACAAAAATATTGACTCCCTGCAGCTTTTATTTTTAAGGGGGGGGGGGCGGCGATCTGGTTGAATTTTTTTTTTTTTTTTTTACTTATTACATTAGTTCTTTATAGTGATCATTTCTGGCCTACATTCATGTCTTGGGGTGCATTTGAGAAGACACTTTTTTTTGGGTGCAGCCACCTCAAGTAATAAATACTGCCTCCCACAGCCCTTAACGTACCGAATCCTGTTTTTTATGTCCCCCAAGTGGTTTTTCTAGAAATCTGACACATTTGGGGGGTACATTTGAGGAGACATTTTGGGGTGCATCCCCCAAACTGCTAAATACTGCCTCCCACGGCCTCTAAAATACTGAACCCTGTTTTTTATGTCCCCCAAGTGATTATTCCTAGAAATCTGACACATTTTGGGGGTATATTTGAGGAGACATATTTTGGGGTGCATCCGCTAAAGTGCTAAATACTGCCTCCCACAGCCCGTAATATACTGAATCCTGCTTTGTTATGCCCTCCCAAGTGATTATTTGTGGGCTACAGTCACATTTTGGGGTAAATTTGAGAAGACGCATCTTGGAGTGCATGGTGCCTCCCACAGCCTCTAAAGTACTGAAAACTGTTTGTTTTATGTCCCCCAAGTGATTATTTCTTGAAAGCTGACACAATTTGGGGGTACATTTGAAGAGTAAATGCTACCTTCAACAGACCCTAATATACTGAATCCTATTTTTTATGTCCTCTAAGTGATTATTTCTAAAAATGACACATTTTGGGGTACATTTGAGATGACTCATTTTTGGGGTGCAGCTGCCTAAAGTACTAAATACTGCCTCCCCAGGTCACCAATTCTGTATTTTTCATGCACTCCTGGTTTTTTGTTATTGGCTTACAGTAACTGATATGCAAAACTAAACAAAAAAAACTGACATGCCTTACAATGTATTTTCACTTAAATCCTGCATTTTGTTTCTATATTGTAGAGTCAACAGCATGTACTGTGGAAATAAATCTGCTATGGTGTGTTTTTAAAAATGCACACTAGATGGCAGTACAGTCTGCTCTCAGTGCAAGGCATTGCTGGGGGAGGGGGGCTACATGTTTCTGTATTGAAGCTTGTCTCTCTGAGGCTACTTTCACACTAGCGTCAGGCAACGTCCGTCGCAATGCGTCGTTGTGGAGAAAAAACGCATCCTGCAGAATTCCCCGCAGGATGCGTTTTTTTCTCCATAGACTTTCATTAGCGACGCATTGCCACACGTCGCATCCGTCGTGCGACGGATGCGTCGTGTTTTTGCAGTCCATCGGGACAAAAAAACGTTCCATGCAACGTTTTTTTGTCAGTCGGTTCCGCTTTTTCCGACTGCGCATGTGCGGCCGGAACTCCGCCCCCTCCTCCCCGCACATCACACTGGGCAGCGGATGCATCGTAAGACTGTATCCGCTGCCCACGTTTTAATGAATTAACACACTGTCCGTCTGTACGTCGGGCCGACGGTTTGCAACGGCCCGTACCGACCGACCAGTGTGAAAGTAGCCTAAGAAGACATTGAATGTTAATTAAGTGCTTGTATAGGGGGAGGTTTAAAATAAAACTGCTATAGTGTAGTTTAGAAAATACACAGCAGATGGCAGTATATTCTGCTCTCAGTGCATTGCATTGCTCTGTATTTCCTTGCTAGGGCTCCAGGCTTTTAATTTTGTCAGCCTTGGGGCTGCACAATGTATCTCTATGGGAAATCTGTGTATGACAGATATTTCTCTTTCCTTTTCTTTGAACACAAGTAGTGCGACACCTGAATGTTTTTGGGGCAGGTCAGATGCAAGTTAAAGAGTTACCAGACCCCTTCCCCCCCTGGTCCAGTTTTGGTGGCTTAAAAGGGACTGTTTTTTTCCCCCAAGGATTTCAAATTCCCTGGGGAGCAGGGGGACAAGTGATGTCTCTGAAATAGAACCCAAAAATGGGGATCCAGCAGAGGGCGCATCACCGCGAATGAAGGTAAATATAGGTCATTGACCTACTTTACCTTCATTCCCCCGGGGTTTTACAGCCACGAGCATGGCTGCATTAGCAGAGCTCCTGGCTGTAAAATTTTAACCCCTTCAGATGGATTTACATAGTGGGACGTTACAGATCTTCGGAAGGTATGTATATTGTTGGTTTATTATTTTGTCTTTGTTACAGAGCGAGGGTCTTCAGGTGGATTGAGAGTACAATAAAATATTACAACAACCTTTGTGTTTATTTCATTAAAATACTTTTTAATAATGTGTTTGTGTTTTTTTAACCATTTCATTCAATTGGATTAATAATGGATAGGTGTCATAATTGACGCCTCTCCATTATTAATCTGGCTTAATGTCACCTTACAATAGCAAGGTGACATTAACCATTCATTACCCCATATCCGACTGCTACAGGGGAATGGGAAGAGAGTGGCCAAGTGCCAGAATAGGCGCATCCTCCAGATGTGCCTTTTCTGGGGTGGCTGGGGGAAGATGTTTTTAGCCGTGGGGGGGGGGGGGGCAATAACCATGGACCCTCTCCAGGCTATTAACATCTGCCCTCAGTCACTGGCTTTACTACTCTGGCGGAGAAAATTGCGTGGACCCAGCGTCGCCGCCGCAACTCACGACGGATGTGAAACGCACGCAAAAACGCATTGTTTTGTGATGCATGCGTCCTTTTTTGGCATGATTTTGGACGCAAAAAAATACAACTTGCTGCGTCCTCTGTGCCCTGACGCTTGCGCCAAAAAAGATGCATGCGTCACAAAACGCAAGACAACGCATGTCCATGCGCCCCCATGTTAAATATAGGGGCGCATGACGCATGCGTCGCCGTGGCTGCGCCCGACGCAGCCCCGCAAAACGCTAATGTGAACGTAGCCTTAGATACTGTTTGGGCTGTGTTATATATTACGTGGCCAGTGTTATATACTGCGTGGCCTGTATTAACGCATCGGGTATTCTACAATATGTATGTATGTATGTATGTATGTATATAGCAGCCTCATAGTATATAGCACAGGCCACGTACTATTTGTCTGCTATATACTACATGGCTTATATATAATACGTGGCCTGTGCTAGATACTATGTGGCTGCTATATACAGTCATGGCCAAAAGTATTGACACCCCTGCAATTCTGTCAGATAATACTCATTTTCTTCCTGAAAAGGATTGCAATCACAATTTCTTTGGTATTATTATCTTCATTTAATTTGTCTTAAATGAAAAAACACAAAAGAGAATGAAGCAAAAAGCAAAACATTGATCATTTCACACAACTCCAAAAATGGGCCAGACAAAAGTATTGACACCCTCAGCCTAATACTTGGTTGCACAGCCTTTAGCCAAAATAACTGCGACCAACTGCTTCCGGTAACCATCAATGAGTTTCTTACAATGCTCTGCTGGAATTTTAGACCATTCTTCTTTGGCAAACTGCTCCAGGTCCCTGACATTTGAAGGGTGCCTTCTCCAAACTGCCATTTTTAGATCTCTCCACAGGTGTTCTATGGGATTCAGGTCTGGACTCATTGCTGGCCACCTTAGAAGTCTCCAGTGCTTTCTCTCAAACCATTTTTTAGTGCTTTTTGAAGTGTGTTTTGGGTAATTGTTCTGCTGGAAGACCCATGACCTCTGAGGGAGACCCAGCTTTCACACACTGAACCCTACATTATGCTGCAAAATTTGTTGGTAGTCTTCAGACTTCATAATGCCATGCACACGGTCAAGCAGTCCAGTGCCAGAGGCTGCAAAGCAACCCCAAAACATCAGGGAACCTCCGCCACGTTTGACTGTAGGGACCTTGTTCTTTTCTTTGAATGCCTCTTTTTTTCTCCTGTGAACTCTATGTTGATGCCTTTGCCCAAAAAGCTCTACTTTTGTCTCATCTGACCAGAGAACATTCTTCCAAAACATTTTAGGCTTTTTAGGTAAGTTTTGGCAAACTCCAGCCTGGCTTTTTTACGTCTCGGGGTAAGAAGTGGGGTCTTCCTGGGTCTCCTACCATACAGTCCCATTTCATTCAGATGCCAACGGATATTATGGGTTGACACTGTTGTACCCTTGGACTGCAGGGCAGCTTGAACTTGTTTAGATGTTAGTCGAGGTTCTTTATCCAACATCCGCACAATCTTGCATTGAAATCTCTTGTCAATGTTTCTTTTCCGTCCACATCTAGGGAGGTTAGCCACAGTGCCATGGGCTTTAAACTTCTTGATGACACTGCGCACGGTAGACACAGGAAAACATTCAGGTCTTTGGAGATGGACTTGTAGCCTTGCGATTGCTCATGCTTCCTCACAATTTGGTTTCTCAAGTCCTCAGACAGTTTTTTGGTCTTCTTTCTTTTCTCCATGCTCAATGTGGTACACACAAGGACACAGGACAGAGGATGAGTCAACTTTAATCCATGTCAACTGACTGCAAGTGTGATTTAGTTATTGCCAACACCTGTTAGGTGCCACAGGTAAGTTACAGGTGCTGTTAATTACACAAATCAGAGAAGCATCACATGATTTTTCGAAAAGTGCCAATACTTTTGTCCACCCCCTTTTTTATGTTTGGTGTGGAATTATATCCAATTTGGCTTTAGGACAATTATTTTTGTGTTTTTTCATTTAAGACAAATTAAATGAAGATAATAATACCAAACAATTTGTGTTTGCAATCATTTTCAGGAAGAAAATGAGTATTATCTGACAGAATTGCAGGGGTGTAAATACTTTTGGCCATGACTGTACATACATACATACATACATATATATTCTAGAATACCCGATGCATTAGAATCTAGAATCGGACCACCATCTAGTATATATGTGTATATGTATATATGTGTGTATATATGTGTTGTGATGTAGCGATGTCCTTGCTGTGCAGTGAATAGGCAGTGACCCATATAAAGTTCAAACAAAGTCTTGTTTATTACACAGCATACTCACAAACCGGAAAAGAAAACAAACAAGTCCTTCGGTATGCAGCCGGGGAAAAATAACAACAGTCCACAGTCCGCTGCCGTGAGCGTATTACACCCCCGTGTACGCTGGGGTGTCTAGCTTTTCAGGCTCTGCCTGGCCCGTGTTTCTCCACATGGAAGGAGCTCTGCACAAGCCTCCTGCTAGGTCTCACTCCCAGACCAGACTGACACACCCAAACTCTCTTGCTGGGTTTTTTTTTTCTATCCTCCAGATTCTATGGCCATGGGCCACTATAAGATCTAGGCTGGAGGAAACGGACCGGCCCCACTACCATCCTGCAGTCCATTTCAAAATAAAAGCCCATACCAGGTTTTCCTGAATAAATTCTGGGACAAATAACTTGACCCAGTTCACGCTTACTTTTATTCTTCCCTGTGTCTCACAGGCAACCTGCTGTGAGCACAGGGCACTCCAGCGGATCTAATATGCTTCTAAGCACATCCTGGTGGACACATAGCGACCCTCGCATATGACACCGGTCACTGCCTCACATACCCCCCCCCTCTGTTCAGACTTGTGGGGTTGAACATTTGTCAGCATACATGGTGCCCGTGACAGGGCATCTGCATTTCCCTGTGATTTCCCAGCCCGATGTTCCACAGAGAAGCTGAAATTTTGTAGGGACAAGAACCATCTGGTGACTCGGGCATTCCTTTCCTTTGCATTTCTCATCCAGACAAGGGGTGAATGGTCTGTTAGCAACCGAAACTGACGCCCGAGCAAATAGTAGCGTAGGGACTCCAAGGCCCATTTGATCGCCAAGCACTCCTTCTCCACTACGCTATAATTTTTCTCTGCCGGGGTCAGTTTCCTGCTTAAATAGGTGACTGGATGCTCATCCACGTTCACCTCTTGCGACAGCACCGCTCCTAAACCTACCTCTGAGGCATCGGTTTGCACAATAAAGGTTTTCTTGAAGTCGGGGCTGATGAGGATCGGCTGTCCACACAACGCCGACTTCAGAGACTGGAACGCTTCCTCTGCTTGAGGATTCCACTTGACCATCACCGTTTTCTTCCCTTTTAACAGGTCCGTTAGGAAAGCCAATTTACCAGCAAAATTGGGTATAAACCGACGGTAATACCCAATGATGCCAAGGAATGCCCTCACTTGTTTGGAACTTAAGGGCTTGGGCCAGTTTTGAATGGCCTCAATTTTGTTCACTTGAGGTTTGATAACCCCCCGGCCGATCACGTATCCCAAGTACCGGGCTTCCGTGAGACCTATCGCACATTTCTTTGGGTTTGTTGTTAACCCTGCGGCTCTAAGAGACTCTAGCACTGCTTGTACCTGGGACAGATGGGTATCCCAGTCGGTACTAAAGATGACTATGTCATCCAAATAGGCTGACGCATAGTCTCTATGTGGCGCTAACACAATGTCCATCAGCCTCTGAAATGTGGCCGGAGCTCCATGTAACCCAAAAGGTAAGACAACGTATTGAAAGAGACCCTCTGGGGTTATAAAAGCCGTCTTTTCCTTCGCTGACTCTGTTAAGGGAACCTGCCAGTAACCTTTCGTGAGATCCAGTGTGGTGAAGTACTGGGCCTTCCCCAGTCTCTCAATTAGCTCGTCCACCCGTGGCATGGGATACAGGTCAAATTTTGATACTTCATTTAACTTCCTAAAGTCATTACAGAAGCGTAATGACCCATCAGGTTTCGGTATTAGTACAATGGGGCTAGCCCACTCACTTCGGGACTCCTCAATGACTCCCAACTGAAGCATTTGCTTTACCTCGGCCGCGATGGCTTGCCTTCGGGCTTCTGGCACTCGGTACGGTTTCATCCGCACCTTTACCCGGGGCTCAGTGACAATGTCATGCTGAATCACTGAGGTTCGCCCCGGCAGCTCTGAGAATACATCCATATTCTGCTGTACCAAAGCTCGAGCCTCCCGCCGCTGCTGTTTTGTGAGGGCATCATTGACCTTTACCTCACACCTGGCTGTGTCCTTGGCCAGGGCCAGAGGGACCTCCGATTGTATGACCGTAGTTGCATCTGTGACCAAACATTCTCGGTCCTTCCAGGCCTTTAGCAGGTTTACATGGTACAACTGCTCGGGTTTTCTTTTCCCGGGTTGGTACACTTTGTAATTCACTTCCACCACCTTTCCCCGTATCTCATACGGCCCTTGCCACTTGGCCATAAGTTTACTCTCTGGGGTGGGCACTAGTACCAACACCCGGTCTCCTTCTTTAAAGGACCTGACCGTGGCCCTTTTATTATAGGTACGGCTCTGAGCAGCCTGGGCATCCAACAGATGCTCCTTTACGATGGGTTGCACGACTGCAATCCGATCCTGCATACTTGCCACATACTCGATAACACTCTTATGTGGAGTGGGCTCCTGTTCCCACGTCTCTTTGGCTACATCCAGCAGCCCCCTCGGGTGCCTGGCATACAATAGCTCAAATGGGGAGAACCCCGTGGACGCCTGCGGTACCTCACGCATGGCGAACATTAAATATGGCAATAACATATCCCAATCCTTCCCATCCTTGGCGACCACCTTTTTGAGTATGGCCTTGAGGGTTTTATTAAACCTCTCGACCAACCCATCGGTTTGTGGATGGTACACTGACGTACGCAACTGTTTAATTTGGAGCAATTTACATAGCTCCCTAGTCACTTTAGACATAAAAGGGGTTCCCTGATCTGTAAGGATCTCCTTGGGAAGCCCAAGACGACAAAACATGGCAAACCGTTCACGGGCTATTAGTTTTATTAGTTTAGCCGAAGTGTGCCGAAGCGGTATCGCCTCTGGATACCGGGTGGCGTAGTCTACGACTACTAATATGTGCTGATGGCCCCAGGCGGATATTACTATTGGTCCCACCAGATCCATCGCTATCCGCTCAAAGGGTACTTCTATGATGGGCAGAGGTACTAACGGACTCCGGTAGTTCGTGGTGGGTGAGGTTAGTTGACACTCAGGACATGTGTCACAGTACTTTGTAACCTCAGCGTAGACACCAGGCCAAAAGAACCTCTGTAATATGCGCTCTAATGTCTTTTTGGCCCCCAAGTGCCCCCCCAACATATGAGTGTGAGCCATGTCGAGCACCGCCCGACGATAGGGTTGGGGCACTACCAGTTGTCCTCATCCCGGATTTTATCAACCCTGTACAGTAACTCCTGGACCGCCATCCGGGGAAACTCCTTTTCTGCACCAGGTTGTTGTGCCACCCCATTTACCTCGATTACTCTTTCCCTTGCCCGGGTCAGAGTGGGATCCTGGAGCTGGGCAGTCCCAAACTTACCAGGTGACACCTCCAGCTCATGAATTGGTGGATTCTCTTCCACTTCCCCTGCCAATACCTCTAGGGGAAACCTATCGGGATTACACACTGTCCCTATCGTGGTGACCCCTACGACAGGTATCCCTGACTCGGGATCTTCGGGTTCTGCACCCGGAATGCTTTTTACCCTGAGAGGGTTAACTCTGGTCTCCCAGAGGGACCAGAACAACGGTAAGTCTCTACCCATCACAGTCCCATACGGAAGAGTTTTTACCACTCCCACCACATGTTTTATCTCTCCACATGGGGTGGAGAACGTGACCTCCGCAGTCGGGTACTCTCGGAGGTCCCCATGTATGCACACTACCCCCACTTTCCGTCCAATAGGACTGTCCCCAGCAACCAAGGACCCGTGTACCAGGGTCACCAAGCTCCCCGAGTCCAAGAGAGCATCCGTCTGGTACCCATTAACGAGCACTCTGCACAGCTGAGGTTCGGTACCGGCAGGGTCTGTAGTGGCAATGCAGACTGGCTGGGCATACATAGACACGCGGCGGGTATACCCGCAGTCCATGGGTTCTGTTGTTAGGGGACAATTAGCAACCACATGTCCAGGTTCTTGGCACCGCCAACACGTAACGACTGTGGCACGAGGTAACCTTGGAGCCAGTTTAGGGGACACAGGTCTGTGGTCACTCTTTTTCCGAGACAACCCCTCAGCACGGACTCGGTCCGGTCTTGTCCCAGTGGAAGGCCGTGGACTTTTCTCAGACTCCTGAGCTGGCGGAGCCTTACGTGACAGCCAAAGTGTAGCAGTGTCCCGTATAAAGTCCTGGGTGGCCTTATATCGCTCTATCAGGCCTACAACCTGGTCTAGGGTACCCGGGTCCCCTTGACCCACCCAACGCTGAATGGCCGCTGGCAGAGCCCTCACCAGTCGGTCGACCACCACCCTCTCCACTATCTGACTTGTGGATAAAGTCTCAGGTTGGAGCCACCGTTTCACAAGCTGCAATAAGTCAAAAATCTGAGACCGGGCAGGCTGGGCTTCCACAAAAGTCCAAGAAAACACCCGTTGAGCTCTCACATAAGTATTAACCCCCAGTCGGGCAAGGATCTCACCTTTTAACTTGGAATAGTCCTGGGCATCCTCCCGACTGAGGTCAAAGTAGGCCTTTAGCGCATCACCCCTCAAGAACGGAGCCACAACTTCAGCCCACTGTGCTGCTGGCAGAATCTCCCGTTCTGCCGTGCGCTCATAGACGGTGAGGAAAGCTTCCACGTCATCTTCCGGACTCAATTTCCTCAAAGCAGAGCGGACCTTGTCACGGGCATCGCGACGTTCCGGGGTCGGTGCTGGAGGTGCCTCTCGCAGGGCTGTAATTTGCTGCAGCAACAGGTTATTAGTTTGTTGCTGTTGTTGCTGTGTGAGGACCAGCTGCCTCAGGATCTCCTCCATTTTGTCTGTAGGCCTGAGTTGCAATGTAGCAGGCTTAATAACAGACATGCAAATGGCGTTGGGGTATGCCTTAATTCACACTGCTCCGCATTCTCCAACCAAATGTGATGTAGCGATGTCCTTGCTGTGCAGTGAATAGGCAGTGACCCATATAAAGTTCAAACAAAGTCTTGTTTATTACAAATAAAAGTGCACATGTTGGATAATATACCAGGGATAAAATCTCCAAAGGAATTATATATAATAGCCAATATAGGCATACGGTGTACCCAATAAGGAAAATACCTATATATGTATATATCTCAGGCCTCCAAGAAAAGGGAGAAAAAATAAAAATAATGTGAAACCATATAATGAAAAATAGTGTATAAAAAGTGAGACGTAATAGGATAAAAAATGACCCGTAATAGGGTTAAAAAAAGGCAACCAGAGTAATGTATAACGTGCAATATGTGCAAATGTGCAAACGTGCAGCGTAAGCCGGTGTAAGAAACTCACACATATACCAAGTGCTATTACACACAGTAAAACTCGGGTAGGGGTAAAAAGAGATATACACAGGAAAGGGGTAATAATGGAGGACATATACCTTATGGTGTCACCGTATCCAACAAAGCACACCCCGACGCGCGTTTCGGATACACGATCCTTCGTCAGGGGGTGATGGATGTACGAGGCTAGGGGTTTATATATATTGCTGACAACTAGTGCCATTGTGTAAGCGGCGCAGACGCCGACAGGCTGGCCCGGAAGTCCCCGCCCACGACGTCACGCGGCCAGACGCACAGGAAAAACCCGGCGTTGCCAAGGCCACGGGGACGCCAAGAGCAGAGACCGCGGACCGCTGAAGGTGGTTGGTCTTCTTCTACTTATATGAGTGGTTCCCACTCGCTTCCTTTGTTCTCACTGGGGTTTAACTTCTATATTTTAATTATATTTTTATACAGATCGGTCTTACTTTTTATTACCCCATTTTAGTGTTTACAATTTTTCGTATATATATGTGTGTATATATGTGTGTATATATGTGTGTATATGTATATGTATATATATATATATATGTAGAACCATATTGACCTTGCAGGTGGCGGTAATCATCTCTACTTGCCCATAAATTGTAGGTTTAGCCCAGAGTGACATGTTTGTCCTAAGTTGTAGGCTGGTGGCCCAAGAGTGGCATGTACAGTAGAGTAGGACCCATCAGAGGGAGATCACCTTGCCGTGGTTGATGGGCACACATGAATTGGCCAATTTATGCGCTAAGAATCTTCATTTTATCTATAACTGTAAGTTTTATGAAAAAAAATATTTTTTGAAAAATTTTTTATGAAAAAATATTTTTGAGTAGTATGATTCATATCGAATATTTGTCTGTGTTTTCACATGGCCTAGATTCATATACATGTGCTGCTGTGTTTCTTTATATCTATATGATACAGCTTGCAGCTTGCATGTGTTCACATTGGGAGTGCTGGTTGTTTTTTTTTCTTTGTTTAGTATATGGATGTGGCTGCATCCAGACTGATCTTGCACTCCTCCCATTGACCTTGCAGGTGGCGGTAATCATCTCTACTTGCCCATAAATTGTAGGTTTAGCCCAGAGTGACATGTTTGTCCTAAGTTGTAGGCTGGTGGCCCAAGAGTGGCATGTACAGTAGAGTAGGACCCATCAGAGGGAGATCACCTTGCCATGGTTGATGGGCACACATGAATTGGCCAATTTATGTGCTAAGAATCTTCATTTTATCTATAACTAAGTTTTATGAAAAAAAAAAATTTTTTTTAAATTTTTTATGAAAAAATATTTTTGAGTAGTATGATTCATATCGAATATTTGTCTGTGTTTTCACATGGCCTAGATTCATATACATGTGCTGCTGTGTTTCTTTATATCTATATGATACAGCTTGCAGCTTGCATGTGTTCACATTGGGAGTGCTGGTTGTTTTTTTTTTCTTTTTTTATATGTAGAACCAGAAACACATTGGCTACTTGCACATTGAACAAGTCTGTAGGAACCTGTTCACACCATCAGGAAACTTGAAGACACAAAAGAGTACAGTGAGGTCAAAAATACTCTGTTGTAAAAAAAAAAAATCACAGTAATAAGCAAGTGCTAGTCAAAAGATGGAAAAAAACAGGGTATTTAGTTGATACGTTTTTTGCAAAAAAATGTATACTAAGCTGCTCCACCAATCGTCAAGGTATACCCATATAGAGCAGTCCTATCTAATGTATATAATCCCTATCTGATGTATTTAAAACCTGATCATCTGTATAGTACCTGTATAAGCAGGGTTCAGAGAAGGAATATCCATGTGGACATGCAGAATGGAACAGCTTTAATGCAAATGACCCACAAAGGAGTGATGGACTCCCCAGTCTTATAGAAACAAGTGAACAATTATAGAACCAGAAACACATGGGCTACTTGCACATTGAACAAGTCTGTAGGAATCTGTTCACACCATCAATATATATATATGTGTATGTAATAGAATATATAATATAATAGAGAGACAGCTAGCTACTAAATGTCATTGGAATGCATGCAGGAAGCCGGCCCTCACTATTAAAACAACATTCAGAGGGTGATAGCTGGCAATTGGAATTTATATTTTGTCTATAGAGCTGGTTCTCAGGTAAAAAAAAAACGAAGAATTTTAGAATCACAGGTTACAGGCAAAAAATGCCTTATTAAGGGAAACTGAAGGATTTAAAAATCACAGATTAAAAGTAAAAAAGGGAAGCAGGGGACACATAAAGTCTCTTTGTGTAGGTGGCATCCTGGACAATATTCCTGCCAAGTCTGTTTGCCTGGTACCTTCTGCTGGGTAGTTGTGGAGTTTCAGAACCCCAAAATCTGCTGCAGGCCTCAAATTGTCTTTTCAAATCTGCTGTCCAATTCAGACATTGGGCCCCCTGGTGGGACTTCTGGTAATGCATGAGGGGCTATTGGGGTGTCATTTGAAAGCTAATTACCAGACTGAGGTGAGGGAACAGTTCTTGGGGCTGTGGGTGCTCTGAAAAAGCTATTTTAGCTCTTCATAACTAACATCATTCTAACATTAAACCTCCACCACCATGTTTGTCAGTTACATAAAAATTACACTTTTCACAGCCCTGGTACTTCCATAAATAACTTTAGGCCTTTATAAAGGTACCTTCACACATAACGATATTGTTAACGATATCGTTGCTATTTGTGACGTAGCAACGATATCGTTAATGAAATCGTTCTGTGTGACAGCGACCAACGATCAGGCCCCTGCTGGGAGATCGTTGGTCGCTGAACAAAGTCCAGAACTTTATTTCGTCGCTGGACTCCCTGGAGACATCGCTGGATCGGCGTGTGTGACACCGATCCAGCGATGTCTTCACTGGTAACCAGGGTAAACATCGGGTAACTAAGCGCAGGGCCGCGCTTAGTAACCCGATGTTTACCCTGGATACCATCCTAAAAGTAAAAAAAAACAAACACTAGATACTTACCTACCGCTGTCTGTCCTCCAGCGCTGTGCTCTGCACTCCTCCTGCACTGGCTGTGAGCCGGAAAGCAGAGCGGTGACGTCACCGCTCTGCTTTCCGGCTCCCAGCCAGTACAGGAGGAGAGCAGAGAAGCAGAGCGCAGCGCTGGAGGACAGACAGCTGTAGGTAAGTATCTAGTGTTTGTTTTTTTTACTTTTAGGATGGTATCCAGGGTAAACATCGGGTTACTAAGCGCGGCCCTGCTCTTAGTTACCCGATGTTTACCCTGGTTACCGGCATCGTTGGTCGCTGGAGAGCTGTCTGTGTGACAGCTCTCCAGCGACCAAACAGCGACGCTGCAGCGATCCGGATCGTTGTCGGTATCGCTGCAGCGTCGCTTAATGTGAAGGGGCCTTAACATGCTAACTTTTTAATCTAATTATGAACCTAGCCTGACACCTTGGAGTCAACATGACTCAACAATCACCCAGGCAAATCAGTGACCTCTTAAAAACATTAGCATTTTGAGAACTGAAACATCTAGGAATGTGGACTTGGTATTGCAGTGTATGTTTTAATATATTTACTACTTTGCTTCTAAATACAGTAAAATATAAGGTCTTATTAACTTCTCTTTAGGGATGCCGAAGCCTTCACTGCCCAGGAGGGAAACCGCAGGGAAGAAGACTCCAAGTGGACCTGACTGACAAAGAGGATGAGATCTGGACTACAAGGTGAATACATCAAAATTATGAACCAGTCTATAGCTTGTTTGTGCATCATCGCCTGATTGTATACTAACGGTCATTGTATTTATATACCCATCTAATTATCTAAGATCACCCTCTCCCCAGCACAGGATAATGAGGTTCCAGAGATAGAGGATGGGGCAGGAAAGGAGCCCCTCAAAGCACTGATAAAACTTACTGTTTGACATTAGTTATTGGAAAAGAAAAGAAAAAAAAACAAAACCCTCATGCTGTTTATCCTCATGAGGTTGTAGTTTCAATCTTCATTTTTTTCTCTTTTCAAAACATGAAGAGAGGAGGGCCACTGCCAAAATGTGTTCCCGTCGTCTCCCTACGTCGCCTACACTCTGCCCAAGCATGCACCAGTCGTCCTACTACGTCACTTGCATGGAAAAGATAAGTTTATAATTTATTTCTCCTTTACCGTTATCATCTATTTCTATTCTTACCCATCTATCTTTCTATCTCATAAGGAATATCCTACAGCATGTCAAGGTATAGTTGAATCAACCCCGTGTTTTTTTATTCCATTTTTGAAGAGAATACATGTTATGACGTTTCAGCACCTCACACATCAATCTTATGCTTGAACATAACAGTGTGAGTTGGTGTGATGTCACAACATGTATCCTTGCATATTAGTACATTACTCACCAGCAAATGCACAATCTATCAAAGAAAGAAAAAAAAAACCTTTTTTAAGTAAATACACCCTGTTGCCATCCCTTCTAAGTGGAGGTATATGATCAATGATTCTAAATTTAGCATTCTTTTCAGAGTGTCAATTCTCTATAAAAGTGTATTGTGACAGGTAGGATCTTGGCTAAAATAAACAATATATACATACACATACAGACACTTGCAAACACTTTATTTACAAAAACACCCTTAAGCTTTAGTCACACTAAACGACTTACCAACGATCACGACCAGCGATACGACCTGGCCGTGATCGTTGTGTGGTCGCTGGGGAGCTGTCACACAGACAGCTCTCTCCAGCGACCAACGATCAGGGGAACGACTTCGGCACAGACCAAAAGTTTGGACTCAACTTCTCATTTAAAGATTTTTCTGTATTTTCATGACTATTAAAAATGTACATTCACACTGAAGGCATCAAAACTATGAATGAATACATGTGGAATTATATACTTAACAAAAAATAGTAAAACAACTGAAATTATGTCTTATATTCTAGTTTCTTCAAAGTAGCCACCTTTTACTTTGACGACTGCTTTGCACACTCTTGGCATTCTCTTGATGAGCTTCTAGAGGTAGTCATCGGAAATGGTCTTCCAACAATCTTGAAGGAGTTCCCAGAGATGCTTAGCACTTGTTGGCCCTTTTGCCTTCACTCTGCGGTCCAGCTCACCCCAAACCATCTCGATTGGGTTCAGGTCTGGTGACTGTGGAGGCCAGGTCATCTGGCGTAGCACCCCATCACTCTCCTTCTTGGTCAAATAGCCGTTACACAGACTGGAGGTGTGTTTGCGGTCATTGTCCTGTTGAAAAATAAATGATGTTCCAACTAAACGCAAACTGGATGGAATAGCATGCCGCTGCAAGATGCTGTGGTAGCCATGTTGGTTCAGTATGCCTTCAATTTTGAATAAATCCCCAACAGTGTCACCAGCAAAGCACCCCCACACCATCACACCTCCTCCTCCAAGCTTCACGATGGGAACCAGGCATATAGAGTCCATCCGTTCACCTTTTCTGCGTCGCACAAAGACACGGTGGTTGGAACCAAAGATCTCAGATTTGGATTCATCAGACCAAAGCACAGATTTCCACTGGTCTAATGTCCATTCCTTGTTTTCTTTAGACTAAACAAGTCTCTTCTGCTTGTTGCCTGTCCTTAGCAGTGGTTTTCTAGCAGCTATTTTACCATGAAGGACTGCTGCACAAAGTCTCCTCTTAACAGTTGTTGTAGAGATGTGTGGCATTGACCTGATCTCTAATCTGAGCTGATTTTAACCTGCCATTTCTGAGGCTGGTGACTCTGATAAACTTATACTCAGAAGCAGAGGTGACTCTTGGTCTTCCTTTCCTGGGGTGGTCTTCATGTGAGCTAGTTTCTTTGTAGAGCTTGATGGTTTTTGCCACTGCACTTGGGGACACTTTCAAAGTTTTCCCAATTTTTCAGACTGACTGAACTTCGTTTCTTAAAGTAATGATGGCCACTCGTTTTAATTTACTTAACTGCTTTTTTCTTGCCATAATACAAATTCTAACAGTCCATTCAGTAGGACTATCAGCTGTGTATCCACCAGACTTCTGCACAACACAACTGATGGTCCCAACCTCATTTATAAGGCAAGAAATCCCACTTATTAAACCTGTCAAGGCACACCTGTGAAGTGAAAACCATTCCCAGTGACTACCTCTTGAAGCTCATCAAGAGAATGCTAAGAGTGTGCAAAAGCAGTCATCAAAGCAAATGCTGGCTATTTTGAAGAACCTAGAATATAAGACATATTTTCAGTTGTTTCACACTTTTTTGTTAAGTATATAATTCCACATGTGTTAATTCATAGTTTTGATGCCTTCAGTGTGAATGTACAATTTTCATAAAGATGAAAATACAGAAAAATCTTTAAATGAGAAGGTATGGCCAAACTTTTGGTCTGTACTGTGTATATATATATATATATATATATATATATATATATATATGCGCAGGGCCGCACTTAGTAACCCGATGTTTACCCTGGTTACCGTTGTAAATGTAAAAAAACAAACACTACATACTTACATTCCCGGTGTCTGGTCGTGTCCCTCGCCTTCAGCTTCCCGCACTGACTGAGCGCTCTCCGGAAAGCACAGCGGTGACATCACCGCTGCACAGCATGCTTTACGGCTGGCCGGCGCTCCCCTCATCCCCAGGTTCAACATATAGCTTCTCCCCTCCTCCCCCGGTTCAACACATAGCTTCTCCCCTCCTCCCCCGGTTCAACACATATCATCTCCCCCTCCCCCCCAGTTTCAACACATAGCTTCTCCCCCTCCTCCCCAGGTTCAAAACATAACTTTTCCCCCTCCTCCCCAGGTTCAACACATAGCTTCTCCCCCTCCTTCCCAGGTTCAACACATAGCATCTCCCCTCCTCCCCAGGTTCAACACATAGCTTCTCCCCTCCTCCTCAGGTTCAACACAGCTTCTCCTCTCCTCCCCAGGTTCAACACATAACTACTCCCCTCATCCCCAGGTTTAACACATAGCTTCTCCCCTCCTCCCCAGGTTCAAAACATAGCTTCTCCCCTCCTCCCCAGGTTCAACACATAGCTTCTCCCCTCCTCCCCAGGTTAAACACATAACTTCTCCCCTCATCCCCAGGTTCAACACATAGCTTCTCCCCTCCTCCCCAGGATCAACACATAGCTCCTCCCCCTCCTCCCCAGGTTCAAAACATAACTTCTCCCCCTCCTCCCCAGGTTCAACACATAGCATCTCCCCTCCTCCCCAGGTTCAACACATAGCTTCTCCCCTCCTCCTCAGGTTCAACACAGCTTCTCCCCTCCTCCCCAGGTTCAACACATAGCATCTCCCCTCCTCCCCAGGTTCAACACATGCGCATGTATGACTCGGCATAAAAAATGCCTGTCAAAAATATGTTGCCAAACCAAAGACGCACGTGTCTGTCAAATGTCCTTTAAACAAACGAACTCTGTAAACAGAGGATCCCTTTAAATGAGGGACCCTGTTGTGAATTCTGTTGTCGGGCTCCCTCCTGTGGTCATGAATGGTACTTCGGCTGATCTGTCCATGGACTTCCTCTGGTGGGTGTTTCTGAGTTTCACCGGTGACTAGGTTAATTCGTTAGCTGCTGCTCTATTTAACTCCACTTAGATCTTTGCTCCATGCCACCTGTCAATGTTCCAGTATTGGTCTAGTTCACTCCTGGATCGTTCTTGTGACCTGTCTTCCCATCAGAAGCTAAGTTCCAGCTTGTATTTCTTTGGTTTTCTATTTTTCTGTCCAGCTTGCTATTTAATTTGTTGTCTTGCTTGCTGGAAGCTCTGGGACGCAGAGGGAGCGCCTCCGCACCGTGAGTCGGTGCGGAGGGTCTTTTTGCGCCCTCTGCGTGGTCTTTTTGTAGGTTTTTGTGCTGACCGCAAAGTAACCTTTCCTATCCTCGGTCTGTTCAGTAAGTCGGGCCTCACTTTGCTAAATCTATTTCATCTCTGTGTTTGTATTTTCATCTTTACTCACAGTCATTATTTGTGGGGGGCTGCCTTTTCCTTTGGGGAATTTCTCTGAGGCAAGGTAGGCTTTATTTTTCTATCTTCAGGGCTAGCTAGTTTCTTAGGCTGTGCCGAGTTGCATAGGGAGCGTTAGGCGCAATCCATGGCTATTTCTAGTGTGTTTGATAGGTTTAGGGATTGCAGTCAGCAGAGTTCCCACGTCCCAGAGCTCGTCCTTATTATCAGTAACTATCAGGTCATTCCGTGTGCTCTTAACCATCAGGTCCATTATTGTCCTGACCACCAGGTCTCTACAGTACAGGTGGCCCAAAGTACAAATGCATCTCAATAGAGGGATAAGAGAAGTTCTGAGACCATTTTTTTTTTCTTTGCAGTGTGTTTTGTCTCTATTTTCCCCTTTACCTCTGGATGGTTCAGGACACTGGTGTAAACATGGACATTCATGTCCTCTTGGATGGATAATCTCACTACAAGGATACGAAACATTCAAGATTTTGTGGTTCAGAATCCGATGTCAGAGCCTAGGATTCCAATTCCTGATTTGTTTTTTGGTGATAGATCTAAGTTCTTGAATTTCAAAAATAATTGTAAATTGTTTCTTGCCTTGAAACCTCGCTCAGGTGACCCTGTTCAACAAGTGAAGATCATTATTTCCTTGTTACGTGGTGACCCTCAAGACTGGGCATTTTCCCTTGCGCCTTGAGATCCGGCATTGCGTGATGTTGATGCGTTTTTCCTGGCGCTTGGAATTGCTTTATGACGAACCTAATTCAGTGGATCAAGCAGAGAAAATCTTGCTGGCTCTGTGTCAGGGTCAGGATGAAGCGGAGATATATTGTCAGAAGTTTAGAAAGTGGTCTGTGCTCACTCAGTGGAATGAATGTGCCCTGGCAGCAATCTTCAGAAAGGGTCTCTCTGAAGCCCTTAAGGATGTCATGGTGGGGTTTTCCATGCCTGCTGGTCTGAATGAGTCTATGTCCTTGGCCATTCAGATCGATCGACGCTTGCGTGAGCGTAAAGCTGTGCACCATTTGGCGGTACTATCTGAGCATGGGCCTGAGCCTATGCAATGTGATAGGACTTTGACCAGGGCTGAACGGCAAGAACACAGACGTCGGAATGGGCTATGTTTTTACTGTGGTGATTCCACTCATGCTATCTCCGATTGTCCTAAGCGCACTAAGCGGTTCGCTAGGTCTGCCACCATTGGTACGGTACAGTCTAAATTTCTATTGTCCGTTACTCTGATTTGCTCTTTGTCATCCTATTCTGTTATGGCATTTGTGGATTCAGGCGCTGCCCTGAATTTGATAGACTTAGAGTATGCTAGGCGCTGTGGTTTTTTCTTGGAGCCCTTGCAGTATCCTATTCCATTGAGAGGAATTGATGCTACGCCTTTGGCCAAGAATAAGCCTCAGTACTGGACCCAATTGACCATGTGCATGGCTCCTGCACATCAGGAGGATATCTGCTTTCTGGTGTTGCATAATCTGCATGATGTGGTCGTTTTGGGGTTGCCATGGCTACAGGTTCATAATCCAGTATTGGACTGGAAATCTGTCTGTGTCCAGCTGGGGTTGCCAGGGGGTACATGGTGATGTTCCATTTTTGTCTATTTTGTCTTCCACTCCTTCTGAAGTTCGAGTTTTTGTCGGATTACCGGGATGTATTTGATGAGCCCAAAGCCAGTGCCCTACCTCCTCATAGGGATTGAAATTGTGCAATTAATTTGATTCCTGGTAGTAAGTTTCCTAAGGGCCGATTGTTCAATTTATCTGTGCCAGAACATGCCGCTATGCGGAGTTATATAAAGGAATCCTTGGAGAAAGGCCATATTCGCCCGTCGTCATCACCGTTGGGAGCAGGGTTCTTTTTTGTGGCCAAGAAGGATGGTTCTTTGAGACCTTGTATTGATTACCGCCTTCTTAATAAAATTACAGTCAAATTTCAGTATCCTTTGCCGTTGCAGTCTGATTTGTTTGCTCATATTAAAGGGGCTAGTTGGTTCACCAAGATAGATCTTCGAGGGGCGTATAATCTTGTGCGTATTAAACAAGGCAATGAATGGAAGACAGCATTTAATATGCCCGAGGGCCATTTTGAGTACCTGGTTATGCCATTCGGGCTTTCCAATGCTCCATCAGTATTTCAGTCCTTTATGCATGACATCTTCCGAGAGTACCTGGATAAATTCCTGATTGTATATTTGGATGATATTTTGGTCTTTTCGGATAATTGGGAGTCTCATGTGAAGCAGGTCAGAATGGTGTTCCAGGTCCTTCGTGCGAGTTCATTGTTTGTGAAGGGGTCAAAGTGTCTCTTTGGAGTTCAGAAGGTTTCATTTTTGGGGTTCATTTTTTCCCCTTCTACTATCGAGATGGACCCTGTTAAAGTCCAGGCCATTTACGATTGGACTCTGCCGACATCTGTAAAGAGCCTGCAAAAGTTCCTGGGCTTTGCTAATTTTTATCAGCGCTTCATCGCTAATTTTTCTAGTGTTACTAAACTGTTGACTGATTTGACCAAGAAGGGTGCTGTTGTGGTCAATTGGTCTTCTGCAGCTGTAGAGGCTTTTCAGGAGTTGAAGCGTCGTTATTCTTCTGCCCCTGTGTTGTGCCAGCCAGATGTTTCGCTCCCGTTTCAGGTTGAGGTTGATGCTTCTGAGATTGGAGCAGGGGCTGTTTTGTCGCAAAGAAGTTCTGATGGCTCGGTGATTAAGCCATGTGCTTTCTTTTCTAGAAAGTTTTCACCTGCTGAGCGTAATTATGATGTTGGTAATCGAGAGTTGTTGGCCATGAAGTGGGCATTCGAGGAGTGGCGTCATTGGCTTGAAGGAGCCAAGCATCACGTGGTGGTATTGACAGATCACAAGAATTTGACTTATCTTGAGTCTGCCAAACGGTTGAATCCGAGACAGGCTCGATGGTCGTTATTTTTCTCCCGTTTTGATTTTGTGGTTTCGTACCTTCCGGGCTCTAAGAATGTGAAGGCTGATGCCCTGTCAAGGAGTTTTGTGCCTGACTCTCCGGGTGTTCCTGAGCCGGCGGGTATTCTCAAAGAGGGGGTAATTTTGTCTGCCATCTCCCCTGATTTGCGGCGGGTGCTGCAAAAATTTCAGGCTGATAGACCTGACCGTTGCCCAGCGGAGAAACTGTCCCTGATAGATGGACTAGTAGAGTTATCTCTGAGATTCATTGTTCAGTGTTGGCTGGGCATCCTGGAATCTTTGGTACCAGAGATTTGGTGGCTAGATCCTTTTGGTGGCCGTCTTTGTCACGGAATGTGCGTTCTTTTGTGCAGTCCTGTGGGACTTGTGCTTGGGCTAAGCCCTGCTGTTCTCGTGCCAGTGGGTTGCTTTTGCCCTTGCCGGTCCCGAAGAGGCCCTGGACGCATATTTCTATGGATTTTATTTCGGATCTCCCCGTCTCTCAAAAGATGTCGGTCATTTGGGTGGTTTGTGATTGCTTTTCTAAGATGGTCCATTTGGTACCCTTGTCTAAATTGCCTTCCTCCTCTGATTTGGTGTCATTATTTTTCCAGCATGTGGTTCGTTTACATGGTATCCCGGAGAACATCATTTCTGACAAAGGTTCCCAGTTTGTTTCGAGGTTTTGGCGATCCTTTTGTGCTAGGATGGGCATTGATTTGTCTTTTTCCTCGGCTTTCCATCCTCAGACAAATGGCCAAACCGAACGAACTAATCAAACTTTGGAAACATATCTGAGATGCTTTGTTTCTGCTGATCAGGATGATTGGGTGTCCTTTTTGCCGTTGGCTGAGTTCGCCCTTAATAATCGGGCCAGCTCGGCTACTTTGGTTTCGCCGTTTTTCTGCAATTCTGGTTTCCATCCTCGTTTCTCTTCAGGGCAGGTTGAGTCTTCGGACTGTCCTGGTGTAGATACTGTGGTGGATAGGTTGCAGCAGATTTGGACTCATGTGGTGGACATTTTGACATTGTCCCAGGAGAAGGCTCAGCGTTTCGCTAACCGCCGGCGCTGTGTGGGTCCCCGACTTCATGTTGGGGATTTGGTTTGGTTGTCGTCTCGTTATGTTCCTATGAAGGTTTCCTCTCCTAAGTTTAAGCCTCGTTTCATTGGTCCGTATAAAATTTCTGAGGTCATCAATCCTGTGTCATTTCGTTTGGCCCTTCCTGCTTCTTTTGCCATCCATAATGTGTTCCATAGGTCGTTGTTGCGGAGATACGTGGCGCCTGTGGTTCCATCCGTTGATCCTCCTGCCCCGGTGTTGGTTGAGGGGGAGTTGGAGTATGTGGTGGAGAAGATTTTGGATTCTCGTATTTCGAGATGGAAACTCCAGTACCTGGTCAAGTGGAAGGGTTATGGTCAGGAAGATAATTCCTGGGTTTTTGCCTCTGATGTTCATGCTGCCGATCTGGTTCGTGCCTTTCATTTGGCCCATCCTGGTCGGCCTGGGGGCTCTGGTGAGGGTTCGGTGACCCCTCCTCAAGGGGGGGGGGTACTGTTGTGAATTCTGTTGTCGGGCTCCCTCCTGTGGTCATGAATGGTACTTCGGCTGGTTCTGTCCATGGACTTCCTCTGGTGGGTGTTTCTGAGTTTCCTTCCACAGGTGACGAGGTTAATTCGTTAGCTGGCTGCTCTATTTAGCTCCACTTGGATCTATGCTCCATGCCACCTGTCAATGTTCCAGTATTGGTCTAGTTCACTCCTGGATCATTCTTGTGACCTGTCTTCCCAGCAGAAGTTAAGTTCCTGCTTGTTTTTCTTTGGTTTGCTATTTTTCTGTCCAGCTTGCTATTTTTTTGTTGTCTTGCTTGCTGGAAGCTCTGGGACGCAGAGGGAGCGCCTCCGCACCGTGAGTCGGTGCGGAGGGTCTTTTTGCGCCCTCTGCGTGGTCTTTTTGTAGGTTTTTGTGCTGACCGCAAAGCAACCTTTCCTATCCTCAGTCTGTTCAGTTAGTCGGGTCTCACTTTGCTAAATCTATTTCATCTCTGTGTTTGTATTTTCATCTTTACTCACAGTCATTATATGTGGGGGGCTGCCTTTTCCTTTGGGGAATTTCTCTGAGGCAAGGTAGGCTTTATTTTCCTATCTACAGGGCTAGCTAGTTCCTTAGGCTGTGCCGAGTTGCATAGGGAGCGTTAGGAGCAATCCACGGCTATTTCTAGTGTGCGTGATAGGATTAGGGATTGCGGTCAGCAGAGTTCCCACGTCCCAGAGCTCGTCCTTATTATCAGTAACTATCAGGTCATTCCGTGTGCTCTTAACCACCAGGTCCATTATTGTCCTGACCACCAGGTCATAACAGGTTCATTTAAGTCCATGCTCGGCTTGGTTATGAGCCTCGGTTAAGCAGTAATGCGTTTCTTAATTTCTGCTAATCGCTGAGCTCTCAAAA
Source organism: Ranitomeya imitator (assembly GCF_032444005.1). NCBI lineage: Eukaryota > Metazoa > Chordata > Amphibia > Anura > Dendrobatidae > Ranitomeya > Ranitomeya imitator. The sequence goes on along the minus strand of NC_091286.1, from coordinate 175,199,654 downwards.
CTAACCAGTTGAGAGCCCTGACCCTGCAGTTTCCAGAAATATGAACTGCCTATTTCTGTGAATATCCTGTGTTGATATATTTGGTCTTAAAATATCACTGTTGCTAAACAAAGGGATTGCCATGTGTTGCTACTCTGTACTTTCAGTTTCACATCTGCATGCAGGAGGGGGGATGGTTTAGAATTTCACAAAGCTGATAGGCAAGAGTGAGAAGTGTATTCACCCACAGGCAGCTGGGGGGAAGAGAGGGGTCAGAAAGCCCACAGCAGGGGCGGATTACAATAGGGTCAATCTGGGCGGTAGCCCAGGGCCCAGTGGTGTGGGGGGGCCCTGGGCTACCGCTCAGATTGCCCGCCGCCATCAGGGCATTACTGCCCTGACTGGCATATGGGCCCGGTGGGCAGAGGGGGCCCGCATCGGGCCCTGTCTCGTCTGCTCACCGGGCCCCTACCGGCGCTGCGGCAGTTTCACCTATTGATGTGCGGGTGCGCGTCAATAGTTAACAGCCGCCAGCCAATTGGAGGCTGGCAGCTGAAGTTGGCCGCACGCGCAGCGCACACGTCGCCAGCATCTGACGTCATTGTCAGTCGCTGGCGAGTGCGCGCTGCTGGAGGGAGCTCGCCGCTGGAGCGCACAGGTCAGGTGAGGAGAATTGCTAATGGCAATCCGGGAGGCCCGGGCGGGCCAGAATGCTGGACGCTGTCTGTGGGCAATATGCTGGACACACTGGGGCAGATTGCTGGTGGACACAATGTATGGGGGCAATGCTGGACACACTGTCTGGGGGCAATGCTGGAGACACTGGGGCAGATTGCTGGACACACTGGGGGTAATATGCTGGACACACTGGGGCAGATTGCTGGACACACTGTCTGGGGGCAATGCTGGACACACTGGGGCAGATTGCTGGACACACTGGGGGCAATGCTGGACACACTGTGGCAGATTGCTGGACACACTGGGGGCAATGCTGGACACACTGGGGCAAATTGCTGGTGGACACACTGCCTGGGGGCAATGCTGGAGACACTGGGGCAGATTGCTGGACACACTGTCTGGGGGCAATGCTATACACACTGGGGCAGATTGCTGGACACTGGGGCAATATGCTGGACATACTGGGGCAGATTGCTGGACACACTGGGGGTAATATGCTGGACACACTGGGGCAGATTGCTGGACACACTGGGGGCAATATGATGGAGTCAGACACTGGGGCAGATTGCTGGACACACTGGGAGCAATGCTGGACACACTGGGGCAGATTGCTGGACACACCGGGGGCAGGACTGGAGGCATGGGCAGAATGTAGATATGGGGCATGATTGGAGACACGGGGCAGAATGAAAGACATGGGGCAGGATTGGATCATGAGTCAGGATCGATACGATGGAGAAAGATGGGGCAGGATGGGGTGATCATATGGGGTAGAATGGATACTCATGAGGGCAGGATGCGAGAACATATGGTTGGAGCCAGGAATGAGATAAATGGGGCCAGGATGGGGAATATTATTACCATAGGGGCTAATTAAGGGATATTATTACTGCAGTGATGTATTTATTTTATTTTTTGAGTATACTGTTTTAAATGGGGGGGGCGGTTCTGTTACTGTGCAGAGTGACACTATCGCCTTTTTTTCTTCATGTGGTGTAATGTAGAAGTTGTGAAAAATTAAGTAATGTGTTCTGCAAGCGGAGCTTGAGATAACTCTGTTATTTCCTGCAGAGACGAGTCCTGGCTGGAAGAAATGATGGCGGTCTGTGCTGGATGAAAGATGAAGTACTTCACCTGGAGACTAGGGTTGAGCGACTTTTAGTTTTTTAGGGTCGAGTCGGGTTTCGCGAAACCCGACTATCTCAAAAGTCGAGTCGAGTGGAATCGGCCAATTATCGCGAAAAGTCGGGGATCGACCGAAACACGAAACCCAATGCAAGTCAATGGGGGAGCATAGTCGGCAGTGAGTGGAGGCCAGGAAAACATGTACAGTGCCCATTTTAATGGCAAAAACATACATTCTTCTTACTGAAGCTTGTCAATGTTAATTTACCTTATAATAATAGTAAGGCATTGGAAATTGGGGGTCATTTGGCTAAAGTTGTGGGGGGTAGGGCTGGTTCAAGTATTTAGTGGGCCCAGGAAATCTGGACCACGTCACGGCACTGAAGCAGGGAGAGGTAAGTATTTAAACTTTGCAAGTGCTGTGATCCTGAGCAAGGAGGGGGGGCCCACTCGTTGGCATTGGCACTGGCACAGGGCCCCTCAAAGTACGGCGGTGTGTTTGCACGGCGGAGGCGCCTCCCACCGGCAGCGACACTTTTGCATACTATGAGGGGCCCTGTGCCAGTGACGTCGCCAACAAGTATTCCTCCCCCCACCTGATGAAGGAACCTGCACTTTCATCTGCACCTTCCTCTTTGTCCCCGTGTAAGGTGGTATGGTATGCGGGAAGAGGAACCTGACTTTCAGCAGGGTCACAATCTTGCTGTGTAGCGTGCACGGGGAATGTTGCGTTATGGGTCAACGTAACAGCAGACTCATCTATAACTGGCTGAGCAATGGGCGGGATGAGGAGGAAACACAGATATAGGCCCAAAGAATAAAGTGGGCTAAATGCAGTTCAAAATTGGTGACACGACTAACCAGGGGGCATTGCTTTGTTCAGTGGAGGACAACTGTAATGAGAGGCTGACACAGAGAGTAGGTCCAAATCAGTAAGTAGTCTAAATGCAGTTCAAAATTGGCAACAGTAGTAAACAGGCGGCACAGCTTTGTTCAGTGGAGGAGAACAGCAAGGAGCGGCAGACACCGATAGTAGGCCCCAACCCAACTAGTAGGCCAAATGCAGTCTAACATTAACAACTACTTAACGAGATCCTGAAAATGGAATTTCAGGACAGGAAACCAGGAGAACAGCAAGGAGCGGCAGACACTGTTAGTAGGCCCCAACCCAACTAGTAGGCCAAATGCAGTTGTTCTATTTAACAACTATTTAACAAGAGCCTGAAGATAGAAGCTCAGGAAAGGCAACCAGGAGAACACCACTGTTAGTAGGCCCCAACCAAACTAGTAGCCCCACTGCAGTTTTAAAATTCCGATAGGCTGAAAACCTGATAATTGCAGCAGAGGACAGCTGTATTGAGTGGCGCAGCCAGACACTGCAAGTAGGCCTTACACCACAAAGTTGGCTCGACGCAGGTTTAAAAAATGTTACATGGGTACACGGTCTGCATTGGTGTGCTCAGTGGAGGACAATTGGAAGGAGGGACCGCAGAAAGACTTAGTAGGCCTAAAATAACAGAATTAGCTCTATGCAGCTTTGATTATGTGGCAACCTGGAGAACACCTTGGAGCGCCAGACACCATCTCTACAACCCAGACCCAACTTGTAGGCCTAATGCAGTGCTGTTTCAACAACTACTTAACAAGAGCATGAAGATTGAAGCTATGGAGAGGCAACCTGGAGAATACCTTGGAGCGGCAGACACTGTTAGTAGGCCCCAACCAAACTAGTAGCCCCTCTGCAGTTGTTCGATTAAAAAACTATGTAACAAGAGCCTGAAGATTGAAGCTCAGGAAAGGCAACCAGGAGAACACCTTGGAGAGGCAGACACTGTTAGTAGGCCCCAACCAAACTAGTAGCCCCACTGCAGTTCTTCGATTAAAAAACTATTTAACAAGAGCCTGAAGATTGAAGCTCAGGAAAGGCAACCAGGAGAACACCTTGGAGCGGCAGACACCGTCTCTCCAAACCAGACCCAACTTGTAGGCCTAATGCAGTGTTGTTTCAACAACTACTTAACAAGAGCTTCAAGATAGAAGCGAGGGAGAGAACACCTTGGAGCAGAAGACTCAGTTTGTAGACCACAATGAAACTTGTGGCCCCAATGCAGTTTTATAATTCTGACAAGCTGAAAATCCGCCTTTTTTTTTTTTTTTTTTAGAGGAGGACAGCTGTATTAACTGGCGTAGACAGACACTGCTAGTAGGAAAAGAAACAGAATATGCGGCAGCACTCACCCAACTTCGTGTGGTCCAATGCTTTATTTAAGACATGAAGAAATACAGCTTCACGGTCCGAGGGAGTGCAGATGGAGGGGAGGTGAGCAGGGAATGACGACGGCCGTTTCACGCTGATCCAAGTGCTTCTATGGGTCTGGTAGCAAGGGAAGTGACGCCGGCTCAAGTAGGTGAGAGCAAACCACCCCCACCCCGCCACACGCCCACAATCCCGATACCAAATGAAACAGGTGCATGACATACAAAACATTTAAATATATTAAAAACAAACTTTCCTGGTAAACAAACATGAAAAAGAGTCCGGACTGAATATAATACCAAAAACTGTATACCTCCGACATGAGCGCATAATCTAGCGTACAGGAATTTTACCTAGATGGGCGGAGAGACAAATACAATGTAGCATAATATACAAACGTGCTGTATCTCCTCTGTCTTAGGGAAATGTTACACACTAAACCACGGGGAGAAGGAAAGGGAGAGAGAGGAAAAACACCGGATGTCATGAAAGACTACCAAATTAAGCGGGCTATAAAAAGACAGACATATCAATCCTGTCATTAAAGCCAGCGGGACCAGTGGCTTTCGTGCGCATGATCCACCGCGCCTCTGCCCTCAATAAAAATTTGTGTAAATCCCCCCCTCCTACTGGTAACGTTACCCTTTCTATGCCGGCAAACGTGAGAATCTCAGATTTACCTGCATGCATCTCCCTCACGAGGTTAATAAGCCTAGGAACACCCTTCCCCGTCTGAATAGATCGAACATGTTCCCTAAACCGCACGTATAACGGGCGTATCGTCTTCCCTACATAAAACCTTTTGCAAGGACCGAAAATGACATACACCACGTAATCCGTTTTGCAAGAGATAAACTGTTGTACCGTGTGACTAATGGGACCTATGCTCATGCTACGTCCGATGACATGACGTGCACAAAAATGGCATTGCCCGCAACGATAATTGCCTATGAGGGTCGACCGCTCCAACCAATTGACCCGAGTCCCTGACAGCCGATTATGGACCAAAACGTCCTATTGGAAATCAAGGGCCCCCCCGAGGCCTTCCCCGAGAGGTCCTTATCCCTCTCCAATACGTGCCAATGGCGTCTAATCGATGCCCTGATTTCTTGGTCCAACGGACCATACCTAAAGCAAAAGGTAAAACGCGGTTCAGCTAAGCTCTGTTTTCCTCTGTTCTGTGTCTCTGTATTAGAATTCACCCTATTCATGGCTGTGTCTAACAAGGCTTTGGGGTAACCCCTCTCCCGCAGACGTTGACAAAGTTCCCCGGATTGCTGTTCAAACCCTCTCTGGGTGCTATTCACCCTCCGAGTTCTAAGTAGTTGACTGTAAGGAAGGGAGCGTTTAACATGCGCGGGATGGAAACTATTAAAATGCAAGACAGCATTGGTGGCAGTGGGCTTCCGATGAATAGATGTGCAGATATCCCCATCCTGGACTGTGACCAGCACGTCCAGGAATTCCAAACGACAGCCCCCAAACACAGAAGTAAAGCTCATCCCCGTCTGGTTAGTGGTGTTCAAATAATCCACAAAAAGTCCAAATTCCTCCTCCGTTCCGTCCCACACCAGGAACACATCATCGACATATCTCAAAAAAAGTTTAATGTGCTTGAGGAAAGTATTACTGCCTGAATACACATAATCCTCCTCAAACACAGCCAAAAAAAGGTTGGCGAAAGTGCATGCGACCGGCGTCCCCATGGCAGTCCCGGTGGTCTGATGATACCATGTATCCAAAAAAGTAAAGGCGTTATGGGTAAGTACAAAACTAAGCCCATCGCACACAAAATCGACAAAGGCTCGACTCCTATCAGTAGTGCATAAAACACGTCTGATGCAGTCGACCCCAAGCGATTGTGGGATACTGGTGTAGAGGTTGACCACATCAATGGACGCCAAGGAGAACCCCGGCCGCCATGCAAAATCACGAATGTGATTCAGAAAGGACTTAGTGTCCCGGGTGTGGGACGGGACGGAGACCAGCAGGGGATGCAACAACCACTCCAAATACTGTGAAAGGGGTTCAGTCAGAGAACCCACCCCCGAGACAATAGGTCTACCGGGGGGCTGAGTGACTGACTTGTGCACCTTCGGGAGATAATATCAATATGGTTTGGTGGGAAATTGTGGAAAAAGTTTTTCCGCTTTGCTCTGGGTAATCACTCCTTTTTCCACCGAAACCCTCAAAAACGATTGCAATTCAATCTTAAATTTATTTGTGGGATCTTTAAGCAATCTGCAATACGTACTATCGTCTGAAAGCTGCCGCATAGCTTCCGTCACGTACGCCTCCCTAGATAACAAAACCGTCTTCCCACCTTTGTCCGCCGGACGCAGAATAACATCAGACCAACCAGCCATTTCCCTCAAAGCCATTCTCTCAGAGGTGGCCAAATTCTGGGATGCCTTTTTATACACCAAGGCCTCCATGTCATTGATGACCAGGGTCTCAAACAAATCCGCCATGTTCCCTGGGGAAACTGGTGGTATATACGTTGAGGGGACACCCCCCACGAAAGGGGTAGAATCTAAGGGTACAGTCATATTGTGCGATCCCTCCGGATCATTCAAACTCAACAATAAAGCGGCGTCATCTCGACAATTCGCCAACGCTTCCCTGGGAGAACCTGCCAGAAAGCCCAAGGGTCCTATACGGCAGGGACGTTCCCCCTCCGGGACAGTCACTGCAGTGGAACCAGATGAAAAAGCTTTATGCAGATGGATCTTCCTTATCGCCTTAAATAAGTCAATCTGAAACTCAGTGAAATCAAAGCCATCAGGGATACAATAATTCAGGCCTTTGGCCAACAAATTAAGGTGTGCTGGTTCTAACACGCGATTCGTCAAATTAATGACACAGTCCTCAGGTGAAGCAGATGTTAATGCCCCTGTCTCCAGGAGACATTCTTCCTCTTGTGCCCCCAGCCGGGGGTATACCCTCTGCTTCCTCTTCCCCTATGGGTCCTTCACCTAATGGGAGTACGGCAGTTGCAGAGGATTCGGAGGTTGATCCCTCCATTGGTTCTAGGTTCGAGAACCCTCCTTCACTGAGACTCGAATCAGATTCAGTGGTTAGATAGTCACCCTGACGGCGTTGGTTGCGTTTTCTAAATTTTCGTTTTTTCTTGCCAGCTCTATTCTTCTCAGAAACAAATTGGTGACTATCCTTCTGGGCTTTTTGCCAAGAAAATACCTGCCCAGAATCATAATCATTTTTGTCTCTAATAAATTTGTCCCTTTTTCTCTGTTTAATCTCCGCTTGGATGGGAATGAGTTTACTGTCCAGCTTTTTATTGAAAGAAATCCATTGGCTCTCCGTCAATCTGCTTTTTAATTCCGATTGCGTCTTCATGATTTCTGTATTTAGTATATCATAATTCAGTATATTGGATTTGAGCACTAAAGATAGCAGCTCCTGGGAACTGCTAGTAGGCCTTACACCACAAAGTAGGCTCACTGCAGGATGACAAAAAGTTACATGGGTACACGGTCGGCATTGGTGTGCTCAGCGGAGGACAAATGGAAAGAGGGACCGCAGACAGACTTAGTAGGCCTAAAATAAAAAAAAATTAGGCTCAAAGCAGTTTCAATTATCTTGCAGGGGTACACAGGCAGCATTGGTGTGTTCAGCGGAGGACAATTGGAAGGAGGGACCACAGACAGACTTAGTAGGCCTAAAATAAAAAAAATTTGGCTCAAACCAGTTTGAATCATCTTGCAGGGGTACACAGGCAGCATTGGTGTGTTCAGCGGAGGACAATTGGAAGGAGTGTCTGACACAGTTAGTACTCCCAAAAAATAAATAGATGTTAATGTCTCGCAAAACAACAAAACCAAAAAACAAAAGGGTGGCATACTTAGGTACAGGGGTGGGCTCCTCTGCTGAGTTTCAAACATAGTAATTTGGCGCTAAGTATTTACTGGTGTCAATATAGGACACTGACCCTGACTATTTTAACTAGCATCATACATGTCAACAAATTGGTATTGTCAGTGCCAGGCATTGAAGGATGTCAGTGCATAGACTAAACATTGGTGGAGCTGTGAGAGATAATTATGCAAGTGGTAGAGCACTGTTTGAGCTGGGGGGGGAACTCTCTTGTGGCCGGCGGTACAGGCCCAGGGCCCCTCATGTTACAATGGTGTGTCTGACGTTGGGTGCGCACCACCACCGCCAGAGACACTTTATTGTACTATGAGGGACCCAGTTGCAGTGCCGTCGACCAAAAGCGGGCACACCCACCTCTTCAGACAAACGGCACTCTCACGGGTGCTTGCGCTAAGCGGTGCGACCACGGCCCCGTGGGGGGAGTTAGCCCATTTAGGGAGGTGTAAACATGTTGTATGCTGGACAAACAGCTGCTGCAAATTAAGAGATTGGAACAGTCAGTAAGATGAGTCCACAAGCAAAACCTTTTTATAGGAAAGCTAGGTGTCAGCCGGGAAAGGTGGGGCAAAATAATTCGAAATCCATGAGTGGTTCATTTTTATGAAGGTTAGATCATCAACATTTTGGGTAGCCAGACGAGTCCTTTTTTCGGTCAATGTTGAACCAGCAGCACTGAATACTCTTCCTGATAGCACACTATCTGCTGAGCAAGCAAGCTCCTGCAATGCATATTCTGCCAATTCAGGCCAGGTGTCTATTTTGGATGCCCAGTAATCAAATGGGAATGACGGTTGAGGGAGAACATCGATAAGGGATGAAAAATAGTTAGTAACCATACTGGACAAATTTTGTCTCCTGTCACTTTGAATTGATGCTGCAGTACCTGTCCTGTCTGCGGTCATTGCGAAATCACTCCACAACCTGGTCAGAAAACCCCTCTGTCCAACGCCACTTCTGATTTGTGCAACTCTAACACCTCTGCCCTGTTGCCCCCTGCAGCTCGTGTGAGAACCATCACCGGCGCTGTGTGCTGGGAATGCCTGAATCAAACGGTCTACAAGAGTTGCTTGTTTGGTTGCTAATATTTGTTCGAGGTTCTCATGTGGCATGATATTTTGCAATTTGCCTTTATAGCGAGGATGAAGGAGGCAGGCCAACCAGTAATAGTCATCGGTCATCATTTTAATAATGCGTGGGTCCCTTTTGAGGATACGTAAGGCATAATCCGCCATGTGGGCCAAAGTTCCAGTTGTCAAATCTGCGGTTGTGCTGGGTTGAGGGGCAGTTTCAGGCAAATCTACGTCACTTGTCTCCCTAAAAAAACCTGAACCCGGCCTTGCAACGCCACCAGTTACTATTGGCCCCGGAGAAGCTTCCTCATTCAAAAAATACTCAACCCCATCATCCCCCTCGTCCTCCTCCTCTTTGCCCGCTACCTCATCCTGTAGACTGCCCTGACCAGACAATGGCTGACTGTCATCAAGGCTTCACTCTTCCTCGGCTGCAGACGCCTGCTCCTTTATGTGCATCAAACTTTGCATCAGCAGACGCATTAGGGGGATGCTCATGCTTATTATGGCGTTGTCTGCACTAACCAGCCGTGTGCATTCCTCAAAACACTGAAGGACTTGACACAGGTCTTGTACCTTCGACCACTGCACACCTGACAACTCCATGTCTGCCATCCAACTGCCTGCTTGTGTATGTGTATCCTCCCACAAATACATAACAGCATGCCTCTGTTCGCACAGTCTCTGAAGCATGTGCAGTGTGGAGTTCCACCTTGTTGCAACGTTGATGATTAGGCGATGCTGGGGAAGGTTCAAAGACCGCTGATGGTTCTGCATACGGCTGGAGTGCACGGGCGAACGGCGGATATGCGAGCAAAGTCTGCGCACTTGGAGGAGCAGGTCGGGTAACCCCGGATAACTTTTCAGGAAGCACTGCACCACCAGGTTTAAGGTGTGAGCCAGGCAAGGAATGTGTTTCAGTTGTGAAAGGGCTATGGCAGCCATAAAATTCCTTCCGTTATCACTCACTACCTTGCCTGCCTCAAGATGTACAGTGCCCAGCCATGACTGAGTTTCTTTCTGCAAGAACTCGGACAGAACTTCCGCGGTGTGTCTGTTGTCGCCCAAACACTTAATTACCAATACAGCCTGCTGACGCTTGCCACTAGCTGTCCCATAATGGGACACCTCGTGTGCAACAGTGGCAGCTGCGGATGGAGTGCTCGTGCGACTGCGGTCTGTGGACGAGCTCTCGCTTCTGCAGGAGGATGAGGAGGAGGGGAGGCGAACGCCTACAGCCAACTGTTTCCTAGACCGTGGGCTAGGCAAAACTGTCCCAATATTGCTCTCCCCTTTGGACCCTGCATCCACCACATTAACCCAGTGAGCCGTGATGGACACGTAACGTCCCTGGCCATGCCTACTGGTCCATGCATCTGTTGTCAGGTGCACCTTTGTACTCACAGATTGCCTGAGTGCATGGACGATGCGGTCTTTTACATGCTGGTGGAGGGCTGGGATGGCTTTTCTCGAAAAGAAGTGTTGACTGGGTAGCTCGTAGCGTGGTTCTGCGTAGTCCTTAACCGGTAAGGCATCATCTATATTGAGATTAGTCTAGCAATGTGAGCGTTCAAACCCTGTGTACGCGGATGCGAGGATGAGTACTTCCTTTTCCTAATGAGAGTCTCGTAGGATGAGCTGGACTGGAGAGCTGCAGGTCGTGGAACTAGCGGGGGTGCCGGTGGACATGGCAGACAGAGAGGGTTGGAGATGGTATTCTTGCTGGTGCCCTACATGCAGGGTTTCCTACTACGAAACTGGTGATTCCCTGACTGCTTTGGCCTGGCGATGAAATCTGCACATTTACTGCAGGTGGTGCGGGAAATGGTGGGCTTACAGTGAGGAAAGGATGTAGCGGTGCTGACTAGCTTCATTGGCCGAGGGTGCTACAACCTTAAGGGACGTTTGGTAGTGAGTCCAGGCTTGCAAATGCATGGTGGTTAAATGTCTACGCATGCAACTTGTATTTATACTTTTAAGATTCTGACCTGTGCTTAAGGTAGTTGAACATTTTTGACAGATGACTTTGCGCTGATCATTTGGATGTTGTTTAAAAAAATGCCAGACTGCACTCTTTGTACTATCGGATATCTTTTTAGGCATTGCAGACTGAGCTTCTTTAACCGGATGTCCACGCTGTCCTACAACTGGTTTTGGTTTTGCCACGTGTTTTTGGCCAGATACGGGCCTGTCAGATGGAACCTGTTGCGATGTTGATGCCTTCTGTGGCTCCTCCTCCTCCGCTTCAGAGCTACTGCCGCCTGCACCCTGTTGCCCCAATGGTTGCCAATCGGGGTCAACAACTGGGTCATCTATGACCTCCTCTTCTAACTCGTGTGCAACTTTGTCTGTGTCACCGTGTAAGCCGGTGGTATAGCGTTCGTGACAGGGCACCATCGTCTCATCAGGGTCTGCTTCTGGATCAGTACACTGCGAGGGCAATGTTCTGGTCTGAGTCAAAGGAACAGCATAGTATTCTGGCTGTGGCTGTGCATCCGTGCACTCCATGTCCGATTCAACTTGTAATGGGCATTGCCTGTTAACGGTTTCACTTTCTAACCCAGGAACGGTATGTGTAAAGAGCTCCATGGAGTAACCCGTTGTGTCGCCTGATGCATCCTTCTTTGTTGTTCTTGGTGAAGAAGACAAGGAAGCAACTTGTGCCTGACCGTGAACATCCACTAACGATGCGCTGCTTTTACATTTAGCAGTTTCAGAAGAGGAGGCGAAAGAGCTAGAGGCTGAGTCAGCAAGGAAAGCGAAAACTTGTTCTTGCTGCTTTGGTTTTAAAAGCGGTTTTCCTACTCCCAGAAAAGGGAGCGTTCGAGGCCTTGTGTAGCCAGACGACGAACCTGGCTCAACAACTCGAGACTTAGGTGCTATATTGCTTTTCCCACGACCACCTGATGCTCTACCACCACTACCATCATTACCAGCTGGCAATGACCGCCCACGGCCACGACCTCATCCACCAGACTTCTTCATTGTTTGAGAAACATAACCAAACTAACGGTATTTGTTACTGTAAAACCAGTTACAAGGTGAACTCAAACTTCTGTTGGATTTATATATCCCTTTATAGGTGGGTGAGACTGCAGGGAAAATCAGGCCCAATGTATATGTATATGTCACAGTACACAGCTTCAGTGGCAGACAGATATGCCACTAACAGGACTGACGCTGATGCAGACACTAACAATTCAAATGTCCCCCTTTTTATTTTTTCTGGGAGAATATTGAAGAAATGTGGCCCACTCTCATACAGTATATGTTCTGTGGCACAAAATTTGAGACAGGTGGCACACACAGGAGCGGCACTGAAGCAGAAATGCCAATCTTAATCTCCCACTATTTTTTTTTTCAGGGAGAATTTAAAAGAAATCTGACGCAGTATTACACACTAGGTTTAATGTGGCACACAATTTGAGACAGGTGGCACACACAGGAGTGGCACTGAAGCAGAAATGCCAATCTTAATCTCCCACTATTTTTTTTTTTCAGGGAGAATTTAAAAGAAATCTGGCCCAGTATTACACACTAGGTTTAATGTGGCACACAATTTGAGACAGGTGGCACACACACGAGTGGCACTGAAGCAGAAATGCCAATCTTAATCTCCCACTATTTTTATTTATGGGAGAATTGGCAAGAAATCAGGCCCACTGTTAGACTGTATGTTTTCTGTGCCAGAAAATGAGACACAGATGCCACACACGGGACTGCCACTGATACAGATTTGCCAATTTTAATCTGCACCTTTTTTTTTCCTTCAGGGAGACTAGTGAATAAATCTGGGCCACTGTATTAAAGTATATTTTCTGTGGCAGAAAGTGGCTTGAAGAGATATAACGAAACAAAAAAAAAAAAAAGGGACTGTACTACAATTACTATCTCCCTGCAGTAATCTCAGCAATGTATGGCAGGCAGCAATAACAAGGAGTGGACTGCTGCACAAAAAAAGTCAAAAGTGTGGACAAACAAACAAGAAAGCTGGAAGGAGTTACAGGATTTGTGCTTTGAAAAAAGCAGTTGGTTTGCACAGCGGTGTACAAACAGCAATGCAGCTGTCTAGGGCAGCCCAATAAGCTACAGTGCTGAGGAAAAAAAATGTAGCCTCCACTGTCCCTGCTAAGAAAAGGTGGTGTTGGACAGTGGAAATTGCTACAGCACAAGCGGTTTGTGGGTTTATATTCCCTGCCTAACGATATCCCTGCTTCTGACGAAGCGGCAGCAACCTCTCCCTATGCTCAGATCAGCAGCAGTAAGATGGCGGTCGGCGGGAACGCCCCTTAATAGCCCCTGTGACGCCGCAGAAAGCAAGCCAATCACTGTAATGCCCTTCTCTAAGATGGTGGGGACTGAGACCTATGTCATCATGCTGCCCACACTCTGCGTCCACCTTCATTGGCTGAGAAATGGCGCTTTTCATGTCATTGAAACGCGACTTTGGCACGAAAGTCGCGAACCGCATGGCCGACCCCACACAGGGATCGGGTCGGGTTTCATGAAACCCGACTTTGCCAAAAGTCGGCGACTTCTGAAAATGACCGACCCGTTTCGCTCAACCCTACTGGAGACGTCACTGGTGAGTCAGTGTGTTACCTATACACTGACACTATACACTGTATACTATATACAGAGGTCCTGTGTATAATGTCACCGGTGATCACTGTATTACCTCTACACAGACACTGCATACTAGGTACAGATCTCCTGTGAATACTGGCACTTATGGTGATAGTATTGTTTTTTTATTATTACTGATCAGTATTGTAGTATTCAGTCACTATGTGGTGGTAATATGTGGTTTGGAAATGGTGTTGTGGTATTTGTCCCTTGTATGTGCTATTTGGTCACCAAGTGCGGTGGTATTTGTTCCTTGTATGTGATATTGGTCATTTTAAAAATTGAAAAATAAATCAAAATATGCCTAAATTGTATTGCATATTTTAACAAATATTTAATAGGTTACAGTAGAGTAGGGCCCGGCCATTTTTCTGGAATAATCTGGTTCAGGTATATCATGACCCCCGTCACATGACCGGGGGGGAAGGGAGCACAGTGTCTGAACAGCCCGGGTCCCTGGCTAACCTTAATCCACCCCTGGCCCACAGCGTGTATCTGTACACAGACCTCATGGATGTAGCAGAGCTGAGTGTGTGTAATAATATAGAATCAAATATAATATTCCTGACAGGACTCTTTTATGATGATTGACGGTTGCGGTATTTTTTTGACTGTCGGTTGCGCTTTTTTATCATGATTGACGGTTGTGCTCTTTTTTGATGACTGTTGGTTGCACTTTTATGGTGATTGACTGTTCCGCTCTTTTTTGATGACTGCTGGTTGCAATCTTTTTTGATGACTGTCGGTTGTGCTCTTTTACGCGTCTCAATGTGAAGCTCCGACAAGAAAAAAGAGAAAAAGGACGCTGCTATAAATTGCACACCACCCAGTATATAAACATACAGAAAAAACACTTTATTGGCATAAACAATAAAAACAATTAAAAACACTACGCCACTGTAAACCACCTGGATACATAATGTACATGCATATATACAAACAATGACTGTACAGCTTATCAATGTGTCCTAAGACAAATATAAAAACATATATATGGTAATAACGTCCTACCTAACGGCTCATGGGGGATCTAAAACATATACATAATGACCCCCAAAAACCTCTTGGTCCAAAGCCATTACAGGAGACAGACTACCCGTTTGAATCGTGGAGTGAGGCTTAGGGGGTCTTTTCCCTGTGGGGACTGTAACATCTGTCCCCACATGGGTCCTACCAGAGAATTTTTTCAAAACCCCATTGATGGTTCAATGTATAGACTTGGAGGATATATCAACTGTAGGACTAGATGTGTCATTTATGTCCTCATCTGTCCATGCAAGATGGTCTATGTGGGTCAGACCTCTCAAGAATTACGATGGAGGATTCAAAAACACTTCTCAACAATAAACCTGGCAAGAAGTGACATTGAGAGGGGAAGGACTCTGACCCCGGTAGCGGCCCACTTTTTAACACATCATTCTGGCAGCACATTGAATACACGGGTGGTTGGACTGGAAAAAATCTCTATGTCAGAGAGGGGGGCTCCCTTAAGAAACGTTTACTTCAAGTAGAGTCACGGTGGATTTTTAATTTAGGATCTGTTGCTCCCACAGGTCTAAATGAGGAGTTATTATTCACCGGATTCCTTGGCTAATCTACATATATATGGACCATTGGAATGTGTTCCTTTTTGCGAAGTTAAAGCAACTACTGACTAATACAATGGGACTCTGTTCTGAATATGAAGCAAGCATTATAGATGGGCACTTCGCCGGGACTTTCATCTACGGGAGGAAGAGTTTTTGGATTAAGGACTATTCGGGACTATTCAGGGATCTACCGTCTCTTATTATTAATTTTGATATATGTCAGATGTGTATTTTTCGTCTCGCTGGCCTTGGGCCACTGTGTGGATTCTCCGGTACTACTTTCGCGATTGGTCTATAGGGGCTGTATTGAAAATTTGGTTGGCTCATGGGGGCAGGTAGGGTATATGGGGGTGTTTTGCTCCCTGGACGTGTGACGGCGGTCGTAGGGTAAGTTGGACCTAATTATATATTATCTTCGTGGGTGCTTTATGGACCTATTTTGGTCTTTATAAGTTGGACCCTTCTGGTTGATAGGATAATTATGCACCTTTATATTATGGGTTTATTTCTATCGGCTCTAGGTTTATGGGTGGCTTTGGGTCCCCTTTTATAAAATTTGATAGGTACCTTTCCTATATGTGTTATATCTCCACTTAAAAGGAGATGAGATTGTTGGTCATGGGGCAATATGTGTCAAGCTATTTATTCATATTTATGACATATACTATAATACAATAAATGTTGATTTATAATATTGGTTGTTTATATTATTATTGATTTCTGTGGTGGTTGTTGAGTAGTTGGGCCCCCCTTCCTCTTCCCCCCCCCCTTTTCTCCATGGGGGTGATATGAGAGATATAGGAAACCCTCTGCATGTATGGTATATATGTGGTATGGGGGGTGTGTGTGGTTGGTATGTGCTTTGTATATGGGTTCAGATGCTTGGATGTTTTCTGTGTGTTGTATGAATCCTTGTGATGTGGATGCTGTATTTATATGTTAGTGGGGTATATGTGGTTTGAATGTATTGTGTATGTGGATTCATGTGTATGGGGTTTGATATATTTGATATATTACATACATACATATCCTTGGTTGGTTTCTCTACATACCTTATTTCCCCTGGTATTAATGCATTAATACATTGGCCCTTTTAACACATTTTCCCTCCATTACATCTTTTCGATCTATAGGGATCTGTTTATATTTGGGGATTGTACTATTGTGTACACCCAGGGTCTATTCCCTGACCATGTCTTTGCTATTATGTTCCTGCTATTTTGCTTGAACCTTCTTTTCCCTCTCCTGCTCTCTTTTTATATGAGCCTCTTTATTAAGTTCTCCCCTTATATGGGCCCCCGCTCTGTGCTTGCTTGGGATTAGTTCCAGGGCGTGCACAGTGGGGTGCCCCCCCCCCCCGTTTTTGATCTAGTTATATGGGTGCATGGTTAATTATGTCCCCTAGGCACAGTTGCGGACGCGCCCTGGCCTTCTCTTGTGTGTGCTTCTTTTGCCACTTTGTTTGGTGACGCTGACTGGGCTTTTATGCCCAGCTTTACTTTTAGCGGCGCACGGCTGTTGAAGCGGCTGCTGAAGCGGCTGCTGGGTAGTGGCACTGATATCCACACAGGCGCAGTTCAGCCCATTATTGTTTTCGGTTCCGTCTGCGCACGCGCGTACTATATGCAGCCTTGGTGCGGCTGCTTGTATCTTTATAGTAGCGCCGGCGTCCACACAGGCGCAGTACGGCTTCTGGCTCCATGTCCCCGTTTGGGTCCACGCATGCGTGCTTGCGATTATCCTCCTTGTTGGGCGCAGGCGCAGTATGGCTTCTTGCTCCGTGCCCCTGGATGGGTCCACGCATGCGCATATGCTATCACCCTCAAGGAGGGGCGCAGGCGCGTTACATGCTGGATCTTCTTAGTATTCTGAGGCAGGTTATTTCCGGTTTGGGGGCGACACACTGCTTTGCTCCCATGACAGGATCCTACACACACCGGTAGGTGTTTGAAGCAATTATTATGGGTCTATATAAGCACTTGGGCACTATCTGACCACATACTTCCCCTGACGAAGCCTCATTGAGGAGGCAATACGCGTGGGGCTATGGTCCACTGGCCCCCTGGATGCTTCAGCTTATCGATTCATAGGTTGGTATGTGTCCTTATTGGGGATATCTTGCCCCTATGACTTAGGCCAGCTTCACACGTCAGTGGCTCCGGTACGTGAGGTGACAGTTTCCTCACGTACCGGAGCCACTGACACACGTACAAACATAAAAATCAATGCATCTTTTCAAATGTCATTGATTTTTTGCAGACCGTGTCTCCATGTGCCAAACACGGAGACTTGTCAGTGTTCGTGGGAGCGCACGGATTACACGGACCCATTAAAGTCAATGGGTCCGTGTAAAACACGTACCGCACACGGACATTGTCCATGTGCAGTCCGTGTGCCGTGCAGGAGACAGCGCTACATTAAGCGCTGTCCCCCTCACTAGTGCTGAAGCCGCGATTCATATGTTCCCTGCAGCAGCGTTTGCTGCAGGGAAGATATGAATATTAGTGTTTAAAATGCAGATCCAGGTCCCCCCTCCCACCCCCTGTGCGTCCCCCCCCCTCCGCTGTGATTAAAATACTCACCTAGCTTCCGGATCCCTCGCCGCAGCGTCCTCTCCTGGCCGCATAGTCTCCTGTATGCGGTCACGTGGGGCTGCCGATTACAATCATGAATATGCGGCTCCACCTCCCAAAGGGGTGGAGCCGCATATTCAGTACTGTAAATGAGCGGCCACACGTGACCGCATACAGGAGACAATGCGGCCAGGAGTGCACAGGGGGTGTGAGGGAGGGGGGACCTGGATCTGCATTTTAAACACTAATATTCATATCTTCCCTGCAGCAAACGCTGCTGCAGGGAACATATGAATGGGGCTTCAGTACGATGCCGGGGACAGCGCTAAACTTTAGCGCTGTCTCCGGCACGGTGTGTGTGTGGTACCCAGTGGGCACACGGGCGGCACACGTGTGCCACACTGATGTGCCACGTGTGCACACGGACACGGATAACTCCAGTACCGTTTTTGTACGGTACTGGAATTATCTGGACGTGTGAAACCGGCCTTAGGCTTATTCCCCACTATATATGTGATCACTTGGCCCATTTTTCCTCTTGGTTTTTGGAGGTCATTATGTATATGTTTTAGATCCCCCATGAGCCGTTAGGTAGGACATTATTACCATATATATGTCTTTATATTTGTCTTAGGACACATTGATAAGCTGTACAGTCATTGTTTGTATATATGCATGTACATTATGTATCCAGGTGGTTTACAGTGGCGTAGTGTTTTTAATTGTTTTTATTGTTTATGCCAATAAAGTGTTTTTTTCTGTATGTTTATATACTGGGTGGTGTGCAATTTGTAGCAGCGTCCTTTTTCTCTTTTTTCTTGTCTATGCTATTATGCTGCTGCTTGCACCCCCTATTTATATTGATTTTCACGGCTGTGCGCCAGCTTTCTGGTATCAATGTGAAGCTCCACCCACTCCTCACAATGTCGCTGCTGCGGACAAGACTGGTCACAGACGGGAGACGTCACATTCTGGCAACACTGAACAATCAGTACTGAGTGTAATTATTTATAATACAAAAAGCCACACTAAAAATGTAAGGCTAAGTTCAGACTTGCGTTCGGCAGCCCTGGGTAGGGCTGCGTACTTTTTCCCTTCATAACATGTTGCGTTCGGCGGCACGTCAAAACGAGGCACGAGGACGCATCTGCAAACGCATGTCCCTGCGTTCCCAATGTTAAAGATAGGTACGCAGGACGCATGCGCAGCTGTGCTGATAAGAAGGGCTGCAGAACGCAAATATGAACCTGGCCTTAGTTTTACAAACCAGGGAAAAAATGAATTTTGTATAAATAAATAAAATATAACAATGTAAGAAATATCCCTGTCTGTTCTGTGATGTTTGCTCCAATAACACCGTTTATTTCTGATATTGTATGTATTCATAGCCAGTTCAACTATATATTTGGTCTTAACTCACCTTCCGATGATGGCTCCGTGCTCACAGCTCCTTTGTTGTGCTTCCTGTGTCTGTGCTGACATCTGATCATGTAATCGGCACAGCACAGTGATGACATCACTGTACTCCCAGGTCACATGATCCGATGCCTGGGAGACAGGAAGCACAACCAAGGAGCTGTGAGCACGGAGCCATCATCTGAAGGGGAGTTAAGTGTTTGTTATTTTATCATGTGTCTGCCAGCAGCACAGGGGAGGGCGTGTGTCTGCCAGCAGCACAGGGGAGGGCGTGTGTCTGCCAGCAGCACAGGGGAGGGCGTGTGTCTGCCAGCAGCACAGGGGAGGGCGTGTGTCTGCCAGCAGCACAGGGGAGGGCGTGTGTCTGCCAGCAGCACAGGGGAGGGCGTGTGTCTGCCAGCAGCACAGGGGAGGGCGTGTGTCTGCCAGCAGC
Organism: Ranitomeya imitator; assembly: GCF_032444005.1. NCBI lineage: Eukaryota > Metazoa > Chordata > Amphibia > Anura > Dendrobatidae > Ranitomeya > Ranitomeya imitator. Next base: position 175,180,014 of record NC_091286.1, on the reverse strand, counting down.
ACAGGGGAGGGCGTGTGTCTGCCAGCAGCACAGGGGAGGGCGTGTGTCTGCCAGCAGCACAGGGGAGGGCGTGTGTCTGCCAGCAGCACAGGGGAGGGCGTGTGTCTGCCAGCAGCACAGGGGAGGGAGTGTGTCTGCCAGCAGCACAGGGGAGGGCGTGTGTCTGCCAGCAGCACAGGGGAGGGCGTGTGTCTGCCAGCAGCACAGGGGAGGGCGTGTGTCTGCCAGCAGCACAGGGGAGGGCGTGTGTCTGCCAGCAGCACAGGGGAGGGCGTGTGTCTGCCAGCAGCACAGGGGAGGGCGTGTGTCTGCCAGCAGCACAGGGGAAGGCGTGTGTCTGCCAGCAGCACAGGGGAGGGCGTGTGTCTGCCAGCAGCACAGGGGAGGGCGTGTGTCTGCCAGCAGCACAGGGGAGGGCGTGTGTCTGCCAGCAGCACAGGGGAGGGCGTGTGTCTGCCAGCAGCACAGGGGAGGGCGTATGTCTGCCAGCAGCACAGGGGAGGGCGTGTGTCTGCCAGCAGCACAGGGGAGGGCGTGTGTCTGCCAGCAGCAAAGGGGAGGGCGTGTGTCTGCCAGCAGCACAGGGGAGGGCGTGTGTGCCAGCAGCACAGGGGAGGGCGTGTGTCTGCCAGCAGCACAGGGGAGGGCGTGTGTCTGCCAGCAGCACGGGGGAGGGCGTGTGTCTGCCAGCAGCACGGGGGGGCATATAGTGACCAGGGGGCCTGTACCTGCCAGCAGCATTGGGGGGCCTATTGTGACCGGGGGCATGTCCCTGCCAGCAGCACAAAAGGACATATTGTGACCAGGGGGCCATGTGCCTGCCAGCACAGGGGAGGGCATGTGTCTGCCAGCAGCACAGGGGAGGGCATGTGTCTGCCAGCAGCACAGGGGAGGGCATGTGTCTGCCAGCAGCACAGGGGAGGGCATGTGTCTGCCAGCAGCACAGGGGGGCATGTGTCTGCCAGCAGCACAGGGGGGCATGTGTCTGCCAGCAGCACAGGGGAGGGCATGTGTCTGCCAGCAGCACAGGGGAGGGCATGTGTCTGCCAGCAGCACAGGGGAGGGCATGTGTCTGCCAGCAGCACAGGGGAGGGCATGTGTCTGCCAGCAGCACAGGGGAGGGCATGTGTCTGCCAGCAGCACAGGGGAGGGCATGTGTCTGCCAGCAGCACAGGGGAGGGCATGTGTCTGCCAGCAGCACAGGGGAGGGCATGTGTCTGCCAGCAGCACAGGGGAGGGCATGTGTCTGCCAGCAGCACAGGGGAGGGCATGTGTCTGCCAGCAGCACAGGGGAGGGCATGTGTCTGCCAGCAGCACAGGGGAGGGCATGTGTCTGCCAGCAGCACAGGGGAGGGCATGTGTCTGCCAGCAGCACAGGGGAGGGCATGTGTCTGCCAGCAGCACAGGGGAGGGCATGTGTCTGCCAGCAGCACAGGGGAGGGCATGTGTCTGCCAGCAGCACAGGGGAGGGCATGTGTCTGCCAGCAGCACAGGGGAGGGCATGTGTCTGCCAGCAGCACAGGGGAGGGCATGTGTCTGCCAGCAGCACAGGGGAGGGCATGTGTCTGCCAGCAGCACAGGGGAGGGCATGTGTCTGCCAGCAGCACAGGGGAGGGCATGTGTCTTCCAGCAGCACAGGGGAGCATGTGTCTGCCAGCAGCACGGGGGGCATGTGTCTGCCAGCAGCACAGGGGGGCATGTGTCTGCCAGCAGCATGGGGGGAATGTGTCTGCCAGCAGCACAGGGGGGCATATAGTGACCAGGGGGCCTGTACCTGCCAGCAGCATTGGGGGGCCTATTGTGACCGGGGGCATGTCCCTGCCAGCAGCACAAAAGGACATATTGTGACCAGGGGGCCATGAGCCTGCCAGCACAGGGGAGCATATAGTGACCCGGGGGGCATGTGCCTGCCAGCAGCACAAGGGGGCATATAGTGACCGGGGGGCATGTGCCTGACAGCAGCACAGGGGGGCATGTGCCAGCACAAGGATGGGGGTTATATAGATACCAGGATGAGGGACATATGATTTGTAAGACGGACACTGGTATTATAAGGCAGACCCCCATTTAACATAAAAAAAAATTTTTTCACTTTTTCTTCACCAAATTTGTGGGTGCGTCTTATTGTTACCATAAATACATTTCTTTATCTAAATAAAAAAAAACAATAGAAGTACACATTTAGTATCGCCGCGTTCGTAACGACCCGACCTATAAAACTGTCCCACTAGTTAACCCCTTCAGTGAACACGACAACACAACAAAACACAAAAGGCGCCACACACTACAACATGCTTCAACACATATACCACCATCAGCACACATTTCACCACACATACACCAACCTCGACACATAAAAGTCGAAACACAAAAGTCGCCGCTCAAAACTCGCCACGCGCAAAACTCGCCACATGGAAAACTCGCCACACGCAAAACTTGCACACGTGAAAAAATTCCAACATGCACAAAAGTTGCGACACATGCAAAAGTTGCCTTACACTAAACTTGCACATACTCAAAACGCACCACACATAAAACTCGCTACGCGCATAACTCCCCATGCACAAAATTTGCTGCACACAACTTGCTACACTAACCTATCACATGCAACTTGACACACAAAAAGTTGCTACACGCATGTCGCCACACAAAACTCATCTCACAAAAGTCGCTACATGCATGTCGCCACATGCAACTCAACACACACAACTTGACACATGAAACTCACCCTAAAACACACACAAGTATGGTATTATCCTTCAAAAATAAAAATCTGATTAATAAGCAGACAAACTACAGGAGCAACAAATGTACCATATAGGAAATACGGCAGCTGTCAGTCACATGACCTGTCTATTGTGTATGTGTGAGCTAATATATACTGCCAGGGAGGAGGGCTTCCTGTTGGCTGGGGATTTATCAGGCTGCCAATTTAGCTTACAAATACTGAGGTAAAAATACTGACCAAATAACGTGTGAACACGGTCTAAAACAGAAGGAGATGACATACAGATATATATTATATACAGGGGAGATGACACATGTATATACTATATACAGGAGGAGATGACAGGTATATACTATATACAGGGGAGATGACACACACATATATACTATATACAGGGGAGATGACACACAGGTATATACTATATACAGGAGGAGATGACACACATATATACTATATACAAGGGAGATGACACACGTATATACTATATACAGGAGGAGATGACATACAGGTACATACTATATACAGGAGGAGATGACATACAGGTGCATACTATATACAGGAGGAGATGACATGTATATACTATATACAGGAGGAGATGACACAGGTATATACTATATACAGGAGCAGATGACACACAAGTATACACTATATACAGGAGGAGATGACACTTGTATATACTATATACAGGAGGAGATGGCATACAGGTATATACTATATACAGGGGAGATGGCACACAGGTATATACTATATACAGGGGAGATGACACAGGTATATACTATATACAGGAGCAGATGACACACAGGTATATACTATATACAGGAGGAGATGACACACAGGTATATGCTATATACAGGGGAGATGACACATATATACTATATACAGGGGAGATGACAGACAGGTATATACTATATACAAGAGGAGATGACACACAGGTATATACTATATACAAGAGGAGATGACACAGGTATATACTATATACAGGAGGAGATGACATACAGGTATATAGTATATACAGAAGAGATGACATACAGGTATATACTATATACAGGAGATGACACATAGGTATATACAATATACAGGAGGAGATGACATACAGCAGGTATATACTATTTACAGGGGAGATGACATACAGGTATATACTATATACAGGAGATGACATACAGGTGTATATTATATATAAGGGAGATGACAAACATGTATATACTAAGCGGAAAATGAGAGGCGTGAGGTGAAAATGAGGGGTGTGAGGTGAAAATGAAAATGTGTGAGTGCAAAATGAGAGGAGTGAGGGAAAATAGTTGAGTGATCGGAAAATGACAGATGTGAGGTCGAAATGACAAGTGTTAGGGGGGAATGAGAGGAGTTAGGGGGAGGGAGAAAATAAGAGGAGTGAGGGGGAAAATGAGAGGTGTAAGGGAGAAAATGAGAGATGTGAGGGGGAAAATGAGAGGCGTGAAGGGAAAATAAGAGAAATGAGGTGCTATAACTAACCACAGATATTTACTATGCCCAGGCAACGCCGGGCTCTTCAGCTAGTCCTAAATAAAATTAGGTAGCATAATTAACCCTTTTGCCCCCTCCCAGCCTTTTTTCCCCAAGCCAATTATTTTCAATTCTGACCAGTGTCACTTCATGAGGTAATAACTATGGAACACCAACATATCTGACATTGTTTTTTCTTAACATGTTGTACTTCATATTAGTGGTATATTTAGGTCGATATGATTTATGTTCATGAAAAAATGTGGACATTTTGCAAATTTCAAACTTTACATTTTTATGCCCTTAAACCAGATATTTTGTACCACACAAAATAGATAAATAACATTTACCACGTCTACTTTACATCAGCATCATTTTTTATACAATTTTTTTATTAGAAAGCTAGAAGGGTTAAATTTTTTCCAACAAAATATACAAAGTCAATTTTTTTTAGGGACCACATCACATTTGAAGTGACTTTCAGGGCCCCATGTGACAGAAAATACCTAAAAGTGACACCTAGTGATGAGATGAGTATACTCGTTGCTCAGGTTTTCCGAGCACGCTCGGGTGATCTCCGAGTATTTGTTAGTGCTCGGAGATTTAGTTTTTGTCCACGCAGCTGCATGATTTATGCCTGCTAGCCAGCCTGAGTACATGTGGGGGCTGCCTGGTTGCTAGGGAATCCACACATGTATTCAAGCTGTCTAGCAGCCATAAATCATGCAGCTGTGCTGACAAAAACTAAATCTCCGAGCATTAACAAAATACTCGGAGATCACCTGAGCATGTTCGGAGGAGACCCGAGCAACAATGCTATTCGCTCATCACTAGTTACACCATTTTAAAAACTACACCCCTCAAAGTGTTCAAACCAGATTTGAAAAGTTTACTAACTCTTTAAGGGCTTTACCAGAATTAAATCAATGTGGAAGGGAAAAAAAAATCCTACTTTTTCCAATCAAAATATTGATTAACCCCTTAACCCCCAAGGGTGGTTTGCATGTTAATGACCGGGCCAATTTTTACAATTCTGACCACTGTCCCTTTATAAGGTTATAACTCTGGAACACTTGAATGGATCCCGATGATCATGACACTACTTTCTCATGATATATTGTACTTCATGTTAGTGATAAAATTTCCTCGACATTACTTGAGTTTGTGAAAAAATCAGAAATTTGGTGAAAATTTTGAAAATTTCACAATCTTCCAACTTTGAATTTTCATGCTCTTAAATCACAGAGATATGTCACACAAAATACTTAATAAGTAACATCTACTTTACATTAGCACAATTTTGGAACCAAATTTTTTTTTGTTAGGGAGTTATAAGGGTTAAAAGTTGACCAGCAATTTCTCATTTTTATACCACCATTATTTTTAAGGGACCACATCTTATTTGAAGTCACTGTGAGGGATCTATAGGATAGAATGTTGTCACACTTCGGTATTTTCTAAAAACTGCACCCCTCAAGGAGCTCAAAATCACATTCAAGAAGTTTATTAACCCTTCAGGTGTTTCACAGGAATTTTTGGAATGTTTAAAAAAAAAAATGAACATTTAACTTTTTTTTTCACAAATTTTTTTTTTTACTTCCGATCCAATTTGTTTTACTTTACCAAGGGTAACAAGATAAATTGGACACAAAAGTTGTTGAACAATTTGTCCTGAGAACGCAGATACCCCATATGTGGGGGGGAACGACTGTTTGGGCACATGGCAGAGCTCGGAAGTGAAGGAGTGCCGTTTGACTTTTCAATGCAAAATTGACTGGAATTGAGATAGGATGCCATGTCGTGTTTGGAGAGCCCCTGATGTGCCTAAACAGTGAAGCCCCCCACAAGTGACACAATTTTGGAAAGTAGACCACCTAAGGAACTTATCTAGATGTCTGGTGAGCACTTTGAACCCCCAAGTTCTTCACATAAGTTAATAATGTAGAGCCGTAAAAATAATACCCTTTTTTTTTCTTCACAAAAATGATCTTTTTGCCCCCAAAAAGAGGGGAAGGGAAAGAGCGCTATTTTGGAATGCAGACTTAGATGGAATGGCCTGCGTTTGCAGAGCCCCTGATGTACCTAAACAGTAGAAAACTGCACAAGTGACCCCATATTGGAAATTAGAACACCCCAAGGAGCTTATCTAGATGTGTTGTGAGAAATTTGAACTCCCAAGTGATTCACTACAGTTTTGTTGTGAATTCTGTTATCGAACTCCCTCCTGTGGTCATGAATGGTACTTCGGCGAGTTCTGTCCATGGACTCCCTCTGGTGGCTGTGAGTGGAGCTGCTGCTTCTGAGGTTCCTTCCACAGGTGACAGTTTATTCTTTGGCTGGCTGTTCTATTTAACTCCACTCAGATCGTTACTCCATGCCAGCTGTCAATGTTCTAGTACTGGTTCAGTTCGCTCTTGGATCTTACTGGTGATCTGTCTACTCCAGCAGTAGCTAAGTCCCTGCTAGTTATTTATTTGTTCATTGTTTCCTTGTCCAGCTGGCTATCATGATCTTGCCCTGCTAGCTGGAAGCTCTGGGATGCAGAGTGGCACCTCCGCACCGTGAGTCAGTGCGGAGGTCTTTTTGCACACTCTGCGTGGTCTTTTTGTAGGGTTTTGTGCTGACCGCAAAGATACCTTTCCTATCCTCAGTCTGTTTAGTAAGTCTGGCTTCCCTTTGCTAAAACCTGTTTCATTTCTGTGTTTGTGACTTTCATCTTATCTCACAGTCAATATACAGTGGGGCAAAAAAGTATTTAGTCAGTCAGCAATAGTGCAAGTTCCACCACTTAAAAAAATGAGAGGCGTCTGTAATTTACATCATAGGTAGACCTCAACTATGGGAGACAAACTGAGAAAAAAAAATCCAGAAAATCACATTGTCTGTTTTTTTAACATTTTATTTGCATATTATGGTGGAAAATAAGTATTTGGTCAGAAACAAAATTTCATCTCAATACTTTGTAATATATCCTTTGTTGGCAATGACAGAGGTCAAACGTTTTCTGTAAGTCTTCACAAGGTTGCCACACACTGTTGTTGGTATGTTGGCCCATTCCTCCATGCAGATCTCCTCTAGAGCAGTGATGTTTTTGGCTTTTCGCTTGGCAACACGGACTTTCAACTCCCTCCAAAGGTTTTCTATAGGGTTGAGATCTGGAGACTGGCTAGGCCACTCCAGGACCTTGAAATGCTTCTTACGAAGCCACTCCTTCGTTGCCCTGGCGGTGTGCTTTGGATCATTGTCATGTTGAAAGACCCAGCCATGTTTCATCTTCAATGCCCTTGCTGATGGAAGGAGGTTTGCACTCAAAATCTCACGATACATGGCCCCATTCATTCTTTCATGTACCCGGATCAGTCGTCCTGGCCCCTTTGCAGAGAAACAGCCCCAAAGCATGATGTTTCCACCACCATGCTTTACAGTAGGTATGGTGTTTGATGGATGCAACTCAGTATTCTTTTTCCTCCAAACACGACAAGTTGTGTTTCTACCAAACAGTTCCAGTTTGGTTTCATCAGACCATAGGACATTCTCCCCAAACTCCTCTGGATCATCCAAATGCTCTCTAGCAAACTTCAGACGGGCCCGGACATGTACTGGCTTAAGCAGTGGGACACGTCTGGCACTGCAGGATCTGAGTCCATGGTGGCGTAGTGTGTTACTTATGGTAGGCCTTGTTACATTGGTCCCAGCTCTCTGCAGTTCATTCACTAGGTCCCCCCACGTGGTTCTGGGATTTTTGCTCACCGTTCTTGTGATCATTCTGACCCCACGGAGTGGGATTTTGCGTGGAGCCCCAGATCGAGGGAGATTATCAGTGGTCTTGTATGTCTTCCATTTTCTAATTATTGCTCCCACTGTTGATTTCTTCACTCCAAGCTGGTTGGCTATTGCAGATTCAGTCTTCCCAGCCTGGTGCAGGGCTACAATTTTGTTTCTGGTGTCCTTTGACAGTTCTTTGGTCTTCACCATAGTGGAGTTTGGCGTCAGACTGTTTGAGGGTGTGCACAGGTGTCTTTTTATACTGATAACAAGTTGAAACAGGTGCCATTACTACAGGTAATGAGTGGAGGAAAGAGGAGACTCTTAAAGAAGAAGTTACAGGTCTGTGAGAGCCAGAAATCTTGATTGTTTGTTTCTGACCAAATACTTATTTCCCACCATAATATGCAAATAAAATGTTAAAAAAAACAGACAATGTGATTTTCTGGATTTTTTTTTCTCAGTTTGTCTCCCATAGTTGCGGTCTACCTATGATGTAAATTACAGACGCCTCTCATCTTTTTAAGTGGTGGAACTTGCACTATTGCTGACTGACTAAATACTTTTTTGCCCCACTGTATGTGGGGGGCTGCCTTTTCCTTTGGGGAATTTCTCTGAGGCAAGGTAGGCTTTATTTTCTATCTTTAGGGCTAGTTAGCTCTTAGGCTGTGAAGAGGCGTCTAGGTCGTGTTAGGTACGCTCCACGGCGGGGGCGTGGCCTGCAGCTGAGAGAGAAGGACGCATGTTCTCTGAGCTCCATTAACAACTGCCACAATCTGCTCAATCTAAAGATCAACAAGTTCCATCCGCACCACTGAAGGGTGTCATCTACCTCCCTGAAGACAGTGGAGCCTGCATTTGGCCTTTTTAACTGTTCACACAGGCTGGGAGCGCAGCAGAGGATCGAGGCCTAGGACCAGGCCTGAAGCCGGCTGGAGGTACTCCCTGACCGCGTCCTGCCTGGGAGGCTGTACCCGACCCCCATCCCCCCGCGGGTGAAGTGGCCCTGATAGAGTGAAGGAGCCCCCTTCATTGGAGACATCCGGGCCCTTAACGCTTACCAGCGTGCGCCTCGTGTCTGTAACCGGGGACACATAGAAGAAGTAGCCCGTCCGCCGGCCCCTGCAGCATTCTCCAGCCGCGCTGCTCCTAAAGTGGAGAGAACGCGCCGCGGGAGGAAACCCCCACAACTCACTGTCCGGTGTGGGCTCCAGAGCGGCCCCTCGGAGAAGTACATCCCTCTGACCGGCACACGGAGGAACAGATCACCGCGGCAGCTGCTGGCGAAGTGCAGTGGCACCGGCTCCATCCAGACGTCGGGAGAGGTGAGGAGAGGCTGCTTGCGGCCACCGCTCCCCTGATAGGAGTCGGCCGAGTGGTGTTGCTGGCATTTGACCCCCTGAACAGACCCCTGCTGGCTGCACCGCACGGCAGAGAGGAGCCCTGTCGGCCCTGGGAGGGGGCAGGGATATAGAGGGACGGAAACTGTGGTGCTGCGTGCCTGCTGCCTGGAACTGATTGGGGAAGCTAGCTGCCCTGTCTGGGAGTGATCCTTCCACCACACCAGAGAGGATTAAGCTCACAGAGACCTGCCTGTCAGAATTATATACATCCTGAGACAGAGGAAGCCCACTTGCACACAATATTACCTGCTAGCCCTCTCCTCCTTACCCCAAATACTACATCCTCCAATCGTACTGGGGTCACCCTCCCTGCCACTGTGCAAACAAGCCTATATAAGTGATTTTTCTACTCACCGTGGTACACCTGAACAGGAGCTAGACCGCTGAAGATTCCCCTGGGGGACAAACTCACTTCTCGGGTTATAAACCGAAACCACAGCTCCATAAGACACTTTGTTAATCTGAGATCTCACATAAGCAGCCTGCGGTGACTGGTACTCCACTGACACCTAGTGGCCATACTTCTCGCCAGCGGGGAGTGTGGTGCAGAGAGGTGACTGCCTGACGGGAGGTGAGCGGTGGCTGGGGAGTGCTAGCTGCTGGGGCTGCGGGCGCTGAGACCGGGGTGGTCGGGTCTTTGCAGAGGTGAACTAGTGACCCCCTGACAGTTTATGCTCTTGGAACCAGAGAGCACAACAAACCCCACAGAGAGAGGAGCACTGGGCACAATAGATCCCTAGACCAAGAAAGTGCACAAATTGAACTACCAAAGTTCACCATCCCTCCTTAGTGCACATAGGATAAAGTAAAACAAGGGCAATATAAATCAAACTCCAAACCATCACTGCCCTCTCCTAAGAGCCCAAATCCAGAGAAATATAGTGAAACTTCTGCAAAAGACGCTAGAGTGCTCATGTGAGCTTAAGCAGACCTGCACTGACACCTACTGGTCGCAAAAGGGATTTATCAGCTTTAATATTCCCTCAGAACTGCAGATCTCTCTGTGCATTACTGCCCTGATTGAAGCAGTAAATCTGACAAACTTAGTGACTGTCATGAACCCAAAAAGATGAAACTATAATATCTTCTGCAGACAGCTAGAGGAGGAGCTAGAAGCATTCTTTTATAACCTGAAACAGTGCACAATGGTTAAATCCAGCACCAAAACGCCTAGATCAACTAAAGCCAATCCCCTAACTTCGCAATCAGACATGGATAAATTTCTAAAAAAGCGTTTAACTGCCGCTAGTGCTATTAAAACAAATTACCCTTCTGACCAAGCTCCAGACGGAGAGACTGATACAGACATGGAAAGTGACTCTGATATGGGTTCAGGAGGCAAAGAACAGCCAGTAACGCGTTCCTTTATTAAACGAATTTTGTCCAAGGTACTGGAACCCATTGGAAAGGAGCTGACTGACATTAAAGGGACTCTGTCACCTGAATTTGGCGGGACTGGTTTTGGGTCATATGGGCGGAGTTTTCGGGTGTTTGATTCACCCTTTCCTTACCCGCTGGCTGCATGCTGGCTGCAATATTGGATTGAAGTTCATTCTCTGTCCTCCATAGTACACGCCTGTGCAAGGCAATCTTGCCTTGTGCAGCCGTGTACTATGGAGGACAGAGAATGAACTTCAATCCAATATTGCAGCCAGCATGCAGCCAGCGGGTAAGGAAAGGGTGAATCAAACACCCGAAAACTCCGCCCATATGACCCAAAACCAGTCCCGCCAAATTCAGGTGACAGGTTCCCTTTAAGCAAGAGATATCCCAACAAGGCCACAGACTGGAGTCTTTAGAGAATGCCCAAAGCAGCCATGTGGAATATTCCAATGCCATTTTGACCTGTATTAAAGCACAAGAGGAACAGATACAAATCGTACACTCTACTTTAGAGGATCACGAGAATAGAGAGCGCAGGAACAACATCAGGATTAAAGGTTTGCCAGAATCTGTGGCCGCTGAGGCCCTAATCAAAGCGGCTACAGAAATATTCCGCTCCCTCCTAACAGATCAAGACCCACAGGATATAGAAATCGTTAGGATCCATAGAGCTCTCCGCCCCAAGCCTAAACAAGGGGACCCTCCTAGGGATGTTTTGTGTAGGTTTCTTGATTTCCGCACTAAAGATCTTATTCTAAAGCGCGCGAGGGAGGCGCAAGAAGTTAAGTTTGAAGGCTCACTGCTCAAACTGTTCCAAGACTTATCAGCAATAACCCTGAGGAAACGCTATGTACTCAAACCATTTACAGAGGCTCTCATCCAGAAAAAATTACAGTACCGCTGGCTTTACCCATTTGGGATACAAGTCATTGCAGAGGACAAGAGACTACAAGCCAGATCGTCGGCAGACATCAGGAAAATCTGCGGGGAACTGAACATCACCCTGGCCCAGTACCCGGACATTGAGTCCTTTCATGCAGCTTCCTCGCTGCAACCCCTTCCTACTCCGACACCATGGCAGTCTGTCTCCACACCCAAATCTCAAAAGATTATAGACGCAAAGGTCTCAAAACGACTCCCACTAAAGATCAAGTCACTTGAAGAGAACATCAAACTGTATGGATAACTTTAAAAGACCTGAGCCTTAATGATTCTCCCAGAGATTGAGCTTCTGTTCATGTACCAATTGAGTACAAGTTTAATGCATTAGTTTTAAAACAATGTTTCGGTTATTTAATACAATTAATGTTTTGTTAACTTACCTCCAAACTAGCTGACAATATGTCATCTCTTTCAAACAAATATTCTGATATGTTGCACTCAAACGAGTGTGTTGTTGTTCTAAATCCCCTCTTGTTGTTTCAACTTTTCCTATTTTCTATACTTCTCCCCCCTTTCCCCCCTCTATCCCCTCCCCCCCTCCATCTCCCCAGGCACCTCGGGATGATCTCCTTCAAGTAACGAAATATCCAGATGGCGGATAGTCAGAGAACATTCAAACTACTTACGCTCAACGCTAAAGGGTTCAACTCACCGATATCCAGAGGCCAAACTCTCTCGCACTTCAAGAAGAAAGGTATCGACTTACTCCTTCTGCAGGAGACTCACTTTACTGACAATAAAGTCCCTTCATTTAGCAAAGCACATTATGACAGATGGTTTCATGCCACCTCGCCACAAAAAAGTCAAGAGGAGTGTCGGTGGCCATAGCCAAGGACATTCCTTTTCAATTTCATGATCAGATGACAGATACAAATGGTCGCTATCTACTGGTGAAGGGGATTTTGGCGGGAGTGGCTGTAACCATATGCAATGTTTATGCCCCAAACAAGAAACAGTTGAAATGGCTGCTAGCCACATTCAAAAAAATAAGAGACTTTAGGGAAGGCATCCTCTTATTAGGAGGTGACTTTAACCTAGCCCTCGAACCAAGTTTAGATACTACAAAAAAAAAAAGTGCGATCTCCTTAAGAGACTTGGCCAGATTGAAGCAGTCCTTGCACTCCTTGAACCTGATAGACATATGGCGCTACATGCACCCATCAACGCGAGACTATACCTTTTACTCTCACCCGCACGGCTCATACCACCGTATTGATTACCTATTCGCACCACGATCCTTACTACCCAAAATTAAGCATGTGGAGATAGTTCCCTCCTTATTTTCTGACCATTCTTATGTAACGACTGAACTAGTACTGTCCAAGCAATTTTCCCCATGTAGAACTTGGCAATTAAACGATTCCTTACTGGATAATGCTGCAAATAAAATACGTATCCAAAAAGCCATAACAACATATTTTGAGTTAAATAATAATGCGAAGACATCGCCGCTAATAATCTGGGAGGCACATAAGTCTGTAATCAGAGGAGAATTCATATCAATAGCATCCTATTTGAATAAAATGAAGGGCAAGGAGATTGACTCTCTTTATGAAGAGATAAAACGCTTAGAATCCCAACATAAGAAAACCTTACTGCCACAAACCCTAATAGAACTCACAACCAAGAGACAAAGATTAAAAGATATCCTGAGAGAGCAATCAGTTAAGTTTTTTGCCTCTTTTAAAAACCGTATATATGTACATGGAGATAAGGCCTCAAAGCTAACCATGTCACTAATAAAAAAAAGACAAGCCCGCACATTCATTCATCTTATTAAAACAAAATCAGGTTTAAAGACCCAGAATTACTCTGAGATAGAGAAAGAATTCTTGTCCTACTATAAGTCTTTATATCAATTACGTCCGGAAGAAGGAGAAAAAGAAAAGTACCAAAAGAGACAAGATATCCAATCCTTTCTAAAACACTTAAAGCTCCCGGCCCTATCTAAATCCAAACAAGTGCAATTAGCTAAACCATTTACTCTGGTGGAGCTCCGGTCGGCCCTGTCGAGGTGTCCTAAAGGGAAGGCTCCAGGCCCAGACGGCTTCTCGACTCATTATTACAGCACCAATTCTGAGATCTTACTCCCCCATTTGCTCAACATGTGTAATGGTCTTCGGGAGGGAGGAGTGGCACCGCGGCAGCTACTTGAAGCCAGAATCTCACTGATCTATAAAGAAGGGAAAGATCCGGAACAGTGTGGCAGTTATAGACCCATATCATTGTTAAATACGGATCTGAAGATATACGCGAGAATGATGGCAGACAGGGTTGCGGCGGTGCTCCCTCAATTAATCTCCTTAAACCAATCTGGATTTGTGAAAGGAAGAGAGGGGAAAGACAACACTTACAAAATCTTACACTTGATGCAATTTGCTAAAATGAGAAAGCTACCAATGGCACTAATGAGTATTGATGCTGAGAAGGCATTTGACAGGGTCGACTGGGTTTTCCTACAAGAAACATTATCACAATTTGGCTTCCCCCCATCAGTAATAACTGCCATCATGGGAATGTACTCATGCCCCTCAGCTAGAATTAAACTAAATGGATCTTTGACAGACTAATTTCAGATTCACAATGGTACGAGACAGGGCTGCCCCCTATCCCCGCTGTTATTTGTATTGTCAATCGAACCACTCTTACAAGCCATCCAACAATGCACTGAAATAACAGGCCTACAGATCCAGGGAACCCACTACAAAACTGCAGCGTTTGCAGATGACCTCTTGTTGGTGGTCTCTAGACCACTGAGGAGCATTCCAGCCATACTAGCAATCCTGGAAAAGTTCAGCGAACTATCAAACTTCAAAATAAATGAAACAAAATCGGAATTCTTAAATTTAGGCCTGCCAATACATGTAGAAAATAAGCTTAAACAAATGTACTCATTCCCTTGGCAACCGAAAAGCCTTAAATACTTGGGTATACAGCTGTGCGCGTCAGATAAAGACTTATTTGAACTTAATTTCAATAAACTACTGAGAAACACAACGGGAACCCTCCACTCTTGGAAGGATGCACATTTGTCGTGGGTGGGTAGAAAAAATATATTAAAAAGCATAATCCTGCCAAAGTTTCTCTACGTAATTAACATGCTTCCAATCCAAGTCCCTTCCTCCTTCCTTTCTAAAGTGCATTCACTCTTCTTTAGTTACATCTGGCGAAAAAATAAACCGCGGATCAACTCAAAAACCCTAACATTACCAAAAGAGATGGGAGGGATGGGCGCTCCGGACATAATAAAATATTATCATGCAGCACACATTTCAAGAACAATTAACTGGATCAGAAAAACTGAAAGCAAACAATGGCTAAGTATAGAAGAAGAAATGTTGCCTCTTCCTTTGCGTTCCATACTACTAGGACAGACCGCTGATCATTCCCTAACAAAAATAAAAAACATTCACACCTTAGCCACAATTAAAGTATGGGAAAAATATCGCCATAATTTGGCTCCCCCTATGTCTCCCTTAGCAAAAATCACAGACTTGTTGGATTCCCTTCCAAAACAAGCTAGGCAAATACCATTAGAGCACATACTGGAAGACGGTGCCCTTATACCATTGAAAGAATTACACAAAATCCCGGGTCTTTCAGGCCTAACATTCTTGCAACACAGAAAACTTTCTCATATAATAAATCAATATAGCCGCCAGGCCGATCTTAATAGACCGTTAACCGCTTACGAAAGACTTTGTGCTGGACTGAGACCTCCTACCAAGGTTCTGTCAACTATATATCAATCATTAATCAAGATAGATACAACATTGAAGCGCGCCTACTTGGCCAGATGGGAAAGAGACTTAGGTTGCTCCTTTTCTGACTCACAAATCAAACACATTTACAGGAACTCACATGGCCACTCAAAATGTGTGAGAATCCAAGAAAATTCTTTTAAACTAGTCACTAGATGGTATATCACGCCCAAACAAATCCAAAGATGGCATCATGCTACGTCTGCAGACTGTTGGAGATGTGGCATTGAAGAAGGTAGCTACCTACACATATGGTGGTCCTGTCCGACATTAGCCCCCCTCTGGAAAGAGGTCAATTCAATAATATACAAGCTACTAAATAAACGTATCACGTGTAAACCCGAAAATATATTCCTACACATCCCAATTTTGACAAATGACAGAGCAGCCGACAAATTAGCCCAATTTGTTATAGCAGCAGGGAAGTCCTTGATTCCGCTACACTGGAACTCCAAAACAATACCCACAAACACCCAACTACATCTGAAAATAGAACAACTATATCACATCGAAGAATTAGCTGCCAGAGTCAATCATAACTTAGAAAACTTTATTCGCGTCTGGAAACCCTGGACTCTTCACAGAACACAACAAGCTTTTATTTCAGAAATAACAGAAACAACGCCTTAAGCCATTGCACTAACATCACAGGTGCCGTTATTACCCCCCCCCCTCCCATCCCTACTCTTCTGACCCTAACTTTCATTCCCTTGTTTCTACCCTCCTATTCTTTCCTCTAATGTACATGTTGATTTCTCTCTTTACCAGATTCGCCTATCGATAATTTGTGACAAGAATAAAGCTTACTTTAGTTGACAAAAGTTATTATATATGTATAAATATATACCTGATAAATGGCACTTAAGGAATGAGAAACAAGTGATATGCTTGTATTTTACTTTATTTTCTAAAATTGACTTATGTCAATGATAATGTTAATTAATTGAAGATGATTGTATAAACATGCTTTTCAATAAAAAGAACATTGAAAGAAAGAAGGTACGCTCCATGGCTATTTCTAGTTGTGTGATAGGATTAGGGATTGCGGTCGGCAGAGCTCCCACTTCCCAGAGCTTGTCCTGTGTGAGTTTAACCATCAGGTCGTTCCGGGTGCTCCTAACCACCAGGTCCATAACAACTTTATAACGCAGAACTGTGAAAATAAAAAATAATTTTTTCCCACAAAAATTATATTTTAGCCCCAGTTTTGTATTTTCCCAAGGGTAACAGGAGAAATTGGACCCCAAAAGTTGTCTAATTTGTCCTGAGTACGCCGATACCCCATATGTGGGGGGGAACCACCGTTTGGGCGCATGGCAGAAGTGGGAAGGGAAGGAGCGCCGTTTTGGAATGCAGACTTAGATGGAATGATCTGTGGGCATCACGTTGCGTTTACAGAGCCCCTGGTGTACCTAAACAGTAGAAACAAGTGACCCCATATTGGAAACTAGACCCCCCAAGGAACTTATCTAGATGTGTTGTCAGAACTTTGACCCCCAAGTGCTTCACTACAGTTTATAACACAGAGCCGTGAAAATAAAAAATATTTTTTTTCCACAAAAATGAATTTTTAGCCCCCAGTTTTGTATTTTCCCAAGGGTAACAGGAGAAATTGGACCACAAGAGTTGTCCAATTTGTCCTGAGTACGCTGATACACCGTATGTGGGGGTATGTGTTTGGACGCACGGCAGAGCTCGGAAGGGAAGGAGCACTATTTTACTTTTTCAATGCAGAATTGGATGGAATTGAGATCGGATGTCATGTTGCGTTTGCATAGCCCCTGATGTGCCTAAACAGTGGAAACTCCCAATTCTAACTCCAACACATCCCTAACCCCAACCCTGACACACCCCTAACCCAACCGTAAACGTAATCCAAACCCTAACCCCAACCCTAACCCTAATAAAGGGGTTTGATTTACTATCTATAGCAGGTTTTTATAGCTGGATTTTTGTTTGACAGCTGTCATACACTAAAAGACGCTTTGTATTGCAAAAAATAGTTTTTGCATCACCACATTTTGAGAGCTAATTTTTCCATATTTTGGTCCACAGAGTCATGTGAGGTCTTGTTTTTTGCGGGATGAGTTGACGTTCATACCATTTTTGGGCACATGACATTTTGGGATCGCCTTTTATTCTGATTTCTGTTAGGCAGAACGAACAAAAACCAGCAATTCATGACTTTCTTTGGGGAGAGGGGGCATTTATACCGTTCTGCGTGTGGTAAAATTGATAAAGCAGTTTTATTCTTTGAGTAAGTAAGATTACAGCGAAACCTCATTTATATCCTCTTTTTATGTTTTGCCGCTTTTATACAATAAAATATATTTATTTTTGCATCGCTTTATTATGAGCTATAACTTTTTTATTTTTTCACTGATGACGCTGTATGGCTGCTCATTTTTTTGTGGGACAAGATGACGTTTTCAGCGGTATCATGTTTATTTAGATCCATCTTTTTGATTGCATGTTATTCCACTTTTTGTTCGGTTCAGCAATATGATGATAAAGCACTTTTTTGCCTTGTTTTTAATTTATTTTATTTTTTACAGTGTTCACTGAAGGGGTTAACTAGTGGGACAGTTTTATAAGTTGGGTCATTACGGACGCAGTGATACTAAATATGTGTACTTTTATTGTTTTTTTTATTTACATAGAGAAATGTTTTTATTGGAACAATATTTTTTTTTGCTTTACCGTATATACTCGAGTATAAGCCGACCCGAGTATAAGCCGACCCCCCTAATTTTGCCACAAAAAACTGGGAAAACTTATTGACTCGAGTATAAGCCTAGGGTGGAAAATGCAGCAGCTACCGGTGAATTTCAAAAATAAAAATAGATGCTCCATACTGTTCATTATGGCCCCATAGCTGTGCCATATATTGCTCTGCACTGTCCATTATTTCCCCATAGCTGTGCCATATAGTGCTCTGCACCATTCATTATTGCCCCATAGCTGTGCCATATAGTGCTCTGCGCCGTTCATTATTGCCCCATAGCTGCCATATAGTGCTCTGCACCGTTCATTATTGCCCCATAGCTGTGCCATATAGTGCTCTGCATCGTTCATTATTGTCCCATAGCTGTGCCATATAGTGCTCTGCGCCGTTCATTATTGCCCCATAGCTGCCATATAGTGCTCTGCGCCGTTCATTATTGCCCCATAGCTTGCAGCTCCCAGCATCCGGTCCCGGCGTCTCTCTGCACTGACTGATCAGGCAGAGGGCGCCGCGCACACTATATGCGTCATCACGCCCTCTGACCTGAAAAGTCAGAGCAAGAGGACGCGAAGACAGAGCGGCGCCCGGCGTGTGGAACGCGGACAGGTGAATATTACATACTTACCTGCTCCCGGCGTCCCGCTCCCTCTGCCTGTCACACGGTCTTCGGTGCCGCAGCCTCTTCCTCTATCAGCGGTCACTGGCACCGCTGATTAGAGAAATGAATATGCGGCTCCACCGCTATGGGAGGTGGAGCCACATATTCATTTCGCTAATCAGCGGTCCCACGTGACCGCTGAACAGGGGAAGAGCTGCAGCACCGAAGACCGTGTGACGGGCAGAGGGAGCGCCAGGATCGCCGGGACTAGGTGAGTATGCCTCAGCGCCCTCTCCCCCTCACCCGCCGACCCTGCCGCCCACCGTGACTCGAGTATAAGCCGAGAGGGGCACTTTCAGCCCAAAAATTTGGGCTGAAAATCTCGGCTTATACTCGAGTATATACGGTATTTAGATGTTTTAGAATATTTTTACAGAGTGTAATTTTTTTTTTCACCTTTTTTTGTCCCAGGGTGGGACGTCACTATATTGTCAGATTGCTGATCTGACACTTTGCGTAGCACTGACAGAGATCTGAGAGGCAGTGCTGGAGGCTTGCCGGCGCCTGCTTTCAGCAGGCAGTGACAAGCTGCCTCCCTGCAGGACCCTGTGGCCATCTTGGATTGGGGGTCTGGAGGCAGGGAGAACAATGCGATGTGATGGCGTTGTTCTGAGGGTCTCAGGGAAGCACGCAAGGAGCAATCTTGTTTCCAGGAGTTAAAGTGCTGGGAGGGGTCCGTATCCGCTCCTGGCACATAGTGCTGGATGTCAGCTGTGATAATCCGCTGACACCCGGTCGCTCTCCCCCTGTGAGATAGTCATATGCGATCAGACAATCAATGTAAATCAAAATTAATGTCCCACGGAGGTCTGGATTTGGAATGATACTCAAAATCAAAGTGGAAAATCAAATTACAGGCTGATCCAACATCAGTGGAAATGCCTCAAGACAAGGAAATGATGTTCAGTTGTGTGTTGCCTCCATGTGCCTGTATGACCTCCCTACAATGCCTGGACATGCTCCTGATGAGACGGCGGATGGTCTCCTGAGGGATCTCCTCCCAGACCTGGACTAAAGCATCCACCAACTCCTGGACAGTCTGTGGTGCAACGTGATGTTTGTTGGATGGTGCGAGACATGATGACCCAGATGTGTTCAATCGGATTCAGGTCTGGGCAACGGGCGGGTCAGTCCATAGCTTCAATACCTTCATCTTGCAGGAACTGCTGACACACTCCAGCCACATGAGGTCTGGCATTGTCCTGCATTAGGAGGAACCCAGTGCCAACCATACCAGCATACGGTCTCACAAGGGGTCTGAGGATGTCATCTCGGTACCTAATGGCAGTCAGGCTACCTCTGGCGAGCACATGGAGGGCCGTGCGGCCCTCCAAAGAAATGACATATCATTACTGACCCACTGCCAAACTGGTCAAGCTGAAGGATGTTGCAGGCAGATCGCTCTCCACGGCGTCTCCAGACTCTGCCATGTCTGTTGTGAATTCCGTTCTGGAGCTTCCTCCTGTGGTTGCTAATGGTATTTTTTTTGTGAGTTCTGCCCTTGGGCTCCCTCTGGTGGTTTCGAGTGGAACTGCTGCTCCTTTAGGTAGCTGTAGCAGCTGCCTTCACTAATCGCCTTGCCTGGGTTTGTTATTTAAACCTGCTCTGGGCTTTTGTCCATGCCTGCTGTCAATGTTCTTGGTTGGATTTGGTTCTCTCCTTGGAATTCTCATATGGCCAGTCCTTGTCTGCAAAAGATAAGTTTTAGCTAGTTTTTGTTTGTCCATTTGTTTGGACTCTATTGCTTTGCAAATATGTCTCTTTTTGTCCAGCTTGTCACTAGGTCTTATTCAGGCTAGCTGGAAGCTCTGGGAAAGCAGATTTGCCCCTCCACACCGTGAGTCGGTGTGGAGTTCATTTTTGTAAACTCTGCGTGGATTTTGTAGTTTTTTATACTGACCGCACAGTATCCTTTTCTCTCTGTCTATCTAGTTTAGTATTGGCCTCCTTTGCTGAATTCTGATTTCATTTCTGTGTACGTCATTTCCCTCTCCATTCACAGTCAATATTTGTGGGGGGCTATCTTTCCTTTTGGGGGTTTTCTCTGAGGCAAGATAGCTTTCTATTTCCTTCTTTAGGGGTAGTTATTTCTTGGCTGTGAAGAGGTGTCTAGGGAGAGTCAGGAACATCCCACGGCTATTTCTAGTGTTGTTGTTAGGATTAGGGACTGCGGTCAGTAGAGATACCACCTTCTCAGAGCTCGCTCCATGTTGCGTTTTAGCCACCAGGTCATATCAGTATGGCCTCTTAACCACCAGGTCATAACACATGTATGCCAAATGTGCTCAGTGTGAACCTGCTTTCATCTGTGAAGAGCACAGGGTGGTCACGATTCACTCCGTGACCATCACCCCCACGTCACGGGTCAGGGTGACTTTAGGCCAACAGACGGCTATCACATGTGCAGGGGACTTATCTTAGTTATCCCTCCACTCCACAATGTGATGAAAAACACACACAAGGCTATTGACCTCTTAGTTTACAGCAGTGGCTTATTTTAGGTATCCCACTGCTCTTCAATATACCAGGAACTGCAGGGATTTATGTATAACTCGCTTACAGTTCCACTTGAAACTTGCAGCTATCAGGCGCCCCCTTACTCTCAGGTCAGATTAGATACTGCACCTAGGGTAATTAGTTGCCAGAAAGGCTGCCTGCTATGTCCTGGCTATTGGGCACACTGCAGCGAGGCGATTTAACTACTCCCACTCAGGCAGGAACAATAATTTTCAACGCCGCAGTCGCTACAATGACTCCCAACTACCCAGTACAAAGGTATGCTGCCACCAGCTTCGATTAAATGGGTCCAAAGCTAACCCAAAACAGTAGCGTAATTCCCTTCAGAAGACTTAGGGTACGTTTTAGGGCAGAAGAACGAATCTAGTATTAAATATTATACTCCATCAAAGGTTTAAGGCAGTGTTTATAAAAAGTCATATAAAGATGTTACAATATGAGACAATTGAAAATATGTACAAGGTAATTATAAAAATAACAGGGGTTAAATGAGAAATTAACACTTACATGTGTTCAGGACCTTGCAGGCAACCAGGCTAGTGGGTGGAGTTTCCATATGTCCCAATGCATTAGGACTGGCAGTCAGGCTCCTCAGGTAGAAACTGACTGCTGGGGGTCTGGCAGAAATGTATAAACCGCAGCCCGGGACATCACCAACAGGGCTGGTTTACCCAGACCCTCCTATCTCTTCCGTCTTACTAGATTTAACACAAGTTTGTCTAATGCCTGTATCTCCGCTACAGAACATGTCAGGATCATAACATACCCAGCATTCATCCATGTATTAAGATTTGCTCTCTATAGATACTTACTTCAGGCTAGTAAGGACACTCAGTTCCAGAGAAATCTGTACTCTGTCCCTGTTGGACTTGGAGGCTCTTGCTTGCAGTGATGGATAGATGCGCCGATGGACTTTAGCAATATGTACTCATTATTTTCCTAGCCTAAATCGTTGGCAATATCTTGCAATATTAGGACAAAGGACTTCATGTTTTACAAGGGAGATCCAACCAGTTTAAGCTGGTACAACTGTCTATGCATCTATACCGATCGTAAAAATTCCTATAGGAGGGGCATGAGGGATTTGGGAGCCGAGAGTCGGGCATGCAGCAAGAAGCCATAAAAGCTCTTCTACACACACACATTCAGAAACAAAGAGAGCCAGAGAGAGGGGGGGTTTAGCCCGCAGCTACAAAATCATATATTTCATACAATATCGTGACAGGCGCCAGTGGAGAATTTGCCAATCCTGGTGTTCTGTAGCAAATGCCAAGCATCCTGCACGGTGTTGGGCTGTGGGCCCAACCCCCATCTGTGGACGTTGGGCACTCAGACCATTCTCATGGAGTCGGTTTCTAACCGTTTGTGCAGGCACATGCACTTTTGTGGCCTGCTGGAGGTCATTTTCCAGGGCTCTGGCAGTGCTCCTCCTGTTCCTCCTTGCACAAAGGCTGAGGTAGCGGTCCTGCTGCTGGGTTGTTGCCCTTCTACGGCCCCCTCCACATCTCCTGGTTTACTGTCTTGTCTCCTGGTAGCGCCTCAAGCCTTTGGACACTACCCTGACAGACACAACAAACCTTTTTGCCACAGCTCGCATTGATGTGCCATCCTGGATGAGCTGCACTATCTGAGCCACTTGTGTGGGTTGCAGAGTCCGTCTCATGCTACCACAAGTGTGAAAGCACAATCAACATTCTAAAGTGACCAAAACATCAGCCAGAAAGCATTGGTACTGAGATGTAGTCTGTGGTCCCCACCTGCAGAACTACTCCTTTATTGAGTTTGTCTTGATAATTGCCAATAATTTCCATCTGCTGTCTATTCCATTTGCACAACAGCAGTTTTCCAGAACCAAGCAGTAGTAGATGATGAGTGAAAATTCCAAATCTGCCATTGTAATGCCTGTACATTGAAGTGGCCATGCATTGTGCCCAGCTTATGCTTCTAGAGACACACCCATAAATTAATTGGGCTCTCATCACATTTGGATTTGAGAGTGCAGAATTTGCTGGACTTCTTTTGGGAGGTGAGGAGCCATAGCTTTTTTTCAAGAACCTTTGTGCTACCAGGAATATGGAAGCCTCTACATTACCGTTAACAGATGTCGAACCTGAGTAGGGACTTGCTTTTCTGTGGACTAAGTTAAGCTGACGCTTTTAGGCTACTTTCACACTAGCGTCGTACGACGCACATCGCAATGCGTCGTTTTGGTGAAAAAACGCATCCTGCAAAGTTGGCTGCAGGATGCGTTTTTTCCCCATAGACTAACATTAGCGACGCATTGCCACACGTCGCAACCGTCGTGCGACGGTTGCGTTGTGTTGTGGCGGACCGTTGGAACAAAAAACGTTACATGTAACTTTTTTTGTGAGTTGTGTCCACCATTTCGGACTGCGCATGTGCAGCCGGAACTCCGCCCCCTCCTCCCCGCAACTCACAATGGGGCAGCGGATGCGTTGTAATAATGCATCTGCTGCACCGTTGTGCTGCGTTGTCACAGGATGCGTTGGTACGTCGGCCCGACGCACTGAGACGAGCCAACGCTAGTGTGAAAGTAGCCTTATAGGGAACACTTTACATCACATTTAACCTGCGCTCTATGCTTGGCATAAACATCGAGCATATCAATCTCTGAGTGATGCTATTCTGATGAAACTCCACCCCTTTCTCCCCTTAAAAGAGAACCTGTCAGCAGGATTGTGCACAGTAACCCACAGTGTCAGGTCGGCACCGCTATACTGATTAAAATGATACCTCGGTTGTTGAAATCCGTGTTGTGGTTGTTTAATCTTTATTTTCAGTTTTATTTTCTTCCTCCAAGATGGTGCTACCTGCACCTGCACAGTAGCAGTTATCGGATCACCTCTATATACACCGTTAGCTGCTACTGCACAGGATCGGCGCATACCATTTTAACCCTTGAACCCCTGGAGCGTTTTTCTGCTTTTCACTCCACTTCTTTCCAGAGCCATAACTTTTTTATTTTTCTGTCAATATGGCCATGTGAGGGCTTGCTTTTTGCGGGACGAGTTGTTGTTTTTAATGACACCATTGGTTTTACCATGCCGTGTAGTTGACATTGGGAAAAAAATTCCAAGTGCGGTGAAATTGCAAAAAAAGTGCAATCCCACACTTGTTTTTTGATTGGTCTTTTTGCTAGTTCACTAAATGCTAAAACTGACCTGCCATTATGATTCTCCAGGTCAAACAAGTCTATGTTCTCTTTTATCTAAGTGGTGAAAATTTTGTGCAGATTCATTCTTTTGATTGCCCGGTATTGCATTTTAATGCATTGTCGCGGCGACCAAAAAAAACATAATTCTGGAGTTTTAATTTTTTTTTCTTGCTACGCCGTTTAGCGATCAGGTTAACCCCTTTTTTATTGATACATTGGGCGATACCAAATATGTGTAGGTTTGATTTTTGCATTGTTTTATTTTGATTGGGGCGAAAGAGGGGTGATTTGAAATTTTTTTTTTTTTCTATATGTTTAAACATTTTTTTTTTCTTTTCGCATGCTTCAATAGCCTCCACGGGAGGCTAGAAGATGCCATAACTCGATCGCCTCTGCAACATAGAGGTGATGCACAGATCACCTCTATGTAGCTGAATTACAGCATTGCTATGAGCGCCGACCACAGGGTGGCGCTCATAGCAATCCGTCATCAACAACCATAGAGGTTTCGAGGAGACCTGTGGTTGTGATGGCAACGCACCCATGACCCCTGATCACGTGATGGGGGTCAGCGGTGCGCATATTTCCAGCCCGGTGGCCGTCAGTGCTTGTTAAATGCCGCTGTCAGTGTTTGCAGGGGCATTTAACTTAATAGGCGCGAGCGGATCGCGATTCCGCTGGCACCTATTGCGGGCTCATTTCAGCTGTTGAAAACATCTGACATGTTGCGGTTTTGAGGTGGGCTCACCGCCGCAGCCCACCTCAAAGCGGGGGATAATACAGCTGACATACTATTCCGTCAGCTGGCAGAAAGGGGTTAAATCCTTCACGACATGCCCCGTACTAGTACGGCGCATGTCGTGTCTCTCCCTTTGATGTGGGCTCCGGCGCTGAGCCCACATCAAAGTCACGACATGTTAGCTGTTTTGTACAGCTGACATGTGCGCACAATAGCGGCAGGCGGAATCGCGATCCACCTGCCGCTATTAACCAGTTAAATGCCACTGTCAAACGCTCACAGCGCCATTTAACTACCTCTTCCGGCCGCGCAGCCGGAAATGCGTGCATCGCTGACCCCCCAAAAACGCAAAAACGAAAAAGGGCTGCGTCTTGAAGCAGTGGCGTATCTAGGGGGGGGGGGCAGCCGGGGCATTTGCCCTGGGCGCAGCCGGCAGGGGGGCGCAGTCGGGCCGCCTAATTCGGCGGTCCGCAGTGTCTCCCCCGCGGCTGCATTCTGCCGCCCCCCGCACTGGGAGTCAGCTGTTCTCTGTGCCGACTGTCAAGCTGACAGCCGGCACAGAGAAGCTGCAGAGTGCCAGCTCCCAGTGTGTGGGGAGGGGGGCCCCTGCAGAGTGGCTGCGGCGGGCAGGGAGAAATCCCTGCAGCTCCACTGCCCAGCCGCACGATCTGTCTTCTTCCTGCTTCCTCTCACACAGACGCGCCGCTGGATGACGTCATCATTCAGCGGCCGGCTGTGTCAGAGGAAGGCGATGAAGCTGCTGCGCAGAGCGCGAGGAGAGGTGAGAGGAGTGTGTGTATGTGTGTGAATGTGTGTGTGAATGTATGTGTGTGTGAATGTGTATGTGTGTGAGTGTGTGTGTTTGTGAGTGTGTGCGTATGTGTGTGTCTCAGTATTGTGTGTGTATCGTGCTGCAGGGGAATGTGCAGAGAAGTGATTGGTGTGTGTGTGGGGGGGAGGAGAGGGCAATGATGGGGCTGACGGGGGGCATATGCCCTTGGAGGGGGGGGGGGGCGCCAAAATGAATTCTTGCCCCGGGTGCCAGAAACGCTAGATACACCTCTGTCTTGAAGGGGTTAAGGATCCATTCATTACAATGAGGCAGCAGAGTTACTCTGTACTCCGTCTGAACTCTGTTCAGTGGTGTCCTTTTCAGAAGTGCACAAAACTGTGACCGGGGGCACTTTTGTGCACGCTTATAAAAAAAACAGACACCGGCAAATCATAAGACAGAGTCCACCTTGTCTCCATCTACCTCATTATAGGGAATCTTCAGTTGTGGTTTCCGTCTAAATCACGCATTTCAGAAATTTACATGGAAACCCCAGTGTAAGCTCTCAGCGCCAATTCTTACTGGGATCTTTGGGATCAGGCAAAATTAACAAAATCCAGCAACTCAGGATTTTTTTTTATACTGTTCATCATGTGGTAAAAGAGGTAAAGCAGCTTTATAACAATAGTCTTTAATTTTTATATAGCGCTAACATACTCCGCAGCGCTTTACAGTTTGCACACATTATCATTGCTGTCCCTGATGGGGCTCACAATCTAAATTCCCTATCAGATTGTTTTTGGAATGTGGGAGGAAACCGGAGTACCCCGGAGGAAACCCATGCCAACATTGGGAGAACATACAAACTCCTTGCCGATCTTGTCCTTGGTGGGATTTGAACCCAGGACTCCAATGCTGCAAGGCTGCAGTGCTAGCCACTGAGCCACCATGCAGCTTTATTCATGGGGTCAGTTTGATTACAGCGATTACCACATTTAAATCAGTTTTTTTTGTTTTGCCACTTTTATATAAAAAAATTATTTCATAGAAAAAAAGAAATACTCAAGGCTCAAAGGGGGCTTCCGTCAAAACTAAGTACCAAGTGTAAGTCCCACGGGGCTAATTTTTTTCTTAACCATGGGTCTTGATCTAGCCGCTGCCTTGATAAATCTAGCAATCCAAAAATTGTTAGCTAAATTACAATTGTATAATGCCCCTAAAACTGACACATGGACTCTAAGGGTACTTGTAGCTAGCCCCCTCTCTAGACCTTTCTGTAGGAACTCCAGAATCTTTTTAATACTGACTTTTTGACCCATCTCTGATCCTGAAATAGTCAAGAACTTTCTACAGACTAACAAATATTTGTCGTGGAAACCTTCCTGCTTTTTAATAAAGTATTAATTAGTCCATGTGAAAATCCCATTTTCTTTAGTAATGACCAGTCAAATTCCACGCCGTCAGATGTAAATTGGACACTCGTGGATGGAGAATTGGACCCTGGAAGAGAAGGTCTGGGAGTTCTGGGAGAATCCAAGGCTGAGAAATGGACATTTTCCTCAGCCACGGAAACCACGGCCTCCTGGGCCACAACAGCGCTATTAGGATTCCCCGATCTCTGTCCTCCAAAATCTTCCTCAGAACAACCGGGATCAAGTTCAATGGGGGAAAGGCATAGGCCATATTGAGATGCCATGGAATTAGGAGGGCATCCACTGCGTACAGATTGTCTCTGGGGTTTAGTGAGGAAAACCGGTGACTTTTTGTTCTCTTTGCTGGCGAAGAGGTCTATATCTGGGCACCCCCAAAGAAGTGTGATCTGGTCGAAGACGGTCTGACTGAGAACCCAATCTCCTTGCCCCAGTTTTCTGCGACTTAGGTAATCGGCCATGATGTTGTGTTTTCCTTTTATATGAAGATATCTGAGACAGTAGATGAGTTTCGGCTATCTGCAAGATACGACCCGGCACTTCCATTAAAGATCTGGATCGGGTTCCCCCCTGATGATTAATATAAGCTAGTTACCTGATTGTCTGAGAATAGCCTGACGTGATGGCCCTGTAAGAACATAAGGAAATAACTCAGAGCTCGCTCTACTGACAATAACTCTTTAAGATTAGAGGACAAACTTTGTTCGGAATGTGACCAAACTCCCTGGACCCACATATCACCCATATGTGCTCCCCATCCCCTGGGGGTAGCATCTGTGGTAACTACACGCGATATATGGTTTATCCATGGAACCCCAGTCCGTAAGTTTTGTGTGTGTAACCACCAACGTAAGGACTGAATAGAGACATCAGACAAGGAAAAGGTACTATCCAGGTGGCCCTCTAACAGACGAGTATTGCACAATACATCCCACTATAGGACTCTGGTGTGGTACTGGGCCCAAAGAACCGCCGGGATACAAGACATGAGTGAGCCTAACAGTGACATCGCTCCTCTTAATGTTACCAATGGATTATCAACAACCTTGAGTATTTGCCGTTGAATTTTTTCTACCTTTGTATCCGGTAGATGGCATTCCTGTAACCTTGAGTCCAAAAGGAGACCCAGGAATTCTTGAACCCCTAGAGGCTGTAAACGTGATTTTTTAAAATTAATAATCCAACCCAACCTTTGTAAGGCTGCAATTACTTTTGCGAGTTGGGCCGAGCAGTGTGATTCTGAGTTCCCTATTATCAATAGGTCATCCAGATATGGAACCACTAGAATATCCTGTTCATGAAGATGTGCCATGACCTCCACCATTATCTTTGTAAACACCCGAGGAGCAACTGCAACACCAAAGGGGAGTGCCCTGTATTGGAAGTGTTTAACCGTCCCACCTAGTAAGACTGCTACCCTTAAATACTGCTGGGGGTCTGCATGTATAGGGACATGATAATAGGCGTCTTTAAGATCTAAGACGACCATGAAACACCTGTCAAACAATAGCTTTAATGCTGTTTTCACAGACTCCATTTTAAATGATTGGACCCATAAGAATTTATTCAGGCCTTTTAGGTTGATGATGGTGTGAAAGGAATAGTCTGGCTTTTTAATCAAGAAGAGGGGGGAATAAAACCCCTTAACCCTTTGCGCTTCAGGAACCTCCACCAATACACCCTTCTGTTGACGTTCCTGGACCTCAGATTCTAATGCCAGTTGTTCTGCAGGTGAAGAACATATAGGTGTTACCAGAAATTTATCATTAGGAATGTTCTGGAAATCAAACTTTAGTCCTGATTTAATAATGTTCAGGACCAATGGGCTTCTGGAAATATTAAGCCAAGCCAGATAGAAGGCCAGAAGCCTGCCTCCCACCCGGTCCGGCAATCATTGTGGCTTTCTGTTGTCCCGAAAGGAGTTGAACATGTAGCCTCTACCTTTCTTCCTATTGGTGTCATATCTGGGCTTCTCTCTATTTGACCTTGTATGGTCAAACCATCTTCTGTTAGTGCCCCGTCTGTAGATGGTTCTTCCTAGGTAAGAGAATTGTTTTTTACTATGCCCCGCTTTTTCTAATAGTTCATCCAGAACTGGACCGAATAGATGCGCCCCTTCACATGGAATGCTGCACAGCTTTGATCTGGCTTGCATGTCCCCCTGCCAACATTTCAGCCAGATGGCTCTACGGGCTGAATTAGAAAGTGCCGCCGATCTGGCCGCCAATTTCACGGAATCTGATGACGCATCAGCAAGATAAGCTGCTGCCCCCCTGAATCATAGGAACGGAAGAGAAGATTTAATTTCTCAGAGTCTTATTTTTAAGTTGATCCTCTAAGCTGTCCAGCCAAACCATCATAGAGCGTGCTGTACAGGTGGCTGCAATTGATGGCCTGAGAGCCCCCGCTGATGTTTCCCAAGTTCCCTTAAGAAACACATTGGCTCCTTTAAAGTTCCCAAATCCTCAAACGGCAGCGAGGATTTCCTGGAAGCCTTGGCCACAGCAAGTTTTGGGGCTTTATCCCATGTCGCAGATGCAGTCTCCTCAAACGGATATTTTCTTTTAAATGATGGTGGAAGAGAACCTTTCCTTTCAGGCTTTTTCCACTCTCGAGTAATGAGGAAGCTTACTTTTTCAACTACAGGAAAACATCTATGAGATTTTCGATCTAGCCCTTTAAACATGACATCCTGCATAGATTTCTATGACAGGGTTTCTTCAATTCCTATAGTGTTATTCACAGCTTTGACGAGCCGGTTTATCCGGTCAAAGGAAATGAATTAATGACCGGACTCAGTCTCTGAAGAAGATGATGATGATGAATGAGAAGCCTCTGATATTAGCTCCAGAGTCACTGTCCTCAAATGAACCTGGGGATCTAGGATCTCTATCTCTAGATCCTCTACTATGATATAGGGATTTTGCTGAACCCCTGACCTCCTGTCTGACCATCTGCCTTAGGCTGGTAGTGAAGTCTGGTGTCTCCTCTGCTATTAAACGTTGAATACATGGTCCGCATAATTTCCTTATGTGGTCATTCGGGAGAGGAACTCCACACTTAGCACATTCTTTATGTTTAGATATAGAGGACCGTTTTTTTCCCTGATAGACATGGAGAGAGGGAATATAAGGGGAGACACACATCACTAAGTGAACTTTCTCGGCGATCACTTACCCCTATAGTAACTGAGTGGTACCGTAGATTGCGGGGGGGACCCTTTCAGCCGTTGTAATAATTACGGCTTGAGGATTTTCGGCCTTGGATCTTTGATCAGCTCTATCACCTCCAGGACGACTACTGCCACTGTTTGGGGCTTCTCCAAATGCTGCTCAGTCTGCAACAGTTCCTGCTCCTGAGACTCCATTGCAATATGGATAGAAAGCATGTGGTGGCCCTTTAGGAATCCTTAACCCCTTCATGACCCAGCCTATTTTGACCTTTATGACCTGGCCGTTTTTTGCAATCCTGACCAGTGTCCCTTTATGAAGTAATAACTCAGGAACGCTTCAACGGATCCTAGCGCTTCTGAAACTGTTTTTTTTGTGACATATTGGGCTTCATGTTAGTGGTAAATTTAGGTCAATAAATTCTGCGTCTATTTGTGATAAAAACGGAAATTTGGCGAAAATTTTGAAAATTTCGCAATTCTCACATTTTGAATTTTTATTCTGTTAAACCAGAGCGTTATGTGACACAAAATAGTTAATAAATAACATTTCCCACATGTATACTTTACATCAGCACAATTTTGGAAACAACATTTTTTTTTTGCTAGGAAGTTATAAGGGTTAAAATTTGACAAGCGATTTCTCATTTTTACAACGAAATTTACAAAACCATTTTTTTTTAGGGACCACCTCACATTTGAAGTCCGTTTGAGGGGTCTATATGGCTGAAAATACCCAAAAGTGACACCATTCTAAAAACTGCACCCCTCAAGGTGCACAAAACCACATTCAAGAAGTTTATTAACCCTTCAGGTGCTTCACAGCAGCAGAAGCAACATGGAAGGAAAAAATGAACATTTAACTTTTTAGTCACGAAAATGATCTTTTAGCAACAATTTTTTAATTTTTCCAATGGTAAAAAGAGAAACTGAACCACGAAAGTTGTTGTCCAATTTGTCCTGAGTACGCTGATACCTCATATGTGGGGGTAAACCACTGTTTGGGCGCACGGCAGGGCTTGGAAGGGAAGGAGCGCCATTTGACTTTTTGAATGAAAAATTGGCTCCACTCTTTAGCGGACACCATGTCACGTTTGGAGAGCCCCCGTGTGCCTGAAAATTGGAGCTCCCCCACAAGTGACCCCATTTTGGAAACTAGACGCCCCAAGGGACTTATCTAGATGCATAGTGAGCACTTTAAACCCCCAGGTGCTTCACAGAAGTTTAGAACGCAGAGCCATGAAAATAAAAAATAATTTTTCTTTCTTCAAAAATGATTTTTTAGCCTGGAATTTCCTATTTTGTCAAGGGTAATAGGAGAAATTGGACCCCAAATATTGTTGTCCAGTTTGTCCTGAGTACGCTGATACCCCATATCTGGGGGTAAACCACTGTTTGGGCACATGCCGGGGCTCGGAAGTGAAGTAGTGACGTTTTGAAATGTAGACTTTGATGGAATGCTCTGCGGGCGTCATGCGTTTGCAGAGCCCCTGATGTGGATAAACAGTAGAAACCCCCAAGTGACCCCATTTTGGAAACTAGACCCCGAAAGGAACTAATCTAGATGTGTGGTGAGCACTTTGAACCCCCAAGTGCTTCACAGAAGTTTAGAACGCAGAGCTGTGAAAATAAATACGTTTTCTTTCCTCAAAAATAATTATTTAGCCCAGAATTTTTTAATTTTCCCAAGGGTAACAGGAGAAATTTGACCCCAATATTTGTTGTCCAGTTTCTCCGGAGTACGGTGATACACCATATGTGGGGGTAAACTACTGTTTGGGCACATGTCGGGGCTCGGAAGTGAAGAAGTGACGTTTTGAAATGCAGACTTTGATGGAATGCTCTGCGGGCGTCACATTGCGTTTGCAGAGACCCTCATGTGGCTAAACAGTAGAAACCCCCAAAAGTGACCCGATTTTGGAAACTAGACCCCGAAAGGAACTTATCTAGATATGTGGTGAGCAGTTTGAACCCCCAAGTGCTTCACAGACGTTTACAACGCAGAGCCGTGAAAATAAAAAATAATTTTTCTTTCCTCAAAAATGATGTTTTAGCAAGCAATTTTTTATTTTCACAAGGGTAACAGGAGAAATTGGACCCCAGTAATTGTTGCGCAGTTTGTCCTTAGTATGCTGGTACCCCATATGTGGGGGTAAACCACTGTTTGGGCGCACGTCGGGGCTCGGAAGTGAGGGAGCACCATTTGACTTTTTGAATAGAAGATTGGCTGGAATCAATGGTGGCGCCATGTTGTGTTTGGAGACCCCTGATGTGCCTAAACAGTGGAAACCACTCAATTGTACCTCCAACACTAACCCCAACACACCCCTAACCCTAATCCCAACTGTAGCCATAACTCTAATCACAACCCTAACCACAACCCTAATTCCAACCCTAACCCTAAGGCTATGTGCCCACGTTGCGGATTCGTGTGAGATTTTTCAGCACCATTTTTTAAAAATCCGCGGGTAAAAGGCACTGCGTTTTACCTGCGGATTTACCGTGGATTTCCAGTGTTTTTTATGCGGATTTCCTATTGAGGAAGAGGTGTAAAACGCTGCGGAATTGACATGCTGCGGAAAATACAACGCAGCGTTTCCGCGCTGTATTTTCCGCACCATGGGCACAGCGGATTTGGTTTTCCATAGGTTTACATGGAACTGTAAACCTGATGGAACACTGCTGCGAATCCGCAGCGGCCAATCTGCTGCCGATCCGCAGCCAAATCTGCACCGTGTGCACATAGCCTAATTCTAAAAGGTATGTGCACACGCTGCGGAAAACGCTGCGGATCCGCAGCAGTTTCCCATGAGTTTACAGTTCAATGTAAACCTATGGGAAACAAAAATCTCTGTACACATGCTGCAGAAAAACTGCACGGAAACGCAGCAGTTTACATTCTGCAGCATGTCCCTTCTTTCTGCGGATTCCGCAGCGGTTTTACAACTGCTCCAATAGAAAATCGCAGTTGTAAAACCGCGGTAAATCCGCCATAAATCCACAGCGGTTTAGCACTGCGGATTTATCAAATCTGCAGCGGAAAAATCCGCAGAGGACCAGAATACGTGTGCACATACCGAAACCGTAACAACCCTAACCCTAATTCTAACCATAATGGAAAAAAAATTCTTTATTTTATGATTGTCCCTACCTATGGGGGTGATAAAGGGGAGCATTTACTATTTTTTTTATTTTGATCACTGTGATAAAACCTATGACAGTGATCAAAATGCACATTGAAACGAATCTGCCGGCCAATTCGGCGGGCGCACTGTGCATTGCGCCCGCCATTTTGGAAGATGGCGGCGCCCATGGAGAAGACGGACGGACCCTGGGAGGCTCGGTAAGTATGATGGGGTGGGGGGGGGGGGAGCACGGGGGGTGGATCGGAGCGCAGGGGGTGTGGATCGGAGCACGAGGGGGTGGATCGGAGCACGGGGTGGATCGGAGTGCAGGGGGGTTGGATCGCTCTGATTGGCTGTTGAAAGTGAAACTGCCAATCAGAGCGATCTTAGCCACGGGGGGGGGGAGGGGATGAAGCCCCCCCTGGGCTAAAGTACCACTCCCCCTGTCCCTGCAGATCGGGTGAAATTGGAGTTAACCCTTTCACCCGATCTGCAGGGACGCGATCTTTCCATGACGCCACATAGGCGTCATGGGTCAGATTGGCACCGACTTTCATGACGCCTACGTGGCGTCAAAGGTCGGGAAGGGGTTAAGTAGCCGGCCCCTTCAGGTACCACCCCTGGAAGGGGTCAGCAGGTTAATCCAATCTCCTTGCTCGGTAGATCTGCCATTGGGAGGGCCCTATCCCCCAAGACCGCCCCCTAATTTAGACCCCTGTCTTCCGACCGCTGCATCGCATACCTGCATTTCCCCAAGCGTCATCTCTATCTGACACGCCGTCCTCCCCCACCACGAGACCGTAACACGCTGTGAACCTGCTCACTGCCGCGGCACGGACCGTGCCTGTCCCATCATCGAGCCGCGACACCCACCGTGTCACGGAGAACCGCCCCTTCCGCTGCGCCAGGACGCCGGCATGCGCCCATCACCCGTGATATGTCGGGATACCGCCAAACACCCCTGGTCCCGGAGAGCAGAGCCTCCCACGGCAATACATACCCGCACCGGAGATGAAAGCATTCAAGTCGGCACTCCCCCTGAAGGCCGCTTTCTCCTGCTGCTGCCTACCCCCACAGCCCTCTGTGGTGCGGCACCTCCAGCACACTGGACCCGACCGAGGAAGGGGACCTCCTGCTTCCAGAACCGGCCTGCCAAGCCTGGGAACTGTCTTCAGTCTTCACCTTTCTTCTTAAGGCAAGTCTGTAGGGTCCCCTGTCAGGGACAGGAAACCAACTGATGCGGGAGAGAGGTGCCGCCCTTTTATCTCTGTAGGTTTACTGTCCCTGAAGGGCGGATCCCCTCTCTCGTTAGTGCTGTCATGGCGACTGAATAAATTGTTTTTGCCTCACTGTATTCTGAGAGCTATAACTATTTCTCCACTGGCAGAGCTGTATGGCAGGTTGTTTTTTTTTTTTTTTTTTAGAAGACAAGATGGTGTTTTCAACTCTACCATTGTTATTTCCATTTGTCTTCTTGATCGTGTTCTTGTTTTATTCCACTTTTTGTTTGGCGGTATTATGAAAAGCATTTTTTTGGCCACTTTTTTTTTTACTTTTTCATGGTGTTCACTAAAGGGATCAACTAGCATGAGTTTTATAGGTCAGGTTGTTACATACATTGCGATACCAAACGTCTATATACATGTGTGTGTGTAATAAATACATACAGTACAGACCAAAAGTTTGGACACCTCATTTAAAGATTTTTCTGTATTTTCATGACTATGAGAATTGTAAATTCACACTGAAGGCATAAAAACTATGAATTAACACATGGGGAATTATATACTTAACAAAAAAGTGTGAAACAACTGAAATTATGTCTTATATTCTAGGTTCTTCAAAGTAGCCACCTTTTGCTTTGATGACTGCTTTGCACACTCTTGGCATTCTCCTGATGAGCTTCAAGAGGTAGTCACCGGGAATGGTTTTCACTTCACAGGTGTGCCCTGTCAGCTTTAATAAGTGGGATTTCTTGCCTTATAAATGGTGTTGGGACCATCAGTTGTGTTGAGCAGAAGTCTGGTGGATACACAGCTGATAGTCCTAATGAATAGACTGTTAGAATTTGCATTATGGCAAGAAAAAAAGCAGCTAAGTAAAGAAAAACGACTGGCCATCGTTACTTTAAGAAATGAAGTTCAGTCAGTCCGAAAAATTGGGAAAACTTTGAAAGTGTCCCCAAGTGCAGTTGCAAAAACCATCAAGCGCTACAAAGAAACTGGCTCACATGAGGACAGCCCCAGGAAAGGAAGACCAAGAGTCACCTCTGCTTCTGAGGATAAGTTTATGAGTCACCAGCCTCAGAAATCGCAGGTTAACAGCAGCTCAGATTAGAGACCAGGTCAATGCCACACAGAGTTCTAGCAGCAGACACATCTCTACAACAACTATTAAGAGGAGACTTTGTGCAGCAGGCCTTCATGGTAAAATAGCTGCTAGGAAACCATTGCTAAGGACAGGCAACAAGCATTAGAGACTTGTTTGGGCTAAAGAACACAAGGAATGGACATTAGACCAGTGGAAATCTGTGCTTTGGTCTGATGAGTCCAAATTTCAGATCTTGGGTTCCAACCACCGTGTCTGTGTGACGCAGAAAAGGCGAACGGATGGACTCTACATGCCTGGTTACCACCGGGAGGCATGGAGAGGGAGGTGTGATGGTGTGGGGGTGCTTTGCTGGTGACATTGTTGGGGATTTATTCAAAATTGAAGGCATCCTGAACCAGCATGGCTACCACAACATCTTGCAGTGGCATGCTATTCCATCCGGTTTGTGTTTCGTTGGACCATGATTTATTTTTCAACAGGACAATGACCCCAAACACACCTCCAGGCTGTGTAAGGGCTATTTGACCAAGATGGAGAGTGATGGGGTGCTATGCTAGACCTGATCCCAATCGAGATGGTTTGGGGAGAGCTGGACCGCAGAGTGAAGGCAAAAGAGCCAACAAGTGCTAATCATCTCTGGGAACTCCTTCAAACTTGTTGGAAGACCATTTCTGATGACTACCTCTTGAAGCTCATCAAGAGAATGCCAAGGGTGTGCAAAGCAGTCATCAAAGCAAAAAGGTGGCTACTTTGAAGAACCTAAAATATAAGACATATTTTCAGGTGTTTCACACTTTTTTGTTAAGTATATAATTCCACATGTGTTAATTCATAGTTTTGATGTTTTTAGTGTGAATTTACAATTTTCATAGTCATGAAAATACAGAAAAATCTTTAAATGAGGTGTGTCCAAGCTTTTGGTCTGTACTGTACGTACAGTGGGGCAAAAAAGTATTTAGTCAGTCAGCAATAGTGCAAGTTCCACCACTTAAAAAGATGAGAGGCGTCTGTAATTTACATCATAGGTAGACCTCAACTATGGGAGACAAACTGAGAAAAAAAAAATCCAGAAAATCACATTGTCTGTTTTTTTAACATTTTTTTGCATATTATGGTGGAAAATAAGTATTTGGTCAGAAACAAACAATCAAGATTTCTGGCTCTCACAGACCTGTAACTTCTTCTTTAAGAGTCTCCTCTTTCCTGCACTCATTACCTGTAGTACTGGCACCTGTTTAAACTTGTTATCAGTATAAAAAGACACCTGTGCACACCCTCAAACAGTCTGACTCCAAACTCCACTATGGTGAAGACCAAAGAGCTGTCAAAGGACACCAGAAACAAAATTGTAGCCCTGCACCAGGCTGGGAAGACTGAATCTGCAATAGCCAACCAGCTTGGAGTGAAGAAATCAACAGTGGGAGCAATAATTAGAAAATGGAAGACATACAAGACCACTGATAATCTCCCTTGATCTGTGGCTCCACGCAAAATCCCATCCCGTGGGGTCAGAATGATCACAAGAACGGTGAGCAAAAATCCCAGAACCACGCGGGGGGACCTAGTGAATGAACTGCAGAGAGCTGGGACCAATGTAACAAGGCCTACCATAAGTAACACACTACGCCACCATGGACTCAGATCCTGCAGTGCCAGACGTGTCCCACTGCTTAAGCCAGTACATGTCCGGGCCCATCTGAAGTTTGCTAGAGAGCATTTGGATGATCCAGAGGAGTTTTGGGAGAATGTCCTATGGTCTGATGAAACCAAACTGGAACTGTTTGGTAGAAACACAACTTGTCGTGTTTGGAGGAAAAAGAATACTGAGTTGCATCCATCAAACACCATACCTACTGTAAAGCATGGTGGTGGAAACATCATGCTTTGGGGCTGTTTCTCTGCAAAGGGGCCAGGACGACTGATCCGGGTACATGAAAGAATGAATGGGGCCATGTATCGTGAGATTTTGAGTGCAAACCTCCTTCCATCAGCAAGGGCATTGAAGATGAAAACGTGGCTGGGTCTTTCAACATGACAATGATCCAAAGCACACCGCCAGGGCAACGAAGGAGTGGCTTCGTAAGAAGCATTTCAAGGTCCTGGAGTGGCCTAGCCAGTCTCCAGATCTCAACCCTATAGAAAACCTTTGGAGGGAGTTGAAAGTCCGTGTTGCCAAGCGAAAAGCCAAAAACATCACTGCTCTAGAGGAGATCTGCATGGAGGAATGGGCCAACATACCAACAACAGTGTGTGGCAACCTTGTGAAGACTTACAGAAAACGTTTGACCTCTGTCATTGCCAACAAAGGATATATTACAAAGTATTGAGATGAAATTTTGTTGCTGACCAAATACTTATTTTCCACCATAATATGCAAATAAAATGTTAAAAAAACAGACAATGTGATTTTCTGGATTTTTTTTTTCTCAGTTTGTCTCCCATAGTTGAGGTCTACCTATGATGTAAATTACAGACGCCTCTCATCTTTTTAAGTGGTGGAACTTGCACTATTGCTGACTGACTAAATACTTTTTTGCCCCACTGTATATACATTTAGACACAAGTGTGTATGTATATTGTAAGATTACCGCCAGACGAGTCCTTGAGGGGAGATATGTGTCATTGCGGCTACTGGCTGCGGTAGTGTGAGCTCGGAAGTATGCTCCAGCACGTATAGTGCTGAGTTATTTGGCCATTTCAGGGTCAGGTTTTAGGAGCAGTCATAAGAGATGGGTGGGAATGATTGCTCACATATCCCTACCCCAGGGGCATGGTTAGGCAAATAAAATGAAGGCCAGATGTCTCATTCAGTGTCTGTGGCTTGAGGTGTGCAGACCTCCAGTGTGTGTTGCTAAAGAAACAGACCTGAGTCGGTGGACCCGCTGTTCTATACGGACTCTTTATTTTTCTGTTTGCTTTTCACTTTATGCTGGATAAGGCTGTTCTTTTGTTTTGGCTATCCAGAGCGAGACACACACACACACATTATCTATCTATCGGCTCACTCGACTGCACATGGAGGTAGACACAGGAAACATGGTCTCAGTCTTCCACTGTTTATTATATACATTTGGTATAAAGCAGTGTGAAGTAAAACAAACATGAAAGTTAGCCTCTCTCTCAATGTCTAAATGCTGTGATTGTAGTATTTAGGGGGTTAACATACCCAGGGCAGTGTGGGCACTGCTCATGGAAGTGACCGGCAGGTCTTTGCTTTATCTTAAGCCAAGCTGCTGGCAGTGATCGTGAGGGTACAGCTCCTGTGCCCCGCACAATCTCTGATTACTCATTCGTCAAAGGTCAGGAACCCCTATGGGCTCATGTGGTAAGAGTACGTCAAACGTCGTGAAGGGGTTTAACTTCTCAACTTAAAGTAGATTTTGTTTATATTTATATATATATTTTAATATATATTTGTTGTATTTTCTTTTGTTGATTTTCTTATGATAAATCGC
The DNA here is from genome assembly GCF_032444005.1 of Ranitomeya imitator. Taxonomy (NCBI): domain Eukaryota; kingdom Metazoa; phylum Chordata; class Amphibia; order Anura; family Dendrobatidae; genus Ranitomeya; species Ranitomeya imitator. The sequence goes on along the minus strand of NC_091286.1, from coordinate 175,140,454 downwards.
AGACTTCAAATTTTGCATTGCAATGGGTTTAGTCTATAATTTTTTATCTGAAGCTTAAATTCTCCAGCTGCACATTCACATCCACTGGTCAATTTATGCTGTGGATATTTTCCATAATGTCAATTTACTTTGCATATTTTCTCCATAGCATGTGGATGGGAATTCAGTGCAGGTTCATAATCAATATACCTAATTTGGAAGTGTCCGTGTGTCTGCTGCGCACAATGATAAAGGAAAGATATACCGTATATCTTGGTACCGTGTTAGCCAGTAGATAGAAAAATATTTAGAATTGAGAGTCCTCAGTGGTTGATACCTTTTAATGGCTAACTGAAAAGATGGAAAATTGCAAGCTTTCGAGACTACACAGGTCTCTTCATCAGGCAAAGACTAAACACAATGAGTCATCCACAGCTGAACAGTAACTTAGCTGCTAGTGGTAGTAACCATGGATACCTAAGGAGAGCTCTCCCTGGTGGTGAGTTAAGGCTTAAGCCTTTTTTGCAACACTGAGGCAACACTGAGGCAACATTGCAAAGATGGAAACAAATTGAGCGCGCTGCTGCACGTAGAGAAGCGAATCGCATACGGATGCATAACCTGCGTCTTAATGAAACAGATGAACGAAATTGTCGAAGAACTACTGATGCCGCCCTGGCCAGAGCAAGAGAAACGAATGAAGTAACTGAATCATGTAGAGCATCTAATACTGCACGACAACGAGCAACACGCAATGCACAAAGTGATACACCTATTTCACAAAAAAGAGAACAAGATAGAAATATGTGTCCAAAATCCAAGAGCCACTCGATGACGGCAAGATACATTTGCTGCTAGAGGACTTCTCAATCAAATTGGTGAGACACGTATTGAAGAACACTATGCTGGCGAACTGACATTTTGATGTAAGTTCTGCGAATCTAAAAATTTCAAAGACGAAATGGCGCAGGACAAAATATTCCCTTCCTGCTGCAAGAGAGGGCGCATCCAATTACGTCCCATTCGTATGGATGAGCAATTAGTCAAGTTGATGAAAGGAGAGTATCAGCACTCCAATAACTTTATGGCTAATATAAGGCAATACAATAGCTCGCTTGCTTTGGCATCAATGGGAGCACAAGTAGCGCCAGCTCCTGGGCATGGTCCATACGGTTTTCTAATTCATGGACAAATTTACCACAGAATTGCCCCATTGCATCCCGCTGTGGTTAGTACTCCCAAGTTTGCCCAGATTTATATCTTGGACAGTGAAGAAGCATTAAGTACAAGAAGTCAAGCAAATAAAAAAAGAGCCTCCCAGCACTATCATCTCTTGGAGAGAAAATGAAAGCAATTAACCCACTCGCTAGAGCCTTCACAATGATGAGGGAATTTCAAATAGAGGAAGAGAGGATTGCTGAATTAGAAAATATCGCGATCCACTCGAAATAACAATGTCAATTATAAAATGACTACAATGATGATCAGAGGCGCTACAATGCACCAAGGTGCAATGAAGTAGCTATAATTTATGAAAATGCAATGGGTGAGCCCCCATTTAATAGGGACACCAGAGTTCACCTCAAAAGTGAAACTGCTCAAATCAGTTTTCTTCACAGAAAGTGTGATGCAATGACATATCCACTTCTATTCCCATATGGGGACAGTGGATGGACAATAAATTTGTCAACTCCATTTGCCCCAAGTGCGCAACATCAAGGAATTGGTGACATTCATCTTCCATCCATACCAGTGGATCAAGATAGACAAGAAAAAAAAAAAAAAAAAAAATCACCCTGTTGCAGTACTATGCATACAGGCTTGCCATTCGTGACGAGTTCAATCGCCTTTTAAGTGCTGGGAAGTTGACGCAACAATTTATCGTTGACAGTTACGTCAAAATTGAATCCGACAGGATTGAATATATAAAACAAAATCAAAAGGCAATACGCGTCAGTTATGCCAGAGTTATGGATCACGTCCATAAAGCTGCGTTACACCAAGGGCTAAAAGCTGGGACACCAGTAATTTTACCGTCCACTTTCATTGGAAGCCAATCAATGTTGAGATATGTGCTTCAATAATAAGTGTTAAATATTTTTTCAAATATGTATACAAAGGACATGCCAATATCAAGTTTGATACATTAAACTGGAATGAACTAGCCATGTACCTAGATTCTCGGTATATAAGTGCCCCTGAGGGCATGTGGAGAATCAGAAAAAATAAAATGCATTTACATACCATTAAAAGGCTTGCTGTTCACCTTGAAAACATGCAGCAAGTGTTTTTAGCAGATGGTAATGTGGATATGGTTATTTTGGACTCAAAAGCCTCTACTCTGCAGGCTTATTTTCAGCTAAACCGAGTTGATGCTTCCGCCCGTCACTATTTGTACAGTGAAATCCCTGAACACTATGTCTGGGATAGAAAAGCTGTACCAGAAGGATGGAAAAAACGATGGGCTCAATTTGGGAAAACAATTGCCCGAATGTATACAGTCTCTTTAACAGATGGTGAGCTGTTATTACCCAAGACTCCTTTTACTTGACGTAAGAGGAGCAAAGTCTTATGCTGACTTAAGGACTGTCAATGGAGTCATACATGACACGTATAAAAATGTGTGAATTGATCTTCATCTTTTGGAAGACGATTCCAAATGGGAAGACGGTCTAATGGATGCAATCGCTTTCCATATGCCCTACCAACTTCGTGAATTATTTGCTATAATTTGTGTATATGGGGAACCAGCTAAACCATTGGCATTATAGCAAAAATATAGAACCGAATTTATGGAGGATTACAACAGGCGGTATACTCCAGAAATTGCTGAGCAACTGGCTCTTTGTGATATTAATGAAGTGCTCTTAAGCAATAAAAAGTGCTGTGCTGATTATGGATTGCCACCTCCAGTAAATGTTCACATGAAACACTGGACCAACTGAATTATGCTGTAATAAAGCAGGAGGCTGAGCAATTGAAAGCTATGCTTAATGAAGCTCAGAAATCAGATTTCGCTGCAATTATGCAAGCAGTCAATGCTGCATCACAGCCAGACGACACTAGCTCACACTGTTTTTTTCTGGACGGCCCAGGAGGCAGTGGGAAGACATTTTTGTACAACTGCTTGCACAAGATACTACAAGCAGAAAAAGAAGTTTATTTGCTCAGTAGCCTCCACTGGATTGGCGACTACATTAATACAGAACAGTAGCACCTACCATTCCAAGTTTGGCCTTGGAATTACAACAAATTAGACCACTGTCAAAAATTAAGCTAACCTCACTTCAAGCCACGGAGCTTAGGGAGTCATCTGTTGTTATTTGGGACAAAGTAACAATGAATCCCTGTTTTAATATGAACGCTGTGGATAATTTGTTCCAAGACATATGTGGAAAAAAAAGACCATTTGGTGGAAAAGTTTTTATAAATGGTGGTGACTTTCGTCAAACCCTACCAATTGTGGAAGGTGAAAAAAAGAGCTCAAATTGTACAGTCCACCATTAAATACTCAAAATCCTGGAGTAAGTTTTCACGGTTCCAGTTACAACGGAATATGAGAACGTCTCAGGATGAAGTGGAGTACAACTCATGGTTACTGAAAATTGGCAATGGAGAGTTGTCAAATGTATATGGTCTACCAGAAGACACAAATGAAATCCCAAATTCTTTTATTGAAGAGGGTGATTTAATTACAGCTATTTTTGGCGACTCACTTGGGATTACCGATGCAAATGTAGAAGCAACTGCCAATAAAGCAATTCTTACGCCATTGAATGATGACGTTCACGCCTTGAATGCCAAAATTCTTAGTCAAGTTCAAGGTGGACACTCAACATATCGCTCCATCGACACAATTGCAGAAGAGGAGGGTGTGATTCTCAGATTACCCTGTAGAGTTTCTTAACTCTTTGGCTGTGTGCACACGATGCAGATTTGGTGCAGAAAAATCTGCTGCAGTTCTGCACTAAATCTGCATCTCCTGGCAGAATCTGCAGGTGCGTTTTTGATGCTTTTTTTAGCACAAATCTGCACAAAAAACGCATAAAAAACGCACCTGCAGATTTCTATTATGGAGGGGTGCAGAAACGCTGCAGAACTGCACAAAAGAAGTGACATGCACTTCTTTGAAATCTGCAGCGTTTCTGCGCAGATTTTTCAGCACCATGTGCACAGCTTTTTTTCTTTCACATTGATTTATATTGTACTGTGATCACAGTGCAGTTCTGCAGCGTTTCTGCTGCAGAAAAATCTGCTGCAGTTCTGCACTAAATCTGCATCGTGTGCACATACCCTTTGAATCCAACTGGGATGCCTCCACATGAACTAAAGCTGAAACCAGGAGGTGTAATTATGCTCCTGCATAATCTTAACACAAAGCGTGGCTTTGTAATGGCACAAGGCTTTATGTGAAAAACTTAAAAGCAAACATTATTCATGCCGTTTCATTAAATGGAAAAGCAATGGGTCAGACAGAAATTATTCCAAGAATTGACTTGATTTCCAAAGATAAAAACTTGCCAGTCCAGATGTGACGGCGTCAGTTTCCTGTCATGTTGGCTTTTGCAATGACCATCAATAAATCTCAGGGACAGTCCTTGGATATTGTAGAAATTTATTTCTCTCCCAGTGTTTTCACATGGGCAGTTATATGTGGCTTTCTCCAGGGGAAGGAAAAGCCAACAAATAAGGGTCAAAATATTTGAGACACAGAAGCAGGGTAAACTTATTCCTAACATTGACAAATGGTTTACTGTCAACTGTGTGTACAAAGAAGTCTTTTATTAAGCTTTTTAACAATTGTAAAAGCCAAAAAATTTTGTACACAAAAGTGGATCTCCTAGCCGCAGTCTGAGGACCAAACATTGGGCATGGGCAGGGCCTTGGGGTCAGATTCCAAGTGCGCTCAACCATGAGAAATAGCTTGCACTCAGGAACATTGAGGAATAGCGCTATCGGATAGCTCTACCCATTCATTTCCTTTAGGAATAGGGCCATGGGATACCTCTACCTGTTCACTGATCGCGCTATCGGATAGCTCTACCAGAAAAGTATTAACTACAGAGCTTTTTCTTTTTCATACACAAGGTAGGAGTGGCAGGAGAGGTACACCAGGTAATTAGGTTTGCTATTAGTCTGCACATACGCCAGTCTGGTGAGTGGGTAAACCCCATTGAGAGGTCAGTCTGCTGTGTGGTTATACCCCATTGCGTGGTTCGTAATCACAGCGCGCCCGAAGGGCGTGCAATCACTCGTACAAAGCTAATTCTCTGTGGATTTAAAGTACAGGTGAATATCGCTTACACAACTTGCAAATTTTAATCCGAATATTCCATCAGTATTTTTAATGTAAAACCAAGAATGGAACTCCAAACTGAAAAAGTATAAAAGGAAATATATGCACTTTTTTTTCTTTCTTTTTTACTTCAAAATGATTTAATGGTATTAAGACCACATCTCAAAATTCTCATTTTTTTTTTTTAAATTTCCCAGTTGAGTGCAGTGTAAATTACATATGCATATTCCTGCATGTGCTAACCTGATCGAAGCAGACCTCACTGGTGTTTTAGTATCTGCCTGAGGTTTGGGGCTCATAATTTGTCTCTGTGGCACCAGTTTGAGTGGAATGAATGTATGCAGTGCAAATCTATATGACATTCATTAGTTACCTTTGAAGTTTCTTGAAAGGATTCTCAAAAAAAACAACAAACAAACCCTCCCAGCCATTTTCCAATAGAAACAGCAGCAAAATACAACACATTCAGTCCTGAGTGATTTTAAACTCCTCCTTTATTAACTTTTGACCTTTTGATTTTCCGAATATCTTTGTTACGTAGAATCAATGCTCCATCTTTAAACTTTCCAACTTGCCCAGTGGGGGCCTTTCCTAAACCTTTTTTCCTTCTGGACCACCTAAAAAGTAAAAGCAAAAAACAACTATTACATTAAAACAGTGGAGGCAGCACAAGCAATTATAATACAACAGACTGACAGGCAATAACACTTTTTCCACTTAATCATTAAGACACTCAAAAATGTATTAAAAGATATCTCATTAGGATCAACTGTCCTGAGCGTTCTATATGGACATGTAGGTCACAGAAAGCAGAATAAAATGAGACCTTGATATCGGTGATCCGATGTCTTATTCCAAACTATTCTATAAAAACTTACCAGAAAAAAAAAACGCTATTAACCCCTTTCTGTCCTCGGACGAGATAGTACGTCTGAGGTCAGATCCCCCTCTTTGATGCACGGCTCCGGCGGTGAGCCCGCATCAAAGCCGGGACATGTTAGCTGTTTTGAACAGCTGACTTGTGCCCACAATAGCGGCGGGTGAAATCACGATCCACCCGCCGCTATTAACTAGTTAAATGACGCTGTCAAACGCTGACAGCGGCATTTAACCGGCACTTCCGACCGGGTGGCCAGAAATGAGGGCATCGCTGACCCCCGTCACATGATCGGGGGTCAGCGATGCTTCTGTATAGTAACCATAGAGGTCTTTGAGACCTCTATAGTTACTGATCCCGGCTAGCTGTGAGCGCCACCCTGTGCTCGGCGTTCATAGCACACCTGCATTTCTGCTGCATAGCAGCGATCTAATGATCGAGTTGTGCCAGCTTCTAGCCTCCTATGGAGGCTATTGAAGCATGGCGAAAGTTTAAAAAAAAAAAAAAAAATAAAAAAATAAAAATAAAAAAGTTTAACCCCTTTACCCCCAAGGGTGGTTTGCACGTTAATGACGGGCCAATTTTTACAATTCTGACCACTGTCCCTTTATGAGGTTATAACTCTGGAACGCTTCAACAGATCCCAGTGATTCTGACATTGTTTTCTCGTGACATATTGTACTTCATGATAGTGGTAAAAATTCTTTGATAGTACCTGCGTTTATTTGTGAAAAAAACGGAAATTTGGCGAAAATTATGAAAATTTTGCAATTTTCCAACTTTGTGATTTATTTGCATAAAAATTCAGAGATATGTCACACAAAATACTTAATAAGTAACATTTCTCACATGTCTACTTTACATCAGCACAATTTTGGAACCAAAATTTTTTTTGGCTAGGGAGTTATAAGGGTTAAAAGTTGACCAGCAATTTCTCATTTTTACAACACCATTTTTTTTTTTTTTAGGGACCACATCTCATTTGAAGTCATTTTGAGGGGTCTATATGATAGAAAATACCCAAGTGTGACACCATTCTAAAAAAGGCACCCCTCATGGTGCTCAAAACCATATTCAAGAAGTTTATTAACCCTTCTGGTGCTTCACAGGAATTTTTGGAATGTTTAAATAAAAATGAACATTTAACTTTTTTTCACAAAAACATTACTTCAGCTCCAATTTGTTTTATTTTACCAAGGGTAACAGGAGAAAATGGACCACAAACGTTGTTGTACAATTTGTCCTGAGTACATCGATACCCCATATGTGGGGGTAAACCACTGTTTGGGCGCATGGGAGAGCTCGGAAGGGAAGGAGCACGTTTGACTTTTCAATGCAAAATTGACAGGAATTGAGATGGGACGCCATGTTGCGTTTGGAGAGCCACTAATGTGCCTAAACATTGAAACCCCCGACTTGTGACACCATTTTGGAAAGTAGACCCCCTAAGGAACTTATCTAGAGGTGTGATGAGAACTTTGACCCACCAAGTGCTTCACAGAAGTTTATAATGCAGAACCGTAAAAATAAAAAATCATATTTGTTCACAAAAATTATTTTTTGCCCCCAATTTTTTATTTTCCCAAGGGTAAGAGAAGAAATTGGACCCCAAAAGTTGTTGTACAATTTGTCCTGAGTACGCTGATACCCCATATGTGGGGGTAAACCCGTTTGGGCACACAGGAGAGCTCGGAAGGGAAGAAGCACTGTTTTACTTTTTCAACGCAGAATTGGCTGGAATTGAGATCGGACGCCATGTCGTGTTTGGAGAGCCCCTGATGTGCCTAAACAGTGGAAACCCCCCAATTATAGCTGAAACCCTAATCCAAACACACCCCTAACCCTAGTTCCAACGGTAACCCTAACCACACCTCTAACCCTGACACACCCCTAACCCTAATCCCAACCCTATTCCCAACTGTACATGTAATCTAAACCCTAACCTTAACTGTAGCCCCAACCCTAACTGTAGCCCCAACCCTAGCCCTAACCCTAATGGGAAAATGGAAATAAATACATTTTTTTAATTTTTCCCTAACTAAGGGGGTGATGAAGGGGGGTTTGATTTACTTTTATAGCAAGTTTTTTTAGCGGATTTTTATGATTAGCAGCCGTCACACACTGAAAGACGCTTTTTATTGCAAAAAATATTTTTTTCCGTTACCACATTTTGAGAGCTATAATTTTTCCATATTTTGGTCCACAGAGTCATTTCAGGTCTTGTTTTTTGCGGGACGAGTTGACGTTTTTATTGGTAACATTTTCGGGCACGTGACATTTTTTGATCGCTTTTTATTCCGATTTTTGTGAGGAAGAATGACCAAAAACCAGCTATTCATGAATTTCTTTTGGGGGAGGCGTTTATACCGTTCCGCGTTTGGTAAAATTGATAAAGCAGTTTTATTCTTCGGGTCAGTACGATTACAGCGATACCTCATTTATATCATTTTTTTAATGTTTTGGCGCTTTTATACGATAACTATTTTACTGAAAAAATAATTATTTTTGCATCGCTTTATTCTCAGGACTATAACTTTTTAATTTTTTTGCTGATGATGCTGTATGGCGGCTCGTTTTTTGCGGGACAAGATGACGTTTTCAGCAGTACCATGGTTATTTATATCTGTCTTTTTGATCGCGTGTTATTCCACTTTTTGTTCGGCGGTATGATAATAAAGCGTTGTTTTTTGCCTCTCTTTTTTTTTCTTACGGTGTTTACTGAAGGGGTTAACTAGTGGGCCAGTTTTCTAGGTCAGGTCGTTACGGACGCGGCGATACTAAATATGTGTACTTTTATTGTTTGTTTTTTTTATTTAGATGAAGAAATGTATTTATGGGAATAATATATATATTTTTTTTCCATTATTTAGGAATATTTTTTTTTTTAATATTTTGTCCCAGGGGGGGACATCACAAATCGGTGATCTGACAGTTTGCATAGCACTCTGTCAGATCACCGATCTGACATGCAGCACTGCAGGTTTCACAGTGCTTGCTCTGAGCAGGCTCTGTGAAGCCACCTCCCTCCCTGCAGGACCCGGATCCGCGGCCATCTTGGATCCGGGCCTGGAGCAGGGAGGGAGGTGAGCAGACCCTCGCAGCAACGCGATCTCATCGCGTTGCTGCGGGGGGCTCAGGGAAGCCCGCAGGGAGCCTCCTCCCTGCGCGATGCTTCCCTATACCGCCGGCACATCGCGATCATCTTTGATCGTGGTGTGCTGGGAGTTAATGTGCCGGGGGCGGTCCGTGACCGCTCCTGGCACATAGTGCCGGATGTCAGCTGCGATAGGCAGCTGACACCCGGCCGCGCTCCCCCCGTGAGCGCTGCCGATCGCATATGACGTACTATCCCGTCGGTGGTCAAAGGGGCCCACCCCACCTCGACGGGATAGTACGTCTAATGTCAGAAAGGGGTTAAATCACCCCCCTTTCGCCCCATTCAAAATAAAATCAATAAAAAAAAAAAATAAAACCTTCACAGATTTGGTATCGCCGCGTTCAGAATCGCCCGATCGATCAATAAAAAAGAAGCATTAATTTGATCGCTAAACAACGTAGCGAGAAAAAAAAAAAAATCGAAACCCCAGAATTACGCTTTTTTGGTCACCGCGACATTGCATTAAAATGCAATAACGGGCGAAAGAATGTATCTGCACCGAAGATAATAATAATAATAATAATAATAATATAATAAGATAAGAAGATAAAAAACGCCAGCTTGGCATGCAAAAAATAAGCCCTCAACTGACCCCAGATCATGAAAAATGGAGACGCTACAGGTAACGGAAAATGGCACAATTTTATTTTAGCAAAAAAGCCAAACAAAAAGTGTGGGATTGCACTTTTTTTGCAATTTCACCGCACTTGGAATTTTTTTCCCGTTTTCTAGTACACGACATGCTAAAACCAATGATGTCGTTCAAAAGTACAACTTGTTTTGCAAAAAATAAGCCCTCACATGGCCAAATTGATGGAAAAATAAAAAAAAAGTTATGGCTCTGGGATGGAGGGGAACGAAAAACTTACACGGAAAACGGAAAATCCCAAGGTCATGAATGGGTTAACCAGCAGACATGGGGTTAATCTGCAGATTACTAACCTGCCAGGCGCCTGCACATAGCCGAACTCTGTGGGGAGAAACTTAACTTTGTTTTCCCAGCCAGCATTCAGTTTCAGTCATAGGGGCGGGGGCAGTTCAGTCACCGCTCAGAGAGCAGCATCTCTGTATACTCAGAATGGGGACTGAACCAGCGCAAGCGCCATCCCATGACTGGAATCGTATGCTGCCAGGGAGAATAAAGTTTATTTTCTCCCGTAGCGTTCTGCTACATGCAGGCTAGTAACCTGCAGATTAACCCCATTATCTTTTTTTCTGGTGCCAGGTTACCTTTAAGATCTATGATCAGGACATACAGGTCCTTCTTAAAAAATTAGCATATAGTGTTAAATTTCATTATTTACCATAATGTAATGATTACAATTAAACTTTCATATATTATAGATTCATTATCCACCAACTGAAATTTGTCAGGTCTTTTATTGTTTTAATACTGATGATTTTGGCATACAACTCCTGATAACCCAAAAAACCTGTCTCAATAAATTAGCATATCAAGAAAAGGTTCTCTAAACGACCTATTACCCTAATCTTCTGAATCAACTAATTAACTCTAAACACATGCAAAAGATACCTGAGGCTTTTATAAACTCCCTGCCTGGTTCATTACTCAAAACCCCCATCATGGGTAAGACTAGCGACCTGACAGATGTCAAGAAGGCCATCATTGACACCCTCAAGCAAGAGGGTAAGACCCAGAAAGAAATTTCTCAACAAATAGGCTGTTCCCAGAGTGCTGTATCAAGGCACCTCAATGGTAAGTCTGATGGAAGGAAACAATGTGGCAGAAAACGCTGTACAACGAGAAGAGGAGACCGGACCCTGAGGAAGATTGTGGAGAAGGACCGATTCCAGACCTTGGGGAACCTGAGGAAGCAGTGGACTGAGTCTGGTGTGGAAACATCCAGAGCCACCGTGCACAGGCGTGTGCAGGAAATGGGCTACAGGTGCCGCATTCCCCAGGTAAAGCCACTTTTGAGCTACAGAGAAGCAGCACTGGACTGTTGCTAAGTGGTCCCAAGTACTTTTTTCTGATGAAAGCAAATTTTGCATGTCATTCGGAAATCAAGGTGCCAGAGTCTGGAGGAAGACTGGGGAGAAGGAAATGCCAAAATGCCTGAAGTTCAGTGTCAAGTACCCACAGTCAGTGATGGTGTGGGGTGCCATGTCAGCTGCTGGTGTTGGTCCACTGTGTTTCATCAAGGGCAGGGTCAATGTAGCTAGCTATCAGGAGATTTTGGAGCACTTCATGCTTCCATCGGCTGAAATGCTTTATGGAGATGAAGATTTCATTTTTCAGCACGACCTGGCACCTGCTCACAGTGCCAAAACCACTGGTAAATGGTTTACTGACCATGGTATTACTGTGCTCAATTGGCCTGCCAACTCTCCTGACCTGAACCCCATAGAGAATCTGTGGGATATTGTGAAGAGAAAGTTGAGAGAGACGCAAGACCCAACACTCTGGATGAGCTTAAGGCCGCTATTGAAGCATCCTGGGCCTCCATAACATCTCAGCAGTGTCACAGGCTGATTGCCTCCATGCCACGCCGCATTGAAGCAGTCATTTCTGCCAAAGGATTCCCGACCAAGTATTGAGTGCATAACTGAACATTATTATTTGTTGGTTTTTTTGTTTGTTATTAAAAAACACTTTTATTTGATTGGATGGGTGAAATATGCTAATTTATTGAGACAGGTTTTTTGGGTTATCAGGAGTTGTATGCCAAAATCATCAGTATTAAAACAATAAAAGACCTGACAAATTTCAGTTGGTGGATAATGAATCTATAATATATGAAAGTTTAATTGTAATCATTACATTATGGTAAATAATGAAATTTAACACTATATGCTAATTTTTTGAGAAGGACCTGTAGATCTCCTAAAGGCTATGCCTCCTGTAAGTGTCTCCTGTTCGTGTGAAAACTGTCACCACACGTACGATTACACATGTAAACCCATTCAAATCTATGGGTCTGCGCACGTCAGTGTATTCTCACTGCGAGAAAATTTTCAACCTGCGAGTGGTGACATCAGTAAGGTTACAGCACTTCACAAGCCAGCTCACACAGAGGTTACAGTGAGAACCGCTGTCTGTGACCTGCAGTAACCTTAATTACGGCCACGTAAGTCACTGCAGCCAGGTTCTCACGCTACTCTTATTTTGTTCGGGCTACCGTGGTGAGTGGTCACGTTACTGATGTCACCGCTCACCACAGCATCCGGATGTAGCACAGTTGGAGATCAACATGAGACCACCTTATTATGGATTTATAGCGGAACCCTGTGGAATACTTTTATTTTTAAGGTAATAAATGGCTAAATGAGGGTAATTGTCAGTGATTGATTTTTACATTTAAAAGGACTGTCACCCCCTCCAGCCTTTAGAAACTAAAAGAGCCACCTTGTGCAGCAGGAATGCTGCATTCTGACAAGGTGGCTCTTTTAGTTATTAGCGCAGTCAAAGCAGAAATAAAGCGTTTTATAATTTCGCAAAAATAAAATACCAGTCTTTAGTCGTGGAGGCAGGTCATAACCTCCCTGCTGCTTTTTTTTTTTTTTTCAAGACGGTACATTGGAAGCAATTAGTCAGGAGGGGTCATGCGATTTCTGTATGTAACTATGACCCAATAACCTTCCTACAAGAGATTTTTTTGAAATGTTACAGTATATTGATGAGTATGTGCACAAACTGACTATCTACCACTGGAATATATGCCTTCTTGGTTTTATTATGTATGAGGTCTAGTACTACTACAAGATCAGATATGATTTAAACTACAGAAGGCTATAGGTCTACATGTGGCATATGCAAATAAGAGTAGTTTGGTATGCAGTTACATAGCAACCGATCTTTACTACATATTTGGGCCACAAAACTGCACTAGGCATCACAATCACGTGTGCAATAAAAGGGGATCAGTAGAGCACTAGATGTGTAGGTGAATGTGATCGAAGTTTGGGGTCGTAATAATAATAACTGCGTTTGCGCTGAAGCATAAGGATCTTAATGTTGCAAATTAGACATGCGAGCGCACATATTCTTGATATAAAACAAGAGGCATGGATTAGACATGCAACTTGTCTTGCAGAACCGCTATCCCACACTACTGCGCAAGCGCATAAAGGCTAAAGCTCGAGCCCCCAGTACGCAGGCGCAATCATGTAACGCACAAGCAAGGGTGAGGATGGACACATTCTCCCGGACCCAGACGCGCCTGCGCATATCAAAGGGGGAAAAGCGAAAGACTAAATGCGCAAGCGCGCAGCAAGGAGATGACCCCGGACCCGTATTTCCGGGTTAGGGACAAACACGCTGACGCTACTGCCGCTTCCCACACCTGTGAGAAAGGTAAATGAGATTGATACGGCTTAAATAGTCACAACTCCACACAAGGGATACACTCACCTTGAAAAAGACACCCGTGTGTGTCGGAACGCGTGGGCTTCTAAACTCCATTACATTCTGGCTGCACCACTGCTCAAAGGGACCAGGGGGCGACCGTAGAGAACTGGCTAGGGAGAAGTATACAGCTCTCGCCTGTTATGTTTGGTTGGCAAACTATGCCTCTATACAGGTATTAATGATCTGTAATATTGTTGGTATTGATGCGAGCATCTCTTGAGACCAAATACCAGTTATAGCAAACACCAATGTACCCGTGTGCACCAGTAATATGCTATTTGCAGGCAAAATTGATATAATTTATGAGTTTGTCACATTATTTGTGTCTTTCTATTCAGAGGCAGTTGTTCAGTATATATGATATAGTCCTTCTATATATAAAAGGTGGCCAACCTAAAGGTTCCGTCTATTGGAATTATCTTTGTATGACATTTATATGCAGCATCTGTGGTATAAACAATTAAATTTGGTGCAAAATAATTTTCTTTATGCCAGACAATATTCTGTATGATTAGGCAAATTTTGCATGAAATATTTTTCCTTGGATCATTGGAGCTATCTACTCTTTGGAGTATTTTTAAATGTTTTTAAACTGTGTGTAGTATCTCTATGTGGAAATAAACTTTTGTAATTTTTGTAACAAGTTTCTCTTGTGGAGTTCCAACCTTTATTTTGGCATTTGCTTCTCTCTTTAAAATTGTGGAACCCCCCTGCTGCACACGCCACACTGCCGTCACTCAAGGCTTCGCCGCCCCCTCCGCACGGTTTTCAAATCAAATCCGGCGCCTGCGCTGTTTTGTTCTGCCTGGTGCAGACATAAGAATTGATAATTCTCTGGAGAAAAGATATACTGCAACAACAGAGTGCTCAGACGCTGACTTCAACTACATCACCATATCAGCAAATGGATCACTACGTGTTACGTAGCTCACAAAAGTCAGAGAGCTCTAGGCAAACAAGCAGTGGGAACGATAGTAAGGAGGAAGACATCATGGATCCAAGCCCCACAGGAGAGGAACCTGCTGCAACACACTCGCAACATAAAACCCTAGGTAGGGAGGACACTGAAGACCTAACTGAGTGTAGCAGGCCCTTTAAGATTGATAAACCTTATACTCACCCAGGGGCGTTCCCGCTGCTGGTACGCTCAGGCGCCTCCTATCTTCATCAGATGACGTCCTCTTCTTGTCTTCACGCTGCGGCTCCGGCGTACTTTGTCTGTCCTATTGAGAGCAGAGCAAAGTACTGCAGCGCGCAGGCACCGGGAAAGGTCAGAGGCCCGGCGCCTGCACACTGCAGTACTTTGCTCTGCCCTCAACAGGGCAGACAAAGTACGCCTGCGCCGGAGCCGCAGCGTGAAGACAAGAAGAGGACGTCATCTGATGAAGATAGGAGGCGCCGGAGCGGACCAGCAGCGGGAACGCCCCCGGGTGAGTATAATCTAACCTCTTTTTCTCATCTTTTAGGATACATTGGGGGCTTATCTACAGCATTACAGAATGCTGTAGATAAGCCCCTGATGCCGGTGGGCTTACCTCACCCTCGATTTTGGGGGTGACAGGTTCCCTTTAAGGCTAGTGGGGCTCTCAAAGTCGATCACGGCAGCAGAACTGCAAAGACTCTGCGAAAGAGACCTACCAATGGCCCTGGGAATTAATCATGGTTGTAAGGTTGAAAGGGCTCACAGAGTTGGGCCAGATCTACAATCTCACAACCAAGGATCGAGTGACCGGACATTAAGACCACGTCAAGTAATCATGAAATACCTGGACTATAATGATGTTTGACATAATGAGAGCATATAGAAGATGTTCCCGGCCAGTGACTTTGAAAGGGATGAAAGACCTATTTGAAGACTATTCCGTGGTAATGGCAAAACGCAGGAGAGCCTTTAGTAAAATATGTGCAGAACTCTTATCAAGCAAAGAAAAGCTTTGCACTGCAATACCCGGCGACATTGAGGATTTTCCAGAACGAAGGTGATAACCTCATCTACAACTCGCTGAGTGATGCAGAAAAAGATATGGAAAAAATACTGCGCAATGCAAAAAACATTGAAAGAAGAAGAGGCCATGAGGAAGACTGCTTCCCCTCAACACCACAGCCCAGGAAATATGACCACCCCACGAGAAGCACCATAGAAATGGACTGCACCATATACATCATGCTCTTGACGGTCCACCCCCCCCCACCACTACACACACCTTTACTTCAAACAGAACAATGTCTCCCCAAGATGACAAAAGTGTCCATCGGCTCCATATTTGGGGGAAGGGACCCGGGTTTTGGCAGGGAGGAGGGGAAAGCTATGCAAAGGTGCTGCCCAGGGCGGAGGAGAAAATGCAGATGGCATTTTGACAATCATTTATGACATGTGGTGTGGGATATGTTTCTTCCCACAGGTTTTTTTTCCTTTTTATTACTTTTTTTTTGCGGTTCTTACTTCCTCAGAAAAAAGGAAAGTCCACAAGGCTATTAGTAATGTAAGAAGCTAGAAATACACTACAGCGTATTGAGAACTCACGGCTTGCTTGCTTTAAGGTTTTAATCTCTATCCCCTTTCATATCTTTGTTGAGTCTTTTTTTTCCTTTCTTTTCTACCCTTCTCTAACCACCTGAGAATCTCCCTTTAATCCCGAGAACCCTTAGAAAGAAAATAATGCAAGAGGCAATAGGCAGCAGTGACAGTGATTATGAAGATCATCTCCGGGAATGTGAAAGGCCCAAGATCCCCGAATAAAAGAGTAAAGATACTGAGACATCTGAAAAGGTACTCGCCAGATATTGTATTGCTTCAAGAAACCCATCTAAAGGAAGAGGATTTTTCTAGGCTCAACATGCTGTGCGTAAGGGAAAGTAATGGGCTCGGCAGCTCAAGGTAGATACGCAGGGGTAATGATACTATTCCATCGTAATTTTGTATTTAATCTGCTGTTCCAGGGGTGTGATGGGGTTGGGTCACCATAGAGCATGGAGGAGAAGTCTATTCAATCTACAATGTATATGGACCTAATGATCCAAAGTCTTTTTTTTAATGACCTGGAGAGGAAAATTGTCTTGGACAACTCGCGTCTGATAATTACTGGGGGAGACTTGAATACGGTCCACAATGGGGAGGAGGACAGAAAGAGTCAGAGTCTGTTCCCTTCATAAAAGACAATTCTCCCCTCCTTCCTTGAACAAACTGGATTGGGAGATATTTGGTGTTGGCTTCATCCAGAGGATATAGACTTTACCCACTTCTCTCATGCCCACCAATCCTGGTCAAGGATAGACTATCTGTTGATCTCAGAGACTATTAAATAGAATGAAGTCAGTAGAGATCCACGACTTGGTCATATCTGACCATGCTCCGGTGGGTATGAAATTGAGGGATAACCAGATAAAAGGAACAGGTTACATATGGAAATTCCCAGCTTATCTTACAAAAGAGGAGGGATATAATGATAAACTACGGGGCTGGTGGGAGGAATTTGAATGGCACAACAAGGAACATGCAAACCAACACGATTTGTACTGGAATACGGCGAAAGCGGTACTAAGAGGCAAAATTATGATGTTTGTGGCCTCACTCAAGAAAACAGTAGCAGAAAAATACTCAGACTCTAAACTTAGAAATATACAGTACAGACCAAAAGTTTGGCCACACCTCATTTAAAGATTTTTCTGTATTTTCATGACTATGAAAATTGTACATTCACACTGAAGGTATCAAAACTATGAATTAACACATGTGGAATTATATACTTAACAAAAAAGTGTGAAACAACTGAAATTACGGTATGTCTTATATTCTAGGTTCTTCAAAGTAGCCACCTTTTGCTTTGATGACTGCTTTACACACTCTTGGTATTCTCTTGATGAGCTTCAAGAGGTAGTCACCGGGAATGGTTTTCACTTCACAGGTGTGTCCTGCCAGGTTTACCAAGTGGGATTTCTTGCCTTATAAATGGTGTTGGGATCATCAGTTGTGATGTGCAGAAGTCTGGTGGATACACACCTGATAGACCTACTGAATAGACTGTTTGAATTTCTATTATGGCATGAAAAAAGCAGCCAAGTAAAGAAAAATGAGTGGCCATCATTACTTTAAGAAATGAAGGTCAGTCAGTCCGAAAAATTGGGAAAACTTTCAAAGTGTCCCCAAGTGCAGTGGCAAAAACCATCAAGCGCTACAAAGAAACTGGCTCACATGAGGACCTCCCCAGAAAAGGAAGACCAAGAGTCACCTCTGCTGCTGAGGATAAGTTTATCCGAGTCACCAGCCTCAAAAACTGCAGGTTAACAGCAGCTCAGATTAGAGACCAGGTCAATGTCACACAGAGTTCTAGCAGCAGACACATCTCTGCAACAATTGTTAGGCCGGAGTCACATGCGAGAAACACGTCCGTGTCTCGCATGTGAAAAGCAAGCTCTGGCACCGGCACTTGGGAGCGGAGCGTGTGGATCCATGTGTTGCTATGCGGCCGCACGCTCCGAAGTGCCCGCGCCAGAGCTTGCTTTTCCCATGCGAGACACGGACGTGTCTCTCGCATGTGTGACTCCGGCCTTAAGAGGAGACTGTGTAGCAGGCCTTCATGGTAAAATAGCTAATAGGAAACCACTGCTAAGGACAGGCAACAAAAAGAAGAGACTTGTTTGGGCTAAAGAACACAAGGAATGGACATTAGACCAGTGGAAATCTGTGCTTTGGTCTGATGAGTCCAAATTTGAAATCTTTGGTTCCAACCCCCATGTGTTTGTGCAACGCAGAAAAGGTGAATGAACGGACTCTACATGCCTGGTTCGTACCATGAAGCATGGAGGAGTTGTGATGGTGTGGGGGTGCTTTGCTGGTGACACTGTTGGAGATTTATTCAAAATTGAAGGCATACTGAACCAGCATGGCTACCACAGCATCTTGCAGCGGCATGCTATTCCATCCGGTTTGCGTTTAGTTGGACCATCATTTCTTTTTCAACAGGACAATGACCCCAAACACACCTCCAGGCTGTGTAAGGGCTATTTGACCACGAAGGAGAGTGATGGGGTGCTACGTCAGATGACCTGGCCTCCACAGACCCAGACCTGAACCCAATCAAGATGGTTTGGGGTGAGCTGGACCGCAGAGTGAAGACAAAAGGGCCAACAAGTGCTACGCATCTCGGAACTCCTTCAAGATTGTTGGAAGACCATTCCCGGTGACTACCTCTTGAAGCTCATCAAGAGAGTGCCAAGAGCAAAGCAGTCATCAAAGCAAAAGGTGGCTACTTTGAAGAACCTAGAATATAAGACATAATTTCAGTTGTTTCACACTTTTTTTGTTAAGTATATAGTTCCACATGTGTTAATTCATAGCTTTGATGCCTTCAGTGTGAATGTACAATTTTTATAGTCATGAAAATACAGAAAAATCTTTAAATGAGAAGGTGTGTCCAAACTTTTGGTCTGTACTGAGGATAAGTACAGAATTCTTGCAGAGCCCCACAATTCAAAACAGGGAACAATGGAAGCTGGCCAAACAAGAGTTTGAAACCTCCGACTCGAGGAAAATCAATGAAACACTACAAAACTTTTACAAAGGATTGTATAAACCCTCACATACTGATTTGGCAGAGGGTAAAAAATTCCTTCAACAAGTCACTCTTCCAAAACTAACACAAGAACAACAAGATGCAATTAGTGCAGAAATAACAGAAGGAGAAGTGAGACAAACCATAAGTCATCTTCAAAATGGGAAAACACCAGGCCCAAATGGATTGGCCGGGGAGTTTTATAGGGCCCTGAGGGAACAGATTTCCCCACTGCTAACAAACTATTATAACACCATTCTCTTAACAGGGGTCATACCAGAAAAATCTAAAGAAACACATATTAAAGTCATACCCAAACCAGGCAAGGACCCCCTTGAGGCCTGCTCTTACAGACCCATTTCCCTTACTGATGTAGACCAGAAGATTATGTCAAAAATAATGGCGGACAGATTGGCAGTATTATTATACCAACTGGTGAACCCTGCACAAGTGGGATTCGTTAAGGGTAGGGCAGTGGTGAAAAACATACGAAAGGTACTAACTGTGTTGGATTGAGTGGGTTGCCGCAGCCAGTCAGGAGAGAAACCGGCTTTGCTGGCTCTGGATGCAGAAAAAGCTTTTGATAATGTTAGCTGGGACTGGCTGGGGGCAACTCTGGACTCGTTCAACCTAAAGGGCAATTTTAGAATATACCTGGAGGGGGTGTATAGGGACCCGACAGCCAGAATACAGACGCCAGGCTTCTTCTCTGAGCCATTTCATTTATATAAAAGGGACCAGGCAGGGATGCCCGATGTCACCACTACTGTTCAACTTGGAACTGAAACAGTTTGCTCGGTATATGGAAGAGTCAGACTTATTTGAGGGAATCAGGGTGGGTGCTGGCAGAACTTAAATAGCATTATTTGCAGATGATGCCATCTTGTTTTTGTCCCGGCCACTGGAACAATTAGGAAATATCTTTCAGTTTATCCAGAAATTTGGTGAATGCTCGGGATATAAGGTCAATACCGTCAAGAGCGAACTCTTGGAATTGAGGGACAAAATGCCTGCAGAACAATGGAAGAAACTAGGTTTAGAACTACATATTGCAAAGACACATATCACCTACCTGGGAATTTAGATAGGCAGGCTCCTGACAACTATATTCACTAAATTATACACCTCTCATCGAAAAAATGCTAGGAGAATTTTGGAGATGGCAGAATCTACCGCTATCTCCTCTGGGAAGATGCCATTTAATTAAAATGATCAGGTTCCCACTACAGACATTACCCCGGATACTAGATTTAAACAAAGTAAACAGAGCTTTTACCCATTTTATATGGGTGGGTAAAAGGCCCAGAATCGCATTGGAAAAACTGATGCTAATTAGGAGTGAAGATGGGATCAATTTTACAAATGTCAGAGCCTAAAACATAGCAAGTCTTTTTTAGACATGTGATAGAGTAGCAGTTTGGCTACAGGAGACTAATACCCAATTGGAAAGACAGCTGGCGGCGCCATGGGAATTAAATGCCCTCTTACATACAAAACAGGCCAAACTCCCACAAAATGTAAAATCCTCCCTATCACTTTGGGATACTATTGTATGCTGGAAGATAATAAGGAAGGCAATAAGGAAGGCATTTGGCGTTCCCTTACAGATCTCTAAACATATGTCACTATTTGGTCACCTGGAATTTCCCCAGGGAACAGAAATCAAAAGAGCGATAGGACAAGCAGGCAATAACATGAAGAAAGCAGGGGATATTATGCATACAGAGGTTAAACTGTTGTGAATTCTGTGGCTGAGTTCACTTCTGTGGTCACAAGTGGTATTGCAGTCTCTGGGCTTCCTCCCTCAGGTGTTTTGGTGAGCTCGTTGGCTGCCTTGCTATTTAGCTCCACCTGAGTCTGTCTTCCTTGCTCCTTGTCAATGTTCCAGTGTTGGATCTGAGCTACTGCATCTTTCCTTGGGCCTGCTGCTCTGCTAGATAAGTGCTTCTAGTTTGTTTTCTGTTTTTTCTGTCCAGCTTGTTTTTATCTTTTGCTGGAAGCTCTGAGAAGCAAAGGGGTGCACCGCCGTGCTGTTAGTTCGGCACGGTGGGTCTTTTTGCCCCTTTGCGTGGTTTTTGTTTTAGGGTTTTTTGTAGACTGCATAGTTCTCTTTGCTATCCTCGCTCTGTCTAGAATATCGGGCCTCACTTTGCTGAATCTATTTCATTCCTACGTTTGTCTTTTCATCTTGCTAACAGTCATTATATGTGGGGGGCTGCCTATTCCTTTGGGGTATTTCTCTGAGGTAAGTCAGGCTTGTATTTCTATCTTCAGGCTAGTCAGCTCCTCAGGCAGTGCCGAGTTGCATAGGTAGTGGATAGGCGCAATCCACTGCTGCTTCCAGTTGTGTGAGGATAGATCAGGTACTGCAGTCTACAGAGATTCCACGTCTCAGAGCTCGTCCTATTGTTTTGGGTTATTGCCAGATCTCTGTATGTGCGCTGATTACTGCACGCTGTGTTGCCTGATTGCCAGCCATAACAGTACAAGGAGCCATTCAATGATTTCCAATAGAGGGAAAAAAGAAATCCTGACATCATTTTTTTTTCTTAGCTCTGTCTTCAGTCTTTTTTTTCCCCTAGACATTAGAGTGCTTCAGGACACAGCTGTGGACATGGATATTCAGGCTCTGTGCTCCTCAATGGATAATCTCGTTGTAAATGTACAAAAGATTCAAGATACTATTGATCAGAAATCGATGCTAGAACCAAGAATTCCGATTCCTGATTTGTTTTTTGGTGACAGAACTAAGTTCCTGAGCTTCAGAAATAATTGTAAGCTATTTTTGGCCTTGAAACCTCATTCTTCTGGTAATCCTATTCAACAGGTTTTGATTATTATTTCTTTTTTGCGCGGCGACCCACAGGACTGGGCGTTTTCTCTTGCACCAGGAGATTCTGCATTGAGTAATGTTGATGCATTTTTCCAGGCGCTGGGATTGCTTTACGATGAGCCTAATTCAGTGGATCAAGCTGAGAAAAATCTGCTGGCTTTATGCCAGGGTCAGGATGATGTAGAAGTATATTGTCAGAAATTTAGAAAATGGTCAGTACTCACTCTGTGGAATGAATCTGCACTAGCGGCTTTGTTCAGAAAGGGTCTCTCTGAAGCTCTTAAGGATGTAATGGTGGGATTTCCTATGCCTGCTGGTTTGAATGAGTCTATGTCCTTGGCCATTCAGATCGGTCGTCGCTTGCGCGAGCGTAAATCTGTGCACCATCTGGCGGTATTGTCTGAGAGTAAACCTGAGCCTATGCAGTGCGACAGGACTATGACTAAAGTAGAACGGCACGAACACAGACGTCTGAACAGACTGTGTTTCTATTGTGGTGATTCTACTCATGCTATTTCTAATTGTCCTAAACGCACTAGGCGGTTCGATAGCTCTGCCGTTATTGGTACTGTACAGTCCAAATTCCTTTTGTCCATTACCTTAATGTGCTCTTTGTCATCATATTCTGTCATGGCGTTTGTGGATTCAGGTGCTGCCCTGAATCTGATGGATTTGGATTATGCGAAACGTTGTGGATTTTTCTTGGAGCCTTTGCGGTGTCCTATTCCGTTGAGAGGAATTGATGCTACACCTCTGGCCAAGAATAAGCCTCAGTACTGGGCCCAGCTGACCATGTGCATGGCTCCTGCACATCAGGAAGTTATTCGCTTTTTGGTACTGCATAATTTGCATGATGTGGGCAACCGAGAGTTGCTGGCCATGAAGTGGGCATTCGAGGAGTGGCGTCATTGGCTTGAGGGTGCTAAGCATCGCGTGGTGGTTTTGACTGATCATAAGAACCTTACTTATCTTGAGTCTGCCAAGCGCTTGAATCCTAGACAGGCCCGTTGGTCGTTGTTTTTTGCTCGTTTTGATTTTGTGATTTCATACCTTCCGGGCTCTAAAAATGTGAAGGCGGATGCTCTGTCTAGGAGTTTTGTGCCCGACTCTCCGGGGTTATCTGAGCCGGCGAGTATCCTCAAGGAAGGAGTCATTGTGTCTGCCATCTCCCCTGATTTGCGGAGAGTGTTGCAGAAATTTCAGGCTAATAAACCTGATCGTTGTCCGGCCGAGAAACTGTTCGTCCCTGATAGGTGGACTAGTAAAGTTATCTCTGAACTTCATTGTTCGGTGCTGGCCGGTCATCCAGGAATCTTTGGTACCAGGGAGTTGGTTGCTAGATCCTTCTGGTGGCCATCTCTGTCACGGGATGTGCGTGCTTTTGTGCAGTCCTGTGGAATTTGTGCTAGGGCTAAGCCCTGCTGTTCACGTGCCAGTGGGTTGCTTTTGCCCTTGCCGGTCCCGAAGAGGCCTTGGACACATATTTCGATGGATTTCATTTCTGACCTTCCCGTTTCTCAAAAGATGTCTGTCATTTGGGTGGTCTGTGATCGCTTTTCTAAAATGGTCCATCTGGTGCCCTTGGTTAAATTGCCTTCCTCCTCTGATTTGGTGCCTTTGTTCTTCCAGCATGTGGTTCGTTTACATGGCATTCCTGAGAATATTGTTTCTGACAGAGGTTCCCAGTTTGTCTCGAGGTTTTGGCGAGCCGTTTGTGGTAGGATGGGCATTGACCTATCTTTTTCCTCGGCCTTCCATCCTCAGACTAATGGCCAGACCGAACGAACCAATCAGACCTTGGAAACATATCTGAGATGTTTTGTTTCCGCTGACCAGGATGATTGGGTGTCATTTTTGCCGTTGGCTGAGTTCGCCCTTAATAATCGGGCCAGCTCGGCTACCTTGGTCTCTCCATTTTTCTGCAATTCTGGGTTCCATCCTCGTTTCTCTTCAGGACAGGTTGAGTCTTCGGACTGTCCTGGTGTGGATAATGTGGTGGACAGGTTGCAGCAGATCTGGACTCAGGTAGTGGACAATTTGACCTTGTCCCAGGAGAAGGCTCAGCTTTTCGCTAATCGCAGACGCCGTGTGGGACCCCGACTTCGTGTTGGGGATCTGGTTTGGTTATCTTCTCGTCATATACCTATGAAGGTTTCCTCTCCTAAATTTAAACCTCGTTTTATTGGTCCGTATAGGATTTCTGAGATTCTCAATCCGGTGTCTTTTCGTCTGACCCTCCCAGACTCCTTTTCCATACATAATGTATTCCATAGGTCGTTGTTGAGGAGATACGTGGCACCTATGGTTCCATCTGTGGAGCCTCCTGCCCCTGTTTTGGTGGAGGGGGAATTGGAGTATATTGTGGAGAAGATTTTGGATTCTCGTGTCTCTAGACGGAAACTCCAGTATCTGGTCAAATGGAAGGGTTATGCTCAGGAAGATAATTCCTGGGTTTTTGCCTCTGATGTCCATGCCCCAGATCTTGTTCGTGCCTTTCATGTGGCTCATCCTGGTCGGCCTGGGGGTTCTGGTGAGGGTTCGGTGACCCCTCCTCAAGGGGGGGGTACTGTTGTGAATTCTGTGGCTGAGTTCACTTCTGTGGTCACAAGTGGTATTGCAGTCTCTGGGCTTCCTCCCTCAGGTGTTTTGGTGAGCTCGTTGGCTGCCTTGCTATTTAGCTCCACCTGAGTCTGTCTTCCTTGCTCCTTGTCAATGTTCCAGTGTTGGATCTGAGCTACTGCATCTTTCCTTGGGCCTGCTGCTCTGCTAGATAAGTGCTTCTAGTTTGTTTTCTGTTTTTTCTGTCCAGCTTGTTTTTATCTTTTGCTGGAAGCTCTGAGAAGCAAAGGGGTGCACCGCCGTGCTGTTAGTTCGGCACGGTGGGTCTTTTTGCCCCTTTGCGTGGTTTTTGTTTTAGGGTTTTTTGTAGACTGCATAGTTCTCTTTGCTATCCTCGCTCTGTCTAGAATATCGGGCCTCACTTTGCTGAATCTATTTCATTCCTACGTTTGTCTTTTCATCTTGCTAACAGTCATTATATGTGGGGGGATGCCTATTCCTTTGGGGTATTTCTCTGAGGTAAGTCAGGCTTGTATTTCTATCTTCAGGCTAGTCAGCTCCTCAGGCAGTGCCGAGTTGCATAGGTAGTGGATAGGCGCAATCCACTGCTGCTTCCAGTTGTGTGAGGATAGATCAGGTACTGCAGTCTACAGAGATTCCACGTCTCAGAGCTCGTCCTATTGTTTTGGGTTATTGCCAGATCTCTGTATGTGCGCTGATTACTGCACGCTGTGTTGCCTGATTGCCAGCCATAACATTAAACGATGGCTGAGCCCACAAGAAATCATGGACAAATGCCATATAGAAAGCAGACACTTCATGCAGGTCCATTCTTTCTGCTTATCTAGACTTCGTAGGCTGTTTAATAAAATGGAACTACATATTCTAGATATTAGAGTGGGTATGAGCACTCAGAATATGAGCATATCCTCAATATACAACACTGTAAGACAAATTCCTGAAGCTAAAGCAAAACAAGCTGTTTAAGACTTGGGAGAAATGGACCGGGGATAAGGATATCGCAGAGACAATTCTACAGGGATGGGAACAGGTAAAAAATCCATTCTATGTGAAAGATGGAGGGAAACCTATTTTAGGCTATGTGCACACGTTGCGGATTCTCTGCCGATCCCCAGCGTTTTTTGCAGTGCAGAAACGCTGCAGATCTGCAATTGATTTATAATACAATGTAAATCAATGAGAAAAAAAAATGCTGTGCATACTTCGCGGAAAATCCGCTGCGGAAACGCAGTAAGTAACATGTCACTTTTTTGCGAATCTTCAGCGTTTTTGTACCCATTCCATTATAGAAAACCGCAGGGGTAAAAAAACGCAGCAAATCCGCAAAAAAAAAAACAAAAAAAAAAAACAGAAAAAACGCTGCGGAAGCGCACAGAAAACGCGACAAATCCGCAGGTGCGTTTTCTGCCAGGAGAGGCAGAATCCGCACCAGAAATTCCTAAGGCTAATCCGCAACGTGTGCACATAGCCTTAAGCTCATGCATACAGCATTATATGGTTTCAATATCCCATCCTCTCCTAGATTCCCCGACAGGATTACTGCGTGCCCCAAGCGTGGATGCCTTCAACGAATATCTGGCACGGGGTGTGGGAATGCAGGGCACTTGGAGAGTACTGGAAACAGGTAGGGGAGCAGGTTCGATAGTGCTGGGGAATCCATCTCCCACAAACTATGCTATTCCACCAGTTAAGACCCCCAGAGACACAACCCGCAGAAGTCAAAGCAAAGATCCCTAAAAATATCCACACATTTTTAGTTGTAGCCTTGCGTGGTTTATTTGACGAATGGCTTAAACCAAACACTACATCGATGGTGATGATAACAGCCCAGATGAAACACTTACTGGGAATTGAATTAATCGAGGCGGAAAGGAGTAAAGAAAAATCTGCAGGGAAAATATTTCCGCTGTGGAAAACATTCATTGGTTTCCACTATAGTCCCCATGAAATATCAAGAATGATTAGCCCCTTCTGGCACACGGAATGGTACGGTCTGGAGGATCTGCGAGGGACGTTAGGGGTCTTGGGAACTATTCCAGATGTATAATGTCTATTAAAGATACAACATATATTACCGTAGAATTACCGTAGAACGACACTCTTGACAATGCAAAATACAAAAAGAGATTCTCTTCCTTCCTCTATTACCCTTCTATGTAGTTAGTCTGTCCTTTCTTTATCTTACTGTTTCCCCCAAATTTGTGTTACAAGGAACTGATGTAGATCCAACTATGTATCTATATACTATTTTAAAAAAAAGTTATGAAGACCTGTCGTCTGACAAGTAAGATTTGTATATGTACTTTTGGTAATTTACAGTGTCATTGCTGATGCCATGTTATCCTATCCGATGTTATGTTAAAAAAAAAAAAAAAAAAAAAAAAAAAAAACATTGCAAGCAATGACCTTCATAAGTTACATGCTTAGGCTACAGAGTCTGCAACACCATTAAGCAATAGACACCACTAACCAAACACCACCAAGAAAACCAAGGAGATCTCCAAACAAGTCAAGTCAGGGCTGGGATAGATATAGATATATATTATATTAGATGGTGGCCCAATTTTAACGCATCGGGTATTCTAGAATATGCATGTCCACGTAGTACATTGCCCAGCCACCTAGTATATCGCCCAGCCACGTAGTATATCGCCCAGCCACGTAGTATATCGCCCAGCCACGTAGTATATCGCACAGCCACGTAGTATATCGCACAGCCACGTAGTATATCGCACAGCCACGTAGTATATCGCACAGCCACGTAGTATATCGCACAGCCACGTAGTATATCGCACAGCCACGTAGTATATCGCACAGCCACGTAGTATATCGCACAGCCACGTAGTATATCGCACAGCCACGTAGTATATCGCACAGCCACGTAGTATATCGCACAGCCACGTAGTATATCGCACAGCCACGTAGTATATCGCACAGCGACAGAGTATACAGCACAGAGCCCCGTAGTATACAGGCTTAAAATAAAAAAGAAACATATACTCACCTTCCGAAGGCCCATTGAAGTCATTATCAACACCACTTGGAGCTGTCTTAGCAGCTACTTAAAGGTCAACGACAATCTATATTATACCAATAGGAACCCTTTATGTACTAAAGATAACACAGATAAAATATAGCTTTTAATTAATATACCAATTTAAACCATGCCACAAATACAACCAGATAAACACATAAAACAACACAACCGTGCACTCTGGGATAACCCTGCCAAACAATACCTCTTAGTACTGCCTACCTATCAGTGGAAGTTGGCACCCTAAACACAGATACGAGATTGGCGCCCCCACTGACCGTCGGCTGTCCCTATGTCTCCTAGCATGGATCCTAATATAGGGTGTATCTCACCCTGTCACAAACCTAGTTTATATATATATATACTTATGAATAATCATAAATATAAACTAGGTTTGTGACAGGGTGAGATACACCCTATATTAGGATCCATACTAGGAGACATAGGGACAGCCGACGGTGAGTGGGGGTGCCAATCTCGTATCTGTGTTTAGGGTGCCAACCTCCACTGATAGGTAGGCAGTACTAAGAGGTATTGTTTGGCAGGGTTATCCCAGAGTGCACGGTTGTGTGTTTTATGTGTTTATCTGGTTGTATTTGTGGCATGGTTTAAATTGGTATATTAATTAAAAGCTATATTTTATCTGTGTTATCTTTAGTACATAAAGGGTTCCTATTGGTATAATATCATTATCAAAATCATTATATACACCGGAACGTCGCGAGGAGCAGGAAAGGCGGCAAAAGGTGAGTATATAATGATTTTTTTAAAATTATTTTTAACATTAGATCTTTTTACTATTGATGCTGCATAGGCAGCATCAATAGTAAAAAAGTTGGGGACACACAGGGTTAATAGCAGCGGTAACAGAGTGCAGTACCCGCGGCCCGTTACCGCTGACATTAACCTTGTGTGAGCGGTGAATGGAGGGGATTACGGAGCGGGCGCCGGGCAGTGACTGCAGGGGAGGGACTAATCGGACTGTGCCCGTCGCTGATTAGTGCCTGTCATGGCTGTCGCAACCATATAATTGTCTAAGGATTACTTCCGTCTTTCTGTCTGTCCTGCTGTCACGGATATTCATTGGTCGCGGCCTGTGTCTGTCATGGAATCCAAGTCGCTGATTGGTCGTGGCAAAACGCCCACGACCAATCAGTGGCGGGCGCAGTCCGACAGCAACATGGCCGCTCCT